>NW_026972136.1:9692500-12192500 GCF_036711695.1 Zophobas morio | reverse complement strand
CCAAGGAGTATAATAATCAACAGGTTCTATTATATTTAATTTTTGTAATCGTTCTAATTCCAATTTTAGTGAATCTAATAAGGCGAGGGGTACTATACGCGGTACAGATTGTACGTAAGGTTGAACACCTTCTTTTACTTTTATCTCCATTTCAGTTTTAAACGTTCCGATATTACTAAAGATTCCTGGAAACTTTTCCGAAACAATTTCTTTTAACGAACTATTATTAGCTACAGTATTTAAATTTAATAAGCCATCATTATTTTTAAACTGAATAATATTTAAATTAATAATCCCAGTCCTCCCTAGAATAGGTTTTGTCAAATTTTTAATAATAAACAACTCTGTCTTAAACAGTTTGTCCCCTTGGATCAAATTAACAGGCATAGTACCGACAACCCCCAGCTTAATCCCAGACGGGCCAGAAATAATTTTATTTGACTTTCGTATTTTATACAATAGATTCTCGGGCACATAATGAAAGGGTAGGCAAGAAACGTCAGCACCAGTATCTACAAGAAACTCAATAACTCTGTTTAACCCTGAAACAAATAAGGAGGCGATCCATTCTTGAGTACTAATTTGGTTTAAATAAATCGTCCCTACAAGATCTACGTCTTCCTCTTCAGAAAGTAACTCCAAAGATTTAATCCTAACACTCCTACATACTCTAGCAAAATGTCCCTTTTTCTTGCATTTTCGACAAACTACTCCATTAGCAGGACAATTATCTCTGGAATGAGGTTGCAGACCACAAAAAGGACAGCGCTTATCACACTGATACTTCAAAGACTTATTCTGAAACGAGTTTTGTTTCTTCATATCACCCGTACTGCTACCATTGTTAGGATTTCTTGTCTCGACTGACAGTTTTGCAACTTGACGCTGACGCATGTCGTTTTGAAGTTCTCTGTTCTGCTCAGCCTGAATTTCAGCTTGTTTTGCAGCCAATACGCAATCAGATAAAGTTAAATTTGTTTGCAATTGTAAACGCTCACTAGTCCGGGAGTCCAGCATTCCAACCACTATGCGTCTCTGTGCTCCGTAGTCACAACTTTCAGCCAGAGAATGAAGACTAGTAATGAAACTCTCCACTGACTCCCCCGGTTTCTGGACTTTGGAATTAAATTTGTAACGCTCAAAAATTATATTTCTCTTTGGAACAAAGTGATTTTCAAAACACTGTAATGTCTCAGCATAACTCTTAGGTTTAACTGCAGCTTGCAATAAAATATCTTCAGATTCTTCTCCCATGATATACACCAAAAAATTTATTTTCTCCTCTTCCAGCTTATCATTCTGTCCCGATATGGACATATATCGCTCAAACCGCTTTCTCCATTGGGGCCAAGTATTAGGCATAGAAAATGTAAATTTTTCTGGTGGACTAACATGAGCTTGCATACCCATCGCCGGACTATGCGTTACCTTTACCGGATTAGGTGTTCCTTCCGGTCCAGTCTATGTAATTTCAAATTACCATTTATATCTTCTCTGCTATTTCTTCGTATTATTTTAACGAATATACGATCTTTTTACTGCTGCCTCCATGTTTTATCAGTAAAAGATCTTGTTAAGAGGAAAAGATGTATTTATTGACAACTCTCACAATTCGTCTTGTTATTCTATACACTTATTTTTTCCCCCCAGCCTGCTAACACAACAGCAAGTAGCTCAGAAGTAGGAGTTAGACTTTCACAAGCGTTGCTAGGTCTAATTTTTTTTTGGTCTACGATCATCATCACCAGGAGTACCTCTAGTAAGATCCAGAGGAGAAATGTCTGAAGAAGAGTCATCATTGTCTATATGCCTTTTTCCAGAAACATCTTGCGCATTCGCCTCAGCCTAAGGACTACGAGAAGTGGCCTGCGGTGCCGGGCAGTCGCTAGCGAAGTGTCCAGTCATTTTACATTTAAAACAAATGTCATCAAATGCCAAAAATATGCGATAGTTTGTATCGTCGTCTTCGTTGATTCACTATTAAAGTCTCTCCAATTGGTTACAATCGTCCGACTTGTCAAAAGGGAAAATATTAAAAGATGTCACCCCCTTCGGGAGTTACAGGAACCTTTAATTAATCCGTTTTGTTACGCGCCAAAACAGTTTGTGCTTGAATTGATATTAGCAAAATGTCCAAAAAATATTGCTCTGTGCCTGCTTGTGGAGTAATCAAGGATCCTAGAGACCACAAAATAATGCACAGATTCCCTTCAAACACTGTGAACAAAAGGTTGTGGTGCAAAAAGGTTTTTAATGCTACAAGTAGGTACCCAAACATGAATCTTTTACCTTAGGGAATGTATAGGCATTAAAACCATTTCATGATAATATTGCCAATAATTTATACTTTTGAGAGAAGTTGTTATTATTTAAATAAAAGACTTAAACCCGGCTCTGTTCCTACTTTGTTCCTCCATGGTTCCAAGTCACCGCTACCTGTTCCTACTTCTTCAAGCTACCCAGCAAGTAATAAACGTGATCCAGAATGCAGCTTCATAATTCCTGAGACACATTCCGATAACAATGTAAACACCTCAAAGAAAAATTTTCCTACTGCATATCCCTTTGAAGACGATCCACGCCCATGGCGTTGTGATTTTGGCACCGGTACCGACATTTTGCCTCTTTTTCTAGTAAAAACCGAAATACATGATGTCATTGTGTCAAAAAGTCAGACCATGACAGACATTTAGCTGACATTACAGATTCCTTTCCCTCCCGACGTATGCGCCCTCACATGTCACATTTAAGGGATTGGGGAGACTTTAATAGTGAATCAACGAAGACGACGGTTTGTATTTTCCGTCGTCTTCGTTGATTCACTATTAATAGTGAATCAACGAAGACGACGGTATTTTCATATTTCAAAACCATTGATTCTGGAAGATTTATTTTGTCATCTGGTTGAACATGAATTTGTCGTCGAAAACTCATGACGTGAGCATATTGATCGCTTTGGATGCCGGCTCTAAGAAAAGACATTGGAGATAACGTTGTAAAACCAAGAGCTTTAATCTTGTTAACGAAAACATCATGAGGGATCGAAGGACAAACGTTTGATAGAATAATTCGTCGCGAAGGAGTTAACAACCGACGGAGACTAACTTCTATACCATTAATGAGAATATTGGAAAACCTGTTCACTACATCATCTACCAGAGTTTTGGAACTAAGATAAATGCAGACCCGACCTTTTGAAATTCTAGAAGCAAATAGAACATTTTTTGGTGCAACAATATCACCTATTGTTGCTACATAGTCCATTAGGACAAGATCATCGACAGCGGTAAAAACTATCGCTTGATCCTGTTTTGGAAAATTAGGCGGCGAATCCGCCATCGTGTTAGATGGGTTTAAAATCCGAGGCGAAGCAGCTCAAAAACAATACAGATAAAGAATATTCGCATCGACAGCGCTATTGCGAAACTGAAAAACTCAAATATCACAGGAACCAGTAAACTAATTCCGGTAAAAATTTAGAAAACAGTGCACCGATATATATGCAACCCTTCGATATCGTTCAACAACAAAATATTTGGAATAATCTCACCGAATTGCAATTCAAATGCGGAGCAGCAATCACACAGTTCGCACTTGAGTACCCACCACTCAACTCCTAAATATATGGTACTAAAGAATAACTGTGAGAGTAGAAACAAAAACAACTTACAAATAGACAGACAAGAAGGAATAAAAGTAGAATTTGAAGAAGTAGAAATGTTTATGTACTTAGAGTTACTGATAATGACAAGAGAAAGTGTTAGGGTGCAGGTACGGGGTGTTGACCGGGGAATTTCAAGGGCAACCTTTGTGAATTTTTGTATTAGTCATTGGGGATTTGTTGTTGACCGAAAACTGTTGATGAATTTGAAAATGAATGTTATTGAAAGAAAGGTACAATTCAAATCGAATGTGCACCTACGATTACCTATATTTTATTTATTTTGCATATTTTATGTGTCGCATTTTTATGTGTTGTTCTGTTTATTTCGTATGTGTTTTTATTTATGTGTCTTTTGTTTGGGGATGTGTTGAAGGGAGGGGGTTTTGTTTGTTTAATTCGGTCAACAACGTAACTTTGCCCAGATCATTTTAATGCAGTCGTAACTTCGTTGTTTAATGTCAGATAAATATTTCATTAAAATCATTGCCAAAATGTGAATAATTTAATCTCTTTCAAAATTCTTGTTCTTTAAAGTTATTGATAAAAACATGAATAATCTCTCGCTTTATTTTCTTTATTGTATAAGATTGTTGATCACACGTGCATAATTTAATCTCATTTAAATTTCTTTGTTATTTAAAATAAGTGTTGATGGAGTGTGGCCAATTAAATTACGCTTATTGCTTGTCTGAAATCCAAATACTCATTTTGATAACGCTAGTTAACTCGGGGGTCGTGTGGCGTGGACGCGGTGGCGTCGGCGTCTCCGTGCGAGTGTCTGCGGGTCTTGCTAGACTTCCGGCCCTAGCGGACTCGGAGTTTTACCGAATTACCTTGTACGCGGGAAACAGGAAGGTCAACCTATGTCAGGTGGGTGCGTAAGACCACGCGCGTGAAGTGGTGAGGTAGGACTATGTGGACCTTCACGGGGTGTGGGGCCTTCGCCCTGTGCTCGCTGCGCGCCCCCATTTTGTTTGTAGAGGCCACACTACCGTAATATCTGGGACGTTGCCATCCATTTACTTTCTGAGAATTCCGCGACTTTTTATTTTGCTTTTTTTGTTGTACTTGTAAGGTTGCTAATATTTATTCTATGTTCTCAGGTTCGAGTGAAAATAAAGGTTTTTTTTTCTCTGAGGAATAAATTCTTTAAGCTCTTCTGGGGCCCTTGGCCAAGGTCTCTTGAGCTCTTATTGGATTTATTTTTCATAGTTTTTTTTTTCCAAATATAAGTTTTTTAAATCCGTCACTCTTCCCGCTCCGCAGTGCGCCAATTTGTATGAACGAACGCCTCCCGCCAGTTTTCAAAACACAATGTAGGGTCCCACTTTTGTAGACGATCACAGCCAAGGTCAAATTTTAAACTTTAGCGGGCTTTTTCAAATTTTGTTCAATGCCAAATAAAAGGCGGGAGGTTTGGGTTATTACAATAATTAAATTTCTAGACAGCCAGACAAATTTTAGATGGCATTTTGTCATATAGACAATATTCTTAAAATACCTATACCTCTAAACTGTCACAATAACCAGTTCAGTAGTTTTGGAGATTATAGCCAATTGTAATTATAATAATATCCAAGATAGTGGTGAAAGTGTATTTTGTGTTGCGTTTCAGATTTATTCAGGCTCTTTATTACTCGTGGACCAGCCTGTATTGGGTTTTCCTTGGAATTAATCAAAACAAATAGTAAAAATTTTTAACAGAAATTTGGGATTGCATTTTCAGTTTGTTCTCCCTTACTATCATGTAAATAAAATACATTTTCTCAGATTTCGCGTATTTATTCCGTTGTTCTGAATCATATAGCAACACTTACAAAAACAGACTTTTCTAGAAACGTCCTCAATGATCTTATGCTAAATTTGGCTTTTTTCTCTTTGAATTGGTAGAACTGGTTTTATTTCCAGAGCCATATTGTCTCCACACCGGTATTTTAAATAAAAGTCTGTTTAAATTGGTTTAGAAACAAAGAACTATTGTTACCAAAACAAACGCCTTCAAAGTTTTTTTTTCTCATTAAAATGTTGCAGTTGACATACTACGAATACGTCGACAGCGACATGGAAACGGGTGACACATTTTTTCATGTACTGGGGGTCCTGAAACTCGAGAATTGGGAAAACATGAAAGTAGCCATCGTCGTTAGTTATGGTGCAGATGCAGGATGAAAGATAAATATAAATACGTGAGATTAGCATAACATTTACACCAACATGATGAAATCTTGTGAAATACATACATATTTAAGTCACAAATGTATTGTTGCTTGCTCACTTATGCTTTAATTTATCTCTATACTTCTGCGTTGGTAGCTTATTTGTTGGCATTCCCTGATGAGTAATTTCCCCAGATTTGACGTAAAAACAAACGTCATCTGTCATTTGTTTCGTATGTCAACGTGAAAAAGAACACGTAAACACGTCGATTAGCGTCAATTCTATAGTGAAAGCAGAACAAAACAACCACCGCGCATATTTATTTAAATGTAAATCAACGGGTAAATTGTACTCCACCAACTTTAGTGCCAAAAGTAGAAAAAGTGAAACATAACCTCAAACTGGAATCGTTTAAAATGAGAAGGGCCCATGCTGGTAATTTTTACGAACCCGTACCCCAAACTTCAAACGAAATCGAAGATGAAAATGACCACTTGACCAATGAATTGAGAGATAAAATAGGAGTGTTAAAGTCATTGTCGATTGATATAGGAAATGAGGTCAGGTACCAAGATAAGTTGTTGCAAGATGTGGACGACGATATGGACAGGACTAGAGGGTTTCTGGGGAATACGATGAATAGAGTGTTAAGGTTATCAAAGGGGTCACATAATTATTACATTTTTTATTTGTTCTTGTTTTCATTGTTTGTATTTTTTCTGCTTTACATTGTTTTGAAATTTAGGTAACTGAACTGAGTTTGACTTATTGAATGTTTTGTATATACTGCTTTAAGATGTAATTGGTAAGGTGATGATATTTAATAATAAAATCCATAATTATTTAAATTTGTTTTATTTTAAATTAACAATAGTACAAGTTTGAACACAAAACATCACGATCATTTCGCTCAAATTCCTAAACATATCCCATAATTTGTAAAAATCATAACATCAGAAACATTCATATACCCAATGGTCCCGCTTTGGGAATTACAAAGAGCAACAGTAACAACTCTATTTTTACAATAGCGTCATGTTTAACATGAATGAATTTCTGAAATTCATTAAAGAAAGCTATTGCATATAAATGTTTACTCTACACAAATTCTGGAATGTCTAGAAATTACTCACTCATTCGCACAACCACCTCAATAATAAAAAAAAAACAAGATAATCACAGAATAAAACGAAACAAAATGAAACGAAAACACTTTCATAACTCTTGAGGAATATGAAAATATTCATCCAATTTTATCCTACAATTTTGTACAAGAATACTGTTATAAATTAAAAATTAACAAATACTAACCGCACTATTTACACCATCCAGAAATCTAAATTAATCTCAAAACTGACGTTTGAAATTTTATTGTTAAATAGAGCATTTCGATACATGGCAGCTTCAACCTTCAGCTAAAATCTGCGATAATAAACGCTTTAAACTGTCTAATCCCGTTAAAAAACCGCCATCGGGCCCCTGATGGATCACCCCGCTGGAGCTTTCCTCGCTCCTCGTAATAAAAGAAGTGTGGGCGAAATCTATCATACGAACGTCAACGTTGGCTGGGGCCCCAGACCTCGACTTCCCTCTGCTGCACCCTTGTTCCTTCACTCTCAACCTCTTCGTCAAATTTTTATGAGAAACTGTGGGCGTCAATTCCTCGTCCTCTTCGTCCTCTAACTCCAGCTGCCCGAACTGTAAGCTACTCTTATGCGGAAGACACGACTCAAAGTCCGAAGTGTCTTCGTTGGAGCTAATTCCGTTTAGATGCGAGTATTCGTCGCTGCTGCTGTTCGAGTACATCATCCAGCTGTCGATGGGAAGAGGGCTGGTTGTGGTAATGGTAGGAATGGAAGGAGGGGAGTCCATGAACACCGTTTCTTCGGATATTGGGTAAAAGCTGCCGTATTTGGCACCACGCGCGGCGGCTTCGCCAAAACCCCGATGGTGGGAATCCTGCGAGACTTCGTCTTGACTTAAATTGAAGTCAGTTGACGAGTTACTGGTGTCTGCGTCGTAGCAGCAGGGAACTTCGCGGCTGCTCTCGGACGACTCCCTAGTGCAGTCACTGAACACGGGCTCGAAGCACGGTTCGGGCTTCAGAATCGGGAGGCCGCCGTTGCCCTCGTATACTATTAATAACGAACTGGAACAAAATACATCGTGTTAGAAATATAGCAGAAGTTGCATAAAACGTTACTTTATTACAGGTAGATTACCTAATGTTTATTATTTTAGATTCTTAATTTAAAACTTTTTAATTCTACACTGATCGGCAAAAAAAAAACATTCACTATTGAGTATTGACACATGATAAACAAATTAGCAAAAAAAAAAAGAAAACAAATAAACGCAGAATTAAATTTAATTTAACAAAAATAACAGAGACAGACCAAGTATTTACGATATTTTCTTAAAAAAAAAGGCTGTTGTTGCAAACAGTGTTTTTGATCATTTGATTATAAGTTTGGCAATTAATAAACGTTTCCACGCGAAAACAATTCCATTAACTCTTACAGACGTATCTCAAATTGTCGCTCTGTTTCTGTTATTTTGTTAAATTAAATTTAATTCTCCGTTTATTTGTCTTCTTTTTTTTTTTTGCTAATTTATACATCATGTGTCAATAGTGAATGCTTTTTTAATAAAATAACGATCACTAGTTAAATTAATAATTTTTAAAGTTCGGTTTTGCGAAATTTTTCAGGGTGGCCGGTTTTATTT
The DNA here is from genome assembly GCF_036711695.1 of Zophobas morio. NCBI lineage: Eukaryota > Metazoa > Arthropoda > Insecta > Coleoptera > Tenebrionidae > Zophobas > Zophobas morio. The sequence goes on along the minus strand of NW_026972136.1, from coordinate 12,183,952 downwards.
GCCGGTCAGTGTAGTTAAGTAAATTAAAAAAAAAAAATGCATCAAAAATATATGTTTTTTAGAATAGACGAATTAATGAACTTAGTTTTCTCAAAATCATTTATATTTGTGCGTATTTACTTCATTTGAAATGCCACAATTAAGAGCTCAAATCCCTCATCCCTAAAAGTTTAACTTTTTCTTACAGTCTTATATTGTAAGTAGAGTCCCGAATTTATGAGATTGGCATATTGATGACTGTTCATACTGCAACTAAATGCTTTCGGATCTAGGCGAATTAGGTAAATATGAATTGTTGACGCATATTAAATTTTGCATATTTTGCATGCATCAAGATTTTTCACACATTTTCGTATCTTTTGCATATTTTCACATATTTTGACACTTTTTAGATTTTCAAAGCATAATGCGAACTTTTTATTGGAAGTGTCAGCGTTTTTAACTTCTAAAGGTCAAAATCTACAAGACAATGTTTTTGGTTAAATTTCGAAAATTGTTAAAAACAATCGAAAATTTCAAAATGGTGTGTATCGAAAAATTGAGTTTTTGAAAAAGTTGCTTAAAAAATCCCAAACAATTCTGAGATATATATTTTGTTATGTCAGTTGGAAAAATGTAGCGTGTTTATGATACTGGAACGAGATTTTAGAAATATCCAGTTTGAAATTTAATTTTTTTTAATATGTAATCCTAAAAGTTGCCACATTTCAATTGGTGATTCTGGAAAAATGGTGGAAGTTACATTTGCCAAAATCGATCTTATTTTAGCAGGTATTAACCCTGTCCACACACCTTCTATTTTGTTAGAGGGATCATATTTGCCAAAATGAGACTAAATCTGCAGCTACTAAGTTTAATTTTTTCCTACAGACTTCTATCTTAGCAGATACTAGCCCCGCCCACCGGCGTTGTTCTCATTCTAACGATTTTATTTCTGTTGAATATAATATAATTCCAAACAAGCATTAAAAAAGTAACAAGGTTATATTTTGTTATCAAAGGTAGCTAAAATACATAATGGAGATTCTAGTAGTGAGGTTACCATAGAACCAAATTTAATTAGCGCTCTTAAGTACATCAGTGGATGTAGAGAGGAGTTTCTCTACCTATAAACAAATTTTGTCTGATAGGCGACGTAAGTTTTTAATTGAAAACATTGAAAAACATATAGTAGCAAGTTATAACGTTTATGCAGACATTTAAGTGTTTTTTGATGTATCATTCTACTCGTTTTTTACAAATATTTGTTATTTAGTTGTGTTGTTTTTTGTAAAAAAAAGTTTTTAAAATACGGCACAATGTTGTTTTAAATTAAACCTATTAGACTTATGAATACACTACCAATTTATTGTATACTCAATAAAAAAGTACAAAATGTGTGCATATTTTGGCCAAATTTCGTGCATAAAATTCCGGACTCTAATTATAAGTAAGCAATAGCATTCACCATTCACCTCCTCTTCATTCCAGTGACTACTCTTAAATTGTCCAGTCATTTACCAAAATCAGTTTTATCTTAACAAATACTAGCCCCGCCCACCCACCCTCTCTTTTTTTTGGAGTATATGTACTTTGCTACAGTCGATCTTATCTTAGTAAGTACTATCCCCACCCACCCGCGCTGTTCACATTTTAACAATTTTATTTCTGTTCAGTATGAGAACCACTTTTCATTCTGGCCAGATAAAAAGAATTCCTGAAAAAAAGGCGGGGTGGGTGGGCGGGATTTAATTATACTTTCTTTTGTAGACTGGGAATGGGGACTAATAGAACGTAGGCTATTAAAACAAAGGAAAAAAAAACGCTAGTCGTATTTTTTTTTGTTATACTATTTACTGTAAGCTTTATCTTTCATTTCTGAAGAAAAATGAGAAAACGGGTGGGTGGGCGGGGCTAACTTTAACTTTTTCTTACAGTCTTTCATAAGCAAGCAACAGTTCCGCCTATCCACCTCCTCTTCATTCTAGTGATTACCCTTAAATTAGCAGGTCATTTACCAAAATCAGTCTTATCTTAACAACTATTAGCCCCGCCCACCCGCCCTCTATTTTCTTCGAGTGTATGTGATTTGCCACAGTCAATGTTATCTTAGCAAGTACTAGCCCCGCCCACCCGCGCTGTTCTCATTCTAACAATTTTATTTCTATTCGGTATGAAATCCACTTTACTTTCTGGCTATATAAAATGAATTGCTGAAATGAAGGCGGGGTTAATTATATGTCCTTTTGTAGAGTGGGAATGGGAACTAGTAGAACGTAGGCTATTAAAAAAAAAGCGCTAATCGTATTTTTTTTTTGTTATACTATTTGCTTCAAGATTTATTTTTTATTTCAGAAGAAAGATAAATAAGGAAACGGGTGGGTGGGTGGGGCTAAGTTTATTTTTTTCTTACAGAGTCTTTTATAAACAAGCAATAGTTCCCTCCATCCACCCCCTCTTCACTCCAGCGATTACTGTTAAATTGTCCAGTGATTTACCAAAATCAGTATTATCTTAACAAATACTAGCCCCGCCCACCCGCCCTCTTTTTTTTAGAGTGTATGTGATTCGCCACAGTCAATCTTATCTTACCAAGTACCAGCCCCGCCCATTCGCGCTGTTATCATTTTAACAATTTTATTTCTGTTTAGTATGAATTCCATCTTTCATTCTGGTTAGATAAAATGATTTATTGAAATGAAAGCGGGAAGGGTGGGCGGAGTTTAATTATATGTTCTTTTATAGAGTGGGAATAAGGACCAACAGAACGTTGGCTATTAAAAAAAAAAAAGCGCTAATCGTAATGTTTTTTGTCCTTTTTGCTATAAGATTAATTTTTTATCATCCGAAAAAAAAAAGAGAAAACGAGTGGGTGGGTGGGGCTAAATGTAACTTTTTGTGCCAGAATCTTTCATAAGCAATCAATACTTCCGCCCAGCCACCCCTTCTTCATTCCAGTGATTACTCTTAAATTGTTCAGTGATTTACCAAAATCACTCTTATCTTAACAAATACTAGTCCCGCCCACCCGCCCTCTCTTTTTTTACAGTATATGTAATTTGCCACCGTCAATCTTATCTTAGCAAGTAATAGCTCCGCCCACCCGCGCTATTCTCACTGTAACAATTTTATCTCTGTTCAGTATGAGATCCACTTTTCATTTTGGCTAGATAAAATGAATCGCTGAAATGAAGGCGGGGTTTAATTATATATTCTTTTGTAGAATGTTTGTTATACTGTTTGATATAAGATTTATTTTTTATTTGAGAAGAAAAAAAAAAAAGGAGAAAACGAGTGGGTGGGTGGGGTTAAATTTAACTTTTCCTTACAGGGTATTTCATAAGCAAGTAAAAGTTCCGCTTATCCACACTCTCTTCATTCTCGTGATTACTCTGAAATAGTCCAGTCATTTATCAAAATCAGTCTTATCTTAACAAATACTAGCCCCACCCACCCACCCTGTCTTTTTTTAGAGTGTATGTGATTTGCCAGAGTCAATTTTATCTTAGCAAGTACTAGCCCCACCCACCCGCCCTGTTCTCATTCTAACAATTTTTTTTCTGTTTAGTATGAAATCCATCTTTCATTCTGGTTAGATAAAATGATTTATTGAAATGAAAGCGGAATGGGTGGGCGGGGTTTAATTATATGTTCTTTTATAGAGTGGGAATGAGGACCAACAGAACGTAGGCTATTAAAAACAGAAAAAAAAGCGCTAATCGTAATTTTTTTTGTTATCCTTTTTGCTATAAAATTAATTTTTTATCACCAGAAAAAAAATGAGAAAACGGGTGGGTGGGTGGGGCTAAATGTAACTTTTTCTTACAGAATCTTTCATAAGCAATCAATACTTCCGCCCATCCACCCCTTCTTCATTCCAGTGATTACTCCTAAATTATTCAGTGATTTACCAAAATCTCTCTTATCTTAACAAATACTAGCCCCGCCCACCCGCCCTCTCCTTTTTAGAGTGTACGTAATTTGCCACAGTCAATCTTATCTTAGCAAGTACTAGCCCCGCCCAACCGCGCTGTTCTCATTCTAACAATTTTATTTCTGTTCAGTATGAGATCCACTTTACATTCTGGCTATATAAAATGAATTACTGAAATGAAGGCAGGGTGGGTGGGCGGGGTTAATTATATGTTCCTTTGTAGAGTGGAAATGGGAACTAATAGAACGTAGGCTGTTAAAAAAAAAGCGCTAACCGTTTTTTTTTTTTTTTTGTTATACTATTTGCTATAAGATTTATTATTCACTTCAGAAAAAATATATAAAATGGGTGGGTGGGTGGAGCTAAGTTTAACTTTTTCTTACAGAGTACTTCATAAGCAAGCAATAAAGATCGTTTCCAAAGATCGAATGTTCATTTGTTGTTTGTGACTCTATATTCATTGATATTTTTACTCTACTTATGATTCTATACTTATATCTGTATTATATATATTATATCATATGTATGCACTTAAGTTGTGTAATTTTATATTTTAATTGAAATTAAATATTTACAATTTTTGTAGCATGTGCTTTAGTTTATTTTTTTACCATTGCTAAATCTGAAAAACCTTTCGCTAGTGTGAAATTTGCTTACACGTATGGAAAGTTTGACCCTGACCAGCATGCACTAGCCATAAATCGTGTCAGTTACACATTTCCGTTTCACCGTAACGAAAGCATTGTCAAAAATAAATTTTTTGACGTAGACAAAACGAATAAACAGAGTATATTTTTCTGAATACAACCCTGACATTTACGTAAATTTCAAAGCTGCACGAATCGTCTATAACAAATTGAAGAGGATATTTACCAGGTAGGTTGTTCGAGCATTGTTTACCTTCATAAAACTATTATTTGTTTTTAAAAACCGAAGAAACACAAAATATAGTGTTTTTATGACTTTTATAGAATTTGAGGACAGGATGGTATTAAGTGCGAATTGTAACAGATGAGAAAAAAATTGAAAGCAACCAGCTTAGTTATAACAAGTAAAATTTCGCTTGACTGCTAAATTATTCGAATCGGTACATTTAGAAACAATGTAACAATGTCAAAGAATTACATGAAATTTGTTTCTTTGTTTCATAATTTTCATTGTATATTCATGTTTCTTAACTACAAAGTCAAACTAATTGTTACATTAGATAATAATAAATACAACCTGATTCAATTTTGATGTTATATGTATATGTATTCTGAAAATTTATATCTCAATCGTATTAAATAAGAGACAAAACACATGCAAACGAGACTCATCAAATTTGTGAAATGTATAACAAGCGACTACTTATTTCATTAAAATATTATCACCTATTCCTATTGACTTTGATTTACTAAAGCTGCATGTCTGCTCCAAAAACAGATTTGTAAACAAATTTATCATACTTTTCTGCTATGCATTTCATATACAGGATGATTATAGAAAAACGTACCTATATTAAGTTGACTTTGACATTTTGTGAATTTTGCCATCTCGTTATGATGCCTGTCACAAATGTCACGTCATAACCTAACTTTCGTAAGTATGACAATGCGTTTGTAGCAAAATGGAGGCCACTTTGAACATGTAGAAAAGCTTCACCGAATACCAAAGCATGTGATATCCAGAGAATATTTTTACTCACGTTATTTTTAGACTGTAATAAATTGTTTGCTGAAATAAGGAAGCGGTAAATTCTTATTAAAAATACAATGACAGGCTTTCTAAAATCAAAACGATATACAGTCTTTTATAATCACCCTATATATTAACAATTTATTAAAAATAAATTAGGTAATTATAACAATAATAACTTAATAAATAAAAGTCACAACTTCCTATCCATTGTTTGGAAATACCATGGTATATAAATTTATTTATACGATAATACAGTGTAATTAATAATGGAATTATTCGCCTAGAACGAAAATTTGTAAAACAATGCAAAACTTAAAGTGATACAATGGTTTTCTTAATTGTATTTCTTACGCGTTGTTTGATTCAATTTCACCAACTTTCAAGCCGGAACGTATACATCGTTATTGCAAAATTTTAAGCACTGTCAATTATTATTTCCTTCATAAAGTGGCATTTAAACAAAACTAAGAATTCAAATGTCTTATTTTTAAGATATTAAGATGTAAGTAATCTCGAAATAATGAATAAAATAATCATAATTGATCACACAAGTACAATCGTTGGTATACACAATGACTACGTCTTTCTGCATTTGTTCTGAACTACATTCACAACTTTAATTTAAATTTGGTTTGGCCTAAATATCTGTGTACACATAACAGTACGACCAACGTAGTAGTTTTAGTAGTAGCACATGTGTCCGTAATTAAAAGCATAAGTTACCGTATGAACAAAAATCTGCTATTTATGGACGTTATTTAAAATAACTTCAATAAAATATGATGCATCTAAAAAGTAAGATTTTAAAAAATGAAATAATTTCTCGCAGATTATTAAAATTTTAGAGATCATAAAATATCATCTGCAACGAAAGGTTTATTTTACGCTTTTTAAAAATATGCCAACAACGTCATCATAATAGTATCTCATTTAACCGAATTACTTTTTGCGTCATAGAATATGCTTAATGATAAATATGTTTTTTATCGGATATGAAATCTAAAAATTCCTCAGAATTTTTAAAATGTAATACAAAAATAAAAATCACGATAATACGATTCTCAGGTTTCTTACTTACCACGAGTAAAATCTATAACAACTCTGCTTCTCGATCACCCGCCTCAGCTGCTCCAACTTTGAGATCACTTGCTGTATCACCGATACTCTAAGTCCAAAACCATTATCGAAAAACGTACAAAGAGCGTTCTTAAAACCTTCTTCGTTTAACTCGCGCCCCCAGTACTTGTCCTTTTTAAAATAAATCTCCGACTCTGCTTGGTACACTTGCATACCACACAGTCTCACACCTAACGTAGCCGAAGTGCTGGCTGCGCACTTCGCCATCTGTTTGGAACGTTTTTCTGCCGAAGCGTCGTCGCCGTGCTGACGAGTACCCATCTTCAAGTCCAAGATGCAGGGATGGGTGTAATGAGATGTGATGTTTTCTAACATTAGGAAATATTGCTTGTTTGTATTGTCTGATTGCGAAATGCTTTTCAGGACGTCTTTTGGATTCCCGGTGTGATGCACCCTCATCCTGGAAGTGAATAAACATGTAAGAATTTTTGTCATGCGTGACTTGAGTTTTGGGGAATTTGTGCATGTTTGCGAACATTCCCCGTGATGAAATATCAACACCTGTTCGGAACGGTAACTATATTTAAAAAAGGAAAGAAAAATTATCATACTTGAAATAAATGGCAGGCAAGTCGTCTCCGGGATTTTTTTAGCAAGGGAAATGAGCTGGATTCTGAATTCATTAAATTTAAAAAAGCACGCCAAAAAGTGAGTTTTGAAATTTCTTCTTTTTTGTCAGGTGGCTTTTATCAAGGACAATTCTCTAATTTTTGTCTTTACATAAAACAGATAATACAAGCAATTTATCTCACATTCAGTGAGAGTACAACAAAGCTTCAATTTTTTGTGACTATTCGTTTGTTATAAGCATAATAGATACATAATGATAACAAAATTTGAAAAAAATGTCAGATAATAATGTTGACAAATTTTCAACAAGCTGCATCATTCTACGGAGATATATCAAGCGTCAACGTCAGACATATAAATCAAGTCAAAGCGATACAGCGGAACCAAATTTTTATTTATACATTTTATTATTAGTGTATGGAATTTATATATCTTCAGAGCTTTTTTAATGGTATCATTCTGTGATTATTTTGGGAATCGAGGCAATTCTTTTTTGATTTTACGATGTTATAATTTTTTCAACACATTGTAAAACGTTAAAATTGTCAGATATGCCACACAACAAATTATACGTGAGACACGAAGCAGCAGCACAGTGTTACCATAGTCCAAAAAGTAACTTTAAACTAAATTAAATAAATTGTAGCATAAAGTTCTATTTTCGCACTGTTGCTTTCCACTTTTTTTTTTAACATTTTATTATGCTTACATGTTTGGTTCATAAAAAAGTACTCGTACGTAATATAATTTACAATTAATTTTTCTTTTATTTTCTGTTTATGGATTGCCATCACTAAGAAAAAAAAAAAACATTAGAGTATTATTATACTACTAGAAGACCATATTGAATCATCACAAACGTTTAGCCTTTGATTATTATTATTATTTGCTGAAATGACTAAATGACTAAAATTTAATCTTGAAAAAAAGCGAAAAAATACAGTTGAAATAAAAAGAGGATCGTTTTACTGATTTGTTTTTATAATTAAAAACAGAATCTCTGAGAGAAAAAAAACTGACAGCCTCAACTTTTAAAAGAACTTGTTTGATCTACAGACCAGAGCGTACTCAGGCCAATATCGACTCTAAGCGATTTATATATAAGCCGACTTTCGTTGGCCATCTGGTCGTACTTTACAATGAATAAGTGCACAAAGTTCTTGAACATCGTAACGATTTAAAACATAATGTTCCCGGGTGACAAAATTTACATTTCAAATTGTATTATCAGATGGTAAAAATGACGTATTCTCCAAATTTTACAATAGTAGATGTAATTTATATTTTATATCCTCCATTTATGGTTTACGAATCCGTGTTGAGTTTTTACCTTAGACGTCAAGATTTTTGGAAAAAAATCAACAACATTTTCCAATTACGATTTCTCAATTTTTGTCCTCTTCAATTTTACGATTTTTAAATATTTCGATTTTTGTTCAAATTTTGACGTTTCTAATTTTTCAGTTTTCCGATTTCTGAACTAATCTTTTTATATTATTTTTCCATTTCTCGACTTCTCAAAGTTTAGATTTATCAGTTCTTCAATTCTTCGACGTTTCGATGTTTCAACTTCGCTTTTTTAGTTTTTCGATGTCTCGAAATTTTTAATTTCTCAATTTTTTGGATATTTATTTCAGTTTTGGGATTTTTCAATATTTCGATACTCCGGTTTTTGGACTCCTGGATTTTTTTCTTTTTGGATTTCCCATTTTTTGTTAAACTTTAGATTTTTCAATTTTTCCACTGTTTTATACTTTGATTTTTCAAATTTTCAACTTTTCGATGTTTTAATTTTTCAATTTTTAAAATTTTAGGTTTTTCGATTTCTCGAGTTTCAGTTCTTCTATGATTCAATTTTTCAATTTCCCTAATTTTTAAATTTTCGATTTTTCCAATTTTTCTTTTCTTAAAATTTTTCGATTTTTCAATTTTTTTATTTCCCGATTTATTGAATGTTTCGATATTTTGATTGTTGATTTCTCGATCCTCTGATATTTCGATTTCTAGATGTCTCAGTTTTTGAATTTTTCGATTTTTCAATTTATCGATATTTCGATTTTTTACTTTTGGGCTTTTCAATTTTTCGATTTTCCAGTTTTTCGATGTTTTGATTTTTCAGTTATCCGATTTTTCAATTTTTTAAATTCCCGAGTGTCGATTTCTCGATTTTTATGCAAATTTTATACTTTCGAATTTATTTTTTTGATTTTTTGATGTTTGGATTTCTCGATTTTTCAATTTTGCGATATTTAAATTGTTCAATGTTTTAAATTTTAGATTCTTCGATTTCTCGATTTTTTGATTTTTCAGTTCTTCAGTATTTCTATCTCTCAATTTTTAAAATTGGGACGTTGCTAAAATTTCAGTTTTCCGATTTCTCAATTATTAGCTATTTTTGATTTTCCCATTTCCCGACTTCTCGAAGTTTCGATTTTTCAGCTATTCAATTCTTCGACATTGTTCTTTTGGTTTTTCAATTTCTCAATTTTTTTATATTTCGATTTCTAAATTTTTCAAATTTTCGATATTTTAATTTTTCGATTTTTCAATTTTTTGTGGTCTCAATTTATCGAGATTCGGATGTTTCGATGTTTTGATTGTTCAATCTCTCCATTTATCAATTTTTTTCATTTTTAACTTTTCGATTTTTCAACTTTTTCGGGTTTCATAATTTTCTTTTTTCAAAGTGATATTTTTCAATTTTTAGTTTTGTAATTTTTCGGTTTTCAATTTTTCGATTTTTTAATTTTTAGATTTTTAGTTTTTCGTTTTTTCAATTTTTGATTTGCCATTTTTTAGTTTCCATTTAACTATGTAATTTTCATTATAATTTTCACAATTTTTGAGTTTTCCAGTTTTTCGATTCGTTCCGTTTTTTCTTAACAATTTTTCAATTTTTTTCCGATATTTAAGATTCTCGATTTTTAGTTTTTCATTGCTCCAATATTTCATTTTTGCAGTGCTTCGATTTGCAATTTTTCGATTTTCCAATGTCTCAATTTCTAATTTTTCAATTTTTCAACTTTGAATAAAAAAAATTGAAAAATGGCAAAATTGTAAAATTGAAAAATAAAAAATTAAACCAGCTTTTCACTTTACGGAGATTTGGATGTTTCGACATTTCGATTGTTCAATTTTCCATTTTTCAGTTCTTCAAATTTTCAATTATTCGATGTCTCGATTTCTAGGTTTTTCAATTTTTCAAGTTTTAGATTTTTTGATTTTCCATTTTTTCGATGGCCCGATTTTTCAATTTTTCAACAATTCATAGGGAGCTTTCAATTTTTTAAATTTTTTGATTTCTGGATTTTTCAATTTTTTGATTTCGAAATTTAGAATTTTCTTCGGGTTTTCGCTGATTTAATTTTTCGGTATTTGGAACTTTCGATTTTACGGCTTTTTAGCTCCCCGATTTTTTATTTTACAGTTTAGGGATTTTTCAGTTTATCTGTTTAAAATGAGATCTTGTAAAATCTAAAAATTGGAAATCAAGAACATGAAAAATGAAAAATTTCAAAATGTAAAAATTGGAAAATCCAGGAACCAGATTGAAAATTTAAAAATTGAATAAACAACAACTTATAAAATCGAAAGAAAGATTGAACAAATAAAGGATATGAAAAAACCAAAGATTGTGAATATAAAATGGAGAAAATGAAAATTAAAAAATTGGAAAAATGAAAAATAAAAACCAAGAACTTGAAAAATTAAGAAAGCAATAAATTGAAAATTGCAACAATTAAAAATTGAGAAACTGAAAATCGAAAAATGAAAAATAATAAATCACAATATTGAAATGTTGAATAATTCAAAAAATAAACGATTATTTCACTTTTATAATTTCTATTTGTTCAAATTTTCAATTTGTAATTTTTCGATTTTTTCGACTCCTCGATTTCTCGATCTTTTGATTTTTCGATTTTTTACTTTTCGGCCTTTCGAATCTTTATTTTTTTAATTTTTCAATGTTTTAAATTCTAGATTTGTGGATTTTTCAGTTTTTCAATATATATTTTAAAATTTTTCAAAGTTTCGATTTTTCAGGTTTTTGATTTTTCAAATTTTCGGTTTTTTAAATTTGCGATTTTTCGATTTTTCTTTATTGACTTTTGGATTTCCCAATTTTTCAAGTTTTTAGTTTCCCAATTTATGGAAATTTCGATCAATTTTGTGATTTTTCATTTTTTAGAATCCTTAATTTTTCTTCTATTTTTTAATTGTGTTCGATATTTCAGTTTTGGTATTTTTTCGTATTTCGACTTTTCAATTTTCCCACATTTCATAGGGAGCTTTCAATTTATCTGTTTTTCAATTATCCTATTCTTCAATTTTTCGAGTTTTGAACTTCAATTTTAATTTTTTTTTTAGATTTTTCGACTTCTCAATATATCAGTACTCCGACTTTTCTGTTTAAATTTTTAACTTCCGATTTTTTGATTTCGAAATTTTGAATTTTCGTCAGGTTTTCGCTTTTCCGACTTCTTAGCTCCTAGATTTTTTATTTTACAGTTTAGGGATTTTTAGTTTATCTGTTCAAAATGAGATCTTGTAAAATCTAAAAATTGGAAAGCAAGAACATGAAAATGAAAATTTAAAAAATTGAATAAACAACAAATTATAAAATCCACAGAAAGATTGAACAAATAAAGGGTATGAAAAAACGAAAGATTGTGAATATAAAATGGAGAAAATGAAAATTAAAAAATTGGAAAAATGAAAAATAAAAATTAAGGAAGCAATAAATTGAAAATTCCAACAATTAAAAATAGAGAAACTGAAAACCGAAAAATGAAAAATAATAAATCACAACATTGAAATATTGAATAATTCAAAAAATAAACAATTATTTCGCTTTTATATTTTCTATTTGTTCAAAATTTCAATTTGTAATTTTTCGACTTTTTCGACTCCTCGATTTGTCGATCTTTTGATTTTTCGATTTGTCAGTTTTTCGATTTTTCAATGTTTCTATTTTTGAATTATCCGATTTTTTAATTTTCCAATTTTTTAAATTTTCGAGTTTTGATTTCTGTTTGTTAATTTTTCTATTTTTCCATTTTTAAATTTTAAATTTTCGAATTTCTGTTTTTTTTGATGTTTCGATTTCTCCACTTATCAATTTTGCGATATTCTAACTTTTCAATGTTTTTTAATTTTTCAAATGTTGACGTTTCTGAATGAATCAATTTTTTGATTTTTTCATTTCTCGACTTTCCAAAGCTTCGACTTTTCAGTTTTTCAATTTTTCAAGTTTTTAATTTCCCAATTTTTGGATGTCTCGAATCTTTAATTTTCTTCTATTTTTCAATTTTTCGATATTTAAACTTTCAATTTTAAAAATTTTAGGTTTTTCGATTTTGTAATTTTCCGATCTTTCGATTTTTCAATTATAGAATTAATTCATAGTTAAAAATGGTTGCATGTCAAAATCGAGTGACACATGTGAGATGTGATATTATGTTTGTAAATAAAAGCATCCATTTCCTGCAGAAATTCTAAACACTTAGAGTCGACATTGGCCTGATTGCGGTCCGGTCTGTGGATCAAACAAGTTCGCAGACGACGATGTGTGTATATTCAATTTGTCAATAAACGTAGTTTTTACAGGATATTACGAAATTATCCACTAAGAAATGTATTGTTTACAAAATAAAATTACACATAATGATATTCGTTTAAATTGGCATTAAAGATAAATCAGTGGAATTTTTAATAAATTGACTATTAGTTTGTTGAAGTGAGTTAAAAAAATTCTGTACAATAAAAAAATCACAAAATACATGGAAGGATTTGTTTGCAATAAAAATAAAATTATAGCTGCAGCTGGATTGAATAAACTACTCCATGTGTGCGAAGTACAACCATTTTGCTTTGTTATGGTATGTATACAGCATATACTACGTAATGTTTATTATCAATCATGTATCATTTAAAGAACGCCACATGACTTGGATTTAATGTAATTAACCTCACATGATGCAATCGCTAACAATTAAGGTGATAATGATCATAATTTAACCAATACAAATCCTATACAACGGGAAGTGATTTTTATTTGATAACAGAGTCAAATAGCGTTTATCTTGCATTTAAGTAAGTAATTAACAGACCATTAGTATCTAACAATATAAATAAAGCAAAACAACAATAAAACATGACTATAATAACTATCAAATCTAAAACTAACAAAACCTATTTGTGGTAATTAAACAAAGGATTATTAAGTGTTTTAAACCAACAATCACATAACGATGACGGTGTACATAACAAACACAGATAAATACGTCGCATCTTTTTCGGAAAGTTAGTTACGTTATTTTATCTAATGCACACACGAAAGTTTAACAACCATTAACAACTTACTTCAGAACATCTTCTCGTTTCCTTTTACGGTCAGTCTTGGTTCTGGAAGATTCGTCACGGAAACTGGGACTGTAGCGTTTTTCGATTTTTCCCCCACTACAAAGCGTTGCTTGCATTACTCCTGTAACAATTCGCACTAGGCTTTAACCATGCATGCATACGTACTCCGATTTCTTAAAATTAACTGGACTTAAATTTTAGTTAATATTTTAGTAGAAATTAGTACGAGCAAAATTTTCACGAGAGAGAAAAAATGAGACGCTACAACAAAGCTTGGTGTGTTGAATGTGATGAGAAACGAAAAAATAAAGAAAAAAACGAGCATTCGTTTACTTTTGTGTACTGATCTGATTTTGGAGAAAGAGGAATAGAATGCAAATTTTCTACAAAATCTGGATTCTATTTCGGTTTTAATAATAAATGGGCTTCCAACCCGTTTAGCGTAAAGAACGTCCATACAAACCCTCGCAGAATGGACGATTGGAGGCTTTCGAAGCGGGGTCAGGCAGCGGGCAGCCGTCTGTCAGTCAGCCGGTCCACCGGGTGGCGATTCCCTCAATAAAACAAGTAAACGATTTTTGGGATAACCAAATTTTACAGCAATCATTCGCACGTTCATTCAGGATGATGCGCAGAGTTGGTGTTTTTGGTCAGGTCGGCCAGCCCAAAAGAACCGGGCTGAATTCTATACTATTTTTTAGTCCCTAGTGTGTTATTATGTATTTATTTTTTATGATTTTTATTAACCTGACGAAGAACTGCAAATAACGTTAAGTTTCCACAAAATTAAAAATACATTCTTTACTACTGAACTTTGTTTTTAATTCCCAAACCCTTTGTTAAAAATTAATGTTTTCTGCATTTCCTTTATTCAAGCTTGATTACACTACACGTACACAAAGAATACAAGAAGCTGAAATATAATTTATCTTTGCGCACACATGAATGAACATCAAGGAAACAACTTCATGGTTTGTAGAATGTAGAACTAAACTCCTGTTCAAAATTATCGCACCACTACCAAAATCCGTGAACAATCTGAACTAAGAATTTTAAGAAGAAAAAAACAGAAATTTTGAACAGGAGTTTGTCAATTAGATGATGCAACGTCACAGTCAAGGCTTGTTGTGCAGTCCTAAGTGCAGATGAGAAACTATCCAAAGAAAAAAAATAAAGTCCCTTCCCCATTTCTATCGCTTAAAATGGAGCATACAGTTATAAGTTGTAATTTTTTTAACGAGTTTACAATTTAAAACATCAAAAAACATGTACCTAAATTAAGTAAATGTCACATTTTAACTCTTTGGCAGTCACGACGTGGATCTGTGATCACATTTCGTTCGATTGTTTCACAATATACTGGTTTTTTAGACGTTAGAAACTAGTCTCCGATGAAAAATTCAATCGCTGTTTAAAACTTTTCAAATTTAGGATATTAAGAATTATAACAATAATAATTATAGCGATATTCAAGAAAGGAAATGAAACGAACTACTTTCTTAGAACCAGTTTATTGCAAAAAAATTCACAGGAAACTACATCTGGCGCTTAAAAATTTTAGTAAATTAAAAATGAGACACGAAATAATTAGATTCAAATAAAAAATGACCCTTCACTTGTAAACACTAGTTTTTAGTGTCTAAGTGGATCGAAGTGGTCACGTGTGTGCAAAGACAAAAAAAACTGGTTCTTTCTCAACCTTCGCAAGCGTTTCGTAACTACCATCCTACAAAATAAAAATTCTTTTCACAAATTGTATCTTTCATTCAGAAAAACTGTCATCTCATCACCCCATTTCACGAGTTTATTCACCTACACAAAGACAGCCAACTCTGACGAAAATTCAACACATACCGAATATCAAAAAACAATCAATTTAATGACATACTTACCTCTTCAATATCACACATTACTTACTCTATCGAAACGTATTTACAATCAAATAAAAAAAGTTTTCGTCGTCGTTAAAACATGATGTGATAAAAACGGGATAAGGAAAACATTACAGCACCCGCAGGAAGGTTTAGGAATTATTACCATTCATACCACAGTTATTCAGTACGTAATTATACAGACCATTAAAAAATAAAAAAAGAATTCATCAGTTATTTATTTCGGTTTTCTTTTCCAAAAAAAGTTAAAAATAACATATCAAGCGTAGTACATCACACTAATGCATAAATAAAAAAAAAAACATGAATGAAGTTAGGTGATCATGTTTCAAACAGTAAGTCAAAGCATGCACCACAAATCCAGTATAGTTGTCAGATTTCAAAAAATTTATTCGTCTCATCATTTTGTACATTTACAATACAATCACTAGCCTATAGTATAAACTATGTGATCCAGATAATTCGAAAATTCAGGAACGTTGGCTCCGATTAGTCAATACTTACAATCTTATCACATTGGAGCCGAACTGTTCCGGAATCAGAATCTGGCCTTCAGAGTCTTAACTAATCAACATTTATTTCATAGTCCACTTTTTAGAGTCTTTCCCACTAAGTTTTTTGTGTTTTTGGATTTTTGTTTTTGTCTCTTATTCTACTCAGCTTACCTTTATATTTCGGTACAAACATTTTGATATCTTGGTCCTGAATGTTCTGGTAAAAGTCGAGCTCTCTATAGTTTAGGGGTTTGCAGATTGTGCTTGGGTTAAGCAGCATGAGACGCGTGTGGCCTCCGACCTAAAACAAGAATTAACGACGTAATAAATTTGATTAAATTTTAAATAATCACTTCTGATTACTCAATAATTATCAACTCATCACGCAGTGGTAACGATCAATGCAATATAAAAATAGTCGATGAGCAACGCGAATAATATTTAATGTTAACAGATAAATGCAGGAAACGGTGGAATTTATAACCCGTTATTCGTATGCGTTTTAAAAGGAAGTGATTGTAAGAACTAGACAAAACACTGTAATTTCATTGAATATAAGTCACATGTCAATCAACTGTTTCTACCAATCGTAAAAATTATAACATGCGTTTTTTTCTTAAATTCATTTATAATCGTTGTGGATTCAAATCAATAAGAACTATTTTTTGTTACTACTTCTAAAGATCAGGTGTTATATCGTCATTCCAGATAAGATCAATTTTCAAGAGAAAAGATGGTGTGTACCTGTTGACACTAATGTATTGGTTTCTATTAAAAACTCGATGACGTTATTTATAAATTTTGTTACGAGGATCTCACTTGAAATGGGTTATCTATCATAACAAAAAAATAAAATTCGCTGAAATAAGTTTTATAATTTATCTACGAAACTGGGCTCGTCTAACTGTGGTGTCAAATGTATTAATTTTGACGCGTGTAATAAACATTAATCATGGCATCAATCGTAACATTACTGGTTTTATCAGAATTGAACCTTTTGAGGCTATCGAGAAAATAATTATGTAATAAATTCGTTTTTTGCAGACATGAACTATTTTTGTATCCATCCCCATCACAGTTTTGATGACGTACCTCAAAAGTTTGCTAAGTAACCTATTGAAAATTTCCTATATGTGTAAAATAAATGCGCACATTCGTGTGGTTAATCTACCCACATGTTTTATAATTTAATCATGTATAAAATGTAGACATAATATATTCCACTACTAAATTTTCCTACTTCAGAAATCTAAAAATAGATTAATATTAACTAAAGAAAATACCGACAGTTGCAACCTTGATCCTAGACATTGGGAATTCTACCTTTGGCATCACTATACATTTATAATTTCGCAATTTTTGTCAAGGAAAATTTTAACAGACTCGCTAAAAATAAAGATTCTTACAATAAAACGACCACTCTTTAAACACGGTGTTTATTACAAAGCTATTAGAGCATATGAGTATGCTGTCAATATACATTGCTTTCTATTGTGATCTAGTTTACAAGACACCGCAATAATTTTAATAATACCCCAAAGTATGGTGAGAAAAATGGTGTTCTTGAAGTCATTTTGCTAGAAAAGGTATTATAATTTTTGCTTAATATCCCAGGATTTTTTTTAATGAATGCAATTAATTCAATAATGATACAGGTATGTAACGCTGTTGAATACAAAGACGGCGTATTAACTTGTGTTTTATTCTGTAAGCTCACAGATGACAAATTTTTACCAATAAAATGGGGATTTACAACTCGGCATCACTTTAGATCCAATCGTACTTGGCAATCAGACACATTTCTCGGGAAAACCACAGTGCGAATGCATTACATAACACAACTCGAACTGTTACATCTTCTAATTCAAATGTTTGAACAATACGACTGGACTTTTAGTCAAAATAAACAAATAATTTTGAATACAAAAAACTGGATAACTTATGATTTTAATTTTGTGAGACCTTTCCTCCTGTTATTGTTCCCTCGACCATTGCCATGGGGTACGCACCCCACCCCACCCCACCACTCAATGCCCCGAAGGCGATTTCACCCAGTCCAGACCCAAACAGTACATTATTCGAAAGAGTACCGAACGCGACGGCCGTACAGGCGCGACCCTCATTATCATAACATACTTGAAATGTATTACACATTGTTAAAATAAGTGTTAAACAAAATCTATCTTTTATTTACGGTCGTTTGAAGCATAGCGTGACGCCACATTTTGGTCCGTTAGAGCCGGATAATCAGCGAAACGAAAAAACCAGTTAGCTGCGAGTGTGTACGCGATGTCAAAATGAGTGTCCTCCACCAGCGCTAAGCAGTAAGTCCCAATTTCCTTTCTTCCAGCAACGTTTATTTGTGTCAACATTGCCTGGAGCTTGCACGTGCAGTGACTTATCTACAACTCCTAATAAGGTTTTTATCTCTCATTTATCATGTCCAAATTTAACCTGGAATTTAGTCATAACTTTGTATTCAAACGAAATACATAATTGTAAACTAATACATGCTATTTGTAGACATATTCTCACTCTAAATCTGTGTACTTGCGCCATCGTTCTGGAAAAATCTTTAGAGTAGGTTTTTGGTTACGTGGCAAACCAGTTGTGCACAAAATTTTGTATTACTTTTGTTTGCTACCTTACTACCAATTACTGGGATTAAAGTGTATTTCAGTGCCGGTTTAAGATAAACCCAGGTAAAATTTCCTTCGAAAGTTAATCCATGGTGCAGAGGTAGTTTAAATCAATAAATGCTCGTAAAACCCAAGCTTGCAGGTAGCATTGATTAAATACATATAGATAGACCCATGCTATTGTTTGGAGCGAACAGGCCAACGGCCGGCGAACAAGAGATGGCGCACCAACAGTCGGCCGTCAAACGCCGGCGAAAAGCTTGGACACCAATCGCGCGCGTAGATAACCCAAATCACAGCAACAATACATTTAATAAAGCTACCACTCGACAGAGGGCGACGAAAACAATGTGTAAAAATCTCTTAGTAACCATTTATATAATTTGCAACGTTGCCAGATGAGCCTAGCACAACTTTGCCGTTATTTCTAGTCGATTAGATTTTATTTCGTTTAAAAGTTTCTGGTGAATAAATGGAATTATTATAATGAATAAACAATACAAACAAATTATTACTTGTTATTTTAAATACTTGTTAGTGTTGATGAAAACATAAATGGTAATTAAAGTTATTCTAAATACGGTCCGGTCCGGTAGCTCAAATTTTACAGTACGAGTGATATGTTTCAGGACGAGTAGGTAGCCGAGTCTTTAATTTCGAAACGAGTACTGCGAAAAGAGTTACCGGACGTATGTTGTTATCTATTTTATTTCATACTGTCAACATTCTTTTTTATTCGATAAAATTATTATTATTTTGAGAAAAAATCCAAATCGAGTCACTTTTTCTGACATCGTTAGCAAACGCTCTTTGGTAAATGTTTTAATTTGTTTATTCGTGCAAATCAGCATCATATGTTTAAACACATAGTACTTATAACACTTTACAGGACTTATTGTTTTGTATAATCCGACTCGATGGACGAATGTTTTGTGCAATCCGTCTCGAAGGACCAATGTTTGTGCAACTCGGCTCGTCCTACCAGTATTTTTTGTAATCTGGTTGATACGACAATGTGATACCGAATTGCACTTTGATATTGCTCCAAGGACCTTTGTTTTCTTGCGTGCGAGATAATAGACAGCGTTCGGTTTCGATGTTTAATACAGGACGGTTACAGAAGTACTAAATTTACATTTGTATTTACAATAACAGGTAAAGCAAAAGAGACCCAAAAGGGTCAGTGGCCGCTTCCGGAAATGGAAAACTTGTCCTTTTTGGCCACGGAGGTAGAAGAGTGTCTCTTCTACCTCCGTGTTTTTGGCTCAATTTTATCGGACTTGTCCGTTTTTTTGATTTTACCGGAATAGTTCGATCCAGTAAAACGTCAAACTTGACATAGTATGAAGTAAAATAAATAAATTTTATGATGTAAATACAATTAAGTGTATCGATAATTCGCTACTGAAAATTTATTGAAATATAATTTGTGTTAAAAAAAGATTTTTGTGGTTTTATGGTTTATTAAATGTAATTAAAATAAATAATATCAAGAACTTGTATTATATATCAAAAACATTCATTGTAAATAAGAAAATTATGTAAATAAACCATAAAACCATACAAAATTTTCCTGCGACCTCTATTCAAAATCCCAGTTTACCAATAGGAATTAAGGCACAAAGATGTTTCACTGAATTTAATACCGATTTTTCAAGAAAAGTATGCTTATAAGCCTATAAGCGTCTAATGGATTAAAACAACAAATAATAATCACAATTTATTTGTTTTATGTGTTCATTACAATAATCCCATTTATTTACCAGAAACTTCTAAATGAAATAATATCTGGTTGACGAGAAATATCCGCAAATTTGTGTTAGGCTCATCTGGCAACGTTTTCGGTAGGTAGGTATCAATGGAACTAAAAGATTTGGTAATTTTCTTGGAGGAGTTTGTTTCTTCAATGAAAATTTATGGTTTTTAATTCTTCGGCCGCTTGAAAGTCTCGCCATGTGAAAATAGATTATTTGATAACCTGTTTCGTAATAATTGTAAATACGAACAAAAGCATATTTGCATATTCTAAACAACTGGCCATATCGATTCCAAACTTGTACAGATATGTTTTTTATTGTTTCTGTTTTCAATGAAATAAATTTTATTTGCAAAATACTTAATGTCTAACGACATATCACGCATACATACTACCCCATTTACTATATTTTCAATCTGTGCATTTTTCGCTTCATTCGTAGGAGCCAAGTAAGAAGTATCAGTGAGACCGGCGGTCTTTCAAAAGCTCGTAAATGAAAAGATTTAGTAAAGTTTCCTAGAACAGTCTGTCTCTTCATAAAAAAATTTAGACATTTTTACTATGAAATATTGGTACAATACGCTATATTCCACTGTTTGTTTTCTTTGAGATACGACTAGTTCTTGTGCCGAAGTGAAACACCAAAAAGTCTAAAGTCCGGAAATCAGAGTGAATTTTAAAACACATAAAACGACTTCTTTATTTATTTAAATATTGTCCTGTAACGTCCTGTGACGTGGAATGGAGTTTCTTAATGTACAAAAGTATGTTAGATAATAACCGAAAAATTTTCTTGATTAAAACTAAAGGAAACACAATTATTACTTGGAATAAAAATAAAGAATATCAAGAACTTGTGCTATGTATTAAAAATATTTAATTTCAAATAAGTAAATTATGTTAATAAACCATAAAACCACAAAAATCTTTTTTAACACAAATTATATTTCAATAAATTTTCAGTAGTGAATTATCGATATACTTAATTGTATTTACATCATAATAGTTATTTATTATATAAGCGGTTAAAGTGAATGTTTAATGAGCGGCCAGTTTAAGGTGAGAGCGGCGTATGCCGCGAGCGCCTTAAGACCACGAGTTACACATTCATTTTAACCGCGAGTGTAATACAAACTTTTATTCAATTTTGACAACCCCAAGTCCCAAATTGTGAAAAAATTGGTGATTCAAAGTTCACATTCGAGAAACGTCAGAATTGACAGCGACCAAATAAGAGTTTTATATGCGTAGAATTTAGGTTACAATATCAGGTGTGTGTGTGTAGTATGTGACTCTGGCGACGGTGTTTGTTTATTTTAAACAAACTAAAATTATCGAAAAATTGCAAAATCATGCAAGATTCCAACGGCAAAACTTGCTCCCAAAAAAGAGCAAATCAGAAAGTGTATCAAAAGTTCCTTAGATGGAAAGAGCAGCAAGACATTGGAGAAATTACAGAAATGGTAACCATGGTTTTAAAACAGCAAAATAAAAATTTTATTTCGCTAGCGGTTTAAAAATTTTATGGTGCTACCGGATAAACCAAAGCTTTAGTGGCCTACTGACGGCAAAATAAACGTTTGTTTACATGTCAAAATTGAATAAAATTTATTTATTTTACTTTATACTATGTCAAGTTTGACGTTTTACTGGATCGAACTATTCCGGTAAAATCAAAAAAACGGACAAGTCCGATAAAATTGAGCCAAAAAGGACAAGTGTTCCATTTCCGGAAGCGGCCACTGACCCTTTTGGGTCTCTTTTGCTTTACCTGTTATTGTAAATACAAATGTAAATTTAGTATTTCTGTAACCGTCCTGTATTAAACATCGAAACCGAACGCTGTCTATTATCTCGCACGCAATAAAACAAAAGTCATTGGAGCAATATCAAAGTACAATTCGGTATCACTTTGTCGTATCAACCAGATTACAAAAAATACTGGTAGGACGAGCCGAGTTGCACAAACATTGGTCCTTCGAGACGGATTGCACAAAACATTCGTCCATCGAGTCGGATTATACAAAACAATAAGTCCTGTAAAGTGTTATAAGTACTATGAGTTTAAACATATGATGCTGATTTGCACGAATAAACAAATTAAAACATTTACCAAAGAGCGGTTGCTAACGATGTCAGAAAAAGTGACTCGATTTGGATTTTTTCTCAAAATAATAATAATTTTATCGAATAAAAAAGTATGTTGACAGTATGAAATAAAATAGATAACAACATACGTCCGGTAACTCTTTTCGCAGTACTCGTTTCGAAATTAAAGACTCGGCTACCTACTCGTCCTGAAACATATCACTCGTACTGTAAAATTTGAGCTGCCGGACCGGACCGTATTTAGAATAACTTTAATTACCATTTATGTTTTCATCAACACTAACAAGTATTTAAAATAACAAGTAATAATTTGTTTGTATTGTTTATTCATTATAATAATTCCATTTATTCACCAGAAACTTTTAAACGAAATAAAATCTAATCGACTAGAAATAACGGCAAAGTTGTGCTAGGCTCATCTGGCAACGTTGCAAATTATATAAATGGTTACTGAGAGATTTTTACACATTGTTTTCGTCGCCCTCTGTTGAGTGGTAGCTTCATTAAAAGTATTGTTGCTGTGATTTGGGTTATCTACGCGCGCGATTGGTGTCCAAGCTTTTCGCCGGCGTTTGACGGCCGACTGTTGGTGCGCCATCTCTTGTTCGCCGGCCGTTGGCCTGTTCGCTCCAAACAATAGCATGGGTCTATCTATATGTATTTAATCAATGCAGGTAGAGACGGTCAGATATTCTATTAATCACTGCAACCCAAGCGGAATAATTTAAAATATTCATTACTGGGAAGTTCGACGTATCGAATTAGCATGAATACATTTACCAAATTCTATGCCTAGTGAAACTTAATTTATTAATTTAATAATTAGTTCAAAAACGGATACAATGATAGAATGCAAAACAAAACAAGAATTCTAAACACATCCAGCATTTTCGAGCTGATTTTTTACTTTACACAATTTTGTGATGACCTCATCAACATTTTTGCAAAGAGATGTATATGAACTTGGATTGGTGCAGTGTAGTACTTGCTAAAATAAGACTGCTTGTGGCAAATTACATACCCCATAAGAAAATAGAGGGCGGGTGGGCGGGGCTATTGCTTTCTTATAAAAGATTCTGTAGGAAAAAGTTAAACTTAGCCCCGCCCACCCACCCGTTCTCTCATTTTTTCTTCAGAATAAGAAATAAATGTAGCAAATAAGTAGTATAACAAAAAAATTACGATTAACGCTTTTTTTAACAGTCTACTTTCTATTAGTTCCCATTCTCACTTTAAAAAAGAATATATAATTCACCCAAGAAAATCGGTATGTATACCGATTTTCTTGGGTATATATAAATATATTTTTCCTTTTTGTTTTAATATGTGTAGACTTCTTTTCACACCATGAAACTTTAAACATGTAAAAAATAGAAAATTTGTATAAGGAAAACCGATTTTGCAATTAGGCTCCGTTCCATAATTACAAAATCCATATTTCCGCGCAAAAATGTACCATTTTAACCATGTTTTAAGTTCCTTGTTGTGAAAAAATGGCTATGTATGTTAATAAAGAAAAAAGGCAAATATAAGCCCCACCCACCCGCCCCATCTCAATTGTGATGATTTTTTTTATTCGTCATGAGCCAACAAGGCGGAGCTTAACTGCAAAATCCTTATTTCTCTGAAAAATTACTACGTAAGACATGTTTTTGTGTAAATCAAAGAATTCTATGTATATTAAGCAAAAATAAGACCAACAATTAAACTTCACCTATACCTGACCTGACCTAAATAATGAGGTTTTCATTCGTTGGCAGACCGAGGGGCGGAGCCTAATTGCAAAATCCATTCTCCCTTACAAAAATTTACCAATTTAAACGTGCTTTAGCTTCTAAGTATTAAAACAATCATCCCAACTGACATGGGGTGGGTGGGCGGGGTTTATATTTTGCCTTTTTATCTTAATATACATAGTATTCTTTGAAGAACACGATACTCAACCCCATGTTTTTAATTTCATGTAAAGAAACAAGTATTTTGCAGTTAATCTTCGCCCCCTTGGTTCACGGTGAGAAAAAAAAATCATCACAATTGAGATAGGGTGGGTGGGTGGGCTTATATTTTGTCTTTTTGTTTTAAGATGTGTGAACTTCTTTTCACAACATGAAATTTAAAACATGTTTAAAAGGGAAAATTTGTATAAGGAAGTATCGATTTGCAATTAGGCTCCGTCCCATTATTGAGAAATCCATGTCTTTCCAAAAATGTACTATTTTAACGATGTTTTAAGTTTCTTGTTGTGAAAAGATGGCCATGTATATTACGAAAAAAAGGCAAAATATAAGCCCCACCCACCCACCCTATCCCAATTGTGATGATTTTTTTATCCTTACAAACTTAAGACACGTTCAAAATGGTAAATTCTTGTAGACAAATATGGATTTTGCCATTAAGCCCCGCCCGTTGATCTGACAACGAATGAAAAAATCATCACAATCGAGATAGGGTGGGTGGGCGGACTTACATTTTGTCTTTTTGTTTTAAGATGTGTGAACTTCTTTTCATAACATGAAATTTAAAACATGTTTAAAAGGGAAAATTTGTATAAGGAAGTATCGATTTGCAATTAGGCTCCGCCCCATTATTGAGAAATCCATATCTCTTTCCAAAAATGTACTATTTTAACGATGTTTTAAGTTTCTTGTTGTGAAAAGATGGCTATGTATATTACGAAAAAAAGGCAAAATATAAGCCCCGCCCACCCACCCTATCGCAATTGTGATGATTTTTTTTTATTCCTCGTGAGTCAATAAAGCGGAGCTTAAGAACGAGAAATCGAAGTGATGAAGTCGAAAAATTGAAAAATAATAAAAACCACGGAATTTGAAACATGGAAATCTCGACAAATCCGGAAATCGAATTGAAAAATCGAAAAACTGAAAAATTTTAAAAACCAAAAAAAATGAAAAAACCAAAACCTAGAAGTCAAAAAATTGAACTACCGAAGCATCAAAAAATTGAAGAATCTATAATTTAAAAATTGGAAATCGAAAAGTCGGAAAAACTTAAAAATCGAAAAACCGAGAAATCGAAAATTCGTTACAAATTTAAAAATCGGGAATTCGAAACATCAAAATATCACAAAAATTTAAGAAATCGAAATACTGAAAAGCAAAAAAATCGAAAAAAACGGGATCCCTAAACTGAACTGAATCCTCGAAAAAACATCAAATATTTGGAAAGTCGAAAAAATTGAGAATTGGGAAAATTGCCTCGAGAGATCGAAACATAAAAAATTCAAAAATTAATAATTGATAAACTGAAAATTTTAAAATAAAACAATCGATAAATCGAAAAAACAGGAAACTGGAAACATCGAAAAATTTAATACACAATCGAAAAATTGAAACATTGATAACTCGAAAAATGAAAAAAAAAAATGAAAAATCGAAAACCGAAAGTCAAAAATCGAAAAACCGAGAGATTAAAATAGCCCAAAATCGAACAATTAAACGAGATTTGCAAATAAAAAGAATCGAAAAATCGAAAAACGAAAGATCTAAAACCGAGAAGTCGAGAAATCGAGGCATCAAAAAGTCGAAAAAACTAAATAGAAAAAATATCGAAAAACTGAAAAACTCGAGAAATCGAAAATTCGTTAAAAAATTTAAAAATTGGGATATCGAAACATCAGAAATCACAAAATTTGAAAAATCGATGAGTGTAAAATTTAAGAAATCGGAAAATTGAAAAACTGAAGACTCGAAAAATAAAAAATTTTAAAAATCAAAAAAATTTAAAAATCTAAAATTTAGAAATTAAAAAAATCGAAAACTCAGGATATTCAACAATCGAAAACTCAAAATTTCCATACATCGAGAAAACGAAAAATAAACTGAAAAATCGAAAAACGAAACATCTAATACCGAGAAGTCGAAAAATGGATGCATCAAAAAATCAAAAAACTGGAAAACTCAGAAATTGAAAAACTCCCAAAATTAAAATGTTGAAAAATTGGGAAACAAAAACTTGAAAAATCGAAGATTAAGAAATATTGAAAAATTAATATATCAAAAGATTGAAAAATCTAAAATTTAAAAATCCAAAAATTGAAAAATCGAAAAAGTAAAAAGGTAGACACATCGAAAAACCCAGAAGTCAAAAATAGAAAAGCCGAAGAATTGAAATATTGAAAAATCCTACAACTGAAATATCTAAAAACTGAAAAATCGAAAAATCAAAAAACTGAAGTCGAAAAATAGAAATCTTAAAAAAACTAAAAAATGAAAAATCAAAAACCTAAAAAATCGAAAAATTAAAGAATTGAAGAACAGGAATATTGAAACCCTCGAAAGACAAGAAATGGGAAAATGAAAACATCGATTAATTGAAAAATCGAAAAATTGAGGGATTATAAAAGTCAAATATACATAAATTGAGACCCAGTAATCTTTTAATCCTTTTCGTACATCTTTTACCTGCGAAGGTACAGATAAATTGAGAACTGACTGCGTACATACATCCCACGGCAGGAGATTTATACTCATGACCACCTGACCATCCTTCAATTTCTACTGATAATAATTTTTAAAATGCACAAATTGGCATTACCGTTGTCCACTATTATCTAGTTTTTCCTATTTTAATTCTTGAAAAATTAATTAAATAGTAAGTCAGACAGTCATAAATAATACCATCAGATAGTGTCTGCAGCTTATGTGGGTACTCTTTCCAATTAGGTACCTAATCCACCAGACCGCGACCCCCGCGGTGTAAGGTACTAATCCCTAATAACGACCTCTGCAGAGCTGGTCATCAATTTAGGTCCACCGAAGAAAATAAAAGGTGGATGGGAGGGGCTAGTACTTGTTAAGATAAGACTGATTGTGGGAAACGACATATTCTCTAAGAAAATAGAGGGCGGGTGGGCGGGGCTAATACTTACTAAGATAAGATTGGTTTTGGTAATGACATACCCTCTAAGAAAATAAAAGGGTGGGTGGGCGGGGCTAGAACTTGCTAAGGCCTCGTTGTACAATGGATAGTTAATTATCAAGTTCGAGTTAAGTTCAAGTAATACGTCACTTTCGTTGGCAATCAGGTGATCAGGAACGTAACTTTTTAAATTCTGTGTGTAATTTGTGTTGTTCTTTATTTTTATGCTTATAGTGGATGATCTTATCGATTTTGACATTAATGCATATAGTAGTGACTAAGTAAATAATGAGAATGCTAACTCATTTACTCATTATTTCCTCAAATTTCTATTTTCAACTACTTGAGCACACGATCAGAATCTATAAAATTCTAATTTTATTCGCTATTTGGGCGTATCTAGTATATACAGGGTTAGTATAAAGTTCCGGAACTTTGTTATTTGAAAAGTTTTTTCTGAAATTTACTTTACTTTAAACATGGCAACTTGATTATAATATTTTTCGTTTTATCGCTCTCGGTTCGACAGACATGGTCGCCTAATTTTTTTTTAATGGAACACCCAGATTTTTTTGAAATTTTCTAAGCAGAATAAAAAACTATTTCCAGAAATTATCAACATGTTTGTTTCTACTGATACAAAAAATAGAAAAAAATCATTTGCCAAAATCAGTCTTACCTAAGCAGGTGCTATCCCCACCCGCCCACCCTCTCTTTTCTTATAAAGTATGTCATTTGCCAAAATCAGTTTTATCTTAGCAGTTACTAGATAGGATAAGACTGATTTTGGCAAATAACATACCTTCTAAGAAAAGAGAGGGCGGGTGGGCGGGCATAATACTTACTAAGATAAGATTGATCTTGGTAAATGACATATCACCAAAGAAAAAAAAAAGGTGGGTGGGCAGGGATAAAACTTGCTAAGATCGGACAGAACACTATTAAGAGTACTCAGTGGAAAGAAGAAGGTGTGGGTGGGTTAAGTTTACTACTGCTTGCTCATAAAACTAGAAAAAAGCTAAATTTATTGGGTCAATTTATTTTATTGACTAAATCAGGAACGGCTCACTCCATTTTACACTAAATAAAATAAGTCAGTGAAATGGAGAAAGGAGGTCCCCGCCCACCTCCTTTCTCCATTTGACTTATTTTATTTAGTGTAAAATGGAGTGAGCCGTTCCTGATTTAGCCAATAAAATAAATTGACCCATTCATTAATTTTTTTGAGCTACCTGTTTAAGCAAATCTAAAAAATATGAATGCAATGATAAACCACAAATAGAAAATATTTTACATATTTTTGGTAAAATTTATTCGGCAAAATTTTGAGATAACGTCATCAATTTTTTGGGGGGAATCAACAGATATATTTTGATTAACAATTCACCAGGCTTACAATAACGTTAAAAGCTAAAACGTCTGCAAGATTTCAAAGTATTTAGTTTTGCAACTTTTGATTTATTTGTTAAAATAAATTGACTGATGCGTTTTTTGGGTCAATCTGTATAAGCAAATCCAAAAAATATGAATGCAATGATAAACCGCAAGCATAGATTCATCATATGTTGGACATTTTAGATAGGATTTATTCAGCAAAATTGTGAGCTGACGTCATCAATTTTTGGAGGGGATAAGCAAATATACAGTAGAACCTCGATAATCCTAATTAATTGGCAAAAAGGTGTGTTCGGATTAGCGATTTGTTAGGATCAGCGAATGTCCCAAAAATCTGAAAGAGAATTGAGTAACAACTTCATACACTGCTGAAAACAAACCTCAAGAAATAAACCTTACTTTTTTTAAACAGAAATAAAGTATTCTCAAGCAACGATGGATAATGGATACATTCGAAAAAAAAATACTCCGTGACCATAGACACGCCATCTTTTTGGAATCAACACGTCCGGATCTATATTCCTGAATTTTTTCAGAATTTTTAGATGACTTTTTCAAAAATGAAATATTCCATTATGTATTCGTATTAAGTATCCCGTATGCAAATTTCGATCCATTCTCGACTATTTTCGAAATTTAACTAAACATATTTTCTTGTAGATTGGGCCGCAGAAGTCACTTCTGGTTTTATTTCTTCGATAACTTAAACTGTTTTTCCAAAATCGTCCACTGAAATATCGCAATTTTTAAAAATTTCGAAAAATTCGCATTTCGTACCGATTCTTTCGAAAATGTTGCTCCGTGACCTTCAACACGGTATATTTTCGGAATCAGCATGTCGATATCCACGTCCCTGAATTTTTTTGCAATTTTTAGAGAACTTTTTTAAAAGTGAAATTTTTGACATTCTCGAAATTTAACTAAATACATTTTCTTGTAGATTTTGAGCTCTAGAACTCACTTCGGGCACCCGTTTTTCTGGAATCGACCGTTGAAATATCGACATTTTTAGAAATTTTCAAAAATTCGCATTTCGTATCGATTCTTTCAAAAATGTTGCTCCGCGACCATAAACTCGCTATATTTTTGGAATCCGCACGAAGAATTTTTAGAAAACTATTCCAAAAATGAAATTTTTTCGACTTTGTAAATAATAATCAATCATGCAAATTTCGACCCGTTTTTGACGATTCTCTAAATTTAACACTTTTTCTTGTAGATTTCGGGCCGCAGAAGTCACTTCCGGCCGCATTTCTTCGATAACTTGAACCTTTTTTCCAGAATTAGTTAATTTAATTCAGTGCATTGAAATATCGCAATTTTTAAAAATTTCAAAAAATTCAATACAACACGTACAGGAAGATCTTGCGTCATAAGGGTGGGTGGGCGAGGCTAGTACTTGTCAAGATAAGACTGATTTTGGCAGATGACCTAATCTTCTAAGAAAATAAAGGGTGGGTGGGTGGGGCTAGTACTTATCAAGATGAGACTGATTTTGGCAAATGATATATCCTCTAAGAAAATAAGGGTGGGTGGGCGGGGCTAGTACTTGTTAAAATAAGACTGGTTTTGGCAGATGACCTACTCTTCTAAGAAAATAAAGGCTGGGAGGGCTAAAAATAAAAAAATTAAAAATCAAAAAACGACAAATTGAAAAATCAGATAAATGAGAAATCGGAAAATTGTACAACTGTATAATCGGAAGATCAAAAACTGAAATATCGACCCTTTTTTCCAGAATTAGTTAATTAATACAGTGCATTGAAACATCACAATTTTTAAAATTTTCAAAAAATTCAATTTAACACGTACAGAAAGATCTTGCGTCATAAGGGCGAGGCTAGTACTTGTCAAGATAAGACTGATTTTGGCAGATGACCTAATCTTCTAAGGAAATAAAGCTTGGGTGGGTGGGGCTAGTACTTATCAGAATGAGACTGATTTTGGCAAATGATATATCCTCTAAGAAAATAAGGGTGGGTGGGTGGGGCTAATACTTGTTAAAATACGACTGATTTTGGCAGACGACCTACTACTCTTCCAAGAAAATAAAGGGTGGGTGGGCTAAAAATCAAAAAAAAAAAAAAAACAAATCTTATAAAATCGAATTCGAAAATTCCAGTTTTCATTTTTGTTAGTTTTTAGATTTTTCAACTTTTGAATATTTCATTTGAAAATTTGCAGTTTTTGTTCGGATTAAAGAGGCATCGACATCATATAGCTTCTGTTCAGATTACTGGATGTTTGGATAATCGAGGCTTCGGATTATAGAGGCGAACGCATTGGGGGTAATAATCATAACATACTTGAAATGCATAGTAAACTCAGCCCCATTAACGAACAATTGTCTGCTATTGCCTGTTAATGGTGCTATAAAGTTGCAAGTCAACTGATTTTACTATACTACATGTTGTTAATGTAGGGGAAAGGTGCCTAAAATGATCCCCCTAAGGGAGAAATTCTTTAAAAAATACAAATTATTATTATTCATGTAAAACTGTAGCATTATTTGTAAGAACATTGATTTATCTAGGTAACAGTATAAGCCAATTGGTGATTCGATAATTATAAAAAAAGTTATTAACGTTTTTCCAGGACCTTACAAAAGGATTATTTTAGGCATCCCCATAGGTAAAATGATCCCTCGGCATGGGCATAATGATCCCTTTGAATTTTGACCATAAGGGAACAGCATCAACAAGAAAAATCAAATCATGACATAACTGATAAATATTTTATTTCAAAAATTAACAAAAAAATAAATTCTTAAAAAAAAAATAAACAAAAAAAGTTTGAAAAGCACCGAAAATACGGGGTGTATAATTTCTGGATGAGTTTGAGACAATACTTTAGTCATCAGTACGTGCGAAGATAAGACTAATTTTGCCAAATGGGATACCCTCCAAGAAAAGAGAGGGCGAGTGGGCGGGCCTACTACCTGCCAAGATAAAACTGAATTTGGCAAATGATATACCCTCCAAGAAAAGAAAGGGTGGGTGGGTGGGGCTAGTAACTGCTAGGATAAGACTGAATTTGGCAAATGATATACCCTCTAAGCAAAGAGAGGGTGGGTGGGTGGGGCTAGTAACTGCTAAGATAAAACTGAATTTGACAAATGACATACACTCTAAGAAAAAAGAGGGTGGGTGGGTGGGGTTAGTAAGTGCTAAGATAAGACTGAATTTGGCAAATGATATAGCCTTTAAGAAAAGAGAGGGCGGGTGGGTGGGGCTAATACTTGCTAATATAAAACTGATTTTGGCAAATGAGATACCCTTTAAGAAAAGTGACGGCGGGTGACTGGGATTAGTACCTCTTAAGACTGAGAATTTCCCAAAAATAGAACACGAAAATCCCTAAAATTCTTTTAAATTATTTAAATTTTCCCGTCTTGAGAGGTACTAGCTCCACCCACCCTCCCTCTCCTCTCTTAGAGGGTATTTCATTTGCGAAAATCAGTTTTATTTTAGCAGGTAGTAGGTGGGTGGGGCTAGTAACTGCTAAGATAAAACTGGTATTGGCAAATGGTATTCCCTCGAAGAAACTAAAGGGTGGGTGGGCGGGGTTAGAGGATATGTCATCTGCAAAAATCAGTCTTATCTTAGCAGGTAGTAGCCCCGCCCACCCACCCTCTCTTTTCTTGGAGGATATGTCATTTGCGAAAATCAGTCTTATCTTATTAGGTACTAGCCCTCTAACAAGATAAAGGGCGGATGGGCCGAGCTAGTGCTTGGCAAGATAAGGCTGATATTGGCAAATAACATACATTCTAAGAAAATAACGGGCGGGTGGGTGGGGTTAGTACTTGCTAAGATAAAACTGATATTGGCAAATGGTATTCCCTCAAAGAAAATAAAGAGTAGGTGGGCGGGGTTAGAGGATATGTTATCTGCAAAAATCAGTCTTATCTTAGCAGGTACTAGCCCCGCCCACCCACCCTCTCTTTTCTTAGAGGGTATATGATTTGCAAAAATCAGTCTTATCTTAGCAGGTACTAGCCCCGCCCAATGATCCGGGATCATTTTGCCTCAAGAAAAAGGGATCATTTCGCCTTAGGTAGCATATCCGCATTCAAAAATTGTAAACTAACCTTCAATTTTTACATGCGGTAAAAAGATCATAACTAACCTACGACTGAAATGTATCTAATTCTGTCAAAACAACTACCACCGCTATAAGACCTTTCAAATGGAAGTAATGGACTTTTAAAATATATCTTACCTTAGATCAGAGGTACTTATTTTACATATTTTGGCACAAAACTGTGCAGAATACACAGAACGCCATCAAACTTTCAGAAGCTACTAATTACAGAGCGCTTAATCAAATGACAGTTATGTTTGGTAGATGGAGCCACAAATTTTCTTACAATTGATGGGAATCATTTGACCTGAGGGGATCATTTTAGGCACTTTTCCCCTAAGTGTTAAACCAAATCTATTTCTTTTTTACAGTCCTATTGAAAATGCCTAGAAGACTGAGGAAAATGCCTCATAAACTAACTGACATTTCACTTTTTCAACTCGCCCCTACATTGTTTTCAGTCATTCGTGGAGAAGATACGTATGATTTGTTTTCTCTTAGATGTTATTTCTTGCTTAAACTTTTGCAGAACTGTAAAATCCTTTGAAACCACAACGAATCAATATACCAATTATTATCTGCGTAACGTGCACAAAGAGTGCCGTCAAACTATTAATTTGCGAATACGCTGTTTTGGCAACATCCTGAAAAACACCGCTTGTTTTTCTATTCCTCGCTACAATCACCTTCCTAATTAAAAAAAGCTTGAAATACCTTCGCAAAATTCGATCTGCGCCACGGGTTAAATTTAACTTGAGTTCAGATAAAAGACCCCGAATATACTCACCTGGTTGCTGAGAGGGTGCAAGTCGACTTCATCACAGCTATCAACATGTTGGTCACGTCTAAGAAGGTCACGGGAAGATTCCGCATATTTCCGATTGCGGGTTTCAGTATCTCCCATACCCCAATCATCCAACAAGTACACCATCCCCTTCCTGTTGGTACGAACACACTCTTGAAGAGTTACTTCTTCGACAACGAATTCTGGTAAGAATCTGGAACAAGCAACGCAATCAGTTGGTTGCAATTTGCGGGAATGTAGCTAAATAAAACAAAAAATTTTGAAGCTGTCATTTTTGACAATTATAATTATCAGATTGGTCTTATTAAGTTTTTTATATTCTCGAAGAAGAAAAATTTCATGCTTGTATTGGTATACTTTATCGGGAGATTAATTCTCATGCGGACAGGAACTGTATTGTTTTTTTCATTTCAAAAAGGAGTAGTCAGTCGTGTTGACGACATACGATCATATCTACATTTTGGGGATTAATAATAAAACCATAATCGGAGAACAATTGCAATTCTTAAAAGACTAATTTAGCATACAAGTAATTCCATCTTGACACGTCAATGTAGCGATAGCAGTAAATGGATGCGTTAACAAAAACATTTGGTCTTAGGAGACTTGTAAGGTCACATTGTGTATTCTGAATACCAGGAAAAAAATTTATATTCAATCTAAACAGTATGTTTCATTCATGACAAAATTATTCGTCAAGCTTGGTTAAAATTTGCCTTTCCAAAGGACCAAAATTTTGAATTGCCAAAATTTTTATTGTACAACGTCGGCTGTCTGGTTTTCCTTCGTCGTTTTTTGGTATTTAGTAAGACAATATAAAATGCATATAGAACCATTTTCCCACCTTTATTTGAGCGCACCTCCGTCATCCATAACACAACCTTGTCGATTGTCTTCTCATGAATTGTTTACGCGCAAATGAGCGTCGGAATATTCATTCAGCACGAACAACACTCACTCAAATAGCACAGACAATAAATAACACTCTCATTCCAATTTACGTATCACACTCTGATCTATTTCGGGCCGCTATTACAAAATTCCACCCAATTTTATTGTCGCTGCTGTTAAAAATAAGGAAAGCAGGTCACCGTTTTGACCGCTTAGCTTGAAAAAGAGAAAATTTCACAAGGACCGAATTCTTTATAGAAGAGGTGTTGCCAAGCGTGGACTTCCCTGACCTACCCAACATCAGACACATAAAACTGAATTACCTTGAGAGATTGTAACCGAAATTATGTCATCGTTGAAGATAATCAAAGTTAAAAATTTCGGGATGCCAGCTGAACGATTTGGCAACGGGCAGAGATGATGTTTTTTTTTCTCTCCTGGATCTTGTTCCTGTGTGGTCGTGAATGTTATTACTAACTACAACCTTCAACGTGAAAATTTTTATTTTCGTGAACGATTTTATTTCCTGCCAGCCGGATTTGGAATTTTGGATAGGGACCCGCAAAATGTGCAGCATTTATTTTTGCAGTGCTGACAAAAGTGGGCGGAGTCGTTAGTGTTCGTCGTTGAACTGTGGCATTGTGCTAAAATGTGGGAATCGAACTTAAATAGATGTCAAACTCTTGGGAGCAAAAACAAACAAAGTGTCATTAGTTTCAACACCTTCACACGTGCTTAAATTCTACATTAGAAAAGCTTCCCTCATGTTTTTTTGGCTTAATGAACAAAATGAAATTCACTTCCTACTTCATTAAAAAGTGAACCAAAACTTGCTCCGTTCTTAATAGTCCAAAATAAATTCCTCATTCCTCAAATTCTTCAAAAATGAGTGCCGTCAAAAGTTGTGATGCCTCGTGCCGACTGCTGTTCAAAAAATAGGTATTTACGCAGCTGTACTTAAAGAAATATGAACATTTATCGATGGAACACATAAACAACCTAAATGCCAAGGAAGTGCCAAACTATTAGGTTTTTTGACTAAGTTATTTCAAAACACTAAAATCCGGAATGGAAACTACAGTTAGTTACGCTTCGAACTAACGAATTTTTAGAGCGAATTACTAAATATAAGAAGGAAACAAATGCACGGTGACTGACCTTTTCAGAAAATGAAAACTTGGCTACATTTCGGTTATAATCGTAACATAAAAGAAAGAGCTATTATTCTGCACCACATTTTACAACGAAATGGCGAAAATTGCTACCCGGGTCACTTTTTCAACGTGAATAGAATTGTCGCATACTAGACACTGGTGACCAATTTCGATAACAACTACAACGTAACATCTTTTTCACACAGTGTTACTGCTTCGGATTAACAGTTTCTTGTTGTTGAATGTCAATAAGAAAAGTCGTCTTTATAGACGACATGGCGGAAGCACGGAAGGAAGGACTTGGTTTCCCCAAATGTCATGGAGAGATTTGATTTCGTTACTGATCATTCGATCTTGGGAAACGTACTGGTGTTCCCCTTTTATATTTTTTAGATCAAACTTTAATCATATTTACACGTTATACTACTGTTACTGAATAAAGTTTATGCCTAGCCAACTTTTACAGTCAAAATTCTTTGTGCAACAGAAAAAGACTGTGTTATCAGCAGACTTCGGTATCGCGGAAGTGATGCTCATTGCCGTCCGATCGCCAGCGCTATTGCAGTCGTGGCCTACAACTTCGGGAATTGAAATGACTTTTCAACCTCACAATTTTCGTAGTGATCTTGATTAGATAAACCCTGAATTGCACAGTCGGGTAGTCAAATTTATCGCCGAACGTCCCGTCGTCGTATTTAATATTTGGCTGATTGATTCTCCGTCACTTCGGCTGTACCTAACTTTGGTTATCACTTCTAAAAACCAAACTATGATTAACTTTTAACATATTGTATCTATTGAATCAAACCGAATTTATAGTTGTTCTGAAAAATGTTTGGATATTATACTGTGACTTCACAAGCATTTTACAGCGGACTCCTCATAAAATTCAATAAGTACAAGGAATGAAATAATTTTTATTTGTTATTCTTACTTCTTAAAAATCTAGGCCAACCAAACGGATTTACCCGTTTTGACAAACTACAAAAAATACAGCAAGTTGAGTGACAATTCAATTGAAACCTCACTATATCTTTAATAGAACCATAAGACTTAGAAGCAATGATTTATCTACCTGACTATTCATGCAATTGTTTAAGGAAACATAGCGAATTACATTATTATTTATTTCTAAAAACTGATCAGAACATATTTAGCCAAGAAAGCATATTGAACACGTCCAACGTATTATATAAGTTATAACAGTTTAGTCTGCAAATTTTGCTCTTTTATGATTAGACCTACACACCAAAACTAGAAATTGAGAAATCAACAAATCACATGTTTACTTAACATATTTTAAACAAGATTTAATTACTAACATCAAATTTTTGATGGGGAAGATCAGTTAAATTTTGGTTTGCGTTTTACCATCTACATACGATTCTTAAAATATGTACTTATCTTCTATCTATTTCAATTTTGGGATTTTTAAATAATTCGACATTTAAATTTTTCGATTGATTTTTTAACTTTTCGTGTTTTTGATTTTTTATTTATTCGATTTTCCAAAATATTGCGACTTTTTAAATCTTACATTTTTTGATTTTTCATTTTTCGATTTAACGGTTTTCTTTCGATTTTTCGGATTTAATTTTTCAATTTTGAATTTTCCCATTTTTCCATTTTTAGCGACTTTCATTTCTCAATTTTTCGATTTTTTCGACTTCTCGATTAATCAATTTTTTCATGTTTAAGTTTAGGGATTTTTCAATGTATTTTGATTTTTAAATTTTTAAATTTCTCGCCTTTGTTTTTTTTTTAGTTTTTACTTATTCGATTTTTCAAAATATTGCGACATTTTAAATCTCACATTTTTTCGATTTTTCAGTTTTTTTATTTTTCGATTTGTTCATGTCTTGATTGTTCGATTTTTTAAATTTTAGATTTTTTACTTTTTCGTTGTTTCGTTTTTGATTTATTGCCTTCTCTTTTTTAGATTTCCTGGTTTTTCAATTTTTCGGTTTTTTGTCAAGTTCAAATTTTTCAATTTTGAATTTTCCCATTTTTCGATTTTTAGCCACTTTCATTTCTCAATTTTTCGAGATTTCGACTTCTCGATCTTTTAATGTTTCGATTTCGATTTATCGATTTCTCAGTTTTTAGATTATTCATCTTTTCGATATTTTCCAATTTTTCAACGTTTCAGTTTTGGGATTTATGTATTAAAATTTTTCGACTTTTCAATTTTTGGGATTTTAAATTTTTGGATTTCTCGATTTTTCGATTTTATTTTCTTTTCGATTTTTCGTCTTTCCGTTTTCTCGATTTCTCAAATTTTTAATGACTAAGTACTGGGATTTTTCAATGTGTATTTCGATTTTTGAATTTTTAGATTTTTCGACTTTTTTTTTATTTTTTACTCATTCGATTTTTCAAAATATTGCGACATTTTAAATTTTACATTTTTCGAAATTTTAAATTTTAGTTTTTCACTTTTTGGTTGTTTCGATTTCGATTTATTGTCTTCTCGTTTTCAGATTTTTCAATTTTACAATTTTCGATTTAACGGTTCTTTCAATTTTTCGCCGTCTCGTTTTTTTCCAGGTTTTTCAATTTTTTTGGAATTAATTTTTCAGTTTTTTAATGAAAATTTTCAATTCTGAGTTTTCCCATTTTCGATTTTTGGCCACTTTCACTTCCCAATTTTTCGATTTCGATTTTTCTTGATTTCTCAAATTTTCAATGTTTAAGTTTTGGGATTTTTCAACGTATTTCGACTTTCTTTTTTTTTATTTTTGACTTATTGGATTTTTCAAAATATTTAGGCATTTTAAAATTTAACACATTTCGATTTCTCAGTTTTTCGATTCGTCTTTTCGATTTTCCAATTTTTCAGCGTTTCAGTGTTGGGATTTATGTATTTAAATTTTTCGATTTCTTAAATTTTAATTGTTTAAGTTTCGGGATTTTTCAATGTATTTCGATTTTTAAATTTTCAGATTTTTCGACTGTTTTTTATATTTTGTCCTTATTCGATTTTTCAAAATATTTCGACATTTTTCAAATTTTCAATTTTTTGATTTTTCGATTTGTTGATGTTTTGAATTTGATTGTCCGATTTTTTAAAGTTTCAATTTTTCGATTTTTCACTTTTTTGTTTCTATTTCTCAATCTTTCAATTTTTCGCCTTCTCGTTTTTCGATTTTTCAATTTTTCGGAATAAATTTTTCAGTTTTTTGATGTTTTGATTTTTCAATTTTCAATTTATCGGAGTTTTAAAGTTTAAATTTTTCAATTTTGAATGTTCCCATTTTTCGATCTTTAGCTATTTCGATATCTCAACTTTTCGATTTTTCGACTTCTCGGTCTTTTGACGATTCGATTTCGCGATTTTTCAATTTTTCGATTTCCATTTCTCTATTTCTCAGTTTTTCGATTATTCGTCTTTTCGATTTTCCAATTTTTCAACGTTTCAGTTTTGGGATTCATGTATTAAATTTTTCGATTTTTCAATTTTTTAATTTTTGGCGTTTCTAAATTTATGGATGTTTCGATTTCTAAATTTATGGATGTTTCGATTTCTCAATTTCTGGATTAATTGATTTTTAATTTTAGGGATTTTTCAATGTATTTTGATTTTTAAATTGTTAGATTTTTCGACTTTTTTTTATTTTTAACTCATTCGATTTTTAGATTTTTTGCGTTCTCTTTTTTAGATTTTTCGATTATTCAGTTTTTCGAAATTCATTTTTCAGTTTTTGGATATTTCGATTTATCGGGTTTATAAGTTTAAATTTCTTAATTTTGAATTTCGCATTTTTCGATCTTCAGCTATTTCAATATCTCATTTTTCGATTTTTTGACTTCTCGATCTTTTGATGTTTCGATTTTTTGTATTTTCGTTCCCCTAAGGCCGTTAAATGTCTATGGGAAAATAAACTACCATTATTATTATTATTTCGCGATTTTTCAATTTTTCGATTTTCCAATTTTTCATCGTTTCAATTCAGGAATTTACGTATTTAAATTCTTCGATTTTTCAATTTTTGGCGTTTCTAAATTTTTGGATTTTTCGATTCCTCAATTTCTCGATTAATCGATTTTTTAATTTTTCAGCTTGTTCATTTTTCGTCTTTCCGATTTCTCGACATCTCAAATTTTTAATGTTTAAATTACGGGATTTTTCAATGTATTTCGATTTTTGAATTTTTAGTTTTCTCGACTTTCTGTTTTTTATTTTTAACTCATTCAATTTTTCGATTTGTTGATGTCTTGATTGTTCGATTTTTAAAATTGTTTATTGTTTCAATTTTTTGCTTTCTTTGGATTTTTCGATTACTCAATTTTTCGAAATTAATTTTTCAGTTTAAATTTCTCAATTTTGAATTTTCGCATTTTTCAATTCTCAATTTTGAATTTTCGCATTTTTCAATATCTCAACTTTTCGACTTCTCGGTTTATCGATCTTTTGATGTTTCGATTTCGCGTTTTTCAATTTTTCTATTTCCACTTCTCGATTTCTCAGTTTTTCGATTATTCTTCTTTTCGAATATTTGAGTTTTCAATTTTTTGACGCTTCAGTTTTGGGATTTATAAACATACCTACTTATAAATTTTTCGATTTTTCAATTTTTGGCGTTTCTAAATTTTTGGATTTTTCGATTTCTCAATTTTTCGATTGATCGATTTTTTTATTTTTCGACTTTTCGATTTTTCATATTTTTGATTTCTCGATTTCTCAAATTTTCAATGTTTAAGTTTCGGGACTTTTCAATATGTATTTCGGTTTTTTTACCTATTCGATTTTTCAAAATATTGCTACATTTTAAATCTTACATTTTAAGATTTTTCAGTTTTTTGATTTTTTGGTTTTGTTGATGTTTCAATTGCCCGATTTTTAAAATTTTCAATTTTATGAATTTTAAATTTTAGAGTTTTCACTTTTTTGTTGTTTCGATTTCTCAATCTTCCGATTTTTTGCCTTCTCGTTTTTAGATTTTTCGATTTTTCAATTTTTGATTTTTGGGGTTTTTTAAGGTTAACTTTTTCAATTTTGAATTTTCCCATTTTTAGATCTTTAACTATTTCGATATCTCAACTTTTCGATTTTTCGACTTCTCGATTTATCGATCTTTTGATGTTCGATTTCGCGTTTTTCAATTTTTCGATTTCCATTTCTCGATTTCTTAGTTTTTCGATTATTCGAGTTTCAAATTTTTCGACGTTTCAGTTTTGGGATTTATTTAAAATTTTCGATTTTTCAATTTTTGGCGTTTCTAACTTTTTGATTTTTCGGTTTCTCTGTTTAAGATTTTTCAAAATTTTGTTCAACATTTTCATCTATTTGATATTTTAATTTTGGATTTTGTAGATTTCTAAAATTCTTGCTTTTTCAATTTTTCGGTTTTGACAATATTTGGATTTCTCTTTCAAAAACGAAACATTACATATTCAAAAAAAAGACGCTAGGAGTCCCTAAATAAAGAACTCCACGGATATTCGAGATTTTTTTAAAGTATTTTAAAAACAAAAAGAAAAAAGATTCTTTTATATTAAAAAAAAAAACACCAAGCGCCTACCAGACTTTCTTTTTTAAACGCAAAAAGTTGGTCTAAAGTTATTTACACAGATTTTCCCTCGCCTCTGAAGTAAATATATATTATCAGTACATGCTTAACTTCAGTTGTTTATGTTTATACAGCGAAAAAATGCCGCGATTAAGCACGCAGCAAATTGTCTCCTCAAAACAGAGGAAGTGATTAAAATTATTAATTAAGTTACAATGCAGCAATTGAAAAATCCAAATACTATGGAATTGGCGCCCAAAATTAATTTGGCATGAGGTGTGCCATGATAAAATTTGAAAGATGTTGCCAACCTGACAAAATCACGAACGTTAATAGTCACTCGGTATCACATAAGTGATAATGAAAATGTGACGTAGCCATCACATAGATCTTTTAAAATGATACAAACTTGCTCAAAGAACTACAGGGTTTACCTTTAACAAAAAAAAAGGTTACAAGGGTTGTATCAAATAAAAGAAACACCCTGCATACACCACACACCAGATTTCCTTCAAAGAAAAAAACACATTACATATATTCATACTGACATTGGTACAGAAATTTGCAATCCCGAAGAACGAGATTATTATTCATTCCATGACGGTTCGTCCAATGGCAAGTAAAACTGATTTGATGTGTGGATGGTAATTAACACCGCATGTTTATCTTCTACAAGAGAAAAATTGAGTGGTGGCATATTATGTTTTAAGCAATTATTATGGTAAATGGTCGAGCTCTTTAACGTATCGAAAGCTTGCCAGACGATATAAAACACCGCCGTCTAATGCCAAGTCCAGAAACCTGGGCATACCTCTATGTATGAAAAGTTAGTAAGTACCTAATCATTGTCTGGCAGTTAAAGTCCTCTACAAACTGATAATAAGTGATTGTTAAAAATATTCATTAATCTTCTAATCTGCTATATTTATCTAGATATTATCACACCATGTATTACTTGATAACCCCATCAAAATAGAAAAAAGTTTCTCACACACAAAGTAAGACTTCATCAAAAACTTGAGCGATGTGCGATGACTAAAAATATCACTTTTAAAAATAGCGTTTTAATCCAACATATCCACATATTATTGTATGTATTTCAGAGCGCTTTTCATCGACTCATGTTTTTTCCCATCAGACATCCTTTCTAATCACAAACTTACGCAAACTTTGAAAGTTCCATCGTCCACAAAAACCATTATCAACCTCGTTGCAGACATTCACCGGTTGCGAAACGCGTTAATAATACGAACTTCAAGAAAAGCCGATGGCGTAACCGTCACCTTAAACTCTCGAAGAGGCGTTGCAGTTTCTTTAATACCGCGAAAAACAGTGAGAACACTTTTGCCTATTGCGCGCCACTT
Organism: Zophobas morio; assembly: GCF_036711695.1. Classification (NCBI taxonomy): domain Eukaryota; kingdom Metazoa; phylum Arthropoda; class Insecta; order Coleoptera; family Tenebrionidae; genus Zophobas; species Zophobas morio. Next base: position 12,141,319 of record NW_026972136.1, on the reverse strand, counting down.
CCAACTCGAAATTGCTGGCTAATCTAAAATTAAAATAGAAATATTGGTTCGCACGGTAGGAGGCGCTCTGGCCAGAATTCGGTTTTAACAATAGTTGGGAAAGGATTTCTCGAGGATGTTTGAATGAAAAACGCGATATACTGTGGTGGTTTTGGTAATGAGAGCGGAAGGTCGATGGGAAACGACGAGGTCGATAGACCGAAGGTTGAGAAAACCGCAAAATCAGCGATCGAGGAGGTGAACCGAATTTCAAAGTTGTTCGAAAAGTTGCAATGGAAACGAAGGAGTAACAGTTTTTCAGCGAAAGTGAAACTTCAACCTTCAAATAAACAAAGAAAGTGAGTTTGAAACAGGCTGTTCATTGTGTAACAATGTGTTAATATTTCAAGTTTAGTTACTTGTTAATCTCGTTGATTATTAGACACTGGAGATACAGTTAACAGCAAGTTGAATAAAACATAAACACGGTGCCATGTTGTCTACTTTTATTTTAGGTCAACGTGGCAACATTGAAAGAGGTAGCGCAACAGTTACCATCACATATTGTTTTCCAAATCACTAAACTCATCAATATCTTCATATTTTCTTTAAAAATATTTCTTTTCTTCAGTCAATAAATAAAACAGAAGACATTACGTACGTAAAACAGGATTTTATCATCCAATAGTGTGTATCGAAAAGGGAAAGTACAGAGTGCTGTAAGTGTGTTAATTCGTTATTAGTTGAAGATACATTTGAATTTATAAAGGCACATTATTAGGACGAAAAAATAGGTCTCCCGTTTCCGTCTGTCTGCCGTCCCGGATTTTTATTAGACAGAGAATCTCCGAAAGTACTGGGCCAAATTTGTCAAATTTTGTATTTATACTAGGTATATCATGTATATGGTACAACGCTAACCAAAATTTGTCTAGTCATCCCCACCACTAATGTGATGACGTCACTTCAAAATTGTACATAGTAAATGGGTTTAAATTGTATCAAATAACAGTCTTACACATGTAGTTTATTACTCAGAATTGAGATTTTACCCGAAACGTCCAAATTTTTGGAAAAAAAAAACAAAATTAGGAAACAACATTTTGACATTTAATTTGGAATCTGCAAAACCTAATGCTTTGAAATCTTGCAGACGGTTTACAGTTATGAAAAGCATGATAAGTTTTTATTCAAAATATATTTACTTGTCCCCTTCAAAAAATTGATGACGTCACCTCCAAAGTTGTTTGATATTTCAGTTTTACGATTTTTCACTTTTTCAATTTTCCGGGCTTGTTTTCTCAGTTTATTTTTAAAATTTTTCGATATTTCGGTTTTTCAATGTTCCGATTTTTCAATTTTTCAATTTTTGGCGTTTCTAAAATTTCCATATTTCGATTTTTCAGTTTTTTTATTTAGTTTCTCGCTTTTTCAAATTTTCGATTTCATTTCTTTTATTTTTCAATTCTTCAATTTTCCGGTTTACCGGCTTACCAATTTTTCGGAATCTCAGTTTTGGAATATTTTTATATTTTGATTCTTCAATGTTTCCTTGTTAACAGACGTCGGTTTTGTACTTTGAAAATATTGTATACATCTAGTTAAATTATCTTCCGACTGCTTTCTAAACAATACTGATTTATTTATTAGGCACTAAAACATTCAGGTTAAATTAAAAAATCTGACTAATATTAGATATTATTTTTTCATATCTACTTTTGAAGCAAGAAAAAAGTCAAAATTGGTTTTTATTTTCAAGAATTTTGAGTTTTACGATTTTTCATTTTTTCAATTTCCCGGTTTTTGTTTTCCCAATTTTTCTACTTTTCAAATTTTCCGAGGTTTCAGTTTTGAGATTTTTGAATTTTTTGGGATTACTCAATTTTTCGATATTTCGGTTTTTGGATTCTTCAATTTTTTGGATTCTCAATGTTTCGGTTTTATGATTTTTCAATTTTTCGATTTTTCAATTTTTCAATTTCTGGCATTTCTAAATTTTCGATTTTTAGATTTCTCGATTCATCGATTTCTCGACTCTTCGATTTTTCGATATCATTTCTTTAATTGTTCAATTCTTCAATTTTACGATTTACTAGCTTACCAATTTTTCGATTTTGGAACTTTTCAATGTTTCGATTCTTTAATTTTTTGATATTAACAGACGTCGATTTTGTATTTTGAAATTATTGTATACATCTAGTTAAATTATCTTCCGACTGCTTTCTAAACAATACTGATTTATTTATTAGGCACTAAAACATTCAGGTTAAATTAAAAATCTGACTAATATTAGATATTATTTTTTCATATCTACTTTTGGAGCTAGAAAAAAGTCAAAATTGGTTTTTATTTTCAAGAATTTTGAGTTTTACGATTTTTCATTTTTTCAATTTCCCGGTTTTTGTTTTCCCAATTTTTCTACTTTTCAAATTTTTCGAGGTTTCAGTTTTGGGATTTTTGAATTTTTTGGGATTAGTCAATTTTTTCGATATTTCGGTTTTTGGATTCTTCAATTTTTTTATTCTTCAGTTTTCCGATTCTTCAAATATTCGATTTTTTAATTTTTTGGTTTCTCAATGTTTCGGTTTTATGATTTTTCAATTTCTGGCATTTCTAAATTTTCGATTTCATTTCTTTAATTGTTCAATTCTTCAATTTTACGATTTACTGGCTTACCAATTTTTCGATTTTGGAACTTTTTAATATTTCGATTCTTTAATTTTTCGATATTAACAGACGTCGATTTTGTATTTTGAAATTATTGTATAAAATCTAGTTGAATTATCTTCCGACTGTTTTCTATACAATAAGGACTTATTTATTGGGCGCTAAAACATTTACTTTAGATTAAAAATCTTGAAATTTTCAGCTGACTAATAAGATTAGTAATTATTTTTTCATATCTACTTTTGTAGCAAGAAAAAAGTCAAAACTGATTTTTATTTTCAAGAATGGAATAATTTTTCGGTTTCTTAATTTCCGATATTTCAGCTTTACGATTTTTCACTTTTTCAATTTTCCGGGTTTTTGTTTTCTCAATTTTTTTATTTTTCAAATCTTTCGATGTATCAGTTTTTTGATTCTTCAATTTCCCGATTTTTCAAATTTTCGTTTTTTAAGTTTTTTGGTTTCTCAGTATTCCGATTTTTCAATTTTTGGCGTTTCTAAATTTTCGATATTTCGATTTTTCAGTTTTTTTATTTAGTTTCTCGATTTTTAAAATCTTCGATTTCATTTCTTTAATTTTTCAAATCTTCAATTTTCCGGTTTACCGGTTACCAATTTTTCGGAACCACAGTTTTGGAATTTTTTCATATTTTGATTCTTCAATCTTTCCTTGTTAACAGACGTCGGTTTTGTACTTTTAAAATATTGTATACGTCTAGTTAAATTATCTTCCGACTGCTTTCTAAACAATATTGATTTATTTATTAGGCACTAAAACATTGAGGTTAAATTAAAAATCTGACTAATATTAGTTATTATTTGTTCATATCTACTTTTAAAGCAAGAAAAAAAGTCAAAATTGGTTTTTATTTTCCCAATTTTTCTATTTTTCAAATTTTTCGAGGTTTCAATTTTTGGATTCTTCAATTTTTTTATTCTTCAGTTTCCCGATTCTTCAAATATTCGATTTTTTAATTTATTAGTTTCTCAATGTTTCGATGTTTCGGTTTTATGATTTATCAATTTTTCAATTTCTGGCATTTCTAAATTTTCGATTTTTAGATTTCTCGATTAATCGAATTCTCGACTCTTCTATTTCATTTTTTTCATTTTTCATTTCTTTAATTGTTCAATTCTTCAATTTTACGATTTACTGGCTTACCAATTTTTCGATTTTGGAACTTTTTATGATTTCGATTCTTTAATTTTTCGATATTAACAGACGTCGATTTTGTATTTTGAAATTATTGTATAAAATCTAGTTGAATCATCTTCCAACTGCTTTCTATACAATAAGGACTTATTTATTGGGCGCTAAAACATTTACTGTAGATTAAAAATCTTGAAATTTTCAGCTGACTAATAAGATTAGTAATTATTTTTTCATATCTACTTTTGAAGCAAGAAAAAAGTCAAAACTGATTTTTATTTTCAAGAATAGAATAATTTTTCGGTTTCTTAATTTCCGATATTTCAGTTTCACGATTTTTCACTTTTTCAAATTTTTCGAAGCATCAGTTTTTTGATTCTTCAATTTCCTGATTTTTCAATTTTTCGTTTTTTTAATTTTTTGGTTTCTTAATATTCCGATTTTTCAGTTTTCCGATTTTTCAATTTTTCAATTTTTGGCGTTTCTAAATTTTCGATATTTCGATTTTTCAGTTTTTTTATTTAGTTTCTCGATTTTTCAAATTTTCGATTTCATTTCTTTAATTTTTCAATTCTTCAATTTTCCGGTTTACCGGCTTACCAATTTTTCGGAATCTCAGTTTTGGAATTTTTTCATATTTTGATTCTTCTGTTTCCTTGTTAACAGACGTCGGTTTTGTACTTTGAAAATATTGTAGGTATACATCTAGTTAAATTATCTTCCGACTGCTTTCTAAACAATACTGATTTATTTATTAGGCACTAAAACATTGAGGTTAAATTAAAAATCTGACTAATATTAGTTATTATTTTTTTTCATATCTACTTTAGAAACAAGAAAAAAGTCAAAATTGGTTTTTATTTTCCCAATTTTTCTATTTTTCAAATTTTTCGAGGTTTCAGTTTTGGGATTTTTGAATTTCTTTGGGATCACTCAATTTTTCGATATTTCGGTTTTTGCATTTTTCAATTTTTTTATTCTTCAGTTTCCCGATTCGTCAAATATTCGATTTTTTAATTTTCCGATTTCTCGATTAATGGATTTCTCGACTCTTCGATTTTTCGATTTCATTTGTTTCAATTTTCATTTCTTTAATTGTTCAATTCTTCAATTTTACGATTTACTGGGTTACCAATTTTTCAGCATATACAGGGTGACTCAAAAAAATTAATGAACGGGTAAATTAATTTTATTGATTCAATCAGTTACTACAAAACCAAATGCTTTGAAATCTTGGAGATGTTTTAAAGGCACGGTAAATTTTTTATCAAAATATATTTGCTCATTCCCCCTAAAAAAATTGATCACGCCACCCCAAAAATTTTCCGAAAAAATGCTATCTTAAATGAGCATTGTGCAAAGTATGATGAGTTTATAATTGTGATTTATCACTGCATAAATATTTATTAGATAGATTTGTTTATACAGGGTGTGTGAAAAAAATTAATGACTGAGTCAATTTATTTTATGGATTAAATCAAGAATTGCAAAACTCAATACCTTGAAATCTTGACGTTTTAAAGTTATTGTAAGCATGGTAACTTTTTAATGAAAATGTATCCGTTTATCAACCCCAAAAAATTTATTACGGCATCTCAAAATTTTGCCGAATAAATTCTTTCGCAAATGTGCAAAATATCAAGAGACTTTTAATCATTCATATTTTTTAGATTTGCTTAAACAGGTAACTCAAAAAAGTTAATGAATCAGTCAATTTATTATTGATCAAATTAAGAACGGGTTAACCCATTTTCTGGAAAATGTAAGAATACGCTCGTCTTTATAACAATAAAATAATGAAAGATAAGATTTACAATAATAACATTCAGAATATGTTGTTTATTGGAGGCTTATGAATAATTTTAGCCATCTGTTTTGGGGCGATAAACCCATTCAAATCAAACAAATGTCTACGTGACATTCTTCCGATGTAATGTATTCCCGTTGATAATGTGGTGTAAATAAATTTTTTGCACTCATAACCTTTTTTAATGACCTTGGCGCATTCAACAGCATGCGGGACGTCGAACATCACGCACAGATGCGTTTTGCTATGACATCGTTATTTATAAATAAAGTCCTATCTAGCCAGCCGTCTGAAGTGCGGTGGAATCATCAACTAACGTTCAATTTTTTTACGTTTTTTCGTAGGGAAGGTAAATCTGCAAAAATATACAGACGCTCCATTCCGAAAAATACTGTTGGCAGAACATTCCCAGCGCATACGTTGCGTCGTTTTGCGTGTCGTACCTCTTGCCTAATTTTTACGATTTTGTAGCCGTGTCATGCCACATGGGTAGATAATAAAGACGTTTTTAATGGGAACTCGATCGCGATTGTAGAACGTACATTCTTTAGTTTATCAGTTTGGTTATTTTATTTACAAAAGACGCGTTTCCTTCGCAGTAAAATGATAACGAAAACAGTTTTGTTTTTTCAAACATAGACGCAATTTATATTGCCACAATATTTTTGACATACTAATTTACTCCGCTGGTGTGTAGTAAATAAAAATGCGCACGTACGTACGACGTCAGTCCATAAACAACCATCACAAATCACCTGGAACGGCGGTTTGCTGGTGTATGTATTCCGAATAGACGTCAAGGCTGAAATGTAAAACTGACCTATTCAATAGGCGAATTGTGGTGTAGATTTGTCACGGGCCATTTAGTCATAAAACTGTGGTTGCCCTTCAAAAACCACAAATAGTAATCATTTTTGGCGTTTTGTGGTAATCGTAGGCCAACTAATCGCCAATCAGTAATCACTAGTCAGGATGAGGGAAGTTAAACCTTGTTTAAAACGAATTTTGATAATGAAATAAATTACTTTAGTTATAAAATTGATTTTCGCATTAAACGATCAATCCTGTAAATAACTCATAAATCACACAAACCAACTTCCCCTAGCCTCGAGGTATGCACCAATGCTGTAATTAGTATAATGGAACGTTTACGTCATACTTAAAAAGTCAATATGTACATTTTCGCTAAAAAGCTCTTCAGAATATTAATCGAGCGATTTTGTGGGTGCACAATTTTCCAAAGTACGTGTAATTTTTATAAACGATTAGATTCAATTAATAGATCAGAGGGTCTGTTCATTATGCGAATGGAATTTTCCCGACAAATATATTTATAAAACCAATTAGAAAATGTAAATATGGCGGTTACTAGATGTTTGAACTGACTAAGTTCTGTACATACGTGTTATTACTCCAATAAAACGATGTCTAGGTCAATAGAAACATTTGTTTAAGACGCTAACTTTGCAATAACATGTACGATTTGCAGTCAACATAAAAAGGAAAAATTAATGGTTTTGTCGGGAAAGCCAGGACTCGAGTGATTAAATTAATTGGTGACACTTATTCATTCTCGTTTTAATTTAACTGGTGACTCGACGTGGTTAGGTCAAAGGCGCTTTTTAAGAGAACAATTCAGACTTGAGGTTACAGATGTGTTATTGAATGGACTATAAAACAGATCACAGATGACGAAGATACCTTCACTTCTATAACTTGGCAGTAAGAATACTTCAAGCACACGTTTAATTACGATAACCTTAAAACGTTTACTTAGAACATTCGGTTTTGCAGCTTCGAAGTTAAATTGCAAATTGTTGTTACAGATTTTTTTTTTAATAATTTGGATGCCAAAGGAGTTTGTGTCTCATCAAAATGGACACAAACGCCAGATAGACAGACAGGCGGACGAATGGATGGAAACGTGAAGTCACTTTTTTCGTACTCTTGGGGTCATGAAACGTAGAGGAAATATGAAAGTGGCAAGTCCCCCGATGGACTCAATTACGCTCAGGAAGTAATGCACATTAAAAACATCATTGCATTAAAGAAAATATATCAATAATTCCATTAGTTACTCTATTCATGAAATATCTGCGCGGTATGGTCTACCTACAATTCAAAAATTTTCTTTAAACTAACTTCGCCCAAATACAATAAATACAATTTAAATATTTACTACCAGAACGTTAGGAGGTCTTCCCCTAGCCCCGCCCACCCGCTCTTTATTTTCATAGAAGGTAGGTCATTTGGCAAAATCAGTCTTATCATGGCAAGTACTAGCCCCGCCCACCCACCCGTTTTTTCTGAGAGAGAAAGTCTTTTGCCAAAATCAGTCTTATCTCGGCTAGTACTACTTTAATTTACATTTACCAAATATTTTTGGTGATTCCGAAAGCATTGTTTCCAATTTAAAATCCATTTTTCATTTGAATGATTCGGGTTTAAGGACTGGATTATAATAATAAATTATGGGAGTTTTAAATGAAATTTCTGTAAATTGAAATTAGGAAGTTTCACCCCACATTTTTTTAAACCTATTTAAGCAATTTTTTATCTTATTTTGCATCTTTAAAGTATCTTTTTGAGGAAGCAAGCCAATTTTGACGCTGAAGTTTTTTTATTGTTTTTTTTTTATAAAATAAAAAGTCAATTTTTATCGTGCAGTTTTTTTAATGCATTTTTTCACCATTTCATCCCATTTTTGAGGTTTTTTTTAAGTTGTGGATTTCTAAAGATTTTAACCATGATTCCAACGGATCCATATAGAAACCGCTGACTTTGAGATTTTTACAAAAAAATATATAAACATTTTTCGTTTATGGCCTTTTAAAACATGATGACGTTATTTTATAATTTTGCAGAACAACTGTTCCTTAAATTTTATAGAATTACATACTCCATGTATGTAGAATTTAAAAGCCATGTTAAGTTTTCCCCTAGACATCGAGATTTATGAGAAAAAATTCAAAATTGTATTTTACAATTTAACTTTAAAATTGCATAATCGAATGTACTGAAATATTCCAAACATTTTAAGGTTATAAAGAACATGGTAAATCGTTAATCAAAATTTGTTCCCCTAGACGTCCACATTTTTGGAAAAAAAAATCAACATTGTGCAAGAATATTTTACAATTTAACTTTGAAATTGCAAAAACCGAATGCTGTGAAATCATGAAGATATTTTAAGATTGTTTTGTGTCCTTTTCTCTGCGTTGAGGACACAAAATCAACCAAGTTTCATTGTCTTTTAACCGCTGATGCTTGTAAGCTGAACGTGCTAAACGTCGAATTCGATCGAAGTATAAACATAAACAGTTGAAGTTAAGTATATACAGTATAACGTCGATAATCCGAATTAATTGGGGAAAGGTGTGTGTGGATTAGCGATTTGTTCGGATTAGCGAATTTCCCAAAAAGCTGAAAGGGAATTGAATAACAACTTCATACATTGCTGAAAACAAATTTCAAGAAATAAACCTTTATTTTATTAAACAGAAATAAAGTATTTTTAACCAACAATGGATAACAGATACATTCGAAAAATTATTACTCCGTGACCATAACACGCTATATTTTTGGAATCAGCACGTCGGGCTCTATAACCCTGAATTTAATCAGAATTTTTAGATGACTTTTTCAAAAATGAAATTTCCCATTATGTATTCGTATTACCTCCTTTATGCAAATTTCGACCCATTCTCGACGATTTTCGAAATTTAACTAAATATTTCCATGTAGATTTTGGGCCGCAGAAGTCACTTCTGGCTTCATTTCTTCGATCACTTAAACCGTTTTTCCAGAACCGTCCATTGAAATATCGCGATTTTTAAAAATTAAAAAAAAAAAATCGAATTTCACACCGAATTTTCCGAAAATATTGCTCCGTTACCATTAACACTCTATATTTTTGGAGTCAGCATGTTGGGATCTACGTTCTTGAATGTTTTCATAATTTTTAGACAACTTTCTAAAAGGCAAATTTTTTCAATGGTATCCCCTTCTTCAAATTTCGGCCAATTTTTCACATTTTCGAAACTTAACTAAATACATTTTCTTGTAAATTTCGAGCCTCGTTTCTTTGATAACTGCAACTGTTCTTCCGGAATCGACCGATGAAATATCGAAATTTTCAGAAATTTTCAAAAGTTCGTATTTTTTAATTCCAATCTTTTGATTTTTCAAGTTTTAACTTTACAATTTTGGAATTTTTTGATTCCCTGGTTAAAACTTTTCCTTTTCACGATGTCATTTTTCGATTTTTTAACTAAAACACGGTGAACATGGCAATCGCTGATCAAAATTACTTTTTACTTCCTTCCAAAAACTCGTTGACAAAAAATCAAAAATCAAAAATTTAAAAAAATAAACATCTGTTTTCTCGATATTTTTAAAAATCAATTAATTGAGAAATCGGAAAACTGCCACAATTGTTAAATTAAAAAATCGAAAGTTTTTTTCAGTTGCCCAGAGAAATCAAAAATCGAAAGACAGACCAAAAAACTGAAAATTTAAAAGGCGAGAATTGAAAAATTCGAAAGTTGAAAAAAAGAAAAACTGAAAAATCTAGCAGTACTTGGTACGATAAGACTGATTTTGGCAAATGATCTACTCTCTAAGAAAACAAAGGCCGGGCGGGCCGGGCTAGTATTTGCCAAAATAAGACTCATTTTAGCCAATGACTTACTCTTCGAAGAAAATAAAGAATAGGTCATCTGCCAAAATCAGTCTTATCTTGGCAAGTATGAGACTGATTTTTGCAAATGATATATCCTCTAAGAAAGTAAGGGTGGGTGGGCGGGGCTATTACTTGTTGAAATAAGAAGATTTTGACAGATGACCCACTCTTCTAAGAAAATAAAGGGTGGGTGGGGCTAGTACTTTTTCTTAGAACAGTAGGTCATTTGACAAAGTGAGTCTTATTTTGGCAAATACTAGCTAATTTTTATTTTCTTAGAGGGTAGATTATTTGGCAAGTACTAGCAAATTTCGACCCATTTTCCAAATTTAACTAAATACTTTTTCTTGTAGATTTCGGGGCGTAGAAGTCATTTCCGGCCTCATTTCTTCGATAACTTCAAGATCTTGCGTCATTTTTGCATGTTTTCAAGTTCAGCTCGGAGTTTTTGTTCGGATTATAGAGGTTATACTGTACTGAGAAATTGAGAATGTCTATATTTTTTCTCGTTAATTATCTGTTTTAAATATATTTCATATTTAAAGACGCAGGATTGGTGGGGATGCTAATTACGTAATTTTATAGAGGTTAATAGTTATCACAAAACGAAAATCGCAAAACTAAATTTTATAATTATTTAAAGAAGTGGAATTTGTTCGGGCTTTTTAGTATTCTTTAAAAATTTGAAAATTGGATATTTTTATGTTTAGCTAGGCAATTTAATAATTTGTTTAGTCTTCTTTACAACAGTTTGTAGTACAACAAACATATTTTCATTTCAAAGAAATCGGGGTCTAAACAAATGGCACTATATTATAAGATTTTGTTTGTCATTGGACATTACCGTAAGTCGTATACTACATTCTATAAGTTCTATAACATACAACATGTATTATGGTACCGCATTTTCTGATTCTGTTAGACGATCCAAATTCCAATCAATACAATAATAGAAAGTAGGTACAGAACCGTAACAAAATCACTCTAACTTGTGATTGACTCAAATGAATTGACAAATCACGGCTGATTATAATTGGATGATATAATAATATCAAAATATCACGTATGACACTTAGTTTACATTTCAAACAGCGTACAACGATGTTTATTATTGTCACAACTAAGAAAACATCCTGGAAATTTTTACACTTTGTTAATTTTTAGATCTAAATTTTCAAGGATCTACTTACCAGACAATGGTTAAATTGTCGTAAGTTATCTAAATCTTATCAGCATTGAAATCTACTGAGACTAAATTTAGAAGCTTAAGTTTTCGCTGTCAAAAAATTAAACACTGATCGTTTTCACGTCAACAGTTAAAAGTAAAAAACTGCCGAATTCCTTAAGGTTAATTTTACAAGTAAAATGAAGAAAAAGTTTCGATGTATCGGGTGTCAATCCAATTATAGGAGACTCATCGTCGATGACAGCAGTAAGGCGTTCGCTAAAGAAAAGCTTGGAAGCGAAAGTCGCGATGAGTGCTCCAGAATAAGCCTAGAAGCGGTGACGGCGACCGTTATTTTAGATAAATTTGTGGTGGTATTAAACCTTATTTTCCGCATAAAACTGCTTTAACTTGCGCAATTATTTTAAATTAGAAAACTATGTCGTATGACAAAATTAGAATAATAATAAATAAAAAAACTAGTCTTCATTTTAAAGATCCTGCAGAATAATTAATTTACATCCAAGTTAGGCAGGATTTCTTACGACTATAAGACAGCTAACGTTAAACTTACGTATCCGGAACTTGCATATTTATATTCACTTCTTAATTCAAATCCTATTAATACTGTAGCCCTAAAAATTCCATTATTACTACACAGTACCACTTCAATTGTTACACTAACTCAATCCGATTATTTATCTAGTGCAGTCGATAAAAACTATTTCACCATTTTGTTTTCGAAATAACCATTTTTTAAACCTATTCAAACACGTTTTTTTCCAAATAACCCAAATGTGCACCACACTCAATGAACAAATCAACTATCAAAAAACTTTCCACGGTACTTCTCTATTATTATGCAGCACCGTCATTTACGACTTCAATACTTACACCGACAGGAAATTAGAAAGTGAGGTGTAGGCGGTCCACGTCCTTCCGTCGATTTTCAAACTGTTTTTTTTTCTCGAACACAAAACCTGTTTACAAAACCGCGACGATATCGATAAAGTGATGCAAGTCTGCAAACAAGCGCATGATGCGATGTGACATCGAATCGTCGAAGAGAACGTGTCGTACCGTCGAACAGACGAAAATAAAACTGTAAAGTCTGCACTAAGCTTTTCGCTGCAGCTTTTGTCAGGTTAAAATGATACTATGGGTGTAGAAATTGGCCGGATGGTGTTCTTGTCACTTTCGTGTTTTATCGCGTTAAAGTGTTTGATATTTGATAAGAGTGATACGTACTTGACACCTTGACAGCGCAAATGAAGCGCTACACAAGAGTTTTTATTTGGGAATATTGACTTGATTGAACCCAAAGGGGAAGAGAATCGATCCGTTGAAGACACTGAATGGAATAAAGAACTTTCACAAGGAGTTAAAGGTCGATTTATTTATGAAATATGAAATCGAATGGTGGGTAGGGGAAAACCGCAGAGATTTCCCATGACTACGTATTAGGAGTGTTTTTGAAAAAGATTTTAATTTTATAAGTACATTAAGTACCCAGTATATGCTTCTATATATTTAAACAATACTTACTTATGACTTACAGCATTATTAAATCTGCCATTACATCACTACATATATGACTCACACAATTCAGTCACAATTTTTCTGCAGATTCTATGAATCACTCCTAAAAAACAAAACTTTTCTTTTTAAACCAAGAGGGATGCGTAAAGCCAAAATAGTACTGAAATAAAAAAATCTGGAAATATCCTGTCGAACCAAAATGGGACAATACTAGAGTAAAATTAGATCATCAAAACGCGATTCATTATTTGAAAAAAGTTGGGCTTATGCCAGAAGTATAATGAACTCATTGAGGTTCTGCTGTTTGTTGTATTTCTTTTACATACATAGTCAAATCTAGTTTTAGCACGCTCTATTTGTACAAGTCATTAGAATCTGACCTTAAATCGACAGATGTGTTCGCTAAATCGGTTATATAATGTATATTTGTATGTAGGTGTTATTCTGAGCACCAGTGGAGTATTTTTTTTTTCAGTTTACACTTACCTCAGCTTCAGTGAATGTCGTTTTTAATTCTTTGTAACATATTAGCAATAAATTCATAACACGAAATAAAAAAGATAAAAGCAGATACAATAACATGCTTGCAAAATTTAATCATGACAGAATAAGCGTACGTCATTCGTTCAGAAAGTGTGATTAAATTATAACCAGGTCTAATAACTCTTTAATTTAATGTGAGTCATACCTCGAGTATATGGCGTTTAATTACACTGGTCAACAAAATTCAATTTTTTCTCTCTAACTTTGACATAATTGTAATGTTTTCGTTTAATTTGTCTCTGTGTTTGTAACAAAGGGCATAAACCTTACAACTTAGCTCAATTAAAAATAAAAATGCATATTTGATGTTAAAAACAAAAAAGCAGGTAAAACAATTTAATTTTTGTATCTTTAACGGCAAAAAGTGATGTATTAACAAAAGAACAACCATAATTAAGAAAAAAACAACGATTGTAGTTTAAAAAACGAAAAAAACAAAAGAAACAGCTAAGACCGACGTTTTTTCGCTTGCCTCCTATGGATTTCATTGGAGATCTCTCGCTTTATGGTCCCGCAGTATTCTGCGGTGTTAGGTGTTCCATCGATCTTGGTAACGTTTTTGTATCCACAAAATGCCCAGATGGAAGCGTTCTCTATGTCCGACACTCACGTCGTCATAATTTTTGGGGAAAAAATCAAGATGCGAATACATAAAATGCACTTTTAAGAATATGTTAATTTTAAATTTTTTATATGATGATAACATGTTTTCTACTTACTAAACGTAGTTTTCTTATTGTTTCCCAAGAAGTTTGTAGCAATTTGATCACAAAAAAATACACCTTATAGAAAGTTTCCTATTACTTAATAGTACGATTTTTGTATTTTTCAAAGGATAATATTGAAGATTACTTTTAAATGAGAGCTAAGTTTGGGTTTAGCCGTTTATAATATCATTTAAAATTGTTAATTAAATAATAATTGGCTGCTATAATAAAAGTTAGAGTTTAGCTGTTGACCAGTGTTATCTGTACGACTTTATGAATAGGCGGCAGCGTGTGTTAAACGTTAAAACGTTTTTAATTAGCCTCAAAATATCAAATACACAAAAGCGTTTTATTTTAGTTTGCTTTCTTCGTAGCAAACAAGGAAACACTTGTTTTTATCAACTCTTTCTTAAAAAACAAAAAGTAACGCAGTAAGTTGGGACACAACAAAAATATTGTTAGATGAAAAAACAAATTTATATTTAAACAGTTTGGCAAAATAAGGGTGGATGACACGACAGTGTTCGCATAGAAAAAATAAGCCTGTGATCAACAAAATTTAGAATAATAAGGAAACCACGTTCCAACATATAAATTTTAATGGTTTTCGTTCTAACAGCAATGGCAACATGAAATTTTCGAGGTTCTAGATCAAGCTTTACGATTCCTAATTACAGGGCATTTGAAAATTTATGACTATTTTTCTTATTAAGCGATAATCGAAAATCTTTTTAATGTGCTCGTAAATCCGAACATTCTTCTTGATTATACAGTTTAATACAAAATAGCTTTTAGTTAATTCATCGCAGAAACGTGCGTCGTAGACACAGTGTGCTTCAAAGACTGTAGTTTGTGAAATTAACATAAATTCCTTACAAAAATGTGGTTTATTCGGGTTATCGTTCTGACCTAACCGGATCGAATCCGTTTCGGATTGGAAACATTTTGTTAGTGCAAGGTGCGTGAATTTTTAACGCGGCCTCTGTTTGTTTAAAACGAACAAATTAACAACTTCATTAGTGTCTGAACTCAAATCTTCTTTTTGTTAAGATATTAAAGATCGTTCAGGTCAGATGACATTTTGATAGTGGTTGGGTTCAATCTTAGGGTCAGCTGTTTGGAAAATAACTCTACCTAACATCACATTCAGTGCAGAAAAAATATAATAACAATTCAATGTAAACAGATACATAAAAGGAAAATGTATTAATCTGACTACAATTGGTATTTGATTGCGGAAATGACCGCATTATGAACTTCAAATCTTCAAAGTTTCCATGAGGTTAGTCTTTATGGAAGCAGTATTAGGCCACGAGTTTTTAAGTGATTTTTAGTGACACATATATTAACAAAATATAGAATTTTGGGAAACCATAGTCAAATATGAATGTTATCAGTTATCAGATCAATAATATCATTCGACGTCATCAAAGTTTTATTTTTATCTATTAGCTCCTAACTTAAATAAATACATGTACCCCGAAACAAGTAAAATTATTAGAAAAGTGGGCTTTTCGAGAATTTTAAGAATCGAGTGTTTCTAGTCGACTACTAATATATTTATTTTTTTTTTGTTTCGTCGAAAACCTTGACCAGACAATGTGCTTGTTACATATATTATTCATTATATCGTTGAAATCTAACTATAGAAGCCATGTTTAGTATTCACACGATAGTGATAAAAAACGCTTGATGTTGGAAGTTTTAAATTTGTAAATTAGAGAACAGCGTACATACATAGCACATGAAAATAAAAAATCGATCAAATGAAACACACACTTAACATTGTTTTTGCTAATACTCTTATTGTAATAGAGTAATAATATTCGTCGTAATTCTCTCTGTTAAAAGCTGAGTTAATCTTTAAGTGCAAAAAAGCATACCTACATGGCGTAATCGATTCGAGATACAAACGGAAATAAATCTCATAAAACCTTTATCATACATTTTTGCGAATTTTATTTTTCTCTCCAGGTATAACCAAATTTTTTTTGCTGTATTTAGATGAGAGTTCATATATCGATTTGATAATAAAACGCGCCTTTGTTACTCAGTGTTGTTAATTTAGTAGATAATATAAATCTGTTGGCACAATAAACCAATGAAGTTACAGCATGGTATTTACGTACAGCAAATAAGTGTAGGTGAAAATAAACAGGCATGTGTCATATCGAATGTTGTATCGACATGATAAAAGAACACAATCCTAGGGGAAGCACACTGAAAGAAATCGGTCATTATCATTATTCCTACCGAATTGCGTTGCGTCTAAAATTTTACAATAACAAAAATAAAAGGAAAGATAATTTACGGGCGATCTGAGGTGGGGAAGTGGAAAAGGGTGAGCTTTTAAGGGTACAAAACGGTTTATCACAATTTCCGGCAAAACTACAAGTCCTATCGAAAAAAGTTAAATGGCAAAGTTCTAGGTAATAAAAAGATCTACAACTTTTGTATTTACACTTTTTTCACATAACCTCAAAATTTATGCGAAAAATCTAAATAACCGAGCTTTTGGTTTTTTACTTTTATCTCCTACAAAAAAAATCCAGAAATTTGGTGAAAACTTACCTTTTTATGTACCAAATTCATTGCAATTTTTTTTTGTTCAAAATATTTATTTTTTCCCCTTAATTTTGATTTAATATCGAAAAGCACCCTAATTTTCAATCAAAAAATATACATTACTCTGGCGAAAAATGGCGTCAGCAACGGTTGATCCATCAAATGCATTAAAAGTTTTGTGTTCTGTATGCTGTAATCCTGCCGTACGAAAACGCATTTTCTGTGGCGATTGTGGTGTTTGGTCACATCCTAGTTGCTAAGAGAAAAAAAAATGTTGTGATGCTGGAAACGGAGATACAATCATCAAGGATAACATAACAATTTAGGACGATGACTCAGAACTGAATCAGTCCATCATACACGAATCAGTGCTATGGGAAACTAGTATCCTGAAAAACACGACGAACGAACAAAAACGATCCATCGACGAATTATGTAATGTAATCAAAGAATTACTCACAAGAATTAGGATTCTGGAAGAACAGCTAATCCAACAAAAGAAGGACGAACTTGTCAAGGCAACAAAATTTGAAACATTCATACAGACTGAACGACGAGTTCTTCAAAAAAAACCGAAATTTTAATGACAGAAATTATTTCCATCAAAAACCACTTAGCCGACCACACTGTCGCAAAAACAGAGGACACTATCACTAGTGCGTCAAAAAATGACAACACACTGAAAAACTGGGAATTCCCGCTCAAACCAGTGGCGGAGAGATCTACTCAAAACAAGACCGGAAAGTTCCATTGGAAAAGAACATCAGACTCCAATGCGATTATATTAGACAATGACATTGACAACGAAATCAGAAATATGATTTCGCAAAATAATTTAACGACACTGACGAGCGTTTCAAGTAGTATAAATGCAAATTCTCTCCTACCAAAAGAGGACAAATCCACAAACTTCAAAACCGACGACGTTCCTAAACAAAAAAGAACAGACAACCTAAAGCGACAGTAAAGGATAATGATATTAACCAAAATAGGATTAACACAGCTGGTGAAGAGAATTTCCAAATTGTGGAAAAGAAAAAAAGAAAACGAAATAAAATCTCCGTGGGAGAAAACATGGATGAAAGTGACTTTGTAGGAGCTAAGCGAAAGATATGGCTTTTTTTATCAAGAGTCAGAGATGATGTAACAGAAGAAACCAACTGTAGATGTCAAGCAAGTATCACCGTATCATAAAACAAAATGTAATAACTGTTTCATCATCGGCGTGCCGCTTCAACACAAATCAACCGTATATGGAGAAAAATTTTGGCCAAATGGAATCTGTTTTAGTCGATTCGATTTTCACAGAGGTCAGCATTTTTTAGGGAAAACTCAAAACCACGACCAGTCATAATGTCGAACATCGACATAATAACATCGAAGGACAAAAAAATTTCAATAATGCATATAAATTCAGAGTCGTTTCGGAACAAGATTCATGAATTTGACGCCTTTTTAGCTGACAAAAATTATGATTATGTATGTGTAACTGAACATTGGTTCAAAGAGCAGGAACTAGAGTCTATTAATATTAAGAATTATGTAATTGTCTCATCGTATTGTAGAAAGTCTTGTAAAGGCGGAGGAGCTTTGATTCTGACCAAGCAAGAGAGAGTAGGGCCTACGTTCGAAGTCTTGATAATATAAATGCGTTTTCTCAAGATAAACATTGTGAGGTGAGTGCCGCACGTATCACAAATCTATTTTGTATTATAACAATATACAGATCACCTTCAGGTGATTTTGCCATCTTCCTTCGGGTTCTCGAAAAGGTATTGCAGACACTTCACAATTATAGCATAATTATGTGTGGAGATTTCAACGTAAGGTGTGATACAGATGATCGCGAAAATAAAATTCTAAATGATTTATTAAATTCCTATGGACTTAAACAACTCATCCATGAGCCTTCAAGGGGTACAAACTGTTTAGACAATATATTTATGAATTTTGACTGTGTATTTGAGGCTTATGTGATCGAACCACACTTATCGGATCATAAGGGGCAAGTTATTGAGGGTCTATATCCGGATACTACTACATCAAGTAGTTATGTTACAAAAAAATGTCGCCCAATAACAGAATCGGGTAAAATTAAATTGTACGACATGCTATATTATCAAAATTGGGATTTTATTGACGACAAGACAACTGACGTAGACACAAAACTTGACTTATTTTTAGATGTAATAATAAACGCGTGCAACCTGCCATTTCCTGAAGTCACATTCAAAAAGAAAAAAGATGGTCCTGAAGTAGTATGGTTCACCGACGAGTTGAAAAAAATGCGTGAACGTCTCGCGTTTTTGAATGAGTTACATAATTTACAGAGAACTCCTGATTCCCTGAAACGACGAAATGAATATCGAAGGCTTTAATATATAAAAAATGTATAACATAATGACTGCTAAAAAACGAATCAACGATAAACTCATTGAAAAATCAAGCAATAAAGCTAAATCTATGTGGAATATCATAAATACCGGTCGTAAAAATAAAAAATCCTCTCAATCAGTACCATTTTCAGCTGAAGAAGCTAATGATTACTTCATAAACATAGCTAAAAATGTCCTAAAAAATACCCACAAGAATAATCCACTTAATGTACACAACATGAATATGACAACTAATTCAACTTCTGTACCTCAATTCAGATACACTAAAGTCGGCTTTAACGAAGTACGAGACCATCTAACTTCCCTAAAAAATATCACCAGTACGGACATTTACGGTATTCGAGTTACTATATTAAAAACTATCAAGCATCTAATTACTGTTCCCTTAACAAAACTTATGAATTCATGCTTTGAAGAATGCAAATTTCCTAATAAACTAAACGAGGGTTTGGTGATTCCCATTCATAAAGGGGGACAATTTGAGGAAATAACGAATTATAGACCCATATCGCTTCTACCAGCAGTATCAAAAATTTTTGAAAGATGTATGGCTTCTCAAATTCAAATTCACTTTGAAAAAAATTATCTTTTCACTACCAGCATTGAACTCATTGACTCGTATTTATCAAACCGCTATCAGTCTACCAGGGTGAACAATGTGTTATCAACAAAAAGAAAAATTAACATTGGGGTACCGCAGGGATCAATATTAGGACCCTTATTATTCATTATATATATAAACGATCTACCAGCGCAAGATACTCTTTCCAAGTATACTCTTTATGCTGATGACACAACAGTCTACCAAAGAAGTACAACACTCACCGAGTTATTAACTAGCATAGCAGAATCAAAAAATAAACTTACCGATTGGTTCTCTAAAAACAACTTGGTTTTAAATGAATCGAAGACAAACGATGTAATTTTTACCCTAAAAAATTTTGAAAATGTTCCAAATCACACTTTAAAGTCCAGTGTAAAATTTTTGGGTGTTTACATTGACAAATCCCTTAAATGGGACAGACATAGATTATTTGACAGGTAATCTTGCAAAAAATATTTATTTACTGCGGAATTTGAGTGGGACTGTGTCGGGCTTGACACTGAAGGCTGCTTACTTTGGGATCTGCCACTCTGTAATTTCTTATAGCATCCTTTTGTGGGGATCAGCGGCGGAATTTGGCAGAATATTTTCATTGCAACGAAAAGCGGTAAGGTTATTATCAGGACTTCGATATCAAGAAGACTGTAAAGAATCGTTCACTTCATTAGGCATCTTAACATGTCCTTGTGTTTATATATTGAGTTGCCTACTCCACTTAAAAGAAAATATTAGTAAATACGATTCCAACAACTGTTTTCACAGTCATGATACACGAAACAAATCAAAACTAATTACACCCTATCACCGTTTAAAAAAGTGTCAAATTGGACCTAATTATCTCTCTATTAAGTTTTATAATAGTCTACCAGAATCGGTGAAAAGCTTGCCATTGCCTAGATTTAAAAGCTTCATGAAATCTTTTTTAATTAAAAAGGCTTTCTACAGTTATGAAGAATTTTTAAAATGTAAAATTGTGATGTTTGTTATAAGAATAATATAACATTGTACTTATGTATACATTTTAATGACGTGTATAAGCAATTTAAGTGCAAAAATACGAAATAAATTATTATTATTATTATTAAATTGCCGAAAATCGTGATAAACCGTTTTCTAACCTCACCTCCTTCCACTTCCCGACCTCACATCGCCCGTAAATTATTTTTCCTTTTATTTTTATTATATTTTCTTTCTTTTCCAATAGGTATCATCCTGTTCTAATTTTTTTCACTTTTTACCATTTTCAAAGGCTTCGGCACTGGCCTATTATTGGCTCAAGCTCGATCAAATCTAAACCCCATCATTTTTGTTAAATCATATTTCGCTCGAAATTCTCTTATTCAACTATACACGGAAGACTGGTTTCAGCTCGAGCATGTAATCAAAGCGCTCACAGAATTTCATAGAATTAGTGTCGCAAGAATTATAAGTTTTATAAAGGCTACTTATAAAGGAAAATAATGTACTTTTCCATTGTAATGCGAACATTTATATGGTAACACTTCCAAAATATTATCCCGATTTCAGTTACCCAAAATAGCAATAGCGTCCAAAGTAAAAGAAGATATTTTTACGTAAGCTATTAATCTAATAAAATGTAACATACCTACGGCTTTCCATTAAAAAAATTAAATTGAATGCATTTCCGGCGAAAGCGGTAGTGATAGAACCATGGTTGTTACGTGAAAAAAACTCAAATTTCAAAGAAATAACACAACAGGAAGTTTTGTTGTAATAGCGGAATATTTTCGACTTGATCACTCACAAAAAAAAGTTACGGTGATTTGAGTTCTTTATGGGAATGTCACCCAAAGAGTATTGTTACTTAACAAGATAATTGGCTAAATTAATAGACCTGTGTAAGCGGAATTATTAGTGTAGGTCAGCTGAAGTAGATTTTGGTATAGGGAAAATAAAAAAGTCAATAGATCTGCGTTTTCGTTTTTTGAAAAAATAGATTTAAACATATTTTTTAAGCTTTACAATTGCTGAAATTTTGAGTAGTAAATTTATTTTAAAATAGATTTGTTTTTGAAAAATCAAAATCGGATAATAAATAAGCTACAAACTGAGTAATTTTCTAATTTTCTGGCTTGTTGGAGATGAGACCAGGTATACGCCGAAAGAGCTTAACGTCACCCCTCATAAATAAACGGATTATATCTAAAAGGCCAATTATGTTGTGATTAAGAATAATCTTTTACTGGAAATCATTTAACTAATTTGGAAGTGTCCCTATAGTGGAATGACCGTTCTCAGGTAATTTATTCAAATGAGGGACATACAGTCACCCATTCAAGTACAAACCTTCGTGCTAATAATCTGCACCGACAAAATAATCACTCCAACTCCGCCTTAAAGGCGACAAAACCAATCAGTGTTCATTATTAACCCCCACTTAAGACATACACTTCAGATGGCGAGGGTGCATTTGAGGGCAGTCCGGTAGTCAGTCAGTGTACAGTATTCGATGGGCGTGAGGGCCCAACTATGGTGTATTGGTTGAGTGAAAGTCAACGTGTAAAATCTTCGGCAGATACCTTAATCACTAAGAATAGATAAGTCAGGTGTGTCTGTTTTCATATTCATGATTCAGAATTGGTGTAGAGGTGAGTGAATCTGTAGATTGCAATTGGCTGTAGCCGTTTGACCGTCATTGACAACGAATGATCAAAGAAATGACGAAGAGGAAATTTTTGAGTTGAGAGAATGAAAATACGGTTAAAATAGAAATATTATGTTGAAAATAAGTTACTCCTATTTAAAATTTAAAGGATAATAATCAACAGCATCAGCTACTAAAACATGATCAAAGTTACCACTGATGAAGTCAATTCTAGCTACTTGAAAATAGGACGACCTACTAGGTTTTTTTTCGATCATGTGGTATGTAAAAAATGTATTTTTGCGTTCTGTTCTTAACATGCAGAGTTGGGACAGGAGCGAGTAATCTTCCAAGTAAACCAAAATTTTTTGTACCACAATGCAAGGTTTAAGTGCATCATTGCACTGGGAGTGGCTTGTTCAGTTCCTTTTGTCTCGGTTCCGGTAAAATCAGTAGTCGCCTCCAAAGAAAGTAAACATTCGCACCCGGGATTATCGTACAAAGAGTAGAATGGTTTGTTTACTGTTTTCTGAACACTGTATTTCATATGATAGTATAAACAGAGGCCGGACCCTGCAGAGTAATCCATAAGTGTTAATGCAAGGGTACTAAAAATGTCACCACGTCAAAGAACGTTCGCCGAAAGCTCTAGTACGGTTATGGCTTAATTGTTACTCAATTTGCAGTTCGTCACAATAAGGTGCAGTAAATTCGCTTGTCTGGGGTATTTCCCCACAGTGACGTATTGCTAGTAACAATTACATATTTCATATCTCATATCTATTTAATGACTATTGTTTCCAGCCACAAGGTGCAAAATCAAACAATCTGTTTAGTAGTAGCCATAAAGAGGGAAGGGATTTCGACTTACACTTATTTACATAATAATGTGGGGGAGAGGTGCCTAAAATGATCCCCCTAAGGGAGAAATTCTTTAAAAAATACAAATTATTATTACTCATGTAAAACTGTAGCATTATTTGTAAGAACATTGATTTATCTAGGTAACAGTATAAGCCAATTGGTGATTCGATAATTATAAAAAAAGTTATTAACGTTTTTCCAGGACCTTACAAAAGTATCATTTTAGGCATCCCCATAGGTAAAATGATCCCTCGGCATGGGCATAATGATCCCTTTGAATTTTGACCATAAGGGGACAGCATCAACAAGAAAAATCAAATCATGACATAACTGATAAATATTTTATTTCAAAAATTAACAAAAAAATAAATTCTTAAAAAAAAATAAACAAAAAAAGTTTGAAAAGCACCGAAAATACGGGGTGTATAATTTCTGGAAGAGTTTGAGACAATACTTTAGTCATCAGTACGTGCTAAGATAAGACTAATTTTGCCAAATGGGATACCCGCCAAGAAAAGAGAGGGCGGGTGGGCGGGCCTACTACCTGCTAAGATAAAACTGAATTTGGCAAATGATATACCCTCTAAGAAAAGAGAGGGTGGGTGGGTGGGGCTAGTAACTCCTAGGATAAGACTGAATTTGGCAAATGATATACCCTCTAAGCAAAGAGAGGGTGGGTGGGTGGGTCTAGTAACTGCTAAGATAAAACTGAATTTGGCAAATGACATACACTCTAAGAAAAAAGAGGGTGGGTGGGTGGGGTTAGTAAGTGCTAAGATAAGACTGAATTTGGCAAATGATATAGCCTTTAAGAAAAGAGAGGGCGGGTGGGCGGGTCTACTAACTGCTAAGATAAAACTGAATTTGGCAAATGATATACCCTCTAAGAAAAGAGAGGGTGGGTGGGTGGGGCTAATACTTGCTAATATAAAACTGATTTTGGCAAATGAGATACCCTTTAAGAAAAGTGACGGCGGGTGACTGGGATTAGTACCTCTTAAGACTGAGAATTTCCCAAAAATAGAACACGAAAATCCCTAAAATTCTTTTAAATTATTTAAATTTCCCCGTCTTAAGAGGTACTAGCTCCACCCACCCTCCCTCTCCTCTCTTAGAGGGTATTTCATTTGCGAAAATCAGTTTTATTTTAGCAGGTAGTAGGTGGGTGGGGCTAGTAACTGCTAAGATAAAACTGGTATTGGCAAATGGTATTCCCTCGAAGAAACTAAAGGGTGGGTGGGCGGGGTTAGAGGATATGTCATCTGCAAAAATCAGTCTTATCTTAGCAGGTAGTAGCCCCGCCCACCCACCCTCTCTTTTCTTGGAGGATATGTCATTTGCGAAAATCAGTCTTATCTTATTAGGTACTAGCCCTCTAAAAAGATAAAGGGCGGATGGGCCGAGCTAGTGCTTGGCAAGATAAGGCTGATATTGGCAAATAACATACATTCTAAGAAAATAACGGGCGGGTGGGTGGGGTTAGTACTTGCTAAGATAAAACTGATATTGGCAAATGGTATTCCCTCAAAGAAAATAAAGAGTAGGTGGGCGGGATTAGAGGATATGTTATCTGCAAAAATCAGTCTTATCTTAGCAGGTACTAGGCCCGCCCACCCACCCTCTCTTTTCTTAGAGGGTATATGATTTGCAAAAATCAGTCTTATCTTAGCAGGTACTAGCCCCGCCCAATGATCAGGGATCATTTTGCCTCAAGAAAAAGGGATCATTTCGCCTTAGGTAGCATATCCGCATTCAAAAATTGTAAACTAACCTTCAATTTTTACATGCGCTAAAAAGATCATAACTAACCTACGACTGAAATGTATCTAATTCTGTCAAAACAACTACCACCGCTATAAGACTTTTCAAATGGAAGTAATGGACTTTTAAAATATATCTTACCTTAGATCAGAGGTACTTATTTTACATATTTTGGCACAAAACTGTGCAGAATACACAGAACGCCATCAAACTTTCAGAAGGTACTAATTACAGACCGCTTAATCAAATGACAGTTATGTTTGGTAGATGGAGCCACACATTTTCTTACAATTGATGGGGATCATTTGACCTGAGGGGATCATTTTAGGCACTTTTCCCCTACCTTTACTGTCAAATTATGACGTTTAAATAAGATTTATAACTGTTTTGCAACCAAATTTCATTCAAGGAACATCGGTCATAACGTTGAATCGAAAGTCAAACTACATCCTCTGCTAACAATTAGTAGAACTTTGCAAACTATAAAGCAATAATGAATTTATTTATTTTTACACCTTTTTTTTTCGTTCCAACAAGGCGGGCAATGATGGCTCAAAACAGAATAATAATTGTAAATTCTGTGTTAAGTGTAGTCGACTTCAGTGTTCAGTGACAATTCATCAAGTGTTTTGAAAAAGTCGCAATGTCTCTATGTGGATCAGTGCAATTGGAAGGTAAAAGTTGCCATGTCAAACAACAAGTTGATTCTATTAAGCTACAATGTGATCTCAAGATAGTACAGACAGAAAATGAGTGTTTGCTGCGTGAAAAACAGAAATTGGAGCGTTTAAATCAAGAATTAAATTTTCCAGTAATCTTATGAACAAACTTGAATCGACAAAAAGTGGTCGCGATATCTCAGCCAGTGGTTCTATAGTGACCAGACAAAAAAAGTGTAAACAAACTGTATTCATCAGCTGTTTTGGTAGTGAAACCCGCAGAGGGTGCAGTTAATGCTTCAAAAATTGAAAAAGACAAAACCATCAAAATGCGACATCGCAGTATTGATGTCAAGGTTGAAGGTACTTGATTGGTGAAAAATATCGCAAGATAAATTGAAAGATAGTTTAGAAATTACAAGATAGTTGTACTTTCGAAAAGGAATCCCCGGATTATGATTGATGATGTGTAGCCAGTTTCGCTTTTGAAGAAGATCTTATAAGTAAAAATTCTTTGGTATGTGCGAGTGATGACGACAAAGTGACTACAAAAGTGAAATTTAAAAAAAGTTTCAATGTTGTTATTGAAAATAATCTTTTTAGCCAAATTATCGAACAAGGTTATTTATGGTTGGAAAAAATGTTTGGTGTTTTCATTATAAGATGTTTGTAAATAAATTGTCGAAATAATGGTTCTTTTTGTCCAAAATGCGCAGGTTATCAAGAACTCAAAAATTGTCAATCACAGGAATACGGATTCTAAATGTCACATGTACAAATTCTTGATAGATAAATTTAAAAATCAGACTGAATGTGCAGCGTAAACATTACAAAAACACTATGATTAGTAACACCATGATAAGTAATTCTAACAATAAATTTAAAATAGCTTTCTTTAATGTTCAGTCTTTGTTTACATGTACCGATCATTTTGTTTCTATAGTTGTCGACAACGATTTTGAAGTAGTTGGTGTTGTTGAGACGAGGACATTCCTTCTGAAATTGTCAATATAAAAGGATACTCACTTTATAGAAAAGATCGTAACAGAAAATTTGGTGGTGTTGGTGTATACACTAAGAGCCACATACAAGCAAAGGTTGTTTTTGAGGACTTTTATCATGTTGTAAGTACAGAGAATATTTGACTCAGTATTAAAATTAATACTGTTTCAATTATTTTCGGATCTTTTTATAGAATACCTAAAACTAAATGAAATTATGTGACTTCTGATATTTCCAAACCTTACGCACCTTGGTTGACTCCAGCTATCCGTAAGATAATGAAAGAGCGTGACATAGCCTTGAGCAAATTTAAAGAAACAAAACACACTAGTGATTGGATAGAATATAAACGATTGCGTAATTTTATTGTAGCTGCAGTCAGGCAGGAAAAAGTGCGATACTTAATGGATAGAGACCAGAAAGTAAATAAAAAAGAATTATGGGATGCTTTAAATAAACCGAACGTAAAAACCAAAAAAAGTTACTTTTTATCAGTTTTCTCTCCCTTAAATTATTGCGTAGATGCTGCGACTGAACTAAGAAACAAATTGTTCAATGGTCAAACAACGTTCTCTTTCAATTTACGTTCTGTGGACGAAATTAACCAAATTATTAATAATCTAAAATCAAACGCGGCTAGTTTTGATGGGTTAACAACGAAAATGTTGAAATTATGTTCTCGTGCCATAGACAAATACTTAATGCACATCGTCAATTGTTGTCTTGACACAGGTTATTATCCCGAAGAGTGGAAGACTGCTTTGGTTTGTTCACTTCTCAAAGTGAGTAAGCCAAAGTCGTTTTCTGACTTGAGACTAATCACCGGTTTTGTCGAAGGTTTTAGAAAAAGTTGTGAGTAGGCAAATTCAGAAATATGCGACTTCTAACAATACAGAGTGTTTGCGAAATGCACCAACAAAAAAATTGGAGGGGTTCCGCATAAGGAATGAAAAAAACTCCTGTTGTATTATCAAAAGTTACAAAGTAAATTTACCCTTTATCCAAGCTTTATTCGCGCCACTGTAAGATGTGCCATCAGATTCAATTAATTCACGTTTTGTAAAAACATAGCAACCAAAAGCTGACAACGAAAGGTGAAGTCAGTGAAGTTTGAAAAATCTCAAGTAAAAAGTCAAAAGTATTTTTTCAGAAACAATCAATTTGAAACAATTTTAACTGGATATTTAAATATTTTGGAGTAAAGAATTATTTTAAATTGTGGTAATTAGTCATTTTTACTTAATTTTCCAGGGTCGCGGGTCTTCTTTCCCGTTTTTCGCGTTCCGCGGTCTTATAAGAACGCGGTTCTGGATAGTGGTTCGCCGATCTTGGTTCCATTGGAATTCCGACGTGACAGGTAATCGTCTGCGTGTTCTTTTTCAGGATGTTGTCATTTCTCTAGTTATGTACAGACTTATTAATGAATGAGCATAGTTAACAAAAAGAAATCACTAATAAGAATAAGACTTTTCAACGACGATAACCAACTAAATTTTACTAATCAAAATAAAAATAAAGAATAAATATAAACAACGTTAAACAAACTACTACAACAAGTTTTCGAAATGACGGCCTCTATTTTGCACACACGCTTCTGCTCGCCGAATTAGGGACTGCTGTGTTCTTCTAACCATATCTGGATTATTTTTAATCTGGGCAGCAACATTTTGAATGCGATTTGTCAACTCTTGCACTGTTTTCACTGGAATTTGATAAAGTACCTGCTTCATGTGACCCCATAAAAAAAGTCACAGGGATTGGGATCGGGAGAACGAGGTGGCCACAACACAGGTCCATTCCTCCCAATCCATTTGTTAGGAAAGTTTCGGTCAAACCATTCCCGCACTTCTACGGTACAATGTGTAGAGGTCCCATCATGAAGGTACCATAGATCCTTACTAACATTTACGGGTACATTTTCCAAAAATTTTTAATGTAAATCCCATTGAATCGTCATTAGTTATAGGCAAAGTTAAAAATCTCAAAGATGGCGGTTTGTTACTTGGTTGTGAAGACGTATCCAAATTTAAAGAAATTGTTAAAGAAAAGCTCTCGCAGAATTATAATGTGCGCGAAGTTAAAAAGATCCAACCTCGTATAAGAATTGCTGGAATCTCAGACACTATTCAAAAAGAAGATGTATTATCCTACCTTGTGAAACAAAACGAGTTTATTTTTGATAATGACACTACAGAATATGAAATGTTAAAATTTTATCCAGTAAAAAAAAAAACAAATCTTTCCAGGCTGTAATCGAAGTTGACATGTCTACTTATAAAAAGGCTGTTGCTGTTGGACATTGTTTAGTAGGTCTTGATACCTGTTCAATTTATAGTGCTATCGAAATAACACGGTGTTTTAGATGCAATGGATATAACCACTCATCAACGAATTGTAAAAATAAAATCTGTTGTCCACGTTGTGCAAAAGAGCATGTAGTCGGTGAATGTTCTGCTGAAAATTTGAAATGTATAAACTGCATCAACTTTAAAGCAAAAAATGGAGATCTCATTATCGACGAAAATCATGCAGCCTGGGACTACAATAACTGTCATACATACCAACAGACTGTAAACAAACTCAAACACGATTTGTTTGGTTTGTCTTTGTAGCAATCAAATTTAAATACATCTTCTTGTTTTACTACTTACGAGATGCAAAATATCTTTTCTCCAAATACAAATACAAATACAAATACCACTTTTAATATTAACATCTATTATCAAAATGTCCGAGGCTTAAACACGAAATTAGCGGAACTTTATAACTCAATTTTAGACTCAAATTATAATATAATAGCGTTGACAGAAACATTTTTAAATGACACAGTTAGTAATTCAGAAATTTCTAATGATAACTATGTTATATATCGAGCAGATAGAAAGTTCACAACCGATTGCTCGAGAGGTGGAGGAGTGTTGCTCGCAGTTTCCAGTTCATTTCCTTCATGTCTTGTCATCACACAAGGTATAGACTTTAATTCAGTATCCACAATTGATGTTTTGGTAGTAAAAATCACAAATAATCATTCTATCTTTTACATAATTTTAATATATATCCCGCCTCGTACAACTGCTGACGATGTAGATCTTTTTTTCGAACTTCTCAGTTCTCTTTGCCTAACTCTAGGAAGCAATATTCTTATTGTAGGTGATTTTAACATCCCAAACTACATAAATTATTTGAATAATTCTCAAGCTACCGATGGAAGAACGAATGCCTTAGTTAACTTTATGCAAGTTTCAAAATTTGTTCAATACAATAAAATACTAAATTTTAATAATCGATTACTGGATTTAGTCCTGTCAGACCAGATACAGAGTGACGTGGATAGGGCACATGATATATTACTCAAAGAAGATTCACACCATCCCAGCTTAGAAATCACAATTCCTATTAAACAAAAGTCTTCGACGATTTATCCAAAATTAACTGGTCTTTTTTAGAAAACTGTCGGGATGTTGACATTGCATGTGAGCAATTCTACACCAAACTAAATAGTATTTTCCAAGTTTCAGTACCTTTAACTAATCGATTTAGACAAAAGAAATTTCCTCCATGGTATAGTCATACAATTATTAGTAACATAAAAAAAAAGTTTAAGTTATGGAAAAAGTATAAGCATCACAGAGATCAAAATGCTTACAATGAATTCAAAATCTTAAGACTTCAAATAAAAAATGAAATCTGCAAATCTCATAGAGACTATATACATAACATCGAAAATAAAATAAAAACTGATCCATCTCATTTCTGGTCGTTTATACAGAGTATAAGACAAGAGAACTATTTTCCAAAAATTATGACATATCAAAATACAGAGCTATTGGGTGCTAAACCTATTGTGAACACGTTGGCATCTTTCTTTCAGGAATCATATATTGAATCTGATTTTAATAATATGAAAACACAGTCAAAAATTATTACCCCTAATATTTTTAATATAAATCACTTTAGCGAAGACGAAGTTTATAAAGCATTACGTAAAATTAAAAATAAAGTCACTTCAGGTCCGGATCGAATCCCCGCTTTTATTTTGCGTGATTGCGCAAGTATTTTTGCCCATCCTCTGTCTCTAATATTCAATTTATCACTTTCGGTTCGTAAATACCCTACTCTTTGGAAAGACTCTATTATATGTCCAATTTTTAAGAAAGGTGACAGAAAGCATATTGAGAACTATCGACCAATTACTTTGCTTAATAATTTTTCTAAAGTTTTTGAGATCTTGTTGCACACAGTCATTATGAACCATGTTAATTCCTATATTTCTCCACTTCAGCACGGTTTTGTCAAAGGCCGTTCTGTTGAAACTAACTTATGTATGTTCACACAATTCGTAACAGAAAATATTGACGCAGGAACCCAAGTGAACACTATTTACATAGATTTCTCGAAGGCGTTCGACAGACTGGACCACTACAAATTACTTGACAAATTAAGCTCATTTGGTTTTTCTGACAACTTAATAATATTTTTTGCTACTTACCTAACGGGAAGAAAACAACGTGTTATGTGTAGTGGTTATGAGTCAGAAGAAATTAACGTTACGTCCGGCGTACCACAAGGATCTGTTCTTGGGCCTCTATTCTTCAATCTTTTTGTAAATGATATTACAGATAATTTAACTTCACCGGCATTATTGTATGCGGACGATATGAAATTATTTAGAAAAATTACTAGCAGGGAAGATCAGTTAAAATTGCAAGCCGATCTACAGTTAGTTTGTGACAGAAGTAAACAATGTGGCCTCTCAATTAACTCTGCTAAATGTAATGTAGTTACTTTTTCACTAAAATCAAAAGTTTTAATTTTTGACTATGATATTGATAATGTCCAAGTTTGCAGAAAAAATGTTATTAGAGATCTTGGAGTAACATTCGACGTTAAAATGACGTTTATTTACCACTATGAGCAAATAATGTCAAGTGCACTAAAAAATTTGGGGTTTATCATACGGAATTGTAGAAAATTTCAGGACACTGAAACAATCAAGCCTTTATATTTTTCATTTGTTCGATCGAAGTTGGAATTTGCAAACATAATATGGTCGCCTGGCTATAACATCCATACGGTGGCTCTGGAAAAGATCCAGAGACGATTTCTGAAATTTTTATTTTTCTTGAGTTTTGGTCATTATCCTAACAGAGGTTACCCTCATGAAACGCTGCTTGATATGTTTAACGTAAAAAGTCTGGAGCAAAGGAGAGTTGCTTCATCACTAATATTTCTGCACAAATTAGTTACTGGTTCGATTGACTGTAGTAGTTTATTGGCAGAACTCGACTTCCATGTGCCAAGATTACATATTAGAAATAATGATACCTTCTATTTACCAACTGCGCGTATTAATTTACAAAAGTTCTCTCCTATTTTCACCATGTGTCGTAATTACAACTTATACCAAAATAATATAGATTTGTTTAACTGCAGCAACTGTGATATTAAGATGACCATATTAAGGTGAAATATCTAATTTTTGTGACAACTATACGTAGTGCAAATATTTCTGTCCCTGTAATTGGATTCGTCTGTAGGGGCAGTATACTAATAATAATAATAATAATAATAAAAGTGGTCCGAAATCGTTGTTTAAAAAATCTAAATACGCAATCGCCGTCAAGCGAAGGGGCAGAACGTATGGACCTATCAAATTGTGGTCGACCATGCCTGCCCAGACATTTACTGAAAATCTGTCTTGAAAATGCGTTTCCCGTATGGTATGCGGATTTTCATTAGACCAAATATGAGTATTACGAGAATTAAAAACTCCTTCTCTTGTGAAAGTAACCTCGTCGGTGGTCAAAAGCTTCTGCACAAAATCTGGTTGCTCCCTATTTTTGCACGCGCTGCACGTGGTATGGATGAAGCCCTTGTTCTTTTAGGGTTCGCCACACAATAAACGGAGAAACTCCTAATCTGTATGATAATCTGCGAATGCTTATGCTTGGGTTTTCTTCGACAATTTTCAGTATTTCTGGTTCCACGTCTATAACATGTTCGGTTCTTTCACGACCACGATCCGTTGTACTTGGCTGAAATTTTCCGTTTTCCTGGAGACTTTGAACAACGGCACTAAATGTTGTGTGATGAGGCAATCTTCGGCCTGAAAATTCCTCCTGGTAGAGACGCTGCGCTTCAAGAGCATTTCCAAATGCTCACTAAGCAATGAAGATTACGTTTTCTTTTTAATTTTTACAATGCACCTATAATGGTACATTTTTCTTAGTAACCACATTATCTTTTTAATCACTATTAACTCAGTAGCGTACATGCTATTTTGACCAAATTTTCAATCAATTTTATTTCGAAAACTAAAATACTTTTATTAGAACATTTTTTCTTAATGATATCTATTCATCCAGACCAATTTTCATTTTTTTTTTGTCGATGCAAACACCCTGTATACACTGCTGAATTGTTCAATGCTCCAAAAATTGTAAAATTGACGATGACACCCAATTGTATCACCATTTTGATTACCTTAATGTGAACACAGCATGTCAACTGACAACCGAAGATTCGATATTATAGCGTCTCAATCTGAACAAATGGGCATAAAACTCAATGTTCAAAATGTTTCACAAATGTACATAAAATCAAAATTAACCGTGGAAATAAAAGGAAAGTTTATAAGCTCTATAAGTATCAGCCAAATTACATAAGGACGGAAGTTTGCTCCTGGAAGGAGTGTTCATAATGAGAAGACAATTACTTTTGGGGTAAAATATCACTGACTGAATATCTGATTTTTTTGTTATTAAGTAGTTATTATCACTTTAAATGGTTCTTTGTTTGTGAGTTAAGTGGAATAACTTATGCTAGACTTCGCCCATATCTTTATCTTTTTTGTTTTTTAATAAAGACCAGGTAAAGACCAAACCAATTCACAAAGCAAACATTCTGGCTCCAGGGTAATTTCTCGAACTACCAGCCTTATTTTTACCAAAAATGTACCTCAGTTACCTACTTTTGTACGTTGTCCTTCTATTTTCGACTTAAATAGGCCACAATCAGGACGAACCCCTGTCCTTGCAATAAATTCCGACTTCGTGTGACACCATAAAAATGTAAATTTCTCGCCACTTTTGCACATAACATTTCCATAAAATTATAAACGAAAGTATACGAAATTCACCTGTGATTGTAAGTAACAAAATACACAGACGAAAAAACAAAAAGAAAATCCAAAAACGTAAAAGTGTGTCGTCTACTCACGGCAAGGTACGATGTCCCGGTCAGCTGTGCGCTGTTGCCCCTCCTCTTCACTCAGGTTGCGAGACGTGGCAACGTTGACAAACTTATCGATTACGATGCGTTCTGCAGTTCGGGGGGTGGAATCACGCCCACTGGACGAACCCACTGCACTCGATCACAACAAAAAAACTCAAAACAAACACTAAAACACTCCAAATGGTCACATAGCAAAAACGGGTTCCACTCCCGCTATCATGACGAACAACTGTGAAAGTAGCAGCGAACGAACCAATTTTTGCTCAACATATGACTGTCCGATGAAGGAACGAAGACCTATTTATGCACTGGCGGTTTAAATTATGTGGGTGCGTGATAAAACGCGCTGAAATTGCGTGGATTAACAAATTAATAAATTAACAGTTGCAAGATAGTGTACGTTCAGCATGAGACACAGCAACAAGACAACTGCTCGAGCGCGAGGTCGCTACGCTTTCTTATTGAATTGCGCTTGGCGCAGGCGCAGGAGGAGGCTCTTATTTAGGCACAGCTGATTGTCACGTGACGGTGTGCCAGTGTTTTGGTTTGGTTTTCTTCGACATTTTGTTTGTTTTAAGTTGGTATTTTTGTTGTTGCTAATTGCCGTCAAGGTCGGTCAGGCGGTGCTTCCGTCTTAACATGTGTTGTTATCAGTGAAATACCTGCTCATGGTTAGATTGATAACCTTCGTTTCGTACAGTCTGGGAAGTTATCACTGACTTTTATGTCTGCGAAACTCATGAAGATAAAACCTGTTAATTGCAGTTAAGAATATTGAAACGATAGCAGTCACTTTTCTTATCTTTAACACTGTACCAGCATGTGCACAATGAGTGTAATTACGCATGGCTAAAGTATAATAGAATAGGACTCGGTTGACAATATGGGGTATGAGGGAATCTATGACTTCAAGATTTTCTATAATTCCGATGGATTAAAGGGCTCAGGGCATAAACCATTCCACATTTTGGATTGAGAAAATTGACCATTTTTCAGTCTATTGAAGAATGAGCACTTTTCTCCACAGCTTTTGTCCAATCAGAACGCGACATTTCCTTTTCTCCACAATTCCCCACTATCACCCCTAATAAAAATTGAACTGGTCCATGCGTTACCTTGGTCATGTCTTGTTTACACGTCATCATTAATGTAATAAAAATAATTCTTGATTTTTTTGTCTTTCTTTTCTTGGTTATATGAACAAAAAATTTTTGTGTTAAACTCGTGAGAAATTGGTCATTCAACTCGGATGAGTTCCTCCACTCGCCTTTGACTCATTCCGGAAACTCTCATCCTCGTGAATGACCAATTTCTATTTCTATTGTCTCAAAATCAGTTGTCCAAGATATTCATTCCGAAAACGTTTCTGGAAGTCCATCTTCAATTTATTCTTGCACCTATATCTTTTTCGAAGATGGATGCCCTAAATGTTGTCTAAATATGCTACATCAGTCTGTTGAATATCTTGAAGAAATATCTTTAGTGTTAAGGGAACCAAATCTAGGGCGTCCTCTGCGACAAATGTGAGTGGTCTTGAATTGAGCAAAGCTTCACAATCACATAAGAGAGTTTCAAGTTCTTGCGTATTCGTGTTTCCTGTTAATGAGTTGATGTTGATGAGAATGAAATTTTAAGAGTGTTAATTTTATATTCAATTATCTTTAAAAAAAAGGAACAGTTGCTATGTAACAAAACTGAATAAATATATAATAAAAAAAATAAAAATGATTAAAAAAGTCAATTTCCAATTTTCTCAAGCAAAGACGTAAAAGTAAAACTCGAAATCACAACAGGTTATGGGCCCAGAGTACTCGCAAGTACTGAGGCAGTAAAGCTAGAAGAAGAAATTTTAGAACCTTAACGAGAGAAATAAAACTCGAAAAGGAAGAAAACGTATTTGACAGTGATATAAGAAGAAAAAAAAAACAAAAATAATGGCGTTGACAGAAGAGGTGAATTTAATAGAAAAACTTAAAGATGAAACCACGTATCAGTTGTGGAAATTTCAAATAGTAGTAACATTTAAGGCTTATGATCTGTTTGGAATAGTAAATGGAGACAAGCTTCTATCTAGTGTGGACAAGGAGGAAGATAAAACTAAATGGGTGAGAAATGATGCAAAAGCGCAAAAACTAATTGTGACGTCAATAGACAAAAAGTACATGATGCATATTATGGACTGCACCACCTCCAAAGAAATGTTCGAAAAAAGTACTTCAGAACAAACATGTAATTTGCTGCAAGAGTTCTACAGCTACACATTTGGAAAAGGTACTGATATGGCTACTCACATTAGCAAAATAGAGAGTATTGCACACAAATTAAAAAGTCTCAATCAAACAGTTGATGACAACATGTTAATGTCAAAAATACTGTCATCTTTACCTCAAAGTTATGGTTTCTTCAGGACTGCCTGGGAATCTACTCAAGATAATGAGAAAACCTTACCAAAATTGATAGCAAGGTTACTATCCGAAGAAAACCGTAGCAAGGAAAGTGAGAGAGATATTGCATTTAAAAGTTCAGAGAGATTTTGTAAACATTGTAAAAGTAGTTCGCATGATACAAGATTTTGCCGAAAATGGAAAGAAAAGGGTGCTGGCGAAGTAAAATGTTTTAAGTGTGGGTGCTTTGGACATATTGCAAATAACTGTCCCAAAAAGACAAATAACCAATGCAAGATTTGCAAGAAAACAAATCATAAAGAGCAAGATTGTTTTTTTAGAGATAAGACAAAATCATTAGAAAAAAAGAAGATAGCCTTTCTTACAGAAGACAGAAGATTGACAACGCAAGATTTTATAGTTGATTCAGGATGTTCATCCCACATGGTCAACTCGAAAGTGATGTTTACAGCATTAGAAAATATCGAAAGTAGCATACAAGTTGCAAAGAAGAATGAAAAAATGTATACTGAATGATGTACTTTTTGTACCCGAATTAAGCAAAAATCTACTGTCGGTTAATGCTATAACAGAGAATGATGGTGAAGTAACATTTACTAAAGAAAAGGTAGTAATAAAGAAAAACAATGAAAAAATACTTGAAGGAAAACAAATTGAAAGTGGTTTATATATGGTTAGTATAAATCAAAGTAAGGAACAGAGTTATCTTGCAGAAAATACTTCAGTAAAAGATTGGCATAGAAAGCTAGGACATTTGGGAACAAAGAATATAAAAAAATTAATAGATCTATCGACAGGCATGAAACTGAATAAAAAGAAATGTCAAATGGGTTTCTGTGAAGTCTGCATGGAAGCAAAGCAAACAAGACTCCCTTTTAATACAACGAGACAGAGGGCAAGAAGACCACTAGAAATTCTACATACAGATGTATGCGGCCCAATCGATCCTGAAACTTGGGATGGAAAACGATACATTTTAACAGTGTTAGATGATTATACTCATTATTGTAGAATTTTTCCATTGAAGTATAAGAGTGAAGTATCAGAACATTTAAAAGATTTTATTAGAGAAGCAGAAGCTTATCATAATCAAAAGGTGGCAAAAATACGTTGTGACAATAATGGTGAATATACGTCATCGAATTTTAAACTCTGGACAAAAAATAAAGGCATTGTCCTGGATTATTCTATACCCCATAGTCCACAACTAAATGGAAAAGCAGAAAGGTTAAATAGAACCTTATTGGAAAAGGCAAGAGCGATGATATTTGACAGCAAGCTAAGTACAGATTTTTGGGGCGAAGCTGCGTATGTAGCAGCGTATCTGTTAAATCGAAGTCCTACAGAAGCAATAGACAAAACACCAATAGAATACTGGACCAAAATGAAACCTGATCTGTCCAGATTACAAATATTTGGTTCTGTAGCATATGCAAAGACACTGGGAAATTTACACAAACTTGACCCTAGAAGTAAAAGGTATCTTTTTGTAGGATATGCACCAAATGGTTACCGCTTATGGGATGAAAAATCTAAGGAAATAAAAATACACCGAGATGTTATCTTCAAAGAACCAGGCAGTCAATCTTTGGCTGATTATAGAAGAACAAGCAAAATAAATGTTATAGAAAGCGACGAAGAAAATCAGGAACAGAATGCAGAACTAGAAGAAAACAATATAGGTGAAAATTCAGAAACCGAAACTGAAAATGAACAAGACATTAGACAAAAACCAAATCAAATAGAAGTACAAAATATAATTTTGGGAGAAGGAGAAGGCATCACAGAATCAAGAAGAGGAGAAGGCATCACAGAATCAAGAAGAGGAGAAGGCATCGCAGAAACAAGAAATGGAAGAAAATTAAAACAAACTGTAAAACTTAAAGATTATATTGTAAACTTTGTTGAAGAAGAAGCGTTATTGACTTATGAAGAAGCAGTCAAGGGACCAGAAAAGGACAAATGGCTTGAGGCTATACGTGAAGAAAAAGAATCTCTGAATAAAAATCTTACATGGAGTTACGTGAATATAAATGAAGTAGACAAACATCGCATTCTGACAAGCAAGTGGGTATTCAAAGTTAAAGATAATGGAAAATATAGAGCAAGGTTGGTAGTAAGAGGGTGCCAACAATATAAGGGAATAGATTACAACGAAACATTCAGTCCAGTTGTGAACATAAGCTCAGTAAGAATAATGTTAGCACTGGCTGCCAAGTATAATATGTCAGTTACCAAATTTGACGTAAAAACAGCATTTTTGTATGGAAGTATTTCAGAAGAAATATTTATGCATGTACCAGAGGGGTTCAAGTGTGAACAAACTGAAAACAAAGTGTGTAAATTGTCGAAATCGCTATATGGCCTAAAACAAGCTCCTATGAAATGGAATGAACGTTTTACTACATCTTTAAAACTGAATGGTTTAAAACCACTGATTAGTGATCAATGTTTATTTACGAATATAGAAAAGACCATGTTATTAGCAATCTTTGTAGATGACGGATTATTGATCAGCAAATGTGAAGAAGAAATGAAATCGTTATTGAAAAATCTTCAAACCGAATTTGAAATGACAAGTGAAAAAAATCCTAATAGGTTTTTAGGAATTAGTATTCAAAAACATGCTGGAAAAGTTATACTTTCACAACAAGATTATGTACAAGCAACTTTAGAAAAATTTAATATGCAAAACTCCAAACCTGTATCTACTCCTATGGTCAAACAAGATATAAGTTCAGAAGATAAAATGGTAAAAATTAATTATTCATTCAGAGAAGCTGTTGGAGGTTTATTATATTTAAACAACAAGACCAGACCAGACATATCATATGCAGTGAATTACTGTAGTAGAAAAATGAAAAATTTTTCAAATCAAGACATTGTAACAGTAAAAAGAGTGTTTCGCTATTTGATATCTACAAAAAATGATGGACTGTGCTACGATGGCCAAAACAGTGAGAGATTGATTGCCTATTGTGATTCAGATTTTGCAGGGGACAGTGAAACACGCAGAAGTACAACAGGGTACATAATATTTTTTTGTGGTGGACCCATATCGTGGTGTTCCAGGAAACAGCCAATAGTTTCACTTTCAAGCACAGAAGCTGAGTATATATCTGCCGCAGAATGTGTTAAAGAACTTCTTTACCTCAAATCTCTAATTGATGAACTTACCAATGGTGAAGTGAAGATAGATTTGTACGTTGATAATCAGAGTGCAATCTCAATAGTGAAAACCGGACAATTCAATCGACGGAGCAAGCACATAGATGTAAGATTTCATTTTATAAATGAAAAGGTGCGAGAAGGTATTATAAACATAAAGTATTGTTCAACTGAAAAACAAATCGCCGACATATTTATCAAACCTCTTGGAAACATTAAATTTGAAAACCTGAAAGAACAATTTAAGTCAAGCATCAATTGACAAGTACCAAGTGACATAACCTTAAAATTTGGAGAAGGTGTTAATGAGTTGATGTTGATGAGTAGAGAGCGGAAAATATGCAGCAAAATTTTGAGAAATATGATCATATGATATGCACCAAATTTATGCAAATATGCAGTAACTTTCTTAATATATGCAGAGATATGCAGTTGCATATGCTCCAAAAATTAAAAAAAAGCTTAATAAGCGAACTAAATTTATGTATAAAATTCAAAAGCAGGTTTCCCGAGCTTACGTTTTATTACTAAAAATACATAAATCACATTGCAAAGTGTTTAATTACATCTCACTAACACATTAATCACGTTTTTAAAGATAATATTCTTATACTAAAAAATAAATATAAACAGATCAAATTAAAAAATAGTAGTAATCCGCTATTTAATTATTATTGTGGTAACAATTTATTTTTAGATATTTTTCGAAATATTCTAACAAAAAGTTTTTCCGGTGATTCTAAAGTAAATGTATTTTGTAAATAGAAAAACTGCGTACTACGTCCACAGATGTAAAAATACTTACCGGTTTAGGGCAGGCGCGACAAAACACAGTTCGTTCTTGAAGAATAAGTTCAGGAAAAGTTTTAATCCTTAAATTAATTTGAGTTATCTTCGACATATTGATACACCTGTATCTCGTTAAATGCTTTCAATACAAACTCACAATGAAAAATAATACTATAACGTCCCTTCGACCACCATTAAACGTACCATTAATTAATACACTTAACTAACGAACAAAAATATTGGGAATGAACGGTGTTTCCAAAAGTAAATAGGGCGCGAATTTACCTGGAAGGCTGGTTTAACACCCAATGGTGTCTCCATACTACCATAAAACCCAAACCTTTTCTAGTTATTTGAAGCTGAGGACAATATTTGCAATATGATTAATAAAATTTCGTCTTTCTAGATAAATGCCCATAAAATGACAATAATTTTTTTTTAAATTAGCACAAAAATTGACAAAAAAATGCAAAATATGCACCTATTACGTGAAATATGCAGCAGAAGGCAAATATATGCAAATATGCAATTTTTTTATTGCTGTATTCATTTTTAATTAGCATGATTCGTTCACATATTAAATATCAAGACTTATATGCAAAAAATAACGGATATGCAAATTTCATAAAATCCGCTCTCTATTGATGAGAATGAAATTTTAAGAGTGTTAATTTTATATTCAATTATCTTTAAAAAAAAAAGGATCAGTTGCTATGTAACAAAAATGAATAAATATATAATTAAAAAAGTCAATTTCCAATTTTCTCAAGCAAGAGAAGTAAAAGTAAAACCCGAAATCACAACATTTCCCACCAACCGCCACACCATGCGGCAGTTCGAGGATTGAACTTCCATTCGATTCTCTCCAGATTGTAAAATTCTTTAACTTCGTTCCAGTTCTAGGACTTTAATGCATTCTGGCATCCAGTGAAGTTAGTTTGGTTATCCGTGTAAACCGTTGTAGGTCTTCCACGTTGTACTACGTATAAATCTTCGGAAAGCTCGTGTAAAACTGTCAGTGTTCAATGACGTAATAATTCCTCGATTCTTCCCCCCATGATCCAGGAGGATTCTCTCAGGTACCTCAATTGATACCAGCGTGGCACATTTTCTGATGAGTGTCGAAAACGAATCTATTTAGAACTGGATGTTTACCTGTCAACAGTATGGGAAATCGGAAATTTTCAGTGTCGTCTTGTTATATAATTTTGGGCTTTACTCTGATGACGTCATTGTGATCTCGAATAGGTATGATGGAAGATATCTTTTTGAGAGAATCAATTTTTAAACTTTCTTTCTGTACACACTTTAACAAATTTAGTTGTACTTCATGCAATTCTCCAAATTCCAACGTAGGATCTTTTCTTTTATTGCTGGGATTTTTGGCATTTTGGCAAAATCTCCTGATCCAACCAAACAATCTATCTGCTCGGATTTGGACAATTTTCTGTAAGCCCAATGTTTTTTGGTGACAACATTGTTGTGACAGTTTTCTCTCTCTCTTCCATAACTTTGTCTTCGTCAGTTTTGTAATTCTGTTGTTGCCAAAATTGTCTCTCTTCTTTTAATCAATTCGGACCCTCCCACCAACAAGAATCTAACAACTTTTGTATTGTATTAACTTGTTTCAAATTTTCTAGATAGAGGTGTAGAGTGTCATAATTTGTCTTCCAGATCATTCCCAGTACAGAAGACATGTGTTTTTCTTCGTAAGTAGGCTCAAGTATCGTCAACTCCCATAATCGTAGGTCCAACTAAGCTTCAGCAAAAATTTCAGTAGCTTCTTTGATGAATTCTTGTAGCGCTTCTTGTGTGTCAACGCTAGTTACACAATTGTCAACGTAAAAGGAGTTTTGCAGTATCGCCAGTTGGAATATGGTAATTTTTTGGATTACTAAAAATTTTTTTCCTCGCAGAATTGCCAAATGAAATATGACAATATAAAAAAAAAATTCAAACCGAATATTTAAAAAATCTTCCTCTGAAACAAAAAAACTTTATTTTTCTAGAATTAGCACGTTGAGATTTACATCTCAGAATTTTTTGTTAATTTCTTAGCAACTTTTCCAAAAATTCAGTTTTCCAGTACTCCTTGATATGCTTTGATAAACTACAATAGGCTCAAAATATGTTGGACGCTTTAGTTGGGATGTATTGGAGAAAATTTGCCTATGGCGTCATCAATTTGGGGGAGGGGAAGAGATAAAGTTTTAT
Source organism: Zophobas morio (assembly GCF_036711695.1). Taxonomy (NCBI): domain Eukaryota; kingdom Metazoa; phylum Arthropoda; class Insecta; order Coleoptera; family Tenebrionidae; genus Zophobas; species Zophobas morio. The sequence continues at coordinate 12,098,816 of NW_026972136.1, read as the reverse complement.
TACTATTTGCCTATTTTCTTTCAAACCTTAAAACGCTTGCGAGATTCTGAACCATTCGGTTTTCTGTTAACACGGATTCATAAACCACAAATGTAGGAGTATGTTATTTATCAAATTTAACCTCATTAATTTTTTGGCAGAAGATGGGAGGAAAAATTTTTATTAACTATTTACCATGATTTCGATAACTTTAAAACATCTGTAACATTTCAAAGCATTCAGTTTTGCAGATTCGACATTAAACTGCAAAATTTTGATTTTTTTTTCCAAAAATCTGGACGTCTAGGTTAAAAACTCAACACGGATTCATAACTCACATGTGCGAAGTAAATTATTTTATAAAATTTAAATAATATTTACTAATGTAAATTTTGGAGATGACGTCTTTCTGTTGGTGGTAGGGGTGATTAGCCAAATTTTGATTAGTCTACAAAATTTGAGAAAAATCGGTCTAGAAGTTTCGGAGATTATCGACCTAATAAAAATCCGGACAGACGGCAGACAGACAGATGGAGATGGGACTTTTTGTACTCTAGGGGTCTTGAAACGTCAAAAAAACAGTCGTCCAATGAACCGATTACAACACTTACGCTGAGGAAGTAAAAATGGAAATTTTAATGTTTATTCAAATAAAATTATCAGCTACCAAAATATATTTGAAACTGCAGCTTTAGGAGAAACTGAGTATTAAGTAAGAAGTCAATTCCAGTTGCATAAATATACAACGTTTTCTCCGCTGTTGGGATGAATAGAATCAAAATGACCTCAAATTATTAATTTACAAAGAATTCTTATAAACTATTATTTTTTTCCTTTGAATGGAGACCATTTTTACGTTTTTTGGAAAATTTTTGAAATTAATTTTTTTCATTTTTTCGGTCATCTGCAGCGAAAGATTGAAAATTACCTTAGATTTGTAGCTTAGAAAAAATTTCTAGTAAGTCAGTGTCTTTTTTGAAAAGGCAATTTAAACCTTTTTTTTAATTTTTGGAAGCAATTTTTCTAATTTTCTAGGTTACTAGAAAGAGTAGAACAAAAATGAACTCAGATTATTATTAATCCACGAAAGACTCTCTATAAATCAGTATTTTTTTTATTTTCCCATGGTGCGTTTTAGCAATTTTTGAAAATTTTTTAAAAACATTGAAAACATAGTTGGCTAATGGCTTTTAATAAAAACGAATAATAAATATTTAAATGTTAAAGAATTTTCTACTCTTTGATTGATTAACTCTTTGCTGTTCCAGGTTTTTATTTTTCTTGTTTTTAAGTAACATAGTCCTGAACTTGTGGTTTATGGATCCGCGTTACTCGTAGACATCGACATTTTTGGAAAAAATAATCGGAATCGTGTAACAATTCTTGGATTATTGAATTTTTCGATTTCTCGAATTTTCAACTTTGGATTTTTCAGTTTTTCGATAAATTTTTGGAATTTTTCTGGTTTTTGATTCTTCAATTTTGCGATTTTTCAATTTGTCAATTTTTAAATTTTAAATTTGTCAATTTCTCAATTTTCAATTTGTCAGTTTCTCAATTATCAATTTGTCGAGATTTAAATTTTAGAATTTTTGGTTATTCAATTTTTTGAATACTTAATTTTTTGATTATGTACTCAATTTTTCGACATTTCGATTCTTTTATTCTTCAATTTTTTGATTCTTCAATTTGTCGAATTTCAAATTTTCGATTTCTGGATTTTTTAATTTTTGGGTTTCTCAATTACACCATATTTCAGTTTTACGATTTTTAATTTTCCACGTTTCTAAATTTTCGGTTTTTCGATTTCTCGATTTCTCAATTAGTCGATTTTTAGATTTTTCAACAATGGAGACCATTTTAACAAGTTTTTTGGAAAATTTTTGGAAACTGTGTTTATAATTTTCTTGGTCATTTGCAGACACAGTTTGAAAATTACTTCAGATTCGTAGCTTTGAAAACATTTTCTAGTATTACAATCTCTTTTTTTTGAAAAGGCAGTTTGAGCATTTTTTTGAAAAATTTTGGAAAATATGTTTCCTATTTTCTAATTATTTCAAGAAGTAGAACAAAAATGATCTCAGATTGTAATTCTAGCAAGAATTCTTTATAAATGAAAATTGTATTTCTTTCGCATTGCTACCATTTTAACAAGTTTTTGATTGTCTGTTTGAGAGAATCAATTTTTAAACTTTCTTTTTGTACACACTTTAACAAATTTAGTTGTACTTCATGCAATTCTCCAAATTCCAACGTAGGATCTTTTCTTTTATTGCTCAGATTTTTGGCTTATGGCAAAATCTCCTGATCCAACCAAACAATCTATCTGCTCGAATTTGGACAATTTTCTGTAAGCCCAATGTTTTTTGGTGACACATTGTTGTGACAGTTTTCCCTCTCTCTTCCATAACTTTGTCTTCGTCAGTTTTGTAATTCTGTTGTTGCCAAAATTGTCTCTCTTCTTTTAGCCAATTCGGACCCTCCCACCAACAAGAATCTAACAACTTTTGTATTGTATTAACTTGTTTCAAATTTTCTAGACAGAGGTGTAGTGTCATAATTTGTATTCCAGATCATTCCCAGTACAGAAGACATGTGTTTTTCTTTGTAAGTAGGCTTAAGTATCGTCAACTCCCACAATCGTAGGTCCAGCAAAAATTTCAGTAGCTTCTTTGATGAATTCTTGTAGCGCTTCTTGTGTGTCAACGCTAGTTACGCAATTGTCAACGTAAAAGGAGTTCCTCAACTTCAAAATGGTTTTCTGGTAAATTTACTCGTTTATCTTCTAGTAAAGTGTTCAGGTGATGTTTGATAACTGCATTCAAGAAGAAGGGACTGCATGTGACGCCAAATACTATTCTGACATGTCGATTTACTCTAAGCTGTTTATCTTTGTCATACCATAAAAATCTTAAAAAATCTCTGTCGGCTGGATGAAGGCTGATTTGTAGAAAGGTCTTTGTTATATCAGAAATGACACCAATTTTTAATTTTCGAAAATTGATTAGTAAAGAAGGTATCAAAGTTAGCAAATGAACACTTTTTCTAAGTAATGGTTCAGTGATGAACTATCTTTTTCTTATCTCTTATCTTTTACCACATGACGATGAGGTGAATAGTGAACTGAGGTACCAATATCGCTGTCCTAAACCTCTTCGATTATACCTTCTTTCAACCATTCTTGAAAAACTTGGTCGTATTCATTCTAATAGCCATCCTTTTCCAGCTTATCTGATAAGAAAATGGATTTTGCACCCATTGGACATCATCAGCTTCAATAGTATCAGGAAAATATTCTGATAAGGAAGTCGAAAGTCCCGTTAAATGGTCACAAATATTTATTTCTACGTCTCTCTTGAGACTTATTTCGTTTTCTGTTAAAAAATAATTTAACACCGGAAAACAACTGGCATTTTGGTTATTAATACATGTACTCCAAAACAAACATTTTTTTTCAATGCTGATATTTTGTCTCTCATAATAAATACTGTTGTTGACTTTCCTTGCAAAGACAAATTCACCTCATTCAATTTGCTAAATATGTCAGCAAGATAGGCCACTTGCATCAACCGCTTCTCACCACATAGAAATTCAGCGTATCTCACAGACGGGGATGAATAATCATTAACAAAAAAATCCTAAGTTCATTGCGTAACTCAAAAAGTCTCGTTAGAACCTTACCTCTTGAAAGCCATCAGATTTCTGTGTGCAGAAGAAGTGATTGATGCTGACTGTTCATGTCTTCACGATTTATTTTAAAAAGTCGCGATTGAAGTGGTCGCGATTTTATAAAGTTTAACAATCTTGTCCAGTACATTTTTTAATTCATCAGGAATTTTTTTCCCGACAAGAGCATGTCTATGTAAGACACAATGGCTGCTCGAACAATTAGGTGCCACGTTTTTTATTCTTGACACTACCCCTACCATTGCGGCAGCTCCATCGGTAGAAACATCGATACACGCCAGTTAAGATTATGTTTAGAAACGTAACTATCAAGTATTTTAAAAATCTCTTCACCAGTGGTTTTCGTTTCTAAGGAGGTACATAAAAATAAATCTTCTTCAATAGAAGATTCGAAATCATATCGAACAAAAACTAACAGTATCGACAGTTGTGCAACATCTCTTCGTCCAGTTGCAAAGAAACTGCACTACATTTTTGCAATCTTTGCAGTAATTCTTCTTCAATATGTTCAGAAATTTTGTGAATTCTATTAGACACAGTGTTGTTTGAACATTGAACCATGGCAACTTTCTGTGCAGCTTCTTCTCCTAGAATACAAGCAACTACATCGGTCATGCACGGTTTGATTAAATCTTCTGCAATGGTATGGGGTTTCCCAGTACGGGCAATTCTGTAACTAAGTAAGAAAGATGCTTTTGTTGCATTTTCGTGGTCTGTTTTTACATATTTCTTTAAAAGTGTTTTCCCAGCATGATCACTTTCTTTCTGCCTTTTGAAGAACAACACGTCTTTGTCTTTTAAATACGGATGGTTGGTATCCAATTTCAATTTTGCTGGTACCAAAGAGCTGTTTCCCAGAACTTTGCTGCAAACAATGCATTGTCCATTGGGATGTTCTGCATTACCAACCGGAATAAAACCGAAAGATAGATAACTGTCGTCGTACTTTCTTCCTTCGTATCACAATCCATTGTTGATGCTCCCTTAAATGCGTAAAACACAAACCGGTAAAAAATGACATTTCTGAGCTATACTCCCGTCTCCTACTATTCATTTGGCAGAAACTACTTACGGAAGAACTCGGCAAATTTTGACAAATATCTTCCTTTTGTATTGATTCTGTGACAGTATTGCCTTGTACTTATTCTTTGTGGTGATCAGTTGGTTCCAAAGCAGTTGATTTAGCCGCAGATAATAATTGGCCCGTCTTAAGCCACCTATCCATAATCACAAAGCTGGTGTACAACAAGCACTCAACTCAAGGAATTAATTAACGTCACTGTTATCAAATCAAAGAATCAGGGAACTTTTGGAACAAATATGTAAGTTTGAACAGAGCTAATCGTGTGAGTGCTTGCGATTGTTGATGCCGAAAACATACTCCTCTGTTTACTCGATTAACAGGAAATGTATTCACAAAAACAAATGTCTTTTCTGAGAACTATTTCACAATACGAATTCTAAGAGTCGTTATTGCGATTTTTTATAACTAATTAGACTCAATTTTTCGAGGAACCCTGGGACGGCTTTCACGGAACCCTAGGGTTCCGCGGAACACACTTTAGGAATCGCTGGTCTAGTCACTGAAAATTATCAAGGATTCTTGTTCGAGTTCTTGGTTAGATTTCCGCTCTTCTGGATTCTCAATACCCAAAACATCAAGAGTCTATAAATCTTTCAATTTTGATGTTGTTAACAAAAGTGACAGAGCGACAATGTTGTAGGATTTTTGTGCATCTGGAGGAGGAGTGGCAATTTTACCCATCAAAGTCCAGCCTAGTTTAGTTTTCATGGCAACTAAACCGCATTTTAGAATATGTTGTTCACCACGGAAGGGCTTTCCTGTCATATCAGCACCGATTAAGATTTCGATGAGTGCTTGGCTTCTCTCGTTGATTTTGATGTTAAGGTCTTGCAGTTCTTCATCCATGGACCATTTCGTATACCCAATGCATTGGTACAAATGATTGATTGGTTCAAGGCTTCAAAATGACAAGTATAACTTTTATCAGGATTTTCCAAATAGACATGATAGCAATTAGGTTGTTATTGTGAGAATATTATGACAAGTGACTTCAGATGAAAGACCTCCAAAAAAACATGAATAAGTTCTTCTGTTCTAAGGATTTCGTAACCCATTTCTTTGGCTGCTCCGCTGCTGATATATGACCGGTGTGATCCAGTGATCACGTGTCTTAATGGACGTGTGATATATTTGCCCTTTAAATTGACCACTAATGTCTGTAAAGATCCATCTTAATATGTAGCTGTTCTACATTTGACGGCTATGTGTCCAAATTTAAGGCAGGCATCACAACGTCCTTTTTCCGATAGGATTGTCTTTAGTTCAATAAGAGATTTCTTCTTAGCTTCTGGGCAGTCGAATCTGTAGTGTTTCATGGCAAAATAGGCATCGCAGTTTACTCGTGTTCTTCGTCAACAATCCTGTGGCCGTAGAAATGTCTTTTGGAGAATCTTTGCGTCGGAATTTGTCTCCAAAACTCTAGCTACTCGTTCTTCGCTTTCAACTTCTTTGCGCAAGAAACTCATGAGTCGATCTAGACGCATCTTTGAACTATCATCATCGTTAAAACATGCTGATCTTTCCCAAATTCTTAGCAAATCTTCTGGAAGCTATGATTCGAGTAGGGGAAACAGCATAGCTGAACAAGTGTCGGACGGCATACCTAGGGTCTCTAAAGATCGGAGTTGTGCTTCAACTTAGAACTTAGCTAGCGTCGTCGATTTATTCACATTGTTCAATACTAGTAAAAGTTCACGTACGTAGACTTCTATCTGAAGATCTTGTCTTTTAAAACGTCTTGTTAAACATTCGGTAACTTTGAGATAGTTATCTCTCACTGAAGGGATAACTCAACAATTTGGCGTGCTCGTGATTTAGGAGTCGTTGCTTGTATCAAAAGTTGTAACTTCTCTTGATTAGGAAGCGCCTGATTTCCGTGAATTCTTCTAAACTGACTCCAAAATGACAACCAGTCACGAACGTCACCACTATTTTTGCCATCTCAGAATCCAAATCGACATCTTCAGGGTCTTGATCAAGCAACAAGTCGAGTTATCTCTGATCTAACTGACTAATATTCTGCATTTTCTGTTCGACGACTTGTATATTGCTTCAGGTCTGTATTTTCTTTAGTGAGAAGCAGTGGCGGCTCGTGAAGTTTTCTTCAGAGGAGGCTCAAATTTGAAAAGCACTACTTTTTATATCTTTCATTATCTGAATATTTTTTTTGGCATGCCCACGAGAAGAACACTCCTGCGTTGATAGATAAATAAACTATTGCATTGATTAGTCTTTTCAAAATTGCCCTATTTTCACCAACTTTCTCGTTATAGTTCTCAATACCCCTCTTATGAGCGGAATCTAAAGTAGTAGATGTGATTTTTCATGCCTTTCTATAGCTCTTGACAAATTTTGTAAATTATTATAGCCTGTTTTATCCCAAACGGAAGATTTATCACTTGTGAATAATTCCAACAGTATAATTTGTTTCTTAAAACCGAAGGCGTTAACCATTTAGTTTTATTATAATTATTTTCATGAAATGCTCTGTTTTGCTTTTTACCTGTCATTACCATTAATGGGAGTGTTGGTGTTGGTCTCCCCTTTTGTTTTATAGCGATCTTTTTATCACAATCAAAGCTACTAAATTAATTTTTTAATAGATAATTTACGTATCTGCACATGAGACTGAATTATTTTCGTTGCTCATTCTCGATAAATAATATTAATATGCCGATAATACCAACTGTTTTTAACGATCAGAAATAAAATGCAAATAAATGATACAAAAAACACCTTAGGCTTTACGTAGGTACTACGTAAAGCCTAAACACCACTCACTACTGAATAGGGAGCACGCGAAACCACCTCAATGTTTTTCCTATTTACACCCGATGGCGCCAATTAATAAGAAAGAGATAAAATTATCCGTGCGACTTGATCTGAAAAGAGATGAACTAGCCGGAGGCTAGCGGCCTGAAGCGGCACCCCGATCGACGTTGTAGCCAATGCAGTACTCAATGACGCTGCGTCAAGGTCTACGGTCTCAATAGCAAGATGCATTCTCGGCGGAGGCTAGCTTCTACCGCTGAAGTCAAACGCGGAGCGGTCTGAATTATGATTGTAAGGGCGCAAATATATTTGTTTTTCGACATTTTGACCTGATATATGATGAAAGTAAATTAAATCAAACAAAATATCCTGAAAAGTAACAAATGTCTACAATAATAAAAATTCTTTCATCGAAAAAATTAGAGGAAGCTCAGCTCCAAAAAACAGAGGAGGCTCAGCCTCCCCTGCCTCCTCTGAGGAGCCGCCACTGGTGAGAAGTTCATTCCTTGTATCGAAAATGTTAGTAAATAAGGTTCTGTGTAGATCCAGGGTTCTTATGATCTTCTCCATGTTTTGAATATTGTCACGAGAGCTCTATCAAAGAGAAAAAAGGTTATTCCTCCGGGGCCTCAAAATGATATGAATACGTAATGACGACCTGTTCTTAACTGTTATTAACTATTTCACTAGTAGAACCTTGTGATAGTGAAGATAAACTCCGGATCATAGAAAAACCTTTTATTTTGAAATATATATTTTTTTATCCACAATCGTCATTATAATGAAACTATTGTTAACTTTTTAGAAGGCGACAAATAGCACATTACCAACTCGTTTTTCTGTCATTCTACATTATTAACCTGTCATAAGTACATATAGAATTCAATAGAGGTCGCTTATTACTTATTATATTCATTAAAAATGTTTCAAATATTTAAACAAAGTCTACATAATTATTTTTAATAGCTAAATTAAGTTTATTCTGGCAGTAATGAGTACGGTTGATTAATAATTGTTCTTTTTTAAATTAAATTTAAGGAATTCAATCTCGAAATCTCAAATCGGTATTGAAGTACGCTACCCGCTACAGATTGACAGTTGCCAATGAAAACTCATAGTCGATAACCTGCAAATTACTTCACTTATAAATCTAATAAACAAGTTTTCGAAGAGTAATTTAACTCATTTTGTATTGTTACATCAGTGAACATCAGCACTCAACCCACAGATAATTTCTGTTTTTGTTTTTGGGGTCAAGTTGGGGAAACCGAATCATTGAAACTTCTCAAAGAAATTTTATGACAAAAGCTTAAAATTAAGGTAACATAAGTAGATTGAGTTAAAACGTTTGTGAAAGCATTGTTTCCGAAGATGCACCTGCCCTATTTGCAGTTTCCTGTGCCTAACTTCCCCAAAGTTCCAAGACTCCTCATCAACCAAAGAAGGAAAGAAATTATAGGAAATATTGAAGCTAGGAAATTCTCTATGTTTTTAAAGTAATTTGTGTTTACAACCGATTATTTCCAATAAATTTATTGTGTCAAATAATTATTAAATTTATGAATTTCCTCTTTCGACAATACTCGCGATTTTTTTCCGCTTCTTCTGCAAAATATGCTAGCAAAATACTTGCGGATCCAATGTTTGTTGCACCAATCCATATAAATTTTGTAGGCTTTGTTATGTTTTGTTTTGCTTTTTTCGGGAAAAAGATTTTTTTACAATTTCGCCAGCCTTCTGGCGTAGTTCTGGCAGAGTACATTCATTATCGCTGGTCTCAGACATGATTTGAATGGAGTTAAAGTCGCACAAACAATGCAAAATGACATAAACGAAAAAAGCAGTAAACCAGTAACAGATGAAGTGACAGCCCACTTACAAAATATTTTATGAAACATTTTTTTTAGATTTGAATATAAATTTTTTGTGAATAAAACTGATTGTGGATAAAATAGTATACTAACCTCGTGAAATGGGTGATTCCAGCTTCGCACTATGGTTCACCTCGAGGCTTCGCCTCTCGGTAAACCACCTTAGTGCTCAGCAGTAATCAATCTCATTTCACTCGAGTTAGTAATCTACTATTATTGACTTCTTTTGATTCCATAGAAATTTCTTAGTAACTAGGAGTATTAAATAAACAACAGATACAGTAGATAATAGCAAACTCGGCATTTCGTCCAGAGGTATTTGTGCCAGTTTATTTATTCCAACAGACTGAATCGTGCATTTTTCAAACTGATTATTCACAAAAAATCTGCGATGGAGTGTATTTTCCGGCCTCAAAAACAAATATTTTTTTATCAAATCCAAAGGATTCACGGGATACCCTTCTTCAATAATGGTAAATATTTGAGAACTGTAGGTTTTCGTATCTAGGATACAAACATCAAGTACGTCCCTTTGTCTTGTGCGTTGTTAATAGTTAATTTAACAAGGTCGTCACAACAACAAGCTCCAGAAATTCCCATAATTAATGCCACTTGCAAGAACAGACATTAAACACCATACCTTGGCCATCAAACCATTCCTTGATGGGTGTGTTTTTCAAAAAAAATTCCATTTGTTTCCCCTCTAGAACTTTAGATTTGTTGAGTTTATAACCCTCTGATATACTTTTCAAATATGCAGTAAGTCGGCTATACTGTGATATGTATTTCGATCCTTTTACATTGCTTCAGTGTAGATATCAGCATTGAATACTTGGTCCACGTTGAAGAAGGAGCGACTCTTTGTGAAACATTAAGAAAATACGCATAAAAACGTCCTCTTCCAGGTCATTTATGTTCACTTTTTTCTCTCTTCTATGGCAGCTTCTTCGGGAATTTTCTCCATTATAACTTCAGAAACACAGAGTTTTTTCGCGTTTCCGGCTAGATCTTCGAAAATGACACCTAACAATTTCATTGGTCGCCATGCAAAGGAAAGTCCGCACTGACTGTCACTGTCGCTTTTTACTGTCACTGTGTTACGTCAAAAAATATGTTACTATTTACAGTTTACATTTACTCTGCCATAAACTGCTTTTGCGATTACTCGCTTTTTGCGGCCTCGCTAAGACTCAACCTGGCAAACTCGCTCGTATTCGCAACACCTCAGTTTCTGGCCTTGTAATGCAAATAACTATTCATGGATTTCTCCCCCAGTTTTCACTTCCAAGAACTGAATCACATTATGTAGCGCGAAATCAAAACTCGAATTGAAGATTGCACAGTAATTTATTCGATTTCGCACTTATATGAAAATGCCGGCTTCGGAGACGTACCGGTGTCGAGGTCGCCTCGTCGACGGGTTAGACGTGAATGATTTTGAAAGCACCTACCACCCTAATACGGGAGTGGGGGGAGAATTGTTTACATCTAAACCCTTGTTCAGGTAGACTGAACATAGTCCTCCCGTTCAAGTACGAACTTCAAAATACAATATAAATGGGAAGAAATGAATAATGAAATAACATAAATAACTTAAAAAATGTCGACAATACATGGCTAGGATTTTAATTCAAAATTTACAAGGGATTTAGTGCATATGCAGGGGAATGTTATCCTTGTGAATGACAACGATAACACCTACGGCAGCTGGTCACTTTTCCTCTTCCTCCTTCCGTTGATCCAGTCGATGAACGTTAACAGTACTTAAGTTGTTCTCAGCTGGTTAATGCAGATTTGATTAAGCAGTGATCTAGCGCGATGGCCGACAAATCGTCAGCACTTGGAGGTGATGGGACGGGACTTTGGGAAACCTTTTATCGGTGTATAAGTAGACAATGATTGATCCAAAACACTGTTACAATTAAATTTCTGAGACCCTAGAAATAAATGTGATTTTATGACTTCCTGATGAATAAAATGCACTTCCCAATTACTGCCCATTAAGACTGTTGTATTGTGTGAATAAATAATTGATGGTTTATCTTCGCTGTACATAAGTATGTTAAAGATTCCTGTGAAAATTAATGATAAGCAATTAGTACCAATTGTTAAACGTATCGCCTTAATGACGAAAACAACATGAGTCTTTATGGATTTCTTTCCTTTTGTAATTCAAATGGGCCCCGCTTAATGAACACTACAGGTAAGAAAAAGCCGCATTAGATTTACTCGAGCCACAGGTAAAATGGACATAATTTCTTGGTCGACAATGACATTTGCGCTTCGGCAATGAAAACAGTTATTAGTGAAACCTTTTCTGAGGGTACTGCCTAAGAGCCAATGCGTTTGTTTGATAGCCGTAATCGTGATTTGAGTATACTTGCTTCCAAAATAAGACAGTAAAACTACCTGCAAAACTGACTTAACTTTTAGGGTTTTTCAACCCTAAGCGGTAGATAGGCCATAAGCTAATAAAACCCATTATAGCTGGTAAAAGCTGTCAATCATTCCAGGGTCAAACTCAGTTTAACTTGTTCGAAATTATATTTTGTACTTACTTATTCCTAGTTTTACCTATTTTTACTTGAAAATAAATAAGGTAATAACTTATTTTTGGATTTATTTATTATAAAAATTGTAAGTATAGTTACATATTTTGTAAAATTTCTTAAAAATTAAACGCCCATTTTGCTCGAATCATCCTCACTATCTTCTAAAGATATTATAAGCCCCTGAACGTGGTTTTTTTCGGTAAGATTTTTCAATTTTTAGCACATGGTTTATACAATTTCTCCAACTGGTCGCACTTATATTTTTTACTTCTTTTGCAATTAGCGCAACAGCTTCCTTCTTTGCTACATTTTGGCGCACTATTATTTCTGCGAACCAAATTAATTCAGTTGGATTGAATATACAGTGATAAGGCGGCAACCTTAGTACTGTATGTCCATGTTCTTCGGCCAATTTGTCGCACCAGTAAACTTTATCATACACCTTAGTACGAAGAACCTCCAGGAATTCTTTTTTTTTTGTACGTTTCTTCAAAATACACATCGTTTTCGTATAAAAAATCCATTATTTCTTGTTTTGTGCTTGAACTGTTGGGTATTTTTCTAAGCTGCATCGAATGATAGCTACCGTTATCCATCACTATAACGCTATTTGCAGGAAGTTTTGGTAACAGTTTCGTTTCAAACCATTCGTGAAACAACGTACTGGACATATTTTCGTGGTAATCTACTTTGGCGTCTTTAATATTAGTAGCTGCTAGCAGCAATGTATAATCATGCAACCATCCATTTCTGACCCAACATTGAGTGTGATGACTCTTTCTCCCTTTAACACTGCTACATCTAGAACACATTTTCGCGAGCTGTCTGTCCATCCACTTTGAGCCTGTTTCGTGTGTATCATACCATGTTTCGTCAAAAAAAAAAAAAATTGGCCTATCTTCGTCCCTGAATTTTTTAATTTCATTTATATAACTGAAGCGCCATCTTTTTAGTCGTTCCGATTCCATTATGACAACCCGTTTGTCTATTTTCTATATTTTTATATTTAAAACCGTTTTTTTTTCAAAAACATCGTTAAAGTACTTCCTGAACAATCAATGACATTGTCTTTCTTCAATTTGTTATACAAAACTGAAATAGTTGATAATACTTTCTTCTCATAGAAATCGTAGACTGCCCTACGGATTAGATCTGCATCTCTAACTTCGTCGAGAGCACGACAAACACTAGCATCACACCGCATTTTTTGCGGCGTAACGTCACTTTTTTGCACTGTTGAATATGCAACTTTTGTCATTTGTTGGCTTTTAGTGACTCGAAAACGTTTTTTACAATTTGTTTGCCATCATCACTCAAAAAACTTTTGTGATGTATTTTTCCTTCGGTAGTGATAATTTGCTCTTCAATGTCACTCCGATTTTCGACATCAATGTCACTTTCTTACAATCTCTTCTCCTTTCCGGAACATGGACGCCACATTTTGCGACTTCGTTATGTTTTACAACGATTGTAAAAGACAACCTAAAAAAATATTTATTATTATAACTATAAATATTATTGCCAAGTATTGATTGAACCTTATGGAAATCAGACCAAAGACTTTAGTTTTGAAAAAGACTGTTTGTTTGATGATAAAGTGTAAAGAGAGATATGTAGCAACACAATAAACGGCGAAACACACACAACGAAAACAGAAAAACAAATGTTAAATTTTTGAAGAAAATATTTCTTATAAAGGGTTAAAACTAGAAAGTTTGTACCTGGATAATGTCATTAAACTTATCTCAAACGTGAATTCCTAGGTAAACATGATAACTTCCAACTCAAGTTGTTATAAAACATAATGTTTACAAACAACAAATTATACTATCCTCAAAGATATTTGGCGTTTATGACTTCACACCAATTTGACTCCCATTATAATTCAATAGGCCGTCACAACCGGATGTCTTAAACCGATACCTACCTGAAAATACCTTTTCTGGTAAAAGCACAGGGCAGGACTGAGTTTTGCATTTACCGACAACTGCGCCTTTCGAGTATTTTATTTTAAGTAAAAACAAAGTAACTTTGTACTCAATCATTTTTTATTACAGCACAACTATTTACTTATTAACTACTACTGCTTATTTATTAATCGAAATAGTCACTGTCATCATCACTCGACTCTTCTAAATTAATAATTAACGGTGTTATCAACCGTGCCCTGTACTGGTCTTCTTCTTTTGTGGAATGTCGTACACAATTGGCCCACATTTCGGCAGTTATTTTGGAAGCTTCTTCCCTAATTATGTCAATTGTTGCACTACTAAATTTTGGTGCCGTATTATTCCTTCTTATATTATTTTTCATTTGCGACCAGATTAGTTCGATGGGGTTAAATATACAATAGTACGGCGGAAGTCTGATGTAGAGAGCGGATTTCGGTCGGGCTAAACAAGGCCAAACTTGGTACGGCTCGTACGGGATGGGAATTCATTGCAGTTACGGGCTGCACTTCGTTTATTTGAGATTAGAATACCGCTGCTTCGTTGCACTCTGCTGTTAATTCCAGTTCTCATTTACTTAGCCGTTTGATTAATAAATCGTTAATTGTACTTATGGAATAAGTGATATTCAAATTCAGTGATTATCTATCACCCGCTACTGAGTCCCGGCGACCCAGCGCGTCCCCACCTATAATCGTGACGTAGCCCGACAGAAATCCGCTCTCTACTAATCACCCTAAATCCATGATCTCGCGCCATAGCATCTATTTTATATTGTTTCTCAAATTTTCGAGTGTGTAACACTTCTAATAATTGTGTCTCTGTGTAATTTTCTTCAAAGTATAAATCATGTTCCGTAAGGAAATTTTGAAATTTGAAAATTTTAACAAACAAAATTACTCTGAGTCCGGTCCTTCGCGTCTCGACCGTCCCTGGCACGTCGAAAAGGTCTTTTCAGGTAGGTATCGGTGAGCGGGTTTAAGACATCCGGTTGTGACGGCCTATAATGGGAGTCAAATTGGTGTGAAGTCATAAACGCCAAATATCTTTGAGGATAGTATACACAGAATTACAGTAAGTGCGGTCCTGTTATTCCAAGTTTGAGAGACAGCCCCCTTTGTCTGAATCCGAAAGCGATTTTATGGCCCACCTACCGCTTGGGGTTGGAAATCCCTAAAAGTCAAGTCAGTTTTGCAGGTAGTTTTACTCTCTTATTTTGGAAGCAAGTATAAGCATCTTTGAAATCCCTGTCTGTCAGAATTTCAGTTCCAAAGATTTTAACCTTTCAGCGCCACAAACCCAAGAAGAACCTAAATCTGCATATTTTTGAAATGATAAAGAGACCTAGTACCTCCCATCTCGTAAATGTTTATGGTCTTCCTTGAAGATTCTTTCATACAAAGCCTCATCGGCTGTTTGAACAATCGAATTCTCTGTAGAGTTGATGTTGATTCACGGTCGACGAAGGCACTTAGTTCTTTCACCTTGCAAGCTGATGAGGGTTTTAAACAAAAGAAACCGCATCGAAATCGGTTCACCTGTTTGGGGGCTACGGTACAACAGATAGACAAAAAAAAATCAACTATGATCTTGGAACGATTGAAGTGATTATCGTCAAACATAACTAAGAACAATCCCGAGTAAACCAGCTTTCAAATAAAAAACATCGCATCGAAATCGATTCATCGGTTTGGGACTACGGTGCTACAGACAAATGTACAGACAGATGAAGGCTGCAAAATTAAAAGTAGCGTAAGTCATCGATCAACCATAGCTAAGGACCATCTCGATCCAGACCAGCATTCAAACAAAAAAACCCGCATTAAAATCGGTTCATCCGTTTGGGAGCTACGGTTCCATAGACATGGAGACAAAGGGGTCGATACTACAGAGTGATTTATATGCAATAATTGTAACCACGGCATTGTGTACCCTAGTAATGCGGAAATACAGGGTGTCTCAGAAATAAGTACATTAATTTTAATCAGTTATAGAGCTCATTGAACTCAACAACTTTTTTTAGTAGAGTTTTGTCAAGAACTTTTTAATTATCAAGTTAAAAATTGTTAAAGTTATACCCGAATTAAGGTTACCCGCCCATGGATACTCAGTCACCCATGGACACTAATAATTATTGTAATTAATAATTTATGGTCAAAAACAGTTACTAGGATACGTATTTTCCTAATCTTGTCAATGTGACAAACATTTAGAGAGAAATTGAAAATCTTGCTCCCTAATGGCGTACGGAATTTCATCGGCCCAAACGTGGGTGTTGAACACCTTCCCTCGTGTAACCGACCTCATCAGTTGATGTTATAAGAGATACAAAATTTGCTTGTTCGTTTATTTTTCGATTAACCCACTCCCAAAAGTTTTCCCTACGTGGTAAGTGTGTTAGTTTCAATAATTGAACTTTCTGGTCCTGAAAGGGGTACATTTGTTCTCTGAGTATCCTCCAAATACTACTCTCTGATACATCACACTAGACAGTGATGCGTGCTAGTGCCCGGTCGAGCTTCGACACTCTTCAAAACAGCCTCTTCAATATTAGCAATTCTATTACTACGTAACTTACCCCGATCCTGAGGTGCAGGTTTAAAAGATCCGTACTCTCGAACATGCTGCAACGTTCTTAAAACTGCGCACATTTGGCAGACGATTTGGGAGGTTTTCTGAAAAAATTCGTTGGGGGCGAGTGTCGTTTCCCCGAGCTTCACCGTACGTTAGTTAAAACGATATCGGTGCATTCCAGATTTGAAAACAAAGCCATTTCAACACATTTCGTCTATAAATTAGAAATCTGTGCCAAACAAACTTTGAAGAGACAACGTTTAATAAAAACATTGACATAAAAATGATTGTCAGTGTCAAAACGGTTGCTACGGTACCTTCTTCATTGTTGTAGTGTTGCTATTATTTAAGTTATTATTTAAGGTGAACATAGACGGCTCGTGAATATATGGGTGGGAAAATTCGAAATTCGACTTGAGTTTTCGAAAAAATGCTAGATAAAAAAGTTGTTCCGTTTCACGAGTTCTGTTACTGGTTAAAATTAATGTACTTATTTCTGAGACACCCTGTATAGTAAAAACAAATTACCACGAACCACCCTCGATGCGATGCCACTGATCCACCTTCTAAAAAAAAGTAGGTGGAAACACGTTTGAATAAAAACGATGTAAACACTTTCAGTTTCAATTAAAAGTAAAACCGACGTTTTGCTGGTTGTCATTCATTCGTTCATGCATTTATTCATTGTAGTTGTAGAAACAAATAGTGGTCCTGAGAAGGACCTATTTTTGGCAATGCTTCATGGTGATCGACTTTTTATTCTGACGGATGTTTGGTCCTTGCCACAATGATTCCACATTGTTTATTAGAATAAAAATAAGAGCAACTTAAAATGCTACTACCTTTTTACAACAAATATTGAAAGTGTTGACTAGCAATACAAGCTTCAGCACGTCGCAACATGTTGTACGGATGCATAAAAAAAACTTCGGGAGTTGTACGAACTGTAGCGGCTGCCATTTCCACTCGTTGTTGAAGCTCTTCGATAGTTTCTGAACACTGTTGATTTCCATACTAACTGTTTTATCCACACACCACAGACAAAAATCACACGGTTTGAGATCGGATGAACGTGAAGGCCAAGCTACTGGGCCGTTTCTACCGACTCACTGGTTAGGAAAATGGTTATTTAACCATTGGTAGTATAGTGAACCAAGAGTTATAAGGTTATATGGCCATCATAAAATCATCCCATTGTGTCGAAGTTAAGTTGTTTACAATAGAAAAGGTTTTAGGGTCGTAAATAACGTGTCCACTGCAGCTCGACCGGCTCTTGTGGTTTCGTTCAGGGGCGGCTTTCACTAAATATGAAAATCCACCACTCCACTATTTCTTTACTACCTGCAGCCTCTGAGGGTTCCGAAATAACCACTCGCTTTGAAAGCCGGCCCTGTTAAATATGAGCAAGAAATGTTTAGAAGATGATTTATTGCCAACCGGTAAGCTTAGTGCGAACCACACAAAGGGGGTATTTATTTGCGGTCAACTACTTTTATGATGATCATATAACCTTATAGCTCTTGGTTCACTATACATGTACGAGCATGGAGACAAGGTTTTTAAAGATTGCCAACCCTTCTCAGGTACCAAGGGGCGGTGTTGGAGGAGGAGATTAAGTGAAAGCTGAGTTCCGCCCGAACATCCTGAACCCAATTGAACGCCGGCGGTTCAATTCCCTTCTTCTGGGAATGGACAAACCCTACTGATGGCTCGGACTACGGAAGCTGTTGAAGTTTTTATGGTTGTGAAGCAAATCAAACCATCATTTCCCTTACAGAGTTCACTAATTACACCCATGCGCCAGGTCAGGAGGTGGCTGTTGTCTTCTTTCAACAGTAGGTACTTTTAACAATAGGTAGCATTATCAGAGGAAATGTAAGCTACCTTTCCACGATTGCACATAACGCGTTTTATACAGCTTAAAAATGATTCAGTTGTACAGTCATTAACCAGTTCAACATGAACCGCTTTCTTGGAAAAGGATTTAAAAAGGCAAATATAGATTTTTTCGTTCGCCCCCTGCGTTGACCGCCTATTTATGAAGGGACGCGTAGGCTGTACACTTTGAGACGTAAATTACTTATCATTTGATCCCAGTTTTTGGTTTGCATGGAAAATTTGTAGCACTTGCTTAGTAGATTACGAATGGCTGACCTTGGCGCTAAAGACTAATATTTCTCGCGAAGTACGACTAATGTTGCTGCCGGCATGTAACACAACATCGTTGTGTTCTTTTAAAATAATTGGCTTTGTTATGTCATGTTTAGGTAATAACTTGGGAAATATTTGTTCATTATATCACTAATGAATTAACCAATCAACTACCTACACGGATTATATTTTCTTTGTCTAATAATGGGTTTAATTTACACAATTTGCTGTTTTTACTGACTAGTTTTTTGTTCTTTAATTCCCGAATTTCAGATTCAAATTCTTTACTTTGTATTATACGAATAATAGAATTTATAGCATTATCTAATTACGAAACATTTAATGAATCTTTAATTTTGTCATGTTGATGAAAATAAATATGAATAAATCTTTTACAATATGCAATTATTCGTAGAAGTTTTTCGAGTTTTCATAACCAGGATGAACCATAACTATAAGGATAGATTTATCAATTTGTCAGGTAATATACCACATGTCCGCTGGACTGTCTGAAGACTTACATGTCGCCAATGATTAACATTTTGTGAGAGATTGTATTTCTGAAACACGATTTCAAATAAATATCTATATGTATTAAGTATTGTAGCTTTGAGTGTTAATACAGGCGCCATGAGCATTCATTGAGACGTCGCAAAATCCGTATAAAGTTCCAACATTACAACAGTACCTAGTAGTTTTACAACCGTTAGTGTGAGGGATTGTCGGACAATGCAGGGGGACAGTGACACTAATAAAAGGAGCGTGCCGCCAGTGCATAGTGGGCTAGAAACAACCAGGGTTGCATTGAATTTGTGATTTATGGTTTTGTGGGTCCAACCTTGATGATTAACTTTGAAATAACAATAAAATTTTACTAGGTACTGTTCAAATCGTGGAACTTTACTTCGATGTTATTGTGAAATGCGGAAATTACTTTCCTGGGAACGCTTAAAGTGTTTAATAGAGAAAGTTGCTTAGAGAACCTTGCCCAAGAATATAGCAAATCTGCTGGCAGTGGGTTCGTCCCATACAAGTTTAATCTCCAATAAATTTTGCATCAAAATTTTTCCAAAAACTGGTTGCAGCAATTTCAGTATACTATAAATTTAGAATGTCGTTTTTGTAATCCCAGTATTCTTATTAGGTATTCATATCTTTCCTTGGACTTATTGAGCAAGAAATTGTCAATTACTTCTTCAGCTTCCCTACTACTTCAATTTGAATTGGTTGAAACACAGAATTGGAGTTTTCGCGTTCCTTTTCATTTATTATTTTTGTTATAAACAATTCCACGACAACCATTTGATGCTCCTTACTTGGTATAACAAACTTAAACATTTCGAATTATTTTAGTTTTGAACTTTTTAATAAAAAAATTCTTATAATTTTTTACTATGTATTAAAGCTAATGAGTAAGATCACTTAATAATATGGGACGAAAAATTAAAACGCTGTCAAGCGTAATTAGTTCTCTCCTGCGTCAGGGGCCAAACTAAGCTCGTCGCCTGAGAACTTGTTTGATCTACAGACCAGAGCGCACTGAGGCCAATATCGACCCTATAAGCGATTTATCTATAAGCCGACTTTCGTTAGAGCCGACTGATACACATCTACTACGAAGAACTAACCCGTTTCGACCATCTGGTCGGATTTACAACGAATAAGTGAACCAACATAATATTCCCGAGTGACAAAATTTACATTTCAAATTGTATTATCAAATGGTAAAACGCTCACCAAAAATAGTAGCTGTAATTTAAATTTTATATCCTCCGTTTATGGTTTATGAATCCGTGTTAAGTTTTTACCTTAGACGTCAAAATGTTTGGAAAAAAATCAACACGATTTTCTAATTTATAGTTATTGAAAGCATTTAACAGTCAAAATTTATACGTTCATGCCCCCAGGAATTGATGTCATCTTAAAATTTTGTCGAATAAATGTAATTTAAATGTTAAAAAGTAGCATAGTTCTGAACTTGTGGTTTATAAATACGCTATTGAGATTTTTCGGCTCTTCGATTTCTTGATTTTTCAAGTGTAGATGTCTCAATTTTCCATTATTTCAATTTTGGGCTTTTTCAATTTTTCCATTCTTTAAATTTTCGATTTCTCGATTTTTTTATTTTCTGATTTCTCAATTTTCCGATGTTTCAATGATACGATTTCTCAATTTTTGTCTCTTTCTTCAATTTTATGATTTTTTAAATATTTCGATTTTTCAATTTTTCAAATTTTGACGTTTCTAAATTTTCAGTTTTCCGATTTCTGAGCTATTTTTTATATTGCCATTTCTCGACTTCCCAAAGTTTCGATTTTTTTTCAATTCTTCAGTTTTTCGATTTTTCAATTTTTCGACTTTTCGATGTTTTAATTTCCAATTTTTAAAATTTTAGGTTTTTCGATTTCTCGAGTTTTCAGTTCTATGTTTCAATTTTCAATTTTCCGAATTTTTAAATTTCGATTTTTACAATTTTTCTTTTTTAAAATTTTTCGAATGTTCAATTTTTTTATTTTTCGATTTATCGAATGTTTCGATGTTTTGATTGTTCAATTTCTTGATTTATCAATTTTTCTATTGTTGACTTATCTTCTCGGCTTTCAACTTCTCGATTTCTCGATATCGCAGTTTTTATTAACTTTTCGATGTTTCGATTTTTGGATTTCTCGGTTTTTCGATTTTTTACTTTTAAGCTTTTCAATTTTTCGATTTTTCAGTCGTCCGATTTTTCAATTTTTCTGGAGTTTTGATTTCTCGATTTGTCGATTTTTGAATTTTGCGATATTTTAATTATTCAATGGTGTAAATTTTAAATTTTTCGATTTCCCGATTTTTTTATTTTTCAGTTCTTTAGTATTTCTATTTTTTAATTTTTCAAATTTCGACTTCGCTAAATTTTCAGTTTTCCGATTTCTC
This sequence comes from Zophobas morio, assembly GCF_036711695.1. Classification (NCBI taxonomy): domain Eukaryota; kingdom Metazoa; phylum Arthropoda; class Insecta; order Coleoptera; family Tenebrionidae; genus Zophobas; species Zophobas morio. Next base: position 12,077,281 of record NW_026972136.1, on the reverse strand, counting down.
AATTAATCTATTTCCGATTTTCCTATTCCTTGATTTCTCGAAGTTTCGATTTTTCAGTTCTTCAATTCTTCGTTTTTTTCGACTTTGCTTTTTTGGTCTTTCGGTTTCTCAATTTTCCAATTTTTTTTATTTCTCAAATTTTTGGAAATTTCTTTCAGTTTTTGGATTTTCCAGTATTTTGATTCTTCGACTTTTCGATTTTTAGACTTCTGGGTTTTTCGATTTTTTTATTTTTCGGATTTTCAGTTTTTCATTTTTTAAACTTTACATTTTTCAATTTTTCGGCTGTTTTATATTTAGATTTCTCAAATTTTCAACTTTTCGATATTTTAATTTTTCAATTTTTAAAATTCTAGATTTTTCACTTTCTCGAGTTTTCAGTTTTTTTATATTTTAATTTTTCAATTTTAGGAATTTTTAAATTTTCGATTTTTCAATTTTTTGAGATCTCGATTTATCGATGTTTTGATTATTCAATCTCTTGATTTATCAATTTTTCCATTTTTAACATTTCAATTTTTCTATTTTACCCTTACCCTGGGTTTCTCAGTTTTTCGATTTTTCGACTTCCCGACTTTTCGACTCCTCGATTTCTCAATATTTTGATTTTTCTATTCCTGGATGTCTCAGATGAATTATCCGATTTTTTAATTTTCCAATTTTTCAAATTTTCGGGTTTCGATTTCTCAATTTGTTAATTTTTCAGTTTTCCATTTTTAAATTTTAGATTTTCGATTTTTTTTTTAATTTTTCTATTTTACGATATTTTAATTTTTCAATGTTTTAAATTTTAGATTTTTCAAATTTTCAGTTCTTCAATATTTTTATTTTTCAAATTTTGACGTTTCTGAATTTTGAGTTTCCCGATTTCTCAATTAATCTATTTTTTGATTTTACCATTTCTCGATTCTTCACTTCTTCAATTTTTCAATTTTTCAGGTTTTTGATTTTTCAATTTTTCGATTTTTTAAGTTTGCTATGTTTCGACTTTGCCTTTTTGACTTTTCGATTTCCTAATTTTTCAAGTTTTTAATTTCCCAATTTTTGGATATTGCGATCAATTTTGTGATTTTTCAGTTTTTCGATTCTTCAATTTTTCTTCTATTTTTTAATTTTTCGATATTTCAGTTTTGGGATTTTTTAGTATTTCGACTTTTCGATTTTTCGAGGTCTGGATGTTTTGATTTTTCGACTTTTTACTTTTTGGATTTTCAATTTTTCGTTTTTCATACCTTAGATTTTTAAATTTTTCGACTGTTTTACAGTTCGATTTTTCAATTGTTCAACTTTTCGATATTTTAATTTTTCGATTTTCCGAATTTTTAAATTTTCATTTCTTCAATTTTCACATCATTCAGGTTTTTTGATTTTTCAATTTTTCGTTTTTTTAAGCTTACGATTTTTCGACTTTGCTTTTTTAGTTTTTTGATGTCCAATTTTGCCAATTTTTAATTTCTCAATTTTTTGGATATTTCTTTCAGTTTTGGCATTTTTTTATTTTTCTATTTTTCGACTTTTCGATTTTTGGACTCCTGGATTTTTTACTTTTTGGATTTTCAATTTTTCGTTAAACTTTATATTTTTCAATTTTTCCACTGTTTTATACTTCGATTTCTCAATTTTTCAACTTTTCGATGTTTTAATTTTACAATTATTAAAATTCTAGGTTTTTCGAATTCTCGAGTTTTCAGTTCTTCTGTGATTCAATTTTTCAATTTTCTTAATTTTTAAATTTTCGATTTTTTGATTTCTCGATTCATCCAATGTTCGATGTTTTGATTGTTCAACTTGTTGATTTCTCGATCCTCTGATTTTTCGATTTCTCGATGTCTCATTTTTTAAATTTTTCGATGTTTCGATTTTCCAGTTTTTCGATGTTTCGATTTTTCAGTTATCCGGTTTTTCAATTTTTTAAATTCCCGAGTTTCGATTTCTCGATTTGTGGATCTTTCAGTTTTTTGATTTTTAAATTTTAGATTTTTAGATTGATTGATTTTTCAGTTCTTCAATATTTTTTAATTTTTCAAATTTTGACGTTTCTGAATATTTAGTTTTCCGATTTCTCGATTAACCAATTTTTTGATTTTCAGGTTTCTGATTTTTCAATTTTTCGGTTGTTTAAGTTTGCGATTTTTCGACTTTGCTTTCTGACTTTTCAATTTTTCAAGTTTTTAATTTCCCAATTTTTGTGATTTTTCAGTTTTTCGGTTCTTCAATTTTTCTTCTATTTTTCAACTTTTCGATATTTAAGATTTGGCATTTTTAATTATTTTGACTTTTCGATTTTTCGATTTCTCGTCTTTTTACTTTTTGAATTTTCAATTTTTCGTTTTTTAAACTTAGGTTTTTCAATTTTTCGACTGTTTTATATTTCGATTTCTCAATGTCAAATACGTCAAATGAGTCTACTCTATGGCCCCATTACACCCAATAATGGGAAATAATAATCCCTTAAACTGGGCTTGGTCACCGGCACGAACCTACCGCTATAAATCAAGGATTTGTCCCAATATCTTGTCAACCAGCGCAGATCCGGCTTCAGCTATATTGCTTATTTGTATACATATACAATTTGTCTGTTTCGAAAAGCTCTTCACCTCAAGTATGACATTTAGAACATTTTGTTGAATTGTGGTTTAATTAGTCTCTGTTTTGGGGAGATAAACTCTATGTGACATTTTTTCGATGTATATACATAAACACTGGAAGTTAAACATGTTATTATCGGCTGGGAGGACATTTTTTTCGTTAGTTATCTATTTTAAATATATTTTGCATTGTCCGTACTTGGAATTTGCGCTCCTATGGCCTTATTTATGTCACTGGTTTTTACCTTGGAGATGTTATCATGAAACAAAAATCGCAAAATCAAATTTTATAATTTCTCAAAGAAACGCGAATATAAATTGATCTTAATTATAATTTTAGAAATGGTTAGGAAAGGGATACATCACCTTACATCCAGTGATCGGTTCCCCGTAATACTAAGAAGCAAATGGTGGAGGCGCCGGGATGGAATTGTCTTAGTTTAAATGGAATTAATTTTTTTTTGCCTATCATATCAAGGCAGTCGGTTTTTGTTATAAATACAGGCATTATTTGTTGAAATAAATTAGAAGCGGACACCAGGTGAGTTACACAACAGAACTTACTACATTTTTCTGAAGTTGAAAGGTTATATAAAACCTAAATAAAATCGTTTACGTGTTGGCTTGACGTTAATACAAATTTCATATTTATATAAAGGGTGACCAAAAAGTTTTCAGATTAGAGTTGACCATGGAAATATTTGTCATGTCTTCGATTACTACCTAGCTGTATATGCTGCATACAGTGCTTTTAACGCTGGCCATAGGGATTTAGGAGCCCGAGCTAAATATTTTTTTAGTGATGTAAAACACTTGCAACATGTGTTATATTAGTTTTAACTATCAAAAATTTAAATTATTTAAATGGAAACATATATCGAATTATAATATATTGGCATGGAAAAACGTCAGAAATTTGGGGATACTGCAATATTTTTTAAATTCCAAAAAACATTTGTTACGAAAATTGCATCGGTAACAGATAGTCAGCTCGCAGAGTTCTTAGGTCCATAGATAGACAGACAGACAGACAGACAGACGGACCGACGGAAGCGGCCCACTTTCACACTCTGAAAGTCCAGAAAACATGAAACGTTGGATGGACCCAATTACAATACTTCCCGAGCGTAAATGTATTCATGTTAAGTGCCTCCTTCATTCTTGTGTCCAGAAACAACCAGAAAAGTTGGCAAAGCAACAAGTTTTGGCATAGGTTAAGTATGGATCACATTGTGTGAACGAATTTCAATTCCGCACAGAAAACTTGTACTGGGATTTATAAACGATGAATTCTGCAGATATATGAGCTACAAATAATCAAAAAAAAAATGTTAGTCGTCAATTTGTTAAGTTAACCTAAATACCTCAAGTCAGTTTTTCTTTTAACAAGTTATAATATAGTAGTATTTAATACTCGTATCTTTATTTCTGTTGCTGATGGCATGTTAGGTAGAATGAAGGCAGGCATACCAGGAAGGATGTAATGATAAAGCTATATATTTTATGGAACTTTATTTTTACATTTGTTGCCTGCGTTTTCGTGTCATGTCTCCATTTGGCAATGCGATTCTAGGGCGACTAAAGCAAGTTAATAATCACAATCTCCAAAAATAACGTCCGTAATGTCAAGTTTCGATTTATCAGATTACTTATGGTACTCGTGGGAGTAATAAGTTATTAATGAGTTTGATGTTTAGTCAAAGGTCGTCTTACTTATATAACTATGGTTGTCTAACCACCATTTGATTAATTACGTTCGGTCTTGAATTTTTCGGTTATTTGTGGATGTTTGGATATTTTTAGCCAATCGAGCGCGCAGTTGTCATGACCGTGAATTTTATTTAAATTAAAAAGTGAACAGAGGAATTTCCGAATGTTTAAAATGATAATAATTAAATGAAGGGGGGAAAGAGTAAATATATTACACATCTTTTAAAGAAGGACTTTTGGCAAATATTCTGGATCAATTTTTGATGCGTTACAAGAAAATTTAGATATTGAGTAAAAAAAGAAAATAAATGTTTCTCACACACCCGTCCATGCTTGGATGGTATTATATTCTTGTTTTCTAACTACAAAGAACGAAAATACGAGCGTTTGTGGAATTATAGCCCGACGAACGGCTATGAACGCCAAATTGACATAAATACATATCAAAATAAAAAACTAAATAGGCTGTGGAAAAACTGATCAACCAATCAAAATGAATGGCGCTCTTTGCCTAATTCTTATTTAAATATTATTTGGGAACTCTAATTATTAGATCCACATTGTTTCATTGTTCGCTTTGTAAAATATATGCTTTTAATAGTCATGAGCACATTGTTTTTAACATTTATCGAAGTAGGTATAACCTAATTACGTTATATTTATGTGGTCAAAGGACAAAAAACTTACATTACAAAATGCTGTAGATCACCTTAATGACATAATCCAAAAATATTTTTATACAGGGTGTCTCAGAAATAAGTATATTAATTTTAACCAGTAACAGAACTCGTGAAACGGAACATAATAAATAAGATTGTTTTAAAAATTCTATGAGGCAATATTTCAAAATTAATTGAGTTCGTTTACTATAATGTTTTAACACATATATTTTAAGAATTCGGTCTAAGGTTCTTTAGACAGAACTTCCCTCGCCCCTCAAGTACAATACAGGATATCCAGCTATTAAATACTGAACAAATGTCGATATCTTACTTGTAAATGAACTGCAGGATGCCTTGTATGTAGTCTGAGATCTCTTCGACCACAAGGGATACGAATCTTGTTAACTAATGCAAAAATAGTAAAACTACAAACACAGTACAAACTATTATTTTTTAACAAAAATTAATATTTACATTTATCATGGGTACACTATAAAAAAAAGTGTAATTTTACCCTATGTGTATGTAATAATTACCTATAATAAACAGGTGATTTTACTTTAATTTTTTAGTAAAATAAAATTTTACCTCAAAATTAAGGTAATATCACATGTGAAATTTTATTGTACCCGAAAATTATGGTAAAATCACTTCTTTAATATGGATAATTATTACAACTACGTGCGGTAAAATTACATTTTTTTTACAGTGGAGATTTTAAACGGGTAGTGTTGTTTTTTATCAACCTGACTTAGTTAGAAATCGATTAAACTGACGAATATTGACAATTCGAAAATAAAACAAGACGAAACCTCAGAAGGAAATACTTATATAAAAATTATCTTATATTTATCTTCTATCTACATATTTTCGATTTTTCGACTTTTCGTGTTTTTGATTTTTTACTTATTCGATTTTGCAAAATACTGCGACTTTTTAAATCTTACATTTTCCGATTTTTCAATTTTTTGATTTTTCGATTTGTTGATGTTTTGATTGCTCGATTTTTTAAATTTTCAATTTTTCTGATTTTTAAATCTTAGATTTTTAACTTTTTTGTTGTTTCGATTTTTCAATGTTTCGTTTTTTCGCCTTCTAGTTTTTAAATTTCTCCATTTTTCAATTTTTCGGAATTAATTTTTAGTTTTTCGATGTTTCGATTTCTCATTTTTTGGTTTATCGGTTTTTTTAGCTACTTCCATTTCTCAATTTTTCGATTTTTCGACTTCTCGACTCAGTTTTTCGATAATTCATCTTTTCAATTTATCGATTTTCCAATGTTTCAGCGCTTCAATTCAGGAATTTGTGTATTTAAATTTTTCGATTTTGCAATTTTTGACGTTTCTAAATTTTTGGATTTTTCGATTTCTCAATTTCTCGATTAATGGATTTTTTAATGTTTCAACTTTTCGATTTTTCGTCTTCCCGATTTCTCGATTTTCAAATTTTCAATGTTTAAGTTTTGAGATTTTTTAATTTTGGGATTTTTCAATATGTATGTATTTCGATTTTTAAATTTTTAAATTTTCGACTTTGTTTTTTTTATTTTTTCCTCAATCGATTTTTAAAAATTTGGCGATTATTTAAATGTTACATTTTTCTTGATGTTTTGATTTCTCGGTTTTGTAAATTTTAAATTTTTCGAATTTTTAAATTTTAGTGTTTTCACTTTTTTGTTGTTTCGATTCCTAAGTCTTCTCATTTTTAGATTTTTCAATTTTTTGAAATTAATTTTTCACTTTTTCGATATTCCGATTTTTCAATTTTTCGATTTATTTGGTTTTTTAAGTTTAAATTTTTCAATTTTGAATTTTCCCATCTTTCGATTTTTAGCTATTTCGTTATCTCAATTTTTCGATTTTTCGACTTCTCGACTTATCGATCTTTTAATGTTTCGTTTTCGCGTTTTTTCAGTTTTTGGATTTCTTAGTTTTTCAAGTATTCCTGTTTTCGATTATTCGAGTTTCCAGTTTTCCGACCGTTCAGTTTTGGGATTTATGTATTTAAATTTTTCAATTTTTTGGTGTTTCTAAATTTTTGGATGATTCGATTTCCCAATTTCTCGATTAATGGATTTTTTAATTTTCTAATTTTTCGATTACTCAATTTTTCGATTTCGCTGTTTAAGTTTTGGGATTTTTCAAGATTTCGATTTTTAAAATTTTTAGATTTTTCGACTTTCTATTTTTTTGATTTTTTACTTTCTCGATTTTTCAAAATTTTCGTGTTTTTAAATCTCACATTTTTCAACATTTTCGTTCATTCGATATTTTAATTTTTGGATTTTTTAGATTTTTAAAACTCTTCATTTTTCAATTTTTCGGTTTTTTGATTTTTCGATTTGTTGATGCTTTGATTGCTCGATTTTTAAAATTCAATTTTCGATTTAACGGTTTTCTTTCGATTTTTTTTCTTTCGATTTTTCGCGTTCTTATTTTTAAATTTCCCGGGTTTTCAATTTTTCAGTTTTTTTAAGATAAAATTTTCGAATTTTGAATTTTCCCATTTTTCGATTTTTTACCACTTCCGTTTCTCTATTTTTAGATTTTTCGACTTTTCGACTTTGGATCTTTTGATGTTTCGATTTCGCGATTTTTCAATTTTTCGATTTCGATTTTTCGATTCCTGTTTTTCGATAATTCATCTTTTCGATTTTTTGATTTTCTAATTTTTCAATTTTTGGCATTTGTAAGTTTTTGGATTTTTCGATTTCTCAATTTGTCGCTTAGTAGATATTTTAGTTTTTCAACTTTTCGATTTTTCGTCTTTCTGATTTCGCAAGTTTAGGATTTTCAAATTTAAAATGTTTAAGTTTTGGGAGTTTTCAATATGTATTTCGATTTTTAAATGTTTAGATTGTTCGACTTTCTGTTTTTTTGATTTTTCACTTATTCAATGTTCCAAAATTTTGCGATTTTTTAAATCTTACATTTTTCTATTTTTCAATTTTTTAATATTTCGATTCGATGTCCGATGTTTTGACTTCTCGATTTTGTAAATTTTCAATTTTTTGAATTCTTAAATTTTAGATTTTTCACTTTTTTGTTGTTTCGATTTCTCAGTCTTTCGATTCTTTGCCCTCTCATTTTCAGATTTTTCCATTTTCAATTTTTCAGAATTAATGTTTCAATTTTTCGACATCCCGATTTTTCAATTTTTCGATTTATCAGGTTTTTTAACTTTAAATTTTTCAATTTTGAATTGTCTCATTTTTCGATTTTTTGACTTCTCAACTTATCGATCTTTTGATGTTTCGTTTTCGCGTTTTTTCAATTTTTCAAATTCGATTTCTCGATTTCTCAGTTTTTCGACATTTCAGTTTTGGGATTTATGTATTTAAATTTTTTGACTTTTAAATTTTTCACTTTTTGGCGTTTCTAAATTTTTGGATTTTTAGATTTCCCAATTTTTCAATTATTCGATTTTTTAATTTTCCGATTTTTGGATTTCTCTATTTAGGTTCTACGATTTTTCAGTTGTGGGATTTTTTAAAATTTCGATTTTTTAATTTTTAGATTTTTCGACTTTCTGTTTTGTTGATTTTTTACTTGCTAGATTTTTCAAAATTTTTCGAGATTTTAAAATCTCGCATTTTTCAACAGTTTCGTCTATTCGATATTTTAATTTTTGTATTTTTGGATTTTTTAGATTTTTCACTGTTTTAGTGTTTCAATTTTTCAATCTTTCGATTTTTGCCTTCTCGTTTTTAGATTTCCCGATTTTTAAATTTTTCGGAATTAATTTTTAGTTTTTCGATGTTTCCATGTTTCATTTTTCGGTTTATCAGTTTTTTTAAGATCAAATTTTCGAATTTTGAATTTTCCCATTTTTCGATTTTTTACCACTTCCGTTTCTCTATTTTCAGATTTTCGACTTTTCGATTTTGGATCTTTTGATGTTTCGATTTCGCGATTTTTCAATTTTTCGATTTCGATTTTTCGATTTTCCAATTTTTCAACGTTTCAGTTCTGGGATTTATGTATTTAAATTTTTCGATTTTTCAATTTTTGGCGTTTCTAAATTTTTGGATTTTACGATTTCTCAATTTCCCGATTAGTGGATTTTTTAACTTTTCAACTTTTCGATTTTTCGTCTTTCCGATTTCTCAATTTTAGGATTTTCAAATTTAAAATGTTTAAGTTTTGTGATTTTTCAATATGTATTTCGATTTTTAAATTTAGATTTTTCGACTTTCTGTTTTTTTGATTTTTTACTTTTCGATTTTTCAATCTTTAAATTTTTTGCTTCCTCATTTTTAGATGTTTCGATTTTTCAATTTTTCGGAATTAATTTTTAAGTTTTTGATATTACGATTTTCCAATTTTTCGATTTCGATTTCTCGATTTCTCAGTTTTTCGATTATTGGAGTTTCCAAGTTTACGACGTTTCATTTTTGGGATTTGAGTATTTAAATTTTTCGATTTTGAAAATTTTCAATTTTTGGCGTTCGAAAATTTTTGGATTTTTCGATTTCCCAATTTCTCGAGTAATCGATTTTTTAATTTCCCCATTTTTCGATTCCCCCATTTTTCGATTTCTCTGTTAAGTTTAGGGATTTTTCAAGATTTCGATTTTTAAATTTTTAGACTTTTCGACTACTTCCAAGTTTTCGACGTTTTATTTTTGGGATTCGAGTATTTAAATTTTTCGATTTTGAAAAGTTTCAATTCTTGGCGTTCGAAAATTTTTGGATTTTTCGATTTCCCAATTTCTCGAGTAATCGATTTTTTAAATTCCGCATTTTTCGATTCCCCCATTTTTCGACTTCTCTGTTAAGTTTAGGGATTTTCAAGATTTCGATTTTTAAATTTTTAGAGTTTTCGACTAGTTCCAAGTTTTCGACGTTTTATTTTTGGGATTTGAGTATTTAAATTTTTCGATTTTGAAATTTTTCAATTCTTGGCATTTGAAAATTTTTGGATTTTTCGATTTCCCAATTTCTCGATTAATCAATTTTTTAATTCACCCATTTTTCGATGTCCCAATTTGTCGAATTCTCTGTTAAGTTTAGGGATTTTTCTAGATTTTGATTTTTAAATTTTTAGATTTTTCCACTAGTTCCAAGTTTTCGACGTTTCATTTTTGGGATTTGAGTATTTACATTTTTCGATTTTGAAAATTTTCAATTCTTGGCGTTTGAAAATTTGTGGATTTTTCGATTTGCCAATTTCTCGATTAACCGATTTTTTAATTCACCCATTTTTCGATGTCCCAATTTGTCGAATTCTCTGTTAAGTTTAGGGATTTTTCTAGATTTTGATTTTTAAATTTTTAGATTTTTCCACTAGTTCCAAGTTTTCGACGTTTCATTTTTGGGATTTGAGTATTTACATTTTTCGATTTTGAAAATTTTCAATTCTTGGCGTTTGAAAATTTTTGGATTTTTCGATTTCCCAATTTCTCGATTAACCGATTTTTTAATTTTACCATTTTTCGATTTCTCTGTTAAGTTTAGGGATTTTTCAAGATTTCGATTTTTTAATTTTTAGACTTTTCGACTAGTTCCAAGTTTTCGACGATTCATTTTTGGGATTTGAGTATTTAAATTTTTAGATTTTGAAATTTTTCAATTCTTGGCATTTGAAAATTTTTGGATTTTTCGATTTCCCAATTTCTCGATTAATCAATTTTTTAATTCACCCATTTTTCGATGCCCCAATTTTTCGAATTCTCTGTTAAGTTTAGGGATTTTTCTAGATTTCGGTTTTTAAATTTTTAGATTTTTCTACTAGTTCCAAATTTTCGACGTTTCATTTTTGGGATTTGAGTATTTACACTTTTCGATTTTGAAAATTTTCAATTCTTGGCGTTCGAAAATTTTTGGATTTTTCGATTTGCCAATTTCTCGATTAACCGATTTTTTAGTTTTACCATTTTTCGATTTCTCTGTTAAGTTTAGGGATTTTTCAAGATTTCGATTTTTAAATTTTTAGACTTTTCGACTAGTTCCAAGTTTTCGACGTTTTATTTTTGGGATTTGAGTATTTAAATTTTTAGATTTTGAAATTTTTCAATTCTTGGCATTTGAAAATTTTTGGATTTTTCGATTTCTCAATTTCTCGATTAATCAATTTTTTAATTCACCCATTTTTTGATGCCCCAATTTGTCGAATTCTCTGTTAAGTTTAGGGATTTTTCTAGATTTTGATTTTTAAATTTTTAGATTTTTCCATTAGTTCCAAGTTTTCGACGTTTCATTTTTGGGATTTGAGTATTTAAATTTTTCGATTTTGAAATTTTTCAATTCTTGGCATTTGAAAATTTTTGGATTTTTCGATTTCCCAATTTCTCGATTAATCAATTTTTTAATTCACCCATTTTTCGATGCCCCAATTTGTCGAATTCTCTGTTAAGTTTAGGGATTTTTCTAGATTTTGATTTTTAAATTTTTAGATTTTTCCACTAGTTCCAAGTTTTCGACGTTTCATTTTTGGGATTTGAGTATTTACATTTTTCGATTTTGGAAATTTTCAATTCTTGGCGTTCGAAAATTTTTGGATTTTTCGATTTGCCAATTTCTCGATTAACCGATTTTTTAATTTTACCATTTTTCGATTTCTCTGTTAAGTTTAGGGATTTTTCAAGATTTCGATTTTTAAATTTTCAGACTTTTCGACTAGTTCCAAGTTTTCGACGATTCATTTTTGGGATTTGAGTATTTAAATTTTTAGATTTTGAAATTTTTCAATTCTTGGCGTTTGAAAATTTTTGGATTTTTCGATTTCCCAATTTCTCGATTAATCAATTTTTTAATTCTTCCGTTTTTTGATGCCCCAATTTTTCGAATTCTCTGTTAAGTTTAGGGATTTTTCTAGATTTCGATTTTTAAATTTTTAGACTTTTCGACTAGTTCCAAGTTTTCAACGTCTCATTTTTGGGATTTAAGTATTTAAATTTTTCGATTTTGAAATTTTTCAATTCTTGGCGTTTGAAAATTTTTGGATTTTTCGATTTCCCAATTTCTCGATTAATCGATTTTTTAATTCTCCCATTTTTCAATGCCCGAATTTTTCGACTTCTCTGTTAAGTTTAGGGATTTTTCAAGATTTCGATTTTTAAATTTTTAGATTTTTCGACTAGTTCCAAATTTTCGACGTTTCATTTTTGGGATTTAATAAGTATTTAAATTTTTCAATTTGGCGTTTGAAAATTTTTGGATTTTTCGATTTCCCAATTTCTCGATTAATCGATTTTTTAATTCTCCGATTTTTCAATGTCCCATTTTTTCGACTTCTCTGTTAAGTTTAGGGATTTTTCAAGATTTCGATTTTTAAATTTTTAGACTTTTCGACTAGTTCCAAGTTTTCAACGTTTCATTTTTGGGATTTAAGTATTTAAATTTTTCGATTTTGAAATTTTTCAATTCTTGGCGTTTGAAAATTTTTGGATTTTTCGATTTCCCAATTTCTCGATTAATCGATTTTTTAATTCTCCCATTTTTCAATGCCCGAATTTTTCGACTTCTCTGTTAAGTTTAGGGATTTTTCAAGATTTCGATTTTTAAATTTTTAGATTTTTCGACTAGTTCCAAATTTTCGACGTTTCATTTTTGGGATTTGAGTATTTAAATTTTTCGATTTTGAAAATTTTCAATTCTTGGCGTTTGAAAATTTTTGGATTTTTCGATTTCCCAATTTTTCGATTAATCGATTTTTTAATTTTCCCATTTTTCGATTTCTCTGTTAAATTTATTTTTCAAGATTTCGATTTTTAAATTTTTAGATTTTTCGACTTTGTTTTTTTTTTGGTTTTTTACTTACTCGATTTTTCAAACTTTTGCCAGTTTTTAATCTTGCATTTTTCAACATTTTTATCTATTCGATATTTTAATTTTTTGGTTTTTTTTTAGATTTTTTAAATTCTTGATTCTCCAATTTTTCGATTTTGACAATATTTTGATTTCTCCTTCAAAAACAAAACATCACATATTAAAAAAAAGACACTAGGAGATTTTTTAAAAGTATTTTAAAAACAAAACATAAGAGGCCCCGAAGATTTTTTTTATATTAAAAAAACACCAGGCGCCTGCACGACTTTCTCTTTTAAACACAAAAAATCCCTCGCCTCTGAAGTAAAATATATTATCAGTACATGTTTAACTTCAGTTGTTTATGTTTAAACCTCGAAAGAATGCGACAATTAAGCAGGCGGCAAATTGTCTCCTCAAAACAGAGGAAGCGATTAAAATTATTAACTAAGATACAATGCAGCAAAATGTTCTGAAAATTATTTTGGGTAAGTCGATGTCACATTGTTATAAAATGTGATGATCTAAAAACGAGAAGTCGAAAAATCGGAAGAAAACCATTAAATCGAAAACTGAAAAATCGAAAAATCAAAAAATTAAAAAACATCAACAAGTTCTTATTGTAAATAAAAACGTTTTAAATTAAACTCTGCTTCGTTCATCTAGGTCACAGTTTGAATAAGCGATTTCTGGTTATTAGTTTACATTTCCAGAACTCGGTACTCACAATTTATTTGAACATACGGTTTATCAAGTATTTTGCAGGCTGGATGTTCTTGAATGTCATTTCAAACTCGCACTTGTTTTATAGAAAGTCAGCTAGGATTATGAAAAATCATAGTCTGGCAACAAAAACTGTCTGAATTAATATTACAGCAATCTGAAATTATTAATTAAATAAATATGATTACCTTTTCATATACGTACTCGTTTTTTAATTACATTTTTCTAGCCAATAGCGCGTTATTTCTACAGAAATCGATTCGCAGTACGTAAATAAATGCTGCCCTATTTACTAAAGATGCGTCCGTGAGCATCCTTCCAATTTTGTTTGATCTTTAAAATAACAACTATAAAAGCCTCAGTCCCAGTTCATAGTAAACAATAAAATGCCTCCAAAACGTCTGAAGGGCACATCGATTAGCCTATTTTCCTTAAATTTATTCGCCGCACATTAAAATAAAAGAAAAAACCACGGACAACAGTAAATATGTCAGAGTATTATGAATGTGAAATTATGAAATAGGGTTCCATTTCTTTGTGAGTTTTCATACAATGACATACTTATTTCAAACTTCAAGACTATTCCGTGAATTCTACTTAATTCGCCCACACAGTACTTCGCAGCATTACCAAAATATTTCTCCCGAAAGGTCCATTTATTACGATAAATAATGCAGTCAACCTACGCTATTTTCAGGACTTGATGATATCGAGAAAAGTCTTTTCCAGGATTCTGCTTCGTAGATCGTTGTTTGCGACGCCTACGCCGGCGACAGACGAAGTTTCAATTAACTGGAGTGTGGATAATGCATTATTTTGTACTTTAGTTTATTGAATAACTAAAAATTTACTCAAACGATTTTTTAAAGATTACGTTGTCAAAAAATTTCTAGCTGAAGACAAAAGGGAGAAACATGCATTTTCGTACTTTGCGAGTTCTGAAACGCCAAGAATATAAGAAAATAGCCACTCATCAAAATAATCCGATTGCAATACAGCCTTCATTCTTAACTTAAAAGCAAAAAATAGTATTTTAAAGAATTTTCAAAATGTGTGCAACTTTGATACACCCATCGAATTCAGACAAATGTCCTGGCATTTATTTAAAAACGTGTTTTCTTTTTTTACAACCTTATGACTTCAAATAACAGGTGTCGAGGAAAGTCCCCAACACCTACAGAAAAAAAAATCGATGATTGATGTATGACTTTATTTACAGGTTTAAAGATCCCACGTAATCCAACAGCTTAGTAATTACTTGCTTCACTAGCTTGTTAATTTTGTTCGTAGTGATGCACGGAGATTTAATTATAGTTGTTTTTTCCACGCTCTAGTGCTCGCGTTATTATTTAAAGTCGACCACGACGAAGTTGAAAGAGATCATTTCTAGTTTTTATTTATACAGCTTTAACACCTGGATTTTTCAATGCAAGTCCGAGGTTTAATTTTTAAAATCATGATGAGTTGTGGACGTTTAGACCTTGGCGGTTCTCTTTTAAGCCAAGTTTAATCCTTGTCAAGTGATGAAAAAGTCCCATCAGCGCAAGTGAAAGATTTTTGTTGTTTCAAGTGATATTGACGATATTAACTAGTATTTTTAAACCGTTTTTGGATTATTTTTTATATATTTCATAAATGTGAACTTGATTTAAAATGACGTCATTTCAGAGAATTGTATTTTAAAATGATTTAAATGTGGCTTCAAATCAAACAAATTTCTACGTAACATTATTCCGATGTGTAAACAAACACTTGAAGTTAAAACTTGGTAGTATTGCTGAGAGGCCACTTTTCCCGGTGGTTATCTGCTTTAAAACAAACATCGCAAAATCTACTTACTTAATCTAAATATAGCTTTATAATTAAAAACGTGACAGCACTTAGTATTAGCGAATAAAAGCAGAAAATAGGAGTAAATTGAATTCTCATATGACGTGCATATTTTAACCACTTGTGTTAAATTTGGCAATTTAATTTGAATTTTCCGGAAGAAAAACATTGTTAGAAACAAATAAAATAAGCTGGCGTGTAATGATTTATCCTAGAAAATCATTCAAACGTTTATATATAGTTTAAAAAATTCCTTTGTCTTTCTGATGAACTTAGAATTAATTTTGTAAACAATGTTTTCGTAAATTAAGAATTCCGTATTATCCTGTAAGCTTTTCAGTACTTAGAAGAATATAAATACACTTCGCTTAAAATATTTATTCTGAACTCTATATTAATAGTGTTTTTACCAACAAATTCTTCTAAAGAAGAATGAAACCTATGGAACTGTTTATGTCTTTTACATTCGTTTGCACACGAGCGTTCCATAAAATCATACGGAAAAACACAATACTTCAAACATTTCGTTTTACGATTCATTTACTGTTTACTTTATGTCATCTTGATGTAAACGCCACAATTTTCCTTTGCTTATACTTTAATATCGCCGTTACTCTTATTAGTTTTGAGACGTAAAGTTGAGTTATTATTATGAGGCGAATAATTATTTAGCATTCCAAATGTTTCGAATTTTTTGGCATAAAATTCATAAATAACAAGCCGGAAAATTCATTTTAATGTCAGGGTTAGTACGACCTAAAAAGTTGTTGTGCTTAGTCAGTTGGTATGAACGTCCACAAAATATTTTTGTGGAATTAAGTAGCGCCATGAATGATGAATGGTAAAGCTGTAGACACACTCTAAATCGTTCCTCGTCTCTTTTCCAACTTAGTCGGCCAATATTTTTCCGGTCAAAAATAGAATTATAATTGAAAAATAGATGTAGCGACTCCACCAAAATTTTCCGGGTGTCCCACGGTAACAACAATCACTCTTTCAACAGTTGCTTTAGAAAAAAATATACTTTTCCTGTTTGCTCATTACTTGGTCACTGATTGCATCAAAGCACATTAGATGGCATTTTCCATCTTTTCGAGACACATAACTGTGCTATGAATACCATTACCCTCTTTTCTTTTTGAATGGATCGTCCTGAGAATGGAGTTGCCCTAGGCAGGATTAGGGATGAGGCGAGTATGCGCCCTAACAAAATCGATATAGTATCCTTGTGTGAAAGTTCAGGGTCGCATTTTACCGGGAAGTGTGGCTCGATTCATTGAATTACTTCCGAGGATCGCCTCACTTAAATATAGATGCTACTACGCAGTAGGTTGTAATTTTGTTTTGTTTGACAAGGATTGATTCGCAAATTCGTGTTAAGTAATTTCAAGGATTATGTAATATTAATTTGGTTTAGCAATTTGGCGAAAACTACAAGTCAGCATTTATATAAAAAATCAATTTTGGGATACCGTGTTGGTTTTTGGTGTTATCGGTTCATGTTGACAATGATTTGCTTATTGCATGAATTTTATACGAAAGTCATCGTTACCATAAAGAACGTAATCTTAATAAGCAGTTTTTGAAAATAGTGGGAAAGTTTACAGGTTTGCTCTGAAAGGTAATTTCGTATTTGGTTGTAATTAATAAAAAAAAACACATTTGTTTTTACATGGTTAAACACTGCGTACAGTTTGTGCACCACCATTTGATATTTAAACCCGGTTTACAGGAGCAGTTAATGAAATTTTCAGATCTATGTATAACATGATGTGTAAGATTATTTTAAATTTTTTTTAACATTGCCTCAATAATATTTTCATTAAGGCACGCATATGCGTTGCACAATAACGACATTTAATTTTATTGTAGAACGCAAAACAGTAACTTTTCCCTTGATTATGTTGGCAATGTTATTATGTTAACTAGCCCAATTGAATATTTCGTCGCCTGAGAACTTGTTTGATCTACAGACCAGAGCGCACTCAGGCCAATATCGACTCTAAGCGATTTATCTATAAGCCGATTTTCGTTAGCAATCTGGTTGGACTTTACAAGGAATAAGTGAACACAGTTCTTGAACATTTTAACGATTTAATACATAATGTTCCCGAATGACAAAATTTACGTTTCAAATTGTATTATCAAATGGTAAAAATGACGTATTCTCCGTTTATGGTTTATGAATCCGCGTTGAGTTTTTACCTTAGAGGTTAAGACTTTGGGAAAAAATCAACAACATTTTCCAATTTTTAGTCACTGAAAGCATGTTAAATCGTTAGTCAAAATTTATCCGTTCACGCCTCGAGAAATTGATGATGTCTTCTTACAATTTTGTAGAATAAATGTTTTTTAAATGTTAAAAAGTAGCGTAGTCCTAAACTTGTGGTTTATAAGTACGCTACTAAGATTTTTCGGCTTTTCGATTTCTCGATTTTGTATTTTTCGATTTCTCAATTTTCCGATGTTTCAATAATAACGATTTCTCAATTTTTCACTTCAATCTTATGATTTTTAAATATTTCGATTTTTCAATTGTTCAAATTTTGACGTTTCTAAATTTTCAGTTTTCCGCTTTCTGAACTATTTTTTTTTTATTTTCCCATTTTTCTACTTCTCGAAGTTTCGATTTTTCATTTCTTCAATTTTTCCATCTTTCAGGTTTTTTGATTTTTCAATTTTTCGTTTTTCAAGCTTACGATTTTCCGACTTTGCTTTTTTCAGTTTTGGATTTTCCAATATTTCGATTTTTCGACTTTTCGATTTTTGGGCTCCTGGATTTTCTACTTTTTCTGGATTTTCAGTTTTTCGTTAAACTTTAGATTTGTCAATTTTCCACCGCTTTACCCTTCGATTTCTCAATTTTTCAACTTTCAACTCGAGATTCGGATGTTTCGATGTTTTGATTGTTCAATCTCTCGATTTAACAATTTTTCCATTTATAACTTTGTGATTTTTGGATTTTAGCCTATTTCGGTTTCTCAGTTTTTCGATTTTTTACTTTTCGACTTTTCGATTTTTCAATGTTTCGAGTTTCGATTTCTCGATTTGTTAATTTTTCCGTTTTTAAATTTTAGATTTTCGAATTTTTATTTTTTTGATGTTTAGATTTCGCCATTTTTCAATTTTGTATTTTAATCTTTTTTTTAGATTTTTGATTTGTCGATTTTTTAGTTTTTCAATGTTTTTTAATTTTTCAAATTTTGACGGTCCTGAATTTTCAATTTTCCGATTTATCAATCTGTTTTTTGATTTTCCTATTTCTGGACTTCCCAAAGTTTCGATTTTCCAGTTCTTCAATGTTTGGATTTGTCGGTTTTTCGATTTTTTACTTTTGGGTTTTTTGATTTTTCTTTTTTTCAGTTTTTCGATGTTTAATTTTTTAAATTTCTGAGTTCAGAATTTTTAATTTTTGATTTTTTGATGTGTAAATTTCTCGATTTTTCAGTTTTGCGATATTTTAAATGCTCAATGTTTTCAATTTTTGATTTTTGGATTTCCCGATTTTTTGATTTTTCAGTTCTTCAGTATTTCTATTTTTCAATATTTCAAATTTTGACGTTGCTAAATTTTCAGTTTTCCGATTTCTCAATTATGTAATCTATTTTTGATTTTCCCATTTCTCGACTTCTCAAAGTTTCGGTTTTTGAGTTCTTCAATTCTTCGATTTTTCGACTTTGCCTTTTTGGTTTTTCGATTTCTCAATTTTCCAATTTTTTAATGCCACAATTTTTGGATTTTCCTTTCAGTTTTGTTATTTTACAGTATTTTGATTCTTCGATTTTTCGATTTTTTTTTCGGTTTCTCAGTTTTTCGATTTTTTGACTTCTCGACTTTTGGACTCCTCGATTTCTCGATCTTTTGATTTTTCGATTTGTCAGTTTTTCGATTTTTTACTTTTCGGCTTTTCGATTTTCAATGTTTCGATTTTTGAATTATCCAATTTTTTAAATTTTCGAGTTTCGATTTCTTGGTTTATTAATTTTTCATTGTTTCCATTTTTAAATTTTAGATTTTCGAATTTTTATTTTTTTGATGTTTAGATTTCGCCATTTTTCAATTTTACGATATTTTAATTTTTTAATGTTTTAAATTTTAGATTTTTAAATTTGTCGATTTTTCAGTTTTTCAATATTTTCGTTCTGAATTTTCAGTTTTCTGACTTCGCAATTAATCAATTTTTTTATTTTCCCATTCCTCGACTTCCCAAAGTTTCGATTTTTCAGTACTTCAATTTTTCGATCTTTCAGGTTCTCGTTTTTCAATTTTTCGGTTTTTTAATTTCCCAATTTTTGGATATTGCGATCAATTTTGAGATTTTTCAATATTTCGATTTTTCGACTTCTCGATTTTTGGACTCCTAGATTTTTTTACTTTTTGGGTTTACAATTTTTCGTTAAACTTTAGATTTTTCAATTTTCCACTGTTTTATACTTCGATTTCTCAATTTTTCAAATTTTCGATGTTTTAATTTCTCAATTTTTAAATTTCTAGGTTTTTCGATTTCTCGAGTTTTCAGTTCTTCTATGATTCAATTTTTCAATTTTGCTAATTTTTAAATTGTCCAATTTTTGTATTCTCGATTTCTCGATCCTCTGATTTTTCGATTTCTCGATGTCTCTCGATGTTCCGGTTTTTGGATTTTTCAATTTTCCAGTTTTTCGATGTTTCGATTTTTGAGTTTTCCGATTTTTCAATTTTTTAAATTCCCGAGTTTCAATTTCTCGATTTGTCGATTTTTCAGTTTTTCGATTTTTATGTAAAATTTTGATTTTCGAATTTTTATTTTTTGATTTTTTGATGTTTGAATTTCTCGATTTTTCAATTTTGCGACATTTGAATTGCTCAATGCTTTAAATTTTAGATTTTTAGATTTCTCGATTTTTTCATTTTTCAGTTTTTCAGTATTTCTATTTTTCAATTTTTCAAAGTTTGACGTTGCTAAATTTATAGGTTAGTAGACGGCACATTAGATTCGAATCCAAAATAAATATTTACTTTACTTGTAAAAATTGATCCTTTATAACTCTCGAACTATATTTTTGTATATTAGATCGATTACCGTTGCGTATTTATCTTCTTCTAACCATTTTGTAAGAAAGATGTACACACTCATCGGATTTTGGGCTTTGTTGGCACTGCGACAATAACTACTTATAACAATTTTTACTATTTTTGCCATTTTCGTCCAAATTTGACGGTCAATTCAAAAACGCTATGTGAAAGTTATTATTTAGATGCTTTTATTTACAAACATATATCACATCTCACATGTTTCACTCGATTTTGACATGCAATTAATTTTCCTAAATTAGCAATACTAGTGGAACCGTAATCATGCAATAGGTTTTTTTAAGGAAAGTACAGTTATTTTTATGTTTTAGCCGCATTGTGTTCTATTTTTTATTAATTTTTGCATATTTTTAGTCACAATTTTGGTTCTTATTTTTTATTTTTACTTTTAGCAATAATAAATAACCCAAACATGAAAAAATCAAAAAAATAAAAGTGGGAAAATCTAAAATTTAAAAATCGAGAAATTGAAAAATCGAACCATTGAAAAATTGGAAAATTGAAGAAGTAACAAATCTAAACTTTGGGAAGAAAGGAGAAAATAAAAAAAATTACCTCAGAAATCGGAAAACTGAAAATTTAGAACCGTCAAAATTTGAAAAATTCAAAAATTGAAAAATCGAAATATTTAGAAATCGTAAAATTGAAGAGGATAAAAATTGAGAAATTGTATCATTGAAACATCGGAAAATTGAAAAATCTAAAAATAAAAAAATGGAGAAACCGAAAATTTGAAGAATGGAAAAATCGAAAATGTCCAAAATTGAAAAATTGAAACATCTAAAGGTGAAAAATCGAGAAATCGAAAAGCCGAATAATCTCAATAATGTATTTATAAACCACAAGTTCAGGACTATGCTACTTTTTAACATTTAATTATCATTTATTCCACAATTGTAAGATGTCATCATCATCATCTGGAGAGAATCAACGGATAAATCTTGACTAACGATAACGACTTAACATACTTTCAATAACTATAAATTGGAAAATGTTGATTTTTTTCCAAAAATCTTGACATCTTGACATCTAAGGTAAAAACTCAACACGGATTCATAAACCATAAACGGAGGATATAAAATTTAAATTACATTTACTACTGTAAAATTTGGAGATTACGTTATTCGATTGTTATTGGCAAATGTTGGTGAGCGTTCTACCATTTGATAATACAATTTGAAATGTAAAGTTAGTTTTTCGTAGTGGATGTGTATCAGATCAGCTCTAGCGAAAGTCGGTATATAGATAAATCGCTTAGAGTCGACATTGGCATGAGTGCGCTCTGGTCTGTAAATCAAACAAGTTCTCAGGCGACGACATGTACAATTGTACATAATTAGAATCTGCACTTTGTGTGCGCTGTTTTCTTTTTAAAGAACGTTTTTTTTTGTGGCATGTTATTTGTTTATTACTAAACGTTTCTATAAATGTTATCTGGTTCTTATTACATTTTTAAAACTAGACGATAAATTTACGACTCCGTTCAAAGCGGCATAAAATTTTTCATACAACGTAGAATTTGAAAATTCATCAGACAAAACTGTTGAACTTCCTTGTCCACTTTGTTTACAAAAATAATTTGTACCCTAACATGTGGTTGGGTCCATTCAGGATGCCCTTTTTAAATTAAAATTTTTTTGATGCCAAGGAACGTTTTCGTTTTTCTGTATCTTATATCTGGAAATCTAACCTTGCAGCGTTATATTCTACCTCGATACCTTTGGCTGGGAAAAAATACGATCAACTGCAAAAACTGAAGTTGTTCGTGTCGGAGGAATTTTACTCGGAATTACCATTTGCAGATGGCTATCAAAGTGATAACGAGTTCGACGACTAGTTTTTCTTTTTTCTTATTTGAAATAAGTAAGTAACTTTTTTTCAGGGAAACATGGGGGTTAGACTTTAGTATCGACCATTCAAGATGGACTTAGTTAATTTTTTCATACAATATTGGGACGGGATTAAACAATTGCATTTTTTTACTGTTATATTTAGACATAAACAATATATTTTATATATTTTTAACACACTATAAAGAAAATAAAAAGTTGTGTTAGACTGAACCTTATGGGTTTCTCAATATATTTTCTGCAGCGTTTTAAACTTTCAACTCAATTTCTTTCAAAATACATACAAATGGACTTTGATCGGTATTCCCCTGTGCCCTCTACTCTTCATTTGGAAATCAATAAGCGTATCTGGTGTTGTTTACAAATTTGCATTTTATGACGGACTCCCTACAGTGACCATAATCTCTCGTGTTTTTGGGTCGCTACCTGCGGTGGGTTGGTACTTTGGGTTGCATAGTTACAAAAAATAATTCTCACTGGAACCGATTTTGTACGTGAGGACTGGGCACCCTTTTAAGCTCCGCCAACCGGCTTACGACGAATAAAAAAAAATTATCAGAATTGGGCGTGGGTTATATTTTGTATTTTCTTTTCTTAATATACATAGCCATCTTTTCATAACAAGAAACTTAAAACATAGTTAAAATGGTTTTTGCAAGGAAATATCGATTTTGCATATTTTTCTTACAAAAATTTACTATTTTAAATATGCTTCACGTTTTATGTTGTGAAAAGAAGTCTACAAATATTAGAATAAAAAGGCAAAACGTCAGCCCGCCCACCCACCCTGTCTCAATTATGATGATTTTTTTTATTCGCCGTGAACCAAGGACGGAGCTTAACTGGAAAACACTTATTTCTTTACAAGGAATTAAAATCATGTTTGGAGTATCGTGTTGTTCAAGGAATACGATGTATATTAAGAAAAAAATGGCAAATATAAACCCCACCCACCCACCTCATCTCAATTGTGATTTTTTTAATTCTTAGGGCCCATTTCATAATCAAGTTAAAGGAGCTTTAAAATTAAAGTTGGATTTTTACCATGGAAACACATTGTTGAGACAATGGTTTAACGCTCCCACTAGTTAAAGGTCCTTTAAGTTTTGATTATGAAATCGGCCCTAAGACTAAAAAAAATGACAATTGAGATGCGATGGGTGGGTGGGGTCCATATTTGCTATTTTTTTCTTAATATACATTAAAACACGTTTAAATTGGTAAATTTTTATAAGGAAATATGGATTTGCAATTAGTCTTCGTCGCTAGGTCTGCCAACGAATGAAAACTTCATTACTATTATTAGGTATGGGTGGGGCTTAATATTTGGCTTTAATTTTTTCTTAATATACATAGCAATTTTTGAATAACACGAGACTAAAAAAAATTGTTACATGGTAGGTAATTTCTTGTAGAGAAATAATACGATTTTTGCATATTTAAATTCGGCTCCTTTGGCTTTCGACGATTAACAAAAATCATCACAATTCAGACAAGGCGGGTGGGCGGGGCTTATATTTTGCCTTTTTTCTAAATTTACGTAGTCGTTTTTTCAGAACAAGAAACTTAAAACACGTTTACAATGGTAAATTTTTGTAAACAATTATGAATCTTGCAATTAAGCCCCGCCCTTCGATCTGACAACGAACAAAAAATTCATCACAATTGAGAATTGAAATCGGGGCGGATATGGGTGGGGCCAAATCTTTGGCTGTATTTTTTTCTTAATATACATGGTATTCTTTGGACAACATGATACTCAAAAAAACATGTTTTTAATTTCTCGTAGAGAAATAAGGATTTTGCAGTTAAACTTCGCCCCTTGGTTCACGACGAATAAAAAAAATCATCACAATTGAGATAGGTGGGCGGGGCTACATTTTGCT
Organism: Zophobas morio; assembly: GCF_036711695.1. Classification (NCBI taxonomy): domain Eukaryota; kingdom Metazoa; phylum Arthropoda; class Insecta; order Coleoptera; family Tenebrionidae; genus Zophobas; species Zophobas morio. The sequence continues at coordinate 12,053,212 of NW_026972136.1, read as the reverse complement.
TTCTTTTTTAATACGTGTAGACTTATTTCGACAACAAAAAACTTAAAACATGTCTAAAATGGTAAATTTTTGTAGCAATCAACTTAAATCCTCCACTTTTCTTCTACACCCCCTTTAAATACGACAAAACTTAAACATCAAAGTTACTATCAACGCCAACTTGGCAACGGAATTTATAAATGACAATTTTGAGCTCTAAAAGCAACGTCAGAGGGAACAGCAACTGCAACGGGAACTTCAATGTCAACAGTATGTTTATAAATCCCATTACTAACGTCATCAAAAAAGATGTTCATGGAATAGTTCCAAATCTGACAAAAATCTACGATGAATTTTCTGCAGAGGACATAATTTTGGAAATTCATCGTAAAATGGGGCTATTTTGAGCTTGTTCCGCACATTATTGTGTAAGCATTTAAATATCATTAATTTTCTAAAAGTTAGCTTTTGTATCTTCTAAATAAAATCGTTGCTTGCACTAAATAATTATTATTAGTTGAGTAGCGATTTATTATTATTATGCTCTTCGTGCAATAGCTTTATGTCAGTTAATCTATCGATATACATCGCAAGCTTGCCGAGTAATATACAAGGTGTTTGTAAAACATGCAGCAAAAAATCTGGGCTTCTTCCTTGAGTTATTTTAAAAGTTTTTATCACTGAATGATTTTCGGAAAAACGCTTTCCTTCGAAGATACAAGGCGATAAAAGCTTTCTTTAAGAAATTATAAAATTTGGTTTTGCCATTTTTGTTTTATAATAACCTCTATAAAGTAAAAACCAACGGCATAAATAACACCCCCGCACTTCTGCGCCTTGGAATTTGCGCTCCCATGTACGGGCAATGTAAAATATATTTAAAGCAAATAAACAAGGGAATAAAATGTCCTTTCAGCACTAACAACAAACTTAACTTCAAGTGTTATGTTTATACATCGAAAGAGTGTCACGTAGAAACTAGAGAAATAGAGGACTAAAATTATTTTATTATTATTAAATAAAGGCGTGCGTATTCTCCACATTTCCAAGAAAATGGTACTTTTAGCACAAAAGAAACCTAGTCACAGGATTACCACTGCAAGAAAAAAAAGAAACTGCCATTCAGCATTGAACGTGCGACCACAGGTCGGTGTTCACCCAAAAAACGCACTTCTCCACGAATGCTTCTATCCGATTGTTATTATAAGTATTTTGCAAATGTTTTTGCAAAAATTTGGACGTTTAAAGAGAAAGCAGATTAGTACACTACAAGTATAGGAGTTATTGTTGTATAATATTTAAATGATTTTAAAATAGAATTCATAGAAATAACGTCATCAGATTTTCAGTGAGGATGATTAAACCAGATTTTGGTTAGCATTTTACCATCTACATGATATTCTTGATATACATACAAAATTTGACAACAATCAGTCCAGTAATTTCGGAGATTATGTGTTTAATAAAAATCGACACAGACGCCAGAATACAGACAAACGGAAACAGGATATCAATTTTTAGTACTCTAGAGACCATGAAACGTAGAAAAAACATGAAACTGGCAAGTCGCCCGATGGACTTGATTACTATACTTTCTTACTTTACGGTCGGGAAATAAAGATAATTAATTTATATCACATGTAAACATTTTTAATCCACAAAAACGGCTGGAAATGACTACCACTCTTCCTTATCCCTATTGACTGCCCCACTTTTTTAAAAATGGCAAGATTGTTTCTTATTGCATTATACCCTTCAATTTCCAATTTTATCAATTTTCTTCATTTTCCACTGCATTAGTGTACAAAATGTTTTTAAATGGTTTCATAAATAAAAAGGGGACTTAAGCCTGAGGACCAAGCAGGCCTTAAGTGAGGTTCACCTGGACCAATAGTACATCGTAATTTTACAAGAACTAAAAAAAACCGATATTTTTACTTCCCGAGCGTAAGCGAAGGAAGTATTGTAATCGGGTCCGTCGTAAGTGTTGTAACTTTAAGTTTATTTGTTTATTAACTCCAAAAAATTGATGACGCCATCTCAAAATTTCTCCGAATAAATTCTACCCAAAATGTGCAAAATATGATGAGTTTTTACTTGTAATTTATCATTGCATTCATATTTTTTAGATTTCGTTATACAAGTGGTTCAAAAAAATTAATGTATGAGTCAATTTATTTTATTGATTAAATCAGGAACAACTCACTCCATTTTGCCAGAAAATTTTGGGAATACAATACTGTAATTTTTAATATTACACTGGACCAGTACAAGTTGATATACGTGTGATATTTTCATAAAATTGTGTAAAGAAAAAACCCAACTCGAGGGAAGTTTTGTCGAAACAACTTTCAACCATTTTTTTTTTAATAATTATATAGCGTTCTAAGTTGGCCACACTGTTTTTAATACTTATAATATTAAGTTTTCCTGTCACATTTTTATAAAGATGCACAATTATCCATGTTTGCTTGATAGGTTATACAAAGGTTAGGTACACAAAATAAAAATTTCACCTTGTCTGTTTACATGTAATGAACTTAAACTTGGAATTTAACCAACTATAAATGAACGAAGGTTACTGCTTTTATAAATATTTGGGTAAAAAAACTACAGTTTGCTAAATGTTCCAGCCACCAGTGTTCGTCTTACTTGGCATAAATAAAAATATATTAAAGAAAAACAAGTTTCGCATTTTATGTTCCCAACATAAATATGTGGGCCGAATTTTATGTATCACGTATTTTGTTATCAAAAAAGAAAAATCCAAACACTCCTAAAAATATTAATGAATAAAACTGAATTATGCGTAATACAAATAAAATAAAATATCTGTTGTTGGAGTGGATGATTTTAGGCTTTAAGCGGCACTGAATGTAATCTGACGTGACCAAGGAATATTTTGAACCATCTGTTTCTGCTACTCGTTCTAAGACACATAGGTATACTGAATTGGCGATAAACAAGACATACAGAAAGTGTCTTAAGTATGCGGTTCAATCCCTAGACGAGCAATCTTTTCTAGAAAAATATCTGCTAATCAACAACAAGAACAGGTCTGTTCCTATAATCAGTTTAGGCACATCATTTGCCTGAGTAAGTCTAAATTTAACGTACATAATTTGGGTTCTCATGATTATCACCTTATTTCCTTGTTTTCTTCATGGACTATAACCAGAACCTAAATTCGTTGTTAATAATTTACGTATGGTTCAGTTCTCTCACCCTTTCGTTGTACCTCGTAAGTCGAATAGAATGGAATAATAAAGATAAACCTAAAATAGCTACTAAGAATGACTACTACGTTTCCTGAATCTGATAAATTTTCGATAAAAACATTTGAACAGTATCAAAACAACAAGTACAGAGGCTAGAGAAAGCTGAAAATTACTTTCACTGACACCATCAAGAACCAAACAACGGATTAACCCAGCAGTAAGCCAAAAGTTTTAGGATAAAATCACTTTGAAGGTCTAATATTTGAAGTATAAATGTAACATAATCTCAGGCAAATGGAATATTTCATTAAAAATAAACAATTTGAAGTTTGATTTCAAACTGAAATTTGGTGTGATATACATGGTTTAGCATGTAAAAAGATTTCACATGTCATTGCGCAAAAAAGATCTTGATTACACGAATAAACAGTTTTATATTGTTGATTTATTTATTCAATTAATTAATTAAAAATATTTGTATGCTTCTTTTGTCATTTAGAATACCTGTTGCAAAGCTGGCAGCGGTTGACGTGCATATAGCCTTGGCCAGTCATCCAAAAATATAAATGGATACCATACATATTTGATTATAATTAAAAACTTTAAGAACGACAGACCATATAAGAATAGTGTTTTTTTTTCAGTGAGTAGGAATTATTTAGTGAGCAGATGAAAGTGTGCTATAGTTTTAAAAATGAACAAACATTAATTATTGTACTTGTGAAGAGTCTAGCCATGCCCTGCAGAAAAGGTTTTGTCTAATTTCTCAGTTTTACTAGTTACATAGGCTAATGTATAATTTCTTGAACTTATTAAACTCTACTGACCTCAGTTGCTTGATATTGAAATGGTTCTAGGTCATGGTAAAATAAATTTTTGGCACATGATATGAGATATGCAGTCGCGGAGATGCAGATATAACAAGGTTATTTTGGTCGTATGTAATGTCAATCGGCAATTTAATTAATCCCTACATGGTCAAAAAACAATTTCTGTTTAATATCATTTCTTCGAAATTTAAATGTCATTTAAAAAAGCGCTAAAAATGTAAAAGACAAGGTTTTATAATCGCACAGAACGTTATTTATTTCCACGTAATGTATGTATAACAACGCAACAGCTTATTAAATTTTAATAAACATTCAACTCATGAAGTACTTATGAAAAATTATAAATTGTTTTTAAAATGTGATAAACAGTAGACAGTGTATATAGTCGTGCAAATACCCCTAGTCAAAAACACTTAGAATGTGACATTTTTTAGTAACTTTTCGTAGGTGATTTCTTCTATGTTACGAATATGTTGCTATGGATAAATCTAAATTTCAAATTCGCAATTTTTGAAAGGTACAGGTACTAAAAATGGAAAATTAGTTTTATTTTTCATATTCTTCAAAAAGATGTGTACTTAAACAGTTAAACAAAAATTTGTTTCGATTAAATCTCCGCACTTATTGGTAAGAGATGACCTGGAATTTTAAAAAATGTCTAAGTTGAGTGAAAATTTAATTTTACTTAAAAAAAAAATGGTCTAAAGAGTTTAGACAGTACTTCCCTCGCTGTCGGAAACTTGACGACTGCATGCCTATTGTGTTTTTTTTTCTCATTACATTTTTGTAGTGGGAATTTTTTGGTTAAGTACAACACGAAAATACTATATATAAATTTATTATTATTTACTTATTATTAGTAGCAGTGCTAAAAGTTGTCAAATTGTAAACTTACAGTGTTCATATACCTATTCCAAGTAATTAATTTTCACCGATGACGTACCGAAGATTAGCAATGACTGTCATGTAGGTATATGAGGCTCGTAATATCTGCAAATAATCACAAATATATATAGTTAAGTATGTATATGTAAGGATAAGGATTAAGTATCCTCACTCTTGCTGAATCTAACGCGCAATTAGGTCGGTAAGGTAGATTTATGAATGCGATGATTAATTATTGCATTAAATATTGTGAATAATAACATTGAATGTTGTTTCTTTGTTGTTTACAGAGAAACAATTCAAGTTTTATTCCCTTTTAAAGATAAGAAGGAAAAACGGAAATAACCTCACATTACAAAACAACATTCTCGTTGGAACTCACAATGGAAAAGCTGCTTTTCACTTTCAAAGTACTTAGTATCCCAGATAATAAAACTAATGTGCCGTGCATAACCTCAATTGGCACACTGGATGGCCAGACATTCATCGTTCCAGATAACTATTTGGGTGCACATGAGCCGCTTTCAAAGACTGCAGCATTTACTAAGATAAAAAATTGGTCTAAAGAGTTTAGACAGTACTTCCCTCGCTGTCGGAAACTTGACGACTGCATGCCTATTGTGTTTTTTTTCTCATTACATTTTTGTAGTGGGAATTTAAAAAAAAAATTGCGATGACGTCATCAACATTTTTGCAAGGACACGTATATCAGTTGGGATAGATGTAGTGTAATACTAAGAATAAAATTATTATATTCTCAAATTTTCGGGAAAATGAATTGGGTCGTTTGAATATTGATTTGTAATAATCAATAAAATAACGAAACAATTTACTCACGTATACCTACGTATCAGAGGCAACTGAAAATCGGGTATGTATAAACATTGTTAATTTAAGATGACAGGCGTAACAGCATACGTGAGAGCCAAACACAGAAACTGTAAACAAAACGACCGTCGGTTTTATTGCTTCGACTTCCGCTTATTATATAAAACATTGGGTTTTATTTTAATTCTTGACGGTGAAATTCACAATTGGTTGATTATAAACATGTCTATTTCACATTCGCGGAATCAAGTGAACGCATAAAACAAATGCAGGTCTGTAATGTTAAAGTCGATGTAAATAAGCGTGCTACCCTTATGTTTCAACCGAGTTTTTTCTTTAACAAATTTTGTGTCTACCAAATTGGGTTGGTTGGGGTGTAATACTAATAATAAGTGTTGCCTTTAATTTAATCAATAAAATAAATTGACTTCATTAATTTTTTTGAACCACCTCTTAAGAAAATCTAAAAAATATGAATGGAATGATAAATCACAAGTACAAACTCATCATATTTTTTGCATTTTAGATAGGATTTATTCAGCAAAATTTAAGGGTGACGTCATCAATTTTTTTAGGAGGGATGAACAAATACATTTTGAACAAAAGTTTACCATGCTTATAATAACTTTAAAATATTCCCAAGATTTCAAAGCATTCGGTTTTGTAATTCCTGATTAAATCGATAAAATAAATTCACGCCTTCATTAATTTTTTTGAGTCACCCTGCATATGCAAATCCAAAAATATGAATGGAATGATAAATCACAAGTACAGACTCATCATATTTTGTACATTTTAGATACGATTTATTCGGCAAACTTTTGAGCTGACGTCATCAGTTTTTTGTAGAAGATAACCAAATATATTTTGACTAAAAATTTATTATGGTCTTTATAACCTTAAAACATCTGCAAGATTTCAAAGCATTCGGTTTTGTAATTCCTGATTAAATCAATAAAATAAATTTACGCATTCATTAATTTTTTTGAGTCACCCTGTATATGCAAATCGAAAAAATTTGAACGGAATGATAAATCACAAGAAGAGACTCACCATATTTTGTACATTTTAGATAGGATTTATTCAGCAAAATTTTGTGGTGACGTCATAAATTTTTTAGGGGGGACGACCAAATACGTTTTGATCAAAAATTTACCATGCTTATGATAATTTTAAAATATCTTCAAGATTTCGAAGCATTCGGTTTTGTAGTTCCTGAGTAAATCAGTAAAATAAATTTACGCTTTAATTTATTTTCTTGAATCACCCTGTATATGCAAATCCAAAAAATATGAATGGAGTGATGGATCACAAGTACAGACTGATCATATTTTGTACATTTTAGACATGATTTATTCGGCAAATTTTCGAGCTGACGTCATCAAGTTTTTGGAGGGGATAAGCAAATATATTTTGACTAAACATTTATTATGCTCTTTATGACCTTAAAACATCTGCAAGATTTCAGAGCATTCGGTTTTGTAGTTCCTGATTAAATCAATAAAATATATTTACGCATTCATTAATTTTTTTGAGTCACCCTGTATATGCAAATCCAAAAAATATGAATGGAGTGATAGATCACAAGTACAGACTCATCATATTTTGTACATTTTAGATATGATTTATTCCACAAACTTTTGAGCTGACGTCATCAAGTTTTTGGAGGGGATAAGCAAATATTTTTTGACTAAAGATTTATGATGCTCTTTATAGCCTTAAAACATCTGCAACATTTCAAAGCATTCTGGTTAGCAGATTAAAAATTAAATTTCAAAATGTTGTTTTATAATTTTGATTTTTTTTCCAAAAATCTGGACGTTTCGGGTGAAAAGTCGATTCAGAGTTGTAAACTACATGTGTAGGACTATGTTATTTTATACAATTGAAAACCCATTTACTATGTACAATTTTGAAATGACGTCATCGCATTAGTGGTGGGGATGATTAGACAAATTTTGGTTAGCGTTTTACCATCTACATGATATTCTTAATATAAGTACGAAATTTCACAACAATCGGTCGAGTACTTTCGGAGATTATCTGTCTAATAAAAATCCGGGACGGCAGACGGACAGACGGACAGACGGACAGACAGACGGAAATGGGAGACCTATTTCTTCGTCTTCTAGGGGTCATGAAAGATCGAGAAAACGTAAAAGTAGAGAGTCGGCCGGCGGACTCGATTACAATACTTCCTTTGCTTACGCTCGGGAAGTAAAAATAGATAGATCACAATATGCACTGCTTTTTCGTGCCGGGAGTGCACCGTAACGAATTATTAAGTCTAACATAAACACTATTTTCATGGTTAATATAAGTTTTATTCTAGTCAGAGTACATACATTGACAAAATTAAACGATATACGAGATTCTAGAATTACAACAGTCACTGTAATCAGTTTAAACTACCGAAATTTATCCACAAATCAGTTGATAAGTGATCTAGAGTACGCTGAGCTTTAGAGCTTGAAACTCAACCATTCTGATCAAAACTAATAGGGAGATGGTCTGTTGTTTAATCGTAGTAAAATTTATAGGTCGTGTTGTAAATAATAGTGACATGTGTACCTAACTAGCGGTGTTATACGAATCAATAAATTTTGTGGCCAATTCTAATTAGAGAATGATTTAGTTTTCTTTGTTCTTTTTATTAATTACTTAATTGTTTTGAAGTCGGCATACCTTTGTTATTACAAAATTGTGTGTTATTTTGTTCTTATAGAAGTGAATAATTATTTTTTTTTCAGATGACGTCTACAATTCTTCAATGGGATGAATAAATAAATTTCGGTTAACATATTGCTAAATTCGCGAAAACTTTATGGGAAACATAAAATTTCAAAGTAAATATTGATTGATTTCGGACGTGGTGGGTTTAATGTGGACGGAAGAAGGGAATCTATTTACATTTTCTTATCTTATGATATGAAGCAAATAACCAGAAATTATTCTTATTTCACACAGTTTTCATTATACATATCTGAAATTTGTATGCACCAAGTGTTCCACTTTTTTAATTCTTAGACATTGTTTTGACTTGCAAGATATTCCTCAACTCCGCAGAAAAACCGCAGAGGAGAAAATTTTCAGTGCAACAGAGAAAGTGGCGTTGGAGGAAATGACAATTGACAGGTAAAGAAGAACTTGCCGTAGCAAGAGAGGCTGGAGAAATTGATAGCGATGAAATACCGTACATTACAGTGATCGTTGATGGTGTAAAAACCGCCAATGTAAAAAGTGCTCATGTTATAAAAATCTGCAAAAAGCGGCTCCTTTCCATAATTGTTTCTAAAATTGGGATAGTACTGCAACATCAATGGAAGCAGGAATTATAGTAGAGGGGTTCAAATGGAAAATCTAATAAAATATTCCAACTTTTTGAATTGTGATTTATATTCTCCCTTTATGGCAGCGTTAAGAAGAGCAACAAATTTATCAAACAACCTTTTATAGGTATGATGTCGATAATAATCCTGTTGAATCATTTAATTCCATGGTCAATAAATTTGGGGGAGGCAAAAGAATAAACTTTTCATTAGGGCCTTCCTACCGGGGAAGATGCTTTGCTGTTGTAGTAAACTATACTAACAAGAAAACATTTATTTACTGTAAAATATTTTAGGAGTAAATTATGTAGGCACCTACACAACAAAATTTTCGGAAAAAAAAAATAAAACGAAAAACGAAAAACAAAGTTAATATTCGTGTGGCGCATGCAGATTCTGATTACGGAGCATGCGAAATTGAAAATTAAAACAGATTTTTTAGAGCCAATCGATAAAAGCGATGTTATAGTCATTCTACATATTACAATAGGTCAAGGTGATTGCTGAATCGGACAAACATAAACATAATAACAACAACTAGCCATTTTGGTAGAGTGACCAAAATAAAACTTATGACTAATACAGCAAATACTGTTAAAGATTTATTGAATAAAGTTGGTCCTTCAATATTTTAAAAAACTGCCCAATTCACTCCAATGGGGTGTTGACAACGAAGAAATGGCAAAAGAAAAATTTATACAACTTACAGGATTGATTATAAACTCATGTGGTTTTTTTGTTAACAGAGAAAACACTTTTGGGGGCATCTCCAGATGGTTTAATTGGAGAAGACTCTATAATAGGGATCAAATGCCCTCTTAATGCTAGAAAAGAAAATATAAAAGTAGCTCATTAAATATTTAGCGTTATATCCAAAAGATAAGAATAAAGTTTTGTTAAAAGAAAAGGATATTTATATGTTTCAAGTCCAAGGGCAACTACATATAACGAATCGTCAAAATGTTATTTTATTGTGTATACTGAATTTGATCTACACTACAATATTGCATAACTGAAAGAGATGATAAGTTTTGGCATGAAAAAATGGTATCTCACTTAAAACAGTTTTATTTATACGTGCAGTGTTACCTGAAATCTTTGATTTCCGATGTGTTCGCAATCTGGCGGTACGAAGTAGGTATATAAAAAAAGAGTTACATAAAATTGAATAAATTCAAAAGTGGTGTTTAAAGTTAAGCCTTTCTTATCTTCAATTTCTTGCAACAAAAATCTCACTATCAGCCGACTCTGAAGCTCACCGCATTAATCCGCTTAACCACCCGCTGTGGAGGGTGGGTCAAAATTTTCTAGGGTAATAAATCACTTTTTCTTGCGGGTTGGATGTATTGTTGATTTCAATTATCACAAAACTTTGAGCAAATAACAACTGATTAAGGTTATACTCATGTACTGTTTTTATTTATCTATTATAAAATTTCCTAGAAAACATATGTTATAAGGCACAAAAATATAATCAAAGTTTCGATAAAATTATTTTTTTCTAATAACCTGATACATTAATTGTCAAATATAATATAACAAGTGGTCTGATTTTTTTCCGACAAAATTTATGACACAAATTACCAAGTAGCTGTTGCGACGAAAATCACACGAGTCGACGAAAGAGACGACTGTGATTTTCCAAAAGCAACAGCTACGAGTTAATTTTCACACAAATTTTGCAGAAAAAATCAGATCACGAGTTATATTCGGCTTGACAATCCAAAGAGAAAATTTTTGTTACAGTTCGATTTCTAACTTTATTTTTTTTTAATTGCCCAAATTCTCGTAAATTTTTTCAAGTTTTCTAAACGCTTCATTTGAGGGAGTTCTATTGGGATATTGCCTGGCGTAGAGACGAACAGCAGGATCAAAATTTTTGTTACACTTTCCCAATATTAATCGCATGTCTGTTTTTTCAGAATTCGAAAACATTTTAAAGCAAACGAAACTTAAAAATATTGGGCTGACAGAAATAATTTGTCATAATTTTGGTTCTGATCATTGCTATGTATGCGTTCATTATTATTTAAAAATAAAAATTAATCAAAGCTGTTTATGAAACGTAAAATGGGTTGCCTATGCAGAATATTCAGGCGTGAACAGATAAAATGAACACTTGTATGTATTCAGTTTATGTACAAAATACGGATTTAGCGATTTGTCGTGGTCTTCTCTCTTCAATGGATGGGTCGAAAAGACGGTGTGTCCTCTACTGGTATTGCCTCGTATGTACCCCTATAGGTGGTACCCCCATCCGCCTAGAAGATTCAGAATGGGATGTGGATGATGCGCGCGTCCAGACACAATGATATAAAAATGAGCAGAGGGTTTCAATCTTCGCAAATCCGAAGGATAAGGATAATCTTCGAATGTCGAAATTTGGACACTAGCAGTACACTAAAAATTACCGACATCCTTGATTTTTTTATCGATATCAGAATCAACCCTTGTGTGTAGAGAAGGTTGTAGTACCTTAGTCATAGTTTCTTGATTACTTAGTTTTGACGGAACTGAAGATTGTTAAAAATGAACATTTCATATTTGTAAAGAACAATTATTATTAGTTGTAAATAAATTCCGTGATTCCTATACGTATAATAATCACAGTTAGGCACAGCCGAAATGATGGGCAATCAACCAGACAAATATTAAAAACGACAGCGCGACGTCACGTGATAAATTTGGCTGGCCGACTGTGCAGTCACAACTACGTCTCAACCTCAGTTACGTTTGATGCAAATCAGGGTTTATCTAATCTAAATCATCACGAAAATTGTAATGTTGAACAGTCATTTTTAATTTTTAAAGCATTTTACATCTAGGACAACTTGTATAACTGAGGAAAACCGCGAAAAACTAGTAATTGTTGTTAAGAATTCCCGAAGTTGTAGGCCACGACTGCAATAGCGCTGGCGATCGGACGGCAAAGAGCATCACTTCCCCAATGCTGAAGTCCGATCATGTAAGTTGCTTTTTTAAAACGAAGTATAAAAACAGTAAGTCGGGTTTACAAACAATGTGCCGATTCTATGATAACGGACTGTAAGTGGATAAGGTAGGAAGACCTAGAAATTAAAATTTTGAAATTTTACAGCACTTTATTTATGGAAATATGGAACGTACAATTCGATAGGTTACTAAAATTTAAAACTGAAGGAAGGTTTTTATCATTCAGATCTTTGATGCTTGTTTTTTCAAATTCTAGTGCTTCTTTTTTCACGATGTCGTCTTGAGTTTTGTGGTATAAAATTTTATTGGTTATGTCCATCTTATTCGCCAAAGATTCTGCTACATACGATTCGGCAACTGATGACGAGTGCCACCCTTCGTGTATTATTAACTCAAGAACGTTCGCTCCAGTGTCAGCCAGAAGAGTTCAGTTTCAAAAATTTTGCTATCTCCGAAGGAATTCTTTCAAAAATGTTCTTACCAACAGGTTGGTTTATACATTTTCCATTTTGATATCGCAGAAAGAATCATGTAATTGCACAGTTTTTTGGTCGAAGATTAATGTATTTTCTCAATAAATCTGCACAACTGAAATTTTCAATAGTAATATCCCGAGTGCATGTCAAATTGCCGACAATTTAATTAGGAGGCAATTGGACATGGACGAGGGGTATTCGGAAGACTATTTCCCGAAAAAAATTTAAAGTAGGAATTGCGATAGGCAAAATAAAATCTTTAAAATGAAATTAACAATATGGATGAACAGATAGGCAAAAATCATATTTGTAATGGATAGGTATTCCGGGTAACGTAACTTGTTTTGCTTGTGTCATTAAAAAATAGATTTTGTTGAATGTTAAAATGGTACGTTTTGGGCAAAGTTCGTCCACAGTAATTGACAAAGCCGTCACAAAGTTGACCCCTGTTAATACGCAAAAGGCAAGAGAATCCGCATGGCGGCAATTTGCACAATTTTGTACCGAAAGAAATTACGCCATGAATGAAGAAACCTCGGTTCAACAGCTGGCTCTTATATTAAAAAATATAAAGAAGGGTAATGGGGAAGACTACAGAGAAACTGTTGTCAAAACGCTTTGGAACACTGTTACTAAGAGTTTACAAGAAAAATATTATAAGGAATTTAATCTTACTCCTATATACAATATGGATGCCAATAGTAGTAGTCAGTCCGGTTCGTCTGCACAAATCTGCAGAAAATGTAAATCAAAAGTTGTCAGTGCATTAAAATGTATATCGTGTGATAATGTGTACCACCTTAGTTGTGCCAAGAGTGTATCTTATATAAAGATTTTGGACAGTAAGTCTCTAGTTTGCTGTGATAAAGTGAAAATGTCTCCTGTTGTGTGCGAAGATTCTGAGTTTTTTGAAGCAATGGAACAAATGTGTGGTCCTGAGAAAAAGGTTGATATTGTTGTTTTCAATTATATTATTAAACAAAAAGACGAAATTATAAAGGAGCTAAGGGATCGTGTAAAAACGCAAAGTGAGATGATAGACATTTTGATAAAAAGTTCGAACAACTTGGGAGGCTCCACTGATTGTAGTTTATCATCAATGGACGCTTTTTCGAGTAAGTTAATGAATAAAAACGTGAGTGGTGTGGAAGCAAGAAAAGTGGTAAACAAAAGTGAACCTGAAATACGGAACACTATTATAAATCCTAATACGAATTTATGTAATGAAGTTGATCTAAAAAATTCTTCAGACAATGGTAAAAATCCTTCTGAGAAGGTGGAAACAGGTGATACTTTAAAACGTCGGCCGAAAGTAAGTAAGTTAATTATTGGCTCAGCAGATATAGCTTCTAGTTCAGGTTCGTCAGATTTGTCATCGAGTGATCATGATTTCATAGCTGTTACCAGAAAAAAAAGCAGTCACACACATATTACAAGAGTAAACCCTAATGTTGATGTAAACAAGATCACTGATTATATCAAATTTAAGTTAAAATCCCATGAAGAAGTGCTGAAAAGTGAACGTCTTCCTGACTTTAAGCTTATTAAATTGAACTCTAAATTTCCTGAGTTATATAGTTCTTTCAAACTTACTATCGATTTTGTATATCAAAATGATATTCTGGCTGCATCTTTTTGGCCCAAGGGTGTAGCGGTAAGGAAGTTTTTTCAAGCGAAATCCATACATTTTCGGCAAAATCAGGTAACATTAGAAAACACTTAGACATATTCTATCAAAATACACGTGGTCTTAGGACAAAAATTAGTGAATTTAACTCTAGTGTATTGTGCAGTGATCATGAAGTAATCGCTCTAACTGAAACGTGGTTGGTTGACAATATTTTTAATAATGAACTTTTTGATGATAGATATATGGTTTACCGAAAAGATCGATCTCCGGTAGTTACTGCCAAATCAAGAGGTGGTGGTGTTTTGTTGGCCGTAAACAAAGATTTCCCCTCTCGTGAACTTATTATTGATGTAGAAAATCGTGAAGAACTCTGGGTTTTATTAAGCTTAGCTAATTTAAATCTTATGTTATGTGTTGTGTATTTTCCACCTGGTTCAACATACGAAGATTATATAAGTCATGTTGACACTGTAGTATCTCTCTCCTCTGCTTATTTTGATCATTGCATTTGTATAATTGGTGATTTTAATCTTCCAAATTTAAATTGGTCATATGACTCAAACCATGACTATCTGGTACCGACAAATGCAATATCGTCAACTGATATATATATTTGTGATAATTTTGCGGAAATGAATGTCCAACAGTATAATTCCATATCTAACTCTTATAACTCCTTATTGGATTTATGTTTTTGTAATACTAGATTAGATATAAAAAAATGTAATTCTCTTGTTTCTGAAGATTCTTATCATCCAGCGTTAGTTATCCGACTCCTTGATTTGTTTATTGATTATTTAAAAAATGATGTTTCTCCTAGATTTTTCTATGAATTTGGAAATGCTCCATATGAGCTAATAAATACCCATTTAAGTCTTATAGATTGGTCACAAATGAACGCGATGGAAAAGTTGTCGGATGCTATATATTTTTTTTACTCTAAAATAAATTCATTAATTCTTGAGTATGTTCCTTATAAAGTACAATCATGTTCAAATGGGGAAACTTTCCTTTGTGGATAGATAAACAAACAAAATTATTGATTTTTGAAAAAAAGAATGCTCATAAGAGGTATAAAAAGAGTAACCTTTATTCGGACTATTTAAAATTTTGTAATTTAAGAACCATATGCAAAAAAGCACTTACTTCTTGCCGAAAGAGATATATACTTAATATAGAAAAAAATATTTGCTCAAATAGCAAGTATTTTTGGAATTTTATAAATTCAAATCGTTTAAATCATAATGGTTTTCCCAGTACAATGTATTATAATAATAAAAATGAAACTTCCATTCAGGGTATTGTAAATCTTTTTGCTGAATTCTTTCAAGAAGTGTATGTTTCTAGTTCAAATCACAAAAAATCTGTTAACATCATGAAATCTGTTTTGGATCTAAATGATATATTTATTTCAGATGAAATTATTTTAGACAAATTATTAAAATTGAAATCTTCAAATGCATCTAGTCCGGATGGGATTCCTGCTAGTTTTGTTAAAAATTGTGCTCAAAATCTTTGCTTTCCGCTAAATATATTATTTACAAAATCTATCTATGAAGGTGAGGTTCCCGACATTTCGAAATTATCATTTCTTAAGCCTATTTTTAAAAAAGGATGTAAGAGTGATGTATCAAATTATAGAGGTGTTTCTATTGCGTCACCTATAGCTAAAATATTAGATAACATAGTAACAGATTCTTTCTCTTATCATGTTAAGCAATTTATAGTAAACGAGCAGCATGGGTTCATAAGAGGCCGTTCCACTGAAACAAATTTATTTGTGTTTACTGATTTTATTGTAAATAATTTAGAGTTAGGTAAGGAAGTTGATTGTATTTTTACTGACATGAAAAAGGCATTTGATCGGGTGGATATAACATTGCTTCTGGTAAAACTGTCTGAGCTTGGTATTGGAAATCCTTTATTAAATTGGTTAAGTTCATTCTTGAATGACAGAAAACAAGTAGTCGTTATAAAAGAAGTAAAATCTTGTAATATAAACGTAACGTCTGGTGTTCCCCAAGGATCACATTTGGGTCCAGTTTTGTTTTCTTTATTTATAAATGATGTAATAAATGTTGTTAAACACAGCAATATTTTACTTTTTGCCGATGACATAAAAATATTTCGATTGATTTCTAGTACGGGTGATTGCAGTTATCTTCAATCTGATTTGGATAGATTCTATAATTGGTGTATAAATAATAAGATAGAATTAAGCATTTCAAAATGTAACAGTATTAGATTTAGCAAAAAAATAGAGACAAATTTATTTGATTATTTTATTTCGAATTACAAGTTAAATCAGGTTTGCCAGATTCGTGATTTAGGTGTGATTCTTGACTCAAGACTACTCTACTCTGTTCATATTAATGAAATTATTTTAAAAGCTAATAAATTATTAGGTTTCATTATACGTAGTTGCAAAGAATTCAATGATGTTCGCCCGTTGTTAATCTTATTTAATTCATTAGTTCGCCCTATTGTCGAATATTGCTGTGTCATATGGTGTCCTTTTTATCAAGTGTTTATTAATAGATTAGAAAATATTCAAAAAAAGTTTGTGAGATTTTTGTGCTTCAAATTTAATGTGTTATATTCTAGAGTAAATTACTTAAATATTCTTATTTATTTTGGTCTATGGCCATTAGAATTACGTAGGTTAATGTTTGATGTGTTTTTTTGTTTTAAAATTTTAAATTCTTTGATTACGTGTCCACCTTTGTTGGAATTATTCTCATTGTATGTTCCACAACGAAATGTAAGATCTACTCATCTGCTGAGCATTCCATTCCATCGCACTTTGTATGGTAGGGAATCAGCTCGTAGTAGGATCAGTAAAAGTACCTTAACACTAAGAGATATTGATATTGTGGGTGTCCCTTTTGTATCGTTTAAACGTAATTTGAAAAATGTTCTGTTAGATAAGTACATATGTAATTTCTCCATTTAAAATTGTTAGTTTATTGACATTTGTAAAAGGTACAACAATAAAGTACATACATACATACATATTTGATCCATTTAAAGACATTGAGTTTACTTGCGCAAGGAATGCTCGAGATGCTAAGAGAAAAGAGGAAAAGAAGTTCTGTAAGTTTAACACAAGACGAAATAGAGAAAATATTAAATATTTGGGACGAAACGACTCCTTCAACGGAAATTTTTTCACTTAGTGGCGAACGAACTGGCATGGCGAGGTGGAGAAGGGACTTACTGCCTTTTATCAAAACGCTAGGGGACTAAGATCTAAAACTCATGTGTTTTATACCAGTTGTTGTCAGTTATCTTATGACATAATTATAACAGAGTCTTGGCTGAATGATTCGGTAAACAGTGCGTAACTCTTTCCACCCTCATATGGTGTAATTAGATGTGACAGGAACGTATCATATGTTCAAAAATTGGATGAGGGTGGTGTCCTCGTTGGTCTTCGTGAGCATATTAAGTATGCTCCTCTAGATGTTACTTATATCTTAAAATTGATCCCGTTGGTTGATTTGGTTGTTTGCAAATGTACTATGGACAATTTTTCCTTTTTCCTAGTATCAGTTTATATCCCTCCGGATTTGTCTGTTAATGACAGCGAACTGCTTTTTGAACATTTGGAAATATTACTTGTCAATAAGCCTGTTCTAATAATTGGTGAATTAATATCCCCGAATTTGCTGCAAAATCATCATCTCCTAAAGCTATACTACTTAGTCATTTCTGTAATACACTAGAATTAATCCAATCCAACAAAATCTTAAATTCGCATGATAAATTACTTGACTTACTGTTGTCAAACATTCCCCTAGTGATTGAAGTAAACAAAGATCAACAACCATTTGTTCCGGAAGATTTGTATCATCCCGCCTTAGCTATTGATATTGAAGTATTTTCTCCACAGAAATTTACTACCTTTCCCTTGTGTCATCACGGTAAACTTATTTTCGCTAACTTTCACAAATTATATGATGATTTAATAAATGTAGATTGGAGTGTTTTAGAAAAATTTTCTGACGTAAATTGTGCCACTCAAAAATTTTACAAAATCTTGAACTCCGTACTTAGCATTCGGTTCCATATCATAAAATTTCCAAATTATTATAAACCATGGGGGAGGTTTACAAAAGAAATCAAACATTATTTAAAACTTAAACTATACTACAGACGAAAGTGGAGAGCTACAAAAGATAATTATTTTCTTAATGAGTTTAAGAGACTTCGTTTGCCAACTAAATCTCTGATTTCATCAGCCTATAAATCTTACATGCAAGAAACAGAAGACTCGATTAAGAAAAATCCAAAAATCAAACAAGGCTATACTAGAATTCCTGGATCTATGTTTAAAAATGACGTTTGCTATGATACTCTCTTAGAGATAGTCAATGCGTTTGCTGATCATTTCTCTAGTATTTATCTTCAAAATACTAGTGTGTCTGAAGACCTGACTTCTTATTGTCCACCTTTTAATTTACAAATGGTTACTGAACAGCATATCTTGGATATCTTGTCAAGTCTTCCTAACAAAAACACCGCAGGTGATCAAATACCTGTTCATAAAAAAGGTGATATAACTCACATACAGAATTATCGTCCTATTTCTATACTTTCTAACTTTGTTAAAGTTTTTGAAAGAGTAATCTACACAGCTTTATGTAAGCCCCGGTCATGTCTGTCGTCTGATCAGCATGGTTTCCTATCGGGTAGATCGACCATTACAAATCTCACAACAATTTCCACAATTTATATCTCAGGAACTTGATAAAAAAGGTCAAGTAGATGTTGTGTATACTGACTTTTCAAGTTTATATTTTGCCTTTGTTTTTCTTAATATACATATCCATCTTTTCACAACAAGGAATTTAAAACATTGTCAAAATGGTACATTTTAGGCGGAGCCTAATTGAAAAATCAATATTTCCTTATACAAACTTTCCGTTTCAGGCATGTCTTAAGTTATATTGTAAAAAGAAGTCTACACATTTTAAAACAAAAAGGCAAAATATAAGCCCCGCCCACCCACCCTATCTCAATTCTGATGATTTTTTTATTCGCCGTGAATCAAGAGGGCGGAGCTTAACTGCAAACTACTTATTTCTTTACAAGAAATGAAAAACATGTGTTTGAGTATCGTGTTGTTCAAAGAATACTATGTATATTAAGAAAAAAATACAAAATATGAACCCCACCCACCCACCCCATCTCAATTGTGATGATTTTTTTATTCTTAGAAGTTTAAAACACGTTCGAATTGGTAAATTTTTGTAAGAAATTATGGATTTTGCAATTAGGCTCCGCCCCTAGGTTTGCCAACGAATGAAAACTTCAGTACTATTTAGAGCAGGTCTTACATGGTAATTTCTTCTAGAGAAGTAATAAGAATTTTGCGATTAAATTCCGCTCTTTTGGCTCTCGACGATAAAAAAAAATTAAAACAATTGAGACAGGGTGGGTGGGTGGGGTTCATATTTTGTATTGTTTTCTTAATATACATAGATGATCTTTTTCATTCTTAGAAACTGAAAACATGAATGGGTAAATTCTTGTAGGGAAATGTGGATTTTGCAATTAGGCTCCGCCCCAAGGTCTGGCAACTTTATCTTTGACTTTAATTTTTTCCTAATATACGTAATATTCTTTGAAAAACACGATACTCAAAAACATGTTTTTAATTTTTCGTAGAGAAATAAGGATTTTGCAGTTAAGCTCCGCCTTGGCTCATGACGAATAAAAAAAAAATCATCCGAATTGAGATAGGGCGGGTGGGTGGGGCTTATATTTTGCCTTTGTTTTTCTTAATATAGATGTCCATCTTTTCACAACAAGAAACTTAAAACATTGTCAAAATGGTACATTTTTGCAAGGAAATATGGATTTTGTAATTATGGGGCCGAGTCTAATTGCAAAATCCTTTATATACATTTTCCATTTTGAATATGTTTTAAAGTTTCATGTTGTGGAAAGAAGTCTACACATATTAAAACAACAAAGCAAAATGTAAGCCCGCCCACCCGCCCTAACTCCATTGTGATGATTTGTTTTTATTCGCCGTGAACCAAGGGGGCGGAGCTTAACTGCAAAATACTTATTTCTTTACAAGAAATTAAAAACATGTTTTTGAGTATGGTGTTATTCAAAGAATACGATGTATATTAAGAAAAATAGACTAAATATTAACCCCACCCACCCACCCTATTTCAATTGTGACTTAGATCAGGTCAGGTATGAGTAGGGTTTAATCTTTGGCTTTATTTTTTTTTTAACATTTCTTCTAGAGGAATAAGGATTTTGCAGATAAGCTCCCGCCCTCTTGGCGCACAATGAATAAAAAAAAATCTTTACAATTGAGATAGGGTGGGTGGGCGGGGCAATTTTTTTGTCTTTTTTTTCTTAATGTGTGCAGACTTCTTTCGACTTATTTGATACCGTTGATCATGGTATTTTACTCAATAAGCTCTCTTCTTTCGGCATAGCCCCACGATTTTTGAAATTAATTCAATCTTACCTAACCAACAGAGTTAATTATGTGTTATATAATGGGTATAGATCAAATCCGTATACAGCATCATCTGGCGTACCTCAGGGTTCCAATTTGAGACCCCTACCATTTATTATTTTCATTAATGATCTTCTCACGTCACTTACTTGTAAGAAACTAGTCTATGCTGATGATCTAAAAATTTATACAACAATCGCTGGTCGTAATGATGTAGAGCATTTGCAGTACAATCTTGACTTAATTCGTGAGTGGTGTGTACTAAATCGTTTAAATTTAAATATTGATAAATGTTTTTATGTAACGTTTACAAGAAAAATCTATTATTTCCCTACACACTACACGATAAACGGTCTAAGTTTGTTAAAAATGAATAAAATTAAAGATCTTGGCATTTTATTTGACTCTGAACTCAATTTTGTCGAACATATTGAAAATCTGGCGCTTTCTGCTTTTAAATCCTTGGGTTTTTTGATGCGTGTGTCCAGGTACTTTGATAATCCACAGTTGATTAAATCGCTCTACTTTGCGTTCATTGTGAGCAAACTGGAGTATGCTGCGGTTTTATCTGCGGCATTAACTTATTCTTGAGAGAGTGCAACGTCGGTTTATGAAGTTCCTAAATTTTAAAATCTCTGGTACGTATCCTGTTCGCAATGTTGACTACAATTATTTATTGCAAACTCACGAATTACAATCACTCTCTGCCAGACGTAAGCTTCATGGTGCTCGTTTTATGTGGAAATTGATACGCAACAAACTGGATAGTTCTCAGCTTCTGGAATATGTCAACTTTCATGTGCCTAGGTTAAGTGCTAGATATGCTTGTGCTTTGTTAAAGAATTCTCCAATCGTTAGAGTATCTAGACAGGCCAATGAACTGTATAGTGAGATTTTTATATAGGTTATTCAAATGTGTATGGATACTTTAGTTTATGTTTTTTAGGTTTTTTCTTTTCTTGTATCAGTTATTAAGATTTTTATTATATATAATTGCCCTCTAACTGGGTTACCGTTGGGCAAATAAATTATTATTATTATTATTATTAAGTTATTTTCAAGTAGAGTATAATAATTCTGGAAACTTTACGGGCCGCATTAGTTACAATCCACTCTTTTCAAAAACAGGGCAAGGTATTTCGACCTGTTGCCCCAAAAAAAAGCTAGCTAGTCGAAAATATGATGAATCCAAAAAACTGTCTAGTCAGGTAAGAAGTGATCCCAAATGAATTTCAAAATCAAAATTAAAAAATTGTGTTTTGCAGACTATTTAGAGTGTTAAAATCACAAAGAGGAAACCATATAACTATAATAAATCCAGCATGGAAGAACAATAATTCAAAGGGCTTCTTTAAAAATTGTCCAGTGAGAGAAAATGAAATTTCCAAATGGACGAAAGAAGCGGCCGAATTAATAGGTCGTCGGCTGAGAATTATTTTGAACCAAGTCCCTAAAAACTTTGTCATGGAAATTACCCATCAAAATTTTAATCGTGTGTTATAGATTTTGTAATGCAAAATAATACTTACCATTACTACTAAATATTTTTATTATTGTCGTATTTATTGCCGTACTACTTGGCATATCCATAACAACAATAATTTCAGAATAATGCAAAAAGTGAAAATGGACTTGGTTCAAAAGTGTGCAAAAAATATTACTAGAATTTTGTTTATTGAACCATGTCTGTTGTAATAACAAGAATGAATATATACATATCAAAACAAATTTTTAATTTAAGATAATACAAAATATTTAATATTTAGGTAAATAACTGGAAACATTATTAACTTCATTTAATGGAAAATTTGTGAAAAATCTACTAAATATGTACCTATTATAAGAAATCTATATTAATAAAAATGAATCGCCGAAATGTATGTACGCTCATAACTTCAGAACGGCTGCACCGAATTGGACGATTCTTTTTTTACGTGTTCCTTATTGTCATGACAAGGTTTATATGTAAGAAAATTTATTAAAAATTAGACGGCTAAAAGATGAAAGAAAAATAAAAATTTTGCATAGGAATCGCCACTTCGAATGAATTTGAATAGTTGGCGTTTCTGACGGACCTGTCACCTAACTGACGTGTCATACAAAACTATATATTTCTTCCGTGCGATTGTGAAAAGTATTATTGCATTTCAAGTCGTTGTTTGTTTTTTCGTAACAAGAAACGTCGTTTATTTTAAGAAAAGTGTTCGTTAAAGTGAATTTAGTTACGCGTTGCGAAAGTTTCTTGATTTAATTTGAAATTTTCAATATTTTAAAATTCTCAAGACAAAACATACAGATTTGATTTACGGTGAAAATAATTCTGTGTCGTTTTATGCCGAGAAGACGACAAGCTGACATACGTCCACGAAGTCAATCAAATGTGCGACGAACTACCTCAGGTGCAAATCGCAATGATTTATTTCATGGGTAATTCGGATACGGAAGTTGATCAGCGTTGTGCTCATAATCAACATAATAGTCAAACATTGAAGCGAGACATTGGGTGGTATGAATAAAACTGAGTAGATACTCATATTCGAAGTACGAAGTACCTAGGTACTTGCAAACATTGTATCTCCCCGGACACAAATTGAACATCTACGCGTTTTGTGAGAATTTAATCTAAAAATGAGCATCGGTGTGGCAAATGACTATTTGTCCTTTGAATACAAAGTTAACAAAGTTAGTTGAGTTACAAAAGTCTCTTTTGCTCCACGTTGGCCACCAACGAGCGATTTTCAAGATTTTTGTGAAACTTTGCTGGTTTTGAATTTGAATTTTCTGTCCTCGATAGTTGATGCTCAGCAAGAACCACGGGAAGGTCTGGAGCAGATCTCGCTAGGAAAGGAGAGGGCTAGGATTTGTTAATGAGGGATAGAACGTTATACAGTACAATACAATGGAAATACAATACAGGTACCTACAATCTAACTACAATACAGAATACACTACAGATACAGATACAATTCAGATACAATACAAATGCAAAGTTAGTAGCCAATACACTACCGGAAGAAATTGCACCAAAAATTGAGAATGTTGCAAAATGAAAACCCAAGCAAGCACACCCATGGAACTCGGAACGAAATCTATTGGTCGCAGCGCTCACACGCCCAAGGGAGAACGCAGCCGCATAAATCCAAGGCCGACTGACCTCATCCTTATAGGAGATGCGACCCAGCGTCTAAGGGCCAACATAACCCCCCCAGGCCAAAGCGTCTGACGACATGGAGAATTCAGACTCTGAACCAAAGAATGCACTGTTGCAAAATGAAAACCCAAGCAAATGCACCATGCAAACAAAGCATTTGCACCACTGGAGCTAAATTGGCAAGACCCAAATTAAGTTAGTAACACATACAATATACAGTACAAAATGCTTCAATTACAAAAGTTACAATATACAAATTTCTCCACGTTTGCCACCAAAGAGCGATGACGTTGCTCGCTCTTTGCTGCTGCCCAGCAAGAACCAAACAATACGAGGAGGTCT
Organism: Zophobas morio; assembly: GCF_036711695.1. Lineage (NCBI taxonomy): Eukaryota > Metazoa > Arthropoda > Insecta > Coleoptera > Tenebrionidae > Zophobas > Zophobas morio. The sequence continues at coordinate 12,029,108 of NW_026972136.1, read as the reverse complement.
GGAGTGCGTCTTGCCATTAAAAGAGAGGACTGAGGTTTGATAGCATGGGTGAAGGACACCGTATTTTGTAAATTTGAACGCCGTACTTTAAAAATGATGAATACGGTATTTTGTGAATTATGAACGCAGTAGTTTGTATATTCTAAAGGCGTACTTTATCAGTCCTGAATGCATCTTATTAACATATTTAAAAAAAAATCTGGCATTTTTGGAAAAATATCCACTTTCCTTCGTGTTCACAGCACTTAACACAAAACATTTTCGCTAATATTTATTAACAATAAATTAGAAATTCGCGAACACGTGTTACTTTTAACCCAAAACGAAGCTCCAATGTTGCTGCTACCAGACCGGAATCAAAACTGAACAGAAAGGATCGAAAATGTGACCTTTTATCTGGTAGCTCACGTGACAGTGACATCATCGTACGTCACGATGAGATTGCAAAAATTATTTTTCATATTTTAGATCAGAAATTGTACATTTTCGGGGTTAATTTAACAACGTTTAAACAAACTAATTTGTTTTTACTAACCTCGTGTTCTTAGGAAAACGGTTTTCGGTTTAATTATCATGTATTGATAGTTATCATATTTGAACATTATGAATTGTATTAATTATGTTTAAATTTTATTTAATTATATCGCGAAAATGTATAGCTTTGACCCACCAACTTCAATCGTTTCGAAAATTTATCCAAAATGTAAACATTGTCGACCAAACGAATCACGGAATCCGATAAATTAAAACTGAAGTGGTACTTACCCTGTTTTCGGTCCTTTTCGGAAAAATATCCATTTTCGTTCGTGTTCACAACACTAACACAACATATTTTCCTTAATATGTATTAATAATAAACTAGAAATTCGCTAAAACGCTCCACTTTTACGCCGAAATGAAGCGACGATCTTGCCGCCATCAAACAGAAATTAAAACTGAACACAAAGGACCGAAACACGTGACCTTTATACAAGTAGCTCAGGTGACATTGACGTCATCGTACATCACGATGAGATTGCAAAATTTATTTTTCATATTTTGGCCGGGAAAATGCACATTTTCGGGGATAATTTAACATTGTTTAAACAAATTGATTTGTTTTTAATAACTTCGGGCTTGTAGGACAACGAGTTTCGGTTTAATTATCATACATTGATGCTTATCATATTTAAACATTATAAATGATATTAATTATGTTTAAAATTTATTTATTTATGTCGTGAAAATGTATAGCTTTGATCAACCGATTTCAATCGTTTCGAAAATTTTCCCAAAATTTAAATATTGTCGAGTGAACGAATCACGGAATCCGATAAATTAAAACTGAACTCGAACTTACCCTGTTTTCGGTCCTTTTCGAAAAAATATCCATTTTCGTTCGTGTTCACAGTACTAATACAACACATTTTCACTAATATTTAAATATATAAATTAGAAATTCGTGAAAAGAGCCCTACTTTTAAGCCAAAACGGACTCTGATGTTGCTGCCACCAAACTGAAATCAAAACTAAACGCAGAGGACCGAAAAATGTGACCTTTTATCAGGTGGCTCACGTGACAGTGGCGTCATCGTACGTCACAAGGGAATTGCAAAAATTATTTTTCATATTTTCGCTCAGAAATTGTACATGTTCGGGGTTAATTTAACAATGTTTAAACAAACTAATTTGTTTTTGCTAACCTCGTGTTCTTAGGAAAATGGTTTTCGGTTTAATTATCACATATTAATAGTTATCATATTTAAACATGATGAATTATATTAATTATGTCATTTCTGCAACTCTTGAGTTATTTTCTAAAATAAATTGACTGATCTATACATTTTTTTGTCACTGTAAAAGCAAATCTAAAAAATATGAATGCAATGATAAATTTACGAAAATATACTGATGATATTTTGCACATTTTAGATAGGATTTATTAGGCAAAATTTTGAGATGACGTCATCAAGTTTTTGGGCTTGATAAACAGATATATTTTAATTAAAAACGTACCATGTCAAACAGTAACTTCAAAACGTCTGCAATAAATCTAAAAATTTAGTTTTTGCAATTCTTGATTCAATCAATAAATTAAACTGACTCAGTGATTAATTTTTTTTGAGACACCCCCTATAAGCAAAACTAAAAAATATGAATGAAATGATAAATCACAAGTATAGTCTCATCCTATTTTGGATATTTTAAAAAGGATTCATTTGGCAAAATTTTGGGCTGACGTCATCAATTTTTTGTAGGAAGTAAGTATTATTTTGAATAAAAATTTATTATGCTTATCAGATGTTTAAAACATCTGCAAGATTTCAAAGCATTCGGTTTGCAGATTCAAAATTAAGTTGTAGGTGAAACGAAGTTCACGGGGTCAGCTAGTTTAATATAAATATTTCTCGTAAAATGTACGATCAGTTTGTGCCATATATTTAAGCATAGCTTTAATGTCATTTGCCTTCTTTTTTTCCATTACTGGATTAAAATTAATAATTAAAAAGCAGGAAGTTTCTACAAAATGGTGTAATTTTTCGGAATGAAATACTTCATCATGTTTTAAGCAAATTTCTCGTTGAAAAATGAGGATTTTACAATTAAGCTCCACCCCTCGGCTTATGACGAATAAAAAAATCATCAGAATTGAGATAGGGCGGGTGGGCGCTACTTATATTTTGCCTTTTTTTTAATATACATAGCCATATTTTCACAACAAGAAACTTAGAACATAGTTAAAATGGCAATATGGATTTTGCAACAAATATTTTTACTATTAAAATTACTCGTATTTAATAACACAAAGACAACCAGCGGGCCTACCGGACCCGGGTTGCTCAGGTACACAGATAAAATGCATTGCCCCGGATAAGGGTAAAACGCAGTGAATAGTGAATTGTGGTTTATAGTTTTTAAAATACCATCTTACCATGACTTAGATTTATTACCCCCCAGGATTATATTTAAAGATACGCATAAGTACTGAAGGCTACAATGTAGGAAATGATGGTATTTAAAATATGAAAATTTCCCGTGACAGAACACTATTAGTGGACCTCTTACCTCTATTTTTGTTTTTTAAGTGACCAAAATCACCAACATGAAGTATCAAAAATTACTACTAGTATAACTCAACTAATAACTACTGAAAAAAAAAGTGAAATAAAAAAATGTATCTGTATCTGCGCCATTAATTTTGTATCTAGATGCAGATATTTTGTGCTTAAATTCGATTGTATCTAGATACTGATACTAGATACCCAAAAATATATCTCGATACTTTTTTTAGATACAAGTATCTAGATACTACCCAACACTGATGGCTAATAGATAATGCCAGATTTTGATATGAAATAGGACATGGTACAATATAATTCTACAAAATCGAACGAAATAGGACTTGGTTCAAATAAATACTTCATTCTAGTACATCGTCTATCAAAAGCTATGGAAGTAGATGAACCAATTATAACACAAATGCGAATGACAGATGAACATGGCTCCTTGGCATCGCAAGAAAAGTACTCAGAGAAGCCAATGTATTCGGATTGTACTTTTAACAATTGTACTTTTCTTTTAAATAAAAGTTAAAGTTTGTGTTTAATATCAATTTTTATCTGTCAAAAATTATCGACGGGACCACTAGGGAAAATTGTCGACAATTTAACACGCAAAATAGGGCAAAATTGTCACTGACATTCCTTCGTTTTTTGAGGGAAATAGTCATTGTAATTGTTAACAATTGTAAAGCTTCGTGGACGATGGTTTTTTGAATCCGGTATTTTCACAAGGAAGAAGTTTTTCTTGTCTGTAACATTATCTATCGCCATTTCGCACAATTCATCTTTACGGCATGCGCCCGCAATTCCCATTACTGCTACCACGTTCAAAAAGAAATAGTTATACGAGAAAAAGTGTATATATGTATAAGTAATTAAGTATGGTCAGATGCTTCAGTCAAGAATGCCACAATTTCTATTCTCGTAAACATCTCACTTTTCTTTGGACGATATCCTGTATTTTTACATTTTAGGAATGGTTTTCATTTTGGATATTTAGAAAGATCGATATCTTCATTTAAATAAATACTTGATCGTAACATGGAATATTCGCACCATAGACTTGCTGGGGACTGATATTTCTTTGTTAAATCCAGAAATACGCCAAGAGAACCGTTTTGTCCTTTTCTTTCGAATTACACCATTCCTTGAATTTGTTGTAAGCTGTTTCATGCGGCTTTTTTGATTTCCCAACTTTCATTTCTCGACCACAAAAGTGACACATTCCGTGGTACATAATATACTATTAACAACAATGATGAATCATTTGGGTATAATTCTGGCTTCCACGGGCAAAATTCCATTGATGGTTTTCGTTATGAGAAGAGAAAAATTTATGTCTGTCTACATACTGTCTACGTGTATAGGGTTTTACAGCTACAAACAACGCGAGCGTTGGCTAAGTTTTTTTGGCGCGTGTTAAAACTTCATCAAACACTCCTTTTTAAAGGAACAAGATGATGATTTTTGGTGTCAACAAGACAATGGATCCGCAACTATCGAAAATCAAATAAAACATTCCAAGCCAACAGATGAATTCAAATATTTCAAATATTGTATTTAATACCACCAAAACTTCAAAACTAAATCGAATTTGATATTTTTGCTCACCTATTTTAGTTAGATGTATCCTCATTCAATGTATCGGGTTCTGGCACCATTCTTTGCCTTAAACATATTTACAGTTTAAACCGAAATGTTGAACCCGTTGAAAACAGAAATCATGTTTTAACAACTTCAAGTTGAAAAATGTGATCTCCAAGAATTTTTAATCCAGGCGTCTTTACTACGGCGTCGGCTGGACTGGTGTTTTGGCATTCATCATTTTCTTTTGACTGTTTACTCAGCTTAAGTGTATTTTATACTGTTATTTTCTGATAGCATCGTTGACACAAATATCCGCAATCACAGATATACGCCTAAAAAAAATAAATTTTGTCTTAAAATAGAACAAGGATTTGCACGAGGGTCAATTATAAAACCTTTTGTGTATTTTGGCTGCAGCTCAGTCTTTTTATAAACTCTTTCTGCTATTTTTTGATTTATTTTGTTTTTTTAGTGAAATTTTTGATAGTTGATATATTTATGACCCCAAAAATTCAATATTGGTAGATTTAACATGGTAAGGAATTTTGAAATTTTATGTCATAGAAGGATAATGGGTAAAAGACAATCAAATTTAAACACGATTATTCGAATTAAGTCTTTTACTGGCGAGACGAAACGAGCCTCCTTGAAGTTGGAGGTGTTTTTGTAGCGTCACTATGAAAACAGACAAAAAATAACCCGTTTACCCCACATATGACGTATTTAAACTTTCAAAATAGATTTATTAAGTTATTTTGGGTCTACAGCAGCTACTTTTGAACCTTCTAGTTCTGATAAAGCACTTGTTTACAATCGTTCAAAGGAGTAATATGGTTATACCCACACAATGAAAAAATGACATTGATATTGTTTGGTATCTCAGAAAATAAGGTGAAAAAGATAAGAATGTTTTTCACTATTTTTGAAGATCGTTAACCTAATCTATTGTCAACTGTTATTTTCAAATGCAAAACTCAAGGTGCATGGAATATCCTTATTTGTTTCCTTGTGATGCTATTTTTAAGCAATCGTTCCGTCGGGTCAATAACTTTTGCGTTTTGTTTTTATTAATAGTATTTTAAGTGTACAAAATATACTGACTGGTTCGATTGTCTTCCCGTATAATCTAATTCAAGTTAAGATTGTGCAGCCATCTAGAGGATTATTAGTAAATCAACGGAGTGTATTCTCTAATGTTTTCTCTATCTTTATTCAACAATACGCGAGAGATGGCACAGTATACCACAAACTGTAAGCACACTACTAACTATAAGCTTCTATGGTTTACACAATTTTTATCTGTGTGACTGTACTTATTATTTTGTACGATGGACAATAAGAGTAACACGAAATAACACTAAACAAGAGAATTTTATAAGTCATCTGTTAAAAATAAAAATCGATCTAAATTTATTTAGACAGAACTTCCCTTGCTTCTGAAGAACAGTTAAGTCAAATTTCTTAGAAAAATTATAAAATTTACACGGACAGAAATTAATTTAGATAGGTAGGTAAAACGATTCCAATGATACACGAAACAAATCACAATTAATTATACCCTATCATCGTTTAAAAAATTGCCAAATTGGACCTAATTATCTGTCTATTAAGTTTTATAATATACTACGAGAATCGGTGAAAAGCTTGTCAATGCCTAGTTTCAAAAGCTTTGACTTCTCAAAGTTTCGACTTTTCAGTCTTCAATTCTTGGATATTTCGGTTTTTCGGTTTTTCAGTTTACCATTTTTTTATTTCTCAATTTTTGGATATTTCTGTGAGTTCTGCGATTTTCCAGTATTTTGACTCTTCGACTTTTCCATTTTTCGACTTCTGGATTTTTGGATTCTCAATTTTCCAGCTTTTCGATGTTTTAATTTTTCAATTTTTACAATTCTAGGTTTTTCGATTTCTTGAGTTTTTAGTTCTTCTATGATTCAGTTTTTCAATTTTCCTAATTTTTAAATTTTCCGCTTTACCAATTTTTTTTTTTAATTTTTCGATTTTGCAATTTCTTGATTTCTCGATCCTCTGATTTTTCGATTTCTCGATGTCTCAGTTTTTTAATTTTTCGATGTTTCGATTTTTGGATTTTTCGGTTTTCCGATTTTTTACTTCTGGGCTTTTCAATTTTTCGATTTTCCAATTTTTCGAAGTTTCGATTTCTCAGTTATTCGATTTTTCAATTTTTTAAATTCTGGAATTTCGATTTATCGATTTTTCTGTTTTTCGGCTTTTAAATTTTAGATTTTCGAATTTTTATTTTTTGGTTTTTTGATGTTTGGATTTCTCGATTTTTCAATTTTGCGATATTTTAATTGTTCAATGTTTTAAATTTTAGATTTTTCGATTTCTCGATTTTTTAATTTTTCAGTTCTTCAGTATTTCTATTTTTTCAAATTTTGACGTTGCAGAATTTTCAGTTTTCCCGATTCTCAATTAATCTATTTTTGATTTTCCCATTTCTCGACTTCTCGAAGTTTCAATTTCTCAATTTTCCAATTTTTTAACTTCTCAATTTTTGGATATTTCTTTCAGTTTTGGGATTTTTCAGTATTTTGGTGCTTCGACTTTTCCGACTTTTGGATTTTTCCATTTTCTATTTGTAGGATTTTCAGTTTTCCGTTTTTTAAACTTGATTAGATTTTTCAATTTTTTGATTGTTTTATATTTCGATTTCTCAATTTTACAACCTTTCGAAATTTTAATTTTTCAATTTTTTGAATTTTTTTATTTTGGATTTTTCAATTTTTTGAGATTTCAATTTATCGAGATTCGGATGTTTCGATGTTTTGATTGTTCAATTTCTCGATTTATCAATTTTTCCATTTTTAACTTTGATTTTTCGATTTTGGCCTATTTCGGTTTCTCAGTTTTTCGATTTTGCGACTTCCAGACATTTCGACTCCTCAATTTCTCGATCTTTTGATGTTTCGATTTGTCAGTTTTTCGATTTTTTACTTTTTATCTTTTCGATTTTTCAATTTTCCAATTTTTTAAATTTTTGAGTAACGATTTCTCGATTTGTTAATTTTTCAGTTTTTCCATTTGTAAATTTTAGATTTTCAAATTTTAATTTTTTTGATTTTTTGATGTTTTAAATTTTAGATTTTTAGATTTGTCCATTTTTCAGCTTTTCAATATTTTTCAATTTTTCAAATTTTGACGTTGCTAAATTTTCAGTTTTTCGATTTCTATTTTTGATTTTCCCATGTCTCGACATCTCAGAGTTTCGGTTTTTGGGTTCTTCAATTCTTCGATTTTTCGACTTTGCTTTTTCGGTTTTTCGATTTCTCAATTTTTCATTTTTTTAATTTCTCAATTTTTGGATATTTCTTTCAGTTTTGTTATTCCACAGTATTTTAATTCTTCGATTTTTTGATTTTTTATTTTTCGAATTATCAGTTTTTCGTTTTTTAAACATTAGATTTTTCAATTTTTCGAATTTTTAATTTTGAATTTTTCAATTATTTGAGATCTCAGTTTTTCGAGAAGTTCGGAAGTTTCGATGTTTAGTCTCTCGATTTATCAATTTTTCCATTTTTAACTTTTCGGTATTTCGATTTTTGAATTACCCGATTTTTCAATTTTCCAATTTTTTAAATTTTCGGGTTTCGATTTCCCGATTTGTTAATTTTTCAGTTTTCCATTATTAAATTTCAGATTTTCGAATTTTTATTTTTTTGATTTTTTCAATTTTATGCTATTTTAATTTGTCAATGTTTTAAATTTTAGATTTTTAGATTTGTCGATTTTTCAATTTTTTGAGATCTCAGTTTATCGAGATTCGGATGTTTCGATGTTTTCATTTTTCAATCTCTCGATTTATCAATTTTTTCATTTTTAACTTTTTGATTTTTCGATTTTGGCCTATTTCGGTTTCTCAGTTTTTCGATTTTTCGACTTCTCGACTTTTCGATCTTTTGATTTTTCGATTTGTCAGTTTGCGATATTTTACTTTTCGGCTTTTCGATTTTTCAATGTTTTGATTTTTGAATTATCCGATTTTTCAATTTTCCAATTTTTAAATTTTCGGGTTTCGATTTCCCGCTTTGTTAATTTTTCAGTTTTCCATTTTTAAATTTCAGATTTTCGAATTTTTATTTTTTTGATTTTTTCAATTTTACTATATTTTAATTTTTCAATGATTTAAATTTTAAATTTTTAGATTTGTCGATTTTTCAATCTTTCGATATTTTTTAATTTTTCAAATTTTGACGTTTCTAAATTTTCAGTATTCCGATTTCTCAACTAATCCATTTTTTGATTTTTCCATTTCTCGACGTCCCAGTTCCGATTCTTCACTTCGTTAATTCTTCAATTTTCCGATTTTTCAGGTTTTTGATTTTTCAATTATCCGATTTTTTAAGTTTGTTATTTTTCGACTTCGCCTTTTTAACTTTTCGATATCCCTATTTTTCAAGTTTTTAATTTCCTAATTTTTGGATATTGCGATCAATTTTATGATTTTTCAATTTTTCGAATCTTCACTTTTTCTTCTATTTATCAATTTTTCGATATTTCAGTTTTGGGATACTTTAATATTTCGAGATTTCGATGTTACGTTTTTTTTTATTTTTCGATCTCTGAATTTTTCAACTTTTCGATATTTTAGCTTTTCAATTTTTAAAATTCTAGGTTGTTGAAATTCTCAAGTTTTCAGTTCTTCTATGATTCAATTTTTCAATTTTCCTAATTTTTAAATTTTCGATTTTTCCAATTATTCTTTTTTAAAATTTTTCGATTAAAATTTTTTTTTTTGATTTTTTGACGTTTGGATTTCTCGATTTTTCAATTTTGCGATATTTTAAAATGTTTTAAATTTAAAATTTTTCAATTTCTCGATTTTTTTATTTTTGAGTTTTCCCGTTTCTCAATTAATCTATTTTTGATTTCCCCATTTCTCATTTCCCGAATTTTCGATTTTTCAGTTCTTCAATTCTTCGATTTTTCGACATTGCTATTTTGGTTTTTCAGTTTCTCAATTTTCTAATTTTTTTATTTCTCAGTTTTTGAATATTTCTTTCAGTTTTAAGATTTTTTAGTATGTATTTTGATCCTTCGACTTCTCGACTTCTGGATTTTTCGGTTTTTCAGTTTTTCATTTTTTAAACTTTAGATTTTTCAATTTTTTGACTGTTTTATATTTCGATTTCTCATTTTTTCAACTTTTCAATATTTCAGTTTTTCAATTTTTTGAGATCTCAGTTTATCGAGAGTCGGATGTTTCGATGTTTTGATCGTTCAATCTCTCGATGTATCAATTTTTCCATTTCTAAGTTTTGATTTTTCGATTTTAGCCTATTTCGGTGTCTCAGTTTTTCGATTTTTCGACTTCTCGATTTCTCAATCTTTTGATTTTTCGATTTATCAATTTTTGGATTTTTTAAATTTTCGAGTTTTAATTTCTCAATTTGTTAATTTTTCGAATTTTAATTTTTTGATTTTTTGATTTTAGATGTCCCCATTTTTCAATTTTACGATATTTTAATTTTTCAATGTTTTAAATTATAGATATTTAGATTTGTCGATTTTTCAGCTTTTCAATATTTTTTAATTTTTCTAATTTTTACGTTTTTGAATTTTCAGTTTTCCGATTTCTCAATTAATCTATTTTTTCATTTTCCCATTCCTCGACTTCAGAAAGTTTTGATTTATCAGTTCTTCAATTTTTCGATGTTGCAGGTTCTTGATTTTTCAATTTTTCGGTTTTTTAAGTTTGCGATTTCCCAATTTTTCAAGTTTTTAATTTCACAATTTTTGGATATTGCGATCAATTTTGTGATTTTTCAGTTTTTCGAATCTCCAATTTTTCTTCTATTTTTCAATTTTTCGATATTTCAGTTTTGGGATTTTTTAGTATTTCGACTTTTTGATTATTCGTTTTTTAAACTTTAGGTTTTCCAATTTTTCAGTTCTTCAATTCTTCGATTTTTCGACATTGCTTTTTTGGTTTTTCTATTTCTCAATTTTCCAATTTTTTAATTTCTCAGTTTTTGGATATTTCTTTCAGTTTTGGGATTTTTCAGTATTTTGATTCTTCGACTTCTGCATTTTTAGATTTTTTATTTTTCAGATTTTCAGTTTTTCGTTTTTTAAACTTTGGATTTTTAAATTTTTTGACTGTTTTATATTTCGACTTCTCAATTTTTCAACTTTTCGAATTTTGTAATTTTGGATTGTTCAATTTTTTGAGATCTCAATTTATTGAGATTCGGATGTTTCGATGTTTTGATGGTGCAATCTCATTTTTAACTTTTTGATTTTTAGATTTTGGCCTATTTCGGTTTCTCAGTTTTTCGAATTTTCGACTTCTCGATTTTTCGACTCCTCAATTTTTCGATCTTTTGATTTTTCGATTTGTCAGTTTGCAATATTTTACCTTTCGGCTTTTCGATTTTTCAATGTTTCGATTTTTGAATTATCCGATTTTTCAATTTCCCAATTTTTTAAATTTTCGAGTTTTGATCTTTTTAATTGTTAATTTTTCATTGTTTCCATTTTTAAATTTTAGATTTTCGAATTTTTATTTTTTTGATGTTTAGATTTCGCCATTTTTCAATTTTACGATACTTTAATTTTTCAATGTTTTAAATTTTAGATTTTTAAATTTGTCGATTTTTCACTTTTTCAATATTTTTTAATTTTTCAAATTTTGACGTTTCTGAATTTTCAGCTTTCAGATTTCTCAATTAATCTATTTTTTGATTTTCCCATTTCTCGACTTCCCAAAGTTTCAATTTTTCAGTTCTTTAATTTTTCGATCTTTGAGGTTCTTGTTTTTCAATTTTCCGGTTTTTTAATTTCCCAATTTTTGGATATTGCGATCAATTTTGGGATTTTTCAATATTTCAATTTTTCTTGACACTTTAGATTTTTCAATTTTAAATTTCTAGGTTTTTCGATTTCTCGAGTTTACAGTTCTTCTATTTTTCAATTTTCCTAATTTTTAAATTGTCGATTTTTTGATTTCTCGATGTATCTCGATGTTCCGATTTTTGGGTTTCGATTTCTCGATTTGTCGATTTTTCAGTTTTTCGATTTTTATGTAAATTTTTGATTTTCGAATTTTTACTTTTTGATTTTTTAATGTTTGATTTCTCGATTTTTCAATTTTGGGATATTTGAATTGCTCAATGTTTTAAATTTTAGATTTTTTGATTTCTCGATTTTTTCATTTTTCAGTTTTTCAGTATTTCTATTTTTCAGTATTTCTATTTTTCAATTTTTCATATTTTGACGTTGCTAAATTTTCAGTTTTCCTGTTTCTCAATTAATCTATTTTTGATTTCCTCATTTCTCGACTTCTCAAAGTTTCGATTTTTCAGTTCTTCAATTCTTCGATTTTCCAATTTTTTAATTGCTAAATTTTTGCATATTTCTTTCAGTTTTGGGATTTTTCAGTATTTTGATTCTTAAACTTTTCGACTTCTGGATTTTTCGATTTTTTATTTTTCGGCTTTTCAGTTTTCCGTTTTTCAAACTTTATTAGATTCTTCAATTTTTTTATTGTTTTGTTTTCGATTTCTCAATTTTTCAACTTTTCGATATTTTAATTATTCAATTTTTCGAATTTTTTAATTTTGGAGTTTTCAATTTTTTGAGATCTCAGTTTATCGAGATTCGGATATTTTGATCGTTCAATCTCTTGATTTATGAATTTTTCCATTTTTAACTTTTTGATTTTTCGATTTTGGCCTACTTCGGTGTCTCAGTTTTTCGATTTTTTACTTTTCGGCTTTTCGATTTTTCAATTTTCCAATTTAATAATAATAACTTTATTTACGGAAAATGTCCATTACATATAATAAACTAACGAGTAATAATTCTATGTACAATGTAAAAAGACTATGTGAACTAGACAATAATAAGATATAAACAGAATATAAAATTCAATATAAACTAAAATAACTAATAAAGTAAACGAGATATAAGGGCTATATAAAAAGTGAATTCTTTGTCTGATGTCTAAATACATTGAAGAGTACACCGCAGAAATCTAAACAGCTATATTGTTGTGTTAGACAAGCCATTCGACAGAAATTTTCCATTGTTTCGATTTTTCAATTTTCCATTTTTTTAAATTTTCGAGTTTCGATTTGTCGATTTGTTAATTTCGAATTTTAATTTTTTTGATTTTTTGATGTTTAGGTTTCTCCATTTTTCAATTTTACGATATTTTAATTTTTCTCAATTAATCTATTTTTGATTTTTCCATTTCTCGACATCCCAAAGTTTCGATTTTTCAGTTGTTCAATTTTTTGATTTTTCAGGTATTTGATTTTTCAATTTTTCGGTTTTTTAAATTTGCGATTTTTCGAGTTTGCTTATTTGACTTTTCGATTTCCCAATTTTTCAAGTTTTTAATTTCCCAATTTTTGGATATTGCGATTAATTTTGGGATTTTTCAATATTTCGATTTTTCGACTTTTCGATTTTGGGCTCCTGGATTTTTTTACTTTTTCGGTTTACAATTTCTCGTTAAACTTTAGATTTTTCAATTTTTCCACTGCTTTATACTTCGATTTCTCAATTTTTCAAATTTTCCATGTTTTAATTTTTCAATTTTTAAATTTCTAGGTTTTTCGATTCCTTGAGTTTTCAGTTCTTCTATGATTCAATTTTTCAATTTTCCTAATTTTTAAATTGTCGATTTTTTGATTTCTCGATCCTCTGATTTTTCGATATCTCGATGTCTCTCGATGTTCCGATTTTTGGATTTTTCGTTTTTTTTTCGGTTTTTTATTTTTGGGCTTTTCAATTTTTCGATTTTCCAGTTTTTCGATGTTTCGATTTATCAGTTATCCGATTTTTCAATTTTTTAAATTCCCGAGTTTCAATTTCTCAATTTGTCGACTTTTCAGTTTTTCGATTTTTATGTAAATTTTTGATTTTCGAATTTTCATTTTTTGATTTTGGGATATTTAAATTATTCAATGTTTTAAATTTTAGATTTTTCGATTTCTCGATTTTTTCATTTTTCAATTTTTCAGTATTTCTATTTTTCAATTTTTCAAATTTTGACGTTGTTAAATTTTCAGTTTTTCCGTTTCTCAATTAATCTAATTATGATTTCCCCATTTCTCGACTTCTCAAAATTTCGATTTTTCAGTTCTTCAATTCTTCGATTTTTCGAAACTGCTTTTTTGGTTTTTCAATTTCTCAATTTTATAATTTTTTAATTTCTGAATTTTTTGGATATCTTTCAGTTTTGGGATTTTTCAATATTTCGATTTTTCGATTTTTCGATTTTTGGACTCGTGGATTTTTTACTTTTTGGATTTTCAATTTTTCGTGAAACTTTAGATTTTTCAATTTTTCCACTGTTTTATACTTCGATTTCTCAAATTTTCAACTTTTCGATGTTTTAATTTTTCAATTTTTAAAATTCTAGGTTTTTCGATTTCTCTAGTTTTCAGTTCTTCTATGATTCATTTTTTCATTTTTCCTAATTTTTAAATTTTGGCTTTTTCCAATTTTTCTTTTTAAAATTAATTCGAATTTTCAATTTTTTAATTTCTCAATTTTTGGATATTTCTTTCAGTTTTGGGATTTTTCAGTATTTTGATTCTTCGACTTTTCGACTTCTGGATTTTTCGATTTTTTATTTCTCAGATTTTCAGTTTTCCGTTTTTCAAACTTTATTAGATTCTTCCATTTTTTTATTGTTTTATTTTCGATTTCTCAATTTTTCAACTTTTCAATATTTAATTTTTCAATTTTTAAATTTTTAAATTTTCAATTTTTCGATTTTACCCTATTTCGGTTTTTCAGTTTTTCGATTTTTCGATTTCCTGAATTTTCGACCCCTCGATTTCTCAATCTTTTCATTTTTCGATTTCTGAATGTCTCAGATAAATTATCCGATTTTTTAATTTTCCAATTTTTTTAATTTTCGGGGTTCCATTTCTCGATTTGTTGATTTTTCAGTTTTCCGAATTTTAAATTTTACATTTTCGAATTTCTATTTTTTTGCTTTTTTGATGTTTCCATTTCTCAATTTTTTAATTTTGCGATATTTTAATTTTTCAATGTTTTAAATTTTAGATTTTTAGATTTGTTGATTTTCCAGCTTTTGAATATTTTTTAATTTATCAAATTTTTGGCGTTTCTGAATTTTCAGTTTTCAGATTTCTCAATTAATCTATTTTTGATTTTTCCATTTCTCGACTTCCCAAAGTTTCGATTTTTCAGTTCTTCAATTTTTCGATTTTTCAAGTTTTTAATTTTTCAATTTTTCGGTTTTTCGACCTTGCTTTTTGACTTTTCGATTTCCCAATTTTTCAAGTTTTTAATTTCCCAATTTTTGGATATTGCGATCAATTTTGTTATTTTTCAGTTTTTCGAATCTCCAGTTTTTCTTCTATTTTTCAATTTTTCGATATTTCAGTTTTGGGATTTTTTAGTATTTCGACTTTTTGATTATTCGTTTTTTAAACTTTAGGTTTTCCAATTTTTCAGTTCTTCAATTCTTCGATTTTTCGACATTGCTTTTTTGGTTTTTCTATTTCTCAATTTTCCAATTTTTTAATTTCTCAGTTTTTGGATATTTCTTTCAGTTTTGGGATTTTTCAGTATTTTAATTCTTCGACTTCTGCATTTTTAGATTTTTTATTTTTCAGATTTTCAGTTTTTCGTTTTTTAAACTTTGGATTTTTAAATTTTTTGACTGTTTCATATTTCGACTTCTCAATTTTTCTACTTTTCCAATTATGTAATTTTAGATTTTTCAATTTTTTGAGATCTCAGTTTATCGAGATTCGAATATTTCGATGTTTTGATTATTCAATCTCTCAATTTATCAATTTTTTCATTTTTATTCGGTTTCTCAGTTCTTCGATTTTTCGATTTCTCGACTTTCCGACTCCTTGATTTTTCGATCTTTTGATTTTACGATTTGTTAGTTTGTGATATTTTACTTTTCGGCTTTTCGATTTTTCAATGTTTCGATTTTTGAATTATCAGATTTTTCAATTTTCCAATTTTTTAAATTTTCGAGTTTCGATTTTTTGATTTGTTAATTTTTTATTGTTTCCATTTTTAAATTTTAGATTTTCGAATTTTTATTTTTTTGATGTTTAGATTTCGCCATTTTTCAATTTCACGATATTTTAATTTTTCAATGTTTTAAATTTTCGATTTTTAAATTTGTCGATTTTTCACTTTTTCAATATTTTTTAATTTTTCAAATTTTGACGTTTCTGAATTTTCAGCTTTCAGATTTCTCAATTAATTTATTTTTTGATTTTCCCATTTCTCGACTTCCCAAAGTTTCAATTTTTCAGTTCTTTAATTTTTCGATCTTTGAGGTTCTTGTTTTTCAATTTTTCGGTTTTTTAATTTCCCAATTTTTGGATATTGCGATCAATTTTGGGATTTTTCAATATTTCGATTTTTCGACTTTTCGATTTTTGGACTTCTGTATTTTTTTACTTTTTGGGTTTTCAATTTTTCGTTAAACTTCAGATTTTTCAAGTTTTCCACTGTTTTATATTTCGATTTCTCAATTTTTCAAATTTTCGATGTTTTAATTTTTCAATTTTTAAATTTCTAGGTTTTTCGATTTCTCGAGTTTTCAGTTCTTCTATGATTCAATTTTTCAATTTTCCTAATTTTTAAATTGTCGATTTTTTGATTTCTCGATTTATCGAATGTTTCGATGTTTTGATAGTTCAATTTCTCGATTTCTCGATGTATCTCGATGTTCCGATTTTTGGATTTTAAAGTTTTTTTTCAGTTTTTTATTTTTGGATTTTTCAATGTTTCGATTTTCCAGTTTTTCGATGTTTCAATTTTCCAGTTATCCGATTTTTCAATTTTTTAAATCCCCGAGTTTCAATTTCTCGATTTGTCGATTTTTCAGTTTTTCGATTTTTATGTAAATTTTTGATTTTCGAATTTTTATTTTTTGATTTTTTTGATGTTTGAATTTCTCGATTTTTCAATTTTGCGACATTTGAACTGCTCAATGTTTTAAATTTTAGATTTTTCGATTTCTCGATTTTTTCATTTTTCAGTTTTTCAGTATTTCTATTTTTAAATTTTTCAAATTTTGATGTTGCTAAATTTTCAGTTTTCCCGTTTCTCAATTAATATATTTTTTGATTTTCCCATTCCTCGGCTTCCCAATGTTTCGATTTTTCAGTTCTTCAATTCTTCGATTTTTCGACACTGCTTTTTTGGTTTTTCAATTTCTCAATTTTCTAATTTTTCAATTTCTCAATTTTTTGGATATTTCTTTTAGTTTTGGGTTTTTTCAATATTTCGATTTTTCAATTTTTGGACTCCTGGATTTTTTACTTTTTGGATTTTCAATTTTTCGCGACACTTTAGATTTTTCAATTTTTCCACTGTTTTATACTTCGATTTCTCAAATTTTCAACTTTTCGATGTTTTAATTTTTCAATTTTTAAAATTCTAGGTTTTTCGATTTCTCTAGTTTTCAGTTCTTCTATGATTCATTTTTTCATTTTTCCTAATTTTAAAATTTTGGCTTTTTCCAATTTTTCTTTTTAAAATTAATTCGAATTTTCAATTTTTTAATTTCTCAATTTTTGGATATTTCTTTCAGTTTTGGGATTTTTCAGTATTTTGATTCTTCGACTTTTCGACTTCCGGATTTTTCGATTTTTTATTTTTCCGATTTTCAGTTTTCCGTTTTTCAAACTATATTAGATTCTTCCGCTTTTTTATTGTTTTATTTTCGATTTCTCAATTTTTCAACTTTTCAATATTTAATTTTTCAATTTTTCGAATTATTAAATTTTTAAATTTTCAACTTTTCGATTTCCCGACTTTTCGACCCTCGATTTCTCAATCTTTTCATTTTTCGATTTCTGAATGTCTTAGATAAATTATCCGATTTTTTAATTTTCCAATTTTTTAAATTTTCGGGGTTCCATTTCTCGATTTGTTGATTTTTCAGTTTTCCGAATTTTAAATTTTACATTTTCGAATTTCTATTTTTTGCTTTTTTGATGTTTCCATTTCTCCATTTTTTAATTTTGCGATATTTTAATTTTTCATTGTTTTAAATTTTAGATTTTTAGATTTGTCGATTTTCCAGCTTATGAATATTTTTTAATTTATCAGATTTTTGACGTTTCTGAATTTTCAGTTCTTCAATTTTTCGATCTTTCAGGTTTTTAATTTTTCAATGTTTCGGTTTTTAAGTTTGCGATTTTTCGAGTTTGCTTTTTTGACTTTTTGATTTTCCAATTTTTCAAGTTTTTAATTTCCCAATTTTTGGACATTGCGATTAATTTTGTAATTTTTCAGTTTTCGAATCTTCAGTTTTTCTTCTGAAAAATAGAAATTTTATTTATGTTTTGGGATTTTTTAGTATTTCGACTTTTCGATTTTTAAACTTTAAGTTTTCAATTTTTCGACTGTTTTATATTTCGATTTCTGAATTTTTCAATTTCTAAAATTTTAGATCAGACAAATTTCAGTTAGTATTTTACTAAGTACTTATTATACACAATATTCTGAATTTGCGTATAAAATTTCACATTAGTTAGTCCAATAATTTTTTTTATTATATTATCTCTACAATGAAAATGCCAACGAACGACAGACAACGGACCGAAGACGGACATGCGGAAGTGGAACACCTACTTTTCCATATTCTAGGAGCCACGAAGTGTCGAGAAAACTTAATCCGTGATAAACTGACACAGGAGATAATGTGATTTTATGACTTTTCCAACACCCCTCTGATGAGAACAACTAAAGCCGCTAAGAAGCTGCTTGAGAGAAGCGTGCCAGCCAAACATAATAAGAAAGAGCCTCTATTCAATTTTGGGATGGTGTCATAAATTTGCACCTAAGAAGCTGCATTGTTGGTTGACAAGGGTAGTAAAAGGGTCGAGTTGTAAAGATAATTATTGTGACTTCATAGACCCATCGTCACCTTAGAACTGGTTTGCCGCATATCCAGATCGCGTCCGAGGGATTTTCGCCTCTACTGTTTGGTGCAGATTTGCCGCATGTCGCACTTGGGCGAAGCGAAACATAGTTTAGATTCAGTGCTGATTTGCCGCATGTCCAAGCAGAAATCGATACAGTACCGTTATCCGTTTTTACGTACTTCCTTGCTGTTTTGCTTTTCAGCGTTAGGTTTGGGGTTGGGAAAGAAATCGTATTCAACTTCACGCGCAGAACAAAAAGAATAATGTGAAATAAATAAAAAAGAGACTTAACAATTTTGATGAATCTGAAATTAAAAAAAAGCAACTGTAATTTGTGCAACTCTTTTTCTGTTGTTATAGATGTTACAAATATTTTCAAATTATTAGATTCGAAATTTTACAAATTTAAATTTCAAATAGATTTGTTGTTCGATAAACAAATAATTTAATTTTTTACTAAACAGTAACATTTTTGTTTAATTTTTTCTCGGGAATGATTGAACTTATTTTCTCTAAAGTTTTAGTGAACAAGATTTATAACGCTGCATACCAGTAAAAGAGTTCACAATTTTTTGTAGTATTCTTATTTGTAGAAACAATATTTCTACATCAATAATCACAAATAATAGATACATTTTTAATTTTTTAAATTAAAATGTTGTAAAAGTAATATGAAAATTAAAATTTCGAAGCAAAATCTGTTTAGGTGGATTTTGCTTCGAAATTTATTACTGGAACGTGTACAAAAATCAGATTTTGACATAAAATGCTTGCAAATTTGAAACAGAATTGGAATGTTTCTTGACAATTATGCCTAATACATTTTTGACTTGTATCTTTTAAAAAGAATTATTTCCGAATTTATAGCTATTTACAATTTAGGACTTACTTCAAGAACAAATTCCGTATTAGAATTTTACCTATAATAACTAAATAGATGTATGTTGTTAACTTATATAAGGTACCTTACATCGAAACGAGTAATTTGTTTTTTAATATGACATTGCCTTTCTTTATCATTCTATTTGTCTAACAGTTATTGTTGCGCAATTATACGCGTGTAAATAAAAATAACTTTACAATAACTTATTTATGGGTAAATTTTTTTACCAATTAATTTAAGTGGATGGTTATATGTAATGGTAATAATAGCCGCATAAAATTCATTCACTGTTTAGGTATACCAGATATCAAAAGCTATTAAATCCAAATGTTATTGTTTATTTTTTTTATGTCTCGAGCGCAAGCTAAGGAAGTATTGTAATCAGGTTCATCGGGCGACTGGCTACTTTTATGGCTTCTCAACGTTTCATGACTCCTATAATACGAAAACTTAGGTCTCTCGTTTCCGGTTGATAAAACGCTGACCAACATTTGTAATCATCCTCCCCATCATATAACGTCATCTCCAACTTTTACAGCAATAAATGTTATATAAATTTTAAAAAATAACATACTTTTTCATTTGTTGTTTATTGAGATTTTACCCTAAGCATCCAGATTGAATTGAATTACCATAACCCTAATTTCTTGAGATTTTGGAAACAGGATATACTACATACATAAAGAAAGTTAAAAGAATTTGAAGTAATGTAATGATACTCTTTTTACATCAACATACTATTATTTATCAATTAATTGGGCATCGTCCAAAATACTGTTCATAAATTATAAGTGCAGGAAGTTTATGCAAAAACATGCAAATACATTTTTTGCGTATAATAATATGTATTGCTTTATTATTAAATATCTACTCATTTATAAGAATTATTAAAATTAGTAAAAAAAAGTATTCAAGTCTCTGTCTAGTTTAATACCTTACTTTATTAAAATAATAAGTTTAATCAATTATGTAGTTAGCAAACAATGACGTTTAATTTATACTTAGTAGGGTTCACGGCATTAACTTTTCACATTGCATGTTTAATTCGGAGTTATAATTTGAGAATATAATTTACCCGTTTATTTATTTTTGTAGTACTTCAGCAAATTTAGAAAACTGTATGTTATTTAAAAATACGTGACAAATCACGAGGCCAGGCAATCTAGAGATCTGACTGCTGGTTTGCGCGGGAAATACTGCATACTTTTTAGATAAAAGGAGTCTATGATAAGCGCACGTAGGAGATGATAGACAGAGAGCTAATATTTAGAGTTAATGTATTGGAAAGAAATAGGACAAGTTTACGTGCGCACATGGGCGCCCATAGGGGGGGGGCCCTGAGATTCTGCGTCAATTTCCTTTTTATTTGTCAAAATTAAACTTTAGCACATTTATAAGAGTAGGTACATGCCCTACACTTTCAGTTTTATTGCCACACAAACACAGAAATGTGACAAACTTAGACCATTTGGTTTTGAAACCCTGTGTTCGGCCCAGATTTGCCTGGAAACATCATAAATCTATCCTTTTTAACCGGTACTGAATTATGGGTTGTTTCGTTATTTGCTTTTTACAGTTATTACAAGAGCAAATATTTTATTGCTAACGTTTACGTCCAAAAATTCATTCCGTTTTCACTTTTTATCTGTGGTGAAGTGACATGTAAAGACGAACAGTTGTTAAACCGGCGTTTTGTTGACTATAATTTTTATTATTTATTTATTTCAAAATTCAAGCGTAAGTACTCTTGATTAAATTTTAAATTTAATAATTTATTTAAAAACAGAGAAATATGGATATCTGAAATTTCTTCAAGAAAAAAATTACAAATACTGATGATGATACTTCAGCTAATAAGAAGTATAAAATAAGTGGTGTTATTTATTACTACTGCTGGCGGTTTTTCAGAGTAGCCATCGACTTCGAGTGGAAATTTCGGTTGCTCCAGAACTGTTTCACGAGTGGGCGTGCGAACTACAACACAGATAGCATAGAAAATTATTTTGACACTTTTATTCCATACCTGGATCATTTCATTCTTTCCTTAACGACACGATTTTCCGAAACAAAAGTGTCATCATGCTCATTATTTTCTTTACATCCAAAGAATATACATAACTTAAAACCAAGTTGCCTTAAAGGGTTGGGCGAATTTTACACCACTGACAATTTTTATCGGACGAAATCCAAAATTGGCAGGATTTTGTAAAAATAAAAAACCTTGACAGTAGTATTTCAGAGAGAGAGTTAATGCCGAAGAAATATCTGTTGGTAGAGTAACTGACGATTTTGGCCAAGAAAAAAGGGATTAGCAATTTGTTTTTGATGAATTTTATATTTTTATAACTTTTTAATTTTAATATTTTACACTGTTTTGCTAATAATAAGAATAATGATGTTGTAGGGTTATTTGCGATAGATTTGATTAACGTAGTTGATGATTAAAATATATATTTATAATAGTAAAGATTTCTATCATTATATTATTTATATATACAAGAACAGAGTATATTACAAAAATTTCAGGGTGGCCCCCCCTGAGAAAGGTTTCTATGGGCGCCCATGCGTGCGCACACCACAGCCTCCCTTTCTTCTCTAAACAGTTTGGGATCATACCATAGTATCATAAATAATAATTGACAAAGAGTTCGCAAAGGAATCCAACGGAAATATTTATACAATTGTTTACAACTACCAGTACAAATAATTCTTTCATTTTCAACTGAAAAGCGTATAACTATATTAAGTACTAGATATTATGGAGTTAGGGGTAATCAAATAGATTTGGGTTGCAGTCAACATAATTGTCACTGATACATAAGACATGGAAACGAATGATTTATTTCCAAATCCAAATATACTGCATTTACAGTAAACAGTATCACTGCTAATTTTCTCTGGTTGCCCGACAATAGCTACTTGTAGTCAATATCCACGTAATGTAATAAAATACTGGAATCTAATTGTTTGAGACAACAACCTATTTTTACCCGAGTGTTCTTTATCAGTTTGAATATTTTATATAAAAAAATTACATATTAAGCTGCAATTTTAGTAGGACTGCAGCGAGTCAACGAGCCGCCTTTACTCCGCCAATGCAAAGAAAATATCATTTTATTATCCTTTGTAAAAATAATTCCTTTCTGTAAAACACATTTAAATTTGGTACTCCGTATTTCGTTCACAATTCACCATTTAACAATGGAAATTAACAATGCAATATTTGGATTCTACAGTTTTTAGGAAAAATGAATGACTGCAATGAGTTTTATCAAATGTAGATTTTATATAAAAATAAAGAAAAATAAGTCTCTTTATTTTAAAAATATTTAGAAAAAATCGAATCAAAACATCAATAACTTAACATTCATTGTTCTGTTCGTTATACTTAGTTAACTACTTCACCACGAGATTTCTAATATCGTTTCAATTTTTCATATATTTCACATTATGAGTCCTTGCCGTATTACTTGTTCTGCGCGTGAAGTTGATTAAGAAATCTTAATCTTAATTATCAGTTATAATATATTAAGTGCATCGCAATGTTATCGATAATTTTGAGCAACAATAACTCGAATGCTTGTTGCATTGAAAACGCACGAGTGCTTTAGCACGAGTGCATTTTTCTTAGGCAACAAGCATGAGAGATTATTGTTGTTCAAAATTATCGATTTCATTGTGATGCACGCAATATATTCAACAGATTATTGCAAGAACAAACATTTTAAAAATAATTTTATAATGATTTACGAAGTAGTTTGGTGTGCGATACTATGGCGACGCAAGTAAATAAGAACAGCCATTTTGCAAAATTTGTGTGGGTTTAAAAAACCATGTCCAATTTTCGTTTTGGTCGTAACACGCCAAAAGAAATTGATGATTCTATTACAAACATTACGCCGCTAAATACGAAGAACTCACGAAATTCAATCTGGAGGCAATTTGAGAAGTTTTGCGGTGAACGCAAATATGTTTTTGATGGAAACACTTCCACGGAAAAACTAGCATTCATCCTCAAAGATTGGGGGTACAATATGAAAAAAGTCGATGGTAATGACTACAAAGAAGCAGTAATAAAAACGATGTGGAATGTAACGGCAAAGCAGTTGCAAGAACTGTATTTCAATAAATTTGGTATAAAGTTTGATCCTTTTGTTGACCTGGAATTCAAGGGTAGTAGAAATGCACGCGACGCAAAACGCCGGAACCTACAAATACAACCGGAAAAACGCAAAACTAGTTCCTCAATTTTGACTCTAGAAGAATACAACAAGATTCTAAAGATTTATAACGAAGACACGCCAGATGGTTTACAGAAAATGTTTTTTTATGTGGCTGGATTAGAATTAGCTTGGAGGGGATGTGAAGGTGTTAACGTTACTATCAAACATTTTAAGGAAGAAAGTGATAATTGTGGTTTGCCTACGGGGCGAATAGAATACAATTGTATTTTTTCCAAAACAGCTCAAGGAGGTAGCCATAAATTAACAGACAGCAAATGGCTTGCAACAAACACCACAGATCCTAGAATTTGCCCTGTTAGGTAATTAAATACTGTTTCAAATACAAAATAATAATTATTTTATTATTTAAGGCTCTACAAAAAAATGCTGAGCAAGAGAGGTAAACATATAACCACCGATCGTTTATTTTTAACGCCAAATCCTGCATGGAGAGAACCTAGTTCTGTAGGATGGTTCAAAAATTCACCCGTTGGAAGGAATGAAATGGGGAAATGGACAAGAACCGCCGCAGAAGAAATAGGCATCGACATAAAGAAAAAGAAGATTAGTAATCATTCATTACGGTCAACTGCAGTGTCGCAACTTGCAAAAGCGGGAGTCGGTGAAGAACAGCTTATAAAGATTACCGGTCATGCCAATACTTTCTCCATCAAACCATACCTTCAGCTCGATGGAGATCATCATTATCAAATGATTGACAAATTACGCGCCAACTCAACGGCTATGGAAGAGTCTAATAACAAATCCACAAATTGCGCACCGTCTGCTTTGGTACAAATGTCTAAAAATATAGTTACTACTTCACCAAGCACACAAACCCCTGTAAATTACTACAACTGTACCATAATTAATTACAATTCTTAGTTTCATAATTAAATATTTGGTTAGTAACCTCTTGTTTTTTTTTGCAATTAACTGGTACTTGCTTATCTTATAGTTGGCACATCTGGCTAGTGATAATTATCGGTAGTGGTAATTGCACAGTGTGCAATTATCACGTAATTGTATGCTGATTGGTTGAATTTACAAATATTGACGCGTTTGATTGGTCAGTTGACATCATGTGACATGTGAGTGCAATAATCTCTGAAAAATGTATCTATTATTATCTGTAATTATTGCTGTGGAAATATAATTTCCACAAATACGAATACAGGTATGCAGCATTATGAATTTTGTTGACTAAAATTTTAAAGAAAATAAGTTCAATCATTTCCGAGAAATCATTAAATAAAAATGTTACTGTTAAGTAAAAAATTAAATTATTTGTTTAACGAGCAACAAATCTATTTGAAATTTAAATTTGTAAAATTTCGAATCTAATAATTTGAAACTCAATCTTTCTTAAAAAAAAAATCGAAAATATTTGTAACATCTATAACAACAGAAAAAGAGTTGCACAAATTACAGTTGTTTTTTTTTTAATTTCAGATTCATCAAAATTGTTAAGTCTCTTTTTTATTTATTTCACATTATTCTTATTGTTCTGCGCGTGAAGTTGAATACGATTTCTTTCCCAACCCCAAACCTAACGCTGAAAAGCAAAACAGCAAGGAAGTACGTAAAAACGGATAACGGTACTGTATCGATTTCTGCTTGGACATGCGGCAAATCAGCACTGAATCTAAACTATGTTTCGCTTCGCCCAAGTGCGACATGCGGCAAATCTGCACCAAACAGTAGAGGCGAAAATCCCTCGGACGCGATCTGGATATGCGGCAAACCAGTTCTAAGGTGACGCCATGTGAGAACAGCAGTCGTATTATTATTTTGATCATTTTTGATGTTCATTATTTGTTTTAAAAGAGCAGATTTTTTTACTTAATGTTTTTTTGCTGGCGTCATCTGTGGAGCAGGAATTATTCTACATTACAGAGTCCACACACGTACACCTCCAACTGGCGAATAGTTCGAACGATCATCAAGCGATGTCGCCGCTACAACAACATCTGCATCTATTTTGAAATAGATTGGCGCCCAAGTAAAGCAACATGAAACTGGATAGTTTGTCAGTCGCGCATCAACTTGTGTAATGTAAAGAGCGCGAAGTACAATTTCAAACATGTACACTGCCTCCACGACCCACGTCTAGCTTTAAATCGAATCTCTTTTTTTAATTTTATAGTATTTTATAATGATAACATCCGACCCGAAACGACCGATCTGAACTTTACCTCGTACAAAAAAAAATCGAAAATGTGTCAGTGCAAATTGTGTGTAGTGTGTGCTTTTTTGTGCATCTGTGTATATACAGTGACCACTTTTAACGTCGACAGTTTTAATTACGCTTCTTACGACACCCCGTTTCCCGATGGCCACGGTTCCATGTTCGGGTTCAGCGTGGCCCTGCACAGGGAAAGGAAAAACGGCTGGTAAGCATCGCAAAAAACAAGGAACTCATTTTCATAACCTGTTGCCTAAAATAGCGAATGAGACCAGAGTTAAATTTAAAACAGCAATCGCGCTAATCAAATTTTTTATTGCCGGTTCGAATCGCGTTATGCTGCCTTCGCAATTTCAATTTTATCGTTGTCAACACTCACCAAATTCAATGAAGCTTCGTTGACCTCTTCGCCTTCTGCTAAACACATGTCCACCCTTAGGGAACACGTGTTTGGCGATTTTGCGCCGGAAGTGGACCAGTGGCGTCGGGACGGTGGCGTTGTGCCAACGGGATATTTTTAGAGATTTGACGGGAAGTTGACTCGATACAACAATCAAGCGATAAATGGTTGCTGAAACGGAAAATTTGAGCAATTAGAGACTCTTCAAGTCGGGCGAGTGCGATTTTTCCTTACTTTTGACCTATCAAAGGTGATAAATGTGGTTTTATTATGTGTAACCTTGTGCTATTGCCAATATTTACGATGTGTGGTAATGCCGCCTCCGGCTGAACGAGGCGTTTAAGATATCATCTGTTGTTGTTATTTAATATCGAACTTTCTTTTTTTGGCACAAATTCGCACTCTCACTGAACAAATTAAAGAAATCGTTCTTCGTATTTTGGACTGTTTTGTTTTTGACGTTTGACGCTTTTCCGGTTAGGTGTTATGATGTTCATGAAGTTATTTTTCAGATCGAGTATTGAGATAATGGAGACATAGCTATTTAAAATTCTGGTGGAAATTCTTCTTAGTGGCCGAAGTTCAGACAAAAATGTTGAATATCTCAAACGTTACCTGTCACCTACACAAAAATTCATATCGCTGATAATGGGATAATGTTAACTTTTACCTTGTTTTAAAACATTGCTCATGATGTGTTTAATGTGGAATTTAAAAAAGCATAAAGTAGTGTGATTTGTTTAGCAGAGGATTAACATTCATAAACAGCTTCATGAAAAAGGTGAGAAGTGATTCACTGAGGTGATTCACCCAGTATATAATTAGACAGGATGTTAAACGTGTCAGAGTATGCAAGATAAAAAAAAAAGATAGTTTTAGGATATTTATGACTAACTCCAAGTTTATAAAAATAAAAAAAAGATTTTATATACTTTATAAAAATAGTACCAACCATTATTCTAAGAAGACTACGCCAAGAATGAACCAAGTTGTTGCGCTTCGCAACTGTTTAGTATAAGCAAAACTTTAATTTGTTTGTTTTGTCTATATATAAGTCAGAATCTGTGTCTATTTTTGAAATAAGAAAAAACGAATGTCGCTATTAATTTTAACATAATATTTATGTCGTTGTGTGATTATACTTTATATATTTTAAACGATAAAAAAATTGTTTGCACAATTTTGGGGAGTACTTGTGACAAGTTACAAGAACTTTTGATTGTACGAATAAAATAGTTAAGATTTATAAACGTTAATATACCGGATGTTTCACCACATATAGCAGATTAAATTACTGCAAAATTATCACACACGAGATAATAAATTTTTTAAGAGTTCGCCAAAAAAATTATAAACTTCATCAAATTGTTGTTGATTTCACAAGAAACGGAACCTTTTTTTCTATACATGTGTTAAAATATTTGAAACCACAAGATACAATGTGGCTTATTGTACATAGTAATTGGGTTTAAAATTGTATAAAATAACATAGTCCTACACAAGTATTTTATGATTTCGTGTTGAGTTTTTACCGGAGACATCCAAAGTTTTGGAAAAAAAGTCAAAATTATAAAACAACAACATTTTGCAATTTTAATCTAAAATGTGCAAAATATGATCAGTCTATACTTGTAATTTACCACTGAATTAATATTTTTTAGATTTTCTTATACATACAGGAAGAATAAAAAAAAAATGAATCAGTCAATTTATTTTATTGAATAAATCAAGAATTACAAAACTGAATACTCTGAAATCTTGCAGACGTTTTAAAGTTATTGTAAGCATTGTGAATCAGCTTACAAAAATTTTAGTTCCAAAATTGAGACAGATATTATCACTAATCCAGATGCATTTTGGTCTTTTGTTTAAAGTAGAAAAGGACAAACACGAATTCCTGGATGTATGCTGTATAATGATTGTGAACTTTCTGAGCCTCAAGAAATCGTTGATGCGTTTGCAAATTATTTTAATAGTGTCTATATTGATCTTCTGCTTCCAATGTTCTACCGTTTATGGAAATATCCGGCAATTCTAACTCTCCTATTTGTATTAATAATTTTCCTGAATGTGAAGTTCTCGCAGCCCTAAAACGTTCTAAAAATTCTATGACCACACAATTTTTGCAGGACCGTTGTCTAAATTATTTAATCTTATATTAGTTACGAAACAATTTCCTTCTATGTTGTGTTTAAGAAAGGTAATGTCAATGAGATTCAAAACTACAGGCCTATTTCTTTATCGTCTAACTTCGCAAACATTTTTGAGTCAGTTTTATATAAATATATTTATTTCTGAATTAGTTCGTATATATCACCTTTATAACATGGGTTTGTTAAGAAAAGATCTACAGTTACCAATCTGGCCTGTTTTACTCAATATGTCTCAGAAGTAATCGATAGCAGAAGTCAAGTTGATGTAATTTATACTGATTTTCAGAAGGTTTTCGACACAATAGATTTCTTTATTTTGCAAAAAAAACTACGTCATTATGGTTTCACCGATTCTCTAATTACCCTTATTAAGTCATACTTATTTGATCGAGAAACAGTTGTAAGATGTCGCAATCACTATTCTTCTCCATTTGTCCCAACATCCGGAGTCCCACAGGGTTCTAACTTAGCACCATTATTATTTTTAATCTTTATAAATGATATTGTTGATGTGATATCTTCAGAAAAGTTATTATTTGCGGATGATCTGAAGCTTTATAGAGAAATCATTTCAGCAAAGGACTGTGAGATCCTTCAAGCCGATGTTAATAGTTTCATCAACTGGTGTATTCAGAACCGTCTTTTCTTCAATTATTCTAAATGTTACAGTATGAGTTTCATCAGAAAACAAAACCACGTGTTTTATTCTTACAAAATTGAAGATACTCCTCTAAATCGCTCCTCGCACATAAAAGATCTTGGCATTTCTTTCGATCAAAAATTAACTTTTGCTGATCACATTGGCGAGATTGTAACCACACGTTTAAAATGTACGGCTTCATATATAGATATTGTAGAGACTTTACTAATATAGATGCTCTATTTAAACTGTTCTTCGCTGTATACTATCTTCAAAACCATAATTATCCGCAGAGAGGGTACGACCAGTCGCTGCTACTTTCTAAATTCAATTTTAATTCTTTAAAGACACGGCGTGTGATTCTAACAATCAAATTTTTGGTTAATTTAGTTAAGGATCAAATTGACTGCTCATATTTTTTTGAAAAACTTAATTTTCTTGTGCCAAGAACGAATTCGCATCAGTCGTTTACATTTTATTGTGGTACTAGTAGAACCAATATTTTGCGAAAGTCACCTGTTTCTAATATGTGTAATATAATTATTTAATATAATTTCTTTTTGTTGTGATATTCATTTTGATTCATGTCAGCATGTTTGTAATTGTGTTATTCTTAATTTTGGTATTTAGGATTGCTAATACATATATTATAATTTCTTCATGTACCTACTAAGTATACTAGTTTTAGTTTCCATTTTTATATATTTTTATTTTTAACCAATCACTTTATATTGTTCTATTTTTTATATTTCCTGCAATTGGGTTTTCCTGTTGGAAATAAACGAATTATTATTATTATTACTATTATATCTAGACTCCGATATTCTCGATCTGCGTTCTTGCTTATCTATATCCTTATCTCTTACACTCAGTTCTTCTTTCACACTCCTTCCCATTTCTCTCATTTCTTTTCTTTTGTCTCCCCTTGACACTCCCACACATATTCTTGTGATGGTGTCTCTTCAAATTTCTCCCAGTTTTCTCCTTGTACCCATGTCTCTACTAGCCCCACCACATCAAATTTTCCCACGTAGCCCTAGAACTTTTCCTTTTTTTCGCAACCCTTGTACATTCCAAAACAGTACCTTCAGCCCCTTTTCTCCTAATTTTGTACCAGCTTCCCTTCCAGTTTATTTAATTGATTAAATTAGTAACGGCTCACTTCATTTTCCAGAAAATTTTGGGAATACAATACTGTTATTTTTCAATTTCCATTTTACACTAAATAAAATAAAAAGTGAAATGGAGAAAGGAGATAGGCGGGGCTAAATTTAGCTTTGTTCTAGTTTTATGAGCAAGCGGTAGCCCCGCCCACCCACCCCTTCTTCGTTGCAGTTTCTACTCTTAATATTGTTCAGTCCTATCTTAGCAAGTTTTAGCCTCTCCCACTCACCCTTTTTTTTTCTTAGAGGATATATCATTTACCAAAATCGATCTTATATTAACAAGAACTATTCCCACCCACCCGCCCTCTATTTTCTTAGATGTTATGTCGTTTGCCACAATTAGTCTTATCCTAGCAAGTTCTAGCTCCTCCCACCCTCCCTTTATTTTCTTAGAGGGTATGTCTTTTACCAAACTTAATCATATCTTAGAAGATACTAGCCCAGGCGCGGATCCAGGGGGGGAGGCAATGGCTGCAATTGCCCCCCCCCCCCTCCCCCGACACACGACCGAGGTACTTTATTTTGACCAATTTCAAAATTTTGAAATCGCATTTCATTTTGTAAATACAGTAGCTACAACCTCTATAATCCGAATTCACGATTATCCGAACATCCAGTAAGCCGAACACGGGCTATTTCAAGTCGATGCTTCTTCTGAACTTGGAAACACGCACCTACTTGCACAAATGACGCAAGATCTTTCTACATATGTTGTATGGAGTATTTTGAAATTTTTAAAAATTGCTATATTTCAATGCACTGAATTAATTATGTAATTCTGGAAACAAGGTTTGAAGTTATCGAAGAAATGAGGCCCGAATTCTACAAGAAAAGGTATTTAGGTAAAATCGTCGAAAATGGGTCGAAATTTGCATGAAGAACATTTCATTTTTGAAAAAATTTCCTAAAAATTCTGAAAAAATTCAGGGATATGTATATCCCGACGTGCTGATTCCAAATACATATATAGCATGTTAATGGTAACCGAGCAATATTTTCGAAAATTCGGTGTGAAATTCGAATTTTTCGAAATTTTTAAAAATTGCCATAAGTATTTCAACTGGACGAATCTGGAAAAAAGGTTTAAGTTATCGAAGAAATGAAGCCAGAAGTGACTTCTGAGGTCCAAAATCTACAAGAAAATGTATTTAGTTAAATTTCGAAAATCGTCGAGAATACATAATGGAAAATTACATTTTTGAAAAATTCTGAAAAAATTCAGGGTATAGATCCCAGCGTGTTGATTCCAAAAAGATAGCGTGTTTATGGTCACGGAGTAATATTTTTTTAGAATGTATCTATTATCCATTGTTGCTTAAGAATTTTTTAATTTTGTTTAATAAAATTAAGGTTTATTTCTTGAAGTTTGTTTTCAACTGTATATGAAGTTGTTATTCAATTGCCTTTCAGATTTTTGGGAAAATCGCTGATCCGAACAAATCGTTAATCCGAACACACTTTTTTCCCAATTAATTACGATTATCGAGGTTCTACTGTACACTATACGTGTAACGAAAACAACCAAATGTCACCCATGTTATGTGAAAGAGAGTATACTAGTTAAACTTTTCTAAATTTTTTTGTTTAGAACGCATTTCTGATAGATAAAATACCACAAAAATTGCCCCCCCCCCCCCCCCAAACGAAATCCTGTATCCGCGCCTGTACTAGCCCCGCCCACACACGCTGTTCTCATTCTAACGATTTTATTTGTCTTCAATTAAGATCCACCTTTCATTTGGACTAGACAAAATGAATTACTGAAATGGAGGCGGGGTGGGTGGGCGGGTTGAATAATATTTTCTTTTGTAAAGTGAAAATGGGAACTAATAGAACGTGGGGTGTTAAAAAAAACGCGTTAATCGTACTTTTTTTGTTATACTGCTTATTTACTTCTTATTTCTGACGAAAAAAATGAAAGAACGGGTGGGTGGGCGGGGCTAAGTTTGTCTTTTTCATATAGAATCTTTTATAAGCAAGCAATAGCCCCGCCCACCCACCCCCTCTTCATTCCAGGGAATACTCTTAATATTGTTCAGTCATTTATCAAAATCAATCTTATTTTAGCAAATACTAGGTATTATAAAATTATATTTTGGAATGTTTGAAATTTGCTCATCGTCATCGAGGCGTTACCCGCACTGTGTAATCGCAAGGATGTGATAATAATGCTCATGTATAAATAACGTATAGTTTTACGTCACAACTTGTTTCAAATAAATTTAGATAAATTAAAAAGTTTTATTTTTGATAAAACGCGTACGGTAATTTAACGTACTCATTCATCTGGAATGAAATATGGAAAACTTATCTGGCTGTTGTAGATAAAATAACAGTTGTTTGTAATAATTATTTTATTTATATGGAGGTTTTGAACGTTATAGCAATCGATTGTTAATTAATTATAATGACTAGAACCAATAAATTACTGTCCTTATGACATCCAATTTTTTACAGGTCTTATCTAACTGAAATTACGCTGGTGTGTAGGGAATAGGTATATCCAAAGCTGATAACTCACCATAGGTCATCAGAATATGTAAACAAACCCCTTACAGCGAAATGTACATCACCGTTGCGCGTATTTTAACAAAATAATAAATATTTCAATGTTTTTCCTGAAGTAAATTAATTTTAAGTGTTATTACATAATTTTGACTATATTATTAGCTATTAAAGTTCCCATTCTTTAGTTATCTGTTATTAACTGAATCTATTAATTGCATAGTGGTTTTAATGTGATCAGCTCATCCTGAATTTACAAACAGCATTTACTTAAAATACAAATGTATATAAACATACTAGCATAACTTATTTTGGTCTCTTCGGAACGTCTGTTTTCACCATAAACGTTTCTCTAATCGTCCTCTTCCCTTTTCTCATGGGGTGCCCTTCCTAACGGTATTTTCTACGCACGACCTGTCATCCATCAGAAAGACATGTTTGGTAGCTCTCCGCATCTTAACTTTACATCTTGAAGGCGGCTTAATCCACTTCTTGCCGTTATTCAAGTGTCTACAAGATTTAAAAGATATGCCCAACGATGGAGGTAATAAGTTATAGTGCCTTATGGTCTCGTTGACTAAAAGATGAACCCTCTTTGGTTGTCTCGCTTTAGCTCTTCCGGGTTTTAGTGCTTTGTGCACTGTCATAAAAGCCGCAGTGACCGACTTCGCATACAATTACGTTATTATGTAAAAAAAATCACCATAACTAATTAACTTCGTTACTAATTATTCGTTAACTTCGTATCATTTATGATGTAACTTCCGGTGAATTTTTGATAAATACAGTGTGTCTACTAAGAGTATAGTGTGGTTTTTCCGAGAGACAATGACGTAATTGTGGACTAAATCGTTAGTCTAATAAGGCAATGTTGTTACATTAAATATAAATAGTTGCACCTATATTACGTAATTCGATGCACTATATCATATCAAGGTAAAGAGTACAAGGTGATATCGTGACTATAAAATACAGTGCTTAACCTCTGTCAGAAGTGGCTATAAGAATATGGATGCAAGTTGGCTCGTGCTGCTTTGAATTCGTGGAATGTTGTTTATTTATCTGTATAACAATAGCAATAAAGGACCGAGACTATAAAAAAATACTGTCATAGTTGTAGATGATTAGATTCAAAAAATGCTGTAATAATTCCAAGATTTTGTGTAAGAACACGTAACTTATTTTTAGAAAAAATAAAGTTAAATAGAAAACATTTCGTCTCAGTTTATCTCAGCAAAAATCAAAAATTGAAAGTAATATCATTATAAAAATCGAATCGAAGTAACAACGAAACTATTAAAACTGAGAGGTAAGGAATGCATGAATTCCTTTGTCAACAGCACGCTTCACGAAGTTGGACATTTAAGTACTTAATCTGTGTCAAAATAGGACAATTAGTTTTACAGAGGTTTAGAAGGATCTGGAAATACCCATCCTGTGTCATTAGTAGATAGCAATTGAAATTTCTAAAATTTGCTGTTGTTTCAACTGAAAACTGTGTATGTAACTTCTATAAAAAGTACTAAGAGCTATGTTGGAAGGAGATTGTACAATATTAGTACCTAATGAATTAATAACATTTCTTTATTATGATTTGATTTCTATATGTATTTGTTATTTTTGGCGCAATTTAAACAAAATCCAATAAAAATATTGCAAAAATGTATGTTTTATGTTTAAGTAGGTACATCACAATATAATAAACTTTTTAAAAATTAAGTTAAATGTCTTAAATATACTGTGTTGAAATACAAAAACAGTAATTTCATTCATTAAAAAAATGGTGTTTGAATAAAATATTTGAAATGATAAACTATTTTTTTCATTGTTATTGCTCGTTGTTTGATGCTGTTGTTTTGTTTGTGAAATCATTATATTTTGAAAAAGGACATACTATGTGTTTTTATATGCATTTGCTTTGAATATCTGTTCAGATTGTTTCATTTTTGTTTATCTACTATTATTATTAACAAAATAAAAACACAGAGGAATTTGTCATCGCTTCAGGCAATTAATTATAAATATCCTCAATGTACCTAGCAATATAAAAAATGTTCAAATGTCTACAATTATCTTACAATCATAGAACTGGCAACGTTAAATATTCTTTAAAAACCTAACAAATGATAGGAGACAAAAAATTAAATCACGCAGCCAGCAGCACAATTATTGAATTTAATACTTTTTGTTAAATTTTTTATCATTGTTCAAACGTTAATTAAATCTCTGAAAATGAAAATATCTGGAACATTAAAAAAATTAAAGCTGATCTCTGGAACCAAAATTAATTTTGCCGTCACTTAACAGTTCATCAAGTGTTGATTTTCTAGAATACATTTTATAAAATAGCTGTAAAATGGAAACACATATTTTCAAAGTAACCTTTATGACCATCAAACCATTAAACAAAATTTAATAAACGTAGTTCTGTAAATAAAATAGTGTAATTAAAATAACTGCAATTGCAATAGAAAAACCTAACAAATGTCACAGTTTAGCCGCTACTTTAGATTTCCTAGAAGGACAACTATGAACAAATACTTTTGAAGTAAAGTACGTTTATTAATAAGTTTTGTTTTGGCGATAAGCTGAAAAAATAATAAAAGCAGTATTTTTTGAAATTTTTAAACAACATACTCGAAACGTTCAGATTTTTGGAAAAAAAAATCAAAATTATAAAACATTTTGCAGTTTAATTTTGAATATGCAAAACCGAATGCTTCGAAATTCTGCAGATGTTTTAAAGTTATTATAAGCATGATAAATTTTTAATCAAAATATATTTACTTATTTCCTCATAAGCATAGTAAATTTTTGATTAAAATGTATTTGCTCATCCCCACTAAAAAATTGATGACGTCACCTCAAAATTTTGCTGAATAAATCTTATTTTAAATTTGCAAAATATGATGAGTCTATACTTGTGATTTATCAGTACATTAATATTTTTTTAGATATGCGTATACGGGGTGTCTGAAAAAGATTAATTACTGTGTCAATTTATTTTATTGATCAAATCAAGAATTACAAAACTGAATACTTTAAAATATTGCCGACGTTATGAAGTTATTGTAAGCATGGTAACTTTTTAATCAAAATGTATCTGTTTACCAACCCCAAAAAATTTGATCGGTCTATACTTGTTATTTATCATTGCATTAATTTTTTAAGATTTGCTTATACAGGGCAACTTAAAAAAAATAATAAATCAGTCAATTTATTATTGATCAAATTAAGAACAAGGCACCCCGTTTTCTCGAAAATTTGAGAACACGCTCGTCTTTATAACAATAAAATAATGATGACGTAAGAATTATAATAATAACATTCAGAATATTTTGTTCAGTTGAGGCTTATGAGTAATTTTAGTCATATGTTTTGAGGCGATAATCTCTTTAAAATGAAACAAATCTCTACGTGACATTCTTCCGATGTATAAACATCAACATTTTAAACTTTTATTGACACCTATGATTTCGAGATTGTGCGAAATGCAAAATTGGTCACTTCCGGGCGTTTCACTTATTTATAACTTGTAGCCAGGCAGCCACCTGGACAAAGAACTGCCGCCTGAGTTTTATTTGCGGTTTTGTTTGTCATTCTTATTTTACGTTTTTTATGCTTCAATGAAGTATACGGCACATTTTTGAAATTATTGTATTTGCACTCATATTTTTTCGATTTGCTTATACAGGTGATGCAAAAAAATCAATTTATTTTATTGATTAAATCAAGAACTGCAAAATCGAATGCCTTGAGATCTTGCAGACGTTTTGAAGTAATTTGGGGGGGGGGGGGGGATAATATACGTTATTATTATTAGTATTTTACTGCACCAACCTAAGATGACATACGTGTTCTTGCAAAAATGATGATTGATGATTTTGTTATCATAAAATTTTGTAAAATAAAAACTTATTTGAAACATACGCGTAGCATGCTTCTTTACATTTACTTTAGCATTACATATTTACATAAGTTTACTTCAACTTATAGGGTTCTTATAAAAAACGTACTCGAATATGTAATACATATTACAGTTCAAAACTTTTTAAAAATGCATTCGAGCTTTCTTCGTACGTAATTTTTTCATTGCACAATAATTACATATTGTGAACATTACTTATGGAAAAACTTAAATAAACTTTCTTGTTGAATATTTTTATTGAGTGGGAATTAAACGCTGCTTTTGGATCTTTAGTTGCTACTCAGTAATCATAGATGTACATGTAGAGGATGATGCTACTAATAGGCGTGCTATGGAAAAAATTGGTCGAATGTTATTTCAACAGAACTTCCCTCGCCCCTGAAGTACAGCCAAATTAATCTCACTTCTCTGAAAGCAGCTTTGACTTGAATTGTTTCAATTTTTCATTTTTTTTGTTCCTTCATTTTTTCGAGTTTTCAAATTTAATTTTTTCAGTTTTTCAACTTAAACATTCAATTTCTAGATTTTGCAATTTTTCCATTTGAGTTTCTCAAGTTTTCAATTTTTAATTTTTCCATGTGTAATTGTTCGTTTCAGTTTTTTATTTTCTTTATTTTTACAATTTTTCAATGTTCCGATTTTATAATTTTTTGTTTTTTCAATTTCAATTTGTTCAATTTTCGGTTTGCAATTTTTCAAGTTTTCTTTTTTCTTTCTTCAATTTTCCTATATGTAACTCAGTAAATTTTTAGATTTTGCAGTTTTTCGATTTAAAGTTTCACGAGTTTTCAATTTTTAGATTTTTCAGTTTTTCGAAAAAAACGAGAAAGTACAAGTTATTTTACATGACTTACATTTTTTTTATTATAAGATCTCTTGTTCTTTGCGTCAAAAAATTGTTGAAAAATAGCTACGTATATAGAGAAAAAAAAAGTTAAGCCCCACCCAGCCGCCTCGACTTCAATTGTGATGAGTTTTTCATTCCTAATCAAACTGAAGGGGAGAGTTTGATTGTAACATCAATATTTCTCTAAAAAATTTTAGCCTTTTAAAAACATATTTCATATGGCAATTTCTTGTAGAGAAATGGGGATTTTGCAACTAAACTCCGCCCTTCAGCTCACGATGAATAAAGCATTCATCACAATTTAGAAGAGGTGGGTGGGCGGGGCTGATACAGACAGACAGACGAAAGCGGCAGACTACTTTTTTCGGGGTTATGAAACGTCGAGAAAACATAAAAGTGGCAATTCGTCCAATGGATTTGATTACTGTATGTACTTCCTTAGCTTACGCTCGGGAAGTAAAAATTTGAAATTGATAATTTAAAAAATCGAGCAATCAAAACATCAACAAAACGAAAAATCAAAAAACTGAAGAATCGAAAAATGTATTTAAAAGCTCGCAATATTTTGAAAAATCGACTAAGCAAAAAAATCAAAACCATGAAAAATCGAAAAATAGAAAAATTTATATAAATTTATTTAAAAGTTGTATCTACTCGAATATTACAACACTCTTAACTATGTTGCAAAAAAAAGAACTAAAAATAGTGACTATTATGACAGCATCAATTAACAAACTTATCTTTATCTGTAATTACACCATCCCTATTACTTTTCGCCCATTTCAAAAGGTACCTTTGGCTGTATCAACAATTAAATATTTCCTCATCAACCAAAAATTTACAAAAAATAATTTCATATCTTATAATTTATCACTTTTATATGTATGTAGTAGAGATGTACCGACTGTAGGTCTGGCCGACTAACCGACTAGCCGATTGTTCGGCCAGTAAAAACCGACTAGTCGGCTTTGCTAAAACCGGTTTATAAATGCGACAAACAGTGTGTTTTTTTTCTATTTCTCTGGCTACCTTAAAGGTTTGTTCTATTTTAATAAAAGGAATAACTAAAGTTCCTTTGTTTTCCAAAAAATGTGTTAAACCAGACGTTCAACAATTGTACACTGACATCAAATATACATTTACTACAGTACAAATAAAAAAAATCTCGTTTTCTCGTTTTCTGCATAAATAGTATCAATTGATTGTACAAATTTTATATATATTTTTTCATAATACTAGTGCTGAAGAATTTTGTGAAAATTAGATAAATCATTTTTAAATTAATCTAACTAATCAAATTAGTTGATTCAAGCATAAATTTTTTAAATATCCTGTATAAACCATTGAAAAAAATACATGGGTACAATAATGAATCACAAGTGTAGACGCATATTTTGCACATTTTAAACAGGATTTGTCCAGCATAATTTAAGAAGGCGTCAACAATGACGACGGACAATTAAATTTTGGTCAGCGTTTAACCAGCTACATTACAACAATCAGGCCCCAGTAATTTCGGAGATTACGTACGTATCTAATAAAAGCGAC
The DNA here is from genome assembly GCF_036711695.1 of Zophobas morio. Classification (NCBI taxonomy): domain Eukaryota; kingdom Metazoa; phylum Arthropoda; class Insecta; order Coleoptera; family Tenebrionidae; genus Zophobas; species Zophobas morio. Next base: position 11,990,095 of record NW_026972136.1, on the reverse strand, counting down.
GGAAACGGGTGACTGACATTTTCTTGTTATACAAACCGTACTAAAGCGCCCAGAAAACATTAAAGTAGCCATTCATCCAATGGACCCTATTAGAAATTTCCCTAGCTCAAAAAAGGGTAAAAACGATAAAATCACCACATTTGTACTAGCTTCTCTAAAAACTGTGGTTATATATATTAATCCAATTTTCATACAAAATTCAAATATAAATACATACTTCATACTAATTTGGATTAACAGAAAATAATACATTCTACCTGAGAGGAAAAGTACCTACTGTTGAAATTACTGCAATTACAAATACAAATTTTCAAGCCGATTTTTTAATTAGTATTCAATTAATTTAGAAAATAGTTTTTGTGCTGTATGCCGACGGGCTTAAGAGTTGCTAAAAAACTAACATCGCTGAAATTTGGTCTATACACAAAACTACGAAAAATTGAGATTAAATAAGGTCCGAAAAAGAACATGTCACCCTGAAATGAATACAAAATTTGGAAAATTAACGTCCGAAAACTTTAAATACAATAAAAAATCATACACATTTTTTCCAAATATAACTATTACAAACTTAATGTAAACAGAACAATGACATTTTTTTAGTTAGGTAGTAAATTACAATATAAAATATACGAAAATTTCTCTCCAAAACAATCTGACGCATTTTCTGAGAAAATTTATTCATTCACCGCCTCCGTGTCAGCCACTATTTACAGTGTTTACATAAAACAAGTTCCTCTGAAATGACCACAACCATTTAAGAACCAAGCGTTATCGCACGTTGGCGTTCATATTGATTTATTTGGCAAGCCGTCTCAGCTCCCCGGATGATTAAACTAAAAACTAAAAACAGCTGTTCGAATTAATCCTGCGACACGGTTGACCTAGACCCACCCATAAACTCAAACTGCCAATAAAACTAGCTTCGCAAACGGTCGATAATTATTAAGTAAGGACGGGGCTTTATTGAGTAAGTTTATTATTACACGATTATCCATCGGATGAATGAATTCCATTTACATACGTGACGTGACGTAACATAACTGTGATCCGAAGGAGAAAGTGTTAGAAAAGGAGAGTTGGAATTTCTTGACGCATGCAACATATGCTCCAATTCGGACCACTGTAATTGATCGGATTAACGCAGATGAGTAAACTAAAGGCGATGGTATTTTAGCGCAAATATGGTTGACTGAATGACGTGCTTCACACTTGTGGAATACAATAGCCATAATGATCCATATTTGGCACGCTTCTTTAATGGTAATTGTTGGAAAATACTTCGATAAGCTGCTTGGGAAGATAAAGTACAAGAACGTGCCAAATTTCGACAAGAAAACAGCTGGAGAGAGGCTTTAATTGTCTCAGTTTGTCGAGTTTAGTAAATTTAGACGAGAATGAGATTTTAATGACAGCATGTTCGGTACTAGAAGAGAGCTGATCGACTTTCGATTCACAAAAATATTACGATGTATTTCACAAAATTTTGAGATGACAATATCAAATTTTTGATAAAATAATCCGGTAAATTTCAGTTAACGTTTTAGCATCTACATAATTTTCTTAAATATGTCTAATTAAACCTAATTAATTCGGCAACACACAGACCGACACAGACAAAAGACAGGCAGACAGAAATGGGAGACCTACTTTTTCATGTTCTAGAAGTTATGAAGCATCGAGAAAACATGAAATTATCTATTTGCTTCTAGAAGTAAATAGTATATTAAGTATTAAAAACGCAAAGGGGTAAAGCACCCTAACGTAGGAAGTTATAGCTTCTGGAAAATACTTAAATAATTCTAACTAATAATTTACAACCATAGAATATGCAAAACAACGACAAAAGGAATGAAAATTTTATACACAACAACATTTACAATAACACGTAGCAAAAGTAAATTTAAACGTATAAAAGTAGCTCTAAAAATCTATAATTGGAGTTAGTCCTTATAGACACACTATCAACAGCGAAGACTCATGAAAGGTTTAAAAAAAAGAATATACACACATAAACGTTCGCAAACAAATGACATCATATTTCAATGTCACTCGCTATTGAAAATAGTTTTCACTCGGTTGCATCTAAAAGCCGATATTATCTTAAAACACAACAGATAAGAACACCTGACAAAAACAGCTACTGAATCACACTTGGCACTACTTCAACTCTCGATTCTAAATTTAAAATCCCAAAGCTTAAACTTTTTCAAGTCGTTTAACCCAGCAAATTAGTACAATAGCCACATTTGAAATCGTCTGAATAACCCATACATACATTACATAACTCCTCCTCGGCGACAGCCATCAAGCAAGGTTGCAATGGCTGTAAAAACATAAGAACATCGCGAAATGTCGTCTTTGTGGAAGGTCGGCAAATACGACAGAATTCTTAGCTTCTTATATTCTCCGGCATGAAACCAAAACGGCAGTCCTGTCTACATGAATTAATTTTTCCGCATCGTTTCGCGTTCAGTTGTCTCCGTGGTACATTTGACATTCACTGCTTATGGCATTTAGGTTTGTCGGTCCTAATATGGCGTCTGACGTCAGCATTGATGCAAGTTTGTTCTTTCGTTGGCGTTGTGACCCGATTCTCGGTAAAAAGTGCCACATGGTCGATTAATTACCGCAGAGTCGGGGTATGTGTGAGATTTAATGGTTATTATTTGTCGTTCGGGTGATTGGATGGGAAAATGTCGCTTCGGGCTTGGCGCTAGCCTAGTTTCGTTGTCCGGATCGTAAAAATGAGAAAGTTATTGCTGAGGTTGAGAAAATGATCGTTTATGGGTATCGATTCTGCAATGGGACAGGGGCGGACTGGTTTGAGGTGGGCGAAAAAAGAGGCACATCGGAGGTTTTTAACTAGGAAGGCATTATAAAGGTATAACTTAGGTTTCTATTAGGTCTGTTGAAAACTTTCAATCGATTTGGTTTTGATAGAATAAATGAACTACCAGTCACTTTCTATTTAACTGATTTATAAATTCGCGAAAAAAAAAACGTTAAAGGAAAACAATATCATATAGCGGTACCTCATAGTCATAACTTTCAACCGAGAGGAACTAGTTATAATAATAGCAGCATTTTAAAATAACTATGAGAGATTTGAAAACCCTGATTTTGTAAACAGACAACAACACTCCTATAACAGCGGCGAAAACATGACCGTCCTTGAGCTCCCTATTGCGGTAAATTTTGGGTTTTTTTAATATCAAATATTTTAAAAGAGCATCGAATAAATCGAATTCGCGCTATTACTGTTTTTGATTCACCGCATCACCTCTACTTTTTACTTCCCGAGCGTGAGCTAAGGAAGTACAGTAATCGAGTCCATCGGACGAATTGCCACTTTTATGTTTTCTCGACGTTTCATGACCCCTACAGTACGAAATGAACCGTATTTTAAAATGAGTTGAATGTTATACAAAAATTCTTCCACACACTTGTAGTATACGACTCCGCTTTCAGTCTTTCCGCTTAACGTTAAAATTTTCGCAAAAACAATTGCACGGTATAATAATGTTATCTTCGTTTTTTTTTTAATATACAGAGTTTTCTTTCAACAACAGTGTATTTAAACATATTGTCAGTTTCTTGTAGGGAAGAAAAGACTTTGTATATTAAGAAAAAAATGGACCAAATATAAACCCCGCCCACCTACCCCTTCTCAATTGTGATGAATGCTTTATTCATCGAGAGCTGGAGGGCGGAGTTTAGTTGCAAAATCCTCATTTCTCTATAAGAAATTGCCATATGAAATATGTTTTTAAAAGGGTGGAATTTTTTAGAGAAATATTGACAATTAAACTCACAATTGAGATGGGTGGGGCTTAATCTTTGTTTTTTTCTTTATATACGTAGTTATCTTTCAACAATTTTTTGGCGCAAAGAACAAGAGATATTATAATAAAAAACATAAAATCCATGTATTATTCAATAATTTTGGACTGTACTCCTACTAATGTAAGTCACGTAAAATAACTTGTATTTTCTCGTTTTTTTCGAAAAACTGAAGAAATGAAAAATTGAAAAATCTAATAATTGAAAACTCGTGCAACTTTAAAACGAAAAATTGCAAAATCTAAAAATTTAATGAGTTACATATTGGAAAATTGAAGAAAGAAAAGAGAACTTGAAAAATTGCAAACCGAAAAATTGAAAAAATTGAAATTGAAAAACAAAAAATTATAAAATCGGAACATTGAAAAATTGTAAAAATAAAGAAAATAAAAAAACTGAACCGAAAAATTACACATGGAAAAATTAAAAATTGAAAACTTAAGAAACTCAAATCGAAAAATTGCAAAACCTAGAAATTGAATCTTAAATTTTCAACTTTAAGACAAATTTAAATTTGAAAACTCGAAAAAATGAAGGGACAAAAAAAATGACAAATTGAAGAAAAAATTCAAAATTTACATCGTTGGTTTTTTACTTTATAGAGGTTATCAGAAAACAAAAATCTCAAAAAAAAAGATAATTTTTCAGAGAAGTGAGATTAATTTGGCTGCATTTCAGGGGCGAAGGAAGTTCTGTTGAAATAACTTTCGATCAACTTTTAAATTTTTCACTTTTTTGTTCCGATTTCTCAATAATTCCATTTTTTGCTTTCTCGTTTTTTAGATTTTTCGATTTTTCAGTTTTTCGGAATTAATTTTTCAGTTTTTCGAAATTTCGATTTTTCAATTTTCGATTTAACGGTTTACTTTCGATTTTTCGCCTTCTCGTTTTTAGACCATCACATTTTATACGACAATATACGAGCACTGGTTCATGGAGGGCGCCGGGGCTAGAAAATTTTAGAATACAGTAATGTTGCGCCCGCCTATATTTAATAATAATAAAATAAAATTTGTCATAATAACATCGACTTACCCAAAATAATATTCTGAACGTTTTGCTGCATTACTAATTTTAATCGCTTTTTGTGTTTTGGGGAGACAGTTTGCTGCGTATACATAAACAATTGAACTTAATCATGCACTGATAATATATTTTTAGTTCAGAGACGAGGGAAGATCTGTCTAAATAGCTCTGGACCAATTTTTTGCGTTTAAAAGAATAAGTCTAGTGTTTTTTTTTTTTTAATATAAAAAAATCTTTGGGGCCTCTTGTGTTTTGTTTTTAAAATACTTTTAAAAAACCTCGAAGATGCGTGGATTTCTTTATTGGGAAAGAATTTTACAGAATCTTAAAGCCTCCTAGGATCTTTTTTTTTTTTTAATGTGTGATGTTTCGTTTTTGAAGGAAAAATCAAAATATTGTCAGAACTGAAAAATTGAAAAATCAAGAATTTAAAAAATCTATAAAGTCCAAAAAACCAAAAATTAAAATATCGAATAGATGAAAATGTAATATTTAAAAACTCGCGAAATTTTGAAAAATTGAGTAGGTAAAAAATCAAAAAAAACCAGAAAGTCGAAAAATCTAAAAATTTAAAAATCCAAATAGATAAATCCCAAAACTGAAACGTCGAAAAATTGGAAACTCGAATAATCGAAAAACTCAGAAATCGAGAAATCTAAAATGGAAAATTGAAAAATCGCGAAATCAAAACATCAAAATATCAAGAAAAATTGAGAGTTCGAAAAATGGTAAACATTTAAACTTAAAATATCCTATAAATCTAAAAATTGAAAAATGAAAAAATCTAAAAATGAGAAGGCAAAAAATCGAAACAAAAGAGTGAAAAATCTAAAATTTAAAAATTCGAAAAACTGAGAATTTACAAAATCGAAAAATCAAAAAAATTTAAAAATAAAAAATGTAAGACTTAAAGTTACAAAATTTTGAAAAATCGAATAAGTAAAAAATCAAAGTCGAGAATGAAAATTCTAAAAAATTTAAAAATCGAAATACATACTGAAAAATCTCGAAATTGAAAAATCCCAAAACTTAAACACTGAAAATTTGGGAAACCGAAAAACTGGGAAATCAAGAAATCGGAAAGACGAAAAATTGAAAAGTCGAAAAATTAAAATATCCTTTAATCGCGAAATTGAGAAATCGAAAAATCCAAAAATTCAGAAACATCAAAAATTGAAAAACTGAAAAATTTAAATACATGAATCCTAAAAGTGAAACGTTGAAAAATTGGAAAATCGAAAAGATGAATTATCGAATAACAGGAATCGAAAAATCGAAATCGAAAAATTGAAAAATCGCGAAATCGAAACATCAAAAGATCCAAAATCGAAAAGTCGAAAATCTGAAAATAGAGAAACGGAAGTGGTAAAAAATCGAAAAATGGGAAAATTCAAAATTGAAAAATTTAAACTTAAAAAACCCAATAAATCGAAAAATTGAAAAATCGAAAAATCTGAAAACGGGAAGGCAAAGAATCGAAGCAACAGAAACGTGAAAAATATGAAATTTAAAAATTTTAAAAATTGAATATTAAAAAATCGAGCAATCAAAACATCAAAAAATCGAAAAATCAAAAAATTGAAAAATCTAAAAATGTAAGATTTAAAAATCAAAACCACGAAAATTCGAAAAATAGAAAAATTTAAAAGTAGATGAAAATGTAATATTTAAAAACTCGCGAAATTTTGAAAAATTGAGTAACTAAAAAATCAAAAAAACCAGAAAGTCGAAAAATATAAAAATTTAAAAATCCAAATAGATAAATCCCAAAACTGAAACGTCGAAAAATTGCAAACTCGAATAATCGAAAAACTCAGAAATCGAGAAATCTAAAATCGCGAAATCGAAACATCAAAATATCGAGAAAAATTGAGAGTTCGAAAAATGGTATAAAATTGTAAAATTTAAACTTAAAATATCCTATAAATCGAAAAATTGAAAAATGGAAAAATCTAAAAATGAGAAGGCAAAAATTCGAAACAAAAGAGTGAAAAATCTAAAATTTAAAAATTCGAAAAACTGAAAATTTACAAAATCGAAAAATCAAAAAAATTGAGAAATGGAAGTGGCTGAAAATCGAAAAATGGAAAAATTCAAAATTGAAAAAATTTTAAGTTAAAAAACTGATAAATCGAAAAATTGAAAATTCGAAGAATCTAAAAACGAGAAGATAAAGATCGAACGATAGAGAAATCGCAACAACAAAAAAGTGAAAAATTTTAAATTTAAAAATTCGAAAAATTGAAAATTTAAAAAATCGAGCAATCAAAACATCAAAAAATCGAAAAATTAAAAAATTGAAAAATCAAAAAATGTAACATTTAAAATCGAGTAAGTAAAAAGTCAAAAAGACAAGAAAATTGAAAAATCTAAAAATTTAAAAATCGAAATACATAAATCCCAAAACTGAAACGTTGAAAAATTGGAAACTCGAATACAGACAAAATTACCAATTTCCAAACACTGTTCAGCTTTCTCTCGGAACAGGAGTAAAGTCAAATTGACAAAAATCTTCAAAGACGTTATGCATTTTTGTCTCAGCGAGCTTTAGATATTCATATTTCGTGCGTTCCACAAAATAAAACAAGAATAAAACTGGAATTAGTACTACGACATCCAGTGGCACCGTAAATAAATAAAAATAGCCGCACACAAATGCTGATGATACATTCATTAATTCCTGTAAACAACGAACAGTAAAAAACAGAATGAACAAATTTCGACCGAATTACGAAATTTTTGAGGAAGTTTATTTAAAAGAATCTATTTATACACATCACGTATATCAGTGGGATTGCATTAAAACGAGAAAAATGTGGTGCTGGTATCCGTTAGAGATAAGAGGAATATCAATTTCTTGAAGAAAACTGTGTGATCTTGACAACGAATGAACAATAATTATAGTATGCACGACTGTTTTGATTTATGTGCAGTTATCGGAGGCAAGCAATTATTATTACGTCATACTTAATGTCATGTAAACATATCGGTTATTGAGAGATAAATCCTTAATAAAACATCATTGCTATTTTTCTATTGAAAATTACCTTTGAGAAGTGAATTTATCTCCTGTTCACATATTTATTAAAGAGCCGTCAACATCGCAGTTTACTTTGAAAATATACGTGGCAAGTCTGAAGAGGTTCACGTATTACCTAGTACAGTGCGATGCACATCATTAATTCGAAAATTACAGCCACATCAGAGGTTTGTCAAAATTTGGCCCCTATAAAGAAAATATTCATCTCAAATCAGTCAAAACTTTAACATCCATTTTTCTAAAATATACTTTCTTCTGCCCAAATTTCTAACACACTGTGGTTAGATAGGTAGAATCGTCCTTAACCAATGTGCAACAAAGTTGAGGTTTTTTGTACTCTTCACATTGATAACGACATCCGTTTTCCGGGCATGAGTCAAAATATATAAACAAATAGTAAACGGTAGGAACTTTTTCCTATTTATATTACTCTAGTTATAACTTTCGACAGACGGTGGTTTTTAGGATGTAAGTTTCAATTTACATAAGGAAATTGTGAGTTCTTGTTAAAATGAACAAATAGGAATGCTGACTTTTATTTACGATTATGGGCTAGGTAATAACAACAGCATTGTTTATTGTTAAAATTCCATCATCCGAACGTGTCTGTTGTTGCCCGTTTTATTGCTTACGAAGATAAATTGCAGCAGAAGACGAACTTTGTGTTGTGTTATGGATTCTACAGGATAGCGAGTTTTCCGTACGTGTGTTCTGTGAACTGTATAATTAAATTAAAGTAAGAATTTGGACTGAAATTGAGCTATCAATAAAATATGATCTTGTAATTGTAGATATATTTTAATAATTAGGTGTTATTTTAAAATATCTAACAAATCTATTAATAAAACTGACATACATAAAACGTGCACCTAAGCAATCTTTTTCATGTACATCATATTCTATTATGACGATATCGATTTTTCTAATAAACAATAAATAAATGCAAAGTAAAACACGTACAAAAATTGTACAAAATGAAATGAATTGTATGGCTTTCAAGATCATTGAATAAATTAGTTCACCGAAGTTTTAAGGTATAACTCGTAGATTTGTGTGACCACGGCGCGCAACTGACTCATGCTCGTCTTTTGCAGTTTTTACCTCTTTATTCTAGGCAATACATCATGAGTATTCGAGTATTCATGCTATTATTTGCTACACAAATTTGATTTGTGTGATTTTTTAATACTGTTGTTTTTTTTTAAGTTTTAAAACGTTTTCAGTGTTAATTTAAAAAATATAATGAGCAAAAATGCCGTGTATTGTATGCACTTCCCTGAACGATTATTGTCATTTCAACGAGTTTAAAGTCCCTTAACGATTTTCATTTACAGTTTATAATTGTACATAAAAATGAACACTAAAAACAACTTTTAGCAGCACATAAACAGACTAATTTTTGTTTCATTATCTAATGTAATTACCATGTATAACAGAGCATGAAACACATGCTATAATTAACACATGGTTTTAGAAAATTACCATGAACACGATGACCACCAATTAGTTCTCGAGTGATTGATGTATTACTTTGCGGATGAATAATGATTTTAAATTTAATATTTTTGTAGAAAGATGATGAAGATTACGTGCAAAAGTCGTAAAATGAAATCTTAATAATAACCTGATGAGTGGATATTAAGTCATGCAGCTGATGCATATAATTTTTATAAATATGCGCGCATTGTTTTATAATAACACGAACACAAAATATTGAACTTATTTTTAGTGCGCTAAATGTCATTCTTATTGACATTTGTTATTACTGTGTACGCGTTAACTTCGGTCATGGTCAGCTAGAATATCGACTATTACTTTTGTATTTCTAGATATTGTCCGTTGTATATGTTATATTTTTGATTTACGTATGGTCCAAGGCTAATCAAATTGTCTGGGTCAGTGCCCGGCTGCAATTCAATTGCATCCCGCAACGCCCGGACCTCAATAAAATCTCGATTAAACCAGCAAATTTTAATTTCCGGTTTCCTTGATATTTCCTTCGAGATGGGTATTTATTGAGAAAATTGTCCATGAACACAACCCATTTATCACCCGAGCCATGAACAAAGGCTCTACAGACTTAGTTTCGTAATCGATATTAACTTTGGCACACCCTTCCTGTTTCAATCCATCAAATTAGTTCACTGGGTTATAATAATAATATGATGTATTGTCCACACTTCATGACTTTATGACACTGTTGTTTGTTTTGTCGAATGGGTTGTTGTTTGATTTAATGTTTTTTTGTTGTTTACAGGTTGATTGTGGGGGCGCCGGAAGCCCAATCTAATCAACCCGGAGTGATACATGGCGGGGCCGTTTATAAGTGTCCCACCAACAGGGACGGAGGTTGTGAAGAAATACCCTTCGACACTAAAGGTAATTTGAAGTTTCTTGGGATGGTTAGATGAATTTGGTTAATTTATGGTGCTCCGATTAAAAACAATGGGGTCCAGAATTGTAGGCAAGAGTGGTGTAAATGTAGATTTAAAACGAACATGGATTTTTTTTAATCTAAATATATAGCTATCGTAAAAGGGATATGTTGTCGCCGGTGCACGAAATGGTACTTTAAAAGATGAGACAGTTAGGAAATAATTGATTTCTACTGATTTATTAATAAGAGCTGTGTTCACTAGTTTTACTTTCTTATTTTTTTAGTAATAGTTAGCTGATTGATTTTGATGATTTGGAAGTAAACGTCAATTGTTAGGTTAAAATTAAAAACAAACAAGACGACATGTCAAAGTTGTTACACAAAGCAGGCAACTAACAGCTCTTTTCCTTTGATTTTTATTTCTAGTGGCATGTTGTCTCAATCTACCCTTTCCCCCACTTTAAAACTCTCTATTTCCTCCCGTGCCTCTTCGTTGACAATCCCATAGTTTATAATTGATTCTCCCCTAGCCCCTACATACGTCCATTCTCCTTCTTCATCACCTTCCTTGTTTCCATTCAAAATTTCCCATCCCATTTCTTCTATTATCTTCCACAATATTTTCCCTTCTTTGTTATTTGCTTTGTCTTTTGATCCTCTTTTCTCCCCCTTTTCTTTGTCTATCATTCTTGTCCCCTTATCGCCCAGTCTTGCGTTAAAATGCCCTCCTATAAGTATTTTCTCATTTTCTTTTTCTTTTGTTTCCTTTTCTATATTTATGATGATGATGTTTATTAACGGTCAAAAAAAAACAATTAAAATAATAAAAACGATAATATGGAATTGAAAGTGTAAGTGAGAATTTCTTACTTGACGAGATGGAACATGTATCATAAATAAAATTAAAATATTTGAACAAGTAACAATACCAGACAATACTTATAAACAAAACACATGTCAAACATTATTCTTCTCTTAGAAAGTAACGTAAGCCCAAAATAACTTATTATCATAGTATAATTAAAGTTATTGAAAAATATATTGAACTTATGGCATAGAAATTTGACGATTTTTTTTGAATGATTTCAATTCTTTGACTGTGCATCTTATAATAAGGAGACCATATAGTAACACCGTATTCGAGGATCGACCTTACAAAAGATGAAAACAAAACAATAAAAGAGCTAAGATTTGAGAACTCACTACAGGTTCTTTTTACTAATCCTAATATTTTATTTGCTTTAGAAACAATATTATTTATGTGAAAAGTAAAAGAGAGTTTACTATCAATAGTAATTCTTAAATCACAAAAACTGGTCACATTTTCAAGAACAATAGAAGACAATGTATAATTATAATGTTCAGAACATAATTTACGACTACATCTTAAAACCTTACACTTAGGTATGTTAAATTCTAGTCCATTTTTCTTACATCAAAATTCTAAAAAGTTCAAATCAGATGGTATCATATGACAATCAGAGGGGCAAGTAATTTTTTTAAAGATTTTTAAATCATCTGCAAATAGTAAAAACTGACTAGATTTTATAACATCTTTGATATCATTTATAAATAGAGAGAAAAGCAAGGGCCCTAAATGGGAACCTTGCGGAACACCGGAAGATGGAATTATACATTTTGATTTAAACCCATTTATAATTACAAATTGCCTTCGATTACTTAGATATGAATCTATCCATGATAGTAAAGGATCACCAATTCCAATCTTAGCCAATTTTAATAGTAGAATACGAATATTCACCCTATCAAAAGCTTTTGCCAAATCAGTGTAAATACAATCAGTATCGTAACCATTTTCCATATTATTAACTATATAATTAGTAAATATCATTAAATTAGAAGTTGTCGAACGCCCTTTAAAGAAACCATGCTGTTCATCTAGGATGATATTTTTTACATGGAAAGACAAAATGTCACATGTAATTGAATCAAATATTTTGGCTATAGGTGAACCAATACTAATAGGTCTATAGTTTGAAATATCACTACGATGACCTTTCTTATAAATAGGTGTAACATAAGAAATTTTCCATAGTGTAAGAACTTTGGATAATTGTAAGATCTTTTATATAAAATTTGTAGGGGAAAACATAAATTGTGAGCACATTGTTTTAAAAATAGTGATGGAATACCATTTGGATCTATTTTAACAGAAGAATCTAAGGAAAGTAATTTAGACAAAACAAGGTCGGTGGATATTTCAAATGAATTAATATCAACAAGATTGTCTTTCCAATTTGATGAACTCATATTAACATCAGTATCAGCTACCGTATATACAGTTTGAAAATAAGTAGCAAACAAATCTGCAATGGATTTAGAAGAATCAGCTATGGTATCACCTAAGAACATAGAACCGGGGAACCCCACTGTATTAGATTTTGATTTCTTGACAAATGACTAAAAACCATTACTATTAACAATAATATTCTGCTCAACACTTCGAATATGATTTTTCCTACACAAGTTCATAGCCAACTTACCTCTAAGATCACAAAACTTTACGTAATCTGAATATAATCCAGTTACCTTAAAATTCCTATGAGCTTCTTTTTTTTTCACAATAAGAGATCTTGTATGGTTATCAACCCAATAAGGAAAATTGTTCTGAGTTTTTTTAACAACAATAGGAACAAAACGAGTTATAAGAGAATTTATGTGAGAATAAAAATAATACATACAATCATCAAGATGAGAATAATTTTTCCATGGTAAATCAATCTATTTGCTCCAGGTAGGTATTAATTACATCAAATGACGCGTTCTTAAAATCCAAATAAGATGTGTATATAGTACGATCTAGTAAAGGCAAGAATATGTCACTAATTTTAATAATAAAGGCAGGATGATTTATATCTTTCGGTAATAAGGATAAACATTCTTCAATGTAAGTGCAGTATTACTAAAGCTTAAATCCAAAATTACATCATTTCCATTCAATATAAAGTTGTATTGAAAAAGACCACTCACAGCGAAATTGTCACAAATTAATTCTTCAATCATTGAAACAACGTTAACAGGTATTAAATAATTACAATTAGTATCACTTTTCCAGCTCAATCCAGGTAAATTGTAATCACCAACAATACATACTGTAGTTTCAGGGTAATCAGCAATTAAAGAATCAACCAAAGATATATGGTCAGAATACACAGCTAAGGGTGAATTAAACCGAAAATACACAGTTCCAATTATAATTTGAATGCCATTAAACGAGATTAGTATCCAAACTTCTTCTCTTTTAAGAGTATCAATTTGCAGTAAAGTAGAAGGAATATTCTTTATAACAGCTATCATTACACCACCACCACGTTCTTTATTCGTCTCTAAAAAGGATCTATCCTTTCTGTAAACAACACATCTATCATCTATAATTTCCCTATTAAAAAATGTGTCATTAAGCCAAGTTTCTGTTAATGAAATTATCGGATAGTTCTCGCACAATACATTAGAATATAAATTACTGATTTTAGTTCTCAACCCTCTAACATTCTGATAATAAATAGTTAACTCTGAGTTTGATGATGTGGAGTTTTTTGAAAATTTGATTGTCTTCGTACACTACGAGGACTAAAATATTTACGCACAGCAATACCGATTGGCCAAAAAGATGGATCCAAAACTTTTTCAATTAATGAGAAATCGATTGATAATTTAAAGGAACTGTATTTATCAGGGAACTTGGAATTTAATTGTTCAAGTTCAAAGGACTGAATATTGTCCATATTGTCATTTGCGCTACAAACACACTGTAATTTATTCCTAATATAATCTTCAATCCTACTAATATTAACCCCAGGATTTACTCCTGTGACATGAATGTCTTTTTTTCGTCGCCTAGTGACAGCAACAAACTCATTACTACGATCTTCAAGAGCATCTCCATTTTCATTGGTGACTTGAGAAGTATCAATTATCAAGGTCTTCATTACCCTCGTTTTACTGGTAGCATTAGTAATATTGGACTTAACTGGAGCATTTTTATTGGGTTCATACACGTTTTGATTATCTTCCACAACAGCTGAGCGAAGGTTTAGATTTCTTTTAAACGATGTTTTATCCAGGTTTTTCTGAGGACCGTTCTTGTCACTATTACCACTAATTGTGAAGACATTACCTTCAATTTCATTACTAGATAAAACTGATGATTTTTCAGATAAACGATCATCATCCCAACAAGGCAGTTTTAAAGAACTATACGGGGTTTCTCTTGTTGACATCTTCGCCATCTCGAAAATACTTGATTTTAGAATCTGAACCTCATCTCTAAGTTTTTTAATTTCGATCATTAGAGGAGACACAGCCTTGTCGACCATTTTAATTAACAGATTGGAAAATTCATCACTATTCAAGAGCTTTAAAACATCTTGAGCAGGAGATGTAGAACCATTGGAACTTACAGATTCATTCGAATCACCACAGCACTCATCACATACTAGCTCATTATTCGACAGAAAAATAAGCTTGTTATTCCTTTCTTGTACCACTAAAGCACAGCTTTTATGAAAGTACGTATGACACTTAACACATGACCAGGCATTAGACACTTTATTTTTACATTTTCTGCATTGCTTATCAACATCATCATTTGTTTTAGAAGACAACACTGTCTGTCTTATGTTAGTTTCTTCCATTTTCTTGCGCTATAAACGATTATTATTTCCCATCGATTGTTATGCAGCTGTATTACTTTCTTCATTAGTCCGTTTTTATTATTACTTCCCTTTTCCAATTCTTGCATTTCTTTTCGAATTCCCATTACTATTTCCGCGCTTGCTTTCCCCTTTTTCTTTTGCTTTGTCGCCCCTTGACACTTCCACACATATTCTTGTGGTAGTGTGTTTTCAAATTTCTTTCAGTTTTCTCTTTGTACCCATTTCTCTACTAGCCCCACCAAATCAAAACAGTATCTTCACTCCTTTTTTTCCTAATTTTGTACCAGGTTCCCTTTTTGCCATTTCTCTATCTGCATCCTTTATTCCTTTTCCTTTGCCTTATTTCCTTCCACACCCACAAAAATTTACTGCACTTGTTATGTCTATTAAAATATCTACGAAAGTCTCTTGTTTTGTCATGAACGCTTTTTTAATTAATAAATCGGAGTTGACTGGATCTAAATTACTACAATTTTTATCGTCGCAAGACAGAGGTCGATTTTTTGCTAAATATTCAACTGAATTCAATATTTTTATTTAAAATCAAACAATTTCACCATTTTGTTCAAGTCACATGTTCACTCTCGTTTCAATTTCAAAAATGTTCTATAATCCTTTCGTCAGTGTTCAATTTCATCTTGCAACAGAAACACCTGACTGCTGAGGAAAATGATATTCTTGCGTACAAGCCGTTAAAAATAACACGACAAAATGAACAAACACAGTTATTATGAGTAAATAAATATAAATCAATTCTACAAAATTAGTTGGTATTCAAATGTAGTTGTAGAAAAAGTGAGTAACTCTTTCGTCAAATATCTTCGGCGTTCTGGACCTTTCTTCTAATTTAGTCACGTTTCATTAAACAACTTCTTCTTCTTTATTTTATGTAATATAGTCATTTTACATATATCTGACATAACATGTTTATGGATTTTTCTTATTTGTCTTACCCAGAAGACTTATTACTCGCATCACGTTCCGGACTAAAAAACCTACATCTTGCCCCATTTTCTTCTTTCGTTTTACGTTGTAAATTAATTCGTAGAGGTTTGTATTGCTTTTAGTGGTTACTTTTCCTTTAAAGCTTCACTTTTAACTATATCGTAACTTGACTTTATTACCATACTCGCTTCTAATCCTGCGATACTACGGCTCTGCCAGCGTAAACTGTAGAGTAAACAACACATGTCAGTCCTCACGTGACGGTTCAATTAAAGTGTATTAGCACGTGCTCGGCCGCAGTCTATGGTATAATTTCATGTCACACGATATGGGTTTTTATGTTGGTGGGTCGCAAGCCAGACCACACATGCTACAGTTAATTAGAGGACTCGATTCGGGCTTCAATAGTTGGCAATTACGTTGCGTGTGTCACTTTACGTAACCGATTCGAGTTAATAATTCAAGAGACATGAATAGGAAATGAGACAGGAGGCGATTTTTCCTAAAGGCTTCGACAGCAAATGCAGTGGCGTAACAACGCCATGCGTTGCATGTATCGAACAGAAGACTCTTTTTCTACTAGAATTTTTTTACATTTACTTACTTTTCTCACCTTATTATTTTAACATTTACCTGCATAGATATGAGCTACCAGTCCATTTAGCAACTCTTCTGAAAACTGTAGAGTGAGCGAAATAAATCTCCATTTATGCAGATACACATCTCTGTCACAAATTTGCATCTCACGATTTGTACTTGTAGTATTCATGAACATTTACAGTTTATCTTTCAAATCAATCTGCTGGATGCTGTTATTTGCTTCGCTAACATACTGTACGGATGTGTATAACCAGAAAATCTGACAACGCAATACATAACAAGTACTAAAACACAGAATATTTACAATGAATCCTTGAACTTCTTTGCCAAACTATGGAGTGACAGTGACCATTTGGTTCGTAGTGGATTATTTTGGTACTAGAGAATACTCATTACATTAAATTATCTACTCTACCACTGACATATGCAAAAATAGATTACTTTTTGTGGTGACGAGTAGATTCGTTAAGATCTCCAAAATTTATATGTTGCTCTAAAAATAACAGTAGTGTCCCCTCTAATAAAATCGTAACGTTTAAGTTTAGACTCGTATAAATTTTGAGGTGTCGCTGTGTCGCTGCTGAAACGATTCCATTCGTTACAATATTGTTGTGTATATGGTAATGTGTTCAGCTTTAAGGCATAGATTAATGCAGATAAAGGCAAAAAAAATTCCAGTGCGCATGAAATTGCAACGTTCCATTGTATGTAGATGTCGGCTTGGTTGCTCTATATAAAAACGAATATTTTATTGAGGCGATTTTGTAATATCGTAAAACTGTTTGCCTTTTGTGGTTTTGGGATGTGAAGTTTGTTTATGATTTTGATGATGTTTATTGTTGTCTTCGCTTACGGGACGTTGAATATTGAAAATTTTTCTTATCGGTCTAAAGCAGTGGTTCGCAAACTGGGTGCCGCGGCACACTAGGTTGCCGCGGATCCCCCAAGAGGGTGCCGCGAAAATTTTATAATGATGTTTGTAAATATAAGCACAGAACCAACTTTAAAAAATAATAATTGATGATCTGATTTTATTAATGTGGTACAACTGTTCAGTAATGGAAAATGTGTTCTGAACATGTTAATTTTCTTCATACTGAAGTAAGATGGCTATCTAAAGGCCGTGTTTTTTCCCGATTTTGGGAATTAAGAAAACAGATATAAACGTTTTTTGAATCAGAAAATATTGAACAATTTTTTGACCTATTAAACTAATATTTTTGAACACTTAAATAAAATATGTACATTCAAGTATGCAAGGTAGAAATGAAAATATTTTAACCTGCAGTGAAAAAATTTTGGCATTAAAAGACAAGCTTAAATTATGAAAAACAAATATTTATAAAACAATCTTAACATCAATTACATATTATACAAACATGTGGTAAAGTGTTTTTGATAATAAATTAGTTACAATTAAAACTGTTCTTGGTGGGGTGCCGCCAAATTTTGTTTAAAATTTTAGGGTGTCATCAATAATAAAAGTTTGCGAACCACTGGTCTAAAGTTTCAGCTGAATGAGTGTAAATTCGTTTTTTTTTTAGATGATCAACTTTTGCTTGGTAAAAAAATCTTTATGTTGACTTTTTTGTTTCCTTTTTTTTAAAAAATCGACTTATTATGTAAAATATGGAAATCAAACGAAACTGTTACTCAGTTTAATATATAAAGTTATTCTTCTAAACATTTGCAAGTTATGCTAAAAATAATAAAGAAATAAGGGTCATTGTCTGACTTTTTCGAAAATGTTCAAAGTTGTTTTCCAGACAAACCGATTGATTTCTATCGCTATGTGTTTCTTCAACAATTGTGAATTTATTTTAAAAACAGAAAAACATGTCAAAATTGTTTATGGATCGGATATCTCTAAGTGGAGGTAAAAACAATGTAAAACGGTTGAAGTCGAACTCCACATTTATGAATTAAGTATTTTAAAATAAAAATTGAAACAAAATCATGTTTCGACAAACCTCTGTGCTCATCTTCATGAAAGTTAAATTACTGCCGCACCTCAAATTATAGGCACTGCGGCAATTTATCAAATTGAACAGAATTTTTATACACAATTTTCAGATACTATTTTGAAAATATTACCCACTCAGGAAATTTAGCAAATTTATTAATTTATTTAAATTTAAAACTTTTTATATTCTTCACGCGTAAGTCACGTTTACACGTACTTCATTAAAATATTTACATGAAAAGTCTTACTGGAATACTGTTATGATTTTTGTATGTCAAAATATACCGAAATGTAGATATTGCAACAATGCGACATTTTTTTACCGAATGCAAAAAATGTAGTAGTATTGTCATTGATAAAATTTCTGTCATTTATAATTGGAAAATACACAAATTACTTAAGCTTTAACAGAAAACAAAGCAATGGATTCCAGAACTAAAGTAGAGTGTCGAAATGTTAAATATTCTCTGAACACTTAATTTGTGTTTATACAAGTAAAATTATAAATTAAAACAAGTGTAATACTTAAAGAAATTAAAAATTAAAAAACCCTGGCAAAAAATAACCCTTAAAAAATCTGAAATTGGTTATGAGAACTAATTTCTTCATCATTGCGTTGGGGGTTAATAAAATGAACAGAAGAACTTGTAATTAAAGAAACGTCATCTATGGCAAGCCTGCTTGAAGTCTACATATGCAGTTATTGTTTTTTCTTCTTTCACCCTCCAAGACAATACGAAGCGAGTTATTCATCAAACCACCCTCGTAAGAACATTCCCGATTAAACCAGCTTTCAAACAAAAGAAATTGCATTGAAATCGGTTCATCCGTCAGAGTGAGACAAAAGGGTCAAAATTACGATACCTCTCTTCTTCAGTCGGGAGTTAATAAGCTTTATGAGCATAAAAGCAAAAATCATAAAGTCATCTCTTTTTTCCTTTTTCTACTTGTAGCTATGATTTTATATTTAAATTTACTCTAAAATTTTGACCATTATTGAACTATTTTTTTCTTCTGTTATTTATTTTTCATTGAAAAATATTTTGAGTGAGAAAATAACTTTGTTTAAAAACATTTTTTTTAATCACCATGTAAAATTTTGAGCTACTTATTGAAATTTACACTTTAATTAATCGAAAAAAGTAAGATTCCATGTTACATTGATAAACTAAAAAATTTCAAATCCATGAACAAACGCCTTCTGTTGGTGGGAGATTTGCCAGTATGAAAGATGATTTAATTCTCGCCAATTGATTTTCGAAATCTTAATTGATTATTGTCATTTTTACCTTTATAAATCGATTTGATTAATTGTAATTAATTGTAATCCATTTCTTGCGATGTGTTCTTTGTTTGCATGTTTTTTATAAAAAATATTGGCCAAATTTGACAAATTTTTATCGTCTAGCTAGCCGACCCGGCAAACGTTGTTTTGCCAGATACATTATTTGTACTGAATATTTTGGTAATTAAATAAAAAATTAAATTAAAATAAATAAATCAATTATAATGAAATGAAATTATAAATTATCCATCAAAATTTATCGTACGACAATGATTATATTGAACAGCTATCTTGCAACCCTATTGCGCATCTGTGGATGAAAGTAAAGATACTCATATCGTTATCAAAAAAATGGGGGTTGGTAGTAGAAGGGTCAAAATTTAGGGTTATATGTATCTTCTGATGACAAATCTTGAAAAAGTTAAAATAAAAAATTTCCAAAAAATAAACAAAACATTTTTTGGGATCTATTCTCAGAGCTACACAAAAAATTTCATAAAAATCAGACAAGCCGTTTCGGAGGAGTTTGGTTACAAACACTTGTGACACGAGAATTTTATATATTAGATAATGAATTTACGATGTTTTTCTTTCCTTTTCCGGCAAATCCAGATGTTGTATCGCAACTACAAAAAAAATTGGTCTAAAGAGTTTAGACAGTACTTCCCTCGCTGTCGGAAACGTGACGACTGCATGCCTATTATGTTTTTTTTTCGCAGTAGATTTCAAAGCATTCGGTTCTGTAGTTCCTGATTAAATCAATAAAATACATTTACGCATTAATCAATTTTTTTGGGTCACCCTGTATATGCAAATCCAAAAAATATGAATTGAATGATAAATCACAAAAATAGACTCATCATATTTTGTACATTTTTAATAGGATTTATTCATCAAAATTTTGCGATGACGTCATAATTTTTTTAGGGGGGAAGAGCAAATACATTTTGATCAAAAACTTACCATGCTTATGATAACTTTAAAACATCTTCAAGATTTCAAAGCATTCGGTTTTGTAGTTCCTGAGTAAATCAGTAAAATAAATTTAGGCATTTATTAATTTTTTTGAGTCACCCTGTATATGCAAATCCAAAAAATATGAATGGAGTGATATATCACAAGTACAGACTCATCATATTTTGTACATTTTAGATAAGATTTATTCGGCAAACTTTTGATCTGACGTCATCAATTTTTGGAGGGGATAACCACATATATTTTGACTAAAGATTTATGATGCTCTTTATAGCCTTAAAACATCTGCAACATTTCAAAACATTCGAGTTAGCACATTCAAAATTAAATTGCAAAATGTTGTTTTATAATTTTGATTTTTTTTCCAAAAATCTGGACGTTTCGGGTAAAAACTCAATACGGAGTCGTAAACTACATGTGTAGGACTATGTTATTTTATACAATTTAAAACCCATTTACTATGTACAATTTTGAAGTGACGTCATCGCATTAGTGGTGGGGATGATACGACAAATTTTGGTTAGCGTGATTACAATACTTCATTTTCTTACGCTCGGGAAGTAACAATGCAGAAATGCAACGATATTTTTGAAGGATTCATATTTGAAATGATTGAAAAATAGAACATGGTTTGAGAAAATAAATGTCATAATTATTTGAATTCAATTGATTCAAAAGGACCAAAAGATCAATATCTTGACCCACAACCATGACAGTTTTATTAGTATCTCTGGCAGTTTCTATCGAGGTCTTAATTATGTTATCATCAGCATCAGCATCTTCTTCTGCTTTTTTACAGGAAATTTGTGACTGTAGATTCCAAAAGTTTTTTTTAAATAAGTCAGTTCGCCACAATTCTCTTCAATTAACTCAGCCTGCACGAGTATTTTTATATGGGATGTTGTTGTTGTTCATTCTTCTGATGGGCTAAAATTTTAGGTCATTCAGATAGGTATATGTATAAGTTATCTTAAAATAACAATAAATAGGCACCTACGCATATAATTTAAAAATTATATTATATTATATTGTATATGTCTTATAAAGTATTAAGTTTATTAACTTATTTGGTTGTTAATTATAATAGAATATTTCGATTTGCAATTTTGTAGTTTATCAATCTAACATGGAATCTTACGTTTTTCGAGTAACTAAAGTGTAAATTTTAATAAACAGCTCCAAATTTTAAATAATAATTTAAAAAAAATAAAATTTTTTGAATTCGAGTTTTTTCGTTTTTTGCATTTCCTGTGAAAATTTGCCATTGTAATGTATATTTTTTTACACTAAGAGATTTCAACGAACAAAAAGCACACCGATTTAAAAAAAAAAAAACAGATAGTTTAATGTGAGAATTTTCGATTGAAAATTAGGGTGCTTTTTCGATATTAAATCAAAATAAGGGGAAAAAATAAATATTTTGAATAAAAAAAATTACAGTAAGTTTGGGACATAAATTGGTAAGTTTTCACCAAATTTCGTGGATTTTTTTTTGTGGGAGATAAAAATAAAAAACTAAAAACTCGGTTATTTGTATTTTTCGCATAAATTTTGAAGTTATGTAAAAAAAGTGTAAATACAAAAGTTGTAGACCTTTTTATTACCTACAAAGGGAACAATATTGTTTGAACAGTATGAAGATGGAGTAGAATTAGTGTTAGACGTGGAAAAAGTTTGGAAAAGAAATCAGCAAAGACATCTACAATGGCATATGAGTTATCAAAGGAGTTGTTATCATAACGAAGTCTACCAGGAATCCTAGAACTGCCTCGTTTGTTATTTATATTTTTCTATATATCAGCAGGATTATTTATAACATTATTTTCCATCCTACGATATAAAAATTATAAACTATTGTTTTTGTTTTAATTACACCTCTCTGTCGGCTAAAGTCAACATAATACTGTTAAACGCTCGTCTTCAACAACTTCCTTCTGGAATATTCCTTTGATTTCAGGAGGGATCTGATCTCTGGAGTAAATCACGCAGGATATTTAGATACAAAATTAGACTTTTTAGGTACAAACTCATCAAAAATGCGATACAATAAAGAATAAAATGTGTCTACAGCATCATTAATATTGTTGGATGAAAGGGAATTGAATAAGGCTGTCTGGAAAATGGCGGATTAACTCTTCAGTACGTTATGTACAGGAGTTTCTGGAGAAAATAATAAAAAAAATCTTTATGATGTAGACTACGAAAAAAACGTAATTTTATAAAAATAAAATTAGCAACACTGCACACACCTAATGCGTGAATATCCCCAGCTTACTTTATTTTACTTTGTTTTAAATCTTGGATTCTACAACTTGTCAAAACAAGTCAGTGAAACAGAGAAAAAAGGTATAGGCAAGCAGTAGCCCCGCCTCCTCTTCATTTCAGTGACTACTTTTAATATTGTTCAGTCTTATTTTAGCAAATAGTAGCCCCGCCCGCCCGCCCTCTATTTTCTTAGAGAGTATGTCATTTGCCAAATTTAGTCTTATCTTAGCAAATACTAGGCCCGCCCACCCGCCCTCTATTTTTTTAAAGGCCATGTGATTTGCCAAAATTAGTCTTATCGTAGCAAGTAGTAACAAAAAATGAAAAACTGAAAAATTGCAAATCTAAAAATGGAAGAACTGAAAAATTAAAAATTGAGAACTCCTGATCGAAAAATTATAAAATCTAAAAGTTGAAACAATTTAGTAAAAATAAAAGTGTATTAAAAAAAATGCAATCCTAGATTCTATTATTTATCAATATAAAATCCAACTTCCGTTCTTTAGAGCCAGTAAGAATGAATGATCAAAACGGAATAGGGGTGGGGGGGGTCACTTATTACTTTGTTTTGAATCTTAGGTTCTGCCTCTAGGCAGAACTGAATTCTAATTCAGTTCCCAATTTACAGTAAATAGTCAGAGAAATAGGGAAAAGAGGTGGGCGGGGCTGAGTTTAGCTTTTTTTTAAAGAGTCTTATAAGCAAGCAGTAGCCCCGCCCACCTATCTGCTCTTCATTTCAATGACTACTCTTAATATTATTCTGTCTTATCTTAGCAACTACTAGCCCCGCCCAGCCGCCCTCTATTTTCTTAGAGAGTATGTCATTTGCCAAAATCAGTCTTATCTTATCACAATTATTAACTTTGTTGTACCGAGTAATATTTAAAGTATTCATAAATTGCTCCAAAGCAATCTGCTTTATTAGAGCTAGTAATGACATACTAGAATTCTATACTTCAGGGATGTTGATATCACCAACAATAACAAACTGTTTATCAATAAAAAATATGTAAGTACTTTCAAAGCAGAAAAATTGTTTCCAAGTTATCAACAGGAACATCCGGAGGTATATAGAGTACAACCAATTATCACATCCAACGTTAATAAGATGTACAAGATTATTGAGTCCAGAAATGTCCAAGGGGATCACTTTAAATTTATCCTGAAATGCTGCGAGATCACCACGACCTCTAGATCTTCACTCAACAAAATCACATCAACATCAGAGATACTGAATTACTATAGAAGTTATCAACCTTAGAATTAAGGCCCCTGACATTCTGATACAGAATTGACAAAGACAAAATTGCACTATTTGACACATTCAGTTTTCCGACACTACTCACAATTATTAGGACAGCGAGCGTTTTGTTAATTTTGTCGCGCATAAGCGATAAAATAACATTCCTCAGAAAAGATAACTTTTATGTTGTTAAATAGGAGCGCAAATGTCTGCTTTTAATATCATTTGTAGAAAAATTTATATATGACTGACAGTACGATATTTTTTAGCATACTAAAATTACTAAAACAAAGTCCAATGTAGCCTCAAAAGGTAATTCAAATGTATCCTTTAAATTATTGTTGTTAGAATAATTATTATTTTAATTAAAAATATGGGAATTTTCTTGGTCTGCCTTCGCCTATTACATACATGTAGATTTTTACTTCCCCAGTATAAGCTAGGGGAGCATCGTCATATAGACCATTTAACCAACAGTTAAGTACATATTTTTTCCACATTTTACGGCTTGTACAATAGATAAATGTCGGTTTTCCCTTACCCTCTGTTTGTCTAATGGCGATTTTATTAGACGCGTAACTTCTGAAACTAGTAGACTAATTGCTATGGAATTTTTGTGTATATAAGTGTTTTAAGACTATCCTGTAGATGGTTAAACGGTAAATTTGTTTGTTCATCGCCCTCAACGATCCGATGACATCATCGCAAAATTTAATTAAGTAAATCCTGCTTAAATTTCATAAAATAATATGCGTCAATGTATGTGGTTTATTCATCCATCTGTATTCTTTTATTATGTAGGCTAAATAAAAAAAAAGTAGGAACTAGAATTGTAACGACAGAATAGACCCATGTGGTTTTGATACTGATAATCCTCGACTTCGTGCGCAAAGTGATGAAAACTGTTTCGATGTTGGGGATTAATAATAAATCAAATTATAAAAAATGTAAAAAAGTGATACCAAATACGTGTTTTTTTCTTTACGTCACGAGGTAAATGAACTCGGGAAGTCGTAACCAATTTGTAATATTTTCGATGTATAAATTTTCTGTACCATAAGGCGTTTAAAACACTCGTACCCAGAAATTTTGCTTAGGCAGCAACTAAATCGTGCTCTAAAAGGTAAAAATAAACCACCACTTTCACCACCACCAAAATATAATTTCGTGTTTTTTTCTCTCCATCCATTACACCACGTCATCGTGGTACACCGAACCAAAGGTATTATTTACTCATAACGTCATAGCCCATCTCTTCCCCATTAACGATATGGAAAACGTATTACCATCACGCCGGCCATGCATCACTCCAATTTATAGCCTGTTTGCATACGAAATTAGCCGCATTATCAAAGGGGCAGTCAAGATGCAATCACTCCTCCTGCATTCTGCTATTAAGTCGTCAATCTTTTATCGCACCTCTTCAGTATATAGTTCTGCTGGACCCATCGGTCACATGCTACAAAAAATATTAAAGATGCGCAATAAATCAAGTCAATTAAGTACACTGCTTCTGGGAGCTGACGGTCTCATGGTTCTGGTACCATATGGTCAGTTTCTGATTATTTCTTATTTCTTTGCGAGTGGACGGTGTAACTTGTGATGATAATGCACGGCACGCATTGTTGCGGTTGATGGTTGTTATTGTTGAGTAGCTATCTTGATTAGTTTTTTGGATGAAAATTGCTGCTGCGAGAAGAAATTGTTGTAAAGATATGACTTGGAATTATTTGCATTCCACGATAAGCGCATTTAGATGCAAGATTGATAGTTGCAACGTCAAGGACGGCGCCACGAACGATAGTTCTAAGGTTGACCGGACGCGAATGCTGAGGAAATTAAGTAGATAGAAAAGATTGCAATTTTTTCCTTCCTGAGCAATAACCAAAGAATGACGAATTCATTTTTTCTGGTGTTTCACAGTTCGCAAAGTACAAAAATGCAGGTTTTCTGTTTCGTACTTATTTGTCTTTCAATTTATGTTAATGTTGAAAATTCTGAAAAAAGATGAGTCTTAACTTTACATGCTACAACTTGTGCAGACGTCCTGTGTATTAATAAGTGAATAATAATGAAATAAATTTCTAAATAACTAAGTGAGTACACTTTTTATCTGCCGTCAACACGCGCGTGTGGAATACCAATATTTTCATGTTTAACATCACTTGAATGACGAAGCGTTGAAATTCTTCATCATAACCCAATTACCCGTCTGAATAGGATTACCATAAATTTATTGTAATATGTTGTTCTCAATAATATATTGATTACTTCTTAAATAGAACATTCATGCATTAACCATCAGTTTCCTCTAATTGATTTCATGCTTAACATAATAACTGACTGATTTAGATCGCGCGAACGTTCATTTACACTAAGCGGTAAAATAGGTCACAAGATTTATTTATAACTTTCGTTTATTGATAATTAAACGGAAAAGATAATCATGCATCTTGGATGTTCAGTTTTCGAATTATATTTATCCGTCAAAATAGATGAATTTTAAAATTGCGAAAGTGCGCAATTTGCACCCAAAGTGCACTTATCAGTGTTTTTATTACATATTTATTAAGTTAAATATATTTACGAACTGACTTCTTATTTATAGATGATTAAAATTTTTATTATCAGTTTTAAAAACTACGTGTTTATAAACAAGTGTCAAAGCACATTAACATGAATCCAGTTAACATTTTGAAATACGGCAGGTTTATGAACATGTGGAAAACGCGAAATTGGCACATTTTGACATAAAAATGTCACATTATCGTAAATTTTTTAATTATATTTTCTATTTTACAAATGTAGTGGTTACTACTGGTTGTATTAATTATACATTTTTTAAGGATCCATAAAAAAGGGACTTATTTGGTTAATAAATAAGCGTAACCAAGTAGACCTAAAACACGTGTCTTAGAATATTATTCATTTAAGATTTCAAATGTTTAAATATTTAGACAGTTTTAACAGTGAAGCTGGGTGTGGTGAAACAGCACACAGTAAAGGTATAAAAGAGTTCCTTGAAGTGACTTCTGGAATAATTACGACCCAACCATGAGTAAAGTAAATCGTTTGTTTCGAGAAAGTGTACTGATGGTCGATTTCTAAAAAACTATCCATCAAACGTCGTAGATTATGACAACAATATGCGGTACCGTTAGGTACACAATCAAGTTGCTTTCGGGTCGTAGGAACAGTTGTACGAAACACAGAAAAATGTGTTTTATATTTTTTTTTTAACGGAACATTTTGTTAATTTTTCTTCGTAAACAAGGTATTTATTAATGATTCTTTTTCAACTTTACATAGGTGTCTGTAGTCATATTTTAAAATCACTTAATTTAAAGCCAAATTATTACGTTTTATATCGTCGCCTGAGAACTTGTTTGATCCACAGACCGGAGCGCGCTCAAGCCAATGTCGATTCTAAGACGAAATATCGAAAACTCGAAGAATCAAAATACTGGAAGACTCCAAAACTGAAAGAAATATCCAAAAATTGAGAAATTAAAAAATTGGAAAAGTGAGAAATCGAAAAACCAAAAAAGCAAAGTCGAAAGATCGAAGAACTGAAGAAGTGAAAAATCGAAACTTCGAGAAGAAAATGGGAAAATCAAAAATAGATTAATTGAGAAATCGGAAAACTGAAAATTTAGCAACGTCAAAATTTGGAAAATTGAAAAATAGAAATGCTGAAGAACTGAAAAATCAAAATATCGAGAATTCGAAAAATCTAAAATTTAAAAATCGAGAAATCCAAACATCAAAAGATTAAAATTCGAAAATCTAAAATTTAAAAATCGAAAAACTGAAAAATCGACAAATCGAGAAATCGAAACTCCAGAATTGAGAAAATTGAAAAGCCCAAAAAAGTAAAAAATCGCAAAACCGAGAAATAAAAAAAAATCGAAACATCGAGAAATAGAAAACTCAGAGGATCGACAATCGAGGACTGGAAAGCCGAGAAGAAAAGTTAAAAATTGAAAAATTGATAAATCGAGAAATTGAACAATCAAAAGTCAGAAACATCTGAATTCGATAAATCGAGAAATCAAAAAATTAAAAAATGTAAAAATTTTAAAGAAAAATTGGAAAAATAAAATATTTAAAAATTCGGAAAATTGAAAAATTGAAACATAGAAAAACTGAAAACTCGAGAAATCAAAAAACCTAGAATTTTTAGAATTAGAATTTAGAAACGTCAAATACTTAAAAATCGTAAAATTGAAGACAAGAATTGAGAAATCGTATCTTTGAAACATCGGAGAATTGAGAAATCGAAAAATAAAAAAATCGAGAAATCGAAAAAACGAAACTCTAGAACTGAAAAAATTGAAAAATCGGAAAACTGAAACATTGAAGCATCGAAAATTTGGAAATTCGAGAAATTGAAAAGCCCAAAACTAAAAAATCGAAAAACCCAGAAATCCAAAAATCGAAACATCGAAAAATTCAAAAACTGAGACACCGAGAAATCAAAAAATTAGAGGATCGAAAAATCGAAGAGAGGTAAGCCGAGAAGAAAAGTTAAAAATTGAAAAATTGATAAATCGAGAAATTGAACAATCCAAACATCGAATTCATCGAAACATCTGAATTCGATAAATCCAGAAATCAAAAAATTGAAAAATCTAAAAATTGTAAAATAGAAAAATTGGAAAAATTGCAAAAATCGAAAATTTAAAAATTTGGAGAATTGAAAAATTGAAACATAGAAGAACTGAAAACTCGAGAAATCGAAAAACCTAGAATTGTAAAAATGGAAAAATTAAAACATCGAAACATCTGAATACGATAAATCGAGAAATTAAAAAATTGAAAAATCGAAAAATTTTAAAAAAGAAAAATTGGAAAAATCGAAAATTTTAAAATTCGGAAAACTGAAAAATTGAAACAGAAGAACTGAAAACTCGAGAAATCGAAACACCTAGAATTCTAAAAATTGAAAAATTAAAACATCGAAAAGTTGAAAAATTGAGAAACCGAAGTATGAAACAGTCGAAAAATTGAAAAATCTAAAGTTTAACGAAAAATTGAAAATCCAAAACATAAAAAATACAGCAGTCGAAAAATCGAAATATTGAAAAATCCCAAAACTGAAAAAATATCCAAAAAATTGAGAAATTAAAAAATTGGAAAAGCGAGAAATCGACAAACTAAAAAAACGTAAGCTTAAAAAATCAAAAAATTGAAAACTCAAAAAACCTGAAAGATCGAAAAACTGAAGAATTGAAAAAAATCGAAACTTTGGGAAGTCGAGAAATGGGAAAATAAAAAAAAAGGTCAGTTCAGAAATTGGAAAAGTGAAAATTTAGAAACGTCGAAATATTAAAAATTGAAAAATCGAAATATTTAGAAATTGTAAAATTGAGGAGGACAAAAATTGAGAAATAATAAACAAAATTAAAAATTCAGAGAAATGAAAAATTGAAACATTGAAAACTTGAAAAATTGAGAAATCGAAGAATGAAACAGTCGAAAAATAAAAATCTAAAGTTTAACTAAAACATTGAAAATCCAAAAAGTAAAAAATACAGGAGTCGAAAAATCGAAATATTGAAAAATCCCAAAACTGAAAAAAAAACAAAAAATTGAGAAATTAAAAAATTGAAAAAGCGAGAAATCGACAAACTAAAAAAATTGTAAGCTTAAAAAATCAAAAAATTGAAAAATCGAAAAACCTGAAAAATCGAAAAACTGAAGAATTGAAAAAACTGAAACTGGGGAGTCGAGGAATCGAAAAATAAAAAAAAAAGATCAGTTCAGAAATTGCAAAACTGAAAATTAGAAACGTACAAATTTTAAAAATTGAAAAATCAAAATATTTAAAAACCCTAAAATTGCGGAGGACAAAATTGAGAAATAATATATAAATTTAAAAATTCAGAGAATTGAAAAATTGAAACATAGAAGAAACTGAAAACTCGAGAAATCGAAAAACTTAGAATTTTAAAAATTGAAAAATTTAAACTTTGAAAAGTTGAAAAATTGAGAAATCGAAGTATGAAACATCCGAAAAATTGAGAAATCGAAGTATGAAAAAGTCGAAAAATTGAAAAATCTAGTTTAACGAAAAATTGAAAATACAAAAAGTAAAAAATACAGCAGTCGAAAAATCGAAATATTGAAAAATCCCAAAACTGAAAAAAATATCCGAAAAATTGAGAAATTAAAAAATTGGAAAAGCGAAAAATCGACTAACTAAAAAAATCGTAAGCTTAAAAAATAAAAAATTGAAAACTCAAAAAACCTGAAAGATCGAAAAACTGAAGAATTGAAAAAAATTGAAACTTTGGGAAGTCGAGAAATGGGAAAATAAAAAAAAAGGTCAGTTCAGAAATTGGAGAACTGAAAATTTAGAAACGTCGAAATATTAAAAATTGAAAAATCGAAATATTTAGAAATTGTAAAATTGAGGAGGACAAAAATTGAGAAATAATAAACAAAATTAAAAATTCAGAGAAATGAAAAACTGAAACATTGAAAACTTGAAAAATTGAGAAATCGAAGAATGAAACAGTCGAAAAGTAAAAATTTAAAGTTTAACTAAAAAATTGAAAGTCCAAAAAGTAAAAAATACAGGAGTCGAAAAATCGAAATATTGAAAAATCCCAAAACTGAAAAAAAACAAAAAATTGAGAAATTAAAAAATTAAAAAGCGAGAAATCGACAAACTAAAAAAATTGTAAGCTTAAAAAAT
This sequence comes from Zophobas morio, assembly GCF_036711695.1. Taxonomy (NCBI): domain Eukaryota; kingdom Metazoa; phylum Arthropoda; class Insecta; order Coleoptera; family Tenebrionidae; genus Zophobas; species Zophobas morio. Next base: position 11,959,157 of record NW_026972136.1, on the reverse strand, counting down.
CAAAAAATTGAAAAATCGAAAAACCTGAAAGATCGAAAAACTGAAGAATTGAAAAAACTGAAACTGGGGAGTCGAGGAATGGAAAAATAAAAAAAAAGATCAGTTCAGAAATTGCAAAACTGAAAATTTAGAAACGTCAAAATTTTAAAAATTGAAAAATCGATATATTTAAAAATCATAAAATTGAGAAATAATATATAAATTTAAAAATTCAGAGAACTGAAAAATTGAAACAGAAGAAACTGAAAACTCGAGAAATCGAAAAACTTAGAATTTTAAAAATTGAAAAATTTAAACATCGAAAAGTTGAAAAATTGAGAAATCGGTATATGATAAAGTCGAAAAATTGAAAAATCTAAAGTTTAACGGAAAATTCAAAATACAAAAAGTAAAAAATACAGGAGTCGAAAAATCAAAGTATTGAAAAATCCCGAAACTGAAAAAAAATATCCAAAAAATTGAGAAATTAAAAAATTGGAAAAGCGAGAAATCGACTAACTAAAAAAATCGTAAGCTTAAAATATCAAAAAATTGAAAAATCAAAAAACCTGAAAGATCGGAAAACTGAAGAATTGAAAAAAATACAAACTTTAGGAAGTCGAGAAATGGGAAAATAAAAAAAAGATCTGTTCAGAAATTGGAAAACTGAAAATTTAGAAACGTCAAAATTAGAAAAATTGAAAAATCGAAATATTTAAAAATTGTAATATTGAAGAGAACAAAAATTGAGAAAGAAAAACCTAGAATTTTAAAAATTGCAAAATTTAAACATCGAAACATTTGAATTCGATAAATCAACAAATCAAAATATTGAAAAATCGCAAAATTAAAAAAAATCGAAATTTAGTAGTACTAGTACTTGCTAAGAAAAGATTGATTGTGATAAACGACCTACTCTCTAAGAAGTCAGAGGGCGGGTGGGCGGTGCTAGTACTTGTTAAGATAAGATTGATTTTGGTAAATGACTGAACAATATTAAGAGTAATCACTGGGATGAAGACGGGGTGGGTGGGCGATACAATTGCTTCTAAAAGATTCTGTATGAAAAAGTTAAACTTCATATAAATCTCAACACACTATATGAAATGTCGAGATGAGGATGAGAAACATCCTTGTGGCTGGCGGTTGATATTTGCAATTAAAAAAAGTAATAACAAGATCTGTACGATCTGAAAATGGCTTCAGACATCAGGAAATAAACTTGCTCACCTGTAATATGTAACAATTTCAAACAGAAATACCAGTTACTTTAGAAGGAAATTCAGAAAAACGACAAGAGAAAATATTATCTTTATCCATAAATTTTGCAGAATTTTAATCCGTCACGTTTCCTTTATTTTTTCAGGCAATAAAATATGATTGCACAGAGTTATTTGTATCACAAGGCCAGAAACTAGGCTTATGCGAATGCGAGTGAATTTATCGGTTCGACTCTATAGGCGACGAATAATTTGTATAATCGTAGAACCAGATGTTTGTACATTCCTGTATGATATTTTTACGATGATCGGTAATTAAAACAGCGATTATGTACAGAATAATTCCGACTGGAATGGATTTGCCATTGCCTGGACTTCACTCGTTGACTGGCCAATTGTTCCCGAAGGTGGCCTCTATTTAAACCCACACATTCCACTGGATGGTTCGCGACTGCCGCTTCGAGGTTTTTCTGGATCGATAAGTCACCCATCATCGCCGCACTTACTAGAAAACCCATAGGCGTCGTACCGGGGCGGCGTAACATATTTTTCGAATTTAGAATTCCTAAATAAATTATTGTATCATTATAATTCTAACTAAAAAAAAATATATTTTTTTTTGGAATGTGTGATACTTACCCTTCAGTGAATTTATCAACGAGACAAAAAACAAAAATTTAATTAATTATTTAAAATTTATCAAACCTTGAAATAAAAACATGTAGAGTAATTCATAGAAAACATTCAGTTTCAGGCCGTTAGCGGATAACATTTTACGGATCGAAAGAAATATTTTATTAAAGCACTAATAAATAAATAGGCGTACAAAATGTTTACATAAAATTTTGAATTTATATAAAGAATATTTATAATAGTTATTTATGTATCAAGGCACTTTCATCACGAATGTGGGTGTTACTTATGAAGGTGAGGCCGAAGAAAACAACAACATGAGTAATAAAAAAGACTTCACTAACCGAGGTGGACATTAATTTTTTTCTAAGACACTTAAGATAAAATATTATGCGCTTTGATGGTCGCATATTGATGGTTTTGGTCAATATCGTAGGTAACAACTTTGTTACTGTTCATTTCTAGAAGTTTATAGCCCTTCCTAATAAAAATATCTAGCAGTATAAATATTATTAATTCTCGAAGGAGTGGGCCCCAGGATAAAAAGACACGCGTCTGTCGTTAAATCAACGTTTCGTTTTTTTATTAGAGCTTCTTCAAGGACTAAAATACAAAAACAACGAATCACATACTTGTTATCTACACTGTGCTAACAGATATTCATACTAATTATATTTTTGGAAAAAAACAATAACAATATAGAAATACTGACAACATTGTTACCTTAATATTACTCTATCTATCTAAGTGATAATACATGAAGAAACATCAAATGGTCTTATATTAAAACGTGACAACAATCAGTTCAGTTGTTTCGGAGATTGTCAGTCTAATAAATACCGACACAGACGACAGACACACAGACAGACAGACGGAAACGGGAAACCTATTTTTTAAACTCTTGATGTCATCAGACTTCGAGAAAACATGAAAGTAGCCCGTTTACAATACTTTCTTAGCTTAGTTATGTGGCGTTTAGGATTGTGTTTCTTACAATTCTCCTGCAGCATTAAGATAAAACAATAACTAACAATAGTGTGATTAAATCAGTGTCCCACAGAACTCCAGGTTTTACCCAACAACTAAGCATTTAAGACAGCTGTCAGGATTTGACCGGCCATAATCACATAACTGACATCTAATCCGTCGAGATTAGTGGGAACAAAATCATCTTGGTTTAATTAAACCTCCTGCGGCGGTGGTTCCTCGGCAAGACGATCTGGTTACGGCCAAAGGGCACTGTTCAACACTTGTCCGGCATAATTCGTGTGATGAATGTATCGAAACCCATTGAGAGATCGTGGGTAGATAAATTATGCGGCCTACCTGCCATTGCCTAACAAGGCCGGTCGGATTAAGAAGCGTTGTAATAGGCGCCAACACATGCTTTCAATTTATATAAACGTTCCGCTGTGGAGATGTAACTAGAGGGATTAATTGGCGGTGACAGTAAACGGGGACGGATGATTGATTCGGAGGTGGGTTCGTGCAGGAATTTGGGATTTTTTTGTGTGATAAGTTGCATTTGATCTTGGACGGGATTGAGACTACTTGTGATTATGTATGTAGGCGGTATGTGGGATAGAAATAGACAATGTTTTAATTTGCATTCAGGGACAAGTGAATTGATGTAGACATTGATACATTGCTTGGTTTTTGTAGTATCAGTTTGATTAAAATTCTGTTGTTTGTCTGGTCCACTGCAGTGTAACATGAATTCGTAAATAATCAGAGATTCAATTTTGTATATCACGTAGAATTTAGCTATGAATAGGTTTTACGTAATGAAGTAATGGTTAGTGACGGAGATTCTTCATAATAATAATTACATTAGATCAACACGAAACATCAGATTGCTGAAAACCTACGAAAATAGTGCTAAAAAAGTAATAACCCGAAAGGCTAGACAACTAAATGAAAAGCGTACAGTTGGCACGATCTATGTTCAACACTTGTAATCTTCCACAGAACCACAAAATGTGTCATGTCAAGTCCGTTTTTAAATTCATCGTCATTTTTTCCTAGTCATACTAAACTTTTCTTGCATTCGTGCTGGCGGGTTGACAAGTTTACTTAACTTTTAAAAAGCAGTTCTTTTCATTGACTTGTAAAATAAATAAATAAAACTGCCCCCTTCTCAAGTACGCATGTTACGCTACTGACTGACAGTCACTTGTCAGACTGTGATGACTCACCACGTTGAACTTACATCGTGCGCACTCTAGATTGCTAAGGATCAAACCGCACTACCAAAATTTAACTTTTTCATAAAACATTGTAAAATGATTGGTGTGACTTTGGGTGTGCTTTGACACTATTGTGTAGATGGGCAAATATGAATTAAAATTTGTTGATATCATCTCCGAATTTGCCAAGTGAATCATATTTTAATTTTAGAAAATAATACGCTTCTATATTGGTTTATTTATCAACCCTTATTTTAGCTCAGACATGTAGATTTTTGGAAAAAGAGTCACGAATGTTTAAAAATTCGGAAAAGTTTTCGTAAACCTCGTAAACATTTTTTGCAAGGTAATATGGCTTTTGCAACTATGGGGCGGAGTCTCGTTGTAAAATCGATATTTCCTTATACAAATTTTCAAGTTTAAACATATTTCAAGTTTCGTGTTGTGAAAAGAAGTCTACACATATTAAAACACAAAGACAAAATGTCAGCCCGCCCACCCGCCCTATCTCGATTGTGATGATTTTTTTTATTCGCCGTGAACCAAGAGGGCGGAGCTTAACTGCAAAATACTTATTTCTTTACAAGAAATTAAAAACATGTTTTTGAGTATAGTATTGTTCAAAGAAGACTACATAAATTAAGAAAAAAGGACAAAATATTAGAAAATTAAAACACATTTAAAATGGTAAATTTTTGTAAGAAAATATGGGTTTTGCAATTAGGCTCCGCCCCTCGGCTTACGATGAATAAAAAAAATCATCAGAAATGAGATAGGGCGGGTGGGCGGGGTTTCTATTTTGTTTTTTTTTTTTTCTTAATATACATATCCATCTTTTCACAACAAGAAATTTAAAATGATACATTTTAGCAAGGTAATATGGATTTTGCAATTATGAGGCGGAGTCTCATTGTAAAATAGATATTTCCTTATACAAATTTTCAATTTTAAACATATTTCAAGTTTCGTGTTGTGAAAAGAACTCTACACATATTAAGACACAAAAACAAAATGTCCGCCCGCCCACCCGCCCTATCTCGATTGTGATGATTTTTTTTATTCGCTGTGAAACAAGAGGGCGGAGCTTAACTGCAAAATACTTATTTCTTTACAAGAAATTAAAAACATGATTTTGAGTAACGTATTGTTCAAAGAAGACTACGTAAATTAAGAAAAAAAGACAAAATATTAGAAAATTAAAACACATTTAAAATGGTAAATTTTTGTAAGGAAATATGGATTTTGCAATTAGGCTCCGCCCCTCGGCTTACGATGAATAAAAAAAATCACCAGAAATGAGATAGGGCGGGTGGGCATGGCTTATATTTCCCCTTTGTTTTCTTAATATGCATAGTCATGTTTTCATAACAAGAAACTTAAAACATGGTTAAAATGGTACATGTTTGCAAGGTAATATGGATTTTGCAATTATGGGGCGGAGTCTCATTGTAAAATCGATGTTTCATTATACAAATTTTCAATTTTAAACATATTTCAAGTTTCGTGTTGTGAAAAGAACTCTACACATATTAAAACACAAAAACAAAATGTCAGCCCGCCCACCCGCCCTATCTCGATTGTGATGATTTTTTTTATTCGCCGTGAACCAAGAGGGCGGAGCTTAACTGCAAAATACTTATTTCTTTACAAGAAATTAAAAACATGTTTTCGAGTATCGTATTGTTCAAAGAAGACAACGTAAATTAAGAAAAAAAGACAACATATTAGAAAATTAAAACACATTTAAAATGGTAAATTTTTGTGAGAAAATATGGATGTTGCAATTAGGCTCCGCCCCTCGGCTTACGACGAATAAAAAAAAATCATCAGAAATGAGATAGGACGGGTGGGCGGGGTTTCTATTTTGGCTTTTTTTTTCTTAATATACATATCCATCTTTTCACAACAAGAAATTTAAAATGATACATTTTTGCAAGGAAGTATGGATTTTACAATTATGGAGCGAAGACTAATTGTAAAATTAGCTATTTTAGTTATTTTAAGTTTCATTTTGTGAAAAGAAGTCTGCACATATTAAAACAAAAAGGCAAAATATAATGTATTTTATTGTACAAAAATGAGTCTTTTGGAATTTTTGATGACTTAGTACTGTTGTTATAGCCTATAATTACTAATAGAACTCACACCAATACTAGAGTTATACAAGACTCTAATCTTAATTTTAAAGCTTTTATCTACGCATGTATGATCATACTTCGGCATAGCTAGTATTTGTTAAAATAAGATTTATTTTGGTAAATGACACATCTTCTAAGAAAAAATAGGGTGGGTGGGCGGGGATAAAATTTGATAAGCTAGGACTGAACAATGTTAACAGTAATCACTGGAACGACTAAGGGGTGAGTGGGCGCTACTTCTGCTTGCCCATAAAACTAGACTAAAGCTAAATTTAGCTCCGCCGACCTCCTTTCTCTGATTTTATTTAGTGAAAAATGGAAATTGAAAAATAACATTACATTGTATTCCCAAAATTTTCTGGGAAAATGGAGTAAACCGTTCCTGATTTAATCAGGACACATTCATTAATTTTCTGAGCCACCTGTTTAAGCAAATCTAAAAAATTGAATGCAGTGATAAATGACGAGTAAAAACTCATCACATTTTGCACATTTTGGGTGGAATTTATTCGGCAAAATTTTGAAATGATGTCATCAATTTTTTGGGGGGAATAAACAGATATATTTTGATTAACAATTGACCATTAATACAATAACTTTAAAACGTTTGCAAAATTTCAAATTATTCAGTTTTGCAATTCATGATTTATTTAGTAAAATAAATTGACTGATTCATTATTTTTTTAATCATCCTGTATAAGAAAATTAAAAAATATTAATGCAATGATAAATTACAAGTACAGACCCATCATATTTTTCACATTTTAGATAGGATTTATTCAGAAAATATAAAGCTGACGTCATCAATTTTTGGAAAGGATAAGCAAATATGTTTTGATTAAAAATTTAATATGCTTATCATAACTTTAAAACATCTGTGAAGTCATAAACTACATCTGTAGGGCTGTTTTCACAAATTTCGGTCCATTTTCGACGATTTTGAAATTTAACTAAATCCATTTTCTTGGAAATTTCGGGCCGCAGAAGTCACTTCCGGCGTCAGTTCTTTGATAACTCCAATCTTTTTTCCAGAATCGCCCACTGAAATCTCGTAATTTTTAAAAATTTCAAAAAATTTGAATTTCACTTCGAATATTTGAAAAATATTGCTCCGTGACTCTAAACACGCTAGATTTTTGGAATTAGCACGTCAAGATCTGTAACCATGAATTTTAAAAAGGTAAATTTTTGTAGGGAAATATTGACTTTGCAATTAAGCTTCGTCTGTCGGTGTGAAAACGAATGAAAAATTCGTCACAATTGAGATTGGGGTGGGTGGGAGGGCCTTCGTTTTTTAATTTTTCTTTCTTACGTATGTAGATACTATTATACTAAACAAAACTAGTGTGATTATCCTCACCAGCAATGGAATGACGTCATTTTCGATTTTTTAATAGTAAGTGTTGTTTAAATTGTATAATAAATTTCGAATTTCTCAATTTTTTGATTTTTTAATTTTTTGTTTTCTCGATTTTTCGATATTTCAGTTTTGGGATTTTTCAGTTTGTTGATTCTTCAATTTTCAGTTGTTCAATTTTTCAAAATTTCGATTTCTTGATTTTTTAATTTTTCGGTTTCTCAATGTTCTGATATTTGAGTTTAACGGTTATTCAGTTTTTTGGTTCTTTAATTTTTCGATTTATAAATTTTTCAATTTTTCGTCTTAAATAACAACTTCCTCAGATGCTGACGGTCTTCCACGAGATTTCTCTTAATTGACACTGCCCGTTCGAATAAATCTGTCCATTACATCTCTAATGTAGCCTCTAACGATGTTTCTTGATTTAATAAATCACGGTATTTGGCCAGATATTCGTGCTTACAAGCGGTTGTAGAATACACTCACTCTTCGTTTTCGAAGTCCCATTGCGATAACAATGAAAATGTCTTGTTCAACAGAATAAACCATTTTCACAGTGTTCGCTTCCTAGCACAAAAACAAAACCAAGAGTTTTAAAAACGACTGTTTTGAGCTCGGATTAACGAGAATTAAACGTTAGAACAATAAAAAGGATGACTTTAAATGACAGGTTACAAATTTCATTAATGACAAGTGAGAACTGAGAAATGAGGCAATAATTTCAGCGAAGCGGAATTTTTGAAATCCATGGCCAACTACGCCCTTAGAATCTTTTATAAAAGCCCTGTAGATACGTTTAGATTCCCTGAGATTCTTTCCGATCTCCTCTGATTCTTTCCAATTTTTTTCGACTCTTAGTTTCATATTCTCTCAAATTTTCTTGGATTCCCTCAGATTCTTCCAAATTCTTTCAGCTGTTTTCAGATTCTTTCAAATTTTCCAGTTCAATTAAGATCGTTTGAGAACCTTACAGATACTTCTAAATTCTTCTAGATTTTTCTAGGTTCTTCGAGATTCTCTCAAATTCTCACAGGTTTCTTTAGATTCTTTCAAATTCTTTCCGAATTTCCCAATTTCTTTAAGATTCCCGCAGATTCTTTCATATTCCTTTAGATTCCTTCATATTCGTTTCGAATCTCCCAGTTTTTCCCAGATTCCTTCAAATTCCTTCAGAATTTTCCATTTTCTTTCTGATTCTTTCTTTCAGATTGTTTGGAATTTTTTTCTTCGTTCGCATTATTCCGGATGCTTTACGATTCTTCCGGATTGTTTCAAATTCTTTTAAATTTTTTGCATTCTGGATTCTTCAAGATTCTCTCAAATTCCCACAAATTCTCCCAGGTTCATTCAGATGCTTTCAGATTCTTTCATTTTCTTTCTGATTCTGTTTCAGATTTTTTAGTTTTTTTTTTATTGTTTCGGATTATTCCGGATGCTTTTCGATGCTTCCGAATTGTTTCAAATTTTCTAAAATTCTTTCAAAGACACCGCCAGGAATCTTCAAGATTCTTTCAAATTTTTCAGTTCTATTCAGATCGTTTCAGATCCTTCCTGATTCTACCGGTTTTTTTTTTTAGATTTTCTTCTTCGAAATTCTTCAAAATTCTCTAAGATTCTCTAGAATTCTCCCAGTATTAATAATAATAATAATAATAATAGTTACTAATTTCAACAGGAAGAGATCCCAATCACAAAATCCAAATAAACTAAAAATATACTCTTACAAAAAACAACTAGAAAATTAACAAAAAAAAAATAAGTGACCTTAAACATAATGATTTTCTCACATTCTCTTAGATTCTCTCTATGAATTTTTCAGCTTTCAGATTCTTCCAAGTTCTTCTGCATTTTTCGAGATTCTTCAAGATTCCCTCAGATTCCTTCAGAGAATGTGAGAGAACCTCGAAGAATCTAGCAAAATCTGAAAGAACCTACAAAAATCTACAGGAATCTGAAACAGTCTGAACAGAAGTGAAAAATTTTGAAAATCTTCAGATCGTGTCTTTGAAATAATCTAAAGAGTTCTTAGATGAGATGTAAGTGTTTTACTGCAATCTAAGTTAAGCTTTGTCCCGCAGATAGATAATATTACTAGCCTTGCACGGAAAACATTAAGATTTATTGTGAGAAATACATCTGATTTCAAACATGTGTGTCAAGTATCAAATTATCATTCTACACTCGTGTAAGATCCAAGCTTGAATACTGGAGCATCATCTTTTGGTAAATTCACTTTAACACGTTAGAAAACATTTTTACGAAAATTGTATATTTTTCAAATGTCAGTTTTTGGCTTCAAATGGCTAAATTTTTTCGATGTATAAACAATCAAACAACTACTGAGAAATTGAGAACACATTGTTTTCTAAATTATCTAAATGAAGAGATTATCGAATTGTATCTCTCCAATAGGCATGTTATATCGGGTGAACAATAAATCTTATTGATTGTAATATTTAAATTCAAGCATTAATTCAGTAGACTGGATAGTTTCTTTGACTTGATTTTAGTTTCGCTTCTTTCCAACACTGATCCTGTAATATTTACCAAAATAAATCTGTGTGATGAAAAGTTAAGTTTGAAACGCAACTTAAGTCTTTTAATTAAACATTCTTACTTAGTGATTTAAAATATTCGTGAACAGTGCCGAATACACTCAATTACTTGTAAATGCAACAGAATAGATATGAATATGCATAAATCCAGCAAAGCGCGCAACCCACACGGGACCTAACTCATTATGATGCAGTATATGTCATCTGTATACATCTCCTTTACAATTTATTATTATTTCGCCTTCTAGTACCTAATACTACTCTTCGTATAATTTAACTACTATACAATACAGTCGTTCTTCATTGCAAATTACCAGGAGCATCTCATTCACATTTCAAATTCAACTATCGTTTATCACATCTCGAACCTAATCTCTTGCACAAAACATAGAAACCAGTATGCTACCAAGTTTCCCGAAGTTACACCATAAATCCTTGGACTTTTCCTAAGCGCTGCTCCTTTGTTCCAGGTCACAATCGCGATACCCGCAACGACCTGATGGACAACAAGACGGAGCAATGGTTCGGAGCGACCGTCAGTTCGTCAGGCAGGGAGGAAGGTCCCATCGTGGTGAGTAGTTGTAATTTAAAATGTCGTGGTGTATTGACATCATTGACGGAGTATCGATCGGCTCTCTGGACTTGCTCTACCGCATTACAGGAGAAGCGATATGTCCGTATTTGCCGCTGATGACCGTGCTTTTTTACCACGGAACGAACATTCGATATTCAGGAAACGTACGGAATGACATCGACGGTCAACGTCCACAAACGGTCTTTTTTTCCAAGAGATGTGATGTTGAAAGTACAGATAATTTGCTCTGGGTCGCGACGGTTAGGTGCCGAGACGTATACATTTTGAGTCTTCGCGGAGCTTCCATCCGTTCGACCTTATCATTTAAATCCTGCTTTTCATTTAACTATTTCTGAATGTTTGCTTTATTAATATATTACATTTTTTACGGGTTGTTCGTTCCAAGAAAACTTTAAGTGTTGATTTAATCTTAAAATCAACATTATTCTATTTCCAAATTTAGGGAGGACTTACTGAATCACTATGCATACACCGGCTTCATATAATATAAAATTTATGAAGTCATCTTTCAAGCTGAGATATTTTGATAACAATACGATACCATCACAAAACTTTCTTCCATTCATCTTAAAAAAACCTTGACATTAAATAATTTGTTGGCTTATCTTTGATTTGGATACGTTTAATGGTTTAGTTCTTATCTTTATAACATTCCTAATCCTTGTTTTGTTGTAGACTTTGATGTATATCTTCGTTTGTCTTTTATTGCTTTCGTGTTAAGCTTTCTAATTTATTATAAATGGATCTAATTTATTCGGTTATTATAAACATGACATATGACGGGATATGGATAAGTGGTTTTTCATTCAATATTTGCCTGTAACAAAAATCCTTTTAATATGTATTAACTTGTACAAGGAATCCAACGATGAAATCAACAATGTTTCTGATCAACAATTTGATGACTGAGGACTTGTTTGATTTACAGCCCAGAGGACAATCAAGCAAATATCGACCCTAAGCGATTTATCTATAAGCCGACTTTCGTGAATAATGTTCTCGAATGACAAAATTTACATTTCAAATTGTATTATCAACTGGCAAAACGCTCACAAAAATTTGTCACCAACAATGAAATGACGTAATCTCCAAATTTTACAATAGCAGATGTAATTTAAATTTTATATCATCCGTTTATGGTTTAAGAATCCGTGTTGAGATTTTACCTTAGACGTCAATTTATAGTTATTGAAAGCATGTTAAATCGTTAGTCAAAATTTATCCGTTAATGCCCCCAGAAATTGATCATCTTACAATTTTGGACTTCCACTCTTCAAATTTTTCTTTTCTAGATTTTTTATTTTTCGATTTCTCAATTTTCCGATGTTTCACAGATACTACATATTTCCCAATTTTTGTCCTCTTCAATTTTACGATTTTTAAATATTTCGATTTTTCAATTTTTCAAATTTTGACGTTTCTAAATAAAAATCTTTTTTCCCATTTCTCCACTTCCCAAAGTTTCTATTTTTTTAATTTCTCAATTTTTTTGATGTTTCTTTCAGTTTTGGGATTTTTCAATATTTCGATTTTTGAACTCCAGAATTTTTTACTTTTTGGATTTTCAATTTTTCGTTAAACTGTCGATTTTTCGATTCTTCGACTATTTTATACTTTCGATGTTTTAATTTTTCAATTATTATTTTTTGATGTTTGGATTTCTCGGTTTTTCAATTTTGCGATATTTTAATTGCTCAATGTTTTATATTTTAGATTTTTCGATTTCTCGATTTCTTGATTTTTCAATTCTTTAGTATTTCCAGTTTTCAATTTTTCAAATTTTGATTTTCCTATTCTGAAAAAACTTTCTTCAATTCTTCGATTTTTCGACTTTGCTTTTTTGGTTTTTCGATTTCTCAATTTTCCAATTTTTTAATTTCTCAATTTTTTGGATATTTCTTTCAGTTTTGGGATTTTTCAATATTTCGATTTTTCGACTCGTGAATTTTTGACTTTTTGGATTTTCAATTTTTCGTTAAACTTTAGATTTTTCAATTTTTCGACTGTTTTATACTTCGATTTCTCAATTTCTCAACTTTTCAATGTTTTCATTTTTCAATTTTTAAAATTCTAGGTTTTTCGATTTCTTGAGCTTTCAGTTCTGATTCAATTTTTCAATTTTCCCAATTTTTTGAATTTTCGATTTTTCCAATTTTTCTTTTTTAAAATATGTATTTCGATTTTTCAATTTTTTGATTTCTCGATTTATTTGAATTCAGATGTTTCGATACTTTTGATTTTTCAATTTCTCGATTTATCAATTTTTCAATTTTTAACTTTTCTTCTCGGCTTTCCACTCCTCAATTTCTCGATCCTCTGATTTTTCGATGTCTCAGTTTTTGAATTTTTCGATGTTTCGATTTTTGTATTTCACGGTTTTTCGATTTTTTACTTTTGGGGTTTTCAATTTTTCGATTTCCAAATTTTTCAATTTCCCAATTTCTCGATGTTTCGATTTTTCAGTTGTCCGATTTTTCAATTTTTTAAATTCTCCAGTGTCGATTTCTCGATTTGTCGGTTTTTCAGTTTTTCAATTTTTATGTAAATTTTAGATTTACTAATTTTTATTTTTTGATTTTTTGGTGTTGGATTTCTCGATTTTGCAATTTTTTAATTGCTCAATGTTCTAAATTTTTAGATTTTTAGATTTCTCGATTTTTTGATTTTTCAGTTTTTCAGTACTTCTATTTTTCAATTTTTCAGATTTTGACGTTGCTAAACTTTCAAGTTTTCCGATTTATCGATTAATCTTTTTGATTTTTCAATTTTTTGATTTTTTAAGCTTACGATTTTTCGACTTGGCTCTTTTAGTTTTTTCATTTCTCACTTTTCCAATTTTTTAATTTCTCAATTTTTTGAGTGTTTCTTTCAGTTTTGGGATTTTTCAATATTTCGATTTTTGAACTCCTAGATTTTTTACTTTTTGGATTTTCAATTTCTCATTAAACTTTAGATTTTTTGATTTTTCGACTGTTTTATACTTTCGATGTTTCAATTTTTCAATTATTTTTTTATGTTCCGATTTCTCGATTTTTCAATTTCGCGATATTTTAATTTCTGAATGTTTAGATTTTTCGATTTTTTTATTTTTCAGTTCTTCAGTATTTCTATTTTTCAATTTTTCAAATTTTGACGTTGCTAAATTTTCAGTTTTCCGATTTCTCGATTAATATATTTTTGATTTTCCCATTCTGAAAAAACTTTTCCAATTCTTCGATTTTTCGAATTTACTTTTTTGGTTTTTCAATTTTTCAATTTTCCAATTTTTTAGTTTCTCAATTTTTGGATATTTTTTTGAGTTTTGGGATTTTCCAGTATTTTGATTCTTTGACTTTACGATTTTTCGACTTCTTGGTGTATTCAGTTTTTCGTTTTTTAAACTTTAGATTTTTCAATTTTTCGACTGTTTTTTATTTTGATTTCTCAATTTTTCAGTTTTACGATATTTTAATTTTTCAGTATTTTAAATTTTAGATTTTTAGATTTTGTCGATTTTTCAGTTCTTAAATATTTTTTAATTTTAAAATTTTTTTTTTAATTTTCAGTTTTCCGATTTCTCAATTAATCTATTTTTTGATTTTCCCATTTCTCGACTTCCCAAAGTTTCGATTCTTCAGTTCTTCAATTTTACGATTTTTCAGGTTTTTGATTTTTCGACTTTGCTTTTTAGACTTTTCGATTTCCCAATTTAACAAGTTTTTAAATTCCCAAGTTTTGAATATTTCGTTCAATTTTGTGATTTTTCAGTTTTTCGATTATTTAATTTTTTTTCAATTTTTTCAATTTTTCGGTAGTTCAGTTTTGAGATTGTTTTAGTATTTCGAATTTTCGATTTTCGAGCTCTGGATTTTTCGATTTCTAGACTTTTTACTTTTCACATTTTCAATTTTCCATTTTTCGACTGTTTTATATTTCGATTTCTTAATTTTTCAACTTCTCGATATTTTAATTTTTCAATTTCTCGAATTTTTAAATTTTCGATTTTTCAATTTTTTGAGATCTCAGTTTATCGAAATTCGAACGTTTCGATGTTTTGATTGTTCAATCTCTCGATTTATCAATTTTTCCATTTGTAACTTTTCGATTTTTCGATTTTGGCGTATTTCGATTTCTCAGTTTTTCGATTTTTCGACTTTTCGACTCCTCGATTTCTCATCAGTGTTTCGATTTTTTACTTTTCGGGTTTTCGATTTTTCAGTGTGTCGATTTTTGAATTATACGATTTTTCAATTTTCAAATTTTCTAAATTTTCGAGTTTCAATTTCTCGATTTGATAATTTTTTAGTTTTTCGATTTTTATATTTTAGATTTTTAGATGTGTCGGTTTTTCAGTTCTACAATATTTTTTAATTTTTCAAATTTTGATGTTTCTGAATTTTTAATTTTCCGGTTTCTCAATTAATCTATTTTTTGATTTTCTCATTTCTCGACTTCTCAAAGTTTCGATTTTTCAGGTTTTTGATTTTTCAATTTTTTGTTTTTTTAGGTTTGCGCTTTTTCGACCTTGCTTCAATTTTCCAATTTTTCAAATTTTTAATTTCCCAATTTTTGGATATTTCGTTCAATTTTGTGATTTTTCAGTTTTTCAATTCTTCAATTTTTCTTCAATTTTTCAGTTTTTCGATATTTCAGTTTTGGAATTTTTTAGTATTTCGACTTTTCGATTTCTGGATTTTTCGATTTCTCGACGTTTTACTTTTTGGATTTTCAATTTTTCGACTGTTTTATATTTCGATTTCAATTTTTTTCAACTTTTAAAATTTTAGGTTTTTCGATTTCTCGAGTTTTCAGTTCTTTTATATTTCAATTTTTCAATTTTCGGAATTTTTAAATTTTCGATTTTCCAATTTTTCGATGTTTCGATTTTTCAATTATCCGATTGTTCAATTTGCAATTAAATAATTAATTCTTAGTTAACCAAAAAAATAGCTGCACGTTAAAATCGAGCGAAACATGTGAGATGTGATATTATGTTTGTAAAGAAAAGCACCTAAATCATAACTACTTCCCGCAAAAATTCTAAACGCTTAGAGTCGACATTGGCCTGAGCGCGCTCCGATCTGTGGATCAAACAAGTTCTCAGGCGACGAGCTTTCTACGTGCTTAATCGTCGCATTCTTTCCATGTATAAACATAAACATTTAAAGTTAATCATGCACTAACAACATATTTTTTCGTTGGTTATCTAAATACATTTGACATTAGTTCCCCAACGTTAGCGAAGTCCGTCGACCGACTCTCTACTTTTACGTTTTCCCGAATAGGTCTGCCTTCTGTCCGGATTTTTGTTAGACAGATATTCTCCGAAAGTACTAGACCAATTGTTGTCAATTTTTTTATAGAAGCGACATTTGTCGGATTACACTTCAAGGACGAGAGAAATTCTATCGAAATAACTTCCGACCAATTTTTTTCCGCTGTTTTGGTGTTCTTCTAATGGAACCTCTCACCGTATTGTGCAGTTAACTTTCCCACACATTTCTGAAAATAATAGAAAATATAATTTCACTCTTATATCACCATTTAAAGTTTTATATTTATTGTTACCTAAAATTCACAACATTTTTAAATGCACTCCGTTTGTTCTGTGTTGTTACAGTTTTTCAAACACTCCCTTATTTTTTAATGACTGGACAAATTGCTTCATTAATGTTAAAATGTGTTTTGGATTTATCAATTTTTTTGATAATTTTAACATGGACATGTTATTTAATGCATTTATTCTCAGGACTTTCAACTGTCAACCGCAAAACATATTTTCGGTACTACGCTTGTACAATTGTTATTGACGAAAATATATTATAAACACTGCACGTTCAGGACGTCCGGTAGTTATAGCAAGTTCTTATGCTACTTTTGCACACTCTAAACCACAGATCGGCACACCACAAAATTACAATATCCTCCCTCAACACCGTTGTTATTTATGGAAATCCGGCCGTAATAAAACGCTACTCGCGTGCTCAAACCTTCTCACTTTGACGTCTCTTGTAACGCCTCATGATGCAGATGCTCTATCTTAATCGCCCTGTAAAGCACTGTCTTAAAATGGAAATCGCCTCAAAAACACGAACCTTGCGGTGATACAGGCAATGACTGGACGTATAAATTGTTATTTACATAATGACTGTTGACCGGAGAGATGCTCCACGACGTGACCACCGTTCACAGATAAGCCATAGAATATTTTTGACGCGCCTAGCCATTAAGTTTAATGCCGTTCCGGTTGCATCAGATAAATTTGGATTTAGTGGAGATATGATGGGAATTAAGCAGTTCGAATCGGGTAGATTGACTAAAAAGTTACCTAAATTGAGAAGTGAGTGATTACTTAGGTGGATCAACAAGTATGATTTATTTATGTTAAGAATACAAAATAATGAGTTGGCAGAGGTTCTGTTTTATGCGTGTGCTGTACTAAACTGAGTTAATGAATTGTATGACGAAGCTTTTACAATTTTAGGAACAGTGTGTAGGTTTTCACTAAATCTGTTGGATGTAGTTCATGGTTTTATTATTCATGTCCCGTTAACATTATTTATTAGTTTTCTAGTAGTATTAATTTATTATTTGCCATACAGGCTTAATAAGATTCCCAGTAGGGGTAAAAATTAACGTAATCTACATAACACAAACAAATCAATAAAAATAAATAAAACAAATATTCTAGTTTTATATAATAATAATTCTTCTATTCTTTCTGCTTACCCACCCCTTGCCTTAGTTCCCTTATCTTCCGTACTTCTTTCATCCAGTCCAATCCTCTTCCATCCTCGTTTAACACTTCTTCCCTACTTTCCTCCGATTCTCTCAATCCTTCACATCCTTCCAGTATAAATGCTCTATTGTTTCTCCCTCTCTCCAACATATCCTACACCTTGTGTCAATTTCATCCATCCAAAAATTATTCTCTTTCTCTTCATTTCCACACCTGAATTTTGCCATCATTCTTTTCTCCTTTTTACTCTCTCTCTGTGTGTACTTTGGTACTTCATCCTTTACTATTTTTCTATACTGTGCATTATATCTAGATCGATCTGCGTTCTTGCTTATCTCTTACACTCAGTTCTTCTTTCATATTCCTTCCCATTTCTCTCATTCCCACTATTTCTTCACATGCATATCCCTTTCCTTCATAATACTTGTCTCTTTCGTTCCAAACATGTTTTCCCCCTTCCTTTCATATTTCTTTCCAACATTCTTGCAATATTTTACAATCACTTCTTTCACTGAACTTCTCTTCAAATCCAATCGTCCTTTTACCCGCTTCCACTCTCATTTTATCCCTTTTTACTTCCCGAGCGTAAGCAAAGGAAGTATTGTAATCGAGTCCGTCGGCCGACTCTCTACTTTTACGTTTTCTCGATCTTTCATGACCCCTAGAAGACGAAGAAATAGGTCTCCCATTTCCGTCTGTCTGTCCGTCTGTCCGTCTGTCCGTCCGTCTGCCGTCCCGGATTTTTATTAGACAGATAATCTCCGAAAGTACTCGACCGATTGTTGTGAAATTTTGTACTTATATTAAGAATATCATGTAGATGGTAAAACGCTAACCAAAATTTGTCTAATCATCCCCACCACTAATGCGATGACGTCACTTCAAAATTGTACATAGTAAATGGGTTTTCGATTGTATAAAATAACATAGTCCTACACATGTAGTTTACAACTCTGAATCGACTTTTCACCCGAAACGTCCAGATTTTTGGAAAAAAAATCAAAATTATAAAACAACATTTTGAAATTTAATTTTTAATCTGCTAACCAGAATGCTTTGAAATGTTGCAGATGTTTTAAGGCTATAAAGAGCATCATAAATCTTTAGTCAAAAAATATTTGCTTATCCCCTCCAAAAACTTGATGACGTCAGCTCAAAAGTTTGTGGAATAAATCATATCTAAAATGTACAAAATATGATGAGTCTGTACTTGTGATCTATCACTCCATTCATATTTTTTGGATTTGCATATACAGGGTGACTCAAAAAAATTAATAAATGCGTAAATATATTTTATTGATTTAATCAGGAACTACAAAACCGAATGCTCCGAAATCCTGCAGATGTTTTAAGGTCATAAAGAGCATAATAAATGTTTAGTCAAAATATATTTGCTTATCCCCTCCAAAAACTTGATGACGTCAGCTCGAAAGTTTGCCGAATAAATCATATCTAAAATGTACAAAATATGATGAGCCTGTACTTGTCATTTATCACTCCATTCATATTTTTTGGATTTGCATATACAGAGTGACTCAAAAAAATTAATGAATGCGTAAATATATTTAATTGATTTAATCAGGAACTCCAAAACGGAATGCTCTGACATCTTGCAGACGTTTTAAGGTTATAAAGAGTATAATAAATGTTTAGTCAAAATATATTTGCTTATCCCCTCCAAAAACTTGATGACGTCAGCTCGAAAATTTGCCGAATAAATCATATCTAAAACGCACAAAATATGATCAGTCTGTACTTGTGATCTATCACTCCATTCATATTTTTTGGATTTGCATATACAGGGTGATTCAAGAAAATAAATGAAAGCGTAAATTTATTTTACTGATTTACTCAGGAACTACAGAACCGAATGCCTCGAAATCTTGAAGATATTTTAAAATTATCATAAGCATGGTAAATTTTTGATCAAAATGTATTTGGTCGTCCCCCCTAAAAAATTTATGACGTCACCCCAAAATTTTGCTGAAAAAATGCCATCTTCAATGTGTAAAGTATGATGAGTCCATACTTGTGATTTATCACTGCATTAAAATTTTTAATATTTGCTTATACAGGGTGTCTGAAAAAAATTAATGACGGAGTGAATTGATTTTGCAAAACTGAATACTTAGAAATCTTGACGTTTTGAAGTTATTGTAAGCATGGTAACTGTTTAATCAAAATGTATCTCTTTATCAACCCCAAAAAAAATTCATTACGTCTTCTCACAATTTTGCTGAATAAAGTATATGATCTGACTATACTTGTAAAATTTTTAATATTTGCTTATACAGGGTGTCTGAAAAAAATTAATGACGGAGTGAATTGATTTTGCAAAACTGAATACTTAGAAATCATGACGTTTTGAAGTTATTGTAAGCATGGTAACTGTTTAATCAAAATGTATCTCTTTATCAACCCCAAAAAAAATTCATTACGTCTTCTCACAATTTTGCTGAATAAAGTATATGATCTGACTATACTTGTAAAATTTTTAATATTTGCTTATACAGGGTGTCTGAAAAAAATTAATGACGGAGTGAATTGATTTTGCAAAACTGAATACTTAGAAATCTTGACGTTTTGAAGTTATTGTAAGCATGGTAACTGTTTAATCAAAATGTATATCTTTATCAACCCCAAAAAAAATTCATTACGTCTTCTCACAATTTTGCTGAATAAAGTATATGATCTGACTATACTTGTAACTAATCATTGCATTTCAAATTTTTTAACTTGCTTATACAGGGTGACTCAAAAAAAAGAAATGAATCAGTCACTTTATTTTAGTGAATAAATCAAGAATTGCTAAACTGAATATTTTGAAATCTTGCAGATGGTTAAAATTGATTGTGAGCATGGTAAATTGTTAATGAAAATATATCTGTTTATTCCCCCGAAAAAATTAATGACGTCATCTAAAATTTTTGCCAAAAAAGTTTAACTCAAAATGTGCAAAATATGATGAGTTTTAACATAAGCAACTGTGGCCTGTGGTTTAGTGGAGGTGGAGTGTGCAGTGCAATTAGAAGTTCCGGTAACAGATCCCGGCACTTCCAACTTTTTTCGCCCATCAAATCAAGAACAGCACTTCCGATTTTCGCAACAATAATGTTATAATATTTATTTATTTGTTATTGTGTGTTCGTGAATAAGCATTATAAATAGCAAATGTTGAAATTTTTTTTTGTGATCGGAAGAATATCTCTTAATCATTTTATATATTATCAATACATGATTAACTTCGACTGTTTATGTTTATACATCGAGAGAAGCAGAGAAAAAGTACATATGCATTTGCTTCAGTTACGCCACTGACCGTGTCATTTCTTTATCGCACGTTGAGACATAGTTTATATAAACAAACTCCCAGCCATAGCAAAAAGCGGAAGTTGGAAACGACGAGCGGCGCGGGGGGAATCTCTTGTTTGGGTGGCGAGACGAAACAGTTGCGATTGCGAAATGCGAAGCCAATTCGAAAAAAACTGTGGACGAGTGAGTGCTGAAAAATCATTGAGGATATATATCTCCAAATTTTAAAAATTGGACCAAGTTACAATAATTGTTGCCAAATAAGTGCAGATATTTTTTTCAATTCTTTCAATTAATTTGTTTGCCATTAGCACAATAATTTCATTTTCAATTTTTGTTGATTGGTTTCCACTTATAGATTTTGAAATTGGACATAAATGATTAATACACCCAACAATAGTTGGAAAATTTTAAATAAGAAGTGTTGCTCTTCCTCACAATTTAATTTTCACCGTCAAAACTTAAATGCGTCACAAAAATTTCGGAAGTGGCCTCCATCTTTCAATACATATAACCAAATGTTTCAATCATTTCAAGACACTTCGTATAACCGCGATAGAAATATACGCCAGTGGACACTTTTTCATTTCTTTCATTTAAATTGCGCAATAATTTAATTTTCAGTGTCTTGCCACTGGTTTCTACTTATAAGTGGATTTCGAAATAACAGTGTTCATACATGATTTCATACATCCACCGCTCGTTGGAAAACTATAAATAAAGAACGATGTTCTTGCATTCGTACAAATTTATGTCCACAATCAAATTTTTTTATTCTTAGTATTACACTACATCTATCCCAAACTGATATACGTGTCCTTGCAAAAATGTTGATGACGTCATCGCAATTTTTTTTTAAATTACCCAGTACAAAAATGTAATGAGAAAAAAAACACAATAGGCATGCAGTCGTCAAGTTTCCGACAGCGAGGGAAGTACTGTCTAAACTCTTTAGACCAATTTTTGTTTCTTCTCTCACTACATACCCTGGCGTATATTTTTCCAATCCAAATGTCCATTTTAAGTATTTTTCTTGCACTCGCTCTATTCCTTCATATTCCCGCCATCCCCAAATCCCAGCTCCGTACATAAATACACTTTTGATCCCACTTTCAAATATCATCATTTTTCTCTTATAGTCATGTCCAAATTTTCTCTCTCCTATTCCCCATACTATTCCTATCACCTTGTTCGCTTTTCGGACCATTTCTTGAATATGTGCTCCATCTGCGTTATTGCCCTTCAATGTATATCCTAAGTACTGGAATTTTTTCACCTGTTCAATCTTGTTCCCTTTCCATGCCCACTCTTCCTTCTCCTTTCTTACTTCCTTCCCAAACACCACCATTTTTGTTTTTTCCACATTCACTTCCAATTCCTTTTTTGTACGTACTTCTCTAAACTTTTAATCATTGTTTTCATTTCTTCTCTTTTCTTTGCCACAATCACCAAATCATCTGCGTACGCCAACGACCACACTTTCTCTTTGCCCACTACCACCCCTCCTGTCTGTGCTTTTCTGAACATTTCATCTATATCTCCTAGATAAGTTGCAAACAATGCAGGACTGAGTGGACATCCCTGTCTCACTCCTCTATTTGTATAAAAACTCTCGCTCTCTATTCCGTTCACTCTCACCTCATTTACTGTTCTTCACATATTTCTTCCATTTTCGTTACCAGGTACGCATCTACTCCCTTTCTCCTCAAAAACTTCCACATTTTCTCTCTATTCATGCTATTAAACGCTGCTTTGAAATCTATGAAGAATGCGTACATTCGTTCACCCTCTTTCCTTATTTCTCTTCCCACTAAATGCCTCAGGATGTACACATTGTCCATAGTATCCCTTCCTGTCCTAAACTCTACCTGACCGTCTGCAAAATTTTTAAATAATGAGGTTATTATACCTTCTCTCCACTGCCGAGGAAACCCTTTTCCCTTCCAAACTCCATCTACCACTTCCCATATCATTTCTTTCACTCCTTCTATCCCGAACATCCATGCTTCGTTCTGGATTTCATTCCCTCCTGGTGCCTTTCCTCTTTTCACCCTTTCAATCTGTCTTCCTATTTCATCTTCTGTTATTCCGCACCTTTCCACATTTATTCCGTCGTTGTGATTCCTTTATTTATTTTGCAGCATTTTTCCTCATAATCTCCCAATAATTCCATAAAGTGTCTTTTCCATTCCTGTATTTTGATTTTCTTACTGACTTCAGTCTTCCTTCTCCGTTCCTTGTTTATATATCTTCTCTTTTCAGGAACTTTATTGTCTTCTCTTCTTTTCGTTTTTCTCTTTTTCTTTCTTCACATTTTCTCCTATAATTCTCTCTTGCTTTTAAGTACCCTTCTTTCCTTCCTCTGTTATTCTTCCATTTTCTTAAATTTTTTCCTTGCTTTTCTCTTCAACTCACTGCATTCTTCGTACCATCCATTATTCTTCCCTTGCCATATGTATATCTTTCTTTTTTCCGTAGCTTCTAAAATTAAGTTAATAAGTTCTGCTATCAAAGCTTCTGTATCTTCTTTTACTTCGAATTTCTTTTTTTCTAGTCTACTTCTGTATCTTTGAATTCCCTTTTCATCCCATATTCTTTTTTCCATTTCTTTTCTTTCGTTCTTCTTTCTTGATTTTTGTACTCTTGCTCTTATTTATTCATACGCCTCTTTTGATAATCCCATTGTCTATAATTGATTCTCTCCTAGCCCCTACGTACGTCCATTCTCCTTTTTCATCTCCTTCCTTGTTTCCATTCAAAATTTCCCATCCCATTTCTTCTATTACCTTCCACAATATTTTCCCTTCTTTGTTATTTGCTTTGTCTTTTGATCGTCTTATCTCTCCCTTTTCTTTATCTATTATTCTTGTCCCCTTATCGCCCAGTCTTCCTTTTCTATGTTTACCTTGGTTTCCTCCATTTTCTTGCTACAAACGGTTATTATTTCCCATCGATCGTTATCCAGCTGTATTACTTTCTTCATTCGTTCGTTTTTATTATTACTTCGCTTTTCCAATTCTTGCATTTCTTTTCGAATTCCCATTACTATTCCCCCGCTTGCTCTCCCCTTTTTCTTTTCCATTGTCGCCCCTTGACACTTCCACGCATGTTCTTGTGGTAGTGTCTCTTCAAATTTCTCCCAGTTTTCTACTAGCCCCACCATATCAAATTTTCCCACGTCGTCCCAGAACTCCCTTTCCTTTTCTAGCAATACTTGGACATTCCAAAACAGTACCTACACCCATTTTTCTCCTAATTTTGTACCAGATTCCCCTATTTTCTAAATCTGCATCCTTTATCCCTTTTCCTTTGCCTTGTTTCTTTCCGTTTTTCCTCCTTTTCTTCCTTTTCTTTTGTCTCTTTACTAAAAATTTTATACCTTCTTGAGTCTGCCCTTTTCTTCACAAAATGTGTATGAATTATTGAAATTATACACAACTTGCCTTGGAACTTTTTTTAAATTTTAGTAATTAATGCATTAACGCAAAAAAAAAGATGGCGTCGGCGAGTGTAAACGTGTCGCATACAGTGTTGTCTTCTAAAACAAATGATGATGTTGATAAGCAATGCAGAAAATGTAAAAACAAAGTGTCTAATGCCTAGTCATGTGTTAAGTGTCATACGTACTTTCATAAAAGCTGTGCTTTAGTGGTACAAGAAAGGAATAACAAGCTTATTTTTCTGTCGAATAATGAGCTAGTATGTGATGAGTCCTGTGGTGATTCGAATGAATCTGTAAGTTCCAATAGTTCTACATCTTCTGCTCAAGATGTTTTAAAGTTCTTGAATAGTGATGAATTTTCCAATCTGTTAAATAAAATGGTCGACAAGGCTGTGTCTCCTGTAATGATCGAAATTAAAAAACTTAGAGATGAGGTTCAGATTCTAAAATCAAGTATTTTCGAGATGGCGAAGATGTCAACAAGAGAAACCCTGTATAGTTCTTTAAAACTGCTTTGTTGGGATGATGAGCGTTTATCTGAAAAATCATCAGTTTTATCTAGTAATGAAATTGAAGGTAATGTCTTCACAATTAGTGGTAATAGTGACAAGAAAGGTCCTCAGAAAAACCTGGAAAAAACATCGTTTAAAAGAAATGTAAATCTTCGCTCAGCTGTTGTGGAAGATAATCAAAACGTGTATGAACCCAATAAAAATGTTCCAGTTAAGTCCAATATTACTAATGCTACCAGTAAAACGAGGGTAATGAAGACCTTGATAATTGGTACTTCTCAAGTCACCAATGAAAATGGAGATGCTCTTGAAGATCGTAGTAATGAGTTTGTTGCTGTCACTAGGCGACGAAAAAGGGACATTCATGTCACAAGAGTAAATCCTGGGGTTAATATTAGTAGGATTGAAGATTATATTAGGAATAAATTACAGTGTGTTTGTAGCGCAAATGACAATATGGACAATATTCAATCCTTTGAACTTAAACAATTAAATTCTAAGTTCCCTGATAAATACAGTTCCTTTAAATTATCAATCGATTTCTCATTAATTGAAAAAGTTTTGGATCCATCTTTTTGGCCAATCGGTATTGCTGTTCGTAAATATTTTAGTCCTCGTAGTGTACGAAGACAATCAAATTTTCAAAAAAGTCCAGATCATCAAACTCAGAGTTAACTATTTATTATCAGAATGTTAGAGGGTTGAGAACTAAAATCAGTGATTTATATTCTAGTGTATTGTGCGAAAACTATCCGATAATTTCATTAACAGAAACTTGGCTTAATGACACATTTTTTAATAGGGAAATTATAGATGATAGATATGTTGTTTACAGAAAGGATAGATCCTTTTTAGAGACGAATAAAGAACGTGGTGGTGGTGTAATGATAGCTGTTATAAAGAATATTCCTTCTACTTTACTGCAAATTGATACTCTTCAAAGAGAAGAAGTTTGGATACTAATCTCGTTTAATGGCATTCAAATTATAATTGGAACTGTGTATTTTCCTCCTAATTCACCCTTAGCTGTGTATTCTGACCATATATCTTTGGTTGATTATTTAATTGCTGATTATCCTGAAACTACAGTATGTATTGTTGGTGATTACAATTTGCCTGGATTGAGCTGGAAAAGTGATACTAATTGTAATTATTTAATACCGGTTAACGTTGTCTCAATGATTGAAGAATTAATTTGTGACAATTTCGCTGTGAGTGGTCTTTTTCAATACAACTCTATATTGAATGGAAATGATGTAACTTTGGATTTAAGCTTTAGTAATACTGCACTTATCATTGAAGAATGTTTATCCTTATTACCGAAAGATATAAATCATCCTGCCTTTATTATTAAAATTTGTGACATATGCTTGCCTTTACTAGATCGTACTATTTACACATCTTATTTGGATTTTAAGAACGCGTCATTTGTGTAATTAATACCTACCTGGAGCAAATTGATTGGTTTATCATGGAAAATTTTTCTCATCTTGATGATTGTATGTATTATTTTTATTCTCACATAAATTCTCTTATAATTCGTTTTGTTCCTATTTTTGTTAAAAAAACTCAGAACAATTTTCCTTATTGGGTTGATAACCATACAAGAGCTCTTATTGTGAAAAAAAAAGAAGCTCATAGGAATTTTAAGGTAACTGGATTATATTCAGATTACGTAAAGTTTTGTGATCTTAGACGTACATGTAAGTTGGCTATGAACTTGTGTAGGAAAAATCATATTCGAAGTGTTGAGCAGAATATTATTGTTAATAGTAATGGTTTTTCGTCATTTGTCAAGAAATCAAAATCTAATACAGTGGGGTTCCCCTGTTCTATGTTCTTAGGTGATATCATAGCTGATTCTTCTAAATCCATTGCAGATTTGTTTGCTACTTATTTTCAAACTGTATATACGGTAGCTGATACTGATGTTAATATGAGTTCATCAAACTGGAAAGACAATCTTGTTGATATTAATTCATTTGAAATATCCACCGACCTTGTTTTGTCTAAATTACTTTCCTTAGATTCTTCTGTTAAAATAGGTCCAGACGGTATTCCATCACTATTTTTAAAACAATGTGCTCACAATTTATGTTTTCCCCTACAAATTTTATATAAAAGATCTTTACAATTATCCAAAGTTTCTACACTATGGAAAATTTCTTATGTTACACCTATTTATAAGAAAGATCATCGTAGTGATATTTCAAACTATAGACCTATTAGTATTAGTTCACCTATAGCCAAAATATTTGATTCAATTACATGTGACATTTTGTCTTTCCATGTAAAAAATATCATCCTAGATGAACAGCATGGTTTCTTTAAAGGGCGTTCGACAACTTCTAATTTAATAATATTTACTAATTATATAGTTAATAATATGGAAAATGGTTACGATACTGATTGTATTGATAGGGTGAATATTCGTATTCTACTATTAAAATTGGCTAAGATTGGAATTGGTGATCCTATACTATCATGGATAGATTCATATCTAAGTAATCGAAGGCAATTTGTAATTATAAATGGGTTTAAATCAAAATGTGTAATTCCATCTTGCGGTGTTCCGCAAGGTTCCCATTTAGGGCCCTTTTCTCTCTATTTATAAATGATATCAAAGATGTTATAAAATCTAGTCAGTTTTTACTATTTGCAGATGATTTAAAAATCTTTAAAAAAATTACTTGCCCCTCTAATTGTCATATGATACAATCTAATTCGAACTTTTTAGAATTTTGGTGAAAGAAAAATGAACTAGAATTTAACATACCTAAGTGTAAGGTTTTAAGATGTAGTCGCAAATTATGTTCTGAACATTATAATTATACATTGTCTTCTATTATTCTTGAAAATGTGACCAGTTTTTGTGATTTAGGAATTACTATCGATAGTAAACTCTCTTTTACTTTTCACATAAATAATATTGTTTCTGAAGCAAATAAATATTAAGATTAGTAAAAGAACCTGTAGTGAGTTCTCAAATCTTAGATCTTTTATTGTTTTGTTTTCATCTTTTGTAAGGTCGATCCTCGAATACGGTGTTACTATATGGTCTCCTTATTATAAGATGCACAGTCAAAGAATTAAAAGAATTCAAAAAAAATTCGTCAAATTTCTGTGCTATAAGTTCAATATATTTTTCAATAACTATAATTATACTATGATAATAAGTTATTTTGGGCTTACGTTACTTTCTAAGAGAAGAATAATGTTGGATATGTGTTTTGATTATAAAGTATTGTCTGGTATTGTTACTTGTTCAAATATTTTAATTTTATTTATGATACATGTTCCATCCCGTCAAGTAAGAAATTCTCACTTACTTTCAATTCCATATCATCGTACTTTGTACGCGTTTCAATCGCCTGTTAGTCGTCTTGCTAGACTGACACTTATCTATAATGAAATTGAGTTTCTGGGAATTTCTTACACCAGGTTTCAATCATCGATCCACAGGAAGATTTTAATTTAGTGTTGTAACTTTTGTATGTTTTTATTATTGTAATTGTTTTTTTTTGACCGTTAATAAACATCATCATCATTGTGAAAGTCAAAATTAACTACTAGGTAACTATGTTTGTACATTTTAGAAAAATAAAATATAAAAAGAGTAACATATGAGATATGTATTTTGTGTTATATTGAAATTTGGTCGGGGTCCCGTTATTATAATACTCACCCTGTATATACACATTTTTAACTTCAGGTAGACGGATTATCTTAACAAATAAACTTACGAAACTTCCTTCGTATAGCGCTCGGGAAGTAAAAATGTGTATGAAATAATGAAATTATACACAACTCGCTTTGGAACTTTTTTTGAAATTTTAGTAATTAATGAATTAACACTGCTTTAATGATTACAGAACATTGATTAAATTTTATTTTTTGCTTGCAACATTGTTTACCTTAGTTCAAGAACGTTTCATTTAATTTGAAGTAACAGATGAAAAGAATTTTCATTATACGACAAAAAAAAAAATGCAACAATTAATTTAACGTTCAGTTCTGCTTGTCATAGAGCAAGACATATTCCAAAGACTCCAGATGTAGAGTGATGTTTATAGGGTAAATGTGTACAAGAGTGCGCATATGTATAAGAGTACGCACTGATGATTTCTGCTTATTAGTGCCATCTGGGTAAGATGAAGTTATACCATTCAGAATTTAACGTTAAACCTGAGATAAAGGTGCAAAAGTGACCTGAATATAGTTTATAGTTTGGTCGTACTGACGATTTTATGTTCACACGTTGTGTGGATGTAATTTTTACCGCTCATAGTTTTAGTTTTTTGTAAGGTACGTACCAGTTCTTTTATTTTACAGTAATAATTTTCATTAGTTGTAACTTTTAAGGTGTCATTATACACTAACAGTTTTATACTTTCTGTCCATCAAAAGCTTTTAACTTTGAAAACATTAGGTTATGTACAAATGTACAAGAGTGCGCAACGAGGTATTGTATAAGAGTGCGCATTGCTTGCAATACGTAGTCTAATAGTCTTGGAGATACATATCATACGATAATGAATTATTTAACTCTACTACTTTGTACTGCTTCTCAAGTTGTGTGGTGGTGGTTATGGTGATTTTTTTTTTATTTTTACTTCCTGAGCGTGTTGTAATCGAGTCCGTCGACCGACTCTCTATTTTTACGTTTTCTCGTCTTTTCAAGACCCCTAGAGTACGAAGAAATAGGTCTCCCGTTTTATGTGTAGTCTGTAGTCACTTATTCCCATTTATTTTCACCTTAGAAACAAATATTTTTTCATAAAATGTAATGCGTACTCATAAGCGTTCAAATGCGCACTCTTGTACAATGAACTGTCTAAAAGTGCGCATTTACACATCTTGACGAAAATTGAAATTACTCTTAAAATATAGTGGTGTTGGGGCGTACAATTAAATATATCTGATCTCTAAACATGTATATAACGAACCTATATCATAAAATTTGTCTATCCAAAAAAATTCAAAAGTTGTTGACAGTTTTACACTAAGTGCGTACTCTTGTACACATTTACCCTATTACATAATATTGCCATTGCGTGCACCACTTCATCTACTTAAGACTTCATTAACCACTAATTTAACTGGATAAGAAATAAAGAATATGCAAGATAAAGTCCCTTTTATTTCTTTTCCTAAAAACCACCACTCTTCAGTTCAAAAGGTCAACGCATTAGTCGTTTCTCCAAACCATCAGCCTACTTCTTCTCCGGCAGCCGCTCCGCTACCACGAATGCGAAAGGTCGTCCAGGTCAGGATTTTTGTCCTTTTTGCAGGACGGAACACGCCAGGCGGCGGAAATCTGAAGAAGCCATTTACACAACCACCTTATCCTGAATTAATTTCTTACAACGCACCGGCTGGCACGTGAAGAAGTGGAGACGTCGTCGAAGCGCTCTTTAAGCGCTAAAGCCTAATTCACAGGGTTTGGTCTTGTGCAGTCGCGCGACGATTAATCGACTGGGTCACGTGGTGGATTCCGGACACCGGAGCGGTTATTTAGTGTCCGTTGATTGCGCTTAACAAATGAGGGAAAGGAATGACTTAAAAAATTACCGCGGCAAAACGGGTAACGTTGCGTATTTATCAATGTGAAAAGCCAGGTTGGTGATGGCGGGTGATTTGTTATGAGGCGGTAAAGTTGTAAAGGTAATGCAGACGCTGTTGAATTATGGCGAGCTATAATGTAAGGCGCTAAATATGGTCATTTTAATGACCTTAATATCTCGGTGAAAAGTACATACGGTGTTTAAAAAATGGCGGACTAACACTAGATAGTACTTGCGTGACGTAGTCAAAAAAATCATGACTTCATACTTTGAGCATTTGTTAGTAAATTCAACAATATAATAATAATAATAATATCTTTTTTGCCCAATAGAATTTCCATTTAGAGTACAAATTAAATTAAAAATAACAATACACGAATTAAGAAAATAATAAAAATTATATGATAAAACAGTACACCACAGAAAACAATAATGTGATATTTTTCAAACAAACTATGTGAAAATGCACTCAAGATTCCCTAAAAATAAATAAATAAATGTAATGAGAATTACGTTAAGAACAAAAGACAAAACAACTACCTAACAGTATTTCATTAACTAAGACTTGGTTTTCTTTGTATAACACGATTACTTAAAAACATATTTCATATGGTAATTTCTCATAGAAAAATAAGGATTTTATAATTAAGCTCCGCCCCTCGGCTTACGACGATTAAAAAAAATCATCGGAATTGAGATAGGGCGGGTGGGCGGGGCTTATATTTTGTTTTTTTTTTTTCTTAATATACATAGCCATCTTTTCACAACAAGAAAGTTAGACCCATGGTTAAAATGGTACATTTTTGCGAGGAAATGGATTTTGCAATTATGGGGCGAAGCCTAATTGCAAAATCAATATTTCTTTATACACATTCTCTATTTTAAACATGTTTTAAGTTTCATCTTGTGAAAAAAGTCTAGGTACACATATTAAAACAAAAGAGCAAAATGTAAGCCCGCCCACCCGCCCTATCTCAGTTGTAATGATTTTTTTTATTCACCGTGAACCAAGGGGGCGGAGCTTAACTGCCAAATACTTATTTTTTTTACAAGAAATTAAAAACAGTATCGTGTTGTTCAAAGAAGACTATGTACAGCTGGTTTCACAAAAAACGGGACAAATGACAGTGACATGAACGTCATATTCCCATTGCTTTTCATTGATCTATGAGAACCTGATTTGCCCATCTTTTCCTGTTTTTTCTGAAACCAGCTGTATATTAAGAAAAAACGGCAAAATATAAGCCACACCCAACCACCCTATCTCAATTGCGATGATTTTTTATTCACCGTGAACCAAAGGGGCGGGGCTTAACTGCAAAATACATATTTTTTTTACAAAAAATTAAAAATATGTTTTGAGTATCGTGTTGTTCAAAGAATACTATATATACTAAGAAAAAAAGGCAAAATATAAA
The DNA here is from genome assembly GCF_036711695.1 of Zophobas morio. NCBI lineage: Eukaryota > Metazoa > Arthropoda > Insecta > Coleoptera > Tenebrionidae > Zophobas > Zophobas morio. The sequence goes on along the minus strand of NW_026972136.1, from coordinate 11,927,525 downwards.
CCCCGCCCACCCACCCCATCTCACTGTGGTGATTTTTTTCGAAGAATTACCATATTTCGTACTGACGATCTTGAAAAAATTATAGAAATTTTTTAAGAAATTGAGCCGAAAATTACTACTGAAATCCAAAATCTACAAAAATCTCTTCATGTAATTTTCGAAAGTGATCGAAAAAAGGTAAAAAATTTCATAACGGTATTAAAAATCCAAGCTTTTTGGAAAAGTTGCCTAAAAATTCAGAAAAAATTCTGGGATGTACGTCCCGACGAACTGAATCGAAAAATAGCGTGACGGTTACGGACTAAGATTTTCCAAACATTCGGATTGGAAGAAAATTTTTTGGAAATTTGAAACGGAATTTTTCTAAAACATAAAGGCGAAAGTTTTGTATGACATTCTGATACGACTGATTTTGGCACTTTCGACATTTTCGACCATTTTTCAACTATTTTCGAAAATTAGTTGAAGATATTTTTTTGCAGATTTCGATAGCCAGAAGTCATTTTCGGCTTCGTTTCTTCGGAAATTCCTACCGTTTTTCCACTCCCACTCAACATAAAAATTTAATTAGCCCCGCCCACCCACCCTGCGTTCTTTTCAGTGATTGATTTTATTAGATCTGAATAAAATGAATGATCTTATAGTGAACCGAAATAAAATTAGTAGTTGAAATGAGAAGAGGGGGGTGGGCGGTGATAGTACTTGCTACGATAGGACAGTTTTTAGCAAATAACATGTTCTCTAAGAAAACAGAGTGTGTGTGGGCGTGGTTAGTATTTGATAAGATCAAACTGATTTAGGCAATTTTGACATTTTCGACCGTTTTTCAACTATTTCCGAAAGTTAGTCGAAATCTTGTAGAGAAGTTTTTTTCGGCTTCGTTTCTTCGGGAATTCTTAACGATTTCCCACCCCCACTCGACAGAAGAACATTATTAGCCCCGCCCACCCACCCTGTCTCTTTTTCAGTGATTGATTTTATTCGATCTCAATGAAACAAATGATCTTATAATGAACAGAAATAAAATTAGTCGTTGGAATGAGAAGAGTGGGGGTGGGCGGGGCTCGTATTTATTGAAACAGGACAGTTTTTGGCAAATGACACACCCACAAGGAAAATAGAGGGTCGGTGGGCGGGGCTAGTATTTGACAAATTAAGACTGATTTTGGCACTTTTGACATTTTCAACATTTTTCAACCATTTCCGAAAATTTGTCGAAATCTTGTAGATTTCGATATCCAGAAGTCATTTTCGGCTTCGTTTCTTTGGAAATTCCTACCGTTTTTCCACTCCCACTAGACAGAAGAACATTATTAGCCCCGCCCACCCACCTTGTCTGCTTTTCAGTGATTGATTTTATTGGATCTGAATAAAATGAATGATCTTATAGTGAACAGAAATAAAATTAGTCGTTGGAATGAGAAAAGGGGCGGTGGGTGAGCGGGGCTAGTATTTGCTAAAAAAGGAATGTTTTTGGCAAATGACAAATCCTCGAAGAAAACAGAGGGTGGGTGGGCGGGGCTAGTATTTGATAAAATAAAACTGATTTTGGCACTTTTGACATTTTCGACCAATTTTCAACTATATTTCCGAAAATTAGTCAAAATCTTGTTGATTTAAAACAGGTTTGAAATTGTAAATTTTGGTGAGGAAATGTGGATTTTGCAATTAGGCTCCGCCCCTAGGCCTGCCAACAGATGAAAACTTTTTTTTTATTAATATACATAGCCATCTTTTCATAACAAGAAACTTAAAACATGGTTAAAATGGTTTTTGCAAGGAAATATGGATTTTGCAATTATGAATCGGAGTCTATTGCAAAATCGATATTTTCCTATACAAATTTTCCATTTTAAACATGTTTTAAGTTTCTCGTTGTGAAAAGAAGTGTACATATAATAAAACAAAAAGACAAAATGTAAGCCCGCCCACCCACCCTATCTCTATTGTGATGATTTTTTTATTCACCCTGAATCAAGGGGACGAAGCTTATCTGCAAAATACTTATTTTTTTTACAAAAAATTAAAAATATGTTTTGAGTGTCGTGTTGTTCAAAGAATACTATATATATTAAGAAAAAAAGGCAAAATATAAACCCCGCCCACCCACCCCATCTCACTGTGGTGATTTTTTTTTTTTGAATTACCATATTTCGTACTGACGATCTTGAAAGAATTATAGAAATTTTTTAAGAAATTGAGCCGAAAATTACTACTGAAATCCAAAATCTACAAAAATCTCTTCATGTAATTTTCGAAAGTGGTCGAAAAAAGGTAAAAAATTTCATAACGGTATTAAAAATCCAAGCTTTTTGGAAAAGTTGCCTAAAAATTCAGAAAAAATTCTGGGATGTACGTCCCGACGAACTGAATCGAAAAATAGCGTGACGGTCACGGACTAAGATTTTCCAAAAATTCGGATTGGAAGAAAATTTTTTGGAAATTTGAAACTGGAATTTTTCTAAAACATAAAGGCGAAAGTTTTGTATGACATTCTGATAAGACTGATTTTGGCACTTTCGACATTTTCGACCATTTTTCAACTATTTTCGAAAATTAGTTGAATATATTTTTTTGCAGATGTCGATACCCAGAAGTCATTTTCGGCTTCGTTTCTTCGGAAATTCCTACCGTTTTTCCACTCCCACTCAACATAAAAATTTAATTAGCCCCGCCCACCCACCCTGCGCTCTTTTCAGTGATTGATTTTATTAGATCTGAATAAAATGAATGATCTTATAGTGAACCGAAATAAAATTAGTAGTTGGAATGAGAAGAGGGGGGTGGGCGGTGATAGTACTTGTTACGATAGGACAGTTTTTAGCAAATAACATGTTCTCTAAGAAAACAGAGTGTGTGTGGGCGTGGCTAGTATTTGATAAGATCAAACTGATTTAGGCAATTTTGACATTTTCGACCGTTTTTCAACTATTTCCGAAAGTTAGTCGAAATCTTGTAGAGAAGTTTTTTTCGGCTTCGTTTCTTCGGGAATTCTTAACGATTTTCCACTCCCACTCGACAGAAGAACATTATTAGCCCCGCCCACCCACCTTGTCTGCTTTTCAGTGATTGATTTTATTGGATCTGAATAAAATGAATGATCTTATAGTGAACAGAAATAAAATTAGTCGTTGGAATGAGAAAAGGGGGGGTGAGCGGGGCTAGTATTTGCTAAGATAGGACTGTTTTTGGCAAATGACAAATCCTCGAAGAAAACAGAGGCTGGGTGGGCGGGGCTAGTATTTGATAAAATAAAACTGATTTTGGCACTTTTGACATTTTCGATCATTTTTCAACTATATTTCCGAAAATTAGTCAAAATCTTGTTGATTTAAAACAGGTTTGAAATTGTAAATTTTGGTGAGGAAATGTGGATTTTGCAATTAGGCTCCGCCCCTAGGCCTGCCAACGGATGAAAACTTCATTACTTCATTAGATCAGGGCGGATATGGGTGGGGCTTAATCTTTGGCTTTATTTTTTTCTTAATATACATCTATAGTATTCTTTAATAACACGATACTCAAAGGAATGTTTTAATTTCTCGTGGAGAACTAAGGATTTTGCACTTGAGCTTCGTCCCCTTGACTCCCGACCAATAAAAAAATGCAACAGAATTGACTTAGGGCGGGTGGGCGGGCTTATATTTTGCCTTTTTTTTTTCTTAATACACATAGCCATTTTTTCATAACAAGAAACTTAAAACATGGTCAAAATGGTTTTTGCAAGGAAATATGGATTTTGCAATTATGGATCGGAGTCTATTGCAAAATCGATATTTTCTTATACAAATTTTCCATTTTAAACATGTTTTAAGTTTCATGTTGTGAAAAGAAGTGTACACATATTAAAACAAAAAGACATAATGTAAGCCCGCCCACCCGCCCTATCTCTATTGTGATGATTTTTTATTCACCGTGAATCAAGGGGACGAAGCTTATCTGCAAAATACTTATTTCTTTACAAAAAATTATAAACATGTTTTTGAGTATCGTGTTGTTCCAAGAATACTATGTATATTAAGAAAAATGACAAAATCTAAACCCCACCCACCCCATCTCAATTGTGACCATTTTTTTAGAAACTTAAAACACGTTTAAACTGGTAAATTTTGGTAAGGAAATGTGGATTTTGCAATTAGTTTCCGCCCCTAGGCCTGCCAATGGATTAAAACTTCATTACATTACTTCATTAGATCAGGGCAGGTATGGGTGGAGCTTCATCTTTGGCTTTAATTTTTTCTTAATATACATAGTATTCTTTGAATAACACGATACTCAAAAACATGTTTTTAATTTCTCGTAGAGAACTAAGGATTTTGCAGTTAAGCTCTGTTCCCTTGGCGCACGACGAATAAAAAAAACCATCACAATAGAGATAGGGTGGGTGGGCGGGGCTACATTTTACCCTGTTTTGTTAGTATGTGTAGACTTATTTCGACAACAAGAAACTTGAAACATGTCTAAAATGGTAAATTTTTGTAGTAACCAACTTAAATCCTCCATTTTTCTTTTACATACAACCCCTTTAAATACGGCAAAAGTTGAACATCAAAATTACTATCAACGGCAACTCGGCAAGGGAGTTTGTGAATGACAATCTTCAGCTCTAAAAGCGACGTCATCAAAAAAAGGATATTTATGGAATAGTTCCAAATCTAACAAAAATCCACGATGAATTTTCTGCAGAGGACATAATTTTGGAAATTTTACGACTGAGGCGCCACTTGCAAGAAACGGTTACTGAACCGTCCACTGGGACTACATTGGAGCTTTCAGATTCATCGTAAAATGGGGCTATTCTGATCCTGTTCCGAGCCTAGCGCTTTGTCTAAGATTTTTTTTAACCTAATAGTATTAATTTATTATTTGCCTTACAGGCTTAATAAGATTCCCAGTAGGGGTACAAATGAACTTAATCTACATAATACAAATAAACCAATAAAATAAATATTCGAGTTTTATCTAATAATAATTGTTCTATTCTTTTTGCTTGCCCACCCTTTGCCATAGTTCCATTATCTTCCGTACTTCTTTCATCCAGTCCAGTCCTCTTCCATCCTCGTTTAGCACTTCTTCTCTACTTTCCTCCGATTCTCTCAATCCTTCACATCTTTCCAGCATATGCTCTATTGTTTCTACCTGTCTCCAACATATCCTACACCTTCTGCCAGTTTCATCCATCCAAAAATTATTCTCTTTCTCTTCATTTCCACACCTAAATCTCGCCATCATTCCTTTCTCCTTTATACTCTCTCTGTCTGTGTGAGTACTTTGGTACTTCTTCCTTTATTATTTTTCTAAACTCTGCATTATATCTAGACTCCGATATTCTCGATCTGCGTTCTTGCTTCTCTATATTCTTATCTCTTACACTCAGTTCTTCTATATCATACTCCTTTCCCATTTCTCTCATTTCCTTCATAATACTTGTCTATTTCGTTCCAAACATGTTTTCCCCCTTCCTTTCATATTTCTTTCAAACATTCTTGCAATATTTTACAATCACCTCTCTCTTCAAATCCAACCGCCCTTTTACCCGCTTCCACTCTCATTTTCCCCCTTTTTGTTTCTTCTCTCCCTATATACCCCGGCGTATACTTTTCCAATTCCAATGTCCATTTTAAGTACTTTTCTTGCACTCTCTCTATTTCTTCATATTCCCTTCATCCCCAAATCTCAGCTCCATACATAAATACACTTTTGATCAAACTATCAAACATCATCATTCTTCTCTTATAATCATGTCCAAATTTTCTCTCTCCTATTCCCCATACCATTCCTATCACTTTGTTCGCTTTTCGAACCATTTCTTGAATATGCGCTCTATCTGAGTTATTGCTTCTTAATGTATATCTTAAGTACTGGAATTCTTTCACCTGTTCAATCTTCTTCCCTCTCCGTACCCACTCTTCCTTCTCCTTTCTTACTGTCTTCCCAAAGACCACCATTTTTGTTTTTTCCACGTTCACTTCCAATTCCTTTTTTGTACGTACTTCTCGAAACTTTTAATTATTGTTTTCAGTTCCTCTCTTTTCTTTGCCAAAATCACCAAATCATCTGCGTACACCAACGACCACACTTTCTCTTTGCCCGCTACCACCCCTCCTGTCTTCCATTTTCGTTACCAGGTACGAATCTACTCCCTTTCTCCTAAAATACACCCACATTTTCTCTCTATTCACACTATCAAACGCTGCTTTGAAATCTATGAACAATGCGTACATTCGTCCACCCTCTTTCCTTATTTCTCGTCCCACTAAATGCCTCAGGATGTACACATTGTCCATAGTACCTCTTCCTTTCCTAAACCCTGCCTGACCGTCTGATAAGTGATAACATACCCGTTGCTTCCATCTCCTTTCGTAACCTCTCATCTAGTATCATTGCGTATATCTTGTACGCCGTAGTAAGCAAGGTAGGTGAGGACCCGGTGGGTGAGGTGGCTTGGCATCTGCCCACTACACCTTGGGTCGTGGGTTCGATTCCCGCTCTGCCTCTGGGTGCTTGTGTGCGTCCCGTTTCCTGTAATTGGGCCTCGGCCTGTTGGAAACTAATTATTAAAAAAAAGGTGATCCCTCGGTAGTTCTTCACATCACTTTTTTGCCCCTTTTTAAATAATGGGATTATTATACCTTCTCTCCACTGTCGAGGAAACCATTTTCCCTTCCAAACTCTATCTACCACGTCCCATATTCTTTCTTTCAATCCTTCTGTCCCTAACATTCACGCTTCGTTCTGGATGCCATCCCTCCTGGTGCCTTTCCTCTTTTCAGTCTTTCAATCTGTCTTCCTATTTCATCTTCTGTTATTTCCGAACCTCTCTACATTTCTTCCGTCGTTGTGATTCCTCTCGTATTTTGCTGCGTTTTTCCTCACAACCTCCCAATATTCCATAGTGTCTTTTCCATTCATGTATTTTGATTTTCCTACTGACTTCAGTCTTCCTTCTCCGTTCCTTGTTTATATATCTCCATACTTCTTCTCCTGTTTTCAGGGACTTTATTATCTTCTGTTCTTCTTCTCGTTTTTCTCTTTTTCTTTCTTCACATTTTCTCCTATAATTCTCTCTTGCTTTTAAGTACTCTCCTTTCTTTCCCCTGTTATTCTTCCATTTTCTTAAATTTTCTCTTGCTTTTCTCTTCAACTCACTACATTCTCCGTTCCATCCATTATTCCTCGCTTGCCATATGTATATCTTTCTTTTTTCCGTAGCTTCTACAATTAAGTTGATCAGTTCTGCTATCATAGCTTCTATATCTTCTTTTACTTCGAACTTCTTTTTTCCTGTCTACTTCTGTATCTTTGAATTCCCTCTTGATCCCATATTCTTTTTTCTATTTCTTTTCTTTCGTTCCTTTTCTCTTGTTTTTCGTACTATTGCTTTTTTCCTTTGATTTTTATTTCTAGTGGCATGTGGTCTGATTCTACCCTTTCCCCCACTTTGAAACTCTCTCTTTCTTCCCACGCCTTTTCGTTGACAATCTACAATTGATTGTCCTCTAGCCCCTACGTACGTCCATTCTCCTTCATCTTCATTGTTTCCATTCAAAATTTTCCATCCCATTTCTTCTATTATCTTCCACAATATTTTCCCTTCTTTGTTATTTGCTTTGTCTTTTGATCCTCTTTTCTCTCCCTTTTCTTTATCTATTATTCTTGTCCCCTTATAGCCCAGTCTTGCCCTCCTATAAGTATTTTTTCATCTCCTTTTTCTTTAGTTTCCTTATTTATGTTTATCCTGGTTTCCTCCATTTTCCTGGTATAAACGGTTATTATTTCCCATCGATTGTTATCCAGCTGTATTACTTTCTTCATTAGTCCGTTTTTATTATTACTTCCCTTTTCCAATTCTTGCAATTCTTTTCGAATTCCCACTACTACTCCCCTGCTTGCTCTCCCCTCTTTCTTTTCCTTTATCGTCCCTTGACACTCCCACACATATTCTTGTGGTAGTGTCTTTTCAAATTTCTCCCAGTTTTGTTTGTTTTGTTTGTTTGTTTGTTTATTAACGGTCAAAAAAAAAACAATTACAATAATAAAAACATACAAAAGTTGCAACACTAAATTAAAATCTCCCTGTGGATCGATGATTTAAACCTGGTGTAAGAAATTCCCACGAACTCAATTTCATTATAGATAAGTGTCAGTCTAGCAAAACGACTAACAAGCGATTGAAACGTGTACAAAGTACGATGATATGGAATTGAAAGTAAGTGAGAATTCATATCATCTATAACTTCCCTATTAAAAAATGTGTCATTAAGCTAACTTCCCTATTAAAAAATGTGTCATTAAGCCAAGTTTCTGTTAATGAAATTATCGGATAGTTTTCGCACAATACACTAGAATATAAATCACTGATTTTAGTTCTCAACCCTCTAACATTCTGATAATAAATAGTTAACTCTGAGTTTGATGATCTGGAGTTTTCTGAAAATTTGATTGTCTTCGTACACTACGAGGACTAAAATATTTACGAACAGCAATACCGATTGGCCAAAAAGATGGATCCAAAACTTTTTCAATTAATGAGAAATCGATTGATAATTTAAAGGAACTGTATTTATCAGGGAACTTAGAATTTAATTGTTTGAGTTCAAAGGATTAAATATTGTCCATATTGTCATTTGCGCTACAAACACACTGTAATTTATTCCTAATATAATCTTCAATCCTACTAATATTAACCCCAGGATTTACTCTTGTGACATGAATGTCCCTTTTTCGTCGCCTAGTGACAGCAACAAACTCATTACTACGATCTTCAAGAGCATCTCAATTTTCATTGGTGACTTGAGAAGTACCAATTATCAAGGTCTTCATTACCCTCGTTTTACTGGTAGCATTAGTAATATTGGACTTAGCTGGAACATTTTTATTGGGTTCATACACGTTTTGATTATCTTCCACAACAGCTGAGCGAAGGTTTACATTTCTTTTAAACGATGTTTTATCCAGGACCTTTCTTGTCACTATTACCACTAATTGTGAAAACATTACCTTCAATTTCATTACTAGATAAATCTGATGATTTTTCAGATAAACGATCATCATCCCAACAAAGCAGTTTTAAAGAACTATACAGGGTTTCTCTTGTTGACATCTTCGCCATCTCGAAAATACTTGATTTTAGAATCTGAACCTCATCTCTAAGTTTTTTAATTTCCATCATTAGAGGAGACACAGCCTTGTCGACCATTTTATTTAACAGATTGGAAAATTCATCACAATTCAAGAACTTTAAAACATCTTGAGCAGAAGATGTAGAACTATTGGAACTTACAGATTCATTCGAATCACCACAGCACTTATCACATACTAGCTCATTATTCGACAGAAAAATAAGCTTGTTATTCCTTTCTTGTACCACTAAAACACAGCTTTTATGAAAGAACTTATGACACTTAACATATGACCAGGCATTAGACACTTTGTTTTTACATTTTCTGCATTACTTGTCAACATCATCATTTGTTTTAGAAGACAACACTGTATGCGACACGTTTACACTCGCCGACGCCATCTTGCATTTTTGCTCTTTGTATCCATTTCTCTACTAGCCCCACCATAGTCCCAGAACTCCCTTTCATTTTTTCACAATCCTTGGACATTCCAAAACAGTACCTTCACCCCTTTTTCTCCCAATTTTGTACCAGTTTCCCTTTTTCCGATTTCCCTATCTTCATCCTTTTCCTTTGCCTTGTTTCCTTCCATTTTTCCTCCTTTTCTTTTGGCTCTTTACTAAAAATTTTCTACCTTCTTGAGTCTGCCCTCTTCTTCATTCCATTCAAAATTTCTGCCACCTACAGTTGACTTTTTATGTCCCTTTCTAACCATTTTTCCTTTACTTCTCTCTTTTGTTGCCTCATCTTTTATTTTGATTTGAATTTTTCTTTCCGTTTTCGTCAGATCATCATTTATGTGAATTGACGACCCTTTTAAGTTCTTGCTTTTCATTACATTTATTTTTTCTTCTCTATTCCACTACATAAACTTTCTCAGCAATTTTGTACGCGCTTCTAACTTTACTCTCTACTTTGGCAAGTAAAATATTTACGTGACGCGGAAAAAATGTACGTTTAAAACACGTGTATGAAGTACGAAAGTCGATATTCTAACAACTTTCTTTAAAATGTCAACTCTCTTAAGAAATCGACAGTTTGAGGAGTTTGAGCCATAAATAAAAAATATTTTGTGTGTTGGAAATATATAATGAGTATAAGATAACATTACATGTAATTATAAACTGAACAAAAACCTCTTTGTCACCTTTCCTTTATGATTCTTATAGATCACATTGTTCTTGATTACAACAACTTTTGTATAAATCCCATCGTTGTCTATTATGTTCCAGTAAACCTAAAAATTACGATGCCAGTTAAAAGCAACTTTGAAACCCTATCCTCAAAGCACATTGTGTGGTCTTTGTCGATCTGTGACAATACCATTTTTCCTCTTTTGTTTGATTTATTTCGAAATTTGTGCTTATCATATCTCGAAAATCACACATTATGACCCCTCGTTCCATTGACCTCCCGGTGGTGAAACGCCCGGTTACGCCCATGTTTATGGCTTTTATAAATTGACGGGACGCCAGCAGGAAAATTACATAATTATCTCGTATAAAGTCGATGATGGTGATGATGAAACGAGCCACTGATGAAAATGATGATGAATAGGTGCGCACAACACAATAATGGACGCATCGTCTATTCTTACTCCACGGTCTAGAGGACAAAAAAACGCATTAACTTTTGACAACTAAATCAAAAGATAATGTGCGGAGATAATAGATCGCAGGAGATTCGCATGACACGGGAATTGTGATCAGTGACAGCGGAACACGGGGGTTTAAATAAACAATTTTCTTGATTATTGTTCTCACATACCATTAGCTAAGGAAGGTATTAGCTAAGAGTGTTCATTAATGTGGTAATAAGAATACGGCTACTAGAGAATGACCTATAATTCAGTTGTGTAATCATTTTGATGATAAATATCTATTGAATAAAATTTGAAGTCGAAGTAGTCATTTTTTGGGGAGGTGCTAAAAATTCTATAAAAAAAAAACAACCTCAAATCAGTGTAGTAACAACAAAATAATCGCTTCTAATTACATAGTAACAGAAGTCGTAATTAAATGTTACATATAGATATATTTCGAAAATAAAATCAGATCGAAAAAGCAAAGAGTTGATCTATACACAATTTTAAAATTTACAAGTTTAGTGTGCGCATTTCTCAACAAGGTCTATCAAATTAGAACATACCATAAGTGCGGAATTCCATGCCGTCTTGTCCGTAAATAACGCAGCTCTCCACCGTTTCCTTATTTCTTTAGCCACTACATTATCCGATCTAACTAGAAACAAATATGCGTTCTATTAAACAACACAAAAAGCTTTAAGCCATGGGCGTATCGATGCATGTTTAGATAAATTCTGAAATTTACCTTAAAAAAACCTATCTACACAGTTAACTTTACGGTGAACATACCTTATGGCTGATCAGGTCGAACCGTGGATTAGTGTAACATTAACACTAAACAGTTTCAGCAGATGTGCGACTGATGTTGTCGTAATTTTTTCGACTATTGAAAAATTCGCTGTCTGTTTATACAGCGGCGTACATTTGGTCTTTATTGTATGTAAAACACGCCAGAGATTTGTAAACATTGTCAAGACACGTAAAGCAAATACGCATGAAAATCTACCAAACGTCGAATGCCGACGCGAATAAATCTCAAGATCGATTTGGGCATGCTTCAAAAAGTCGACATCGACGCGGCAATTCAAAGGCCCTATTTGTAAAACAATGCGATGTTAGCGGTGAATTTCGACGATCTATCTTTGGACTGACGTTTATTGTTGAGAAGATTTTTCGAATGTTTGAGACGTTAAAGAATTTTTTTCAACGGGAGAACAAAATAGTGTAGTAGACAATACTCAACAATAGATTAAAGTTCTACCATATTCTGGTAGTACGTCCTAAGTGTCTACATAAATTGTCATTTTTTTTTCGCATTTCTAGTCACATTATTTTTGTACACGATGTACTCTAGCTCTATCAGAAATATATCTTTATTATGTATTCAAAGCTGCAAATTAGATAATAAAAAAATTATAACTGCAAAGGAATACATATTTCACATACAATACAAAATATCACACAATTATACCGGGTGTCTGGAAAATGGCGGAGTCCCAAAAAAATTATAAAAAAAAATTTTTTATGATGTAGATTACGAAAAAAACATAAGTCGTTGTTAAGATAAGACTGATTTTGGCAAATGAGATACCCTCTAAGAAAAAAGAGGGCGGGTGGGCGGGGCTAGTAATTGCTAACATAAAAGTGATTTTGGCAAATGACATACCTTCTAAGAAAAGAGGGAGCGCGTGGTTGGGGCTCTTTAAATAGTGTTATTGATTTAAACTATGTCACTATCTCCGAAAAAGTTATAAGTAGGGGAAAAGTGCCTAAAATGATCCCCTCAGGTCAAATGATCCCCATCAATTGTAAGAAAATTTGTGGCTCCATCTACCAAACATAACTGTCATTTGATTAAGCGCTCTGTAATTAGTACCTTCTGAAAGTTTGATGGCGTTCTGTGTATTCTGCACAGTTTTGTGCCAAAATATGTAAAATAAGCACCTCTGATCTAAGGTAAGATATACTTTAAAAGTCCATTACTTCCATTTGAAAGGTCTAATAGCGGTGGTAGTTGTTTTGACAGAATTAGATACATTTCAGTCGTAGGTTAGTTATGATCTTTTTACCGCATGGAAAAATTGAAGGTTAGTTTACAATTTTTGAATGCGGATATGCTACCTAAGGCGAAATGATCCCTTTTTCTTGAGGCAAAATGATCCCGGATCATTGGGCGGGGCTAGTACTTGCTAAGATAAGACTGATTTTTGCAAATCATATACCCTCTAAGAAAAGAGAGGGTGGGTGGGCGGGGCTAGGACCTGCTAAGATAAGACTGATTTTTGCAGATAACATATCCTCTAACCCCGCCCACCTACTCTTTATTTTCTTTGAGGGAATACCATTTGCCAATATCAGTTTTATCTTAGCAAGTACTAACCCCACCCACCCGCCCGTTATTTTCTTATTAATTAATGTATGTTATTTGCCAATATCAGCCTTATCTTGCCAAGCACTAGCTCGGCCCATCCGCCCTTTATCTTGTTAGAGGGCTAGTACCTAATAAGATAAGACTGATTTTCGCAAATGACATATCCTCCAAGAAAAGAGAGGGTGGGTGGGCGGGGGTACTACCTGTTAAGATAAGACTGATTTTTGCAGATGACATATCCTCTAACCCCGCCCACCCACCCTTTAGTTTCTTCGAGGGAATACCATTTGCCAATACCAGTTTTATCTTAGCAGTTACTAGCCCCACCCACCTACTACCTGCTAAAATAAAACTGATTTTCGCAAATGAAATACCCTCTAAGAGAGGAGAGGGAAGGTGGGTGGAGCTAGTACCTCTTTAGACAGGGAAATTTAAATAATTTAAAAGAATTTTAGGGATTTTCGTGTTCTATTTTTGGGAAATTCTCAGTCTTAAGAGGTACTAATCCCAGTCACCCGCCATCACTTTTCTTAAAGGGTATCTCATTTGCCAAAATCAGTTTTATATTAGCAAGTATTAGCCCCACCCACCCACCCTCTCTTTTCTTAGAGGGTATATCATTTGCCAAATTCAGTTTTATCTTAGCAGTTAGTAGCCCCGCCCACCCGCCCTCTCTTTTCTTAAAGGCTATATCATTTGCCAAATTCAGTCTTATCTTAGCACTTACTAACCCCACCCACCCACCCTCTTTTTTCTTAGAGTGTATGTCATTTGCCAAATTCAGTTTTATCTTAGCAGTTACTAGTACCACCCACCCACCCTCTCTTTGCTTAGAGGGTATATCATTTGCCAAATTCAGTCTTATCCTAGCAGTTACTAGCCCCACCCACCCACCCTCTCTTTTCTTAGAGGGTATATCATTTGCCAAATTCAGTTTTATCTTAGCAGGTAGTAGGCCCGCCCACCCGCCCTCTCTTTTCTTGGAGGGTATCCCATTTGGCAAAATTAGTCTTATCTTAGCACGTACTGATGACTAAAGTATTGTCTCAAACTCTTCCAGAAATTATACACCCCGTATTTTCGGTGCTTTTCAAACTTTTTTTGTTTATTTTTTTTTAAGAATTTATTTTTTTGTTAATTTTTGAAATAAAATATTTATCAGTTATGTCATGATTTGATTTTTCTTGTTGATTCTGTCCCCTTATGGTCAAAATTCAAAGGGATCATTATGCCCATGCCGAGGGATCATTTTACCTATGGGGATCCCTAAAATGATCCTTTTGTAAGGTCCTGGAAAAACGTTAATAACTTTTTTTATAATTATCGAATCACCAATTGGCTTATACTGTTACCTAGACAAATCAATGTTCTTACAAATAATGCTACAGTTTTACATGAATAATAATAATTTGTATTTTTTAAAGAATTTCTCCCTTAGGGGGATCATTTTAGGCACCTTTCCCCTACTTAATAAATTGAAATCATCAAAAAGTTCTCGAGGTATAAGTCCTGATGGTATGCCAATCTTTTTTTTTTAAGGAATGTGCTGAAATATATGTTTCCCGTTGAGTATTTTATACAATAAATCTTTACAATCAGGAATCGTTCCAGATACAGGGTTAGTCACGAGAGAATTACTTCTGAAAATCATTTTTACGCAACTCAAAATACTAATACCCTGTACCACTTGATATTATCTAAATTTAAAATGAAATGCCTAATCCATGATTCCTTTGACTTTGGCAGTGTCACTTTGACGTTAATTAATTTTTAACATTTTTTTTCATCGTTGACTCGCCTATAGAGCCCCACTGGATCGACGACATACAGTCAGATCAATCTGGGCTATACTGAAGCCGTAAGTGCTCTACCAATGTTGTTCGCCGCTAATGTGTATGTGTTAATTCGCCATCTCTGCGTCACCTAGAGCCTCTTCGAAGTGCAAATCTGCAACCTCTGGACTTCTTCGGCCATCCATTTACAAAAAAGCCGTAGCATTCCCACAAAATGCCCAACATTTTCAACAGATTAGTAGTTAAATTATTTACTTACTTGTTTGAGTTTGTGTTGTAACCTTTGAATAAAATGCCGTAAAAGGAATTTTTAGAAATAATTTTCTCGTGATTAATCGGTTGCAAAAGATCAAGAGGCACACTGACAAATTTATTAGCGGCGCCGGAGGAGATTTCCGACTGGCTGCGGTACCACCATGGACACTCGCGTAACCTCCTTTTCCACAATTGTCAAAATGAGACTGCCAAACTCAAAGCAATCATGGATTAAGCATTACATTTTAAATTCAGTTAGTATCAAATGGTACATGGTATTCGTATTTTGGGTTGCGTAAAAATAATTTTCAGAAGTAATTCTCTGTGACTAACCCTGTATATGGAAAATTTCGTATTTTAAGCCTACCCACAAAACAGGATCTAAATGTGAGGTTTCAAATTATAGAAGTGTTCTGCTAGCATCACCTATCGCCAAAGTTTTAAATTCTATAATTGCACGTATTATTTCTTTTGACGCCCGACAAGTAATAGCTGAAGAACAACATGGTTTCATAAAGGGCCGTTCAACCATGACAAATCTTTTTGTGTTTACTGATTATGTGTTAAAGAGCTTGGAAAGTGATTTTTAAGTAGATTGCGTCTATACTGATTTGTGAAAGGCGTTCGATCGTGTGAACATAAAAAGATTACTGTTGGAATTATATCGTCTCGGTATTGGTAATCCTCTTCTAGCATGGTTGAAACCATAGCTGACTTATAGAAAACAAGTTGTAGAAATTGACGAAATTAAATCAAACGCAATTCACGTTCCATCGGGTGTGCCCCAAGGCTCCCATCTAGGCCCAATCTTGTTCTTTTTATAGATTAATCATGTAGTAAATGTTATAAAGAATTGTAAAGTCGACATTTTGCTGACGATTTAAAATTATTTGAAAAAAATTAAAAT
Source organism: Zophobas morio (assembly GCF_036711695.1). Classification (NCBI taxonomy): domain Eukaryota; kingdom Metazoa; phylum Arthropoda; class Insecta; order Coleoptera; family Tenebrionidae; genus Zophobas; species Zophobas morio. Next base: position 11,911,492 of record NW_026972136.1, on the reverse strand, counting down.
TGAAGATTGTCGACTCGTTCAAGAGGATATCAATGGATTAGCTGTTTGGTGTACTTTGAATAATCTTAATTTGAATATACTTAAATGTAAGGTCTTAAGATTTAGCCATAAGATAATTACTAGCTGCTATAATTATTTTATTTCCAATAATAAAGTAGACGATGCGAAATAATTTAATGATTTAGGAATCACTCTTGATTATCAGTTATCTTTTTCCATCTGTATTAATAAAATGCTCTCCAAGGCAAATAAGCTCCTTGGTTTTATCTCAAGATCATGCACAAAAAGTAGGTAGTGAACTCAAGCAGAAGTGTCACTGTTTGGTACCTCCCGCTAAAAGTGAATTTTTTGACGGTTTTTGTTGGTGTAATTTCTTGAAATTCACAGTGCCATTTTAGCTCATTCTTTTTTACCCAAATTTCGAAATTGGAGATTTTGGAGTTTCTGGTTGGTGTGATATTTTGACTTTACTTACTGGATTTGAAGCAGTTTATTTCCACAATTTAAGTATATTCTTGCTGGAGACTTCAATCTCCCAAACATCATAATGGAAGACAATTTGATAATGTCTTGTTTGGGGAATCGTAAGAGTTTTGATATGGTTGATGCCACTTATTCATTTTTGAATCTAAATAACTGAATGGTATACCTAATCGGAGAGATGTGTTTTTGGATCTGATTTATTCTAATATTACTTCTTTTGTGATTCAAACCGCTGTTGAACTCTTGTCTATTATAAGTAGTCATCATAATGCATATGCCTGGTCTTTTTCATAATATTCTGAACCCTTTTTACTTTTAGATTCAGTTGTGTTCGACTTTAGTAATTATGATTATTGTTCTTTAAATAATTTCTTGGCATCTGTTGATTGGACAACATTCTTTAATGAATTGAATTTGAACGAAAACGTTTCTCCTTTTTACGACATTCTTTCTGATGGCCTTGATCATTGTGTTCCAAAGAAAACCATTAAAATCAATAAACATTATCCTAGATGGTTTAACAACAATCTTAGAAATCTGTGTCAACAAAAGAAGTTAGCCCATTCCAAGTATAAGAAGTCTGGCAAACTTGAAGATTATCTTTATTTTAAGACACTAAGATCGAATATTAAAGATCTTACACAAAGCCTTTTTGATTCTTACATTGCTAAGGTAGATGCTAGTATGGCATGTGACTCAAAGTATTTTTGGAAATTTATCCGGGACAATAACAAAGACTCTGGAATACCTAATTATGTCTTTTGGGAATAAATCAGCTGACAATGGATTTGATATTTCAAACCTTTTTGCAGAACATTTTTCTTCGATGTATGTAAACAGTTCTACTGTTAACTTCGATTGTGTTGAGCAGAATAGTGTAAATGTCCTTGACAGTGGCTTAAAGGTTACTATTTCCGAGGTATTTCAAGCCAGGTCCGAATGGAATCCCTAGTATAGTTTTGAAAAACTGTATTTACACTTTAACTACCCCATTATTTTTGTTGTTCGAATCATCTATTTGTGAATCTAAGCTTCCAGATTTGTGGAAACATAGCTATGTAACTCCAATTTTCAAATCTGGTGTTAAAACTAAAGTGGACAATTACAGGGGAGTCTGTAATTCCAAAGATCCTGGATGAAATAGTCTGCGTACAACTACAATGGATGTCTTCTTCGATTCTTTGTGCTCAACAACACGGTTTCACTAAAGGCAAATCCTACCTACGAGTATCTAATTTGCTTTTATTAACGATTCCTTCCAAGAAAAGATACCGGTTTATTCGATATACACGGACTTTGCTAAGGCCTTTGATAGAGTCAATCACAGTGTTTTGATCTCAAAATTGATGCAGGGGGGATTTAGATCAGACAGTATCAAGTGGTTGCATTCCTTTCTTTCGGACAGATATCAACAAGTTAAGACTGAAAATTTTATGTCTCAAACTTTTGCCGTCACATCTGGAGTTCCGCAAGGGTAGCACTGCGGACCAATTCTGTTCTTGCTTTTCATTAATGATTTAGAAGATTGTATTAAGTATTCCAATTTCTTAATTTTTGCGGATGGCCTTAAAATTTTCAAACAAATACGTTCTTTAGAAGATGCATTAGCCTTACAGTCCGACTTGGTTGAACTTCATAAATGGTGTCTGAATAACCAACTTTTTTTGAATATTGACAAATGCTACTCCATGTCATTTTGTAACTTGAAAAATCCATTTATATACACATATAGATAAGAAAATGTTCCCTTAAAAATTGTAAATGAGATAAAAGATCTTGGCGTAATTTTCGATTCGAAAATAACATTTAAGGGTCACTACAATTACATTTTCAAGAACGCTATGTGGATGTGGGGTTTTGTATGGCGGCACTGCTATGCCCTCGACTTCCTCTTTAAGAACCCTTTTTTGTTCTTTAGTTAGATCTCAACTGGAGTTTCGCGACCATATATTTTAAGTTTGATTTATCTGCTTGTATTTGTTGTCTACATGTGCCTAATTGTGATATATTTACTTGTTATTTCTGTAAAATATTGTATACATGTTTTTGTGTGGAACGATGCCAAATGTAGTGTTTCTATGTAATGGCTGTATAAAGTTATTGTTCGCCAGTTTGGCATCCATACTTCAATGTAGACATCGATTTGCTAGAGAGAGTTCAGAAAAAATTTCATCGTTCCATTGAATTTAAATCTCATTTGGTTCATCAGCAAGGAAATTATGAAAATAATGTAAGAAAACTTATGAATCTGTAAACGTTAGATTTGAGGAGGACTTTAGCAGATGGGTGTGTACTCCACGGGCTTGTTAATTCCTATATAAACTCACCATGTCAATTGTCAAAATTATCTTTTTATGTTCCGCATTCTGATGTAAGTAGCACTCGTAGTTTTACAGTTTTTAGGGTGCCTTTATCGAAAACTAATTTATCTTTAAATCATCCAGTTACGAGATTTATCTAATTGGGAAATAAGTTTGCTTCGTTTAACTCATTTCATTTATTTGGGTCTTCAAAATCTTTATTTAGAAACAGGTTCTTGTCTATTATAGGTAAAATTTAGTTAGGTTCATCACTTTATGTATAAATTAAATACTAGTTCTTTTAGTTTTTGTGCTTATTTTTAATTTCTGTGTTATTAAAATATCAATGTAAATAATATATGGACGTTGGTAATACTTTGCAATTCTTGAGTACGTTCAATTTAGAGTATTGTATCGTCATCTGGTCTCCATTTTATAATATTATTTATATTAACAGAATTGAGAGAGTACAAAAAAAAATTGTTAAGTTTTATGTTTTTAATTTAATATTTTTTATTCTAGTGACAATTATGAAAAATTATTGTCTGTTTATTTACAAAATGTCATCCTCATTGATTCTTCCATAGTTCTTTCAATGTTTTATCTACATGTTCCTAATCGTTGCGGTAGATCTTTCCATCTTTTAAGTATTCGATTTCATAAGATCTCGTATGGTTTAAATTCTACCCACTGTCGCACATGTAAATTAACTTATTATACAAACATTTGGATTTTGTAGCAACATCTGCCGCAACAGTTAAAAAAAATATTTAATTTAAAAATTATTTAAATTATATCTTCCTGTTTTGTAATTGGTTACCATGAACCGTCAATAAATGTTATTGTTATTATTATTATTACAATGTGCGGGTTCACAAATACAAAACATCGTTACTCCTAATTTAAGTAAACTGAATTGAAATTTAAAATCCAAGTAAAGTAAATCAAAACGTGTAAGGTTATTAAGTGAGTAAAATTGGTGTAATAAATGTATGTCCGCAAAGAGTTTTTTTGTCACACCCTACAATAAATCACTCTCTTCAGCGAGTTCAGTTCAGAACAGTTCTGGATAACAGCTTCCGTGATTTACTACTGTATTGGTAGCTAATAACGAAACTAATTTTAGTAAAATGTAACCTTATTTATCTTTTTATTTGGATAATTGTTGTGCTAAAAACTTTATTAGTTATGTTTCTTTAAATCACACTAAATTATATGTGTCCTAACTATCTGATTCCTTGCGCTCGAATTTTTTGTGTGATCCTCGGTCTTCTTTACAGGTTCATGAGTTCCTGGTTTGTCCTTCTTCTCCATTCTCCTTCTGTACTTTTGACCCCTCCAAAAATTGTTCTCAGTATTTTTCTTTCCCGTGTTTCTAATTTCATTTCGTCTTGTTTATTCAGTGTCCATGTTTCACTTACGTACGTTACCACTGGTCTTAAGATTGTTTCGTACATTCGTATTTTTAATTTTCACGATATATTTTTCCCTGCATTATTGATGTTAGAGAACCCATTGCTCTGCTGCCTTTTAGCATTCTTTGTTCTATTTCCTTTGCTTCTTTGGCTTTACTTGTTATTGTGGCTCCTAGGTGTAGAAATTCATTTACTTTTTCTATCTTGTATTCTTTTCTGTTTTTAATGTAATATATCTATCTTCTTTTACGTGATCTGTATACATTTCTAAGTATTTCGTCTTCTGCTCATTTACCACTACACCGTACTTCCTCGCCTCTTTTTCAAATTGCTTAAATGTCCTTTCTGGCTCCTTTCTTAATCTCGTAAGCCAGGCGACATCGTCTGTATATGCAATGCATTGCTTCTTATGGTGATATATTAATCTATTTGTTTGTATTCTGCTTTCCCTTATTATGTCCTCTAGTACAACATTAAACAGATCGCTTGATAGTGGATCTCCTTGCCGTAGCCCTTTTCTAACCAAGAATTCTCTTGATATATGTTTCCTTCCAAAATAATTTTGTTGCTCGTGTTTTGTAGTGTCATTTTAACTAATCTTATCAATTTTCTTGGTATTTCTAGCTTTTCCATTGCTTCATATAAGATGCTTCGGTCTATGGAATCGTAGGCTTGTTTAAGGGGGGGCTGAAGTAGGTTTCGGCATAGGGCAAATAATATAAAACGGGGCACGTGTTTTACGGAAAACCCTTGGTCCAATCACAACAATTTTTCGTATATATAATCTATGGAAAAAACTCTATAGATCTGTTTTTTAGTTTTTTGAAAAAACTGTATTTGAACATACTTTTTAAGCTTTACAATTCCTGAAATTTTGAGTGTTTTTATTATTTATGACTTGTAAAGAAAATTTCCAAATTTTACTTACAGACACCTGTAGTAAATTTACTTTGGAGTATATATGTTTTTGAAAAATGAAAATCGGATAATAAATAAACTCTAAAACACATGCCGAAAAAACAGATTCGGAAATATTTTTCAAGCTGAGTAATTTTCTGGTTTATTGGGGATGAGCTATAGGTATACACCTAAAGAGCTTAACACCATCACTCATAGATAAACGCATTAAAGTGAAGAGGCCAATTGTGTTATGATTCAGGAGATTTTTTTAGTAGAAATTATTTAGATAATTTTCACAGAAATTCAGATTTTATTTTCTTCTTACTTTTGGTCCACACAGTGATTGGTCAGAGGATCCTAATATTAGTCGGCAACTGAAAATTTTACATTTAGTTTAGTTGCTGTATTTATAGCAATACACAAGTGGTTACAGTTTGTGGTCATTTTATCAATCTAAAAATGTATCTGTTCATTAGAATACTGCATTTATATAAACAGGTATGTACGTTTGTACGTATTTCACAAGTTAAATACCTATAGAGTAGAAACTTAAAAATCATAAAAAGTTCTAACAAGATTTCTTTCTGTTAATAGTATAGATTAATCATATCTTTTATGTTTATTGCTAATTCAGGGGAAAGATTTTATGACTCACACGTTACATCTTTCAAGTAAAATAGAAATAGATTTTGTATTTTGGAAATATAAATTTTTACAAAAAAAAAAATTAAAATGATTTCTTGTTTGAGAGTCGTCATTGTCATTTTCTTCAACAGGAACTCCATAGTTGGCGGAAAAAACTTTTTAAATTTTAATCGCCACACTCGTATTATATTTTAAAATACATTATTTGGTAAAAAATCTAGCATAATCAAATGTTTATGTTCATAATATACCTATAGCTATAGAAAAACTTTCAAAAATTTTCACTCTTCAAAAAAAAAAAAAATAAATTGCCATTTAAAAATATGTTAATGACAATATAATTTAAAACAAAAGACAATCAACATACAATTTTTATGTAGCGATGTACAGTTGCAACCCCCCAAAAGTGCACGATTTTTCGTTGTCATGGAACTTTTTGAATTTTTAAATTAATGTAAGTCTGGCTATTACCAGTGACGTAGCATTTTTGAATAAACAAAATGCCAAATTTGACAAAGTTTGTTATTCGAACGCCCATGATTTGAACATATGTATATACATTTACAAAAGAGAAAATTATCGTGTACTTTTGGAAGGTCGCAAATGTACATGTTGAAAATATTTAGAAAATCGAACTTAAAAATTTAAATATACATACCTATCAAAATTAAATGCAAAAAATGTTACTATAATGTTTGTTTTTTTCAAGCAGAATGCCTCGTTTTACCATAAAATGGACAAAAAGAGTAAATAAGGAACATGTATATTATTACCAAAAGCAAGGCCAGTTGCACATAACGAAAAGGAAATCTTGTATTTTTGCCATTTGGACACTCAAAGAGGTTAAAATTACATACGTTCGATATGACGAAGAATTTTGTAAAAAAATGGTTCTAAAACTCCAAAAATTTTATTACGGATGCGTTCTTCCAGAACTTGTTGATCCTAGGAGACGTAGGGTATTATCTATTCGAAATCCTGATTATATTTTAAAAGCACACAGAGAAAAAAAATCACTAAAAGTTAAAAAACAACTTTAATTTTAAGTTTAATAAAACTGATGGTTATTTTTTGTTGTATTAATTCGTCATTATTAATTTTATAAATTTGACATCTTTTTAAATTATCATTCTCTGTTTTTCGGAAAGTTTGGTCGAAATCAGCTTCGAGCAAATTTTTTTTTATCTATGTATCTGTCTATCTATAAGCCTGTCTGTCCAATTTTGAACGTATGCCTCCCCTTCATTCTTATATACTTTTTTTTATTTTTTGATTACTATAAATTATACTCCTATTGCATACTATTTATGTATAGATTATTTGCTCGTTTTGAAAATATTTAATATACTTACTAAATCTGTCACCTCTAAAATGGTAGTTTCATTGTCTGTTATTCTTCTAGTTTATATTGATCAAGATGATGCCTTTCTTAATACAAAAAAAAAACCTGAAGATTATTTAGATAATTGTAAAATTTACCTGCAAAATAGAAAATAAACATACTCGACCTGCAACAACCAGAGGACGGACGACCGTCCTCAGGTAATTTATTCAGATAAGGAATTAATACAGTCGCCCATCCAAGTGTGCTAATAATCCGCACCGACAAAATATTTTACTTCAGCTTCCCCTTAAAGTCTATGAAAAGGATGTGCAGGCTTAGGTTTTGCTATTTTGGGTTGTTTTTAGAGCAAAAATCTGATCTATGGTTGATCTTCCTGCTCTAAACCCTCCTTGATATTCTCCTATTGTTTGCATGGTGTATTCTCTCAATCTAGTTTTATGATTTTTGCTAAGATCTTATACACTACATCAAGTATGGCTATTCCTCTGTAGTTTTCACATTCCGTTTTGTCTCCTTTTTTAAATATGGGGCAGATAATGGCGCTGTTCCATCATTTCGGTGTTATCTCCTTTTGCCATATTCTAAGTATTGGTTGATATATTCTCTTAGTAAGTTGTTCGGCTCATATTTTCAGTAGTTCTGCAGGTATTCCATTTTCACCGGGGCTTTTATGACTTTTCATTTCTTGTATCATTCTACTCACTTCTTGTCTAGTTGGTTCCTCTATTTTTTCTTCTTTTTCATTGTTGTCTTGTCTAAGTGTCTTCACTACTTTTGGCTGTTGTTCTTCCTCTGTCTTGTCATTTAGTAGGTCTTCAAAATATTCCGCCCATCTGTCTAGTTTTTCTACTGTGTCTCCAATCAGTTGTCCTTCTTTACTAATGCAGTATACCGTTCTCGTGCTCGTGGTCTGTCTTGTTTGCCTGACTTCCTGGTAGAAGTTTTGTATCTCTTTGTTTTGGTAGTGTTTTTCTATTGTATCCTTTTTTTTTCAAATGTTCTCTCTTTCTCCGTTTTTGATCTTTTCCTATTTTTGCAATGTTTCTAGTTATCAAGGCTTTCTTACATTCTTCATTATACCAATCTTCCTTTCTACTTCTTCGTTCGGTACGTTTCTACCATTTCTGCTTCAATTTGTTGTCATTTTTTTGTCCCTAAGTATCTCAACATTGACTCTTTTTCTTTCTTTTTTTTTAGTTTTCTATTGGTTGGTAGTTTTTCTTTTGTAGCTCCTGCAATCGTGAATCATCGTATGGTCTCTATGTTCCATTAGAACATGGTCTAATTGGTTCTTTGTCTTGTTGTTCGGGGAGGTCCATGTTTCTTTATGTATATTTTGTGGTCAAAATGAGTGCTTATTATTTTCATTTTATTTTCTTCAGCAAACTCTGTAAGCATTTTTCCATTTTCGTAGCTTTCTTTGTGTAGACTTTTTCCATTGGTGATATGCCGGAAGTCCCCTTCTCTTCCTACTTTTGCATTTGTATCTCCGATAACTATTTTTATGTCATATTTTGGAATTTGTCTTATTATATATGCAATCATTTCATAGAATTCATTTTTTATTTCTATGCTTTTCTCTTCCGTAGGTGCATGTCCATTTATAATGCTTATTTTTTTATATTTTCCTCGGATTCTTAGGTAATATATTCTGTCCGATATTGATTTGAAGTCGATCACGGTCCTCTTCATCTTTCATTCACTATAAATCCAGTCCCAAAGTACCTTTTGTTTCCTCCACTTTTAAAGAACACATTTTTTCTTATCTCTATAACTTCATTTCCTTACTGCTTTGTTTCTTGTAGAGCTAATATGTCCAGCCGATACTTTTCCATTGTGTTTATCAGGTTTCTCAAGGCCCCTTCTTCGTAAGTGTCTCGTACGTTCCATGTTCCCAATTTAATTATTGTTCTATCACATTTATTCTCCTTTCCTGCTGCTTTTTTTCTTGTTTTTCCATTTCATGTCCCTTTATCTCGCCATGTCGTTTTCGTTCGTTCCGAGTTTTTTTCCACCTTGGATAGTTTTTTAATTCTTTGTTTTTGTCTGTATCAATCCCATTTTTTTCCTTATTCCATTTCCATGTTTCTTCCTCAATTATGATCTTTTGATATCCCACCTTGATTCTCTTCCCCTTATTCCTTTCTAATTGTGCTATTCTTCTAAGTTCCTTTTGGTTCGTCATTCCTGTTTTTTTTTACTTTTGTTTTCCATTATTTTCATTTTATCTTGGATGTTGTTCAATTCCACTACAGCAATTTCCTCCCTCAACTTCCTTACTGTGTTTGTTTTCATTTATTTTAATACCTTGTACTACTATATTTTTCTTCCTCTTTTCCTTTTCTAGCTTTTCTATTCTCTCTTTGGCAGCTATTATATCTGTTTTTAGCCCATCCAGTTCTCTTACCATTTTCTCATTAGATGCTTTTAGCTGTCTTATTTCTTCATTATATTGTTCTTAGTTTTGTGCTATCTCACTTCTTTCTAAGATTTACCTATTAGAATAACAAACTTCTTCTATTTTCTTTCCTCCCTGTTACTTCGCACTGTCCTGTTCACTTTGGTTCCACTTTTTAGTATTATTTCCCGTTGGAAGGCCCGTTTTTCGAGTTTCTTGCAGCCAGAAAATAACACTGTTGTTTCACATACGTATTAATATAACGATATTATGTTTCGAGTTTGCACTGATAAGATAACAAAATGAAACAAATAGATATACAGGGCTACTACAAATGTTTTTATATCGTTGGTTACTGAAACAAACGCGGAAAGCCGCAAATGGATTGATCTACCACCTACAATCTAAAAACATTTATAATAAGTAGTAATAACCCAGTATTTATTTACACAGTATGTTAAAAAACTGTATCATGTAGCGTGCGACACTAGAAATGTCGCAAAATACATAACTCATCAAATGCAAGTAGCAGCGTGTGGGTATCAGGGCAGCAGGTTTTTTCACGTAATATATTCATTATAAAATACTGTGGGTGTGAAAAGTGGTTAAATGTCATCTTAGAACAATAGGAAAAATAGCTCATTATTTTTTATTTCATTATATGATTATCATTTCTTTTTATAGTTGCAATAAAAGCATAAATAAAAATAAATACGATTATATATTTTGCAGCAAAATTAAATTTTCTAGTTTGATGGGCATTCTGCGAAATTTGTCAATTTGAGCGTCGTTATTATTTTTTTAACACTCAATTATTTAACAACATACTCACTTAATAGTAAATAAAAGATTAAGGTGGTCAAGCCCGTCATTATGCGCTAAGTAAGGGCTCTAAAATTTCTGTCACTGACCCTGCAGACACCTGAGCGCATCCTTTATACGGCAAGTTTATGAATAAGACCTCTGCCACCTCATGCTTTCCTTTTATCGATTGTATCGTCGACGATCGCTCACAATGCCTGTCCACGAGTGAATAATCGCTGATGAACCGCATCGGTGCGTAATGGTCTCCTTGTTCCCAATTCGTTTTCATTCTCGTCTTTGATTCACAATTCATCTTCACAGAAATGCATTTACGACTATCAATAACTGACGCCCGAAAAAAGAATACGTTTAATTTTCATTTTTCAATAAGCGCGGGCCCGTGGGATATCGAATGATGAGATATTGAATTGCTGGCATGGCGTTAATTGTTGAATCGAAAGCGAGAAATTAATGATGGGTTGGCCCGTGCATCTGATTGACGAAAAAAGGAGACGGGACTATTTCGGGAGGATCGCTATTAAAATCGGAAAGGGTCGTGCCTACTCAACACTTCAGAAATAGAATGAGGAGCTTCGCTGATTCATGCTTTGAAAGCTGGATGAATGCGAATGATGCATTGGGGAAAATGACCTAATTTGAAAAACACACGTTCTGTGTAAAAATACGATTACTATCTGGAAATATCAGCAGAGACATGCGTGTAATTTTTGATGATGCGGAAAGTGAAGAAGCCACACGTACATTTCTAGGGATTTTTGGAAAATTCATTTAATAAATACTGAGGTTACACATGTTTCAGTTTTAAATAAAAAATGATCACGTGTTGGTAGAGTTACTTTTTAGAGACCTAAAGAATTACAATTACAGTGGAAAATAACAAAATGTTGTCAGGAATTATTGGATGTGGTTTTAAACAATAGGAAGTTATATGATACGAATAAAAATAGAGCAAGGTTCATCGAAGAAATAACACTAGAAAAACAGATTAGCTAGTAAAGCAATTTTAATGAAAAATTACAAAATTATGTATACTAATACTAAATGATGATGATACGGTAGAAAACAAAGTTCCAGATCAGCGTTTTTATTTCTTGTTTTACACTTAATTTGTAAAATAAATATTTTCTCTTTATGTGAAGAATACGCACGTCTTTATATGTATAATAATGATAAAATAAGAGTTCTAATATTCATAACATTTGGTTCGTTTGTGGTTTAATTAATAATTTTAAAAAGATCATTTAGGCAACCAGTTATACAGATGCGCGTGCTAGTTGTCATGCGTCCTTATGCATTTAATAAAGTTCAAAACTGAGAGGCGGCACGTTTTCAGGTCATTTCGACCCTATAATCATTTATAGAAACCTGATATTAAAATTAGGTACTTGTGTATATTTTAAATCACGTTCTACTCATCTTTGCGTCGTGATGAGGTTTGGTTATGTCCAGAAGTCTTAATTAATCACACTGAAGATTTTTACCTTTAATAAATTTATAACATAAAAAATTGGTCTAAAGAGTTTAGATAGTACTTCCCTCGCTGTCGGAACTTGACGACTGCATGCCTATTGTGTTTTTTTTCTCATTACATTTTTGTAGTGGGAATTTAAAAAAAAATTGCGATGACGTCATCAACATTTTTGCAAGGACACGTATATCAGTTGGGATGGGTGTAGTGTAATACTAAGAATAAAATTATTATATTCTCAAATTTTCGGGAAAATGAATTGGGTCGTTTTGAATATTGATTTGTAATAATCAATAAAATAACGAAACAATTTACTCACGTATACCTACGTATCAGAGGCAACTGAAAATCGTGTATGTATAAACATTCTTAATTTAAGATGACAGGCGTAACAGCATACGTGACAGTCAAACAGAGAAACTGTAAACAAAACGACCATCGGTTTTATTGCTTCGACTTCCGCTTATTATATAAAACATTGGGTTTTATTTTAATTCTTGACGGTGAAATTCACAATTGGTTGATTATAAACATGTCTATTTCACATTCGCGGAACCAAGTGACCGCATAAAACAAATGCAGGTCTGTAATGTTAAAGTCGATGTAAATAAGCGTGCTACCCTTATGTTTCAACCGAGTTTTTCCTTTAACAAATTTTGTGTCTACCAAATTGGGTTGGTTGGGGTGTAATACTAATAATAAGTGTTGCCTTTAATTTAATCAATAAAATAAATTGACTTCATTAATTTTTTTGAACCACCTCTTAAGAAAATCTAAAAAATATGAATGGAATGATAAATGACAAGTACAAACTCATCATATGTTTTGCATTTTAGATAGGATTTATTCAGCAAAATTTAAGGGTGACGTCATCAATTTTTTTAGGAGGGATGAACAAATACATTTTGAACAAAAGTTTACCATGCTTATAATAACTTTAAAATATTCCCAAGATTTCAAAGCATTCGGTTTTGTAATTCCTGATTAAATCGATAAAATAAATTCACGCCTTCATTAATTTTTTTGAGTCACCCTGCATATGCAAATCCAAAAATATGAATGGAATGATAAATCACAAGTACAGACTCATCATATTTTGTACATTTTAGATACGATTTATTCGGCAAACTTTTGAGCTGACGTCATCAGTTTTTTGTAGAAGATAACCAAATATATTTTGACTAAAAATTTATTATGCTCTTTATAACCTTAAAACATCTGCAAGATTTCAAAGCATTCGGTTTTGTAGTTCCTGATTAAATCAATAAAATAAATTTACGCATTCATTAATTTTTTTGAGTCACCCTGTATATGCAAATCGAAAAAATTTGAATGGAATGATAAATCACAAGAAGAGACTCACCATATTTTGTACATTTTAGATAGGATTTATTCAGCAAAATTTTGTGGTGACGTCATAATTTTTTTAGGGGGGACGACCAAATACGTTTTGATCAAAAATTTACCATGCTTATGATAATTTTAAAATATCTTCAAGATTTCGAAGCATTCGGTTTTGTAGTTCCTGAGTAAATCAGTAAAATAAATTTACGCTTTCATTTATTTTCTTGAATCACCCTGTATATGCAAATCCAAAAAATATGAATGGAGTGATAGATCACAAGTACAGACTGATCATATTTTGTACATTTTAGATATGATTTATTCGGCAAAATTTCGAGCTGACGTCATCAAGTTTTTGGAGGGGATAAGCAAATATATTTTGACTAAACATTTATTATGCTCTTTATAACCTTAAAACATGTGCAAGATGTCAGAGCATTCCGTTTTGTAGTTCCTGATTAAATCAATAAAATATATTTACGCATTCATTAATTTTTTTGAGTCACTCTGTATATGCAAATCCAAAAAATATGAATGGAGTGATAAATGACAAGTACAGGCTCATCATATTTTGTACATTTTAGATATGATTTATTCGGCAAACTTTCGAGCTGACGTCATCAAGTTTTTGGAGGGGATAAGCAAATATATTTTGACTAAACATTTATTATGCTCTTTATGACCTTAAAACATCTGCAAGATTTCAGAGCATTCGGTTTTGTAGTTCCTGATTAAATCAATAAAATATATTTACGCATTCATTAATTTTTTTGAGTCACCCTGTATATGCAAATCCAAAAAATATGAATGGAGTGATAGATCACAAGTACAGACCCATCATATTTTGTACATTTTAGATATGATTTATTCCACAAACTTTTGAGCTGACGTCATCAAGTTTTTGGAGGGGATAAGCAAATATTTTTTGACTAAAGATTTATGATGCTCTTTATAGCCTTAAAACATCTGCAACATTTCAAAGTATTCTGGTTAGCAGATTAAAAATTAAATTTCAAAATGTTGTTTTATAATTTCGATTTTTTTTCCAAAAATCTGGACGTTTCGGGTGAAAAGTCGATTCAGAGTTGTAAACTACATGTGTAGGACTATGTTATTTTATACAATTGAAAACCCATTTACTATGTACAATTTTGAAGTGACGTCATCGCATTAGTGGTGGGGATGATTAGACAAATTTTGGTTAGCGTTTTACCATCTACATCAGTGGTTCGCAAACTGGGTGCCGCGGCACACTGGGGTGCCGCGGAACCCCCAAGAGGGTGCCGTGAAAATTTTATAATAATTTTAATAAATATAAGCACAAAACCAACTTTAAAAAATAATAATTAATGATCTGATTTTATTAATATAGTACTACAACTGTTCAGTAATGGAAAATGTGTTCTGAACATGTTAATTTTCTTCATACTGAAGTAAGATGGCTATCTAAAGGCCGTGTTCTTTCTCGATTTTGGGAATTAAGAAAACAGATATAAACGTTTTTTGAATCAGAAAATATTGAACAATTTTTTGACCTCCTTCAAGACCACGTTTGGTGTGTAAAAGTAGCATATTTAACTAATATTTTTGAACACTTAAATAAAATATGTAAATTCAAGTATGCAAGGTAGAAATGAAAAAAATTTGGCTTCAAAAGACAAGCTTAAATTATGGAAAAAATATTTATAAAACAATCTTAACATCAATTACTTATTATACAATCATGTGATTAAGTGTTTTTGATAATAAATTAGTTACAATTAAAACTGTTCCTGGAGGGGTGCCGCCAAATTTTGTTTAATATTTTAGGGTGCCATCAATAATAAAAGTTTGCGAACCACTGATTCTACATGATATTCTTAATATAAGTACAAAATTTCACAACAATCGGTCGAGTACTTTCGGAGATTATCTGTCTAATAAAAATCCGGGACGGCAGACGGACAGACAGACGGACGGACAGACGGACAGACGGACAGACAGACGGAAATGGGAGACCTATTTCTTCGTCTTCTAGGGGTCATGAAAGATCGAGAAAACGTAAAAGTAGAGAGTCGGCCGACGGACTCGATTACAATACTTCCTTTGCTTACGCTCGGGAAGTAAAAAGGAAGCGACTGTGTAACTTATTGAATTAAAAACCAAATGAAAGTTAACAGATGGTTTTATATACATCATTAATTTGCGTAGGTCTCGCAGGACCGTTTTTGGCATGATCCCTTTTTCTTTATTACTTATCATCGTCTTTTTAATGAATCATTAGTTTTCCCACCGTCCATTCTCTGTCGCCGCCCCTGAACTTGTATCGTATGCGACAGAATTCTCGTTAAAATTCGTATTTAAACTGTGATATTCAGCACCGTTACTAAAACTGTCGAAAAACTAATTAAGAAAACACATCGAATTCTTGGAATGGTGTGTGGGATTTGTTTATTTGAAATTATGAAATCCGAAAGCTGTCAATCGTACCGAATTTTACTTTCCTTTTCAGTTTTATGCAAATACCCTTCATAAACTTAACATAAAGACCTGTTGGTATTTTTACTTGTATTACGACATCTCTGGCAATTAATGATGATGATTTTAACAGCCCGATTAAAATGTCCATTAAATCGAGCAGTTTAGTATAGGAAGTGTTTCCAGAGCATTTTCTTATTAATGAATAATGACATTTTAAAACAATCTACAGCATTTTCGGTAGAAAATTATTACCAGCTGATATTTACAAGCCAAATCTTAAATTAATACAACAAAAATATAACATCGGATTTGTTTACATACAATATCCTCTCACCATTAATTTATAACCACAGATGTTTGTTGTTTTAGTACGTGATAACAACGAAAATAATGTCTCCATAAAAACCTCCTTTGACTTATGTTTCTGATAACATAAAGATCCCAGAAAAGCCACATCTTTACCCAATTTTTTTATTAATAACGCACAATATCAAAGAAAGCCGCGCTACCAAATTGTTTGTTTTATTGCTTTTTGATTCTTTGAACCGAAAAATGGTAGCGGCAGCTACAAAGGTTAACGACATTTTTAAAACCACCACTGCTTTACCGAAGTCTCCCTCCCATCTTGATGATCACAACACTAAACACTCCCTAATCTATTTTTAATCTACAACGAGAACGACGGAAAAGTGCGCACCTTTCTATTTATTGTCCTTGGAAATGACACAAGGCTTTAATTAAACGACGATTGAAACGTGTTGTCTATAAATATATGTGGGAAATGTATATCACACCTATAGATACCTGTAAAATAATAGTTTTAACGATACTGAATTCAATGGGCTTTTCACGTAAATCACTATCGTACCACGAAAAATTTTGGCAAAATGCGTTCAGTGTACTAAATTGATATAACAGTTTTTCTTTTTTTTTCAAGGCCTGCGCCCCTCGCTACACCTGGTTCCCCAACGGTCGTACGCGCCGAGATCCCGTAGGAACCTGCTACGTCTCCAGCGGCTTCTTCGATGATTTCAACGAATATTCACCTTGCAGGACATGTAAGTAATAACAATTTAAGCTAATCGCTCAATTTATACCCTTACGTCATTTTTGCGGCAATATCTGACCACACCATTCTGCGAAACACCAATATTTAGACAAAATGAAGTGGGCCGCGTTTACTTAAGAATATTGCATGATTCAACTTAGTCACTTATTCTGCATGCACTCAAAAATAAGTCTGGTCAGGTGATGTCATCACCTATGACAATGTCTCAGAACTGTGTAAATTAAGCAACGATCCGGAAGTTTTGGTTTTTTAATGTTGAGTACAGTTCCTGCCTGTGACGTCAGGGCATGTGTACGCCAGATGTGACTCAAAGGGCACGTGTACGTACCGAATTTTATTTATTAATTAATCCTTTGAAACCGTGAGACGACGATAAACAAGAATTTCGACACGTCTGAAAGGAGGCTTAGTGATGGAACGGAAGAGTTCTTTAGATGTTCAGGGATTTACCTATAACGAAGTGCATTATGGAGATCGTAAACATGCGGGATGACCATTTTATTGGTGTCGACAACTGTCAGATTGTTTGATAAACAACCGTGGCGCCTATGCTTAATCGCCGAAATAACACGGATGCTTAGCGAGCCGAAGACTTGAGATTAGATGACCCTTATGCTTGAGGAAATTCCGTGTTAAAAGCGCTTTAGTTTCGTGAAAAAAATAATTATCATACGGCGCCAGATGTTTCATCTGCTTATTTCTTCTAGCGAGGGTGAAAAATACTCGAAGACGTCCATTTTTGTTTTTTAGAAGATCTACAAATGTGAAAATTTTTAGAAGACGCTGTTCCTTCAATTTTTCCCTCTGCAACGGAGAGTAATAATTCAAATAGTAAGCTCTCCAATGAATCTTTTCTGTTTGAATTTCCCCTGTCAAATAATTTTCTTTCTTCTCAACCTCTCTGGCTTGAATTTGTTTCGTCTAAACCGCTAAAGTGTAAAAAAAAATAAGCCAGAAATTATACTTGCACAAAGTGTGTAATTCAAATTTAAGGAAAAATTTAACAAATATATTAACAAAGGATCAAATTGAGAATCTAAAAGGGAAAAAACTCAAAAAATGTTCCGAGCAAACAATCACTAAATCTTTGAAGCTTAAATTTGGATGTGGGACCAGTAGATATAACTTATTAAGAAAAATGAAACTACCATTTCCAGCTATTCGAACATCGAATTTTCATTTACAAAATTTAGAGTTTAAATCTGGAGTTTTGGATGAAATTATAGGGTTTTTGAAAATTAAATGTGAATCGCTTAATCAGGATTTTGGGAGGGATTGTATGGTGGCATTGGACGAAATGGATATAAAAGCTGGGATTGATTATTGTGTACATAGTCGGACGTATATTGGGGGAATTACTTTACCAAAACATGGGGGAATAGCGACAAAAGCGTTGGTAATTCTCGTGGGAGGTATTACTACTCGCTGGAAACAAATTGTTTCATACTATTTTACTGGAGACAGTTTGAATGGGGCAGTTCTAGCTGATGTTCTTAAAGAAGTTTTTAAGAAAATCAGTGCAATTGGTTTGAAGGTTCATTCTGTAACCTCAGATATGGGATCGGCGAATCAAGCTATGCGGAAAACCTTTGGAATAAAAGCTGGAAGAAAATGCGAAACAAAAAATTATGTCCTAAACCCAGTTAATGGCGAAAAAATTTACTTTTTAGCAGATGGGCCACATTTATTAAAAAATATAAAGCAATATTTGGTACAAAACAAAATCATTCAATTACCAAATGATTTTGTTGAAAAATATAAACTAACTTCTGGTTTAGTTGACGTGCAACATATTAAAGATTTTTGTGAAGAAGAAGGCAAATTTGAGCTGCAATTTGCGTCTAAATTAAATGTGGATCTTTTACAATCTAACCATTTTAACAAAATGAATTATGGCCTTGAGCAAGTTTAACATGGCTGCCTATAGGGAAACTTTAGAATTCCTTCAAGAGTTCATTAAGTTATATATTTTTAAACGTAAAAGTCGCTCCTGACAAATTTGGAAAAGTAGTTTGGAAGCCTATTCAAACAGGTGTTATACTGACTACAACATCAATTTTAGACCTGCAAAACTTGTTTTTGAACGAAAAGAAAAATTCATATTTATTAACATCGAAATTTTCTCAAGATTGTTTAGAAAATGTATTTTCCCAAAGACGTCTGGCCAAGACATCCGGTCCCAATTTAAATATGACTTAAAACTTTTATCAGTTTCTCAATATTTGGACGTTTCAAATAACTCAAGTTACGAAATCGGCAAAACAACACCTTTAGTGGGTTTTTTTGTGAAGAAGAAGGCAAATTTGAGCTGCAATTTGCGTCTAAATTAAATGTAGATCTTTTACAATTTAAGCATTTTAACAAAATGAAGGTGTCAAATTCTCCAAACGTTTTAAATCGAAATGTTAGTTGTGGAATAAAATTTGTTGCGGAAGAGGAGAGAGGAAAGACAAATCTTCTCTAATGACAGCTGTTTTTATTGATGTGGTACATAGGTGGTTCCAGTTGATTAGTTCTAGATCAACTATTTTGGTCTTGAGCTAGTTTAATATCGCTGTCTATAGGGAAACTATAGAATTCCTTCAAGAGTTCATTAAGTTATTTTTAAACTTAAAAGTCTCTCTTGACAAATTTGGAAAAGCAGTTTGGAAGCCTATTCAAACATGTGTTATACTGACAACAACATAAATTTTAGACCTGCAAAACTTGTTTTTGAACGAGAAAAATACTCGTATTTATTAACATCGAGATTTTCTCAAGATTGTTTAGAAAATGTATTTTCCCAAATTCGGTCAAGACATCCGGTCCCTACGACCATTCAGTTTAAATATAACTCAAAACTTTTATCAGTTTCTCAATATTTAGAGTTAGACGTTTCAAATAACTCAAGTTACGAAACCGTCAAAACAACACCTTTAGTTGGTTTTTTGAGTTATATTAAAGATAATAACAGAAAAGAAAACGATGTTCCTAAAGGAAAAGAAAATTTAGTTTTACCTAGAAATTGGAATTTGAAGAAAAAAGAACTTTCTTTGAGAGAAAAAAATGCTTTGTACAGTTGCACAGGTTACGTTGTTAAAAGCTTAATAAAAAATCAAAATTTTTGCAAAAAATGTATTGTTTCTTTGGGCTCTAAGAACAATTGTAATGAAAATTATGCAAAATTTGTGGTATTAAAAGATTATAAAACTGGTGCTTTACATTACGCTTCAGAGAACGCGTTCCAAATAGCAATTTTAGTAGAGCAAATTAGTATTTTGTAATGTGAGAGATTATTTAAAGAATAATAATTTTTACACTGGTAATGTTTTGTAAGTCATGAAAGAAATTAGGAAAAATTTGACTTATCGCTCAATACAATTTCCAACATGCTGCAACAGCAAAACAAAATTTACTGCAAGAATGATTACCGTCTGAAAATCTATACCAGAAAAGCTAAAGAAGAAATAAACAAAAAAAATCTAAGAGCAAAAGCCATGCAATAAGGGATTTGGTTGAAAATGCAAATCAAAAATTTGAATAAAAAATAAAGAGTAACAGTTTCGTTGTCCAAAATTTCTTGAATTTATATTAAAACTATTTAACTGATAAATTTTGAGATAAAAAATAATTTTTATTATGTTATGTAAATAAGCTTAATACCATTAATTCAATAGTAGCCCCTATTTAAAATTTTCCTTGTAACGCCACTGACCTTTTGGCATTAGTTGTCATTATTTGCTCTACTCTTATCATTATATTATTAAGGTAGGCTAGGAAGATCTAGAGGTTGTGGTGTTCTTGTAGCTTTTTAGGATAAATTTAAAGCGATCCCCTTGGATCTTGTATCTTTGTATTTATGCACGTGTTGTATAGGTTCGTTAGATGTGATAATTACACAGTAGAACAGTGTTTTTGTTACATATATTTTCTAAACATGATCTGAAAGGTAATTTTGTGCTGAACAACTCTTATAAAAGAGATAATACACCCATTAGTCAAAAAAAAATTATTCAATTTTTTATGTTCGTCCCGTGAACAATTAGAAAAAATTGGTCTAAAGAGTTTAGACAGTACTTCCCTCGCTGTCGGAAACTTGACGACTGCATGCCTATTGTGTTTTTTTTCTCATTACATTTTTGTAGTGGGAATTTAAAAAAAAATTGCGATGACGTCATCAACATTTTTGCAAGGACACGTATATCAGTTGGGATAGATGTAGTGTAATACTAAGAATAAAATTATTATATTCTCAAATTTTCGGGAAAATGAATTGGGTCGTTTGAATATTGATTTGTAATAATCAATAAAATAACGAAACAATTTACTCACGTATACCTACGTATCAGAGGCAACTGAAAATCGTGTATGTATAAACATTGTTAATTTAAGATGACAGGCGTAACAGCATACGTGAGAGCCAAACACAGAAACTGTAAACAAAACGACCGTCGGTTTTATTGCTTCGACTTCCGCTTATTATATAAAACATTGGGTTTTATTTTAATTCTTGACGGTGAAATTCACAATTGGTTGATTATAAACATGTCTATTTCACATTCGCGGAATCAAGTGAACGCATAAAACAAATGCAGGTCTGTAATGTTAAAGTCGATGTAAATAAGCGTGCTACCCTTATGTTTCAACCGAGTTTTTCCTTTAACAAATTTTGTGTCTACCAAATTGGGTTGGTTGGGGTGTAATACTAATAATAAGTGTTGCCTTTAATTTAATCAATAAAATAAATTGACTTCATTAATTTTTTTGAACCACCTCTTAAGAAAATCTAAAAAATATGAATGGAATGATAAATCACAAGTACAAACTCATCATATTTTTTGCATTTTAGATAGGATTTATTCAGCAAAATTTAAGGGTGACGTCATCAATTTTTTTAGGAGGGATGAACAAATACATTTTGAACAAAAGTTTACCATGCTTATAATAACTTTAAAATATTCCCAAGATTTCAAAGCATTCGGTTTTGTAATTCCTGATTAAATCGATAAAATAAATTCACGCCTTCATTAATTTTTTTGAGTCACCCTGCATATGCAAATCCAAAAATATGAATGGAATGATAAATCACAAGTACAGACTCATCATATTTTGTACATTTTAGATACGATTTATTCGGAAAACTTTTGAGCTGACGTCATCAGTTTTTTGTAGAAGATAACCAAATATATTTTGACTAAAAATTTATTATGCTCTTTATAACCTTAAAACATCTGCAAGATTTCAAAGCATTCGGTTTTGTAGTTCCTGATTAAATCAATAAAATAAATTTACGCATTCATTAATTTTTTTGAGTCACTCTGTATATGCAAATCCAAAAAATATGAATGGAGTGATAAATGACAAGTACAGGCTCATCATATTTTGTACATTTTAGATATGATTTATTCGGCAAACTTTCGAGCTGACGTCATCAAGTTTTTGGAGGGGATAAGCAAATATATTTTGACTAAACATTTATTATGCTCTTTATGACCTTAAAACATCTGCAAGATTTCAGAGCATTCGGTTTTGTAGTTCCTGATTAAATCAATAAAATATATTTACGCATTCATTAATTTTTTTGAGTCACCCTGTATATGCAAATCCAAAAAATATTAATGGAGTGATAGTTCACAAGTACAGACTCATCATATTTTGTACATTTTAGATATGATTTATTCCACAAACTTTTGAGCTGACGTCATCAAGTTTTTGGAGGGGATAAGCAAATATTTTTTGACTAAAGATTTATGATGCTCTTTATAGCCTTAAAACATCTGCAACATTTCAAAGCATTCTGGTTAGCAGATTAAAAATTAAATTTCAAAATGTTGTTTTATAATTTTGATTTTTTTTCCAAAAATCTGGACGTTTCGGGTGAAAAGTCGATTCAGAGTTGTAAACTACATGTGTAGGACTATGTTATTTTATACTATTGAAAACCCATTTACTATGTACAATTTTGAAGTGACGTCATCGCTTTAGTGGTGGGGATGATTCGACAAATTTTGGTTAGCGTTTTACCATCTACATGATATTCTTAATATAAGTACAAAATTTCACAACAATCGGTCGAGTACTTTCGGAGATTATCTGTCTAATAAAAATCCGTGACAACAGACGGACAGACGGACAGACGGACAGACGGACAGACGGACAGACGGACAGACGGACAGACAGACGGAAATGGGAGACCTATTTCTTCGTCTTCTAGGGGTCATGAAAGATCGAGAAAACGTAAAAGTAGAGAGTCGGCTGACGGACTCGATTACAATACTTCCTTTGCTTACGCTCGGGAAGTAAAAATGAAGTGAAATGTTACATAGAAAAACGCGCAAGAAGCACTAACAAAAAGTTCCACAGATTTCTGTCGACAGATATTTAATTATGTCTACGAATATTTAAGAGGTCTAGAATATGTAGAAGGATCTAACTCTTTATAAAAGTCTCATGTATTCGGAAAGAATGAATACTTGGGTTTTTCTCTTAAATCTTTCTTCGACTTTCTTGATTTCTCGATGAAAAGATTATCAGCAAAGAAATTGTAATGAGACAATTTGTGGAACGTTTGTTTCCTAAAAATTCACTGATCACTAAGCTAATTGATTCCCAAGTAAATTTTTCCGTATCATTCAAATAGGCGTAGAACATTTGATCCTTCATTCGAATTTCAAGCCCAACGAAAATTCCTAAATATAGAAAACGTACATAATATGAAAACTGAAATTCACTGTAATCTTTTAGTTTTTACCTTGGTTTATGTTAGCAGCAGAAAGCTTAGGAAATATTGTTTTCAGATGTTGAAATGCTTTCTCTCTTGTCTATCCAGATTGGAAGCCAGTTACTAAAGCTACAATTTTTAAATTGCCTGCCAAATTGCACTCAATTTTTTTATCGTTAATACAGTTTAACAAGTGTTGATTATTCTCATATGTTTCTGCAGTTTGTATAATAGTAATAGCATTTATTGCCCAACAGTGTACACCATTTATAGGACAACACATTGTATAATACCTACATAGTATAATGCAATTAACAAAATAAGAATTAATTAATTATATAATTGTGAAACAACTTAATTTATGAGTGAAACACAAACATACAAAAGAATCTACAGTTTATGTGCAATATGAACTTTAACTGAAACTACATATGAACAACCTCCAAAAAAATTTTTTTTGACGACCTAGGCATAATGTCTTATTAGATAGTTATTCAGCACATAATAACCTTTCAGAGTACATTTTCAGAATGCTTGTAACAAGAATTTTTTCTAAAATTGTTCGACTGTGTTATGGGTGTGGTCTATATACCTCCGGATGTTTCTGTTGATAACTTAGAAATATTTTTTTCTACGATCACCACTGTAAATCGTTAAGATCACACAACTCGCTAATCATGTATGTGTGTCCTTACGCACAGCGTGCGTAAGAAAAGCAAATCGCACAGTTAATGATTTTTCGATTTATTCAGTTTAGGTTAGTAGTGAAAATGACAATACGGACAGGCAAATACAAAATTGTGAAGCACTGTCAGCGTTACTGTTAATAAAAGAGGCATAATCAAAGAATTTTAAAAGAAGAAAACGAACAAGGTAACATTTACTGCAAAAAATATCAACATTTCTCTCTTTTTACGGATTCTATTTAATTGTAGTCTAAAATCTCTAGCGATAGTGATGAATTAATGTGCACGCCGCCGGAGATAATTGAAAAGGCCAAAACGGCTATCGACAATCTATTGCCCACAAAGTCGCGTGAAATATATGAAATCGTCTACCAAAAATGTATGGAATGGAAAATAAAAAATAAAGTAAATTCGTTGTCAGAAAACGTAATGTTGGCATATTTTGAAGAGTTGTCAACTACAATGAAACCATGTCACTATTTCAGAACATAATGTGACTGCATCCTGTAGTCAGAGTACAAGTAGCCACAAAACTAATACTACCGACCATTCCCTTGTGTTTAACAACTGTACAGTGACAATAAACAATTACTACAAATAATTACAATATCTAATAAAACTAAAATGTTAATGTTTATGAATACAATATTTTTTTCTTTGTCTGTGCTCGTAGAAAAAGTATAGTACATAATTCGAGTTGTAAAGCCCTTACGCACTCATGGAAATAACTTTTTCCATTCGTGCGTAAGGTGCTTCTTACAACTCTCATTACGTGATATACTATTTTCTGCTTTGGAAGTATTTCTTATTGATAAACAGTTTATTATTGTTGGTGATTTCAACATCCCTGAATTATCGAATTCTAGTAATGTCATTACTAGCTGTAATAAAGTAGGTTGCTTGGAGCAATTTATGAATACTTTAGAAACAACGAGGTGAATACTTGTGATAATAAGCTGTTAGATTTAGTTTTATCTAATGTGCATCTTAATTTTTCAATATTTCAATTTGAGGCAGCACTCAGGGAAGAGGTAAAATACTATCCCTCTTTAAATGTTGACTTGCAGTTTTCTAGGCCCTCAAATTTTCATCACTTTCCATCTAATATTAATTTAAAAACTTATAATTTCTGTAAAGCGAATTTTGTTGCTTTACATCAGGCGCTTTGTAATATTAATTGGAATTTTCTAGAGAGTTATAACAATATTAATGATGCTGTAGACTCATTTTATTCTTTATTGTATCGCATTTATACTGGTAATAAGCGTTCTGTTACTGATGACGAAGAAGTCTCTGAGTTTGACTATCCTGCTTTCTCTAAAGCTAGCGCCGGTAGCGATGGGCAGTCTAAAAAGCCTAGGACTAGTTACTCCGTGGAAGCTTGACGCCTATGTCAGATTTGTTATTGCCTGCAAAGCAACTAAATACTGATAATGAGGAGGCCTCTAAGTTTGACCATCCTGCTCTCTTTAAAGCCAGCACCAGTAGCGACGAACAGTCTAAAAAGCCTAGAACTAGAGACCCCACGGAAAGCTTGACGCCTGTGTCAGACTTGTTATTGCCTGCAAAGAAACTAATTACTGAGAATCGGGACGTGTTTTCCCTAGGATTTAATCAAATTGTTGATTTTATGGAGAAAGTTAGCGGAGAAAAGGACATCTTGGATTTAATAAATAAATATACGAAAGACGCTGAGGGGGTTGTTAGTCAAATATATGTATGAGGTATATAAAGTACTTGATCACAAAAGTATTAAAAAATAAATGAAAGAAAACACAAAGGAGAATAAAGGAAGCCATCCATGCGTCTGGTGCTCTAGATCTTGGCCAGCTTCTAAGTGACGCAGTAGGAGACATTGTTTCTAGAATTATCTGACAAAAGTACCACTTTTCTTCTGGGCTGTGTCTACAGACCCTCATCCTCTCCCATTCAGAACGATACAATACTATCAGAACGAATGTCGAATTTGACGGACTCCCACGACAAGGTGCTTGTGTTTGCTGACTTCAGCATGCCGGATATACCTTGGCCCATTGATCCCAGCCGCTGTTATACTTAAACCCTTTTCGCAATTTCTTGTTGACCTTTTGACAAATAGTCACCTAAACCAGCTGGTGACACAGCTTCCAAGATACAGAGTAAACCAAAATCCATCTACTCTCGATCTAAATATCTGTTTCGATGATCATTCTCTTACAAATCTTGAGTATCTCCCGCCAATAGGTAACTCTGACTACCTGATTCTGACTGTTGACCTGCAAATCTGCCAGTTACCTTGGAAGAGGACTGTTTTAGCTATAAGGACTGTTACAGATTATGAGGCAATAAACCAAAACTTGATGGAAACAGATTGGACATCATTACTCTCAAACCCATCGATTGTCGATAATTGGAACGTCTTCAAAAATACCCTTCAGTTTGTAGTCGGATGCCACACCAAGGTCGTCACTGTGAAACACTCACACAAAAAGCTTTGGATCACTGGCGCGCTTCTCTATCAAATTAATAGGAACCGAGCCTTGTGGCGCGCTTACAAATCATCCGGCCCTAATGTTGACTATAAAAGTCACAGAAAGGCCAGATGTGTACGAAAAAACATCGCGAAAGCAACGAACTAAGCTATCGGGTCCTGTGGGTACTCCTCAGCTCAAAAACTCTTCAGGAGAGATCTTAGACAATAACGAACACGTAGCCGATATATTTGCCACTACCTTTTCTAGTGTTTTCACAATAGAACCACTAGGTTACATACCTAAATTATCTGGTCCTCCTAATCCAATTTCCTTTGGGGAAATCATATTTACTCCAAATCTCGTTTGCGAGAAATTAAGACAGTTTAAAGTGTCCAAATCTCCTGGTCCTGACCACATCACTGCGAAAATATTACACATGTGCGTGGACACTCTGATCCAATTCCTAATGAATCACCGACAGATTCCTAAAGAGCAACATGGTTTTCTGCCTGCCAGATCCATTTAGTCTAATTTGCTCAGTTGTTTATCACAATGGACTAGTGAGGGAGAACGCGGTAACACACTAGATGCTATATACTTATTTGGACTTTTCTAAAGTCTTCGATCGGGTTCCAAAATGACATTTGCTGCATAAATTGAGACTTAGTTAGAAGCGTATCTTAGCGATCGGACTTTTCGCGTTAAAATTGGGCAGACCGTAGACAGGAATTAATAATCCAAAAATGGCAATTAAAAACTTCCGTAATGAAACAGTGTCAAACACTTGAAGATAAAGTAAACTTTTTAAAAACCTACACTTATTTTGTGTGTAATACAGTAAACAAACTCAATAATAAAATATTTGGAATTTGAACATTATTTTCTTATTGTAAGCTTACATGTACTATTAGTCAGAAACATGAAGAACAAAACATAAAAATACAGGAATTTGACAAATAAACACACAATACAGTAGAACCTCGATAATCCTAATTAATTGGGAAAAAGGTGTGTTTGGATTAGCGATTTATTCGGATCAGCGACTTTCCCAAAAATCTGAAAGGGAATTGAATAACAACTTCATACATGCTTAAAACAAACTTCAAGAAATAAACTTTCATTTTTTTTTTAACAGAAATAAAGTATTCTTAAGCAACAATGGATAGTAGATCCGTTAAAAAAAATATTACTCCGTCACCATAAACACGCTATCTTTTTGAAATCAACACGTGGGGATCTATATTCCTGAATTTTTTCAGAATTTTCAGATAACTTTTTCAAAAATGAAATTTTCCATTAGGTATCTTATGCAAATTTCTACCCATTCTAGAAGACTCTCGAAATTTAACTAAATGCATTTTCCTGTAGATTTCAGGCCGCAGAAGTCAATTCTG
This sequence comes from Zophobas morio, assembly GCF_036711695.1. NCBI lineage: Eukaryota > Metazoa > Arthropoda > Insecta > Coleoptera > Tenebrionidae > Zophobas > Zophobas morio. The sequence goes on along the minus strand of NW_026972136.1, from coordinate 11,883,607 downwards.
GCTTCATTGATAACTTAAACTGTTTTTCCAGAATTGTCCATTGAAATATCGCAATTTTTAAAAATTTCGATACCACCAATTTTTGACATTTTCGAAACTTAACTAAATATATTTTCTTGTAGATTTCGAGCTCTAGAACTTACTTCGGGCCTCGTTTCTTTGATAACTGCAACAGTTTTTCCGGAATCGACCCTTGAAATATCGAAATCTTTTGAAATTTTCAAAAATTCGCATTTCGTACCGACTTTTTCGAACATGTTGCTCCGTGACCATCAACATGCTATATTTTTGGAATCAGCATGTCGAGATCTACGTCCCTGAATTTTTCCGCAATTTTTAGACAACTTTTTTAAAAGTGAAATTTTTTCAATGGTCCTCTCTTCTTCAAACTTCGGCCAATTTTTGACATTTTCGAAACTTCACTAAATACATTTTCTTGTAGACTTCGAGCTCAAGAACTCACTTCGGGCCTCGTTTCTTTGATAACTGCAACCGTTTTTCCAGAATTGACCGTTGAAATATCGAAACTTTTAGGAATTTTTAAAAATTCGCATTTCGTACCGATTTTTTCGAAAATGTTGCTCCGTGACCATCAACATGCCGTATTTTCGGAATCAGTATGTCGATATTCACGTCCCTGACTTTTTTCACAATTTTTAGACAACTTTTTTAAAAGTGAAATTTTTTCAATGGTCCTCTCTTCAAACTTCGGCCAATTTTTGACATTTTCGAAACTTCACTAAATACATTTTCTTGTAGACTTCGAGCTCAAGAACTCACTTCTGGCCTCGTTTCTTTGATAACTGCAACCGTTTTTCCGGAATCAACCGTTGAAATATCGAAATCTTTGGAAATTTCAAAAATTCGCATGTTGTACCGATTCTTTCCAAAATGTTGCTCCGTGACCATAAACTCGCTATATTTTTTGGAATCAGCACGTCGGGACATAGATCCCTGAATTTTTTCAGAATTTTTAGTACAGTATAATCTCTATAATCCGAACACACGATTATCCCAACATCCAGTAATCCGAACAGAGGCTAGTTGAAGTCGATATCTCTTTAATCTAAACAAAAACTCTGCAATCCGAACTGAACTCGAAAACATGCACCTACTTGCAAAAATGACGCAAGATCTTTTTTCTATAGGTAATTTTTTTAAAAAATTGTGATATTTCAATGCACAATTCTCAATTATTTGATTTGTAAAAATATCGAGAAAATAGATGTTCATTTTGTTAATTTTCGATTTTTGATTTTTTGTCACCGAGTTTTTGAAAGGAAGGAAAAAGCACTTTTGATCAGCGATTTGCCATGTTTACCGAAACTTTAAAACATCTGAAAATTTTGTTCCTAATTTTCAATTTTTCAAGATTTCGGTTCGAATAAATTTGTTCTTTTTGTTAAAAAATTGAAAAATGACAAATCGTGAAAAGGAAAAATTTTAACTTGAGAACTTGAAAAATTAAAAATCAAAAGATTGGAATTAAAAACTGCAAAATTGTCAAACAAATTATCAAATGAAATATTCAAAAGTTGAAAAATCTAAAAACTAAAAAAAAGTTAAAACCGGAATTTCGAATTCTATATATAAGATTTGTTTTTTTTTTCAATTTTTCGATATTTCAGTTTTTGATTTTCCGATTATACAGTTGTACAATTTTCCGATTTTTCAATTTGTCATTTTTTGATTTTTAATTTTTTTTGTTTTTAGCAAGTGCTGACCCTACCCACCCATGCTTTATTTTCTTAGAAGAATAAGTCATGTGCCAAAATCAGTCTCATCTTGACAAGTACTAGCCCCGCCCACCCACCCTTTGCGTTCTTAAAAGAGTGGGGCATCTGCCAAAATCAGTCTTATCTTGACAAGTACTAGCCCCGCCCACCCACCCTTATTTTCCTAGAGAATATGTCATTTGCAAAAATCAGCCTTATGTTTGCCAAGATAAGATTGATTTTGGCAGATGATCTACTCTTCTAAGAAAACAAGGGGTGGGTGGGTGGGGCTAGTATCTTTTCTTATAACAGTAAATCATTTGTCAAAATGAGTCTTATTTTGGCAAATACTAGCCTGGCCCACCCTCCTTTTATTTTCTTAGAGGGTAGGTTATTTGGCAAGTACTACCATTGTGTAAAATTCCATTTTGGAAAAAGTTGTCTAAAAATTCTGAAAAAATTCAGAGATATATCCCGACGTGCTGATTCCAAAAATATAGCATGTTTATGGTAACGGAGCAATATTTTCGGAAAATTCGGTGTAAAATTCAATTTTTTTTTAATTTTTAAAAATTGCGATATTTCAATTGACGATTCTGGAAAAACGGTTTAAGTTATCGCAGAAATGAAGCCAGAAGTGACTTCTGCGACCCAAAATCTATATGGAAGTATTTAGTTAAATTTCGAAAATCGTCGAGAATGGGTCGAAATTTGCACAAGGGAGGTAATACGAATACTTAATGGGAAATTTCATTTTTGAAAAAGTAATCTAAAACTCTGATTGAGTTCAGAGATATAGATCCCGACGTGTTGATTCCAAAAACATAGCATGGCTATGGTCACGAAGTAATATTTTTTTCGAATGTATCTTTTCGAAATTTCGAAGTTGTTATCCGAACAAATCGCTATTCCGAACACACCTTTCCCCAATTAATTCGGATTATCGAGGTTATACTGTATTTCGAAAATGAAATTTTCGACTATGCAGATTTCGACGATTTTCGAAATTTAACTAAATACTTTTTCTTGTAAATTTCGGGCCGCAGAAGTCACTTCCGGCCTCATTTCTTCGATTACTTCAACCTTTTTTCCAGAATTAGTTAATTATAATTCAGTGCATTGAAATATCGCAATTTTTAAAAATTTCAAAAAATTTAGTACAACACGTGCAGAAAGAAGATCTAGCGTCATCTAGTTCGGATTAAAGAGGTATCGACTTCAACTAGCCTCTAGAGGTTCGGATTACTGGATGTTCGAATAATCGTGCGTTCGGATTATTTTTAAAAAGTTATTTAAAGTGTATTCACCAAGTAGATACAGGAATGTATATTGTGGTATTGGTATGTCATTAAAGATGTACAACATAGTGACAATAATAATCATAAAAACATGAAACAAGAGAGGTTATACTGTAATCACAAATATTTCCTCTTGACCAAATAATAAATGTATGAGTTTTTTAGGTGTGGATGACTCTAATTTTGCTAAATAATTCTCACTTGAAATTTATATTCTTTGTCTGTGGCTTAATAATGTATTAACATTTATAATCTTAGGCACATGAATAAAAAAGGTAAATAATCATTTAGTTTGTCTCGGAAGCCGCGTAAGGAACTTTTTTGAAAATTTTATATTACATTGATTTAATGATCAACAAAGTTTACATACCCTCTAAACACCTCATTGCATTATTAAAAAAATATATCACATGTTTATTTTTAAAAAATGTAATAACTAAATTTGTATTAATAATATACATGCAGAATTAATTGTGTTTCAAAGATAAGAGAAGTCGTGTCTAAATACCTTGATAGAATTTTTGTCATTATTCTAGAAACAGTTGTGTTTATCTTTAAATAACTTAAAAAAAAACAAGTATAGTACTAGTACACTTCTATTACTAACTACATTATTTTTTTTTAAGTTAGTGTCCAAGACAAGCTGTATTAATTAGTGTCTAGTACAGCTTCTAAATTCAGCGTGATCACGGGAATACTAAATAAAGGCAAACCTGAGGTTCTTCTATCCAAGCGTCCCGAACACCGCCACTGCCCACATTATAAATTATCGTATAAATATAAATTAGAATTAACGTTAATGCTGACACTTTAATCTTTTAATTAAATTAGAAACATGAATCTTCCGAAAAGAAGAATTTGAAAGATAAACACATACCCAAGAATTTATACGTTCATCCATAAACTATTTAAAAAATGAGACCCAACCAACCATAACGACTTAATCCAAATGTATTTGCATTTCCATCCCGCTTTACATAAATTAGCCTCTTGACTAAAAATATTCATTATTTGTGGAAGGCTAGTGGCACTAACAGGGTTCAACGACTACACACCCCAATGTTTATTTTCTCGTAGTCTAAATATGAGCTTCTGGTTATTAACTACGGAATGATGTTTGTATCTCTAAATTAGCGTAAAAAAACCGACTTCGGGACGTGACGACAGACAAATGGGCTTCGATTCCTTTTTTTATTTCTCATAAATCTACAGTTCTGCATACGTGATTATCATTCTGCTCTTGCAGGGACCAGGACGAAAAGTTTCGTGTTACCGAATGTTCCTCGGTAGTTTTATGGACCGGAATGGTTCATATTTGTCGAAAATAAAAATGTCAAGTGGGGACTGTCACAAAGGCACCACCGTCATGCTGTTGGCATTAGCATTTTTTATGGGCTTTCCGGGAATATGGTTCGGCTCTTTTTGTTTTATATGTGCCAAAGGAAGTTGTAAAGATGGGCTTTTATGAGGGGTGGGTTAGCGAATTTGCAAAGCGGCTTCTTTGATGATGACTTTAATGCACCTTTTTCCACTATTTTGCTACAGTTAATTGTTTTCAGACGACCTTTTATTAATAGGAGTGTAACAGCTCAGGTAAAATAAAAATGTTTTCAAGAAATACTAACTTGCCGAAATGTTCAAAATTTATCATACACAACTTGGGAAAAGGAACAAACTTAATAACACCAAAAAAGAACAAAAAAAAGGAACAATATAGTGAAATTTACGGGATTTCTAACTTTTTATCGTTTTTTTTTCCATCATATCACATTAAATTCAGGTAAACTCAGATATCCGTGAAAAACCGAAAAAGCCCACAGACGACAGTAATAAAGCTGTTTCCATTTCCGTCCGAACTTCGAGCCAATTTAAGCCAACAATGGAGTGTTGGTTGATTCAAAACTAAGTTGTGATGATTTGTTAGATTTGACATGCTTCGCTTAGCTTAATTGGTTGCATGTGTGTGTTGTTCGTAAACAAACAGAAGCGCTCGATTTCCCTGACAAATGTTGAGACTTCAGGAAGTGCTTGCTTTGGGGTTGCTTCGTTTCGGGTTACTGGTTTTATGAATTCGAGGGGATCGTGGCTTTGGTGGTGGTCTTCGTTTCAACAGTGAAAACTTTTGATAGTTTACAAAAAGTACAGGTGCAAGTTCTGAAGAATTACATAACGCCTAAGATCATATAATATTAATAGCCGCTATAAAAAAAGCATACACTGAAAGTTAAATTGAACACCAGAAATTTACTTTATTTATGTTATCATTGAAAGAGCATTTTCCTTGTTCAATTACAGAACAATAGACGCCCCGTTGTTACAAAACCATCTTCATAAATATTTTTCCCGGTATGTTTTCGATATGATTTTTTTATAGTGAAGTGGTTTTAGCGCCTCCGCGCTGGGAGCGATGTTTACATGAAATTCCAGAGCGAAGAGCTTTGATGTAACGGTCAATGGATAAATAATCAGGGACATAAGCACCAGACTCTGTATTTATCTTGTTAAAGTGCCCACTCGCGATTATTAGCCGGTTGTTATAAATTAATCAGTTAAAATAGATTTTTTTTGTTGCAGATCAATGGGGTTACCATCGGCAGGGATCATGTCAGGCTGGATTTAGTGCTGCCATAAACCAGGTGTGTAGAACCTTTGTTTTAAGTGTTATGTTTGGAAGAAATTTAAAATATTATTTTGTGCAGTATGTATAACCAAAGAGTCTGGTAATGACAATAATTTTAAAATTGTCGTCTTAAAAGTAAATATTATGAAGTTATGAATGTCATATTTTTTTACTTGTAAAAATACAGGGCAACTGTGGGCAATATTAATTATATTTGACACAGGTATCTAACGGGAAAACATGTTGTCTCACTGACTGAGTACACGCGTAACTTCGACTGTTTATGGTTCGAAAGAATTCGAAGATTAGCACCTTCAAATAACAAACATCTACGTTAAAAAAATGAAATTTGACTGATTTTGTCTCTTCAAAACAGAGGAGAAGACTAATTTAATTAATTAAGCTACAATAAAGCAAAATCTGCCGAACATAATTTTGTCCTGGCTGATATTACGATAATCTCCGATTTTACAATTTTTTGAGTTTTAAACTTTTAGTTTTTTAACTTTTCAATTTCGTGTTTTTTTTTATTTTTCAGCAAAAGAAATTTATCCAAACTAAAATATTGGAAAATCGGAAAATTGTATCATTGAAACAATGAATTTTAAAATGAAAAATCCAAAACTTTCAAATGAAAATCGAAAAACTAAAAAATTGAAAATAAAACTGCAAAATTGGTAATTGGAAAATTGGAAAAACGAAAAAATAAAAAATCCCGAAATTGAAACATCAAAAAATCAAAACATTTAAAAATTGATAAGTAAAGAATTGAAAAAATAAGAAAAATTAAAAAACCGAAAAAATGAGAATCAAAAATTGAAAAATGAAAAAATTAAAAATTAAACAAGTGGATAATTGAAAAAACAATTGAAAAATCGAAAAATTGTAATATAGAAACCTGAAAACCCTGATTAATTAAAAATCGAGAAAGTGAAAAATTGAAAAAACCAAAAACAAAAATTTCTATAAATTAAATAATCAATAATACAAAAAAATTTCAAATCCAAAGATTTTAAAATGAAACTTGAAATATCGAAAATTTGAAAAATCGAAAAATAAAAAAATTAAAAAATTGAATTGGATAGATAATTGAAAAATCGAAAAACTGTAATATTGAAACTCCAAATCCCTGATTAATTAAAAATAGAGAAATTGAAAAATCGACAAAACGAAGCAATTTTGCAATTTTTCGAAATTCTCGATTTTTAATTTTTCATTTTCTCGATTTTTCATTTTTTAATTGTTCAACAAAAGGACAAATTTATTCAGCCGAAATTTTGAATTGAATTGAAAAATCAAAAAATTGAGAAATGAAGAATTGAAAAAATAAACTGAAAAATCAGAAATTTTTTTTATTGAATTTTCGCTACCAAATTTTTCAATTTTTCCACTTTTAATTTTTTTTTCAAATTTTTAAATTTGCCGATTTTTAGTTTTTCACTTTTTTCGAAAAATTATTAGGGTTTTTATTATTCAATTTTTGGCTTTTTCATTTTCTGATTTTTCAGTTTCTTTATTTTTTTCAATTCTTCGATTTCTCAGTTTTTTGATTTTTCAATTCAAAATCTCGGTTTGAATAAATTTGTCCTTTTGTTGAAAAATTAAGAAATAAAAATCGAGAATTTGATAAATTTGATATCGAATAATTGCAGAACTGTTTCTTTTTGTCTATTTTTCAATTTCTCGATTTTTAATTGTTTTGTTTTTTGATGTTTCGGTGTTACAATTTTCCGGTTTTTGAAAATTTCAGTTTGAATAAATTTGTCCCTTGTTGAACAATTAAAAAATTAAAAATCGAGAAAATGAAAATTAAAGATTGAGAATTTCGAAAAATTGCAGAATTGCTTCGTTTTGTCGATTTTTGACAATTTCTCAGGGTTTTGATTACAGTTTTTCGATTTTTCAATTATCCAATTCAATTTCTCAATTTTTTTCATTTTTCAGTTTTTCAAATTTTCGATATTTCAAGTTTCATTTTTAAATCTTTGGATTTTTGATTATTTAATTTATAGAAATATTTGTTTTTGGTTTTTTCAATTTTTCACTTTCTCGATTTCTAATTAATCAGGGTTTTCAGGTTTCTAAATTACAATTTTTCGATTTTTCAATTTTACTTCCCGAGCGTAAGCAAAGGAAGTATTGTAATCGAGTCCGTCGGCCGACTCTCTACTTTTACGTTTTCTCGATCTTTCATGACCCCTAGAAGACGAAGAAATAGGTCTCCCATTTCCGTCTGTCTGTCCGTCTGTCCGTCTGTCCGTCTGTCCGTCCGTCTGTCCGTCCGTCTGCCGTCCCGGATTTTTATTAGACAGATAATCTCCGAAAGTACTAGACCTATTGTTGTGAAATTTTGCACTTATATTAAGAATATCATGTAGATGGTAAAACGCTAACCAAAATTTGTCTAATCATCCCCACCACTAATGCGATGACGTCACTTCAAAATTGTACATAGTAAATGGGTTTTCAATTGTATAAAATAACATAGTCCTACACATGTAGTTTACAACTCCGAATTGACTTTTCACCCGAAACGTCTAGATTTTTGGAAAAAAAATCAAAATTATAAAACATTTTGAAATTTCATTTTTATTCTGCTAACCAGAATGCTTTGAAATGTTGCAGATGTTTTAAGGCTATAAAGAGCATCATAAATCTTTAGTCAAAAAATATTTGCTTATCCCCTCCAAAAACTTGATGACGTCAGCTCAAAAGTTTGTGGAATAAATCATATCTAAAATGTACAAAATATGATGAGTCTGTACTTGTGATCTATCACTCCATTCATATTTTTTGGATTTGCATATACAGGGTGACTCAAAAAAATTAATGAATGCGTAAATTTATTTTACTGATTTACTCAGAAACTACAAAACCGAATGCTTTGAAATCTTGCAGATGTTTTAAGGTTATAAAGAGCATAATAAATGTTTAGTCAAAATATATTTGCTTATCCCCTCCAAAAAATTGATGACGTCAGCTCGAAAGTTTGCCGAATAAATCCTATCTAAACTGTAAAAATATGATGAGTCTGTACTTGTAATTTATCACTCCATTCATATTTTTTGGATTTGCATATACAGGGTGACTCAAAAAAATTAATGAATGCGTAAATATATTTTATTGATTTAATCAGGAACTACAAAACCGAATGCTCTGAAATCTTGCAGATGTTTTAAGGTCATAAAGAGCATAATAAATGTTTAGTCAAAATATATTTGCTTATCCCCTCCAAAAACTTGGTGATGTCAGCTCGAAAGTTTGCCGAATAAATCATATCTAAAATGTACAAAATATGATCAGTCTATACTTGTGATCTATCACCCCATTCATATTTTTTGGATTTGCATGTACAGGGTGATTGAAAAAAATTAATGAAAGCGTAAATTTATTTTACTGATTTACTCAGGAACTACAAAACCGAATGCTTTGAAATCTTGAAGATGTTTTAAGGTTATAAAGAGCATAATAAATGTTTAGTCAAAATACATTTGCTTATCCCCTCCAAAAAATTGATGACGTCAGCTCGAAAGTTTGCCGAATAAATCCTATCTAAACTGTACAAAATATGATGAGTCTGTACTTGTGATTTATCACTCCATTGATTTTTTTTTGGATTTGCATATACAGGGTGACCCAAAAAAATTAATGAATGCGTAAATTTATTTTATTGATTTACTCAGGAACTACAAAACCGAATTCTTTGAAATCCACTGCGAAAAAAAACATAATAGGCATGCAGTCGTCACGTTTCCGACAGCGAGGGAAGTACTGTCGAAACTCTTTAGACCAATTTTTTTTTCATTGTTTCGGTTTTTTCAATTTTTCTTATTTTTTCAATTCTCCGACTTATCAATTTTAAATTTTTTTGATTTTTTGATGTTTCAATTTCGGGATTTTTTATTTTTTCGTTTTTCTAATTTTCCAGTTACCGATTTTGCAGTTTTATTTTTAATTTTTCTATGTTTTTACAATTTTTCAATTTTTCGGTTCCTGGATTTTTTAATTTCTCGATTTTCATTCGAAATTTTAGATTTTTCATTTTAATATTTTGTATTCTTCATGGTTTCAATGATACAATTTTCCGAATTTCCAATATTTTAGTTTGGATAAATTTGTCCTTTTGTTGAAAAATTAAGAAACGAAAAATTGAGAAAATGAAAAATAAAAATAAAGTATGTACTTCCAAGTAGGTAATTCCAAATTATTTTGTTTCGTCGATTTTTTGATTTCTCAATTCGAGATTTTTATATTTTTCTTTTTTTTTTTAATTGATAATTTTTCGATTTTTCCGTGTTTCGATTGCTCCATTTTTTAGTTTTTCGATTTTCATTATGAAATGGTTGCATTTTTTAGTAACATTTTTGTATTTTTCGATTTTCTAATTTGGTTTTTTAATTTTTCAATTCCTAGATTTTCAATTTATCACTTTTTCAGGTTTCAATGTTACAAATTTTCGATTTTACAGTTACTGTCTTTTTCTCAATTGTTCCATTTTTTTATTGTTTTTTTGCTACCCAATTTTTTCAATTTTTCGATATCTCAAGTTTGGTTTTTCAATTTTTGATTTTCAATTTTTCATTTCTTCAATTTTTCCACTTTTAATTATTTTTTTCAAATTTTTAAATTTGCCGATTTTTAGTTTTTCACTTTTTTCGAAAAATTATTAGGGTTTTTATTATTCAATTTTTGGCTTTTTCATTTTACGATTTTTCAGTTTCTGAAAATTTTTGAATTTTGAAATTATTTTTGTTTTTGTATTTTTGATTGTTTAATTTATAGAAGTTTCTGTTTTTCGTTTTTCAATTTTTCACTTACTCGATTTTTAATTAATCAGGGTTTTCAGATTTCAATATTACAATTTTTCGATTTTTCAATTGTTTTTTCAATTATCCCATTGTTCAATTTCTCAATTTTTTCATTTTTCGATTTTTCAATGTTAAAATTTTTCGATATTTCAAGTTTCATTTTTCAGTTTTTAAGTGTTATTTTCCGGTTTTTCAGTTTCTTTATTTTTTCAATTCTTCCATTTTACAATTTTTTGATTTTTCAATTCAATTCAAAATTTCGGTTTGAATAAATTTGTCCTTTTGTTGAACAATTAAGAAATAAAAATCGAGAATTTGAAAAATTTTATATCGAAAAATTGCAGAATTGTTCCTTTTTGTCGATTTTTCAATTTCTCGATTTTTAATTGTTTTGTTTTTTGATGTTTCGGTGTTACAATTTTCCGGTTTTTGAAAAGTTCAGTTTGAATAAATTTGTCCTTTGTTGAACAATTAAAAAATGAAAAATCGAGAAAATGAAAAATCAAAAATCAAGAATTTCGAAAAAATTGCAGAATTGCTTCGTTTTGTCGATTTTTCAATTTCTCGATTTTTAATTAATCAGGGTTTTGGGGTTTCAATATTACAGTTTTTCGATTTTTCAATAATCCAATACAATTTTTTAATTTTTTTATTTTTCGATTTTTCAAATTTTCGATATTTCAAGTTTCATTTTAAAATCTTTGGATTTTTGATTATTTAATTTATAGAAATTTTTGTTTTTGGTTTTTTCAATTTTTCATATTCTGGATTTTTAATGAATCAGAGTTTTCAGGTTTCTATATTACAATTTTTTTATTTTCAATTGTTTTTTCAATTATCCACTTGTTTAATTTCTAATTTTTTCATTTTTCAATTTTTGTTCTCATTTTTTTTTTTGATGTTTTGATGTTTCAATTTCGGGATTTTTTATTTTTTCGTTTTTCCAATTTTCCAATTACCGATTTTGCAGTTTTATGTTTAATTTTTAAAAACGAAAAATTAAAAACTCCCGAAATTGGAAATATCAAAAAATCGAAAAATTTTAAAATCGATAAGTCGATGAATTGAAAAAATAAGAAAAATTGAAAAAACCGAAAAAATGAGAATTAAAAATTGAAAAATGAAAAAATGAGAAATTAAACAAGTGGATAATTGAAAAAACAATTAAAAAATCGAAAAGTTCTACTCCTAATATAGAAACCTGAAAACCCTGATTAATTAAAAATCGAGAAAATGATAAATTGAAAAAAAACAAAAACAAAAATTTCTATAAATTAAATAATCAAAAATACAAAAAAATTTCAAATCCAAAGATTTTAAAATGAAACTTGAAATATCGAAAATTTGAAAAATCGAAAATTGAAAAAATTGAGAAATTGGATTAGATAATTGAAAAATCGAAAAACTGTAATATTGAAACCTCAAAACCTTGATTAACTAAAAATCGAGAAATTGAAAGATCGAAAAAACGAAGCAATTCTGCAATTTTTCGAAATTCTCGATTTTTCATTTTTTATTTTCTCGATTTTTCATTTTTTAATTGTTCAACAAAGGACAAATTTATTCAAACTGAACTTTTCAAAAACCGGAAAATTGTAACACTGAAACATCAAAAAACAAAACAATTAAAAATCGAGAAATTGAAAAATCGACAAAAAGAAACAATTCTGCAATTTTTGGATATAAAATTTTTCAAATTCTCGATTTTTATTTGTGAATTGTTCAACAAAAGGACAAATTTATTCAAACCGAAATTTTGAATTGAATTTTAAAAATCAAAAAATTGAGAAATCGAAGAATTGAAAAATAAAGAAACTGAAAAATCAGAAAATGAAAAAGCCAAAAATTGAATAATAAAAATCCTTATAATTTTTCAAAAAAAGTAAAAAATTAAAAATCGGCATATTTAAAAATTTGAAAAAAAAATAATTAAAAGTGGAAAAATTGAAGAAATGAAAAATTGAAAATCAAAAATTGAAAAACCAAACTTGAAATATCGAAAAATTGAAAAAATTGGGTAGCAAAAAGACAATAAAAAAATGGAACAATTGAGAAAAAGACAGTAACTGTAAAATCGAAAATTTGTAACACTGAAACCTGAAAAAGTGATAAATTGAAAATCTAGGAATTGAAAAATTAAAAAGCAAATTAGAAAATCGAAAAATTAAATTATCTACAAATTAAAAAATCGAAAAATACAAAAATTTTACTGAAAAATGCAACCATTTCATAATGAAAATCGAAAAACTAAAAAATGGAGAAATCGAAACACAGAAAAATCGAAAAATTATCAATTAAAAAAAAAGGAAAATATAAAAATCTCGAAATGAGAAATCAAAAAATCGACGAAACAAAATATTTTGGAATTACCAACTTGGAAGTACATACTTTATTTTTAATTTTTCATTTTCTCAATTTTTCGTTTCTTAATTTTTCAACAAAAGGACAAATTTATCCAAACTAAAATATTGGAAAAACGGAAAATTGTATCATTGAAACAATGAAGAATACAAAAATTTTAAAATGAAAAATCCAAAAATTTCAAATGAAAATCGAGAAACTAAAAAATCGAGACACCGAAAAATTGAAAAATTGTAAAAACATAGAACAATTAAAAATAAAACAGCAAAATCGGTAATTGGAAAATTGGAAAAACGAAAAAATAAAAAATCCTGAAATTGAAACATCAAAAAATCAAAAAATTTTAAAATTGATAAGTCGCAGAATTGGAAAAATATGAAAAATTGAAAAAACAGAACAAATGAGAATCAAAAATTGAAAAATGAAAAAAATAGAAATTAAACAAGTGGATAATTGAAAACCCTGATTAATTAAAAATCGAAAAAGTGAAAAATTGAAAAAAAGAACAAAAACAAACATTTCTATAAATTAAATAAAAATACAAAAAAATTTAATTTCAAAATCCATAGATTTTAAAACTTGAAATATCGAAAATTTGAAAAATCGAAAAATCAAAAAATTGAATTGGATAATTGAAAAATCGAAAAATTGTAATATTGAAACCCCAAAACCCAGATTAAAAAAAAAATCGAGAAATTGAAAAATCGACAAAACGAAGCAATTCTGCAATTTTTCGAAATTCTCGATTTTTCATTTTTCATTTTCCCGATTTTTCATTTTTAATTGTTCAACAAAGGACAAATTTATCCAAACTGAACTTTTGAAAAACCGGAAAATTGTAACACTGAAACATCAAAAAACAAAACAGTTAAAAATCGGGAAATTGAAAAATCGACAAAAAGAAACAATTTTGCAATTTTTCGATATCAAAATTTTCAAATTCTCGATTTTTATTTCTTAATTGTTCAACAAAAGGACAAATTTATTCAAACCGAAATTTTGAATTGAATTGAAAAATCGAAGAATTGAAAAAATAAAGAAAACTTGAAAAAAACCGGAAAATGAGACTTAAAAACTGAAAACTGAAACATGAAATATTGAAAAATTTTAAAATTGAAAAATCGAAAAATGAAATAATTGAGAAATTGAACAATGGGATTATTGAAAAAACAATTGAAAAATCGAAAAATTGTAATATTGAAACGTGAAAACCCTGATTAATTAAAAATCGAGTAAGTGAAAAATTGGAAAAACGAAAAACAAAAAGTTCTGTAAATTAAACAATCAAAAATACAAAAAAAAATTTCAAAATTCAAAAAATGAAAATGAAAGAGCCAAAAATTGAATAATAAAAACCCTAACAATTTTTCGAAAAAAGTGAAAAATTAAAAATCGGCAAATTTAAAAATTTGAAAATCAAAAATTGAAAAACCAAACTTGAAAAATCGAAAAAACGAAAAATTGTAAAAGTCAACATATAGAAAATCGAAAAATTAAAAAATCAAATTAGAAAATCCAAAAATTAAAATATCTACAAATTAAAATATCGAAAAATACAAAAATGTTACTAAAAAATGCAACCATTTCATAATGAAAATCGAAAAACTAAAAAATGGAGAAATCGAAACACGGAAAAATCGAAAAATTATAAATTAGAAAAAAAGAAAAATATAAAAATCTCGAATTGGGAAATCAAAAAATTGACGAAACAAAATAATTTGGAATTACCTACTTGGAAGTACTTTATTTTTAATTTTTCATTTTCTCAATTTTTCGTTATTTAATTTTTCAACAAAAGGACAAACTTATTAAAAGTGAAATTTAAAAAAAAACACAAAAATCTGAAATTTGTAAAACTGAAAAATTGAAAAAGAAACATTGAAATATTCGGTTTTTAAAAATTGAGAAATCGAAGAACTACAAAAATCGAATAATTAAGAGCTCAACAATTGGAAAAGCAAAAATTGTAGCCTTAAAAATGAAAAAAATGAAAATTTAAAAACCACAAAAATCGAACAATTGCAACATTGAAAATCAAAAATAGAAAAAACGAAACTTGAAACACCGAGAAATTTTAGAAATTGTAATCTTAAAACTTGACAAACTGAAAACTTCGGTAACTGAAAAAACAACTGAAAATTTGAAAAATTGAAAAAAAGAAACTGTAAAACCGAAAAACTGATTAAAAATCGAGAAATAGAAAAATACGGAAAACAAAATTTTCTAGAAATGGAAAAATCGACAAATTGTAAAATTAAAAAATCGAAAACTGAAAAATTGAGAAAAATGAAACATTCAACAATAAAAAAAAATGCAATACCGAAATGTTGAAAAAATAGCGAAAGTAAAAAATCGGATATAACGAAAAAATAAACAATTGAAAAATCAAAAAATAAAAGTATCTTATAATGGAAAAATTGAGAAAACGAGAAACCGTCAAATCTAAAAATTATAGCATTGAAAGCTGAAAAAATTGACGAAACTGAAAAATCGACAACAAAAAATTAAAAAATGCAAGAACTCCAAAATAAAAATCGGAAAACTGAGAAATTCTGAAATCGAAAAGCTAATAATATTAAAAACTTCTAAAATCGATGCGACTACAGATGAAAGCAATAATAATATTCGACTTTGGGTCAGTTTGAATTTAGCGCCGATGTACTCATGTGTGGATTTCAAACAGGCGACCGGTGTCCCTCAGGGATCCACATTAGGTCTCCTGCTCTTTAGCATCTTTATTGATGATGTTTCAGATGTTCTGGACGTTTCTTATCTCCTGTTTGCAGATGATCTTAAGATCTATAGTGTAATTAATTCGTCGAAATTACAAAGAAACTTAGACGTTGTAGATAACTCGTGCTCTAAAAACAACTTTTAGAGGTTATTAAATATCACGGCATTCCAGAGTTCGGAATTTTGTTTTAAGAACATTCCCATCAGAAATTCTAATCAACATTTACATCCAAATCAATCTAATCTTTCAAAATCAGTTCCACTATTTACCGGAACATTTGTTTAATGTCCCTACGAGAACAAGGCTGTTTCAGCTTCAGAATCAGCAATAAAAATACAATTACCTCGGAATACCGACGGTATTTCATGGCAATTTGCTTTGATTGTCGCCGTGCAGTCCATCACTTTTTTCATGCCTATGATGTCCACTGACACAGAATATGTGAGTAGCCTGTAAAAACTCAACCGGCGCCTCTATTGTCTTCGACGGCGGACATATAAGAGCAGAATACTGATTCTTGCACGTTCGGAGAAACCGCGCAAGAAATAGTGAAACTTACAAATCGCTCCGAATTGATAATAAGTAATGTGGGAGGCATGGGCATGTTACCTTTTTTGGACTGAGCGCCCAGCTGCTGACTAATTGTTACATGTTTCTTCACGTCTTGGGAGTTCGTGAGTAATTAGGGTTTTTTATCAGGGCACTCAACGAGAGTGCTTTTAAATAACACCCTTTATAACGGTGGTGAAAATTACTGAATGGCATTTTATCAAAAGAGTATGTGATATGAAAGGGGTTTTTATGATGATTTGCGTGAACTTTTGTTACAAATGCATGGAATTTATTAATGTGTCTAATTAGTAATCACAGGTTGAGAGAACTTTTTCAGTTTGCTAACAATAACTAACTATTCACTAAAAATAGAAAATTGCTAAAATTTGTAACACTTCTTGACAGTCTAGATGCCAAATCTCTTCTCTCTTTGCAACACAAATGAACAAGTCCGAATCCGGCACGACTTGGGTCCATTTAAATACAGGGTACCAAGCATGCACATTATGTTTGCTGCGGCCGTAAAAACTTTTGTAAATGATACGTATTCGCTCTAGTAACATTAAACTGTTTAGCATAGAATCAAATTTCCATAAGTTTAAGTCGAACGCACGCACTGTCGGCTCTTAACCTGTTACATAAATGATATATCTTCTTGAAGGAGTTACTAAACAAGGCAGAAGAAATAACAATCGAAGCCGTATCGACAAAAATAGTAGCCAGATTTTCATTTAGATGTGTACGAATCCAGATACTCATTAGTAGAGAGCGGATTTCTAGGTTTAATGCTTTTTGTGAAAAATGTAAGCACTTCAAAACTTTTTTATATCTGTAACTATGATACAATTTGGAGTCATTTGACACATTTTTTTTACGCTTATTTGCTTTTTTTTCAATTTTATGCATATTAAAACTTATATGCTTATTTAATGCTTTTTTCGACGAATTTGAGTTTTAATGCATATTTTGTTCAAATGCCGGCCTTGTCGGAATGACAAATACTTGTTAGTTAGCCATATCGTATCGTATGCATTTTACCTGGACTTGACCATTGAAGTACACTTACTCAAGACCCTTTCTGTGAATAGGTTCCGGTCGTTTGGGTAATAAAATTTTATTATAGGATTGGAAAAATACTCCATAGATTTTATGACTTTAAATCCTTACTTCCGTTGATAATGAATTAAAGCTTTTAACCAGATGTTCTTTTTCGGCATTTTGCGGCAAGACCGTTGAAGATTTTCTAGAAAAAAGGATTATTGTACCCAACTACCTACCTTAAAATTTTTCTAATGGAAACTTTTAAGTAAATGAACCGTTTATTTCACAACCATCAGTCTATCGCATCTGTCGTAGTACAGTGTTATACGTGGTTCTCCCTTGTTACATGTTGAGTTCTTTTTGGTAATATTACTAATATTTTAAAAGAATGCCGAAAGTAAAATCGACGCCGGATGAGTGGATAAGGGATTTTCCAGAATTAAAATTAGAAAACAACAAAATATTCTGGAGAGCTTGTGTGAAAACCGTAAGACCACAAATTTTTTTTTATCTATTTTCCTTTGTTAATCCTGTATATGTACGTTGTTTTAGATTCAAAGTGATAAAAAATAAAACCTGACGCAACATGTCAAAACGACTCTTCATGTAGAAAGGAACAAAATGTTTGAAGTTTCTAAAATTAAACAGCAGACCATACATGAATCTGTTGCATCTACTTCCACAAAAGATGAGCAGTTTCAGTTTAATTTCGATTTATGTAAAACGATGATCCAGTCCAATATACCTTTAAAAAAATTGGAGAAATGCCCTCTTCAAGAATTCCTTGAAAAAACTGCAATCGACATATTCCGGTTGAAAGTACTCTCCGAAAAAATTATGTAGGCCCAGTGTTTCAGCAAGTTTACAACGAAATTAAACATCGCATTGGAGATAATTATTTATGGTTCGCTGTCGATGAAACAACCGATAGTTGTGGAAGATACGTGGCAAGTTTAATTGTTGGAATCTTAAATGAAAATTTTCCTAGTCGAGGGTATGTAGTAAGTTTGAAAATGTTAGATAAAACAAATGGCAATACGATTACCAGATTTGTAAATGACAGTCTTACGTCACTATTTTTGCCAAATAAAATTTTATTGATGATCTCGGATGCAGCTCGTTATATGTTGAAAGCAGGGAATAATCTAAAAATATTGTACCCCAATTTAATTCACTCTACTTGCATTGCCCACGGTTTAAACAGAGTGGCTGAAGGAATACGTTTGCAGTTACCTTCTGTTAATAAATTAGTGGCAAATGGTAAAAAGATTTTTGTCAAAGTCCCACTAAGAGTGCAACATTTTAAGGAAAAATTTCCAAACATACCATTGCCCCCAGAGCCGATTATAACGAGGTGGGGCACATGGTTACAGGCCACATTTTATTATGATAAATATATCAAAGAATTTGAGGAAGTAGTTACGGAGTTTAGCGAAGATTCTTCTCAATCGATTAAAGATTGCATAAATATTTTGGAAAACAAAGATTTGCGACAAGATCTAGCTTTTCTAAGAAGCAATTATCAATTCGTATGTGAGGTAATAGAAAAGTTAGAAAAACCCAACATGTTGTTGGTAGATGACATAAACTTAGTGAAAGAATTTAAACAACAAGCAAACGCAGTAAGGGGTAATATTGGTACTAGAGTATCTCAAAAACTTGACGAAGTGTTAAATAAAAATGCAGGTTTCGGTGTTCTTTCCGACGTTGCTAGTGTTTTACAAGGCCAGAAGATGGAAAATTTAGAGTTAGATTCAACATTAGTTGCAAAATTCAAATTTGCGCCAACAACGAGTGTGGATGTTAAAGGCACATTCTCTGTTATAGAAGTAGGCTTAGAGAATGTTGTTAGATACGTAAGGGATTAGAATAAACAAATAATTGTAGAAGCTGGTTTTATTAATATTCTAAAACCAATATAAAACATGGCGCAGTCGTTGTAGTAGTTTGATGAACGAATAATTATAGTTGAAGAAAATGGATATCAAACCGCCGAGAAAGTTTAGTTTTGAAGGAAATGTGCAGGAAAATTTCACAAAATTTATACGTCAATTTGAAGTTTATATGTTGGCAAGTGGTGGAAGCCTAAAAGAGGATCCAGTAAAAATTGCCATACTCCTTAATGTGTTGGGAGAAGAGGGTATTGAAATATACAGTAACTTTGAGTTGACAGACGCACAGAAGAAAGTATATAAAACGGTCGTGGAAGAGTTTATGAAGTATGTTAATCCTAGGAAAAGCATAGTTTATGAAAGATTCTTGTTTTACAATCGAAAACAAGAGTGTGGTGAATCTTTCGATCATTTTGTGAATGATTTGAGGACTGCAGTTAAAAGATGTGAATTCAAAGACTCCGAAGAAATGCTACGAGATAGGATAATCTTTGGAATATCTGACAAAGAAGTACAGCAAAAGTTAATTGTTAAAGGAAGTGTCACCCTGGCAGATGTGGTCACCATGTGTAGAACAAATGAAGCAGCCAAGGGCTATATACAGACGGTGCAGACAGAAGGAGCGAAAGCTGTGGAAGCACTCCAGAAGAAGAATGCAAGTTCAGAAACTTATAAGAAGAAACAGCAAGACGATAGTCAGAAGAAACAAGAAACAGTAACGAGATTTTTGTGTACCAGGTGTAAAACAAAGCATTGTGTTCGTAATTGTCCTGCCTTTGGAAAGAAGTGCCACCGGTGTGGTAAAATGAATCACTTTAAAATTTGTTGTAGAGTTAAGGAAGTTAGAGAAGTTAAGAATGACGAATTCACTGCTAGTGGTTCAGAAGCAACGCTTATGGTGGAAGGCATTAAGAAATATTGTTCGGGTGTTAACACTGTTGGTAAAGCCTGGTATGAAGATGTAAAATTATGCGGTTCTGTTGTGAAAATGAAATTAGATACTGGGGCGGAGGTTAACACAATTCCAGAAAAGTTAGTGAGGCAACTCAAGTGTATGAATAAGATAGTCAGGGACACAAAAATGTTGTTAGAGTCATGGGGAGGATATAAAATTAAGCCTTTAGGATTTATTGACTTGGACTGTACTGTTAAAGGTAAACGACACTTGATTAGTTTCTATGTGTGTAATAATAATAATCAACCTTTGTTGGGATTAAATGCGTGCATTCAGTTAGGTCTCGTCAAGAGAGTAAATAATTTAAAAACATTAACTGAAGAAAATTTTCTTGATGAAAATAAAGATTTGTTTGTGGGAACAGGTAAATTTGGGGGTGTACATAAAATATTGTTAAGAAAAAATGCGATCCCTGTTAACAGACCACCGAGAAGAGTCCCAATTTCAATTAAAAATAAATTAAAATTGACTTTAAATGATTTAGAGCAAAAAGGTATAATAAGTAAAGTTAATAGACCAGTTGAATGGGCTAGCAATTTGGTTATTGTTGAAAAACCGAATGGTAGTTTAAGAATTTGTCTAGATCCAGCTGATATAAATAAAAATATCGAAAGGGAGTATTGCCTTATGCCAACAATGGAGGAAATAACTGCAAAATTGAAAAATAAAGTTTGCTATACTGTACTAGATCTTAAAGATGGTTTTTATCACGTGCAACTTGATGATAAATCACAGCAGATTTGTACATTCAGTAGTCCGTTTGGGTATTATCAATTCAACAGGTTACCCTTTGGTCTGAAAACAGCACCAGAGTTATTTCAAAAATTAAATACAAACAATTTTGGAGACATTGAGGGAGTTACTGTATATATTGATGACTTATTAATTGCAGGGGAGACTGAAGAAGAACACGATGCAATACTCAATAAAGTTATTGATAGAGCCAGAAAGTTAAATATTAAATTTAATCAAAGTAAAGTACAATATAGAAAAAGTCAAGTTAAATATTTAGGTCATTTATTTTCAAAAGATGGCATGCAACCAGATCCAGATAGGATTAAATCAATAATTCAATTAAAAGAACCCAAAAATAAGAAAGATTTACAAGAGGTATTAGGCATGTTTAATTATTTTCGAAACTTTTTGCCTAATTTGTCAGAAATTACAGATCCATTGCGAAATTTATTAAAACATAATGTAATTTTTTCATGGACTGAACTACATCAAAATATTTATGATCAAATCAAAAATATGCTTACTGTAGCACCTGTGCTGACAAATTTTGATGATAAAAAAGAAATAACGATACATACAGATGCTTCTAAGAGTGGTTTAGGTTGTTGCTTGTTGCAAGAAGGAAGACCAGTCTCGTTTGCATCGCGTAGTATGACAACAGTAGAGCAAAATTATGCTCAAATTGAAAAAGAGTTTTTGGCTATGGCGTTTGCAGTAAAAAAATTTCATAACTATATATATGGCAAGCAAGTAACAATCTGTACTGATCATAAGCCACTGGTTTCAATAATGAATAAAAAAATTGCTGACATCATTTCTCCTAGGTTGCAGAGAATTAAATTAAAACTGGTACGGTATGATATAAAATGTGAGTATATGCCAGGAAAATTTTTACATGTTGCTGATTTGTTGTCCAGAAATTATTTAAATGATCCAGTGGAAGATGATGAATCGTTGCTTGAAGTAGTACATAACATACATGCAATTGTAAACATTTCAGAGAATAAAAAAGTAACATTTCAAAAGGAAACTCAAGCAGATCCTGTTCTAAATAAAGTAAAAGAATATTGTTTAACTGAATGGCCCAATACAATACATGATATTGATGACAATTCCAAAATTTTAAAATTTTATCACAGTGTTAGAAACGACTTGACTATTGTTGACGGAATAATTTTGTTTAAAAATAGGTTGTTAGTACCACCAAGTTTACGTAGAAGTATGTTGAATTTACTTCATGAAAGTCATTTCGGTGTTAATAAAACCTTAAGTCGAGCAAAAGAAGCATTATACTGGCCAAATTATGATAAAGAGATTATCACATTTATTAAAAGTTGTAAAATTTGTGAATCAAATCGTTCATCAAATGCAAAAGAACCATTGATAAGTCATCCTTTACCGGGTAGACCATTTTCTAAAATAGGATCAGACATATGTGAATATGCAAAGAATAATTATTTAATAATTTTTGACTATTACTCTAAATGGCTTGATGTAGTTCCAATTAGAGAGAAAAACTCAATTGAATTGATAAAACAGTTTAAAAAATTTTTTGCTAACTTTGGAATACCGGATTTACTGATAGCTGATAATATGCCATATTCTTCTTATAGTTTCAAAAAATTTTCGGATGAGTATGGGTTTAAAATAACAACAAGTAGTCCACATTATCCTAGAAGTAATGGGTTTGCAGAAAGTGGGGTAAAAATAGCCAAGTCACTTTTAAAAAGGAGCTGT
Organism: Zophobas morio; assembly: GCF_036711695.1. Classification (NCBI taxonomy): domain Eukaryota; kingdom Metazoa; phylum Arthropoda; class Insecta; order Coleoptera; family Tenebrionidae; genus Zophobas; species Zophobas morio. The sequence goes on along the minus strand of NW_026972136.1, from coordinate 11,861,159 downwards.
GAGTTAACAACAGGTTTAATGTCTTACAGATCGACAAAAATTGTTGGTGTAGGTCTATCTCCTGCAGAATTAGTTTTTAATCGAAACATCAAAACCAAACTGCCAGTTCCTCAACGTACTTTAGAATTTAACACAGTTGATCCAAACAATGTAATCAAGAAATTACACACCAAACAACAACAGACAAAATACTACTATGACAGGACTACAAAAGCTAAACCTAATTTTGTAAACAATCAAAATGTTACCTTACAAAAGGGAGGTAAATGGGAGTCGGCAAAAATTGTAAATAAATGTAATGAACCTAGGTCATATATTGTAAAAGATAGGAAAGGCCAATTTTTGAGAAGAAATAGTATACATTTAAGGGATTCTCTTAACGAATACGTTCCTATTATTAACTGTGACGACAATGATGATGACAAATTTATAGATGTATCAAAGCAAAGTGTTAGTCAGAGACAACGAAGAACACCCTCGCGATTTAAAGACTATATTTTGTACTAATTGTTAAGTATTAGAATTAAGAAGGGGGGTGTTATAGAAGTAGGCTTGGAGAATGTTGTTAGATACGTAAGGGATTAGAATAAACAAATAATTGTAGAAGCTGGTTTTATTAATATTCTAAAACCAATATAAAACATTCTCCAATTTTAAACACATTTTAAATGATCGGCCAAAAATTTTACAGTGGACAACTTGGAACATATTACAATCATAAATTGTTTTAAAGAAACTGAAATACGTGTGTAAAATATAAAGTCTAGGATTATTGTAATAATATTTTATCCAAAGTTCTAAGAAGTGTTCTTTGATTTGTAATATGATTATGTTTTTAATGCTTTTTTGCTTAAAATAAAACTTTTTTATTGAAAATGTTGTGCTTATTTAAGCGCTTATTCTTATTTTTTTGTGCTTATAAATCCGCTCTCTACTCATTAGAAATTCATTATGAAAAATCTTGTATGTGTTTATAAATGTATAATTTTGGCGAATGTTGTTTAATAATAATAACAATAATTTTATTCGGCTGTTGAATGTATAATAGAGGAGGTATTTAGCATTTGATAAGAGACAATATATAAAAGCTAATAAAATCAAATGCTTAGTATTCAGATCATGCTTAGGAAATTTTTAAATTAATTTTTGTTGAGCTTGTAATAACAAATTTTAGTGATAGGCGTAACCACGGTTTGATAATTTATGTCTCTGTCGTAACATCATTTCGTGTACATTAATCAACAGGAAAAACTTTATTAAAATTTCAGTGGAAAACACCGCTAGTCTAATTGTCCCTCATGTAATGCGTTATAGAATGTCACGCACGCAAGAGCGTTCTGATCGTTATGGCAATTCCGTAAGTCTAAAAGTGCTCCACCCAACCGGCTGCATTATGATATTACATCAAGACCAATGATCAGAAACGTCGTTAGTGCGATGCAAAGTAACGGAAAAATGCACTATCCATATGCGAGACTAATCTCATTTTTCTTTGATACCGTTTAATGGGATTGGAGATGGAATCTTAATTAGGTTCTCTAACGTTCATCAGATGATAACAGAGGAAAAAACGGGAAGTTTCAATCAAGCTAAATGTGCTCAAATTAAGAGTGAATTATCTTGTCATAACACTGATTAGACGATAAATTCATAATAATCATTATTATTAAATGAGACGGCTATTTCGTCCTCAAAAGAAGACGAAAGTTGCCTTGGACGTCCATTGTCTTCCCACAGAACGACGAAGCTCTAGAAAACGGGAGAGGGAGGTGTAGTTCAATGAACGAGTGTTAATAACAATTTATCGATTTCGATTTTTGCATGCTTTTTCGTTATATCAAAAACTTTATGACTAACAAGCTTTTGCTACATAAAATCTTATGCTTCAATTGAAAAAAACTGTGATTGTTAGTAACCGTTCATTAAGAATGTATTAAACTTAAATATGCTTGCGATCATGTTCTATTTATAGCTAATTCATCATTTAGGGCTCATTTTCGTCGTTGATTAACTTGGTTGCGCGGTTTTAATAGCATTCCGTGATTTTAGTAACTAATAATTAAAAATCTGGCGATTAAAAAAATCGCTGAATAATGGTCGAAAGTTTTAATTAAAAATTATTACTTTTGCAAGCAGATATTAACTAGTGTAAAATAGACAGAATAAAAAAACTGCAAATATATGAAATAGTATAGCATACAACAACTAGTGCTGAAAGTTGGATATTTCAATTTACACACTTATATCGATACAATGTAAAATATTCTACTATTGACGAATTTATCAATTCATACACAATACACAATTTTCAATAATTGAATATTTTTTAGATGTCTTGTAATTTCGATACAGTTCGATATATCGGTTTTTATAAAAATTGGTCGAAAGTTATTTCGACAAAACTTTCCTCGCTTCTGAAATACAGTCCAACAAATACTGCTTGCCCGAAAAATTATAAAATTTTTTAGGCAAAAAAAAAACACTTGGCACCCCCGAGAAGGTTTTACATTTGTAAAAAGGACATTTGGGACTCCCGAGAAGGTTTCAGATTCTAAAGAAACATATGGTGTCCTCGAGAAGGTTTTACATTTTTAAAAAAGACAATCAGGACACCCGAGAAGGTTTCACATTCTTAAAAAATCCATTTGGTGTCTCCGAGAAGGTTTTACATTTTTAAAAAAGACAATTAGGACCCCCGAGAAGATTTCACATTCTTAAAAAAAAAACATTTGGGGCCGCCGAGGTTTTATATTTTTATAAAGGACAGTTAGGAGCCTCGAGAAGGTTTCAGATTCTAAAAAAAACATATGGTGTCCTCGAGAAGGTTTTACATTTTTAAAAAAGACAATCATGACACCCGAGAAGGTTTCACATTCTTAAAAAATCCATTTGGGGCTCCCGAGAAGGTTTTACATTTTTAAAACAGGACGGTTGGGATCCCCGAAACGATTTCCCATTAAAAAAAGTCATTTGGCCCACCCGAGAAGGTTTTACATTAAAAAAAAATAGTTGGCCCCTCGAGAAGGTTTTACATTTTTAAAAAAGACAATTAGGACCTCCGACAAGATTTCACATTCTGAAAAAAAAACATTTAGGACCACCGAGAAGGTTTTATATTTTTAAAAAGGACAGTTGGGACCCCCGAGAACGTTTCGCATTAAAAAAAAAGACATTTGGGACCCCCGAGAAGGTTTTACATTTGTAAAAAGGACATTTAGGACTCCCGAGAAGGTTTCAGATTCTAAAGAAACATATGGTGTCCTCGAGAAGGTTTTACATTTTTAAAAAAGACAATCAGGACACCAGAGAAAGTTTCACATTCTTAAAAAATCCATTTGGGGCTCCCGAGAAGGTTTTACATTTTTAAAAAGGACGGTTGGGATCCCCGAAACGATTTCCCATTAAAAAAAGTCATTTGGCCCCCCGAGTAGGTTTTACATTAAAAAAAAAAATAGTTGGCCCCCCGAGAAGGTTTTACACTTTTAAAAAAGACAATTAGGACCTCCGAGAAGATTTCACATTCTTAAAAAAAAAAACATTAGGGACCACCGAGAAGGTTTTATATTTTTAAAAAGGACAGTTGGGACCCCCGAGAACGTTTCGCATTAAAAAAAAAGACATTTGGGACCCCCGAGAAGGTTTTACATTTGTAAAAAGGACATTTAGGACTCCCGAGAAGGTTTCAGATTCTAAAGAAACATATGGTGTCCTCGAGAAGGTTTTACATTTTTAAAAAAGACAATCAGGACACCCGAGAAGGTTTCACATTCTTAAAAAATCCATTTGGTGTCTCCGAGAAGGTTTTACATTTTTAAAAAAGACAATTAGGACACCCGAGAAGATTTCCCATTAAAAAAAGTCATTTGGCCTACCCGAGAAGGTTTTACATTAAAAAAAAATAGTTGCCCTCCCCCGAGAAGGTTTTACATTTTTAAAAAAGACAATTAGGACCTCCGAGAAGATTTCACATTCTTAAAAAAAAACATTTGGGACCACCGAGAAGGTTTTATATTTTTAAAAAGGACAGTTGGGACCCCTGAGAACGTTTCGCATTAAAAAAAAGACATTTGGGACCCCCGCGAAGGTTTTACATTTGTAAAAATGACATTTGGGACTCCCGAGAAGGTTTCAGATTCTAAAGAAACATATGGTGTCCTCGAGAAGGTTTTACATTTTTAAAAAAAGACAGTTAGGACCCCCGAGAAGATTTCGCATTAAAAAAAGTCATTTGGCCCACCCGAGAAGGTTTTACATAAAAAAAAAAAATAGTTGGCCCCTCGAGGTTTTACATTTTTAAAAAAGACAATTAGGACCTCCGAGAAGATTTCACATTCTTAAAAAAAAACATTTGGGGCCACCGAGAAGGTTTTATATTTTTAAAAAGGACAGTTGGGACCCCCGAGAACGTTTCGCATTAAAAAAAAAGACATTTGGGACCCCCGAGAAGGTTTTACATTTGTAAAAAGGACATTTAGGACTCCCGAGAAGGTTTCAGATTCTAAAGAAACATATGGTGTCCTCGAGAAGGTTTTACATTTTTAAAAAAGACAATCAGGACACCAGAGAAAGTTTCACATTCTTAAAAAATCCATTTGGGGCTCCCGAGAAGGTTTTACATTTTTAAAAAGGACGGTTGAGATCCCTGAAATGATTTCCCATTAAAAAAAGTCATTTGGCCCCCCGAGTAGGTTTTACATTAAAAAAAAATAGTTGCCCCCCCGAGAAGGTTTTACACTTTTAAAAAAGACAATTAGGACCTCCGAGAAGATTTCACATTCTTAAAAAAAAAACATTAGGGACCACCGAGAAGGTTTTATATTTTTAAAAAGGACAGTTGGGACCTCCGAGAAGGTTTTACATTTTAAAAAAAGACAGTTGGGACCCTCGAGAAGGTTTTACATTTGTAAAAAGGACATTTGGGACTCCCGAGAAGGTTTCAGATTCTAAAGAAACATATGGTGTCCTCGAGAAGGTTTTACATTTTTAAAAAAGACAATCAGGACACCCGAGAAGGTTTCACATTCTTAAAAAATCCATTTGGTGTCTCCGAGAAGGTTTTACATTTTTAAAAAAGACAATTAGGACACCCGAGAAGATTTCCCATTAAAAAAAGTCATTTGGCCTACCCGAGAAGGTTTTACATTAAAAAAAAAAATAGTTGGCCCCCCGAGAAGGTTTTACATTTTTAAAAAAGACAATTAGGACCTCCGAGAAGATTTCACATTCTTAAAAAAAAACATTTGAGACCACCGAGAAGGTTTTATATTTTTAAAAAGGACAGTTGGGACCCCCGAGAACGTTTCGCATTAAAAAAAAGACATTTGGGACCCCCGCGAAGGTTTTACATTTGTAAAAATGACATTTGGGACTCCCGAGAAGGTTTCAGATTCTAAAGAAACATATGGTGTCCTCGAGAAGGTTTTACATTTTTAAAAAAGACAGTTAGGACCCCCGAGAAGATTTCCCATTAAAAAAAGTCATTTGGCCCACCCGAGAAGGTTTTACATTAAAAAAAAAAATAGTTGGCCCCCCGAGAAGGTTTTACATTTTTAAAAAAGACAATTAGGACCTCCGAGAAGATTTCACATTCTTAAAAAAAAACATTTGGGACCACCGAGAAGGTTTTATATTTTTAAAAAGGACAGTTGGGACCCCCGAGAACGTTTCGCATTAAAAAAAAGACATTTGGGACCCCCGAGAAGGTTTTACATTTGTAAAAAGGACATTTGGGACTCCCGAGAAGGTTTCAGATTCTAAAGAAACATATAGTGTCCTCGAGAAGGTTTTACATTTTTAAAAAAGACAGTCAGGACACCCGAGAAGGTTTCACATTCTTAAAAAATCCATTTGGTGTCTCCGAGAAGGTTTTACATTTTTAAAAAAGACAATTAGGACCCCCGAGAAGATTTCACATTCTTAAAAAAAAAACATTTGGGGCCACCGAGGTTTTATATTTTTAAAAAGGACAGTTAGGAGCCTCGAGAAGGTTTCAGATTCTAAAAAAACATATTATGTCCTCGAGAAGGTTTTACATTTTTAAAAAAGACGATCAGACCACCCGAGGTTTCACATTCTTAAAAAAATACACTTGGGGCCCCTGAGAAGGCTTTACGTTTTTAAGAAGGACAGTTGAGACCCTCGAGAAGGTTTCATAGTAGAAAAAAATACCCCCGAGGTTTTACATTTTAAAAAAATACATCTGGGGCCCCCAAGAAGGTTTTACATTTGTAAAAAGGACAGTTGGGACTCCCGAGAAGGTTTCACATTAAAAAAAAATATTTGCGGCCCCCGAGAAGATTTTACATTTTTAAAAGAGACGGTTGGGACCCCCGAGAAGGTTTCACATTCTTAAAAAAATACATTTGGGGCCTCCGAGAGGGTTTTACATTTTTTAAAAGGACAGTTGGAACCCCGAGATGGTTTCACATTAAAAAAAAAAGACATTTGGGACCCCCGAGATGGTTTCACGTTTAAAAAAAACATTTGGTGTCCCCAAGAAGGTTTTACATTTGTAAAAAGGACATTTGGGACTCCTGAGAAGGTTTCACATTAAAAAAAAAGCATTTGGACCCCTGAGATTTTACATATATAAAAAGGACATTTGGGGCCCCCGAGAAGATTTTACATTTTTAAAAAAGACAGTTGGGACCCCCGAGAAGGTTTTACATTTTTGAAAAGGACATTTGTAATCCCCGAGATGGTTTCACATTAAAAAAAGACATTTGGGACCCCCGAGAAGGTTTTACATTTTATAATAATATTAATAATAATAATAATAATCTTTATTTTCGAACGGTATTACACCCAATTACAGGAAAAGTAGAAATGGAAACTGAACAAAATTAAAAATTAACAAATACAAGACAGTAAACGTAAAAAGAAAAAAAGTTCTACCCAAAGAATGATTGCTTAACACAACTAAGAATTTTGTTAATCGAGTCGAAATTTATATCACATAAGTGAGAAATTTGATTGAAATAACTACACATAATAATAACACTAGTTTAGAAATTTAATTTTTTTTCATATCCAAAAATAAAAAAAATATTTTTTACTTCTAAATTACTTACTGACAACAAATCCAAAAACGGATAATCCGTATCACGTCAGGTTTTTTCATAAATCCAAAGTAATGAACTTTGCCTTTACCTTCACGTTGGTGTTAGACTGCTTCATGTTAATGCACCATTGTCGCATAAAAAATGTCTTCGAGATCGTGCAAAATAAGTGCAAATCAGTTTTATTACGTTTCTAGTAAAATTATAGTCCCTAAAGCGGGAAGACCTGTTCAAATATGCTTAAAAAGAAGGTATCAAGGTTTTTGGGATGAAAATGTGTTACTGTTGATTTATTATAAGGGAAATTGACAGTACTGCCAATAAAAGAAACGCTAGTGTTAATCATTTTTAATTTTCAGTCATAATGTTTATAATATATACTGGGTGTTGCTTTTATTTAATACAAGCCCTATAACTTCTTTATTCTTAAAGATAAACCTGTATTTCTTTGAGCAAATTTGTATCATTTTAAAAGATCTTTGTGAGGCCAACCTCAGAGTCTTTATTATCACTTCCCATAGAAAAATCAAAAGCAACCAAGTATTCTAAAATCAATACTTGAAAAATTTTAAATAAAACATTGATGACAATCTAGTAGCTTGAAAAATTGACACTCGTGTTATTTATTTACGTAAATGATGATCTTTTAAAATGATACAAATTTGCTCAAAGAACTATATGTTCATATATATTTAAAAATAAAAAAGTTACAAGAGTTGTATAAAAGAAAAGAAATAGGGGGATGTTTATATAAATATCTCAGAACCCTGACGTGATGAATTTTTTCTGCTGTCAGAAAAAAATTTGAATTTCCCGAACCCAAATCCTTTAGATTCAACTATTTTTGTCTTGTAAACTAGTGTAATTGGAGATCTTCTTAAAACGTTAGTTCTGTCAGCAATACAATAAAGAGGGGTATATTCTCACATTTTCGAAGAAAGTGCGGTAATTGCATCAATAAAAATTTTGTTGTGGCTTCATAAACATATATTGACAACTTAAAAAACACCAAAAGTAGGGATTTATATGAATTAAATACCGACTTAATAAAATCGACCAAGAATATAATAATTAGTCCATTAACAAAATTAATAAATGCATTCAGTATAATATGTTTCCCCAGTGTCTAAAGCAATCTATAATAATTCCTTTATACAAAAAGGGAAATGCAAGTGACAAAAACAACTATCGCCCGATATCTTTATTGCCAGTACTCTCCAAAGTTTTTGAGAAGCTGCTTTTACAACAAATCTTAGTCTACCTTGAAGAGAACAATATCCTCTCTGAACACCAATTTGGTTTCCGAAAAAATTAATCTGCCATGTCTGGAATAATAAACTTCGTCGAACCGATAATAAATTGCTTCGAACAGGGAGTCTACTATCAAGCTCTATTTCTAGACCTAAGCAAAGTTTTCGACACAATTTCACACAAAATATTAATAGATAAATTGAAAATAAGATATAATCTTGATTTCAATAGTATTACGTTGATAAACTCTTATCTACATGATCGCACACAAAGGGTCAACCTAATTGGCATTATTTCACAACCATTAACAGTCCGACATGGGTCCCACAAGGATCCATTCTAGGTCCATGGCTATTTTTGCTGTATATAAATTTTCCCTACAATGGACAAAATTTGATATGCAGACGACACCACAGTGGAGCACAGCGACTCAAATCTAAATAAACTACAAGAACTCACCCGCTTATCATACAAAAGAATTGAGGAATGGATGGAGGCAAATAAACTGCATCTCAATAAAGACAAAACCGTGGAAATGATTTTTTCTCTCAAACAAACAACAAACACAGATATAGTAGAATTCAGAAAATTTTTGGGGGTCCATATTGATAGTACTCTGTCCTGGCACCAGCAAATTGATGATCTATGCATGAAATTATGTAAAAACATCTATTTGCTACGTAATCTAACGCTCTGTGTATCCATAGATGTCCTAAAAATAGCGTATTTCGCGACCTTCCAATCACATGTGGAATATTCGATAAACATTTAGGGCCATACAGGACTATCAGCGAAGGGCAATCAGAATTATGTCAAACCTGAGATATCGTGACGACTGTAAAGAACATTTTAAATTATTGAATCTCCTGATTATAATACCCTGTCTGTTCCTCTAGAAATGCGTAGACTATTTTGTAAAAAATTGTAAGAAATGTAGAACATTAAATTCCTATCACAACTACTCCACAAGAGGAAATGACATTTGTCTACGTGGTTTTAGACTTACCAGATCTAGATTGGGCTTTAATTACTATTGCGTTAAATTTTACAGTGTAATACCAAACAATATCAGGAATCTTAGCCCTAAGTTGTGTTTAAAAAGTCTTAAAACACATCTAATTGAAAATGCCTTTTATAATATAGATGAAAAAACAAAGTTATAAATGAAGTAAATGTCTATTTTTAAAATATTTGTTATATTTTAGCACGAGTAAAAATCTTATCTCTAAAAAGAAAAAAAAAAAACGAAGGGCCAAGTTTGGAATCGAACGCGCGACGTCGGATCCGCATTCCTGATTCGTAACCGCTATACCACCACCAGGATGCCTTACGCTAATGAAACTGTTATTATAGCGTGCATTATGTTTTTGCAAAAATTTGGATGGTTAGGGAAAAACTCAAAGTGCAGCACCCATATTGTTGTATAACATTAAATCAAATAATTAATCATAGAATTCTTTGAAAGACGTCATCAAATTGTTAGTGGGGATGAATATCAAAATTTTGGTTAGCATTTAACCCCTACATGATATTTCCTATATACATACAAAATTTGACAACAATCGGTCCAGCAGTTCCGGAGATTACGTGTCTAACAAGATGGATACAGACACCAGACAGACAGACGGACGGAAATGGGAGACTATTTTTTTTCGTACTCTAGTGGTCATGAAACGTCGAGAAAGTAATAAAAGTGGCCATTCGCTCGATGGATTCGATTACGATTACGATATTCTTGAAAATTGTTAAATTTAAGCGAAACTTCAGATTTTTACTTCCCGAGCGTAAGCAAAGGAAGTATTGTAATCGAGTCCGTCGGCCGACTCTCTACTTTTACGTTTTCTCGATCTTTCATGACCCCTAGAAGACGAAGAAATAGGTCTCCCATTTCCGTCTGTCTGTCCGTCTGTCCGTCTGTCCGTCCGTCTGTCCGTCTGTCCGTCTGTCCGTCTGTCCGTCCGTCTGTCCGTCTATCCGTCCGTCTGTCCGTCTGTTGTCCCGGATTTTTATTAGACAGATAATCTCCGAAAGTACTCGACCGATTGTTGTGAAATTTTGTACTTATATTAAGAATATCATGTAGATGGTAAAACGCTAACCAAAATTTGTCTAATCATCCCCACCACTAATGCGATGACGTCACTTCAAAATTGTACATAGTAAATGGGTTTTCAATTGTATAAAATAACATAGTCCTACACATGTAGTTTACAACTCCGAATCGACTTTTCACCCGAAACGTCCAGATTTTTGGAAAAAAAATCAAAATTATAAAACAACATTTTGAAATTTAATTTTTAATCTGCTAACCAGAATGCTTTGAAATGTTGCAGATGTTTTAAGGCTATAAAGAGCATCATAAATCTTTAGTCAAAAAATATTTGTTTATCCCCTCCAAAAACTTGATGACGTCAGCTCAAAAGTTTGTGGAATAAATCATATCTAAAATGTACAAAATATGATGAGTCTGTACTTGTGATCTATCACTCCATTCATATTTTTTGGATTTGCATATACAGGGTGACTCAAAAAAATTAATGAATGCGTAAATTTATTTTACTGATTTACTCAGAAACTACAAAACCGAATGCTTTGAAATCTTGCAGATGTTTTAAGGTTCTAAAGAGCATAATAAATGTTTAGTCAAAATATATTTGCTTATCCCCTCCAAAAAATTGATGACGTCAGCTCGAAAGTTTGCCGAATAAATCCTATCTAAACTGTAAAAATATGATGAGTCTGTATTTGTAATTTATCACTCCATTCATATTTTTTGGATTTGCATATACAGGGTGACTCAAAAAAATTAATGAATGCGTAAATATATTTTATTGATTTAATCAGGAACTACAAAACCGAATGCTCTGAAATCTTGCAGATGTTTTAAGGTCATAAAGAGCATAATAAATGTCTAGTCAAAATATATTTGCTTATCCCCTCCAAAAACTTGATGACGTCAGCTCGAAAGTTTGCCGAATAAATCATATCTAAAATGTACAAAATATGATGAGTCTGTACTTGTCATTTATCACTCCATTTATATTTTTTGGATTTGCATATACAGAGTGACTCAAAAAAATTAATGAATGCGTAAATATATTTTATTGATTTAATCAGGAACTACAAAACCGAATTCTTTGAAATCCACTGCGAAAAAAAAACATAATAGGCATGCAGTCGTCACGTTTCCGACAGCGAGGGAAGTACTGTCTAAACTCTTTAGACCAATTTTTTCTCAAGTTTTCTATCTCTAAATATTTAAAAACACAAAGTCGTAACATAACATAGTTAATTTTTGCATTAATATTTTGGCCACGAATTTCATAGCATTGTCAAAAATAACTGAAATACCTATTCGCACTCTATATTATTGTTGAAGTAATTTCAATACACCAGTGTTCTTTGACCATTGGATATAGTAGAACAAATAACAACGCTTGACAATGTTAAGTTTCTGTATTAATTTAATTTTTAAGTGTTTGAATTCCATATATTTACACCGCGTATTTATTTTCATAACACTTATCAGTCCATCAGAGAGGAAATTTTTACAATGGTTATAAAGTGGTATCTTTCAGAAACGTGTATTGATATTATTTAAACATGTAAAAATTTTGCTTACATTAACAACAGTAATATTTTTAAAGTAAACATCACTGGCACCTAAACTCATTCAATTCATCGGTAACTCTTCGAAGTAGGTGTATTGTAAGCGAAATTTACCTGACTAATATAGTCATGACCGACACCTTACTTTCAAAAATAATAATAGTAATATCTAAGGATAACAATATTATGCAACTAGTATATTTTAGATAAATCTATTTTTTCTTCACCTTGGTCAGGCATAATTTCATTTAAATGCTTGACAGAAAAGCAATAATTAAAAAATGAGACACTTCCGCTATTTTCAATTTAAAACAGTCCACATCTCGAGGGGCTCGTCCCTATCCGAAGAATTTCTTCCGACATTAATTAACGTCTATTTCTTTTCATTCCAGGTCGGAGACCGTCTCTTCATCGGTTCACCAGGCAGTTGGTATTGGCAAGGTAAAACTTCCTACATTTCGCTAAAAGTCTAAATGTGCAGTTCTCTCTGCTTTTATTGTTTTACAGGCTTCTAGTTGAACTAGCGCGCCAAAGTTTTAGTTTTTAAATGTACAAAACCTCAGAAATGAAACTGTTTACATTTCGACATATTGGTGTGTTTCAGGACAAATGTATTCCATTGATGCTCATGCTACGTTTGAATATAAACCTCCGTTGTTCTCTGCAACATACGGCCATGAAGGTATTGAAAGCATAAAACATTAAAACAAAACAACAAACTATACAAAAACCAAGCTGCGACATACACTTAATCTCTCACAACCAATAACAAAATTAATAGTAGCGAGTCGGTGCAGGAAAGTGAGAGGCGCTCTACTAATTAAGCATAATCCAAATTAATTTCAATTAATTCACGTAACGAATATTATAACTGTCTTAACATTAATCGAAGATTATTACGAAATAATCGTCGAGAGCACATGGTGCAGTTGCATTAACAAAATGAATCAGAGGAAACATATCATGCATCATCATTTTCGGGGGTGATAACGCATCATCTTCGCCACTGGGGAAATATTAATTTGTTTTTCAGGTACGAAGCAGTGCGAGGAGTGGGCTTCCGTGACAGCTTCAGTAACATATTAATAATAATAGTTTTAATAATTTTGATTACATTGTGTAAGAAACGTGGATGTTTGGCGCTTTTGTTCTTGTATGTGGCTTTTCGATAATATTAAACAATTACTGATGAGGATATACAAATATTTAACTCTAGTTTTGATGTTGTCTTTGATCTTCTTTTTTCCAAACACTTTACTTCTATTTTAGAAATTTATATTTGTATATTTTTCTGTTCTTGTTGATTTCTTTTCTATTGTTGAAACCGCTTCTTAGCCTTTTAGATTTTCAAATATTCTTACTTCTTATTAAACCCACACATTCAATTTTTTTCATCTCACCTTTTTCACTTTTAACTAAATGTTTTCTTCATTTTTTTCTTTTACTTATTTATTATTAGTAAGATCTATTTTCTTACTACTTCTTCGAGTTGTTATACAGGGTGTTAGGGAATGGTCTGGACAAACTTTCAGAGCAGATTTTTGGCAAAAAATGTTCTCAAAAGTTTTTATACCATTTTTTACAGAAGTGTGTAGTTTTCTCAAAAAATGGTTTTGAAAATAGAGGTCCTACTGTTTTGGTACCGCAAAATAACGGATACGTTGTATGTACTTCCGTTGCGTTGCGCATAACCGTTGCGTTGCGTGTTACATTGACAATTTAAAAGTAAAAAATGAAGCATTAAATTTCCCGCTCGTCAACAAAACAGCAAATTAATGAATTCTAAAGTTGCCAGAATGTTTTAAGATTTTCTTTATGATGTTGATTACGAAAAAAACGTAACTTTATAAAAGTAAAATTGGCAACACTGCATGCACCTAATGTGTGGATACCTCCGACTTACCTTTTATTTTTTTTTAGGATAATAATCACAACCACCAGTAGTCATTAATCGTTGTGCATTATTATTAATAAAACAAGCTGTTATTTTTGATTAATAAATAAATCAAATAAACATTTAATAAGACATTTATAAATTATAAACAAAGATAAAATCAACACAAGAAAAATTCATTAAAGCATAACCAACTAAACACTAGAGAAGATGTTCAAAATTCCTGCCTTGTGCACATAAGTAAGCTCATAATGTTTCCAAATTTTGATTTTTTGTAAAAATTGATCATCAGTACTTGCTACGATAGAACTGACTTTGGCAAATGACATGGCCCCTAAAAAACAGAGGGTGGGTGGGCGGGGCTAGTACCTGCTAATTTATTTTGGCAAATGAGATCCCTCTAAAAAAGTAGAGGGCGGGTGGGCGGGGTTAGTACCTGCTTAAATAAGATCGATTTTACCAAATGACACACCGGCCAAGAAAATAAAGGGTGATGATTTTATACTGAACAGAAACAAAATTAGTGTGTAGTTAGAATGAGAAGAGGGTGTATAGGCGGTGCTAGTAGAGTAGAACCTCGATAATCCAAATTAATTGGGGAAAAGGTGTGTTCGGATTAGCGATTTGTTCGGATCAGGGAATTTCCCAAAAATCTGAAAGGGAATTGAATAACAACTGAAAATAAACGTCAAGAAATAAACCTTATTTTTTTGAAACAGAAATAAAGTATTCTTAAGCAACAATGGATAATAGATACATTCGAAAAAATATTACTACGTGACCATAAAAACGCTATCTTTTTCGTCGGGATCTATATCCCTGAATTTTTTCAGAATTTTTAGATGACTTTTTCAAAAATGAAATTTTCCATTATGTATTTGTAATTTCGATCCATCCTCGACGATTTTCGAAATTTAACTAAATATATTTTCTTGTAGATTTTGGGCCGCAGAAGTCACTTCTGCCTTCATTTCTTCCAGAATCGTCCATTGAAATATCGCAATTTTTAAAATTTTCGAAAAATTCGATTTGCACACCGAATTTTCCGAAAATATTGCTCCGTTACCATCAACACGCTATATTATCGGAACCAGCATGTTGGGATCTAGTTCCTGAATTTTTTCAAATTTTTTAGATAACTTTTTTAAACGTGAAATTCTCTTCAAATTTCGGCCAATTTTTGACATTTTCGAAACTTAACTAAATACATTTTCTTGTAGATTTCGAGCTCTAGAACTCACTTCGGGCCTCGTTTCTTTGATAACTGCAACCGTTTTTCTAGAATCGTCTGTTCAAATATCGAAATTTTTAGAAATTTTAATAAATTCGCATTTCGTATCGATTCTTTCGAAAATTTTGCTCCGTGACCATAAACTCGCTATATTTTTGGAATCAGCACGTCGGGATATAAATTCCTGAATTTTTTCAGAATTTTTAGACAACCATTTCAAAAATGAAATATTCCACTATACATATATTCGTATTAGGCAAATTTCGACCCATTTTCAACGATTTTCGAAATTTAACTAAATACTTTTTCTTGTAGATTTCAGGCCCCCGAAGTCACTTCCGGCTTCATTTCTTCAATAACTTCCAGCTTTTTTCCAGAATTTAAAAATTTCAAAAAATTCAATACAACACGTGCAGAAAGAAGATCTTGCATCATTTTTGCAAGTAGGTGCATGTTTTCTAGTTCAGTTCGGATTAAAGAAGCATCGAATTCAACTAGCCTCTCTGGATTACTGGATGTTCGGATAATCGTGGGTTCGGATTATAAAGATTATACTCCACTTGCTAAGATAAGACTGATTTTGGCAAATGACATACCTTCTAAGAAAATAGAGGGCAAGGGGGCGGGGCCAGTACCTAAGAGAAGAGAGGGCGGATGGGTGATACTAGTACCTGTTAAGACTGATTTTGGCAAATGACATATTCTCTAAGAAAATAGAGGGTAATAGTAGCTGCCAAAATAAGACTGATTTTGGCAAATGAGATCCCTCTAAGACAATAGAGGACGGGTGGGCGGGGTTAGTACCTGCTAAAATAAGATCGATTCTGGCAAATAATATACCCGCTAAGAAAATAGAGGAAGGGTGGGTGGGCGGGGCTAGTACTTGTTAAGATAAGAGTGATTTTGCCAAATGAGATACCCTCTAAGAAAAGAGAGGGCGGGTGGGTGGGGCTAGAACTTGCTAAGATAAGACTGATTTTAGCAAATGATGTATCCTGTAAGAATTGTTAAAAGAATAGACACTAAAGGCTCCAAAGCACTTTCAAATTCTTTCCAAACAGGAATGTCTAAAACCTCAAGATTGTTTTAAATTTAAAAAAAAAAACAGGGCCCCAAAATTAACTCAACAACATGTCAGATCCGAATTTTCCAAAAATAGAACACCAAAGTCCCCCAAAATTGTTTTAAATAATTTACAAAAAAAATCTCCATGGGTTTCCAAAATAATACACCATGGGTACCCAAGAGTCTCCCGAATTAAAAAAAAAACACTGCGGCACTCAAAACTTTCAAACTCGTAAAAAATAAAACACTAAAACTCAAAAAACATTTTTCTCCAGCCGTCTTAAAACAATGCACTTTTTATGACAATTTCAACACTAAAAATAGACGTTTTCCGACGATCGTTTATTAATGTGAAAATTACGAACAAATTTCGTGTTCAAAATTGATCAATAATGAGTCTATTATTCAACGATTAAACTAAAGTCGACAGAAATGTCGATGTATTGTTGGTTCCATATCAATCTAATAAAGTTTGTTATTTCAATTTCAAAGTTTTTTAAAATAAACTCGACAGAAATGTCAAGGTATTGTTGGTTGCATACCAGTTTAATAAAATGTCAAAGCAAACTTAGACATTTCAAGTATATTTGGTTGCATAACAAATGTTAAAAATATTATTCAAATTGCTGTTTTCGAAAATTACGATCGTCGAAAAAATATTGTTATCAACACGTGGGGTAATGGCGATTAACCATATCGCCTATATATAAATTGCTCCATCGTTAATCGCTGTCATTACCTAACTAATTGAATAAATAACTATTTTGTAACTAGGAAAAAAAACTTGCGTTACTAAGGCAACAACTTTTAATCCTAGAATTTAAAAGTTTTTTAAATGCTACGATTAAAAACTAATAATGAATCTCAAACTACAGCTTTTCGTCAATTTTGAAAATATTAATAATGTCGTCTTTAATATTTTATAATTTTATTAATAATAATTAAACATATTACATAATTTCTAAAATTTAAAATTGATATTAAATATAAAATTAAAACATCTTTCAGAAAATTGGATTAACGATTTGCCGTCACTATTATCCATTGTAATAGCAGTGTTAATAATGTTTGTCAATGTTGCTGTTATTTCATTGTCAGTTACTATCACTATTTGTGATTTCTTCAACATTCATTATTGGCGAAAAATCAATCAATTTTTGATACTTTTTGAAAATCAATGACACAACGTAAATAAAAAATAGGTAATCATGACTACCTAGATACCAGAATACTGATTCCATTTTCAATACTTTTTTTTTAATTTAATTATTTCCTATTTTTGTGTTACATTAATGGCTGGAGAAAAATTAGTTTCATTCGGATTAAAAGTGGGTTTTTTGACTCGCAAAATTTTGTATTCGCTCGGCTCCCCTTCGCTACGCCCCGCAAATTCAAAATTTTGTTCACCAAAAAACACCATTTTTAATCCTAATAAAACAAAATACTATTTTTATTCGTGCAAGATAGGCGTATTTTGTGTAATCTAAACCAATACACAACGAACACAACCGTGATTGCTTCATAATTCGAAGAAAATTCGATGTAAGTAACTCAACATTTTTTTATTGTTAAAATCCGTAGTAAAAAATAAACAGGATCTACTAAATAAACTTCAATAACCATGTTTACTGTAGGTCCCTTCGTTTCTTACTTTCTTCAAAGGCATTCATATGTTTCAGTGTTTCCAAGCAGAACTAAAAATATTTACGCAAGTCACTTATTAAATATTAGACTATCAAAGTTTTAGAAGATTTTGATAAAATTTACAACTGATTAAAATTACTGCTACTTATTTTCACTTTATTTACTTTAAAGGATTAAAACAATAAAAAGAATTATGAAATTCTTCTTAATTATTAAGCAACTATAATGTTGGTTGCCCAACTAAGAATATATGAAATCTCTTAAGGGTTTTTTTCATTACTTATACTCATCTTTTTAAAGAAAAATATCTATAAGTAGAGTTATGCAGTTTCATGTTGTGAAAGTTATAAAAGCCCTAAAATTCAATTTATAAAATGGTGGATGCGCCAGCAATACCTACATCTACCTACTTTAACTTCTAATTATTGTCGACGTTGTAAGTACTACCAACGAGGGAAAAATACAAAAGTAGTCCCGAAATTGTGTATTTGAGATCCTTCCTTATTTTCTAATTTTTTTCGTTCGAGTTTATGTTTACAACTTGACATTTCACTGATGTTATAGGCAACCATGAATACACCAATGTTTCAAGAAGTTATCTGACGTCACCCAACATACAGACCAAAAATCACATCACTCTTCATTTTTAGTAAAATTAAAATACGATTATGTCTAGCTTATAATCGCCCATTTAGAACGATATATTCTTCAAAGAAAATAACAAAAAGTAGCCTTGGTGACTTCATCTTCGATTTTTTCGAAATCAATCGCACAATACAATTAATGAACACTTACTTAACAGTATAACATTGCACATTTTAAATTACTGATGAATGTTCAACAAAACTGCACACAAATCTTTAGATTTATTAAAAAAACGTACAACCGAAGTGTCATCATGACACGTCTGTTCCCGCTAAAATGGGTAAGACAACCACAGCACAACTAACATGGATTAACTAGTATGGAAAGAAATATTGTCTTTGCCAATTCTATTGAAACACCACCTGTTGATTTTGCTTAAAATTTAGCAATTGGTAACAGCTTTCGGTTGATTGACAACGGTTTTTAATTAGAAAATTGTCTGAATATGAACGTTGCCAAATTTACGATTAACAAGTGGTGTTTCAATAGAAATGTCAAAGACTATAACAACATCGTAAGGGCCGCATTAATGGATATTTTATATTTTTTAATAATTAAGCAGAAGATACTTTTAGGGAAACTCATATTTTTGCTATATTTAATCAATTGAAAATGAGTGGTAAATATGTGAATTTAAACAATTAGTTCTTACCCCATGAGTGGTCTTAATCAAATTCAAAATTTAATTGCCATCTTAATTTTAAACTTTACACTTATCTATATGTTTTTCAACAGACCCCCTCGGTTCATACAAAGAAGAAAAAATAGTTTTAACTCTAAATCGAAAGGGCGTATATTTTGATTTAGATTTTAATAGGGCTTGGTGCCTCAAAAATTAAAAAAAATTGAAAACTTTTCTAAAATTTTATTATATTTACCTAAATAATAATCTTTTCTTTTTCCTTCTTCTATTATTTTTGGTTCATATTTTGATTAATTTTATTTATTGTTATCGACTTTTAATTAACGCAGATCTCAGAGTCTCATATCTCTCTCTTTCTATATATAATCTCATGGTGTATTTGTGGTACTATTTTTTCCCTCAAACTTCTGTTGGCGACACATAATCTCCGAAACTACTGGGCTGATCATAGATGGTTAACTAAAATTTGTTCGTACATCCCTGCCAACAATTTGACGACGTCATCTCAAAATTTTGCCAAGTAAATCCTATTTTCTTGGTGTGCTAACAGTTACTTTTATCACAAACATATATGATTTAAATCAGCAGTAAAGCCGCTATGGAGCTAGCTCTCCCATTATCAGTCCTTTTTTTCTCATATTTTGACAAAAATCTGGAGTAAGCAATCTTTTTTTGTATTTCTTTGTTTCCGTATTTTTAATCTCTGAATGTTGTCTTATGTTCTACAACAAAATATTTATTTCGTATATAGCGTGAAATTTAATTCTTCTTTATACACGAAATTGCTCTCTTTTGTTAGCACGCTTATCCTAAAATTTCAACACATCTTCACCATTGCACAGTGCCACCTCGAAACGTAGAAAAACATCTTACATCTAAAAAAAGTTGTAAAATTATCGTTTTTATTTTTCATGAACAACCACCACATCGTACCACGCTTATTCGATTACACGCAAATTCAAATCAATAGCTCGCTAAGATCAAAAATCCACGTTTCTTAATCACCATTAACAGACAAGGCATCATCGGTGGTACCAGCGTGTAAACATTCAAAACAGCATTGAGGTGACGGTAATTAAGTTAACCCATCAAGGTAAACATTAATCTCGACACCAAATAAACCATTAACTCATCCCCACATCACTAACTCCACTTTATGCAACCCACGAACTTGCTTCCAGGCCAAGTCCATCAACAAAGTCTGGAAACGCGACCGGCGGTCTTCTCCACCACAGAAGGTACCGAGCGGGACGACGACTCCTACATGGGGTACTCAACCATCACGGGCGATTTCCTCGGCAACGGCCAAGAAGGAATCGCCGTGGGTATGCCCAGAGGTAATGACCTCAAGGGAAAAGTGCTGTTGTTCACGTGGAATTTGACCAACTTTTTGCATCATTTTACGAGCGACCAGATTGGGTCGTACTATGGGTACGCGTTGGCAGCTTCGGACGTCGATGGGGACGGCAAACTAGATTTGATCGTGGGGTCTCCCATGTACACCGTTCAGAATAACAAAGACAAGTATGACGTGGGGCGGGTGTATGTCATCTACCATCAGAGTGAGAAGGTGAGGAGTGAGGATTTCGGGTGGTGGAAAAAGTAATGGGTTGGTTGTAGGGTAAATTTATGGCTAATTATATCATCGACGGGTTTAATTCAAAATCAAGGTTTGGGCAAGCGCTGGCGTCGTTAGGGGATATTAACCAGGATGGATTTGGAGGTGAGTCTTCTTTATGAAAAAATTGGAGTAATTTTGACAATTTTTGTACTTCCAGATTTCGCTGTGGGTGCCCCTTACGACGGTAAGGAAAATCGCGGCGCAGTTTACATCTACCACGGCTCCAGTAAAGGAGTCCGCAAGAAGTTCTCTCAAGTAATATTTGCGGAAGATGTGATTCCGTTACCAACAGGTGCCCTAACTACGTTCGGTTTTTCAATAACTGGAGGCTTAGACTTAGATGGAAACCAGTACCCAGACATGGCAGTAGGCGCTTATTTATCTAACAAGGCTTTCTTCTTTAGGTTAGTACCTTAGAACTACAGAGCACTCCAGTTTTCATTAACTCTTTTTTAGATCACGTCCAGTTATCAAAGTCGAAGCGTCTGTTAAGTTTTTAACGAAAACAGTAAACATCGTAAATACCAACCACGTTCTAAGAAGCGATGGGACCGCAGCTACGAAAACTCAAATTCAGTTCTGCAGCAAGTACTACGGGAAAGGAATTCCCAGTTCTTTAAGTACGTTGACATAGCTTTTGCATGTTTGCTTATTGTCAAAATATCGATGTTATAGAACTAGGAGTTGAATATATTTTGGACACAAAAAAATTAATTAATCCAAGAATGGGTTTTGTCGATGATGAAAATAAAAACAGGAAAAATGCGACGATCACACTCCAGCATAACGAACAAGTTAAGTGTGCTTCACCCATCGATGTGTACGTAAGAGTGAGTTTATTAATAATGTAAAATGGTACTACAATCTTATTGATTCGTATTTCTTTAGAGTGATATCCGGGATAAACTGACAGCCTTGGTCGTAGAAGCAAAGTACTGGTTACAAGATGATGCCGACTTGTCTCCTGCCTACCTTCAACAACTTCCTCGAAATCCCAGATCAGCTTTAGTACCTGTTCTTGATTTAAATTCACCTCCGTCCAAGAAGGACTCTATCAGTATCCAAAAGAATTGCGGCGACGATAATGTCTGTATACCTAATTTGGACGTGAGCGTTGAACCGTAAGTACAGCGCTTTAGCCAGATGCCAAACTAACTTCAGTTTTTCCAGGAGCGTCCAAGAGTATTACCTTGATTCCGGTAAAAAATTTTTCTTGGACATTACTGTTTCGAATAGTGGAGAAGATGCTTTTGAGACAACTTTAGAAGTTAAATACCCTGATGGGTTCTATTACTCAACTAGCTCGGACGTTCAAGTGGTCTCCCATGTACTGTGCAGCTCTTATGAAAATAACACTATCAAATGTGATATCGGAAATCCAGTACCTTTCAACAAGGTTGTCCATTTCAAGGTATTTTTCCAGCCTGATTATTCTAAAGAGTTCCCTGCCAAACTCCACTTTGATGTGCTTGTGAATAGTACCAATGAAGAATTGGAAGAAACCAGAGCAAATAATAAACGAAGAGTTTCCATTTCCATTCTTTATGACGTCATACAAGATATTCGTGGGTAAGTTGCGTCCACTCTCTGTGTTGGTGGGTTTTATTTATATTATTTCGTCCAGATGGTCAATACCCGGTGAAGTATTATTCAGCCCAGCTTCGACACTTTATGCAGATGACATTTCTAATCAAACATCTCGCACGCCTTCCAAGGACCGACTTTCTGAAGATGTTATCGGTCCTCAAGTTATACACGTCTATGAACTGAAGAACGGTGGCAAAACGGTTATTAAATCTACGGAGATATTTTTCGTATGGCCTGCAACGACATTAACAGGTAACTACTTATTATTCAGACGTAGCCATCTAGTCTGTAGTCTACTAAGTTAATATAGATATGCACTGAAATTTTGCATTTGAAGTTTCTTTTATAGATCCTGTGGCGGCACAATAACACGTCGGTAAGCAGAGAAAGATAAGTGGTCTTGTGGTCTAGTGGTTAGGATACTTGCCCGGAGAGCGAGAGGCGTGAGGTTCGAATCCCACCAAGGCACAACATTTTTCTCTGCTTACCTACAGATACGTTTGCATAAATCAGTACTAAATTCTTGTTGCCGACTTTTCAAAGGCAAGCTATTAATGTATCATTTAGAGGTAGTTGGACTAGTTGTGACTGTTCTAACTTCCAGACTTCATAAAACAGAGTAGTAAAATTCATTGACGATATGTTGTGTAATTAAAAAAAATACTGGATGGTATGTGATACAAAAATAAATAGTCTAAAGTTAAAAGTCAAAATTTTATTCTATTGACTTTTAGGCGAAGACTTCCTCTACTTGGTTGATCCTCCAGAATTTTCTTTTGCGAAAAATTTAAATCTGAAATGTGGTCCCATCCCTGCCAATTACAGAGATTTTGAGGTAAAGTGGCAACCATCAAACTTTGAATAACTAATACTTAACAATACCCTCTGTAGTTGTCGCCACGAAGGAAAAGCATCTGGGAATTGTACGACATCAACGTTCAAGTAGATACCTCATCCGAAAAATCAACGTCAACATCATCGAAAATCGGAGCTACAATCGGCGGAAAGATTGTCAAAGGCGACGAAACCTTAAATAAAGCTGTTGAAACCTCAGGAGACAGTTCTTCAGTGATGGATGTAAGACATCAAAACAAAACCCAAGGGCAGACCATAGCTTGGCAAGACTCTACAAGAGTACAGATTTTCGAAGCCGGTTCAGACACCTCGCGAAAGCTGGGAAGCGGCAATTTCAAACATTTACAATTCGGAGGAAAAGATTACGTTTATCGTTGCTTCAGAACTGTAAATGGTCAAGAGCGAGAGGTTGATTGTGGAGCAGACTTTTCTTTGACGAAGAGCGCACCTGGATTATTACAACTTGCTAGCGCGCAGTACCAAGAAGAAGGTAACATTCAGTATTGGTGTCTAGATCAAGACAGTGCTGGTAACTGGAAAAAAGTTGGCTGCCAAGGGGTACCGAAAGTACCTCTGATCACACAAACAAAGGATGAAGGAGCGACAACAGTTCAAATCTTTAACGGAAATCAAATGTTTACTAATCGATTAGAAGAAGGAAAGTACAAGCACCAGAAAGTAGGCACCGGCGACTTCGTCTACCGTTGTTTCCGTAGAAGGAATGGCCGCGAAGAAGAAATAGAGTGCGGCAAAAATTTTTCCTTTTCGTCTGTGGATATTCCATGGGTGTTGGAGCATTCGGGGGTGCAACAAGAAGGTGATATTCGATACGCTTGCCTAGAACCGGATTCTCAAGGAAAGTTGCATCGTACTGACTGCCAAAATGTTCCAAAGATTCGTTTGAAAACAGAAATTATTAGAACTTCGTGGGGACAGAACGATACCCATTATTGGAATGACACTGGGACGTATTACGTTGGTCCAAAAATGGCGTTCACAAAGATTCAAGTTTTCCAAGGCGGTGAAGACATCAGACAGCAACTGGAAGGCGGTATATACCGTCACCAGTACATCGATGGCAGAGACTTCATCTACCGTTGCTTCCTTAGTGTAAACGGACGAGAACAGGAAATCGATTGCGGAGAAAACTTCTCTTTAGCCCGATTAAATATCATCGGGTTGTTGGAGAAAACTGGTGTGCAACAAGATGAACGAATACGATTTACGTGTCTAGAACCGGACGGTAATGGAAATTTAAGATATGTTGCGTGTGGGACGGTTCCCGCAATCCGAATTAGACCACTAGTTATAACTAGTTCTTGGGAGTCGAACGGTACACATTACTGGAACAATTCGGGAGTGTATACACTTCCTCAAACATATAGTTTTGAAACAGTTCAAGTTTTGTTAGGAGGTGGAAACATAATGTCTCAAATTACTGGCAACTACCGACTTGAAAATGTAGCTGGTCAAGAATTTCTCTGCCGTTGTTTCAAGAGTTCACAACAAGTCGACTGTGGCTCAAACTTTTCTTTAGCGGGTATAAACGTAATTGTATTAATGCGAAGAGTGGGAATTCAAACAGAAGGACCTATTCGATACTTTTGTTTGAGGACGGACAGTGCTGGGAACTGGATGGGTACCGACTGTGGACATCTTCCCAAAATCCAGTTGGTCCAACAAAGACAAACTTACCAGACTCAACAACAAATTCTTCGTCGCTGTCTTAAACTTGAAAATGGACAGTGGAGTGAGGTCGACTGTCGATCTGACACTAGGTTCCAAAGCGGACGAGGTGAAAACACCTTTGTGGAACAGTGTTTCCAGACAATTAACGGAAGGAGAGAATCCATAAACTGCAGTGAAGTACCAGCAGGTGCCAAATTCACGGATGTATACAACCAACAATCACAAAGTCGGGGTTCCGATTACTATTCTGGTAATACAGATTATGGTCAACAATCTCGAACAAATACGCATCAGCAACAGGGTGGTAGTCAATATGGTTCACAAGTTTATGGAAGAGACTACAATTACAACGCAGCTGGTGACAATGATCGCAGAAATAATCATTCTGTTAGTTACAATGAAAACAACTACGAAGAGATTTATGACGACGACTACGACAATGGCAAATCCATCACAGGCTATATAGATCCTCACGCGGCTTCCTCTCGAGAACAACAACAAGGTCGAAGAGACCCAAAAACATACGGAACATACAGCGAATCTAGAAACCAAGGTCTAGGTTTGGACAACTCTGGGGTAGGTGGAGCCGCTCGTGGAAGTGGCTTCACCACTGGAGTTTTAGACTTAGGTACTCTGGGGGGCAGTCAGAACAACAATGGAGCAAGAGTCAGCGAAAGTCATTGGTCGGAAACGCGACAAATCTCTCCTGTTTATAACAATATCGGAGATAATGTACCTACTGCTGCCCCATCAGGCAAAAAATGGAATCATGGAAGAAGAAAAAGACAGATTGTGGGTGACAATCATCCGTCTATCCAAAAAATCAAAGAAAAATATCCTTGCCACAACTTAGGTTGTGTGTATATGAGGTGCACCGTCGAGAATTTGGAACACGGAAAGCCTTTAACTATTGCACTGAGAGGCAGACTCAATGCAAAAGTTCTAAGAAACGTACGTGTTGTATTTTAACAATTAAATTATTAGTAACGCTTTACTTACAGATGAAACTAGACAACGCTATGCAATTTTCTTCAATGATGTTGGCAAGAGTGCAAAGAGTGCCACGCTTAATGTCAGTTGACGATAGTAAGATAGAAATGCAAGAAGTTGAAACTGTAGTTAAAACACCAGAAGAAATAAAGTCTGAAACTGTGCCTCTCTGGGTTGTCGTGTTGTCAGCCGTTGCCGGAACTATAATACTGCTACTTCTCATTTTCCTTCTATATAAAGTGAGTACAGTCGTCTATAAAGTAGCTAATAAGTATTCTGATAATTTACTTTTTCTAGCTCGGTTTCTTCAAGAGAAATCGTCCTTCGAGTGCCCCTGAAAGGCAGCCTCTTAACCGTAACGGTTATCATCACGGTGACGAAGCTCTGTGATTTTTCGGTAGCTACACTACTGCCTAAAAAACCAAAAGACTTTTGTTTAACTTATTGTCAATGTGTGAATGTGTAGTTGAATATGTTTTCGACAGAATTGCCATCATATGTTTAAGTGACTTACAGACTAATTTACAAGGTTAATACTTACTAAACCGTGCCTTATTCACTAGTGCCACGCCATACTTTGCTGTCGAGCATCGTATCTGTTTGTTATGATAGAATTAATTTAGTCGTATGAAGCAATCAATTCGTACTTAGTTACAATTTGTTGTTTTGCCACTAATTGGAATTAAAAATGAAACGCAGTTTGTTTGTTGACGTCGAAATTTGTACATTATAGTTTGGAACTGTAAATAAAACTATTATTATGTTATTGTTCTGATTAAATCCCTTTACAGCAACGAAAATACATAGAATTTTCCCCAGTTTTTAGCTACAAGGTATACCCAGCCTTGTGTTGCAAGGCATAACTGACCGCACTATCCACTTCTTCACAAGTTACCAGACCGAAAGATAAGCGCAACCCACGAAGAAGTTCATCTCCTTCCTTGTTGTTTATTTTTTATTGAAAATGCTATGAGGAGACAAATCAAAAAAATGCTGGCGAGATCCCCTTTCACGGTGAAATTTGAAATTTGTACTCCCGAAATTCCGATGATGATTAAATGAACTTCTGAAATTGCAAAGCTAACAAATTCTATTATGCCACACTATATATTTTTAAACAAGAAATAATTTACATGATGTTAAATTATACCACACTCTGGTCTCGGAAACGTTACGCTCTCGAGGGGAGCCGGCAAGAATAAATGTTGGAAATCAAGCCGCAAAAAATGTATTAAACCTACAAGAGAATAATTAAACCTAAAACCAGCTATTAAACCTGTAAAAAGTATTAAAACCCTTCCGTTTTTCGAGTTCACGAGGGTACGAACTTAACAGCTAATTTTCAAGGTCCTTTCTCAAAAAAGTTTAAATGCCACCAATGAACTATTATTTTTTCAGTAGTGTCGAATTTACATTGTTCAGGTTTCCCGTTTAAGGTGAGACTTGCGCCCAAGTCATGTGTAATCTTTTATCAACTAAATACGTCATTAATCTAATTCCTCTAATCTTAAGCCTTCACTTTCATCCGTTTATCAAAATCCACTTTTTTGAATGACGGTTGTACATTCTTCAAAATTTTTATTATTAACACAATTCCAAGTACCACGACTGTTGAACTAAATAATAAATTTGTTAACAATTACTTCATTCTTGGACTTATGCTGTTTTTCTTTGTCCGAATCCAGTGACAGACTGTTTCCGCAGGGATTATCCATGTAAAACAATACACCTTTCTGGAAAGCTTTCGTTCTCGGATCCTTTTCGAATTTTTTTGAAATTACAGTTTTCAGGCCAGCGCTTATTGAAAATTATAGTTTTCTTTCTACAAGTTTGTACTTGGAGGATCTACGCCTCCCTAACACATAAATAAATTTAAAGAAAAACTTAATTGTCAAAATTTTGTAATGAAATTATTATCGTAATTTGGAGATTACAAATTCAAAAATTTACGAACAAGGCACACACACTTGAAATTTCAGAATAAATAAATACATACAATACTTACAGTATCTGTACGTAAAGTGAGTTCAGGCTAATTCCTAATAAATCTTTTTATCGTTTACGTTAAGATTATTGCTGGCTTAGCCTCCTCAAAACAATATATTTAACTACTTAGAACTAGATCGATCTGTGCAATTATCTCTTTTTTACTAATTTACGATGTACGTTTCTGAAACATTTACGCTCATCTTTACGGCATAACTCATAGGGAATAAAACGTATTGCGCACATTCAGTGCACTTTTTAGAATCAGTAGATTGTAAATTCAAGTTAAACATCAAGCTGAAAGGACACGTATATCAACTTGGATAGATTCATTGTAATACTAATGATAAAAGTACTGTATTCCCAAATTTTCGAGAAATGGAGTGAGTCATTTTGAATCTTGGTTGATAAAATAACGAAACAGTTTAATCAGGTCTGCCATGTGTAGTAGCAGAGGTGCCACTGAACTGAAAAACATTTATAACTACTCGTAATTTAAGACAATTAGCGATAACACTTGTCGAGATTGTACACGTTAGAGTGAAACAGAGAAACTAAACTAAACGATATTTTCTACAACTCTCTGCTTCGACTTCCTCAACATACATTAATATCCACACGCGTGCTGGCCAATCACAACAAAACACATTCAAACTGACTTTGAAACAATGATACAACACAAAAATTTTAAAATGAAAAATCCAAAAATTTCAAAATGAAAATCGAAAAACTAAAAAATCGGGCCACTGAAAAATTGTAAAAACATGGAAAAATTAAAAATAAAGCTGCAAAATCGGATAATTAAAATATTGGAAAAACGAAAAAATAAAAAAACCAAAAATTGAAACATCAAAAAGTCGAAAAACGAAACAATTTTGCAATTTTTCAATTTTAGAGTTTTCAAGTTCTTGATTTTTAATTTTGTAATTGTTCAACAAAAAAGTCTAATAACTGTAACACCGAAACATTAAAAAATGCATCAATTAAAAATCGAGAAATTGAAAAAAACAACAAAAAGAAACAATTTTGCAGTTTTTTGATATAAAATTTTTCAAATTCTCAATTTTGAATTCTTTATTTTCTAGATTTTTCATTTTTTAATTGTTCAATAAAAGGACAAATTTATTCAAACCAAAATTTTGACAAATTTAAAAACTTAAAATTCAAAATTGTCACATTGAAACGTCTGAAAGTTATAAAATTGTAAAATCAAAAAATTTAAAAATTGAAAAGTCGAAGAATTGATAAAATAAAGAAAAATTGAAAAAACCGAAAAAATGAGAGTCAAAAATTGAAAAGTGAAACTTGAAAGATCGAAAAATTTTAAAATTGAAAAACCGAAAAATGAAAAAAATGAGAAATTAAACAAGTGGATAATTGAAAAAACAATTGAAAAATCGAAAAACTGTAATATAGAACCCTGAAAACCCTGATTAATTAAAAATCGAGAAATTGAAAAATTGAAAAAACGAAAAACAAAAATTTCTGTAAATTAAATAATCAAAAATTAAAAATATAAATTTCAAAATCCAAAGATGAAACTTGAAATATCGAAAAATTGAATTTGATAATTGAAAAATCGAAAAATTGTAATATTGAAACCTGAAAACCCTGATTAATTAAAAAACGAGAAATTGAAACATCCACAAAACGAAGCAATTCTGCAATTTTTCAATATTAAATTTTTCAAATTCTCGATATTTAATTTTTCATTTTCTCGTTTTTTCATTTTTTAATTGTTCAACAAAGGACAAATTTATTCAAACTGAACTTTTGAAAAACCGGAAAATTGTAACACCAAAACATCAAAAACCAAACAATTAAAAATCGAGAAATTGAAAAATCGGCAAAACGAAACAATTCTGCAATTTTTCGATATAAACTTTTTCAAATTCTCGATTTTTCATTTTTTAATTGTTGAACAAAAGCACAAATTTATTCAAACTGAACTTTTGAAAAACCGAGAAATTGTAACACTGAAACATCAAAAAACAAAATAATTAAAAATCGAGAAATTGAAAAAATCAACAACAAGAAACAATTTTGCAGTTTTTTGATATCAAATTTTTCAAATTCCCAATTTTGAATTCCTTATTTTCTCGATTTTTAATTTCCTAATTGTTCAACAAAAGGACAAATTTATTCAAATCGAAATTTTGAGAAATTTACAAGTTTAAAAATCGAAAAGCCTAAGAATTGAAAAAATAAAGAAAAATTGAAAAAACCGAAAAAATGAGAGTCAAAAATTGAAAAATTAAACTTAAAAGATCGAAAATTTTTAAAATTTTTTGAAAAAATCGACAAAAAGAAACAATTTTGCAGTTTTTCGATATAAAATTTTTCAAATTCTCAATTTTTAATCCTTTATTTTTTCGATTTTTCATTTTTTAATTGTTCAACAAAAGGACAAATTTATTCAAACCAAAATTTTGAAAAATTTAAAAATTTAAAAATCAAAAAATTGTAACATTGAGACCTCTAAAAATTATAAAATTGTAAAATTGAGAAGTCGAAGAATTGAAAAAATAAAAAAAAAGAGTTAAAAATTAAAAAATGAAACTTGAAAGATCGACAAATTTTTAAATTGAAAAACCGAAAAGTTAAAAAAATGAGAAATTAAACAAGTGGATAATTGAAAAAACAATTGAAAAATCGAAAAAACGCAATATAGAAACCTGAAAACCCTGATTAATTAAAAATCGAGAAATTGAAAAATTGAAAAAACGTAAAACAAAATTTTCTGTAAATTCAATAATCAAAAATCTAAAAATAATTAATTTCAAAATCCAAAGGTTTTAAAATGAAATATCGAAAAATTATATTATTGACAGCTGAAAATCCTATTTTTCGATATCAAATTTTTCAAATTCTCGATTTTTATTTCTTCATTTTCTCGATTTGTCATTTTTTAATTGTTCAACAAAAGGATAAATTTATTCAAACCGAGATTTTAAATTGATTTGAAAAATAAAAAAATTGAGAAATCGAAGAATTGAAAAAATTATGAAAACTTCAAAAAAGCGAAAAAATTAAATAAAAAAAATATATCGAAAAATTTAAAAATTGAGAAATCCAAAATGAAAAAATTTAGAAGTTGAACAATGGGATAATTGAAAAAACAATTGAAAAATCGAAAAATTGTAATCTTGAAACCTGAAAACCCTGATTAATTAAAAATCGAGAAAGTGAAAAATTGAAAAAACGAAAAACAAAAACTTCTATAAATTAAATAATCAAAAATACAAAAAAAAAAATTAATTTCAAAATCCAAACATTTAAAATGAAAACCGGAAAACTAAAAAATTGTAAAAACGAAACATTTAAAAGTTAAGAAACGGAAGAATTGAAAAAATACAGAAACTGAAAAATCGTATAATGGAAAAGCCAAGAAATGTACAATTGAATAATAAAAAATCGAAAAAATGAAAAATTGTAAAATACAACAGATAGAAAATCGAAAAACTAAAAAATGGAGAAATCGAAAAATGTAAAAACAAAACACGGAAAATCGAAGAATTATCAATTAAAAAAAAACGAAAAATATAAAAATCTCGAATTGAGAAATCAAAAAATCGACGAAAGAAAATAATTTAGATTTACCTACTTGGAAGTAATTTATTTTTAGTTTTTCATTTTCTCATTTTTTGTTTTTTAATTTTTTAACAAAAGGACAAATTTATTAAAATTTAAATTTTAGAAAATCAAAAAATCGGAAAATTGTAACACTGAAACATCGGAAAATTGTAAAACTGGACAATTGAAAAATTAAAAAATTAAAAAACTGAAGAATCGAAAAAGAAAAATCGAACAATTTAAAAATTGAGAAATCGAAGAACTCCAAAAATAAAGAAACTGAAAATCGAATAATTAAGACAATTGGAAAAGGAAAAATTCCAACCTCAAAAATAGAAAAAACGAATCTTGAAACACGAAGAAATTTAAAAATTGTAATCTTAAAACTTGGGAAACTGAAAACTTGAAAAATTGAAAAAAAAAGAAACTGTAAAATAAAAAAACTGATTAATTAAAAATCCAGAAATAGAAAAATACGGAAAACAGAATTTTCTAGAAATAGAAAAATTAAAATATCTAGACATTAAAATCGAAAAATACATAAAATCCAAATTGAAAAACCCAAAAATGTCAAAATAATCACCGAAAAACTGTAAAATTAAAAAATCGAAAACAAAAAATTGAAAAAAAACAACGAAACATTGAACAATAAAAAAATTGAATACCGAAATGTTGAAAAAATAGCGAAATTAAAAAATCGGATAACGAAAAAATCAACAATTGAAAAATCAAAAAATAAAAATATCCTAAAATGAAAAAAATCGAAAAAATGAGAAACAGTCAAAACTAAAAATTGAAACCTGAAAAAACTGACGAAATAAATATCGAGAAACTGAAAAAAAAATTTAAAAATGCAAGAACTCCAAAATAAAAATCGAAAAATTGAGAAATCCTAAAATCGAAAAGCTAAAAATCTTAAAAACTTCAAAAATCGATGCGAATAAAAAAAATTCTGAGACTACACAGATGAAAGCAACAATATTCGACTTTGGGCCAGTTTGAATTTAGCGCCGATGTACTTCCTCGACGTTTCATGACCTCTAGTATACGAAAAAATAGGTCCCTCGTTTCTGTCTATTTCTGTCTATCTGTCTGCCGTCTGTCCGCGTCATGTCGATTTAATCTTCTAAACTAGATGATAAAATGCTGACCAAAATTTGTGTGTCACCCCCACCACCAATGCGATGACGTCAAGAAAAGCCGAGGACAAAAAATTATCTTCGAAATAAATTTTAAAGAGATTACGACAATGTTTAACGTTATCAGAAAATGATATAATAAAATTTACTACTGTCATCAAATATGATCTATTATACATTAATTTGATGGAAGATATATAAAGAACTTAGGGCACCCTAATCCAATAACTATCATGCGTTCGATTATTGTTCTTGTTTATACCTTATTTTTGTTTTCTCGGGTTGCTTGTATTACAGAAGATGTCTACAACTATTTTATCCATGAAGTTATTGCTTCAGAAAAAATCAGGGAAAAAATTCGGAGCAGCCTCCCAGATACAGAGGAGGGCAGAAGTGTTGCCTTAACAAGTAAGTGATAAACCACGAATATAAATTTTATTGCTTCGCTCGTTTAGTGTATGACGCGTCAACGAAAATTCCGAATGGTCTTGTTGGTGGAAACTACTTTGACTTGGGACATTTTGATGAATGTTATGGGATTCAGTACGGTGACATCTATGGAAAGTACTGTCTTGGAGCTTTTCCTTTTAATCAAATGCCTGTATCTCTCAGAGATCCTAGTGTTAATACAACGATAGACAGATCTGTAAGTTTTTGTACGATATTTAGTTGTTCGATAAAAACGGATAAAATCAGCCTAGGATATTGGAAGACTTTGGAGACCCATATACGGGTTACCATTTTGCAGTATGCGTACCAAGCAATTGGTCTGTGACTGATATTCCTGGTTCGTTGATATATGGAGAGGAATTTTGTTACTCTAAAGCTACAGAAAAGGAATTATCGACGGGAGCGATAGTCACTATAGTTGTTCTGGGAATTTTTCTAGTGTTGGTTGTTGCCTCTACAGCATTTGACCTCTTCCTCTACTATACGAAAAGAGGTGAAACATCAACCATGAATTAAAGCACCTATAAAACTCATATATGGTTACAGAATCTCCACACGAATTGTTTATAGCATTCTCGTTCTTTTCAAATGGTAAAAAATTATTACGTTCTACAAAAAATCCAGATCAACTTTTATGTCTAAATGGGATTAAATCGATTAGCATGATGTGGATTGTCATTGGACATTCGTATTCCGGCATGAGAAACTCTCCCTTATCAAATTTTGCTGAACTACGAAAGGTTTAACTACGCACAGTAGACTAGTATCGCCGAACAGAAAAAGTTTTCAATAAGTTCTCCGACTTTTGTGTGATCACTGCAACCGTTCGGCGATTTTAGTATGAATTGTGTATTTAATTTAACTAACTTTATGATTGCAGTGGATGCAAAATGCTGCAAACATGTATATGATGGGAGCAACAATTGCAGTTGATAGTTTTTTTGTAGCTGCTGGACTTGTTGCAGTTTATACATTCTTGAAATCTAGAGACAAAGGAGTAAAATTTAATATTATTTTGTACTACATTCATCGATACCTTAGGTTAACACCTGTTTTAATAATCCTTGTTCTGGTTCACCTTTTCTTGCTAGATTATTTTGGTAACGGTCCCTTATGGAGAGTTGTAGATATCACGTTAGTTCAAGTTTGTGAAGAAGCCTGGTGGAGCACCATTCTCTATATTACGAACTTTGTTCAAAGTGGTTCTGTAAGTTACACTATCACATTGCTTCTTATTTTATAAAAAAAAAAAAATTGTAGTGTATACCGCAAACATGGTATCTTACTGTCGACATGCAACTTTTCATCCTGTCTCCTATTGTTTTAATACCCTTAGCGAAATGGCCTAAAGTAGGTTTAGGGATCTTAGGAGTTCTAGTAGCATTAGGATCTTTTATACCATTTATTTTACGCTTTACTTATGGTACTGAAGACACGGGGCTGACTTCAACGTAAGAAACATCACTGGATTTCCTCAAACAGAAACTAAAACTGTGGTTCTAGGGAAGCTTTTAGATATGTGTTTTATTATCAATCGTACACGAGGTTTGGACCCTACGTTATAGGCATGACTTTAGGTTACTTTATATATAAAATGAAGAAGAATGCTGTAAAAAGAAAACTACAATGGGTAAGTATTTATATTTTGATTAATAAAAATTATTCATACCGTTTTAGCCAATTGTTTTGATTTTATGGTTGTTTTTCTTAAGTATTCTGGTTGCTTGTCTTTATGCAGGCTATTGGGATGTAAATCTATCATCAGCGGACGACAAATGGGGCAATTCTTTGTTTCTGGCTTTCGATAGGCAAGGATGGGCAGTAGGTGTTGCTGGAGTTATCTTTTTGTGTGTTGCTGGATACGGTGGACCCATCGACTGGTTTCTATCATTACCAATTTTCCAGTTTTTTACGAAAGTGTCTTATTCGGTATACTTAGTACATCAGACCATTATCTTTTGTAGATATGCTGCCATGAGAAGTCTTTTTCAATTTTCGGACAGTGCCGTAGTAAGTTTTTGAAAAAATAAAGTAAACGAAATCACATACATACATACATAGATCAAGTGTGTCCAGTTGGTTATTTATTATTATTTTTTAGATGCATGCTTTCTGGGGTGACTTTATGTTTACACTGGCGTTGTCTATAATATTGTGGTTGACATTTGAATCTCCTGTTCCTGTATTAGAGAAATATTTATTTGGATCTTGTTCTCGCAAACAAAAACAAAATGTGAAACAGTCTAAAGCGTAATGATGTAATCATGCAAAAAGGTAAAAAATGTTTGAGTTTATATGTTAACTTATCTTAGTAATAAAATAAAGTGTAGCATATGTTTTTAGGTCTGCATTTTATTACTCAATTCGTTAATCCAGCCTACACAGTGATACTAAGAGTTGCCAAAATGGCAGCCTCATTTTTTTTTAAGAAAATAGCGCAATATTCCAACTGTATAAGCAAATCTAAAAAAATATTAATTCATTATATTTTTCACATTTAAGACAGGATTTATTTGGCAAAATTGTGAGATGGCGTCATCAACTTTTTGGGGGGGATAAGCAAATATATTTTGATTAAAAACCTACAACGCTTATGATAACTTGAAAAGATCCGCAAATTTCAAAATATTTGGTTTTGCAGACTCAAAATTGAATTGCAAAATGTTA
Organism: Zophobas morio; assembly: GCF_036711695.1. NCBI lineage: Eukaryota > Metazoa > Arthropoda > Insecta > Coleoptera > Tenebrionidae > Zophobas > Zophobas morio. Next base: position 11,825,562 of record NW_026972136.1, on the reverse strand, counting down.
TATTATTTTATTTTTTTTCCAAAAACCTAGAGTTTTCGGGTAAAAACTCAACACGGATTCATAAACTACGCATAGAGGACTAAATATGTTATTTTAACAATTTAAAACCCATTTACTGTGTACAGTTTTGAGGTAACATCATCACATTGTTGGTGAGGATGATTAGACAAAAATTTGGTTAGCCTTTCTACCATCCACATGATATTTATAATACTGTGATAACCCAAACATTCCACCTTAGATTGACATATGAAAAAAATGAAACCCCGCGAAAAATTCAAAAATTCAAAATTTGGCTTTGGCTGTGATCATCTAACAAAATGGAATCCTACATTTTGTTATTGAAAAATGGCGGGATGCATTCAAAGGCAAGTGGTGGACTCCAAGGTTGGAAAAGTACCGCAAAATAAAACACCAAATTTATGGAGGACACAAAATTATTTATCCCTCCACTGACAAAAAAAAAGAAAAAAAAACTGCGAGCGAGGGTGATCCCAATGGGGGCCGGACAGAAATCGCTTCTCAGCTTAAAAAAAAAACAAAAACTTTGAATGACTTGGAATGAAATCAAATTAAACATTCTGAATCAATGCAAATATTTGAATATCATAAATTTAATAAAAACAAAGCAAAATCTGAAGTAAAGTAACTGGATGCAAATACACAAGTTATTACAGACGTGTGACGTTAAATTTAAAATGATGGCACTCAACAAGAGAACAAAATTTTTAATAAAAAACTATGCAGCGGCAGCGGCACCAGAGCGCTATAAGAGGATGGCGATCGAACTATGTCAATTTCATTCTAGAACCCAGCAAAAATACCCATAGGGGTCGTTTGGGGCTCTTGGCCGTGGCTGTTTTTCCACTGCAACGGTGATTCTATTCTATCGGCGAGCCTACCGCACAGCACCCCAATGACGAACATGCCGTGCTACCCAGGGGGTCGATTCTCGAACTCGTTCGAATAAGTTCCGCATACGCAAGTGACCAACTTTCGAGCGGTTTTGAAGATTCGGTATTCGCGAACCGTGCGCACACGTTGGTATACGCAAATGTTCGAGCGTATACGAACGTCAAGTTACGAGTGGGTAGATGCGATCGCATTTTGGTTTGCGAGTGGTGAAAGCTAACCTAAAACTCTGTTTGGTTTTGGTCGTTCTGTGTTAACGTCAATATAATATCTTTAAACCTGGTTTACAGAACCTCAATTAAATATTTAATTGCGATTTAATTTTTAACTCCGCGTTAAAGTACCATGTGACCGACTCTACGCCAATCAGACGTCGCTAATGGCCTTGTTAAATGCGCGATCAACTTAATCTCAGTTAAAATATTGTATAAACTGGCCCTTAATCTGCTATTTCTGTTAATATACATTAATAGAAAGGGTTACCATTCCAAAAATACACAAATTGTAATGTATCAATTTGATTGTGGGAATTTTATAATTTCATTTACAATTTTGACATTTGTGATGCAAATTTAAAAATTTTAAATTGAAACAGCCGATTTCTGTGTAGTACATATAATAGCTACATAAGTATGAAGAAACAACGCACTATTGCGATATTTTGGGTATTTTCTAATAATACATTAACACATTCTTATTATGGTTGTAACAATAATTTTTAGGTGACTGGCTAGCCACTGCGAACATTTCAAATACGGATACGTGCAGTTGTTTCAAAAATAAAAACTAAAATGACTTCTGAAAGATCATTTACTGTACAAAACGGTTGTAATAGTATGCATAAGTATACCTGAATAAACATCGGGTAACCAAACCCTAAGAATTTTCTATAAACTAGGAGAGTACACACAGTAATAAAGGTATTAATATGCAAATACCTGCTGGCTGTGGAGGTCCCACTCAAAAATAAACATTAAGTTTGTATCTGCATCATTGTAAAAAAATCACAAGAATTTGTATTAAATGTTGGAGCGACACCTAGTGTCGGCCGTGCGAGGCTTGCTCGTGTAGTCGCCTTCACGAGATGGCTATATTGCGCAGAGCGACACAGCGCCACTTGAAGACGCCATATTTTTAGACACTTCTGGTACGACCGTCCGCGTGGCTATCAGCCCGACCATGTTACGCTCGTCGAATATTCTCTTGTAATGTGCCACAATGTAATATACGTTAGTAACCGATTCCGTGGTGTTTTTATTTCCGCCAACATTAAATACGTAGGGTTGCATAAAATCGTAAAATTAACAATTTTTTTTTGATCACGATATTTTTGTTTTTTTAGTCTGTCAATTATTTGGAATTAAAATCCTGATTAAAATAGTAAGTATCCGACTTAATGTCATCCTTGAGTCGTACTTCTTAGTTTCGAACAATAAAGAGAATTTATTGTAATTTATATTGCAAAAAAGGATAATCTTTAAAATACAGTTTAAAAGAATCATCGTTCCATTTTGTTGGAAATATTGTATTTTAGTTAAAGTTCAACTTATTTTGATATAAATTTGCATTAAAAGGGCCGTAATATGCATATCATATTCCAAACTGTAAAGAAAACTTAAAAAAAAAACAATAATACTTCAAAACAATAATTTAAATCGAGCCAATCCTGTTAATACGTGTTTTGCTGCTTAATAAATTTGGAGGTAACAGATTAAAATAATCCTTCTTGGATTCAAACTCACCCCGCGTGAGTTCTGCCAACCATCGCATTTAAATATCCTCTGTATTTTGCCGCTGTTGCCATATCCTCGCTCGAACAGAGGCCTTCGTATGCGCATCGAGTTGCTATTCGCATTGGATCTCGTTCAAGAAGACGGATTTTCGTTTCGAATAGCATCTTGGCATGCGCATCTATTCGTATTCGCATCTTTGCGAACGAATTCGAGAATCGACGCCCAGGCCGTTACGGTCGAAAACTCGTGGGTTCTATACAAAGCCTGCATCCTTTGTGCAGATGGCGTGATAAATCTCGCCCGCCCGACTAGGAACCGCGCCCTCTGCTTCTGCCACTTATTTCGGTGGTATTTAAACTCAATTCCATTTCTGTGACTCTGATATGTATTAAACTACTCTTGGACAAGTGTCAAAGTTTCAAAAAGGCAATAAACCACATTTAAATTCGCCATACTAACTTGTGAAAGTTTAAACAACAAATAATTCTTATTTGAGATTAAGATTGGATATCAGATAATTTATATGATGGAAACATTCATTAGCAATATATTCACATAAAAAACTAGCAGAGATTTATAAAAACAAAAGATCTGGTGTGAAATAAACTTGTGCAAATAAAAATATTACGTGAGGTTAAAACTGCAAAGCACGGAAATTTACGTTCAATTTAAATTATACAACAAAGAAATATTGTATGAGGTGAACATTGCAAAGCTAACAAATTTATATGAGATTAATATTTGCCACACTTTATCAACGATTCAAACAAAGAGTTTACAATATGTTCAATTATGCTACACTTTATCAACGATTCAAACAAAGAATTTATATGATGTTACATTATGCCATGATCCAAGTGATTAGTTACTTAAAACAATTCGTTTTGAGGGTTAATATCGTGAACTGTTTATCCCAAACAAAACACATAATAAATAAACACAAAATGTATCAAGCGTTGCGAGGAAAGCTTCTCGGTGATGCAATTTTTAGCGTTGCGAGAAAGTTATCTCGGTGATATAGCTGTGCACGTTGCGAAAGAAATATCTCGGTGATGTGATGATGATACGATGATACTAACGATGATAACTAAGATAAAGAGAGAAATCCTTAATCCCCCCGTCCTACAGTCCACGATATTATGAATTTTACAGTCTTTTTCCACAGTGAAGCAACATTAGGTTCATTTAACTGCCGTAAATGAACTGTTAGCAATCTTGTGTGAAGAATTAAGAAGTGTTATAATGTAACACTTACGTATTAGCATCCAGAAACGTTATTCGTAATTTGGTAAACAAAAAAAAATCTCGCAAAATTTGTATCACACCTAAGGCTAGACAACCCGTTGGAAAGCTGTAGATTACAGTTTCGATCTTGTTGGATCTCATCAGTACAGCATATTCCATCGAGTTGTCTAGCATTCGTTGTGTTTCACATGTTAGTGAGATGCAAGTGTGGCGACCTATGTGTTTCCCCACTGTGCCGAAAGATTATTATAATTACATTTATTTGTAAGAATTTATGCTGTGAGTCTTCAACCGGTTACAATAATCCAATTTTATGGTGAATTTGTCATTGGATTTGTAAAATCGAAACCGAAGTGGTCATTGATGATCATTGATCACCAAAAATGAAGATTATTCTCTTATTAACTGATAAGTATTAATAAAACGAGCACGTGTTGATTTGTGTTTATTAAGCCGCTCACAAATTCATGTCTTACCTATTCGACTGTCTGTCTCGAAGAGGACGAGAGGACGAGTCCTTGCAAGAAACATCAGTACCTCCGCTATGCGCAGTCGCATTCCATAACATCTTATTATTAACCTACTTCCTACTTAACCTACTGTACACATTTCTATCTCATCTATGCTGTACACTTAATCTACGCCTTAATTAATACATTACATTAACAAAAATGACTTAAATGTCGGATTGAATCCCCGTTCTTCTATAATATTTGCTCCAAACGAAGTCATTTGGAAACATATGGTACCTTGTACCTTTGAGCGTTCGAAAGAAAATGTCGTGATTCTTGAGTTTCGCCTCGAAGCAAGGAATGCAATGGCTCAAGTAGCGGAGGCAACAGTGGCAATTTAACCTTTCCACGAGACAGCACAATCCAAGCGTTTCTTCAGCGAACTTAAATGCATCTACTGTGGCAATGGACACACACAACCTCTTCCTTCTTCTTCTGATTTTTGTTCTTCTTCTTCTTCAATTCGAACGAAAGGGTGCCAGCAAATTAACACTTGAAGCATTTCTTTTTACGGCTCGACGTTGTTGATCACTGTATTCTGCTCGACGAAAGAAAATTACTTACTTTTGGGGTAAAATATATATATATATTATCTGTTACCCTCTTTTACCCATTGGGTGTCGAGGGGGGAGACGCACCGAGCCGCTCAGATATGTATGGCGATCTTAGCCACCCATCCACAAAGTGACTGCGGACAGCGTTGCTTCATAAGCATTATCGCTGCGCAGCGCTAGGGGCTATCTGAGCCGTACTGCTCCCTGGGGTAAAATATCACTGACTCAATATCTGATTTTTTTGTTATTATTAAGTAGTTCATATTATTATTAAGTAGTTTTTGTTATTATTAAGTAGTTATTCTCACTTTAAATAGTTCTTTGTTTGTAGGTTAAGTAGAATACCGTAGAGCCGTGCCGTAGAGCGTATGCTATACTTCGCCCATATCTTTGTTTTTCTTTTTTTTCCCGTATCTCTTTCTTTTTTAATAAAGACTTTTATTATTATATTAAGACCCACCACTACCCGGAAATGACCGGCATTCAGGCAAGACTTCTATCATTACGAGTACTGAGACCAAGTAATGATATGCATTGATTAGATTAACAAAACAACTTTCGAGATTCTAGAATTACAGCATACAAATTAGTCTGCTATTATTTCTAATCTCACCCCATCCCCAAAAGTCTAGCGTAACTACCGATCATTTATCCGCGCATCATTTGGAAAGTGACCTACACTACTCTGACCTACTGGTGCTAATCTAATTTGACTGACATGATCAGACTGTTCGAGAAACTTACGAACAATATGACATGTTCCTAACAAAACAGCTTTTTGAATTTTGACAATTATTGAATCATTCAAATGCAAAGACTTTAAATTCTCAACTAAGCTATTTGGAACTACACCTACATTAGAGATAACTAAGGGTAGAATTGAAATTTTTTTAAGATTCAACATGGATTTCATTTCTATCGATAATTGTAGATATTTTGAAATCTTGGTGTGGTATGTTTGAATAATGTTGTTTGTGTTAGGAATAGCAATGTCAATGAGAATGGCTTCGTTCGTGTATTTTTTGATAAGTATGATGTCTGGTCTGTTAGCTGTAATGTTTAAGTCTGTAAGTATTGTGCGATCCCAGTATAATTTGTATTTGTTATTTTCAAGGAACGGAGATGGAATGTAAGTGTAATACGGTGTCGTATCTTCGATTAAGTTCATAAGTGTTGCTAATTCTTTGTGGATGATTTTGGCGACGTTGTCGTGTCTAGCTTTGTAGTCAGTTTGTGCTAGGATGCTGCAAGAAGAGATTATGTGCTGGATCGTTTCAGGTTTTGCTTTGCAGAGACGATAGCAGTCGTTTTTTATGTTCGGATCTTTGATGATGTATTTTTTGTAATTCTTGGTATTGATTACTTGGTCTTGAATAGCAAACACAAATCCTTCTGTTTCGGCATACAAACCTGATTTTTTTAACCAAATCAATGACATCTTATTGACATGAGTTTCTTCTAAGTCTTTGTAGAATTTTCCATGTAGTTGTTTTTGTTTTAGCCCACTTATTATTTTATCTATTGTGTGGGGGGTGTGGATTTCTTCGGTGTTCGACAGATTTAAAGATGTGTGGTTTAAATCTGCTCTTGTGATGGTGCGAAACATTTCATTTCTTTCTGCTCGTTTCAAGAAATACTTCTTCAAATCTGAGATTTGTCTCTGACATAAGTTTTCTAGGTTCTGGAAACCTCTTCCTCCATTCTGTCTTGGTAATGAGAATCTTTCAATCGACGATTTTGGATGATGCCTTCTATACTGTGTGAAGATTTTCCTTGTTGCGATGTTTAAATTTTCAAGATCAGTTTTCGACCATTTAATGACTCCAAAAGAATATGTTAGCAGTGGAACGCAGAATGTATTTACTGCTTTCATTAAATTTTTTCATTTAACTGTGTCTTCAATATTAATTTTAATCTCGCTAGGTATTGATCTTTCAACTGTGTTTTCGTTTTGGTATGATTGATGTGGGAGGATTGACAGAAACCCAGATATTTGTATGTATCATTTCGTTCTTGGGCTTCGATTATTTCGTTATTCTGGGTTATATGTGGTATTTGGTGTTGGACGTCTTTTCTGATTGCTTGGATCTTACATTTCTCAATACCAAAACACATACTAATATCACCGGAAAACTGTTCAGTCAGATTTAATAGGTTTGTTAACTGATTTTGTGTACTTGCATATATTTTTATGTCATCCATATACAGCAAGTGACTTATTCTGTTTTCTCTTTGTTTGTCAATTCTTATATTGAACCCATAATTGCAGCTGTTCAGGATATCGGAGAGGGGATTTATTGCTAAGCAGAACCATAATGGGCTAAGAGAATCGCCTTGAAAAATTCCTCTTCGGATCATTATTGGATCTGATTGAATTGTTTGTTCATTTAAGGTTATTTGGAGGGTGGTCTTCCAAAATTCAAATTTTGAGAAAAATGAAGATTTTAGTATCAATTTTGTATAATTCTAGAATTTTGCATAGCCAGGAATGAGGGACAGAATCGTAAGCTTTCTTATAATCAATAAAAGCAGTATATATGTTTCGGTTTTCTTTTCTAGCTTGTTCACAGATGATGGAATCTATGATTAATTGCTCTTTGCAATCAAAGGATCCTTTAATACATCCTTTCTGTTCTTCATTAATGATGTCAGAGTTAAAACAGTGTTGATAGATTTTTTGTGTAATGCATGAGGTTAATATTTTATAGATTGTCGGTAAACATGTGATAGGTCTGTATTTTGATAGATTTTTTGTGTCGTTATCTTTAGGTTTTAGGTATGTTACACCATGACATAAGAATGTTGGAAAGGAGGATGGGTCAAGAAGGAACTGATTTAAGTGATATAGTAAATGAATATGTACACAGTTTAATTTTTTTATCCAAAAATTATGGATTTTGTCTGGTCCTGGTGATTTCCAGTTGTGTGTCTTATTGATGGTATTTATTAGTATTATTATTATTTCAGAGTGGCCGGTTTTTTTCCATTTAGTTGAACTCTTGGAAAAAATGCCAAAATTGTACAATACATTTTACAACTAAGTTGTAAACTACGAAACCCATTATTCTGAAATTTCGCTCACACTTAAGTTTACCATCAACATGACAAGTGTAATACTTACTTAAAAACCTCCGACAAAAAAATCAACCATTAGTCTGAAATTGATTCACAAAGCTTATTTCTGCACCATTGCATTGGAGATCAATCAGAAATAAAACGAACTCTCTCAGTTGAGATGCCTCTAGCTTCGGCTAACTCACGCATCTTCATTCATTTGTCGGCCAAAATTATATTATGAACTTTGTCAATGATTTCTGGTATGACGACAGTTTTTGGTCCTCCAAAACGTGGTGCGTCTTCAACGGAAGCTCTCCTGCGCTTGAATTCATTAAGTCGAAAGCGAATGGCTTCATAAGAAGAATATGAATCGCCCAATGTAGGAAAAATCTTTTCGTGCATTTTTTGCGCAGTTTACCCTTCCAAAAAGGAGAACTGAATTTTTAAATAAAAAACACTCGACACACTAGCCGGGAGTTAATAAATTAAATCAAAATTCAGCTGTTCGTTCCTTCCAATGACTTGATGACGTCAATTCAAATTTTAAGTAAATCTGGCTTGAAATTTATAATAGTGTCTACATGTTCATGTATTTGTTGTTTAATAGCGTATCCATTATTTTGATATGCACACATACGTATGTAAAAACAAATTATTTGTTCCCTCTAGGACGTCATTGCAAAAATGCATTAAATAAATGTTTGTTAAAAAGTATGCCTCGAGACATCACTAGCCAATGAATCAATTAAGTAATTCTCTTGATTTCTAAAATTCTAGGAACACAGTGCCTATTTTTTTATTTAACATATCGAGCAACGTTTTTAGACAAGGTAGACAAGGCTTAGCTCCTTCTTGAGACCATCACGGTAAACAACACTGCATAGGATGGAGTCCTTGTAGGACGAACCGCATTTTTTCTGCCTGCAGCGTTTCACGATTTGAAAACATGGACGTAACACATTCGTCCCCTCAGAGTGTGTAATATAGTTAATGTAAGATGTGTTGCCTACCTATTGTGTACATATGTAACCATACTTTATATCTGAATAAAACCAGTATACTCCTGACTCTGAGTCTGAACAGACATCACATGGCGCTGCGACAAATTGTTTCAATTTAAACAAAATTAAAGAAGCAAAATACAGTAAAATGGAGAGAACACTTCCCCCGATGAATTTCACCGACAATTTGGCCGTCAATTGGCAAATTTGGAAACAACGATTTCAAACATACCTAATTGCGTCGGAAACAAATACGAAAGAGGAAGCAGTTCAATGCGCCCAACTACTCCACTTTATGGGTGAAGAGGCCCTGCACATCTATAATACTTTCACCATTGCAGACAATGAACGCAACAAAATTGCCGTTCTACTGGAAAAATTTGATAATTACTTTATCCCCAAAACAAATGTAACATACGAAAGGTATAAATTCGTTAATCTCAGACAGACCCCACAAGAATCCATTGAACAGTTTACCACACAATTAAAGAATCAAGCAAACAAGTGTGAATTTGGAAATCTAAAGGATGACATGGTAAAAACGATATTAATATCAGGCATACAAGACGAAATACTACGGGAAAAACTTCTATACCAACAAAACAAAAACCTACAAGACGTAATCGAAGCCTGTATTTTATGGGAAAATACAAAATTACAGAGTCAAGATATGCAAAAACAAGTTCATGAAATACAACAAAAACGAGGAACTACGTTCTCACACAAAATGCAGCCAAGGTCAAAGACTACAGTTGCACCAAAAGTAACACGTCATCAACAAGCTGTGGAAACAAGAATCAACAGGTCAGTGCAAGATCGTTTCATCACTAATTGCAATAAATGTGGCAAATCACACAAAATTAATAACTGCCCAGCTTATGAAAAAATCTGTAATTTCTGTAAAAAGCTCAATCATTTTTCTGTAGTTTGTAAAGCTAAATTACGTAAATCCTTGCATGAAGTAAATACAAAACAAGAAAATGACAATAAAATAAAATTTTCCATTGACAGTGTAAACTATAAAAACAACTCATGGACTGTAAATTTACAAATACACAACATAAATTTAATATTTAAGGTAGACACAGGAGCTGATGTTAACATTATGTCATTACAAACATTTAATAAATTAGGTCTAAGTTTGTCAATAATAAAAAAATGTATGAATAAATTATATGATTATAACGGTAATCTGATACCTACAATAGGAAAATGTATCATTACTTCTAAATTTCAAAACAATGACTATGAAATTGAATATTTTATAGTAAAAGGTTATAATCACAGAAACATTTTAGGTTTAAGTACGTCTGAAAGGTTAGGCTTAATAAATCGTATAAATTTTGTTAACCTAAATAATCATTATCAAACTTTGTTAGCGAAGTATAGTTTGGTTTTTGAAGGCATTGGCATGCTAGGAAAGCCGCATAGCATCGAATTAAAAGAAAATGCACAACCAGTTTCGCACCCAATAAGAAAAGTCCCATTTGCAATTGAGGAACAATTTAAACAATATCTAAAACATTTGGAAGATAATAAAATAATTGAAAAAGTACATGGTAGTACAGACTGGCTCAATTCATTTGTAATAGTCAAAAAATCAGATGGATCGCTTCGCATTTGTCTAGATCCGAAAGATCTCAATAGAGCAATTAAGAAGCAAAAATTTAAAATTCCGGTCATAGACGAAATTATGAAAAACTTAAAGGATTCTAAATATTTTACAACACTAGATGCAACTACTGGGTTTTGGAATATTCCACTTGATGAAAAAAGTAGTGATTTATGTGTTTTTGGAACTCCTTTTGGCCGCTACAAATTTAAACGTATGCCCTTTGGCATTACTACTGCGAGTGAAGTTTTTCAAGAAAAATTTCAACAACTTTTTCAAATGGAAGGAGTAGAGGTCTATATTGATGACATTCTCATACACGGAAAAACCAAAGAACAACACGACCAACGTTTAGAAGCCGTGTTAAAAATAGCACAAGAACAAAACATCAAATTTAATAAAGAAAAATGTCGAATTGGCCTACAAGAAGTTACATATTTAGGTTATAAATTTTCAGGCAGAGGGGTTGAAATAGATGAAGAAAAACTCAGTGCCTTAAAAGAGATGCCATCACCAAAATGTAAGAAAGATCTTCAAAGATTTTTAGGACTTATTACATATGTAGGAAGATTCATTGAAAATCTTTCAGAAAAAACTTATTTGTTAAGACAACTTTTAAAAGAAAAGAATTCATTTGCATGGGAAGAAGAACAAGAAAAAGCGTTTCAAGAATTGAAGAATCTTTTGATGCAACCTCCTTGTTTACAATTTTTTAACGTAAACCTTCCAGTCACAATTTCTGTAGATGCATCCAAAAATGGTTTAGGAGCGGTGCTAATTCAGAACGGGTCACCTTGTGCATATGCATCAAAATCCATGACATCTACTCAAACGAAATATGCACAAATCGAGAAAGAACTATTAGCAGTTTGCTTCGGAGTGGAAAAATTTCACCAATACATATATGGACAAAAATTTACTGTGGAAACTGACCATAAACCACTCATACCCATTTTTAAGAAAAGTCTAAATGATTGTCCAGCTCGTCTTCAACGTATGCTACTGTCACTTCAAAAATATGACATTGAAATCAAATACAAACCTGGAAAAGAACTAATTATTGCAGATCATTTATCGAGATCAATGTCACCAAAAGTATATCAAGAAAAAATGGACTTAGAATGTCAAATTTGTCTAATAAATGATCGCATAGAAATCAGTGACGAACGCTTAGAAGAAATGATAAGTGCAACAGCTGAAGATATGGAAATGCAAGAACTGAAACAATACATAGAAAACGGATGGCCACAAAACAAAAGTAAAGTACCAGACAACATCAAAAAGTATTATAACTTCAAGAATGAATTATTCCAAGGAATGGGTTTAATCTATAAAGGAAATAAAATAGTAATACCCTACAAAATGCGCACTAAAGTCTTAAATAGCATTCACACTGGTCACTTCGGAATAAATAAATGCATTCAACGAGCAAACCAAGCAATCTACTGGCCAAACATGAATGTAGAAATAGAAAATTTTGTCAGCAAATGCCAAATATGTCAACAATATAGTCGAAACAATACAAAAGAACCACTAATATTACACCAGATTGAAAAAATTCCCTGGTTCAAAGTTGGAATTGACATATATGAATTGTATGGAGAAGTCTATTTACTCGTAGTAGACTATTATTCAAAATATGCTGAAATTGCAAATCTTAACAGAAACATGACCTCAACCTCAGTTATAAAACATCTGAAATCTATTTTTGCTAGACATGGAATACCAGCTATAGTAGTCTCAGATAGTGGCACACAACTGATTAGTCAAGAACTACAAAAATTTGCAGAAGAATGGAAATTTCAAATACACCCTAGTTCTCCATATCACCAACAAGGAAATGGAATGGCAGAAAGAACCATTCAAACTGTCAAAAAACTATTAAAGAAAACAATCGAAACAAAAGCAGATATTGAACTTGCCTTACTAGCTTATCGAAACACACCTGTATATGGCACCTACACACCATCACAAATTCTAATGGCAAGATTACTTCGAGATAACGTACCGAGATCAAAACATCATCTTGAACCTCAACTAATCGAGCGAAATAAATTTCATAAAGAAATGGAACAAGCCAGACAGAAACAAAAGAAATACTACGACAGAAGTACTAAAGAGCGACCAATTCTAGAGAATCTTATATATTATCAGGACAAACCTGGCACTCTATGGAAAAAAGGAAAAATAGTGAAATCACTCAACGATCGTTCCTATCTTATACAAACGGAGGAGGGTAAAACCCTACGAAGAAACAAACAATTTCTCAAACGTAGAAGGGAGGAAATAGATATAGGAACGAATATTGAGAATGATATCGGTACCAATGAAGAACAAGACAGGGTACAACAACATGCAACCTTAGTTGTGCCAATTCCTCCGAATAATCGAATATCACTTCAAAATAGACCGCATAGAACGATTAAGAAAAATCCAAAGTATTTTGGTCCCCAATTTGTTAATTCCTAAGTTAGTAATAATTTATGTCTTGTATACATACATTAGTGTCATTGTGTTATTATTAGTATTAGTTTTATAAAAAGAAAGGGAGATGTAATATAGTTAATGTAAGATGTGTTGCCTACCTATTGTGTACATATGTAACCATACTTTATATCTGAATAAAACCAGTATACTCCTGACTCTGAGTCTGAACAGACATCACAGAGTGCATCATGTATGGTTGCTAACACCAACATACACAAGCGTCACCCCACCGTCCCCACCTCCAAACGCAATTCGTTGGAGGCCATTAAAGTTGCTTGTCCTCGTATCGATCTAGCTAGTTGCCGCCAGATGAGTCGCACCAGTTCGCGTTGCTTGCGTTGAATCATCACAAGGTCAAACAGTTATTTACGGCTTACATAAATGGCGAGACAAAAGTGGAATAGTGACGAAATCTGCAAGTTCTTGGATATTTACGAGCAATTCGACATACTGTGGAACTCGCGACTCCCAGACTACGTCAACAAACACAAGCGGGAAATAGCCCTCGAAAAGCTACTGCACGTGATAGCACAAAGCGGACTGGGCCATTTCAACGTGGAACAACTACGAAAAAAAATCAAGTCTATTCGAACCGTGTATCGCATGGAGCTGCTCAAAATTCTCAAATCGCAAAACAATTACAAACCGAAGCTGGTGTGGTTTAAAAGAGCTAACAACTTTTTGCGGAGTGTAATGACTGACGACGCAACTTTACCTGTTAATTCTGTGTCGGTTTCTGATCCGCTGCATGTAGAGGCTACAGTCAAAGAAGAATCTAACGATATCACAGTAGCTGACGATGACGACGACGAACTGATGGATCTACAAGAAACAGAAACGTGCAGTTTGCCAGCTATTCCTTCAACTTCGGTCAACAAGTCGACAGAAGATGAATTCAGTGTATTTGCTCGACATGTGGCAATGCAGTTAAGAATGTTGCCTCTAGTCAAGGCTTTGCATTTAGAGACTGAGATTCAAAAACTTATTGCAACAGAAAGAATTTCTTGTTTATCAAATATTAAAATAGATGATGGAGTGAAGTTCGTTGACGAAAAATAAATGTTTTAACATTTATCTGCATTACCTTTTTTTGGTAATAGTGTCGATCCTCATAAATACGCACATCGTAAACTTTGTATATTTGTTATCGGTTATAACATAAATGTAAAAAATGCTTTACCTAAACTGATTCTTGTTGATAAAAATAAATGATACTGTAAAACCTATCAATCCAAACTTCTTTTTCACAAAAATGTGTAAACAAGGAACAAGGTGTTTGAAGTAATAGTAGTCGATGAGTAGTCGTTTTATTTATGCGATATTTCACTGTCATTCGTTTTTCACTGTTGGTGAACGTGAAAATGACAACTCGTTTATCTTTCACCATCTGCAGTAAGTTATTTAAGCTTAAAATCACATAACCTACAGAAGCTGGAACAGAAATGATGTGCTCTTAATGCGTTTGATCTTCAATCTGCAATGTAACATAGAATCTACGCTAAAAGTCTCTGATGAACAAACGGTTTCCATGTATTGTGATATGAATCATTAACGCCTACCAATCCGAAATAAATTAATAATGACTAAGTCGTAGTTATAAAGTTTATATGCTTTGTGATTCACGTTTTGGGGCGATTTTGTGTTCAAACATTCATGATTAAGAATTCTTTCTTACTACAATTTGAAGTCAAGGGTAGGGACTATATCATTTGTCAAAATCAGACTTATCTCGGCAAGTACTGCCCCTCCCCCCCAAGCGCCCTTTATTTTCTTAGAGAGTAGGTCATTTGCCAAAATCGGTTTTATTTTGCCAAGTACTAGCCCCGCCTACACGCCCTTTATTTTCATAGGGAGGATGTCATTTGCCAAAATGAGTCTTATCTTAGCAAGTACTAGCGGGTACGCGGGGCTAGTACTTGCTAAGATAAGACGATTTTCCTAAATGTTTTTTTGCTAAAAGTTTTTCGTTGTTGATCTACAATTTAAAACCATGCTGATGTTCTGGTATGTAACTTTTCACTACAGGATAGGTATAAGAATGTGGAATTAATTCAAAAATCTTAGAAAAATTGGAAAGGAGGGAAAACGGTCTGCAATTTTCAACTTTATCATCACCGAACATCAAAACAGGACAGATCTTAAATTCTTCTTACTTTGTAAGGAAAACCCCTGTTTCAAGAGATTTATTAAATATTAATAGGAGTGGTTTAAAAATTGGGCACTTACAATCCTTGATTATGAGGCTTGGGATCTGATCAGAACCTGATGCCATACCTTGTTTCAGTCTTTTTTAACAAGTACTAGGCCCGCCCACCCGCCCCGTATTTTCCCAGAGGATATGTCATTTGCCGAAATAAGTCTAGTACTAGCCCCACCCATCCACCCTTTACTTTCTTAGAGGGTATGTCATTTGCCAAAATCAGTCTTACCAGGTCCTAGCCCCACAAAATCGGCCTCTCTTTTCTTAGAGGGTGTGTCATTAATTTGCCAAAATCGGTCTTATTTTAGCAGGTACTAGCCCCGCTCACCCGGTTTCTCTTTTCATATCAGGTATCTCATTTGCCAAAGTCAATTTTATCTTAGCAGGTATTAGTACCGCCCACCTGCCCCCTATTTTCTCAGAGAATATGTCATTTTCCAAAAGAAGACTTATGTTAGCGAGTACTAATACCTACTAAGATAAGATTGATTTTGGCAAATGACATATCGTACAAGGAAATAGAGGGCCGGTGGGCGGAGCTAGTAGTTGCTAAGATAAAACTGAACAAATTAAAATAGGCACTAGAATAAAGAGGAGGCGGACGGAAGGAGCTATTGCTTGCTTATAAAAGTCTCTGCAGGAAAAGTTAAACCTCGCCCCGCCCACCCGCCCGTTCTCTTATTTTTCTTCTAAAATAAAAAATAAATTTTAATCTAAAAAGTATAACAAAAATTATGGTTAGCCAATTGTTTTTCTTTTTTAACAGCCCCACTCCCATTCTATAGAAGAACATATAATTAACCCCCACCCACCCACCCCGCCTCAATTTCAGTGATTCATTTTATCTGCTCTGAATGAAAGTGGATCCTATATAGAAGAGAAATAAAATTAGTTTTTAAAATGAGAAGAGCGTGGGTGGGTGGGCGTGATTAGTAGCTTCTAAGACAAGACTGATTTTGGCAAATGACATATCTTACAATGAAGGAGAGGGCGGGTGGGCGGGAGTAGTATCTGATAAGGTAAGATTGATTTTGGCATATGACATATCCTACAAAGAAGGAGAGGGCGGGTGGGCGGGGCTAGTAGTTGCTACGATAAGACTCAACAGTATAAAGAGTAGCCACTTGATATTGTGGTGACCGAATTGAAATCAAAGTTTTCGCTGTGAAATTAATTAACAGCGGCTCGAAATCACATTTGAATAATTTGAATTTGAAAGAAAAAAAAAATCAAACACAAAAAAAGAAATCGTTAAACATAGGCAACCAAGTGCACGGTAACGCTTGCAGGATAGTTGGACGCTAGGAGGATTTTAGTGAGAGGGTTGGTTGGTTGATTGGTAGACAGAAGGCAGCATGTTGAAAGCGGGAGGGATTATCTTTTACATTATACTGCGAACTGGCGGGGGGTTAAAATAATTTGTTCCCTTAGGCGGTTATCATGGTTATTATCATCGTTATATTGATTACATCATCGAAGCTTGTCATCGCAACGCTAAAGATTGATTACATCATTGAGGCTTGTCCTCACAACGCTACAGATTGATTACTTCATCGAGGCATGTCCTCGCAACGCTTGAGATTGATAACATCAACGAGGCTTATTCCTCGCAACGCTAAAATATACACCATCGAGGTATTCCCTCGCAACAATAAAATTACATCACCGAGACGCTTATTCCTCGCAACGATGATTGGATATTTTTGTGTCTGTTTATTATGTGTTTTGTTGGGGTAATCAGTTCGCGGTATTCTAAACTCTTAAAGTAAATTGTTTTTTTTTAAGTAACCAATCCCTTAGATCATGAAATAATTTGACATAATGTAAACTTTTTGTTTGAATCGTTGATAAAGTGTGGCAAATATTAATCTCATGTAAATTTTATTAACTTTGCAAATTTTCACCTCATACAATATTTGTCTATCTCACAATTTTAACTTCAGTAATTTTCTTTGTTGTATAATTTTAATCGAACGTAAATTTCATGCTCTGCAGTTTTAATCTCACATAATACCTATTTTTATTTGCAGAAGTATATTTCACACCAGATCTTTTATTTTAAAAATCTTTACTAGTTTTGTTTTGTAAATACTTTGTTGATGAACGTTTCTATCATATAAATTATTTGATGTCCAATTTTAATATCACATAAGATTTATTTGTTGTTTAAAATTTCACAAGATCGTATGGCAAATTTAAATGTTGTTTATTGCCCTTTGAAACTTTGACACTTGTTCAGTTATTACTAATATCCGAGTTGTAAGACATTGAACATTTAAAATGGAATTGAGGTTGTCAGCTTGACTTCACCCCTAGTTTTCCATCGAAACGGCCTGGTTAGGACGGCATGTTCGTCATGGAGATGTGCGGTGCGGTAGACTTGCCCATAGATAGAATCACCGTCGCGGGGGAGACCAGCCCGGACCGGGAGCCCCAAACTCCGCTTATGCTACAACGCCCCAGGGGTACTTTTGTTGTGCCCCTGTTAACTGCCGTAACTTTAAAATCTGACGCCACACGCCCGTAATAACTTGTGTATTTGCATCCAGTTACTTTAATTCCAATTTTGCTTTGTTTTTATTAAATTTGTGATATTCAAATATTTGCATTGATTTCAAACTGATGTATAGGATTTGGGTTTGTTCGTTTTTCATTTGTGTATGTCTGTCAGTTTGCGAGTGTCTTTTCTTTCAGATTTTTATAGTGTTTCATTTGAAATGTAATATGTCCGTGAATATACGATAGGGAGTTTTGGGGCTGAGGAGTGAATGCGAGATGGCAAGTCCGTATCGCATTCACTCGCAGCTTCTTTCCTCCTGAGAGGGGTGCCATCTTAGCCCCTCCCAAAAATGTTGTCTATTATTTTTTGTGTTCTTTACTCGCACGCAGTGTATGCTCACTTGTATGAAAGAACGTCTTCCCGCCATGTTTAAAAAAAACACACAACGTAGGTTAACATTTTGTTAGACGATCACAGCGAAGGTCAAATTTTGAAATTTTGAATTTTTCGCGGGCCTTTCAATTTTTTTCAAGGTCAATTTAAAGGCGGGAAGTTTGGGTTACCACAATATGAACCTCTTGCCCGATACTCTAACAATTAAGAATGTAGTCGACATATATAAACAAGTTTGTTGCAGTTGAACGCTTTTCAAAAAATCCATGCTGTACTTTCAAAGATTTTAGAAACAGCTGATAAAATTAAGACAAGACGGTAATTTTCAGTGTTAGCAATTGAGCCTGATGTATGAATGGGAACAACGTAAGTACGAGTATGTTTCCAAATTGTTGGAAAAGTTCCATTATTAAGGGAAGCGTTAAAAATGATATATGTATTTGGGAAAACTGAAAGAAAAAAATCGAGGACAAACTCGAAAAAGCAGATTGTATCATCGAAGCAGTAAAAGTGTGCAATTGAGCAGTTTTAGTTTTTATTTACAATTCGTTTTCTTGAAATTAAATATATTTACGACGGATGAGGTAGAATTTTCATTGTCAGCTGAATAATATTCATCAAGAGGATCAAATTCAATAGAAGTTGATTTATCAACAGGATTTTCGAACGTGTTATGACCACAAGAGACTTGGCCTGGAATTCTAGTTTTACCTTTTTTAGCATTGATGTAACCCTAGAATTAAATGTTGTTAATATATGCCTTTGGACCGTCGAGAACTTTCTGGTCTTACGCCGATGATGATTCATCTTCAATGCGACCGAGCGACGGAACGCTAAAGAAACGCCTGGAAGCGGAAGTAACGGAGTGACTTGAATATACTGTAGATGGAAGTATGGGTTTTAAATAGAGGCCACCTTCAGGAACGATTATTATTCAACTATTTGAGTAAAGAGAAGTTGCGCCGAAATTATTTTATACAGTCGTGTAAATTCGAGTTAGTAAGAAATAAATTGTTGAGTTTAACCCACGCCGATGTTATTCACCGAACAAACGTAACAGTATGTTCTTATATAAATGTGGCGCGTCAGCAGCAAAACAAACATTCTTACCTTCGTCGTTTGGATTAACTATTGAATTTTGGAACTGCCTTTTCGTACTTTTGATATCAAGAGTCTTCCACATTGTTCGGTTGGAAGCTCCCATGTCCGACGTTACATTAGCTAAATTTAAACAGACAACGATAATTTCTTTTACAATTCTATGTAGATAATGCGTCTTCGTCTCTGGAATCTCGAGTAAAATGATAACATACGATTTGTTTCCATCGTAAGCTTACACCTCCTAAATCCTAACATAAAAACCAAAACATGTGTAGCGGCTTCATTTAAATATGTCAATGTTGTATTTCCCAACAGTAATGAGGATCCTGGACACTATTTTTTACCTGGTACGCAGCAGACGACGACCATTCTCTTCAACGTTTATGTGCTAAAAAATAACTAAAAATTGTCAAAACATGACTCAAAAAATCATCCACAGCCAGTATAAAATTTACTTTTAACGTTTCGTGTCACAACTCTTTTCTAAAGTACCTATATTTAGGGACTCTAATATAATCTAATTCTAGAAAATGCACATTTCGACTGCAAATTTAAATTTGTTTTGATAACTTATTGGCGCCAATTTACCGTGAGTCAGTTAAAGAGCAAACGTGCCATATTTCAATAAAAATGAATACCTTAATGAATAAACATACTGCAAGGTCGTAAGTACACCTAAAATCTATATCTAAAAATAGCCAAACGAATTTAAAATGAGAATGCAAATTCAAATCTGAAGTTGCCTTCTACATGGTCTTGCATATTGGCATTTGTCATATTTTTCACAAGTATGTAACGGAATTCACAAATATGCATCTTTTTCATTCATGTTTAGGTACCGCAAATTCCTGTCGACGACATACGCTGATTAATTAGGTAAATAATGTTTACTGCTACTATTTTCCGTTAAAATTGAACACAATAAAAAAAATGTGCCTGGTTGGAGTGTGTTGCAGAACACTTTAGTTTTACTTTACGACGTAGATTTTAACATTAGATGAGTCACTGGTTTCCATAGAAAGGTGTTGTGTCGCATTATCGGACAAGATAACATTTAGGTGGAATATATGATATCACAGGTTTTGTTAAATCAGGGCCACACGTGATATTTACTTCCTTCGCTTTATTTTCTACGCTGCAATCTGTCACCTTAGCTGTTCAAGTTGAACTAATTGTCAAATGTGATAAAAATCAAAGTTGTAGGCGAGTTTCTCACGTAGTAAAAAATTTTATTCCACAGTAATATTTACATGCTCTTCTTCCGTTTCACAGTTGATGGATTTATGAAATATATTTTACATATTTTTGATAATTCGCGAACGTACTGTGTCTGTTGCTGCCTATATTGCTTTACAAGCAACACACTACATATACGAGTTTATAAAGAATGTACAGTAAGAATACTATGAGAAGAACATGTTGAGTCATCACAGTCTATCATTTACGCTTAACCAATGGTATTCTGAAAAAGAGGTATTCTAACAAGTAAATTTTCCCATGACTTTTTAGTGCTAAAAGGAACTGATCAGACTAAAGTTCAAAATACACTCAAAAATCACGAAACGAAAGATGGAACGAAACACTGAACACACGCTTTTACGTCTGCTACGATATTTTATTGGTGTGTTCTTCTCAAAGTATTTACACTCTAGTGTCATATTTGTGCCCAACGTTATATTCTGAAAATAGCTTATTTATACACAATTTAATCCATCTGACGAAAATTGTGTTAAAGATTACATTTACTTTATCTAAAATATTTTGACGTCATGGATTTTTTCGTTATCTGGATTACAATAGTGACAAAACACCCCATTCACAGAATTTTTTTATTAAATCAGCTCTCATTAGTAACAACATATACATCTCTTACACACAAAATTTAAAAATTCTTGCCACGCCCATGCTCCAAATAACTAACAAAGATTCAAATTGATTATCACACAGTGTTAAAATATCAGAAATTTCTGCAGCACGAGCCGCGCAAAAATTAGGCAACTGCCGACAATATCCTCTACAATCAGTTTGATTTAGTATAAAAATTAGTAACCCTAACGAAACTCCAGTGTTAAAATGAGGTAACTAACGCAATACTGAAATTTCATTGTTCAAAGTCCTTGGAAAAAAAAACAATCGGACGTAGTTCGCCAGTCTCGTTGTAATCTACATTCTACCGCTGATCTACGATTAGTAACAGCAAATTCAATAGACACTTAAGAAACCTGCTTCACACTCGAACAATCTTCGCTATCTCTGATCCCCGATTTGTAGTCATCCAACTCTTGCGCACACTCTTGTAACAACATCATGTGGTCCATTTTTTCCACCGTGTTCTTCAACTCGGACTCCCACACACCGTCCATGCTCTCGCCTTCGCCTCCGTTGACCGGTCTCACAGCCAACTCCTTAAATTTAACCTTCAAATCGTCCAAATCCTCGTAGAGATTCTCCCTCTCGTCCTTCTCGCTCACGGCCGAAGAATTCGTACCACTCATCGAACCACAACTCCTCAGTTCGCATTTATCCAACTCTAAATTGAAGTCTGGCAGTGTAGAATGTTTGTTCGTTAGTTCTTCGTGAGATGGCACTAGTTCCGCTCCGACGCCCGGCTCCCTGGGTCCTCGAAGCAGTTCCTCGGTGATGCTTCCTCTTTTCATGTGGATTTCGTTCGATATCTGTTCTAGTTGTTTGAGCGTTTGCGAATAGGAAGTTTTGGCTTTGACGATGTCGCGTTTTATTGTCTCGATTCGGTCCTTTTGGGTGTTGAGTTGACTTTGACAGAGCGACTTCTCGTCGAAGTACGGTCGAGATTTAATGATGGATTTCTGGAGGCGGCTTTCGAGCTGTTTCACGCAGTCTTCGGCTGTTTTGAAAATTGTCGCGCGCCGCTGGTGCTCGCGACCGCTTTCGGCTTTTTGATTCTCGGCTTCCATAACCTGAAACAAACATTGCACTTTTTACTAGTTTGAAATGTGAATCAGAATACCCAACTACTTTCAAAAGAAACTAAAAAACTATTAGTTAAATGTTATTATTTTTAATTAATTAATTAATAATTACTTAACAAATTCTGTGTTAAACTCGTTTTAAATTTTAACTCTAATTGCAAAAAATAATTGTAAAAGTAACTGAATTACTCAAAAAAAGTAATTTGTTACAATTACTCATAACAGTTTTTGAAAAGTAATGCATTACAATTACTCATTACTTGAAAAGGAATTGAATTACAATAATGAATTACTTGTAATTGATTTACTTCCAACCACTGTACTAGCTCCACCAGTCCGCCCTCCGCTTTCTTAGAGAATATGTCATTTGCCAAAATCAGTTTTAGCTCAGCAGGTAATAGCCCCGCCCACCAGTCCTCTCTTTTCTTAGAGGGTATTTGATTTGCCAAAATCACTCTTATCTTAACCAGGTACTAGCCCCGCCCACCCACCCTCTCTTTTCTTAGAGGGTATGTCATTTGCCAAAATCACTCTTATCTTAGCAGGTACTGGCCCCGCCCACCCACCCTCTCTTTTCTTGAAGGGTATGTCCTTTGCCAAAATCAGTTTTATCTTAGCAAGTTCTCATGCCTAACTTTTACTAATTTTGAACGAAATGAAGAAGAAAGAAGACTCAAAAAGGTAGAAAAATTTTAGTAAAGAGCCAAAAGAAAAGGAAAAAAATGAGGAAAAATCGAAGGAAACAAGGCAAAGGAAAAGAAATAAAGGTACTGTTTTGGAATGTCCAAGGGTTGCGAAAACAGGAAAAGGAGTTCTGGGACTACGTGGGAAAATTTGATGTGGTGGGGCTGGTAGAGACATGGGTACAAAGAGAAAACTAGGATAAATTTGAAGAGACACTACTACAAGAATATGTGTGGGAGTGTCAAGGGGCGACAAAGGAAAAGAAAAAGGGGATAGCAAGCGGTGAAATAGTAATGGGAAATCGAAAAGAAATGCAAGAATTGGAAAAGGGAAGTAATAATAAAAACGGACTAATGAAGAAAGTAATACAGCTGGATAATAATCGATGGAAAATAATAATCGTTTATAGCAAGAAAATGGAGGAAACCAAGATAAACATAGAAAAGGAAACAAAAGAAAAAGGACATGGAAAGATACTTATAGGAGGGGAGTTTAACGCAAGACTGGGCGATAAGAGGACAAGAATAATAGATAAAAAAAGGGGAAGAAATGAGGATCAAAAGACAAAGCAAGTAACAAAGAACGGATAATATTGTGGAAGATAATAGAAGAAATAGGACTGAATTCAAATAAGGACGACAAGGCTAAGAATAGGGATATGATTTGGCAAATGAAACGGAAAAAGCGGAACAAGAAAACAGCTTCGACGAAAATTGGCACTTGGAACATACAAATAATGCTAGGAGTAGGAAAAATGGAAGAAATAGCAAGGGAAATGAAAAATTATAATACTGGAATACTAGCTTTACAAGAAATAAGATGGAGCGGCGAAGGGAAAGTCGACAAAGAGGACTTTACACTATTGTATGCCGGAGAAGATAAGCAGGGAAGAAATGGAACAGGATTTATGATAAGCAAAGAATATAGAGATATGATAATAGATTTTAAAAGGACTAATGGTAGAATATCTATGATAAGAATCAAAAATAAGATTGCTCACATTACACTAGTAAATGTATATGCCCCTACGGAAGATGCAAGCGAGAACGATAAAGACAATTTCTATGGCCACTTAGAGAGAGCATGTGAATCAATACCAAAACATGAGCAAGAAAAAGGCAAGAGAGAATTATAGGAGAAAATGTGAAAAAAGAAAAAGAGAAAAACGAGAAGAAGAAGAGAAGACAATAAAGTCCCTGGGAAAATGGAGTGAGCCGTTCTTGATTTATTCAATAAAATAAACTGGCACATTCATAATTTTTTCATTTATGTCATTTGCCAAAATCAGTGTTTCTTACCAAGTACCAAGTGCCCGCCCACCCACCCTTTACTTTCTTAGAGGATGTCATCTGCCCAAATCAGTCTTATCAAGTACTAGCCCCGCCCACCCACCCTTTACTTTCTTGGAAGGTATGGCATTTGCCAAAATCAGTCTTATCTCACCAAGTACTAGCCCCGCCTACCCACCCTTTACTTTCTTGGAAGGTATGTCATTTGCCAAAATCGGTCTTTCTTACGAAGCACTAGCCCCACCCATCCACCCTTTACTTTCTTAGAGAGTATGTCATCTGCCAAAATTAGTCTTATCTTATCAAGTACTAGCCCCGCCCACCAACCCTTTATTTTCTTTGAGGTTATGTCATCTGCCAAAATCAGTCTTAGCTTATCAAGTACTAGCCCCGCCCACCCACCCTTTACTTTCTTGGAAGGTATGGCATTTGCCAAAATCAGTCTTATCTTACCAAGTACTAGCCCCGCCCACCCACCCTTTACTTTCTTGGAAGGTATGTCATTTGCCAAAATCAGTCCTATCTTACAAAGTACTAGCCCGACCCTCTATTTTTTCACAGGATATGTCATTTTTTCCATTTTTCAATTTTAAGATATTTTAATTTTTCGTTGTTTTCAATTTTGTGATTTTTCGTTGTTTTCAATTTTGTGATTTTTCGTTTAATCACTTTTAAGTTTTCGTTGTTTTCATTTTTGCCACTTTTCGTCTCTCAATTTTTAATTTTTCGAGTTTGCAGTTTTTAGACTTTTACAAATTGGTGAATTTGTCGATTTTCTATTTCTTGAATTTCAATTTTTGAACTTTTCGATGTTTCATTTTTGGAGTTTTTCAATTTTTCAGTTTTCAATTTTTGGTTTTGCGATTTTTCGAATATGTATTGGATTTTTAATTTTTCAATTTTTCGATGTTTCAGTGTTCAATTTTTAGATTTTCCATTTTTGATTATACAATTTCTCGGTGTTCCGATTTTCCAATTTTTCGGTTATTTAATTTCTAAGTTTTTCAATTTTTCAAATTTTTAATATTTTCCTATTTTTGAACTATTTTCCGATTTTTCAATGTTCGGTTATTTTAATTTTTCGTCCTTTGAATTTCGCGATTTTTCGTTTCTCAATTTTTAATTTTTCGATTTTTCATTTTTGATTATACAATTTTTCGGTATTCCGACTTTTCAATTTTTCGATTACATATTTAATTTCTCGGTTTTTGACTTTTTCAGATTTTTCGGTTTTTCAGTTTTTAGATATTTTAGTTTTTCGTTGTTTTCAATTTTGAGATTTTAAATTTTTAAAATTTTTCGAATTCTTTAACTTTTCGATGTCATTGTTACAATTTTTTGATTTTTCAATATTTTGCTTTTTTTTATTTTTTCCGATTTTTGAACTATTTTCCGATTTTTAAATTTTTGGTTAGTTTAATTTTTGTATGTCATCTGCCAAAATCAGTCTTATCTTATCAAGTACTAGCCCCGCCCACCCACCCTTTACTTTCTTGGAAGGTATGACATTTGCCAAAATCAGTATTATCTCACCAAGTGCTAGCCCCGCCCACCCGCGCTTTACTTTCTTGGAAGGTATGTCATTTGCTAAAATCAGTCCTACTTACGAAGTACTAGCTCCGCCCACCCACCCCCTATTTTTTCACAGGATATGTCATTTTTTCCATTTTTCAATTTTAAGAGATTTTAATTTTTCGTTGTTTTCAATTTTGTGATTTTTCGTTGTTTTAAATTTTGTGATTTTTCGTATAATCACTTTTTAATTTTTCGTTGTTTTCATTTTTGCAACTTTTCGGCTCTCAATTTTTAATTTTTCGAGTTTGCAGTTTTTAAATTTTTACAAAGTGGTGAATTTGTCGATTTTCTATTTCTTGAATTTCAATTTTTGAACTTTTCGATGTTTCATTTTTGCAGTTTTTCAATTTTTCAGTTTTCAATTTTTGGTTTTGCGATTTTTCGAATATGTATTAGATTTTTAATTTTTCAGTTTTTCGATGTTTCAGTGTTCAATTTTTTTAGATTTTCCATTTTTGATTATACAATTTCTCGGTGTTCCGATTTTCCAATTTTTCGGTTTTTCAATTTTTCAAATTTTTAATATTTTTCGATTTTTGAACTATTTTCCGATTTTTCAATGTTCGGTTATTTTAATTTTTCGTCCTTTGAATTTTGCGATTTTTCGTTTCTCAATTTTTAATTTTTCGATTTTTCATTTTTGATTATACAATTTTTCGGTGTTCCGACTTTTCAATTTTTCGATTATTTAATTTCTCGGTTTTTCACTTTTTCAGATTTTTCGGTTTTTCAGTTTTTAGATATTTTAGTTTTTCGTTGTTTTCAATTTTGAGATTTTTAATTTTTAAAATTTTTCGAATTCTTTAACTTTTCGATGTCATTGTTACAATTTTTTGATTTTTCAATATTTTGTTTTTTCTTATTTTTTCCGATTTTTAAATTTTTGGTTAGTTTAATTTTTGTATGTCATTTGCCAAAATCAGTCTTATCTTACCAAGTACTAGCCCCGCCCACCCACCCTTTACTTTCTTGGAAGGTATGACATTTGCCAAAATCAGTCTTATCTCACCAAGTACTAGCCCCGCCCACCCACCCTTTACTTTCTTGGAAGGTATGTCATTTGCCAAAATCAGTCCTATCTTACAAAGTACTAGCCCCGCCCACCCACCCCCTATCTTTTCACAGGATATGTCATTTTTTGCATTTTTCAATTTTAAGATATTTTAATTTTTCGTTGTTTTCAATTTTGTGATTTTTCGTTGTTTTAAATTTTGTGATTTTTCGTATAATCGCTTTTTAATTTTTCGTTGTTTTCATTTTTGCCACTTTTCGTCTCTCAATTTTTAATTTTTCGAGTTTGCAGTTTTTAGATTTTTACAAATTGGTGAATTTGTCGATTTTCTATTTCTTGAATTTCAATTTTTGAACTTTTCCATGTTTCATTTTTGCAGTTTTTCAATTTTTTAGTATTCAATTTTTGGTTTTGCGATTTTTCGAATATGTATTAGATTTTTAATTTTTCAGTTTTTCGATGTTTCAGTGTTCAATTTTTAGATTTTCCATTTTTGATTATACAATTTCTCGGTGTTCCGATTTTCCAATTTTTCGGTTATTTAATTTCTAAGTTTTTCAATTTTCCAAATTTTTAATATGTTCCGATTTTTGAACTACTTTCCGATTTTTCAATGTTCGGTTATTTTAATTTTTCGTCCTTTGAATTTTGCGATTTTTCGTTTCTCAATTTTTAATTTTTCGATTTTTCAATTTTGATTATACAATTTTTCGGTGTTCCGACTTTTCAATTTTTCGATTATTTAATTTCTCGGTTCTCATTTTTTCAGATTTTTCGGCTTTTCAGCGTTTAGATATTTTAGTTTTTCGTTGTTTTCAATTTTGAGATTTTTAATTTTTAAAATTTTTCGAATTCTTTAACTTTTCGATGTCATTGTTACAATTTTTTGATTTTTCAATATTTTGTTTTTTCTTATTTTTTCCGATTTTTAAATTTTTGGTTAGTTTAATTTTTGTATGTCATTTGCCAAAATCACCCCCTATTTTTTCACAGGATATGTCATTTTTTCCATTTTTCAATTTTAAGATATTTTAATTTTTCCTTGTTTTCAATTTTGTGATTTTTCGTTGTTTTAAATTTTGTGATTTTTCGTATAATCACTTTTTAATTTTTCGTTGTTTTCATTTTTGCCACTTTTCGTCTCTCAATTTTTAATTTTTCGAATTTGCAGTTTTTAGATTTTTACAAATTGGTGAATTTGTCGATTTTCCATTTCTTGAATTTCAATTTTTGAACTTTTGGATGTTTCATTTTTGCAGTTTTTCAATTTTTCAGTTTTCAATTTTTGGTTTTGCGATTTTTCGAATATGTATTAGATTTTTAATTTTTCATTTTTTCGATGTTTCAGTGTTCAATTTTTAGATTTTCCATTTTTGATTATACAATCTCTCGGTGTTCCAATTTTCCAATTTTTCGGTTATTTAATTTCTAAGTTTTTCAATTTTTCAAATTTTTAATATTTTCCGATTTTTGAACTATTTTCCGATTTTTCAATGTTCGGTTATTTTAATTTTTCGTCCTTTGAATTTCGCGATTTTTCGTTTCTCAATTTTTAATTTTTCGATTTTTCATTTTTGATCATACAATTTTTCGGTATTCCGACTTTTCAATTTTTCGATTACATATTTAATTTCTCGGTTTTTGACTTTTTCAGATTTTTCGGTTTTTCAGTTTTTAGATATTTTAGTTTTTCGTTGTTTTCAATTTTGAGATTTTAAATTTTTAAAATTTTTCGAATTCTTTAACTTTTCGATGTCATTGTTACAATTTTTTGATTTTTCAATATTTTGTTTTTTTTTATTTTTTCCGATTTTTAAATTTTTGGTTAGTTTAATTTTTGTATGACATCTGCCAAAATCAGTCTTATCTTATCAAGTACTAGCCCCGCCCACCCACCCTTTACTTTCTTGGAAGGTATGGCATTTGCCAAAATCAGTCTTATCTCACCAAGTACTAGCCCCGCCCACCCACCCTTTACTTTCTTGGAAGGTATGTCATTTGCCAAAATCAGTCCTATCTTACAAAGTACTAGCCCCGCCCACCCACCCCCTATTTTTTCACAGGATATGTCATTTTTTCCATTTTTCAATTTTAAGATATCTTAATTTTTCGTTGTTTTCAATTTTGTGATTTTTCGTTGTTTTAAATTTTGTGATTTTTCGTATAATCACTTTTAAGTTTTCGTTGTTTTCATTTTTGCCACTTTTCGTCTCTCAATTTTTAATTTTTCGAGTTTGCAGTTTTTGGATTTTTACAAACTGGTGAATTTGTCGATTTTCTATTTCTTGAATTTCAACTTTTGGTTTTGCGATTTTTCGAATATGTATTAGATTTTTAATTTTTCAGTTTTTCGATGTTTCAGCGTTTAATTTTTAGATTTTCCATTTTTGATTATACAATTTCTCTGTGTTCCGATTTTCCAATTTTTCGGTTATTTAATTTCTAAGTTTTTCAATTTTTCAAATTTTTAATATTTTCCGATTTTTGAACTATTTTCCGATTTTTCAATGTTCGGTTATTTTAATTTTTCGTCCTTTGAATTTTGCGATTTTTCGTTTCTCAATTTTTAATTTTTCGATTTTTCATTTTTGATTATACAATTTTTCGGTGTTCCGACTTTTCAATTTTTCGATTATTTAATTTCTCGGTTTTTCACTTTTTCAGATTTTTCGGCTTTTCAGCGTTTAGATATTTTAGTTTTTCGTTGTTTTCAATTTTGAGATTTTTAATTTTTAAAATTTTTCGAATTCTTTAACTTTTCGATGTCACTGTTACAATTTTTTGATTTTTCAATATTTTGTTTTTTTTTTATTTTTTCCGATTTTTGAACTATTTTCCGATTTCTAATTTTTTGGTTAGTTTAATTTTTGTATGTCATTTGCCAAAATCAGTCCTATCTTACAAAGTACTAGCCCCGCCCACCCACCCCCTATTTTTTCACCGGATATGTCATTTTTTCCATTTTTCAATTTTAAGATATTTTAATTTTTCGTTGTTTTCAATTTTGTGGTTTTTCGTTGTTTTAAATTTTGTGATTTTTCGTATAATCACTTTTTAATTTTTCGTTGTTTTCATTTTTGCCACTTTTCGTCTCTCAATTTTTAATTTTTTGAGTTTCCAGTTTTTAGATTTTTACAAACTGGTGAATTTGTCGATTTTCTATTTCTTGAATTTCAATTTTTGAACTTTTCAATGTTTCATTTTTGCAGTTTTTCAATTTTTCGGTTTTCAATTTTTGGTTTTGCGATTTTTCGAATATGTATTAGATTTTTAATTTTTCAGTTTTTCGATGTTTCAGTGTTCAATTTTTAGATTTTCCATTTTTGATTATACAATTTCTCGGTGTTCCGATTTTCCAATTTTTCGGTTATTTAATTTCTAAGTTTTTCACTTTTTCAAATTTTTAATAATTCCCGATTTTTGAACTATTTTCCGATTTTTCAATGTCCGGTTATTTTAATTTTTCGTCCTTTGAATTTTGGGATTTTTCGTTTCTCAATTTTTAATTTTTCGATTTTTCATTTTTGATTATACAATTTTTCGATTATTTATATTATTATCTCACCAAGTACTAGCCCCGCCCACCCACCCTTTACTTTCTTGGAAGGTATGTCATTTGCCAAAATCAGTCCTATCTTACAAAGTACTAGCCCCGCCCACCCACCCCCTATTTTTTCACAGGATGTCATTTTTTCCATTTTTCAATTTTAAGATATTTTAATTTTTCCTTGTTTTCAATTTTGTGATTTTTCGTTGTTTTAAATTTTGTGATTTTTCGTATTACACTTTTTAATTTTTCGTTGTTTTCATTTTTGCCACTTTTCGTCTCTCAGTTTTTAATTTTTCGAGTTTGCAGTTTTTAGATTTTTACAAATTGGTGAATTTGTCGATTTTCTATTTCTCGAATTTCAATTTTTGAACTTTTCGATGTTTCATTTTTGCAGTTTTTCAATTTTTCAGTTTTCAATTTTTGGTTTGCAATTTTTCGAATATGTATTAGATTTTTAATTTTTCAGTTTTTCGATGTTTCAGTGTTGAATTTTTAGATTTTCCATTTTTGATTATACAATTTCTCGGTGTTCCGATTTTCCAATTTTTCGGTTATTTAATTTCTACGTTTTTCAATTTTTCAAATTTTTAATAATTTCCGATTTTTGAACTTCCGATTTTTCAACGTTCGGTTATTTTAATTTTTCGTCCTTTGAATTTCGCGATTTTTCGTTTCTCAATTTTTAATTTTTCGATTTTTCATTTTTGATTATACAATTTTTCGGTGTTCCGACTTTTCAATTTTTCGATGTTCCGACTTTTCAATTTTTCGATTATTTAATTTCTCGGTTTTTACTTTTCCAGATTTTTCGGTTTTTCAGTTTTTAGATATTTTAGTTTTTCGTTGTTTTCAATTTTGAGATTTTTAATTTTTAAAATTTTTCGAATTCTTTAACTTTTCGATGTCATTGTTACAATTTTTTGATTTTTCAATATTTTGTTTTTTTTTATTTTTTCCGATTTTTGAACTATTTTCCGATTTTTAAATTTTTGCTTAGTTTAAGTTTTGTATGTCATCTGCCAAAATCAGTCTTATCTTATCAAGTACTAGCCTCGCCCACCCACCCTTTACTTTCTTGGAAGGTATGTCATTTGCCAAAATCAGTCCTATCTTACAAAGTACTAGCCCCGCCCACCCACCCCCTATTTTTTCACAAGATATGTCATTTTTTCCATTTTTCAATTTTAAGATATTTTAATTTTTCGTTGTTTTCAATTTTGTGATTTTTCGCTGTTTTAAATTTTGTGATGTTTCGTATAATCACTTTTTAATTTTTCGTTGTTTTCATTTTTGCCACTTTTCGTCTCTCAATTTTTAATTTTTCGAGTTTGCAGTTTTTAGATTTTTACAAACTGGTGAATTTGTCGATTTTCTATTTCTTGAATTTCAATTTTTGAACTTTTCGATGTTTCATTTTTGCAGTTTTTCAATTTTTCAGTTTTCAATTTTAGGTTTTGCGATTTTTCGAATATGTATTAGATTTTTAATTTTTCAGTTTTTCGATGTTTCAGTGTTCAATTTTTAGATTTTCCATTTTTGATTATACAATTTCTCGGTGTTCCGATTTTCCAATTTTTCGGTTATTTAATTTCTAAGTTTTTCAATTTTTCAAATTTTTAATATTTTCCGATTTTTGAACTATTTTCCGATTTTTCAATGTTCGGTTATTTTAGTTTTTCGTCCTTTGAATTTTGCGATTTTTCGTTTCTCAATTTTTAATTTTTCGATTTTTCATTTTTGATTATACAATTTTTCGGTGTTCCGACTTTTCAATTTTTCGATTATTTAATTTCTCGGTTTCTCATTTTTTCAGATTTTTCGGCTTTTCAGCGTTTAGATATTTTAGTTTTTCGTTGTTTTCAATTGAGATTTTTAATTTTTAAAATTTTTCGAATTCTTTAACTTTTCGATGTCATTGTTACAATTTTTTGATTTTTCAATATTTTGTTTTTTCTTATTTTTTCCGATTTTTAAATTTTTGGTTAGTTTAATTTTTGTATGTCATTTGCCAAAATCAGTCTTATCTTACCCAGTACTAGCCCCGCCCACCCATCCCCTATTTTTTCACAGGATATGTCATTTTTTCCATTTTTCAATTTTAAGATATTTTAATTTTTCGTTGTTTTCAATTTTGTGGTTTTTCGTTGTTTTAAATTTTGTGATTTTTCGTATAATCACTTTTTAATTTTTCGTTGTTTTCACTTTTGCCACTTTTCGTCTCTCAATTTTTAATTTTTCGAGCTTGCAGTTTTTAGATTTTTACAAATTGGTGAATTTGTCGATTTTCTATTTCTTGAATTTCAATTTTTGAACTTTTCCATGTTTCATTTTTGCAGTTTTTCAATTTTTCAGTTTTCAATTTTTGGTTTTGCGATTTTTCGAATATGTATTAGATTTTTAATTTTTCAATTTTTCGATGTTTCAGTGTTCAATTTTTAGATTTTCCATTTTTGATTATACAATTTCTCGGAGTTCCGATTTTCCAATTTTTCGGTTATTTAATTTCTAAGTTTTTCAATTTTTCAAATTTTTAATAATTTCCGATTTTTGAACTATTTCCCGATTTTTCAATGTTCGGTTATTTTAATTTTTCGTCCTTCGAATTTTGCGATTTTTCGTTTCTCAATTTTTAATTTTTCGATTTTTCATTTTTGATTATACAATTTTTCGGTGTTCCGACTTTTCAATTTTTCGATTATTTAATTTCTCGGTTTCTCATTTTTTCAGATTTTTCGGCTTTTCAGCGTTTAGATATTTTAGTTTTTCGTTGTTTTCAATTGAGATTTTTAATTTTTAAAATTTTTCGAATTCTTTAACTTTTCGATGTCATTGTTACAATTTTTTGATTTTTCAATATTTTGTTTTTTCTTATTTTTTCCGATTTTTAAATTTTTGGTTAGTTTAATTTTTGTATGTCATTTGCCAAAATCAGTCTTATCTTACCCAGTACTAGCCCCGCCCACCCGCCCCCTATTTTTTCACAGGATATGTCATTTTTTCCATTTTTCAATTTTAGGATATTTTAATTTTTCGTTGTTTTCAATTTTGTGATTTTTCGTTGTTTTAAATTTTGTGATTTTTCGTATAATCACTTTTTAATTTTTCATTGTTTTCATTTTTGCCACTTTTCGTCTCTCAATTTTTAATTTTTCGAATTTGCAGTTTTTAGATTTTTACAAATTGGTGAATTTGTCGATTTTCCATTTCTTGAATTTCAATTTTTGAACTTTTCGATGTTTCATTTTTGCAGTTTTTCAATTTTTCAGATTTTCAATTTTAGGTTTTGCGATTTTTCGAATATGTATTAGATTTTTAATTTTTCAGTTTTTCGATGTTTCAGTGTTGAATTTTTAGATTTTCCATTTTTGATTATACAATTTCTCGGTGTTCCGATTTTCCAATTTTTCGGTTATTTAATTTCTAAGTTTTTCAATTTTTTAAATTTTTAATATTTTCCTATTTTTGAACTATTTTCCGATTTTTCAATGTTCGGTTATTTTAATTTTTCGTCCTTTGAATTTTGCGATTTTTCGTTTCTCAATTTTTAATTTTTCGATTTTTCATTTTTGATTATACAATTTTTCGGTGTTCCGACTTTTCAATTTTTGGATTATTTAATTTCTCGGTTTCTCATTTTTTCAGATTTTTCGGCTTTTCAGCGTTTAGATATTTTAGTTTTTCGTTGTTTTCAATTGAGATTTTTAATTTTTAAAATTTTTCGAATTCTTTAACTTTTCGATGTCATTGTTACAATTTTTTGATTTTTCAATATTTTGTTTTTTCTTATTTTTTCC
Source organism: Zophobas morio (assembly GCF_036711695.1). Lineage (NCBI taxonomy): Eukaryota > Metazoa > Arthropoda > Insecta > Coleoptera > Tenebrionidae > Zophobas > Zophobas morio. The sequence continues at coordinate 11,791,403 of NW_026972136.1, read as the reverse complement.
GATTTTTAAATTTTTGGTTAGTTTAATTTTTGTATGTCATTTGCCAAAATCAGTCTTATCTTACCCAGTACTAGCCCCGCCCACCCACCCCATATTTTTTCACAGGATATGTCATTTTTTCCATTTTTCAATTTTAAGATATTTTAATTTTTCGTTGTTTTCAATTTTGTGATTTTTCGTTGTTTTAAATTTTGTGATTTTTCGTATAATCACTTTTTAATTTTTCGTTGTTTTCATTTTTGCCACTTTTCGTCTCTCAATTTTTAATTTTTCGAGTTTGCAGTTTTTAGATTTTTACAAACTGGTGAATTTGTCGATTTTCCATTTCTTGAATTTCAATTTTTGAACTTTTCGATGTTTCATTTTTGCAGTTTTTCAATTTTTCAGTTTTCAATTTTTGGTTTTGCGATTTTTCGAATATGTATTAGATTTTTAATTTTTCAGTTTTTCGATGTTTCAGTGTTCAATTTTTTTAGATTTTCCATTTTTGATTATACAATTTCTCGGTGTTCCGATTTTCCAATTTTTCGGTTATTTAATTTCTAAGTTTTTCAATTTTTCAAATTTTTAATATTTCCGATTTTTGAACTATTTTCCGATTTTTCAATGTTCGGTTATTTTAATTTTTCGTCCTTTGAATTTTGCGATTTTTCGTTTCTCAATTTTTAATTTTTCGATTTTTCATTTTTGATTATACAATTTTTCGGTGTTCCGACTTTTCAATTTTTCGATTATTTAATTTCTCGGTTTTTCACTTTTTCAGATTTGTCGGCTTTTCAGCTTTTAGATATTTTAGTTTTTCGTTGTTTTCAATTTTGAGATTTTAATTTTTAAAATTTTTCGAATTCTTTAACTTTTCGATGTCACTGTTACAATTTTTTGATTTTTCAATTATTTTGTTTTTTTTTATTTTTTCCGATTTTTGAACTATTTTCCGATTTCTAATTTTTTGGTTAGTTTAATTTTTGTATGTCATTTGCCAAAATCAGTCCTATCTTACAAGGTACTAGCCCCGCCCACCCACCCCCTATTTTTTCACAGGATATGTCATTTTTTCCATTTTTCAATTTTAAGATATCTTAATTTTTCGTTGTTTTCAATTTTGTGATTTTTCGTTGTTTTAAATTTTGTGATTTTTCGTATAATCACTTTTTAATTTTTCGTTGTTTTCATTTTTGCCACTTTTCGTCTCTCAATTTTTAATTTTTCGAATTTGCAGTTTTTAGATTTTTACAAATTGGTGAATTTGTCGATTTTCCATTTCTTGAATTTCAATTTTTGAACTTTTCGATGTTTCATTTTTGCAGTTTTTCAATTTTTCAGTTTTCAATTTTTGGTTTTGCGATTTTTCGAATATGTATTAGATTTTTAATTTTTCAGTTTTTCGATGTTTCAGTGTTCAATTTTTAGATTTTCCATTTTTGATTATACAATTTCTCGGTGTTCCGATTTTCCAATTTTTCGGTTATTTAATTTCAAAGTTTTCCAATTTTTCAAATTTTTAATATTTTCCGATTTTTCAATGTTCGGTTATTTTAATTTTTCGTCCTTTGAATTTTGCGATTTTTCGTTTCTCAATCTTTAATTTTTCGATTAATTTCTCGGTTTTTCACTTTTTCAGATTTTTCGGCTTTTCAGTTTTTAGATATTTTAGTTTTTCGTTGTTTTCAATTTTGAGATTTTTAATTTTTAAAATTTTTCGAATTCTTTAACTTTTCGATGTTATTGTTACAATTTTTTGATTTTTCAATATTTTGTTTTTTTTATTTTTTCCGATTTTTGAACTATTTTCCGATTTTTAAATTTTTGGTTAGTTTAATTTTTGTATGTCATTTGCCAAAATCAGTCTTATCTTACCCAGTACTAGCCCCGCCCACCCGCCCCCTATTTTTTCACAGGATATGTCATTTTTTCCATTTTTCAATTTTAAGATATTTTAATTTTTCGTTGTTTTGAATTTTTGATTTTTCGTTTCTCAATTTTTAATTTTTCGATTTTTCATTTTTGATTATACAATTTTTCGGTGTTCCGACTTTTCAATTTTTCGATTATTTAGTTTCTCGGTTTTTCACTTTTTCAGATTTTTCGGCTTTTCAGTTTTTATATATTTTAGTTTTTCGTTGTTTTCAATTTTGAGATTTTTAATTTGAAAATTTTTCGAATTCTTTAACTTTTCGATGTCATTGTTACAATTTTTCGATTTTTCAATATTTTGTTTTTTTTATTTTTTCCGATTTTTGAACTATTTTCCGATTTTTAAATTTTTGGTTAGTTTAATTTTTGTATGTCATCTGCCAAAATCAGTCTTATCTTACCCAGTACTAGACCCGCCCACCCGCCCCCTATTTTTTCACAGGATATGTCATTTTTTCCACTTTTCAATTTTAAGATATTTTAATTTTTCGTTGTTTTGAATTTTTGATTTTTCGTTTCTCAATTTTTAATTTTTCGATTTTTCATTTTTGATTATACAATTTTTCGGTGTTCCGACTTTTCAATTTTTCGATTATTTAATTTCTCGGTTTTTCACTTTTTCAGATTTTTCGGCTTTTCAGCTTTTAGATATTTTAGTTTTTCGTTGTTTTCAATTTTGAGATTTTTAATTTTTAAAATTTTTCGAATTCTTTAACTTTTCGATGTTATTGTTACAAATTTTTGATTTTCAACATTTTGTTTTTTTTGTTTTTTCCGATTTTTGAACTATTTTCCGATTTTTAAATTTTTGGTTACTTTAATTTTTGTATGTCATTTGCCAAAATCAGTCTTATCTTACCCAGTACTAGCCCCGCCCACCCACCCCCTATTTTTCACAGGATATGTCATTTTTTCCATTTTTCAATTTTAAGATATTTTAATTTTTCGTTGTTTTGAATTTTTGATTTTTCGTTTCGCAATTTTTAATTTTTCGATTTTTCATTTTTGATTATACAATTTTTCGGTGTTCCGACTTTTCAATTTTTCGATTATTTAATTTCTCAGTTTTCCACTTTTTCAGATTTTTCGGCTTTTCAATTTTTAGATATTTTAGTTTTTCGTTGTTTTCAATTTTGTGATTTTTTGTCTATCAGTTTTTAATTTTTAAGAGAAGTTTCGAGAAGTACGTACAAAAAAAGGAATTGGAAGTAAATGTGGAAAAAACAAAAATGGTGATATTTGGGAAGAAAGTAAGCAAAAGAGAAGGAAGAGTGGGCATGGAGAGGGAAGACGATTGAACAGGTGAAAGAATTCCAGTACTTAGGATATACATTAAAGAGCAATAACTCAGATAGAGCGCATGTTCAAGAAATGGTCGGAAAAGCGAACAAAGTAATAGGAATAGTATGGGGAATAGGAGAGAGAAAATTTGGTCATGGTTATAAGAGAAGAATGATGATGTTTGATAGTTTGATCAAAAGTGTATTTATGTACGGAGCTGAGATTTGGGATGGAGGGAATATGAAGAAATAGAGAGAGTGCGAGAAAAATACTTAAAATGGACATTGGAATTGGAAAAGTATACGCCACATATGGATTATCTTAGAAAAATAAAATCTGTACAATGAAATTTGTCTTAGAACCTAGATAAGAAACTTTTTCGAAAAATTGTTTATTTTTTTAAAATGTAGTTTAAGAATTTCTTGTAGACGATAAAACGCTAATCAAAATTTATTTTGTCATGATGGCGTAATCTCAAAACTTTGTTAAGTAAATCTCGTTTGACGTTAATAACGTGGCATGATATTAATGGCCCTTTATCTGTGGTTTAATACTAATCCATATTTTTAAAAAATTGTTTTTACGGATGTGTCGAAAAATGTATGAAGAGAAATTTATTGTATTGATTAAACCAAAAATGTCTTATCTAACCTTCTCAAAATCCTTAAAATCGAGTACTGATCACGTTATTAGAAAATTTTATCAAGAAAACCCAAACGCTAATTTTCCGATCATATTATTACTGTACTTTTTTTCAAAACTTTTTAAACCAAAAAAAATAGAATTCAAATAATTTTTAAATTTCATATTTAAAATGTTGCCAATTAGTCAAAAAGTTCTCACATGAATTTTTATTAATAATAATTGTTTATTGTTTTAAACAATTTCACCCTCAAAAACACTTAAAGGCAAGGATAATTTAATGAACGTAAAAGTATCTGCATTTGACAGCATTTATAACAATTCACCCCTGCTATGTTCCTACTTAATTTAAGCTTATGATTTTAGACTTAACATTGATAAGTCGCTCAGGCCTCCTCCCTTTACGTTTAATAACAATACCTTATAGTGACATTCATGACACGTAACTTCTAATTAATCGTATCAATTCTTACAAGGGTCAATTTTTTCCATTGCCATTCTATTTATATCTTTCATTGTTTCTGTAATTTAATAAGAGACTCATTATTTTATACTTGCTACTATTCAGCCGTAATTAATTCTATGGCCTGTAGGAATATTTATTCTTGGTGTATATTTTACATTTCTAAATGACACAATCGATTCATAATTCACAATTCATTAATTAATGAATAAAGGAAATATAAAATGAATTTTTTGTTACCTCGTTCCTACAATAAAAATTTTTTCAACAAAACAAAAATAATGATAAAAATATATCAACCGTGACCTACTAAATACAAAACTTTGTGTTTATACGTAAAAGTTGACATTACATAGATAATACGGCTTTACGGGAGGTCGAAAATATTTTACAAAAATTTTAAAATGTTATTACACTTTTGGTTTTTTCCAAAAATCTCGATTCGGTAGGGTAAAAAATCAAGACGGGTTCATAAACCACACATGTACTAGAATCTAGTGAACAATCCCATTGTCAAGTTCTGAAAAAAGTTGTTCTGTGTGCACTTAATAAAATGTCAACAAAAAAAAAAGCGATTTTTCATGTATTACGTTTTTTTTAACACAAGTAATGTTCCATGACCCGATTAATGTGCATACAAATGCATTTAATTTTACAATTATTATTCACATTATAACCGTAAACCGTAACAGTTCTTTGTAATAAGAAATTCCTTTATTCCCACGAGAAAACCCACAACTTACAAGTGTTAAAGTAGTACATAAAATCTCATAGATTAATGAACGAGGTGTAAGTTGGGCATGCCACTTGATAATAATTTCAGTGGAATAAAACCCAACTAATTATACATAATACATTATGCAGCCTTCTAACTGCTAACTACATAATATTTGTAAAGCATTACCAGTCACGTGCAACGTTTATGAATTATTTATTTCAAACGGTCAATATTTAACTTAATTTTTTAACATGATGCTAATGGTGTTTGTAGTTTTCAAAAACATTATATTACAGGTACGAGTTCGTTCTTGTCACCATTCTAAAATTTTTAGTTATTCACTGAACATTTTTTTTTTATAAACTCATAATTAATACGTTATTACAAATAATAACGGTACACAAAAGTCGTAAGGAATTATAAATATTGCGGAACCAAATATTTCACAAAGAATCTTGAGAATTAATACACGACTTTTTCGGGATCACATTATTTTCTACATTATTACAACGTATTACTGCAGTGTGAACTAAAATAATTATAAAATTTATCACACATGTGTAACCAGTATTTCAAAAGGAAAAAACAAAAGTAAAACTGTGATAATAACAAACTAGATGTACCAAGTTTCTGCATAAAGAAGGGCGTGAAAGTAGGTAAAACGAGGTATTTATTAATAAGCGACAATGCAGACTAAATAAATAATTATGCACAGAAATTTTTCTTAGTTGGAAATATGAAACATTGTTATTAAGCACAATACCCACTTGATAACAATAATTTTCAACGTACGACTTTGAAATTTATGACATTATTTATTATATGTTTATTTTTATTCCATGCTTTAGGTATATCACGTGTTGTACTGCAGGGCAAAATTTGCGTTTGAAGCAAAAGTATGTGAAGGTGATTCTGTACTGCAAAAAGGTCACTTCATGTCGATAAACGCCGCTTTAAATAGCACAAATTCCAGTATTTATTAATTCTTAAAATCGCATAAATGTCATTTACATCGTCTTCCTCTGACTGATGAAGTATTCTACACTGGTAATTAAGAGCACATGTTAAACAGAACCAATAAAAATCGGTTAGCACTGGTTTTTCGAGAAAATTAAAACATTAAACGGAAAACCATTTCAATAAAAAAATAATTATGTAAACAAAGCTTACAGACGCAATAATTTTCATTTCAATTCCGAGAAGGATTGTGAAGAAAGCCCAATCAAATAAAAGTTTCTCAAGTAATGATAAAAGCTGATTCTGTATTTTTTTATATATATTGCATAAAAATATTGATGGATTAATAATTCAATATTTTACACGTTTCAATCAGGATTTTGGCAAATTTTTGGGGTGATGTCATCACAATTTTGGTGGGATGAATGCGCACGTTTTGGTTGGCAATCTATCAGGTTAATAACCTCAAAACAAGTGCTAAGTTTCAACTATTATAGTTTAGAAGTTTCAAATTGCACTGAAAAATCACAAATAGAAATATTTATATACATTTTAAATAGAATTTGTCTCTAAAACTTTGATATAGGAACGAGTTTTCCAATAACCTTAACGCGTTGGCAAAATTTTAGAAAAGTCGAAGGAAACTGGAGAATTTAAGTTGATTACTACAAGCATTTACCATTTTAAACATGTTTTAAGTTTTTTGTTCTGAAGAGACGACTACGTATATTAAGAAAAGAGGCAAAATATAAGCCCCGCCCACCCACCCTATCTCAATTGTCATGATTTTTTTAAGCCAAAAAATCGCAATTTAATTGCAAAATCCCTATTATTTCTCTAGAAGAAATTACCATATGACATGTTTTTGAGTATCGTGTTATTGAAAGAATACTTTGTATATTAAGAAAAAATTAAAGCCAAAGATTAAGCCCATCCAAAACCTGTCCTGATCTAGGTAGTAATGAAGTGTTTTCATTCGTTGGCAGACCTAGAGGAGGAGCCTGATTGCAAAATCCATATTTACCATTTTAAAGGTGTTTTAAGTTTCTACGAATAAAAAAATCATCCCAATTGAGATGGGGTGGGTGGGCGGGGTTTATATTTTGCCTTTTTTTTTCTTAATATACATAGTATTCTTTAAACAACATGATACTCAAAAACATGTTTTAAATTTCTTTTAAAAAATAAGTATTTTGCAGTTAAGCCCCGCCCCCTTGGTTCACGGTGAATAAAAAAAATTATCACAATTGAGATAGGGCGGGCGGGCGGGGCTTATATTTTACCGTTTTTTCTTAACATACAGCTGATTTTACAAAAACCGGGAAAAGATGAGCAAATCAGGTTCTCATAGATCAATGAAAAGGAATGGGAATATGACGTTCATGTCACTGTCATTTGTTCCGTTTTTTGTGAAACCAGCTGTACATAGTATTCTTTAAACAACACGATACTCAAAAACATGATTTTAATTTCTTGTAAAAAAATAAACATTTTGCAGTTAAGCTTCGCCCCCTTGGTTTACGGTGCATAAAAAAAATAATCACAATTAAGATAGGGTGGGTGGGCGGGGTTTATATTTTTCCGTTTTTTCTAAACATCCATAGTATTCTTGAAACAACACGATACTCAAAAACATGTTTTTAATTTCTTGTAAGAAAAAATAAGTATTTTGCAGTTAAGCTCCGCCCCCTTGGTTCACGGTGAATAAAAAAAATCATCGGAATTGAGATAGGGCGGGTGGGCGGTGCTTATATTTTGCCGTTTTTTCTTAATATACAGCTGGTTTCACAAAAAACAGGAAACATGAGCAAATCAGGTTCTCATAGATCAATGAAAAGCAATGGGAATATGACGGTCATGTCACTGTCATTTGTCCCGTTTTTTGTGAAACCAGCTGTATTCTTTGAACAACACGGTACTCAAAAACATGATTTTAATTTCTTGTAAAAAAAAATAAGTATTTTGCAGTTAAGCTCCGCCCCCTTGGTTCACGGTGAATAAAAAAATCATCGGAATTGAGATAGGGCGGGTGGGCGGGGCTTATATTTTGCCGTTTTTTCTTAATATACAGCTGGTGTCACAAAAAACAGGAAACATGAGCAAATCAGGTTCTCATAGATCAATGAAAAGCAATGGGAATATGACGTTCATGTCACTGTCATTTGTCCCGTTTTTTGTGAAACCAGCTGTATTCTTTGAACAACACGGTACTCAAAAACATGATTTTAATTTCTTGTAAAAAAAAATAAGTATTTTGCAGTTAAGCTCCGCCCCCTTGGTTCACGGTGAATAAAAAAATCATCGGAATTGAGATAGGGCGGGTGGGCGGGGCTTATATTTTGCCGTTTTTTCTTAATATACAGCTGGTGTCACAAAAAACAGGAAACATGAGCAAATCAGGTTCTCATAGATCAATGAAAAGCAATGGGAATATGACGTTCATGTCACTGTCATTTGTCCCGTTTTTTGTGAAACCAGCTGTATTCTTTGAACAACACGGTACTCAAAAACATGATTTTAATTTCTTGTAAAAAAAAAAAAAAATATTTTGCAGTTAAGCTCCGCCCCTTGCTTCACGATGAATAAAAAAAATAATCGCAATTGAGATAGAGTGGGTGGGTGGGGCTTATATTTTACCGTTTTCCAGTTGTACATATTATTTTTTGAACAACACGATACTCAAAAACATGATTTTAATTTCTCGTAAAAAAAAAATATTTTGCAGTTAAGCTTCGCCCTCTTGGTTTACGGCGAATAAAAAAAAAATCATTATAATTGAGATAGGGCGGGTGGGCGGGGCTTATATTTTGCCGTTTTTTCTTAATATACATGGTATTCTTTGAACAACACGAAACTCGAAAACATTATTTTAATTTCTTGTAAAGAAAATTAATATTTTGCAGTTAAGCTCCGCCCCTTGGTTCACGGTGAATAAAAAAAAAATCATCACAATTGAGATAGGGCGGGTGGGGGGGGGGCTTACATTTTGCCTTTTTTTTTAATGTGTGTAGATTTTTTTCACAAGATGAAACTTAAAACATGTTTAAAATGGAGAATGTGTATAAGGAAATATTGATTTTGCAATTAGGCTGCGCCCCATAATTACAAAATCCATTTTCTTGCAAAAAAGTACCATTTTAACTATGTTCTAAGTTTCTTGTTGTGAAAATATGGCTATGTATATTAAGAAAAAAAAAAAGACAAAATATTGTGATGGTTTTTTTTTTAATCATCGTAAGCCGAGGAGCGGAACTTAATTTGTAAAATCCTTATTTTTCCACGAGAAATTACCATATGAAATGTGTTTTTAAGTAATCGTGTTTTCCAAAGAAAACTAAGACCTGGTTTATAGAAACCGAAATTACAGTTCATTCGCGATTAACTTTTAATTGAGGTCCGTTGCTAAGCGACGTGCACGTTTTAACCAATCACGCGCTCCCATTCCACATTTTAAGCCAGTGTTAAATTCATCGAGGATTTTAATATTTAATTTAACTTCCGAAACTACTGGACCGATTGTTTTCAGATTTTGTATGTATATTAGGAATATCGTGGGTTCAGTTCTCGCCCTGCATTAGCTGTACTTTAACAATTATTTTAAGTGTGGGGGTTGTCTAAACATTCCCAAAATTAAATTTTATTATTTTTCGAAAAAGCTGTACTTCAAAGACGCGGGAACCAATTTTTTTTAATACTTACACGAATTATTCTTTGACAACTGCAAATGAAAACTATAAATATTATTTTCGGGAAGTCTTTAAACCGTCCAAATTATTTATAATTAATTGCAAAAGTCCCCCAGTTAATGGGAATAATGAACTAACCATCTGCAATTTCACGACAAATTAAACCGTTAAATTTATAATTTCGGTCAATAATTCAAAACGTGATATTTCCGTATCTAAATTCCCGTGATGGTTTCAAGGGTAACGCGGTAATGGAATTTGAAATGTCTCATCTCGATTGTAATTTACAATTAGCTGATAACTATTAATATACATTGTAACAATGAGATTTCTTATCAGGATGTTAACAACTAAAAAAAAAATCAATAGAGTGAATTTTTGTGTATGTACAATTGTACACGAAAAAACGCTCCAGTAACACCACTACAGTTATTCTCTTTTTGGTCCATAATTTACATTGAACTCTATATCATCTGAAGCATAAAGCATAACCTTCAGAATACTAGATATGTTAATAACATACAAATTGACAATTATAAACTCTCCTCATGACATATTAATTACGCAAAAAAACACTAGCATACAAATAAACAAATTAATATCTAGCTGGTTTACCTTAATAGTGGCATGATTGAGCATCTCTTGCCAGGCATTATCGAACTGCCATTCATGTTGATTACTAAGAAATCTCTGTTCAGCTAAAGCTACCGTTTCTTTTGCTGCTGCATGAATTTCTGTAAAAACAAAATGTAAAAGATTTTCGCAAGATTCAGGGCTGCTAACCGTTGGCTCTTTGAAACTGTACAGCTGCTTTCTGGCATTCTTGTTGTGCTTTTTTCGCTATTTCCAACGCTTCGTAGTAAGGCCTTGCGCGTTCAATGCAGCTGCCTAGCTTTTTGGAGAGAACTTTCAACCTTCTCGTTGATTCATTTAGCAGCATGCGGAATGTAGTATTAGCTTCCTACAAACACAACATTACTAAGAGATACACATCAGAATCCGGTTACTCACATCGTATTCTATTTCTAATCTGTTGATTTCATCAGTTGTAGTGTTCAGCTTTTCCAGTTCGACTTGTATTCGAGGGTCCAATTCATTGTCTTCAGTGTCACTCATTTTCTTAGCAGCCGATCGATTAATAACAACCTATTTTCAGTCTTATGATTGTTGTATCACATTTTAGTCATGTACTGTAATTGTATGGAGAACTAATTAACTATTATTGAGTTATTTTGCATTTAATGACGTTAGTGTTATTTTTATCACACGGTATGTCAACACGGAGTAGCGTTCGTTACAAAAACCATTCTCTCCACCCAGACGGTTTCACTTAAACTGACTGGATATTTAGACGCAAAAGCGAAAGATAACATTAATTAACACAAATAAAACACAGTTCTGACAGACTGTAGGCACAACTAAAAAGTAAACGTCACAGGCGTTGTGCGTTCGCGCGAGCTCGACTACACGTCGGCCGTGATTTGCACGCGTTGAATAAAGAGAGAGATGGTGACGTGTGTGTGTACTCAATTTATGGGAGAGGAAACGTCAATTGTCATTTAAATCTCTCCTAAAGGGAGCTTTACACTTTTTTAGTGCTTTGGATAAATGGCAATGACCTTTTTAGCGTCTTCTCTTAGGAATGAATCTTCCTGTTTGAAGTCGTTAGCTCGTGTTATTTACTTTTGCGGTTTGTGGTCATCGGGAACATTTATGTCACTGCCATTTACAAGGAAAATAGTATTTTTTATGGCGTTTTTATTACTGGGGTGTCCCACTTTTTGTAATTACTTGGCATTCGTTAATATTGCCACATTATTTACATAATGACCCTAATTGTTTCAGGGAAGACATATAAGTAAAAGACCTTAAATTTAATACACCGGCGGACAAACCATTTCAAAAATTGAATATAGTCTAAGCTTTACTGTCACTTTGACGTTTCAAGTACCCTGTGTAAAGCTGTCAATCAAAATTAGTCGCTACCCTTGTACCTTTCCAGGACCGTGTTTGTTGTTTAGTAAATGCATTCCTAATGCGTAATGGTTTTATTGCACATTGCGGTCAAAGCACTAGATACCCCTCATAAAATAATTGACGGCTTTTGCATTTATCTTTTGCTGGACTTTATATGTCTACATGATGTCCAAGATTTTCTGGCCGTGTTTGTATGTAAACTTCATGAGTACACTTGTTCTTACGAATACCTTCAGTGTAAACAACATTAGAACATTATACCACGAGTGCATACAATATTAGAATGCTTTTCTCCTCGCTTTTCTGTGAAAGGCAATAATATTGACGTTGTAAGTTGACAGAATCTAGCATTTGGTTGTTCATTTTTAATGGTGTTACGAGTTCTTATATAAGTTAAATAGCTAAGTATATTTCTCAATTAACAACTTGAAGTTCTTAGAGTAAGTTAACATGTTTCGTATTTTGAAATTATCTCTTTTACATGCTTTAGGCTTTATAGATATTTTTTTGGTTAATATGTTTTAGTCTTCTGAATTTGAAATTTAAATTTCGCGCCTAGAGAAAAAAAAAACAACTCCACGAAACTGCATTTGAAAAATTAAAAATAAGAAAAATCATTCAATAATACAAGCCCTCGGTTTGAGATAGGAGCTTTGGAATGCGGGGAGAACGCATATTGATCCACTTCTTGCTTGATGCAATGAGTGTAAGCACGTGTTAAAATTGGTACCTAATTTTGATTGTACTTTCACCAAAGACCAAAGGGCAACTGTTTGAACAAAAAGAATCGAATTTAACGTCATAGTTCTCACCAATGAGCGTAATTAGTGTAACATCAGTTTATTAATGATTTTCTACCCTGACATGTGTAAAACTTTAACTATTTTATTTAATTTTTGTGTAATTTTGATTTCTTATAGTGTTTGTAAATTTATAGTTCATGTTAAGATTTTCAACTGTTCATGGTTCTAATACAGTACCTAATTACGATCTGTTCGTGTTTGCGATAATTTGGTTCAATTGTTTCATTTTTATTTGATAGAACCCAGTTATAGTGTTATATTAATGTGTCATTTTCTTACATCCGAATTATTTTCTCACAGCTTGAATTTGAACATTAATTCCCGAATTATTATTTTGATTTTGACCTGATTTGATATGTGCCTTGTTGTGTTTATTCCCTATATGCTTTGTTTTATGTGATATGTGGTTTCTTTGGTAACACTGTCCTTCCTTAGTTATAATCGATGATTCAAAAACAATTTACTTTGAGAGTTTATAATACCGCGAACTGGTTATCCCGACAAAACACATAATAAATAAACACAAAAATATCCAGTCATCGTTGCCAGGAAAAACCGTCTTGGTGATGTAAATTTTAACGTTGCGAGGAAATACCTCAATGATGTAAATTTTAACGTTGCGAAGAAATAGCGTTTCGGTGATGTAATCAATCTTTAGCGTGGCGAGGACATGCCTCAGTGATGTAATCATGATAACGATGATAATAACGATGATAATCGCCAAAGGGAAGAAATTATTTTAACCCCCCTGTCAGTCCACGGTATAATGAATTTTGTTAATTTAACTACCGTAAATGAACTATTAGCAATCTTGTGTGAAGAATTAAGAAGTGTTATAATGTAACACTTACATATATACAACCAGAAACTTCATTCGTAATTTGTTAAACAAAGAATTATTATTTTGACTAAATGAATTTGATGAAATCTCCTAGTACATAAGTGGTTTATATAAATTATCCTGATTGTTAAATTGTGTTAGCATTAGCTGACGATTAAAAAAAAAATAACTTGATTGGTGACTTTACAAACAATAAAACAAATTTACACCACGTGGTGAAGAATTAGCTACACGTGTTGGGGGAAAACTTGGTCGTCATCGGAATTACGATTGATTCGTTAAACAAAGGCTTCCTCCCTTTTACTAACTACCAAACCAGCTAATTTAACCTAGCTACTTTCAGTGTCTTTTCACCATGCGTCCACTACACCGAACAAAAACGTAATGACCTTTCCCATGCTTTCAACAAGCCGTTCTCCTCAACCAAGCCTCTAACCAAAATCCCCTAGCGTGACCACATATCCAACTATCCACAAGCGTTACCGTGCACCTGGTTGCCTATGTTTAACGATTTTGTATTTGAAATTTTTTTCTCAAATTCAAATTATTCAAATGTGATTTCGCGCCGCTGTTAATTAAATTCAGCACGAAAATTTCATCTACGTAATCTATGACCTCCTTTGGTTTTTCACCCAAAGAACAGTATTGTGGTGACCAAATTTGAATTAAAATTTCGAGCTGAAAAAAAAATTGGCGCGAAATCGCATTTGAATAATTTGAACTAAAAAAAATAAATAAATCAAATCAAGAAAATCGTTAAATATAGGCAACCATGTGCAAGTTTAGTACTTTTCTGGTAGTTGATAGCTCTTCTACGGGAATTTCTGGAGTAGTATCTAGTGAGAGGGTTGGTAGAAGTTGGCTTGCTTTGTAGAAGGATGTGATGCGTCACTCTGTTCTATGGCGTCACTGTTGCTTCGTTTGGTGTGAGTAAAACACGCAGTAAGGAAATTAGGTTAAGTTTAGTTGGTTTGGTAGTTAAAAAAAGGGGGAAGCCTAATTCTTGCGGTTTTTCCAAGCGGAAATATGCGAATTTTCGACCGACGCCAACACGTGATGTAAATTTGATTTATTGTTTGTGAATTCACAGTTCTTGTTAGAATTTTAATCGTTAACTGGTTCTAATACAATTCAACGGTCATAAGATTGTTCGGATAATGCACTTGCTACGAGATTTTATGAAATTCACTTAGTCAGGTCTCATCCTTTGTTTATCAAATTATGAATAAGATTTCTGGATGCTTATACTTAAGTGTTACATTAAAACACTTCTTAATTCCTCACACAAGATTGCTAATTGTTCATTTACGGCAGTTAAATCAATCTAACGTTGTCCCACTTTCGGAAAATGACCGTGAAAGTGTGGTAGAATTTATAATATCGTGAACTGGGAAAATTAAATTTTTCTCCTTAGGCAGTTATCATCGTATCATCATCACATCACCGAGACATTTTTCTCGCCACGTGGGAAACTATATCACCGAGACGCATATTTCTCAAAGCTAATTGTTTTAAGTAACCGTCACTTGGATCGTAGCATAATTTAACATTATGTAAATTCTTTGTTTGAATCGTTGATAAAGTGTGACAAATATTAAACTCATGTAATTTTAGGTTCAGTAATTTTCTTTGCTGTATAACTTAAACTGGATGTAAATTTTCTTGCTCTGCAGTTCCTAACCTCACGTATTTTTTTTGTCTGCACAAGTTTTACTTCATACGAGATCTTTTTTTTTGCTTTATAAATCTTTGCTAGTTTTTGTTTTGTAAATATTTTGTTGATTAATGTTTCCATCATATAAATTATTTGATATCCAATCTTAATCGCAATCTTTGGTGTTTAAAATTTCACGAGAGTGTATAGTGAATTTAAATGTTGTTTATTGCTCTTTTTGGTACTTTAACACTTGTTCGGTTGTAGTTTAGTATCAGAGTGATCGGACTTGAACATTTAAATGGAATTAAGGTAAATAACACAGGAACATGTGGCGGAAACGGAGTGCGCGGTTCCTTGTTGAGCTGGCGGTCGGGATGACCCAACCACGAATTTGCGATCGTAACGGCCTGCTCGAATGACATCTCCGTGATGAAGGGGTGCTGTGCGGCAGAGCTTGCTGATAAAGTAGAATCTTAGTCGTGGTGGGAGAACAGCCACGACCAGGAGCCCCAAACTCCACTCGCGCTACAACGCCACTTATGGGTAATTTTGCTGTGTTCTAGAATGAAATTGAGAAAGTTCGATCACCACACTTTTATAGTGCTCTGATCTCGTTGTCGCTCCGCTACATAGGGTTTTTAATAAAATTTTGTTCTCTTGTCAATTTTCGTGTAAATTGCTATTTTATACACCTTTGATATTAATCTCAAATTTTAAGGTCAATAATAATGAAATTGCAGAAATTATCATAAAAAATGAGGGTACTAAATAAAATTAAGTTACCAATAGACACATGTAGTGTATAATATAAGACCCTTTTCGTGTATATTCCCAACACTGTGCATTGTGCCCCAATTACTTGCATCCCTAGTACAGGGGAAGAAAATTATCAGGTAATCAACTTGAAGAGGTACAATTGTTTCTCTTTATTTATTTTTTACAACAAATTAAAAACTTGTTTTTGAGGATCATCTGGTTCAAAGAATACTATGTATATTAAGAAAAAAAGGCAAAATATAAAAGCCCGCCCACCCACCCCACCTCGATTGTTATGATTTTTTTAATTCTTAGATACTTAAAACACTTCTAAAATGCTAAATTCTTGTAAGGAAATATGGATTTTGCAATTAGGCAGGTACCTGCCTAATATTTTGTAGATTCTTTCTTAACATACGAAGTCTTCTTTTCCCAACAAGAAACTGAAAATACATTTAACTAGCGTTATTCAAAGAAAACTATATGTAACTAAAAAAAAGTCCCGATCTCAATTATGATGAATTTTATATTCGTTGTCAGACTGAGCGTCGCAGCGTAATTATAAAATACATACTTGTTTTCAAAAATTTTGAACATGTTTTAAGTTTCTTGTTGTGAAAAGACTACTTATGTTAAGAAAAAAGGAAAAAATATAAGCCCCACCCACCCACCCTGTCTCAATTGTAAAGATTTTTTTTATTCATTGTCAGACCGAGGGGCAGGGCGTATATGCAAAATTCATATTTCTCTACAAAATTTTACCCTTTTAAGAACATATTTCACATGATCATTTTATTTGTGGAGAAATGAAGATTTTTGAATGAAAAAAATCATCACAATTGAGAGCGGGTGGGTGGGCGGGGCTTATATTTTGTACATTTTTTCTTAACATAGGAACTCTTCTTTTCCCAACAAGAAACTGAAAACTAGGGATGTACCGACTAGTGACCGACCGGTCGGATAAGCCGACTATTCGGCCGTTTTTCATCGTCGGCTGCAGTCGGCGACTGGTCGGCTAAACAGCCGATTGGTCGGCTCTTTTTATTAAAATTAAAATAGTATGTAAAACAATTAAACCCGGTTTACAGAACCTCATTAAATATTTAATTGCGATTTAATTTTTAACCCCGCGTTGAAGTACCATGTGACTGACTCTACGCCAATCAGACGTCGCTAAAGGCCTTGTTAAATGCGCGATCAACTTAATCTCAGTTAAAATATTGTATAAACTGGCCCTACGTGTAGGGCTTAATCTTTGGCTATAATTGTTTTCTTAATATACATAGTATTGTTTGAGTAATACGATAATCAAACAAATATCTTACATGGCAGTTTCTTGTAGAGAAATAATAAGAATTTTGCATTTGAATTAAAAAAAAATCTTGATGATAAAAAAAATTATCACAATTGAGATAGGGCGGGTGGGGGGGGCTTATATTTACCTTTTTTTTAATATACACAGTCATTAACTGTGGACAAATACTTTTTTACTTTTATTGAATGTATTTTTGTATTTATTTCCGTCACACAACTTCGTAACAACAACCTCTTTTATTCTTGACATTTAACTCATCAATCAAATTGTGTTCCCCCATTTCAAAAGGTCACGAGCCCCCACTGATAAATTTCGTATTTCTTTACTAATGCAACTTCAGATTTTATGTTTCTCTTTCTTTCGGTTTGAACAAGATGAAGAATGAAACCATCGTGTAAACGCTCCTTAATAAGGGATTGTCAGTCCGACATTTTGGATTTTGCTGACATTTAACATAACCTCAACCTACATGTTTACAAACAAGTTAAAATCGTAACTGAAAAATAAGTCAGATACGTGTATTTTCACCATTTTTCTAAAAAAAGCTCCAAAATTCAGCTAACAGAAATGTCCTATTTGGGGTCTCCGTACTCCAACTCGTATAATCAAGATTACGAGTACGAAGACGATAATTTTGACGACGAAGATGACAGAGAAAACGAAGATCCGCACGATGAGAGCGATGAAGGTTAATTATTGAAATTTTATTAATAAATTTGTTATAAATATTAATTTTAGATACCGAAGATGCCAGTGAAACCGATACCGGACGCCATGAAGAACCTCTCGAAATCAAAGAGCAAATGTATCAGGACAAGCTCGCTAGTCTTAAAAAGAAACTACAACAACTTAATGACGGTACTCACTATGAGTACAACAAAAAAGTGAAAAAACTGGAAAGTCAGTATAGAGAACGAATACGAATAAACATTTTGTATAGGGATTACAGAATTGAATGCGTGGAACGTGATTACGTTGCTGAGAAAAAATCAGCTGTTAAGGAATTTGAAGACAAAAAAATCGATTTGAGGGAAAATCTGATTTCTGACTTAGAAGATAAGAAAAAGACAATAGAAGCGGAACGGTATTCTATGGAGTTAACGGGTGACTCGATGGAAGTTAAACCTGTGATGACGAGGAAGTTGAGGCGAAGACCAAACGATCCAGTTCCTGTCCCAGAAAAAAGAAGAAAAGCGCCCACAGCGCAAATCACTTACCTGTTAGATGAGAAAGAAATTGAAAATGATCTAAAAATTATAAATCGAGGGAAAGTTTTAACTCCTGTCAGGAAACCAAGTACTGGTTGTTGTTTGCGTTTATTGTTTTGGGAATTATTTTTGATTTTTCGTTTTTAGATGATAATAATTCTCTAAGTCCAGGCCATTTACAAAGTCCGTTGAGTATATCGTCGAGTTTTAATGATGTACCTTTGATTGAAACGAGGATCGAAGACGGTAAATTATTATATGAAAAGAGGTGGTTTCATCGGGGCCAGAGTGTCTTTGTTGAAGGAAGGGATTTGCCGAAATTTCCTGCCAATATTTCAGCTATTGGCAATGATATGGTACGTTCTAGCTGCACTAACATAATTATTTTTTTCTTTATTACTGGATTATCTAACTTTATTTCTGCGCAAGTTAATGTCTTAGTTGAAATTTTAAAGATGATTTTATTTTCTTCTGATTTTCGATAAATTAATTCTAAAAATAAAAATGAAAAAACAATGATACACATTTGGCGTTCACTTAATATTTTTTGTTTCAAAGTGCCAATTTAGATTTCATTTATAAAGTAATTATTTCAATTGTTTTAAATCTTCATTTTTATATCTGTTCTAATTAATTTTGACACACTATACGAAGAAATAGGTCTCCCGTTTCCGTCTGTCTGTCTGTCTTGTCTGCCGTCCCGATTATTATTAGACAGATAATTTCCTAAAGTACTAGGCCGATTGTTGTAAAATTTTCTATTTATATTAAGAATATCATGTAGACAGTGAAACACTAATCAAAATGTGTCTGATCTAAATAATCTAAATAATAATGTGATGACGTCACTTCAGAATTGTACTGTCACACGCAAAAGTATTGTCGGTACCCAGCAGTGAGGGGTATTAAGCTCCTCCGCCTTCTCTCTGCGGATTGCCATAATTCCCTAAACACTCAGGCAGAATAAAATGGACAAAGATTAAAGTTTGTTATGTACTTCGATTTTTTAATTTTTAGATTTTTCGACTTTCCGTGTTTTTGATTTTTTGTTTATTCGATTTTTCAAAATATTGCGACTTTTTAAATATAAAATTTTTCGATTTTTCAATTTTTTGATTTTTCGATTTGTTGACGTTCTGAATGCTCGATTTTTTTTTATTTTTCGAATTTTTAAATTTTAGATTTTTCACTTTTTTGTTGTTTCGATTTCACAATCTTTCAATTTTTTGCCTTCTTGTTTTTAGGTTTTTCGATTTTTCAACTTTTCGGAATTAGTTTTTCAGTTTTTCGTTATTCCGAGTTTTCAGTTGTCGATTTAAGGGTTTTCTTTCGATTTTTCGCCTTCTCGTTTTTAGATTTTCCGGTTTTTCAATTTTTCGGAATTAATTTTTCAGTTTTTCGATGTTTCGATTTTTCATTTTTCCTGTTTATCGTTAAAATTTTCCCATATTTCGATTTTTAGCCATTTCCATTTCTCAATTTTTCGATCTTTTGATGTTTCGATTTCGCGATTTTTCAATTTTTCGATTTCACGATTTCTCAGTTTTTCGATAATTCAACTTTTCGGTTTTTCGATTTTTCAATTTTTCGATTTTCCAATTTTTTTGTCATTTCAGTTTTGGAATTTTACGCTTTTTCGATTTTTTAAATTTTGTTTTTTTTATTTCTCCGTTTTTCAATTTTTGGACTTCTCGGCTTTTCGATCTTTTGTTGTTTTGGATTTTTCGATATTTCAACTTCTCGGCTTTTGGATTTAGCAATTTTTCGATTTTTAAGTTTCATATCTTTCAATTTTTAGATTTTCTGAAGATTCGATTTCCCGATTCTTCGATTTTTCTATATTTTAAATTTTCAGTGTTTTAAATTTTACACTTTTCGATTTTTCAGTTTTTCAAATCTTCGATATTTATATTTTTCAAATTTTTGATTTTTCAGTTTATTGATTTTTCGATTTTTCAATGTTACGATTTTTTAATTCTATTTCTTAAGATTTCGGTTTTTGAATTTTAAAAATGTTTCGACTTTCCGATTTTTCAACATTTTAATTTTGGGAATTTTTCAATTTCTGGATTTTTCAATTTTTGAATGTCCTGATTTTTCGAATTTTAGTTTTTCCGTTTTGTCGATTTTATGTATATTTTTTTCTCGATTTATGGATGTTCCGATGTTTCCATTCTTCGATTGTTCGATTTTTCGATAATTTGATATCTCAATTTTTCGTCATTTCAGTTTCGAAATTTTTCAATTTCTTGAGTTCACTTTTTCGATTTTTTAGTTTTCCAAGTTTTTCGTCATTTCACTTTTGGAATTTTACAGTGTCTTGAGTTTTCAGTTTTTCGATTCTTCAATTTTCCAATTTTTTAAATTTTGAATTTCTTGATTTTTCCGTTTTTCAATTTTTTGACTTCCTGCCTTTTCGATTTTTTTAACTTTTCGATTTTATAAATGTTGGATTTTTCGATTTTTCGACTTCTCAGCTTTTGTATTTTCTAATTTTTCGATTTTTAGCCACTTCCATTTCTCAATTTTTCGATCTTTCGACTTCTAGATCTTTTGACTTTCGTTTTTACGATTTTTCAATTTTTCGATTTCGATTTTTTGATTTTCCAATTTTTCAATTTTTGGCGGTTCTAAATTTTTGGATTTTTCGATTTCTCAATTTCTCGATTAATCGATTTTTCGTCTTTCCGATTTCTCGATTTCTCAAATTTTCAATGTTTAAGATTTGGGATTTTTCAATATGTATTTCGATTTTTCAATTATTTTGATTTTTCGATTTGTTAACGCTTTGAATGCTCGATTTTTTTTATTTTTCGAATTTTTAAATTTTAGATTTTTCACTTTTTTGTTGTTTCGATTTCACAATCTTTCGATTTTTTGCCTTCGGAATTAATTTTTCAGTTTTTCGTTATTCCGAGTTTTCAGTTTTCGATTTTTCGCCTTCTCGTTTTTAGATTTCCCGAGTTTTCAATTTTTCGGAATTAATTTTTCAGTTTTTCGATGTTTCGATTTTTCATTTTTTCTGTTTATCGTTAAAATTTTCCCATATTTCGATTTTTAGCCATTTCCATTTCTCAATTTTTCGATCTTTTGATGTTTCGATTTCGCGATTTTTCAATTTTTCGATTTCGATTTCACGATTTCTCAGTTTTTCGATAATTCAACTTTTCGGTTTTTCGATTTTTCAATTTTTCGATTTTCCAATTTTTTTGTCATTTCAGTTTTGGAATTTTACGCTTTTTCGATTTTTTAAATTTTGAATTTTTTATTTCTCCGTTTTTCAATTTTTGGACTTCTCGGCTTTTCGATCTTTTGTTGTTTTGGATTTTTCGATATTTCAACTTCTCGGTTTTTGGATTTAGCAATTTTTCGATTTTTAAGTTTCATATCTTTCAATTTTTAGATTTTCTGAAGATTCGATTTCCCGATTCTTCGATTTTTCTATATTTTAAATTTTCAGTGTTTTAAATTTTACACTTTTCGATTTTTCAGTTTTTCAAATCTTCGATATTTATATTTTTCAAATTTTTGATTTTTCAGTTTATTGATTTTTCGATTTTTCAATGTTACGATTTTTTAATTCCATTTCTTAAGATTTCGGTTTTTGGATTTTAAAAATGTTTCGACTTTCCGATTTTTCAACATTTTAATTTTGGGAATTTTTCAATTTCTGGATTTTTCAATTTTTGAATGTTCTGATTTTTCGAATTTTAGTTTTTCCGTTTTGTCGATTTTATGTATATTTTTTTCTCGATTTATGGATGTTCCGATGTTTCCATTCTTCGATTGTTCGATTTCTCGATAATTTGATATCCCAATTTTTCGTCATTTCAGTTTCGAAATTTTTCAATTTCTTGAGTTCACTTTTTCGATTTTTTAGTTTTCCAAGTTTTTCGTCATTTCACTTTTGGAATTTTACAGTGTCTTGAGTTTTCAGTTTTTCGATTCTTCAATTTTCCAATTTTTTAAATTTTGAATTTCTTGATTTTTCCGTTTTTCAATTTTTTGACTTCCTGCCTTTTCGATTTTTTTAACTTTTCGATTTTATAAATGTTGGATTTTTCGATTTTTCGACTTCTCAGCTTTTGTATTTTCTAATTTTTCGATTTTTAGCCACTTCCATTTCTCAATTTTTCGATCTTTCGACTTCTAGATCTTTTGACTTTCGTTTTTACGATTTTTCAATTTTTCGATTTCGATTTTTTGATTTTCCAATTTTTCAATTTTTGGCGGTTCTAAATTTTTGGATTTTTCGATTTCTCAATTTCTCGATTAATCGATTTTTCGTCTTTCCGATTTCTCGATTTCTCAAATTTTCAATGTTTAAGATTTGGGATTTTTCAATATGTATTTCGATTTTTCAATTATTTTGATTTTTCGATTTGTTAACGCTTTGAATGCTCGATTTTTTTTATTTTTCGAATTTTTAAATTTTAGATTTTTCACTTTTTTGTTGTTTCGACTTCACAGTCTTTCGATTTTTTCTTGTTTTTAGATTTTTCGATTTTTCAACTTTTCGGAATTAGTTTTTCAGTTTTTCGTTATTCCGAGTTTTCAGTTGTCGATTTAACGGTTTTCTTTCGATTTTTCGCCTTCTCGAATTTAGATTTTCCGGTTTTTTAATTTTTCGGAATTAATTTTTCAGTTTTTCGATGTTTCGATTTTTCATTTTTTCGGTTTATCGTTAAAATTTTTCAATATTAAATTTTCCCGTTTTTCCACTTCCATTTCTCAATTTTTCGATCTTTCGACTTTTCGATCTTTTGATGTTTCGATTTCGCGATTTTTCAATTTTTCGATAATTCATCTTTTCGATTTTTCCATTTTTCAATTTTTCGATTTTCCAATTTTTTGATTCTTCAATTTTCCGATTTTTTAAATTTTGAATTTTTTATTTCTCCGTTTTTCAATTTTTCGACTTCTCGGCTTTTCGATCTTTAGATGTTTTGGATTTTTCTATTTTTCAACTTCTCGGCTTTTGGATTTAGCAATTTTTCGATTTTTAAGTTTCATATTTTTCAATTTTTAGATTTTTTGAAGATTCGATTTTTCGGTATTTTAATTTTTCAGTGTTTTAAATTTTACACTTTTCGATTTTTCAATTTTACGATTTTTAAATTCCACTTTTTAATTTCGGTTTTTGGATTTAAAAAATTTTTCGACTTTCCGATTTTTCAACATTTCAATTTTGGGAATTTTTCAATTTCTGGACTTTTCAATTTTTGGAATTTCAGTTTTTTCATTTTGTCGATTTTATTTTTTTTTTCTAGATTTATGGATACTCCGATGTTTCCATTCTTCGATTGTTCGATTTCTTGATAATTTGATTTCCCAATTTTTCGTTATTTCAATTTCGGAATTTTTCAATTTCTTGAGTTCACTTTTTCAATTCTTCAGTTTTCCAATTTTTTCAATTTTGGATTTTTCGGTTTCTCGGTTTTCCGATTTTTCGAATTTTCGGCTTTTCGACTTTGATTTTCCAATTTTCCGATTTTTCGTCATTTCAGTTTTGGAATTTTACAGTTTCTCGAGTTTTCAGTTTTTCGATTCTTCAATTTTCCAATTTTTTAATTTCTTGATTTTTCCATTTTTCAATTTTTTCACTTCTTGCCTTTTGGATTTTTTAATTTTTCGATTTTCTAAATTTTGGATTTTTCGATTTTCGATTTTTAGCCATTTCCATTTCTCATTTTTTTGATCTTTCGACTTGTCGACTTTTGATTTTCGATTTCGCATTTTTCAATTTTTCGATTTTTTTATTTTCTAATTTTTAAATTTTTGGCGTTTCTAAATTTTTGGATTTTTCGATTTCTCGTTTAATTTAATTAATTAACTTTCGACTTTGTTTTTTTGATTTTTTACTTATTCGATTTTTTAAATATTGCGACTTTTTAAATCTTACATTTTTCGATTTTTCACTTTTTTGATTTTTCGATTTGTTGAGATGTTTCTTGATTACTCGAGTTTTTAAATTTCCGATTTTTCAAATTTTTAAATTTTAGATTTTTTACTTTGTTGTTGTTTCGATTTCTCAATCGTTCGATTTTTTACCTTCTCGTTTTTAGATTTTCCAACTTTTCAGGATTAATTTTTCAGTTTTTCGATATTTCGATTTTTCGCTTTTCGATTCAACGGTTTTCTTTAGATTTTTTCGCCTTCTCATTTTTAGATTTTCCGATTTTTCACTTTTTCGGTTTATCGTTTTTTTTTTAAGTTAAAAATTTTCAATTTTGAATTTTCCCATTTTTAGCCACTTCCATTTCTCAATGTTTCGATATTTCGATTTCTCGATCTTTTGATGTTTCGATTTCGCGATTTTTCAATTTTTTGATTTCGATTTCTCGATTTCTCAGTTTTTCGATAATAATTCATCTTTTCGATTTTTCGATTTTCCAATTTTTCAACGTTTCAGTTTTAGGATTTATGTAATTAAATTTTTCGATTTTTCAATTTTTGACGTTTCTAAATTTTTGAATTTTGCGATTTCTCAGTTTCTCGATTAATCGATTTTTTAATTTTTTGATTTTTCGTCTTTCCGATTTCTCAAATTTTCAATATTCAAGTTTTTGTATTTTTCAATATGTATTGCGATTTTTAATTTTTTAGATTTTTCAACTTCCTATTTTTTTTATTATTTTTTACTTATTCGATTTTCCAAATATTGCGAATTTTTAAATCTTACATCTTTCGATTTTTCAGTTTTGTTGATGTTTTGATTGGTCGATTTTTAAATTTTCAATTTTTCGAATTTTTATATTTTAGATTTTTCACCTTTTTGTTGTTTCGGTTTCTCAGTCTTTCGATTTTTTGCCCTATCGTTTTTATATTTTTCGATTTTTCAGTTTTTCGGAATTAATTTTTCAGTTTTTCGATATTTCGATTTTTCAATTTTGGATTTATCAGGTTTTTTAAGTTTAAATTTTTCTGTTTTGAATTTTCCCATTTTCCGATCTTCTATTTCGATATCTCAATGTTTCGATTTCGCATTTTTAAAATTTTTCGATTTCCATCTCTCGATTTCTCAGTTTTTCGATTATTCGAGTTTCCAATTTTTCTATTTTTCAATTTTTGACGTTTCTAAATTTTTGGATTTTTCGATTTCTCAATTTCTCGATTAATCGACTTTTAGATTTTTCGTCTTTCCCATTTCTCGGTTTCTCAAATTTTCAATGTTTCAGTTTTAGAATTTTTCAATATGTATTCGATTTTTTAATTTTTAGATTTTTCGACTTTGTTTTTTTGATTTTTTACATATTCAATTGTTCAAAATATTCCGACTTTTTTAATCTTATATTATTCGATTTTTTAATTTTTTGATTTTTCACTTTGTTGATGTTTCTTGGTTGCCCGATTTTTTAAATTTTCGATTTTTTAGTTTTTGTTTCGATTTTTCAATCGTTCGATTTTTTACCTTCTCGTTTTTAGATTTTCCAATTTTTCAGTTTGTCGATATTCCGATTTTTCGCTTTTCGATTTAACGGTTTTCTTTAGATTTTTCGCCTTGTCATTTTTAGATTTTTAGATTTTCCGATTTTTCAATTTTTCGGAATTAATTTTTCAGTTTTTCGGTTTATCGTTTTTTTTAAGTTCAAAATTTTCAATTTTGAATTTTTCTTTTTTCGATTTTTAGCCACTTTTATTTCTTAATATTTCGATACTTCGACTTCTCGATCTTTTGATGTTTCGATTTCGCGATTTTTCAATTTTTTGTTTTCGAATTCTCGATTTCTCAAATTTTCAATGTTTAAGTTTTTGTATTTTTCAATATGTATTGCGATTTTTAATTTTTTAGATTCTTCAACTTTCTATTTTTTACTTATTCGAGTTTCCAAATATTGCGAATTTCTAAATCTTACATTTTTCGATTTTTCAGTTTTTTGATTTTTCCATTTGTTGATGTTTTGATTGGTCGATTTTTAAATTTTCAATTATTCGAATTTTTATATTTTAGATTTTTCACTTTTTTGTTATTTCGATTTCTCAGTCTTTCAATTTTTTGCCTTCTCGTTTTTATATTTTTCGATTTTTCAGTTTTTCGGAATTAATTTTTCAGTTTTTCGATATTTCGATTTTTCAATTTTCGATTTATCAGGTTTTTTAAGTTTAAATTTTTCTGTTTTGAATTTTCCCATTTTCCGATCTTCTATTTCGATATCTCAATGTTTCGATTTCGCATTTTTAAAATTTTTCGATTTCCATCTCTCGATTTCTCAGTTTTTCGATTATTCGAGTTTCCAATGTTTCGATTTTTCAATTTTTGGCGTTTCTAAATTTTTGGATTTTTCGATTTCTCAATTTCTCGATTAATCGACTTTTAGATTTTTCGTCTTTCCGATTTCTCGATTTCCCAAATTTTCAATGTTTAAGTTTTAGAATTTTTCAATATGTATTCGATTTTTTAATTTTTAGATTTTTCGACTTTGTTTTTTTGATTTTTCACATATACAATTGTTCAAAATATTGCGACTTTTTTAATCTTATATTATTCGATTTTTTAATTTTTTGATTTTTCACTTTGTTGATGTTTCTTGGTTGCCCGATTTTTTAAATTTTCGATTTTTCGATTTTTCAATCGTTCGATTTTTTACCTTCTCGTTTTTAGATTTTCCAATTTTTCAGTTTGTCGATATTCCGATTTTTCGCTTTTCGATTTAACGGTTTTCTTTAGATTTTTCGCCTTGTCATTTTTAGATTTTCCGATTTTTCAATTTTTCGGAATTAATTTTTCAGTTTTTCGGTTTATCGTTTTTTTTTAAGTTCAAAATTTTCAATTTTGAATTTTTCTTTTTTCGATTTTTAGCCACTTTTATTTCTTAATATTTCGATACTTCGACTTCTCGATCTTTTGATGTTTCGATTTCGCGATTTTTCAATTTTTTGTTTTCGAATTCTCGATTTCTCAAATTTTCAATGTTTAAGTTTTTGTATTTTTCAATATGTATTGCGATTTTTAATTTTTTAGATTCTTCAACTTTCTATTTTTTACTTATTCGAGTTTCCAAATATTGCGAATTTCTAAATCTTACATTTTTCGATTTTTCAGTTTTTTGATTTTTCCATTTGTTGATGTTTTGATTGGTCGATTTTTAAATTTTCAATTATTCGAATTTTTATATTTTAGATTTTTCACTTTTTTGTTATTTCGATTTCTCAGTCTTTCAATTTTTTGCCTTCTCGTTTTTATATTTTTCGATTTTTCAGTTTTTCGGAATTAATTTTTCAGTTTTTCGATATTTCGATTTTTCAATTTTCGATTTATCAGGTTTTTTAAGTTTAAATTTTTCTGTTTTGAATTTTCCCATTTTCCGATCTTCTATTTCGATATCTCAATGTTTCGATTTCGCATTTTTAAAATTTTTCGATTTCCATCTCTCGATTTCTCAGTTTTTCGATTATTCGAGTTTCCAATGTTTCGATTTTTCAATTTTTGGCGTTTCTAAATTTTTGGATTTTTCGATTTCTCAATTTCTCGATTAATCGACTTTTAGATTTTTCGTCTTTCCGATTTCTCGATTTCCCAAATTTTCAATGTTTAAGTTTTAGAATTTTTCAATATGTATTCGATTTTTTAATTTTTAGATTTTTCGACTTTGTTTTTTTGATTTTTCACATATACAATTGTTCAAAATATTGCGACTTTTTTAATCTTATATTATTCGATTTTTTAATTTTTTGATTTTTCACTTTGTTGATGTTTCTTGGTTGCCCGATTTTTTAAATTTTCGATTTTTCGATTTTTCAATCGTTCGATTTTTTACCTTCTCGTTTTTAGATTTTCCAATTTTTCAGTTTGTCGATATTCCGATTTTTCGCTTTTCGATTTAACGGTTTTCTTTAGATTTTTCGCCTTGTCATTTTTAGATTTTCCGGTTTTTCAATTTTTCGGAATTAATTTTTCAGTTTTTCGGTTTATCGTTTTTTTTTAAGTTCAAAATTTTGAATTTTGAATTTTCCTTTTTTCGATTATTAGCCACTTTTATTTCTCAATGTTTCGATACTTCGACTTCTCGATCTTTTGATGTTTCGATTTCGCGATTTTTCAATTTTTTGTTTTCGAATTCTCGATTTCTCAAATTTTCAATGTTTAAGTTTTTGTATTTTTCAATATGTATTGCGATTTTTAATTTTTTAGATTCTTCAACTTTCTATTTTTTACTTATTTGAGTTTCCAAATAATGCGAATTTCTAAATCTTACATTTTTCGATTTTTCAGTTTTTTGATTTTTCCATTTGTTGATGTTTTGATTGGTCGATTTTTAAATTTTCAAATATTCGAATTTCTATGTTTTAGATTTTTCACCTTTTTGTTGTTTCGGTTTCTCAGTCTTTCGATTTTTTGCCCTCTCGTTTTTATATTTTTCGATTTTTCAGTTTTTCGGAATTAATTTTTCAGTTTTTCGATATTTCGATTTTTCAATTTTGGATTTATCAGGTTTTTTAAGTTTAAATTTTTCTGTTTTGAATTTTCCCATTTTCCGATCTTCTATTTCGATATCTCAATGTTTCGATTTCGCATTTTTAAAATTTTTCGATTTTCATCTCTCGATTTCTCAGTTTTTCGATTATTCGAGTTTCCAATGTTTCGATTTTTCAATTTTTGGCGTTTCTAAATTTTTGGATTTTTCGATTTCTCAATTTCTCGATTAATCGACTTTTAGATTTTTCGTCTTTCCGATTTCTCGATTTCTCAAATTTTCAATGTTTCAGTTTTAGAATTTTTCAATATGTATTCAATTTTTAATTTTTAGATTTTTCGACTTTGTTTTTTTGATTTTTTACATATTCAATTGTTCAAAATATTGCGACTTTTTTAATCTTATATTATTCGATTTTTTAAATTTTCGATTTTTTAGTTTTTGTTTCGATTTTTCAATCGTTCGATTTTTTACCTTCTCGTTTTTAGATTTTCCAATTTTTCAGTTTGTCGATATTCCGATTTTTCGCTTTTCGATTTAACGGTTTTCTTTAGATTTTTCGCCTTGTCATTTTTAGATTTTCCGGTTTTTCAATTTTTCAGAATTAATTTTTCAGTTTTTCGGTTTATCGTTTTTTTTTAAGTTCAAAATTTTGAATTTTGAATTTTCCTTTTTTCGATTTTTAGCCACTTTTATTTCTCAATGTTTCGATACTTCGACTTCTCGATCTTTTGATGTTTCGATTTCGCGATTTTTCAATTTTTTGTTTCCGAATTCTCGATTTCTCAAATTTTCAATGTTTAAGGTTTTGTATTTTTCAATATGTATTGCGATTTTTAATTTTTTAGATTCTTCAACTTTCTATTTTTTACTTATTCGAGTTTTCAAATATGTATTGCGAATTTCTAAATCTTACATTTTTCGATTTTTCAGTTTTTTGATTTTTCCATTTGTTGATGTTTTGATTGGTCGATTTTTAAATTTTCAATTTTTCGAATTTTTATATTTTAGATTTTTCACCTTTTTGTTGTTTCGGTTTCTCAGTCTTTCGATTTTTTGCCCTCTCGTTTTTATATTTTTCGATTTTTCAGTTTTTCGGAATTAATTTTTCAGTTTTTCGATATTTCGATTTTTCAATTTTCGATTTATCAGTTTTTTTAAGTTTAAATTTTTCTGTTTTGAATTTTCCCATTTTCCGATCTTCTATTTCGATATCTCAATGTTTCGATTTCGCATTTTTAAAATTTTTCGATTTCCATCTCTCGATTTCTCAGTTTTTCGATTATTCGAGTTTCCAATGTTTCGATTATTCAATTTTTGGCGTTTCTAAATTTTTGGATTTTTAGATTTCTCAATTTCTCGATTAATCGACTTTTAGATTTTTCGTCTTTCCGATTTCTCGATTTCTCAAATTTTCAATGTTTAAGTTTTAGAATTTTTCAATATGTATTCGATTTTTTAATTTTTAGATTTTTCGACTTTGTTTTTTTGATTTTTCACTTTGTTGATGTTTCTTGGTTGCCCGATTTTTCAAATTTTCGATTTTTCGAATTTTTAAATTTTAGATTTTTTAGTTTTTGTTTCGATTTTTCAATCGTTCGATTTTTTACCTTCTCGTTTTTAGATTTTCCAATTTTTCAGTTTGTCGATATTCCGATTTTTCGCTTTTCGATTTAACGGTTTTCTTTAGATTTTTCGCCTTGTCATTTTTAGATCTTCCTATTTTTCAATTTTTCGGAATTAATTTTTCAGTTTTTCGGTTTATCGTTTTTTTTTAAGTTCAAAATTTTCAATTTTGAATTTTTCTTTTTTCGATTTTTAGCCACTTTTATTTCTTAATGTTTCGATTCTTCGACTTCTCGATCTTTTGATGTTTCGATTTCGCGATTTTTCAATTTTTTGTTTTCGAATTCTCGATTTCTCAAATTTTCAATGTTTAAGTTTTTGTATTTTTCAATATGTATTGCGATTTTTAATTTTTTAGATTCTTCAACTTTCTATTTTTTACTTATTCGAGTTTCCAAATATTGCGAATTTCTAAATCTTACATTTTTCGATTTTTCAGTTTTTTGATTTTTCCATTTGTTGATGTTTTGATTGGTCGATTTTTAAATTTTCAATTTTTCGAATTTTTATATTTTAGATTTTTCACCTTTTTGTTGTTTCCGTTTCTCAGTCTTTCGATTTTTTGCCCTATCGTTTTTATATTTTTCGATTTTTCAGTTTTTCGGAATTAATTTTTCAGTTTTTCGATATTTCGATTTTTCAATTTTGGATTTATCAGGTTTTTTAAGTTTAAATTTTTCTGTTTTGAATTTTCCCATTTTCCGATCTTCTATTTCGATATCTCAATGTTTCGATTTCGCATTTTTAAAATTTTTCGATTTTCATCTCTCGATTTCTCAGTTTTTCGATTATTCGAGTTTCCAATGTTTCGATTTTTCAATTTTCGGCGTTTCTAAATTTTTGGATTTTTCGATTTCTCAATTTCTCGATTAATCGACTTTTAGATTTTTCGTCTTTCCGGTTTCTCGATTTCTCAAATTTTCAATGTTTAAGTTTTTGTATTTTTCAATATGTATTGCGATTTTTAATTTTTTAGATTCTTCAACTTTCTATTTTTTACTTATTCGAGTTTCCAGATATTGCGAATTTCTAAATCTTGCATTTTTCGATTTTTCAGTTTTTTGATTTTTCTATTTGTTGATGTTTTGATTGGTCGATTTTTAAATTTTCAAATATTCGAATTTTTATATTTTAGATTTTTCACTTTTTTGTTGTTTCGATTTCTCAGTCTTTCGATTTTTTGCTTTCTGGTTTTTATATTTTTCGATTTTTCAGTATATTCAATTGTTCAAAATATTGCGACTTTTTTAATCTCATATTATTCGATTTTTTAATTTTTTGATTTTTCACTTTGTTGATGTTTCTTGGTTGCCCGATTTTTTAAATTTTCGATTTTTTAGTTTTTGTTTCGATTTTTCAATCGTTCGATTTTTTACCTTCTCGTTTTTAGATTTTCCAATTTTTCAGTTTGTCGATATTCCGATTTTTCGCTTTTCGATTTAACGGTTTTATTTAGATTTTTCGCCTTGTCATTTTTAGATCTTCCGATTTTTCAATTTTTCGGAATTAATTTTTCAGTTTTTCGGTTTATCGTTTTTTTTTTCAAGTTCAAAATTTTCAATTTTGAATTTTCCTTTTTTCGTTTTTTAGCCACTTTTATTTCTCAATGTTTCGATACTTCGACTTCTCGATCTTTTGATGTTTCGATTTCGCGATTTTTCAATTTTTTGTTTTCGAATTCTCGATTTCTCAAATTTTCAATGTTTAAGTTTTTGTATTTTTCAATATGTATTGCGATTTTTAATTTTTTAGATTCTTCAACTTTCTATTTTTTACTTATTCGAGTTTCCAAATGTTGCGAATTTCTAATAAATCTTACATTTTTCGATTTTTCAGTTTTTTGATTTTTCCATTTGTTGATGTTTTGATTGGTCGATTTTTAAATTTTCAAATATTCGAATTTTTATATTTTAGATTTTTCACTTTTTTGTTGTTTCGATTTCTCAGTCTTTCGATTTTTTGCTTTCTCGTGTTTATATTTTTCGATTTTTCAGCTTTTCGGAATTAATTTTTCAGTTTTTCGATATTTCGATTTTTCAATTTTCGATTTATCAGGTTTTTTAAGTTTAAATTTTTCTGTTTTGAATTTTCCCATTTTCCGATCTTCTATTTCGATATCTCAATGTTTCGATTTCGCATTTTTAAAATTTTTCGATTTCCATCTCTCGATTTCTCAGTTTTTCGATTATTCGAGTTTCCAATTTTTCTATTTTTCAATTTTTCACTGCTGGGTACCGACAATACTTTTGCGTGCAGTAGTACATAGTAATTGGGTTTTAAGTAGTATAAAATAACATAGTCCTACACATGTAGTTTATGACTCCGAACTAAGTTTTTACCCGAAACATCAGATTTTTGGAAAAAAAAAATTGAAATTATGACACATTTTGCAGTTCAATTTTGAATTTGTAAAACCGAATGCTTTGAAATCTTACAGATCGTTTACAGTTATGACAAGCATGATAAATTTTTAATCAAAATATATTTACTTATCCCCTCCAAAAAATTGATGACGTCACTCAAACGTTTGCGGAATAGATCCTATCTCAAATGTGCAAAGTATGATGAGACAATCGGCCCAGTACTTTCGGAGATTATCTGTTTAATAAAAATCGGGACGGTAAACAGACAGACAGACAGACGAAAACGGGAGACCTATTTCTTCGTACTTTAGAACTCATGAAAGGTCGAAAAAACGCTTCCGAGCGTAAGCGAAGGAAGTATTGTAATCGAATCCGTTAATTAAGGTGCTTTAGTTTATATATGATCTCTATACATAGTATACATCATACTTATAGTTAATTGTTTTAGATATGGGTGAAACGATCAGACGGCAACAAAGTCAAGATTTACTTATCTAACCTGGCTCGAGGCAAAATATCAATAAAAAGGCGAGCATCTTAAACATATATTAAATATAGATATATATATAACAATAAATTAAGTGCATTTATATCTCACTTTTTGTTTCTTTGTCTGCATTTTCATGAGATATTTCTTCCTCAGGGATGTCAATAGTAATAATTTCTTCTTCAGGGATGTTAACTGCAACAACTTCATTCTCAATTTTTTCTTCAGACTCTTCTGAAACTTCAGAATCACTTCCAACCTCTTGTATACTGGTAAAACTTTCACTTTCATTGTTTTCAGCAGATGGTATTTCAAGTAACAGCGCAGTCGATGCAGCAGCATCTAAATTAGCTACTTCTGCAGGAGGGTGACAGCAAATCTGTGTATTACTTGGTGGAATATACCTTACTACACAGTCCCTCTGCCACCAGTTATACCACATTCTTGAATGCATTCTAATAACTGAATAGACCCATAAATAGTATCCAATCAACATGATCCCGATCATTATAAGTAACGACAATGAAGTCCACCGAGCAGCAGGCAGCAACACAAATTTCTTTTCATTGTAATAATCAGACGAATACAGGCATGCATACGTAATAATGATAGCCACCGGAGTTATTACAGTACATGCAATGATATCACTCCGTACTCCTCTTGTAATGCCTCTAGGAGCTCTGTGAGTTCTCACCCAACGCCAGATCGACTGTCTCGGTGTATATTTTGGTAAGCGTTCAGTCCGAAACACAACATGGCAAAGTTCACAATTTGTTGTATTTGACTCGTTGAACCATCTCTCAAGGCAGCTCTGATGTACGAAGGCAACCGTGCCCTGCAATTTTGGTGTTAGTAGGGGGTCATGCGGAGATTAAAAGCAACCTTGCAGTTGCAGGGGGCTATTAATGGTTCGTTTTTTTCATTTTCATAGCAAATGCGACATTGGAGTGAGATTACAGAGATTTTTGGTTCTAGGCAGGTGTTGCATTCAGGGGCTTTTTGGTCGCCGCTTTTCATTGCACGAAGCCGAAATTGTCAGACGTGTCGCTTTTTGTATTGATTAGTGCAGCAAAGCGCGCGTTATGTAATTCAAAAATTTATTTGACGTTTGGTTTGACAGTTGTCATTCAACAATGGCACCAATCACGGCTGCCAAATTCTCTAAGTTCTGTTTAGATTTCCAGTGGCGTCCCGTAACCGAATGAGAACGGGTGCAAATAAAACTACAAGATGAGTCACCAGGGGGGAAAAGTGAACCAATCATGTCGTATAAGCAACCAAATTTTATATAAAAAGGAACTGTGACTTGTGACATAATATCCTCGCTAGCGCCACCTTTTATAATTAGTGAGAAAAATGAATTTTAAAGTTTGCAATCTAAATAATAGATACAAAACAAAACAAAAATTTAGAATTTTTGTTTAATGTAAAACATTAATTTATAGTACTAAACAAAGAGTGTACAAACAAACTTAGTAATTAATTTAAACACAAATAAATATATAATTTTGGAAAAAGTATTTTATTTCCATGGGACAAACGTTCAGTGTCCATTGATATGCTGCTGTAACCACAACTTTCATTTTAAGCTTATTGTTACTTCCAAATTTCTTACGTGTTAAATCAAATCCTCATCGGTGGCATTAACTATTGTGGGTATATTTCGGTAATATTTCTGGGCGGTTGTTCCAAGAATCTTCCCAAAAAACTGAAGATTTTCGAATTTTTCCTTCGAAATACATTGGTGTAGGATCTTTGTATGTATAAGCCCTCTCATGTTAACTGCCAAAGAAAAACATTGTTGCCCGTTCTGGGCATTTGTGTTGGACTTTGATTTTTTTATCATTGTAGGGTTGGAGTCTGATCTCTTTTCCTTTGGATACCATATGTTAAGCCCTTCTTTCTGTTCACTGCGATCGTTTTTTGAATGGTTTTAATTTATACTACTGTAGTATTCAGCAGCATTTCCTATAAGATGGCAGTCTTATCTCAGTTTGTAAAAAGGGACTTTGATCGTTATTCCCGTGTACCCTTCACATCTCAGATAAATAATACCATTAAAACCATATATGGTTTGCAGGTTTCAGCTGCAAATTTACTTACTGTGTATTAAGAATAAACCATCAAAATGACGAGTATCTGTAAACGTTACTTTTGAATGCCCCAGTGGAGCACATACAAATCCCCTGACATTTATTCCCAAATGACTCAAAATTATTGAAAAAATGGAAGGACGCTTTAAGAATAGGAAAGTCCATCACTAAAAGAGTGTCTTTCTGCAGCAAAAATTTTTTAGAAGCAGATTTTACAATTTGTAGGTATCCGGTATTTGTAAGTAGCACTTCCTAAGGTAAGACTGATTTTGGCAAATGACATACCTTCCAAGAAAATAGAGGCGGGTGGGCGGAGCTAGTACTTGCTAAGATAAGACTGATTTTGGCAAATGATATTTTCGTCGAAATAGCTTTCTATAAAAATTTTGTAGATAAAAAAGGAAATTATTATTAATTTTTGTTCCATTATTACACTATTAGTTTCCACGCCCACTCCACAGAAGAACATAATTAGGCCCGCCCACCCACCCTTTCTCTTTTTCAGTGATTGATTTTATCCAAACTGAATGAAATTAATGATTTTATACTGAAAGAAACAATATTAGTAGATAG
Organism: Zophobas morio; assembly: GCF_036711695.1. Classification (NCBI taxonomy): domain Eukaryota; kingdom Metazoa; phylum Arthropoda; class Insecta; order Coleoptera; family Tenebrionidae; genus Zophobas; species Zophobas morio. Next base: position 11,755,628 of record NW_026972136.1, on the reverse strand, counting down.
AATGAGAAGAGGGTGGGTAGTCGGTGCTAGAACTTGCTAAGACAAGACTGATTTTGGCAAATGACATTTACACTTTCGTCAAAATAGCTCTTTATAAAATTTTGTAGATAAAAAGGAAATTATTATTAGTGTTTGTTCCATTATTCCAATATTAGTTTCCACTCTCACTCGACAGAAGAACATAATTAGGCCCGCCCACCCACCCTTTCTCTTTTTCAGTGATTGATTTTATCCAAATTGAATGAAATTAATGATTTTACACTAAACAGAAACAAAATTAGTAGATAGAATGAAAAGAGGGTGGGTAGGCGGTGCTAGTACTTGTTAAGGTAAGACTGATTTTGGCAAATGACATACTTTCCAAGAAAATAGAGGGCGGGTGGGTGGGGCTAATACTTGCTAAGACAAGACTGATTTTGGCAACTGACATTTACAGTTTCGTGAAAATAGCTCTCTACAAAATTTTGTGGATAAAATAGGAAATTATTATTAATTTTTGTTCCATTATTCCATTATTAGTTTCCACTCCCACTCGACAAAAGAACATAATTAGCCCCGCCCACCCACCCTGTCTCCTTTTAAGTGATTGATTTTATTCAAACTGAATGAAATGAATGATCTTATGCTGAACAGAAATAAAATTATTAGTTAGAATGAGAATAGGGTAGGTAGGCGGTGCTAGTACTTTCTAAAATAAGACTGATTTTGGCAAATGACATATCTTCCAAGAAAATAGAGGGCGGGTGGGTGGGGCTAGTACTTGCTATAATAAGACCGATTTTAATAAAGAAAGTTACGATTAGCTCTACTTTTTTCACATTCTAGATTCTATTATTAGTTTCCATTTCCACTTGACAGAAAAACATAATTAGCCCCGCCCACCCACCCTGTCTTCTTTTCAGTGATCGATTTTATCCAAACTGAATGAAATGAATGATCTTATACTGAACAGAAATAAAATTAGTCGTTAGAATGAAAAGAGGGGGGCGAGGCTTCTTGCACTTGATAAAATAAGACTAATTTGAGAAATGACATACTCTCTAAGAAAATAGAGGGTGGGTGGGCGGGGCTAGTATTTGTTAAGTTAAGACTGATTTTGGCTATTTTAAAATTTTCGACCATGTCCGAAAATTAGTTGAAGAAATTTTTTTGTAGATTTCGATATCGAGAAGTCATTTTGGGATTCATTTCTTCGGAAATTTCAACGGTTTTTCTAAAATCGCTAATTGAAATGCAGCAACTTTTAGAGTTTCGTCAAAATAGCTATCTATAAAAATTTTGTAGATAAAAAAGGAAATTATTATTAATTTTTGTTCCACTATTCCACTATTAGTTTCCACACCCACTCGACAGAAGAACATAATTAGGCCTCCTTTTCAGTGATTATTTTATCTGAATGAAATTAATTATTTTATAGTGAACAGAAACAAAATTAGTAGATAGAATGAGAAGAGGATGGGTCGTCGGTGCTAGTACTTGCTACGATAAAACTGATTTTGGCAAATGACATACCTTCCAAGAAAATGGAGGGCGGGTGGGCGGGCTAGTACTTGCTAAGGTAAAACTGATTTTGGCAAATGACATTTTCAGTTTCGTTAAAATAGCTCTTTATAAAATTTTGTAGATAAAGAAGGAAATTATTATTAGTGTTTGTTCCATTATTCCATTATTAGTGGGGAGGCGATGCTAGTACTTCCACTCGACAGAAGAACATAATTAATCCCGCCCACCCACCCTGTCGCCTTTCCAGTGATTGATTTTATACAAACCGAATGAAATGAATAATTTTATACTCAACAGAAACAAAATTAGTAGATAGAATGAGAAGAGGGCGAGGAAGCGGTGCTAGTACTTGCTAAGATAAGACTAATTTTAACAAAGAAAGTTACGATTAGCGCTTTTTTTCTACTTTTTTCACTTTCTAGATTCTATTATTATTTTCCATTCCCACTTGACAGAAGAACATAATTAGCCCCGCCCACCCACCCTGTCTCCTTTTCAGTGATTGATTTTATTCAAACTGAGTGAAATTAATGATTTTATAATCAACAGAAACAAAATTATTAGTTAGAATGAGAAGAGGGTAGGTAGGCGGTGCTAATACTTTCTACCTACCATAAGACTGATTTTGGCAAATGACATACCCTCCAAGAAAATAGAGGGCGAGTGGGCGGGGCTAGTACTTGTCAAGATAAGACTGATTTTGGCAAGTGACATTTACAGTTTCGTCAAAATAGCTCTCTATAAAATTTTGTAGATGAAAAAGGAAATTATTATTAATTTTTGTTCCATTATTCCATTATTAGTTTCCACTCCTACTCGACAGAAGAACATAATTAGCCCCGCCCACCCACCCTGTCCCCTTTTCACTGATTGATTTTATCCAAACTGAATGAAATTAATGATTTTATACTGAACAGAAACAAAATTAGTAGATAGAATGAGAAGAGGGTGAGTAGTCGGTGCTAGTACTTGCTAAGATAAGACTGATCTTGGCAAATGACATACCTTCCAAGAAAATGAAGGGCGGGTGGGCGGAGATAATACTTGCTAAGATAAGACTGATTTTGGCAAATGACATTTACAGTTTCGTCAAAATAGTTCTTTATAAAAGTTTGTAGATAAAAAAGGAAATTATTATTAGTGTTTGTTCCATTATTAGTTTCCACTCCCACTCGACAGAAGAACATAATTAGCCCCGCCCACCCACCCTGTCGCTTTTCCAGTGATTGATTTTATACAAACTGAATGAAATTAATGATTTTATACTCAACAGAAACAAAATTAGTAAAAAGAATGAGAATGGGGTGGGGAGGCGATGCTAGTACTTGCTAAGATAAGACTAATTTTAACAAAAAAGTTACGATTAGCGCTTTTTTCCCACTTTTTCCACATTCTAGATTCTATGTTTAGTTCCCATTCCCAGTCGACAAAAGAACATAATTAACCCCGCCCACCCACCTTGTCTCCTTTTCAGTGATTGATTTTATCCAAACTGAATGAAATTAATGACTTTATACTGAAGAGAAACAAAATTATTAGTTAGAATGAGAAGAGGGTGGATAGGCGGTGCTAGTTATTTTTTTTAAACAGAAATAAAGTATTCTTAAGCAACAATGGATAATAGATACATTCGAAAAAAATGTTACTCCGTGACTATAAACACGCTATCTTTTTCGTTGGGATCTATATCCCTGAATTTTTTCAGAATTTGTAAATGACTTTTTCATAAATGAAATTTTCCATTATGTATTCGTATTGGCTATCCCTTATGCAAATTTCGACCAATTCTCGACGATTTTCGAAATTTAACTAAGTAAATATATTTGCTTGTAGATTTTGGGCCGCAGAAGTCACTTCTGCCTTCATTTCTTCGGTAACTTAAACTGTTTTTCTAGAATCGTCCATTGAAATATCGCAATTTTTAAAAATTTCGATAAATCCGAATTGGACACCGAATTTTCCGAAAATTTTGCTCCTTGACCATCAACACGCTATATTTTTGCAATCAGCATGTCGGAATCTACGTCCCTGAATTTTTTCACAATTTTTATACAACTTTTTTAAAACTGAAATTTTTTCAATAGTCCCCCCTTCTTCAAATTTCGGCCAATTTTTGACATTTTCGAAACTTGACTAAACACATTTTCTTGTAGATTTCGAGCTCAAGAACTCACTCCCGGCCTCGTTTCTTTAATAACTCGAACCGTTTTTCCGGAATCGACCGTTGAAATATCGAAATTTTTAGAAATTTTTCAAAATTCGCACCGATTCTTTCGAAAATGTTGGTCCGTGGCCATCAACATGGTATATTTTTGGAATCAGCATGTCGAGATCTACGTTCCTGAATTTTTTGGCAGTTTTTAGACAACTTTTAAAACTGAAATTTTTTCAAATTTCGCCCAATTTTTGACATTTTCGAAACTTAACTAAACACATTTGAAAAAAGAAGACGTAAACGCAGAATTAAATTTAATTTAATAAAATAACAGAAACATACCAAGTACGATATTTTCTTAATTAAAACAATAAAAGAGGCTGTTGTTGTAAACAGTGTTTTTCATCATTTGCTTATAAGTTTGGCAGTTAATAAACGTTTTCACGCGAAAACAATGCCGTTAACTTTAACAAACATCTCTCAAATTCTCGCTCTGTTTCTGTTATTTTGTTAAATTAAATTTAATTTTGCGTTTATTTGTCTTCTTGTTTTTGCTAATTTATACATCATGTGTCAATAGTGAATAATTCTTTAATAAAATAACGATCACTAGTTAAATTAATAATTTTTATAAAGTTTGGTTTTGCGAAATTTTTCAGGGTGGCCGGTTTTTTTGGGGGTCAGTGTATATCCGAAAATTAGTTGAAGACATTTGCTTGTAGATTTCAATATCCAGAAGTCATTTTTTTATTCGTTTCTTCGGAAATTTCTACCATTTTTGTAAAAATATTATTAATTTTTGTCCCATTACAAAATAGCGATATTTCCGTCATGTTGTCAAACGCAGCGCCCTCTGCTGGAACGTGAAAAGAGTCAATCAAAAGTTCCATGCTGTCAGCCACAGCTGTCAGCTGTCAAGTGGCTGTCAATGTTTAATGCAGGTGTAGGTTATGTTAAACGCCAAAATGTAAATAAATATTTAAAAAATCAGTTTTCATTTAACTGATCAGTATTAAACCATACCAGTAATTTTTCCGATACAGAACTTCTCTGTTCAATTCAAATAGGTAAAAATTGCATTCCTGAAAGTTAGAAGTGGAAGGACCAAAGGTACAAGGCGCAAAATTTTATCACTAATTAATGCAAGTAGTGACAAATTTATTTCGGAATGATAACAGCTTTCTAAAGAACTCCTCTCGAGTTTCTATTGTTGCAGTTGCACAATGCACGTCGTTAACTACTTTATATTATATTGGAAACCACTGTTTTGGTTGTTAATCTTTTTGTTAGTGATGTGTTTAAGTAATATGTTCTTTGTATTACCCATTACCGGTTTTTCTTTACTTGGATATGTTGTAATTGTTGCGGTGTCAAGTACCTGGATTAGTTTCGTAACCCTTCAGAATTTTCTTCAACAAAATAAATCTATCGACGTATCGAGACTACTTAAACTCAAGACAGAATCCAAGCAAAAGGAGGATTTAGATGATCTGACATCAGTTACACAGTTAACTGTGGACATTGATAAATATTTTATTAAAAAATGGTTCGTTTATATAAGTTCGGATCCAACATTTAATGAGGAAAGTAAAATGCTTCTTGAAGAGATTCTTAAGAAAATGATGAATGTTCAGTTGAGTCTTGAGAATGAAGTCATTATTCATGGGATATTTAATTTATATCTGAAACATTTGAAGGAGTTTCGCAGAAGTTTAAAACGAAGAGACAAATATCCAGGAAAAATCAGTGATTTATACAGGTTAATTTTACCTTTGTTTTTCTCAGGTGAATACAATTTTGTAATTTTCAGGTATTCACACACTTGTAGCAGCTCCAAAAAGGACAAAAATTACTTCATTCATCAGCTCACTGTTAATTTATTGAATCATTTCATCAACTGGGAATTAGGAAATTCACTTCCGTACCAAATTCTAGTCTCCATAATTTCCAAAAAAGTGATGTTTTATATTTTAAATTTAATCTCAAATCCAGAGTTTTTAAATTATTATATATTAACAGCATGCGCTTCGAACAATAAGAAGCTAGATTTAAAGCTTGAAAACTACAATAGTGTTAAAATTGTCCAGATAACAGAGAAAGGTGATGTCACGCCAACCGACATGGTTAAATCTGGTAGTAAAGTTAGTTTGAATAAGCTTGATACCATAACTGAACCTTTCGTGATCAAAGAAGTGACTGAAGTTGATGGTTCTCCACCGACTATTACTGATTACAGTGAAATTAAGACTGATGAGGTTAAAATTTATGAACCAAAAAGTTGTAAAACTTGGTATGATACTTTAGATTTGACTTCTATTCCTTTGGGACAAGATATTCTTGATACAATAAGTTTGGGAGAGTCAGACAAAGAAATTGATACAGCGGCTACAGGTTTCAGTTTAATTGTGTTATCTTCATTAATTATTTTTTGTTTTGTAGATCATGACAAAGAAGTATTATCTCCAATAACGTCCGCTAAGAATTTGCTCGATGAAATGAAACATATTACAACTCTTGAAGGTTTCAGAACTTCCATGAAACCAATAAGTGATGCCACCGCCAGTACATTCCACAATATTAAGGACTTTCAAGAGAGTACTGTAAATAATGTTGTTAAACCTGTTTCACAAGTCACATCAACAGCTTTACATAGGATTGGAGGATTACATTTGCAGGTTTGTGCATTTTGTGACTCACATTCTCAAATACAGGATTTAATTTAGACAGTAGCAAAGGCAAAAGCATGAGGTTAAAAATTGAAGGCAATAATCAGTTTACATAACAACATAATTATGCGCATTAATAATTATTGCTTTTAATTTCAAGGGAACAAAACTGTTGCCATGTTGACTTTTCTTTTCAGTTAACCAAAAGAGTTAATGTTTATGTTATAATTTTTGAAACGGAAAAGATATATGTCACGTTAAAAATATCACAATGAGATACTGACAAAAAAAAAAAAAACAAAAAAAAGTTTAGTATCTATAGTCCGGGAAATTTAAATTGGTGGTAGACCTAACTTTTGAAGCCGCCAGGACATTACCTGCCATAAAAGTATTAACTTCAGTGAAAACGTGTTGATATTTTCTACATGAAAAAATCAAAAAAATAAAAATTGGAAAATCTAAAATTTAAAAATCGAGAAATTGAACAATCGGTTAATTAAAAAGTCGAATCATCGAAAAATTGGAAAATCGAAAAGTTAGAAAAAAATTGGAAAATTGAAAATTTAAAAATTCCGAAATTTGAAAAATTGAAATATAGAAGAACTGAAATCTCGAGAAATCGAAAAACTTTAAAATTAAATTTATTAAAATTTTAAAAATTGAGAAGTTAAAACAGAGAACACAGAGATGCGACATAGAGGCTGATTTTGCAAAACCACCCTTATTGATATTGGAGTCCTCAAGCGCCAAATTTAAATAGTCGATGCCAATAAAAACCTTGCTTCACTATAATTGTAATTCGTGTGACCTGAATGAAAGGGAAGGAAACAGTAAGCAGCTTGTAATATTCTGGTAAATCTAGTGTCAATTTGTCGAAAATAAAACGCGTCGTTAAAAATATTATGACATTTCTTCTAGTTACTTTTATTCCTAGTTAGAAACAAACACTGCTACCAACATAAATTGAGAAGTCCTCAACCGTCATTTAATTTAAACTGTGACGCTTCTCTGTGTTCTCTGGTTAAAATATCTAAAAGTTGAGAAATTGAGAAACCGAAGCATAAAACAGATAAAAAATTGAAAAATCGAAAGTTTAAAAAACGGAAAACTAAAAATCCAAAATGTAAAAAGTCGAGAAATCGAAAAATCCAGAACTCGAAAAGAGAAATACTACAAAATCCCAAAACTCAAATATCCAAATCAAATATCCGAATCTCGATAAACTGAGATCTCAAAAAATTGAAAACTCCAAAATTAAAAAATTCGAAAAAATGAGAAATCGAAAATAAAATAATCAAAAAATTGAAAAATCTAATAAAGTTTGAAAAACGGAAAATGCAAATCCGAAAAATAAAAAATCGAAAAACCGAAAAATCAAAATACTGAAAAACCCCAAAACTGAAAGAAAAATCCAAAAAAAAACAAAAAAGCAATGTCGAAAAATCGAAGAATTGAAGAACTGAAAAATCGAAACTTTTGAGAACTCGAGAAATAGGAAAATCAAAAATAGATTAATTGAGAAACGGGAAAAAAAATTTAGCAACGTCAAAATTTGAAAAAAATACTGAAAAACTGAAAAATGAAAAAATCGAGAGATCAAAAAATCTAAAATTTAAAACATTGAGCAATTCAAATATCGTAAACTTGAAAAATCGAGAAATTCAAACATGAAATAATCAAAAAGTAAAAATTCGAAAATCAAAAATTTACATAAAAATCGAAAAACTGAAAAATCGAGAAATCGAAACTCGGGGATTTAAAAAATTGAAGAATCGGATAACTGAAAAATCGAAACATCGATAAACTGGAAAAATTGAAAAGCCCAAAAGTAAAAAATCGAAAAAAATCCAAAAATCGGAACATCGAGATACATCGAGAAATCGAGAAATAAAAAAATCGACAATTTAAAAATTAGGAAAATTGAAAAATAGAAGAACTGTAAACTCGAGAAATCGAAAAAGCTAGAAATTTAAAAATTGAAAAATCTAAAGTGTCACGAAAAATTGAAAATCCAAAAAGTAAAAAAATCTAGGAGTCCAAAAATCGAAAAGTCGAAAAATGAAAGTATTGAAAAATCCAAAAATTGATCGCAATATCCAAAAATTAGGAAATTAAAAAACCGAAAAATTGAAAAACAAGAACCTGAAAGATCAAAAAATTAAAGAACTGAAAAATCGAAACTTTGGGAAGTCGAGGAATGGAAAAATTAAAAAATAGATTAATTGAGAAATCGGAAAACTGAAAATTCAGAAACGTCAAAAGAGAAGTCAAAAAATCAAAAAGCTAAAAATGGAAAAATTGATAAATCGGGAGATTGAACAATCAAAACATCGAAACATCCGAATCTCGATAAATTGAGATCTCAAAAAATTGATAAATCCAAAATTAAAAAATTGGAAAAAATGAAAAATTAAAATATCGAAATTTAAGTTGAAAAATTGACAAATCGAAATATAAAACAGTCGAAATATTGAAAAATCTAAAGTTTAAAAAACGAAAAACTGATACATAATTAGAAAAATAAAAAATCAAAAAATTGAAGAATCAAAATACTGTAAAATAACAAAACTGAAAGAAATATTCAAAAATTGTGGTATTAAAAAATTGGAAAATTGGGAAATCGAAAAACCAATAAAGCGAAGTCGAAAAATCGAAGAATCGGAGAACTGAGAAATCGAATCTTTGAGAAGTGGGAAAATAAAAAATAGATTACTTGAGAAATCGGAAAATTGCAAATTTAGCAACGTCGAAAATTGAAAAATACTGAAGAATTGAAAAATCAAAAAACCGGGAAATCGAAAAATCGAAAACTAAAACATTGAACAATTAAAATATCACAAAATCGAAGAATCGAGAAATCCAAACATCAAAAAATCAAAAAATAAAAATTTGAAATTTAAAAATAGAAAAAATGAAAAATTGACAAATCCAGAATTCGAAACTCCAGAATTTAAAAAATTAAAAAATCGAAAAATCGGATAACTGAAAAATCGAAACATCGAAAAATTGGAAAATTGAAAAATCGAAAAGCCTAAAAGTAAAAAATCGATAAACTGAGACACCGAAATAGGCCAAAATCGAAAAATCAAAGTTATAAATGGAAAAATTGATAAATCGAGAGATTGAACGATCAAAATATCCGAATCTCGATAAACTGAGATCTCAAAAAATTGAAAACTCCAAAATTAAAAAATTCGAAAAAATGAGAAATCGAAAATAAAATAATAAAAAAATTGAAGAATCTAATATAGTTTGAAAAACGGAAAACTGCAAATCCGAAAAATAAAAAATCGAAAATTCGAAAAGTCGAAGAATCAAAATACTGAAAAACCCCAAAACTGAAAGAAATATCCAAAAAAGCAATGTCGAAAAATCGAAGAATTGAAGAACTGAAAAATCGAAACTTTGAGAAGTCGAGAAATAGGAAAATCAAAAATAGATTAATTGAGAAACGGGAAAACTGAAAATTTAGCAACGTCAAAATTTGAAAAATTGGAAAATAGAAATACTGAAAAACTGAAAAATGAAAAAATCGAGAAATCAAAAAATCTAAAATTTAAAACATTGAGCAATTCAAATATCGCAAACTTGAAAAATCGAGAAATTCAAACATTAAATAATCAAAAAGTAAAAATTCGAAAATCAAAAATTTACATAAAAATCGAAAAACTGAAAAATCGAGAAATCGAAACTCGGGAATTTAAAAAATTGAAAAATCGGATAACTGAAAAATCGAAACATCGATAAACTGGAAAATCGAAAAATTGAAAAGCCCAAAAGTAAAAAATCGAAAAAAAACTTAAAAATCCAAAAATCGCAACATCGAGATACATCGAGAAATAAAAAAATCGACAATTTAAAAATTAGGAAAATTGAAAAATTGAAGAACTGTAAACTCGAGAAATCGAAAAACCTAGAAATTTAAAAATTGAAAAATCTAAAGTGTCACGAAAAATTGAAAATCCAAAAAGTAAAAAAATCTAGGAGTCGAAAAATCGAAAAGTCGAAAAATGAAAGTATTGAAAAATCCAAAAATTGATCGCAATATCCAGAAATTAGGAAATTAAAAAACCGAAAAATTGAAAAACAAGAACCTGAAAGATCAAAAAATTAAAGAACTGAAAAATCGAAACTTTGGGAAGTCGAGGAATGGAAAAATTAAAAAATAGATTAATTGAGAAATCGGAAAACTGAAAATTCAGAAACGTCAAAATTTGAAAAATTAAAAAATATTGAAAAACTGAAAAATCGACAAATTTAAAAATCTAAAATTTAAAACATTGAAAAATTAAAATTGAAAAATCGGATAATTCAAAAATCGAAACATTGAAAAATCGAAAAGCCGGAAAGTAAAAAATCGAAAAACTGACAAATCGAAAAATCAAAAGATCGAGAAATCGAGGAGTCGAGAAGTCAAAAAATCGAAAAACTGAGAAACCGAAATAGGCCAAAATCGCAAAATCAAAAAGCTAAAAATGGAAAAATTGATAAATCGGGAGATTGAACAATCAAAACATCGAAACATCCGAATCTCGATCAATTGAGATCTCAAAAAATTGATAAATCCAAAATTAAAAAATTGGAAAAAATGAAAAATTAAAATATCGAAATTTAAGTTGAAAAATTGACAAATCGAAATATAAAACAGTCCAAATATTGAAAAATCTAAAGTTTAAAAAACGAAAAACTGATACATAATTAGAAAAATAAAAAATCAAAAAATTGAAGAATCAAAATACTGTAAAATAACAAAACTGAAAGAAATATTCAAAAATTGTGGTATTAAAAAATTGGAAAATTGGGAAATCGAAAAACCAATAAAGCGAAGTCGAAAAATCGAAGAATTGGAGAACTGAAAAATCGAAACTTTGAGAAGTGGGAAAATAAAAAATAGATTACTTGAGAAATCGGAAAATTGCAAATTTAGCAACGTCGAAAATTGAAAAATACTGAAGAATTGAAAAATCAAAAAATCGGGAAATCGAAAAATCGAAAACTAAAACGTTGAACAATTAAAATATCACAAAATCGAAGAATCGAGAAATCCAAACATCAAAAAATCAAAAAATAAAAATTTGAAATTTAAAAATAGAAAAAATGAAAAATCGACAAATCCAGAATTCGAAACTCCAGAATTTAAAAAATTAAAAAATCGAAAAATCGGATAACTGAAAAATCGAAACATCGAAAAATTGGAAAATTGAAAAATCGAAAAGCCTAAAAGTAAAAAATCGATAAACTGAGACACCGAAATAGGCCAAAATCGAAAAATCAAAGTTATAAATGGAAAAATTGATAAATCGAGAGATTGAACGATCAAAATATCCGAATCTCGATAAACTGAGATCTCAAAAAATTGAAAACTCCAAAATTAAAAAATTCGAAAAAATGAGAAATCGAAAATAAAATAATCAAAAAATTGAAGAATCTAATAAAGTTTGAAAAACGGAAAACTGCAAATCCGAAAAATAAAAAGTCGAAAAATCGAAAAGTCGAATAATCAAAATACTGAAAAACCCCAAAACTGAAAGAAATATCCAAAAAAGCAATGTCGAAAAATCGAAGAGTTGAAGAACTGAAAAATCGAAACTTTGAGAAGTCGAGAAATAGGAAAATCAAAAATAGATTAATTGAGAAACGGGAAAACTGAAAATTTAGCAACGTCAAAATTTGAAAAATTGGAAAATAGAAATACTGAAAAACTGAAAAATGAAAAAATCGAGAAATCGAAAAATCTAAAATTTAAAACATTGAGCAATTCAAATATCGCAAAATTGAAAAATCAAAAAGTAAAAATTCGAAAATCAAAAATTTACATAAAAATCGAAAAACTGAAAAATCGAGAAATCGAAACTCGGGAATTTAAAAAATTGAAAAATCGGATAACTGAAAAATCGAAACATCGATAAACTGGAAAATCGAAAAATTGAAAAGCCCAAAAGTAAAAAATCGAAAAAAAACTTAAAAATCCAAAAATCGGAACATCGAGATACATTCAGAAACCGAGAAATAAAAAAATCGACAATTTAAAAATTAGGAAAATTGAAAAATCAAAAAGTAAAAATTCGAAAATCAAAAATTTACATTAAAATCAATTTAAAAATTAGGAAAATTGAAAAATCAAAAAGTAAAAATTGGAAAATCGAAAAACTGAAAAATCGAGAAATCGAAACTCGGGAATTTAAAAAATTGAAAAATCGGATAACTGAAAAATCGAAACATCGATAAACTGAAAAATCGAAAAATTGAAAAGCCCAAAAGTAAAAAATCGAAAAAAAACTTAAAAATCCAAAAATCGGAACATCGAGATACATCCAGAAACCGAGAAATAAAAAAATCGACAATTTAAAAATTAGGAAAATTGAAAAATAGAAGAACTGTAAAGTCGAGAAATCGAAAAACCTAGAAATTTAAAAATTGAAAAATCCAAAAAGTAAAAAAATCTAGGAGTCCAAAAATCGAAAAGTCGAAAAATCCAAAAATTGATCGCAATATCCAAAAATTAGGAAATTAAAAAACCGAAAAATTGAAAAACAAGAACCTGAAAGATCAAAAAATTAAAGAACTGAAAAATCGAAACTTTGGGAAGTCGAGGAATGGAAAAATTAAAAAATAGATTAATTGAGAAATCGGAAAACTGAAAATTCAGAAACATCAAAAGAGAAGTCAAAAAATCGAAAAACTGAGAAACCGAAATAGGCCAAAATCGCAAAATCAAAAAGCTAAAAATGGAAAAATTGATAAATCGGGAGATTGAACAATCAAAACATCGAAACATCCGAATCTCGATAAATTGAGATCTCAAGAAATTGATAAATCCAAAATTAAAATATCGAAATTTAATAATAATAATAATAGCCATGACGATATACAACGCTCTAGGCCCGTGCCATTATTACACATCTTAGCAGGCGAAGGGGGTACACCGGCCTAAGAGTTTAATGGCTTTATAGTGATTCTACTCATATTCAGATGGCGATGAAGTTGGTAAGTCAGAAATGGCATAACACAATTTGTGTGTGTCTCAGCTAGTCTCTTAGGCCCGAATATTCTCTAGCCCCGTGGAACGTTTATGTGTTATCCTGACTGTGTTGAAAAATTTACCAGGATGTCTACTTGGACATTGACAACTCCACCATCATATTATAATTAACATTTATACAAAATATTGTAAACATGAAAGCTTGAATAAATCTATTTGATTTAAAATTCGGAAATTGATATGTTTTCATGTAATTAAACGAAAAATTGAGCAAGGTTGGTTGCATACTACATTCGCAATGATTTGCAACACTTACAACAGAACACAGCGGCTTTACAATTAAGCTTTCATCTTGAGAACAGCAATGCAAATCTTAAGTTTTATATTTTCGTTTATTTAGTCTCGAATTCAACGGTTTTGCAATTCTGCATTCCTGTTTGCAGAAAGCAATTACTTGCACGTTTGTGTTTACTCTCGAGTTAAAAATACGAGCTGTGAATTTAAGACATTTTTTATTATATTATAAAATTTAATACAATATTAACATGTAAAGTCAGTGTTTAAAATTACAAAAATATCAAAAATTATCACAACTTGTAAACAAAACAAAAAAAAAACAAAAGAGACAGCTGATCCACTAGTTTCATCTTCGCTTAGTTCTCTGATACTGGATCCAGTTGTACACGTCTCGACCACTGCGATCAGAGAAGAGCTGGTTCGTTTCAACAAATTCTGCACACAGCTTCGGTGGTGCCAAATGACCCCTGGATATGTATTGCGAAAAATGTCTCTGCATTAAAGACATTTGCTCTGAGGTGAATGGTTTCTTTCCTCTTCTCTTTACAGGAGTTATTTGCAATTTCTGCTTTATCTCCGCGATTGTCGTTTTTCTTGGTGATTTCTGCGATTTTGGTGACTTCGTGTTCAAAGTTCCCCTGTGACTCGATATTTTTTTCTTTGGTGTTTCAATCCTCCGGTCTTCAGTACTGGCTCTCGCTATAAAAAATATCAGCAATGATATACAATTTTCTAGACTTTTCAGCATACGTACCCCCTACTTTTTCAGAAAGCGCTTCTTGTGTAGTATGTGTAACTTTGTCACACTTTCGACGATCCGAAGGCACTTCAGTAATATTGTCTGTAGTATAACATTCTATCACACCTGATTGTGAGACTTGAGTGTCTGTTGATACCTCCTGCATGAGGTTCGTTTCCATTCTGTTGATTGTACTTTCTGTTGAACAGGTAGTTTCAAACGAATCCAAACTGAGATTGTCTCCTAATAATTCTTCAGAGGTAATATGATCGTCTAACGCCGGATCCTCTTCAGGTACTGGTAAATCTTGTGCAATAGTGAGTATTTCGTCGAGACTTTTACCTCTGTATGAAAAGAGTTCTTCTCCATCTACGATAGTCAAAAATTTTGCCCACCCTGTTAGTTGAAATAAAAGTTCGTCTTGTCGATATACTTGTTCATGGACTTTCTGACTATGACCCATCAATTTTGCAATCTGACCGATTTCATTGTCATTCATTGTTAACAATTGGGAAAGGGTTGCGACTTGTTTTCTTAAATAAGTGGAACGTAAAAGATGCGGTTCTTCAGCACCACATTTCTCTGAGTAATCTCTTAAAACAACTGAAGCATCGATAAACATCGCTCTCGTAGGTATACCAAAAAGGTAATTGTTTGAATAGGGAACACCAGCTTCTTTTCGATATTGGAGAAACATATCTAGATACCTACAACACAATCAAAAATCTTTTAAAAAGTAGAAAAATCAAAGTACTCATTTACCTGCATTGATTTTCGTCCAACAGCACATGTAATATATGTAGACGCTTTCCAATCAAAGTCATAACTTTGTATTTATTCGCTAACTCCCGTTGATACATTGGAAGGGATTGAAGTATTTCATCATCAAGTTCGATTTTTTTGTTATACAATTCCAACGACATACTTGCAACTTCACTGACTCTACGTCTATTGTACACAATAACTCTTGCCAACGCAGCCTTTCCTAATTTTAGCCATGTGTCGAAATCGAAACCGTCCTGTAACCGTTGATACGCCTGCTCCGCTTCAGAAACTATCAATGTGGAAAATAATTTAACGTCCTTTGCCTTTGGTAAATTATGTAATTTGGCTGCTTTTCTTTGCAAGCTGGTTCGACCAGCTGACCTGCCAACATAGATTCCATAGTTTTTATCATGGAGAGTTTTGAAATTGTCGAAACGGCCACGCTCTTCACATTGTGTGGGAAGATTATGAGTTAAATAATCAACGTTAAGTGCGTCTAAAAGAAATGTAATACTCGATCGTAAAGCTTTTGCCAGACTTGGCTTTCCAAACTCGCCTGTTTCCTTGTCAAGTGAACACAAATTGAAAACTCCCTCTAGTAAGGCATCATAACCTCCATAGAGTATCAGATCTTCAAAATCCAGAATGGAGGGGTTTATGTCTTTAACATCTAAAATCAATCGTGCCATTCTACGCAAATGTTGGCGATCGTTCTTTAATGCGCTGTATGAACCACGATGCATTAAGGAATATCTTTCAGCAACAAGTTTCAAACATTTATCTTCTAATATCTCGTGTAGAATTAGCCCAACTTGAACAGGCTCTAAGAAAGCGAGAAAAAGTTTCTGACTGAAAGAATTCGCTGTAAATTCCTTCTGGATAATCTTAAAGCGAGCTTCTTTAAGCACATTTCTTCTATTTGGTGGCCGTCCAGTACATTTGCGTTCATGTCGAGCAAAGTTTCTGGTCATTATTTCACCAAAACAATTTGGGCAAGTAATTAAATTGGAGGCTTGTCCTGTCACTACTCTCCTTATAGCAATTTTTTCCTCACAGGTGGCATTTTTGTTAAAATTATAATCACCCTTTCGCCTGATCTCTCGTAACGCAGCATTCCGTTCCACACTATTAGCTTTCATAGTCATAATATTTTTCACTTCTTCCTGATCTTTGTGTTTTCGAAGAATATGTGAAGACATTTCAACAAAAAACTGTTCACAGAAATAACAACAATGGCGTTTTCCTTTGGTTTTTGACGTTAATGGGTTTACTAGGGCAGAAGAACCACAATCCATAATTAACGGTGTTATGAACTTACGTTCCTCTTCAATCGGCAGTTCCTCCCCTATTAATTTTCCGACGGGGAGACAGTAACGAACTTTCACTTGGATTTCACGTTCGCCAAAATTTCTAGACAGCAGCACAAGTGTTCTGTTTTTGTCGGAAAGTTTATTACCTACAACAAAAATTAAACTTCGATTTGCATTTTTTTGTTACTATACATACATTTATGGTCTGTCGCGGGCAAACCAGAATACAAAAATCCGCTGATGGTATTGTCATCTCCACTGCAAGCATCACAAACGTAATGCCCTTCATGTAAAACGGTGTGTATCTTCATTGAAACGAAACATTTCTTTATATAAATGGTCAAATGAGCGGAAATCCTGCAGTTTGATTCTTCAACAGGCGAAACCAATGGCGTAAACATCAAGTCAAAGTCTTCATTGCGGTTCGAGGTAGTGGGCATTGAAGAACTACTTGAACTTTGTCCTTCTATAAATATTTGAAAAATTATTAGAACATTATAAACGACTAATATTAGGTATAACGTAAGTTGTAAAAATCTCTACAGATGAGAGTAACTTACTTTTCAAATGGCATTGCATACATTATTTATTGGGTTGTTCCAGAGAATTATACAGGGTTAGTATAAAGTCCCGAAACGTTTGAATAACTTTGTTATTTGAAAAGTTTTTTTTTCTGAAATTTGCTTTGGATGTATAATTAAACATGGCAACTTTAATGGAACACCCAGATGTTGTTTCACTAGAAATAAACAAGTTGATAATTTCTGAAATTAGTTTTTTATTCTGCATCAGAAAATGCCAAAAAACCTGTATGTTGTAATCAATGCAATCAATGTTGTAGGTATATATCCAAAAAAAATTTCAGCAAAAAACTTTTCAAATAAAGTTATTCGCCCGTTCCGGGACTTTATACTAACCCTGTATATTAAAATATACTACATTTAGGTATCAGGCATAGCTAGAAAAAATTTTTCTAGTTATTTAAAAAAAAAAGTTTTGGTATGCCAAAAGTCTTATTTGCAACTTACATAACACCCGATTGGTGGTTTGGAGTTTAACATTTGAGTTAAGAAAAGATTTTTCAGATGGACGAATAAAAATATGTGATGGATGTGTGTAAGTTGTTTGTTTTCAAAAATGTGTAATATTGGTTTATGTTTATGCACGAAAGTATATTGGAAATAGCATATGTATAATGTATAGGTAATTAGTGTTACATGTGTTATGTAAGTTACGTTTATTATGTTAAGTTAGGTACTAATCATTTTTATAGCATCTTTGGAAATGTTAGCAAGAAAGCTAACGAAAAAAAATTGACATTTTAATAAAATTGATCAGAATCCGAGAAAATAGAAACCTGAGTTTAAGACAAGAGTAAAAAAATCTAAGTCGGCCATTAAAAAGACGTTTTGGATTTTTTTTACAAAAAGCCTGAATATTTCGTAATTATAATTACTTAATGAAATACCTACCTCCTTCAAACAATCTTTTCTTGCAAGTCTGTAACTGAGACTTCGTGTGCTCAGATGTTTCGCCATTTTCATCGCTTTCTTCTGACACTTCAGAAGTTGGCTCATATTCTTCGTCGGTAGCATTACTTTGGAAAGGTTCTTCGTCGCTGTCACTTATCTCGTATCGGCTGCAGGGTACGTATTCAAAAACGATCTCTTCTATTGGTCGCACCAAATCAACTTGCCAACATTCTGTGTCCTCTAAATGTTGTTTTGCCAATTTCAAAACATTCAGATCTATAGAAGAAGATTGACATGAAATAGATTGATTATAAAGAGTAGAAATGAGTTACCTGAACTACTCATTATAACATTGTCCAGCATCCTTTTTTTGAGTGTTTTATGCCATATTTGAAAGATTTTAGGAGTTCCCTCTGAATATGTCAGGTGATGGGTAAGACGTTTTTTTTTTCTGAAAAATAAGTGATGAACTCGTTAAGACCATAACACAAACACTGGTTCTAAAATTTCTTGGGCGAAACGAAAAAGAAAAAATGCGAAAACATGACAATTTTTTGCTTTGAGCCAGATACACCTTGCCACATATTGGTGTATCGAACTTTTGAAATATCGTGTTTTAATTTTTTTGTTTTGAAGCAAGAAAACAAAATTCCCGTTTTGTTTCTATTTTGAAACCGGAAAACGGGTTTTTCCTGCTTGTTAAGTATTTTTGTTTGAAGCGAATAATTACATAATTATAAGTACCAAATGAAGTTCCAAGATTCCACTACTGATCACAAGCTAAATTTCTAACAATTTTCTACGAAAGCAAAAAGCGAAACTACTTACCAATGCAATCTTTTGACTTCAGTCATTGAAGCGCACAAGGGATCAGGGCAGAAATATAAAACTGTGTCGTCCTCTTCTAAGACCACCACTCTGGCATGAGATAAGCATTGTTCACAAATAACATGCCCGCATGTGACTAAGTAGAAAGACTTACTGGGCAACAATGGCAATCTACAGGAGTGGCATACAATTTTTCCTAATAAAAAAAAGTGAAAAATAAAATGTCAAACACATTTTGTCATAACATACTCATGAGGGGCAACGGATAGTTTTCTTGAGGCTTACAGACTACACATGTTTTTCTTATACAAGTTTCTGTTCTTGTGAGCTCCCTTGTACACATATGATTCTGGATATCTGCTTTATAACTATTTGTTATAACATAGGCTAGCCGACGCAGTTCGATATTAATATTTTGTGAAAAAGGCATCTCCTCACTTTCAACCTGCTCTATTTCCTGCGGAGTTAAATTATGTACCATGATGCACTTTAAACTGCCCAAACATTGGATCTTGTTACATATAATAAATTCATGGCGGTATTTGCACTGAACCCTTCTACATCTCTTCATTAAGAACTCTCTGCAGGGAGTGGGTGTTAAAATTCTAAAAACGAGATCATATAGCACATAAAATTTCAGCGGATCGAACCGATGAGCTACTGAAGCTGATCGATTAAATTGGAGTCAAAGACGAAAAATTAAAAAAAAAAGTACCAATAAAAGAAAGTGGACAACTTCCCTCCTCTATTTGGCCTCTGCATACAGGGCATTGAGGCATATCACGTGCAATCAATTCTCTTAAACAACCTTCGCAAGTACTATGCATACAAGGGTTCAAAATGCACCAAGAGGTCATGCTTATTTCGGAGAAACAGACTGGACAAATAAACTTATCATTTTCTTGTTCCTCTATTGTCCTATGAGTAAATTTGCATTTGCTTCCGTATTTACAGTTGCCGAATTGTTTAAATTCTTGACAAATGCCCGAAATTTGTAATGTTCTCAACGTCTCGTACCTCATGGTGTCGCTTTGATATAGCGTTTCTCTGTACTGGATTTCATCTTTTGAGGACACATGAAGGTATCGACAGTACTCTCTATGACATCTCTCCATTTGAAAGTCCCGACAGAACTTATAGGGATGCTTTAAATTGCACATCGGATCTTTACATTCCCCCTTCGAGAATTTCGTACAATAACTACGACAAAAATAAATACTGAAACTTTGACTTGAAGTGTTGCACTTTAATCAAAATATAATCTAGTGTTGAAAAATTGTGACTTCAAAGAGATTAATTAAAAACTGTTTTCAGGGAACAATTTGAATATACACCGTTTTTTTAGGAGTTGCGTATTTTTTACTTTTATACAGGATGGCAGGTTTGAATTGCCAAACGTTAACGCAAGCTGTATCACTTCAAATCAAGCAAGAAATCATCCTTAAGAAGTTGGGGTCGCAAATGTGCTGTTATCGACCTTGCCAATTTTGCCGTTAGTACTCTTTCTGACCCTGCGTTAATAGATCCTCAAAAGCGTATTTTAATTCGGATTGGAGCAAACTATGGCCCCAACTTCTTAATAATTGTTGGTTTGTTTTGACGTGATAATGCAGCTTGTGTTATCGTTTGACACTTTGTATAACATAAAATTGTAAGTGAATTATTTTAAAATGAAATCAAAACATGCATGTTGAACTTACTATTTCTAAATTTCACGTAAACAATACGTTACTGTACTTTTTATCTTCTGTTAATGGGAAGAATATATCCAATAATTACAAAATTAAAAAAATGCTGATATGTACTTATCATTTTTGTTATTTTTTTGTTCTATATCGCTGCTTTTCTAAATGTGCATGTCCAGAGTTTCCCTCACTTTCAGAGTATTCTAATTTTTTTATTATTACCTATTCGTAGTTTTTTCAAAATACTTTTTAATGAGATATTACAAATTTCGCAGGGCGAGTCATTTACCGCGCGTTCCTTGATGTTTCATCAATTATTAGAAATGATAATTTATTTTTGAAATTCCGATGCCACGTTGGCACGCTATTCCAATTTTCTTCAATTTTTTTGGGAATGAAAGTATTCACAAATAAAATCGCAGCAGGGTTATTTTTTAAATTTGTGTAACAAGATTTTGTGGAAAGACGCGCTTTGTTGTGGTATAAATAAAATTAAATCTTCATGTACATAATGTTTATCAAAAAAATAAGTATTACAATTTTCAAATAACGATATTCCAATTTTTTCAAATACAACATCATGTATTTTATTATCGCATCTCATTCTATTTTTTGTTTTCTTCCCCATTTGTTAAGTATTTTCTATATTTAAAGTTGAGAGTTCCTATGTTTTTTTTTTTACTTTTTTAAGAGACATTGACATATTGAAAAAATGAGCACAAAATTAGAATAAGATATCGTAATAAAACACTGTGTGCTAATGGAAAAATATAAATATCCATATTTGTAAATTGTATTAAACTATCAGAACTTTTTTAAACAATGGGTATTTTAAAATTTGATTTAATTGGTACGACAACAAAGTGCCAAATATTGTAACACACAATTTGCGATTTTTTTGATAACTCTTTCATTGTCGAAAGAATTAAAAAAAAAAGGAATAACGTGGCAACCTCGCAATCGATTTTAAATGATAAATTATGCTTATAAAAACCAGGAAATGGCTAGTA
Organism: Zophobas morio; assembly: GCF_036711695.1. Lineage (NCBI taxonomy): Eukaryota > Metazoa > Arthropoda > Insecta > Coleoptera > Tenebrionidae > Zophobas > Zophobas morio. The sequence goes on along the minus strand of NW_026972136.1, from coordinate 11,734,216 downwards.
AATGTAGAAATATATGGGCGTTTCATTAAAAAAAAAAAAAAACAAGCAGTGTCCCAACCCTAATAAACTGAAGATTCTGAGTTAAATAAAAATAATTTTAGCATACAGCCCTCAAAGTATCGTAAATTTTGGTGCTTGACTTTTTTTCTAACAATTTATGAGTTATCGATGACCGCGTGTTTTGTGACTCACCCTGTATAATGATATGAAATTTTTGCGATAAAATTCAGGTCTGTTAGAAGAAGAAAGAAAGCAAGCCAATACAACTAGATTTTAATAACTACCCAAGCTCTAATCTACTCCCACTACTAGCACTATTAACATATACTCTTTTCTACTGTGTTGTTAAATAACTGCGTAACACATTAGACAAATTTTTTGATTAATTGAAGCCAATGGACTTAAAATATATTCAAATTGATAGCAGGGCGTTCCGATTTTATTGTTCTGTTGTATAACTGACGCGAAGTAGTTTTTATCATTTGCGAAAGTTGCAGACTCGATATTGTCCCTAGACCAGGGTTGGCCTGACTTTTTGATTTAAATCGTAATTTAAACCAAGTATTTTTTTTTTAATCATTGATTTAAATCATTCTTGATTTTTTAAATTTTCTTTTTGAATTACGAGCATATAATGCATGTTACAGTCTTTTAAATGCAATTTAATTCAATAAGGGTACTACCTGAGTGCCGCCGCAATTTACGTAGATTTTTCCGGGACACCACGAAGGCGAAAGATCCGTTACAATTTACAAGTACAATCCAATTCTCCTAACTTTGGCAGTGTCGTAAATTAATAGCAAAAAACAAGCATCTGGCATGTTTACGTTTACGTCTACAATGGATGCAGACCCTTTCAAGCTTTCAATAAAAGAAACTGACAATGGTTTTACGACACTTTCCCAAAATTAATAGAATTAGACTCTTGGAACGTAAAGTATTTATTTCGTCAGCTGCAGTTTACATTTGCCGATAGAGGCACGATTCAAACTAGGCAGAGCCGCATTTGTGAATGTATGAAAATACCTAGAAAATGAAAATTACAACAACTACTAAAATATAGCTTTTAAAAACTGAATAAAAATAATTAAAAGTTAAAATTTAGTTACATAACTTTTAATTTTTGTCTCACTACTTTTGAAGTTTGAATTACTGTGGGTAACCGAAAAACTAAAAAAATCAAAGAAAAATTAAAAACATTAAAAAAAACAAAAAAAATGTAATTTAAAAACTAATCATTGATTTTTGATTTTTTTTTTAATCCGATTTTTTCCAACCCTGACATAGACATATATGTATTTATAAAAATTTAGCAAACTAGCATTAGCATTTTTATTGTTTTACTCTTAGAAAGCCATTTTTGTGAAAAATTTTGTTTTTGTCGTAGAAGCTTATCGATTGAAATCAAACTGTATCACTACAAGAGCAACATAAAAATGCAAGTACTAAAAACAATCTACAACATTTTTCAACTTTCGTATTCCTTATGGGCAGCATATGTTTTTAAACTTTAACAAAAGCAATAGTAAGTTAAAAATTTGAAAAAGAAAAAAATACCAGGCTACGGCAAAAACGTTGAAACAAGATCAATTTAATAACACTAACAGAAAGATCGCTAAGAAATAAATATCTGAATTTTTATGATAACGGAACTTTAATGTTGTTTTAGATGTAATTTTTTTCAAGTCTGAGGTCATTGATAAATGAGCTTTTTTTCTTGATTACCAATATGGATCAACCACATAATTTAACAGTATTTCTAACTGAATTCAAAAAGATGGCACACTGAAATACATTTACTTTTAAATATGAAAGTATTCTCTATTCAGGCCCTTATTTTACGCCACCCGACTCTACGACTACTTTTGCGTTAAAATTAAGTTTTTGATTTTTTTTATAATTACTTTGTGTGGTTAATGGCGGTCGTCATTCAACAAATACATCGGACTAATGATACACAACTAAAATGTATAAAAATCTAAGTGAAAAAATGACCACCAAACCACTGTGGCCGGAACTCCCCTAGCGTTATCTGCACAACACGTTTTGTTCAACAATTTAAGCCAAAGTATAGAATCACCAGAAATTATTGTTATTGAAGTGCGTAATAAAAAAAATTATTCACCTACCTTTCTCTAGAACGACCTAGGCCAGAACTTCCTGCTTCCGAGTCACACATATTGTGATAAAATTCACTTTTTTTACGTAACAACGATGGCAGAATAAACAACGATGGCAGAATAAACAACGATGGCAGAATAAACAACGATGGCAGAATAAACAACGATGGCACAATAAACAACAATAGCGTGATAACAACAACAGCGGCTACATTCGACTCTTCGTTACAACTACAAATTGGAGACTGACGGGACGCGGTGGTAGGCTGGTAGGTTGGCGGCAAGTGCAGTAGACAGTATTGCACAATATTATTACACTTGCTACAGATTTCCAAGGTCAACGAGACAACGCTGGATGCATCAGATGCAGATGCATCGTTCCCTAATTTGATTTAAATGTTTGCAGTAAAATAACGATGAGTAACATTTTCATGCTGGCATATAACGCAGACAAATAAACTTTAAAATTATTCAATACGCTACGATACTGCTATCAATGGTTACCTATTTATCAGTAAAAAATTAGAAATTTGTCATTCTCGTTAATATTTTGAGCCTCAATAAAGTGGCAACAGCGCTGAAAATTTCAATTCAAGTCAATTTTTAATTAAAAAAGCGATATTCTGTTTAACATTAAAATAACAGAGACGTTAATCTCTTACTATCTTATTTGTAAATATGCAAATTAAGTTTCGCATTGCTGTTCGCAATATGAATGGAAAATTGCAACACCGTTTTGGTAATACCAAACGAGAATTCTAATAATATAACCTATAAATTTTTGACTTTATTTCTGCTTTCAGGACTAAGAGACTTCTCTTAGCGGTGTTACGGGGATAAGCACGTTATGATACGATTTCACCTTTGATGCCTAAATAATTATTACTTAACAAGATATTCCGCTTCCTTTTAGGGATGAATATTAAATTTTGATTTGGAACTTTTGAAAGTCAAGTTCTTACTGAAAATTCTATTTTTATGAATCATTACAAAAAAATTGTTACAAAACAACGAAAGCGGCTTCATAAATTTACGTATCTATTCTAGAAATTGGTATATTCAGAAAAATGCAGTTTGTTGAGTTAACTATTAAAATTTTGGTAATGACGGAACGCGTCCTATGAAAAAAAATGCTTCTTTAATTTCAAAACGTGTATTTAACTCGAGAGTAAATAAACGTAAAGATAAATATGCAACTTAAGTTTAGCATAGCTGTTCGCTTCATGAATGCAAAATTGCAACACCCTTTTGGCAATACAAACAGAAATGCTAATAACATAACTTCAAAATTTTTGGCCCAATTTACGTTTTCGATCCAAATAGCCGTCTCTTATCGTATGAGGATCGCGGAAATAAAGCACCTTAAGCAAATTTATAGACGTTTACGAATAAATGATTATTTAATCACACATTCCGTTTTTACATTCTGACTGTTAGACAGATTTTGAAAACTCTGAATATAGCTGCTAATATAAGTTAGTATAAATTTTGGACGCTGTGACTTACAAACGATGAACGCCGTACTTTATACATTCTGATTTATAACCAACGCGCGGAGTTGTGTTTCATACGCTCGATCCAGTGCTGTCGCGGCGATAGTTTGATTACAAATATATTTTTCTTTTGGACTACATCAACATAATATAACATTTTGGAGACCACAAATGTGTGGTCCTGTGTTTGAAAAATTAAAAATTGCATCGAGTATTTTTATTTGAAGTAATATAGTAATCAGTGTTGGGGACAGATACTTTTAAAAGTATCTAGATACAGATACAGATATATGGAAGATAAAAGTATCTAGATACAGATTGTTTTCGACTTTTTCGAAATGTATCTAGATACAAGATACAAGAAAACAGATACTTTTTGAAACTTTGGCGAATAAAATAACTGAAAACTTTTTATGTATTTTTTTATGTATTGTTTAATGAATTTTTTAAAATTAACAACATTTCAAAAGTATTATCACCTAAATTATTTCTTCGTGGTGTCAGAATTTGGTTTCCAGTACTAAACACCCGTTCCACAGGTGCAGAAGAAGGGATTGTGGTATTAAATTTAAAAAATAAACATTTTACAGTTGCATAGTTATGCAAGACTGAAAAATCTTTTCTTTTTTCCTGCAAATAGGCCATCGCTTCGCTATTCGCCAAATTTTGTACCGCTTCCTCGGATACGTAATTGCGAATAATATGATTCTTACATTCAATCTTTTGAATATGAAATTATGAACCATGCAGATGATATATATTAATTAATGACACTGATGACAGTAATTTATTGTAGACACTACTGTTTCCGTCGGATATTATTTTGTCATAAATTAGACCATACATACATAATTTCCTAAACCCTTCTAAAACAACGTCCACTTCCATAGCAGTAGAAGTGCCTTTATAATGTTTAGAACATGTGAAATTTATTTTTAAACTCTCATTGATTGATGTGTCGCAAATTGTCCAATATTTATTACGTACGCTTAAAAAGAATATGTTTTTTTGTTTTTATTCCCACACTGTCCAAATTGTGTTTGAGTATATCTAATAATTATCTCCAGCATTAAAATTATTATTTCAAAAGAATACCGGAAATGATTATTCTGTGCTGAAGGTCTGTTGGCGGCAACCTGTCATAAATTATTATTCTTCAATATCGGCTTACGATGTTTTTATGACCATGTCCGGTATTCGTCTATCCCGGTGCCGCAGGTATATACATTTTATGAAGCATTGCTGGTTCCGTTTAAGGCAAAATAAGTACAATTTCTTAGAAAGGTATTTAAATCCCTTATAGGATCAAAGGCTGCCTGGCAGGCAGAAATCGCCAGAGTGCAACTTTAAATTTTCAGATTTTTGTTGAAACTCATTTTATTTTAATCTCGTTTCACGATTTCTGAGAATATATCACGAATCACGATAAATTATTCTACGGAAGGTTGTAAAAATATTAATTTTATTGCCCAAGATAATTAATTACATTTAAACATAATCGGCACATTCTAGGGCAAAACGAACCTGCCAAGCCCGCCTCGCGTTAGGTCCAACAATGAAAAAGTGAAGAAATGACACATGTGGCAACAGGAAAAGGTGCTACATTTGTCCGAAAAATAAAGATATAAAACAGTAACAAATATGCAATTTATGCGAGAGAAATGTATGTATTGAACATTCGATTAGTCGATTACAAACTAATTTGTGCTAATTGAAAACATTAATCATTATGTAACACGCAATTATTATTTTCTAAAAATAATAACATACCTTAAACACATATTTTCACTATTAAAATTACTCTTATTTTTAATAACACAAATACAAACAGCGGGCCTACCGGACCCGGGTTGCTCAGGTACACAGCAGGGGCGGCTGGTCAGGGGCGGCAGGGTCGGCCACGCCGTACCAGTCATTTTAAAATACTTAGTAAGCGTTGAAATTAGAAAATAAAAAAAGAAATAAAGTTTGAATGTACGTTAGGATAGATCATATATATTAAAAATATATTTTATTATGTTGTAGGTACAAAATAAAGCATTTGTTGCTAATTTTAAATGCTGATAAACACGCTTTGCCGGCGAGATTTCGGCAAGCCGTACCCAGGAATGCATTATGCTCGATGTTTCGACTTCGTAGCAGCTTACGGTTTCATCGTTCTCTTTGTCTAGTACACTGTAGTAGACAAAGACCTGGCGGAACGTATGTTGTGCCAGGTCCGGCGAAATCCTCCTTCGCCGTACCCAGCAACGCGAATTTAGTTTTTAAAACGCTTAATATTTAAGATAGCTAACCAAATTACAAAACAATAACGGCTTCGATGTTCTTCAGTGCATACTATTTTTTTTTAAATAATAATTGTCGATTTAATACATTTTTCTGTGTATGAATAATAAACGAAAAAAATTACATTAAATTATCTAAAATTTTATTTTTCGTACATAACTTAGCTACACCATAAATGCGCTTTTTCTGTATTTTTAGCATCTAAGCGTTTTCAGATATTTCAGAAACGAATTTAAAGTTTTAAATCATTTTAATTTTTCAATTATTCAATTAATTTATTTGACAATTTGTCATATACATTAAAAATAAATAAATGTAAATGAAGATAGTTAACAGTTGGTACTTTTATTATTACTTTTTTTATATTTTTTAACTGCATGTCATTATTTAATTATTATTATTTAATTGTGGATGTCCGGGGTCGGCAAGCCGTATAGCCGCCGGTCGACGCGGAACTCAGTAAAAATAATGTTTTCGGTGGTTCTCAATTAATGATAAAGCAGAACAAGTAGAATTAAGGATTAATAGTATTTGGAATCAAACTGACATTGTCAATTTCCTATAAAAAATTATTTTAACAGGTCGAAACATTTGAGATGTTTTGTACATCCTGGCACGTAAAATGTCAGTGGTTAATGAGTAGCAGCCATACATTACGAAAATATATAACACCAAGGTGTAGACTCAAAATATTTGGCCGACCCGAAATTTTGACCCACCAGCCGCCACTGGTACACAGATAAAGTACATTGCCCCGACAAGGGTAAAACGCAGTGAATAGTGAATTGCGGTTTATGGTTTTTAAAATATCTTCTTACGATGGCTTAGATTTATTACCCCTCAGGATTATATTTAAAGATGTATAAGTACTGAAGGCTACCATGTAGGAAATGATGGTATTTAAAATATGAAAATTTCCGTGACAGAACACTATTAGTGTACCTCTTACCTCTACTTTTGTTTATGTGACCAAAATCACCAACATGAAGTATCAAAAATTACTACTAGTAGTATAACTCAACTAATAATTACTGAAAAAAAAAGTGAAATAAAAAAATGTATCTGTATCTGCGCCACTAATTTTGTATCTAGATACAGATATTTAGTGCTTAAATTCGATTGTATCTAGATACAGATACTAGATACCCAAAAATGTATCTAGATACTTTATTTAGATACAAGTATCTAGATACTGCCCAACACTGATAGTAATATAGAAGTAGTTTTTTAACAAGCTGTAAACACTCCTAGCGACGCACTGGCTACGACCTTGTGGACCAGATCAAAGCGTCCCCGCTACTCGCCGTAAAACACACATTGCTTCAACTGGGGAATTGCATCCGTAAGATACTTTTCCGCCTAGTGTTTATAACATAAATGATGACTGCCATCCTTCACGAATGACGAAGGTCGTAGTTTAACAGCGAATTGAACTCTGTCTTTTGTAATAATAATTTTAGTTCTGGTAATAAAAAATTTGTAAATTTTGAGAGTTGTAGTTTCAATTAAGAATTGCTTATATATGCTGGTTGAAAAGACTATAAAATTAATCAGTTTATTTGAATGAGCAAACCAAAAATGGATTTCCCCATCTTATCGAAAATTTGAAAATGCTGTACCGTTTCGGTTATTTTTGAACCGCGCATACCCAAACAGATGCACGTGTCTTTGAGACAATGTTGATGACGTTATCAGAAAATTTTCTTTTAACAAAATTTGCATGAAATCTGCTCTTACTATTTTTTTTATCTGTACATTAACAGATCATTTATGTTTTTTTTTATTTATCAGGATATAAAAACCAAAAAATAAAATTTTAAAATTCTGCGATTGACTGAATTGTTATACATCGGGTAAGGAAGATCTGTACAATACCACGGACAATTTGGGTTAATGGTAAATGCTAAATTACAAATTTGAAGTTGATACCTTAATGTAAATTTCAATTCACAGTTTATTCCAAAAAATATATTACAAAATTACGGCACCAGGTGTTAAAATTTACGTATGTATTCTACAAATTGGTTAAATGAGAAATATTCATTTTGCTCCACGATGAAAATTTTGGTCGGGGCAAAGCACGCTATATATTGAAATAAATGTTTCTCTAAATTCTCATGTGTTTAATTCGAAACTTAATAAACAGAAATATGCAACTTAAGTTTTCCATTGTTTGTCGCAACACGAATGTCAAATTGCAACACCGTTTTGGCAATACCAAAAGAAAATTTTAATAACATAACCTCCAAATTTTTGACTTTATTTCTGCTTTCGGGCCTAAGAGACTTCTCTTAGAGGCGTTTCGGGGACAAGCACGTAATGATACGGTTGCTTTTTTGAAGCGTAAATTATTACATAGCAAAATATCGCGCTTCTTTTTAGGGATGAATATTAAATTTTGCCTTTGCTGTTAACATCTTATCGTAAATTTCAACTTGAGGGTTTATAACAAAAAAGGTATTTCAAAACACAAAGGCTTTACAAATTTACGTATCCATTCCACAAATTGGTATATTGAGGAAAATTTAGTTTGTGTAGGTAACCATTAAAATTTTGTTGATGACGAATCACCAGGGTGCCCAGATCAGTTGTCACAGCAATCGCCAATAGAGGGACTCGAAAGCCGCCAAAATCGCCAACCCAAAACCATATATTAAATATAGGGACTATAGCCCCTAGAAATACCAGAGATATAGAGAAATACATAGTACCGTTATCCATTGTTGTACGAGTGGAGCAAACGGAGTTGGTAACGCAAAAAATTTCCCTGGTTTAGAACCAAATTGTGTCAGCAGAGAGTTGACAGCGCGTAAACCGTTGTTGTCACGTGGTCTTGGCGTGGTCTTTTTGTTTAAAGTCAATTAATTGTCAATTAATATAACTAATAATTATTAAATAAGATTTTATTGATTAAATTTTATATTTTATTCATATTAAAAATCCATATTTTGTACATAAACTACAAACTTTAAATCCAACATAAAACCATTTTAAATTTCGCGATCTGTCAAATGGTGTTAATAACTTTTGTTTTTGTTAAGTTTCCGCCAGGTTTGCTCCACGGTGACGATACTATGTGTTTTCTAGAGGCTATAATAGGGACTTTGCCAACAAAATATATTGTTGAAATCTAATGAAAGCACTTATCCTTTTTTTAATATTTATTTTAATTAAAAAATGCATTGACCCTTTCAGTGTGATGAACTGACGAGTGATGACTAATGACTGACGAGCGACTGTGAGGGGATGAGAGTGAGAGTGATAGTTGATTGTTGACTTTTTCGATTTTTTTCATTACTTAACTGTACACAAAAATGGAAAAATAATAGAGTCCCCAAAATTCGCCAAAATCGCCAACTGGCGCCGACATTAAAAAACAGCGCTAATCTTGGGCGCCAAGTCGCCAAAATGGCGATAAATCGCCAAATCTGGGCACCCTGCGAATCACGCTTAATGGAAATAATTGCTTCTTTAAATTCAAAACGTGTATTTATCTCGAGAGTAAATAATCGGAGTTATGCAGCTTAAGTTATGTATTGCTTTCCGCAATTCCAATGCAAAATTGCAACACCGTTTTGGCAATACCAAACGAGAATTCTAATAACATAACCTCCAAATTTTTTTATCTTATCTACGTTTTCGACCCTAAGAGCTGTCTCTTAGGCGGGTTGCGAGGATAAAGTACCTTAAGCAAATATAAAGATGTTTATGAATTAATGATTTTTTAATTACACATTCCGTTTTGACATTCCGACCGTTAGATAAAAGTCTAAATTTAGTTCTTTATAAATTTGGAAGATGTGACTTACAAACGATGAACGCCGTACTTTGTACAATCCGAACGTCATGATTTATTTATAAATGCTGGCCGCGGTCCTTCATGAATGACTAAGATCATAGTTTAATAGCGATGGACGGCGCAATCCTTTATTCTGAACTCTGTATTTTGTACTGAGCGACTAACGCCATAATTTTAGTTCTCGTAATAAAAAACTGATAAATTTTGAAAGTTGTATTTTAAACTAAGAATTGCTAATATATGAGGCTTGAAAAGATGAAAGAATTAATCAGTTTATTTTAAATAGTAACTCAAGAATGGTTTTCCCCGTCTTAAGTAGTAATGTAATGATGGATCACAAGTATAAACTCATCATATTTTGCATATCTTAGACATTTATTCGTAAAAATTTTGACATGACGTCATCAATTTCTTGAGGAGATAGAGATATATTTTGATTAAAAATTTACCATGCTGCAATACCTTCAAAATATCTGCACGATTTCAAGGCATTCGGTTTTGCAGTTGTTGATTTCATCAATAAACTAAATTGAGTCATTCATTATTTTTTTTGCATCACCCTGTATCAGCAAATTGAAAAAATAATAATGCAAATGCAGTAATTTCAAAAGTGTGCGGTACACTTTTAAAATTATTGAACTATATGTAGGAGAGAAAATTTGGAGAAAACATGTTTTTTATGTGTGTGTGTGTGTGAGGGCGTTACATTATTTTTTTACCATTTATCTACATTATCAAACGTCAGATTTTGATATAACATAAATTATAAATTCACTTTTAAGTCATTGCAAAGTGTTTAATTACATCTCACGAACACATAAATCACATTTTTAATGATAATATTCTATACTAACATAAATAGAACAAATTAGAAAATAGTAGTAATTGACTATTTAATTACTATTTTGGTAACAGTAATGCAGGTGGCTGCTTGGCTGGAAGTCGTATGTGCCAACAAACGCTCAGTTGAAAACGAAATAGTAATTTTGTAATAATCAAATTAAAAACAAATAAATTTTATATTCCGTTACATTTGAGCCAGAAGGGCTTGAGCAGCATATCCGTCTTGTTTGTTAGCGCCGCTGACGATGTGTTGCGACTCGAAACTCAAGGTTGAACTTGCGCTAATCGCCCGACGAGTAAGATGACCAATTTTGCAAGGTCAGGAGACGTGCCAAGAAATTCCCACAGACTGACTGTTCCATGCGTCAAGCGTCATTCCATATCGGAGACTGCACGGAGTGTTCGGAATCCGTTGTAAAAAGGGAGCAGCGAATAAAGCATTTGTTAAGACGCTGTGTTTTTCTAAATTTGGGGAAAAACAAGCTAGTAGTATAAACAGTCTCTGCACAAGTTCAGACATAGTAAAATATTATACAAGACGATAAACAATCTTAATCTAGTCGTGAAAAATAATCCACTCATGGCTATTGCCACTCGTGAATTAACACTTTTCACTCATAGATAAAGAATTTGTTTATCGTCTTGTATAATACACAACTATTAGTCAGCTGTTTTGAGGCGATAAACTTATTCAAATCAAAGAAGTGTCTAACTGACATTCTTCCGATGTATAAACACAAACATTTTTAACACCGCGCATGATGTTGAAATACTCGTATTGCAGTTGGTAATGTGTTGTAAATGTATTTTATTTTATTTTGTACCAAATTTTAAAAATATTCCAAAGCGACTGTAGCAATACCTACTTTCAATACGCCGCGCTGGCAAAAGAAAACGCTGGCTCGTCCGGTTCTTTATCATAATTGTGTTTATAATGTATTAAAGAATTTTTAATGTAATACTTTCAATTATGCAATTTAAAAATTGGTAAAAAGAGTTTAGACAGTAAATACAAAATGTTGTCCTCAATTCTCAAAATTGTTGATTTTTAAAGTTAAAATTACATATTAGAAATAATTTATGAATAAATAATAAAACTTCGGTTACTTACATCACAGAAAATTTTATTATGTTGATCATCTTATGAAAATAGTAGATTTTTTTGGAGATTCTTTTATTATAAACATGATCATGAATGTGAAATGACTTAATTAAAAGAAACATTTAAAAACTGATTAATGCTATAAAAGTTATCCTCAATTCTCAATCTTGTTTATTTTTAAAGTTAAAATTACATATTAGAAATTATTTTGGAATGCTTCTTTAATTTCAAAACGTGCAGTTAACTTGAGAGTAAGTGAACGTAAAATCTGCAACTCAAGTTTCGCATTACAGTTTGTAACATGAATGCAAAATTGCAACACATTTTTGGTAATACCAAACGAGAATTCTAATAACATAACCTCCAAATTTTTGACTTTATCTCTGCTTTCGGGCCTAAGAGACTTCACTTAGAGGCGTTTCGGGGATAAACACGTTATGATACGATTTTATCTTTGATGCATAAATGATCATTACATAACATAATATTCCGCTTCCTTTTAGGAATGAATATTAAATTTTGCTTTGGAAGTCAAGTTCTTACTGAAAATTTAATTTTTAAGATTCATTACAAAAATTTGTCACAAAACAACGAAAACGGTGTCTTAAATTTACGCATCCATTCTAGAAAGTGGTAGGATATTCAGAAAAATTCATTTTGTTGAGTTAACTATTAAAATTTTTGTAATGACGGAACATGTCATATGGAAAAAAATGCTTCTTTAATTTCAAAACGTGCAGTAAACTTGAGAATAAGTGAACGTAAAATCTGCAATTTAAGTTTCGTATTAGAGTTTGTAACATGAATGCAAAATTGCAACACCTTTTCGGTAATACCAAACAAGAATATTAATAACATAACCTTCAAATTTTTTACTTTATCTCTGCTTTCGGGCCTAAGAGACTTCTCTTAGCGTTGTTACGGGGATAAGCACGTCATGATACGCTTTCGTCTTTGACGCATAAATAATTAATACTTAACAAAATACATATTCCGCTTTCTTTTAGGGATGAATATCTTAGATCATATAATAAATAGATACCACCATGCCGTGTTCTTTCCCTAGCAGAGCCTGTGACGACATCCTCCTGTCACACATCTCTCTCGTGCATGGAGGGATTACAATGAAGCTATCCTTGCCTGATCACTATTTGAATTTTGCGCGCCTAAATTTTAGGAAGTATGTCTGAACTAACTTCGTACGAAAGATGTTGACAGCTTGATTTTATAAATAATTCACAGTAGATAATGAAAGGAATAGTAAATTATTGGGCAGCAATTGTGATCCTTTATGATTACATCACTTAAAATAGGATCTTTGTTCTAAATTCTAAAATTGTTTTCTGTACAACAACTCGAAAGAGAGGTTAGAAGAAACATCTGTCAAAAGCGATTTGTTGTGCTGGTGCGGTACAAGGATAGAAGTGAAATAGACATATACAGATGAAATGCATCTAACAAAGATGAAGATGTGGTGATCACACAAGGATAGCATTATACTACTCTTCTTGACGTAGAAAACGACAACAGATAGCTTCATGTCTAGTCACAGCTTTCAGTTTGAGTATTGGTATCTATTTATTATATGATCTAAGATGAATATTCAATTTTACTTTGGAAGTCATGTTCTTACTGAAAATTTTATTTTTAGGATTCATCACAAAAAATTTGTTACAAAACAACGAAAGCGGCTTCTAAAATTAACGTATCTATACTAGAAATTTGTATATTCAGAAAAATTCAGTTTGTTGAGTGAACTATAAAAATTTTGGTAATGACGAAACACGTCATATGGAAAAAAATGCTTCTTTAATTTCAAAACGTGCAGTTTACTTGAGAATAAGTGAACGTAAAATCTGTAACTCAAGTTTCGCATTACAGTTTGTAACAAGAATGGAAAATTGCAACACCTTTTTGGTAATACCAAACGAGAATTCTACTAACATAACCTCCAAATTTTTGACTTTATCTCTGCCTTCGGGCCTAAGAGACCTCTCTTAGAGGCGTTTCGGGGATAAGCACGTCATGATACGATTTTATCTTTGATGCATAAATGATTATTACATAACAAAATATTCCGCTTCCTTTTAGGAATGAATATTATATTTTGCTTTGGAAGTCAAGTTCTTACTGAAAATTTCATTTTTATGATTCATTACAAAAATTTGTCACAAAACAACGAAAACAGTGTCTTAAATTTACGCATCCATTCTAGAAAGTGGTAGGATATTCAGAAAAATTCATTTTGTTGAGTTAACTATTAAAATTTTGGTAATGACGGAACATGTCATATGGAAAAAATACTTCTTTAATTTCAAAACGTGCAGTTAACTTGAGAATAAGTGAACGTAAAATCTGCAATTTAAGTTTCGTATTACAGTTTGTAACATGAGTGCGAAATTGCAACACCTTTTTGGTAATACCAAACAAGAATACTGATAACATAACCTCCAAATTTTTGACTTTATCTCTCCTTTCGGGCCTAAGAGACTTCTCTTAGCGTTGTTACGGGGATAAGCACGCTATGATACGATTCCATCTTTGACGCATAAATAATTAATACTTAACAAAATACATATTCCGCTTTCTTTTAGGGATGAGTATTCAATTCTGCTTTGGAAGTCATGTTCTTACTGAAAATTTTATTTTTATGATTCATCACAAAAAATTTGTTACAAAACAACCAAAATGGCTTCTAAAATTAACGTATCTATTCTAGAAATTTGTATATTCAGAAAAATTCAGTTTGTTGAGTGAACTATAAAAATTTTGGTAATGACGAAACACGTCATATGGAAAAAAATGCTTCTTTAATTTCAAAACGTGCAGTTTACTTGAGAATAAGTGAACGTAAAATCTGTAACTTAAGTTTCGCATTACAGTTTGTAACAAGAATGGAAAATTGCAACACCTTTTTGGTAATACCAAACGAGAATTCTACTAACATAACCTCCAAATTTTTGACTTTATCTCTGCCTTCGGGCCTAAGAGACTTCTCTTAGAGGCGTTTCAGGGATAAGCACGTCATGATACGGTTCCATTTTTGATGTGTAAATTATTACTTAACAAAATATCGCGCTTCTTTGAGCGACTAACGTTATAATTGTAGTTCAGGTACTAAAAAATTGTAAATTTTGACAGTCCTCTTTTCAATTAAGAATTGCTTTTATATAGTGATTGAAAAGATTAAAAAATTAATCAGTTTATTTGAATAAGCAAACCAAAAATATTTTCTCCATCAAATTGAAAATTTGAAAATTCTGTACAGTTTCTGTTATTGTTGAAAAACGCATACCCAAACATATGCACGTGTCTTATTAGCGACGGTTTTGATGACGTCATCAGAAAATTTTCTTGTAGCAAAATTTGCATGAAACCTACTCTTACTATTTTTTTATCTGTACATTAACAGATCGTTCATGTTTTTTTTTATTTATCAATATATAAAAATTAAAAATAAAATTTTAAAATTCTGCAATTGACTGAATGGGGTAAGGAAGATCTGTACAACACCACTGACAATTTGGGTTAGTGGTAAAAGCTAAATTACAAATTTGAAGTTAATACCTTATGTAAAATTTAACATAGTCAAATCCGGTAGCTTCGAAGATTATCTGTCTAAGAAAAATTCATATATTTTTTTAAACAATTCAAGGCGGATTCATAAACTACACGTGCAGGAGTATGTTATTTCATGAAACTTAATCAACATATATTATGTCAAATTTTGGTGTGACGTCATCACAGCATTGGTGGCGATGATTGGACAAAATGGTTAGCGTTTTACCATCTACACGATATGTATAACATATGTGCAAAATTTGAGAAACATCGGTTCGGTAGTTTCGAAGATTATCTGTCTAACATCAATTCATAATTTTTTTTTTCTGAAACAAATCAAGACGGATTCATACACTAGACGTGCTGGAGTATGTTATTTCATAAAATTTAACCAACATATATTAAGTAAATTTTTGGTGTGACGTCATCACCGCGTTGATGGAGATGGTTACACAAAATTTGATTATCGTTTTACCATCTACATCATATGTATAACATATGTGCAAAATTTGACAAATATCGGTCCGGTAGTTTCGAAGATTATCTGTCTAACAAAAATTTATGAACTGTATTTTTTTTCTAAACACTCGGAGGTCTGAGGTAAAAATTGAAGACGGATTCATAAACTACACGTGAGGGGTATCTTATTCCATAAAGTTTAACCAACATGTGTGAACTAAAATTTGGGTGTGACGTCATCACACGGTGGGGATGGTTAGACAAGGTTTGATTAGGGTTTCACCATCTACACGATATACGATATGCGTAAACTTTGATAAAAATCGGTACAGTGGTAAAAAAATTGACATCGACGACAGACGACACCAGACACGTAACCAAGGGGAGGCCACCCCTGCAAAACCCTGTGCCACCCCTGGTGCCCCCTTAAATTAATTTTAAATTTTAAAAGTAAAGAAAATTCGAAATTTCAGGTCAGAAGTAAATTTTATCTGTGAGTAGTCTTATGTTCTTATCTTGTAATATAACTCTCTGAGTAATGCGATACTGCTGTGAACAGTTTTGTCGATAACTTTTTTAAGCAATTAGCCGGTACAACTGATATGCCTTTTACACACTATGCAGTATTGGCACGCAGACTTTAAATGCATTCTCATGGTGTTGGTCAATTTCAACTATTTGCACCCCATTAAATTTATATACTGGTTGTGATTCAAGTAAAATATTGATTTATAATAATGAACACTTTTTTTAAAGGCCCCCTTATTTGAAATTAGTGCCCGGCTGGGCCCCTCCAAAATAAAGGGCTGGTTACGTGTCTGGACGACACATTAGAGACGACAGACGACAGACGACAGACAAAAGACGACAGAAGACAGACGACAGACAGACGGAAATGAGACACCTATGTATTCGTATTGTAGAGGTCATGAAACGTCGAGAAACTATAAAATTGGCCATTCGTCCGATGGATCCGATTACAATACTTCTTTGGCTCACTCTCGGGAAGTAAAAATTGAAAAAACGAAATCTCTCGACAATCTCAATTTCAAGCCCGATTGTCATACAAACAAAAAAGGTTAAACTATGTTACCTCAAATCTAAATCATCTATCTGATATCGTAACCAAATTATTTCTCTCATCAGGCGTTCGTTTTCTCTTTAGTTAATTTGTCTCTACTTTCCGTTGTCTACCCACATTTCATCACCCTGCCTTTGCAGCGCTTATTTAGTGCGTTTTATTACTTTGAATATTTTTAAAAATACGAGATAATTGACAGTCCAGATTTTTTTGGTGAAAACACCATAAAACATAGGGTCGCCCAGATGGGCGGCATGACGCATAAAATTTAGTGCGTTTTATACCTTTCAAGATTTCTAACAACCCGTGATAATTGACAGTCCCGACCTTTTTGGTAAAAACACCATAAAATACACGGTCACCCATCTGGTTTGAATGTGTCTGCGAAAATTAAAAATAAATGCCTTAACACTGTTTAAATACAAAATGTTATCCTCAATTCTCAAAATTGTTTATTTTTAAAGTTAAAATTACATATTAGAAATAATTTATGAATAAATAATAAAACTTCGTGTACTTACATCACAGAAAATTTTATTATGTTGATCATCTTATGAAAATAATAGATTTTATGGGAGTTTCTTTTATTATAATCATGATCATGAATGTGAAATACCTTAATTAAAAGAAACATTTAAAAACTGATTACTTAATGCTATGAAAGTTATCCTCAATTCTCAATCTTGTTTATTTTTAAAGTTAAAATTACCTATTAGAAATGATTTTGAAATGCTTCTTTAATTTCAAAACGTGCAGTTAACTTGAAAATAAGTGAACGTAAAATCTGCAACTTAAGTTTCGCATTATAGTTTGTAACATGAATGCAAAATTGCAACACCTTTTTGGTAATACCAAACGATAATTCTAATAACATAACCTCCAAATTTTTGACTTTATTTCTGCTTTCGGGCCTAAGAGACTTCTCTTAGCGTTGTTACGGGGATAAGCACGTTATGATACGATTCCATCTTTGATGCATAAATAATTAATACTTAACAAAATACATATTCCGCTTTAGGGATGAATATTAAATTTTGCTTTGGAAGTCATGTTCTTACTGAAAATTTTACTTTTATAATTCATCACAAAAAATTTGTTACAAAACAACCAAAGCGGCTTCTAAAATTAACGTATCTATTCTAGAAATTTGTATATTCAGAAAAATTCAGTTTGTTCAGTGAACTATAAAAATTTTGGTAATGACGAAATACGTCATATGGAAAAAAATGCTTGTTTAATTTCTAAACGTGCAGTTTACTTGAGAATAAGTAAACGTAAAATCTGCAACTTAAGTTTCGCATTACAGTTTGTAATATGAATGCAAAATTGCAACACCTTTTTGGTAAAACCAAACGAGAATTCTAATAACATAACCTCCAAATTTTTGACTTTATCTCTGATTTCGGGCCTAAGAGACTTCTCTTAGAAGCGTTTCGGGGATAAGCACGTCATGATACGATTTTATCTTTGATGCATAAATGATTATTACATAACAAAATATTCCGCTTCCTTTTAGGAATGAATATTATATTTTGCTTTGGAAGTCAAGTTCTTACTGAAAATTTAATTTTTATGATTCATTACAAAAATTTGTCACAAAACAACGAAAACAGTGTCTGAAATTTACGCATCCATTCTAGAAAGTGGTAGGATATTCAGAAAAATTCCTTTTGTTGAGTTAACTATTAAAATTTTGGTAATGACGGAACATGTCATATGGAAAAAAATACTTCTTTAATTTCAAAACGTGCAGTTAACTTGAGAATAAGTGAACGTAAAATCTGCAATTTAAGTTTCGTATTACAGTTTGTAACATGAATGCGAAATTGCAACACCTTTTTGGTAAAACCAAACGAGAATTCTAATAACATAACCTCCAAAGTTTTGACTTTATCTCTGCCTTCGGGCCTAAGAGACTTCTCTTAGAGGCGTTTCGGGGATAAGCACGTCATGATACGATTTTATCTTTGATGCATAAATGATTATTACATAACAAAATATTCCGCTTCCTTTTAGGAATGAATATTATATTTTGCTTTGGAAGTCAAGTTCTTACTGAAAATTTAATTTTTATGATTCATTACAAAAATTTGTCACAAAACAACGAAAACAGTGTCTGAAATTTACGCATCCATTCTAGAAAGTGGTAGGATATTCAGAAAAATTCATTTTGTTGAGTTAACTATTAAAATTTTCGTAATGACGGAACATGTCATATGGAAAAAAATACTTCTTTAATTTCAAAACGTGCAGTTAACTTGAGAATAAGTGACCGTAAAATCTGCAATTTAAGTTTCGTATTACAGTTTGTAACATGAATGCGAAATTGCAACACCTTTTTGGTAATACCAAACAAGAATACTGATAACATAACCTCCAAATTTTTGACTTTATCTCTGCTTTCGGGCCTAAGAGACTTCTCTTAGTGTTGTTACGGGGATAAGCACGTTATGATACGATTCCATCTTTGATGCATAAATAATTAATACTTAACAAAATACATATTCCGCTTTCTTTTAGGGATGAATATTCAATTTTGCTTTGGAAGTCATGTTCTTACTGAAAATTTTACTTTTATGATTCATCACAAAAAATTTGTTACAAAACAACCAAAGCGGCTTCTAAAATTAACGTATCTATTCTAGAAATTTGTATATTCAGAAAAATTCAGTTTGTTCAGTGAACTATAAAAATTTTGGTAATGACGAAATACGTCATATGGAAAAAAATGCTTGTTTAATTTCTAAACGTGCAGTTTACTTGAGAATAAGTAAACGTAAAATCTGCAACTTAAGTTTCGCATTACAGTTTGTAATATGAATGCAAAATTGCAACACCTTTTTGGTAAAACCAAACGAGAATTCTAATAACATAACCTCCAAATTTTTGACTTTATCTCCGATTTCGGGCCTAAGAGACTTCTCTTAGAGGCGTTTCGGGGATAAGCACGTCATGATACGATTTTATCTTTGATGCATAAATGATTATTACATAACAAAATATTCCGCTTCCTTTTAGGAATGAATATTATATTTTGCTTTGGAAGTCAAGTTCTTACTGAAAATTTAATTTTTATGATTCATTACAAAAATTTGTCACAAAACAACGAAAACAGTGTCTGAAATTTAGGCATCCCTTCTAGAAAGTGGTAGGATATTCAGAAAAATTCATTTTGTTGAGTTAACTATTAAAATTTTCGTAATGACGGAACATGTCATATGGAAAAAAATACTTCTTTAATTTCAAAACGTGCAGTTAACTTGAGAATAAGTGACCGTAAAATCTGCAATTTAAGTTTCGTATTACAGTTTGTAACATGAACGAAATTGCAACACCTTTTTGGTAATACCAAACAAGAATACTGATAACATAACCTCCAAATTTTTGACTTTATCTCTGCTTTCGGGCCTAAGAGACTTCTCTTAGTGTTGTTACGGGGATAAGCACGTTATGATACGATTCCATCTTTGATGCATAAATAATTAATACTTAACAAAATACATATTCCGCTTTCTTTTAGGGATGAATATTCAATTTTGCTTTGGAAGTCATGTTCTTACTGAAAATTTTACTTTTATGATTCATCACAAAAAATTTGTTACAAAACAACCAAAGCGGCTTCTAAAATTAACGTATCTATTCTAGAAATTTGTATATTCAGAAAAATTCAGTTTGTTCAGTGAACTATAAAAATTTTGGTAATGACGAAATACGTCATATGGAAAAAAATGCTTGTTTAATTTCTAAACGTGCAGTTTACTTGAGAATAAGTAAACGTAAAATCTGCAACTTAAGTTTCGCATTACAGTTTGTAATAGGAATGCAAAATTGCAACACTTTTTTGGTAAAACCAAACGAGAATTCTAATAACATAACCTCCAAATTTTTGACTTTATCTCTGATTTCGGGCCTAAGAGACTTCTCTTAGAGGCGTTTCGGGGATAAGCACGTCATGATACGATTTTATCTTTGATGCATAAATGATTATTACATAACAAAATATTCCGCTTCCTTTTAGGAATGAATATTATATTTTGCTTTGGAAGTCAAGTTCTTACTGAAAATTTAATTTTTATGATTCATTACAAAAATTTGTCACAAAACAACGAAAACAGTGTCTGAAATTTACGCATCCATTCTAGAAAGTGGTAGGATATTCAGAAAAATTAATTTTGTTGAGTTAACTATTAAAATTTTGGTAATGACGGAACATGTCATATGGAAAAAAATACTTCTTTAATTTCAAAACGTGCAGTTAACTTGAGAATAAGTGAACGTAAAATCTGCAATTTAAGTTTCGTATTACAGTTTGTAACATGAATGCGAAATTGCAACACCTTTTTGGTAATACCAAACGTGAATTCTAATAACTTAACCTCCAAATTTTTGACTTTATCTCTGCCTTCGCGCCTAAGAGACTTCTCTTAGAGGCGTTTCGGGGATAAGCACGTAATGATACGTTTCCATTTTTGATGTGTAATTTATTACTTAACAAAATATCGCGCTTCTTTTTAGGGACGAATATTAAATTTTGCCCTTGAAGTCAAAATCTTATTGTGCTTTTTAGTTGAACAGTTTGTTAGAAAACATTTATTGCAAAATAAAGGAAACTGTTTTTCAAATTTACGTATTTATTCCACATACTTTTTAATTAACGAGAATTCGATTTGAACCCTGGTAATTTTGGTAAAAACAAATCGCGTTTAGGGAAATATTCTTCTTAAATTCAGAACATTTGATTAACTCGAGAATCAATAAACGAAAGTAGGGAAATTAAGTTTCGCATTGTTTTTAGCAAGATTTTAAAATCATTTTGACAAAACCAAACAAAAACTCTTAAATAATCTTATCACAAAATTTTTGACGTTATCCATGCTTTCGGGCCTAAGAAACTTCTTTTAGATAAGATGACCAAATCTAGTAGTAGTTTTTAGAGTTTTGTACTGTTTTTAAATCATGTATTCTCCAATTTAACAGCATACTGTAAATGTACTCCTCTCCGACAAGCGTATTCCCAAAACAGCTTCTTGGTTTATTTTTCTTGTTGTATTGTTTTTGATGATGGGATATATATGAAAAGGATAACGGACCCACGATATGAGTTGTATTTAAAGTTTAAATAATTATAATGACTGCAATTTATTTCCTGTTTAATAAAATTTTTGAAGCAGCATCTTGAGTGGTGAATCATCGAAGTAATATTCAAAAAATACAAAAAATGTAGCCACTAATATGTGTGAATTGAGAATATTTCATTTATTAGTTTCTAATAAATTATTCTAGTTAGTACGTTCTTGTTACAATTATACGTATATTTACTATTTTAGAATTTGTCGAAACAATCATTTAACTGAAAAGCTAAAAAATAGGTTTCCATTTATATTAACTTCAAAAGTCAAAAGAAGAAATCAAGTTTATCTATAAAAACATTGTTCGCTGAACCCAAAGTAAATTAAATCATAAATGATTTTGACAGTAACAATGTGAGTGAAAAATTAATTACTGGAGAAAAATGAAACTAACAAAAAAATCAATTTATAAACAAATATAAGTTTTTTGAATAGTAAATTGTATTCGTTAAAAATGATGTTTTTTAAGTAACAGTTCCGTATTTTTGGAAAAATGTTTCTCGCTTATGTACTATTTTTGAATTTATGAAAGTTGCACACCTTGGTTTAACAGGAGAATAAATTAAGGTAAATGTGCAGTTCTAACCTCAAAAATTCTCTTATCCATGTTTCGGGTATAAGAAGTGTTTGATTGATTCACAAGCCTTAGCAGTGTTGCTCTGAATTATGGATTCGAAAAAGTTTTCCGTTCGGCAAAATTGAAGCATTGAGTTATGCAGCCAGTAATTTTTCATTTAGAAATCAGTTGAATTTCTTTTCCCAAAATGCATAGAGTCCCCATCTGTTTGTCGGGAGCTTAAGCCCGAATTTGGTGAAATCTTTTCGAGGATACGACGGCAATTTCCCCCTGTAAAGACGAACTGCTCTTAGGCCGGACACGGTACTTATAGAAGCAGATTGCGTACTCTTAAGCCCGACAAGCGCACGGGCTTTTTCGTGATTTTACGCCCGCGGCACGGGTCTGTAGAGTCGCTCAGCATAATAATAATAATAATAATAACTGTAGTTTAATTTTTATTTTTTATTTGTTCCGTCAACATGCACTCAGATTTTTCATATTCTTATAAAATTATAGTGAACCCAGTTCAAACGAGCTCTCTAGCAGAAGCAATAATATTTGACATTTCCAATTATTATCTGATAATGTCAATCGTGATAACTTAGGCTTATATGAATGCACTATAAGGGATTTCTTTGATTTCAAACAATTGTCCCGTAACTACCCATTATCGCTTTTTCAGTTCAAATATTTAACATTCAAAAATTGGAAAGAATCACGCTTGCGTAAATGTCTCTCTATTTAAAAGCGATTTTTAAACAAAACCAAATAAATAAATAACGAAAAAACAACATTTTTAAAAAACTTATTACTTTGGTATATTTTTATTTGTAATTTTAACTCGCAGATTATTTCCATTTTCAATATATTTTAATTAAAAAAAAAAATCGGAACGCAAGTATTGATTTTATAAATTCAGGTGCAACAGATTCCTTTTTTATGGCACGTTACTTACTTATTTTCCGCCTAATTAAATTTCCACACACTATAAATAAATAAGTATGTAAATTTCGCCACCCACTCCTCCCGACTTCTTAATAATTACTCATTCCGAGGCAGTGTCGGATGCACTACTTAGCGAATAATTGTATTTATCGAGGAAAATTGGGTATGCGCAATGTTTGGAGAAATATTAGCCCGTATGCTCAGCAGAGAAGAGAATGATAAGGGGTGGGGTTGAAACTCGCTATCAAAAGGGCTGCTGCGGACTCGTCCTGTTCAGTCTGTAGATAACCGTATACGTGGATAGACGGCCAAACTGAGCAACGCTCGCGAATAAAACGTGTCCAAAAACTGACTTCGAACCAATCCTGAACAACTCGCAACTGAAAATAGTGCGTTCTCGCAGGTTTTACAAGTGTGACATTTGGTGCTTGATAGTTCGGTGCTCGAAGTACTGAAACGTGACTGTGTTTTTCAGGATAAAGGATTCGTTTGACAAGGTAGAGTTAGGTGTTTTCGCTGCAACTGAAAATGAAGTGTGAATAAAAGTAGACACCGCTTTCAGCGCAAAATTTTTGGGACTACGTTTTCCGCGTTTTCTTCGTAATAAGATTAAGTTACTGTTTTCGGTTACAAAGAACTGGGATGAGGTCTTTGTTTGTATTCAACCGGCAGTCTTAATCGGCATTATGTTAAAATTGATTATAATGCGGGAATCAACGGAGGAAAATGAATTAAGACATTGAAAACACCTACATTTTGTGTTCTTTTCATCTCGATGTTTTATTCTTGTGGCAATTCGCCCATTCACTTTCTTCGTACAGTTAAAGCAAGTTTTATGTATAAATAAAATTCCTTCGTCCTTGACAGGATAACGCGTACTCGGCATATTTTTCTTTTTTGCTACACGTTAAAAAAGCTTTCTGTTTGTCATTCCTTGATATCAATTTTCTAGATTAAAAAATAACGAAACCGTCAAGGAATACTCGTCTCAAGTCACAGTCACTAAAGTCGGAAAAAACAAAATTAATGTTGAATAGCGGATCCTAAAAATCCCCTAAATTTGATTATTATATTTTTCCTTTTTATTTCTTTATTCGGAACGAATCACCTAATTATTTTTGTTTGTCGGATCAGGATAAACGGATAAAAGCAAAAAGCATTACATGAGATATTCACAATGACAGAATTCTGAAAGAAAACGTTCGGGAAATTTGATTTGGGCTCTCACCTGTGGAGGAAAAAGAGAACTCAAGTGGTGTGGGTTTCTTAATATTTTTTTGTTTCGTGAATAACAGATACTGGGGAAAATCTTGTAACGCGGTTTATGTTATTCATGTTTGATTTTAATAATGTGGGTGGTGGTTATTGGTGTTATTACGCCAAACAGATTGACTTAATTTAATGTTTACATTAAACATATAATTAAAGCTTTAACGCGCTAACATGACATAATGTATAATTACTAATAGTTGTCAAAATATTTTTAGAATTGGCTAAATAAGCAGAATTTTACTTTTAAGCTAGTAATTTAAAAACATAAGTGATGGGGTTGTAGGAACACAGTGTGGTGAAATCATATATTATTTAGCCTCCAGTTTCGTTGTGTAAAATATTATGGGT
This sequence comes from Zophobas morio, assembly GCF_036711695.1. Taxonomy (NCBI): domain Eukaryota; kingdom Metazoa; phylum Arthropoda; class Insecta; order Coleoptera; family Tenebrionidae; genus Zophobas; species Zophobas morio. Next base: position 11,709,219 of record NW_026972136.1, on the reverse strand, counting down.
GGATTGAAAAGTCATCAGATTTATTTTTTTCATATTTAAGTAATGTTTATATCGAAAAGTTTTGGGTCCACAGACAGTGTTGCTAGAATGTTAATAACTTAAATATGCTGCAGCAAATTTATTGTGTAAATTCGTAGGTAATTATAAATTATTATTCAAGTCAACTAAATTGTTACATTGCCATCAATAAACGAAAAAAAAATTTCAAGTCACAGGCACCTACCTCTAAACGGATTCATTATTAAAATTAAATGTGAAATTCGCGTTATAATATAATATAGTTTTTTTATACCGAAAATCTAAAGCACAACCAATATTGCTTGAATGTCAAACTGTATCTTACAGTAAAAATCCATCTCATTTTTTTTCGAGATGTTGGTGGGTGTCAATATATTACTTGCGTAGGTATATAATGTAACATCATTATGAACCTCTCTGTATTAACACAAATGACGAATTTGAAAAACTGAAATTTTAAATCGGTTCGTACACCAAAATTGCTTTTTGGAACATAATGCTGGTATATATGTTTTATTTAATAATTTGTTCAAAAGACTTCATCAAATTTTTGGAGGGGATGAATAGATAGCACTTTTTAATGTTCTGTACTTAGTAAATTATATATCTTGATTAGTCTCTGATCACAAATTTTACAATTTTAATTTTTTTTTTACAAATTTTAATTTTGTAGTTACGTAAATTCAACTCGAAAACTTCAAGTTATGAATGCAATTACAGTATTCAAGTATAATATTTAAAGAATTTCAGCACGAATTTAATCTCAGGTCAAATTTACTTAAAAAAAATTTGAAATAATAAGTATTGTCATTGTATTTGAGAAGATCGATTGATAAATTTTGGTTAGTTTTAGTTAGATTACGTGTTTGATAATTGTGAAGTACAAATGGTAAATTGTTTCTTTAATTAGATGAATAAACGATAAATTTTTTAGTTTTGCTTTTCGTAGGTTTACCTGTGTCTTTTTGGCCATTTATTAATTCTAGAAACATTGACGTGATGATTTTAAAAATGTTTATTTGCGGTATTGTCATATTCTTGATGTTTCTGACTGCTAGAGTATGAAAAAATAGGACTTCCGTTTCCTTCTGTCTGTCCACTGTGTCTAATTCATTGGACAAATAGTCACTGAAAGTATTGGGCTGATTATTGTGAAATTTTATGGATACCTACGTATTTTCGGTATAGATGATAAAATGCTAACCAAAATATGTCTAATCATCCCCATCAAGAATTTGTTGACGTCATCTCAAAATTTTACATTACAAATACTATTTAAATTTCATAAAATAACATACATTAATATAATACAACAACATATGTGTGGTTTATGAATCCGTCTTGATTTTTTATTTTCGACATTCAGATTTTTGTAAAAAAAAACATATTACAATTTAGCTTAGAAAACAGCAAAACTGAATGTGAAATGTTGTCAATGTTTTAAGGTTATCTGAAGCGTGGTATATCGTTAATAAAAAATTGTCTGTTTATTCCCCCAAAAACTTGATGACATCATCTAAAAATTTTGCTGAATAAACAGAGCTAAAATGAGTAAAATACCAGATGATTTTTACTTCCCGAGCGTAAGCTAAGGAAGTATAATAATTGAATCAATCGGATGAATTGTTAGTTTTATGTTTTCTCGACGTTTCATGACCCCTATAGTACGAAAAAAGTAGTTTTCTGTTTCCGTCTGTCTGTCCGTTTGTGTGATGTGTGTATCCATTTTTATTAGATACGTACTCTCCGAAACTATGTATGTTAGAAATATCATATAAATGGTTAAATGTTTAACTAATCCTCCTCACGAACAGTTTGATGACCTCATCTCTATGAAGCGTATTTTAAAATGAGTTGAATGTTATACAAAAATATACTCCTATACTTGTAGCTTACGAATCCGCTTTCAGTTTTTTCGCTGAATGTTCAAATTTCGCAAAAACAATTGCACGTTAGAATAATGCTATATTATTACTACAAGATATATGAGCTCGTGGCTCTGTGGCTCAGCGGTTTTCTCGGTGAACTGCCGACATTCCGTCGTGGGTTCGATGCCAGACTTGCACTGGTAATGCGCTGTGACTACTTTTCTTTGGTGCTGTGACTGGTATTATCCATGTTGATGACGTCATCACAAATTTGTTATTGGTCAAATTAAAAACGAGTGAGTTACACCATTTTCTCGAAAATGTGAGAAAACGTACATCTTTATATAACAGTGATAAAATAGGAATTATAAGATTCATAACATTTTGTTCGATTGTGGTTTAATTAATAATTTTAACCCTCTGTTTAGAGAACACAAACTCATTCAAACAAAACTAAGTTCTACGTGACATTCTTTCGATGTATAAACATAAATAAACCCTTTAGATTGCTATTACCTAGTGCAGAAGGACATTTTATCCTGTTAGTTAAGTGATTTAATTATGTTTTACATTGGCGCATGGGGTTCAAGGTGACATTTACACCACTGGTTTTTACTATATATTAGAAAACAAAAATTTTGTATATTTTTCGAAGAAATGGGATTTGTCGGACTGTACTTTAACGGCGAGGGAAGTTCTGTCGAAGTAACCTTGGAACAATGTTTTTGATTTGTGATCTATGTATAGGGGTTATTATCCATATGTTATCAGGACATTTTCAAGAGTTAATGTGCGACTTCCTGATTTCCTCTTAAGTCTTACGAAATAATTTTATTTTTGCTTCTGTGCCAAAACACATCTGGATAGTTTTTATTCACTTTAAAATAAATTTTTGTCGAAAATTTCAAAAACAATAAGCGAAAGGAATTTGCGGAAATGAAAACAAAGTACAATTTACGTCACAAATAAAAAAATCACACGGTATTATGTCTTATGAGTCTAGGGAAGTTCGGTCCCAGTAGCGTTGGATGATTTTTTTTTCTTTCTGTGACAGTTCATATGCGTATGTGTACAGTTGTCTTCAATTTCTTTTTTCGAGGACTCGCACATTTATGAAGTCGACGCTTATTCATGAAGCTGGTAAAATGCATACTAATTTATTTGTGCATCCCTCCCATAAAACGGATTACGTCTTTTCAAAATATTGTGATAGGCACTTGTAGGTAAATCTCGTTTACATCAATGACATCCCAATTTTTAAATGAATTAACTCTGCGATATTTTTCAGTGTGTTCTAGTTATGATGCAAAATTACATAAGTCCTTTTGGTGTCATTTTGTAACCCTGATGAGAGTTATTTTCTTTCTGAAGTTTTCTTTTCCCGAGCCTTCGCTCACAAATCAATGCAAGACAAACATCAGCAGACACCTTCAAAGGTGCCTCGGCGTCCGACAATTCGTCGTAATTGAAGTAAATTCGTTAAAGTCAAGCAATTATGGCTTAGCTCGTAAGAGTTTTGCCTCTCCGATGTTCTCAAATTCGTTAATACGCGGATCGAAGTTGTCTAAACAAACAAGGCCCCCCAATTAAACTTTCTTCGTCGCACTTTGTGTATCTCTTTTCATCCGGTACTTTTAATTAGAATGGGCTTTAATTATCGTTTAATTACGTAAATTACATGGCCTGATAGTCTTGCACTATAATTTCCCGGATCTTTTCAATCCATTCCGCACACATCCAGCACTCCTTCGCCTAACTGATGGCCCTCTTCATCTAATTAAATCCATCGCAGCTTTTATTGGCCTCCGCGCGGATTTTCGTATCAAAGCCAAATCGAAAACGTCATAATCCATTAGGCATCAGCCGGACTAACTCGATCAGCAATTGTAGCGCCGGAAAAAGCGCCCGGATTAACCGGATCGCTGTATAATTCAGACTAATTTCGTCCTGAACGGAATTACATATGAATAAGTGATAAGTCGCCATTTCCCCGGATGTCATCCGACGGTGCAGACGACGTCCTCCGGGTGGGGAGCTCGTAATTAAACGGAATTATGGTCGGGCCGCCAATGGAAGGAGCTTTTCAATATTTATACTTGATGAACTTGCCGGAAAAAGGTAATCTCGTTACACCGTAATTATTCCGGGAGAAGGTATTGTCGCTCCGAATCCAGTGTTTACCGCAGGTAATGATATTCTCTCATTATCTTCTCTGTTCGTTTTAGAAGTCTTGCCGGGAGGAGTTTGCGTGGACTTTTCTCAAATACATCTAACGCAAGGTTTTCATCCCACTCAAAGCAATAATTCATGATTCTCTAACTAAAGACCATTTATTATATACCGCATGTTTATCTTCAAAGAGCGAGACATTCAGGAAATTTCATCGATATTTTATTTAACTGGAATAGTGGCTTTTAGTTCTTTGTCATTTCTAAATAACTACTAATATCTACAATCAGTTTTCTATAGTTACCACTTGTGGAAACATTGATATCCATGTTTTTCAAAAAATTAATTCACTGACATCTATTATGGTGGTTTTTTTCCAAGAATGTACAGGCTGTTTCAAAGCGTAACGGCGTAAATTATGAAAACATTAATTTGTCTAATATTTGGCTCAACTTAAAGTTTTAAGGAAAAAATTCACAGCGGATTTGTACACCACAATTGTAGAAGTATATTATTGTATAACATTTAAATTATTTTAAAATAGAAATCTTTGAAATGACGTGATCAGGTTTTTGGTGGGGGTGATTAACCAAATGTTGTTTAGCCATTATCGTCTACATTATATTCCTACTATATATACAAAATTTGACAAGAATCGGTCCACTAGTTTCGGAGATTACGTGTCTAATAAAAATCTATAGAGACAAACTGATAGGGAGCCGGACATGGAAGACTACTGTTTTCGTACTCTAGGGGCTATGAAACGTCGAGAAAACATAAAAGTGGCCATTCGTTCAATGAACTCAATTACTATGCTTCCTTAGCCGCTCAGGAAGTAAAAGGTGGTCATATTTAAACATTTTAAACTTCGCCATATTTAAAATGGTGGTCTAGAATTTTGCACAAAATTGACATGAGGAAACTACCAATTTGAAAATCGCCGTATATTAAAGAGTTTTAGACCTTGTTCAACTTGTTGTAGCTACGTTAGCTAAGTCGAAAAGTATATGCAAAATTTCAATCCTCCATCTTCAAAAATGGCGGAATACTCAATTTTAATATATGACTTTGTTTTTGTAAAAACATAAATGTCTTTAAAACTGTTCACTTTTCTTTAATAAAGAACCTTTGAAATCTGTTGAAATATATAGCGCGTTACGGTTAAAGAAATACAAAGTGTAACCTTGAAATAGCACACTGGCGTTGATATATTTGAAAATAATTGTAAACTGTAGCCTTAAATCAGGTCTATTAAACAACGTGAAATAATTTTTTCAACAATCCACTGTACTTGTAGGCGATAATGACATTAGTGTCGATTCATTTTCATCGCCTTCTCGGAGGATTCCTTTGGTAGATTAAGTTTTTTTTAGTCGCTTAATTAATTGACTTCTAGTTCACCTGTCTTAATTAGAATTTGGTAATTTGTTATGTATGACTAATGAAAATTGATGAGTAGTTTTTTAATTAATGTTATTTTTATTGACTTTGCTATAATGTTATTAATTAATCAGTTCTCACTGCTTTAAATTAAATTGTTGATAATTGGTAATTTTGCGATCGCATGGTATGAAGGCTTAATCAAACGCTCTTAACGAATTAAACAATAATCGTTTTTGAAATATGAAAAAAATTATGGTAGCTCCAGTATATTGTAGTACACCCACTAAACAAAAAATATCTCTCCAATACAGAAGCGCGTTTTTAATGTCAAAGTTTGCATTATATTTGGAGCTTTTGGGTGCTGCGTGACAAATTTATAACGTTAATTATAACAAAATTTAGCATTTCAAAACCAATTAAGTTACAAATTGAACGTTGCCGATGTCGCTGGTCCATTATCGGAAAAATATTTTTTGCTTGCTTTTATGCAAAATCCTGTAAAAAAATCAATCACTTCACTCCCTTGAAAGTTGCCGAATAAAAATGTGTAGTAATTTAAGAGATTAATTATTATGGGCCGGAAAATTGCAGAATTTTCAGAATTTTTTGCCTCGAATCCAATTTAACTTGAATCAACTTGGTGTCATTGTACTATGCGAAGACACTACTTTTGTATATTAATCAAATTTTATGCCTCTATTAGTGCCATTTAGCCCAAGAGACGGTTGTATTCAACAGGAAAGCTGTCAAAAATTTGGGGGATATAGGTTTCTAATTATTGAGATTTTGTTAATGAATGAATTCGTGCACGTTTTATATGATAACCTGACCATACAACCAGGCATCCCATGGATGCGCTCCTGTTCATTGTAGGCTACCTCGCTAAGCAACCAAGGATTTGTAATTTATGATTTTACCAACTAGGAGCACAAACTGTACCAATTAAGTTGTAAAATGTTATCAGTAGACAAATTAAGTGTTCTCATTTGTATTTGTGTATTTTTTATAAAATTTCAGTTCTTACCGGAAAATGTAGTCTACACAACTATAGCAAATGTCATTTACATTAGCTAAATTTCCGTATCAGGCAGGCGTACCAACTTTAGCAAGGTATTTAACGCCTTTCCAGTTTTCCAAGTAAAATGTTGTCACTTTCGATAATATTCTCCTCTCGATCAATAGTCTTATCCTGATATTTCAGGAGTGTTTAAATTAGGGAGCGCGTCCCAATAAAGCTCCACTTTCTCTTCCACCTGGAGCCTAAAATGTTGCTCTTCAGCGAAGTGAGTTAATGGTGAGACTGTATTAAAATTGTAATCCTCGGAAGTACACACGTGTTTCCAAAGTTTCGAAATGGTGAAACAAGGGCAAGCCGGATTTATCTGGCCGCTTTCTCCTCCAGTGTGTGGATTAAAGCAAAAATTTGTAATTCGATTTTCGTTGCAAGGCGAAATCGAAAGAAGTAAGGGACGGCATTATCAAAGACAATCAATTTGTAGCGAATGACAAGTCACAATTTAACTTTAATTTAATTTCGCGCGAGAGATGTTTGGGAAGTTTTAATGTACCCGGCTTCTTCCTTGCAGAAATGTGTACAAAAAATTGTTCGTTTTTTAGGGTAGTGTAGTTTGGCCAAAAAGCGGCTGCTGGCTCATCTTTTTGCGTCTTTCGGGGAGTTCATGCTTGCGATGTCTGGTCAGGGTTAACAACGTGTTGTTAATAATACAAATTGATCAACATGTTGTCTATTGGAACACAATGCAATTCCGTCAGTGGCCGCCTCCTGTAGGAGTACTCATTTAGCTTAATGTTTCTCTCCTGAGTAGTTACAGCGAACGAGCTCCATAATAGCTAATCATTTAATTCACCTTCCGCTAATAATAGAGAATCCCAGCGAACGGATATCGGACACCGTGTAGTCTGCAGGTACAAAGTGGTCATTTCTGCCCCATCTCTAAATTTAACAGTCGTTTGTTAGTCGTGTCATGTCTACTTGCACACCTGTATTTGACTTTTTACGCCGCCACAGCGCCGATGAAATAAAATTAAATTTCACACACATATTTAGTGTTGTAATAAATTGTGTGGACAAAAATCAACAATCCACTAAACGTGACGGGTTTAGTTTCAACGGGGCTTTTTTGGTTCAAATAAAACTGCACTGTCAAGAGTTGTAAATGGGATGTTTTTGTGTAAAGTTGAAGTTATTGTTTGCGATTAATCACAAAAAGTTATTCTATTGCTAGCACCACACGTTTTCATGAAAACCAAATGTAATTCTTTTGTTTTTTGCGGTTATTGTAATTAAAATAGAATTTATTTGCGCTGTTCGCTGTTCAAGGGTGTTAGTGCAGCGATTTAGTTTAATGAGCTGGCCCTTGTAAGTTTTTTACATCATAGCATAAAAAATGTTAGTAATTATGGTATTAATAATACCGTAGCACTTATAATCACTTCCCGGGGGTGATAAATCGAAAGTTTAATGTTTTTTCGACGTTTCATAGCTCCTAGAATATCCACGTAATGTCTATCTTCTGATTTTTTTACACACATAATGTACAATACTGTTGCAGCCATTTTAGATTTATTTTAAGAATATTATGTATATGCTAAAACGCTAACCGGAATTTGTCTATTCATCCCCATCAAAAATTTGACGACGTCATCTCAAAATTTTGCCTAGTCAATACAACTGGAAATGTTCAAAATAAGACGCTTCGCAGTCATAATGACTTATCCCTATTAACTTAATGTATTATCATAAAAAATAATCTTTAGAGTGTATCTAAGAAACTGGACTTGTTGAATTGATTTTGCTGCAGTGGCGAAGAAGTTCTCTAATATTAATAAATTTTGATAAAATGTTTAGATTCAGTTTTTGTTTGTTGTTAACTAGTGACGATTAAAAACTAATTTCATTTGGTTTTTAAATCTTAACAAATCACTCAATACAACTGTTAAAACTGGTAAAAAATACATTTTGAGAGACTATTTCAAGATTAGTGTTTGACAGTCATTCGGGAAGTCTTAATTTTTGTTCTATTTTTAATCATTGTATTTTTGGTTGTGTGGATTTAAAACTAACATTGACCTTTACAATAATTATTTTTAGAACGATTTTTCCAATGAGTAAACCTACCCTTGTTACATCGTGTGGAACCATACCGTTCGAGTAGGGAGAAAGTAATATTGACATTAAAAGTTATAGTTCACGTATTGCATACGATGGGTATCCACAACTTGGGTTATCAAAAAAGTTAATCATTCCTTTATGTCAGTAAGTACAGTACAACAAATCCGAATTCTTCGAAAAATGATAAAATTTGATTTTGCGAAATTTTATTTTTTAATGATAATAAGTTAAAAAATGTAGATGATACCAGTCACAGTGTAACAAAAAAGTCGCCTTTGAAGGAATCGAACACGCAACCTTCGCGTTATTAGCACGATGCTTTAATGTTTTTATAAAAGATTACAATTTGCATTTTTTGTGAAAATTTGGATGCCTAGGGTAAAAGATCGTAGAGAAGTATGTTTATCTTAAAAAATTTAAATATAATTTACAATGCAAAATTTGGCGGTGAAATCATCAAATTGTTGATGATCAGCCAAATTTGGTTAACGTTTTAACATTTACGCAATATTTCTAAAATACCTTTAAAATTGGACAACAATCACTCCAGTAGTTTCGGATTATTAGTTTTTCAAGGTGACATACAGGTTGTTTGGAGGTTGATTTTCCAATCTACAGTCGTCTGAAAATGTTGTGAAACAAATTTCTTGTATTAGAATAAATTCTAACATGCATGCGGTATTTAATGTATTTTAAAGAAAAAAGAATTAATTTTTATAATTTTTCGAAGAATTTGTATTTGTTTGCCTGTATCCCACATGCGAGGGAAGTTCTGTCTAAAAACTTTAGACCATTTTTTTTATAGAAATAACACCAAATCAGAATCTAAAAACCAGTTTTCACTATCATGTTAGCTCTTTTTGAAAATTATTGAAATATATCATATATTTAGGTGTGATTCCTAAATTTGAAAATTATGATGATTATAGTAACTTTTACTTTTTTGAGGTGTTGTATTCTCCAAACATTAACTTGGAAAGTATTGTAATATTTGACGAAGGACTATTTTCACGTTTTCTCGACTTTCTATGGCCCCTAGAAAATACAAATGTTGATCTCCTATTTCTGTCTGTCTGTTCTCTATCGACTGTTGTCTGTTCGAGATTTTTTAGTCAGATACTCTTTGAATTTACTAGACTGATTGTCATGAAATTTTAGAAGTATTTTAAGAATATCATGAAGTTAATGGCTAAAACACTAACCAAAATTTGTTTGATCATCCCCACCAACAATTTTATGACGTCGTTTGAAATATTGTCAAATCATAATTACATTTTATCAAATAAGTGGCTTCTGTACGTGTGGTTTATCAGTCTTTTTCGTCCTTAGAGATTCAGGTTTTTGTAAAAAATCAAAATTGTAAAACATTTTATAACTTAATTCTGCTTAAAAAACTCCATTTGTAGGATTGTTTTCGTTAAGTTCTGTGTAAATACTAACAAAAGTAGGAGTAATAAATTATTATATGAGCATCATAATAAATTACGTTTTAAAATTGTTGCAGTATTTCTTGTGAATGTGTTTTTTCACCAAAGTGATATTTAAATTTTTCATCATGATTTTAAAATTTCGTAACAATTGGAGCGTGTATAAAAAAAGGGGAAACTCCAGACTAAATTTCTTTGTAGTTATAAATATAGAGAGACCATGACATACTGCGACGAAAGTGTTGAACTTTTCCGAGAACTAATATTTTGAATATTGTTTGCTTCCTTTCAAAAAACATGTTTATCTGGTTGATTTATGGGTTTCGACTACACTGCTCCTAAGGAAGTGGTGTTTGCACCTTATACTGTTGATATGTTGATACCGGGTTATTGCTCTGTAACTGAGTCATCTTTCGTGTAATATTTCAAACATTCATGATGTAATGTAACTCGGAAGTAACCGTCTGATTAAACACATCGGCAAACAAGTGGGTGTTGTATTTTCTGGGAAACCCAATCCATATTGATCTTCTGACAACTCATAACACTGTCGAACGGATTATGATAAACGATTTCCGCTTCCACTTTGCATTTGTCGCATTCCTGCATGTCTGGCCGTTCGCATCGCCGTCCCCGAAATTTCCCAAGTATTTTTTAACGTAATTTAGGCACACTTTCGTGTCTTTCCTTTCTCTCAAAAAATTCTCATCATTGACAAGTTAAGTGCATTCCGTTCGAGACAAATTCAACGTCGTCTGAAAGAAAGAAGCGAAACGAGCTCGTAAAAGCGGTTATTTCTCTTATATCCGAACATGCTTTTAAACAAATCACACGTTTTTTCCGGTTCATTCCGGCCAGGGAATTCGGGAGCATCAAGTTGTTACCGGAAAGGAATAAAACACCCATTCATCTAATAAATTTGACACGGTGTAAAATGTCAAGAGACTAAAAGCTCGATGCTTGGGGGGACATGCGTGCATGCAAAGCACGAAAGCTCCACAATGCGAGGATTAATCCTGAAACGTTGCTTACTGCCATCCATTAGAGAGTATTCAGTCACAAGTGGCTGAAGAAGCCGTCTCTGGTTGACAGGCTGCGAGCTTTGTAGAGCCATTTACACAAACTGGCAAATGACGAACTTGATCACCGGCATTTGTTTCACTGAACAATTGAAAGCTGCAGTTGTGCTCTTGTTCGGCGCTAAGCCTTCTGCGCTCTAAATAACGCTTTCTTATTGTTCTTTCGGCCATTTTCCGATAGCAATTAGGACGCATTCTGCTGCTGCTACATCGATTGAGACTTATTAGTAGTCGTTGGCGCCGAATGAATACTGCAGAGGAGTCATTATGAAACCAGTGGCGCAGGTGAGAGCCAAACAGAGATACGATCCAAGAAGAGTCGAGGTCGAATTTTTTAATTAATTTTGACTGGATATTACTATCCCACTTCTGACGTTGCGTACAACAAACTTTTCTTCTTGTGTTTTAAGCTGATGGAGAATTGTCGTTAGCCCCTCTGATGGCTGCGCCACTGTCTCAAATCAACTTTTGATAAAGCGCACCTCCATTTCTCCACTCGCTCGATGAAAGGCAAATTTTTCTTTTGTGCTTTCCGATAATAGCAGCGCATTTGGTAGTTTTCTTGGAAATCTGCAGGGAATGAAATAGTAGCAGGGGCGGCTTTAATGGGGTCGCTGTGGCACCTGTATTATTGATAATATCACAGGAAGGTTTGCTTTTAATTCAAATCACAAACAGCGGGATTTAAACTAGGACGAATTTAAGTTAAAGCTTCTATGGATTATTTACAAAGCTCACTGTTTTAACGTCCCTCACGTGACCTCGTCCGTACACATTTGTATCAAATATTTAAGACGTTTTAGCCATGGTATTAGGGTTAAGTAATCTTCTACGACCTACTAAATATTCACCGATGCAACGCAAACCGAAATTAGAACGTACGGCTCGCAAAAACTAATTTAACCCATTCGGTTTTAGACTCGACATCATGAAATATATCTGGAATGTCGTGACCTTTTTAAATTTGATATTTTTATATTGTAGCTACCATAAAGATGTCAATATCATAAAAACCACGGCTAATATTGGAGTTCTGCGAGAGGGTTTACTGCAGCCATAATTTTTCAAACTGCCGTTAGATGTAAGCATTTTAGATAAATTGGAGCGACATTGGCCATTTTCCGTCTCTTTGTTTAAAACTTCGAGAATTTTCTTTTTTTTTAGCGAATGACTTCAACGTAACGAAAATAAATACTCGGAGAATTTTGACACTTGAACATGTTACATCTTGTGTAACAATATGTTGTCGTTATATAATTGTTATAATTTTGTGTTTGTGACTCTAAATGACTCTGTACCGGTAGCAGGTAAAATCCCGTGCTAAGGACCTAGTTTTGTAATTTTAGTGCCGCTAATTTTGTTTAATCCAAGGACTTGTTCAAACATGTTTGTACAAATTTTGTAATTTTTTACAGTAAAAAAATGTGTGCTAAAACAAAAACTTCCGCCGTCTGCGTTATCAGAAGCAAAAAAAATTCCCGTCCACGCAGACAACAACACATTTTTTGCAAGATTTACCGCCGCCGCTTTAAAAAAGCGTCTTCTTTTCCTCGTCCGTTGTTAATGTTACAAACACAATAGGGCAATACGTGAACTATCAGGTTTTATAAGCACACCCTCGAACGGAATCGCGATAACACAGCGGCAAAGTTTGCCGAGAGCTTTTATCTATTCATAAGACTTTAGTGTTTGGCTTTCACGCCGGCAAAACCGCGCTTTTTATCTGGAATCGTAGATTATGGTGCATTTTCCGCGGCGAACGCGACTGAATGATCCGTGGAACATATCCCGAGAGTCCATCAACTGATGAACAGCACTGTTTCTCCCTCGGGAGCATGCAAGAACTCCCTAATTTATCACGCGCAATGATGTGTGCAGTGCCGGATTGTAGGCGCACTCTAAGCGATTGGCGGGACGGCCGCCCTCAATGTGTGATGCCACCTCGTCTAATATCTCATTACCATTTCCCTGCAGGGAAAGTGTTAGTGTGTGTGAAAGACGCTAAGGAGGGACCTTATTGATTTTCGCGTCGACGACAATCGGAAAACGGTTGCGGATTACGCCCATAACTTCCGGAAAGTTATTGGAACAAGTAACCTTAATAAAAGTTTATTGTTTTGAGGGTTTTAACGGATGGGGAGGGAAGAGGATTAGTGCCCGGGCAGGTTTCGTCTAATTTTTATTCAGAAGTTGAAAGTTATAGGCGCCTTTCGTGGCAGATGCTTTTGGAAGTAGAAAGCTATGAAAGCTCCGAAGGGTAAAGGGCAGTTGTGATTGGCTTGCATATAATGTTTATAAAAATTTATTGCACTGAATTGACATGCTTTATCTAGAATATGACCTATATGCTAACTATTTGCTTGTAAATTAATATACCGAGTGATCGTTTAAACGTCGATTGTTGAAAAAATGGACTACTTATTTGGTTTACTCAAGAAGTTTTTCCGGTTGGGAATCGTTATTGCTGTTTTCCCATGATATAAGGACATACCTTAAACCAATCTTTTCTAAACAGGTTTTTCAGAATTTCAACTATAATTTGGTGATAGATTACTTCTTTTTGATTAACTAGTTAGATTTTTTCTTCCATTTCTATAGAAACTTCCAGCAAATGGTGCTTTCTCTTTATTTCAGGTAACTAGAAGCCAAATTTTAGAAAAAATTAAGAATAATTGGCCTTTTAATCCGACTTTTTATGCTTTGGAATTTGCCGAAATAATTTTAACAAATCGAAAAATTTATTTCTTGTAAGGGAGTATTGTAATAGGATCCATCCGGCGAACGGCTACTTTCATGTTTGTTTTGTAGCTTTTAGAGTATAAACAATAGATTTTCCTTTTTTTATTGGACATATAATCTCCGAAACTAGATGGTAGATGCTAAAACGCTAACCAAAATTTGTTTAGTTTTTAGTTTGTAAAAAAATTTGGCTAATCACTCCCATCCACAATAGGATGACGTCATCTCCAAAATTTACATTAGTAAATATTATCTAAATTTTATAAAATAAGATACTCCTGCACATATGGTTTATGAACCCAATGTTGAGTTTTTACCATAGACATCCAGATTTTTGGAAAAAAAAGTCAAAATTATTTAACAACGTTTTGCTATTTAACTTTGAAATTCCAAAAACCGAATACTGTCAACTCTTGCAAATATTTCAAGGATATTGGACGCATAGTAAATCGTTAATAAAAATTTGTGTGTCATCTTACAAATTGGCCCAATAATTGTCTTTCAAATTTTTAAATGTTTTTGGGAAAAAAACTGAGTGTGATTAATTAATTAATCAGTCCTATCGTCTCCGTTAAGGTGACAAAATCATTCAAATTTCATTTCCTTTTAATCGCTCAGGCTTGTAATCTGAATGTGCCTGCAGTCGAAGTTAAGCATGTACTGAGCAATTGAGAATATCCATATTTTTCTCGTCGGTTATCTGCTTTAAATTAATTTCATATTGTCTACACTTGTGCAAACCTCTACGGGGGTGTTAATTACGCTACTGGTTTTTATTTTATAAAGGTTATCACAAAACGAAAATCGCAAAACCCAATTTTATAATTTTTTAAAGAAGCGGGATTTGTCGGATTGTATTACTTCAAGAGCGAGGGAAGTTCTGTCGAAATAACCGTCGACCATTTTTTTTCCTATTAACAGAATTTTTCCAGATAACTCTTTTGAAATCTAGTAATGACAGTCTGTGAAAATTTAAATGAACTTCTCCCTCTGGATGTACAGGGTGAGTCACTAAGTGCGCGTTCCTAGATGTGTCATTAATTGTTAGAAGTAGCAAAAGGTGGTATATTGGTTATTTAGACAGAACTTCCATCGTCCTTGAAGTGCAATCGCATTTTGAAATTTGATATTGAGAAATTAAATTTTTTCAAGAAAACCCTATATAAATAAAAAAATATATAGGTACAATGCCAGTCCCAGTGTAAGAGAAAAATAATGCCGGGCTTCTTTTATATTAGTATAAAGGATTGTTATTCAATGTGGATTTTTTTGCGAGAATACCGACGCCTAGCGGAAAAATTCAAGGCGGATTCATAAGCCATAAGTACAACAGTTATCGTATAAAATTTCAATCAATTTCAATGAGGTGACCTTATTCAATTGTTGGTGAGGATAATTTTTGTTGGCGATTCATCATCTACCCGATATCGGTCCAGTAGTTTCGGAGATTATCTGTGTAATTAAAGTCGATATAGACAGACGAAAGATAGATGACAGGGAGGCAGACGGAAATTAAAAAATCTCAGTTGTACGTTACGCTTCGCAAACAACGCACTGTATGGCTGAAAATAAATTTAGTGTATACTCTCCAAAAAACCTGAATCTTTAGGTTTTTAGATCTCTAATATTTAATGAGATATAGAGGTCGCACACTTGATGACACCCTGTGTATCAAAAAGCTAACAGTTTTTAAGGGTGGATCATTGTTTTTGAAACACAACACAAAGTGATGAACGCTGTCAGGTAAAATCATAAACTTATCTCCGTTGTTCTAAAACTTTGCTAACTTTGTCTTATCAAAAGTGGTAAAGGTAAGAGGGAGAAAGTTTTCTCCAGTTATTTTATAAAATATACCGACTGTTAATTTTTGTCTCTGAAAATTATTAGAAAAAACTGTTTATAAAATGTGATAATATGATAATGGTGTCGGCAAGTTTTGAATTAACATTTTATAAAAACTGATAGATTTGAGTATATATTTTAACAGAGTAAAATACATCTTTTTTTATAATTTTCTGGACCGATTGTTTTCAAATTCTTGGTTAGAAGAATGGTTTTCAAAAATTACGTATTGTTATTAAACCCCAAAGAAAACTGGTGTTAGGGATGGTGTTATATATAAAGAAATTTGTCTAATTCTTATGCGCTTAGTTTCATACGAAAAGATAAAAAGGAAGTCACCAAGTGCGAAATTTCCATTAGCCACAAACTCAATTCAAGTAACATACATAATTTGACCTCTTTAACCCTAATATCTCGTCGTTCACAACAACTTAGAGCACACCCAAATTTATCAAATTTGCCTTCTAAGCACGTCAGCATGGGTATTTACAACATCACTTAAAATAGCATAAACAGCTTTTTGGCTAAAGTTTCATTTGACAGCATCCTGACATGAAACCATACTGCACATTCCGAGTGCATAATACGTCGAGCTTGTGGAGCCAGCATTTCAGCTAATTTAGTTTCAGATATTAACTGTTCAAAGCTGCAACTCTAGTTTATTCGTTTCCTCCAGATTTACGAGGTTTGAAACTTTGTATACCGTTTCTCCGTCTCGACAGTATTTACTTATCACCACATTTTACGACATTGTCCAAGTTTTCTTACTTAATCATGATTAAATTTCTATCGTAGACTGGATAGTTTTACCAGCGGCGCGTCGCCAAAGTTGCTATATTTACACAAACACAACAGCCTCCAGAAATTAGTGGAGACACCCTCTATGACAATATTGTCATTCACGTATTAGATCGTGCCGAATTCTCCCACGTACTTGTGCTATACTTGCATTCAAATGTAGGATACACTTAAGAGTTTGCGGAGTTGTTCATTATTGAGTGTAATTTACACAGAGTGTCATTTATACAATTACATATTTGCCGTCTGAAGTTGGCGCCAAAAGTAGGTTAAAGCACGACGCTTTCGTTCACATTTGAAATTTGACAGTTGACATTAACTCGAACACAGTACGGACATAGACTTAATGTGTACCTACCTGCGGCTCCCTTTACCACTTATGTTTCTCCTGACTAGGACTGCTTTTAGCAGGTTCAGATGCACAGCTTTCAGTGGATTTATTGTGTGTCGCGTTTTAGAATTTCGTTTTTAGACATAAAGTGGAGGAGCAGCGAGAAATGACTTCTGAAAGATGATATTTTGATGGTCTAAGGGCCCTTTTTCGTGGTTATGTAGATACTATAAAGGTTTGGAACTTGATATTTGCTGCTTATTTTTCGCTGAGCCAAATTGGTCTCACCAAAAGCACAAACGTGTAAATAAAAGGAAAAAAATGTGAAGCTCTCGATTACAGAGATCTAGTATTCATATTAAAACGAGATCAGGGCTATATTGAAATTTTCCCCTTTTTTGTTGTTGCTTTTTGTTAAGGGCGTCTGAGCTTTTATTAATGAAGTGGCAGAAATTTTTTTAAATTAACTCACCGAAAGCGTAAGAAAAGCAGAATTTCCAACAAAGTAAGTTCGTGTAAAATTCGGTAGGTTTGTTTTTGTTCGGCTAATTATGCCCCCTACTCCGAGCAGTTTTGCAAAAAATTCTCTTTCCAACATGTCACAATTCTCGTTACGTTGCGCAGTCCTAAGTAATTATCCGACCGTTGGTAATGCAAATTCGGCAGGTTGAAGCTTTCCTTCTTCTGTGTTATTAAGCACGTTTGGTCTGTGAATTTTATCATACGGAATGAAAATGCCTCCCTCAGCACACATTAAACATTGCTTACGCGGGTAGGTGTATAAAGTAGATATGTGTATCACATTTATGAATAATAAAAGTAGAAAGGTCTAAGTTTGTAATAGTCCTAAACAAACAGGCCGAAATTTACACGGAGAATTATTAAACATACCACTTTCCGGTGTTCCGTGCTTTTCAAACACTCTTTTTCTTCCTACGACATGCTCGTTATTCCAGACCGGTGCTTAAAAATATGATTATCCCGTTTTTTTGCCGAACTTGCTCATTACTGCAGACTTGTCGTTTTACCTAGTTACGATCCAAAACAGTGGCGTTTTATTGAGCGCATCTTAACGATTGTCTCCTAGTTGAACTTCTGACCGGTCAAATGGAAATCCTGAGGCTCTCACATAAATAGGCGGCTTTTATGCGAGCCTGCGGCTATTTAATTTGGTTCACGTAATGCTTTAACGACCCATTAAATTCGACAAGGAATGATATATCCACGTTTAGTGTGCTTGGTAACACCCTATTTCCTATAACTCGGCGATACATGTCGGCAAGAACTCACATGAAAGTAATCTGAGTAGATCTCGTCTCGGACAGTATTAATTAAATTTTATTTATTAGTTTCTGATAAAGATGGCCAGATGCTTCAGCACGCTCGGTGTATCATTAAGGAGTTCTAGATTTATCTTAATTGCCACTCTGCTTGTAGTACTACTTTATTTGCAAGACATTTTTGCAAGGAAAACCATGAAACAAATATTTAAAATGTTTTCCTGTTGTATTCTTCCTACTGTTCTTTTATTCTCTAAAGTACACCACTAGTCGTAATGCAGGGCTTTGTGGAACACTACGAGCAGGAACCAATTTTTCGCTGAAGTTTGCTCTTCCTGTTCCTCTACTTGTTTAGTTTGGTCGTCTTTCTACATCGTTTCATCTTTTCATAACATCTTTTTTGTCTTGCCTTCCTGAAAAATATGGTTGTTCTTGTTTCTTATGGTTTTCATGTCAAATAAATGTTTTTGGTTTCCTTCAGTCCCAAATTTTTCCCAAGTTACATCTTCTGTCTTTTTTAAATATATAGAAGTTTTTCTTTGTATTTTCTTCTGGGGCCAAGTATTTCTTCTGTTTCTTTTTCTTTTGTTCAATACTTTTGAACTTGTGTTCCTCAATTGTTGTAACGGTTCCGCATTTTTTTTTTCACTGGCAGCTTTTTCTAGTTCCCTTTAATATTTATTCTTGTTTCTGTATTCTTTATAGTTTACTTTTTCACTTATCTTTCTTTTATTTCTTTGCTTTTAACAAAATAATGGTGCATGTCCACAAGACAGTGGTTAATGATTGACATTGCTTTTTTTTCTCTTCTCCCCCGTATTATGTATGTTCTTATGCTCGAATTTAGTATTTTTTTAACAATTCAGTTTTTTTGCCGTTTTCTTTCTCAACCATTAGGCCTTCGGTGTCCATGTATTCTTCAAATCCCCTATTATTTTACTTCGCCTCTCCATTTAGATGTCCAATGACAACTATCCATTCGTTTAGATCGTTCCTAGCCTTTTAGAGTTTGGAGTACCCAGTTTGTGTTCTTTTATATTCCTTACCTTCCCCTTCCTTATTATTTTTGTACTCCGAATATATTCTGTTTCTTCTTTCTTCATTTCCTCAATTCAATACTCTTCTTTGCCTTTCAATCATCATATATTCCATGTTGCCTTCTTTATATCTGCTTCTTTATTTATCTTTCTTTGCCCTTCTTTTTGCTTGATTCGTAATCTTTTTCATTGCATTTTTCGTCTTCTATGTGTTGCTGTTTTGAATTATGCCCCATTTTTGGCTCCATGTATCTGATTTTAGGCTAGTTCTCCTTAGTTTTTCTTCTTTTGCTTGTTTCCTGTTGTAACCTTAAATTTTTGTTTGGTTTTTAGTTTTTAAAAATCGGCGAATGGTTACTTTCATGTTTTCTGGACGTTTCATCACACCGAGAGCATAAAGCTCTCCTGTTTCCGTTTATTTGTATGTGGTCTGTCAGGCATGTTTCTGTCATGTGTCGTCGGTGGCGATTTTATTGGACAAACAATCTCCGAAACTACCGGACCGATTACTATTAAATTTTATTTGTATATTTCCTAACATACACATAAAATTTGCGATATTCCTATCGTGCAGATGATAATATCCTAACCAAAATTTGTACTCCTGTACTTGTGGTGTATGAATCCGCCTTGCGTTTTTACTCGCATCCATCCCCCCCCCCAGTCCAAATTATATAATATATCATTTTCTGAGAGCATATAAGAACAACGCAAGCTAAGGGTCCAATTGAATAATGGTAGGCCCGTCGCACTATAATAACGCAAAGTTTTTTTAAATAGAGGAGTTATCACGAAATAAATAAAATTTTATAATTCTTCGAAGAAGCTGGATTTGTTGGACTACTTCTGGTCGAGAGAAGTTCTGTTTATCATGTATGACGTATGACGTTTATAATTTTGGGCTCGTTTTTATTCCTGAGAATTTTTGGTTTACCTGTCATTTCATCGATGTCATTCACACGTTATAATAAGTTTGTATTCATGAGCTCAACAACGTCGCAATTTAGTATAAAAATATACGTAGCCACATATTTAGCTTCAGTGAAATGGAAGCTATTTTTTGTATAGATAGTCAAGTATTATAACTGCAAGATTTGGAAAAAAACTGTATCTATATCTTGTTCTTTATTTTTTTTGCATTTCTCTCTCTCTCTCTTTTAATTGCTCTAATCTGTATTTACTATTATGTCTTTGATCATTAGCGTATTATTCTTTTTTTCTATTTGTAGTTGTTCTTTAGTTCTGCTTTTGTAGTTCTTTCTTCAAGTTTTCATTTTCGTCTTTCAGTATCTTCATCATATCTAAACTTTGTATTCGTTTCTCGAGCGTAAGTTAAGGAAGTATTGTAATCGAATCTATCGTATGACTGGTTACTTTAATGTTTCCTGGACGTTTCATGCGCCTAGAATACGCAAAAATAGGTCCCTGTTTCCGTGTGGCTGTCTGTCTGACATCTGTCGTCTGCTGTCTATGTCAGTTTTTATTAGGTAGACTAGGACCAAAATTTACATTATTAAATATTGTTTAAATCTTAAGTTACTTCTGCAGTTGTGGGCTATGAATCCGTGTTGAGTTTTTAAACTCAATCGTTAGTTAGAATTATGCTCCAATGATACTTAATCTCGTATTATAATTTTGTCGACGAATAAATGTTCTTCAAATTTATGAATGTTTACGCCAGACATTGGGTTTTTAGGAAAAAAAAAAACGAGTGTGCTTAATTAATAATTACTTCTTTTCTTTGCGTTCAATAGACAAAATTAATCAAATTTCATTTTCCTTTAAGAGCGCTGATGCTTGTAATCTGAACGTGCTTAGACTTAATTCTTTCGAAGTATAAACATAAACAATCCAAGTTAAGCATTGAGAATACATTTTTTCCAGTTGGTTATCTGTTTTAAATATATTTCATATTGACCACACTTGTGGACTGGTTTTTACTTTATCTTTTATAACTAAACAAAAATCTCAAAATCAAATTTTATATTTGTTTTTGAACAAGATTTTTTTGCACTGTATTTCAAGGGCCAGGGAAATTCTGTTTTGTTTGGATGGTGGTGTTTTTTATAATTTGTTCATCCTTTCTTGTCCCTTTTCCTTCCATTCTTGTCACCACTTCTCCTGTTTTCTCCAAGATCTTCTCGATTGCTCTATCCCTGTCCATTTTCGGGGTTAGGTCTCTTTTACTCTTTTCTTCCTTACTATCATAATAGATATGGTCTTCACACTGATTTGATCTGTAACATATGTAGATTGTTCCAGTGTTTGGAATTTAACTCTCCAAACTCTAAACCATGTAAGCTTTTTCTAGTCCGACTTTTTTGCCTTATAAACTAGCCTCAGCAACATCAAGAAAATATAATATTAGCATCAGCAATATCATTATCATTTATCATTGTCATTTATGTTTGGTTGAGGATCTAAGATTTTCTTGTGAACATTTTGAGATCACGTCATCAACTTTGTTCAAGGAGCGAATTGACGGATTTTGAATCATTTACACGATCATCTTAAAATAGACCTAAATTTTCAGAATAATCATTCAGCAATTTCAGAGGTTGTAAACGGAAATAATCGCTTGTGGAAAATATAAACAGAAACGCTTTTTAGTATGTTGTTTATATTTTGGTTTCTTTGGCACGATTCTCTGTTAACATCTCCGTGTGGGGTTCATGACCCCCAGACCTCGTCTCAAATTTTTATTGCCCTAATCCTTGATTGTTCCAAGCCTCTCACCTACGCTAGTCACAAACAACGCCTTCCATTCAGCAAACTCTACATCCAGGCAAGCACCATTGTCGTAAGTAAAAGCACAACAACTCCAACAGACATTCGATAATGGGGCCTTTGAGACAACACGTCACATGAAACTCAACTTCAAAACGCAAGAGTGGATCTCGAATATCGAACCGAACTGTTTAATTTGCTACCTCAAGGCCCTTAACACATTATTACAGCCGAAGAGAGCTCGCCGTGTAATTTCGACTCACAACGAGACGCTCTCCGGAACATCTGAGCCTAGGAAAGAGTGTGACCTCTTGCTTCCGCGCGAAAAACGAAATGTTTGAGCAAAAAACACGAGTAATCTGTTCGGAGCAAGTGGTTGAGCGACTCCTTTATCGATTAGATTTAATCCAATCCGATGTTGATTACTTTACAGAACGTCGTTAGGCAGCGTTCCACTCGAGAGTGTGCTTTAATTGCCGACTCTTCCGATTCTTGCTGGTCCATCGATACGAACCTGTTACTAATATTATTTATCCCTCGTATCTGATTATCCCAATTTGAAATATTGACGTGTCGAGATGATTATCGCTCCAATGAGCAGGACGCCTGCCTTCGATTGCTTATCTTCAGCAATGCGTCTTCGTTTGGATGTTGTGCTCATTTCGAATGCATCCCGTTGCATGTTTCGCACGAACTAATCATGGTATACAGGGTGATCCAAGAGTAGTAAGGTGCTCGACGGAATTGGGGACGCAGCCTAGAATACATTTCCAAATGATTCGTAGAAGTAGTTATTTATTTATCGAAAACATTAAACATTACAAAATTACAAAATTATTAAAGATATTCTGGGAGGTCTCCATTTAATCATGAATTATACATTTCTAACCCACAAACTATATTGAGATCCATGTTGAAGGTAAATTATGAAGACCCTAGCAAGCCTCTGAAGCTGACGTCTGCGCGACAATTTTAGCAATTGAGGAAAGTCCAGAATAAAGGTCGGAGAGGCGCTGTCCCCTAATGGTGACTCCATTTCGTACTGTAGGAAATCTCATATTTTTAAAATGCGACTTCCGAATTCTTAAACATTCGACAACTTTGTTTCAAAATGTGGTTTATTACACAAGCGTAAAAGCATTCATTGCCTTAACGGAAGAGGTCAGAAATCTACAGGAACTAATTCACTTTAACGTACACTAAAAGAATACCAACATGTTTTATAGTGTGAAAGATCTCACTGACTTTTTTAGATTTATTAGAAAATACGTGCTGTTCCTATAGTTCTTCCATTTTCCGCCTAGGAAAACAATTTTCCCATCCATATATCACGGTAGAATTAAAACCGCCACGATTCACACCGCAATTTGTGCCAGACTTAATTATGCACAAACGAAAGCAGATTGTTGAATGAGTAATGCCTTCTTTGCTACGCTCCTGCGCCTAATTGCTTCTGCAGGTAATTATTGCTAGTAACCATTGATCCTCTCATATTTCGGCTCAAATCCCAGCCTCGAAACTCTCAAAGTACGGGGCGCATTTGAGCCTCTTACATTACATGAATCGGAATACATAACGAGCTGGAGAAAACTAAAATTCTGGCCTGAAAGTAACGTATTCCACGCAGAATTAATGTTAGAAGAGATATGCGATGCTAATGAGCTTCCGCAATGTGTACTAAAAGAGCTATAATCTCAAAGGAGGTATCTAACTAATATTTCATGATTTATTCGGTTACAGCTTTGAGAAAAAATTACCTTGGAACGTGTAGCGGCATTGTGGTGAAACTGTTTAAGCCCTGCAAGAAAATTTGTTCATCTTGTATTAATATTTGAAAAGTATTCTTTGTGAACTAAATTAAAAAAAACACTTCAGTTGTCTCGAACACACAGGCGTTCGGCCTAAATCAGTGCCAAATTATCTGCCTATTTTGCGAACTTTTTCAGCTCGTTGTTTTTTAGCCCAGATTTCGCCAAATCCCCAAATCTCTTTCCAGTAATTAAAACGCAACATCATCCAAGTGAGCCCCAAAACCGAAAACAAGAGTTGATTGTCTTCCTTATCTTGGACGTCCAGCGACCGCTCTGATCCTCCCTATTTACTGATAACTGCGATTTGTCCCAATATCCTATTCACATTTTTGCCGATGCAAATCAAAACTGATTGATGACGATTCCACAAATATTTAGTTTCGTTTACGATTACTCCCGTTTCAACTTGCATTCACGCAAAGCTCAAAAACCAACATTTCCGGAATTTTGACTGCGAGCGATTGAAAGCTCCTTTTTCATCCGCCCCGCCTGTCACTGTTGCATAGTTAATGTAAATTGAAATATTGAAAGCCGCAGAAAATAATAAAAGCAACGTCAGAGCCAATTCCAGCGAGCTTATTTGCGTTGAAGCCGTCAAGACTTTTTAGTCGATGCATTAACTTGCATCTTGAATATTGGAAGTTTCTTATCATAATTCTCATATCCGTTTACAGGAATCCAGTTTTAACACGGTTCCGTTTTTGTTCCTTTCGTTTAGCGGTTCGCTAATCCGATTGGAAACGTGCTATCTCTTCGCGGCAGCTGTCACAAAACGTGTCACAGGCTAAAGAGAACGTCTTTACTTTTACGATTAACGACGCCATTCAAACGTTTCGGCTGAATTAGGAGAGAAGATCAAACGTGAAAATATGATTTAATGACATTGTTAAATAAAAGTGTTTTTTAACACGTACGAATGAAAGAGAGAAAGCTGCGTTTTCGTATTCGTGATCGATTTGATACAAAATCCTCGATAAAAATTAATCAAACGAGAAGCTTCAGCTCGACACGGGTATCAGATTGTAAATTTCGCTGAAAAAAATGATAATAAATTTAGCCATGGGTAGGGATTTCGAGTTCTTAGTCTTTTTCAAGTGTCGTGTCACACGGAAATATTCACGACCGGAAATGATAAATTCCACCTAGACACATGAAATCGACGTTGCGCAATAAAATACAGTTAAAGCCGAGATATTGGCGTGGTAGAAAATGAAAACAATAAAATACCTTTGTCACAATTCATCATCCCGCGTTATTAATAATATAAAATGACCATAAATAATTCACGATCGATAAAAGCCGTGTCGTACGTCTGGCCATTAGATTTATGATTTAATTGAACCTCCGGAGCTTTCCGGGCGACTCCGGGAAGGTGCTTGCTACTAATGGAAGCCAGCATTCGGCTTGTATTTGTCTATAAACGTCAATCAGGCAACTTTCGTGGAAGCATCACTCGGGGATATGACGGTTTCGAGGCGAAAGACATTATTCACGTTTTAATTCCCGAAATGCTTTGTCTTGTCGTGCTTATACCTGGTGTAATTTATTTTTCCATTAGTATTCCCTCCTTTTGTTTATCTGTTCCGCTTTTGCAGTGGCATTAATTTGAATTTTCGGTCTTTAGAGTTAAGACAATTTGTCAGCCACTGTATGTTTTAGCTCGGGATTCTTTAAATGGCATTGTGAAGCTGAATATATTACTGTGTTTTTGCTCGTGCCGGAATTCTTGTAAAGTGATGTTTCTTGTTTTGTACATTAGGGGTGTACGGTGTATTAAAGATCTGCCGCGTTTTAACATAGATGCGTTTTCTCAAAATGAGACGGAATGAAGGGAAACTGGTTTTTGTTCCGAAACTACTTATAAATTTCTAAATTCGTCATCAATTGTCACATCATAATTTCTACGCTTTTTCTAATCCCTTCCTACTGACAAATTTTTAAGAATATGAATATCAAACATTTTGATAATTTTTTAAGACGTGTACCGTCTTGATTATTTTGTTTCTACTCGTTTATGGAAAGAGAGATAATGTTTATTATAAACTGACGTATCATACGGTTCACGGTGCAAATTAAAATCCGAAAGTGAGAAGTGAGGTTGGAGACTCGACGTTTGTCTTCTTATTTTATTTGCCTTAGAAACTGGTTCGTACTTAATTCATCTAAAATAAATTTCAATTTCATTACGCTCTTTACATTTTCTAACCTTGAATATTTGTATTGTGCAACACATGCTATGATAATGTATGTAGTCATAAAGGATTATGAGGACACTTAAAATTAAACACTATTTTTTAACAGCGCATACGGGGAGGTGTTGAAAAGTTCGTAGTTCAACATAGAAACCGTTGTCACTCTGGGTCGCTTTGATCATCATTCAAGCATTTAGGACCCAATGGACAAATGAGTTTTCTTTATCTTTTTGCTTTCTCGAATTCTACTGTCCAGTTTTTTATGATACAGGACTTTGGTCAAAAGTAGTAGGTATGTACTGGCCGGTTATTTATCACTGCCTCCTCGTAAAAATGTTAATTACAGAGGTTTTTTCATCGATAGAATATACAACCGCTAAAAGGTTTGGTACTAAAACGCCTCACTTCATTTCAGCTTAAACAATGAATTCTTCAATGACTTTAAATTATGCACCAAATTCCAAAGGCAGTACTGCAACAAATATTTCGTGGGTAGATTATTTAATTTTTATTGTGATGCTAGTGATAAGTTTGTGTACTGGAACTGGTATAAGATTTTTTGGTAAGATTGAAGCCACCCTCAGTCATTATTTAGTGGGAGGGAAAAAATGAAAAGTCTTCCTACAGCCGTATCGCTATTAGCATGGTGGGTGTTAACCAAATTCTGACTCAGTCATTTTTTTTTTTTTTTATTTTAGCCAGATGTCAACTTTTACACTTTTAGTTATTCCAGCCGATGTGTATCAATACGGGGCAAAATTTCTCTGGGCAATGTTGTCATTGCTTTTAATGACTTTGTTAAAAATATACATTTATGTACCTGTACTTTACAATTTACAATTAACAAGTATTTATGAATATTTGGAAAAACGATTTGACAGAAAAACGCGCTTATTTGCTTCGATTTTGTACGTTGTGAAGTGCTTGTTCTTTCTAGCAGTGGTAATACACATTACGACATTAGCTTGCCACACAGGTTTAGTGATGGAGTTAACTATGAACGAAATGTTTTTGAAACGAATGAATTTTAGTGTCTGGTGTTGACAGCCATCTCTTGACAATAATTGCTTGTGGTGTGTGTGTTCTCTATACTACCTTCGGATACTTCGGAAGCTTAAAATCAATTGTGTGGATTGACATTTTTCAAATGGTAGTTCTATGTGCTGCTCTATCTATATTTTTGTTACGAGGGGTTGTTATACAAGGAGGACCTGCAATTGTGTGGTCAAGGGTTAACAACGGTGGAAGATTTGATCTCTTGGAGTAATTACCTTCTTCTCCTTTTCTTCAGCATCTAATGTTATTTTAAGTTTTGACCCTAATCCCACAAAACGCGATAGTTTTTGGATTATATAAATTGATTGCACTGTAATGTGGCTGGCAGACGTTTGTGTAAATCAGTGTATTATACTAAAGTACTCATCTGTTCCTACATTTAGCGACTGTAAAAAGTGTTTGCTTTGAACTTGAATAAATCTGAATGATATACCTAAATGACTGCTTGAAGGACCATCATATATTTTACAATTGGTTTCGCTCTATTACAAATTGGAGCTATTGTTCAAGGTTTAAATATATATTCCTTATATTCAGACTGTGATCCAGTTGCTGCATCTAAACTGGACAAGTATGATGGAATAGTAGCCTTTTACATTTTGGACATTTTAAAAAATGTGACGGGGGTTGTGGGCTGTTTATGGCTTGTACCTTTAGTGCCAGTTTGAGGTATTTAACAAAAATAATAACAATAAAAGTTATATTTTATATTGATTTTATATTTTAGTACATTGTCAACTACTTTAAATTCCCTCTCTGGTGTTATTTACAAAGACTTTGTTTGCAACGCCTTCACTAAAAAATTGACCGAATCACAAGCTTTAAAAATTGTGAAATCAATTGTTTTTGTAACAGGAACATTATGCATACTGTTAACATTTGTTGTAGAAAATCTTGGAGGATCATTTCAAAATTGCAAACATTCTTATGTTAAATTTTCAAACAGGGTGCGCTTTATGGTGGAATTGTTGGTTTTATTTCGGGGGCAAGCCTACTGTTGTCTACACTGTACTATAAAACAAACAAATTGCTTCCCAATTTTGTCAAACCGATGTCTACTGCAGGTTGTACATTTAACCAAACGAATTTAGACGACATCGTTGCAGACTGGACCATAGGGTAACATTGCCATGATAGTTTTACATAGTTTAAACGTATTACTTTCAGAAATGTTACAAGTGAAGCAAACTTTATCGTCAGAATTTCGTTCTATTATTATCCTTTGATAACATGCTCGATAACGATGGTCGTTGGAATTATTATTAGCTACTACACCAATAAAAATAATGATCCTGTTGACAGAAATCTTTTAAGTTCGGTTTGTCATTCATTTCTTCCAAAAGAATCAAATGACGTTGCTGAAGATAGTTTGTTGAAAAATTTAACATAAGCACGTCCGCGTTATTGTACTGACATTTACTAAAGCTACATTTTTTTTTATTATTCGTAATTCAGTAGTTTTGCTGTGTGAATGTCTCTGTTTGTATAGATAGGGGGCCAAATGTCACATTTATATGTTAATAACACACCTATTTACGGAACAACCTTGTACATTGAAATAAAAAAAAAACAATATTTTTTATGTTTATGGTTGTACATTAATCTGATTTTAATAAAGTAATTTTCTTGAACAGTAAACATAATTTTTAAATAATTTAGGACAAAATGTTTAGCACTTTAAAAGTGCCCATTGTAAGAAATAACGACAATATTACGATGAACACTTAAAATTTTGTAATTATTAAGTTTTAAATTTAATTATCTAAAGTATTATTACTGCTTTACCCTTGGAATAATACTGCAAACTAACTTTTTAAATCGTTATTATGTTAAATGGCACAAATATTTTAAAACGTTTTAACACCCTGTTTTTAGCTTATGAGATACAGATTGCGTTTAATAGTATATATATGGACATAGATAATTTTAGTACGGGCCGATAGTATATTATGTAAAACTCAAATTTTTAAAGTGAGATTTAGGTTAGGCACATTATGTTTCCTTCCTCCTTTGCATTAGAACGTGATTTGTATAGACATCATTAATGTGAAAAAAAAAATACTCTTAGTGCACCTTTCATATTTCAAATATCTGTATGCTGCCATATAAAGTATGATAAATGTTAGGAGTATAATATTTTTACAGCTATAAGTTTTCAAAATTTATTGTTTTTTAGTTTGGTACAAAATAATTTTAAAATTGATGAAATATACTAACTCTAAGGATTGAGACTGGTTCGGGACAATAAGGTGGAACTTCATTTCAGCTTACCCTAGGAATTCTTTATTGACGTAAGTTGGGTTCAAAATAAATGTAATAGTACATGAAGTACATCTCTCTAACGCCACGCATATACACCAAGAAACTCAAAAATACTACTCAGACGTTTTGGTAACTTTTTTTTTTAAAGGACGTGTGCCGATCGAATATTTTTGCAGATATTCTTTTGTCAAAAAAATAAATAAAGTTTATATAGGATGTAATTTAAAATTGTAAAAGTGAAAATGATCTGGAGACACGACGTTGGTTCTCTCATTTGTTTTAAAAACCGATTTGTATTTAAAGAATTGTAATTTTAGTATGTTCTAACCTTGAATATTTGTAATTTGACTTACATACGTACTATTTATTGCACATGTTATCATAATCTCTACTTAAAACCAAGGTATTTTTTTACGATTGTACACACGAGGAGTTGTTGATAAGTTCCTGATTTAACAACTCAGTTTTGGGAATGAAAAGAAACTATAGGAGGCGCTGGGAAAAACAGTATGGCGATCGAGATCGGGATAAAGTCTGTTGTTGGCATTGTGACAACGTATTTTTTCGATTGTTCTGACTATTATACTGGCTCATTGAGATACCAGTTCAAAATGACTGAAAAAAGGCGCAACAAAAGTAACAATTATTATTGTTGTGTACCAATGTGTAACACGTAAAAAACACTGAAATAGACACAAAACTTTACTCTTAGCAGTACGATAAACCTCTTCCACCGTTGCTCGAAAAACATTTCCTGCCGATTTTTTGACATGAAATTCACTGGGAAATCATTGTGTTTTAATTCTCTTAATTGATTAATTAGCAATTACATTCAATCCAAAATATTGGACAAAGTCGCTGGCCGTTCAGTTAAGCGGAAAATACAGTTATTTTTTGCTTCAAAACTGATAACATGTGTAATTGCTACAGTTTGATAACAATAGGTTTTTTACAGTAACGCCTAACTTTGTTTCAGTTTGAAAAATGAATTATTCGTTGAGTTTAAATGCTGCACCAAATTTCAAAGGCAGCAATACAACAAATCTTTCATGGCTAGATTATTTTATTTTTATTGTGATGCTATTGATAAGTTTGTGTACTGGAACTAGTGTAAAATTTTTTGATAAGATTGAAGCCACCCTTAGTTATTACCTAATGGGAGGAAAAAGAATGAAAATTATCCCTATAGCCGTATCGCTTGTAGCATGGTTGGTATTAACCAAAATGCTTCTTAATCTATTTTTTGATTTTAGCCACATGTCAACGTTTACAGTTTTAGCTGTACCAGCTGAAGTGTATCAGTACGGGGCGAACTATCTATGGTCTATATTCCCATTGGTGGTGATGTGTTTGTTAAAAATATACGTCTACGTACCTGTATTTTACAATTTACAATTAACAAGCATTTATGAGTACTTGGAGAAACGATTTGACAGAAAAACACGTTTATTTGCTTCGATTTTGTACGTTTTGAAATCTTTATTCTTTCTAGCAGTGATAACACACATTGCGACATTGGCTTGCCACACAGGTTTAATCATAATACCTTTAACTGAAATGTATTTGAAACGTGTTCGTCAATTTTAGTTTCTGGTTTAAACAGCCATCTCTTGACAATAACTGTTTGTGGTGTGTGTGTTCTGTATACTACCTTTGGAACCTTAAAATCCATTGTTTGGATTGACATTTTTCAAACGGTAG
This sequence comes from Zophobas morio, assembly GCF_036711695.1. Taxonomy (NCBI): domain Eukaryota; kingdom Metazoa; phylum Arthropoda; class Insecta; order Coleoptera; family Tenebrionidae; genus Zophobas; species Zophobas morio. The sequence continues at coordinate 11,678,366 of NW_026972136.1, read as the reverse complement.
TGCTAGGTGTTGCTTTATCTACATTTTTAATAATAGGTGTTGTTAAACAAGGAGGACCTGGAGTTTTATTGTCCAGGGCTAAAAACGGTGGAAGACTCGATCTTTTTGAGTAATTACATTTTGCTGCATTTCTTCGGATGCTAATTTTTTTTTTTAGTTTTGACCTTAATCCTACAAAACATGACAGTTTTTGGATCATAGTAATTGGTCGCACTGTAGGATGGATGGCAGAATTTGGTATAAATCAGTGTAGTGTATTAAAGTATTCATCTGTTCCTACATTTAGCGACTGTAAAAAGTGCTTCTTTAGACTTAAATCAATTTGAATTTATTAAATAACTGTTCGAAGGACCATCATATATTTTACAATTGGTGTCACATTATTACAAATCGGGAGTGTTTCCCAAGGTTTAAATATTTATTCCATATATTCAGACTGTGATCCCGTTGCTGCAAATAGGTTGGAAAAGTATGATGGAATAGTAGCCTTTTATGTTTTGGACACGTTAAAAAATATAACAGGCATTTATGGACTGTTTATGGCTTGTGCTTTTAGCGCCAGTTTGAGGTATTTAATTAAAAAATAATAACCATAAAAAGTTACATTTTATATCGATTTCATATTTTAGTACGTTGTCAACAACTTTGAATTCTCTCTCTGGTGTGATTTACAAAGACTTTATTTGTAACATCTTCAAAAAAAAATTTACCGAATCACAGGCTTTGTACATTGTGAAGTCAATTGTTTTTGTAACAGGGACATTATGCATACTGTTAACGTTTGTTGTAGAAAATCTTGGCGGAATGTTTCAGGTAACGTTAAACATTTTAAGCTTAGGCAACGGTCCCCAGTTGGGAATGTTTTCGTTAGGGATGTTAATTCCCAAAGCCAATTCAAATGTATGTAATCACTCCAAAGTTGACAAAAATTCTTACGCTAAATTCTTAAACAGGGTGCTCTTTATGGTGGAATTGCTGGTTTTATATCGGGAGCAAGCCTAATGTTGTCTTCAATGTACTACGGTAGCAAAAAAATGCTTCCCAATTTTGTGAAACCTATGTCTACTGCAGGTTGTAGATTTAATCAGACGAATTTAGACGACATATATACAGATTGGACCATAGCGTAACAAGTTATTCCATATAGTAGGGTTATATTTTTTAAAGACATTATTTTCAGAAATACGACAAGTGCAAGTGAAGCAAACTTTTTCGCCAGAATTTCATTCTATTATTATTCTTTAATAACGTCTTCGATTACGCTGGTCGTTGGAATTATTGTCAGCTATCTCACCAATAAAAATGCTGATCCTGTTGACAAAAATCTTTTAAGTCCAGTTTGCCATTCGTTTCTTCCAAAAGATTCAAATAACGTTGCAGAAGATCATCTGTTGAAAAACTTAGATAAATCAGGGTTATTGCACTGAAATCTACGAACTTTTGCACCAAACGCGTTTTATTTAGTTAAGCTAGAGTTTTATTTTTTATTTATTATTTATTTTTCCTACGATCTGTGTATTCAAAATAAATAGATTAGACTGACTGACTTTGATTTTTTACATTTACAGTTGCAACACTTGCTATTTTTTATTACTGTTTTATCCTTGGAATAAAAGTACAAACTAGCTTTCTACATTCTTATTATGTTAAATGTTACAAATATTTTAAGCATTTTAACCCATTTTTTTTGTTTATCAGATGCAGACTGCATTTCAAATTTTATATATGCACATAGATAATTCTATTATTCACGCCTAGTGTATTACGTGTAATTTAAATTCTTTAAATGGGAAATAAGGTTGAATGCTCGTTCCCTCCTTCGATTTTTTTTTACTTCACTCGTGTGAAATAAATTTTCGCCTTAGTGCGCCTTGTATATTTTCAGAGCTAACAAAGTGTGATAAATGCTATAATTCTGTCCCACTTAAAACTGATGCTGTTTTGTTCCGACGTGAAGGTATACTTAGTTATTATATTTTTTATTACATTATTTTAAAATGGATACAATACACCTGTAAGTCGTGCCCAAAATAAATATAATAAAAATATTGTGTAGTTAAAATAATTAAAACAGGCTCTTATTTGTGCTTTAGTATAAACAGCAGGCATATACATAGAGGTAAATGCAGAATGAAAGGGGCCAGGGGTGGGGCTTATGATGCGCGGCTTCTAGACCCCAGTGGCGTACCGTCTGTAGCATAGTAAAATAATAATGTTCATGCCATATTAATATTATGTCTATATAGACAATGAAGAACAAAAATCTGAATTTTATAATCACTTTCTTAAAACTATTACTATTATTTATAAAATTTGAGAAAAATAATATATTATGGGTCTGATTGCACACCAGTGCAAAGATGTTCACCCCTTTGGATGAATAATGGACTTGACCGACATAAATGCACACTATGCGCAGACCACGTGATGACCCATTTCGTTCTGCAAATGACTCTAATACCAGCAGGTTTGTTGCAATAACTTCGAGCCTCGTTGCAACTTAAACCATGAATTCCACATTGACTTTTAATATTGCACCAAATTCGAAAGACACCATTGTAAGAAATATGTCCTGGGTAGATTATTTTATTTTTGTTTTGATGCTGATCATCTGTTTGTGCACTGGAACCGGTGTAAAATTTTTTGGTAAGATTGAAGCCACCCTTAGTTATTACTTAATGGGAGGAAAAAGAATGACAAGTCTTTCTACAGCCGTATCGCTAGTAGCATGGTTGGTATTAACGAAATTCTTCCTCAAACTCATTTTTTTGTTTTAGCCACATGTCGACTTTTACACTTTTAGCTCTACCAGCTGAAGTGTATCCGTATGGGGCAAATTATACATGGACAGTAGTGTCCTTGTTTTTACTGTGTTTCTTAAAAATCTATATCTTTTTACCTGTACTTTACAATTTACAATTTACAAGCATTTATGAGTACTTAGAGAAAAGATTTGACAGAAAAACACGTTTATTTGGTTCGATTTTGTACGTTTTGGAGTTTATATTCTTTTTAGCAGTGATAATACAAATAGCGACAGTTGCTTGTCACACAGGTTCGATCATAAATAGTTACCTATGAACAAATTTTATTTGAAACGTTAATGAATATTTTAGTTTCTGGTGTTAATAGCCATCTTTTAACAGTAATTGTTTGTGGTGTGTGTGTTTTCTACACTACTTTCGGAAGCCTAAAATCTATTGTTTGGATTGATATTTTTCAAATGGTAGTCCTCTCGGTTACACTGTCTATCTTTTTGGTATCGGGTGTTGTTAAGCAAGGAGGACCTACAGTTGTATGGTCAAGAGTTAAGAACGGAGGAAGATTTGATATTTTGGAGTAAAAATACCTACTCCTTTATTCTTTCAAATGCTAATGTCGTTTTTAGTTTTGACCCTGATCCTACAAAACGTGACAGTTTTTGGATTATAGTGATTGGTCGCACTATGGGTTGGCTAGCAGAAGTTGGTGTAAATCAGTGCAGCATATTAAAGTACTCATCAGTGCCAACATTAGCTGACTGCAAAAAGTAGTACTTGTTCTAGTCCTAAATAAATCTAAATTTTATTAACAATTGTTCGAAGGACCATCATATATTTTACAATTGGTTTCTCTTTGACACAAATTTTGGGCATCATCCTAGGCTTAAATATTTATTCCCTATATTCAGACTGCGATCCCGTTGCTGCATCTAAACTGGAAAAGTATGATGGAATAGTAGCTTTTTACATTTTGGACATTTTAAAAAATATAACAGGTGTTTGCGGACTGTTTATGGCTTGCACCTTTAGTGCCAGTTTGAGGTATTTAATTAATAATAGTAACACAAACACAATTTAAATCGATTTTCTATTTTAGTACTTTGTCAACAACTTTAAATTCTCTCTCTGGCGTAATTTACAAAGACTTTATTTGTAATGCCTTCACAAAAAATTTTACCGAATCACAGGCTGTTAACATTGTGAAATCAACTGTTGTTGTCACAGGAACATTATGTATACTGTTAAGCTTTTTCGTAGAAAATCTGGGAGGCTTGTTTCAGGTGGCGTTAAATATTTTAAGTGTAGCTAACGGTCCCCTATTGGGAATGTTTTCGTTAGGACTTTTAATTCCGAAAGCGAATTCAAATGTATGTCATTTTGAAATTGACAAACATTTTTATGTTAAATTTTCAAACAGGGTGCTCTTTATGGTGGAATTGTTGGTTTTATTTCGGGAGCAAGCCTATTGTTAACCGCAATGTACCATGAAAGCAACAAATTGCTTGCTAATGTTGTGAAACCTATATCTACTGCAGGTTGCAAATTTAATCAAACTAATTTGGAAAACTTCGCTCCAGAGTGGACCATAGCGTAACGAGTTATTCGTTCTAATAATGTTGTATATTTTAAACATATTAGTTTCAGAAATGCGACAAGTGGAATTAAACCAAACTTTGTGGTTAGGATTTCATTCTATTATTATCCTTTAATAACATTCTCGATAACGGTGGTCTTTGGAATTATTATCAGTTACCTCACCAATAAAAGTACTAATCCTGTTGACAGAAAACTTCTATGTTCACTTTGCCATTCGTTTCTTCCAAAAATTTCAAATGACGTGACCGAAGATCATTTGTTGCAAAATTTAAAATAGCTAGTTTTGTACTGGAACCTACTGAGTTTTTACAGGAGACACATAGTGTTTAGTTACATTTTTTTTTTTTTTGTTTATTTTTGGTATGATCTGTGTAACTCAAAATAAACAGTTTAGAACTGACTCGAATTTGATAACTTTACTTGGCAGTTTTGCTTTGTAACTTTTCATTTTTAAAGAAAAACCTATAGTTCTTAGAATAAATTTGTTTGATTTTAAAATATCTGTCTCATGGCTCTTATTGTCGCTTCCATCATTTTGTTAAATGGAACACACGGTATATATGTATTTAATGTATGGGCTGCCTTGGTAAATAATACCAAAATTGGACCATATTTTTTTTATGTCAACCTGAATGGCGACCAATATTTACGTATTTTGCGGCAAATGAAAGAAGATTGTTTTGATAAATTATCGTTGAATTGCATTCAAAACTTGTGTTTTCGACAGGATGGGGTACCACCTCACAACATGACAAATGTGAATACTTTTTTAACAAAAATGTTTCAAAGATCGTTGGATGGGGAACAGGGGCCCAGTAAGATGGCCTCCAAGATCGCCTGATTTAAACCCCAATGGTTATCTCCTTCGGGGTTTCATAAAAGAAAATGTTAATAACGAATGCCACACAAGGCATAAATGTGAATTTAATTCTAAGAGTGTTCTGCTTTGTTTGCAAAAAAAAACATTCGGAATATTTAGAAATAAAATTTTTGTTTGGAAGTGGAAATTTCATGAAACTATTCAAATGAAAACATAGTTGTTAATTTTTTAGGCTACTAGATTTTTGTAATGAAATATTTAATTTTCCTCTATTTAACTGATTAACTTTTTACTATTTATTTTAGAATACTTATTAGTCGCTTACCGGGTGTCCCATTTAAAAATATAAAGTGATTTCCTGTGTTATCCGTGTGAATTAAAAATTGTATTATTAAGAACCTGTCTTCAAAAATAAAAAGTTACAGGGGTTGTAAAACAAAAAAGACTCCGTGTATATATATATAGAGGCAAAGAGCAATGGCAACTTTGAAGATCGAAATTTTGTAAAATAAATTGTAATAATTTCAATGTTTTTAGTAATACAAGTGGCAGTCATAAACTTTCTGAAAAACGCGATCATTTTGAATGGCATCTGATCTTAATAAAGATATTTTCTTGAGTACTGAACCTAATTTTTAAATGACTTTGATGAAAGTATAGTTTACATCAGAAGTGACCTGTAATTATGGACGATTTTTTTCGTAGTGGTTTTAGATTAATAAGTTTAGTTATTACTACTTGATTCTTGGGATGAAACTGCTAACTAGCTTTTTTAATTCGTTAGTGTGTTAAGTGTCACGAACATTTTAAAACATTTTAACTCCCTATTTTTACTTATCTGGTAGGAGTACATTTAAAATTATGTAAGTATAGGCACATAGATAATTCTATAATAGACAGATAATGTATGACGTGAAATTAAATTTTTTAAAGTGAGAATTAAAGTTGTACACATGTTTGTTGCCTCCTTTGTTTTAGAAAGTGATTCGTATATTATTTTTCATTCGTGTGGATACATTTTTTTTCTTAGTGTGCCCTCTATATTTTCTGTATGTGCATTCTGCGATACAAAGGATGACAAATGTTATAATACCACCCTACTTAAAACTGATGTCTTGTTTTACAGTTATAATATAAGGTATAAATATTTAGTGTTTTTTTTTACATTTGGTGCAACATTATCTTAAAATTGAAGAAATTCACACATTCCAAATGGTAAGAATGGCTCCTGACAATACGCTCTAATTTCATTTCAGCGTAACCTAAGAATTCTTCATTGATGTGAGTTGGGTCCAAAATAAATGTAATACTTACATATTACATGACCGCATCTAAAAAATATTGAGCTTGCATAGGCACCAAAAGATTCAAAAATATGCAACTAAAATCTTAATATATGCCCTTATGTTTTGAGAATTTGAGTTGGTGGCACGAGGTTTGTTCTTTTATAGTTTTTGCTTTAGAAACTGTTAAGTTTTAAATCCAGGTAAAGTGAATTTTGTTTTTTATAAGTTCTAACCTTGAATATTTGTATTGTGCCATACATACTATAACAAATGTTATCACAATTCCCACTTAAAATGAATACATTTTTTTTTATGCGTGTAGATACCAGGAAGTGTTGATAATAAGTTCATGGCCCAACATAGGAAACGTTGCTCTAATTCTTAACAAATTTTTGTTCGTTCAGTTTAACCACATTTTGATTCTCTACATATGGTGCAACGCTCACGAAATAGTTTTAAGTTTAAAAAAAATCCTTTTCAAGCCAATTTTATCAATTTCTCGTGACGCAGTTAAACACTTATGGTTGGAAGCATTGTCCTGAAATAAAATACATGTTTTTATATCAAAATCGAGTTAATAATGTAAAAATGTATAAATGCTGCATAGTACGAGTAGGTAACGTCTAACCTCGTTTCAGCTGAAACTATGAATTCCTCATTGACTTTCACTACTGCACCAAATTCCAAAGACACCATTATAAGCAATATATCATGGGTAGATTATTTTATTTTTATTCTGGTGCTAGTAATTTGTTTGTGCACTGGAACAGGTGCAAGATTTTTTGGTAAGATTGAGGCCACCCTTAGTCATTATTTACTGGGAGGGAAACGAATGAAAAGTCTTCCTACAGCCATATCGCTGGTAGCATGGTTGGTGGTAGATAACGAAAACCTTTCTGAGTCTAATTTTGATATTTTTAGCCACATGTCATCTTTTACATTGTTAATTCTACCAGCTGAAGTGTATCAATATGGGGCAAATTATCAATGGATTGTAGTGTCTTTGTTGTTGATGTGTTTGTTAAAAATATACATCTACGTACCTGTGCTTTACAACTTACAATTAACAAGCATCTATGAATACTTGGAGAGAAGATTTGACAGCAAAACGCGTTTATTTGCTTCGATTTTGTATGTCTTTGAGTATTTGTTTCTTCAATCGATGGTAATATAATATATTGCGGCATTAGCTTGTCATACAGGTTTATCAATCATGAACTGATGTATTTACCTATATATTTAAAACGTACTTATGAATTTTAGTTTCTGGTATTGACAGCCATCTCTTTACAATAACTGTTAGCGGTATGTGTGTTCTCTACACTACCTTTGGAAGCTTAAAATCTATTGTCTGGATTGATATTTTTCAAATGGTTGTCCAATCGGTTGCTATGACTACTTTTTTCTTACTCGGTGTTGTTAAACAAGGAGGACCTGCAGTAGTATGGTCAAACATTAAAACAGGTGGAAGATTTGATATTTTGGAGTAATTACTTTTTTCTTCATTTCATCATCTACTGATGTTATTTGCAGTTTTGATCCTGATCCTACAAAACGTGACAGTTTTTGGATTATTTTGATTGGTTGTACTATAGGATGGGTGGCAGATGTTGGTGTAAATCAATGCACTATATTAAAGTACTCATCTGTTCCTACATTTAGCGACTGCAAAAAGTAGTACTTGTTTGAGTTCTAATTCAATTTTATGAATAAGTTTGTTCGAAGGGCCATCATATATTTCACAATTGGTGTCGCTTTAGTACAAACCGGAAGTATAGTCCAAGGTTTAAATATATATTCTTTGTATTCAGACTGTGATCCAGTTTCTGCAGCTAAATTGGAAAAGTATGATGGATTAGTAGCCTATTACATTATGGACATTTTAAAAAATATAACAGGTGTTTGTGGGTTGATTATGGCGTGTACCTACAGTGCCAGTTTGAGGTATTTATCAAAATAACCAAAAGTTAAAATTGATATTGATTCTTGATTTTAGTTCATTTTCAACAACTTTAAATTCTCTCTCTGGCGTCATCTACAAAGATTTTGTTTGTAAAGCTACCAAGAAAAATTTTTCCGAATCACAGGCTTTGATCATTGTGAAATCAATTGTTTTTATAACAGGAATATTATGCATACTGTTATCCTTTGTGGTAGAACATCTTGGAGGATTGTTTTACGTAGCATCAAATATTTTAAGTTTAGTCAACGGTCCCCAGATGGGAATGTTTTCGCTAGGAATTTTAATCCCGAAAGCTAATTCAAACGTATGTAATCATCTCAAAATTGACAAACATTCTTATTTATTTGTCAAACAGAGTGCTTTTTATGGTGGAATTGTAAGTTTTATTTCGGCGACAAGCATAACGTTGTCTGCAATGTACTACAAAAGTAAAAAGATGCTTCCTACTCAGGGCCGGCTTAACACGGTAAGCGAAAGATGCACCGCATCGGGGCGCCCATGACAAGGGGCGCCGGGCGGCGGGCGGGGCCTATGCTTTTGTGTTAACTCCGTAGAAATAAATTAATAAGAGTATTAGATTTGCATTGAATCACTATGTACAAAATATTATAGCAGGAACAGACCAAGGCGCCCATCGAAAACTTTTCAGAAAAAGCAACATTTTAACATTCCACTATGGGGAGTGGTTCACCAAAATAGGTCATAAGAAGTCAATTCCTGGCACTTTCTGACTGTAATAATTGAAAAAGAGTGCGCATTTGGGTTGGGTGATTGGACCTTTAGATCAATACCGACAAAAAATACCAGATTTATGATTGTCATTATCTGGGTAACAATTTGACGAGACAGCGGTATGACCAAAACCAGATGTTTTTCTAACATTTGTCACCTTTGTTTGTACCATAAAACTCCGTGTCGGCACAAACTTAAAAATTTTATTTTCCAAGTCTAGTCGGCTGGTTGTGGTGGTTGTTCAGTTTTGTTATATTTTCCACTGTCATCACTAATTTTAAATTTTATTTTCGAATAACATTTAGGTAAGTAAATTAAAAATAACTTTGAAATCATATCAATTTTACAATATTAAAAAGTCCAAATTTCATGTTTGTAGTTGCAGTAGTTCAGGCCTTGCGTTGATGAATCAGTTAGTCTATCAGTGAGGACGAACACTTTTATATATTAAGATTGATTCATCATAATTGTATGTATGTTTGTTAATTAAAAGTATCTTTCTATAAAAATATGTGATTACAAATTTTTGTTTGTTTTTTTTACAAACAATTTTTAAAGGGCGTTGAACAGTAAGTTGCATCGGGGCGCCTGGTCCCTTAGAGCCGGCCCTGTTCCTACTTTTGTGAAACCTATGTCCACTGCAGGTTGTGGATTTAATCAGACAAAGTTTGACGACATCGTTGCGGACTGGACCATAGCGTAACCAGTTATTTATTCTAGTATTTGTGATATTTCAAACAAAATGTTTCAGAAATGCAACCAGTCTAAGCGAACCAAACTTAGTCGTTAGGATTTCGTTCTTTTATTATCCGTTCGTAACTTTCACGATAACGGTACTCTTTGAACTTATTATCAGTTATCTCACCAATAAAAATGATGATCCTGTGGACAGAAAACTTTTAAGTCCACTTTGCCATAAATTTCTTCCGAAGGATTCAAGGGGCGTTCAAGAAAATCTTTTGTTGCAAAATTTAAAATAGTACCGTAGTACCGAAACGGAAATTGTGTGTGCTTTGCAGTTGGCACCCCCACGGCGCAGGGGCTGCGGGGGTATTATTAATGGTCCGGGTTTTTACTTTATAGAGGTTATCACAAAACAAACATCGCAAACTTTAATTTCGTAATTTTTAAAGAAACTGGATTTATTGTACTTGTACCTCAGGAGCGAAGGAAGTTCTGTTGAAATAAACTTCGACCAATTTTTTTTCTCTAATTACGTTTCCCCAGACTTCCGGCACCAACTGTATGTTTTCGCCATTCCGTATAATTGATAGTTCAAGCAACTTGTTGGCTTTGTGTCTAAGACGCTGTAAAATAGTCGTCGCTTATTCCCGTGCAAGTAGGTCAACTACCCGTAACAAGCCGCCTAGCGCCGGATCTTGGCGAAATAATTGATTCCCAGTTCATTTCCCCGCGAAGATTAATGGATAGAACCGTCTGTCACCACAATATTATGCATGCAAACAAAAACGAGAGAGAAATGTCCGGTGCAGGTGCGGCGGCACTAAACTGTTGTTTGTTTGCGTCATTATATCCGAAGAGAACTATGTGCCAAATGGAATCCGCACGAAACAGCGCCGTTATTAATGGGCGGCATGGAACAAATGGTCGAATTGGGAGAGCGACGTTTAAGGTTGTTAATGGACACGAACACGTCACTTTTACCGCCTCCAGAACGACACCAGCGCCTACCTAACGTCACTCTTCGGTGATGAGCAAACTTTTCTGCCGCACATTAATCAAACACCATAATCTCGGAAAAGATGCCTCCGGTGATTTCGTTTTGTCTTATTTTCATAATTAGCGCATTTTACAAGCTACCGAGGAAACTTATAATGGGTTACAAACTTGAACCGAACACGGTCTAGGTTACGTGCATTATTTTGCAGATCTGGATGATGGGGGGTCTGGAGAGTTTTTATTTCGAAATCTAGGGCACTTCTGAGAGCTCGAATTTAAGCTGATGAGTTAATTTTGGTTTATTTTGCCGTAGGCGAATCACTCACTAATTTGGAGGAAGAAAGGGCCACGAGATACGCTTTACAAGGCTAATATGTTCGCTAGAACTGAAGGTAATTAAGTTGAAGTCTTATTTATGACAGCACATGGTAAATTATATTGCGCCACTGGTTTAGCAGCTAAAGGCCTACTTATACGTAAGAGAATCGGGCTTCTTGAACCCTTATTTACGGTTCGGTTACTGTCATAATTTATAAGCAGTTACCCCTTGCGAAAAAACCAATTCATTCTTTTTTTTTGTTTTGTTCTGATCTATGTTTATTTTGTTTAATCTAGTTTTATAGAAAAATAGTTCACGATTATTTAAAGCGACAACAAACTGTAATGAGAGTTCTCGTTGGGAAATATTCGACGAAATGACATAAGTGTGTTATCATATCAAGCTTCCGTAATTCTTTGTACAGAGCAAACACTACTCAATTTAAAAAGTCGTGGGTATAATTTTTTCAGATGATTTTCAATAACTAATATGGGAAAGTCAAAGCAAAAAAGTAAAGATGGATCAATAAAATATAAAAGGTCACGAATATTTGTTTAATACTAAATTATAACGAAATTTGCAGAGCATCAGCAAATATTCTTAATTAGCACATTTTATTAGCGCAAGTTTCCTACTAGTTCTTTTAGTTTATTAGCTCTCACTTAGATTAAACAAGCTGCTATTTATAGCATCTTTTTTGCGGGCAAATCAAGTGTCAGTAATTTATGCCTGATATTTTCTGTGAATTTTGGTAATAAGCAAACTTATCTGAAGTCAACAACAAGTTACAGATTTTTTGTCAACCTGACGCCGACTATTCAGGTGGAAGATAATATCCAAAACAACTTTTTTATGGATTAAAAAAATCTCCAACTTTACGACTTGCTAAACGATATTGATTTGCACTTTGGTGTAAACAGTTATCGAAGTATTACAATAAAAAAATCAAATTATCTTTCTACAGGTGCGTGGAAATAAAACTTTATGCGACTTTGGATTTTGTCAACTTTGTGCTCGACTTTGTGTCATCATCAATCAAGTGAAAGTTTCGTACAAGTAGCATTAGTAAAACCGCGGATGTAGTTCTAGAAGTGCCCGACTTTCACAGTTTTTTGTATCTAGATGATTTTAAAAGTTGAAAAATGTAAAAACTTGTTTGTAATCTTGTAACCTAAAGACTTTGTTAATTGTAATTCGGGTCGAAATTATCGCAATAAAGATATTCCGTCTGGGTGAAAAATGTTCCCTCTCCCAAAAAAATTTCGGCCGCCCATGGCGACACCGAGCCTGCCTTCCACGTTCGCCTCTCACATTAATCAAATACCTAATCCGTGAAAGAAGGCCGTGTTGTTGTCGGTTCGGTTTTATTTTGGCCGATGTAATTAGTGGATTTTACAAGCAACCTGAAATATGACGGCGTCTGCATTTTAAAACAACCTGTTCGCATCTGTCAGCGGGTTACCATTCGAGAGTAATAAATTATTATCCAATCAGGTAGTTGTAATGACAGGGCTCAGTTGGTATTATCGTTGTTTCCTGACAGGGATCATGCTGCTATACGCGTTCTCTTATCTCTATCAGCATGTTTACAAGCTGTTATCTACCTACACGGTGCAGGTTTGCATATCCTATACGCCTACAATCGAGATCGTATCGGTTTTAAGAAGTGGTTGGATGATGAAAATTGCATCACAAGTGGAAATAATTACAGGCTGAAAGAGAAGTGGCGGAAGAATGGCGGCACCAACTGGGAAAGGTTTGCCGGTAATGAGCCATGGAATGATGGTAATTTGAAGATTTTTATAGATGATGATTGATGATGATAAATGATATCAGTGGTTAAGAGTTGGTCGTATTTTGCCTTTCGCCAATAGAAAACCGTTCAGGAAGTTATTAGACAAAAGTTATCCATGAAACTTTTTCTTCACTTGGATAAACTGATTCTGTGACAAAACGGTTTGTCTGGTTAGAAATCATATTATCAAGTTACAAAAATTTCCGCAAAAAGGTGCTATCTGCAAATGAAAAAAGCAACTCAAGTGTGAAGAGCTAATGATGATAGTAGTGAACATATTAATAATGTGGTACTAATATTTATAGGACCTGAGTGCTGTGGGCTGAACACGCATCGTCACTCTTATTTTCAGGACGTTTCTTTTTTCGACTTTATTGGTAAACTTGCAGGGGTTGCAAAATTTGGTCTGAGGGGAATTGGCCAAATAGTTTGCGTCTGCACTCTTTGCATGCATACTTTTCACGTTCCTGATAAAACGAAGAGTTCCCCGTATTTTAAACGGTCACGAATTGTTGCGAAATAGGAATTTGTAGCAGCTTGCTTTACAAAGTGATACTGTACCCAATCGGATTAATGCAAAGTTGGGACCTGTGACGATTTGTGTTGGTAACGTTCGGCGACTACCTCCTCCGATAAGAAGTTTACATTATGAAGTTGGAGCTAGGAAGGAATGACGCTTAATTTCCTTGGTCTGTTGTATAAATTAATAGTATATTGGAGTATATTTCACTTCCATTACCGCAATTAAGTGTAAGTTGAGCCAAAGTTGACTGTGCGACCTTTCCGGCTTGTGCACCTTGGTTATCGTCATAATTGAAATTCTAAACATCCAAAGCTCCTTCCTATTAGTTCCAGAGTCCTTTGTATCTTTAATAATCAATTAAGTTCGGTAACGCTTATCTGTCTGGTTTATCTATGGACCGTTTAGCCTCAATAAATCTCACATAGGTGCTGTATGTTTGGGAAATTAGCAGTTTATTATACAGCCCCTAAATCACCGGAGCAATTAATCACTCCTTCCAAAGAAACTACAAGGAATCCAATTATGCCTCCCAATCGGATCCCCACCAGCAGAAAAATTAGCGCGCAACATTAATTCAATAGTCGAAAACGAATTTCGAATTAAATCTGGCACTGCAGCCGTTTACTCAGGCATTTTATTCCGAAGTGGATGACTGAAAGCAAAGCAATTAATTGTGTTATAAATTACAGTTGTGCAGCGCTTTGATCCGAATCACCCAGCCATTCTAATCCTTTACATACCCGCGTTCGAACTAGCAGAGAATAACACTCACACTCCGATAATTTTCAACATTTATTAGCGATTTGATGAACTGCTCCGACTACTGAAAAATTCCTCGGACTTAATTGCTCTGCTAATCGAGTCTCGCCATGCAGAATTACTGCGGAAGATGGACCGGGGGTGGCAAGGTGCGAGAGAGGGGCGGTCACCCTCGCTAATGTATGGGGCTGAGTGAGAGCACCCCTGCGGACTCTACCCTGTTGCAATCTACACGTAATGAACGCGTCCAGCAGAGCATCCTTTGTGTTTTATTAGATGCACTGCCGCTGCATTTCTGACCACCCCCGGACGCTCAGCGCCGTGTTTATTAAGAAAAAACTTACGTTGGAGCGTAAATTGAGCCCCATAAAACATGAAGGCTATAAAGCTGCTAATGCCGGAAGTTGAGACGGATTTAATTGAATTCTTTGGTATATATTATGTCGTACGGTTTATTTTGTTTTTACTGTCCAGCATTTGAAAGTTTCTCAGGATATTTTTTAAAGGAAATGTAAGGATATACTAAAACTTGTAGTCAGGTCAGGTCAGGTCAGGTCAGCTCAGGTCAGGCCAGGCCAAATCAGGTCAAATCAGGTCAGATTAGGTAAGATTGGGTCAGGTTAGGTCATGTTAATCCCTGTAAGCACACTAGCCTTGGAAGAGTTCTATTGAGGACGCCACCCAAGTACAAGCAGGGTGATGGCCAGATGAACAGGTTTCCTTTGCTTTAAAAAAATTGGTCGAAGTTTATTTTGACAGAACTTCCCTCGCGCCTGAAGTACAAGTCCAACAAATTCCGCTTATTGAAAAATTACAAAATTTAATTTGTTTTGTGATAGCCTCTATAAAGTAAAAACCAGCGGCATAAATAACACCCCCGCAGCCCCTGCGCCGTGCAGTGCAAATTCCAACGGGACGCCGGCAAGTACGGACAATGCAAAATATATTTAAGGCACACAACCAACGGGACAAATGTCCTTTCAGCAATAATAGTATACTTAACTTCTAGTGTTTATGTTTATACATAGAAAGAATGTCACGTAGAAATGTGTTTGATTTGAATGAATTAATCTCCTTAAAACTTATTAATTAAGCCCCAATCGAACAAAATATTCAGAAAATTATTGTTATAATTCTTATTTTATCATTGTTAAATAAAGATGTGCGTAATACTCACTTTTTGAAAAAGTGGGGTGACTAGACCAATTCTTAATTTGACCAATAAAAAATTTGTAATGACGTGATCAACGTTGATAATACTAGTCACGGCGCAAGGGAAAAAGCATCTAAGTTTGGCATTGAACGTGTGTTCGCCAATTCGCGTGCCGACACCTAAGCCCCAAGACCATGGACGGTTATATTCCGACTTACTGGTAAAATGTTATTATACTGTGTTTTTTTTTTGTGAAAAATAGGGGTATAGGAGTATATTGTTGTATAACATTTAAATCATTTTAAAATAAGATCTTTGAGATGACGTGATCAAGTTATTGGTGGGATTATTCGCCAAATTTTGGTTAGCGTTTTAGATATTCCTAATATACATACAAAATGTGACAACAATCGGTCAGGTAGTTTCAGAGATTATCTGTCTTATAAAAATCGACATAGACGACAGACACAGACAAACGACAGATAGACGCAAACAGGAGATCATTTTTTTCTTGCTCTAGGGGCCATGAAACGTCAAGAAAACATGAAAGAAGGTAAATTGAGATGGAGAAATATTTGAGTTAATATTGTCTTTAATTTAGTAACTCCTAGAATGACTTTAGAATACGAAAAAAGTGGTCTTCAGTGCTGGGCCAATTGTTGTCAAGTTTTGTATATACGTATGTTAGGAATAAAATTATGTAGATGGTGAAACGCTAACTAACATTTGGCTAACTTTTCCCACTAAACATTTGAAGAAATCCTCTCGTAATAGCTTTATTAATATGATCTAAATTTTATTAAACTTTATACTCCCGTACTTGTTGTTTATGAATCAACCTTTATTTTGTTTATTATTATTATTTTTGCTTATTGCTTAATCCGCGTTGTTCTTTACGCACATAATACGAGTTCCCGGGTTTGAAGCCGTTGGGCGGCAGCTCTTTTTTTCATTAGATGAAATAACTTGATGAAATTAATCACCTTCTAATTTTTTCTTGTTCAAATTAAGAATACAGTAATGTTACATCCGTCTATATGTAATTTTTATTTTTCGTTATTATATTAAATTTGGTTAAACCTATAGACCCACATATGGTCTAAACAACTTTCTTTCTTGATAACTAATGTTCACTTACAAATAATTGGATTTAATAATAATCTACGTAACGCTGACGTTACAAAAAGACTTAAAGATCAAGAGTAAATATTGGAACAAAGTCTTCTACTTTCTCGACTGAAAACTTATTACGAATACGAAGTGTTGTGATTTTCATTGTAGAACTCTT
Organism: Zophobas morio; assembly: GCF_036711695.1. Classification (NCBI taxonomy): domain Eukaryota; kingdom Metazoa; phylum Arthropoda; class Insecta; order Coleoptera; family Tenebrionidae; genus Zophobas; species Zophobas morio. Next base: position 11,661,690 of record NW_026972136.1, on the reverse strand, counting down.
ATTATATCATCCGGTTTTATTACTAACTCTTTCTGTAAGCACAGCTCAAAAGTGCTTAATCCAGTTGAAAGTAGATCTTATAAACTCAAAGTATATGACGTTTCTATCTAAGTAATTTTTGGTAGCTTCTTCGAAAAATGTTAAAATTAGATTTTACGAAATTTTATTAAATCCCTATAAGTTAAAAAAAAATTGACACGGGTGGGATTCGAACCTACGCGGGTGGACACTCGGTCAAGAAATACTTGTTTTCTACTAAGACAGGTATCGGCTATCTACATATTTTTCAAAGTAATTGCCATAAAAGATCAAGGCGGGTTAATAAACTACGAGTACAGGAGTGAGAGGACAGGCTGATAAAAAAGGTACCTGACTATAGATGACTTAAGATTAATCAATAATCTTTCGGCATTTTTTAATATTATCAATTATTTACTTGTTTCTCAACACTACACCATAAACAAAACAATAATTTTTGTCATTCACAACCTCCTTCATGCCCTCGTATGTTGTTTTAAATAAATTAAATTGTATTTACTGCGCAAAAAGTAGAGATGATCTCATTAAATTGTTGGTGGGAACGATTAGACAAATTCTAATTAGCGTTTTAGCATCTGGACCATATTTCTAAAGTACATTTAAAATTTGATTGCAATCGGTCCGGTAGTTTTGTAGCTAATAAAAGTTGACATATATAGCCAGACAACAGACAAACGGAAACGGGAGACCTATTTTTTCATACTCCAGGGGTGGGATTTTGTTTCTACCGATACGATACGAAGCGATAAATGACAAGGACGAAAATATAAATTTCAGATGCGAAAGAAAAAGGCGACCACATTTTATCGGTACCGATATTTTATCGTTATAGAAACAAAATCCCACCCCAGGTGTCATGAAATTTCGAAAAAACAACTTATGCTCGGGAACTAAAAATATGTTTTATTTTTCTGAGAACAAACGGTTATAACACACCATACTGAAAATAATCTAAAAATGCTGCCTAGAAAAATGTTTGGATATAAACCGTTCAAGATTTTGCAAAAATATTTCTAAATATTAGTCTTGATTCCAAGGTTTATTACTAGGATCCTTTTTACTTCCCAAGCGTAAACCAAGGATGTTTTCTTGACGTTTCATGACCTCTACAGTACGAAAAATGCAGTCTTTATGTTCCTATACTTGTAGTATATGAATCCACTTTCAGTTTTTTCGCTAAACGTTCAAATTTTCACACGACAATTGCATGGTATAATAACGTTATATTACCACCACGACATATGTGAGCTCGTGGCGCACTGGTTCAGCGGCATTCTGGGCAAACTGGCGCTTTGCTGTTTTTTTCTTGCACTGGTATAACGCTGTTTCTTCTTTTATTTTGTGCTGTTTTTTCGAAGATGTGAAGAATAGACACGCCTTTGTATAATAACGATAAACTAAGAATTATTATATTCAGAACATTTTGTTGGTTTGTGTTTTAATTAATAATTTTAGTATTCTGTTTTCAGAAGACAAACTCATTCAAATCAAACTAATTTCTACGTGACATTCTTTCGATGTATACACATAAATAAACACTTGAGCTTCAGGTTGCTGTTACTTAGTGCTGCAGAACAATGGGTGTTATTTATGCCTCTGGTTTTTAGGTTACAGCGGTTATCACGAAACGAAAATCTTAAAATGAAATTTTATAATTTTGTTAAAGAGCTGGATTTGTCGGATTATACTTAGATGCAGCCTTCGACCAATTTTTTATTGATCAAATCAAGACCCTGTTTTTCTAGAATATGTGAGAGGATACTCACATTTTTATTTAATTATGATCAAATAAGAATAATAATAATAATAATAATCATATTCACAACATTTTGTTCCATTGTGGCTTAACTAATAATTTTAGTCTTCTGTTTTGAGGAGACAACTCATTCAAATTAAATAAATTTCTATGTGATATTCTTTCGATGTATAAACATAAACAATCGAAGTTAAGCATGTACACCGATAATAATACACTCTTTTCCATTAGTTATTTGCTCTGAATATATTTCATATTGTCTGTATATCTGTGCACGGCACTTCCTTGGAATTTGCACCCCTGCGGCGCAGGGGGTTCGAGGTATCATCTACATCACTGGTTTTTACTATATAAAGGTTATCACTTACCTATCAGCAGTTTTCGGCATAGCGGAAGTGATGCTCATTGCCGTCCGATCGCTAGCGTTACTGCAGTCGTGGCCTTCGGGAATTTCTAACAAGAATTACTACTTTTTAGGTTTTCCTCAGTTATGCGAGTTGTCCTAGATGTTAAAATTGCTTTAAAATTAAAAATTACTGTTCATCGTTACAATTCTTGTGATGATCTTGATCAAATAAACCCTAAACTGCATCAAACGCCACTGAGAATGAAAATGCATCACTTCGGCTATGCCTATCTCTGGTTATCAGAAAACAAACTTTCTACAATTTTTTAAAGTAGTGGAATTTGCTGGATTGTGTATTTAAACTTTTTACAAAACAGTGACAAAAGTTAAATTAGTGAAATTATTTCTTATTTAAAACGCATTTTTCATGAATTTTGAAACTGTATTGTCTTTTTAGTATGGTTAAGGAGGGGTTACACCAGGTTCAATTTGAGACAAATGTGCATCCTAAGTCTTAGCTCACCAAGAAAGTTCAGAACTGCATTCCCTAATGTATAAATACTTACTTCAAGGTTTTTTTTTGAATTGCAGTGTTTTCGCCTAAAATTCAAGTTTTAAACTTACAGGTGTAATATTTCAGTTTTCACAGAAACTTGTGAGGGCATTATTAATTTTCGTAATTTGCAGTTTGCAGTATTAATTATCACTACTACTACATAATCGTCTTCTCCATTTACATAACCTCCATACATGCAAATATCTACAGAGTCTGAAACTCTTCAATGTTGACTGATGTACTTAGGCTGTAGAATACGGTGTTGATGATATTGGCATTAAACGCGATTTTACAACTTAATTATTCACTCATTATTATTTTAAAATTTTTCATTATAACACTATTTTAATATGCTTTTTCTGTATTACCTCTCAAAAGCTAACCACACTGTTACCAATATTTTCCTCAACTTAAAAATTCTAATCTTTTTCAGCCTCCACTGCTACTGCTAAAGCAGCTGATAGACCTACTTGTTTGTTATCTGCTCATAAATCCGTTATTTGAAAGTTGAAAATTATTTTATTCTTAAAGTATCCCAACCTGGCAAAATGAAATGGCCTAAACTTCGATAAACGCCGTTTCCAAAACAGTTCCCTTTTCCACCATCAGAAAACAATCGTGTAATTTTGTTTGCTCGACAGCCCTCTATTTGGCGTAGGTACCCAATAAAGATTTCATCGACATAAACATCATTAGTCACCGGCTGGCACAATAGAAGAAAACGGGAACATTCTGTTTGCCCGAAGGTAAAACGACCCTTCTGTAATGAATGACAGAAACATATGAAGCTCCCGGAAGTGGCTCCGGTAATTTCCCGGCGGTTGTATTTGTTATGTGATACCGGAGCTCTAATTTCGTGACACCTGCAAACTCCAGAGAGTTGATAAATCGCAACTCCACTCCGATAACCACCCCCAAAGACGGCACTTTTCCTTAAGGGTGTTCTTACTATCAAATCGACAAGATAGCGTCGGTCAAACCTGCGTTACGATCAGTCTGTAAAGCGAGAGCTTGAACAAAACTCGTACGTTGATTTTTAGCAACAATTTTTGTTTTCGTAGTCATTTCTCGTCGATTTCACCGTGAAAGCCCGAAGACTAAGAGCGACAGATGGGGTAGGCGGAGAAGAAGCTTTAATTATCAATCTTTCGCGTATAAAAGATAATGCATAGGCGCGCTCATAACAGGGTGGCCCGTCGTAAAACAGAAAATCCAATTAAGGTTTTGTCGTGTACGACTGGGGGTGGTGTAAAACTACGCAGCGGAAGGGTAGCTCGCGGAGGGACGTAAAAGAGGAATTCCGGTTTATCTACGGAAGAAAAAATATAAACAGAAAACGAAACGAATGGGGATGATAACAAAAAGCAAGGAGTAAAAAAGAAGGCTTTTGATTAGGTCGTGATAGGAAGCACGATAACGCTTGTTTGTAGGGTGGTGAATTTTTGATGGCCCAACAGATGAGAACCCACCACTCACGTAATTATTATTCTGCCCACTCTTGTTGTCTGCCATTCATCATATTCAGCAATTAACTTTCAAAACGCGCTGACCGAATAAATTAAAGAATGTGCGCGATGGCCACCTGATGCTGCATGCTGGTTTGTAGTGTTTGCTCATAAGGTCCTAGGGCTCGAGGTTTTAATTTTGGTTTAATTGGGGGTCTGGAACGTTTTTCTCACATAGATCATCGGTTGGTTTTAATGGGATCGGAAATTGATTCCTAATTTTTCTATTATTATCGAGAATATTAAATAGGTGTGTACAATCTCTTTGATAACACGAAAATGAGGGTTCAGGCTTTAGAAGACAAATATCTTTATACGAGCTTTTAAGTTGCTATTAAGTAGTTATTATAATTGGCAAGTTTATTATCATCTTCTTCATAAAATTTGGGTGAAATTTTTCAGCATATAATTAAAAATTGGTCGAAAATTATTTCGACAGAACTTCCCCCTCCCTGAAGTACAGCCCAACAAATCTAGTTCCTTAGAAAAATTATTTTTTTTTGCAATTTTTGTTTTCTGATAACCTCTACAAAGTAAACACCAGTGGTATTATTCACATTCATCCAAGTTTTTAACTGCAATTGTCCGATTTTTATTTTTTTTTTTTGTTCTTCAGTTTTTGCAATTTTTCGTTTCGCTTTTTTATTTTATTTATTTTTTGAATGTTTCGATTTTATAATTTTTTGTTTTTTTTTCCAAATATAATTTTTTTTTAATTCATCGCTTCAGTTTTTCGACTTAAATATCTTCAATTTTTCATTTTTTTGTTTCCTCAGTTCTTGCAATTTTTCAATTTACAATTTTTCGATTTTTCAATTTTTCATTTCTTGAAACCTTCCGTTTGAAGTTTTGCGTTTCAGTTTTTTATTTTTGTTCATTTTTACAATTTTTCGATTTTCCGATTTTATAATTTTTTGTTTTTTAAATTTTTTGTTTATTCAGTTTTTCGGTTTGCAATTTTTCAATTATTATTTTTTTTTTGTTTCTTCGATTTTACGATATACAATTCTTCAAGTTGTCATTTTTAAGTTTGTCAGTTGCTCGGTTTTCCATCCTTTGAATGTTTCACGAGTTTTCAGTTTTTAATGATTAAATTTTTCGATTTTTCAATTTTTAATTTTTTCAGTTTTTAGATTTGCAATTTTTCGTTTCGGTTTTTTATTGTCTTTATTTTTTTTCAATTTTTCGATTTTTTAATGTTTTGATTTTATAGTTTTTTGTTTTTTCAAATTTAAAATTTTCAGTTTATCGCTTCAATTTTTCGATGTAAATATGTTCAATTTTTTATTTTTTTGTTTCCTAAATTCTTAGATTCTGTAATTTTTCGATTTACAATTTCTCGGGTTTTCAATTTTTTTAATTTTTCAATTTTGCGATATTTCAATTTTTCATTTCTTAAAATTTTTTATTTGTAATTTTTCGTTTCGGCTTTTTATTTTTGTTTATTTTACAATTTTTCAATTTTTAGATATTCCGATTTTATAAATTTTCATTTTTTCAATTTTTCGTTTCTTCAGTTTTTCGATTTGTAATTTTTCAATTTTTCATTTTTTTTTGTTTCTTCCATTTTACGATATGCAACTTTTCAAGTTAGTCATTTTTATATTTAGCAATTTTTCGATTTGCAATTTCATGAGTTTTCAATTTTTAATTATTAAATTTTTCGATTTTTCAATTTTTGAATTTTTCACCACTTGAGGTTTTGGATTTGCAATTTTTTCTTTCAGTTTTTTATTTTCATTATTTTTTCAATTCTTGGGTTTTCAATCTTCTAGTTTTATAATTTTGCTTTATTTCTAATGTAATTTTTTTTCAATTCTTGAATTTAAAATTTTTTTTGTTTTCAATTTTTCGATTTTTCCATTTTTAGTTTCTTCAATTTTTGATTTGCAATTTTTCTAGTTTTCATTTTAGATATTATGTAAGAATAATTATTTAAAACTTTTTTCGTATTTCCAATTTTCCAATTTAATTTTTTTTTTCGATTTTATTTTTTTATTTTTTAATCTTTCTATTTTTAATTTTACAATTTTTTGACCTTTCAATGTCATTTTTGGCTCTTTCAATGTCATTTTTGGCTTTACAGTTTTGACGATTTTACAATTTTTGGGTTTTCCAATTTTTCGCTTTCGCGTTTCTTCTGATTTCCAAATTCATTAATTCTTTAGATTTTAAAATTTCTCGTTTTTGGTTTTTCTGTTTCAATTTTTTCGTTTCGTTCTTGGATTTGCAATGTTTCGATCTTTCACTTTGTCGATTTTGCGATTTTTTTTTTGTTTTTCCATTTTTAATTTTTCGATTTTTCGATTTTTCAACTTTTCCAATAAAAAAAATGGGAAAACTGCCAAAATGTAAGAAAATCAAATATGAAAAAACGAACAAGGGTAAACGAACTTTCAAAAATCTAAAAATTGGCAATCAAGGACTTGAAAATTGAATCTAAAAATTGAAAAATGAGAACCATAAAAACTGAAAAAGTGCAAAATTGTAAAAACTAAATATCGTAAAATCGAAATATTTAAAATTAAAGAAATCGGAAAATTGGATAATTAAGTAATCCAAAAATTGCTAAATTGAAAAATTTAAAAATTGAATAATCGAGAAACTGAAAAGTCGAAGATTGAAAAATGGAAAAGTCATAAAATCGAAACATTGAAAAAATAAAGGAATGTGAAAACGAAAACTTGTAGTAAAATACAGTTCAAGGACTTGCAAAATTGAGGAAACGGAAAACCGAAAAATTAAAAAAATCAAAAAGAGAAACTGAAAAAATTGGAAATCGAGAAAGTGAAAACTGAAAAAATTATAAAATCTAAACATTGAAAACTCGAAAAATTGAAAAAATAAATAAAATGAAGAAACATAAAATTGTGAAATCAAAAAATGTTAAAATCGAACAAAAAGCAAAAACGAAAAATTCTGATTTCAAAAAATTAAATTATAAAATAGGAGGAAATGGAAAATTATAAATTAAGAACTTGAAAAATTGTAGAAACGAATAATTGAAAAATCAAGAAATTGTGCAATTGAGAAATTAAAAAATTGTAAACTAAAATTCAAAAACTTGACTTGAAATAAAATTGAAAACATTGTCCAAAGGTAAATATGTAAATCTAGAGTTTTCTAAAAATTATCAGAATTAATTTTGCGATTTTTTTTATGATAACTCTTATCAGTTAACATAAGAATATATATATGTAATGTTAATGTAAGGGTAAAGATGCGTGCTACCCGTTTGTTTCAAGTTTCCATAAATAAACTTTTTGATGACGCAACTTAACATTTTAATAATACTAATAATAACACAATTCTATTCCCAAATTTGGGGAAAATGCAATGAGTTGTTCTTGAATTAATCAGTTCAATAAATTGTCTCATTCATTAATGTTTTGAGTCACCCTGTATAAGTAATTGTAAAAAATATAAGTCCTCTGGTAAACTACAAGCATAGAGTCATAATATTTGAGAGGATTTATTCGTAAAAATTTTAAGATGACGTCAGTAAGTTTTATGATGGGCTAAACGGATAAATTTTGATACGATAACCTTAAACGTTTTCAAGATTTCAGAGTATTCGGTTTTGCAGTTACAAAGTTAAATTGTCAAATGTTGTTAGACAATTTTGATTTTTTTTCCAAAAATCTGAATTTCTAGAGTGAAAACACAAGTGCAGGGGTACGTTAATTATAAATTAGCCCAATTTTGGTTAGCGTATTACTATTATTATTGTTATTATTATTTGTCTGTATATTTCTAATACACATATAAAATTTGACAACAATCGGTCCAGTAGTTTCGAAGATTGTGCATCTATTAAAAATTGATACAGACTATAGACGGACAGACGACCGGGAACGGGGAGAGGGTCATGGAACGTCGACAAAACATGAAAGTGGCAAGTCGCCAAATGGACTCGATTACTATACTTCCTTGGCTTATGCTGAGGAAGCAAACATTAATATCTCAATTATTAGGGAAATTTCGGAAAGCAGTTTTTACCATTGTTTTCAGCTCACTTTATGGATTGGAAAGAAAAACTGGCGCTGGATTTTTATCTGTTTTTTTTCACTCCACATTCCATGGATAACAATCCAGCGCCAGCTTGATGACGTTTTCGTTGATCGCACTTCATGCTTCATCCTACACATTAAAACCTTTCGCGTAGTCGAGATGCCTGAAGGACGATTACAGATGTCCTTAAATTCGAGAAGCCATGTCCTGCTTTGCATGAGCGTGCCCGTTTCCCCTTTGTCGTCGCCCTCCCATAATAAAGCACGTATTTTTTGTTGCAGGTCGCCATCATCGACATCACGAATCGATCTTATCACCGGTCGAAGACAACGACGATGAGTCAGTAGATTGAATCGGCGTTCACGAGTTCCACATAAACTTTAACGTTTCGCGAATCGTCTCCTCCAACTTTCCGGATAAAGCGTTATCGCGTTGTTTATAGTCGGATTTGATAATAACGCGCCAAGAAAGTATGAACAGTCCTCGAAGAAGGGACTTGGTGTGCTAAAGGACGAGAGTGTCGCGTTTGACGGGATCAGAGTGCGGTATGCTGTGTTTATGTCGGTAGTGCAGGATGTCAGCGAGTGCTAAAATGTTAGTGGTACTCACTGTGGGATTGTGCTTTCTTCGTCTGGGGTTAGGAAATTCCAATGCGGATGCTGGTAAGTTGTACAATTACGGTAGGCACAACGACAAACTTAGTCGAGACGACGATTACACGCATTTCCGTTTTGTCGCTTCGGAATGGGAGATTTCCCTCGACAGGTACGCCGTGTTGCGGATTAAATTGCTATATAGGGCGGTATTTGGAGTTTCGACACGGGCGGACAATATGGGAAAGGAGTTAGGATGAGGGAATGATGAGATGAGTGTTTTTATTTTATTTCATTTTTTTCTTGGTTCAAAGGAAAAAAAAAACTAGAACGTGCCACAAATTAGTCCTGTAAATGTGGAATTGCTCTTATCAGCGCCAATGTTTTATTAATAATATTTTATTTATTAAAAAACAGTTTGGTGTGCCTTGTTTTCTTTAAATGCATCTAATTTTATAAATAATTGTTTCAAACAAGTGTTAATATACTTTGGCGTTCTTTTTCCTTGAGCTTTTTCTGATTTTACTTGATAATTTATTTAAAAAAATTACTGTATTTACACTAGTCGCTGTGAATATTTGAAACCTGTTTAAATATTTTTTTTCCGATTCTATTGATTCTTTTAATTTTCCCCAGTCTTTATTAATTGTTTTTGTTTGCTTTTCATTACGTGTAATCAATCCAATGACGTACTTTTTTTACTACTTTTTACACATTTCACATTGTTCACAGACGAAGCAAAAACAAAAAAGATTGAGGTTATTAAATAATTGTTATTCCTCTCTCCTTTGTTTCTCTTGTTTAATTAATTAACAGTGGCATGTAATTTTATTAAATTAAAAGTAAAGTTTCTTATTGTTCAGATTTCAACATTTTAGCAAGGACATTTGTAACAACTCTAATAGGTGCAGTGTAATACCAGTAATAACAGTACAATATTTGGAAATTTTCGGGAAAATAGGTTCTTGATTTGATAAATAAAAAAAGCTGCGCCCGGCACTAATCCCCGGACCTCTCATCTGCGAAGCGGACGTGCTACAGCTAGATCACGGCTGTGCTTACGGGAGTTCGTATTAGGTGTCTAAATAATAAGACGGTTTAAACATTAAAAAATATACTAATAATAAAAAAATCAAGGTTGATTCATACGCTACAAGTATAGAAGTGTCTTATTTTGTAAAATTTAAGTCTTCACTAAAAAACATTTTACGTGGATGTCATCAAATTGTTGGTGGGTATGACTAGTAAGATTTTGGTTAACCGTTGTTTAATCTTCACGATATTCCTAAAATACGACAGGCAGACGACGGAAACGCGAAACTTTCTGATAATGCGAGGGCCAGAAAACGTTGAGAAAACATGACAGAGCCATTATTATTCTTATTCCATTTTTGTGTTGATAATTTTTGATTTTTGTCTTTGATGGAATAGAGTAACGCTTTCTTGAAGATTCAAAATGGTTTCTCACCCAGAAACTTTCTGTGTCGATTTTTATTAGACAAATAATCTCGGAAACTACCCGACCGATTGTTACATTACATATATGTATTTTGGCAATATCGTGTAGATAGCAACAGGCTAACGAAAATTTGCGTAGTAAATTGTATATAAATTCTTTAAATAACATACTCCTGTACTTGTGGTTTATGAATCCGTATTCAGAATTTTGCAAAAAAGTCTAATTCGTATAATTACGTTTTGTAGTAATATAAAAAAAAAAACGTTCAACAGCAGCTACAAGCTTAGGTGGTTAGGTGCATGCTAATAATGCGATGGTCGCGGGTTTGATGCCCCCCTATGACTTTTTTTCTTACACTGTAATTTGTATTTTCTATTTTATTTGTTCTAAAAACACTGGATTTGTTTGATTATACATCAACATCAGGTTTTTCACTTATGCTATAAGTGGATGAAGACGAATTATATTCACGAAAAAATAGTAAGGGCACGAGAAAAGCCGAGTGTGATAAAGATTTTGATACAATTTTTTTTTATTCACGTATATATATAATATTTTTTCCAATTTCACAGAATTTTCAAAAATTATATTGCATGTTAATTATTGTACTAGTACTAATTTGATGACGTATCACGTGTTATTAATAAGTGAACACATTTATCAATAAATTAACAAGGATAATTTTATATAGTATAGTATTACAAAAAAAAAAATAAATCATAAAATTTCAAAACTCACCACTTTGTACAGAAAAATTTATTGAATAAGTTGCTGCTATAACTACAGTTATTAATTGTAATATTAGAACAATACTTAGTGAAATCAGTGTGAATTTAGTCTTAATGAGGAACTGGTATTGGCGGAATCGGTAGTAAGGAGTAATTAAGTGTTTATAGATATTGAACTATTATATGGACTTAAAATTTTTCCTACAATTTCTTAAATTGTTACATATGCAACACAATATTCTCTACTGTTTGCGAAAATGTTATTTTCTTTCTTTGTCTCTATAGTGACGCTTCATATTACTGTATCCTTTTTTAACACGGGGTTGTAATGAATCATAACAGCTTTATACTAGAAATTACGGCTTTGTTATTAGGATCGTAAACCGCTTTAACAAATCGAAAGATAGATAAAGCATTTAGTGTTGTAAATCTCCTTTTTTTAGGTCAGGTCTATTTGGTTCAGGTTATATTTATTTAATTGATGATCTTAATATTTCATGTTTACTCCACGTTTCATAGCTTCTGAAATATACAAAATAGATCTTCTATTTCCGTATACCTGTCACCTCTGGGCGATTTTTTAAACATATGGTTTCCGAAACTACTGTACTGGTTGTGGTAAAATTTTAGACGTTTAAAACTTAGCTGACCAACACAAAAGTGATAGTATAACCTTAAAATTTTATGATTATGTAAATCCTATTTGAAATTAATAGTGTAACGTATGTGGTATATATCTATCTATATTTTTAATAATAATAATTATACGATTTAAAAAAAAAGTTAAACCAAACTTCACTGTCTTTCAGAACCGACGAAACGAAATTTGATGATTACAAAACGATAGAAATTTAGTTAACGATCTTCTCTAGAAAGTTAATGAGGTCATCGTAAAAGTGCATCATATAAGTCTTTGTAAAAAAATCTTTTAGTAGCATACTCGGATTTCAATTTTTAGCATTCTTGAATGCATTTTTTTCGAACACTAATCTACTATACACTGTCACGTTTATAACACCCTACGATGAAGAAAATATAAAATACAAAAATTGTCGACGGGTTTTGTTAATCACGTTGGCATTATCTAAACAATACTACCCTGATCTGACCCGAGCTGAGGTTAGTATTGTCTAGATACTACCAACATGGTTGTCGAAACGCGTCGACAATTGTAATTTTGAATTTCAGTGTGTAGGATAATCAACGTTAACATTCTTGAATGAAATTTAATAATGGTTTACCTAATTTTCTCAAAATTCTGGGAACATAGTACTATCATTTTTTATTTTATCTAAGAAACTGGATCTTTCTAGTTTGTGCTCCAGGAAGTTCTATGTAAATAACCTTAGATCAATGCTTTGGCAAAATTGATTTTTGTGATTCGATTCACCACTTTTAATTACGATTTTCGGTTTATTTAACGTTAGGTTAGCTACTTGAACAAACTTGTTGAGATATTTAAAATAAAATGTGACAAACACCTAAAATACGAAGAATGAAAATGATGAGGAAATGTTCATCATCGATGGTTAAAATTTGTACGATAGTAACACTTTAGTACGACAGGAATGTGGTGGAAAAATCAACTGAATGCTTGGTCCACAAATAAATTTAATAGCACATATATCTTGTCCATATATGAAAAGAATTTGTAATCCGTTACAAGTTACAAGAATTTAATTCCTTTGATCTACACCATGTTAGTTATTTTTGTTGTATTTTTGACCACAAGACTTATTTATGTTATAATAAACTAAATTACGAAGAACAACAGGAAGATAAACATAAGTCCTAATTCTTACTGCATTTTTAGTAGCTTTTTATGATTCTGCCGCTGGGGCTATTTTTGAAATTTTCTATCAAGAAAGAATAAAGTTTTTTTTGGAAAATATGCACAAATCAAGTATTAATCGAAATATCGCTCCAGTGTTAATTTAAAGCTTTCATCAGCACCAAAAAATAAATTTCCGTCGATGTTGGTATTGTACAAGCTATAAATTACAATCTACCAGAAATTAGTGTACCGTGGGTTTCAGATTTGGTTTTATAGCCAAGATTTAGTTATTAGCGGAGATGTTGACGAGCGGTAACAGCTACATTTAATGTCTTGAATAGCATGTTATGTGGCATTAAAAGTGTAATAGTGGGAATTGTCGTAAGCCTGCTGAATCCGAAATTTTTATTTTTAAATACACTGTAACTAATTTTAGTTCGAATTTTTAAACACTAGGCATCAAATTTGTTCAAAATGGTAAGTCCAAGGTAAAAGTTTCCTTGTACAACTTTTTTATATTTACATGTATTTTCGCCCAGTGATTAAGAGTTTAGGCAAACTTCTACAATAATTATCCTAGTAGCGTCCGTTCTTTAATGTTTCATTTTTGACGCCAAATACTGCCAACAAAACTTGCTATAGACATATTCGTATTATTTGTGTTAATGGCCTTAACGTTATTATTGTAATACTTTTTTTATTTCACTGCACCTGGTCAGAAAAAATTGGTCTAAGGTTATTTAAACAGGGCAATGCTAGAAAATCAAGGCGGATTCATAGACCACAAAGTACAGGAGTCCGTTATTTCATAAAATTTAAACAGTATTTTGAGGTGACAACGTCAAATTGTTGGTGGAGATAACGAGGTAAATTTTGGTTAGCATTTTACACGATATTCCTAAAATACGTAGAAATTTGACATAAGTTCGTAAGCTCCTTTTCATATCTAGGGATATATACCTTACTGCATAAACTTAAATTTTCTGCACGATTATCCTGTAATTTAACCTGCCTTGTATCTTTTACGCTTTAAATTTTTTTATCTAAGATTTATTACTACAAAATGTTAAAGTCGTGCACCGACAATTCTGCTGGCATTATCTTGGCTGTCACAATTAACCTAGTTCTTGGTCTAATCTTCACATAGTGCACGTAAACAACCCGATAATTTATTTACTTCAACATATACACCACAAGCATTTACACAGACACAGTAATCGTCCCACAATCTTTATGTATTGTGTATTTTGGCCCATTTACTTTCTACCTATATGTAAACCGTCCTGCATTCTATGGCTCTGCATTAGCCTAATTACCCCATCTGCATAAACCTCTTCAGCAATTAAATTTAACATTAAATCTGCACTTAATGTTTGCAATACCCCATATATTTCGCGCTTTGTAGCTCGAACGGTGCTCCGGCAAAATTGACCTCTTCTTTATATTCCCCATATGTGATTTTCCCGTATAACATCTGCCTTATCAAGATCCCCATTTACACAGCTCTCTAAGAGCAAATGAGGCGACGACTGATTCGACAACACCAATGTTATACGATTTTACGACGAATCTTCCGCTTGGTCACTTTTTACGTTACTCGAATATTATGTCATCTGACGCTCCAATATCCTTGTCGATAGCACGTTAAACTTTATTATGCCTGCTCCATAAACCTCGTAACGCTGCCGTAAATGTCGTTTTCTGCCCAACGACAGGATTCTGTGCATTTTTCAATAGTTAATAAGTAGGAGAACTCGCAGGATTTGCACAGGACTCGAAACTCGTCTTCGGTTCCTCTCTACCGTAAATAAAGTATCTCAATTGGGAAGTAAAATAATTTTTAATTAAATATTTGCCTTCTCGGAATGAAGTGAAGGATGTCATTTAATTTTCTTTTCTCCTTTCGTCTGGTAAATATTTGATTGAAGGTTTAAGTAATTATGAGGGGTAGTGGGGAGCGGGGCGGCGTGGGCTTCGATAACATTTTATTAAATATTTAACGAGGATGTCTTCGCGTTAATTATGGGTAATTGTTCTCTGAACAGTTAATTTTGTTTTATTGGAGATAATCCGAAATAGAGCGTTTTTATTTTAATAACTTGTTAATTACGTGGGCGGTGTTGTTTGAAGAGAGAATACTCAAACTTTGGCCAATATGTTTTGTTCGAACGGAAAAAATAGAGCGATATATTGTATAAATCCAATTTTCTTGATATTTTACAATGGAAGGGTTCACGAAAAATAGCAATAGTGTTTTTTTAGACCAATATTGCACTATTTTATGGAGAGATCATACTTTGTTGTCGTATTAATTAAATCAAATTTTAAAATACAGAATGTTTATAAAAAATATCGATATGTATATGAAAATCGTAATGTTTTAGACGTTTTTATAAACACTCTGTATCTATTTTATTTAATTTATGCCACAAGAAAGCACGCATCTCTGTTTATCTTTCTATAAAATATTGCAACATTGACGTAAAAAATAACAGTATTGCGATTTTTTTTGGCAACTAAAAACATATAAGAAAGTCGGAATAACACGACAATATTGTCGGAATTTCAAAAATAAACTACAGTTATAAAGTCTAAGAAATGACCAAACAAAATACGAAAAAATATACAAGATGTTCTACTTAAAAAGATTTAGTTGTATGTTATCTTAAAAGCAGAACACCCTGTATAGTTGGGAGTAATTTTAGTGCATGTTACTCAAGCACCTTTACTGTTGAACTTTTCTTTGTGTTGTATAATTACTGAGATATCGAGGACCGCGTTCTTAATGATTCCCCTGTATATATAACAAAAAAGTTATAACCTTTAAATTCAAAATGCACACAAATGGACATTTGCACAAAAAACTTACAGTTACAAACAAGACACACGAATGAGGAATTAAATTTTAATTGGAAAAATATTCAATTTTAGGTGCAACAGGCAACTAAAACGTAGATTAGTTTTAATGAAAACTTAATGTCGTGATTCTCATTTCCCATTTTTATTATCCGTGTGTTATACAAAGTTAAATATAAATATAAAAGGGCGAATTAATAAAGAAAAGTGGCTGTGGGAGGACAAAAATTATTCAAATGTTATGTAAACCGATATTAGGAAATTTGGAAGTAAAACAATTAAAATAATAAATGTTGTATAAGGAATAGGAGAGGAGGGCATAACGTGAAAAAGAGAGGGCTCAAAGAATGTACGGAAAAGGAAATAGTGCAAGAGAGATATTAGAAAAAAGCAGTGAATTTGAGAAAAGTTGTGTTAAAGTTAAAAGTTATCAAAAAAATGCTGGAAAATAAAAACTAAAGAAAGCGAAATATTATGAGAAAAAAGAGAAAAGAAAGTGTGAAGGAATGGAAAATGATCGCAATATTTGGGTGCGGAAACGAAACAAAGGAGAATAAGTGGCGGTTCAATGATACATACAGAATGTGCAGAATGTGTGTAGAAGAGAGAGAAAGACGATGAAACACATGATGTATCTCGAATGTAGAGCTTTTGAGAGCTTAAATGAAATATTGCACGAGGATGGAAAAAGCATAAATTAGATGAAAGAAGTGGAGAGGATCAAGGGAAAGATGGTAATGGAAGAAGAGGAGAAACCCTTATGTTATAAGAAGTTATGCATTATTATTCTTCAATTTAATCCATTAAGCAAAATAATAATTTTTTAGTAGTATGTAGTTCTCAATTTTATGTGCAACAGGCAACTAGAACCTCTATTGATTTTAATGAAAATTTGATATCGTGATTCTCATATCCCAGTTTTATTGTCAGTGTTGTAACAGATACATTCAATTATAAAAAGCATGAAAACGCGTAACAATTATTGGCTGTACATGAACTTTATTGTGAAATTTTTAGTTTCTATTTTTTTACCTTTTATTTTAAATTTTTTAAACTACCATCATATAATAATACAAAATAGAGCAAAGATCTTAAAAGTAATAATATTGTTACGTTGTTCGGTGAATTAAAATCGGCGTGGGTAAAACTCAACAATTTATTTCTTAATAACTCGAATTTACACCACTAACTATTACAGCGAAAATTATTCCGGCGCAACTTCTCTTGATTCAACTAGCTGAATAATGCCGTCCCCGAAAGTGGGCTCCATTTAAACCTATATTCCCTTCTCAATGTTTCCCAATCGAGGTCTTTCTGGAATCCATCGCGGCTTCCGTTTCCAAGCCTTCTCTTTAGCGAAGGACGCGTCGCCGGGCTGTAACAATATAATCTGTCGCTTAACTCAGCGGTGACTTAAAGTGGCAAAACCCAACTCTTAAACCTGATTAATTGGTTCAGTAGTTTTGGACTTTATTCGGCATAAACGATAGATGAAACCGGGAAACCTGCATTTTATTATTCTGCGAACTGCGAGTGCCAAGGAAACGTGAGTCTTTAAACAGGAAGGTGTTAGATTGCTCTGGAAACAAATTGTAGAATCCTCCCACTAGGTGTTTTCGTGCACGAGCTTTAAAAACTCGTGATAATTTTTTCACTCGATTATTATTGTTTGCAGTCGGTTTGTTTTTCACGTAACGAAAATACGTTTTTGGTAAAATAATTTTGTTTATCCTTATACTTCAGTGCAAAACAAAGCAAACGTCACACATACATTTGGACCCGACCCTGCTGTTGGCGTGTAGGCGTGCCAGTTCGTAGGCCATCAGAAACAGTTCTTGTTGGTCCGTGAAGATTTAAACTTCTCTTAATTATTTCACGCAGAGAAACTTATTTCCAATTTAAAACGAGTATGCATTGTTGAAATTCTAAGAAGGCGTCGAGCCATTTGATTCGAATCTAATCAGCAGCAGAAATGAATATTCATCGAGTTATTCCGTTTACTCGATCGTATAATTCGTCGGTTTTTCGACTTGCCATTTTCTATTTGGGATACGCACGGAGCGAGTTAGTTGCTTGGAAGTGCGCCAGTTTGCGCCCGATCAAACTTCCAATGTAATATATTCACTTTTTGTAGTGACGAAATTGGGAAATTACCAACTCGAAATCACTAAAAACTTTTCAAATCGAAAAAGTTATGCGAGCAAATTAGATAAAAATTCTCGGCCGAAAACGACCCAACCGCAACCTTAGAACTTCATTGTTGAGGTGATGTAATGGGCAAGAGCGGAAAGTGGGTTTCGCAAATCGATAGAGCTTTAGAATTTCCATTTCATCGGGAAGTGTGCTAAATATTTTCGCAAATTTTTCGTTTTTTACTTCGGTTTTTTCGTTCCACCGATGATACATTTATTTAGCGACTTTACCGTGATTTGTCTTGGTGAATTGCGTCCGTTTAACATTCCGAGGTTTTTAATGCCCCTTGGAAATGATTATAATCCGCAGGTGTGCCCCTTTCCAGTTTTTCGACACCATTGCGGGCACTTTGGAGGCTATTAGCGAGCATCGAAGCGTATAAATTGCCCCGACATACGAACACAATTACCACCAAGAATCGGCATGACCATCGCGTTCCAGCGTTTTTATTTAGTGATTTAGTGGAAGGCCCCTTTAATGCCATAATCATACAATGGATTGTTTTTACGTCTCGAGTGCTGCTCACGTCCTACAAGTCAGCAGAATAAAAGCGGAGCTTTTCCGCCAATACGCTCCGGAGTGACCGGAAGATGTCCTCCGGATTTCTCCCGCCTCACCTTCGGCCCCTTTAATTATGTCTCCGGTAATTAAAAGTTGTTTTTATCCCTAAAGCGACTTACTTTTAAATCATTAATTTGTTTCGGGCGATTTCATCCGGGGCCCTTTTCGTCGACGACTTTATTTCGTCGAATGAAAGATGTTAATTAGAGAGTCGTGTTGTTTGCTTTGTATTATCCTTTGCTCCAGGAGATTTTTACTTTTTTTCTAGTAATTAAGAAGAAAAATGCCGGGAAACGAGTTGCGCGACCATTCACCGATTAAACGCGATCCGGACAAAAAGATCAATCATCGCCGTGTCTTGCTGAAATATTTTTATTGCTTCCAAACTACTTGACGGATCATAAATTACGGCCGAAATTCGGTTTTTGTCCCGGGACTCGTAAGTGTAATAAAAACATGTGATTTATTGCGACCGAATTAAAATAATAAACAGGAATGGAAGGGCTTTTTCCTCGTTAATGCCATAAGCTGGAAAATTCGCCGGGATTATTCCAGTCAAAACTTCTAGGCTGACCCAATTTTGGGGATTTGAACTGTTCAAATTCGTACTTATTAATAATTTTAGTTGGAGAGCTTTATTCCAAATTAAAAGGTAATTAAATTTTAAACTGTCTAGGCTCTTAATTGGGATTAAATTGACTTGTGAAGCACGCTATTTGCCATTATTTATTACCTCAACTAATGAATGGAGGCATCCGAAAACTCAGCTGTGGAGTAGGTTGGAAAAACCTAATGAAAATTGCAAATTTTCGTATACGCAACAAGGTGGAGACCATTTTGAACATTTGTGGTGATTTATTGACCACTTGTGGCCAAAAATCTTGCCTATATCAGTTATATACCAAAAAAAAAAATTTTGTATTAGTGCAAATGTTTCCTCGTCACCCAAGAGGTAATTTGCTCGCCGCGTTGATCAATTGTTTCTTATGGTGGATCATCGCTATTACAGCCCTACACCCCATATAAACAAAAATAAAATTCTTTAAACTTCAGTACAGATAACAATAAAATAAAACTCTAACTTCAACACACTAAGAAAAACAACATATTATGATTTGAAGAAAAAAACATAAGACCTTTGTAAATTATAAATAAAAAAGAAATTTCTGTTAAAGCATAACCAACTAAACACTAGAGATGTTCTAAATTCCTGCCTTATGCATATAAGTAAGCTCGTAATATTTTCAAATTTTGATCATTTTTTGTAAAATTTAGTCATCAGTTTGGCAAATCATATACCTTATAGAAAAGAGAGGGTGGGTGGGCGGGGCTAGTAGCTGCTAAGATAAGACCGATTTTTGCAAATCACATACCCTCTAAGAAAAAAGGGGGTGGGTGGGCGGGGCTAATACCTGCTAAGATTAGACTGATTTTGGCAAATCATATACCCTCTAAGAAAACAGAGGGTGGGTGGGCGGAGCTAGTAGCTGCTAAGATAAGACCGATTTTGGCAAATCACATACCCTCTAAGAAAAGACAGGGTGGGTGGGCGGAGCTAATACCTGCTAAGATACGACTGATTTTGGCAAATGACATACCCTCTAAGAAAAGAGAAGGCGGGTGGGTGCGTCTAAATCCTGTTATGACTGATTTTGGCAAATGACAGATTCTCTAAGAAAGGAGAGGGTGGGTGAACGGGGCTAATACCTGCTAAGATAAGTTCGATTTTGGCAAATGGCATACCCTCTAAGAAAAGAGAGGGTGGGTGAGCGAGGCTAATACCTGCTAAGATAAGACTGATTTTGGCAAATGAGATACCTCATAAGAAAAGACAGGGTGGGTGGGTGGGGTTAGTACCAGTTAAAATAAGCCTGATTTTGGCAAACAATATACACTGCAAGAAAAGAGAGGGCGGGTGGGTGCGTCTAGAACCTGTTAAAACTGATTTTGGCATATGACATATTCTCTAAGAAAATAGAGGGCCGGCGGGTGGGGCTAGTACCTGCTAAGATAAGACTGATTTTAGCAAATAACGTATCCTCTAAGAAATTTAATTAAATTATTATAAGAAAAGACACTAGAGGCTCCGAAGCACTTTGTAATTCTTTACAGGATAACCTAGAACCTCAAAATTGTTTTACATTTTTCAAAGAAAAAACTAGGTCGCAAAATTAACTCAAAAAACAGATCAGGTCAGAATTTTCCAAAAAGTAGTACATCAAAGTCCCCCAAAATTGTTTTAAATAGTTTACAAAAAAAATCTCCATGGGCTTCTTAAATAATACACCAGGATACCCAAACACCGTGGCACTCAAGACTTTTTCATGTCAAAGAAAATTTATGTGAAATTTGTAAAAGTTATGACGTCATCAATAATTTGTTTAAATATGAAGATTGCATTATATGGTAAAACTTATTTTTGTGCATATGAAAAGGTAGTTTGATGTAGGTTTGATCTAAAAAAATTGAGAAAATTAATAACAAATAAAATAAACTTGTTTTTTGATAAATATTAAATAAACAGAACAATACATTGGAGTAAAAATTTATTCTATAGCAATTGGTCAAACTGTTCCCCATTCCCTATCTGATACAAACCCAGACGATGATAGACCTAATCGACGGAATTTTCAACGCTCTGGGGACTTATACGAGTCATTTCATGACGAATTCATGCTTTCAAGTCGTCTAAATTATCGGGTGTGTTCATGTAAACACCACTTTTTAATGTCCCCATAAAAAAATTAAGGGGTGTCAGATCCGAAGACCTAGGTGGCCATTCTATTAGTCCACGCGTTTCAGTCCACCCTCCATCAAATTGATTATCCAAAAAATCCCTTACATTTATACCATAATATAGATTATCTGGATCAAGAAACGTAACAATTAGATCCAGTGCGGTTATAAGATGATCTAAGCATCGGTTAAATTTCCCTGAAAAAAGTAGGGGCGAATAAATCTTCTGTTTGTTATTCCCACCCAAACACTAATTTTTGGGGACGTTAGGTGTGTGCCGAATATGGATTTATCCATTGCAAACTTATATACTTCCAACCTAGGTCTTCTGCGACTGTTTCAACGAGTGCTAGTGAAAATTTTTATCAATATTATAAATATGAAGCACCCCGGATGTTGAAAATCGGCCACTTCTTCCACTTGATACTTTAAAAAAACTGAGCCAGATTTTCAAGACCACCAAGAACGAGTCCATTTGTAAATTAAACCCTACCAGCTACCGTTTTAATTGCAACCCAAGTTCATTTACTGTCCGTTCAATGCCTTATAAGTTCCGACTACCAAATCACAATAACTCGAATCAATAACACCACCCATATAAAGCGAACGGAAAAACCCCCGCCATATACGCGAATTGCACCACGTTCGGAATTGCAATTAACTCCATAAAGTCGCGTTTACACACCCAACTAATCAAACTTTCTTAATTCCGGAGTGCAGCTCGATGAAAACAACTGCGAATTGGAAAGTTCGAGCACTGCGAGACGTAAAAAGTTGTGACGGCAGGTGTCCCTTGCCCTGCTCCCTTTTTTCCTCGTTTTTGACTGATTCAATAACGTCAGCCTTTTTGCAGCGTGCACGTGCTGCGGAACATCTTGATTGCATATAAATGCATTTGCGGTGGTCTGCACGAACTGTCGAACGCTTTTTCGGATTGTCCTTAGATAAAGATCTCGAAATCCACCTGTACCCACGACGGCAATAAATTTAATTGTTTTTGCGCGAGATCCAGGACGACTGGGGTTTGGAGGGTCGACGATCGGGAATTCGGTGCAATGGGGAGCTGAGGATCGGGATGGAGCATTGAGAGTGTAGTAGATACAGAGAGAGAGTGTTGGTGGTGGGTTTCGATGTGGTCGGGGTCTGGGTATTGCAGTTTTGAAATGAAAAGAATGCAAAAAGTTAATTCGTTCGATAGCGAGTTGGAGAAGTTTCAGATACCTGGGAGTTAAACGGGGGCGCTCTGAAGTCATAGAAAGTACTATTTAAAGGAACAACATGGAAAGGAATTTAATAAAGTAGCAGATAACACGATGATAAGTATTAAATTGAAGTTGTTATAACGTTATTACGTTTGTGCTGGTGTATTAAATAGTGAAACTCATTAAATTTAAGGTGCACTTTTCTCTTTTGTGTGCATTTATGCATACTAATTTTAAAATTATTTTGCTGTTTTTAAGTTTTTCTGAGTTGCACTATATACCTCTCATGTTGACAAATCTGTAACTATTTAATTAATTTCATCATCAGAACAAAGCGCTGAAATCAGCAAACAAGATAAGCTTGACTTAAACATAGAAATTTTATACCTCATTTTAAAATAGTAGAAGTTTTGCCACGTCAAGTATTAAATCTGATTCCTGTAATTCGGTGTTATGAATGGTGATATAAATATTTACGTCAGTTCTAAAGATCTTTGCAAAGTGAGTTGGAAAAGGATAACACAAGCATATACGTATAGTCGTAGAAATTTACTAGGACGTTCTACTACTTTTTAAGTCTATATTTCCCAAGCTTTACTTAAATATAGTTCTTATCTTATACCCTACGACCTAAAACCTTAATTTCAAACTATTTTATACCAACAGTAATCGCTATTATCTACTATACATATTATCTACTAGATGTCCCGTTTAACTTCCCAAAGTGGACAAAAACTTAACTTAGTAACGTACTTTCATCCGTTACGCTTCTAGGAGGTACGGGTACGTTTCTATAGGATGTTATCTAGCAAGCTGTATAAATTTTAATAATAATGAAAAAACTTTCAAAGTTTAAAAAATATATATTTGTAGTCACTGCTACACGTGTTTCGGTACACAGTACCGTCTTCAGGCAGAAGAGAAACTGGGGTTTTACAGAGCTATTCCTGGATTTATACCTGATTTAACAATGGTGTTTTCAAATTTATGTTAAGTAAGGGAGATTTGTTTATTTGTAAAGACAAGTCACCTAAGAAATCGAATTCTGGAGTTTACATGCTAAGTTGTGGTGACTGCCCCTTAGTATACATCGGACAAACAGGGAGAAAATTTGAGGAAAGGATAAAAGAACATAAATCAGCATTTGTCAACAAAAAATCAAATTCTACGTACGCGAACCACCTTATCCAAGAACAGCATAATTTCAACGACGAATTCAAAATTTTACACATAGAAAATAAAGGCGCAAAATTAAACGCGTTAGAATGTCTGGAAATAAATAGGTACAATAAATTAAATACACTAATGAACGACCAAACCGAAATAAACAAATCTCCCTTACTTAACATAAATTTGAAAACACCATTGTTAAATCAGGTATAAATTCAGGAATAGCTCTGTAAAACCCCAGTTTCTCTTCTGCCTGAAGACGGTACTGTGTACCGAAACACGTGTAGCAGTGACTACAAATATATATTTTTTAAACTCTGAAAGTTTTTTCATTATTATTAAAATTAATATGGAGTTTAAACACGTATCAGCCTCATCAATACAAACAAGCTGTATAAACGTCTCTTTAGTCACAAGGGGAGCGAATGTTTAAAAAACGAGTATCTAGAGAAGTTAATAAGCGTGTACATACTATGCATTTTCTACAACTTCGACTATAATTATTGAAACTTTGAAGTTTATTACCCTACAAAAAATAAAATACCGACATCACGAACACTGTAGTTGCATCTCGCAATTAGGGCGGTATACGATGTTCCATTTTAAAACAAATTAAACAGAAAACAAAACGTCAAAATTTACGAGCTGTCAATTTAGTTAGAAGCAACTCCAGACCGTGGCTAAAAACAATCTCTAGGAATGTTTCAAATTCTTAAAAAATAATACACCAGCGGATTCCGCGCTGATTTGAAATTTTGAAAAAATACTTTAGGGCCTTCAAAAAATGTTCAAGCTCTTAAAAAAAAATTGCTGAGAACTTCCAAGAATCTTTTAAGTTCTTAAACACAAAATATTATCAGACCCTAAAATTATTTTAAAAGCTAAAGCTTTTAAGATGCTTTCAGAAGAAAGAACACCAGAGGACCCCAAAATAATTTCAGATTCTTGGGCTTCAAGAATTGTTCCAGTTAAAAAAAAAACACAGGTCGGTAAGATGCCCAAAATCCAATTGAAATCTAAAAAAAATAACGTCTCGCAAAATTGTTTCAAATCCTTTCAAAAGGCAATCTTGGGAATCTTTCAAATACAGACGTATGTATAGGGAATATAGAAAGATATCGACACAGAAATCGAGAAATGGAAAAATTGATATAGATATAGACGGATATGGAAGGATATAAAACTATATAGACGGGTTTAGGAAGTTATAAACGGGAACTGGAACATATAGACGGACATAGAAGTATAGAATAGGATACAGAAAAATCGAAAATCAAAAAATCGGAAAAACCGGATATAGGGGATAAAGGCCCAATTCTGAATCAGACCTGTTAAAATTTAAAGGTTGTTAAAAAATAAACAGCCAATCAGATTTACGAATTTAACTCGTTACTATGGAAATTTGCAATTTAACACCCTTTAAATTTAACAACTTTGATTCAGAATTGCCCCTAAAGACAGATATGGTAAAATATACATCGATATAGAAGAATACAGACGGATGTAGAAAAATATAGACACAGAAATCGAGAAATCTAGGAATCAGAAGTCAAAAATCGAAATGTTCAAGTTTAAATAATGGTTTGTAGACTTTCCAAGAATTTTTAAAATTCTTAAAAACAAGTCTCTGGAAGCCTAGAAGATGCTTTACAATAAAAAAAAAAACACCATGCTACCTAGAATTTTTCCATATTCTTGAAAAAATACTGTCAGAAAACGGGAAGATGCCTTCAAATTTAAGGAAACACTTGGAATCCTAAAATTCTTTCAAAATCCTTCAAAGAACAAAACAGCAGAGGGATATATACATATCTATCAGAGACTACCAAGATGCCTTCAAATTAAAAGAAACACTAGGACCCGATTTATAGAAAGCGAAGTTAAAGTTAATTCGCGATTAACTTTTAACTGAGGTCCGTTGCGAGGCAACGCGCATATTTTAACCAATCACGGGCTCATATTCCACATTTTAATTTTCTGTTAAACTAATCGAGGATTAAATATTTAACTTGCTGTTCTATAAACCGGCCCTTAGAAACCCAAAATTCTTGACAATTTCAATAAAGCAGCATCTTTCAAAATTCTGTCAAATCCTTAAACAAAACCGCTGAGGGCCTTTGGAATCTTTCAAATTTCTGAAAACAATGCCAGGAACTTCCCAGATTTATTCTTAAAAAAAAAGAACACCAGGGCTTCCCAAGCGTCTTTCAAATTAAAAAACACTGTTGACCTCCAAGATACTATTAAATTCTTTAAAAGGAACCATTTGGAGTCCCTGAATTTCTTTCAAATTTTGAAAAAAAATCACATTGTTTTAAAATCTTCCAAAATTCTTCTCAAAAGAAACCACCATTGGCTCAGATGTTTTTAAATTAAAAAAAAAATCCCCTATTTTCTTTCAAATACTACCAAAAATGACTAGACGCCCCCAAGATTATATTTCATATTATTTCTACAACCAAGCATTAGGAATTTTTCAAATTCTTAAAAAATAACCAGGATCCTTAAAAAAAACCAACTGGGCCCTACAATAATTTTTCAAAAATACTACAGATGGGTTGCAAGAATTTTTCAAATTCTTAAGAGGCAGCAGTGCCCTATAAGATGCTTTCAAATTAAAATAACCACCACGATACCGCAGGATTTTTCCATATTCTTTCAAATTTAAAGAAACACTAGGGACCCCAAAAACGTTTTCAAACCGTCTCCAAAAAAAAAAAAAAATGGTAGGCGGCCTTCGGAATCTTTCGATTTCTTGAAAAAAGTGCCCGAGATGTCGTAGATTTTTTCATATTCTTAAAAAAAAAAACACTAATGGCCCCCAAGAAAATTTCAAACTCTTTAAAAAAACACAAGGATGACCACGAGAGACCCCCAAGATTCCTTCAAATTAGTTCTAAAAGCAAACACTAGAGGCCTTCCAGGAATCTTTCAAATTATTTAAAAAAATACCAGAAGCTCGAAGATTTTTTCAAATTTCTTGCAGTATTGCTAAATTTTCCACGTGGAGAGTAATATCCTCTTAATTGTGATATAGTAATGTTACAGTTTTAGTTATACTTATTTTATAACTTTAACGTACCGTGTGTTCAATATCAATGTAACTTTATTACTACCTACCATTACTCTTACTACTGTTTTTATGAGCTCTTTATACAGTAGGATGTTTATACTATTTTATACAAAAGTGATAAACGAGTTGTAACAGATGTAGGGGCGAAATGATATCTTCAGCTTAAATTATCGAAAAATGTCTACCATCAGTAACAGTCTGAGAATTGCAACCAATATCAGTCTACAGCTTCACTCACCCCCGAATGTAATTTTATAGTCCAGGTCCGTCTTTGTGATAATTATCATGGACCCTGACCTGACACGAAATTTTTCTATTATCATTAGTTAGAATCACCCTAACCTCACCCTTTGCTGAACAGTGACTTTAAGTCCTTCATAATAATTTATAGTATCTTCTTCTAAACTTTTGATATTCGATACATCAGCTGATATATTTAATATTATTTAAGTTTCCTTCAAAAAAATGTTAACAGCAATGTAAAAACAGAAGTATTACACTAGGAGGTGACAAGGATAGTGGAGCCTCAAATATAGTTTCACCCTTTTGAGAATGTGCTAAATATATACATGTGAGAGTCATAAGAACCAGATTGCTTGTTAAAAACTGGTTCAGAGTAAGACCCCCCTTAATCCAACAAGAAACCTAATTATGCTCATGTCTCTTAAATTAACTTACACAAAGCAGCTCTTCTCAATCCGAAACTCGTACTTCACTTCATTTCCAACCACTAAATCGGCATAATAAAACCCCCGACTCTGCTATAATAACCGCACAAAAAGGAACACCACTCGCACAACCTATCCGTGGCATTCAACTGACGATATTATTTACAAAGGAATCATACCCTTAAAGTATAAAATTACGTTACGCGCAATTTCCTCCACATAAATGTTAATTTAGTCGGCACACTTTTGCCGTAGAATGCCTCTTTTGTCGTCTGAATTTCCTAATAACGCAGCTTTGCTTTGCTCAAAGTTTTGACACCTCGTGTGGCATCCGAAGTACATAACGTCTCCCTAATTGTATTAATAAATGCCTAAAATTCCGGACCTTTGAAGCGTCTGCTTCTCGTAGTCCGGACTCTCTCCGGAGCTGTGTTTAGTTTCGTCTGGAGGAAGGTGTGTTTTGTGCCGCGTACACACATAAGTGAGACCTGTTGCTAGGGTGTAGTGCGGTCACTATGCTAATCCTGATTCCTTCACGGCAGGATGCGTTCGCGTGCCGCCGCTGCCGCCGCCGCCTGCGATGTTACGCCCGTCAGCCTTCCGGCTGCACCAAATTTATAACGGGAGGGGGAAAATTGTTAATATCTTGGGCTGGGGTGGAATCGGAAAGGACAAATGTAACGTCAAAACAGACGGTGGTAACAAGGGCTGAGTGCAACGAGTGCAATAAAACTTTTCGGAAAAAGTGGTTTCTACAGTCTGCTTAAAAGCATTTGTCTGTCGATCTCCTATTCCAATCTATGTGACCCCTGTTAAAGGTTATAATAATCTCCGAAACTATTGGCTTGATGATTGTTAAATTTTGACTGTATTTAAAACCAGTCTCGGTCCACAGTTTTCTCTATATTATACAGGGGAAGTTAAAAAAAAGCACACAGAATCCGAAACTACTTGGTGTAGATAAGCTCAAAAATTACCTAACCGATTACTTTGAAATTTTATGGGTATTTTATTTATCGGTATTAACCGAATTTGTTTAATGATGCCTATTTAAAATTGTGTCATTTTAATGTCTGTTTTCTGTTACTTCAGAGTTCCGTAGGTGTACGTAACGAAATATTACAGGAAACAGGAAATGTACATACACTTAAATATAAAAATCTGGAGGTATGTGTTGTGTAAAGAAGAGAGAAAGTCTAAATAATTATAGATTTTTTTTCACGAATGAATTGGAATGAGGTGAAAATATAGAAATAAGTGAAACGATTATGATGCAATATTTTCTTAAAAGGCGGAACGCTCTAAAACCTTTGATTCCGAGTTATCTACCCAAAACTTGATTCTGTAAACAACAGTGGATGCATTGATCGATTGAACATTGCCCTCAACCGTGAGATTCTAAATATTTACACAGACTTAAATCGACATAAGTTGGTACATTGTTGACTTACAATTTATAGGACAAAAATATTAAGTCGGAATCTATTTTCCTTTGACTGTAGTGCTTACACACGTTGCTGTGACTTCATCATAATAAGATTTTACACAATTACCAAATACGCTATTATTACTATAATATAATAATAATCCAGTTGGCAGATGACTAGTTTCGTTTTCTCGATGTTTTGTTTAAAATATCAAACAGTAGACCTTCCCTTTGCGTCTGTCGGTTTGTCGTGGATGATGAAACGTTTGAAATTTGTGTAATTATCTCCATCGAAACTTTTTAAATTTTTAAAATTTCCATAAATAAACTTTATTTTAAAAATACAAAATAATATGTTTCTATATCTCTAGTTTATCTGTCTCTGTTTTTAACCTTATGCATGTAAACTTGTTGTAGAGATGAGGGTGAACATTGACTGTTCTCTCTCAGTCACCTCAGCATGCTATGCGTATATTGCAAGTGAGTTTTTCTACAACAAAATGTTTATGTCATCATCAACATTTAAGCAAGAACAGCGGCATCAATTTGAATAGATGCAGTGTAATTGTAACAATATATATACTAAATTTTTCGGGAAAACGGGTGACCCGTTCTTGATTTGGTCAGTAAAATAGATTGCCTCATTCATTAAATCATTTTTTTGAGTCACCCTGTATAATTAATTCTAAAAAAAAATATGTGATTGATGAACTCCAAGTATAGACTGATCATATTTTAGACACGATTTACCGTAAAAAAATTGAGACGACGTCATCAATTTTTGGAGGAGATGCACGGATAAATTTTGATTAAGGATTTACTATTCTTACGATACCCTTAAAACGTTTAAATAAGATTCCATAGCATTCCATTCTGTAGTTCAAAGTTAAATTGCAAAATTCTGATTTTTTTCAAAAATTTGGATGTCTAGGGTAAAAGCTGAACACGGATTCATAAACCATAAGTGTATGAATACGTTATTTTATAAAATTTGACAACCATAATCTGTCTAACAAAATTTGACTGACACGCAGACAGACAGCATACAGACAGACGGAAACGGCATACCTACTTTTTCGTACTCTACGAGTCGTGCAAAGTTGAGAAAACATGAGAACCTGATGGGCTCGATTACAATAGTTCCTCAGTTTACGCTCGGGAAATAAAAATTCCATTTTGAAAAGTAAATTTTACCGTTGCTAATGAAACTTAGGAAAGGCTTTTTTTATTATAGTAGGAAACTAATACTTACTGATTTAGTACTTAGTTCCCGAACAATGATAAATAAAATAGAAAATGATTAACGTCATTGCAAAATTTATTATAAGTAAATCAATAGATATTTTTTTATTTACAAAAAAATGGCACAAGCAAATACAGGGTGATCAAAAAATGCCCCACTAACGGTATAAGTCTAAGTTCTAGAAAAATTATAAAAAAATCTGCTATCCTACTTAAATTTGATGCTCACTTACAAAAATAAAATAAGTACGATTTAGACAGACAGACTGAAAAAAGGTGCAAAATTAGTCACTGTTGTCAAATTCATTCAGAACATTAGGTAAGTTTTTTGTGGCAATGGATAAGGACAAGATTCCTTCAAAATTGTTTTGAATAAAGAAAGTCCGATCGATTTCATGTACCTAGCAATAAGCAGAAAATTAAAATAAAAGAAAAGTTAAATTTTGAAATTTAAATTATTTTTTCTTTGCTAAATAAATAGTCCTCAACAACGTGTCATGGATTTAGGGCGCCATTTTGTATCACTCCGTTTATTTATGTTTTGGAAAAATACAGCTTTTGTTTTAGAAACATATCGTTACGTTTTACAGGTGATTAAAATCGGCGTGGGTAAAACTCAACCATTTATTTCTTAGTAATTCGGATTTAAACGACTAATTCCAGAGCGACTATGTACAAAATAATTCCGGCGCACCATTCACTGGGTTTTCTCGACACTAGTTGGACTCGACTTGTTAACTGAATTCAGCTCTCATTGTCTGGACTACACAAACTGCTCCCAACGGTGGTTTCTTTTTAAATAGCCGCACAGTTCTTCTAGAAGATCTCCGTCACCACTTCTAAGCTTATTCTGGAACACCCGTCGCGACATCCGCTTCCAGGCTCTTCTCCGGCTGCCGTCACGGACAATGAGTCATCGTCGCGGTTTATACTAGAACTCATAGGCGTCGTACCGGGGCAGCGTATGGGTTTATTTCGTAACAATATGTATGTTATATGGAGAATGATATTTTTACATAAATTACATCTAAAAGTTGATTCTGCACATTTTATGTTTTATGATATTAAAGTCAAAGATAGTATTGTCTTCATACAATTTTCATATGATAAATAAAATGTATCCATTTAGTTTTTACATATTCATTAAAAATAGTTCTAAAGCACACTTTCGACAAACTTTTATTAAATAAAAATTTAAATATTTTTTGGACTACCTTAAGCATAAGTATACTTCAGTTTAAAAGTAAATGAATATAATTATGAAACTAGTACGCTTCTATGTATGGTACATATATTAATAATAATTTTATGATATCCAAGACACAGCATCTTTTGTATGAAACTATATTATACCTTTGAACTTTAGTTTAAAAATGAGGGATTTGTATTTTCAAACCCGGATTTACTTCACAATTTCTAAAGTTGTTTATAACATATAACATAACATGGTTGTTCTAGAACACATGTGATAAATTATTTATGCGAGTAAAAAATATTTGTTGACTACTGGTTCTTACTGGAAAATGGCTTTTAGGCAAGCTGCTTCCAGATAACCAACTTTTGCTTGAAATATATTAAAAATTCATTTTAATGACGAAATCGACAGAAATCACACACTAACATGAGTAAAGATAATTTTTCTTTAAATAAATACAAAGTTCCATCAATTCTGCCTAGGCTGCAAAAGTTTTTGCTGCCGACCAAACAACCAATGAAATCGACCAATCATCATACAGAATCATGAATAACCTGTCAATAATTAAAATAATTTATAATTTGGTGAATTCGATGAAAGTGTTGTTATGATTGACATTTTATAATTAATTACAGTCATATTTTTGATCAATTGGCTCGTGACATGACATAAGTTGAAAATATCGTGAAAAAAGTGAGGGTATAAAAGGTAACAACATTTAAAATACTGTAAATAATTATATTTGTAGGAATTAGGTACGTGAGGGAATCAAGGCTATTTTTGAACAGTTGTGCTGGAACTGGTTGTCCTTTCATGACTCATTTAGACTTTTTGTTTCCACCGTTGCCATGGAAACCGCGCCTCCAGTCGCTGTATTTGGCTGGAATCGGGTCACATTTGAAACAGTGACCGTTAGCAGTAATTCAATTACGGGAACTCATTTTCATTCTGCGGGAGTGAAATTGTTTGATTTTAAATAAAAATAATGCATTTAGTTGAATATTTAATAAAAAATCGTCTTCTGTCTTACGACGATAAAATTGTAGTGAAAAATTTAGAGAGAGCCGCCCCCGATTTATTAATAAAAAAAAGTGTTCATGGCAAAACCAGAGACGTAAATATTTTAATAGACATAACACGTATGATAAATTTGATAAATTTTTGTGGAATTGCGGTTGTGAAAAAAATTAATTGTTTTGTTTTGTTTGTCTCCTCAATAATGAATTAAAACTAAAGGTATGTGGACAAATACTTTTTTATTTTTGTTGAATGTATTTTTGTTTTATTTTCGTCACCCAATTTCGCCTATTAATTGGTTTACATATAACAGCCTGTTTAATTTCTTCATATTTAACTCATCATTCAAATTGTGTCCCCCGTTTCAAAAGGTTACGAGCCGCCGCTGATTTCAAATAGCTGGAATTGGAATATTAAACAAAAAGAAAAGCACTTTCGATTAGTAAATATTAAAGCAAAAGTGAAAAGCTGTATGGACTCTGAAAGAAAAAATCAGGAGGTTATAAAGAATAACCATAATGGCTCCACTTTTTCTGCCTAGGCTGTTTTTGTATTTTTTCTGCTGCTGATGAACAGTAATTGATTTTTATAATATTTTTTTTATGTTTCCACATTTTCACGTCCAATAAATTGGACCGAATTTGACGTTTAAAGAAAAAATGCAGTTGCTCATCTGTAATTACTGGCCGTCCAATCTACAGATTTTCCAAGACAAATCTCACTTTTACTCCTAGTAAAACAAGTTTTTTCTTGTTAGGTAATAAAATGCATCAAATATGCAATTATCTTGGGATTTAACGTCACCAATGTGGATTGACTGTAAGAGTACAAATAATATGTAATATTATCTTTAGTTTTAATGTAAAAAGTGTCACTGTTTTGCTTATTTCAGGCAGACTTTAGTTTTTATTTAACCAATTTACCTTTTAATCCATTAATTTGCACATGGTGGACCGTAAATATGATCGTTAAAAGGATACTGAATGTAAGCATCGGTGGTTCAGTGGTAGAATGCTCGCCTGCCACGCGGGCGGCCCGGGTTCGATTCCCGGCCGATGCACACTTTTTTTTGCCGGAACTAGCATTTTCCTTTGCGAATAAAATGTCAACATCAACGACATCGGCAAATAAAAATAAAAGTGCATCCCCATTTCCTGAATTATCCCCATCTGGCGGAAACTTGACGTAATAAAGCCCGTCATTACCCTGTTGGCAGCGACGTTAATGCTCCTCTCATGAAGTTACCATTTATCAGTGCCTTTCCGCTTACAATTGTCACTCGCAGACTATGTTTCCGGGTATTACTAACTTGTATCCGCTGTTTCGTCGAGCCCTCGATGCTTTGAGGTCGAGTGCTTCGGTGCTTTATTTGTCGACTTTCAAGTCGAATCTTTGAAATTCGAACTGGAAGATGGCCGCCTTTACGGACGCACAGTTGCATTTAATTGAAACGAGAAGCAGTTTTGCTTCTTTTGCCAGCCGGAATCTTTGACAGAAAATTTCACAAACTGTTATGATGATCTTCGGTGGCCTTTGAAAGCAGTCCGATAGACTCGATTGTCTAGTAATAATGTAGACTTTGTAGGAGCAGTTTCATTGTCTTTGTTTTTTGAGGGTTGTTCTAGTTTTGTTATTTGATTTATTGAGGCGCTGCAGTGCTGAGGAACGCTTTGTATTTGTGTTAGGTGGAAAGAGATGTTTTAGTTTTACTGTTTTGTTGGGTTAGTGTCTTGATATTAATTAAATTTCTCTGCTCGGGTGGGTTTTATTTTGATATCTTCATCCACCAATCAACTGGAAAAACTGTTAACATCAAAAGTAATATAGTGACATGTGAGTTTTTAAGGCTTACCCTATTTATGATATACTTGACATCCGAATTTAGTCTTTGAAATCATGTCCTCAATCCAAGGATAAAGTAGGGTTAAATGAAAAATCCGAAATTAATCGTAAATATTATACATATTTATCATTTGATTCAAAGAGACGACCACTCTCAGATCCTGTAATTTCGAAAACTTAAATAACATCTATCATGCCTGTGGAAATCAAATACACGAAAGACAATCCAAGCTGTTTATATTTCTTTTAGAGATCAAATATACAGGGTTCGCCAATGTTCTCCTCGATATTTTTATAAATTATTATTTTCAGCCCTACAATGTGGTCTGTTTTTGAGACGCAACTTACAACTTATATTTTTTTAATTGAAGACGTTAATTTCCAGATGTCCTGGTTTTACGAACTTATTTCATTTAATTAACATTTAATAATTCCAGTTTTCATGAAATTTTCTAGTGATGCAAAAGTTCACAAAAAGTCCCAATAGAGTTATTATTATTATTGAAATATCTGTTATAATATATATTTTACCGATATTTAAAAAAAAATAGCTACCGTGTTCTTATGCCAATGAAATTGAACCTTAATATAAAGAGTGTTCACAAAAAAATCAAATATAATTCTCAAATATATCTCAGATTTTGACGTAGAACATCCTGTGTGGTATTATTGGATTTAAGATTCTATTATTCTTTTGCTTTATTGTTAAAATTTGTAGGTACTTAAAATTGACAGATTCTCTGATTTTTATTTTTTTTTAATATCGAGAAATCAGAATAAGATGCAGTACTAAAATACAAGATGTCCTATTTGAAAATACGAGGTGTAAAAGTTTGAAAATCACAATTTGGTTTTTTATAAACGCTTGATGCCCCAGATAAAAGTTCGTGGCCTAATATCTTAAGAATGGATAGAGGTGTTGAAATTCTGTAAACGGCCATTGCTTTTTGCTTGACTTGATATATATTTTGTAATAGATTTTGATAGCTACGAGTTTGCCATCGACTAGGCCCTTTATTACTGGTCCAATTTTCATAATAAATGTTTTGTACAATTAAAAAATTGAACCATTTTCGACAAATAACAAAGAAATATTGTAGTGATCCAAAATTCCTGACGGTAAAAGTTACTAGTAGTAATGTGATTGTGTTTTCACAGCTGTTTCGATGACAACTAGATACATCTCTTGATTTAGATAATTTGATAATCTATATTTTAATTTGCCGAGCGTAAGGAAGCATTGTAATCAAGTCTGTCGGGCGACTAACCATTTTCCTATTTTTTCGAGACCAAAAAAGAGGTCTCCTGTTTCCGCCTGTCTATTCGTCTCTCGTCTGTGTCAATTTTAATTAGACACATAATTTTCGGCTCAAATATTGTCAAATTTTGTATGTCTATTAGGAATATCGTGTAGATGGTAGTAAATCGCTAATCAAAATATATCTAATCCCACCATTCCCACCAAAAATATAATGATCTCATCTCCAATTGTAATCGTAAATAGTATTTAAATTTTATGAAGTACGTATTACCCTAGACGTTCGGATTTTTTGAAAAAAAATTGGAATTTAACTTTGTAAATGTACCACCGAATGCTCTGAAATTTTGCAGACGTTTTAAGGTTCTCGTAAGCACGCTAGCTATAATTTTTCCAGAAAAATAATTTTTAACTTTATAGAATAACATACTCCTGTGTGTGTAATTTATGAATCCGTGTTGAGTTCTTACCCTAGTCACTAATTTTTTAGGACAAAATCGAAAATTGTACAATTTAACTTCGAAAATGCAAAACGTTCCAGGTTATCAAAATTTGTCCATTTATGGCCCTCCAAATATGACGTCATCTTAGAATTTGCCTAATAAATACTCAAATTTATGACGAAGGACGAAAAGGACGAAGAACGAAAAGGACGAAGGACGAAGGACGAAAAGGATGAAGGACGAAAAGGAAAATAAGCACGAAGGACGAAAAGGACGAAGGACGAAAGACGAAGGACGAAAAGGACGAAGGATGAAGGACGAAAAGGACGAAGGATGAAGGACGAAAACGACGAAGGACGAAAAGGACGAAATACAAACGACGAAGGACGAAAATGACGAAGGACGAAAACGACGAAGGACGAAGGACGAAAAAGACGAATGATGAAAAAAAAGATGAAGGAAGAAAAGGAGGAAGGACGAAAAGGACGAACAGGACGAAAAGGACGAAGGATGAAAAGGATGAAGGACAAAAAGGACGAAGGGCGAAAAGGACAAAAATGACGAAAACGACGATGGACAAAAGGACGAAGGATGAAGGATGGAAAAGGATGAAGGATGAACAGGACGAAGGACAAATGACGAAGGACGAATGACGAATAACGAAAGACGAAAGACGAAGGACGAAGGACGAAAAGGACGAAAACAACGAAGGACGAAAATGATGAATTACAAAGGGCGAAGGACGAAAAGGAGGAAGGACGAAGGACGAAAAGGACGAAGGACAAAGAACGAAAAGGACAAAGGACGAAAAGGACTAAGGACAAAAGGACGAAATACAAAGGATGAAAAGGACGAAGGACGAAGGATGGAAAAGGATAAAGGATGAACAGGACGAAGGACGAATGACGAAGGACGAGTGACGAATAGTGGAAGACGAAAGACGAAGGACGAAGGACGAAAAACGAAGGACGAAGGACGAAAAGGACGAAAACAACGAAGGACCGAATTGATGAATTACAAAGGGCGAAGGACGAAAAGAATGAAGGACGAAGGACGAAAAGGACGAAGGACAAAGAACGAAAAGGACAAAGGACGAAAAGAACGAAGGACGATGTTCGAAGGACGAAAAGGACGAAGGACGGAAAGACGAAGAACGAAAAGGACGAAGAACGAAAAGGACGAAGAACGAAAAGGATGAAAAGGACGAAGGACGAACGACGAAAGACGAAGGACGAAGGGCGAAGGACGAAGGACGAAGAGCGAAGGACGAAGGATAAAGCATTAAAGACGAAGGATGAAGGACTAAGGATGAAGAACGAAGGAAGAAGGACGAAGGATGAAGAGCGAAGGAAGAAGGACGAAGGACGAAAAGAACGAAATACGAAAAGGACGAAGGACGAAGGACGAAAAGGACGAAGGACGAAAAGGACGAAGGACGAAAAGGACGAAGGACGAAAATAGCGAACAGGACGAAAAGGACGAAGAATGTAAACGATGAAGGACAAAAAGGACGAAGGGCGAAAAGGACGAAAATGACGAAAACGAGGAAGGACAAATGGGCGAAATACAAAGGACGAAAAGGACGAAGGACGAAGGAGGGAAAAGGATTAACGATGAACAGGACGAAGGACGAATTCGTTAAATTTATGAGTATTTATGCTACCGATTCCGTTTTTTTTGTAAGTACTAAGTTTAAGTAAGTACTAAGAAATTGATATTGAAAACACATTTTTGCGGTTGGTTATCTGCTTTAAATATATTTCAAATTGTGCGCACTTGTGCGGATTGCGCTCCCTGGGAACTTATTGTCACAGAACAAAAAAGACCGCAAAATCAATTTTTGTAATTTTTCAAGGAAGCATTGAAACCGGATTTGTTGAACTGTTTTACGGTTGACACTAATGCAACATATATAAGTGGATTACATATTTGTAATCATAATTTAATAATAATCTATCAAAATACATTAAAAAATATATGTGTTGGTAATTTGATATTAAAAAAAAAATTAAATCGCGAGGCTGACGCCTTATCTGCACGATATTTGCAAGCTCCTTCTTTAAACTAAAAACAATATCGTTTACCGTCTTCCAATATCTCTGTCCGTTCTCAAGATAAAAGCTGCGGAATGGACTTGTACTACAAAAAAATTACCCTACTGCGATCTTTTTTATGAATATTTATCAGACTTGGCGTCGATGTAATGAAATTTAAAAAATGAAATATGCTTGTGAGGAGGAAGAAGTGGCCAATTAGCACATCTTGAAATATACAAAGTTTTATTTAAAATAAAATTGAGAAACAGAAACCACTTGATAGAACTGGCAATTAATTTAGTTAATAATATTGCATCACTGCTAAAAGAACTGCACTATAGCTTTGATCTTTGACTTTTCCAGTAATTAATTAATGATATAGAGGTAGTCTTTTATCAACTCACCCTGTAAATTTAAAAATATAGACAGAAATTCAGTTTTGACACAAGTTTCAATTCGCCTTCAAATTTTTCTCCCGGTGAGAAAAGAAAGACAGTGGGAGGAACCGCAGGTGGGGTATCGATTAGACTTCGTACGGCAGATTTGTCGGGTTATAGACTTTTTCTTCTCAATAGTATTAGATCTGTTTTGATTGAATCTATTCTCGTTGTTTTTGTAATCAGCGGCGTTCGTTCGATAACTTCATCTAAAAGTTACAATATTCTTATGCCACTAAGTCACCATCCAACTTCCGAACATTGAGCTTTAGAAAATTAATATCTCAACAAGCGATTTTATATTTGGAGTCTTCCCAAGGCTGGAATTATAAATTAAAATGTTAAAGTAACGTTGCTTCTTATCATGTGATTAACTGGTTGCTGCAAAAAAAAATGAAATTTCCAAACACACACAAAAGTTGAATTATTTGTGTACTAATATGAAATGGAGCTAACTACAACGTTATTTTTAAAATTGAAACTAATTGTTACATTCCCAGTTGTTTTAATTAAAGGAACCTCATGCTAGTTTGTTTAGATGGATATGTAATCTCAATAATGTTATTAGTTATTGTGTATCTAGCTGTTGGCAGATGAATTTTAATTAAAGGTCATTATGGCTGTTGGCTATTATAAATAACTGATTTTCGTGCAACATGTAATTAAAACAGCAAAAATACGTTTGTGTCATTTCAAACGAAAATTTATATTTTTAAACAAAATTAATTAGCAGCAGAACTTTGTATTATCAATATGAAACATGAAATTTTCATAATAATAGAACAGGGTTTTTTGGTCCTGCATTTTATTATTATTATATTTGAAACTGGTCATTTCATGACTAAAAGTATGTTTTTTGTTGAAAATTAGTATTGGAATTTTTACTAAATGTAATTAATTAATTTTGTTGTTAATTAAATTAATTAGTTTCATTTTACTGTTTGTAATAGTATTTTAATTAAGTAGTAACATACAAGATCATTTTCTTAAAGCTGGTTATAAACTTTTAAAGACTCGACGTAATACCAACTTTCAAATTACGTTTTTTATCGCTACAATAACATAATTTAATGAGTTCATGCAGCTCTAAATTGTCTCATAAAAAAGTATTTCCATAAAAATATTAAAAATCTAGCTCTCTAATTGCAAAAAAAGTTATAATTTTTATTACTCTGGTCTTTATATCGACAGTTCAAAGCAAACGTATCATATAAAAGGGCTCAGATCACTGACGCATTCACTTAATAATTGGCTCAAAAAAAAAATATTAGCAATTTTGTTAATAACCAAAACAGGTATGGGTTAAATTTGCTTATGAATGGAGGTAGAACACAAACAATGCCTGAAAGTATTGACGGAGATCTAGCCAATAAAAAAGGAACCCATTTTCTCTTCCGCATCTCTCGGAAGGAATTCTGTTGTTTTAAAAAACTGCGAAAACTTGGCGAAAATACAAATGTATGAGAAAAACATTACAACCTCGTTAACAGAAACTAATTTAAGTTGTTCCGCGCAAGTTCCGAAAAAATAAGCACTAAACAAACGGTTTTATGGCGTCCTTCGTATTTGCCTCGGCAAACAAAAATAAATAGAAACGGCAACGGTAATAACCAAAAATAACAGAAACAAACTCGAGTTGGCAGAGTTATCGTCCGGAATCACACACTCGTGCGTGTCAAACAAAGCAAACTAATTTTTCATCTTTTTCAGTGCACCTACATTTTCGCAATTTATCTTTTTTTGGCGATAGGGCGTAAATTAGTTCCACCACAAACAGAAACTTTTCCCTCGTCATTCAGCCGGGAGGAGTAAACTTGTAAAGAAGCTAATTGAAAATCGAATGCGGCCGATATTGTTCGAGGGAGCTTTCGGATGCCTCAAAGTTTCAAATTAAAATGAGAGAACTTTTTCGAATTTATATTCTTTTAATATTCCGCCGATGTATTGTTCTGATGACAGCAATTCACAAACAGAACTGCTTTTATCGGATCGGTCGGAATGGGGTGTGGATATTACACCGAGTGCTGCACTTGTGACGCTTTGCGAAAACTCAAAGAGTAGGAAACTTAAATGACTAATTTCCAAACTAGTTCCCTTTGAGCTGAGAGGGACAAAAGCTGCTGCGGACACTGGAAAGGCCTTTGATTCTCCCGGATAATCGTGTCTGCGACATGTCAAAAGTATAAAACGTCGTCGTCGATGATTGAAATTATTATCTTTAACGATTTCTCTTCGCAACTAAAATTTAAGAAAGCTCTTCTCTTACGTTTTTTTTTTGAAATGTTGGAATTAGATTTATTATTTATTTATCATAGGAAAAAGGAAAACGTTGTTATACCTCCCGTAGCGAGTCCTCTTAAAAAGTATTTACTTAGTAGGATGACAGGCGATGGACAGTTAGACGGAAACGGTTTTCTAGAAGCTATGAAACGTCAGTCATTCCTCAAATTGACCCTATTAAATACTTCTCTGGGGCACGCTTGAAAAGTATGTAAGAGGTGCTTTGGAAGATTATTTTCAGTTAGTAAACAAGGTGCTTGAAACACATTTTCAGCTGTAACTTTAGATATTTTTCGGAGGAGTGTAAAATGAAGTGAGGAGTCCCATTTTGGTGGATTTCGTTGTTGATTAAATTACAAATTCGTTGTGTCAGCCCGATAAAACTGTGTTTTTGGAATAATTCCGCATCGTTTGGATAGTAATTTATGTAAATATTAAATGTTGTTTTATGAATTCGATTTTTTAAATATTTGTGTTTGTTTAAATGTGACCAGTTTGTTAATGCCAGTAATTTTCAGCGTATATGCATTCGTTATCCTGTTCCAAAAAGTGTCATTAATCATCCTGATGGTACAATTTCGCAGTTTTCTCTCATTTAAAACATTGCAACAACAACAATCAAACAGTCCATAACCAGCACTGATAAGCTCGTTTTTTTGGCCGCGACAGGTGCGTATCATCCAATTTTTCACATGTGACAAAAAACGCTAAATTCGTTTACCGTCACGCAAAATTAAACCGTTACGAGTTAATCTCTGGACAAACATGAAAGGGACTTTTTTCTATTAATCTCTTCGCACACGTCGCCAACTTTCGATTAACGACTCTCCGCTGCTCCGAGAACCATTCATTTCGTTAGTCTAGATTGATTTCGTGAACCTCTCCTGCTTTGTAATGTATTCATGTAAAAACCCCACGCGGCTTTTATACGACACCACGCCGAAGTAATTTATTTTTCAATCGAATTAGACACAAACAAAACTTCATATCCTGTTACAGCGGCAGTCTGCTTAACGAGATGCTCTCTCGAGCTCATTGTTCGTTCCGTAATTATATTTACACGTTTTCTTTGAATGAGGCAGCGATCTTTGATAAAATGTTTAATTTTTCAGAGCATCGCGAGCGCGCTCTCATCAGTGGATTTGCTTTTTCAGCGTTTTTGCTGCCGGGACATGGGCTGAAGGGTGTTTTGTGCGTGCGAGAATGGGTTGCAAAAAAATTCGTTAAAGTTTTCTCGGTTGGAGGTAATTATTTATCCCGTAAATTGACTGTCTACGCGAGCTTTCGCCTGGCAACAAAGAAAGGAGTCGAAAAATAATATTGCTCCGGTGATGGTAGAGTTTGGAGATATCGTCGCTAGGGAGCCACGAGACAAACTTTGGAACGACAAGAACGACAAAACATTAAATTCAATATTTCAAAAGCTGAGGGGGTAAGATCATATGCGACGCGGAAATTCGCGAGGCGGAGTTTTGTTCGATTTATCGTCAAACTCAACTTGCACAACAAGAAAACAATAGTTACTTGAAAAATTTACTTGTGGCAATTACAATATTTGAATTGTTATTAATTCAGTTCGGTTTCTAAGTTGGTAGTAATTTTGGGTGCGGTTTCATAATTTGTTGAATACAAAATAATTCCGGCGCAACTTGATTGAATTCATTCACTGGACTCGACTCGCTGACTGAATGATCCTCTGGTTCGACGGTGGCCTCCATACATTCTTCTGGATGGCTCGCGATCGCCGCTTCGAGGTTTTTCTGGACCCCACAATCGAGACTTCTGATAACTCGCTCCAGACTTGTCTGTATGCGAACGCTACCCGGCCGCTGTCACGGATGATGAGTCACCCATCATCGCCGCATATACTAGAAAACCCATAGGCGTCGTACCGGGCGGCATATGGGTTTATTTTATAGCAATATAAAGGGTTTGTTAGTTAATCTGGAAGTTGTTTGTGGTAAATTTATTACTATCAAATATCGAACCGTTTTACAAAATGTTGAAAGATAAAAGACGAAATTTAGTGATGACTTTTTGTGAATGAAAAAGATGTGGAATGATCAATTATATCCAACAAGCCCAATTACGTACCGCTCTCGCATGTGACATTAGTGTTTGCACTTTCGAAAGATTTGTAAAATTTTTTCAGGAACTATATTACAACTATATTAGAGGCCGCCAAATAGTGAACACTGAATTGGTTGTTGGAAGCCACCAATAAACCGCCTTGGATTGTGGTAATAATCGTGACCCGTCAAAATACCCCGTCAAAAAAAGCCCCGACAAAATATTTACATAAATGTTTAAAACTTGTTTATTTAAGCCAATAGTAAGGCCAGGTCAAGTCATATCAGGTCAGGTCAGGTCAGGTCAGGTTAGGTCAGGTTAGGTCAGGTTAGGTCAGGTTAGTTCAGATCAGGTCAGGTCAGATCAGTTCAGGTCAGGTCAGATCAGTTCAGGTCAGGTCAGGTCAAGTCAGATCCTAATTAAGTAGTAATGTTTTTATGCATATGTTACAGCTAATATCCGAAATCCGTTATTATGCATAATAACTAGACATTTTAGGAATTATGCGTAATAACTAAACTTATCAGTTATTATGCATAATAACCGGAAACATTAGGAATTATGCGTAATAACTGAAATTTTCAGTTATTATGCATAATAACGGAAACCTTTAGGTAATATTGATAATAACTAATAGAGGAACAGGAATTATGCATAATATTGTCCAAAAAGCTACCCACCCTGCCTCGCTTTCCCCTACATATCACATGTACAGTTGATGTAAAAAAAAAAGGGACAAATTACAGTCCCATTGCTTTTCATTGATCTATGAGAACCTGAATTGCTCATCTTGTCCCGTTTTTTTTAAATCAGCTGGACATGTTATAGACCAGTGCCGAAGCCTTCGAAAATGGTAAAAAGTGAAAAAAAATTAGAACAGGATGATACACATTGGAAAAGGAAGAAAATATAACAAAAATAAAGGGAAAAATAATTCACAGGCGATCTGAGGTCCGGAAGGGGAAGAGGGTGAGCTTTTAAGGGTAGAAAACGGTTTATCACGATTTTCGGCAAAACTACAAGTCCTATCGCAAAAAGTTTAATGGCAAAATTGTAGGGAATAAAAAGATCTATAACTTTTGAATTTACACTTTCTTTACATAACCTCAAAATTTATGCGAAAAATGCAAATAACCGAGTTTTTGGTTTTTTGTTTTTATCTCCCACAAAAAATAATTTTTTAACGAAATGTTTTTCCCACAAAAAATATTTTTTTTTACACCTTCAGAAAGTAGAGATTTCAGCGAACAAAAGGCATACCGATTTTTTAAAAAAGCAAATATTTTGACGTGAGAATTTTCGATTGAAAAAATTAGGGTGGTTTTTCGATATTAATTCAAAATAAGGGGGAAAAACAAATATTTTAAATCAAAAAAATTACAGCGAGTTTGAGACATAAATAGGTAAGTTTTCAACAAATTTCGTGAAAAAGAAAACTTTTTTGTGGGAGATAAAAATAAAAAACCAAAAACTCGGTTATTTGC
Organism: Zophobas morio; assembly: GCF_036711695.1. Taxonomy (NCBI): domain Eukaryota; kingdom Metazoa; phylum Arthropoda; class Insecta; order Coleoptera; family Tenebrionidae; genus Zophobas; species Zophobas morio. The sequence continues at coordinate 11,617,734 of NW_026972136.1, read as the reverse complement.
ATTTTTCGCATAAATTTTGAGGTTATGTAAATAAAATGTAAATACAACAGTTATAGATCTTTTTATTACCTACAACTTTGCTCTTAAACTTTTTGCACTAGGACTTGTAGTTTTGCCGAAAATCGTGATAAACCGTTTTCTACACTTAAAACCTCACCCTCTTCTCCTTCCGGACCTCAGATCGCCCGTAAATTATTTTTCCCTTTATTTTTGTTATATTTTCTTCCTTTTCCAATGGGTATCATCCTGTTCTAACTTTTTTTCACTTTTTACCATTTTCAAAGACTTCGGCACTGGTCTATAACATGTCCAGCTGATTTCAAAAAAACGGGACAAGATGAGCAATTCAGGTTCTCATAGATCAATAAAAAGCAATGGGAATATGACGTTTATATAACTGTAATTTGTCCCTTTTTTTTTTAAATCAACTGTACATGTGATATGTAGGGGAAAACGAAGCAGGGTGGATAGCTTTTTGGAAAATTCCTGTCCCTCTGTTAGTTATTATCAATATTACCTAAACGTTTCCGTTATTATGCATAATAACTGAAAATTTCAGTTATTACGCATAATTCCTAATGTTTCCGGTTATTATGCATACTAACTGACAAGTTTAGTTATTATGCATAATTCCTAAAATATCTAGTTATTATGCATAATAACGTATTTCGGATATTAGCTGTAACACATACATTATACGTTTTTATATAAAAAACGACAGTACTACGAGTTAACCAACAACTGTGTGCATTTTACGCATTTTCAAAGGAGTTAATTTTGGTTCAGAAATTAGATAGCCTATGCAGATATGACATGTTTTCTGATACGAATTCCTTTTCATTAATAAACGATTTCAATTTCAGTTCAGTGTTGTAAAGGGATTAAAAAACTAAAATTTCCATTGAAGAAACAAACCACTCTAAGAAAATCCATCAAACACCTTGGTACATATTTATTGTGTGCGATATTTTTGTTCACTCGTGGAGATTTTTAGATCTGGGGCTATTTTGACGGAGATAGTTTGTCGTGAAACTATTTGGTCGAAGCCATTTTGTCGGTAGCTATTTTGTCGGGGTAGTCTCCTCTCCCATTGCTTGTTTGAAAGGAAAAATGTTTTATTTTAGGAATTACATATACACGAAGATATTGTGTGATAGAACTCCGGTGAAGGTGACGCTCTGTAGTTTCGCCTATATCGCGTAGGGGTGGCGTACCTCGGTGCCAAGCTTTTTACCGACTAGTGTCGCTGAAAACACAGTTAGGTTTATGCGATCAGCTTCACGCCATCGGGGGTGGTGTCTTCGGTCGCGAGCGGCGGTACTAGGGCGCTAGCTTCCTCTCCAGGGAGGGAGCACCGGGGATGCTCTAAAGTCGGAGACATGGATTTCCAGGTGGTTTGGTGTGTGCCCGCGGAAACAAGAATTAAAACAGAGGACAATTAACAATAATCTGATTTTTATTTCCTGCTACCAGCTACAAGGCTAACATAATTTTAAATCAAATTACAAATGGGTTTAATAAAACAACTGGATGGCGACTTCTTTCAGGACTTGCTCCTCCTAGTCCTGGAAGCGGCGACCCTGGAACGAGAAATTGCGCGGAGACGGTACGGCGACCCGGAAGGGGAGCGCGGTGGCGGAACGCGACGCCTGCTCAACGGTTTCGCCATCTTGCTGTGACGAAAAAAAAACGGTGACGGCGGTACGGTTTTTCGCTCGGTGGCGGCGATTCGAAAACGGTACGCAAACAGCCAGAAAAACTAAAACGGTACGGTAATCGGTCGGATTTTGTAGTTATGCTCTTCACACAAAACGGGCTCCAGAACAACCTCGAAGCGGTGATCGCGAACTCTCCAGAAGGAACGCATGACTGTTTAAATAGGGACCACCGACGGGAGCGAACAGTCTAGCGTAATCCAGCCGAGTCGATTAATTAGTACAAGTCAAGTTTATTCAGAATTATTCGCTGTTACATTTTCGCTGTAGAGTTAGTCATATAATTTAGTACTACTGTTGTTCGTAAATCGTAAGACTGGTGTCAGATGTGGGATTCAAGATTAATAATCTGTTTTACGAAGATTTACGGGCTGGTTGGAAAAGAATTCTGATGGTTTATGCCGAGAGACCAGGGCTCAGTAGGTATGGCTATGCTCGCACAGATGGACGCAAGAAACAAGGAAATGGATGAAAAAATGGATGCAAGAATGGAAAAATGAATGAAAAAGTGGACCCAAGAGAAAGAATTGAACCCAAAAATAGATAAGTAAAAAGATGACATAATCACCAGGCTCACCGAAAAATTCCAAAAATAAGAAGGGGAAGCAAACAAGAATGAAATAGAGATGATTAAAGAACTAATTAAGGAGGTAAGAACACATTTTGGGATTATGAAAAATGTTGTCAGACAGAATAGTTTCAATGGACGCAAAACTAAAAGAGGAAGTCAAGCATCAATTAAAGAGTGTCTTGGGGAAATTAGCCAAAGTATATTTCAATAAAAATATCAGAAAAATATCGGGAATAAATAGATTTGGATGTAATAAAAGTGTGGCAAGAAGAGCTTCAACAAATTACCGACGATGTCTGATCAAATGTGTTTATCATACGGAGAAAATAATAATGGATGCTTACTAACAGGGAATTATTGATGAAGTTAGGCTATTAATATTTACGGTGAATAGTGCTGAAAGCGACGATGTTAAACAGTAGAAACGATATCTAAACTTTGAGTTTATTATGTTGTTAGAATTTTCGTTTTTTACGATAAAATTCTGAGATAACGTCAAATAATGAATGTTAGACACTGCGAAGTTGCATTTAAAATTTTGTATCTGATAGAAGTCTGCATTCATTTAGCGTAAGTTCCTACTCGCTTAACTTTCTAGTTACTGTAGATACACAATGTACACCGATTTATAAAAATCATTGAAAAGTAGCTCTTTAAGCGCTATTTTAGAACGGTATGTAGTACCAAAAATCAAAAATCGATGACTTGCCTGCTATATCTTCGCTGTATAGTTAATCGTGTAATTTTGTATCATTGAAAAATAAATTGTTGAGTACCCACGCCGATTTACTTCCCGTGAATCGTAACACTGGTGTCAGAAGTGGGATTCAAGATTAATAATTAATCGGTTTTACGAAGATTTACGAGCAGGTTGAAAAATAATTTTGAAGATTCATGTTGATCGAGACCAGGGCTCAAACTTCAGCAATGGAAAAACAAGTAAAACAGATTATGGCTGTGCTCGCACAGATGGACGCAACAAACGAGGAAAGGGACGAAAAAATGGACGCAAGGATGGAAAAAATGTACGAAAAATAGATAAACAAAAAGATGAGATAATCACTAATCAGTAACCACCAGCCCAACCGAAAAATTCCAGAAGGAAATGGAAATAAACAAGAATGAAATAGAACAGATTAATGAACAAATGAAGCACGTGAAAAAAAATTTGAAGATATCAAAAATACTGTCGGACGGAATATAGTTTCAATGAACGAAAAAGTAAAAGAGGGAGTTGAACATCAGCTAAAAAGTGAGTTAGAGAAATCGGTCAAAGTACATATATCTTGATAAAAATATCAGAAAAACATCCGGAATAGATTTGGATGTAATAAAAGTGTGGGAAGAAGAGCTTCGGACGATGTGTGGATCAAATGTGTTTATCATACGTAGAAAATAATAAATGCTTACTAGCAGGAAAGAGTTACTGACGAAGTTAGGACATTAATATTTACAGTGAATAGTTCTGAAAGCGACGATGTAGAACAATAGAAACGATATCAAAACTTTGCCACATCTATTTATTTTTGGATTAGAGAGTTTATTATCGTTTTACTTTATTCTTTTTTTATTTAAAAAAATCATGAATATTAACTCTTTATGCGCTATTTATTTTAGAACGGAATATCGTACCAAAAATCTAAATAATTCATACTATCAGCACTGTGATCCACACATGTAAAAATTTTAATGTTAGTGGTAACAATGTGATAATTAATGCATCTGGAAATTGTGGTGTGGAATACCAACAACTGTTTATTTAACGTTTATTTTCTGGACATGTTTAAGTTAGAAAAGGCTCTAACCGCAATATTGGTACAATTACCTTTATAGAGTGTGTTTTTGAAAGGTATGCAAAACAAGAAACGGAAAATTGGGCATGAGAAGAACATGTCATAAATTCAAAGTTCGCCAAAAATTATGTACATCTTACACCTAATTAATAATTATCATTTGGGCAAGAAACATGTGGATGTGGGTAATGTTTTTTGTGACATTTACATAGTGGAAAAAGTTGTATACGGCTTTCCGAGATGGCCGAATTTACCAGACTTTTTGCATACCTTTCAAAAACACTCTGTATAGTAGAGATGAATTCCTTTACGTTCGTAAATCCTCTATTCTTCTTTGGCATGTCTACAAAATTGTACAATTTAATGGGACAACTAAATTGTTATTATTATTTCAAAACTAACCATTTATGTTTATTTCTGTGAAAAATCACTATTAAAACTTTATTGAACTATATGCTGTTTGGAGAATTGGTTGTGCTTCAAGGACAAGGCAAGTCCTCTCTCAACAACTTAGCCCAATTTTTTCTTAGTAGTTGCGTCTGTGCGGTTCGCTTGTGAACTTTCCCGTAAAAATGTCGCTTTTTTCGGTCTCGTTCTCGCGTGCTCCCTCCGGGTGTGTCTTCAGCCGGTTTTAAAGGATTGTCCTCGCCACGGCCGATACAATCACGGCGTCGGCGTTCAGCGTCGTCTCGACAATGTGGTGATTACATTTTGCGCGAGTGATGTGTAAAGCCGTCGGCTCTAAGAGGATCTCTTGGCCCGCCGTGAATGCCAAACTAACACCCCGGACTCGGTCAATTCTCCACCGCAACGTATAGATTTATTCCGGGACCGGGATCATGTGACACACTCCCGACGCCCAACAATGGAAACAAGGACTTTGCGTTGATCCGCTTTGCGGCTCCCATTCTGACGTGCTGACACTCATTTGATCCACGGAACAAAACTCTTCAATCATGACTCGGCGCGTGAAATTAATTTCGCAGAATGCGCACGGGACACGTCAAAACAAAAATGTGACATGGGTAAGTGTCAAAAAGACGCCCTGGGATTGGACGCGAGGATTTGGCGCTCGTGTTTATGCAGCGATGGATCGTCCCAAAGAGAGGGAGAAGAGGGAACGGAGAAATTGGGGCTCGGGTTGTTTATTTGTAAATATGTGGGCAAGACGATGTGTTGCGAGTTGGTGGGTGGTTGTGCAGGAATTCGGGACTTGAGAAATTGAAAATATTATCAGTGTTAGCAGATTATGTGTTGTTTTTTTGGTCTTGGGGTTATTTTGAAAGGGAACGGGATATACTCTTTAATCCTTGGTTGTCAGTAAACCAGGAAATAGTGAAAACCTCCACTAATCAAATGTCACCATAGGAAACCCAGACTAATTATGAAAGAAAGATTTATCCTTCATCAAAATACCACTACACTTAATTAGGGCAGCGTCCCTTAGTGTTAAGTTAAATCCACTCACATTCCTATGCTTGCTCTCAGGATTAACGTTGTGTCCAGTCAGGATACTATCTGAAATGGTTCTAACACCTTAATTACTTCATTTCTGTGCTAGTAGGAATCGAGCGAAGGGCTACTTTAATGTTTTAGCTCTCAGTCTCCTGTTTCCATCTGTCGTTCGTCTGGAAACTATTGAACCAATTATTGTCAAATTTTGTGTGTATTTTAGGAATAACGTGCTTCGTGAATTTTATTTAAATTTCATACATTAGCATAATTTTAGACTTGTGGTTGATGAATCCGTCTTTATTTGTTACCCTAGAAATTTTTAAAGGTTTAAAGGAATAATATTTTTTTTAAGACAAACACCATATTTTATAAACACGTGCGTTGTACATTGTACATTCTGAACGCTGTAGTTTTTAAATGTTGAAAGTTGTTGACAGATAATCTCCGAAACTACTGGACCGATTGTTGTCAAAGTTTGTCCGTAGATTACAAATATCATATAGACGATGAAACACCAACCAAAATTTGATTAGTCATCCCCACCAACAATTTGATGACGTCATCTCAAAAGTTACTGCATATAACTTTGCCATAGTGACCCTTTTAAACCAACTTTTCCCCTTATTCCGGATTCATGACGTAGAGCAATGTATGAATCGTCTATCTCTACGATAAGACACGTAAATTTAGCTGTCCTGTTTCCAAGAATGAGCACTCATTTACGGCCAGGATATATTTTAACCGAAACTAGAAAGTCCATTACAACTTTATGTTGTTCTAAATCTGTTAATTTGAACTCTTCGAATTCTCTCGTTGGGTTTTTTAATTTGACGGTTGTCCGCCATCATATATTGTTCAAATGTCTTCTATTCTATGTTTCAGTCAAGAATTCATAAGACTTATGTTCTCAAAGATTTACAAATTTTAAAGGCCTATTATTAAATTAATCTTTCTAAAAAAGTATACAACCTGTAGTACAATGCAGCTTGTTGTACCAAAGACAGTAATTGGAATCTTCCGCTTAATGATGTATTCACACTGGACCATGAAAGCGCAGCAAGTTGAGCAGAGGTAAACGATGCAATAAACTTTGTGCTCTTTTGAGTCTGGAAGTAGGGGATGGTGCCCTCGTTATAAAGCCAAGCCATTATTCGCTCAAAAAATGCACTTGTTACTCTGCAGTGTCAAGTTTCCTTTGATATTTTAATATACATCGCTTTGGCTGAGTCACGTCAAAAGACTAATGCACAAAAGATGAACAAAGACAAATCCAAAATATTCTATTTATTTACAAATTTTGCTTATTATAATTGCTATTTCCAGAGGATCAATCTCGTTTTATCTTTGCTCGAAAAATGTGTGGCAGACAATCATTTGGGGACATTTGTATTTTCGTCAGTCATTCATACTCAGGTGGAAACAAAGTAGAATTGATTTTTTGTCGGTGTAAAAATATCGTGTCTATTTTGTACATGATGAAGTTGTTATGCGTAAGTCCTTGTCTGTAGTACAGCATATTGATGAAGGCAGAATGTGGCTTAAGTTCGTAGTGATGGCTTTGGTGGGGTTGAAAGTGTCGCATCGTGTGATATTTTCTCGTGTAAAGCAAGCATTTTTTCTGTCATGTAAAAAATGAGGTGTCAGCCACAAACACCCGTTGATGGAAAGAATATATTTCTTTTATCCTTTCGGCATGACGATATGGAAATTCGTTTCAATATCAAGCGAAATAGCATCATCTTCTAAAATTCCTCGTCATTTATATTTCATATGAGATACACACAATAAATAATCTCATTTGTTCGGTAAACGTACTAAGATACAAAGCGGTGGTGCTAGCGATAAAGTAAATAAAACTGCACGCAAACATATTTATCTTCGTTCGCGCTCCGCAGACAATTTATTTTAACACGAAAAATATCAAGGAGTGTCTATTATTCCATTAACCTGATTCTCCCGACCATTTTCATAACTGAATAAAAATTCCGAGGAGCACTTTGGAATACAAATTAAAGAATACTCGCCTGAATACAGCAAAGAGATTATTTCAAAGATTTCTCTTATCCATTTACGCGAAATTGAAATGGAAATTTTTAATGAAATCTCTAACTGATTATTGCAGTTTTCTACTCCTTTACTTGCGCATACCGATCCCGCAGACTTCCCCTATCTCGCCCTTCAAATATTTACTTCAAATTAATAACAGATTTTCGAGGGGACATCGTCACCAAATCCTCAAATTATATGTTACTTGTCACAAGTTTAATTCCTGGACGCACCTAATCCTCTTTACAAATTCGCAAAGCTCATGGCTGCGCAAAACATATAACTTGAAATTCTATTTGTGGATTATGTTCTTTAAGTCCGTATAAATAATTTCTTTTGTGTATTTAAGCTTTAAACGGGAGTCCCATCATACAGACAAAGAGTAGCTAATTACACTACATTTCCCCGGGCAAAATTTCCCTCCAGTTCAGACTTTATTTAATCTACTTTGCTCTCATATGCAAAAATTGAACCTCAAACTTTCCGGACGTTTTCCGCCCTTCGAGCGGTTTTTTCTCCGGACGACTAACCACCTCGGCTTATGTATTTTCATTCGGAAACTTTCAGCTTTGTTACAAACCCCGGTCCCTTTGAGATATGGAAAAATGTAGAGACGCTCTCTCTTCATATCGCTTCTGGAATCTCTGATACCGGCTTCAGCCCCTCGTAACTGTTCACACTCGTATTGTCTTTAATCGACGATACACTAAACACTTTCTCAAGAGTTTCTCGTTTCTCTTTGCGCCAACAACTATTAAAACTTGTCTTAAGAAATCGTTCTTGCTATTTCTCATTTCATTTTTAGCGATTTTGAAATTAGGATAATCATCGGTTATTAACAAATCCGTCGAAGAGACCAAAGCTCAAAGATCCAATCCGAGATTAGCTAAAAACGCTTTCATTTAACGTTTCGAAAACAAAGCATCTGCTGATCCTGCAACCATTCACTAAGCGACGTCCCCTAGGAGGGCGAAATTTGCATACTGCGTTTGTTTGCAGAAGCTTAGTTAATTGCATGTGTACAATCGCGTCTTGTTTCCAGCCATCATATTAGGTTATGGAAGATCCGAAGAAGGGTCACGATAATGAGACTATCTCGCTCACCCCTCCATTCAATTGCCACCCCTGATAATCTAAAAAGTGAAGCACGTAATTCGAGACTCCCAGAAGGGTTAACCCCTCGATGATGACTGCGAGTCATTAGCAGACATCTCATGATAGACAGCAGGGGTATCAGGTTGCCACTTGGTCCGCACCTTCAGCGCAACCAAGCCGATTTATGCAAACGAAGTTCGTCTCAAGGGTTAGGGAAAAAATAAACACGGGTGTATATAAAGCGGCCCGGGGACCGATTTAATTGGACAGGTATTTGCGGATCATCCCAGTACGTTAAAATACATAAAAAGTATACACCAATAATAGTGTTGTTACCTTTTTTCTAACTAACCAAACAGAAATACAGATGTCGATACTTTCAGCTAATTCTAATAACTTCTCTCATCCGGAACATGTATTGTTGAAAAAACACACGAGCATCGGGTGACCCCAAGACATGAAGGTCGGTGAATTCTCCACATCGCCGTCGCCGATACCACCTAATTCTAATAACTTGTCTCTCCCGTAACACGTGTCATGTTCCTGTATTGTGGTGCGGTATTTTCATCGAGACCGTGGTCAGGTTCCTTTCAGGGGCGCAGCATGACATGTAATCGTTTGTTAGATCAACAATGGGAAATCTCAAAACGAGATTAGAGTTGTGAGTTTATTTCGGTTTCGTGCGCAAAGAAAAGAAAGAAATTCAATCTGATGTTTGCTGAAAGTGGCAGCAGCTGTGGTCAATGTAAAATGGAAATAATTCTTCTCATGATGAAAATCTGCTGTGCGGGGACGAACGTTGTTATTTTGCTCTTCTTCCAGGTTACTTGCCGGCAAGATGACAAGGGGAAGCGCTTTCCTTGATTAAGTCAAACACTCCATTAAACTTCCCTAATTGAATTTAATTAAAAAACGTTATGCAGTTTGTCTACGGTCCGGTCTTAATTAAATGTTACGGTGGATGTCGTCAGCAAGGGCTGATTGTTTCTCAAATTCGCTTACTGTCATTGACAGAATTACATTATGGGGAACTAAACGCGGATTTACAACGAAACTAAGAATATCTCACTTTGCACAATGCGAGATTAACGAACTGGAAAGTTGAAGTGGCGCGAGTTTCGCACCATGAGCTTTGGAAAGCTCAAAAGGTTCGATGTAAAGCTGCCATCAGCTTCACTAGCGATAAACGGTACAAATTTATGCAGAGGGACCAAGCGGTTTGTAAGTTCTTCTGGATTACGTGCTCGAGTTAAAAAATTACGTAGTTTTACAGCAATTAAGTATAAAGAGCGGATTTTAGGCTAAACCAAAATAGACCTTAAAATAGGCGACAAAAACTGGGGATTTAAGCACGATTTAGACAAGTTTTAGAAAAAATAAATTTTAGGCAACGTCGGGTTTTCTTTGAGAACTACATTTATTTTATTATTTTACATAATCAGCAATCGTTATCTTCGTTAAAATTTGCATAAGAAATTAGATATTTTTCGAATTTAAGACAAATAGCGATAATACTGTAAACGTAGACTGAAACAGAAACTAAACTAAAAGATGTTTTCTACGAATTGCAATAACCAGACTACAATGCCGACGGTCCAGACTTTTTTTATGCCTTTGACTTCCGCTTATTGAATAAAACACTACAATTTATTTTGATTTTCGATGTTGTAATTCACATTTAGTTAATTATAACTTGTCTAGTTCTAGGGGGGCTCAGCATTCGCCTCCCCCTAGCTACGGCCTTGTCTAGGGGTTATGTAATATCGAGAAAATATGAAACAATCAAATTGCCCGTTGACTCCATTGCTATTCGTCCTTAGGTTATCCTCGATAAGAAAAACAACTTGAAAGTGTTTATGTTTATACATCGGAAGAATGTCACGTAGAAATTAGTTTGATTTGAATAAGTAGTAAGCTACAATCGACAAAATGTTCTGAATATCATTATTATAATTCTTGTTAAATAAAGACGTTTGTATTTTCACATTTTCGGGAAAATGGGCTCACTCGTTCTTAATTTGATCAATAAAAAATATGAATGCAATGATAAATCACAAATAAAAAAAATCATCATATTTTGCACATTTTGCGTAGAATTTATTAGGCAAAATTTTGAAATTTTGAGCATTATTTTGGGGGGAATAAACATATTTTTTTGATCACAATTTACCATGTTTACAATGACTTTAAAACGTCTGCAAGATTTCAAAGCATTCAGTTTTGCAATTCTTGATTTATTCAATAAAATAAATTGACTGATGTACTAATTTTTTTGAACCAGCCTATATAAGCAAATCTAAAAAATATGCCCTGATAAATCACAAGTATAAACTCATCACATTTTGCATATTTAAGATAAGATTTGTTCAGCAAAATTTTGAGGTGACGTCATGAATTTTTTAGGGGGATGAGCAAATACATTTTGATTAAATATTTACCATGCTTATGATAACTTTAAGCATTCGATTTTGTAGTTCCTGATTAAATCAATAAAATAAATTCATGGATTCATTAATTTTTTGAGTCACCGTGTATAAGCAAATCGAAAAAATATTAATAGGGTGATAAATTACAAGTACTAACTCATCATATTTTCTACATTTTAAGATAGGATTTATCCGACAAAATTTTAAACTGACGTTAACAATTTTTTGGAGGAGAAAAGTAAATATATTTTCATTAAAAATTTATCATGCCTATCATAACATCTGCTAAATTTCAAAGCATTCGGTTTTGCGGATTCAAAATTAAATTGCAAAATGTTGTTTTATAACTTTGATTTTTTTTTTTTAAATTTGGACGTTTCGGGTAAAAATTCAACACGGAGTCAAACTACATGTGTAGGACTATGTTATTTTATACAATTTAAAATCCATTTACTCGTACAATTTGGAAGTGATGTCATCACATTATTGGTGGGGATGATTAGACAAATTTTGGTTAGCGTTGTACCATCTACATGATACTTTGGGAAATTATCTGTCTAATAAAAATCCATGACAGACAGACGGACAGACAGACAGCCGGACAGACAGACAGCCGGAAAAGGGAGACCTATTTCTTCGTGCTCTAGCGCTCTTATTTGATCCTTCGAACTATGACCCCCTAGTAGCACCCGTTTTGTACTATCTCGACATCTCCATCTGTAACACCACTATTTACACATTTCAGCGTTGAACGCATTTATCTCTAGCACAACTAAAACAAAACGTCTTCTTAATTGGCAATTAAACTATGCATTAAATATCCTTCCATTTAAAACTAAATAGTGGCAGAGATTTCAAATTACATACGGACTGCAGCAAATTAAACATATAAGATATGTTCTAGTTCGCTAGAATCACGGTTCTGTTAATCCAAAATCGCCCGTTCCCGGTATTAAACGTTCTCGTTTAATTCCAGTTGATAACGCATCCGAATCACGTCCCGATCTGTGTCCGTCTTCCCGTGCAATTTCGCGATCGACAATCCGCGATTGCAAGAGTGGTTTAAGACAAACCGCCGGCAATTTAATTAAATTCATTAATTAAACGTCACGGTACCTAAAAGCACGCCATAAAATACCGTCAATTACCCACCATTCACCTGTCTATCAATCCATCCAGGGGCGCTGGTCGCCCGCGGAGGGTAACATAATAATACATCCGAGAATGAATCATTAGCAGGAAAATCCATATTTCCCGGTCCTATTTGGCAGTTTCCGAGAGACAGAGGGAGGAAAACCGCTTCTCTCTGTACAACATTCGTCCGACATCCGACTCCTTGTTCTTCGCGTGCTGCGGGTAAGGATATGAATCAAGCAGTCGGAGCTATTAATTAGAGACGGTCTTGCAGGATCATTGGTTCGATGAAAAATTGGAGCGGGATGACAACCAATAACGGGGAAAAGACCTTATTTGGTGCAGGGTTTGGCTTGTTCGGAGAGCCGATGTACTCTCTGGTCGATTTAGCGGTTATTTCGACATTATTCTTGGGCATTGGGCTTAAGTAAAAAATTGGTCTCAAGGGGTTTGACACTTTTTTCATTGCCGTTCGCAGATAGAGATACATTTTACGCATTTTATTATGAAACAGTAGTACTCTGCTAATTATAGACAATATATCTGCATATATTGGGGGATCGATATATTTGTTATCGAGTCATCTTTGGAAAGGGTTTAGTACGTCGTTGGTTAACCCACACAAAAATGGCGGACACACGCTTAATTAATTTTATTTAATTCTGTTTATTCGACTCAGTTATAAACGCTTTCTGCTCTAATGGAAATGTCGTTATTGTTATTAGCACGTAATTCACTTTCTTCTAAAAACTGTGTATTTTTGGGATGAATTCGCAATTTCTGAGATGACCTGACCTCACCTGAAGATGAGTTGTGTGTGGCTGAACTTATGAGCACGTAGTCGAAGCAGAAAACCGGTGATTCTCTTTTTCGTTTTCTTGTGTTTAAAAAAAATCTAGTCTAATCTAGTCCGGTCAGAAAAGGTCAGGTCTATCCAGGTCAGATCAGAAAATATCAGGTTTAGTTTGGTCAGGTCAAGGATGGTCATGATAAGTCAGGTCAGGTCTGGCAAAGTCAGATCTAGTCTGGTCAGGTTTAGAAAATTTTTGTCTATTCTGGTCGCATCAAGACAAGTCGGGTCTATTATAGTCAGCTCATGAATGATCAGTGCTCAGGCAGCCTACTCTGGTTTGGTCTGATTTGGCTTGGTTAGGCCAGAAAGTTAGGTTTAGCCTGGTCAGGTCTGGAAAAGTTATGCCTAATCTGGTCTTAGCGTTTTACCATTTACATGATATTCTTAAGACACATGATTTGCTTATACAGGTTGTATAAAATAATTAATGAATGCGTGATTTTATTTGATTGATTTAATGAGAAACTGCAAAACCGAATGCTTTGAAATATTCGAAATGTAAATTTTTGTTCAAAATGTATTTGCTCATCCCCCCTAAAAAATTGATGACGTCACCTCAAAATATTGATGAATAAATCCTATCTTAAATGTGCAAAATATGATCAGTCTGTACTTGTATTTTATCATTGCATTAAAATTTTTTAGATTTGCTTATACATAGTGACTCTAAAAAAAGATCATCAGTCGAAAACAATTTCCCACATTTTTTTTCTTTTTTTTTTCATTTTCAGGGGTATAGATCTTGACGTACTGATTTCCAAAAGTATAGCATGTTTAGCAATATTTTCGAAATATTCGGAGTGAAATCCGAATTTTTTGAAATTTTTTAAAATTGGGATATTTCAATTGGCGATTCTGAATAACCGGTTGGAGTTAAAAAAAATTGGTCGAATGTTATTTCAACAGAACTTCCCTTGCCCCTGAAGCGCAGCCAAATAAATCCCATTTCTCTGAAAAATTGTAATTTCTTGCGATTTTTGACTTGAATTTTTTCTTCAATTTTTCACTTCTTTTGTTCCTTCATTTTTCCGATTTGCATTTTTTCTAGTTTTCAAGTTTAAATTTTTCAATTTTTCAATTTTTCAATTCAATTTATAAATTTTGCAATTTTTTGATTTGAATTTCTCAAGTTTTTAATTTTTAATTTTTCCATTCTTTATTTTTACAATTTTTCAATCTTCCGATTTTATAATTTTTTGTTTTTTCTATTTCAATTTTTTTCCATTTCGGTTTGCAATTTTTCAAGTTTTCTTTCTCCTCTCTTCAATTTTCCTATATGTAACTCATTAAATTTTTAGATTTTGCAGTTTTTCTGTTTAAAGTTTCACAAGTTTTCAATTTTTAATTTTCAATATTTAGATTTTTCAGTTTTTCATTTCTTTAGTTTTTCGAAAAAAACGAGAAAGTACAAGTTATTCTACGTGACTTACATTAGGAATACAGTCCAAAATTATTGGATAATAGATTGACTTTATGTTTTTTTATTATAATATATCTTGTTCTTTGCCCAAAAAATTGTTGAAAGAAAACTGCGTATATAAAGAAAAAAAAATATGAAGCCCCGCCCACTCGCCCCGATCTCAATTGGGATGATTTTTCATTCCTAATCAGACTGAAGGGCGTTGTTTAATTATAACATCAATATTTCTCTAAAAAATTCTGCCCTTTTAAAAACATATTTCATATGACAATTTCTTGCAGAGAAATGAGGACTTTGCAACTAAACTCCGCCCCTCAGCCCACGATGAATAAAGCATTCATCACAATTGAGAAGGGGCGGGTGGGCGGGGCTTATATTTTGTCCACTTTATCTTAATATACGAAGTTTTCTTTTCCCAACAAGAAACTGACAACATGTGTAAATATTCTGTTGTTGAAAGAAAACTGTATATGTTAAAAAAAAAAAACAAAAATTGAACCCCACCCACCCGCTCCAATCTCAATTGTGATGAGCTTTCATTCCTAATCAGACGGAAGGGTGGAGTTTAATTGCAAAATCCTCATTTCTCTACAAGGAATTATTATATGACATGTTTTTACATCAATATTTCTCTAAAAAATTCTACCCCTTTAAAAACATATTTCATATTGCAATTTCTTGTAGAGAAATGAGGATTTTGCAAACTAAATTCCACCCTTCAGCTCATCATGAATAAAACATTCATCACAATTGAGAAGGAGTGGGTGGGCGGGGCTTATATTTTGTCCATTTTTTTCTTAATATACGAAGTCTTCTTTTTCCAACAAGAAACTGACAACATGTTTAACTTTCTTGTTGTTGAAAGAAAACTGTATATATTAAAAAAAAAGACAAAAATTAAACCCCACCCACCCGCCCCGATCTCAATTGTGATGAGTTTTTCATTCCTAATCAGACCGAAGGGCGGAGTTTAATTGCAAAATCGTCAGTTCTCTACAAGAAATTATCATATGAAATATATTTTTACATCAATATTTCTCTAAAAAATTCTACCCTTTTAAAAAGCTCATGATGAATAAAACATTCATCACAACTGAGAAGGGGTGGGTGGGCGGGGCTTATATTTTGTCCACTTTATCTTAATATACGAAGTCTTTTTTTCCCCAACAAGAAACTGACAACATGTTTAACTTTCTTGTTGTTGAAAGAAAACTGTATGTATTAAAAAAAAAGAAACAAATTAATATTGCAATTTCTTGTAGAGAAATGAGGATTTTGCAAACTAAATTCCACCCTTCAGCTCATGATGAATAAGACATTCATCACAATTGAGAATGGGTGGGTGGGCGGGGCTTATATTTTGTCCACTTTATCTTAATATACGAAGTCTTCTTTTCCCAACAAGAAACTGACAACATGTTTAACTTTCTTGTTGTTGAAAGAAAACTGTATATATTAAAAAAAAGACAAAAATTAAACCCCACCCACCCGCCCCGATCTCAATTGTGATGAGGTTTTCGTTCCTAATCGGACCGAAGGGCGGAGTTTAATTGCAAAATCGTCAGTTCTCTACAAGAAATTATCATATGAAATATGTTTTTACATCAATATTTGTCTAAAAAATTCTACCCTTTTAAAAACCTCATGATGAATAAAACATTCATCACAATTGAGAATGGGCGGGTGGGCGGGGCTTATATTTTGTGCACTTTATCTTAATATACGAAGTCTTTTTTTCCCAACAAGAACCTGACAACATGTTTAACTTTCCTGTTGTTGAAAGAAAACTGCATATATTAAAAAAAAAATAATCCCAACCCACCCGCCCCGATCTTAGTTGTGATGAGTTTTTCATTCCTAATCAGGCCGAAGGGCGGAGTTTAATTGCAAAATCCTCAGTTCTCTACAAGAAATTATCATATGAAATATGTTTTTACATCAATATTCTCTAAAAAATTCAACCCTTTTAAAAAAGCTCTGATGAATAAAACATTCATCACAATTGAGAAGGGGTGGGTGGGCGGGGCGTATATTTTGTCCATTTTTTCTTAATATACGACGTCTTCTTTTTCAAACAAGAACCTGACAACATGTTTAACTTTCCTGTCGTTGAAAGAAAACTCTGTATGTTAAAAAAAATACAAAGATAATGTTATTATACCCTGCAATTGATTTTGCGAAGATTTTAACATTAAATGAACAAACTGAAAGCGGATTTGTATACTACAAGTGTGTGGGAGCATTTTTGTATAACATTCAACTCATTTTAAGACACGGTTCATTGATATGACGTTATCAAACTGTTAGTGGGGATGATTAGCCAAATTTTGGCTAACATTTAACCATCTACATGATATTTCTAACATACATACAAAATTTGACAATTATAGTCGATCTAGCATTTTCGGAGATTACGTGTCTAATAAAAATGGATACAGACAGACAGACAGACGGAAACCGGAGACTACTTTTTTCGTATCTGGATCTTCTATTCACCTTCGATCAATATTTTGATATTAGAAGTTTTCGACTTTTTGATTTTCATGTTCTCGATTTCATATCACAATTTTTCCTTTTTACAACTCCTTTACTTTCTCAACATTTCTTTCGATTTTATAATTTTAAAATAGAAAAATCGAAAAATTGAAGAATTAAAAATTAAAAACTGGTGAAATTCTGTCTTCAGAGCCAATAACAACGGATGAAAACGGAATAAGGGTGGGTGGGAGGGGCCACTTTTTACTTTGTTTTTAAATCTTAATTTCTACTGCTTGTTAAAATAGAATTCAATTCAAATTTTACAGTAAATAAAATAAGTCAGTGAAATGGACATCAGAGGTGGGCGGAGCTGAGTTTAGGTTTTCAAAAGAGTCTTATAAGCAAGGACCGACTCCCTCTTCCACTCTTCATTCCAGTGACCACTCTTAATATTATTCAATCTTATTTTGGCAAGTACTAGCCCCGCCCACCCACCCTTTATTCTCTTACAGAGCGTGTCATTTGCCAATATTTGTTTTATCTTAGCATATAAATATTTAATTAAATTTACAACAATTGTTAGAAATATTGAAATAAAGTATTATTTTAATTACCACACCATATGTGATAAGATCAACCTACGTTGATCCTAAAAATGTACCTATATGTTTATTCTGGAATCTAACAATAACTGATAGATATATGTTGTGTTGCACTGAAAATTGGTTAGAATCCCGTTATTATAATACTCACCCTGTACAATTTAACACGTGCAGTGTAACACTAATGGCAGTGTTGTGTTCTCAGAATTGCAGAAGAAGTAGATAACCTTTTTTTGACTTAATCCTTAGAGAAATTCATTAATTTTTTCAGTCGTCCTGCAAACAGTAACTAAACACGACATCAATGCTCCTCTCTCTGGATCATTCGCCTGCCGGCCGATTTCTCGTCCTTCGCGTGCTGCGGGCAGGATATGAATCAGGCATTCGCAGCTATTAATTAGACGCAATCCTGCAGGATCATCGGTTCGAGAAAAATCGCAGCCAACAACAATCGCTCGCGAATCCCCTGCAAAAACTTGCCGAATTAAATTGTCATTCTCGCTCAACTTCGACGTTTCCTTAAAGCTCGTATCGGCTCAAATTTCACACTAAATTTATCGCGCTACAAGCCAAATTCACTTACATGCGGCGCTGAACCTCCATGTCAATGCTATTACGTGGCAGGTGTACCGTAATTCTGTTCAGGGTTGTATCCGGTTAATTTCAATCAAACTCGGAGTGTGGGTTTTATTTTATGGGACAAATCAGCGCTTGAAATGGGAATTTTCGACAAAAAGCAAATTAACGAATTACGAGTATTTAATTGACTTTTGAAATTGTTAATGGGGATGTCAAAGCGGGCAACTTTTGGGCGTTGTTTATGCAGATTCACTGCGGGTTAATACGCAGTTTTGACCAGCAATAAATTGGTAACTGGATCGCCATTTTATTGCAGGGTTTGTTTTTTAGCACTGTTGAGTGTACGTCTGATTTTTTTTTATTTACAAAATTCAGTTCCTTGTTATTGGTTCTTTTTCATATTCTTTTTACTATTCACTGTAAACACATGCCTAATTTAAAACAAAATTTATACACATGACTTTTCATCGTAGAAATGCATAGAAGGGATAAAAAGCTTGTTATACAATTTTGCTATTTTAAGAGGCGGTACAACGTGCCTTTGTGAAGCCGTCTCGTGTAAGACGTAAATATTGCACGTCTTCCTACCCTGAGGGATAACTCGACGACAGAATAAAAACTAAAAGGCTTCAGCAATTTTTCTTTGATGGAAACTACATAACTTACGTGTCCTTACTGAGCCATATAATCAGGCACTTAAAATCAAGTAAAGTGTCTCTGTAGTTCCGGTTATGTATCCCTGTGGGATACTATTTGTTGCATTGTTAATAATGCGCCCGGAGCACGTTCACTGCAAACGGTAATACCTGCTGGACTAAAATTCGTTAATAAATTATGGCTTTCGATGTCCTGACACTTCATCCGCATTTATCAATATTTGTGGATCGGCTTTAATTAATATTAATACTGATCATATTTTACGCCAAATATTCGCGAAATACCTGTAGTGGCATAAAATAATACGAACCGCCCTTTTGTTGAAGGAGATCAAAAGCTTTAATGAATGGAAAATTGCCATTATTTTGGAAAATAAACATTATTATTACTTACTGAGCGTAAGCTAAAACTATTGGACCGATTGTTGTCAAATTTTGAATGTAAATGTATTAGGAATATTGTGCAGATGGTCAAACGCTAACTAAAATTTAATGACGTTATTTTCAAAATTTACAATAATATGTATATATTTTTTGTTTTCTAAAATAAAATGCCCCTTCAAAAAAATGAAACTTCAAAACCGAATGCTCTGAAATCTTGCAAATGTTTGAAGGTTATCGTAATCGTGTAAATCGTTAATAAAAATTTTTTCGTTTATCCTCTTACGAAAAATTGATGACGTCATCTCAAAACTTTGCGTAAAAATCCTCCCTGAAATATGCAAAATATTATGACCTATGCTTATACAGGGTGACTCAAAGAAATTAATGAATGAGGCAAATTATTTTTTAATTAAATCAAGAACGACTCACTCCATTTTCCTGAAAATTTGGGAATACAGTACTGGTATTAGTATTATTCTGCATCTATCCACATTGATATACGTGTTTTTTTTATGACGTCATTACAAAATATTGTAATGGAAAAAAATTAGAAGGGTTATCATAAAAATCAAATTTTTCAAAAAATATTGGATTTATTTATGACCAATTTTTGGATATTACAATTTTTCGGTTTTCCTTTTTCTCCGATTTTATAATTTTTTGATGTCATAATTTTTCGTTTTTTCAATTTTACTTTTCTCGATTTTTCAGTTTCTCGACTTCCAAATTTTTCAATTTTTTGTTTCTTCAATTTATCGATTTACAGTTTTTCAATTTTGCAATTGTTAAATGTTATAGTTTTTCATTTTTAGATTTTTCTGCTTCTCAGTTCTTAATTTTTCGATTTATCATTTTTTCGTTTCTTCAGTTTTTCAAGTTCTTGATTTTTTTTCATTATCCCGATTTTTTGATTTTCACTTCCTTTATTTGTAATATTTATTTTGATGTTATAATTTTTCCAATTTTCAGTCTTAGATTCTTCAGTTTCCCGCTTTTCCAATTTTAAAACTTTTTGTTTTGGCAATTTTTGGATGTCCAGTTAATATTTCGATTTTACAATATATATTTCGTTTTTTCGATTTTGCATTTTTCGAATGTTTAAATTTCTCGGTTTGAATCTTTATTTTAAATTTTTCGTTTCTTCACTTTTTCAATTTTTAGTATTTTCAAAGTTTTCATTTCATATAAATTTCGTTTTTTCATTTTTGTTTTTTCAATTTTACAATTTTGCAATTTTTCCGTTTTTTTTGATTCGAAAAGTTGAAAAAACGAAAATTTGCAAAATCGAGAAAATGGAAAATTAAAAACTGCAAATCGAAGAACTGAAGAAACGAAAAACTGAATCATTGAAAAATTGAAAATCGAGAAAATGAAAAAATTGGTAAGTAGAATAAACAAATTGAATCGAAAAATTATAAAATCGGGGAACTGTAACACTCAAAGATCGAAAAATTCATTATAATATATAAAATATAGAAATTCTAAAATTGTAAAAGTGGAAAAATGAAACATTTTCAAAATGATAATTCTTCCTACTTTTTTAAAATGAAAACTGGAAAAATTGTGAAAAGACGAAACATTGAAATATCGAGAAACAGAAAAATCTAAAACTGAAAATACAAAAAATTAAAAAAATTAAAAGTTGAAAAATCCAAAAATTGGAAATCGAAAAATTTCAAATCTCGAAATTGACAAATTTAAAAATTAAAAAATTTCACATTGGAAGAAGAAAAATTATAAAATAGAGTAACGTGAAGACCGAAAAAATCAAAAATTTAAGACTAAGAACTCGAAGAGCTGCATATTGTAAAATTGAAGAAAGCAGAAAAATGAAAAATTAAAAAATTGCAAAAAAACGAAAAATTAAATAAATGAAAAATTGAAAAATTTGTAATTGAAAAACAAAAATAAAATCGGAACAGTGAAAAATCAGAAAATTGTAAAAATAAAAAAATTAAACATCGAAACGAAAAATTGGAAATCGAAAATTTTAAGAAATTAATTGAAGAATTGAAAAATTGAAAAACTGCAAATTGAAACATTGAAACACAAGAAACATAAAAATCTAAAACTGAAAAACGGAAAATTAAAAAATCTAAAAATAGAAAAATCGAAAAATTGGAAAACGAAAAATTGCAAATCTTGACAAATCCGAAAATTGAAAAATTTCACCCTGGAAGAAGAAAGATTATAAAATAAAATAATATGAAAAACCGGAAAATTGCAAAAATAAAAAAAATAAAAACCGAAAGGAAAAATTGCACATCGAAAATTTCAAGACATGAAAAATGTATTTTTTATTTTTTGTCCTGTAATTAGGGAAACCTGTGGGACAATAAACTTATTATTATTATTATTCCTAAATTAATTGAAAAATCGAAAAACTGAAAAATTTAAAAATAAAATTCGTTGGGCTGCATATTGTAAAATTGACGAAACCCAAAAAATGAAAAACTGAAAAATTGCAAACCAAGAATTGAATAAACGAAACACTGAAAGATTTTTAATTGGAAAACAAAAAATTATAAAATCCGAAGACTCAAAAATCGGAAAATTCTAAAAATAAAAAACTGAAAATCGAAACGAAAAATTTGAAATCGATAATTTGAAGAAGTTAATAATTGAAGAATTGAAAAATGAAAAATTGGAAATTGAAAACTCGAAAAATTTTAAATCGACACATTGAACAATCGAGAAACAGAAAAATCTAAAACCGAAAAAAACAGAAAATTAAAAAATCTAAAAGTTGAGAAATCGAAAAACTGGAAAAAGAAAACTTTTAAATAGAGGAATTGACAGATCCAAAAATTGAAAAATTTCACATTGGAAGAAGAAACATGATAAAATAAAATAATATGAAATACCGAAAAATTGAAGAATAAAGAAAAAAGAAAAATTGCAAAATTTCTAATTGGAAATCAAAAAATTATAAAATGTTAACATTGAAAAATCGGAAAATTGTAGCAATAAAAAAGTAATAAACCGAAACGAAAAATTCTAAATCGAAAATTTAAAGAAATTAATAATTGAAGAATTGAAAAATGAGAAATTGAAAACTCGAGAAATTACATCCAAAAATTGCAAAATCTAAAAGTTGAAACAAAAAAATGAAAATTTGACAAATGTCCAATCAAAAAATTGAGGAAGCGAAAAACTGAAAAAGAATAAAAAACAAAATATTATAAATAGAAACATTGAAAAATTGAATAATTGAAAACAAAGAAAATAAATAACGAATCGAAAAAATGCAAACCGAAAAATTGAAAAATTAAAAATTGAAAACTCGGGACTCTCAATTAAAAGTT
Source organism: Zophobas morio (assembly GCF_036711695.1). Lineage (NCBI taxonomy): Eukaryota > Metazoa > Arthropoda > Insecta > Coleoptera > Tenebrionidae > Zophobas > Zophobas morio. Next base: position 11,595,222 of record NW_026972136.1, on the reverse strand, counting down.
TACAAAATCTAAAAATTGAAAAATCCAAAATTTTGCAAATAAAAAGCTTGAAAAATGTAAATTAAACTCGAAAAATTGTAAAGCGAGAATCTGAAGAAGCAAAAAAAATTTTAAAAATTACACGATTCAAGCCAAAAAAGCTGCGGGGGTGTTATTTACGCCACTGGTTTTAACTCTGTAGAGGTTATCAGAATGAAACAAAAATCGCAAATAATTGTTACAATTTTTCAAAGAAGCTCTGTCGAAATAACTTTATTTTTATTGTTATTATGACCAGCGATTAGAAATTTTGTGATGTTGTGCGACTACGTGTCATTATTATCATGCACCTCGAATTAAAACCTTCTTTATTTTTCAATTTTTATGTTTGGAGAAAATTGATAAAGTTTTTGATTAAAGACTTACCGACTGGATCCTTTAAACTCAGTTTCAACAACCCGCCATGTTATTCGTACTTCACAGAAAAGCTTTGAACTTAATCTTTTTAAAAGATCTCTCCTATAGCCTTAATCTTTTAAAGTCCATCACGGACCCGACTGGAATCAATTAGGTTAGAAGGACCCCACAACTTTCCAAATAATTGAGCAAATTAAACATATGTGCAGTACGTTTTGCCGTTTCGTTTTTGTAAACCACCCTCGCTTGGTAACCAATATCACTTAACGGGTTGATTACACACGTGTCCTCTTAACATAATGCCAAACCCTCCTCAGCAACATCCATTTATTTGGGTGAGTGACATACCACAATGGTGGCAGAAGTGGAGGGACCTCCAAATAGCTTTGTTTGAAGCTCTCGTGTATATCTGTTAAGAGAGGGATCCGTTCAAATATTATTAATATTAATATTTCATGCATGCGTAATTCCGTTGCTACTGATTACATTAATCTGGATGAAGGAGCAAAAATCAGCATTCATGGTGCAAAGGGGTAGGCAGGTTATTGTGTGACGAGAAGGGTTGAAAAATAATAAGCGTAACGTCATCATAAAACTTCTTATAATATAAAAGGGAGGGGCAGTTGATTAATAGCAGTTAGTCATAATATTAATACTAATAATATCCATTATTTTCAAACCAAAGAAACAAATTGCGAGATTAATAATAAATAAAGAAATATTCTATCGTCGAAATAGATACACAATCCATAGAAACACAGATAATTAAGATAACTAAAGTTTTTGTTGGATCATTAACTAATAATTATAATAAACGAAGACAGAAGCTGGATCCTTGTGGTACTCCAGATAATTGATTAAATGTGCAGTGCAGAAAATATGCAAAGCCAATTTTGATATTTTGATTAACGATTTACCATGCTTAAATTCAAAATGTTTTTTTTTTAATCTGGATGTCTAAGGTAAAAACTCAACACGGAGATTTTATACATTTTAAATAATACATATTTACTAAGGTGAATTTTGGAGATGATGTCATCCTCTTGTTGGTGGGGGCGATTAGCCAAATTTTGGTAAGTCCTAATACACATCAAATTCGACACCAATAGGTGTAATAAAAATCCGGACAGACGGCAGACAGACACACATAGAGACAAACAGATAGACAAACGGAAACGGGAGACCTATTTTTTCGCACTCTAGGGGTCATGAAACCTGGAGAAAACGTACATTCAGCCAGTGGTCCAATGGATTCGATTACAATACTTCATTAGCTTACGCTCAGGAAGTAAAAATATGCACAAATGAGAAAAAACCTATTTGTTGAAAGATTTTTGCAATTTATGCATCAGAAGCGCCGATAACCGTGTTCACGAAGGCGAAAACGCCGCTAGGTTAATTCCAAGTTGGATAGCAAGTCCTCCTTTTGCACGTGGCTATTTATTTTTCGCTTTATGTCAGAATGTTTTCATTTTCTTTCCTCGATAAGCGAAATTAATGAACGCGGCAGCAGGAGGGAGGCCATAATAAATAAAAGTCGTTTAGTCCCCCGCTGAAGCCGGCACGGGATCATCCAGATTTAGTCCCGGTGCAACTAAAAATAATCGCCCTTTTCGCAAATATTAAGACCCATCCCGAATGCAGCGCTAATTCCCGACATGAATCACCGAAAATCGCCGCCAAGTAATCCTCTAATAGCCCTATAATGGGAGTATTTTAGTTCGCGGCTTGCCCTTTCGGTTCGATACTGAGCTAATCTGGGCCGGTGTGAGACTGCAAACGTGAACGGCATTATAGGTGCGGTTTTCGCTGGTCGTTTGCTTTTCTGACTATGGCTTTGTTGTGCAGTCTTGGTGACAAAGAGAGCTTGGAAGAGCGTCGACGGCTGCCACAAAGGTTGGAAATGCCCTTTTGATGCTGGGTGTTGATGATGATGGATTCGATTTCGGGTAAATTGCGGTGAGGTGGTTTGAACGGAGGGAACGTGTCTTTCTAGGTTTTACGGGAATTTTGTGGCCTGCCGGCGAATTTACATTTTATTACGTTGGGTATTAACGGTGCGGAAAGATTTATTTTTACGATCAATTATTAAATGATGAGTTGCGGTTTGTAAAAACGGGTGTAGTGTTGACCGCATTTACAACGGAAAGATCAGGTCGTGTTTAATAATAATAAAGCATTTGACTTTGGCTCTTCTTGTCATAAGCCATTAGGCTTATTATGCGATATTTCAGCATTCGCACATCAAATTCTGTGAATACTGCTAACCTACAATAAATATATTGTTATTTCGGAGTAATTTTGAATATTTTGGGGTTAAAGTCAAATATGATCGATATTTTTTTGTAGAAATCCTGGAATATACAGGGTGCTGAAAAATGGTGCCCCAACTCAACGGTACATTATTAAGTTCACAAGTCTAAGTTCGGGAAAAATCATTAAAACATTCTGTAGGAGATGATAAATTTTAAACAAAAAGAACACATTTTTTTTTTTATGTGTTGTGTGTGTGAGGGCGTTACATTATTTCTTTACCAGTTATCCACATTATCAAACGTCAGATTTTAATATAACATAAATTATAAACTCACTTTTAAGTCGTCAGTGTTGATAGCTGATTAATTACATTTATAGCCTGGTCAGGAGGGCTGGTGTCGAGGTGAATCGGTCATTACAACAATTATGCACCCTGTAAAATGCAATTGGGGATGTGAGCCATCGATTCCCAAAGTCGATGTGGCGAATTTGCTAATTGGGTAATACTCTTTAATAGCGAGTCCGTGTCATTTTGACTTATCAACAATCAACAAGTTTGGTACTACTTTATCGTGAATATGACTGCTTTAATTAACAATTATTTCATCAATGAGCTCTGTCCAAGAGGTTGGAGTCACAACGGTCGAAATTGTCCGGTACGGAGTGTGCAATGAGTACTAAGGGAAAAACTGAAGACGCACGAAGTACTCGCTCTCGCTACCGACAACAGGGTACAGTACTGAGTCGTGCAATGGGCGAAGGGAAATGAAGGCGCACGACGCCCCGCTCCAGTTACTGTCCCAGGACTAGTACCAAAGAGTGCAAGGACACCAAGGGAAAAACTGAAGACGCGCGAGGTGTCCACTTCGATAACTAGTCCTTTGACCACAAGGCATCAGGATTGATGCCCGCACCGTATCTGCCTACAACAGACACATCCCCCACAACGGATTTTATTCTGGCGCCTGCGACAACAGGCGCGTCCCGCACCAACGGGCATCCGCAACAACGGATAACAGGTCCCGCTACAACGGGCGTCCGCGACAACGGACAAAGGTATCACAGGAGGGCGGACAGTCTAATTAAATTAGCTCGACATGTCAAGGCTCATTTCATCACTTTTACTATTGCAATATTTCTTAAGATTCTATTAACATTATTTGACAACTGACTCGGTACCACTTATCAATAATCATGTCAAATGCAACAATAACAAGGAACGGACTCACCAAATCACAGTAGATAATCCAATTAGCTTTTACAACAATTAACAATGCAGATTACACCTGAGTGCAATCTCACTCACATCACCCCTAAGACCGATAACTCAGTGATACACTCACCTCAACACTTTTTGATCAACCGTAACACGTAATATTAAAATCGTCTTAACCGGTACGCGTCCGTTTTAAAACTGAAATCTTTATCCAGGCCTTTTTAGTTACACCCTCTCGAAAGAAACACAGCCCACCAATCAACCCCTGGTCTATTTTCTTTGGGTCACACATGTGGTTTCTGTTTTTGCCTGCGACTGCGATAATCTCAGATTTGTTTCGCTCAAGTGTAGGTCGCTGGACCACCCGCACCCCTGCATCGCAGGCCATTAGTAGGCGTGTGAAAGGACATAGGCCATTCCCCAGTTTCTGGGAAATATATATTTTTACGAGCCCCAAATTAGCATGAAACTCTTAACTGCATGCTTCTACACCCCAAATATAAAAAAATATGAAGAGAAACACATGTTAAGTACAAACCTATCTTACAATTCCTTGCGTCAGTTTGACGTTCACTTACAGAAACAAAACGTCGATTTAGACCTGTAAATAAAAAAACTCTAAAAATTAGCCAACTTGTTCAATTCATCCTAAACAATTGTTAAGTTTTTTTTGTCATATTATAAAATGAAGAAAACCTCTAAAATTATTTTGAATAATGAAAGTCTGGTTGATTTCATGTATATTTCACTAAGTGGTGAATTAGAATATGCTGAGATATTGAAAATAAAAGTTAAATTTTGAAAGGCTATATATTCTACATTTGGGTCTAAGAATTTTTTAAATTATATTTTCTCTGTTCTATAAACAGTCCTCCACAACGTGTCATAGAGTTGGTACACTATTTTTTCAACACCCTGTATAGTTGGAAAAATTATAAAATTACCCTGTGCCACACTTTCTTCACAAACATATTCTTTTAAAGACATTTTTATAAGAAAAAGAAGTTCTTTTTTGTACGAATTCATCACTTCAAATTTTAAAATTTTCTCTTTTCACACATATGAGAGATTAGAGTTGAATAAATTGGAGTTTAGTCATTTAAAAAAATGAAAGCACAAAACAAATTCTACTAAATGCTCTTAAAGGAGATACTCTATTCTATTTGAAAGGAAAAAGTTAATATCGTTTCCGGAAAAACCAAAGGCGATATAATACTAGCAGCACTTTTAGTATGTAGACTTCTTTGTGCTAATTAGTCTGTCTAAATTTCAAACTTCTACCATTTGAAATGACTAAGATATTAAAGTGTATCAGGTATAGCGGAACATCCGGTATATACATAGGTATATAAATATAAATATGTAAAAATAGTCCATTATTGAAGCGGAAAGTTCTCAAAATGTTAAATCTAAACACTATGTAAAGTGATATTCTGTGCTTATAAACCTCTAATAAATTATTGTTTATAATAAATCTATTATTACCAAAATTTGTTTCGACGTATTAAAATGTTATAAACAAGTAGGAATGGTAAAATAAGAGTATAGAATTTTTTGTAGCTGTAACATTAACTCCTTGTAATACGTCATTCGTAAGTTAAAAATTCTGAAAGGTCCATTATATAAATTTTGGTTCAGTTAGTTTTATTTGAAGTCATAAAAATATGTTAAAATAAAATCAAAGTCAATAGAACTAGATTTTTATGTTTAAAAAGAAGTTTATCATTGATAATATATATTATGTGATGACTCATATTGTCCTTAGTGTGAAGAAATATACAGGCTGATAAAAAAAATGACGGATTTATTCGATAGTACGCTGTTAAGAAGGTCCTGCAGAAGTCGAAAAAAATTGTAAAAAAATCTCTTGACCAAATTTTTGAAAATATTAAACTTCAAAATTGAAAAATTGAAAGTGAATCGTATTCTAGTAAATTATTATTATCAAATTATTAATAACTACTTGTTTAATAGCCTATTAGATAATTCAGTTCATTAAAACGAATCAGAAACTTTTTTTTTTGAGTTTTTCAAAGCCATACGTCATTTTTTTCATCACCTGTATATCGGGTGTCATAGAAAAATTCTGCAGCCCAACATGGATAGAGATATTAAAATTCTGTAAACGCCATTGCTTCAGCTTTTCGGCGTCGTTATGCCAACCCATGTTTTTTTAAATAACAACATATGTATCTTTTAACAAATTTTAGTAGATTATTATTTAAATTACGATTGCAATATTAGGTGTTTATTTCATTTTAAATTGCTAAACAAAATAATATTTATATAAAAAAAAAAATTGAGGTTGAGTGATATAAAATATTGCCAGTATATTTTACAAAAAAAAAACAGTAAAATTTGTTTCAAAAAGAGTCATTTAAGCATATGGTCGAACTGTTGTCGTTCACAGCGAACACAAAACTTCGTATTAGTTGGCAATTAACTACGAATCATAAGTTAAAAAGGCTAAACATACCCAATTTGTTTGTTTTAATCTTCTCAATCAGGTAAGGGTCGTGGATCCGTCAGGTCTTTTATGTATAGTTCAGCAAAAGATATAGTGCGGTTATGGCTTAATTGCTAGTCAACTTAACGTAATTTTTACCAGTTCGTCACAATGAGGACAGTAAATCCGCTTGCCTGGCCAAGACCTTCTCCTGTTGTAAGAGTAACAAATAAAAATTATCTCAGTAAGATACGTGACCGACTTTAACTGATGTAGGTTTAACGTGCCATCGCTTGTATTTATTGAATTTTACGACGGATCCGACGGATAAGTCTAAGGATCTTAAATCTGGGCTGCCAGCTGGCCATCGAATAGGGCTTCTATTAAACCAATTTTCTTAATAAATATTTTTAAAATAAAAAAATGATCTTATTTTATAAATTTGAATAACATTTACTGGTCAAAATTTTGAGGTTGTGTCATCACATTGTTGGTGGAGACAAATTTTAGTTTTATCGTCTAGGCGAAGTTCCTAAAATACATGTAAAATTGACAACAATCGGTCCAGTTACTTCAGAAATTATTTGACAAACAGACGGAAATGAAACACTTATTTTGTCATACTCTAGTGGGCCATGACGTCAACGTTAAAAAAACTTGAAAGTAGCCATTCTCCGGATGGGCTGTATGACAATACGTGCGCAGCTTCCGCACTGTTTGAGTCACAATTACAACGTCCGCAAACATACTGGATATAGCAAAATAGTAATTTTCAATATTTAAAAAATTATGCGGACATTTGTTTCATAATTATCAAAACTAATTTTTTTATCTCGCTGCATTTGTATCAAATACTTATATCAAAACTTACATCTAACGATATTGTATCGTTTTTAAGGTCTCGATAAAAACGAAGACCCAATCATGACTCATTTAGACTTTTTGTTTAGACCGTTGCCATGGAAACACGCCTCTAATCGCCGTGTTTTGGAATTTGAAACAGTGACCGTCAGCAGTAATTCAACTACGGGAGTTCATTTTGCTGCGCTAGTGAAATTGTTTGATTTTAAATAAAAATAATGAATGCGGTTGAATATTTAATAAAAAATCGTCATCTGATAAAATTGTAGTGAAAAATTTAAGGAGACCCACCCCCGATTTATTAATAAAAAAGTGTTTCTGGCGAAACGAGAGACTTTCATAAATATTTTAATAGATATAAACGTATGATAAACTTTTTGTCGGTGTGCGGTTGTGAAAAAATAAATTGTTTTGTTTTGTGTGTCTCTTCAGTAATGAGTCTAATGAGTTCAAACTAAAGGTATGTGGACACAATTTTGTCTATTAATTGGTAATAAATACCAGTCTGTTTTATATCTTCATATTTAACTAATCGATCAAAGTGTGTCCCTTGATTTTAAAAGGTCACGAGCCATCACTGGTTTGATTTATTTTGTCTATTTCATAGATAATCAAGTTTTTGCTAAACATGTACATGTATATTAAAAACAAACGCGAAGCAAAATACCTGATATCAAGTTATAAAGTATCACTCACAGTCACATACACATTTAAATACAAATATCAAATAAAGTAACAAAATTTTGTTGAGCACCCAACTAGAAAAACAAAGTGATAAAAATTCATTCTCGGTTTTTGTCCCTAAAGAGATGAATCGGAACGCCAGCAACGTTTTGAAAAGTTCGTTCGTTGGATTACAGGCATCTGCGTTAAAAGAAAATGATATTTGATTGATTTTGTCCCTCAAAACAGAGCAGAGGGCTTATTCAATTAATTAAGTAAGTGTGAAATGTCGAGTAAATCCAACAATACGTTCTTATTTTACGCTCGACAAGTAAAAGATCGACGGCGGTTATTCAAATAGATTTTGTTTAGTAATTACAAAGTGAAAAGTCAGCGTTTATTGCCAGTTAAGTAACAATTTAGGATGTGTATAATTAGTTCCTTGTTAGTAAATAAGTATTGTTTTGTGGTGACCTGAGATAACTGACAAGATGGCTTCAAGTCAGTGACGTGTGCTTCTTAATACATGATTTGATTATTGATGATTTTGATTAAAATTATTCTCAGTTGTAACGCTATCTCTACGACTCAGTACGTGATGGAAAAACAACGCCATTTTATAGGAGTACATTATTAAAATTCCCGATGCCGGGGGCTAGAACTTTCTTTAGCGTAAGATCAAGTTTCAGTTAAACAAGGAACGTTAAGCTCTCAACTTTCGCTAACACAACTGTTTAATTCGTTCCTCTTCATATTTTAGTACTCCTACCTCAAAGCCCAATCCTTGTTCTCGATCGACGTCACCACAACGCTAAAATTTCCGAAAAACACCCGTTATTTTTCCGTCAAGTTCGGCAGGTTTGCGTTTCTTGCCCCACAATAATACTCCGACCCCTCGTTACTGCCGCAATCATTTAAAGCAAGCCATTAGTCAAAGGAACCTCCATTCGCATCATCCGGAACAAAAACGAAACAACAATTACATTCTGTGCAATCAAACCATTGAAGGTCTCTATTCACGGATTCGTCGGGTCCTCCGGTTTGCTTTCATTCTGCGAGCAAGTGCTGTGAACGAAACACGGTCGCCTCCTCTACCCTAATTCTATTTGGCACGTCGGTATATAGACCCTAATTAATTTATTGCGTTTCATTTTCCCTGAGAGTCGCTTTAGTTTCGGTTCGGGGTGCGAAACACCCTCCGAATGCAATAAATGTAGCTCAGTTTGACTATCTCCCATCTAAACGTGTGTTCTACTTCAATCAAACTGGCGGAGCGGATTTCGGGAAGGGAAGGTTCGCGTGCGTGCAAACCACCCTACGCGGGGTCATCGAGATGGGAATCGGGCGGTTTGTTAGTACAGGTAATGAAGATATGAATGCCAGGAAACGACATGCAAACAAAGAGTCTCTTAATTACAACAGAGATGTACGGAAGGGGAGTAGCATTGTAGTTGGGTTATTTGGAAGAATTTCTGATTTCAGGATTTCTTGACGTTCTAAACGCTTCTTAACGGTATTTTTAGTATCTTAAAATTATTGAGAGCATGACTGATAAACGTTAATTAACATTTATCCATACATCTCCTTGAATAGGTTAATGACGTCATTTCAGCATCTGGTTAAATAAATTTTGCTTTACCCATCATTTTTCAGTTACTTATTAATTTATCACAGTTTCGCTAGCACACTTACAAATTTGTTTATTTGTCTGTAGTTAGTTCCTTCGTTTGTAAACATATTTTTATTTCTTCTACTGTATTGCATCTATAAAATAATGCAATCTCTTCAGTGAATCAAATCGGGCGCTTTTTGCAACACAGTCTATAGACAGTTCGTTTATGAATATGGACTCACACAAAATTTGTCTAATCATCTCTGCTAACAGTTTCATAGCGTCACCCCAAAATTTTTCAAGGTAAATGCTTTTTAAATTTGATAAAATAACATACTACTATACTTGTGGATTATAAGTCCGCCTTGAGTTTTTACTCTTCAGTAAAAAAAACTTCAGTTGTCAGACAAGTTCTGTCTAAAAATATGAGAGCAATTTTAGAGATGTATTTCTGGAACGATGAAAGATGTTAAATATTGTCGCGTGTTTACAGTATGGAATTTTTCAAAATTTTTGCCATGATTCTGTATTTATGTATTTTATTTATCCAATATCAAGAACCACATTATTTTATTTTCAACAAGATGGATTCAGCGAATAAACGTTCTACAATTATAAACCTAACCTGTTTTTTGCAATTTACACCTGAAGTTGTGGACAATGTAACTCGAGTAATCAATCACAATGTTTTTAAAAATTATATATTTATAGACAAAGTTAAGTTATTTGGGTTTTATGGTAATATTTTATATCTCCTATGTTCGTACTTATGCGGTAGGTCCTATTATCTTATATTTTGCAACATCTACAAACACACCTAAGATAGCAAAATAGTAATTTTCAATATTAAAAAAAATATATCCCGAAGTTTGTGTCCTAATTATGAAAACTATTTTTTTTTATCTCGCTTCATTTGTATCAAATGTATCAAAACTTACTTCGAAAGATATTATATCATTGGTAAGGTCTAGATAAAAATGGAGACATATTTAGACTTTTTGTTTACACCGTTGCCGTGGAAACCACGCCTCTAGTCGTTGTATTTGGCTGGAATCGGGTCACATTTGAACAGTGATCGCTAGCAGTAATTCAGCTACGGGAGTTCATTTTCATTCTAATAAATTTAGGTGAATGTCTAATAAAAAATCGTCCTCCGTCTTACGACGATAAAATTGTCATGAAAAATTTATGAATAAGAAGTGTTCATGGCAAAACCAGAGACTTTCATAAATATTTTAATAGACATAACACGTATGATAATTTTTTGTGGATGTGCGGTTCTGAAAAAAATAAACCGTTTTGGTTTGTGTGTCTCCTCAGTAATGAGAATGAGTTAAAACTAAAGATATGTGGACAAATAATTTTTTACTTAAATTGAATGTATTTTCGTATTTATTTTTGTCACACAATTTCGTCTATTAATTGGTAATAACAGCCATTTTTCTATGTTCATATCTAACTCATAAGTCAAACGTGCCCCCATTTTAAAAGGTCACGAGCCACCACTGGGAGATATTATCTCACTTTAGAGACTCGGGTTATTATTTTGGTAAAATATATATTCCAGAATATGAATTATTTGGTTATTAATTTATAATAATAATTTATTATAAGATTGGAGTTTCTATCCTAAATTAAATTAAATTAAACACTACCCATAAAAAGTAAAAAATGTGCTTTCCATCGTTACTCATTTCGCATTCATTTCGCATTTATCATTTCAAATTTCACATTTATTGTTTCTCATTTTCCATTTCTCATTCCGCGTTTTTCATTTCACATTTCTTTTTGTTCATTTCTTATTTCTCATTCCAAATAATAAAACTGGAACACTTGTTTAATATTTTATTCCATCTATTTTGTTCTGTTCATTTCTATGTTGTTTCTATTTAGAGTTTCTTTTTTTACTTCCCGAGCATAAGCTAAGAAAGTATTCTACTCAAATCCATCGGACGACTGGCTGCTTTCATGTTTTCTCGATGTTTCATGATCCCTAGAGTACCAAAAAATAGGTCTGCCGTTTCCGTCCGTCCGTTTATTTGTCTGTGGTTTGTCTGGATTTGTATTAAACAAATAATCTCTAAAAACTATTGGACCGATTGTTGTAAAATTTTGTGTGTATATTAGGAATTTCATGTAAATGATAAAACGCTAACTCAAAATTTTGTACAAACTTAAATTTCGTAAAGTAGTATACCCCTACACTTGTGCTTTATAAATCCGCCCTGTGTTTCGTTATTATATATTTTTATAATTGTTATTGTTTAAACCTTCTTCAGTCCACAGCGTTTCTAAACTTTTATTTATCAAATCGTGAACGGTTCACCCCATTTTCTTCAAAATGTAAGAATACAGTAATGTCGCACCCGCCTGTATTCAATAATAATAATATTAATAATATTAAATTATGAAAAATAACTATTGAAAAATTAAAAATAATATTCGAACCGTTTTGTTCCGTTGTAGCTTAATTAATTAATTAATTAATTCATTAATTCTTTCCTTTGTTTGAAGCAAACAAACTGGTAATGTCTGGTATTTGAACATGCAATCGTCGAGTTCTTTGGAAGTATGAATATAAACACTGGAAGTTAAGCATGTTATTATTACTGAGGGAACATTTTTCGCCACTGATTATCTATATCTTTTTTATTGTCCGCACTTGCGTGGACCACGCCCTATTCTAATCTAATCAAATTATGCATCTGTTTTTTGTTACTAAACAAGGTTATTGATTTAAATGAAACGATTGATGTAGGTTCATGGTCAGAATTACAATTTCAACAGAAAGTACGTGGGGTCACTTTAATGAGAAGACGGTTGTTTCAGATAAATTTATCACTTTACCAGTAATTCTTCTACCCTTCCACTTGGCAAAATGTTTACCGTTACGCAAATAATTTGTCATTCATATTATAATAATCTCCGAACACTGTAAAACGCTAACCAAAATATGTCTGATCACCAGACTTCGGCATAGTGAAAGTGTTCATTGGAGTCCGATCGCCAGCGCTGTTGCAGTCGTGGCCTACAACTTCTGGAATTCTTAATAACAATTACTACTTTTTCTCGGTTTTTCTCAGATATACGAGTTCTCCTAGATGTTAAAATGCTTTAAAAATTAAAAATGACTGTTCAACATTACAATTTTCATGATGATCTTGATCCATAAATCCAGATTGTATTGTATAATAATAATATTTTATAAAAATATAAGTCAGGAACGCACAAAAAGTTCATAAAGCGTAGGTTGCGAGCTCGATTCCCTCAGAGGCCCTTTTTTGTTACACGGTAACTGATATTACCTACATATTTTTTAAATTTCGCAAAATAAAAATGTATATATTTTTATGTATGTGTACACAAAGAGCATTGGAACTCAACACTTTTAGGTGAATATTATTTAATCATTTTTGAGATGACGTCACCATATTTTTGAAGGGTAAAAATAGACGAATTTTAGACTATTTCTTGTAATCACTAGAGCGAGCTGAATATTTCTTTCAGATGTCGAAAAGTCTAGGTTCTAAGACAAATTGAAAAACTAACTATTCTCTTTGGTGACATTATATTTGCGTCTAAGAATTTTTTTCAAACTACCGTTGTAAATTCCTCAAGCCTGTTGTTTATGTATTGTTATTCAGATTTTTTTAACGATGTTCTTGCAAAATCCATAATTTAACGATTCGTTATATAAAATTTTATTATAGCAGGGGTCTTTATTATTCACTGCCTTAATGTTTTGCTCTTGTGATTCATTCGTTTTTGCTGTATATCGATTTGCGACATTAATGAGATGAATTATAAATACGTGGATTCCGGTTCTCACTTAATGAATTGCTGATTAGTTTACTATTTAACTTAGTATTATGTGTCATTTAACCTGCAAATTTACGGATTTAACTCATGTTATTTGTTCACGCATTGCAGAGATAGAACGAAATTCTACGGCGTTTGTTCGAACATAAGTACATAAGTCTCTAGAGATTTTAATTTCGGAAAAGTGAAAACAGATCTACAGAATTAAAAAAACAAAACTGTTAGTGAGCTGCCACTCATCGTGCTGGTACTATTGTAAAAGCCAACATTCGACGTCAAATTTTTGTAACTGTGTAAATTATTTAGAGATTTTGTTCTGATGACTGGGTTTGTTGCAGGTGAATGTCGGACGGCGTTGGGGATGGAAGAGGGTCGCATCCCTGACCACGCCATCTCGGCGAGCTCTTCATACGAAGCGAAATCTGTGGGACCCCAAAATGCAAGGTAAGTTCTTTCTTTCAATAATCGCCTTTTTTAACTAAAAACAACTAAATTCTGGTAAATAGCATTAAATCTGCGTTAGAAACAACTACAGAATTTATAACTTCAAAAGTCTGAAAATGTATTTTGTTATCATCTTGACTGCGCCAAAAACGCAACCAAATTAATTCAAATGTGAACATCGTATAAAAGAACAATAAATCGATTATGAAGTCTGTTACTTTTACTGGTTTTTTGTTGGTTCGCGGCTCCGAAATCAGAGCCTAAATCTAATAGCAGGTGTGCATCCGGCAGCGATTCGTATTTGTAAAGCAAAAAGCGAAACCTTAAACAAATATCTCCGTTCTTGCCTAAGAATTGGATGTTTTACATTTTAAATGTGAGGGAGTCTTGCTCTATCTCTGCTAGATATCTTATTCGGGAGGAATCTAGCATAAAACTTTATCAAGAAGGGGAAACTGTTCGCAAATTCGATTTATCAAACTTGTAATAAAAAATAAGTGCTTTTCCTGCCATGAGCTACGCAGATCCTGTTACACCTTACCCTCTTCTCTTAACGTCATCGGGAAAGTGGTAGTTGATTATACCGAAGTAGTTGATCAAATCAGGCAAAGCGGTGTTCTAAATCTTCAACTTCCACCTTAGAATACGGCGAATGCAATCAGTAACCGCCACTGCGTAATTGACAGCAAGTGATATAGTGAAAAAAGAAGTGTTTTGTGGGTTTAACACGGGCTGCCCCCTCCGGATGCGTGTAGATTTATTTTCCCTGAGAATAGAGGCATGTTTTCCGTTCCAAGAAGGGTCATTAGCTGTTTGTCGTGGCATTGAGCAGTCTACACCCCAAATGGGATAACATTCGCGAATAATGGAGGAAACGTTCGGTTCGGTGCGGGTTGCCAATTTATAAACCGTCTATTCGAAACTGGCTTTTTTGCGTAATAGAGGTATTTTACGAGCCCGTATTTCTGCAAATAGGTCAACAAGAATTTCTATGCTGCAGACGGATTGAAAGTACTTAAACCGGGGCCTGGAATCGCTGCCAAGCGGTGCTCCAGGGAAACTCGCTTAAACAATTTTATTGCAATCTGTTGCATTATTTCACAAAAATGTTTGATCTCTAAATTGATTAGGGACATGTAGGTCAGTTTGTTAGTATAGATCGCGTTCTACATTGGTATTCAAATTTAATAAAATAACGTGTACTTGTAGTTTATGAATCCGCCTTATACAGTTGCGATTAGTTAGTTAGACGCCCAAATTAGATGTTCATTCAATTTTCGAATTGGTAACCAGGGTTGAGACGTCCTTGGAAGTCTCCAAATCAGCCGAGCGTCATCTAGTTACCCCGATCAAAAATAAATGCGCCGCGCCGCTTCTAACTCAATCATTACGTACACATATCTTGAAACTTGAACTAGGCGCAAAAGCGCGAAATGCGAGTCTCTTGGCGGCTCATTAAATTCACATCCTTCTCCGCGTTCGGCTCGATAACTTCTGCGATATTACCGATATATTTTAAGAAAATCACTCAAGAATCTCGCAAGCGAGAATTGTTCTACTTTGAATTGTTTTCCAAGTCTCGTGAAACTCCAGATTTCTTGTTTTTGAGCTAAGAGATATAACTAATTGCTTTTGCGAGGCAGTAAAGCGCGAAAGCATAAAATGTAGCAGTTGAGGCTTGAAAACTGCCATCATAAAACAGGTTGAAATCTTCACCATTGTCCACTTTATGTTTATGGTGCAGTTTCGGAATTGTCCGCTTCATGCGTAATTGTTATGGTTATTGCAGGTTTCACCTTAAGTGTAATCGGATTTTAACAACCGGAAATTCTTTATAAACATTTGAATTATAAGAGTGGAGTAATACTGCACTCGAGCTAATGAGACTCGTTACTTTTAACTTTGTTATTGTACGAAGTAGAATCGGTGTTCTGGAGATAAATGGAAAATTCAGCGGCTTAAAGTATAAGCAAATAAAGTTAGTTGAAGGTTGGATGCATTCATTCCGAGCTGAGAATAGGAGAGTTAGAGCTAAAAGGACGAATTTGCGAACAATCGACTTCTGTCTTTAAAGATGTAGATTTAGCGAATTATGCTAAGACTATTGTGTTAGATCTTTCAGGAGTTATTAACGCTAAATCGTTTGAATCGTATATTTTATACTAAGTTCTACAACTTTCTCTAAAACCTGGGGCTCTAATTTGCACTAAATGGAGAAACATCAGAACTTAAGAGGAGGATTTAAGGAGCAAAAAATGCATACGTCGTTGTAGCTTGAGTTTCACAAGGGGATGTTCGTTTCCATGCAGACACTACCAAATCCAGATCTATATTAGAAGGAGCATCTCCTCAATAAAATGAGAAGTATAAAATGCACGTAATCTAATACGGAAGGTAGTTATGCTGCAGGGGGATATTCTACTGTATTCCTTGATCTAATTTATCATACGTTTACCACTTGAGACATTTCCCTTGTTCGAAATGACTGATAAATGACCACTTCCTTTTACTGGAAACACTCATTGTAGACACTTTTATTCTTCATGCTTTATGTCTACTTAATGGCCAAAAAAGTAGCTTCTCGTTGCAACAATCTATTTATTAAACTTTGTATGACACGAGCTATCCAAGCACTATTTTTAGCCACATACTCGTAGTAAACAAACAGCAGCATTTCGAATATCTGCATTTTTCAATTTAGTCTTACAAACAATATTCATTTATACAACCTACGAACTATCTTAATTGAAAACTTATCTCACAAACATGTCGGAAAGCGCTTCATGCATTTTACACACTCGATATGTAGATAGAGCACTCATGGCATAAGATTTGCAGAAAGTTATATTTTCTATCATTTAATTGATCTCGCTGCTGCTGGCATGGGCCCATCACGCTTATTGCAAATAAATAAGTTGAACAAAAATCCTTTACCGACTCGTTCTGAGGGCACAGGCGTGTACGTGCCAGCAGCAGAAGAGACCATCCGAATCTCGTATGAATAAACATCTCAACAGTACAGGCTAAATTCAGAGGCAAGACCACACCAGCTCATATGTAATATTTATAGTGCAAATAAATCATTCGGTTTGATATTTATTCAGCGGCGGTTCCTGCTCCTACTCCTTGTCATATCGACCGACTCCTCGAGTCCGCCCCTGCACTGTGTGCAATATTGGCCGAGGTAGTCGAGCACCACGATATTAATCAAACAAAGTGGATTCTCCAGATGCTGCAAAAGTGCAGCTGAACTGTTATGGTCCATTCGAGAAACAAAGTTTCAGCGTTCAGCCAAGTGGAGTTGCTCTGATAAACATTAGAGCTTTTTCAGCGACGATTAATTTTTGGTGAAGAGTGTTATCAGAGCTGGAGGTTCGTGCGAGAATTCGATCACGACGATGTGTGTGGAAGATGGAAAAATCCAAGCTCAAACGTGTAATGCATAACTCCGGAAAAGGAGTCGGTTTATACATCCTTTTATGCTCACATCTCCACCCATAGATACCGCGAATATGGTTTATAGGGAAAAAAGAGACTTTGGTTATATTGCTTCGTATTTATCTTTTTGTCACTACATAAACTCGCGTGTGTAGAATGGAATGGCGCTCCGGATTTATGGATTCCGCACTGAATTCGCCATATTTTTCTCGATTAGGTGTACGTTTATTGAAACCGAAGGAGCTTGGTTTACATTCTCGGAGTTCTAGTTTGTGTGTTTTAGTTGGGGAATTAGTTTCAGATTATTTTCTAAATTGTGGTGTGTATTGATTAAACAATAAACCCAAACTGTTCGAGTCGAGTGTTAAATATATAAGGCAAATTGTTCAAAAGGCGCCACCTAGTTTGAGGTTCTACAAAAGAATAAACAAGATAAAGGAAGCAGATGATATTTTGATTAAAAATTATTAACAATAAATAGATTTCGTCTTCGGTGTCATTTGAAATTTGGTCAAAGATAAACTAAAGCAATTAAAAATATATTGAGCTTGAATATACACATTTAAAATAAGTTTATACATACAAGGCCATCTGTTAATCACTGACATGGCAAAAGAAACAATTTACGTCATTGGGAGTCTAGTAAAATTTTTTCACACCATGCAGTTATACCTAGGTAGTTTATTTCACTTTAGAGTTATTTCATTACTTGCAGGCAGAAATTTTCGCATATTTTAAAGAATATTAACGACAGATCTGGAATGAAATCACCATAATCACAACAGAAGTAATATTAGATTAAATTTAGTTCAAACAAACTGATTTGCTTCATTTTCGTGATAACCATCTTTCAAATGTGTCAAATGATTTGAGACCTTTTTTGATCTAATTCTTCTTCGTCAAGTTCCACTAAATTTTATTTTAAAAGTAATTGTCATACCATCCCTGTCTTGCTCTAAAATGATTATAAAGTGTGTTCGCTATAAAAATAGATCGTTAAATAAATGTGATACTCAGATGTCTTATTTCAAAAATATGAACTTCAATACGTAAGGATCTTAAAAAACAAATTATGAAAATTAATAACCAAAAATTATGTCCCCATGGGAAATTATGAATTCTTTGGGTGATTTCTTGAAAAGTATCTTATTAGTTGTTATCTGATCAAAACCAAAATCGATCGTTAAAAATCTTAGAAAATTTTGACAGCTTCGAATAAAAGAATCTATCTACAGGACAAGTGTCGGTGGAGTACCTGCTTCCGTATTTTCCATTCTTTACTTCTCAAGTGTAATCTAAGATAGTATTGAAATCGGGTTCATCTAGCGAAGGGCTACTGTCATGTTTTCTCGACGTTTCAGGATCCTAAAATATGAAAAAACTGGCATTCCGTTTTCGTCTGTCTCTGTGTCGATTTTTATACTAACATAAAACGAATGCTTTGTAAGCGATCAATGGCTCACTCTTAAGCGCGTAATAGTAAGCGAAGATCGCGAGTTCGATCTCCTCACGGGCCTTTTTTATGCTTAAACTATGACTGGTATTATCTTTTTTTTCTAAAAAACTGAATTTGTTTTATCTAATAACATTCGACCAATTTTTGCGTGTAAGTATACTGTAATCGAGCCCAGTACTGGCTAATATAAGACTGATTTAGGCAAATGGTGTACCCTCTAAAAAAAGGCGGGTGGGCGAGGTTAATACTTGCTAAGATAAGACTGATTTTGGTAAATAACATACCCTCTAAGAAAGTAGAGGGTGGGCGGTGGGGCTAGTACTTGGCAAGATAAAACTGATTTTGGCAAATGAAATAACCTCTAGGAAAATAAAGGGTGGGTGGGCGGCACTTGCTACGATAGGTCTTAATTTGGAAAATGATATACTCTCTAAGAAAATATACTAATATTGTGTTGCTTTCATGTTTTTTCGACAATAAATGACCCCTGGAGTGCGAAAAATTAGGTGTCCTGTTTCCGTCTGTCTGTCGTTTGTGCCGATTTTAATTAGTCAAAATTTGGCCAATCATCCCCTTCAACAATTTGATGACATCCACTGTAGTGAGCTCTAATATAATTATTGCGTAATGGACATTGTCTAAATCGTATGAAATAATGTACTCCTGTACGAATCTGCCTTGATTTTGTGTATTATTATTATTATTGTTTGTTTGTTGTTTAATTTGTCTTTGTTTTTAAACACATAGTATAGTTTTGGAAATTTCTTTCCACTCTATAAAAGTTTGTTGGCAATAGAGAGACGGACGAGACGGAGTAGTACAATAGCAAGAGATATTTACAACTTGAAGTTATCGCGTGCCGGTAATCCCCAGATGTTAGAAAGCAGAATAATTCAGGTCCGGACAGGGCCCATCGTTACTCACGAACGAAAATGAGCATTAATTTATGAGTACAACTACCTAGTAAATGTTCTCCGACAAATTCGAGTGAACTGGTGTGAGCCATAAACATTTTTTACCATTGTACTACCTCGTTATTGTCAATAAAATTTTAAAGAGTAGAATGAAATTTCCAAAATTATACATACGAGGCAGTTTAGCAGCTAACTTAAACTAATTTAAGCTTATCATCTCTTTTTTTATCAAATCACCCCACATGTCTCGAAAATGTAAGAATATAGTAATGTTGCGCTAGCCTATACATTATAATAACAAAACAATAATTGTCATAATAACAACTCGCCCAAAATTATATGAATTTATAATTTATAACCAAGTTTACTTTTAAGTTAAAAATTATTTTTCACCTCATCAAATTGAAATTTGATTTCTCCAAAGTCTTTGAGACATTAGTTTAAACTATACTTACTTATCAACAAATTTCGTGCCTTTAATTTTTTCCTCTGTCCCATTAAATTCTTCACTGTATGTGGTAGGTTTGCATTTTGGGTCGTCGTTGGTAAACTGTTTTAAATATTATTTTTTTAATGTGGGCGAGATAATTTCTATGTAGTTTTTATCAGCGTCTTCAAAAAAATTTAATTATGAAGACAAACCTGTGGTAGTGACATATTTAGTCCAACGAAACAATTAATTCTCTTTGACTATGTTAGTTTTAAATGTAACTGACTATATAAATTATGTCAGTTTTCAAATTTGTTCAGCTTTAGCTTTTGTTATTAGGAATTTTAATTTTTTTTTCCGAAAATCGTACTTGAAGTCGTTTATTTGATATATTTATTAAATCTGAATTTCTTCATCTAGTTTTCATACTATGCCACCCACACTGCTAATTTGGAACGTGTATTACGCCTTTTATTCAAATACCTTTGTTCTCGAAATAATGATTTGCGGCTTTTTTTCATTGACCTTTTTGAGTGATTTTTTTTGTAAAGAGTTACGTGGAGTTTTTTGGTTGAAAATTATTAGTTCATTATTGGAGATTAGGAGTTTGTTAATATGTCTTATTATTCATGTGATTATTTGTTTATAAGATCTTAGATAACATACATAACTGGGATTGGCCCTGCGAGATATTTAAATAATAATAGTAATAACTATTATTATAAAGGATTCAATAACATTATATCACCATTCATTCCACCATGCGTTCGAACCGAAATTATAAATTAGCATGATTGAAAGTAGTGATAGCAAAGAATAGGTGGAAGTCGTTTGTATTGATTTTCCAACAGCAGTTGATCAGATACAACACTTCATTTTATGGCGGAACTTACATATATGACTTTTCTTCGCTACTTGTTTTTATTTACTCCATATATTTTTTAACAGCGAACATCTGGTGCACTATAAAAATTATAAGTCGTCTGGGGTCTCTCAAGGATCAGATCTATATTCTTTGCAATTTTTTGTTCTAAGAACGATATTGCGCACCATTGAAAATTGTATACCATTAAAATAAAATGATGCTATTTCAATGTTTATGAATTAGCATTAGCCTATTAAGCAACTTTATATTACGTAAAATTCACACAATGTAGGAGACTAGGATTAAAGTAGTAGTAACATTTACTTTCTCTTTATTGGAAACCATCAATAAAGTGCTTTGGATTTCGGTAATGATAATTTACAACCCTGACCTGGTCTCTGATTGCTTGTTTGATAAGAAAGGTTCTATGAATCAGATGTGCATGAACACATTCTAGGTTGTAACGGTCAACAAGCAGTCAAGCGTTTTAAATCATCACCATTACAATCCAGATCAGTTTATTAGAAGCTTTTAATAAGCACTTTTGGAAAAATAATTACAAGTAACCGAAGTACTTAAATAATTTCTTTTCATTTTGTTTTGTTTAAATTTAGGTCATAATGTGTTTGCAACGATATTTAAAAAAATGAGTTTCGTTATAGAGGGTACATATCCTACTAGAAGTTACGATCTACTTACTTAACGGATTCAGTTATGACTTTCTCAACACTCAATGAACTTGTAAGTTGTTAAATTTTTATGGAAGCTGCTGACTGTATTTTAGTGTTAAGCGAAATTAACTTTAGAATTCCACGATTGAATTCTAAACAAGTGCTAACTATAAAAGGAACTCTTTGGTGAGCTCAGGAAATGCGACTATTTTAAAATTAAAGCTTGATCAGAAGCAAAAACGACACGCATTAACGATTCTTATAAACCAACTAGACCCAATGCTAGTATTTTATACTATAGAAAGTAATACTAGAACAAAATCGTATATATTGTAGCACTTGTGTATATTTAGATTTCCTACTCGCTTATTCAATAGTGGCAAAATTAGCGACGGAGTACGCTGTAAATGACTCCTCAAGCTGACCCCAGCCATGCACTTGGTCGATGCTTTTCTCGGTGAAGAAGCTCGTTACGCCAACATCAGACCCTTGTGGAGGTATGATAAGCTCAATAATTCGTCGTCCCGGTGTGAGTTGAAGTGCAACTCTCTAGTGCAAGGAACGTAAGGAGGATCCCTTGCGTGTTTTACCGTCATTGAGGAGTAGGAATGCTGCCGTTGCTATGGTTGCGCGGCTTTAGCAACCTGTGGGTATATGGAGGAACTCGCGAAAACCTCCTAACAAGGTGGGAATGCGGGGGGCCGGAGGTGGAGGTTGTGTGTTCTGCCAATATACAGAGACCGCCGTCTCTCAATGTCTGTACGTTACCTGGATCGAGATATTCTCGAAATTGGATACTGCAAAAGGAAATTTAGGGATGTGAACTGTACGGAATAATGACTTGCCGAGGAAATATCTTTTGAAGGAAATATGTATTTGAGTGCAGATGTTCAGATAGAATCAACCGCTCAAACAGACCAATAAAACGAATCAATAGTTACGAGGAGCCGACGCGCCTTCTGCATTCAAATTTCTTAATCGATCAGGTCTTAAGAGAACAATTCGCGTTGTCGCAGTCATTTTTCTTTGATTGTTCGAGTTTTTTACTTAAATCAACTACTCGCCAGTTACATTATCTCGAACGTTGTTATTCAAGACTCGAACGACTACCTATAAAGAGGCTTTTAGTATTTCTGTAATAAAATGACGGAAATCCGATATTTCAGAGCTTTTACCGTGTTTTCATACCGGCAATATTTACGTTCACATCGACGTTCTACCTCCACATCAGAAAATTGGCTACGCCTAACAACTTTTCGATTAGACGACTCATTTCTCCCAAATCTAAATTGAACCTCAAACTTCCCAACAATGTGGGTCCCCTCAAGAAAAATATCAGACTCCCGGGACCTCAAACGATATTTTAACACAGCTCCATGTGCGATTGGGGCCGTTACAATGATCGCTTTGATACTGTCGGGATCTCCGTATAAAAAGTTATGTAAATTTGTGATTTATTTATATGGCCGGTTTTAGTGCTGCCGCCCTTTCCCCGAAATAAATCATACATTTCATTACTCTTTTTTATTATTGTTATTAATATTATTATTTACAGGGTTGGGCAAAATACACTTTCCACTGTAATTGAAATACAAAATACAAAATACTTCAATTTAATGTATTTGAAATACAAATTACAAAATACATTTATGTCTTGTAGTTGAAATACAAAATACAAAATAGTATTTCAAATACTTTTAAAAATACAAAATATGTTCAGAACAGTGGCAAAAATAAAATTTTGATAGAAGCTCGTTCATAAAAATTTTAAAGTTAACTGTCAGAATTCTTTCACTATCTTTATAAGTTGGCCCCAAAGACTTCAAATATATATAGACTGGCTGTCACCCTAAATTCTATTGTATTTCGTGAAGCAGTTCTGTCAACAGAAATCGCCGCCATTGCTGTTACTTTTCTGTCACTAATAACACCGCAACTACCCATACCCATAACCTATTTCTTTTTTATGTATCACTTTCAGTTGTGACGTGGATGTGATCACAGTTTCTTTGGTTCTTTTGATCGTGTTTCCGTGCATTTAAGATTCAGCAATTATAGTGTTGTTGAAGTTTATTAGTTTGTGTGTGTATAGTGTGCAAACTCACTATTCATATGAAGTCGATTGTATACGATTTTAAACTTCCCGCGGTTTCGGTCACATCCAAAATGGCGACCGGTTAGCTTCAGCTTTTTCGTTTTATCGCCGGTCTATATATATTTGAAGTCTTTGGTTGGCCCTGTATGTTACATTCCATGTCCATCTAGTGTCAATTTGTCGAAAGTAAAACGCGTCGTTAAAAATATTGTGACATTTCTTCTAGTTAATTTTATTCCTAGTTAGAACCAAACACTGCTGCCAACATAAATTGCGAAGTTCTCAACCGTCATTTAATTTAAACTATGGCGCTTCTCTATGTTCTCTGTTACAACCCAAAGTCATTTAATAGATTTATATTCTCTATTAACTAACCTTGGTTACAACCATAGAATATCCTGTTACTTCTCGAAGTACACGAACATACACGATCGCAAAACTGTTGTAATGAGTAGTTTGATAAAATGTATTTCAAGTAATTGAAAATACAAAAATACAAGTTAAAATGTATTTGAAATACAAAATACAAAATACATTTGTGTCATGTATTTGAAATACAAATTACAAAATACAATTGTATTTCAAATACTGTATTTCAATTACAAGTAGTTCAAATAGTGCCCAACCCTGATTATTTACCATTTTGACTACACCATCGACCCGAAAATGATCGGCATTGAGACAATACTTCTATCATTATGGATTGATTATTTATTAATATTAATTCGGAAACGATCAATGATATCTCATATGCGAATTATTTAGATTTTTATTATATCAGGATTTACAGTTATGTATGTATTCAAATCTCATGAGAGAATACTTTCTAATTTAAACACACCTCTAGAGTTCCACAGGGCGAAGTGCTTGATCCTCTATTGTTTTTGGTATACATTGACCATTCGGCAAGAAAGTTTGTTTTAATTTTGGATAATACCTACCTTTTAACAAATCGTACATTGCTCGGGGCCAATTTTGGAGCAAGGCCGCTGACATCTATGTAGAAAAGCAAAAATTCCCGAATGGAACCCTAAGGCACCCGAAGAATGAAAATTCGTCCAGAAGATATCACTTTTTCAATTGTATCACCTATCATCAATCTTAAAACTATTCTCAAATAAACAAGATTTACATATATTCAGGGCAATACCTCTCACATCTCGTAGGAGTATAATTTAGTGAACATTATATTATTAAGTAGCTTTTTGTGCAACAATTTTTCAAAAATGACAGCAAACCCTGTAATTACTTAAGTCAGTGTTATCATCTTTTTGAGTCAGGAACTAGATAGCTTTCAAGTCGCAGGTGAGGAGTCCCCCGGAAGCCAAAGTAGTCGCGATTTGCATCCCCCCGTTCTATACATCATCGATTATCGCCCGTGTCGCACAATCCGGAAATGACTAGCCGTTAAATGGAGCAAACCGTAAATCTTATTAATAATTGTTGCCATGTCGGCCAGTCCGTTCTTTATTCATTAAATGCAGATTGGCTGTGTGCCAGCCGTGCTAAAAATACGGCGGAAATTGAGAGTTTTGTCCCACAAGCGTTGTTTATTATCGAGGAGTAGCAACCCTTCTTCAAGCATGCACCATCATGCGGACAGTCGTGAAATATAAATGCGAGGAAAAGATAACTCGTCGAAGAGATGTTTCGCTACCCTTTTCGCAGCCCGGGACACGGGGACAAGCTGGATGCCGGCTGAGGGTTAATTATGACTTTACGTGAAATGGGACAAATTTTAAAATTGTTCCAAGTTGCTGGAAACCGCGAAAGAGTGTAATTTATGGGGACTTGTTGGCGGTGAACGAGGGTGCCCTCGACGGTCTGGTCACCGAAACGTGTTCGCTTTTTGGTTTGGACCTTTTTGTTTCGACACTTGGACAGTAAACGCAGATATAACAATTGATTGTCTGGTAAGACTGAAAATTGTTTTAGTTGCATTCTCTCAATGACCTGACAATCTGTGGAATGAGAAACTGCAAGTCTTTAGAAGAGTAATAAACCAAAAGGATAATGAAAAAGGCAACAGTTGTGTTAAAACACCACCCGTGATAACTTTTATCGTTAATAATATTCTTGTGTTAGTAACGAGTTTCAATTTTCACTAAAAAAGTTCAATAGTCGTTGATCCAATTAGCGTAGTTGGCAGCTACCGTCCCCTGTGTTTCCCCAACGAAATGTGCACTCACATTCCCTTTTTCTCCCTTTTTTTAATATTCCCAGGTTGGTATCTGCAGCAACATCGAAACCCCATCAAGCGCAGAATGTGTATCGCAGTTTTGCTCGTACCGTAATGTGTCTTTTTTTCCGGGTCTCCCCGGAAAGGATTGCTTTATTTCGGTCCAGCACGAAGAGGGGGATTGAAGAAACAAAACGAGGTAATTTCCTGGGGCCGCAGTGTAGGTGAAAAGCACGTTTTTGGAATTTCAAACGACACAACGTTGAGTTGATGGGATTATAAATAAAATATTTGAAAGTGTCAGCATTAAAGCCCTAAAGGTCGCTCTGATGTCCAGCTTAATGCCGGCTAGACAGCAACCGCGTTTGAGTCGAGTCCCTCCTTGCCGGGGATTATATGAAGCCATATATCATTGTCACAGCAACGGTATGATCGCAACTGCTGTCCCTTGTCCACTCGAGAGGTGCTTCACGCTTCCATAAATGTTCGCAAAGTGCAGAATCAACAAGGACCGACATCCTTCATGAAATTTATATCTTGTTACAGAGTAATTGCGCATCCTTTGGACGCGTTCTACTTTATCGGTGCAGTTGCGATCAATTTGTCGAAGAAAGGATGCGTTTTTTGCGGTTTGCAGTTGCAATGTCTGTGGTAATGGTGCCAGTTTTGAATTACAACGTAATATCGATCGGGTATATTTCATGTGAACATGGATGAAACTAACGGGATCTATTTTATAGTCTTTAATGATTTCGTATGGTACTGCCCACGTTTTGTGTTTGATGGTGTTTTGTAAAATTTACTTTTTGAAAAATATGGTAGGAACCGAAAACTTAATCTCACGTTTTGTTTAAAATTAAACACGTGATCCTTCAAGCAATCCAAATCAGACGCGGAAAACAACAGCTGCATTCAACATATCGCAAAATGAATTAATATTGTTACGAAGTACACCCATACGCCGCCCCGGTACGACACCTATGGGTTTTCTAATATATACGGCGATGAGCGGTGGTGACTCATCATTAGTCATCATCGGTGATGGCGGCGCTCGAATAAAGAAAAGTCGCGGGAATTATCTCGATGGTGGACTCCAGAACTACCTCGAAGGCGACGTTCGCGATCTTTCCAGAAGAAGCGTACGACTGTTTAAATAGAGACCACTGTCAGGAGGAGTAGAGTCGAGTTCAGTCAATGAGAGAATATGAGTCTAGTCAAATCCATTCCAGTTGAGTCGGAATCATTCACACAATAAGTAAAACTAAATTTTAACCATCCTGAGTGAGGTGCGGTTTCTCGAAACATTACCTTCATTATGAGGTTAAGTCTGTTATATTTATTAAAAGAACTAAAATTATTTAGTATTTTATTAACTAAACTTTTTTAAATATATTTGGTTATTTAGCAATGTATCTTTTATCTCAGTCAGCCATGAGACTTCTAAACACGTTAACAGCCTGTTTCGTTATTTCTGCCAAACTTCTAGCAGTCCTCCAAAGGGTTTCACCATCAAAGTTATCTAATGGTTGACCATGACTCTGCAAGAAAAATATCACTGGTTATTCTCCCGTTTCAACAAAATTTGCAGTCATTTTGTTAACATGAACTCATGCCTAATTATGTACGTGAATCTAATAGTAGCTGAACAAAATCAATACTTACGAATACCAAAAGCATTAACAGAACGATAAGATAAAAAGTTTGCTGCACCATTTTGATTTCCTTGTAATATTAAAAACACTAGTAGAACAGAAAAACATGTACTGAAATTTGAGAAAGTAAGCCTCTTTTATACAGTGAAAACAATAGGAAATTTATTTACTGATAACGATTCAAAACAAGTTTTTGTAAACAATGGCTTGTTTTAAAAATATTCTACCAAAATATGATCTCATTTTCCTACGCAAATTGTCGAAAAGAAAAGAATGCAAAGGTAGTTAGAATGAACCTCAAAATATTAAATTAAATCTAACAATAGGTAATACGAGTCTACTTGATTTCTTCATTTTGCCCACATTTTTTTCCATGAATCTGTGGGTGCTAAATCACAAAGATAATATTTCACACATATTAAGTAATTAATTAACTACTTCCATTATGCTTCATGTTTCTTGAGATTCTAGCTACAAGAAGTATTTTTGTACAGGATGTGCCAGTTAAATATAACCATAAAATACAATTAAAAAACAAATATCGGTATATGAAATAAATTATACCATGGAGACCACCTGACTGCAAGTCCTGTAATCTATTTAAATATACTTTTTTTTTATTTTTGTATGACATTTTATCTTCCACATATTTAGTCGCTTTGAGTGCATTTAATCGTTCAATTGCCGTGAAACATCCTATATATCGGAGCAAGTTATGAATACAGTTATCATAGTTCGTTAAAAGTTTATTAAAAATTTAAAACAGATTTATGTAATTCCCGTTAGCTTATCTGCGCGTCGTCACACCTTTACTTAAAATATTTTCAAAAGCCGGTAGATAAGGGTAAAATAATCTATTTCAGGTGTTATTTCGCAATTAATATTTTTCTTTTTATTAGAATTTACTGTTGATAATATTGTTACAATATTCCTTATCTGACAATGCACCTACAAGACCTGATAGTACTCAGAGATTAGCAACGTTTGATATCTTTTGGTGACTAATGTGATCCCGGTGCATTGATAAAATTTAGTTTCGTTCGACAATAATCTTACAATTTTGGGTGAAATGGCGCATATCCAATCGAATTCCTGTCGGCACCAAGATACAATTAAGAAAATGCTTTTATTCAGTGATTCGGTTAAATAAAAAAGCCCCCGGTCTTTTCAAAAGCTCGCATTTTTAATTCGTGAGCTTCTTGTTTCAATTAAGAATCAGAAACTTAATTTATATCACGCTAATGAATTTGGTCCAAGTAATGAAGCACTTTTAATCTGCTTCATCGTTTTGGAACTCGTATTCGATTTGCATCTTGCAAATTGAAAGTTTGTCCTTTGTGTTCGGTCCGATACCCCTTTCTCTTGTTTAAACTTGTTAATTAACCGGACCTGAGAACAGGCTGCAATAAGTGATTATTTTGTTCGAGATCACATTGTGTAATAAAAGTTTTTAATGCTTGATGGAAGCTTTTCGGTGGGTCGAAAAGCTCCGCTGACGTCTTAATTGCGTCGATGATTAATTAAGAGGTCGATAAAGAAGCTGCCTGCAAAGACCGGTTCGGATGTATGAAATGTAAATTCGTCGTAATGTGAGTAAGTGTAGCATCTAATTTACTTTGGGAATTTTATTCGCGAGCACTTTTTTCTCGGCGCCTCGTGAAACATTCATGTCGAAATTAAAAGAAAATTTCCATAAAATCCCGCCTTGGTAACGCCCGGACTGCAAAAAGAAATAAAAGTAAAATATTTATTTTTCATCGTCAAAGAAGCTCTACATATCAAACGACTGAATTCAGGAGCATTACATTATGGGTCTTCAAAGTGAATATTCATCAGGCAAAACAAACTCCCTTTTGATATAAAAATAAATTTTGAAACAGGAAATACGTCGAGAACAAGTGGGTGTCGGCGGGGCCAAAGATGCGAAAATTAAAATGAAATTATGAGATTAGCTTAAAATATTCTCTTTTACGCCAGGTGGAACGGAATCTTCGTCTGATATTCTGAAATTATAAATTTTGATTCGCCGGAATCATTTTCCTAGTATGTGGACTATGCATAATTCAGCAGACGATTTTACATATTTTGTCAGCACTTTCCCCAAATTCATACGTCTTTAATAATTAAACACCTGAGTTAAGATAAGTGCTTGCACACGAGAAGCTTAAAATGCTGAATTCAAACAAATTTTGACAAATTTATATAAAAATCCCGACAAGAGTGTGCATGTTGGGAAAGCAGTTCTGTATTTGTTTTACTGCGATTGTTGTAACATTCCGTAAGAAAACACAAACTTTTGAATAAAAACACCCGTAATTGAACGGATTTGTTTTCACTCGCTTCGGTAGCGAGAGCTCTATCTAATTTAATAAAAACTGATTAGAGGAACGCTTACAGAATTTCGACAACAACGAAGGAACGTTTTAATTAAAATTTTTTGTTATTGAAGTGTTCCTGCGGCAATATCTGGACGTTTTAGACCGTGGATACCTGACGAACACGAACCGGCGATATGTTGGTGTTGTTAATTAAATTCGAGCATCCCTAGAGTGAGCTCCAACATCGGCACATATTGTTGCTTTTTCCCTACAAGCTTTAGGAGAGTCCAATTTGCTGATTATACTTTTTTAAAGCTCGCTAATTAAATTTGACACTTCACCGTGGATGATTTTTATTCTAATAACAAAGCAAAACGTGAGAAGTCAAAGATGGAGTTTGTACCGGTGCGTCAGGGATGTCATCATTTTTATTAAGTTAGTGAGTGACGTTTAAAGCTCCCATTGTTCGTGTGTCACAATGAAAAGGCGCGATACAATGACTAAATCAAATTAATTTTAATGTGAATGCGTCGTTTTTTCTTCGGCGTGTTCGAAATTTACCAAAGGAATTAATTTAATTTTATATTCGCTAATGGACATTTACCATTCAGCAGAATATTTTTTGAGCTTTGCTGCGAAGTTAATTAAGCTTGTTTAATACCCCAAGGTAATGTTTTCTCCATTTACATTCGCTAAGTTCGAAATTAATTTCGAATGAATGCTGTTTCTATTTATTTGGAGAAATGTGTCTTAAAACAAATACTTTGTATAATAAATACTAAACACAAAAAATGGAAGGTTTACACATTTGTTTTGGAAATAATCCGCCTTTTTGTAACAGTTCAAAAATGCTTATTTTAAATTACATTAAAACTTAAATTTGTCTCCACCAACTCGGTTCTAAGTCTGAACTCATAATTTTATATTAAAAGTAATAAATCATTGTTTTTCTACTCAGTTATCGGTAAAATTTTTTGATATCAAAAAAAGTCGTCTACTGTTTTTATCTTTTTTTGTTATCATTTTTAAGATAGCTATTCTGTCACTTGTCTATGTGAGAAAATTTTTAGTTAGGATTGTGCGCTCTTTATGATTGTTGTATTGTAAGAGTGCGTGGTTCTATTTAAATTAAATAATACTGAACGCCGGAATAAAATTATGGTAGCTAAAAGAGTTATAGGTATTGCGTCGATAGTGATTTTTTGTGTTTATGTAAGTATTTTTTCATTACCACTGCTATTCAAATTTTCTGTCCGTATGATTTAAAAAAAAAATAAATCGTGTTTCTTCTCTTTTAGCTTTGGTTTCATGCTGACCACAAAACACGTGACAAGTTTATTGTTAATTTATGGGAAAAATATTTTGGATACACATGTATTGGTGTAGTAATAGTTATTATAATAATAGGGAAATGTTGTGGATGCGATCAGGAATTCGACGATTGTTATAATAATAATAATAATAATAATATTTATTGTCGAACAGAATACATCCAATTGTGACAATTTGAGAAAAGAAAAACTATTCCTAATATATTTAAGATCAAAATGAAAACAATACTTATTTTTGTTAATTATTAATTTCTTAATTCTCTAACCAAAGAACGTAAAGATAACTGCATAACATCTGTTTTTACTTCGAGAGAGTTAATTGCTCGAGAGATATTGTCGATTATACAACAGTAAGTACCATAGCTTGTCTTATGAAAGTTTAACACAAAAGTTTCAGTACAACGACTAGCTAACCTTGGAACTAGAAACTGAAATAAATTGACCAATTCAGTGCAGTCAATTATGTTCTTGAGCAATTTAAATCCAAAAATTATGTCACTTTTTACTTTTTACTTTTCTCATCATAGTAATAATAATGATGATCTGAAATCACTCATAGTTGCTGATTAGAGTGTAAAATATTACTATTTTGTAGCTGTACTGTAAATAGTAACAATACAAATTTGAAATATATTTTAACATTTTTAATGGTTATTATCTTTAATTGTACGACTGTTAAATAATTAGATACAGTCTGGCTTCTAATAGTTAACTGAACGGTGTTATTATTACAATAAAGATATATGATATATAAAGGTATTGGTATGTGTGTGGTAAGTAAGTCTTGGATTCGCACAAATAGAAATATAGACACATTCACAAACTCTATGATAGATGTTAAGGACTGCTTCTTGAGTAAAGAAAAAATTCTACTTCCTGTGGGGTACATGAAATCCATGGGACTTATTATTTAAAATAATTTTAGAGATATTAAATCTTTATTCATAGTTTCCTTTATTTTATAACTTTATAAAAAGCTTTAAAATTGTTCAAAATTAATTTTGCCAGGAGGGACTAATTTCCCACATTTTTTAATCTACCTATCTAAATTTATATTTTGTTTCTGTAGGTGAACGCCGAATCGACGTAAGGAATTTTTTAATGTATTACTAAAAGAAAAAGCGTTATTCTTCCACACTTCGCTGGATTCTAGATTTTAAATAATATCTATAGCTCTGGTTATGACATGGTGAACAGTGATCAGTGAACTCAAAGCTTTTTTTTATATTTAGCAACTTTCATTAGCAATTTACTATACAGTTTGCATACAGCTTTTTCTTACTCTTAAGTAATACTACCGTATTTAATTTACAAAATGTGTTCCGAAGTTGCTACATCAAATTAAAATTAAAGAAGGCCAAATTTAGGGGAAGGTCTGCAGTACTTGCCAAGATGAAGCTAATTTTGACAAATGACATGCTCTTTAAGAATAGAGGAAGGGTGGGCGGGGCTAGTACTCGCTAAGATAAAACTGAACAATATGAAGAGTAGTCACTGGAATGAAGAGGGGGTAGGTGGGCGGGGCTACTGCTTACTCATAAGAAGACTCTTTAGGAAAAAGCTAAACTAAGCCCCGCCTGCCTCTTTTTTCTATTTCACTGACCCATTTTCTTATTGTAAAACGGTAACTGAATTCTATTTTGACCAGTGCTGGAAACTAAGACTTAAAATAAAGTAAAAAGTGGCCCCACCCACCTACTCCTATTCCTTTTTGATCATTCATTTTTACTGGCTCCGAAGAACGGAAGTTGGATATTATACTGATAAATAATAGAATCTAGGAGACATTTGTTTAAATTCAAATTAATTTCTACTAAATTTTAATTTTTTTTTCGAAAAATGTTTCAATTTTTAGATTTGCAATTTTTCAATTTTTCGTTTTTTGTTAGACTTGCTAAGATAAGATAAGACTGATTTTAGCGAATGACATGCCCTCTAAAAAAAGAGAGCGTGGATGTGCGGGCCTAGTACATGCTAAGATAAAACTAATTTTGGCAAATCAGATATCCTCTAAGAAAATAGAGGGTGGGTGGGCGGGGCTAGTGCATGAAGAGAGAGTAGGTGCTCGCTTATAAGAATCTTAGAAAAAAGCTAACATCACTCATTCATTTTATTTACTGTAAAATAGGAATTGGATTCTATTTTGACAATTGCTAGACTCTAATAAGATTTAAAACGAAGAAAAAATTGGCCTCACCCACATACCGCTATTCCGTTTTGATCATTTATTCTTATTGGCTCTGAAGAACGGAATTTTATATTAACGAATAACGAAATCTAGGAGTACATTTTGTTTTAATAAAAATTAATTTTTATTAAATTTTAATTTCGTTTTTCGAAAAAATGTTTCATTCTTTAGATTTGCAATTTTTCAGTTTTTCATTTTTTGTTATAACTTGCCAAGATAAGACTGATTTTAGCGAAATGACGTACCCTCTAAGAAAATAGAGGGCGGGTGGGCGGGCCTTATTCTTGGTAAGGTAAGACTAATTTTGGCAAATGATTTATTCTTTAAGAAAATAGAGGGCGGGTGGGCGGGGCTAGTACTTGCTTATAAGACTCATTAGAATGAATGTAAACTCAGCTCCAATCACCTCTTTTTTCTATTTCGCTGACTTGTTTTATTTATTGTAAAATGGGAATTGAATTCTATTTTGACCAGCCGTAGAATCTGAGATTTAAAACAAAGTAAAAATTGACCCCGCCCACCTTCCGCTATTCCGTTTTGATCATTCATTCTTACTGCCTCTGAAGAACGGAAGTTGGGTTTTATTTTAATAAATAAATAATAAAATCTAGGAGTTTATATTTTTTTAATAAAAATTAATTCTTCTCTCTTAAGCAAAACGGATATTTTCCTACTCAAACTGAAAATTTTCAAAATGCTATATGTGGAAGTCACCGTTTGCATTTCAGTAAGGTATTTGATGTCTGGTCTAAGGTTGTTTGGGCAAAACTTTTCTCGCCTCTGAAGTAAAATCGAACAATATAAAAATAAAATTTGATTTTGGGAATAAGTTAAATAAAGCTACGTATGGGCTGTCAAACAAGAGGTAAAGAATGCCTATGTTTCAAGTGAGTTTTTCATAACAAAATTTTGTAACGACTAACGATCAATTGCAGTGAATGCAGTGTAGTACTAATAATAAGAGTACTGTGTTATCAAATTTTCTGGAAGAAAGAATGAACCGTTTTCGATTTGATCAATAAAAAATTCTGAGGGCCAGCACTGGCTTTGATCCCTTGACCTCTTGTTTGTAATGGAAGATCGTTTTACGGATAAAGAACAAGACAGATTAAACAAGAAAAAAATGGTCGAAAGTTATTTGAACAGGACTTCCCTCCTGCTTCTTTGAAAAATCAAAAAGTTTTATTTTGCAAACTTTTATTTGAGATAGCCTTTGTACATTAAAACAAATATAAATAAATAATAACCAGCTAAAAGCTAATTTACATCCTGTAAATGTGTTTTGACACTCTATATTTAATGTGTCGTACTTTAGTCACCCATACCCCATCATTGATTCCAACGCATTATGTTACGAAAACACACTTGTTTATATTTGGTTTGGAGTGTTCTTGTAGTGAACCCATGATAAGGAACGGATTAAAAGTTCCTGCAAAAATATAAATACATTTATAAAGTAAAGCTGTATTAGAGAGTTTTCCCATTTAAAAATATTTTGATCAACATTATTTCAGCAAGGACACGTATGTGTTCCGATATGAGCAGTTTAATACCGATAATAAAATACCAGGGTGTACAGTTCTTGAGATTTGATCAATAAAAAATATAATAGATAATAATAGTAACTGTGTAAAAAAACAAAAAATCCCATGCCACATTTCAACGTAAGTACGTGATAAAGTATCGAAAAACCTTGTACGGACTCCGGCTATACTAATAAAAAGGTTGGTGTACAAATTCGATTTTTTTGGGAAAATCTGAAGACAGATTCATAAACACCAAGTACAGGAGTATCTTATTTTATGAAATTCAAATCCTACTTACTAAAAAATTTTGAGGGGATGTCATCACATTGGTGATGTAGACGATTAAGCCAATTTTGGTTGTTGTTTTACCATCTACACGATATGTCTAACTTATATATAAAATTTTATAACAATCGGTGGAGTAGTTTCGGAGATTATCTGTTTATTAATCAAAATCGACACAGACGCGGACAAACGATAGACGGCAAACTGACAGAAGGAAACCAGAGACCTGTTTTCGTACTCTAGGGGTCATGAAACGTCAAGAAAACATAAATGTAGCCAGTCCCCAATGGACTCGATTACAATACTTCCTTAGCTTAGGCTCGGGAAGTAAAAATTAACGACTGTTTGGAATGCCTTGTTTTTTACAACATTTTTGAACATAGTTATTTCTAAGTATGTAAGTATTATTAAGAAAAATCCTGAGAAACCTGGTAGGTATCAAAGGAAATCTTAGTTAAAGACCAGTTCTAAAAGTGTGTAAAATACAGGGTGTCACATTTTTAAAACAAATATATGACTCTCTTTCTCACCTTTGAAAATGGTGGAAGTGTGAATTTTTATAGATGACGATTTTGTTCCCTCAAAATTTAAATGTCTCGAAAACTGTCTTTACATCTGATATATCGCTTTATTCCTTTTTTATAAAGATTCTAAAAAATTTGAAAAAGTATACAGGAAGTTTGCATATAAAAAAAAAATAAATTTTGGTGTGTAGCCCATAGGACATCTTGCACCTTAAGAAGTGATTGGAAATTAGAGCTGTAAATGAGATCTGTCACGCTACGTGGCAGATTTTTTTCAAAAACGACGAATCTTCCAGCATCATTGGGACGCCCTGTATAACCTAGTGCATGGTAGCTGTTTTTATTGTTCCTTTGTTGTTGTTGCTACTGTATGGGACCAGTAGAAAGTAGTTATTTAATAATTTTGGTTTTTTAATGGTATTTAATTTAATGGTTCTGTTAGCAAAACCGCTAGTTGTAAAAGAAAAATTGCAGTGCAAGTCTTATACAGTATCAAAGTAACGATCTCATTAGTTTATTTTGTTTTTATTACATTTAGTAAAAATTTCATTTGATCAGAAAACTGTACTTCGTCTGTTATAATTATTTTTATTTCTCGAATTATAATTATAGGAGTAGGGTGATTTTGACGAATATCTATTTTTAGCCTTTCATACGTCACATAATAAAAAATGTAGGTGTCATGTTTCCTTCTGTCTTTTTCAGTTATATGGAAAGAAATTGTAAGTACTGAAAATTAAATTCAAAACGCTATATCTGGTCATTACCAACATTTTTTTAATTTTTGTCAAGAGAAATTCAAAAGGAAGAGCTCATACGCAAACACTACAACTTTTTGCTAATTTAACTAAATATTAGTATAAGCACACACGCACAGCTACCAATCGCGCCCCGTCCCCCACGCGGGGCGCCGCTCGACTTTTTTCCGTCTGCGATTCGTATTACACGCGCGTTCCCTAAAAGTTAAGTCCGCAAGGTGGAGGGTTGCAAAGCCGTGTAAAGTGTCGGTGGAGCAGATCGGCGAGGAGCTTTGATCATTCGGGCGCTCCATGCCCCAGACTCTCACTTTAGCCCCGGCGTAACCGCGTTAGCAGCTCGGAACACTCCATTTGCAAATTAAAGGCCAGGACTTCCGACCCATTGCATTCCTCATTACTTTATAGTTTCATTTTCCATGCTCATTACTCGTTACATATTCATGATTTTATCGGTACTCGGCGCGATTTTAATTCAATACCGGCTTTTGCAGACTTAATCGGATCATTAATTTTTTCTGATTTGTTACTGCCAGCCCGCCTTTTATTGTTGCAGCGTTATGCGAGATGCGATCTCGACTAAGTTACGATGGGGTTAATGGCGTTATTACGAGAGTGGTGGTGGGTTTGAACAGCATAGGAACGGATTTGTTGAAGGGCTATTGTTCTGTTTATGTGTGTATTTATATGTACATACATAGAGGTGGTATACATGAAATTAAATGCCGCAAGTTTAAATTTCGTATGGTATTAGTTGTGTAACGGATACTTTTCCTTTTTAGTTTTTCGAACCAGTGAACTGTAGAGAATATCGGAAATTGATGAATTTAAACGAGGAATGAGTCACGCTTTTCTGATAAGGAAATAAAGTCATCACTGGACGGAAGTGTTGCAAAAGAAGTACAAATTTAAAAAGTTAGGAGATAAGAACGAAGATTTATGGAGTGATAGTTAATTTATGGGATTCGTGCAATTATGTATTCATTTTCGTTGTATTTTATAAATCTGCATCTAATAGTAAAGAAATGGTCGATAGAACTTCCCCCAGAATCCAGACAGACGGCAGACAGACAGACAGACATATACAGACAGACGGAAACGGCAGACCTATTTCGTCGTATTCTAGGGGGTATGAAATGTCGAGAAAGCATACGCTTATGCTTAAAATAGTAAAAATATGCGTCATTTGAGATAGATGAGGTTTTCATGACAAGAAAATCGACCTATGTCTCTAAATCTGGGAGCCAGTCCCCATATAATTTTTTATGAATTTAAAATAGATTCTGTTCGACAAAATCAATTTTAAAATATTATGAATTTTAAACGGTATCTCGTCTACATCGCGAAATTTTCATAAAGTATCAAAGATTTTGAAATATCCTCTTTGTCATCGAACCGGTCGGACCCTCTTTTAGTATTCCTGCCGCGCGACTGCTCAGATTGTAAAGTATTCTAATCACACAAGAGACAGTTTGCAAACAATCTTCTTTCCGTCCCCGTTTCGATATAGTCCGAGCGCCAACTTTATTACACAATCGGAACAGACTACATTAAAATCGAACCGTAAAAAAATATGAAAGCGTTATTTAAATGCGGCCCTAAACTTCGCCGTTCTTATCCTATAAAACACTTATCGGACTCCCACCGCCGCTCTCCCTATTATTATTTACCTATTCCCGTCCCTTAATTCTCTTCGCACCTGAGTAGCGATTTTAATTTCCGTCCAGGAAGCGTCCCGTCCCACTAGCGCATTCTTCTTTTGTTTAAATTTGTGAATCTGTGACAGACAAGCGACGCCATTTTATATTAAATGTCAAAATTAATAAGCGAAGGACTCTGTAGGTGCGCTCGTGAGCTCATCGCAATTATCTTTTCTTTGATATGTGTCAGCAATTTCGGCCTTGTTCGAGGATTTCATTAAATTAAATTTTTCGGACGGAGTCATTGTTGGGGAGTTAGCTACGTTATAGATAAGGAAAGCGGGACTTCTACTATTGGCTGTCTTTTCAAGGGAGATTATAATTCAGGATAATTCCCTTTAGAGCTGTTTTGCGTATAATACAATATCCGGTACATGGCTAAGGAAGTGGTAGTCTTGGATATTACGTACGTTGCGGTTTCGCTACATATTAGATGGAGCAAATTAGCATCAGGACGTTGCAGGTGTACGCCGTAAATTATTCTCTGTATGATTTGGTTTTCTGACGTTCGCAAAACTGGGAACTGCGGTACATGCAGATGATTTAAATTTATGCCTTCTTGGTATTGTTTGTTTAATCTATGATAAGCTCTTTGAACTATACATCGGTCTTGCTTTGGCACTTTTATCTTCTGACTAATGGTCCAAAGTTTCTGGCTCGTTATCGCATGTTTTTATGTAGTTTCAACTTTTAAAATTTGTTATCACTTTTTCGTTCCCGTTCTATATGTTGTCGCTATATAATATAGAGTCGATATAATTTTCTCAGATTTTTATGATCCCTTGAGATGCCATTTGAGGTTATCTTTAGATTTTAGTCTACTCTGTACTTTCGCTCTTGTTCTCTTCGTTTCTTCATACTTCCTTCTTCCACTTTATGGTTTTCTTCCTGCGTTTATCTTAAACTTATTTCTTGGTTTATAATAACACCTTTATTTACAATCTATTTAATTTACTTTACAAAAAAAGCTAAATGTTCCTCTTGTACCCAATTTTTAATATTTCAAGTTATTGTGGTGTTGTACATATTGGCGAATCTATAAATTCTATAAATGGGCAATTGGACGAAAATGTCAACCTCAGCACATTTTTTTAAAGATTGTTAAATTAATCTAAATGTTATAATTAGTAGTTATAAAAACTTTAAATTTTATTGGTATATACGATGTTGATTACGTAACGAACTACGAATGGACATTGTAATTTCAATTTTTAGCAAAAGGTAATCAACACCATCATCTAAAGAAGATTATGAAGAAATATTAGATTTTTCTTTATTTTTCTGTCCCCCAAAAAAGGCAATATTTATGAATCTTGTCATCTTTTCATTATCATATTAATGAGACTTTTGTCCCATATTTAACTTAAAGCTACAAATTCCTAAAAAATAGTTCTGCGCTGCTTCAACCGATTTTATTGTTTTAAATTTCTATTAAACTAAGAACTTGTGGTAATTTAGACGTAATAAACTGAATGCGCTCATTAAGAGATAATTTTTATTCCAAATTACACAAATCTTCTATCTGAGATATTCGTGAAAGGTAATTTTCAAAAGTGCTGGGAAAAGGTAAAAAATTTCGTAAGATGTTAAAAATTTGAGCTGTTTGCAGAGTTGCCCAAAAATATACAAAATTCTGCAATAGAAATCTCTACCAGCTAATTCGATTTCAAAATAAAATTTTTAAAATATCCCAAAAATTGTTACATTTCATCTTGCGATTCTGCAATGGTTGGAATTTTCAAAGAAATAACGCCGAAAGTGACTTCTGAATCGAGAAAAAAAATGTTTTAAGGTAATTTTCGAAAGTGCTCGGAAAACGGTAAAAATTTCATAAAAGGAAGTCAAAAATTTCATAACAGGGAAATTCTGAGATACAAATCTCAACGGCCTAAGATTTTCTAAATTTTCGATTTCAAAATCAAATGTATATGTAAAGAAGTTAAAAATGTCGTAGGAGGAAGATCTTATAAATTTGAGTTTTTTGCAAAATTGCCTAAAAATACCAAAAAATTCTGAAATATAAATCACAACGAGCTAATTCGAAAAACAGCTTGCCCATGGCAAATTTTTATAAAACTCCAAAAATTGCTGTGTTTCATCTTGCGATGCTGGAAACATGGTTGGAATTTTCAAAGAAATTAAGCGTAAAATGACTTCTGCAATCAACAAAAAAATGTCTTAAGGTAATTTTCGAAAGTGCCTGGAAAAGATTGAAAAATTCAGAGGAGGGAGGTTCGAATATTTATTTCTTTACAACATTACCCAAAAATATACAAAAAATTATGAGCCTTCAACAAAAAATATTTAGGTTGTGGATGGATACAGACCAAGAGTTTCGAAATTTTCGATTTTAATTTCAAGTTTTTATACTCCAAAAATTGCTTTATTTCATCTTGGCATTTCTAGAAAAGTGGTTGGAATTTTTTAAAAAGTAAAGGCGAAAGTGACTTCTGCACGTGCAAATCAAGCAGAAATATCTTCAGGTATTTTTCGAAAGTTGTTGAAAACAGATCAAATATTTCGTAGGAAGGAGCTATGGGAAATTTGGGCTTTTTGCAAATTTGCCTAAAAATACCTAAAACAATTCTGGGATATTAATCTGAACGAGCTATTTCGAAAAATATAACTTGTTGATGGACGCAGACCGAGATTTTCGAAATTTTCGATTTCCAAATCAAATTTCTATAATATCCCAAAAATTGATATACATATTTCATTATCAGATCTTAAGGTAAATTTCTAAAGTGCTCGTAAAATGCTCAAAAATTTAATAAGAGGGAGTCACATATTTCATAAGAGGGAGGTATTGAAAATTTGATATTGTTTTTAAATTGTCCAAAAGTAAAAAAAAAAAAAAATTAAGATACAGACCTCAATCAGCTAATTCGAAACATAGCTTGTTAATGGACGCAATCTTAGATTTTTTAAATTTCGGTTTTCAAAATCAAATGTTTATGTTATCCCAAAAATTGCTATTTTTCATCTTAAAGATTCTAGAAAAATGGTTGGAATTTAAAAAAAAATAAAGGTGAAAGTAACTTCCGCACATCAAAATGGAGAAAAAAATGTCTTAGGCCTATTTTCGAAAGTATTTGAAAACAGATCAAAAATTTAGTAGGAAGCACTTATTGAAAGTTTGGTCTTGTTGCAGAGTTACTTAAACAATTCTGAGATATAAATCTCAACGAGGTATTTCGAAAAATCATGGACGCAGAACAAGATTTTCACAATTTTCTATTTTAAAATAAAATTTTTATAATATCGCAAAAATTTCTGTCATCATGCGATTCCGGAAAAATGGTTAGAATTTTCAAAGAAATGAAACCGAAAATGACTTCGCAAGTCGAAATCTACAAAAAAAAGCTTAAGTTTCGAAAGTGCTCGGAAAAAGATCAAAAATTTCATACGAGGTATTTATTGAAAATTTGAGTGTTTTTGAAAAATTTTCCAAAAATATACAACAAATTCTAAGATATAAATCTTAACCGGCTAATTCGAGAAACAGCTTGTTGACGGACTGAAATTATCGATTTCAAAATAAAATTTTTATAACACCCTAAAATTGTTATATTTCATCTTCGAATTCTGAAAAAATGGTCGGAATTTTCAAAGAAATAAAGCCGAAAATGACATCGCAAGTTGAAATGTATAAAAAAATGTTTTAAGGTAATTTTCGAAAGTGCTGGGAAAAAAGTCAAAAAGGGGAGGTATTGGAAATTCGAAATTTTCACAAAATTGGCAAAAAATTCTGGCATATAAATTTCAACTAGTAATTTGAAGAGCATAGCTTGTTGATGGATACAATCATGTTAAAATTTTTGAAATTTTCGATTTCAAAATCATAATATGTATATTTATAATATCCAAAAATTGCTATATTTCATTTTTCGATTCTAGAAAAATCCAATGTCATAGGAGGAAGATCTTAAAAATTTGAGTTGTTTGCAAAATTGTCTAAAAATACCAACAAATTCTGAGATATAAATCACAACCAGCTAACTCGAAAAACATGGCTTGTCAATGGCCGAAGACTAAGATTTTCGAAATTTATGATTTCAAAATCAAATTTTTATAAAACCCCAAAATTGTTGTGTTTCATCTTGCGATTCTGGAAAAACGGTTGGAATTTTCAAAGAAATGAAGCCCAAAATCACAGCTGGATGTTAAAATAAAAAAAAAATGTCTTAAAGTGAAAAAATTCAGAGGAGGGAGGTTCGAACATTTATTTTTTGCATTTGCCCAAAAATACCCAAAAAATTCTAAGCTTTCAACGAGCTAATTCGAAAAATATTTAGACAGACCAAGAGTTTCGAAATTTTCGATTTTAATTTCAAGTTTTTATATCACAAAAATTGCTTTATTTCATTTTTTGAATTCTAGAAAAATGAGTGGAATTTTCTAAAAAATTAAACCAAAAATAACTTCTGCAAGTCGAGAACAACAAAGACATCTCTTTCGGTAATTTTGAAAAGTGCCTGGGAAAAGATACAAAATTTGATAACGAGCAGGTACTAAAAATTTGAGGTTTGGCAAAGTTGCCTCAACACCCACAGAAAGTTCTGGATTATAGATATCAACCTGACCAGACCTGACCAGCCCAAGATTCTAGAAATTTTCGGTTTCAAAATAAAATGTTTATTATTTATATCCCAAAAATGGCTATATTTCATTTTGTTACTTTAATTCTAGAACAGTGGTTCAGATTTTCTAAAAAATGTTGCCGAAAATTACTTCTGCAAGTTGAAATCAACAAAAAATATCTTCAGGTAACTTTCGCAAGTACTCACAAACAGGTCAAAAGTTTAAAAAATTGGGGTATGAAAAAATTGAGTAATTTTCGAAAGTTATTATTATTTGATAATATAGAGTAGAGTTCCTTTGGAACTATATAACTCAATAGAATATCAATGTGTCTTGTATTACCATTGAAAGAACTCATCAATGCGATTCTTAAACAAATTAACATTTTCCACATCTATTATTTCCGTAGGTAACCTGTTCCAACTTTTTATTACACGAACCGGAAAAAAGTTTTTCATAATGTCGGTTTTAAATTTTGGTACGGACAGTGACAAACTATGCCCTCTTAATCTTTGGGATCCTCTAATCTGAAAAATTTGGTGACCTTCCTTTCCAAGTTTCAAGATTTTAAATGTATGTATCAAGTCCCCTCTTAGTCTACGATCTGAAAGTGTTATCAATTTCATATGTTTTAGACGTGTGTTATAATTGGGTCTTCTAGCGCCAAAGCACCATCTAGTAAACTTACGTTGCACTTTTTCATAAGTTTCAAGATCCTGAATTCTATTTGGGCACCAAACAACATTCGCAAATTCTAAAATTGGGCGAACATATGTTTTAAAAATCTTTGCCATTAAAGAAATATTCTTTTTTGAAAACGTTTTATATAAGGTGTACATTCTTAAATTAGCTTTTTTTACTTGTTTTATTATGTGATTTGTCCATGTAAGATTTCTGTGAATTTGAACTCCTAAATCATTATGTTCTGTGACTCTCGATAGACATTCACCTTGTATTTGATAATTTATGTTCGATTTATCCTTACCAATGCGAAGGACTTTACATTTAGATTTATTGAGTGGAATACCCCATTGTTGTCCCCAGTCAAAGATAACGTTAATATCATTTTGTAAAACAGATGCATTAGAAATATGATTGTACACTTTGATATCATCGGCATACATTGCACAGGAGGAAGTTATTGACTTAGGTATATCGGCTGTGTAGAGAAGAAATAACTTGGGCCCTAAGACAGAACCTTGTGGTACTCCACTTAATACATCGAATATATCACCGAAACCATTTCCAACTCTAACAAAAAATTTTCTGTTCGAAAGAAAGCATTCTATCCATCTTAATAAATTTCCACTAATACCATAAGAATTTAGGTATTAGTACATAGTTCTAGGAAAAGGGTCAACAATTTGACCCTTTTGCAAAGTTGCGTAAAAATACGTAAATAATTTTGTGATAAGGATCTCGACGAACTAATTCAAAAAACAAAGATAGTGTCGATGGATTCAAACCAACATTTTCATTCTCGGAACAAAATTTTTAAAATATCCCAAAAATGGTCATATTTTATTTTGGTGATTCTGGAAAAGTGGTTGAAATGTTCGAAGAAATGTTGCCAAAACTGAGTTGTGCAAGTTCAAGCCAATAAAAAAATACCTCCAGGTAATTTACAAAAGTGTTCGGAAAATTACCTAAATAACCTATAATAACGATGTCCTATTTCCACAAAATGTTGGTAAAGTAAAATCTGCCAAATAGTGAACAATGACTTTCATCAAGTATTTTGTGAATTAGACGTCT
Organism: Zophobas morio; assembly: GCF_036711695.1. Classification (NCBI taxonomy): domain Eukaryota; kingdom Metazoa; phylum Arthropoda; class Insecta; order Coleoptera; family Tenebrionidae; genus Zophobas; species Zophobas morio. The sequence goes on along the minus strand of NW_026972136.1, from coordinate 11,550,846 downwards.
TTGGCCATTAAATATTAAAATAACAATAGTGGACCTAACAACTTGTAAATTATCCTTACCATAATCCCAAACGGTTTATTTGTGGTTTCCAATAAACAAAGAATCAATTGTTCACTATTTGGCGGACGGTACTTTGAAAATTTTGAAATACTTTTTTTTTGTTAACCTCCAGCAGAGTATTTCGACAGCAGTCTGTAACATTTTTAACTTTTATATGTCATTTCAGATTTTAAGTGCATCAGAAATAATAACGTCGGTTATAAACAATTAAAATAGCAATGAACCGGAGTGCTAGCCTTGGGGAACACCTGATGACACTGCGATCGGCTTAGATGAAAACGGTTTCAGAGAAAACTATTCAATGGTCAAGGTTAATTTTCTTTAAATTTAACCATAAAATGTCATTATTTACTCCATCGACTGCTTTCAATAGATTACCATGAAAAGGGTCCACTCAAAAGTTTTTTTCAGAACTGTTAATTATGAAATATCAGTAAGTAAGTACAGTCGTTGACGTTCAGTGAGTTTTAGAAAATTCATGTTGAGTCAAAGATATGATTTCTTTGCAAATCCATTTTAATTGTTGCAAAATCAATAAGTCTAATAATTTTGGCAGAGTTGGCTGAATACATAGGTATATCCCTATAGTTAGAAACTTCAGAACGATCACCAGATTTGTAAATTGGAGTAATTAAACTGTGTCTCCAGGACAAATATAAATTAAAAATGTAGTGGATATGTTTACATAAAAAATACACACACTGTTTTCTGAAATATGCAGGGACTTGTAGAGTTTAAAGTTACATAAAAGACTTCTGGATGAATATATAATAATAATTTTATCAAGAGCAACACCCAGGTTTACCAAAATAAACTGACAAGTACTGAATGCAGAAAAAATGGAGCAATTAAACCTTAGTCACCCTATACCAGTAACAAACATTTAAAACTTGTATATCATTTCTTTTCATTTATTTTTATATGGATTTCCGTTCTTGTTTTCCTGTTATTTCCTTCCCGTTCTCCCAGCTCCCGTTTCCCATATGAAGTCTTGCTCCCTCTCCACCCACCCCCACTGCAATTACTCGATCGTCTACGCGTTCCCGGCAAAAACCGTTCTACTTTTGTAATTTTTCGGCTTTGCTCCAAGTTCGCCGGTAATCCCTCGCCGAGTTTAAAAAACAAATCTGTCGATCACGAGCTTGTGTTTTAGAACTTTTCCATTAGTTGAAGTTTGCAAACATGCCATTTACAAGATGCCCATTAACACAGATTCAATCAATCAAATCGCGATAAGATCAAAAGAATCGGGAGAGTAATCACCGTACAGAGCATCAATCACCCGCCCTTCGGATATGATTTTCAGGATAGTTGTAGGACGACGTGTCAGGAAGCGAGGAGGATTACATGATTTAGAGGGTTGTCAAGCGTTGCGTAATTTGTCCTTTATAGCAATTGTGTATTTGGCGAATGTGTGTATTGTTGAATGTTGTATCAATAATCTTAAATGAATGCGAAAGTGTATACAAGAAGTGGTAACAATAGAAGATCACGATGAGAACAGAGAGGAAGTCATTGATAGAAGTTTTTGATCGTTTGGTGTAAAATTCAATTGTATTATTAATACAATTACAAAATTAAGTCGACACTCTAGCTTAGTTATTTACCAAAATCTGCTATAACAGGTACTGAAGATATTTAGAAATTGATTTCATTGGGATGTTAATAATGTTGATGATGGGCTTGTCCTTCTAAATTCCAGCTGAGGCTCGTTGTGCAGGTAAAATAACGTACTTCTTTTTGTAATAATTTTTCCCAACGATGTCCTAATAACAGGCTTTCTAAAAACGGGTCTGTTATTTTCAATTTTTAAAGACCATTCATCCCAAGAAAATGCAAAGATTTAGATAATTTGGAGCAATAAAAGGAAAAGAGCAGTTTCATTAAATATATTTAGCTTGTTTGCTAATGTTGAGTTAATAGGTAATAGTGACTATAATATTACGAACAGGTTTTCTTCCACGCTTGTAAATGTAAAGTGGCTCTTGAATGAGTGTAATATTTATTAAGTTGATACGTCCAAGGAAAAACATGTGCGTATATGTATACCTTAATACATTTTTTATTGCCGACAAATGGGTAATTAAACTGAAAAAAAATTAATGTTTCAGATTGTGCTATCTAATGCACGATACCATCACTACAACGCTATTTAGGCATGCTGTGCTTTTCTCTTGTATTAGTATAAAAGGTTGTTATGGAATTTGGACTTTGGTAAACTATGAAGGCGGATTCATGGACCACAAGTACAGGATTATGTTATTTTTAAAAATTTAAATAGCATTTATTATTGTATGGAAGTGGAAACCTATTTTTTCATACTCTAGGGGATATGAAACGTTGAGGAAACATGAAAGTAGCAATTCTCTGGGTAGATCCTATTACAATACTTCCATAGCTTACGCTTGGGAAGTAAAAATCTAAGAAAAGTAAATATATGCAAAAAAAATGCGTTTTTTAGACAGAACTTCCCTAAGTGTTTATTGTACAAAATTTTGAGGAAAGGACAATAATTTCGGTGATAATCTGTCTAATAAAAAGCGACACAGGCGACAGTCAGACGACATTAAACATCGAGAAATTGCTTACTTCGCTTACTCTCGACAAGAAACATTACACAGAGTCTGGAAATATTTGAGTAACGACCCCTGTAGGTTAAAAAATATCGATCATACCTCCCACAGTATAAGAAAAAAAAAGGCTCGTGAAGGGATCGAACTCGCGACCTTCGCGTTATGAGCGCTATACGTTCAGCACAGCGTTATTGGGGTATGCTGTGCGTTACTCTTATATAAAGTACTAAAGGTTCATGCAATATGGGTTATTGCGAAAATTGTCTAGATTTCCAAAAGACTGGGGCAAAAAATTAAGGCGGACTCATGAAGCACAAGTACATGCTATTTGACAAAATTTAAATAGCATTCATGATGATGAGGTGCCCTCATCAAATTGTTTGTAGGGAGGATTAAACAAAAGATTTAAAATTTGATAACAATCGCCCTGTTAGTTTCGGAGATCTAATAAAAATGGACACATACGACAATTGGAAAAGAGGGACCTATTTTTTCATACCTTCGAGATCATGAAACGCGACAATTACAATATTACTTACGCTCGAAAAGTAAAAATGAAACGAAAGATGAGAAAAAACATTAACTTTGAATAGAAAACATTCAAGTTTTGAAAAGCAGTCTGAAGTACATCAGCCCTATAAAATTGGAACGATACCTTCAAAATTAACTATATTATGCCGTTTGGAAATCCTTAGATTACTTACATTATTTTTGTTTCAAAATGGTTAAGTAACAGTCAGTGTGGTAACATTTTAACTGCTCTCAATAGTACTAAACTTAAAAGATGTTAAAGATATTCTATTCCTGAGATTTCGGACAATCCAGAGATATCAGTTATTGATTTTTAGTTTTAAGATTTCATCATATTCGTAATGTTCCAAAAATATCAAATATTCCAAAAATTCCATGAGTTCTAGAGGTTTCAAAAAGTCCTTAGAGATTGTAAAACTTTTTAAGGTTGTAAATATTCTGAAGACTTTGAAAGTTTTAGCGACTCTGAAATTCCGATGGTTTTTCTACAGATATAAAGATGCCAGATATCCCTGGATCACTAAATTTTCTAGAAATTTATGATAGTCTAGTTATTCTCAAATCCGAAGTACTCTGGAGTTTCTAGATATGAAAAAAATTCCCAAATATACTAAAGATTCCATTCATTTTGAAGAGAACCAAGAGATAATAAAGATTCTAGACGTTCTGAACATCCTGAAGAGTTTTGTACCAGCTGAAATTTCCCAAAAATTCTTGTTACACTCGCGGCGTTAAGATTTCTAAAGATTTCCGAAATTATAGAGTCTTGAGATTCTTCAGATTTAAAAGATTTTAGGAATCCTCAACATTCCAGAAATGCTATATCTATATCCTACCATAGATCTCGAGGATACTAGAGATCATAAATGCTGCAGAAGTTGAATAGATTCCAGAGATATTAAAGAGCTTTAAAATCCAGAGCTGCTTTTTTCCAACAATTTAAGGATTTCCAAAATCACTCTGAGTTTCGATATTGTACAGTTTTTATAAATCTAGAAATTCTAGATATACTATATAATTAAGAATCCCAGAAATCATAAAAACTGCAGAAATTCAATAAATTCCAGGAACACGAATGATTCCAGAGTTTTTCATGAGTCTGAAGATCTTGAAGAACTTGAAAATCCTGAAACTCTGATTGGTTCAAAGATTTTACAAATTCTATAAATCTTAGTTATTCCTAAAGTTTTAAATATACTTACTATAGACTGTAAGGATCCTAGAAATAATACATATTACAGAAATTCAATAAATTCCAGTAATTCGAAAGATTTCACGATTCTGAAGATCTTAAAGAGCTTGAAGATATTGAAATTCTGAAGATTCTTTTAACGATTATAAATTTCAAAATCTTTCTAACTTTTGAGATTTTCCAGGTTTTAGAGATTCTTGAAATTCTAGATATCGCAGAAATCCTAGATACACAATAAACTTTAAGAATTTTAGAAGTGATAAATACAGTAGCAGCATTCTGACATTATCACAAATACAATGTCACAGAATCAAATTTAATAATTTTTTAAAGAAACGGAATTTGTTGGAATGTATTTCAGGAACGAGGAAAAAGTTTTGTCGAAAGAAGCTTTGACCAGTTTTTTATAACATGGTTTAAAATTAAATAAAATGGAAACGAAAGAAACCTAGTCAAAACCGATGCAGTGGAAGTTCCACAGCATTGTTGGAACGTAGTACTTTTGGCAATTTTGATATATGTGGCTTTCTGACTTCAAAAACATGTCGAAAATGTAATACACATACAAACTCGTAGGTTTCAGTATGTTTCAGTATAAAATTTACTCCAGTTGAAGACCCGCCAAACTACATAGTTAAAAAAATATATAATTTGCAAATTTACGGAGGTAAACCCTTTTTGGACCGTCATTTTATGCATTAATTTAGGTCGTACAAAATTGAGACACACATGATAATGTAGCTATCCACCCTATGATTATTATAATAGAAGTGCAGTTTCTTTGATCCGTCAAATTCCACAAAACAGCTAATTGCCGGGTTAAAAGCGCCATGCCGGATTTTCCCCGTTATCTCAATTACTAGGCAAATCTGAACGCGTACAATTGCTTGGCTCACAAATTACGCGAATTAGATAATGTAAACGACGTAGCTCCTGAACAAACAGCCTCCTCTCTGATTGTAATGAAATATTGCGATTTCACAGGTGAGTGATACCGTTTCCATTAGAAACCCGTTCCGGTTCGATTATTTTTTGCGTCTGCTCGAGCCAATTATTGCAAGATAATCAATGCAATAAATAAAATGTAAACAGGAGTCTGCGTTTAATTTATCGTGAGGCTTCCGGAGGTACTTGCGGCTGAAGCCGGCGAAACGTAGACAATGGGGTCCGAAGTTTCAGACAGGATTTAGCAAAACTTCAATTACTAAACTATTAACACAATTTAAAGTTCGCCCGAAAAGGGATTTTCAACATGCGATGATTCATGGCTGCTCAAATATTTGACTTTAAAAGGGGCGGGCTGTTTAGCTGTGGCGAAAGTCGGATTGAGCAGAAAAACTTGGCCAGGCAAATTCCTAAAACAAACGGAAGGAAAAAGTACAATATGTGCTCTGCCGTCACTTTTTCTTCCGATTGAATGATTGCAGGAAACAATAAGTAGCGACTTGCCATCAGTTGCGAGGGAGACCCTCCTGGAGTTATTAGATATCATTGCCGCAGCAGATCATTCCTGAAATGCTTTCCGTGATAGCCACTTATCAAGATGACATCTGTGATAAAAGAGGAAAAAACAATCTAGTCCAGATTATAGCAAAGTTGCCATTAATTTAATTCCACGGCAAAATCTGAAAATACCAAAGCCACAAATCCCAACTCCGACATTCTTGACGGAAAGATTACCTCCAGCCGACAAAATAACCCAACTTTGCGAAACTACTCGTGACAGTTAAGAACTAATTAGCATGTAATTAGTTTCCTCCCATTACCATTCGGCTCTATGGATGCATTACAACTGCATTCACCTTTGTTCTTTGTTATCTAACCTAATCCTAGAAAATTAATGTACCGCTCTACCTAATTACACCTGAAGCGGTATGAACATCTCATTAATATATTCAGGACGTTGCTGCACATTTTATGAATCGTGCAATTAAATCGAACCGTAAAATCGCGAATGAAACGATTACGATTTTATGGTGCCATCTACGTGGCGTTTTAATGAAGTAAATAACATACGATCGATTTAATTAGGTGAAATAAACTGCGAAAAGCGCTATTAAAAGTGCTGTTGTTTATAGCGGTCAGCTATTAAAATATCCTCTAGACTCATTAATTCGGGATTAGGAGCGCAACATTAGTATTCTGCAGGTCGTAGATGCGAATTTCTGTCTGCAAAAACTGCATTCGTGTAGGTGCCAGCAATACTGTTCGAATGCGATAACATCAACAAAAAAGCAAAAGAACATCTGTGTTGGGCTTTTTGTAGCAAGTTCAGGCTATCCGGACCTACTTATGGATTTTTCGGCGCGTTAACTGATCATTTCTTAATGCTCAGCAAGATTTAACGTCGCCGATCATGGAACGGTACCTACTTGAATGTTCTATTATCTATTTTTTCCTACTCTAGGGGCCATAGATAGTTTTCAAGAATTAGAGTGAACCTAAATTTTAATGGCAGTATAGGGTAAATTTAAGTCCTTTAAATTAAATAATGTAATATGCGCAAGTAATTTCTTTATTTTTGTGTAAAATAAAATGTGTCTTCATTATCAACTAAACCAATCAACTGTTGTTTGTTCGTCGTGTTATTATTATATATTACCGATTGTCTGATTCAATCCACAAGTATTTTAACTGAACGGTATGGAATCATGTTGGCTTGCCCATAATATGAAGGATTACGACGACTTTTCATTAAGAGCAGCTTCTACTGTTTTGTTTGTTCGACATAATCTACATCCCGTAATCTAAAAACGTTTATTAGCGCAAACAGTTTAATTACTGGAAAAGGAAGCGAGCAACTTCAACTCCTGGTAGCATTTTTAGACAATCCGAGCTGCGGAACCGAACAAAATTAATTCTACAAAACATGAATGAACACTGTTTACATTTGAAAATTATAACTGAGAATAATCGCGAGCAGTGAATTCTAATTTCTCCCTTTTACGCAGATTGATGGCAATATTTTGCTTTAAATCGCATTTCAAATGTTTGTTATTAAAAGCCACTCGGGTTGTGGCAATATTTTACCCTTCCTTTAAATACTGACAACTACCCACGCCTAATAAATTACCATAATTATTATTAGCCACCCACGCCTTTAAATTTTCTTGGAACGTTTTAGCTTATCATTCATATTTAGTTATCCTGTCAGCTGACGGTGAAGTCAGTTTTCCGACCACGCTTTTCCAACCTCTCTCACAACTTCCACACTAACATCATAAATTGAAAAATCAGTTTGATCTACGTCCCGTCATGATTCCATTTGTGATGGTAAAAGCTGACCGAGAGTGAAAGCCGAGAAGAGGTCTGTTAAGCCCGCGTAACCCACTTTTAATGCCGTATCGGGGGCGCCCCGCCTAACCCGATCGATTTGTCCCTCTTATCGCTATTGGGCCACTTACACTTACTACCAAAACCATCGGCTATTATGGCCCTATGTGAAATACGACAGTTCTACTGTTCACAACATGTGCCACTCTATGTTATTGCAACGAAATGAGATTTGGGGACCTTAAAGATCACTTCAAGACGGAGAATTATGAAATGCCCCAGTCGAACCCCCATCGACATTGAGATAGAGCGGGTTTTGTTTGGAAACAAATTTCTTCTTCTGGACTTGACGAATGGCGGAATCGGAAGGAATAATCGACTTAGCCCAATAACGTCGTAAATCTTCGGGCCGGAAACGCCGGACCGAGAACGGGTTGTAAATTTTTAAATAACAGTAATAACCGCACCGAATTCTACATACATACAAAAACGGGAAGTTTTCAGAAGAGAAGTAGACATTGTGTCCACATTAACAGGGTTTAATATTTTTACAAATGCACTTATGATGCACTCCGAGTTTTTAAAAATGCAAGCTGTTGCTTTCACGACTGACTTTTTTATCCTAGTTGCTTTACATCATCCGTTAAGCGAAGCAAAGTACCTACTTTGTTTCTGCATATCATATTAGCATTTTAACGATTTCGACATAATGCCCGCTTTACCTCCAAGCCGGTGACATTACCATAAAGTGCAAACCTATAAAAATAATGGATTGTTATGTGCCATTATGAAATATATAATGTAAAACAGTGAGCAGCGGCTTAAAAGCTTACCGCTCCAGTAACTGCAGCCGTTTCGGAAATGTTTGCTTAAACTTGATTCCGCTGGCTAAAAATGGTCGAGGCCGAAAATCGATTGTCGAAAGTTATTTGAATTACGAAGGTACGTCCAAGTCCTTTCTGTTTGATTTCAAATAAGCTGGCACAATGCGCTTGAAAGGGCTGTCAATAGCAGTCTCGGGGCTAGTGGACGTCTGTAGCCGATGGACTAGCTTCAAAAGATACCAAATCGGATGGAAAATAGCCGCCCTATATAAAACCTATAGCTTGTTATCGATTCATCCGCAAGGTTTTCACGGTTCTTCTTTGTATAGAAACGAAAGCACTCAATGCCACGACGAAATTTATTCGACTTTACATAAACATCGCCAAAAAAGGATTTTAAAACAGGCAATTCTCGTCTTGACGAAGTTTATTAATGTAACCAACTCAGGTATTCACGACATTGTAAGTCTAATGCTTGTGTACCTTGCCAAGATTTTACCGTCACCCTGGAGAAATCAGCGTCGACGAAAGCGGAAAATTATTAAATGTACCTCCCGCTTCCTGTCGACCTCATTTGCTGATGCCTGAAAACACCACTACATTATTGAACACTTTGTATCCCGTATGACGCTGCGTTTGCTGATGACTCTGAACCACATTAGTTAGAGGCTTTGTGTACACTATGAATCAACAGAGATACATGCAAATGAGAATGGACGCCGAATGAAATACATTTAGGCAACAATGCCAAAGGAATGTCAACCGCTACCTCTCTATACTGACCATCAAACATGTTCGCTCATACAAGAATGTTCAGCATTTGAAAACGACCATAATGAAATACCAACAGCGCAATAATAAAAAACGGACAGCCGGTCAGAGCGGCCCATATGCCCACTGAGCTTAAAAAAAATAAAGCTGAATTCAAACCACAAAACCCGAAGGTCATTCCAAAGCGAGGAGCTTGAAATTTTAAAAAATTTAAATTTAGCCCCGATATGAAGCCATGTTTAAATTCCCTCAGTCATTTTAATATTAAAGTTGACTGATTAAAGCAAGACTAGTTGAAAATATGGATTTCATTTCGTTTTTATTTCACGAGTGTAAGCTGAAAGAGTCTTGGGGACTTTGGGTATTTTACTTTTTGAAATAGTTGAAAAAAATCCCTAGTATTTTTTTAATTTTATGAAAGGATTCAGAGATTCCTCGTGTGTTTTTTAAGGAATATGAAGGAGGCCTCTTTATTTTTGAAAGAATCTGAAGAAATTTTAGGGATTAATAATGTTTTGATTTTGAAAGAGTTTGAAAGAAACTTGGGAGCACCTAGTGTCCTTTTGAAAGAATTGAAAAAAATCTCAGGAGCCCCTAGTGTCTTTTTTTAAATATACTGTGTTTGTGTTTTTTTTTAAGTCTGGGAAATCCTGATTTTCTTTCGAAGAATTTGACAGGATTTTTGGGGCTCTTAGTATATATTTTTTGAGAATACCTATGAAAGAATATTTGGGGTCCTCTATGTTTTATGGTCGAAATAATTTGAAAAAAAACTCGGGGACTTCAGTATCTGTTGTTTCGTTTTTAAAATAGTTTGAAAAAATCTTCAGGACTTTTCGTGATTTATTTCTGACAGAATCTAAAAATACGTTTTGGACTATTAGCGTTTTGTTTTTTAAAGAATTTCAAAAAATCTCAGGGACTTCTGGTGTTTTGCTTCTCAAAGAGTTTTAAAAAAATATTCCGAGCTTCTCATGATTTATTTCTGAAAGAATTTGGAGAAAACCTGGGGGCTCCTGGTGTTTTCTTTTTGAAAAGTCTGGAAGAATCTTAGGGTTGCTTAGTCCCGTTTTGTTAAAAATATGAAAAAATCTTTGGGGACCTTTGTTATTTTGTTCATGAAATATATGCATAGTTTGAAATAATCTGAGAAGCCCTAGCGTCTTTTTTTTAAGACTGTAAAAGAATATCTGTGGTTCTTTGTTTTATTTTTAAAACAATTTGAAAAGATCTTGAGGACCTTCGTTTTTTTGTTTTTGAAAAAATTTCAAAAAATCTGACGTACTCCTAGCGTCTTTTTTTAATAATATGAGAGAATATTTGTAGTCCTACATGTTTATACTTTTTGAAATTATTTGAACAATCTCGAGGACCACAGCTTTTATTTTTGAAATAGTTTGAAAAAATATTAGGGGCCCATAGTTTTTTTAATATGTGAAAAAATTGCTCGTATTTTTATATTGGGAATACCTAGTATCTTTTTTAAGAATAGAAAACAATCTTCAGGCCCTGGTGTGTTTTATGTTTTTAAAGAATTTTAAAAAATCTCTTGAATTACTTTTCTTTTGTTTTAAAAAGAGTTTTAAAGAATTCAAGAATTTTAGGGGCCTCTAGAGCCTCTTTTATATAGATGTAAAAATCCTAGGGGTCTCCTTGTTTTGTTTTTGAAAGAATTTGAAAAGATCTTGAGAATTCCGGCGCAACACATTTGCTGGACTGGTTGATTGAATAATCTCGTTCCCGAAGGTGGCCTCTGTTTAAACCTATATTCCCTTCTAGATGTTTCACAATCGAGGTCTTTCTGGAATACCCATCGTGACTTCCACTTCCAGGCTTTCCTTTAGCGAACCCCGCCCGGCCGCCGTCACCGACATACATTTACCTTTGCTTTAGGGACAAGGGAAGCTTTATTTAAAAAACTTAAAATCATTTTTCTTTAAACAATTTGCAGAATAAAATTTGATCTTGCACATTTTATTTCTCTTATTATTAATTCCTATACGTTAAAATAAAAGGATGAGAAAGAAGAGACACATTTTAGTAAGCGTTCTAGCCCTAAATTACACATAATATTTAGTTCAACAGTATCAAAGTTTACTTACCTAATAAAGTTTCCAACAGACAGACAGATACACAGCAAACTGTTGAGGAAAATTAAACTAGTCATTCGTTAACACGTTAAATGAAACCAACTACAAAGTATTTTATATGATAATTTCTTGAAATAACGCCATCAATTTTGTATATCCGAAATAAATGTTAATAAAAATATTTAAAAAAAATCCATTATGTAATCTTTGTGATAAATCATAAAATAGTTCACACTATTTCAGAAGGGATGAAGTACTTGAACCAGTCCAAATAAGACTTAAAATATTTTAATATGATGTCATTAGTTGTTCAGGGGAATGAGGAAAAATTTTAATCTACGTGTTTCAGTGACAAAGTATTCTTAAATTAAATACATCTAAAAATCGGTACCTCTGGAGTAATTTGTCTAAAACGTGACCACAGACACAAGAAATTGAAATCCAATGATCTAAAAACTGTTTTTAATAAAAAAATTAACCTATGAGGGTTTTTAGGTGGCTTTGACAAGATACCCAAGCAGTTTTAAGATGGCTGATATTTCGTAAAAGATGCTTTTATTGTTTGCTCCTTCTTAGGATAAAAACTTGAATTAAAAAAAACCTTTGTAAAGTCAAACTTATCGCTTCCAGAAATCAGAGAAAGATTTGGCTTTTTCTAGAGACACCGCTAATCTCTGAATGCGGCCATTATTTTTGAGTAGGTGTTTATATAGCGGAAAGATGGAGTTCGATTGTTATTCCGTCCCTCAGTTAAGAAGATCCAATCATCCAAGCTGTTCTATTAATGACAGAACTTGGATGGAATCTCCAGTGGCCTTTTTTCCGAGCGTCGATCTGCAGTTTTACGACGTACTAAACTCTTACTTCTGGCTCGATTTTATTTCCTTCCGCATCCATGACCTCACGTAAGACATCCACCCTCTTGTCACTTGTCGCCTCTACGTTGCAACCCCTGAATTATTATTGCCAGCAATGGAATTTTTCATCAGGGTTGCTCCTTTTATAGCCGGTTCAAATCCGCTAATATCCGTGAAATGAAAATGACGTCCCTCGGCGTGTGCATCGACGAAAATATCGTCCCCATCGACGTAAAAAAACTTGAGGAAAATCTGCTAATATTCGCATGCCGAACATATTTCGAACTGTAATAAAGAATTTCTTAAGGATAACAAAGTTCCGCGAACACATTTTCTGGAGTTATGAACGCATTGTACAGCGAATTGGAAAATGTAGCGAAACATTTGATGCATGTATGAAATTTATAAAGTGGCAGTTTAACGTTCTTCCACCCTCGCCGGACCACCTCTTATTAAAAGTTTGGATTTCGAGCCCGAAATTTTAAATTAGTTACGCCGAAATTGCCTCATGTATGAAAAATCCGTTTTTTTAAATTTTTCGCTGCTGAAATGTTGGCTCACATCAAAGAGCAGTCCGCGGAATCGCGCTAATAACGCGCAATAATTTAATATTAACCCGAATTCGCCGGCGTCGTGAAAATTTTACCGTTTGTTGTCTTTAATTAGTGCAAAACTCTTGTATACACAACGCTTGAGTCGGATAACTTTTCGTCGAATTTTCCGCTCTTGTGCGGATCTTATTTGTTCCTAGAACAATGGGTATAGTTTTAATTATGTAAACTGTTATTTTGTTTCTCCCTTGTTTTAGTCAACAGCCGACAGCTATTGCATTGTGATGAATTGCTGCGGATTAATACGCAAACGCACGGGCATATTTGACTTACTAATTTTATTTGACCTTCCGCATTGATATTAAATACGGGCTTTATGCCTATTGTTGGAGTTTGTACGGATCCAACACCCGAAATTTCGCTCTGCGGCATGACCCGAAACAGCGCAACAACTCGTGTTAACCAACAGAAGGTTCTTATACGAAACTCCTAAATAAACTTGTTCATTTACTAACTCAACTGGTCAAAATTACAAAAGAGTATATGCTGTACAAGAGACTTAAATAAAAGAACCTCATTTGCTGCAAGCTTTACTAGAATTGTGTACAAACTGGTGTCTCATAAACGGTTAAGTTTAATTGTAACAGATCAAATAGTAGAAACCTACATGGTAGGATGAGGACAATTACCCCAAATTTACAGATTTCTTAAAAGTCAAAGATTTCTATAATAGCACCGATCAATCTGCAATCCAGTTTAATCGTTCTTTTTTTTTAGGTTTTGTATCGCAAATTGTATTTAACATAATTACATTCTCAGACACAGACTCCAAATACACTGAAAGTTACCACAAGGTTGCACAAAGGAGTGTCATTTAAAAACTGCAGCAGTTCATTCTTGTAGACGTTAAAATAAGGAGTCCTCGTGCTTAGGACACGGGCCATTTTACGAAGAAAATGAGCAAATGCGGTTTTCATTTGTAATATGCCATTGAGCAGAATTATCCAATTTATTCTAGTATTCAGCAGAATTTTTCCTAAACAGAAAAGTAATCCGCAATGTCGCTGTTTACTTGAATTTGTCAAGGTAACATCATCTCTCGACTTTCATATTTCTTAGGAGCGTTACAAAAAAAGTAAAAATATATAATAATTATAAAGAAAAAAATACATTATTAAATGACCGTTTTTAACCCCCGACGAAAAAAGAGCCATTTCATAGTGCGTCGACCGTTGCAGTGAATCTCAACCAATACCAATACTTTATAAAGGTTTTTTTTTGTATCGAGGGTTTCTTAACTTGTTTAGAGAAATATGTTACCATGGGTGGGATTTTGTTTCTATAGCGATAAAATATCGGTACCGATAAAATGTGGTCGTCTTTTTCTTTCGCACCTGAAATTTATATTTTCATCCTTGTCATTTATCGCTTCGTATCGTATCGGTAGAAACAAAATCCGACCCCAGTATTGCTGTGAATAAGTTAATTTATAGATGGAATACACTAGGTGCTTATTTTAATAGATCATCATGATAATCATAGTTAAAATCAACTGCGTTAGCTACTTTATTTAGCCAAATTTATCAACAATATTTTGAGACCATGTCATCAAAAATATTATCTTATGTTAATAATTTTCTTAATGTTCTATAATCACGAAATTGGTATTAGTGTTTCCCAAAAATGTTCAAGAAGCAATTTCTTAGATACATTTTTATTCTTTTATGTCAATTTGTTATTATTAAATTAAATTTAAGGCTAGTCGATACGTTTGCCGCATAGGATTTTCAGTAGATACATTTTCACAAATCAGCAAAAATCTAGTAAGCAGTTAAAAATGTTTGACGTATCAAAAATTGTCAAAGTTTCCAAAACTCTACGTTTAAAATGTTCGCAGTTAATCTTAGCTCCCCTGGGGTGCGATTTTGTTTCTCGATCGAAGTGATAAATTATCACTTGCGATAAATGTCATTACGTAGCTTTTAAATGCAAAAGTTTGCATTTATTCTTTGCATATATTTATTAAATGCTGAAAAGTTTACAATTACCTTAATTTTAAGAACTTATAACTCAGAATTACGATTTTGAACTTCTTTTTTGACATAAACTTTGAGGTTATGTGTCCAAACTTTATTACTTTACTCAGAGCTATCGAGAAAATATCACTCCATGAAGAGTTGATTTCGTGACAGAATCGAGAAATGTGACAGAAATGTAGCATCTCAACCAATCAGCAAACGAGATTTTATCGCTATCGAGTTTTTTTCGATCGAGAAACAAAATCACACCCCTGGTGTTTCATTTTCGGATAAATTTAAAGAAATCTGGTATTTTGTTGCTGGATGAACTTGAAAAAATCTTTTGAGCTTTTAGTGTTTAATTTTTTACGAAATTGAAAAAGTGCCGCAGTGTTTTTTCTTTTAATTCGAGAGACTCTTAGGTACCCATGGAGTATTATTTTAGGAGTCCATGAAGTTTTTTTTTTTTTTTTTTTTTGTAAATTCTTTAAAACATTTTTGTGAGACTTTGGTGTTCTATTGTTGGAAAATTCTGACCTGACCTGTTTTTGAGTTAATTTTGGCACCCCGTTTTTTTTTGAAAAATTTAAAACAATCTTGAAGTTCTAGGTATTCCTGTTTGGAAATAATTTGAAAGTGCTTTGCAGCCTTTAGTTTCTTTTCTTATAATAATTTAATTAACTTTCTTAGAGGATACGTCATTTGCCAAAGTCGGTCTTCTTTTAGCAGATAACAGCCCCGCCCACCCACCCTCTCCTTTCTTAGAGGATATGTCATTTGCCAAAATCAGTCTTATCTTAGCAGCCACAACCCCCTCCCACCCACCCTTTTTATCTGAGAGGGTATGTCATTTGCCAAAATCAGTTTTATCTTAGCAGGTACTAGCCCCGCCCACCCGCCCTCTCTTTTCTTAGAGGGTATTTCATTTGGCAATATCAGGCTATAAGTATAATCTGACAAATCCAGCTCTTTAAAAAAATTATAAAATTCGATTTTACGATTTTCGTTTTGTGATAACCTCTGTAAAGTAAAAACCAACGACATAAATAACACCTCCTGTTCTTTAGCACTAGGTAATAGCAATCTGAAGCTCAAATGTTTATTTATATTTATACATCGAAATAATATCACGTAGAAATTAGTTTGATTTGAATGAGTTTATCTTCTCAAAACAGTGGCACTAAAATTATTAATTAAACCACAATCGAACAAAATTTTATGAAGATTATAATTCTTATTTTATCATTAGTATATAGAGACGTGGGTATTCTCACATTCTCGAGAAAATGGGGTAACTGACTCGTTTTTAATTTGACCAATAAAAAAATTGTGATGACGCTATCAACGTGGATAATATTAGTCACAGCATAAAAGAAAAATTGTCACAGCACATTACCCATGCAAGAAAAAAAAAAGGAAAAGGCCAAGTTCGGCATCGAACCAACAACGGCATGTCGCTGGTTTGCCGGGAAAACCGCGGAGCCACTATGCCACGAACACTTCTGCTCTGTGTTGGTAATATAACCTTATTATACCGTGCAATTGTTTTTGGGAAAATTTGAACGGTAAGCGAAAAAACTGAAAGCGGATTCGTGTACTACAAGTATAGGAGTATATTTTTGTATAACATTCAACTCATTTTAAAATACGGTTCATTGAGATGACGTCATCAAATTGTTGGTGGGGATGATTAGCTGAATACACACATACAAAATTTGACAACAATCGGTCCAGTGCTTTCGGAGATTAAGTGTCTAATAAAAATGAATACAGACAGACAGACAGACAGACGGATAGACAGACAGACAGACACACGGAAACGAAACTACTTTTTTCCTACTGTAGGGGTCATGAAACGTCGAGGAAACATAGAAGTGGCAATTGGACTCGACTACTTCCATAGCTTGCCCTGAGCATCCTTGGGGAAGTAAAAATCGACGGTCGGGTACGATTTCTAGAGTGTTGTAGGCTGAAAACAGTGATAGAAACCGCGTTACAAATTTCCATTGAGATATAGATTTTTTAAAATAGGATGCAAAAATTTCAACAAAATTGAAATTTCATTATTAGAACTTTGTGGTAGTGTCATAATTTTTTTGTGGGAACAAATATGTAAGCTATGTTACCTAAATTGTAACTCTAATAACAATAATAATAATAATGCTGTATTCTTAGAACTTCAGAATAATTATATAAGCCATTTTTGACTTACTAAAAATTTTTTTTTTAATTTTGTAACAATCCTTCGTAAGTAATTCCAAAAAACTAAAGATATATTAGCAGGAAACAAGCAATCTTGGTCTTTTATCTTCATACATTCACTGAATAATTTCTTGTGATGACGGAATCAAATTTCTGAAGGAGATAATCAGAAAATGATGTTTATATTTCGATGAGGTCACATTTTTGTTGTGAACGAATATACATATGTATCTTATTTAATGCTTTATATCTTAACATAAATATACCTAAAATTTCACGGAGATCGGTCCAGCAGTTCTAAAAACTATATGTCTAATGAAATCAACAACAGACAACTGAAACGGGAGACTTACATTTTCGTGTTCTACAAACTTAATCGTCTAGAAAACATGAAATTAGACATTTATCGAAATGATTCAGTTCTTTAGCTCAGGCACCAGAGGCAGAATGCTGGATTAAAACTTCAATACAAGCTCAAATAACATATCCTTTTGGGTTTTAGATACTCATATATCAATTAGAACGCATGCAGCAGATCTGTAGAGTACCTTTAAGAACTTCCCCTTTCTGTGGAAATTTGTTTAAAGATTTTGAATCACGCCCAATCCGCTTATTATGTTTTTTATTTTTGTCAAATGCTAGTTACCATTCTTTCTTATAACGTCCTCGTGGAACCCCAAACAGTAAAAACTAAGACAAAAGACACATTTCCACTACTTTCGCAGTTTTATGTCACAAACACTCGCTTCTGTGCCCCGGAGGGCTCATGGTGACTTCAAAATAACCCCGAATACACTAAACTAAGAAAACACAGTATCCTCCGAGTAATTACAAACGTAATAATTTTAATTCCAACTTCGAGATTTGATGCTTGACATGACAAAGAAGTTAGTTGTGCAACTTTGACTAATTGTATAAGCTCCACAGTTGTGTGTTACTAGGTTAACCGAAGTGCATCCGAGCGTGCTACACCCCGGAGGCGAGCAACTGCTTATAAAACGGAACCTTTGATGTACGTACATACATACAGTACCCCTATCAGACGCACTGCGCGCCATTTTTGACAGTGGCGTCTCTGCGCCTGTTTTTCTTCGCAGCCGGCAAAAAACCGAAGGGTTGCAGCCCCGACTCGCGTCGTCGCCGACCAAATTAGTCCGAATGTAAATTACATTATGGGAACTTGTCGTGGAGCCGCATCTGTATTTTTTCGAGCCCCGGTTGATGGAGAATTCATGTTTTCCACATATAATAGCGCGTGTATGCGAATGTTTCGGTCGGCGGCACTTTGCGAGAGCCAGAGGCGTCGAGGGGATGGTCGAGGGAAACGAACTGGGGCACATACGTGTGTGGAATTATGTCCGGACTGTGTAACAAAGCCTACACATAGCCGCAAATAAGGGGCTTTTACCCGAGTGCTTAAAAATCATTTAGAAATGAAGGCGACGAAAAATTTCATACTGTAACCGTTCAGGATGTTTTTAGACAGTGCGTCATGATTTTTTTTTCATCACGTTGATTCTTTGGCAAAACGGTCTGTCTGAGTTAATGACATATTTTCTGTAACTTTTAAAGTTTTTAAATGTTTGTTATTAATTAAAAAAATACAACGAGGAAAATTTGTTCACGAACACTATAATATCCTGTCGCCTGTGGTAAAATTGCGCTCCCTGAAATTCATCATCCGGGAAGCGCTAATTTTTAAATTATCGATGACAACGGCTTTACCGCATCTCCAAATCATTTGCTGGTACAGGGCCGGATTGCCGCCGTCGAGCGGAATGAGTTATGACGTTTCGCAAAGTAATCCCAGGGACGGACATCAGGTGCGCACTCTGCCAAGGATTCAATTATCGTAAATGAATTTTGTGAGAGGAATTTCGACCGGTTATGGCAGAGAGCACTTAAACTTACTAAATATGGCATTTTAAGGCTGCTTTATAAGCTTCTCGGGGAATATTTAAAACACAAAAGGCGAAGATCCATTAAAACAACTGCTCTAGTATACTGAGCATACACCGGTTAATGCTGCAACTCGCCATTACCGTCGTCTACGGACTATTATAAAAGCGACCGTCTCCAATGGCCGTTTTCCGTCTTACTTCGTATGCTGCTAGAGGATAATCGTTTATTATCGCCTAATTATATACAGAATTTTAGACGAGCAACTTACATTTTCGAACTTGTGTATAAACTTCTACATTCTCTAAAGCCTCCAAGTGCTTAAGGAGTTACGTTACCTTGCTTTTCGGTTTTAATAAATTTACTAAGAGATTGTAGTCTTAGACTGGCCGAAGCTTATCCTTTGATATTCAAGGGTTACCCTTGTTCTGCATAGTCTTTCTTTTCAGCTTTTATCCGACCACTTATCGTTCGTGTATATTTAATTTGGATGAATACCGAAGGTCTGCGTCTCTTTCGACTTGGATTAAAGGCATTCGTAAATAGGCTGAGCTGAACAGATAGACGTTTTATTTGATCAAATAAGATATTTGTTTGGTTCATCCAAAAACCTTGGACTGGTCACCGCTTAAGAGGTTTGAGACGACAGGATTTGCATAGCGAGGACTTATTTCACAGAAAACTATGAAATTTTTACTTACCTAGATAAAGTATGAAAAATATGTTTTCCTTTTCCGTTTTCTGTCTCCGTTTTAGGTATCCTTACTAAGAGTTCAATGACCCCCAAAAACTTTTTAAATTTTATAAAATAACTGGACTGAAACGATTTAACGGAGACGAAAGTTGTGTCTAATTTTTTTTTTCATATGGTTAAAACACAAAAGCAGTTGTAATAGATCCTCGAGCACTGATTTACTCCTTGTTGCAAATCCGGAGGTCGGTTGATTAGATACACGCAAACAATAGTCTACCAGCGCCCCAAGAAACGCGATCGGGCTCCCCTAGACAAGCCGGGTCGTAATCCTGACCCAAAGGTAAATAAAAGCCACCTTTTGTTATGGTAATGCAATGAATCAACAAACAACATTAATGGTCTAGAGCATCAGCCTTAATTGAATAACTCAATCAAAAAAGTTAAAAGCTCGAACACGCGATTACAGGCTCGGAACGGTCCGAAAGGCTCGTCGAACCCACCCGAAAGCGTACACATCATTACAAAGTCCCGCCGATCTTATTCAAAACGAGCTTGTTTTCATTTCCCCCGAATTTATTCAAAAAGGAGATGTTTAGAGATAATTAGCTGATGGGAAGAGGGTGCCTTTATAATTTCGCAACGGGATTTACCACGTACAACATCTCTGCAGGCAAAGTATCCGCATGTATGCGGGAGCAAAATTCCGGCAAGCAACTAAATTAAAATATAAAAATGCGAAACCCACCCTCGTAACCCTTGGCGAAACCTTCATGCGCCCTTCGTAGCATATGCAGTCCGGACATAACCGCCGCGTTTATTTTCTAAATCATTGAATAGAAGGGGAATTAGGAAGGGAGCTGATTTATTCGCGCTGTCAAATATTTCTGTGCCCTTACATTCAGTGAAGGGATGAGCGCAGTTGTAGCCATTTAAAGCGCATTACGGGGTGCATGCCGAAAAAATGACGTGGATTTGTTTGATAATCCTTGTGGTGCATTATGGTGACCCCATGTTCCTTTTATGTTTCTATGAGTTGCTTCGAAATGACGTCTTGATCAAATTAACATTTTTTTTACTGGTAGTGTGCAGAGAGAGTTCCAATTTTTGGATAGATTAAGGATCACTATTCAAGTTACTTGTACTCTTGATAACCTAAAAGTGCAAAACCGATACTTGGCGATAGCGAACTTGAGTTTTGTGTCAAAGCACCTCCAGTGCCATCCATTGTGCGTTTTTTTATTATGCGTTATAAGTAGCGTCATTTGCATGAATGATGCTCGAGCGAGCGGCAAATTTGAATTCGCGACCGACCACTTTGTGGGCTTTCGAGGAAATTATAATGTTCCTTTTGGGCGTGTCTGATGTTTTCTGGTTGTGAGGACGACCGAAAAGTAGCTCCTTCACAGTACATCGGGCTGCACGGGAGATACACTTTGGTTTGTGACCCAAAGGCATCTGTTTTTAAAGGGATTCTATTTTCCTCTCGACTGATTTCCCTCGCTGTGCTCATTCCGCTGCCGGTCGTTCCACCCGACCAGCGATACGTTGTAGCGTTTTTCCTCTCCCCCGCCCTTTATTTACAGCGGCATCCTGAACCTGAGCGGACGACTGTGCCAGGACGAATTCCCTACAGCTAATGTTCTCCTGCACTGTTGCAACTTTCTCCACAAACACAAAATTTTATACAAGTTTATGTCTTTTCATTTAATTTGACTTGCAGCGGTGGGATCTCTTAACGTTGTGTAGAACTCCCTTAAGTAACTTTTCTGGTTTCCACATATTGAAAGAGGACGTCTTGAACAACCCGCAACCGGCGGGTTGCAACTTCGTGTTTGTTAATTACCGCTATAATTCCACAATTACACAAAGCAGTTCTTTTTCTCGCGGGATCGTGAAGAATTACGCCACATCTGGACTCGGCTCGAGCATTTTAATAAAATATTTTCTCGGGCCTTGTAACAAGTTACCCACTTTCTTAATTGTGTCTAAACATAGTGACATTTTGTAGCCGAAACCACTTTACGTCCTCTTTGCGGCAGGTGTACGCTTTACGAACGAATTGCTTTTGTGAAATTATGAGATGCTACTAATTTATTAAAGCTAGGGAGCTAGAGGACTTCTAAAATAAGACGCAAACTTGAGGTATAGTCCATAAAAAATATGAGGGACGTAATTAAGGATCGTCGCATTGCAGAACAAAACACATCACCTGGGTTTACTGATTCGATCAATAAAAGTGGCTTTTTTGCTAAATGGTTCGCCGGTTTATGAGACACAATAACATTTTATCCGTTCGACCGCAAAACAGTGTCCAGCAATATGGTTTTATATGGTTTTCCGGAACAATAACGATGTTAATGCACATATTTATGTACATTTTCTATAACATGAATGAAGCTTTTCGAAGTTCACGTGGGTTGAAATAGATTGAAAGTTCTTTTCGTGTCCAGCAACAAACTGTATGTTCATAACTAATCTGATAAATAGGGTGTAATTTGATTGGATCCGCCAAAGATATTGCTTCCACATGTAAATATGTATCTGTAATATTCTAAGTGCCGTCCTAACATTAGTATCCACATATCCTGTATGGCTTAGAATACACATTATCAATAAAAGTAGTTATGTGTTGGGGCTTCTGGCTCAATTTGACTTCATTTCACTTAATCCGAGACCCCATCGCTTTTTGTCGAATGACGGACATGATGCTTGTTGTTTGAGCTCATTTGACCTGGCCTCAAACCCTCATGAGAATTCTAGGTACAATAACATTTTCGTTATGATTTTGTTCGTAATAAAACACAATATTTTCAGCTCACTGGAAATTAGTTCTCATCGTAAGCTTCTCAAGCTTTCAGCCCGAATCGACGTAAGGTTTTCAGGTCGCCCGTGATCGCGTCCCCATCTGGCAGTATGTAGGCGACGTTCCAAAGTTGATTGATTGCGTGTGGTGACAGGGAACCAGTAGAAGTGCGTGTGCGTGTAATAGTGAAGCT
Organism: Zophobas morio; assembly: GCF_036711695.1. Taxonomy (NCBI): domain Eukaryota; kingdom Metazoa; phylum Arthropoda; class Insecta; order Coleoptera; family Tenebrionidae; genus Zophobas; species Zophobas morio. The sequence continues at coordinate 11,528,315 of NW_026972136.1, read as the reverse complement.
AAATGCCGTAACGTATCAGAAGCTTTACGTGTCTAGAATTGATGATCCGCCTAATTAAACTAGCACTGGATACTGCCAGACATACTCTAGTAGTGAGCAGAAGCAGCGTTCAACCCGTCAGCCACTTGTTCTGCTTGTTAATAGGCCCCAAACCGCATTATAGCGCCGTCGAAAACTAGCTGTATTAATTAATATCGGCCACCTCTTCACCGAAATTTTACTGCGTTGAAGGGTCCTCAGAAAGCGGTCTTTATTACATAATGTGGTGGCGGATGGACGAGTTAACCGCGCGGTTGTGAAATAACAAAAATTTGCGTTTGTTTTTTTGCGGTGTTTCAAATGTCTCACAAGTTTTAAATCTGGTTTAGTGCGGATGGTTCACAGATCGCCGAATTAAGTTGTACAAATTACGGCGCTGATAAGAGAGGTTGGGCTTGTGGTGGACGTGCCCGCAGGATATTTCTGAGCACTGAGAGGATTCTCAGGCGCCTTGTTCAGGGTTGTTGATCGACCGCTAGAGGCACTCAGTGCACTAACTAGGACATGCACCGTCTGCATAGATTAGGAGATAAATCGAGTCCTGATCCTTCCGAGTACGTCACAAATTATGCAGCTAGGGTGATTGTAGATAACTTGACATCGCCGGCTATCTCAACTGTGTCGATTCTATAGGATGAATTGCGCTGTCATGAGCTTTGTGCTTTACATTACTCTATATCACGGTGGTCTTAACTTACGGTTGAAAATCTTTAACAAGATGTGAATGAGTTCCGCTTATAAATTGGGTTAAGTCAGGTCAACAGTCCAACAGCGAAAACGCACAATTAAGTCCAAGTAACTGATTAGAAACGGGATAAAGGGTGAAAACTCAAGCGATTATTAATTACGGCAGCAAATAAATCAGATCTGTCTATTTTCATATTCATACATTCATACCTGAGGGCTACAATTATTGCAAGACCGGTCTTATATTAGAGTGTCATGTTGGGATAAGTGAATCTGTAGACCGCAGTTTGAGAGTAGTTGATGTCTTTGATAATAATCAGAATGTGGCGATAATTTACGCTGAGGCGTTGTTTTCGCTCGAAATCATCTTATAATGTTTTTAAACCAGTAGCAGGAGTAGTGTAAAAGCAACATCGCTCAAAAAATTGGCGCTTATAAAAATGTTTGAACCGCATCGAATAGATGTGTACAAATTTATAAGAAGTAATCTACTGCTTGCTTATTTCAAACAATTTTATAAGTTGTTAATTTTTTTATTCAGTCACTCTTATAACGGTTTATACTTTCGCAATGTAATGACAGTGTGTTCCATCTATATTTATTGCACCTAGCAACCAGATTAGCAATTCCACACCTTTATGACTTCATTGCTTCTTTAATTTACAACTCGAATAAATTCTACGCTACTTGCTTCTTGATCGTAAATCAAAAGTCGTTGCAATCATCGTGCTGAAACTTAATTTATTTCAGGAAATATATGAACTATTTCTTGCAAATTACATAAAGTATGTTAGATTGTGTTTTTGTTAAACTACATATAAGTTTGGAAAAAATTATTATTTGTGATGATATAACGCATCATGAATGTATGAAACTCGACCCTGTTTTTAGCAATTTCGTGAAAAATTCTCTGATGTTGTTGCATTACGAAGACATGTATTGACCAGCGTGATCCTGAAGAATTACAGAGTGGATATTTTCAGCATGACGGCGCAACAGCTCATGCAGCTCAAACAAGTTTGAACTTTCTGGGGGAATTTTATGACGAATGTTTAATTAGCTCCTATACTCTTCATGTCTAGCCACTTTGTTCACCTGATTTGACACCTTTAGCTTATTTCTTGTTCCCAACTTTGACAAACACTTTTTAAATAATCAGTGAATAAATTTAGTTAAATATGTCGCTTAACGAGGGGTTTATTCTTGTTGACATAACATAACCTAGCTTTCTAAGTTCAATCACACACAACTCATACTCAGGTTATATTGTGAAATTGCGAATTCATCACAATAATGGACATTTGTAAGAATAAAGTGAATGACGTGCTAAATTTATCAAAATTTTATAATTTTTCAAAATTAAAAATTGTGTCAAGCCACTTTGACTTTTGTTCTGTCAACAAATTCTTGCGTAAATAGATCACAAAGTTCAATGCCACTTAGCCCATTAAGCCACGGCGTCCTTGTTGTGTCTTCTCATCCAAACATCCTTTCTAACTAGGTAGTAACGCTACGTACATACAACAATCTCATCTCCTATTTGTAACCATAGCTTGCTTCAACCTGTCAGTTTTCATTATGTTTCAAGTAAATCTACTGTAAATCGGAATTCTGTTTATTCTAAGCGCTTATGATCCGTGTTGGGGCTGCTGGGAATCGTTTCATCTATTAATTGTGCCTCGTCTTCTCACCCAAACACTCTTTCCTTATCTAACTAGGTATACGTTAAATGTTGTTACAGGCGTGAAAATATAGTGTGCATATTATTTAAAAGTGACCGTAGGGATTTCCATGTTAAAATTTATACCCCGTGTTAACTAAAAAATAAAATCATTTGGATATTTTTGTCGGTAATATTGTAGGCAGCCGTGTAAAAACAGACATCTACCTGACGTTTCTAAAATTTGATTACTCGCTTGATTTCTGGTTTTTAGTGACCGAAATTCGTCAACATGCAGCAGTATACACAATTAAAAAAAATGGAAATGGTTATCAATGAATGCATTAAAGGTTCAGCGACAACTGAAAAATTGCACAAAATTTTGTTTCAGCATTCCCACATCGGCATAAGAGGAATTTAAAAATTTCATAGCAGTTTTATAAACACAGGTTTTCTCGATCATGGACATTAAAAACGGAATTTCAGTGAAATTATCATATATAATAATAATAATAATAATAATAATAAACGTCTTTATTACAGTTACATAATACAGTATTTCTGTGAGGCGAAGTTTAGCTTATAGCTATTCTTACACTTAACCTCTGACAATATAATCTACAATTTACACTACATAAATACACAAAACATGTTACATTTAAAGAAAACTTACATAAAAGAAAGAAAGAAAAAAAAATAACCACATGCTTCATTAAAAGTATAAAATAATCCAAAACCTATGAAACCTATATATACTGGAATACATGTTAAAGTTTAAACATAATAAGTAATCTAATAGTTTAATAATTCTGTTTTTTTAATAAGGTGGAAAATACATATTTCTTAAATCGGGCAATGGTAAAGTTCTTAATGTTACGGCTTACATCATTGTATAACTTAATTGCATTGTAATTGAAACAGCGTTTAAACAGAGCTGTTGTATGTTTAGGTATAAGAAATATATTTCCTGATCTGGTGTTATGTTCATGACGGTTCGATAATGGTTTGAATTTTTCAATCAAGTAATCCGGCTTCCGAGACTCAAGAATACGATGTACAAAAGTTAAAACGTAATAATCGTAGGTGTTCGGGACGTTTAACCAACATAATGTTTTAAATTTTTCTGACAAGTGATCGTATTTTCTGATGTTAAATGTGAAGCGACAACATGAATTTTGGATCTTCTGCAGTCTACTTTTGTGTATGAAATCCAAACAAGGGTAGTAAACAGTAATGCCGTAAGATAGGACCGAAAAGATTAATAATTCCATTAGCTTTTTTTTTATTTTGAAGTTTAGAAGAAACCTGAAAGCATATAATATTTTTAACCTTAAGTAGACCGAGTGAAGTAAATGAGAAATATGTGACTTAAAACGTAAATCATGATCAAAATAAATGCCCAATATTCGAGCAGAAACAGTCCAATTTAAGTCGTTACCAGTAAGTTTGACTGTTACTATATTTTTCAGACTGTCGCGAATCTTTGGAGGAGCAAATAGCATAACATTGGATTTTTCAGTATTAATTGTTAAGTTGTGCCTCAGCGAATAGTTACAGACGGCATCTAAGTCAGAATTTAGTAAGATTGTATCTTCAGGTTCTGTTGGTTTAAACTTAAAGATAAGCTGCGTATCGTCTGCATAAGAACAAATGGTGGAGTGTTTAATGACTGTTGCTAAATCGGCTGTGTAAAGAATATAGAGCAAGGGGCCAAGAATGCTCCCTTGTGGGACACCTGAGCTGACTTTGCCTACCTCAGAAAACATATTATTAGATATAACAAGTTGATCCCTGTTACTTAGAAAAGACCGAATCATATTAACCGACTTCACATTAAAACCAAAAAACTGCAATTTGGCATATAATAGCTCATGATTTATCTTGTCAAATGCTTTTGAGTAATCTAATAACACAAGAATGGAAACGTACCTCTGGTCCCAATTTTTTATTAACATGTCATTTAAGTTAAGTAAGGAGGAAACTGCGCTATGATGCTGTCTGAAACCTGATTGATAGGATGGGAATATGTTATTGGAGTTGCAGTAAGAGCGAATCTGTATCAACATAATTTTTTCCAAAATCTTAGAAATACAAGGTAAAATACTGATAGGACGCAAATCACTATAAGATTTTGGCGCATTAATTTTGGACAATGGCTGAATCAGAGCTGTTTTCCAAGTTGCAGGAAAGTAATCATTTTCAATTTAATTATATGTAAAAAAAAATTTATTTCAAATTAATTATATGTAATAAATGGCTTAAAATCACTGGCATACAAAGACGAAGCATTTGCAAGGAGATGCGGTCTATACCAACAGCATTGGACTTAAGAGATTGAATTACATACTCTACAGTTTCAGCATTGACCAATTCGAAATTAAACGAGAAATGTTCAAGAAATTTTTTGTTTTTGTAATATTCGAGTAATTCAGGGTCAGCAACTGATTTATGAAAAACAGATAGGAAGTAATTATTAATCATGTCTGGATTAGATAAGTGATTTGGGATATCATGTAATTCCTTATTATTAATCTTGAGCGATTTAAGAGTTTTCCAAAAGGATTTATTATTGTTCTGATTATATGAGTTTTCTAAAAATGCTTTTTTCTCTCTACGTATAGAAGCTAGTACAAAATTTCGTAGATCTTTATATTTTTGCCAGTATAGAGGAGTTCTATTGTTTTTGTACCGCCGATAGGCTTGATCTCGTTCACGAAACAATAATTTTATTACGTCAGTTATCCAAGGTGTTTTAGGCTTACTAACTCGAATTGTGCGAAGAGGAGCATGACTGTTGAACAATAGTATTATGTTGTTGGTCAAAAACTGAACTTTTTGTTCGATGGATCGTATGTAGAATATGTCATCCCAATGAACTTTATTTAAATCAGAATGAAAAGTTTCATAATTAAATGATTTAAAGTCTCTGAAGGTAACATATTTTTGTTTGAATTTAGGAACACTCAATCTTAAATTGGCAAAAATAAGTCTATGGTCTGAGATAACATCCATATTTAAAGTACCTTTGTTAATAGCTAGGTCTGATTGATTTATAAATATTAAGTCAATCAATGATTCAGAATCGTCAGTTACTCTCGTGGCTTCCTCGATTAATTGTGTCATGCCGTGATTAGTCATACACTCAGCTAAAGGATTTGATAAGTTAAAGTAATTAATATTAAAATCACCACATATGATAACAGTATCAAATTCACAAAGTACAAGGGACATAATATCATCTAATATACTTAGCGCATTGGTTACATTTGCTTTGGGAGGTCTATACACCACTCCCAAAGCAACAGAGCGGCCGCAGATTTTAAAGCTAAGCCAAAGATATTCTAAGCATTCATTTAATTGAAAATCAAAATTCAGAGTTTTGCAAGTGATATCATTTCGTACATAGAAACCTACACCTCCACCTCTAGTATTTCTATTTTCTCGGTAAAGCTTATAGCCGTCTATGTGATAAGCAGATGACAAAACATTATCTGAAAGCCACGTTTCACTAAGACCTATTACATCAAAATCGTTTGGAATGACCATATCATTAAAATCTAAAAAAGATGGAGTGAGCGAACGCATGTTAAGGTGCGCTATTTTCAAAAATTTATTATTAACCATTATTATACATACCTGGATCTATCAAAAGGAAAAGAATAAAGCTTATGGACACTTAAAAATTACAAAAAGATACAGCGGCAAGCACTTATTTACCACAGTTTGAGATAGTAACAGACAAGTTCCGACAATTAACCACCCTTATTTAATTTGAAAGAGACCAGCGTAGTTTGCTTCTTTACGTCAACTGGTTCGACTTTTGATCCTTTATTTGAATTACTACGTAGTACTTTTTTTTTATTTATATCTATTCTAGGTGAAAAATTAGTGACATTGTTTTCAGTGTTTAAAATACTTTCGCTCGCAAATACTTCATCATTATGTATCTTCCTATCTAGTGTCGGTGTTGACGGAGCACTGTTTGACTTAACAAAAATTGCTTCTTGTGCAGTTTTTTCTAGATCATTTGCAGTGTATACATCATCATTTACATATAATTTATTACCTTTAATATAAGCATTCAATTTCTTTTGTTTAGCCAAACTAAGGTGGGCTCTTAAAATTTTGTTTTCCTTAATTTCATCTGTGGTTAAGTCGTTATTTATATAGATCCTCGAGCCTTTCAAATTTTTGCGAGCTTGGAGTACTTCATATTTTTTAATACCCGAAATAAACTCAATAATCACCGGTCTTTTGGTTTGGTTTTTTCCTATTAAGTAGACATTATTTATGTCAGAAATGACCATCTGAATGCGTAGAAACTCCTTTAATTTCTCACATACAAAGGATGCTAGTTCCGGTGAAGGGAAGTGTTCATCTGTTATTTCCAATCCAAAAATGATAATATTGTTTTTTTTGTTTGCTTTTTCCAGATATTTTATTTTATTTTTTAAGTACTCGTTTTCTCTAAATAACTGCTGGCTTACGTTGGACAATATACTTGATTTAGCCTGATCAATTTTATGATTTAGATCCTCACGTAATTTACGGATTTCGATGAGAAGGTCTGCATTTGAAATACTCATATTTTCTTCATTGATGTTTGAATTCCATCGTTCTGTTTCTTTTCTAAAACCTGCAGTAAAGATAGATATTTAATCATTAAATTCAAATTATGCTGTCAAAAATGACAAGTTAAAATGATAAGTCAAAACCTTCTATGATGTACCAAAATTTTTATTAAAAATAATATTGATTTTTTAAAGCACAAATTAACAATTTACTGCCAAAAATGGCAGTGGAAATAGAAATAAAACCCTAAGGCCATTTTCACCGAAAAAATCGTCTCTCAGTTTTCACCCTGACAAAAGTTAACATGGGGTCTAAAATTTAAGATGGGAATCCCTATGGCCACTTTTAAAAAAGATCTACTGCATGTATGCACGATAGAACTGGTTACTAGAGCAAGAAACGCCGTACCTATCATGGTAAGACAGAATGCACAACATAATCTAAAAATTCAATTCGGTTACAAGACGTCGACACTACTAGTTTGCAAGAGTTAAAAAGGATGAGTATACTACAGAGTTACGAATAATTTCATAACTTAATAATTAGCAAGCAGCTGTGGAAGTCGGTGCATGCAGAGGCGTTATAATGATTTCCAAGTGGTTGATCCATCTACTTACTGGATTAACGGAAAACTTTGGTATTAAATTTACAAGAAAAGAAAAGAAAAAAGAGAATTGCTAGGTTGAGATGCACCGCAAAAAAATGTAATTTACCGTACGTAAGAATTACCCATGTTAAAGAAGTGATTTTACCTTAATTTTGAAGTAACATTAATTTCACCACATTTACGTCCTGTAAAATTACATCTTTCTTTACAGTGCTACCTCTGATGACAAATAGGATATAAATTCCTTGTTCACTTTAAAAATTGTGCGTGGAAATTATTACGTATCGTTACTACCAAGTTAGATAAAGAAAGAGTGTTTGGATGAGAAGACGAGGCACAATTTCAACTTCTCTCGCTGTTTATTTTGTCATGACAACTGTACTTTTTGTACTTTTTAATGGCCATTGATCAGCAATCTCCGTATCGTTGTAGATTTGTCAGATTTTCCCCAGCATTCGCAGATAAAACGGCTAAAGAACGTATAAAACTGTGCCTCGTATATAGGGAGGAATTTGGCAACAGAAGCAGATATTTTTGGTATGATGTTCACTCCTGGCGTTCATAATTATTATATATTACGTTTTTACCGATTTTATAAGGGTTCCAATTCATACAACATTGTGGATATCACTGGAAAAGATCAGGTCAGGTTAAGTCAGGTGAAGTCAGGTCAGGTAATAACTTAACCTGACCTAACATGGCTTCTCCTACCATTTTTCCCGAGTGCAGGAAAAGTCAATACAATCAATGTTCCTAAGTAAAAGTACACAGAAAATTAAAGAATGCGAGAAATTATTTAGTTTCATTTCTTGAAGTAGCAGAACATTGGCATTATTTAATTTAATAGGAACGTAACGTTAGTTGCATAAATATAAATCCCCGTCTGCCAACGAAGTGAGCACCTCTACATTTTTTTGCTTTAGTACTAGTTGAAAGCGTTGTTAATAGTGACACTAACGAAGTAAAGTCAAGAAAGAACCGCAGCAAAGGATGTACGAACCAATTTATTCTCCTAAAGTAGCATGCATGTCCGTCATTATTCGCGAAAATCAATTATGCCTCCAACAAATGCCTCGTTGAGCGTTCACCGCGGTTAATTTTGATGTAACTGACGTGAGGCGCTCCCGTCCGCCTTCCCTGCAACTTATTGCTTTCAGATAGCTTAAAAGCCCGCTAAAGGCGGTTTTATTCGGCACAGAGAGCCCCTTTCCTTACCTCGGATTAGGAGCATCCCCATTGTTCGTTCACCGTTGGCGTAAACACCCACGCAAACAAGAATAAATCTTGCAGAACTGACATAACGTTGAGGCGCGAGTGAAACGCAGGAGGTATTTCATCTGAGAAGTGTACGCAAATGCCTAGGTGTCAAGATATCCTACGAGCGATTGTTTCAGTGAGTGTAACATTTGTCAAGTCAGTCTCGCGTATTTCAATTATGCACAAAGCCGTGTCGAACGACACACAAAGACCCAGGGGAATTCATGGGCGATCGTGTATCAAAGGTGTGCATGGAACTTAACAAAAGATCCGTTCTGCTGTTTTTGCGCGCGCACTAACCGAACGCTTCCAGAAAATTTAATGCGTCTAATTCAGTGCTTGGCAAACTTTTTTCAAACGAAGTCACCTCCTGGCGAAAATTTTCAAATATTAGTTTCGCAACGATTGGGAACCGCTGGCCTGAACAAAAGTGCGCGTCCCGACGGCGTTTCGGTTTTCAATCGGTTAATCGGTTCGCTATGGAATAACGCACTTTTGTTTTGTATCACGCCGTCCGATGGGCCATTAAAGTTCAATTTGGCATGGATCGAAAGCTTTTTGCAATGAAAGTTTCATTATTCTGCGTTTACCGGCCTCCATGGCGGCGGTCTTCGATTAAATCGACAATAATAGCCCTATCGCTTTCGCAGATTCCATTTGCGTCAGACGTACGCGGCCACAATCGCGGCTTTTTTGCTGCGGTTAAATGGTTTTTAATTTTGGTTTTTGGTTTCGGAAATTCGCACGGTATAAATTAGGAATTGAGTGGCCATCGGAATCGCATTAACCGAGGTTGGGGCCGGAAATGGAATTCGGGGGTCGACGCCAAAAACAAACACGGGGCATCGAGAGAACACCGATGAAATCAAGGATAAAATTATTTTGAACAGTTTTTTTTTGCCGAAAGCCGTTACTATGGCGACGATATGACGTTGGTCTAAATGACAGTAGCCGAACCACAAGCTTTCGTTAATATAGAAAAATAGTGCCTCTACTTCATTACTAAATTTTAATATAATCAGATGGTTTGTTTTTTCTAATTAAAAACCTACCAGTAGATTGACAATGTAACGCCCGCAAACATCTGAAGTTTCGTCCACTATAGAATATATAAATTTGTTTTTTACAGCTTCTTTAATACTAGAATTGATTGACCTACTCTTAGACATTGCAACCAAGTTTATTTTTGAAATTACGATGCCACGTTGCCACGTTATTTCATTTTTTTTTTAAGTTTTATGGCAATAGGGGAGTTCACAAAAAAATACAGTAGGGTTATTTTTAAAACCTGTGTTACAACATTTTTCAGAGAGATACAGAAAGGTACGCTCTCTGTTATGGTATAAGTGAGATTAAATTTTCATTTACAGAGTGTTTAATATTTCAGTTTTTTCAAGTGCAACAGCCTATACAGGGTGACTGCGAAATAAGTGCAAATATTTTAACCACGGCATCCCCCACCCTAGTAGAGCCGAAATATAGAAAAAATAAATTAAAAATCTAATGGGGCAAAACCCCCATGAACCACCCTCGATACGAAGGCACTGAGCCACCTTGTAAACAAAGTCGGAAAAACGTTCGAATAAAAACGACCTAAACACTTTCAGTTTCAATTAAAAGTAAAACCGACTTTTTGCTGCTTATCATTCGTTCATTCATTTACTCATTCATCGTTAAAGGTCAGTGTGAAAGTTTTTTGGTAATTTTGATTCTGACGGATGTTTGGTCCTTGTCACAACGATTTTACATTGTTTATTGGAACAGAAATAAGAGCAACTTAGAATGCTACTACCTTTTTACAAGAAATGTTGAAAATGTTGTCCTTGACTAGCACTACAGGCGTCAGAGCGTCGCAAGAGGTTTGTTGATAGGTAAAAAAACACCGGAGTAGCGGCTGCCACTTTCACTTGTTGAAGCTCTTTGATACTTTCGGGACACTGTTGATTTCCACAAACGAATTGTTTCATCCAACCAATACACGTTTCTCGAAAATCGTCTCTTGAAATCGTACTTGTTGACGATTATGTGGAGTTCCATTGGACAAAAAGTGAGTTACAAAACGTGGACAATCAGCGGGCTCCAAACCGTGCACTTTGTCAACTTGGTATGGTTGTGACCGTGTACTTTTAATGTAGGATGCACTACAAGCTGCGAAAATCCAATTTCTTCTTTCTGTCCCATCACGACCACGATCGTGAGTTTGAGGTTGAAGGTACCATGATCTCGGAGATGCTGTACCACTGATGCAAATTACCATATCGACACACTCTGCATTGGAAAACTGGACCATACACCGATTTCAACGACCGCTCGATAATGACTGGCCCTTTTCGTGTTTTTCACGGTGCGATTAAAAAAGTGCCTGATAAAGTTACTTTTTTGGTTCTTACTCCGAGTCCCCTACCCATTCATTGCAGTAATTATGTAGGTCACGACACATTACCAGCGGCGCGTATAACAATTTACATTTAATTTCAAATAATTTTTTCTAGACACTGCTACCACTTAGGACCGTGACATAATCATATTGTGAGCTATTCCCCATTTTTTTTTTGCATGTATTTCGCAGTCAACCTATATTTGATTAATGCATCTTATTTTATTTTTTATTCTCTTTCTTTTTTGTTGTGTATTTTCTATATTTAAAGTTTTAAATTTTTAAGGGACATATCACCATATTAGAAGAATGAGGACAAAAAAAAATAGAGTAAGATACAATAACAAAATACGTAGTGTTCCATTTGGAAAAATTGGAATATCGATATTTGAAAACTGTAAATTTTAGTTTCCACCAGTGTTACATGGACTTTCTTTATAATAGGTTATTTTTTCCTTTTGCATAAAAACCCCTAAGTTTTGAAAATCAAATCAGTCAGCCCAGGAATGAATGACAAATTTGTTGTTTCGTATTGATTGGGACGGCAATGCAGTTGAATAAAAAATTTATACCACTTCATAGTATTCGTTCGTATCTCGCCTAATATAAATATCAGGAGCAGCATTATGCATTTCTACGAGATCGCCGTCTAGGCTTTGAAACATTCATGAAACAAAAACCGACATTTCTTTGTTTTCTACAGTCTGGAAACAAGTCTAAACTAAATCAGTTCTTTTCATTCTGTTTTCATTATTTTAAACTTAGCTTCCAACTCGATTATATATTTTTGTGCAGACTTTGTTAATCTTCCTCTGCACTACCTTTTAAATATTAAAATTTTTAATTTAGTTTATAAACAGTTCGGATCAAAAGCTGTTAACATCTCGAGATCTAAAGCTGAAACATAATTAAATAAGACTTTCTAATTTGGTTAATTTGGTCTAGAGACGTGGCAAAAGAGACGCTTGGCAATTTCTTGCGATGCACTTTTTACCACTCACAGTTTTAAAATGTCTTAGAGTTTTCAACCGTTAAAAGCGATATACTTTTCGTTGTCTACATTCTGCATCTCCGTATCTTTGTCGTGCTCATAGCACAGTTGGTGTAGGAAATAGGTCGGGTCGAGCGTTGCAGCGAATCTTAACCAATTTTAGAGGTTTTTAAGTTTTTTTCGTGTCGCGGATTTTTAGGTTTCCTCGCTTATTATGTTAATAGTAGTAATAACTTGATTATTATTTTCATATAGTAAAAACGATGCGCTCGTGGTTGCCTATATTTAGTTTGAATTTGTTGATCCTAATTGACGCAAATTCCCCAGATGCCTCGCTGAAAGGTCCATTTCAATAATGGTCCGGCATCTCGCGTGAATTACGGTTCATCCCACGGGACGCAACCGTGCAGGACAACTGAACCAATGCAAATATTAACATGTATTCAAATTGGAGGTGAAACTTATAACGCTGCAGGTCGCTTATTGCCTCCACCATTCCTCCTATTTCGCTTTATTAAGTTCACCACAAACACCTCTCCCAGCACCGTCTTTCAGTTACATTTCGTTAGAGCAGCCAAACCGACAAATACATGTGCACGAGGCTACAAATCCCAACCTCATAAAAATAAAGTCGCCGCTTTTACGTGCAACACAGTTGACATCATTTACCTCCCCCAAATCCAGACATCTTGATGAAAATTTGTTTTGGATGTCGGATTCCACGCCATATTTAAGACATCGCCAGTTTTTGCGTTGTCTGGGCGCGAACCGAGCGGAATAAAAAGCCGTTGAAAAAATCTAATTGCCCCTCGGAGTGTGACGATCTCCTCTGAGCGCTCTCATAATAACGCCTCTATCTCCTCCTTCCATCGAATGTTCGGGAGCGCAAGTCTGAATGTATTAAAACTCAGCGAGTGAAAATATAGATAAAAGCGGGCCGAAAAAAGCGTATGTGAAGTCACGTTCAAATCTTGGCATTGAAACATGAAATATGGATGCGAACCGAGTGATAGATTCGGAAAATGAAGCGACAGTCGAGCAAACACTGAGGCGCAAACTTAATATCAGATATCGGCTACTCCACTTACAGACAGGTAATCAAAAGTTGAAGCAACCTCCATAAAATATTCAGCTCGTTTTTCTCGCGCTCTTTTGTAAACTTGCAACAAATGGGTGGAAAGGCCGCTTCTAGACTTTGCCGAGCAGCCGTGATTCCCAGAGGCCTATTATAAGTTTCGGTACCGATATATCATGTAGTTTCTGCTGGGCTGATAACTCTTGCATGGCGCAGGAAGATTAATGAGTAAACTGAGGAGTCGTGTGTACTGTTTTTAGCAAAAGCCAACACCGGAGTTGAGTCGTTAGGCGCAACGTGGCAGTGTGTGGATTATGATATAACTCACAAATTTGTTAATTTGCTTATGCCGTCGCCAGTCTAGACACTATACTTAAACAAGTTTGTACTTTAAACTACCTCGATTTTTTATAACACGTGTCGGTAATTTCTGGATAACGACACGTACCAAAAAAGGATAGCAAATGTTTGGGTTCAGTCAACCGATGGTTTAACTAAAATTTATAGGAAAAGTTTTTGATGGACGAGGAATCGTGTTCCAAAGTTTACGACTCCACTCTTTGAAACTGCACAGGTTTTCCCCGGTTTTAATAATTTCTGAAAATGGCTAATTCAAGTGACTTCTTCTTACACGATTTCATTAGGTGAATTGACATAAGTAACGAAGAACTGGAATTTGTGTTTTATGACCTACTTCGGTTAATCAATGGTACAGAACAGCTCGGATTAAGAACCAAAAAAGGGACTGATAAGAAACGTGCAAAAACACGAAAATGGCCAGTCATGATCCGTTGCTTGCATCGAACGGTCGGGAGTTGGTTTATGGCGATTTTTTCAATTCAGAGTGTGTTGATATGGTACTCTTTCATGATGTGCACGAACATTTGCATCACTGGTACAGCATCTCCGAGATCATGGTACCTTCATCCACAAACTCACGATCGTGGCCGTGATAGGACGGAAAGAATTCTGCAAGCTGAAGAACAAATTTTGGAACGCGATGAAGAAGAGCCCGACACCAGCACTCGCCGACTTGCAGCTGAAGTTGGAGTTTCACAGCTTGTAGTGCATCGTACATTAAAAGAACACTAAGATTCTAAGTTGTTCTTATTGCTGTTGTAATAAACAATGTAAAATCGTTGTGGCAGGGACCAAACATCCATCAGAATGAAAAGTCGATCACCATGAAGCATTACCAAAAATCTTTCGCACTGACCTTAAACGATGAACGAATGCATGAATGAACGAATGATAAGCAGCAAAAAGTCGGTTTTACTTTTAATTGAAACTGAAAGTGTTTCCATCGTTTTTATTTGAACGTTTTTTACAAGGTGGATCAGTGACTTCGTATCGAGAGTGGTTCATGAGGATTTTGCCCCATTCGATTTTTAATTTGTTTTTTCTCTATTTCTACACTACTACGTTACGGAATGCCGTGGTTAATGTTATTGCATATATTTGGAAATCACCCTGTATAAGAGCCATTTAACACGCTATAGAATTACTTCGAAAATTGCTACCAAAGTTTATGTTGGAAAGTTTTCAAGACAAATATTTATGTTCACAAATATGATCCATCCTTCAACAATGAAATTAAAGTTACGAATCAATGAAAATAGTTGAATATCATCAATTTACCCAGAGAACGTAAAACTAAAATTTGCATAAAGTAACTGATTGGTAATACACAAGTTATTACGATGGTGTAAATTTAAATTATAACTAGTTATCGAGAAATCAGCAAGCGAGCAGGACGTTATAGCGAGAGAGGAATTTAAATTCCTTCTCGTAGTCTCTCATCCTTGTCCGATGATTTTCCTCTCTAGCCAGATATGATACACACACCATGTTTCTGTGGTCAAGAAACCTGCCGCATATTATAGTCTTTACCTGGTCCTTTTACGTGAAGTTGTAAATTTAAACATCCATTTAGACAAATGACGAAAAACAGCAGGTTCTAACTAGAATCCGTGTGTTTACTATTTTTATCCTCAATGATTTTCCTCATTTCTATGCCCAAGAAACCTGCCGCATATTATTCTCTTTACCCGATTTTGGCAAAACAGCCTGCTATTCCCAAACGGCACCTCTTACGCGAACGTGGATCACCCCATGAAGTTTACAATTAAAAAATCCACTTGGGTAAACAACAAAAAACCGCAAACTTTGACTAGAATCCGTGTATTTCGCTTTCACCAAGTGATCTTGTGGTTTTATTTCAGTTAAGATTTTAATCCTATTTTTCTGGAATTTACAACGTTAACGGGATTACTAGAATTGCAAGAAATAAAGCAAGAAACATTTGAAATATGCCACACTCTTGTAAAAACACATGGAGCAAACAATTGGTCCAAAGTGTTTAGACAGTACTTCTCTCGCTGTCGGAAACATGACGACTGCATGCCTATTATGTTTTTTTTCTCAGTACATTTTTATAGCGGGTAAATTAAAAAAAAATGCGATAAGGTCATCAACATTTTTGCAAGGACACGTATACCAGTTTGGATAGATGTAGTGTAATACTAAAAATAAAAGTATTCCCAAATTTTCGGAAAAATGAAATGGGTTGTCTTGAATATCGATTTATAATCAATAAAATAACGAAACAGTTTACTCACGTATGCCGCATGTATTAGCAGAGGCGACTCAAAACCATTTATGTGTAAGCATTCTTAATTTAAGAAAACAAGCGGTAACACTCGTTGAGATTGTACACGTGAGAGTCAAACAGAGAAACTGCAAACAATACCGATGGTCGCCCAGATTTTTTTATAGCTTTGATTTCCGCTTATTATATAAAACATTGGATTTTATTTTAATTTTTGCTGGCGTAATTCACGATTGGTTGATTATAACTTGTCTATACACATCCACGAAACCTAGTCAGCGCAACAAAACAAATGCACGTCTGTAATGTTAAAGTAAATGTAAATAGCGTGCTACGCCTGTCTTTCAAACGAGTTTTTACTTTACAAAATTTTGTGCCTATCATAACAATGATGTATCTCCAAATTTTTGGGAAAATCGAGTGAACTATTCCTGATTTAATCAATAAAATAAATTGATTCATTCATTATTAATTTCTTTGAGCGACCTGTTACACAAATCTAAAAAATATGAAGGGAATCATAAATCACAAGTATAGACTCATCATATTTTGTACATTTTAGATAGGATTTATTCGGCAAACTTTTGAGGTGATGTCATCAATTTTTTGGAGGGGACAAGAAAATATATTTTGAATAAAAATGTATCATGCTTATCATAAATTGTAAATCATCTGCAAGCTTTCAAAGCATTCGGTTTTGCAGATTCCAAATTAAATTGCAAAATGTTGTTTCACAATTTTGATTTTTTTTGTCAAAAAATCTGGACGTTTAGGGTAAAAACTCAATTCAGAGTCATAAACTACATATGTTATTTTATACAATTTAAAACCCATTTACTATGTACAATTTTGAAGTGACGCCATCACATTATTGGTGGGGATGATTAGGCAAATTTTGGTTAACGTTTTACCATCTACATGATATTTCAAATATTGATACAAAATTTCACAACAACCGGTGCAGTACTTTCGGAGATTATATATCTAGTAAAAATTCGGGACGGCAGACAGACGGAGAGACGGACAGACAGACGGAAACGGGAAACCTATTTTTTTGACTTCTAGGGGTCATGAAAAGCCGAGAGATTCCGTTGACGGACTCGATTACAATACTACTTTTGCTTAAGCTCGGGAAGTAAAAATCCACATAGGGAAATGACAAAAACCGCAAATCTTGTGCTTTCATTTCAGTTAAGATTCAAATCCTATCTTCTCTAATTTACAATAACAAATGGAAGTCTAGAATTACAAGAAATGAAGCAAGCAACATTTACGCCACATTTTTATCAAGAATTTCATCCAACAAAGAATTTATATAATTTTGAATTACGCATTAATTTATTACAAAGGACATGTGAAATAAACATAAAAGACAAATATCGAATGCAGTAGCAATCAAATTAACCTGAGTTTGGTGCGCATCTCGGGTCGCAGAAATATGTCGGCAATAAAATCTTCAAATTCAACTTGTCGAGCGGTGATACACAAATAATAACAAAAAACAAGCACAAATTAAATCCCACGTCCCCCAGTTAACAATGTTTATTAGTTTTATCCTCAATGATTTTCCTCATTTCTATGCCCAAGAAACCTGCCGCATATTATACTCTTTACCCGATCTTGGCAAAAGAGCCAGTCATTCCTAAAGTGCGCCTGTTACGCAAACCCCCATGAAGTTTACAATTAAAAAATCCACTTAGGTAAACGTCAAAAAAACGCAATTTTTAACTAGAATCCGTGTATTTCGCTTTACCCAAGTGATCTTGTGGTTTTATTTCAGTTAAAATGTATATCCTATTTTTCTCGAATTTACAACGTTAACCGGATTATTAGAATTTCAAGAAATAAAGCAAGAAACATTTAAAATACGCCACACTCTTATCAAAACACATGTACCAAAAAAACAAGCACAAATTAAATCCCACGTCCCTAGTTTTAGCAAATGAAAATTTCCCAGGAAATGGATCAACGTTTAAAATTTGTTTTTTGTTTAAGTTCCATAAATGTGTTCGAGTGAGGAGTCATGAAGTGTGAAAATACAATAACCTAAAAAAACATCCAGAAACTTTAATATCGTTATTGTAAACAAAAGAGTGAAGTTTGAATACATAAATCTACTGCCACGTGTTTTATAAGGACATGTACGTCATTTTTCTCAGATAGTATTAAAGCCGGGAATAGTTAAAAATCTTAACATGAACTGTGAATTTACAAATAATGAAACACAAATAACACGTATTGAAAAATTGGCCACAGTTTTACACTAATTAACTGGTCTCGTTGAAGTGGACTGTGGCGTCGAATGCGATTCTCTTTTTGTACCTACCAAATTTTACTACTTGTTTACATTCTAACAACTACAAGTGACAGCCAGAACAGGAAGTGACGAAGCTTTAAAATGCAATCTGCATTGCCAACCCAAAGGATGACAGTCATTAATTCCCTAAACGCTCTAGAACATGGCTGATTAAAAACTTTAGCGAGACTAATCGATTTACAGTTGCAACTTGAAACAAGATATTTTAAGCGTGAAGTGTAATGAGTTCAAAATTAAATGAATCCAATTAGACTGCAGTTCGCTCAGAGAAATTACACAAACAGTGGTAGTGAACCAATCATACGGTAATATACATATCACAGAAACCGTAGTAATAAATTTAAGTACGTAATGAAAATAGTAAAGTTTGCCCAAACTAATTAAACCTACGGCTAAATTTAACGAAAGCACACTACAATTTCTACTCTTTCTAAAAAGAAAACAACGAATTCTTATCTCAGTGTTATGAAACTGAAAATTTGCCACAGACCGGCTTTCAATATTGTACAACATTAATTTCCCAATCCTAAAAATAAATCTGCAATGCAGCACATGTTTTGAACTGCCGATACCAAAAACAAATCTTTTGAAAGCAACTCGACTGTATCAGATGTCAGTAAATAACTTCGCCACTTTGTGGAAAAGACTGTCGACGCTGCTTTCTTTTGAATTGCTCGAAATAACAATTTGTGCGTAACAAATACGCTTTTTTATTAGATTACGTGAAACACGATGAATTAATGTTTACTCAGTGTAATGCCTGGTAAATAACCTAGGCAAAAGTGAAAAATCGAACAGAGCGAGGCTGTAGTGAGTGGTCGCATTCACAATCGAAG
Organism: Zophobas morio; assembly: GCF_036711695.1. Lineage (NCBI taxonomy): Eukaryota > Metazoa > Arthropoda > Insecta > Coleoptera > Tenebrionidae > Zophobas > Zophobas morio. The sequence goes on along the minus strand of NW_026972136.1, from coordinate 11,509,289 downwards.
TGAACTCATAAATATTCAGCTCATTTTTCTCGCTTCTTTGTGAAGTTGCAACAAACGGGCAGAAGGAAGCGCTTCTCAACTTTCCCGATGCAGCCGAGATTCCCGGAGGCCTATTATAAGTTTCAATACCGATATATCATGTAGCCACTGTATTCCAGATAAGTTTTGCATGGTTTAGCAAGATTAATGAGCAATGTCTTTCAGATGGCAGCCCCGCCGATAACGTTTCAGGAGGATGTCGACTTCGAGACCGATAAGAGGCCCTTTCGCTGCGACCCACGAGACACCTACTCTGTACCGCTTTTTACCGAATCTCAGAGCACAAAGGAACGCACTCCCCCTTCGATTAAATGATTGATTTCTTGGTGTAACTTTTCGTTAATTAATTGATGGAGTTGCGGAGCAGGTACACGGGGGAACCGTTTTTAGGCGCTTCATCAAAAATAATATCCAGAGTTTTCTTTGTGCGAGATCCCATCTGCACCTCGGGAGATGCCCGTCTTTAACATGCTTACAAACACAATGCCTACAAAGGAAATCGGGACCGGCGAGATAAGGAGCATCAACCCTCACAGCTTTAGAAGAAACATATGCCCAGATTTCGGATGAAAAGGGATTCTATAAAGCAATTTTCCACATGTTTGATAAGGTATTAATCATTTTCGTGTTTTCGTGACGTTTCAACTTCGCCAAAAGGTAGTCGACAAGTGACCGGAAAAAGAGAAGGGTTCCGTTTGAATCGCATTCACAAAGATATATCTCCATTTCGTTTACGTTTTCCGAAGGACTGTTCTTAATTAAATGCTGCGTTTTTTGCAACTTCACTCAAGCTGAATAGTCGTTGTTCCTTGAGTTTGCAATAGTTTCCAACTGATTTAGTCGGCATTAAATTGTTTCCACTGCTAAATTAATAGTACTAAGAGCGAGACGAAGTCGCTAGATGGCGCTTTCGATGAACAGGGTTCTGAGTAAGTAGTTTTTTTTTTGACCAAAAAACAGTGGCGAAAACCGCGTTCCGAAATTTCCATAAATAACTGAGATATTTGAAAGATCTCTCAACCAGTAATATAGTGTGCACATCATTGACGTCTGAAACGTATAGATTTTTTCTCTGAAAACCTACCCCACTGCGTCTATTTAGTTGAGGCGAATCCCATCTCGGTTTTTTTGGACTAACTGATTTACTTACATTCGAGCAAGTATAGCAAATTGAGTTGAACGCTGCAGGCTGCCATTCGTAATATTCGGTAGTGACATCCTTATTACAACATTTACTTACGTATTCGATTTGAAAGAGAGGTTTGAGTGTAGGCCACGTTCCTCCAGTGGTGAGCACAAAAAAGTAATTTTGAGTTCTAAATTTGACACACGTCGCGAACACGTATTCGCAAATATGGATCTAAAGACACATCGTACATTTCCTTGGCTATTTCCATCAGTCGGTATTGATTCCCGAGTAGATAAATAACTGTCGGCAGGTATTTATATCAGATTGGTGTAACACAATTCGCTAATCTGTGAGGACACAGCGTATTAAAATCTTTTGTAAATGGGCAATTTCACGGGTCATACCCGTTTCACGATCCGTGGAAGTTCATTGAACATTCACCATTAACTAACATTTTAATCAAAATCTAATAACTTTTCCAGATAAAATCAAATTATTTGCAGTGTTTATCCTCTAAACGATTTCGTGCCGGGCCCGTGACAATGTGACGGCTTTAATCTCGATCCCGGAGTTTCGATCCGGAGCCCTCGCAATCAGTTCGGTATTCAAGAAAGCACCAATCGACATTGCTCTCTTAAGAAATTTATCACGACAGAGTTATGCAAATCTTAGGTGTCTTCAGTTCGGAACTTTAATCAAACTGAGAAAAAAGGGTTCAGCGTCAGAAGCTCATATTCCACTTGTTGTGCAACGTATTTAGTCACAAAGCGTTTCAGATTAGTAATGCACGCTCATAATTAAACTGAGTCGCGATATTTAGAAATTAAATGTTGATTTTCCATTTCACCATAAATTGCTTTATACTGCAGTGTGAGATGCGGGGATGAAGGCTTTCACCTATCTAATTTCACATATGATGAAAATTTCTGCATTTATATGCATTGCAGTTTGTCTGTGAACTTAAACTAAATTGCATTCTCTCTATTAAAAGTTGATACCACCAGAGAACGTCACAATTTTGATTTGTCGCTACCACCGTTATGAATGTAAATGGTGAATTTGTCAACTTGTATTTTGTAAATTCTGCGTTGGAGTTGCTGATTTTCTCGACAAAGTGCAGGCCCGGAATAGCTGCTACTTTTGTTATTTTTCTTGAGAAACTGTATCTAGTGCTTAGAAGGAAAATGTTTTTGAAACGGACGTGTAGCTTGTAGTTTACTATTTTTACGTATTGAGTTTTCAGAACGGTTTGAATATATCTGGTTTTAACGATATTATGAAATAGATTTCTGTGGAAACACAGAAGTTCGTCGTACAGATGAAACGAAAAAGTTTTAACTAGATACCAGTGTTATTAATTCAAAATATATTACTTATAAGTTTACCAAGTTGTTTTACTCATGTATGTAAGATATAAAGATGCCCGCTTCTTGTTTAAGGTTTCTTTGCCCCTTTTTACTCCCGAGTGTAACCTAAGGAAGTATTGTAATCGAATCCACCGGGCGACTGGGTACTTTTATATTTTCTTAATGTACTATGATCCCTACGGTACAAAGCAGATCTCCCGTTTCCGTATGTCTGTCTGCCTGTGTGTCTGTCTATCTGTCTGCCGTCCGTGTGAGCCAAAACCCGAGCATACGCTAAATCAAGCGGCCAAATCCCTACCAGCACATATTTTCTTGCCAAAAAGTGACGCAGAACCCGCACTATATACTAACTACTAGTGTCAATGCTTTTTGTGAGAAAATGAGATGTTTTTCACGATGTGAAAATTTATTCAGAGTGGCCTGGAGCAAATTTTTGGACTGAACAATCTTATAATTGTTTTCTTATTAAAGCAAAAGTACTGCTCTAGCTGCTTTAAAATCTAAATATAGAAACAAATTTCTTTTTCAAATTTTCAAAACAGATTAAGATAATTTTATGAATACATTCAGTATATTTTTGAAAAAAATGCCAGACCATATCACTGTCTTAAAAAAGCACCTTTATTGTCATGAGTACCACCAGCAAGAAATATTTTTACAAAACGAACCAAAATATAACTACTCCTGCAACGAAGAGCCATAAAATATAGAACACGTATGACAGTAAAGCATGAAATAAAAACGAGAATTTTTTTTTCAATGATTTCAGATTTAAGCAGAACTGTTAAAATAAATATCTTCCTCCGTTCCTCTTAAATTTATGTCATCTATTCCGTTTCCAGCAAAACCTTTCCAGTCTCTATTTATTCGGGTAAACATTCCGATTACGTGCCCCCGTAAAACTCGCATCAATCTCAGAAAGTGGGCCAAGACTGTCTATTAACCACTCCGTCATAATGAATTACAATAAAAAGCCCGATTCGGGCATCATCACGGGTCCGTTTATGCCCCAATAAATTCAGTATAACACAGTAACTTTATTATAATGCCGCTCCGATATTCCATAAAGGTACACGGTCGGCGCGCCGTAAAAACTCATATACCACAAAGCTTTTAGATAATTCAGTAAGCAATTTCAGTTTTATTTCATAGAGTAAAATTCATCGTCGTGCCGTCTCTCCCTGAGAGAAGCTTAGCAGTAAAATTACGGGGCCATCTCTTCGGGTTCGGTCAAAATTTTATCGCAGGTAGAGGAGAGTAGACTCGCGTCCAGCCAATTGCGAAGGAGGTTTATTCCCCATCAAGCGCCCAGAGCAAGCCGTAAAACCGAAGAATTACACCGGACGAAAAAAATTGTGTCGTGATGGTGCATCTCTAACACGCCGGATTTATATTATTCAGGCGAGATCGTAAAATGCATCGGGAACTGCATCAAATACTCATGCTCTGTTGCTTTGTTAGGAAGATGGTCTTAATAATTCAGGTGGTCGTTGCTCTAGCAGAAAATTTAACGATTGTTACATAGGATGCATCTGCTTAGACGGAACAAACATTTTTAAGGAACTGGAGTGTTTTAACAATTTTTTCTTCTTTATACATTCACGAACACGTCGCGACATAAATAAAATAAACATTGATGGATAAAATGTATTTATAGTCTGCTTCACGAGCATATGTGCTAAAGCAATAAAATTCTGATCATTTTTCGGACACGTCTGTGCTAATGTTGGACCAGCAAAGTTGTAAAAATGGATCAATATTTGTAAAGTGCTTAGAGTTTTACGGTTTAGCGCATTAAGTCGAGTAGAATACAGTCATTAATTAACAGTTAAGTGAAATAATAATGTAGGGTTTCTATAAGTGATTATAGAGTAGGTCATCGAACGTGCCGCCTCTCACTTTTGGACTTTTTCAAGAAAGTAACAAAAGTTGGTGACAAACACTCTTGACCAGATTTTTAATTAGACACCCGATATTTCATTAAACGTTATTAAATGGAGAAAATAAATACAATTGTTGGATAGAAGTGGTTATATTTTTCTAAGAATATGGTCTAAAACGGCACAGTTTTTGAAATTGAGATTCCCAAGAATGTATTATCCATTTATTTGGAAGAACTTGGTATACATTTTTTATGAATAAAGTGATCAATAATAAAACGTCACAACTAAAAATGTTTACTCCCGGCAGAACTTAAAGGAAAGCTTAAGTTGAACGTCTAATATTTCCTAATATGCGTAATGTAGTGTATTCTCAGTGCTTTCATACATAAAAATATTCGGAATCTATTTCTGGATATCCATTTTCGTTAAAAATACATGAAATACGCGATATTTGCTCAAGCGTACGCTCTGTCGATAGGTAAAATATGACGGTATGAATACCCATCGGTAAACAAAACCTCAACAAGGTATACCTCTGACTACGTAGTAAGAGAATGATGAATAAAATTACACAAACCAGTCTGCGTTTAAATTTAAACACGAAGACAATAAATGTACAATTATTTTTAGTTTTAATTTCGTCTCCCGCAGAAAACTCGTCAGTATCATGCACAATGCAACAAACAAAAACTACAGTTGACATGACATTCCAATATTTTACTTGACGAAGAAAGCTCCGCTGTCTGCGGTCGTTGCTATAATCGTCCCCGTTCACGAACAAAAATAAATATCAATCTAACTTTTATTTATTTTCAACCACCTGTCAACCGACGTTACATGCTGCACATTCCACAACTGCAACCTTTGGTTAGACTCGCTGATCACAGTTATTTCGTACAATATTGATGTTACCAATGGCTTAACCATTCCCAATGGCCGCTCTGCAATTTCGCTAATAATGTACAATCGGTCTTGGATTTGCTAATGAATGGGTGAAGAGAACTCGAGGGTCAATGCCACCGGCGCAGGGAAAAGCATGTCTGTTTGGGTGTTGCGTGCCGCTAAAAAATCACCTGTTGACAGAGTTGGCGAAGTCTGGAAGTTACATAAAGAGCTGGTGGTGATTTAGTGTCGCCGGGGATTTGCACAATACCGTTTAACGAAAAACCGAGTCGATGGTCAAATAGAACGTTCGAAGAAAGAGCATCAGCCATGTTTGCCCAGCCGAAACTTGGTGAAGTCGCTGGAAGGTACCGGGGTGAGCCTGAATCTGAATCACGGAAAGTTGCTGGAAAGCAGCCATTCGAAAAGCAATTATTGTTTGAGAAGAATTATTCGAGCGGACAGTTTTTAGAAAGATGCTGTTATGTAATATTTCTTCTTGGAAAAACTAATGCAGACGGTTATTTGTTTGGGAGTTATTTAACGGAGCGTTTAGGTGATTTAACTGACAAGGCGAATAATGGATGAAAGATTTCAACCAATCGCTGAAATTATGTTCTGGTACTCTTATGTGTAAAGAACAGTTTGTGTAATTGGATTTTATTAAATTAATTTATTATTTATTAAGAACATATTCCACTTCGTTAACATGCAAAAAAGTTTGAGCCAGACGGCACCTAGAAAGTTATTAAACTTAAACTTATTTTTCTCAAAATATAATAAAGCCGTAAGAAAATAAGATAATTGTTTCTAACTAGTAAAAAAACCAGACAATTATGGGAGTGCTTAATTCTGCGAAAGTTGTCAGTTTATACTGTTTTTTCTTTCTGTTTTCTTAAAAATATAAAACTTTTTCCAGGTAAAAGTTTTTTTAAAGTAACCAAATGATTACAATTTGCCCAGAGATAATTCGAAAATTATTTTCCACGAATGAAATATATGACTCTCAGAATCGGTTATAGTACTTAAACAATTTGGCGACAGTCCGGTGCGGTCCAGTAGTTTCGGAGATTATTTGTCTGTAATACAAATCAACACACTTAACAGACAGACACAAACGCGAAACCTACATTTTAGGGATCATGAAGCCTCAAAAAAACGTTGGTTCCACAGCGTTCTCATTTTCATTTTACTCATGGTCTCGTATTTTCGATCTCTACATCCTGTAGGTTCTGATTTTTGTTTTCGTACTCCTTCATATTCTTGATTTACTTATTGTTCCCATTCTCGTTTCCTCCTGCTTATTATTTTCTTTTCATTTTAGGTTTCTTTATAGTTCTTAGTTTGGTTCTCATCATCGTCCTCGTTGTCGTGTTCGTTCTCGACCAATTTATCGTTTTTGTTCTAGTTTGTATTTTCGATCTCACCTTTGTTTCAATCCTGGCTCTCCTTTTCATTCTAATTTTGGATTTTTACATTATTCTCATTCTATGGTGTTTTGGTCTCTCGATTTTATAGCATTTTCATTTTCGGGATATTCTTGGTTATCTTTTTCGTTCACAATTTAGTTCTGGTTCTCGTTTTCATTTTCAGTCTTTATATACATTGTCGTTTTGTTTCAGGTTTTCGTTCTTGGTCTTTTTAATGCTCTCATACTCATTCTTAGTCATTCTTATATACGTTTCAGTTCTCGATTTCATTCTTCCATAACCTTCTCGTTTTCCTTTTTTACGTCGTTCTCTTCCACATCCTCATGCACGGTTTCCTTTCATTCTCATGGAGCTTGTTCTTCTCTACCATTCTTGGGTTTTCACTTTAGTGCTCCTTCTGGTTCTTCTCGTTCTCACTTTGGTTTTTCATTTTTCCATGGTGTTTTCATTTTCATTCTAGTTTAAATTCTTTTCCTCCTTCAAACTATAGTCGCGATTCTCATTTCCACAGTCCATCTTTACGTCAATTCTTTCAGATTTTCATTCCCGATTCCCCTTCCGTTCTCGATCTCATACAGTAGTTCTCCTTTGCGTTTTCTTTCTCAATTTCATTTTTGCTTTCTTAGGGTTCTCATTATTTTTCTCATTCTCATTCGGGCTCCGCATGGTTCTCATTCTCAATCTCTGTCAGGTTGTTATTCCCACTGTCAAAGAGTATGACAATGGGAATGATAACCTCGCTCTTGTTTTTATTCTGTTCGTTCTTTTCTGCCTTGTTATCAGTCCAGGTTTCTTTTTCGATTTCACTCCTTTTCGTTGTAGCGTTGGTTTTCTGTATCATTTTCATTTAATCCTTGCTCTCATTCCCATCTTCGGTCTCTACCTATTCTCGTTCCACAGTTCTTGATTTCTTTAGCAGTTTTGTTTTCCTTTCCTTCCAACTGTTATTTTCGTTTTTATTTTAAATCTCTTTATAACTGTCACTCTTTTCTTCGTCGTGCTCATTCCCGGCCAATGCATTTCTTTTCTCGATGTATCTCTGCATTTCCGTTTTCGACTTTATTCCACTGGAAGTTCCGTTCTTTGTACACACTTTGGTCGTGGTTGTTATTTTCATTGTCCGCCTCTACATGGTTCTCCTTCTCGTTTCCTTTCAGGTTTTTATTTTCCTTATCATATTCTTTCACATCTCGGTGTTTTCATTGCTCTCTTTTTATTTCCTTCTGACATTCTCAACTTTTCCATAGCTACCATTCTAATTCTCTTCAAATAATATGTTGACGTCACCTCAAAATTTTTCATCCGAAATACTACTTAAATTTTATAAAATAACACACTCCTGTATTTGTGGCTTATGAGCCGACCTTCGGTTTTTATCCTGAGTATCCAGATTTTCCGAAAATAACAGAATTGTTAACATCGTTTTATAGAGGAACATTCACCAATCGTTCGTTCCCCTTTTTTTTCTTACACTGTGATTGGTGTAGGGCTTTTATAAATGATTCTAAGGACGTAGTTGGCCATGGATTTCAAAAATCCCGCTTCGTTGAAATTATGCCTCACTATGACAGTTCTCATTTGTCATTAACAACATTTGTAACCTGTCGTTTAATCTCGTCGTTTTTATAGTTTTAAAGTTTTTCAAGTATGAATTACAGTAATTCTCCTTGATCCAAGTTCAAAACAACAAAACAGTCGTTTTAAAAACTCTTGGTGGTTGCGTACGAAAATTTTGTTTTGGTGCTAGGAAGCGAACACTGAAAATGGTTTTTCTGTTGAACAAGACATTTTCATTGTAATGCGTGTGTGAAGAGTTTGTGTATTCTGTAACCGCTTTTAAGCAAGAATATCTGGCCAAATACCCTGATTTAATAATTCAAGAAACATCGTTAGGTGCACATTAAGTTTCAACAAAGAGAAATCTCGGAGAAAACGTTGACTATCTGAGGAAGTTGTTGATGATTTCAGACGAATTGAGCAGAATCTGCAAACATCTTTGACAAAATCTTCTCTGCAGTCAGGCGTTTCTGTTGCTACAATTTTTTATTGTAATGAATTAGTTTCATTTTTTAAAAAGATTTGAAGCATTTAGGCAACCAATTATACAGATGCATGTTGTCTTTGTCATGCGTCCTTAGGCATTTAGTACACTTCAAATCGAAGAGGCGACACGTTTACATGACCTACTGCGACCTTGTAATCATTTATAGGAACCCTGTATTATCTTGATTTAATTTATAGGAGTTGCTATAAAATAAGTAAAATTTCGCGAACTAAATTTTGATTATAAGTGACGTAAAGCAATAAATTTGACCAATATGTGAAAAACTTGTCGAGCGCCTTCCTCATATGAAAATAAGAAGAAAATCTCATATGTATCAGCGTATGCCCAAAAAATGTATAGTTTTGAAGTTATAGCGTGGGATGAATTAAGAATTTATGTGTCTTCAATCGAAATCCTTGAAAAAGGGCACGTGCTCCCCCCAAAATTACAAATCCAATGAACATGGCAAAGTAGTAATTTTCAATATTCAAAAAATTATCCAGAAGTTTACACCGTTGCCATGGAAACCACGCCTATAGTCGCTGTATTTGGCTGGAATCGAGTCACATTTGAAACAGTGACCGCTAGCACTATTTCAACTTCCGGGGTCCATTTTTATTATGGGTGAGTCAAATTGTTCGATTTTAATAAAAATAATGAATTCAGGTATGTAACCAAATCCTTTTTTAATTTGTTTGAAAGTATTTTTTTTAATATCCGTCATACAAGTTCTGCAATGCACTGACAAACCCTAGTGTAGTATCAAAATTTTTAGATGACGTCATGAAGTTTTTAAACTTTGATTAGCACTTTGCTATGCTTACGATAACCTTAAAACATTTGCAAGATTTTAGAACAGTGGACTTTATCATTTCCAGTTAACGTTAAATCAGGACCTCTACGGTAAAAAATAAAGGCGGAATAATAAAGCACACGTACAGAAGCATGGTATTTAATAAAATTTTAACAGGATTTGTTTTAGAAAATTCGGAATTAAAATTTCAGTATCAGTAATTTCGAAGAATATCTGTCTAATAAAATCGCCAATACGAGACTATATTAATTGACGTATTATTTGTTTCTTTGCCGCTCTGTATCATCTGCGAGCCGAGCTATAAGCGGCAGGTTTTTCAAGACCACGATTTTTTTAACGTTGTGCAGACTTTTACGAGGATGTCAGTCCTGAACCTTGAACTAAAACTTTTAATAAACGCGTCATTTATTCACGTAAAGTAAATAAAAGATCAAAGATTCCAGTGAAGAAATCCCCAAGCACTAAGAACGAACCCTTGAATGTGACCAAAATTGCCGAAATTTATTGCAATTGAAGTCCACAATAAAATCTCCTTACACACTTTATTTCACGGCGAATTTAACGTTGTAAAAAGTTTTGGGAACGGCTTCCTTGGTCACAGAAAAGTGTAATTTTGGTCGAGCCGCCTTTTACCATAGATTACGTGTTGGAAGCAGGCGGACGTGACGGCATCGTGCAAATAGGACACCTCTATGTTGTATTATGGGCAGCTAATGTAGCTTGCAGTTTTATTATTAGGTATATAGACGTAGGTTGATTGTAATTATATCTGAATATGTAGAGTGCCTTCACCTGGGTCACAGATACACTTACCTTGTTGACACGAGCTGTTTGATCTTGCATGTAAAGATATGCAAGCGCGTACAAAAGCTAACTCGGATACGTAAAGCTGCTAAATACCTCGTTAGAATGTCAGTGTGAATGTAGGCAACTTACTACTGTAATATCCAGTTATAATTTGACAGGATTTACGGTAAGCTTTCTGCCCACTCAGTTAACTGCAAGCTCGTTTCCCCGAACAAAAACTCCCGCGCACAGTATTGGATTAGCCAGTGTTGACTCGGGCCGATTCTTCGCGTGATAGATGTTGATACGGCGCTCCAGATAATCCGATTAAAATCTAAACGGAATATGTACTTTCAATCGTAGCGCGAGCAGCGTAATTAATTTGGCGTCTTGTAACATTTGCATTAGCGCCTTATTTGCTCTTGTAGGATGCAAACAAGGCCGTTGAAAACACGCCGTTATCTGCGGGAATATACTTAGAATTCCGGCTGTTAGTGCGTCATTTGAAGTCGGAAAACAACGTTATGTGAAAGACGGCGCGGATATGAAGAGGACGAAAACTGAATCAGGCTGAATTCAATTTGAATGTTAAAGCAGCCTAGCTGATTATGTTATTGGTTGGTTTAACTCGAAATAGGTGAAGACAATGAGGTTGGCATCCGGTGGCGCTCTCGGTCCTTATCGCTCAAGACGGTTAGTCATGTTGCGGCCTGACAGCTAATCCCTCCTGGATTATGCAAACAACAGAGAGCCACGCCGTCGAAGGAAATGTTTATATTCCACGGATTATATTGTCTACAGTTGCGAATTTTGATACGATAGAGAGGCCCTGCCTGTTTTATTTAATCCATATTTACATAAATTTCACTTCATCACGCAACTTGCCAACTGGATTACCGCAGATTCGCGCGTTTACAGACAACGGTGCAAAAGACAACTACTTTAAAATCATCAAACGACAGTTCTTGTATGGAACGCTATTATTGTAGTTCTGACACAAAAAAGTGGGACATCTAACTTTTTAGACCCTCCGAAAAGTATGAACTTCTCTTAAATAATGTTTATTGCCCTTATATTTATGAATAAACATCTGTACAAACGTGAGATGAGGTTGAGGCTAAGCAAAGCTGGCTTGGGCCAGATCAGATAGTAAAGAAAACTCTAGAGGACCAGACAGACAGACAGACCAGACAGACAGACAGACAGACCAGACAGACAGACAGACCAGACAGACAGACAGACCAGACAGACAGACAGACCAGACAGACAGACAGACAGACCAGACAGACAGACAGACCAGACAGACAGACAGACAGACAGACAGACAGATCAGATAGACAGATAATAATAATAATAATAATAAGTTTATTAGTGCATAAAAACTACAGCGGTTTTTGCATAAGTCAAGATACAAAATTAAAATTAAATACATTTAATTTGTACAACACATCATTTGGAAACTCTTCAAAGGTGTAGAAAGCCTTTGAGAGCAAATACTGTTTCAAAGTAATTTTGAATTTACGCATGGACAGAGTTTCCACGTCATGGGACAACTTGTTAAAAAACTTTATGCCATAATATTCGGTACCATTTTGAGACTTGTGAAGTCTCAGTTTTCTCAAGCGTAGTTTAGACTTGTACCGAGTATCGTGGTTGTGGACATCACGATGACACAAGTAGGCACTTAAATTTTTTTTTATAAAAATAAGATAATGAAATATATACAGTGAGGTTAGAGTAAGAATTTTAAGTTCAATAAATTTGTCTTTGCAATCTTCTCTGTACCCAAGTCCCGCAGTAATCCTAAGTGCCTTACGTTGGAGATTGAAAACTCTATGCCTTATTGGAGAATGACCCCAAACTATTAGCCCGTAAGTAAAATGACTCTGACAGAGAGCAAAGTAGGCATTTTTTAAGAAATCGGTAGGAACTTTGTTGCTGAGACTTCTCATTAGAAATATATTTTTACAAATAGTATTGGCGGTCATTTCCTCATGCCAGTTCCATTGAAGATGGTTATCAATATAGAGCCCTAGAAATTTAGCAGTTGTGTCAAAATCGTCGTGGAAATCATGCTCTTTCAATGAGAATAACATTTCAACCGTTTTGGCTTTATTTAGAAGCAATCTATTAGCTGCAAACCAAGCTTCTGCTTTTGACTGTGTCTCTTTATGTCTGTGAATTACGTCATTGACGTTAGTACCAGTGCTCACTATAGTCGTATCATCGGCAAATAATATACTATTCTCCTGTAAATATAAAGGAAAATCATTTATAAAAATAAAAAACAGGAGTGGCCCAAGAACAGATCCTTGGGGCGCTCCAATTTATATTGGAAGGGGTTCGGAAATTAAATCACCTTCTTTAACTAACTGGTGGCGTCCGGAGAGGAAAGAAGAAAATAGGCTACAGCTATGGGGACTGATTGTTGAAAAAATTGCATATGTATAATTATGCAATTTTTTCAACAAGATGTCGTGGGAGACACAGTCAAAAGCTTTGGCCAGATCAAGAAGACTGATGACTCCAAATTCATGTTTCTCAGAGCATTGCAATATTGTGTTTGTTAGAGTAGTGCTTCGTCCTTTGCGAAAACCAAACTGGGAGTCAGCAAACAGTTGATTATTTTCAAAAAGTTTCCTAACTGTGTGTATAAAAGTTTCTCCAGTATTTTGGAAAAGACTGGCAGGATGGAGATGGGCCTGTAGTTGTTCGGATCATTAGCATTCCCTTTTTTGTGAATAGGAATAGCAAAGGCAACTTTTAGACAGTCAGGAAAGACGGAAGCTTTGATACACAGATTGACAAGTTTAGTGAGCGGAGAGATAATGAGATCTCTAATAGTCTTAATAAGATTAACGTTTAGATTATCTACATCTTTGCAGTTCGAGTTCTTTAAATCGTTTATTACGTCTCTGACCTCCAGCATTGATACTTCAGTGAATTCAAAAGCATTATTAGAACAGAAAGACATAAATTTGGAATTATCGGACATTAATTGTATAGGGTTTTCACAGTCTGTAGGAAGATCATGGTGCAACATTCGTAAAGTAATCATTAAAATTATCACTAGATATATCACAGGCTTCCTTGCTATCACTAGTTGGAGCCAAGATTATTGCGAGATTCGTTTACTACTGTCCACATAGCTTTACATTTGTTTTTAGCAGTATTAATGAATTTTTTGTTATAGTTAATTCGAGTTAACATTATTTTCTCGCGATAAACTTTGCGGTAACGATTTCTTGCCTTTCTAGTATCCTCAGTTTGCAAATTTTGTGTATGCTAGATAAATTTAGTAGATGCTCACGCATAGCTCTCAGTTCATCGTCATACCATTCAATTTTAATGTCACGTGATTGTTTGAATTTAAAGATTTTTACCGGAAAAGCAAGATTAGCAAGGTGTGATAATAAATCAACAAATTTAGCGAATTTTGCATTACAGCTTGTTGTTGGATCATTCAAAGCCGGAATTTTCCTATGTTACTTATTGGTCTAAAGGACTGATGCACCACTTGTTCGGTTTTGATATGTGAAATAGTGAGATTTAATTTGATACCAGAATGATCAGTAAACAGAAATTCCGCCTTATTCACAGCGTAAAATTCGCTATCAATGTTGGTAAAAACATTGTCAATACGATTTTGATACCTAGATGGAAAATCAACTATTGGTCTGAGCCCAAAACAGTGCATGAAATCGCAAAGTCTACTCTTCAGCAAATTATCAGTATTAAATATAACATTGAAGTCACCCGCGAGGATAATATTCTTGGTTAAACTGTTGATTTTGGTAAACAATTCTGTTAAAATTTGTAAACATAAATCAAAATTTCCCGAGGGAGGTCTGTAAATATTAATGACTACTAGATTTATTTTATTCAAAGTTACTGCTGTCGTTCTAATGATAACAAATTAATGCAATAATTAAAGAAAAACAATGAAATGGTTTGTAACACAAGATCATTGAACCCCCGTGTGAGAAGTCAGGAGGCGAGAAGTGCGACTTGACCGCATAATTTTTAAATTGCAATGCTTCTGATTCATTGGGTTTGGGCCAATGTTCGCTAAGACCCACGAGTGTGAAATTTTCAGTTTCCAAATACAGTTCTAATTCAGACAACTTGAAACGCAGTGATTGTATATTCAAAAACAAAAGGTTGAGTTCTAGGAAAGAACCGATACGCTTTTTTGTGTTTTCCTTGTAGGGGCTGGAATGATGTTGAGCAGTCCACTGGAGTGATTTGATTTTGGTGAATGCGCGCCTAGGTTTGTGTTGCAGAGGGCTTGGAAGGTCGAAAATTTTCATTTGGTTTCGACGAGTTACTGTTGAAATTAAGTCGTCTTATATGACGCCTTTCGGCCAAAAGTCCTGGCTAAAAATTTTTTTTCTAAGTTCGAAATCAGTTCCTAATTTAAATGCTGAGTTTATCCCAGACAGACAGACAGACAGACAGACAGACCAGACAGACAGACCAGACAGACAGACCAGACAGACCAGACAGACCAGACAGACAGACAGACAGACCAGACAAACAGACCAAACAGACAGACCAGACAGGCAGGCAGACAGACCAGGCAGGCAGTCAGACAGACCAGGCAGGCAGGCAGGCAGACAGACCAGGTAGGCAGGCAGGCACAGGGTACAGGGCACAGGGCACAGGGCACAGGGCACAGGGCACAATCTACCTGGCCCGCTAACCGGCGGCCTAGTCTGACTTCTCTATCTTGTCTGGCTAATATGCCTGTTGGGCTGACCTGCGGCCTGATCTGGCTGCTCTCCCTGGTCTGGCTGCTCTGCCTGGTTTGGACTGCTCTGCCTGGCCGACTGCCTAGTCTGACTATTCTGCCTTGCTGGCTGCCAGCTCTGTCTGCCCTTGTTGTTCGCCCTGGTTGCTCTCCCTGGTCTGCCTGCCTAGTCTGCCTGTTTTGACTGATGTTCCTGTTTTGATTGCTCTGTCTGCTCTGGCTGATCTTCCGTTCTGCTAGGCCGCTGACTGGCTGCCTGGTCTGATTGCTCTGCCTGGCCGCCTACCTGCTGGCTGCGCTGGCTGAGGGCACAGGGCACGCATTTCCTGGCCCGCTCACCGACTGGCTACTCTGGCTTCTCTGTCTTGTCCAGCTGCGCTGCCCGGTCTGGCTGCTCTGGATACCTGCTCTGACTGCCTGGGCTGACTGCTCTTGCTTGCTGTGCCTGCTCTGGCTGCTCTGCCTGGTATTTCTTCTTTGCCTGGCCGACTGACCGGCTGCTGGGTCTAGCTGTTTTGCCTAGCAGGCGGACCAGTCAGATCAGACAGGCAGGCAGGCAGGCAGACCAAGCAGACCACACAGACAGACAGACAGACAGCTAGACAGGCAGACAGGCAGACCAGAGCGACCGGCAAAAATGCGAAAACAGAGAACAAAAAAATTCAGCAAAAAATGTGAAACAAAAACCACCACAAAAGTTAACAAAAAATGTGACTAAAAGGAGTAGGTAAGTCAAAAAATTCCACGAAAAAAGTACAAAAAACGTTACAATAAAGCGACAAAAAAGGCATAAAAAGGACAATTAAAGACAGGAGAAAACGCTGACAAAATATATGAACAGAGCGTTAAAAAAAAATAAAAGGGCAAAAAAAGGGTTTCAATAATGCTACAAAAAATGTGACTAAAAGAAGAGAGCCAAAAAGGCTGACAAAAATATAATACCTACTACTAATAATTAAATAATACCAAAATTAAAACAGCCGTTCTTGAGATTTGATCAATAAAAAAGTATAATACCTGTAATAGCAGTAACAGCATAAAAAAAAATTCCTATGCTAGCCAGATTCAAACTCAAAACGATATTCGCGTTACATGTTCACTGTTTGAAACCCAAACACTCAACGTGATAGTCCTCGAACAAGCTTACGTGTACAGCGCTTATACTAGCATAAAACGTTGTGGTATAATTTCGATTTTTTTGCGAAAATTTGAATGCCTTGGAAAAAATCTGAAAACGGATGCATAAAGAACAAATTCAGCTGTTTGTTATTTTATAAAATGTAATACTTACTGTGAAAAAAATTGAGGCGTTGTCATCTTGGCTGGTGGAGATGATTGTAAAAATTTAGCGTTTTACTGTCTACATGATATTCTTAATAAACGTGCACAATTTGACAACAATCGGTCCAGCAGTTTCGGAGATTATCTGTCTAATAAAAATCCAGACAGACGGCAGACCGACAGATAGACGGACGAGAACGGGAGACCTATTTCTTCGTTCTCTAGGGGTCATGAAAAGTTGAGAAAATGTAAAAGTAGAGAGCTCACTTACTTATCGTAGAGAATAATGGGATAAAATTTGGGGATGTATTTTACCACGGTTCATAAGATTAAAAAAAAAATCTTATAAATATACAAAACAACAAATTTTTGGGAAGAGCAAATAAAGGAATGTTGTTTTGCGAAACTATCACGGAGATGACAAATAATGAAGGCTAAATTAAAAAAAAAATGGTTTTGATTGGAACAAATTGTAATTTACAGAGCAACATAAATTTCATACGCTAACCTAGAAGAGTGAACACTTTAATTTAAAGTTGATTGTGTAGGCCAATTTCACCAACTTTGTTACTCATCTAAGTTTGTGGATTGGCACTGGGACTTTACCCGCATAGGATCGGACAGCGCTAGTTGTCATTAGTTTGTTTTGTCGACACTCCCAAGTTTTACTTTTCTTTTTTTTTTTAATAAAATTCGCAAAAACAAACAAAATAAAAAATTGTGAGTCTCCAGATGTGTACTCTACGATCGTAACAGCTATTACAATTTGCTCTTGGATTAACTATATTAGAAATTTAATTTTATCTGCGATATGAGCACAATTCGCACTGTGAGAGCAATACTCACGTAAGTCAAAATTTACCGAATTCTTAAATTTATCATTAATGATGGATAAAAAAGTTAATGTAGTTTTAGTATATGTAAGTATAAACGGTTTTTAATAGTTGCGTAATGCTCAAATTCATCAAAATGTTTGTATTGTATTTCCGAACATTACGTGTGCACTTAATGCAAGACTGCCGTATCTCAAAACTAAGTAAAATGCAAGTAAGCTATGAAGCTATAAGATTTCAGTCGATGTTGATAATCTGATACTCCTACTAATTTAGGTACAAATTGAACACAACAAGTGCACAATGTGTTCTGATATAGTTAAGAATTGACCGAAAACATGGAAATCAATTTTTCTTTGAATAGGAAAGGTAGGAAAGTTAATTAGAGCGAACTAAAAAATTTAAAATTTGTCAAAAATTCCGATGGAATTTTATAACTTCGTATAGAAAGAAAATATATCAGGAAATAATGGTCAATCAATTCCCGAACATCACGACAACGGCGGCATCAGACTTAAATGAAAATGATTGAACAATATTTATGAAGGTACTTTAGCAATACGCAAAAAAATACGATGGACTGAATCAATTATGTATAAAAAACGAATTAAATAAAATTATAACACATTTTATAACAATTTAGCCATAGTACACTGACCGGCAAAAAAAAACCGGCCACCCTGAAAAATTTCGCAAAACGAAGCTTTAAAAATTATTAATTTAACTAGTGATCGTTATTTTATTAAAGAACCATTCACTATTGACATATAAGGTATAAATTAGCAAAAAAAAAGAAGCCAATTAAACGCAGAATTAAATTTAATTTAACAAAATAACAGAAACAGAGTGACACTTTGAAAGACGTCTGTTAGAGTTAACGGAATTATTCTCGCGTGAAAGCGTTTATTAATTACCAAACTTATAATCAAATGATGAAAAACACTATTTACAACAGCAGCCTCCTTTATTGTTTTTTTTTTAAGAAAATATCGTACTTGGTCTGTTTCCGATATTTTAAAGTGGTTTTGCGAAATTTTTTAGGGTGACCGGTTTTTTTGCCGGTCAGTATAGATGTTGAATGAATTAATACTGTGATCGTTTTGTGTTTTGTTCTATTTTTTCATTACAATGTGTTGCTAGTTTGCTCTTGTCTTAAATTTATTAACACGCAAGCCAAAATATTTGATATGGTGTAGCAGTGCAAGAGTCACGTAAGTCAAAATTTCTTGTTTTCTATAACGAGTAGAAAGGTCTACTCTAAAGGAATAAAAACACGATTAATAATAGATTGACAATACGACTATAATGTATTTCGAAGCCTTTGGTATTTAAGATACAAATAATATATAGAAACTTGGGAATTTTAAATCACCATTACTCAAAACACGCTGGTTTTGAGTTACGTGAGTATTGCTCTCACAGTGCGAATTAATATAGTTTAGAAATAATGGTCACGACAATGTAATTCTACAAGGAAAACAAACTTTAAATTCAATATAGAAAAAAATCCCTAAATTGATTATCAATAGACAACTACTCAACGATTCAATTTTCGCTAAAATTTCACTCAGTTTCCTCTTTTCCCGAAACTAGCACTATAATTAGTTGCATCAGTCTTACGGCCCCAACAGTTAGACCCTCAACATCCCCCGTCCAATCCCACTTATTACGTCTTGGTTCACCGGCCCCAACTCATCATCGCCGCCCTCGAACTTTTGTTTTATTGAATACATTAAGAACTTCGCAATGAAGCCTCCCCAGCCCCGCACCGCCGTCGGCCGTGCTCCCGAAAAAACAACTTGAAAAACATAATCTGGCCGCCAGTAATCAAATGGGCCCAATTTACATTTTGTTCCGGGTTACAGTTTTCCGGTTATTCATATCGAGTTAATCCGGTCCCGGATAATGGCACATGTGGCGCGTGCTCGAGCCGGTATCGATCCACGCACACTGTTGCAGCCGGTCCGAAGCCGCCTCCATCCGTCCATGCACCAGCAGGAACAGCAGGAATCTGGTGCTGTCTTCGGCCGGAAAGCGAGAGTCGCTTGATACTGCAATTCCGCCAACGTGACACGCATACCGAGTTCGTTATCAACGCAAACACGCCGCCGCCACCAGCCCTGCACGTCGCCGCCGCCTCACGGCCGCGATCGATGGATGCGGCCCATTCACTCCTCGCCGAAAACATCTCCTCCCTTACACACGAATAAGCGACGCAGGTTGCGTACATTTAAGAATGGTGTTAAGGGGGCGGCGGCAGCACGGTAGGGTTGCAGGTCGTTACGTGGACGGCGGTCCCGCCGGGCAAATTATAGTATATTGTGAGTAAAACAAGCGTGAAATTGCACTCATTTCTTACGAGGATGAGAGTTGGAGCGCGAGCCGCAGTTCATCGGGTAGGAAATGGTTATTCCGTGCGAGTTGAACGTTGTATTCTTCCCGCTATTGTAAACAATGAACACTTTTCTAAACGGTCCTAGAAAAAATATATAAAAACATCAATTCTTAAAGTGTGATATTAACTAGGAGTATTAATTTACTACTAATAGGACAATTTTTTAATAAATTTCTTTTTGTTGCAGGTAAATAAAACATTCAGAAAATCGTGATCTTCCTCTGGGAATGTGTAAGTAGATATTACTAAGAAGACACCGATCACTAATCTTGTTATCAATTTACCATAAAATAAAAAAATATCTTCGTTGATTTCTGTTAATTCCGCAAAAATAAAACGGATGATACTTAATCTCCCGCAATCACGAAAGTGCACAATTCGTACATTTCCCCCCGAAATTAAAAATCGGCTTTTTTTATTGCTTAAAGACACCAATTCCTCCTTTCCAAACAACACCATCTGAAAACACAAGAGCCGTAAAACAAACACATAAAAATTAAGATAATTCGGGCATCTTCCGTGCCGCCGCCGCCCCCGGCCGCGATCGATGCATGCGGCCCATTCACTCCTCGGTGAAAACATTTCCACTCTTACACACGGATGATACCGGAAGGAAGGACGAGGGGCGGTCGAACCCTTCGGCTTTAAGAGGATAAAGAGGGATCGGCGACGCACCGCCGCCCCTCGAACTATCAATCACATGCGGTGCACCTGCGAAGCGAGGAGAACTATCAACACGTTCGGCGGTGATTTTAATGAGGGATTATTGAAAGTGTGCGAGATTGAGGAAGGTGGGCGGCGAACTACTTAACTTGTTGAGAGGCGGCGAGATGAGGAAAATTTAGATGAATTGCATCGCTGATTTGTTTGGTGCGTGGGCGTCGGAGCGATGTGCGTTGGAAGGTAAATACGTGGAGGAGAGTCGAAAATAAATTTGTCGCGAATTTGGTGTTTTATAAAAGAAAATATTTTTGTTTATGGTTAATATAGAACTATGATTTTTGAATAATATTTATTCAGGGAAATTTTCGTCTCAAGTAATTACCACTTTGCTGGAAATGAAATCAATTTCGGTGTTTGGTTTTTAAATAGCACACATTTTGTCTATTTTTAAAATGACTATATAAAGCAACACCAATTTATATTCGATGGTTTAACAAAGGAGAATTTTATTTGAAAATCGCTTTTCGACCAAATTCGTAATTCCATTACAATGTAAATTAACTATTGTCGGATTGTTCGCTCATATTTTTACAAACACAATTGTTTCAATCCCTATTAGCAAAAAATTTTCAGTTGGGATTTAGCAGGCATGTGATGAATTTAATGTTTCTGAACATTTTTAAAACTAGTAGTTAAGAAAAGGTAATGGTCCAAAGTGTGAATTATTTTTGTTTAAAAGATTTGAATCCCTCATTAGTTAAAATTATCATTTAATCTTTATGCTATTTCCAATCACAAATCATTAAAAACAAATTCATTTAAAAAATGGTGGATGCGCCGGGTCAGTGGAATAAAATTCGAAAAACTTCTATTAAAACACACTTAAAATAATGACAAACTGCATGCATTGATCTTTTTATAATTCAGTGCATTCAGTAAAACAGGAGGGCTTCCGGTAACTACGGTTTTAGATTTTATTTTTACTAGTCGAAAATATTATTCCTTAGAATTGTTCTATAAAATTTAATTCCAAAACAACTTTTTAAATGTAAACTAAAACAGGCACCGTAAAATGTATTATAAGAGAAATATACTGAACCTTGGAATATTTTGTTTAACTGTAGTGAGTATAGCAAGGTGTGATAAAGAATGAGTTCAATAATATATTAAATCGCATATAAAGATGGCGTCAAAAGTTCATAAAGTAAAAACCTACAGTATATTCGTCAGTAGTTGTTGACAAAGTTTGATCAGGTAGAAACGTCCGCAAGTTTAGGACGTTGTCAAGTTGACAGTGGATAATCAAGTTGACTTTTTGACTACCCACTACTCAAGTAATCACAGGGAGGAATTGAGGATTGAAAGAGGCAGCTAAAAATAAATCCTAAGCTTACAAGAGGACGTTTTCTTTATCGCATATTTACTAATTATTATACAAGGTTTTTATAAATGATTCTAAGGACGTAATGCCTCATTATGACGGTGTTCACTTGTCATTAATATCATTTGAAACCTAAGATTTAAAGGTTGTTTTTGTGCTAGGAAGCGAAGACCGTGAAATTGGTTTATTCTGTTGAACAAGACACTTTCATTGTTATGCCTTATTATATGGGTGTATTTTGTAACCGCGTGTAAGCAAGAATATCTGGCTTAATACCGTGATTTAATAATTCAAGAAACATCGTTAGAGGCTCCCATTAGAGATGTAATCAACAGATTTGTTCGAAATGGTAGTGTCGAGAAAGGGAAATCTCCTGGAAGACCTTCAGTATCTGAAGAAGTTGAATGGCAAGATTTCCTCAGCAGCCAGAAGTTCCTGTTGCAACATGAAATTGAACAATGGGTCCAAAGCATTGACGATAATTATTAATAAGATATGAAAACAGTATAGAGATCATTCAGTAGGGGCAACTCGTGTCTGCGCCTCTGATGTTTCGACCCGATTTTTAAGCAGTCATCGGTGGTCGTTGCATAAAGTATTTCTAGATGTCGCCACCCAATTTAAAAAGTATCACATTCGCTCCATTTGAAAATTTAAAAATTGATTCGTGTACACAATTTACTACACTTTGTGCAAATGAATTTCTGGAAAAGAATTAAAAGTAGTGTCATAACAATAACAATTTTGTAGCTGAAACGACACAGTCTGTTATAATAAATAATGAATTAAGCGTCCCATAACAGAGATGCCGTGTCGAAATTCAGGTTTGGCCCCGTTTCTCTGATAACGATTTTACGTTTATTAATTTATTTTCCATGACTTAATAATGGTTGTAAAATTCAACGTTATTAGGAAACGCTGATCTACATTTTATTTTATTACAAAAACTATAAACAGTAAGCAATGCTCCCATCAAAACATGAAGAATGTTTTTTAAAATGTTTCTGTGAAAATTACATTTAACTGAAGTAAGCCATCAAAACCAATGCAACTAAACTGCTAAATTTCAAATAGTTCATACCAAAGTGACTAGATAACCAAGGTACCGCAATTCAATGTTACAATATGTAAGAAAGGGAAGTACCTTGCGCTACGCGCTCTCAAAAATTCACAAGACAAACGACCACCCATGAAAACGGGTCACTAAAAATAGCGAGTTGTCCCTACTGAATGATCTCTATACTGTGATTTGAAACGTTTAGGCAACCAGTTATACAGATGCGTGTTCAAAACTGAGAGGCGGTACGTTTCCATGACCCTATAATCATTTATAAAACCTTGAATTACTTTCATTTCATTTTTTATTTAAATACACATGAGCAGTCTACTCGAATTAAATTCAGTGTGGAAGGTAATTAACAACCAATTATGTTACGAGGGCAAATTCTTTTGTAATAAAAAAACTATTATATCACGTTATTAGACCTGTAAAATCTTGAAACGTTAAAAATATTTTACTGAATCCACCTAGAAAACCCAGCACAGTATGTTTGGTCTAAAATTATTTAACCTCTGATATACAAGTACAGTCGAACATATACAGCGCTTTCGAAAAATAATAAAATTTAATTTTGAAAATTTTATATTTTCCATAGCACCCTATGTAAGTTAAAATAAAGATTTTTATGGGTGGTTTATATTAATAGACTCAAATGTTTAAAAAATGTTCATTTGGCAATTGAGGGACCAGGTTAGGTCAGGTCAGGTCACGTCAGGTCATAAGGTCTTTTTTATTTGATACAAACCCTGTAACTTCTTTATTCTTAAACATAAACCTGTAGTTCGTGGAGCAAATTTGTATTATTTTAAAAGATCTATCTGATGGCAAGCTCACATTTTTTTTATTGAACACTAGATATATTTTTTCATAAATGGAAAGATTGATTTTTTCTAAAAAATAAAAGCAACTAATATTCTAAAATCAATACTTAAAAAGTTATTCAATAATATGGCCCAATCTAGTAGCTTGAAAAACTGACACTCGTGTCATTTATTTACATATTTTAAAATGATACAAGTTTGGTAAAATAGATAGCAACCCGGCAAGTCCACACAGGTACCAACTATAAAAATATTAGTGAGAGATAGAGAGATGTCGGCAGTGACTCACTGGCTTTCGGTTATTAAATATTCCGCGATGTTTATGATTAAAATGATAATGGAATGAATTTGCTTGCTTTAAGTTTATTAAGTTAAATTCTAGACAACCATTGAAATGTACTGCACTGATGAGATTTAAGGAGGTTTAAACTCCAATCTACAAATTTTCATTGAGTTGTCTAAAATCTTTATGTATATTTAAAGTAGGTAACTAACGGAAAAATGTATTATCAGTACATGCTTAACGCCTATTGTTTGTGTTTATACTTTTACGAAACAAACCCATACGCCGCCCCAGTACGACACCTATGGCTTCTAGTTTTTACGGCGATGATGACTCATCGTCGGCCGGACGACCAGGCGGCGTTCGCTAAAGAAAAGCCCGGAAGCGGAAGTCGCGATGGGCAACCCAGAAAGACCTCGACTGCGGAACTTCTAGAAAAGAAGTATGGCTTTAAATAGGGGCCACCTTCGGGAACGATTGTTATTCAGTCAACGAGTCGAGTCCAGCGGGTGTCGAGAAAATCCAAACAAGTTGCACCGGAATTATTTTCTACATAATCATTGTGTAATTAGTCGGGTGAATTTGAGTTACAAAGAAATAAATTGTTGAATTTAACCCACGCCGATTTTAATCACTGATCATCGTAATAATACATCGAAAAAATTCAAAGGCGATTAAATTTAATAATTAAGTTAGAACAAAGCAAAACATTTTGAACATTATTTTGGAAAACTAGTTATCTCTGTTCTAGCTGTATTCTCAAATTTTCGGGAAATCGAGGGAATCGTTCTTATTTTGATCAACAGAAAAATGATGAGCATGAGTCAATTGAACCAGTGATCTTTGCGTTGGTAATGCCACACCACACGGTGTTGATCTTATACTGGTATAAATGTCTGCACTATATTTTTAAAATAAATTTCAAAGTAGCTTCTCATACATAACACTAAGATTAAATTTCGATAATATAAAAGAAACGAAGTTTTTACTTCAAATATTAATAATTCTGGTTAAAGTTATAATAATTATTTTTTAACTATAATCAACCTGACTAACAACTAGGTGAAATTGCGTCTGTAGAGCATACTAACTAAACATGTAGTGACGTCATCGCTAAACACGCCGTGTGCATCCATTAACCGCATTAAAGGGCAAAACAGGTAGTAATGCATTCATAAATTTACATACGTTGTAGATATTAGAGATAACCTTCCATGCGGAAATGATGATACATGATGATAAGCGATTAGCATTGCTAATAGTAGTTTTCACAATTGACTTTACGATAAAACGTGCTTATGATACCACAATACATCACGCACTTATGATTAAGCATTTCTGTTCACGTTAGATTTAAATTTTCTGACTTTTTCACTATGAAAAAAAAATAGATGCAGGTTTATATCCAAAAATATCTATATTTTTCGAGCTCAACAATGCGACATCGTTGCTGAACCGTAAATAAAAGAGCTATCAGAAATGATATTTTTGACACAGAATACCCGGCTTGGGAAAACCGATCCTTTCAAACTTGTTAGGTGGAAGGAAATCTTCTAATTTTAGCGACGATCTCCAGGAAATTCTAAATATTTATCGACGTATCAGCTGTCGGATGTCACTTAAGTTTTATTTCTTCGTTACACATTTAGGTAGATTTGTCTCCTGCAGCTACGAGTTTTGGCAGTTTATCATCAATTCTAGTCATTCACAAATAATAGTTTTGATAGTGATTAGTCAGCGATGTCATTAATAAACAAACAGAATAACAAAGGACCCACGTTAGACCCTTATGAAATATTAGATACGTGACTTGAAAAAACTTATTAGGATGGAATTAACCACCTGGTCTTGTTAAAACTGAAGAGAACAGATTAATAAAGATTAAAAAATGCGTACAAAAAAAAAACGATTTTTCGTTGAAAGTGCGAATATTTTTGTGTATTTTCCATGCTCGCTTGCGGATTTCTGCCCTCATCATCACATCTAATTTCCCCAACACCCGCGTTTGTTATTACCTACATCGCTAAATCGCCGTTTGATTTTTTCGATATGTGTGTTTTTAATTAGCAGGCATCCGATTCGGGGATAATCGTGCCGCGTCAGCAACACACACTGTTTACAAGGCTTAATGCAATTATTACGGGGTTATTGGAGCCGGCCCTGCTCCTGCCGGCGGTGCTCAGGTGTTTCCATGGCTACGCGCATTGCAGCATACGTCATCATCAGGCTGAGCACTGCAATATGACAATTTAAAATCCACTATCGGCGTCTTCTGCGCTATAAATTCATATGAACTTTCATAGATTTATGGGAAAACAAAGTTCCGCGTTTCGTGACATTTGTTTAGATTTATCGCTGGGCCCACGCAGCTCTGTCATATCGGTATATTACTCCGTTTTTGCAACGTTACCATCATTTTTGTTCGAACGTAATTTATACAAGCGCCGCTGTCGAGATACATTCTCATTCGTTAATATTCGCCGGTTATCTGGTGGCGGTTGGGATTTTTGACACGTAATATTTATAAAGTGTAACCAGGGCGTAAGTAGAAAATTCTGTATACATTTATGCGGAATTACGATTCATATTTTGAGCTAAGGCTCGGGAGGAGCTGGGACACAATGATAATACAATAACAAGAGTTTTTTTTTGTTGATAGATGATTAAGAAATCGACAATGAAACTAAAATAACCAAGAAATCTTATCCTTTTTATTTCAGATATTTTCTTATTTTCTTTATACGTTAGTTGGCAAATCTTTTTGTCTACCTGGATTTTCCGTAAAACTGATTAAATGAAGAAAATTATATTAGCTCGTAATTTCGCGAATATTAAATTCACTGTTCATTTCATGACTAACAGTGGCATGATATATTCCAAGTGTTTTATCCTGTGTTACTGCTTAGCCTAGATATGCTCTCATTTTACAGCTCTACCTTCTAATAGCTGAAATTCCCTTATAATTCTGTTTGGCATTTCGCATTTTGATGATATAACTGAATGCTATTCAACATGTCATTAAACCCAGTTTTTATTGCATATTCATATCTCGAATAATAAACGAGATATTGCCTGCTGAACAAAAACACGGAACTCGACGTGATGCTTTTTATTGTCACTTTAATGATTTATCTCGTCTAAGACCTTAAAGTTCTAAGTTCTTAGCAGTTTATCTTAAAATTAATTTTCCTTAGAAAAAAGTCCGGGAAAGAATTGCTAAAATATTTTGTGTTTTGTACTATTTGTGAAAACAAATATTGAAAATTTGAAAGTATTATTAAACAAAATAGCAAAATCTTCATAGTTTAGAACAGTACTTTAATAGTAAGGACAATGTGCTAGTAAAATTTTGCGAAAATAAGATAAGCATCCATTTATTATTTTTTTTAAACATCGTAAATAAATATGTAATTCTCAGAAATAAGTATGTATGAAGGAGTTACACAGAGAGAGGCATATTTTTCTAGGCATTTCAAAGAAGAATGATTTCCCAAAATTTTTATATATCGTCATAAAATTTTTGGAAGGGATGAACAGATAAATTGTAGTTATCGATTTACCATATGCCCGATTTAAAGCGTATAGAAAATTTCAAAGAATCGGTTTTATTATTCATTAAAGGACACTTCCAGAGTACGAAAAATGTGATCACCCGTTTCCGTCACTTTGTCCCATGTCTGTCTGTCTGTCTGTCGTCAGTGGCGATTTTTATTAAACAGATAATCTCCAAAACTACTGGACCAATTGTTGTCAAATTTTGTACGAACATTAGGATTATCATATAGATGGTGAAACCCTAACCAAAACTTGGTTAATCATACCCACTAACATTCTGATGACGTCGTCTCAAAGTATTATATTTTGCAGTGATTTAAATGTTATATAATAACATACTCCCAAATTGGTGGTGTATGAATCCGCTTTGTAGTGGTTGAATATCGGCACGCGGGACCGTTTTTGGAAAATTTTACAGAAACGCACAATTTTGGTATAAATTCTAACAAAGGTCAAACGAGAGCAGCACCTTCTAAAAAAGAATTGTTTTTATTTACGGTAAAACCGGAAGTGCCCGGATTAATATGTTTCGCAGCTTTTTGGTAAATTCACATACATTATTATCACAGAGAGTTATTCCAAACAGCAACAAGTATTTATTGAAATGTGTTGAAAGTATTGTTCGATGTTGTGGGGATAATAATCTGTTTAAGTCAGTATCAATGCACCGAGTGATCATTCAGAAGATTGATTTGCGCCCCATATGAAAAGACTAGTAATAATAATTCTGCCAAATCCGTTAAAATCAAACAACTATATGTTTATTTTTCCGATTTTGTGGCATTTATGTTATATTTTTTTATTACATATTTGTATTCCTTACCTATGATTCTGGCTGTTATATTTTCGCATGATTGTTTTATTAAATTCTTGTTTTTGGAAATTTGTTCACAATATTTTGCATATTTTTCACGTTTATGGTAATCGTTTCATGTCTTCGCTAGAGACATTTTTGGGTCTTTCCTTTGTATAAAACTATTTTAATTTCTTATATACAGGGTGAGCGCGCGTTCCTGGATATCTCGTTAATTACCAGAAGTAGAAGAAAAAGTCAAAGTCCAAAATTGTACGGTTCTTTGAGGACAAAACTCTAAAATTATTTTTAACTATACAGAGTGTGCTCTTTTAAATGGAACATCTTATATATTTTTGCATATTTTGACTGACCTCATCTCAGATTTTGCAAATGCAGTTCATTTTTGAAATATGTTTTTCCAGTTTTCATGAAATTTTTTAGAAAGGTTTACAAAAAAATAGCGGTAGTTTTATTTTTAACATCTACGTACAATATTTTGTGAAGAAATAGAAGTGCGGGAGAAGACTCCTAGAGAATCCGATAGAACCGGAAAAAAATCAAGATAATACGAAAAAGCCGAGAGAAATCGAAAAAATCCAAAACAATTCGAGAGAATACTAAAAAATCCCAGAGAATCGCAAGAAAATTTGAGAAAATCCCAGAGAAATCTGGAAAACTCGAAACAAATACTAGAGAATCCAAAATATTCGGACAGGATCTGCGAGAATCCGGAAGAATCCAAAGAAATCCGAGTGAATCCGAGAAACTCCAACAGTCGGAAAGAATGCGAAAAGAATCCGAAACAATACGCGAAAATCCGACCGCATTCTGAGAAGATCTAGGACAATCCGGACGAATCCGAAAAAACATGAGAGAACTCGGGGGAGTTTGAGAAAACAGAAGAGAACTCGGATTAATCCGAAAGAATACGATGGAATACGAAACTTCTGACAGAATCAAAGTGAATTCAAGAGAATACGAAAGAAAATGAGAGAATTTGGAAAAATTCTGAGATAATACGAAAAAATCTGAGAGAATCACAAGAAAATTCGAGAAAATCCGAAAGAAACCTGGAAAATTCGAAAAAATACTAGAGAATTTAAAGTATTCTTCGAGGATCTGCGAGAATCCGGCAGAATCCAACGGAATCCCAGTGAATGCGAGAGACTGCAACAGAGTCCAAAATAATGCGAAAAGAAACCGAAACAATACGAAAGACTCCGACCGGATTCTGAGAAGATCCGGGAGGATCCGGAAGAATCCGAAAAACATGAGAGAATTCTGGGGAGTTTGGGAAAACAGACGACAATTCGGAAGAATCCGAAGAAATACGATGGAATACGAAAAATCCGATAGAATCAAAGTGAATTCGGGAGAATGCAGAGAATCCGAAAGAATATGAGAAAATTCGTAAAAAATCCCAGATAATGCGAAAACAAGTAAGTAACTGAATCAAAATGAATTCGGGAGAATCCGAAACAAAATGAGAGAATTTGGAAAAAATCTGAGAGAATCACAAAAAAATTACAGAGTCTGAAAGAAACCTGGAAAATTCGAAAAAATACTGGAAAATCGAAAATATTCAGAGAGGATTTGCGAGAATCCGAAAGGATCCAAAGGAATCCGAGTGAATCCGAGGGACTCCAACAATGGGAAAAAAATGCGAAAAAAATCCAAAACAATGCGTGAGAATCCGCCCGAATTCGGAGAAGATCCGGGAGAATTCCGAAGGATTCTAAAAAACATGAAAGAATTCGGGAGAGTTTGGGAAAACAGTAGAGAATTCGAAAAAAATCCGAAAGAATACGATGGAATACGAAAAATCCGAGAGCATCAAAGTGAATCCGAAAAAATATCAAACAATTCGTCAAAAATCCCAGATAATACGAAAACAACTAATTGAATGAAAGTGAATTCAAGAGCATCCGAAAGAAAATCAGAGAATGTGGAAAAACTCCGAGATAATACAAAGAAATCTGAGAGAATCACAAGAAAATTCGAGAGAATTCGAGCGAAACCTGGAAAATTCGAAAAAATACTGGAAAATCCTAAATATTCTGAGAGGATTTGCGAAAATCTGGAATGATCCAAAGGAATCCCAGTAAAGCCGAGAGATTGCAACACAGTCCGAAATAATGCGAATTCTGAGAAGCTCCGGGAAAATCCAGAAGTATCCGAAAAACATGAGAGAAAACAGAAGTAAATTCGAGAGAATGCAAAGAATTCGAAAGAATATGAGAAAATTCGTAGAAAATCCCAGATAATCCGAAAACAACTAATTGAATCAAAGTGAATTCGAGAGATTCCGAAGGAAAATGAGAGAATTTGGAAGAAATCTGAGAGAATCCCAAGAAAATTCAAGAGAATCCGAGAGAAATCTGCAAAATTCGAAAAAACATTGGAGAATTCAAAATATTCTGAGAGAATCTGCGAAAATCCGGGAGAATTCGGAAGAATCCGAAAAAACATGACTGAATTCGGGGGAGTTTGGGAAACCAGAAGAGATTGCGGAAGAATCCGAAAGAATACGATGGAATACAAAAAATCCGATCGAAGCAAAGTGGGTTCGAGAGAATGCAAAGAATCCGAAAGAATATGAGAAAATTGGTTAAAAAACCCAGATAATACAAAAACTAATTGAATCATAGTGAATTCGAGAGAATCCGAAAGAGAAGGGAAGAATTTGGAAAAAATCCGAGATAAGACGAAAACATCTGGGAGAATTCGAAGTAAATTCGAGAAATTCCCATAGAGACCAAAAGAATTCAAAAGAATAAGAGAGAATCCAAAATATTTTGAGAGGATCCGAAAGAATCCGGGTCAATCTGCCAGAATTCGAAAAAATATGAAAGAATTCAAGGCAATTCTGGGAACGAGAAGAGAATACGAGAGAACACGAAAAAAGCCGAGAGAATGAAGGTGAATTCGAGTGCCTCTCAGAGAATTCGAAAGAATATGAGCAAATTCTGGTTTGAGTGGAATTAAATTTTCATATAGTGTTTTGAACACAATTTTTTTTCAACTATTGGTATTTCAGTTTTTTCAAAGAGAACAGCCAATATTTGATTACGGCATCTTATTCTATTTTTTGTTTTCTTTCTTTTTTGTTAAGTATTTTCTATTTTGATAGTTACTGCAATTTTTTACTTTGTTAAGAGAAACATCAACAACAAATGTGAACAAAAATAGAGCAAAATTCAGTATTAAAATGCAGGGCGTTTTACTTGAAAAAATTGAAATATAGATACTCGAAAATAGTAGTTTCCTCAAAGGATTGTAAGACATACTTTAAAAGCAATCCTAATTTTTGTTGTGAATCCTTCCAATGTCAAAAAATTCCAAGAAAATTGAATAACCTGGCAACGTTGCATCGGAATTTCAAAAATAAACTGTAGTTAAAAAGTCTATTGAAAATACATAAAAATATATAGGATATTTAGTTTAAAAAATTGAGTTACCTATGTGTTACACCTTAAAAACAAACCATTTTGTATAGTTAAAAATGAGGTATTAAGCACCGCGTGCTTAGTGACCCACCCTATATATTTCTCTCTGTGATTAATAATAATAATGTACGTAATTTTTATTTCATTGCTTTTGGATAACACTAAAAATAATAAAAAATATGAAAGACGAATGACCTCACCTTGGTGACCCCACTGCTTACTCATCACGTAAAAAGTAAAAATAATCTCCATTTATTGACAAGCGTGAAACATTTGAATGAACGGCTGCAATAAATACACGTCAGAAATAATAAAGAAACCTGTATTATTCCAGGTTCTAATTAACAATCTTTCAGCGTTTTCAACTAATCGATGCAATTACTGTTCTAACCATCGAATTTTAGTTTATTCGTGAATAAACTCCCAGAACATGAACTCTCAAACCCTTCCGTTAGTCGTTCGTCACCCTGTCGCACTCCTCCGCATCCTCTAATGAAATGCAAATGCATAAATTCAAGTAAACAAATTGGAAACTCTTTTAAAGTCGGCCTTCGTCGGCAACTTCCAACTCGAAACTTCAAAGTCCAATACAACTTCATGGCGAGATTGCTCGGCGTGAAGAATTAGACCTGGAGACGTCGATTGATTCTCCTGCTTTGTCGCTGCGTGCGTTCGCAGGCAAGACCATCCGTTTTTTTGTCAGCACACCTAGACAAATGAAATTCGCTTCCGTTTGCACAGCACAAAAGGGGAGCAGAAGGAAAAATCGCTCCAAAGCAACCACTAGTTGGCCGTATGCGGCCTTGTTCTTTTATACACGGAAAATGCATTCTCCTTCCAAACGAGTTTCTCAGACGCCTCTTGTTAGAACTAAGGGGCTGTTCGTTTTGCAGTGGGTTTGAATAAATACATATAGGTTACTCGCGGCGCTCACCTGTTGCTTTGTCTAAACAATTACCGAGTATAACAATATTTTGAGTCGAGAAAAACATAGATTCTGATTTTTCCGGCTTCCTCGAACCTGTGGTGGAATTGTCGAGGGGAGGAGGTCCAAAGTGACAATAATCGTGACCAATGACGATGCGTCTAACTGTGCCGCTGTAGCTTTTGGATAAAAGCGAACTACCGGTTTGGGAGCACGTAAAGCTGCTTTTTTAACCGAATACTACTGCAACAAATTTATTCCAAAGTGCTTTAGTGCTTTTACAGCCCGTGGTTGCGCGACTTTACACCACCACATAAAGTATTTTTGCCACCCGAAAGACCATGTAACCACGTACTTTTCGTCGTGGATAAAGAAAGTGTTCTAGTTTTTTTCATCTAGTTGACAACAACAGCGAACTACTGAAATAATCAACGTGGAGTTTTAGAAGCGCCACTTCTACCACTAAAGTCCCTCACAATAAAACACAAATTGACGGAGCTTTCTTTCAATCGGTTTTCCCGCAATACATTTCCTATTTATTGCATTTCTTTCCTCATTCGCGATTCTTTGATGCACTTTCAAGTATTTTCGAGTCTCCATTCTGAATTCAGATCAGCTCATGATAGTTGAGGGGTTCGAAAAGCGATTCCCTCTTTAAAATCGCTGAGAGTCGAGGCAGCCGAGTGATGGAAATCTGATTGACGTTCGACTCCATAATCGAAAGCCGTGAGATATAATTAAAAGTGAATTAAATCAGTTTGAAAGGTCGGAGATGATTTAGTGAAGAGGATTTCGGAGTTAATTAAACAGAACGAACTTAGTGAAAATGTCTAGCAGAAAGTTAGGAGTCAGAAGGAACAAAAGGGCGGTTCTTTGTAGAAGTAACTATCACAAAACTTCAAATAAGGGAAAAAGTAATTCATGATTTTGAAAGTAGCAATCAGTACTTTAAAAAATTAATATACATATAGACTTTAAAAAATTCTTGTCATCTGCTTACTAGAGAAATTTTGATTTCTATTTTTCTGAAAATTTTAGATTACAAATTTCATTTTGTTTACAATTGACAGAGTGAATAAGATTTTTGCAGATCAATATTCACGTGTTCCTTCCGTAACAAATAGGTGTTTTCAATAACAGCTGTGGAAATCCAACAAATCCGGCTTCTTTGAAAATAAAAATTTGATTTGATGAAATTTATTTATGATAACCTCTGTATCATATACTTTAATCACGCATACTCCGCTACTGCCTTTGATTCGAACACATTATGTTCCGAAAACGTAGTCTTGTAACTTGTTTATACAGAGATGTTATTAATCTTCGATGTTTAGTATACCATGTGTTTGTAAGTTGGTACTATATACAGACTATCAAGTTCAATTTGAAATTTGACGTTTGATGTCAAAGTTGTGCATTGGTATTATTATGGTATTTGATCTATTAGAATTTGAATTGAAAAATATGAATGCATTGATAAAGCGCTATGCCTGTTTTTCTAGTGAGTTTCCCGGTTTGAAAATGTTCCCATCAACATTTTAGCATTGGAGTGTACCGTTCTTGATTTAATAAATACATAAAAAAATACAGTAAAACTAGTCACAGTTCAAGAAAAAAATCCAAAAAAACTCGCCACCTTCGTGCTACAAGTCGGGACATTTGATTATAATGCTATGGTTTCCTCTCCGTTTATACTACCATAAAAGATTATTAGAAAATTTGGACATTTTGCGAAAATTTGGATGTTTAAGATAAAAACTCAAGGCCGATTCATAAACCACAAGTATAGAAGTATATTGTTTTATAAAGTTTAAATGGTATTTACTAGGGATGTACCGACGAGTGGCCGACCGGTCGGATAAGCCGACTATTCGGCCGTTTTTCACCGTCGGCTGGCAGTCGGCGACTGGTCGGCTAAACAGCCGATCGGTCGGCTTTTTTTTATTAAAATTGGAATAGTATATAAAACAATTAAACCCGGTTTACAGAACCTCAATTAAATATTTAATTGCGATTTAATTTTTAACACTGCGTCAAAGTACCATGTGATCGACTCTACGCCAATCAGACGTCGCTAATGGCCTTGTTAAATGCGCGATCAACTTAATCTCAGTTAAAATATTGTATAAACTGGACCTAAATTGTGTTATTCTTTATTTTTGTACTGAGTTACTACAAAAAAATTAAATGTTAGAATTATCCAAACAAATTTAACATATTTTTTGGAAAACAAATAAACTTTTGTTATTCCTTTTATTAAAATAAAACAAATTTTTACTGTAGTCAGAGAAATAGAAAAAAAACACACTGTCTGTCGCATTTATAAACCGGTTTTAGCAAAGCCGAACAGTCGGCCGACTAGTCGGTTTTTACTGGCCGAACAATCGGCTAGTCGGTTAGTCGGCCAGACCTGCAGTCGGTACATCTCTAGTATTTACTAAAAAATTGTGTATGAAAATTATTATTTAGACAAATATGATGAATATTTCGTCGAAATATGTATTATACAAATTAATTTTGCCAATTCTATTTTATTCATGATAATCCCTATAAGTTAAAATAAAAATTGTGTGCGTTCATAAACCACAAGTATATGAGTACGTTATTTTATAAAATTTAAATAGGTAGTATGTACCATGCGAAATTTTGAAACGATGCCATTAATTTGTCGGTGGAGATAATTAGCCAAAAATGTGGGTTAGCGTTTTACAACCTATACGCTATTACTAACATAATTTACAAAAATGACAACAGTCGGTACGGTAGTTTAGAAGACAGACGACAGACGGCAGATAGACAGACGGAAGCGGACGACCTATTTTTTCGTACTTTCGAGGTCATAAAACGTCGAGAGAACATGATAGTAGCCAAGTAGGAAGTAACGTACCCTCAAATTGTTTTATCGAACTGACTGCACTAATACTAATAAATTAAAATTAAATTAAATTTTTCCAAGAATTCAAGAATTCAAAAGCTAAAAAATCAAAAACTAAAGAAACTAAACTAAAAAATTGTAAAAAAATTCAAAAGTTGAAAAATCAAACAACTGAAGCAACAAAAAAGTGAAAAATCGAAAAATTAATTAATAATCGAGATTCTGAAAAATGTAAAAATCAAAAAGTAAAAATAATATCTATAAATTGAAATTTCTGAACAAGAATATTTTAGTAGATGTTATATCTTATCCAAATCGAAAATTGAAAATTTGAAAATTCATAAAATCGTAAAATTGAAAAACAGTTTAAAACTAAAAACTCAAAAAATTTTAATAACAAATTTTTCAGATTTGTCATACCTCTGCCAAAAAATGAATCAATGAAACTCGATACGCTTAACTAAATAGAACAAGTGTTCTATTAGATCTCCATTAATCCGAAAGACCCAAAAATCTAAAAATTTTCAATATTTGAAGTTCAATTTTTTTTTCGCAATAACCTTTCACTGAAAGCTAGATTTATAAGTATAAAAACACCAGGGAAACTAAGTTCAAAAATAAGCTATATATATGTACTTTTTTAATGTAAAGTTTAAAATTAAAAATTCAAGAAACTGCAAATAGAGAAATTGAAGAAACGACCAATCAAAACTCTTAAAATTGAGAAAACCAAAAATTAAAATATCTACAAACTAAAAATCGAAAAATTGAAGAAACCAAAAATCGAAACCGGACAAAAATTTCAAAATTGAAAAATTTAGGAAAAATGGAAAAACTGAATAAATAAAGATTGCAAATTGACAAATTGGAAACTCGAAAAATTAAAAATCGGGAACTTGAAAATCAAAAAATTGCAAATCGAAAAACTCAAGGATTAAAAAATGGAAAATGAAAAATTCAGAACTTGAAAAATCGCAAACCTTAAAATCGAGAAACTGAAAAAGTGAAAAAATTAAAAAATAAAATATCTATAAATTGAAATTTCTAAACTAGGAGATTTTGATAGTTTTTTGGTAGATATTACATTTTAGACAAATCGGAAAATCGAAAATATGATAAATCGAAAAACTGTAAAATTGAAAATAGAAATCAAAAAATTCAAAAACTTAAAACCAAAACCTCAAAAATTGGAAATCTAAAATTGAAAAGGCGAAAAATTGTAAAATTGCCTCTGCCAAAAAAATGCATAAATAAAACTCGACAATCCTTAAACCAAACACTCTCTCTTATTCTGAAATACCCACAAAAAAATTAAAAATTAAAATTTTTAGGTTCGATTTTTTCCAGAATGACCTTTCGGATAGCTAAATTTATAACTACAGAAGCACAAATGAAAAACTTCACAATTAAGCTAGGAATAGGTACCTTTTTAATTTAAAATTTAAAACTAAAAGTTCAAAAATTTGCAAATTGAAAAAATGAAAAACGAAAATTGGTAACTCCAAAAATTGAAGAAACGAAAAATTAAAATTTCCAAAAACTGCAAAATCGAAAATTGGAAGAAATGGAAAATTGCAACCGAGCGAAAATTTGCGAAATTGAAAAATTCAAGAAAAATCGAAAAATTTTAAAACTTAATAAACAAAAGTTGCAAACTGTAAAATTGGAAACTCGAAAAATTAAAAATCGGGAACATGAAAGTCAAAAAATTGCAAATCGAAAAAGTGAAAAACAAAAAATTAAAACATCCCGAAATTGACATTTGTAAACTAGGAGATTTGGATTATTTTCTCTGGTACACATTACATCCTCTGCAAATCGAAAAACCGAAAAAATCGAAAAATTCAAACCATATAAATCCACCAACTAAAAAAACTGCAAATCGAAAAATTGAAAACCAAAAATTAAAAGTCGAACTGCTGTAAGACTTTGGCAGGCAATGTCATTAATTAAAACTGGGTTATCCTGAGTACATCTCGGTACAGCTTTTATTATAACTGACATAAAAACTCACCTGAACATTTTCAATTATATTATATACAGAATTAATTTTGTCTCCACCATTTGAGAAAATATTATCAAAAATGTCACCACTGCCTCGTCAACAGAAAAAAGAATTTTTTTCTCTTATATTTGTGCTCACTTAGTGAAAAATATGCAATATGACGCTTGTTCTAAGTTAGTGACTTCTAAAATGTAACTTTGATGATAGTGATCTAATACTTAGTTGTTTAACGGAATCACCAACCAAACCGTATATATATCACCTAAAAAAATCAAAAATAATAAGGGGCTCAGTGTTCTCCTTGGAGGACTCCTGAAGTGCCAGAAAATGTTTGAAATGCGCGAACTTTCACTTTTGTTTGGATTGTTAGAGGGTATCCAAAAATTGGTTCATCATCCCCACTGATAATTTAATGAAGTCAACTTAAATACGTAGTAAATGGTATTTAAATTTTATAAAATAGTATACTCCTCTACTTGTGATTTATGAATCCGCCTTGAGTGTAAGAGGAACGCAGTGCAAGAGCTGATTGGCTCATTTAGTGAAACGTTGTGCTAATAAGGCGAAGGCGGATTCGATCTCCTCAATAGAACTTTTTTTACACTGACTCGTATCAT
This sequence comes from Zophobas morio, assembly GCF_036711695.1. Taxonomy (NCBI): domain Eukaryota; kingdom Metazoa; phylum Arthropoda; class Insecta; order Coleoptera; family Tenebrionidae; genus Zophobas; species Zophobas morio. The sequence goes on along the minus strand of NW_026972136.1, from coordinate 11,471,229 downwards.
TTATATTTTTTTAACTTATGGGGGTTATAATGCAATAAATAAAATTTCACAAGAGCAAATTTTCTTAAAGGAGCTCAATCAATGGCAGAATGAAAGAAATCTTCAAAAAAAATATAAATATACTTCTGAACTGTCGACATCAATAAAAACGCAACTTCTTTTTTAACAATTTGGAAAAGTCTCGCATGTAAGCGTTCGACATTTGTATTCCTTTTAAATAAACCACAACTATAAATTTCGCCTCTTTACTCACGACGACAGTTCCTAACTATTCTTGTGCAGAAAAAAGTTATCTAAAGTGGTTACATTTATGTACGTTTTTTGTCAAGTTCGTGCGACTTGTTTCTTCTTATTCAATAAAACTGTTAACTTGAGAACTGTATGCTTACAACTTTACAAGTGACGTTTTTTATCCGAAATACAAGACTTTTCCCACCTCATTTTTCTTCGGATGAGTCACTTCCAGACTCATCTGCGCCGGGTAAAATAGAAAATAACGAGTCTATCTGAAACGTCCCCAGTAGTAAAACAAACGGCTTCAATTAGTTGACCATTCGTCCACCTTAATTCCGACCTCCTTGGGGATGATATCGAGCGGGGAGTTCGAAGCGCAGGATATTAGTCTTGGATTCGGATACGGTATTGCAGGCTGTTGTTATGACAACAGGGATTATTTTTGGTCCTGAATATACTGCGTGCGGGGAGCACGCTATCCTCCAAGGGACGCGGAAACTGAAATAAATGGACACCTACGGTTGAATAAGCGGTTTACAAACACAAAAGGACAAATGGTTTTTCTCTCGGAAAACAAGTTTTTTCCGCGAGTTATTACCTGCAATTATCGCGGGACGACCGCTCGCGTCATTAATCAGAATCCGATATGAAACAATTAATAATAATTCTTCGCGTAATTGAAATCTCTGCTTTTGAAAGGTCAATTAAGGAGCGACGACCGGGTCGGCATTGCAAAAACAATGCGGATCGGATCGAATACATAGGAAAATCATTTATCAAGCATTCGCTATTAATATAATTTTAAACGCTTTGTGACAGCGAGAAGATTAAAGGGCCCATTTCAGGCACAAACAATTCATCAAAGTGGCCATATACGCATTTCTTTTTGTCAGGGAAATATGTCGGAAAGCGTTCCTATATGAAATCGTTTGACAAATCGTCCATCTCCCATTCAGCCAGAAAGATACAAGAGAACCAATTGAATAATCCCAATCGATTCCGAGCCTCCTGCAATCACCAGTTTTCTAGACGATGGCAGTGTTGCTTTTGATGCGACCTTAGATAGCGGCGCTATCGTCCCGTGATCTTAAATTACATTACTTCGTGTAATATTGGGGCTTAGTTAGCTGTAAGGAGTTAATTGATTGTGGATAACACTTATCTCCGAGCAATTTGATGCAGAATTTGCATTTTGCAAGATCCGGAATATTTCCATGAAGTTATGCTAATCTTTAATGAGAGATCGACATCTTCAATTAGTGACTCGCTTTTTGGGTCAAGCTTAAATGTATTCATTTAAACGTAACTACTTCCTCGTAAATTTTGCTCTGTTCTGCAGTACTCACACGTCATGCTGCTTCGTGTTTAATGGTGGATGTCTTCATTAAACTGTTCAGTTCATGCATGCCATTTATGGCATTTATGTTGAAACGGATCAGGCGTAACCAGAAACAAAAAAGGCAAAGGAAACAGCTCGTAAAATTCGTTGCGAATTGCTCAGCAACTGCTTGTACTTGTAAAGAATCTTTATTGCTTGCTTTCTACTTTAAAATACTAATATTATTACGAAAAAATTGGTCTAAAGAGTTTAGACAGTACTTCCCTCGCTGTCGGAAACTTGACGACTGCATGCCTATTGTGTTTTTTTTCTCATTACATTTTTGTAGTGGGAATTTAAAAAAAAATTGCGATGACGTCATCAACATTTTTGCAAGGACACGTATATCAGTTGGGATAGATGTAGTGTAATACTAAGAATAAAATTATTATATTCTCAAATTTTCGGGAAAATGAATTGGGTCGTTTGAATATTGATTTGTAATAATCAATAAAATAACGAAACAATTTACTCACGTATACCTACGTATCAGAGGCAACTGAAAATCGTGTATGTATAAACATTGTTAATTTAAGATGACAGGCGTAACAGCATACGTGAGAGCCAAACACAGAAACTGTAAACAAAACGACCGTCGGTTTTATTGCTTCGACTTCCGCTTATTATATAAAACATTGGGTTTTATTTTAATTCTTGACGGTGAAATTCACAATTGGTTGATTATAAACATGTCTATTTCACATTCGCGGAATCAAGTGAACGCATAAAACAAATGCAGGTCTGTAATGTTAAAGTCGATGTAAATAAGCGTGCTACCCTTATGTTTCAACCGAGTTTTTCCTTTAACAAATTTTGTGTCTACCAAATTGGGTTGGTTGGGGTGTAATACTAATAATAAGTGTTGCCTTGAATTTAATCAATAAAATAAATTGACTTCATTAATTTTTTTGAACCACCTCTTAAGAAAATCTAAAAAATATGAATGGAATGATAAATCACAAGTACAAACTCATCATATTTTTTGCATTTTAGATAGGATTTATTCAGCAAAATTTAAGGGTGACGTCATCAATTTTTTTAGGAGGGATGAACAAATACATTTTGAACAAAAGTTTACCATGCTTATAATAACTTTAAAATATTCCCAAGATTTCAAAGCATTCGGTTTTGTAATTCCTGATTAAATCGATAAAATAAATTCACGCCTTCATTAATTTTTTTGAGTCACCCTGCATATGCAAATCCAAAAATATGAATGGAATGATAAATCACAAGTGCAGACTCATCATATTTTGTACATTTTAGATACGATTTATTCGGAAAACTTTTGAGCTGACGTCATCAGTTTTTTGTAGAAGATAACCAAATATATTTTGACTAAAAATTTATTATGCTCTTTATAACCTTAAAACATCTGCAAGATTTCAAAGCATTCGGTTTTGCAGTTCCTGATTAAATCAATAAAATAAATTTACGCATTCATTAATTTTTTTGAGTCACTCTGTATATGCAAATCCAAAAAATATGAATGGAGTGATAAATGACAAGTACAGGCTAATCATATTTTGTACATTTTAGATATGATTTATTCGGCAAACTTTCGAGCTGACGTCATCAAGTTTTTGGAGGGGATAAGCAAATATATTTTGACTAAACATTTATTATGCTCTTTATGACCTTAAAACATCTGCAAGATTTCAGAGCATTCGGTTTTGTAGTTCCTGATTAAATCAATAAAATATATTTACGCATTCATTAATTTTTTTGAGTCACCCTGTATATGCAAATCCAAAAAATATTAATGGAGTGATAGTTCACAAGTACAGACTCATCATATTTTGTACATTTTAGATTTGATTTATTCCACAAACTTTTGAGCTGACGTCATCAAGTTTTTGGAGGGGATAAGCAAATATTTTTTGACTAAAGATTTATGATGCTCTTTATAGCCTTAAAACATCTGCAACATTTCAAAGCATTCTGGTTAGCAGATTAAAAATTAAATTTCAAAATGTTGTTTTATAATTTTGATTTTTTTTCCAAAAATCTGGACGTTTCGGGTGAAAAGTCGATTCAGAGTTGTAAACTACATGTGTAGGACTATGTTATTTTATACAATTGAAAACCCATTTACTATGTACAATTTTGAAGTGACGTCATCGCTTTAGTGGTGGGGATGATTCGACAAATTTTGGTTAGCGTTTTACCATCTACATGATATTCTTAATATAAGTACAAAATTTCACAACAATCGGTCGAGTACTTTCGGAGATTATCTGTCTAATAAAAATCCGTGACAACAGACGGACAGACGGACAGACGCACAGACGGACAGACGGACAGACGGACGGACAGACGGACAGACGGACAGACGGACAGACAGACGGAAATGGGAGACCTATTTCTTCGTCTTCTAGGGGTCATGAAAAATCGAGAAAACGTAAAAGTAGAGAGTCGGCCGACGGACTCGATTACAATACTTCCTTTGCTTACGCTCGGGAAGTAAAAATCGGCCGAAGGTTATTTCAACAGAACTTCTTTCATCTCTGAAGTGCAGCCGAACAAATCACGCTTCCTAGATTAATTTAAAAAAAATTTTAGTTTTTCATTTTTCGAACTTCTGAATTTTTCAATTTTTAGATTTTGCAATTTTTCGATTTGCAGTTTTTGGTTTCGATTTTTTATTTTCTTTATTTTTTCAACTTTTCGGTTTTTCAATTCATTTTATATTTTTTCGTTTTTTCAATATAAGATTTTTAAATTTTTAACGTTTTCCACTTTTAGATTTATTCATTTTTCGTTTCTTCAAATTAAAAATAATAAGTAATAATTTTTAAAACTTTCCACTTTTTCGGTGTTTCAATATTAGAATTTTTCTACTTTCAATGATTGGATTTTAAAACTATTTCATTTATTCGACTTTTCATTTTTCAATTTTCGATTCTCCGATTTTCCATTTCTTCAAATTTTTTTCATTCGCAATTTTTCGTTTCGGTATTTTATTTTCTTTCAAGTTTTCAATTTTCCAACGTTTGAATTTTTCAATTTTTGAATGTTGCAATTTTTCGATTTCACTTTTTCGAGGTTTCAATTTTTGATTTCTCAATTTTTCGATTTGCAATTTTTGGTATCGGTTTTTTATTTTATTATTTTTAAAAATTTTGGGTTTTTCAACGTTTTCGTTTTATGATCTTATATATTTGGATTTTTCAACTTTGAGATCTTAATTTTTCATGATTTCTTAATTTTTCGTTTTTTCAATTTAAAAATTTTCGGTTTCATTATTTTTCAATTTTTTGTTTCTCCAATTTTTAATTTGCAATTTTTCTAGTTTTCTGGTTATTAAATATGTAATAACAATGATTTTTAAAATTTTTCACTTTGTCAATGGTACGATTTTGGAATTTTTCCAATTTGAGATATTGAATTTCAAAATTTTTTCACTTATTCGACTTTTCAATTTTTCGATTTTTAATTTTTCACTTTTTCGATTCTCCAATTTTTGATTTCTTCAAATTTTCGGTTTGCAATTTTTCGTTTCGAGTTTTTGTTTTCTTGGTATTAAATATATAATGTAATAATAATGAGTTTTAAAATTTGTCACTTTTTCAATGTTACAACTTTCGAATTTTTTCGTTTCGAAGAATCGAAATTCTTTAATTTTTAATTTTTTCCAATTTTCAATTTGCAATATTTCGTTTGGGTTTTTCATGTTCTTCATTCTTTTTATTATTCGATCTTTCAATGTGTTTATCTGTAATTTCTCAATTTTTAGTTTTTTTGTTTATTCTTCAATTTTACAACATGGAATTCTTCGAGTTTTCATTTTTAAAGTTTTCAATTTTTAGATGTTTCAATTTTTACATTTTGCAATTGTTCGATTTGCAGTTTTACGAGTTTTAAATTTTTCGACTTTACAGTTTTTCATTTTTTCAGTTTTTCGATCTGAAATTTTTCATTTCGATTTTTAATTTCCTTAATTTTCTCAATGTTACGGGTTCTCATTGTTCGGCCTTGATAAATTTGCATATTTTTTTTTTCATGTGAAATTTTTCAATTTATGGATATTTCAGTTTTTCGATTCGGAATTTTACGATTTTTTAACTTTTAAGATTTTAAAATTTTCCGTTTTGTCAATTTTAGATTTTTCAGTTTTATGGTTTTTCAATTTTTCGTTTTTTTACTTTTTGATTTCTAACTTTTATAGTTTTCATTTTAAATAAGTAATATCAAATATAATTAAAAAAAATCACTTTTTCAATTTTACGATTTTACAATTTTTACATTTTTCAATTATTGGATTCTACAGCTTTTTCATTTTTTCGATTTTTCAGTTTTTCAATTCTTAATTTTTCAATTTTTCGATCTTTCAATGTTACAGTTTTTCGACTATACTGTTTGGCGATTCTATATTTTTTCGATTTTAGAATTTCTTTTTTTTTTTAATTTTTCGATACAATTCCCCTTCTAATTTTTCGATTCATTAATTTTTTTCGAATTTTAAGTTTCTCTGTTTTTAGTTTTTCAACGTTTCAATTTTTCGTTTCTTCACTTCTTCGATTTGCTGTTATCCATTTTCTCGATTTTTCAACTTTTGGAATAAAAAAATGTAAAATTTACATAATTGTAAATCAGTTTTCCAACTTTTAGATGTTTCAATTTTTACATTTCGCAATTTTTCGATTTGCAGTTTCACGAGTTTTCAATTTTTCGACTTTACAGTTTTTCATTTCTTCAAATTTTCGATTTGCAATTTTTCATTTCGATTTTTAATTTCCTTAATTTTCTCAATGTTACGGGTTCTCATTGTTCTGCTTTGATAAATTTGCATTTTTCTTTAATGTGAAATTTTTCAATTTTTGGATAATTCAGTTTTTCGATTCGGAATTTTTCAATTTTTCAACTTTTAAGATTTTAAAAATATTTCCGTTTTATCAATTTTAGATTTTTCAGTTTCATGATTTTTCAATTTTTCGTTTTTTCAATTTTTGATTTCTAATTCTTACAGTTTTTATTTTAAATATGTAATAACAATTATAATAAAAAAAAAAACACTTTTTCAATTTTATGATTTTACAATTTTTACATTTTTCAATTATTGCATTGTAAAACTTTTTCATTTATTCGATTTTTCAGTTTTTCAATTCTTAATTTTTCAATTTTTCGATCTTTCAATGTTACAGTTTTTCGTCTATACCTTTTGGCGATTCTATATTTTTTCGATTTTACAATTTCTTTTTTTTCAATTTAAATTATAATTTAAAAAAAACACTTTTTCAATTTTACGTTTTTACAATTTTTACATTTTTTTATTATTGCATTCTAAAACTTTTTCATTTATTCGATTTTTCAGTTTTTCAATTCTTAATTTTTCAATTTTTCGATCTTTCAATGTTACAGTTTTCCGTCTATAATGTTTGGCGACTTTATATTTTTTCGATTTTACAATTTCTTTTTTTTTCAATTTTTCGACACGATTCCCTTCAATTTTTCGATTCATTCATTTTTTTCGAATTTTAAGTTTCTCCGTTTTTAGTTTTTCAACGTTTCAATTTTTCCTTTCGCCACTTCTTCGATTTGCAGTTTTATTTCAATTATCCATTTTTTCGATTTTTCAACTTTTCGAATTAAAAAAACGAAAAATTTACATAATTGTAAAATTGAAAAATCAAAAATGTGAAAACAAAAGAGCATAAAAATGGAAACTTTGCAAAATCTAAAAATTGGAAATCAAGAACTTAAAAAATAATTAATAAACGAAAAATTGAAAAATTGAAAGATTAAAAATTGAGAACCTTGAAAATCGAAAAAGTGCAAAATCGAAAAAACGAAATTTGTATGATAAAATCGAAATGTTGAAAATTAAAGAAATTGGAAGATCGGATAATTGAATACCAAAAATTGCAGAATTGAAAAACTTAAAAACTGGAAAATCGAGAACTGAAAAATCAAAGACTGAAATTTTGAAATAATCAAAAAGTTGAGAAATTGAGAAAGCGAAAAATTGAAAAATTGTAATATCGAAAAAAATGCAAAAATTGAAAAATTAAAAATGGAACAATTGAAAAAACGAAAACTTTGGAAAAGTTGGGAAGTCGAGAAACTGAAAAATTGAAAAAATTAAAGCTGAAAAAACGAAAAATTATGAAACCGAAACATTGAAAAACGGAAAATTAAAAGTGAAAGAAAATGAAGAAACGAAAAAGAATAAAAATGGAAACTTTGAAAAATCTAAAATTTGGAAATTAAATAAGTCGGAATATCGGATAATTGGAAAACAAAAAATTCCAAAATTGAAAAATTTAGAAATTGGAAAATCGAAGAAGTGAAAAATCAAAGACTGAAAATTTGAAAAATTTATAAACGAAAAATATAAAATAAACACGAAAAAATTATGATATAAATCGGAAATAATAAAAATTAAAAAATCGAGAAAACGAAAAATAACAATCAAGAACTTGAGAAATTCCGGAAAACAATAAAATACCAAAAACTGCAAAAAACATGCAAAAGTTGAAAAATTAAAAATCGGAAAATTGAAAAAACTAAAACTTTGGAAACATTTGAAAGTTAAGAAATTGAAAAATTGAAAAAACGAAAAATTATTAAACCGCAACATTGAAAAATGGAAAACTAAAAGTGAAAGGAAACGGAAAACGAAAAATTGTGCTATCGAAGAATTGTAAAATTGAAGGAGGAAAAAGCAAAAAATTGGTCGAATGTAAGTAAATCCAGATTTTTCGAAAAATTATAACTTTGATTCAAGATATTATGAAATGTTAAAGTAAAGGTAAAGAAGCATGCAATACGTTTGTTTCAAGTGAGTTTTTCCCCTTACGAAATTTTGTGATAACGCCATCCACATTTTTGCAAGGATACGTAGTAGATATATCAATTTGGATAGATGCAGTGTGTTACTAATAATGACGGTACTGTATTCCCAAATTTTCGGGAAAATGGAGTGAGTCGTTCTTGATTTAATCAATAAAATAATTTGTCTCATATTCACTAATTCTAAAATAAAATAAATAGAAAAAAAAATATTTCAGAAACGATTTATTCCACAAAATTTTTAATTGACGCCATTAATTTTTTTGGGACGAGATAATTGAATAAATTTTGTTTAACGATTTACCATTTTATACAATAACCTTAAACGTCGGCAAGATCTCAGAACATTCGGTCTTGCAGTTTCAATTTGTTAAATTTTAAAATGTTGTATAATTTTGTTTTTTTTTTCCCAAAATCTGGATGTCTAGGGTGAAAGCTCGACACGGATGCATATATCATAAATGCAGGAATGTCTTACTTATATAAAATAAAAAAATACTATTGCAAATTCTGAAAATGGCGTCATCCCATTGGGATGGTTAACTAAATTTTAGTTAGCGTTTTGATTATCTACATGATATTCCTAATATACATAAAAAAATTTACAACAATGAGTCTACTAATTTCGGAGATTATTTGTCTAATGAAAATTCGGACAGACAACTGACAGACAAACGGAAAAAGAAGACCTATTTCTTCGTAATGAAGGGGTCATGAAAGTCGCGGAAACATAAAAGTTGGGAACTTGCGCTCGGGAAGAAAAAATGGATAAATATCTTATCTACTTCCAAGACATCGACAACATTGATCAACACTGAGTGCATCTGCCTTCATAAATCCCATAAACGATGCGATAAAACCGCAACACATTAAAAGAAAAACACCCTTTTACCAAAAATCCTGTCAATTTATAAACCTGTCCTTCCCACTGACAACACAGATTCCTTCACCCCCGCCGCCCTTGAAACGTGCCCCTAAATCGACAACTCGCTCCATTTTTCGTTTTCTTTACATAAAATAAAACCCCTCAAGCGACCATTCTACCCCAGGCAATACATTCTATTTCTGGTAATCTTTTGACGGCCACTGTAATACCTGTCATCAATAAAGAGGATTACCAAGAATTCAGGTCATTTAGTTACTTTTAAAATGGGGCATCGTTGACAGAACTTTTAAATTACTTAGAATTCTCTTTAACCTGCACCCACTTATAACGAGCTGATTAAAAAGTTGCTGCTGCATAAATTCAACTTTTATGGTCGTTTACTCTTACAAAGTAATGTTCTATACACAGAAAGCGCATTATCCTAGCGCAGCCCTATTTCGGGCGGATAAGTTTTAAACGGGATCTCGGAAGTGATATTAAAAAATTAAGTTACGCTTGGCTTTTTAAGTCTGGCGGAGAGCAACTTTAAAACATGATAAGTTTCTGGTAGGAAATAGAGTCTTCTTTTGTGGTGGCGTGCGGTTATGGTACAAAATCCATTACGGAGTCTGTCTGAAGCAGATTTGAAAACGATTTAGGATTAAAATTTCTTGACTTGCAATATTCTTGGGAGTTCACGGAAAAACAGGAAATTTGAATTGAAGTTAACGACAGTCGCAGTACTTTTGCATATTTAATTGCTCTTCGTGTTTTCGTCATGGTAATTTGAACATTTGTCATTTCGAATGTCGTGACTCAGAGTTATGTAAAATTTTATTATTTTTCCAAGTGCGTTTGGTTATGTCAAGGTTCGAAAGAGAACAAAGATTGTATGTAATGTGTTGAAACAATGCATATTTAATCGTTATTTAAGATCATGTATTGCAGAAAGTTCACCAATAGATTTTTGAATCGAAATTGTATAGCTTTAGAAGTTGTTTAAAATTGTCCTTCAGATTTGTTTTTTTTTTTGTAAAAGGCCAAGAAGTATTCAAATGAAATTAGTTACTCCACTAAGATTAATATTAATATGGAAATATACCAAAAAAATGCCGATCCGTTGCTACATTAAAATTATTACGGTTTTAATATCTTTAAGGATAAAGTTTCTGAATGTATCAAAAGGTGGATCGTAGGAGCTTGCTTTGATATTTTATATTTCATTTATTAACTTTCCATTGTTAAGAGGATCCAGCAAACTGAATATTAATAAACAATGACAAGCTTTGAAAAATCATCTATCGAAAATGTCTATAGATAAAATACTGGTCTAAAGTTAAACAGGTCAAACGATTTGATCACGTTCGACCTTAATAATGTTAATCTTCTCGTCCGAACACTCTCTTTTTATCTAACTAGGTAGCAACGCTATTCGAAGGGCCTATCATCGGTGTTGGACTGGAGTGAGAACCGAGTATTCAGATGAGAAGACTAGCACAAACAAGGTTGACCTGTTTAATTGTGCCTCGTCTTCTCATCCGAACACCTTTTCTTTATCTATCTAGGTAAACGTTTGAAGAAATATTCTTAACATGTTAAAATAAGACATGCATCTATAGTCCAGACAGAACTGGTTACTAAGTAATAAGGCATACCTGTCATGCTAAAATAGAGCGCATAACAAAATTTGAGTACTTCATTCGGATACAAGATACTGATTCTACAATTTCGCAAGGTCTGGTTGATCCAAGTACTAATTGGATTAACGAAAAACTAAAGAAATGTGAGTAACACCTAGAAAGTTACTTAAATTGTTATAATAATGTGCTGGAAAAGCATATGAAAATTGACGGGTTGGGGCGACCTCTGGTGGCAAATAGTAGTCGAGATGGTTCTTTAGAGGATGTGATCACTTTAAAAATTGTGCGTGGAAACGAGAACGTAGCTTTACTACCTAGTTAGTTAGAAAGAATACTCGGATGAGAAGACAAGGCACAATTAATGTAATTTTATGTTATAACTAAAAATTAAAATCAGTGAAAACCTGGAAAGATCATCGAAAAAATAACAAAAAACCAGATAATATTTCTTTTAGTTTTATTTAATATATATTACCTATTTTTCAGTGCTCAGTTTAAAAAATACCTGTTATCTGTTACCATTTTGGATTTCGTTTTAAATAAATGTTGCCATTGCACTACACGGAAATAAAATTAAAACACTTTTTAAATGATGAAAATTTTAAGCAAATCTCTTTTGTATGCATGACTTTGTTGTGGTTAAAACATTTATGTTAATAACTCCGGCATACTTAAACTATCGACACCCATAATTTTGCTAAGCCCTAACTCGAGCCATTTTCTCTTTCTTGTCTATAATTTTCTTCTAAATGAAGGTTACTTTTACATTTATTTTTGTGTTGCATCAGAAGGGAAGTGATTTAAATTGGTTTAAAGAGACAGAAAAAGTGAGAGCGTCTAGAGAGCGTGATTGTATAAATAAAATGCATAGCAATTAAGTTTATGTAAATATTTGTGGAACTTTGTAGACAGAAAAATATTTTTACGTTTCAAATACCCTTGCTGAAATTGAATTTAAGCTCGTAGTGCAAAATAAAGCTTCCGGTTTGCATTTATCTTGTGCACTTTTTAATATAGTGTTGTTACTTTTGTTTTGTGTAGATACTGATGATAAAATTTCAATCTCCTCGTAACTTTAGCACCGGTTGTTGTTTCATCTTTGCAGGAACTTATCACTGAGCACCCCCAAAATGCAATATCTTCCTGATAAATTATTACCGGAATGTTAATAAACCGTCGAAGAATTTCTGTCACGCCCGATCCGAGTCCTTGAATTTTTCACCACCAAACTCGTGACAAGATCAATGATTTTTGCGAGTTAATTAAGTCGAGATTCATAAGTCGAGCCGAGTTAACTTTTCGCTGATTTAATATAAGTTGTTCGAGAGGAAGTGGGAACGAGTGAGTTATGCCCCGACCTGGAGTATGCACGGCATCTGTAACTCTTCATTCGTCCCGGAGCCATTCTTCTTGATCTCGGGAAGTCAAGAGTAATAAATTAAGCTCAGTTCGGCGAGTTCAGCGGCTCACCTGAGGGTCTTGGAGGACTCCGCCAGCAGCGCCACTTTCAATCATGCAGACACTTATCTCTTCGAGTTTTGTAATGAGTGGAATTCCGGAGACACGGACTGTTCATTTCGATGATTTATATTTCGTCCCTGTCTGTCAGACGGCCGCTTTGTTAGCGGTTTCGAAATTGACGCCGATCATCAGTCAAGTGCGCGTGCCTCGCTTTAACGATTATTTACATATTTATGTCTAATCTTTGAATATTAAAACGTCTCTTTGGGTCGCGATCTGGGCTCTTATTGTTGTATCTGCTGCCAAATCCCTCCCATTCACGAGGACGGGTATTGATGGGACACCCCTTTGTGGCGGCGCTTCCTGGTGTTGTGCACCTCGGGGACATAAAGGCCGGATTAACTGATAATTTTTCAAAGGACAATGAGGAGCTCCAAGCGAGATTCGGTTCTCACAGTGGCTGTTCAGAACAAACGCGAACACTTTACTTATTACGCTTTTGGAAAGAGTTGACGTTGGGCCAACTTGAGATTTATTCAGAGATCGAGCAACCCAGAAGCCTACTTTTGACACCTTTTTGATTTTATCAAATTATTCATTGAGTTGACATACCCTTAATTTGTCTATTTATGTTGTAGCAAGAACAATAGTTTAACTATGTTCTAAGAATATTTCTTGAACAGAGTTTTCCACTTTGATTTAAATCGCAAAATAGAGAGAAAAATTTTATGACTAATGCTTCATAAAGGAAAGAAAAACGCGTTCAAGTATTTACACACATCAGAGAGGTATGAAAAGACGCAATCAGTTATTTACAAGAAAATTCCTCGAGGACCAGATACACAAGGTACTCCAAAAACGTTAAGAACCAATTCCAGCATATTTGAAAGGAATCCTTTTAGTAGGAGTAGCTGTTCGACGACTGAATTTGTCAAAGTGGACTGTTTCTGATGCTAAAGTCAAACGACTGGAAATCAAAGTATGCGTCACACCTAAGACTCCAAAATACATGAAGACATAAAAAGAATCAGCAAAATCAATGTGAAAAATGTACAAAAATAGCCTCTGTTAAGTGCCAAAAGTTCTCCGAACACTCGGAATTGTGCACGGTTTTGTAATGTCGACGTATTCATTTATCAGTAAATTGTTACGTACCTCAATTTCTTGCATAACCTATTTTGCTCGTTAAGATTGAAAGGAAACTGAGAGAAATACTAAGTAGTTTAAAGTTTTGTAACAACTTATCTTAAAGTTAAAGTTAACTTCTATAATGTAAAGATTTGCGGTTAAATTAAGTTTATACAAGAAAGCTATTATAACTTACATTGAAGATGTTTCTCTATCGCAATAATCAAATATTTAAACTATTCGTGTTAATAGGGTAGAACTAAGACAAAGCTATTTCTGCTTTCTTCAAATTACAGAGTAAACTTGAGATGTGTTAGGTGTTAGGTGAAGAGTAAATTATTTTAGCTTAAAATTAGCGCTGTGTAAGATTTAACATTACAGTATCTCAAGAAAGAAACGATATTAAATTTATTAAAATGTTTCTTTCCAGTTTATTTTGTATTTGTTTTGAGTGTACAAAAAGCCCGATGATGCGTTATTTATAGACAGGTATTAATAGAAGACCTGTGAGTTTAAACTAGCGCACCCTCAATGAAGGAGCTAAATGAGAAGCTATTTTAGGTGTAACTTTCACGGCGCTTGAAACATTTCCCAATACAAAAGAAAGTTTTCTAAAAATGTGTAGGGGTGGAAATTATTGATTAAGTTTAGTCAACTGCAGCCCTGATATAAATAACCACTTAGTGCAAAGATAAAATATTTATTCAAGTTGGGAATCGTGATTCTTTCCAAAATTCAAAGGTATCAGGAGTTGTGTTAAGGAATTTTGGAAAGAGCGGCAAATTTATGGAAACTCTTCTATTCCAAAAAATATCTCAACATAGTCTTAATGGTAGAAGTTTTGATACGCATTCTTAGAAATGAGTCATTGTCTACTGAATTGTTGATTTTCAACTTCATTGTCGGTAAAAATTTGACGTTTGTCTCTTTCGGAGTTTAAGATTAAAGTTTTGTCCCTGTTGAAACAGCTGAACACTTTACCGAATCGTCCCAAATTCGAAAAAGGGGAAATTTTGGATCAGTTTCCTTGTTTGATAGCTGCATCCTTCCTAATGAGAAGAGAAGAGAACTGGCGAGAATTTGGCGACCCTTTGAAGCAATACTAACGCGGTTCCGGGGGGAAAGGGGTTCTAGCTGGTAGAAGTCCTGGCACTACCAAGGACGGTCGAACCTAAGTCCCTGGTGCCCTTTTCACAGAAAAAAAGGTCAGGTCAGGTCAGATCAGATCAAGTGAGGTCATGTTAGGTCAGAGATACTACACTAGATATTCTGCGTTAATTGCTCATATGTTTATTATGGTAACATTAAACAAACCCCCATTGGCTCGAAACTACCAAGAAAACCTTCAAATATGGATAGAAATCATATTTATATTCATACTTCTGATGACTTCTAGCGTTCATAGTTTCAAGTTCAAAAAAGTTTTGAAACTTCAGAAAAAAGAAAACTTTCAAAATTTAGTTATTAATCATATTTCTGTCAACACTACTCTGACCAAACCCTACTATCTACCTTGCCTCGAGCATCGTTGATCCCAGTGAAGAAAAAATTGGTCTAAAGAGTTTAGACAGTACTTCCCTCGCTGTCGGAAACTTGACGACTGCATACCTATTGTGTTTTTTTTCTCATTACATTTTTGTAGTGGGAATTTAAAAAAAAAATTGCGATGACGTCATCAACATTTTTGCAAGCACACGTATATCAGTTGGGATAGATGTAGTGTAATACTAAGAATAAAATTATTATATTCCCAAATTTTCGGGAAAATGAATTGGGTCGTTTTGAATATTGATTTGTAATAATCAATAAAATAACGAAACAATTTACTCACGTATACGTATCAGAGGCAACTGAAAATCGTGTATGTATAAAGATTCTTAATTTAAGATGACAGGCGTAACAGCATACATGAGAGTCAAACGACCATCGGTTTTATTGCTTCGACTTCCGCTTATTATATAAAACATTGGATTTTATTTTAATTTTTGACGGTGGAATTCACAATTGGTTGATTTAAAACATGTCTATACCACATTCGCGGAACCTACTCAGCTATGTTTCAACCGAGTTTTAACTTTAAAAAATTTTGTGTAATACTAATAATAAGTGTTGCCTTTAATTTGATCAATAAAATAAATTGACTTCATTAATTTTTTTGAGCCACCTTTTAAGAAAATCTAAAAAATATGAATGGAATGATAAATCACAAGTACAAACTCATCATATTTTCTGCATTTTAGATAGGATTTATTTAGCAAACTTTTGGGGTGACGTCATCAATTTTTTAGGGGGGATGAGCAAATACATTTTGATAAAAAATTTACCATGCTTATAATAACTTTAAAACATCTCCAAGATTTCAAAGCATTCGGTTCTGTAAATCCTGATTAAATCAATAAAATCAATTGACGCATTCAATAATTTTTTTCAGTCACCCTATATATGCAAATCGAAAAAATTTGAATGGAATGATAAATCACAAGAAGAGACTCACCATATTTTGTACATTTTAGATAGGATTTATTCGGCAAAATTTTGTGGTGACGTCATAAATTTTTTAGGAGGGACGACCAAATACATTTTGATAAAAAATTTACCATGCTTATGATAACTTTAAAACATCTTCAAGATTTCGAAGCATTCGGTTTTGTAGTTAATGAGTAAATCAGTAAAATAAATTTTGCGCATTCATTAATTTTTTTGAGTCACCCTGTATATGTAAATCCAAAAAATATGAATGGAGTGATATATCACAAGTACAGACGCATCATATTTTGTACATTTTAGATAGGATTTATTTGGCAAACTTTTGAGCTGACGTCATCAAGTTTTTGGAGGGGATAACCAAATATATTTTGACTAAAGATTTATGATGCTCTTTAGAGCCTTAAAACATCTGCAACATTTCAAAACATTCGGGTTAGCAGATTCAAAATTAAATTGCAAAATGTTGTTTTCTAATTTTGATTTTTTTTCCAAAAATCTGGACGTTTCGGGGAAAAACTGAATTCGGAGTCGTAAACTACATGTGTAGAACTATGTTATTTTATACAATTTAAGACCTATTTACTATGTACAATTTTGAAGTGACGTCATCGCATTAGTGGTGGGGATGATTAGACAAATTTTGGTTAGCGTTTTACCATCTACATGATATTCCTAATATAAGTACAAAATTTCACAACAATCAGTCCAGTACTTTCGGAGATTATCTGTCTAATAAAAATCCGGGACGGCAGATGGACAGACGGACAGACGGACGGACGGACAGACGGACGGACAGACGGACGGACAGACGGACGGACAGACGGACAGACAGACGGAAATGGGAGACCTATTTCTTCGTCTTCTAGGGGTCATGAAAGATCGAGAAAACGTAAAAGTAGAGAGTCGGCCGACGGACTCGATTACAATACTTCCTTTGCTTACGCTCGGGAAGTAAAAATTGAAAAATTTCAACGGCTCGACACTGCACCCGACTAAAAGTTTTTCGCTAACATCCATCATACTAAATGGGAAAATCCAGTTTTTCACGGCTAGTAAAAAGGTGCAAGATTATACTACCAAGACCTGTATAAAGTACGATTTCTTATTACGTGAAGTTAAAGAATTTCGTTTAATTGCTATCAATTATCTAAACAATCCTGATATTTCCTGGAGCTTATTTTATAGTCAGCTATCTTATTTAGATGCTCTTATGTCAGAGAAGTTGTTGAAGTTCCTGAACCATAGAACAGCTCATATGTTGTCAATCAAATTAGTCTCAAAAAGAGCCTTTGGAACAAATACAAGCAATCTAATAATCTCCAGGGATATTACAGTCATAGATCTTTTTCAAACGCCCTGTCGAACAGACTAGCTATATAGTTTTATAGACCTATGCTAATGCAAAAGTTAGCAGACCGCTGTTAAAAAAAGAGGATGGTACTATGTGTGATAATTATGCAGAA
The DNA here is from genome assembly GCF_036711695.1 of Zophobas morio. Lineage (NCBI taxonomy): Eukaryota > Metazoa > Arthropoda > Insecta > Coleoptera > Tenebrionidae > Zophobas > Zophobas morio. Next base: position 11,453,781 of record NW_026972136.1, on the reverse strand, counting down.
GTTGTAACCATTTTTGCTGACACTTTTTCCCTCCTCATTTACTATTGAACCTTCTCCAAACATATTGGCCAAAATATCAACAAGTTTCTGTCTCCATTTTGAAGTTGCGTTTACTTCTGCATTGGTGAATACAGTTATCAAGAAACTCAAAGATTCATGGGCACCAAGACTAGATAAATTACCCCCTAAAATACTAAAAACTGTATTTAACAACGATTATTATGCAACAATCCTTTGATTCTAGTACACTCCCTTCGTCTTGGCTTATGTCTGTTATATCACAGATTCTTGACCTCTAATTTCAATATCTTTACAATCCATTACTTTAAAAATTATGAAGTCCATTATTATGAAGGAGCTTAGACTTTTTGTCTCTCGCAACAATATAGTACCCGAGTACCAGCATGGTTTTGCTGTGGGTTAAGCGGTAATTTATAACTTATTAGGCTGTTTAAGTGACTGGACTCTTAATGTCGCACTGACGTCACCTATCTGTATTCTTCCCGCGCCTTCGATAAGGTTCCAATAAAACATTTTGGCGTTAGAGGGAAATTGTTGCGGTGGATTGATGCTTATCTCCCCAATAGAATGATATTTTTGTGCAAGAGTGGGTAATAGTCTGTCTGAAAGTCAACCGGTCCTAAGTGGAGTTCCTCAGGCCTCCGTTTTGGGTCCACTCTTGTTTCTCCTATACGTCGCTGATTTACCTTCTCACGTGTCTACAACAATCGCGATGTTTACCGATGATACCAAATTATATGCTAATCCTTTAACCGACTTTAAACAACTTTGTAGGAACTTGGAATCTTTTTTTGCTTGGTGTTTAATATAGCTCCTACCACTAATTAAGACAAAGTACACTATGCTTCACCTACGTAAAAATAATCCCAAACTCAGTTATAAAATCGCAAGATCTAAATTGTCCCCCGTTGACCCCTATTGTGTTAAAGACATAAATATTTTAGAGCGTGTACAAAGACGAGTTGCTAAACTCTCCTCTTCAATTAGGAAAGTCAGCTACGAAGAACGCCTAGCCTTTACGAGGTTGCCGACACTGCACAGAAGACGCCAACGAGGAGATCTTATCCTATTAACCTTTCGTACTTTCAGGGATTTGTCTAATATCAACCTCTTTGAATTAAATAAAACTGTGCAGCGTCACGCTCATTCCCAAAAAACTTTGAAATCACAATTTAGAACACTACCTAGACAACATTTTTGGTCTAACCGAGTTATTAATATGTGGAATGATTTACCAAAGGAAACAGTAAACGTTCCATCAATGAGTAATGTAATTTAAAAAATTTTTAGATGTGTTTCTTGACCAGCATTTTTGAGCTGTTTTTCTTTTTTTGATACTTATTATGTTCTACAATTTTCAGTCTAAGCAGGAAAGTTAATTGACTAAAGAAAATCGATCGGTCTAGGGAGTTATTAATTTTAAACAGGTTAACCGACAACACAAAGTTAGGTTACCCGCCTTTCAGAATCAGCTATGATACCGAAAAGAACCGCAGATTAGCCCTATCACACCACAGTACATTTCAAACCATATTTTAGTTCAACACGAGACCTTGACCTATTTCTTCGAACAAGGCCAGATTCCCAAAAATTTTAGCGCCCTCAGGAACCGACGCGACAGTGTTGCCAGGAGCACAACCCTACAAAGACACCCTTCAGCACTCTTAACTTCTTATTCAGTTTTTTTTGGTATTCAGATTTGGATCTGGTGGCAGCAAATAAAAGCCGATATTTTCGTTAAATTTAACTGGAGTGCTTATTTCACTCACAAGACCACTGGAGACGTGTTTCTCCGGCTAGAGTAACCCAGGTGCTGGCGCCCGATCAACCGTCCCCGTAAAAGGCGCCAATCAGGGCGCAACAGTGACGTTTGATTGTGTTTCCGAATTTCATAATTAGTTGTATTATTAAGGATCCAAAGCGAACTCGGGCTGAATAATCAATATTCAGAGTTACAAACAGATTAGAGAACAGTCGATTTCCTCTAAGGTTTTCAAAAATATTAAGGACGTAGTTAATTACAACGTGATTCCGTCAAAGAATATTTCTAATTTGCTTTGTTTCGTTATTTACATTATTACCGAATTAGAGCACGAAATTTATATTCACCCCAGCGCGGTATTTAACGGAGTGAGCCATAATTTTTTTATTAAAAGAACTTGAAACTTACGGAGTTGAAGCCCTCTTATCAAGTTGGTTTCAACACAACTTGAAACAGAAAGTCCAACAAGTCAATCTCAGTAGTAACGTGTATTCGAAAGTCTACGCCGTTCCGCCTAGAGTAGTCCTTAATGTTTCTTAGGAGTGAAGTAATAATAATTTCAGGCAAAATTGCCTTCTGACCAAAAATAATCGTAAAAGAAGCAACTATTTTTTTAGTTCTTTATCTTCTTTAAACCCGCCACCAGACTGTTTGCAAATTCTGGCGCACCTGTCTGCATTGTTCGGAAACTGCGCCTTCGGAACGAATTGGGTACACGTCAAGTGAATTTTTATGTCAATGTTGACGCGTCAAAGCCATAAAAAGTTGGCGTATTTATTTCGATGCAAATGCGCGAAAAGACTGTGAAGCACGTTTGAATTCTACGATCCGGCTTTTCGTGGTAGCTAGACTACTACGAATACTGCTTTCTAATTTATGGCGTCATCCACGTTATGAGCATCTCATATTTATAACCGACTGTTCTATACCTGCTTTAATAAGATTTATTGCAGTGGATTAGAGCCACTTGGTCAAACATATTCATGCACAGTAACATGTGTGTGCAAGGTTCTATTCATAGGTTACGACCAATCAGGATAATGTTACATTGTACAGGAATTATTCGCGACGTTCATGCTCGAATAAAGTATTCGGCAGACGGAAAAAGTGAGGAAGAATGACACGATTATTCCCCTTTTACTGACGAAATCGATTTTATATCTTTACTGTTGAATAAGAAGATTTCTGTGGGAGACTACATCCATGTGGAGGCATAAATGTCACAACAAACAACACTCACGTTCGGAAATAGTCCTTCGAAGGGTGATTTTTTATTCAAAACGAAGTGTGTTGAGTTATCTGATTTCTATCCTCAAAATTTAATCCATCAGGGTTGAGGATTCTTCGATTTAGATTCCAATTAGATTTTAACACCGCTACAATCTTGGAAATGATACTCTTTTATTCTCTTCAGTTTCACGCATCACTTTTACCGCCCCAGTTGTTGAGTGGCAAATGTTGCAACCCCACAAAGGAATAAAAACGTGAGAGGGGTGCGAATGAAATCACGGAAGTGTTTTATTAATGGACTTTTGATATTAAAGGCCATACGCGATTTTTATTACACCTAACTGGAGCTTATGAGATTTGTTATTCAACGGACTCAATTTGACGTTTTTGAATAGGTTTACCATAGTCGTGTTAATTGGTTTTGTACCAAGTTTGTGTTGGAAACTTATTAATATATTAACAAACTTTACTTTATATTTTTTGCAGAGATCTTAGTCCATTTTCAGGAAACTTTTGCTAACGAATTTCAAAGTTGTTACATTGTGTCTTCTGCTAGATAAATTACAGACTAAATGTAATTCAGCGTTTTTGTATTTTAATTTTCACTAAAACCGTTCTTTCTGTTTATATTGAATTGTCAGAAGCAGTTAGAATTCTAGGTAAGCATGATTAAGTTCTACTGAAAGAATCAAAGGGAAACTGAACTATTTCCATTAAGATTTTTTTGGTCCTTGAAGGATTTGTCTAATGGAAGTAAAAAGGACCTTAAATAACGCTACGCTTTTAAATTCAAATAATACACTTTAGGTGGAAATTTAAACATTACATTTTAAATAGCACTATAGAACTGACGGTTTTGTCTAATAGCATAAAAAAAAAACTATTTTGAAGTATTTAGATAAAACTCCCTCAGTTATTTCACAGAATACTTCGTCCCGATATTTTTATCCTCGCCAAAAAATTGTTGACGTCACTTCAAAGTTTATTATTTAAACTCTCACCACTCGAATAACTCGTATCCATTTTCCGAACGCATTATCCACTGGTTCCCGAACGACAAAATTATACAAAGCGTTCTCCTTACACGGAGCAAACATTCAAACGGCATAAATATCTAATTTCGTCATTGTATCTTTGACACGTCCCCTAATTAATGACTCGTCATTAAACCTTGACATCTTCGACGCTAAGCCAATTAATTAGTCGTCGAAGAGGGACAAAAGATGGTTGCAACAAAACACCGTTTGTGCTCCAGAAACTCTCGATGGGAGTTCGGAAATAATTCGTCGGTAAACTATTTAGAAGTAATCTTTCGGACGGGAGGTTGTTATGCGTCTTGAGTCTTCAATCCATTACGGTCATTAATTATTCATGGCGGCTGCCTCGCTCCAGATATAAGTTGGAGACTATTATTGTGGTCTCCACGTAACAGTAAATAAACGAAGAAAAAACGACTAAAGGTTCAACCGCTCCAATTTCCAGTTGTAATGTGGTCTTAACTCGGGGAACTGCGATCATCGTTAAACTAGTTCTAATTGATGGTCCAACTTTCCGACCTATTAGCGGCTGCATTTTTATGGAGGTTGCAAAGATAGGGATGGTGTTTTCAGGATTGTGTTTGTACTGCATGGAGGGATTGTTTGCTGGAGTTGGTTTAAAAGGCACTTATGATAAGTTGCAAAAATAGAGTGGATAGATTTATTTTCACCAAGTCCATATCTGCTGAGAAAAAGCATCTGCCTCAGGTTCAGTTATTCCTACTTTAATGTAATGAACGCCGGTATTTGAAGTTATTTTACTGTAAACATCTGTGACCTCGGTTTAAACGTTTTTATTTCTCAAAATTAGTAATTCGGATAATATATGAACGAATCACATGTCACACGGACGAATAAATAAGACATCGACACATCGACCGGCAGTCGTAACCCATATATCAGCCATGCGCAGAAAAATGTACAGTAATTGTGATAAAAATCAAGGCAGGCTCATAACCCACAAATATAGGAGTATATTATGTTATAAAGTGTGAATATCTGTTACAACAAAAAAAAATAGTTTATGTCATTTAATTATTATTGGTGGAGATGACTGGATCAATTTTGGTCAGCAGGATATTTTGAACTAAATTAAGAATAGTTCACTCTATTTTTTCGAAATTTTGGGAATACAGTGCTGTTATTATTAGTATTCCATTAAACTTAAAATATATACATCGCACCTTTTTTACATTTACTTTATCACTGCATATATATGTACATTTTAATTTAACATACAGCGGTTTTATCAAAAAAATATATAAGTTTTCGAGAAAGCTACGTATGTTTTCTTGTACTTCAGGGGCGAGGGAATAATAATGAGAGGGATAACTATAAAAGATATTATCTTTCATGATTATCTCTTATTTTTCTTATTTATAATTTGGACCCCAGAGCAGGTATTAATGTGGAAACAAAAATTGGTCGAAAGTTATTTCGACAAAACTTCCCTGAATTCTGAAGTACAGTCCAACAAATACTGCTGCTCTGAAAAATTTATAAAATTTGATTTTGAAGAATTTGTCTTTTTCGTTGGGAGCCCGGAGAAGATTTAATAATCTTAAAAAAAGACACTTGGGGCCCCAGAGAAAGGTTCACATTCTTAAAAAAGACATTTGGCGCCCCCGATAAGGTTGTTTCATTTTTAAAAAAGACAGACCCCCGAAAAGGTTTCACATTAAAAGAAAAGATATTTAAGGCCCTCGAGAAGGTTTCACATTCTAAAAAAAAAACATTTGGCGCCCCCGAGAAGATTTTACATTTTTAAAAAAGACAATTGAGAACCCCGAGAAAGTTTCCCGTTCTTAAAAAAAACTATTGAGGCCCCCGAGAAGGTTTTACATTCTTAAAAAAAATACTTGGGGTCCCCAAGCTTTCACATTCTTAAAAAAAAGACATTTGGGGCCGCCGAGAAGGTTTTACATTTCTAAAAAAGACAGTTGGGAGCCCCGAGAAGGTTTTACATTAAATGAAAAGATATTTGGGGCTCCCGAGAAGATTTCGCATTCTTAAAAAAAAACCTTTTAGCGCCCCCGAGAAGGTTTTACATTTTTAAAAAAGACAGTTGGGACCCCGAGAAGGTTTTACATTTTTAAAAAATACATTCGGGAGCCCTCGAGAAGGTTTCATATTCTAAAAAAAAACATTTGGCGCCCCCGAGAAGGTTTTACATTTTTAAAAAAGACATTTGGGAACCCCGAGAAGGTTTCACATTCTTAAAAATTACGTGGGATTTCCGAGCTTTCACATTCTTAAAAAAAAGACATTTGGAGCCCCCGAGAAGGTTTTACATTTCTGAAAAAGACAGTTGGGCGTCCCGAGAAGGTTTCACATTAAATGAAAACATATTTGGGGCTCCCGAGAAGGTTTTACATTTTTAAAAACGACAGTTGGGAGCCCCGACAAGGTTTCACATTAAATGAAAATATATTTGGGGCTCCCGAGAAGGTTTCACATTCTTAAAGAAAGACATTTGGCTCCCCCGAGAAGGTTTTACATTTTTAAAAAAGACAGTTGGGAGCCCCGAAAAGGTTTTATATTTTAAAAAAATACATTTGGGACCCCCGAGAAGGTTTCACATTAAAAGAAAAGTTATTTGAGGCCCTCGAGAAGGTTTTACATTCTAAAAAAAACATTTGGCGCCCCGAGAAGGTTTTACATTTTTAAAAAAGACTGTTGGAAGCCCAGAGAAGGTTTCACAATAAACGAGAAGATATTTGGGGCCACCGAGAAGGTTTCACATTCTAAAAAAAAACATTTGGCCCTCCCGAGAAGGTTTTACATTTTTAAAAAAAGATATCTGGGACCTCCGAGAAGGTTTCACATAAAAAAAAAGACATTTACCGCCCCCGAGAAAGTTTTACATTTTTAAATAAAGAGTATTCTCACCTTTTCCAGAAAGTAGGGTAATTTCAGATATTATTATATACAGCCTGTTATTGAAAGGTACGTACAAAATAAAATCGGCAATTGATCTCGAAGTATGGGTGCTAAAAGTTAAAAAAAGTTCAGGTAAAAGTGTTCTACTTTTAGAGATAAAAAATATTAAAATTTCTGTCCAAATTCGTTGTACGCCTCTGATAAAAAGATCATCTTTCATTTCTATAGCAACATTTAGTCTTGACAAAAGTTTTATTGTTACAGTTGCTAGGATTTACTAAAATAAATTAATTTTACCTATTTATCCTTCCGTAGCATCTAAAAAGGTTGGATAAGGGTTAATTTTCCCCTTATAATTTTGATAACACAAAATAAGTTTTTCCGACTTCTTAGACTTCGCGAAGAACTGTCCATTTGGTTGTACGTACCTTTCAATAACACCCTGTATATAATTTCGGAAATTACGGTTTAATAAAAATGGATACAGACATCAGACAGACAGATACTTATTTCGTACTTTAGAGGACATAAAAAGGCCGAGAAAATATAAAAGTCATTCATCGGATGGACTCGATTACTACATATACTCGTACTGCAAATCAAGAATAGAAAAATTCTGGAAAATTTAATTTCAAAACGCATTTCTCCTTACACAGCAAGTTGGTGTTTAAATAAAGAAAAAAAAAAATTTAAAGAAGCAGTAGATGAAATAAAATTTAACAAAAATCGATAATATTTAGTGCGAAAGAAATTCTTATTCAATATTCAGTTATCAATTTTTGTATTCAAAGAATAGTATGTACGAGTATATTAAGAAAAAATTAAGATTAAGCTCCACCCACACTTGCCCTGATCTAAATAGTAATGAAGTTTTCATTCGTTGGCAAACCTAGGGGCGGAGCCTAATTGCAAAATCCATATTTCCTTACAAAAGTATACCATTTTAAACGTGTTTTAAGTTTCTAAGAAAAAAAAAATTATCAAATTGAGATGGGTGGGTGGGGGTTGTTTATATTTGGGCATTTTTTCTTAATATACATAGTTTTCTTTCAATAACACGATACTCAAAAACATATTTTTATTTTTTTGTAAAGAAATAAGTATTTTGCAGTTAAGATCCGCCCTCTTGGTTCACAGCGAATAAAAAAGGATCATCACAATTGAGATAGGGCGGGTGGGCGGGCTTACATCTTGCCTATTTGTTTTAATATAGAAATCCATTTTTCCTTGCAAAAATGTACTATGTTAACCATGTTTTAAGTTTCTTGTTGTGACAAGATGGCTATGTATATTAAGAAAAAAGACGGCAAAATAAAATTTAATAAAAATAACCCTGCTACACTACGTTTGGAAATTAATAACATTCTAAAGTTAATTTAACCGAAACACTTCCCAATATACTCAAACGTTGAAGACCACTGTGTTCAATCAAAATGATTGTCTGAGGCGTTACTGATTTAATTAACTCTTTAGGTATGTCCCAAATACAAAAATGTTTTCAATTTTTAAATAATTAACAACGATAAAAACCTATTAGATATTCCAAATTATTTCAACCGAAAAGATCAGTTTTAAAGAATAAATATCCGACGAGGTACTAACGTTTAAGTTCTTGTTGAAACAAACATAAATATTAAATCGTTAAGTACCGATTTGTACATACAACTACTTCTTCCTTCATTTCCGTATTTTTATATGAATTTATAACAAAAGTACATACTGAAAAAATAAGGCACAATACATCGAATAATAGACCGATACATAAACCCTAATAGCAACACTTACCCTTTAAATCCTGATCCTTTCATTCCGGCCGATCCTTGCAGACTCCTTCATCATGGGCACATCACAACACTCACCCTTCATTTTAAGCCCAAAACCAAATTATTTTTAACAAAAATAAACCACTTAAACAAACTAATTTACATAGCGCATAGGCTCTGTCAACAAATTCAAAACCGACTGAACTCCTCTGCGTAACACCAAAAGTAAACAAAAAATTCTCGCCAATATCATATCAGACATTTTTTGTAGAGTTTTTATTCATGGATGCGGCGCACTTTAAGAAACCTTGATTTAAATACTCGTTTAGGTATACGTCTTTCGAAAATATTTTATTTTTCGATAAATAATGACACAACACAGAATTCGAATTGTTTCACCATTTCTACCAAAATACTCAGGTAAAATAACTTAGATTCGTATGGGGTGTTACAACGGTCAAAGGGCAGAAAAATAAACATCCGCTACAGACTGTAGAAAAAATTCTTCAACGCAATCTAATAGAGCTACAATTTAAAAGTTTGTTCAAACATCCAGAGTTCCGTTTAACTTATACAATAAAGGTAAATGTTTACTTTCGGAGCGTAAGTTAGAAAAGTATTGTAATAGAATCCATTTGGCTATTTTTATGTTTTATCGACGTTTCATTCATAATCATAACCCCCAGTATATAAACAAATTGGTCGAAGTGTATTTCGGCCGAACTTACCTTGCCCTTTAAATAGATCCCGCCTGTTTGAAAGGTTATGAAAATTGATTTTGCGATTTTTGTTTTGTCATACCTAACCTTTATAAAGTAAAAACCAATGGCATAAATAACACCCCCACAGCCCCTGCGAGAAAATGAACTGTTAGTAATTACATGGTTAACTTCGAGTATTTATGTTTATACTTCGAAAGAATTTTTTTAAAAGAAAAAGAAAAAGAAATGTAATTGATTGAGCAAAGCAGACAGCCGGAAACGGGAACTACTTCTTTTCTTACTGTAGGGGTCATGAAACGTCGAAAAAATATAAAAGTCGCTATTCGTCCCATGGACTCGATTACTACACTTCCTTAGCTTACGCTCGGGAAGTAAGAGCAAAGAACAAGTGTGACAATGACCTTATTTATTTTGACATCTTTAGTTGGCAGCCATGTAATTTACTGTCGTATGTTGTCAGAGCGGTCCGAGCTCCGAGAAATGTCAAATTTGACGTTAAATTAAAAAGAAAAGGATTTGTGTTCGCGTTGTTGCCACCTCTTTGTGCTTTGATAAGCTGGCCAGGTTTGCATATTGAAGCAGGTTCGAGGCGAAGTGTAAGTTTACGTTATAGAGTTGGTCGTCTCCAATTAGGGATTCAGGATGGCCTAACTCTGCAGCAATAATATGAAAATCGTTCCACCGTGACAAATGTCAATTATTATCCGTCAAATTTGAATTATGCCATATTGTGAAGCCAGGGAACAACCCAGAAACAATGCTTCAAGAGAGTATATTAAAGCATTGTTTTCAGTTGAGGGTTGATAATATTGCAGTAATAAGAGTAATGATATTGGTTGTTATTAGGTTTTTGTTTTTGAATTTAATTGTTGTAGATGAAGAGTATAATTAGGGTGGTGATAATTATTAGAATGGTTAGAATTAATAAGTTGTTTTCGGTTATTGAGTTGATTACGATTCATTTGGGTAGGAATCCAATAAAGGGGGGCAAACGGTGCTTTAATGTGACCCTAAAAACACCAAATTGGAAAAATCTGTAAAAAATCTTTACAACACAAAATGTCTTCTCTACCTTCAGGTCGATGTTATTTTCAGTTGGCATAACTAAAACTTCTATTATATTGGTGTAGCTCTAATCTATCACATATTCATGAAAAAACCCTTTGCTTCAGTTACAAGGACTTGATTCCAACTTTACATTTAAACTCGCTTTAAACTAGCGGCTTTATTTCTCGTCGTTAATATTAAAGTGTTGTTGTTAACGTAAACTGCAAAAACAAGTATATCCTTGCAGCAGTAGCGGGATCGCACACTCTATTCTCTCGTAGTTAAGTTTTTCATTAATTATGTTATTCTAGTTTCCGTGCACCATTTACACCCATTACACTATACAATACACACAATTGACCCAATTCTGCAGCATGATCTGCTCGCCCCTTAATTTCGTCGGAACAATGACACGATAATCTCATTTGTAGTTCGCATAAAGACACCGTGTATTGGTGTTTAACGAGACATGCCCTCGTGCCCGTTCCCAAGCACTTGCGCAAAGTTTGCCGGTTCGGGGAATTTCGCCGAATTACACTGTCAATGCAAAACCGATATGAATTACAACCCTCCGCCATCCCTTAAGCTCGGCATAAACCTCGCAGCGTCTCTGGGACGGTCGCAGGGCAAACAGATGTACTAGTTCGAGTGTCATCATGAACGAAATTTGTCCCCTGAAAACTGCAAAGTATGCAGTACAAGAGGCAATATGTGCTGCGGCAAGCTTGTTTGCCGTTAGGATGTGTATAATAAAGCAGACGCACTATCTGCTTACCCATGCAACTATGCCAGACCTGGCGATAAATTGGCTAAATGTCCTGGACCTGAGAGAAATATTTAATTAAACCAAAGTCCGAAAGATAATTGAACCTTAAATCGTCGTCCCAACGCGATACGTCACGGTAATTGGGCTTTTGTTTTCGAGGAGCAAGCATCGGGGATGCGTTTAAATAGTTAACGGTGGCTGTTTTTTCGCGATTATTCGATTAAGATAATGCGGGGATCTTCCGGGCATAAATGAAGCGAATGAACTAATATGCAAGTCAGATTGAGCGCTGCCAACTCCAAAACTTTATTAGTGATGTGCCGATAGCTAAGTGAAACAGAACTTCTTAAAGTTAACTAATTTTAAGTTTTCTAACAAGCTGCTATTAAAGAATTAAATTAACGGACATCTTGGAAGATATTTGCTCTTCGTGTCTGCAAGATCAACAATGGAACGGCGGGAATTGAAGCTGCAAGCTTATAATTTAATGAGATCGCGATTAAAAAACTCACCTTGGGAGTCGTAGACAACAATGTGACAAGTATATTACCAATAGGGAGAAGTGTTGTCATAAGAAAACAAAAGATTAATTTGCCTGTCTTCTTTTCAGTTTATTTGATCAAGATAAGGAATATGATTTATAATATTGGGGACGTTGAAGCCTCAGCATGAGGTCTCTTACTCGAAGCGGTATGCGCGCAAAACTCCAGCAAAAACAGTCTCTACGGCAACTGTACATTATTTCACAAAATATAACTCGTACATTTTATACTTTATATATTTAGGTGTTCATGCATATTACACGATATGAATTTGGACCACGATATTAAAAAAGATGCTTGAAATTACATGTGTATAGTCTACACATAATGAAAATATATTGCACCAAACTGGTTTAGTGTGAACGACTACTCCGATCTAGTTGTGCTAACTTACTATGTAATTAATATGATCAAACTGTTCGAGAAACTTACGAACAATAAGACAGGTTCCTAAAAAAATTGAGTGTAACAGTAGTGGATAAAAACGGAGTAGCGTTGTCAGATACAATTCTACCTGATTCTGTCTACGAAATGATGGTTTCTGAAGTGAATGAAAAGAAGATGAGGGAGCGCAATAATGAAGAGTCGGAAGAATCAAATCAACAAAAAAGGGCTTCCAGTTTAACCAAGGTGAATGCTTGCTTAATTAGTATCGCTTGTTAATATGGGAAATGCAGAGTTCCTCAAAATCCATCGACTAGAACAATATAATAGTGTCAAAAATCGCCCCGTCCAAGTAGTTCTACCCTCCCCTGTCGCCGTGATCACTGTTTTGAAAAACAAGAAAAATTCTCAGTATCCCATCCAGCGAAATCCGCGAGTACCGGCCAAAACGTAAGAGGTTTAAGGACTAAAACTATTGACTTTCTCCACGAAACTCTAAACCTGGATTATAACATACTTAATAATTTTGAGTGAAACGTGGCTAAATAGTAACTTTGTACATTATTCAGACAGGGCCGATGTTTAAAAATTTGTAATTCTTAGCGTGGTGGTGGTGTGGCTATTGCATTACCCATCTTTATATATCGTCATTTAAAATTCAGATCTTTCCAACTACTTACGAATAATTATAATGTATCAATAAACGTAAATGGGGTAAATATTATTGGTGGAGCTGTTTACGTTCCTTCAAATTCTAAGCTTAATTTATATTTAGATCATTTAAACTATAATTCAAGCAGTCATGTAATTAAATAACGTTACTAACACCACCTGTATGTCCCTCCCTTATTTTCTCCCTTCTGATTTTGTCCAGCAAGCTTTTGCCTGCAACTCTTCGTAAATACTGTTACGAAATAAACCCATACACCGCCTCGGTACGACGCCTATGGGTTTATCGAGGCTTTTCTAGTATGTGCGGTGATGCCGGGTAACTCATCATCGGTGACGGGCGGCGTTGGCATAAAGACAAGCCTAGATCGGGTTACCGGAGGTCTCAGTTGCGGCGATCAGAAAAACCTCGAAGCGGCGGTCGTCATCCATACAGAGAAATGTATGGCTTTAAATAGAGGCCACCTTCGGGGACGGATTATTCATTCAGTCGAGTCGAGTCCAGCGAATGTTGAGTAACGCTGTGTAATTAGTCGTGTAAATGCGAGTTACTAAGAAATAAATTGTAGAGTTTTACACAGGCCGATTTTATTCAGCAATCATCGTAACAATATTTCATTTATGCTGCTTGGATTTTACATTTCAGGCAGTCATTTAGTACCCAGGTTCCGCTCGCACAGAGTAATTTTGATACATATATTGATTTGAATACATCTATTTTTGTTTTCTTGCTTATTTCATTTTTATTAATAAATCCATTCTTTAGGTTTCTTTTCCCACTACCATAACTTTAGTTTGGGCTGCGTTTAATTTCATTCCCTCTTCTTCCACTGTTTCTTCCCACCCATTTAATGCCTGTTGAAGATTTTTTTTTAATTCCCTTATCAGTGTGATGTCGTCGGCAAAAATACAATGGTGATATTTTTAGTGTTGGCGTCACACTTTTGTATTCATGAATATGATGAAGAGCAAGGGACTGAATATTCCACCTTGTCTTACTCCAACTGTGGTTTTGAATCTTTCTGATTCCTCGTTCAATGTTCTCACCAGATTCCAATTATTTCTATATAGGAATTTCATGGCTTGTACTAAAACATCTGGAATATCGTGTTTTCTCAGTGCTGCCGACACTAATTCTCTCAGCACTTTGTCAAAAGCTTTCTGGAGGTCTATGAAGCACAAATGCAGTTCTTTATTGTTTCTGTTATATTTTCCATGAATTGTCTTAACGTAAAGATGCGATCTTGCACACTATGACCCGGGCTGTACACTTTTGCTGCGCCTTTTTGTAAATCGGAACAATATTTGCAGTTACCCAATCTTCCGGTACCTTTTTCATTGACCATGCTGTTCGTATGATTCTGTACAAGTAGTTTTCCCCTTTATCTCGAGCATACTTGATCATCTCTGTTCTTATGACTTATGGCTTTTATGACTTCTTCTATATGGATTACTTGCTCGGAGTGCTCTCTGCTTCTTTGTTCTATACTGTTGCCCGTTTCGATTCGTGTAGCTTCATCTATGTCTTCATTTGCTTCCAATAGGTTCATGATATCTCTATGGTTTGTTAGTTTGTTTCTCTGTTTATCTTTCAATAGACTTTTCTGCTTCTCATTTCCTTTCCTCAATTACTTCGGTGTAGCAAAAAATAGTTTTTGATTACTTCTCTTATTTCTTTCCATTTTTCCCCGAATTCAGTTCACCCTTTACTTTTTCACGCTTCAACTATACCCTTGGTTTTTTCCATATTTCTTTGTATTTTTGATAAGTCTCAACGTTCTTAAACCTTTGGTATGTTTTCCATACTGCCTTCTTTTTTTCCCACTGTTTCTTGCAACTTTGTGTTCCACCAATGTGTCTTTCTCTTGTTGTCTCCAGTGATTATTGTTCCACATACTTTTTCTGCAGCTTGAAGTAATTTTTTTTATAGCACTGTCACATTTATTTTATTGTATATTCTGTGTCGTTTTCTTCTAGTTCGTTTAGATATCAATCTGGATACCAGTCTTTGATAATTAAGCTTCGTCTCCTCCTCCATTAGCTTGATTGTTTTAATTGATTTTCTTTTCTTTTTCTTAATTTTGTTGTCATGTATGTTGTCTTCAGTTCTTAGTTTCGCATTAACCAAGAAATGATCTGTTGAGAGTTCTATAATTCTGTCTACGTTTACATCTTTTATTAATTTTCTATGTTGCCTCTCTATTACTATGTAATCTACAATTGACCTTTGTGAGTGCGAAAATTTTAGAAGAAAACAAAAAATATTTAATAAAAAATGTTAATAAACTTCCTACAATATAAGGCGATAAAATATTCCTGGGCATGTGATAATCATATATCTAACAATAAAAAATGTTTCTGTTCATTAAATAATGGTAAAAATATTTACAACTATATTTCCTCAATCAATATTTATTATTGATTTATATATATCTTAACGTTAAAATGTATTTCATTTAAACGCAAAAAAACTGCCAGGTTTGGGATTTGAACCCACGCTCCCTTTCGAGAATCAGCGCTTAGATCGAACGCCTTAGACCGCTCGGCCAAGCTGACTACACTTGATTGTTTTATTTATAAATCTGTCCTTTCCTACTAAGCTATATGAGGGGATAGTCGGGATAGAACTCGAGTCTGCACAGGACTTTTCCCAGGGTCAGGTCGCCTGAGCAGAAAGCGATGCCAAACGTTCGATAAAAAATAGTGGAGCTGCTAGACCAGTTTGGCCTCATTTGACCTGGCCAGGAAATTTTGCTCCGTCAAATAAATATCTCTTGAACCGTTTCCCAGAATTTTTCTTTTCTTCTTGTGTTTCATTTTCGTTTGGCCCGAGCAGACTTAATACACTTAATAGCAAGTTATTTTTCTTTTCTCTAAGTTCCTTCTTCAGTATACACCTTACTCCATCTTGTGAAGTTATATGCCTAGGAACCCCTGAGTACATTATCACATGCTCTTCGATCTCTACCTCCCCCACTTGCTTCTTTTTTGTTTCTGTTAACGCTCTAAACGTTGTGTTTGCGTTTTTAAATCTTCTACCAATTCTAGTTCTTTTTGATTCAGTGTCTTAATTTCCCACGTTTTAATACCTACCTGTTTCCATATTCTTTGACAAGTTCGTCATCAGTGTTTCTTTGTTGTTAATTTAATTGTTAGTCATTGGTTTGAGTTCTTTGGGACTAATTTTCGTGTTTTTCCGTCCCACAACCAAATCTTTCCGTTTATGGTCAACTTCCGATATCCTATTTTTACCGCTGTTCCTATTTTTCTTTCCTTTTTTTGGCGTTTCTTTGAGTTTTGCTTGTATTTTTTCTCTTCTTTGGTCATATCGTCCTCATATTAGTGTCTTTCAGTTGGAATTTTGCTTTCATGATCTCATTTACACTCTCCCATTTTCCAATTTCACCAATAATTATCTTTTGCTTTCCTTTCGTTTTGATATTCTGTTTTGAGCAGCTTCTATTATGTTGCAACGCCTTCCTTAAGGTTTTGCTCTCCGAAATTTACTCCTTTTATTACCATGTTATTTCTTCTATCTACCCTTTCCATTCCCATTGATCTACTTTCCACTTGCTCAAGCCTATCGGCCATTCTTTTATTTTCTCTTTTTAAATGTTTTATTTCTTTCCTGAATTCTTCTTGATCCTTCTTTATGGGTCTAACTTCTTTTAGGAGTTCATTTAGTACTTCACTTTTTTGGTTTATCTTCTCAGTATCTCTCATTGTGGTCTATTCTTCCTTCTTTATTGCTTTCAAGGTGGCTTTGGTGAAGTCTTTGTTGCTTTCTTGCTCTTTTTGTCGTTTCTGGTTTTGGCGTCGTTCCCTCTTTTCCTCTTGCCTTTGTCTGTTAGTAATTCTTCTTTCTCTGTGTCTGTAGAAGAAGTTTCCGGCATCAGTCAGGACAAGCGCAAACAGTTTCCGTCGACCATTAGTAGCAGAAAAACTCTTATCTCGTCCTTATCTTCTAACCTTATTTATTGTTTATGAATTTCCGTTCCAATCTGTTTAAATCCTTTGTCACTAGACCCGCTATCACTAGTTCGTTGCCTCTTCGTCGTACTCTCGGCCTGCGCCGAATAGATTTGTGGAAAATCTTCTTGCATCTTATCTTTCAAATCGCTCACAGGGTGCTAATACTTATTAAGAATCTTGTATCAGAATCATTCGAAGTCGTATCAGGAGTTCGACAAGGTAGCCACTAAGGTCCAATTCGCCTTCGGTTATTTATTAATGATATTTCTTACTAATTTGAATAGTGTCCCTAGTTATGATTTCCGACAACATGGGATGATTGTCTTAAACTTCAAAAGGATATTAACAATTTGATTAGGTAATGTGAGTAATATTTTATTAAATTTTTATGAACGTAAAATTATTACATAGAGCAGTCAAATTACATATATCTTCAGTGCATAGATTTCCATTTCATCTCTTTGTCAGGCTTAGTTAACTTTTTGTTTAAACGTTAAACTGTCGGAAAGTGTTCTAGTTTAAATTTTCATATCTTCACTATTACTTTTATTTGAGTATTTCTTTTTTTGTTATTGTTCTTTCATTGTTTTTGCCTCATAAGGATATAAATAAATAAATAAATAAGTAAGTAAAAGTGACGACAGACAGACAGACAGACAGACTGACAGACGGAAAGGGGAGACCTATTTTTCATACTGTAGAGAATTAGAGATATAGTTTTCCTCCAAGTATAATACTTAATTAATCACCATTAATACAAAGTTTTTGTAGTTAATCGCAGTTAAACACTGGGGAGCAACAACAAACAATCCTTATTTACATATAAGGCGCAGCGAGCAAAAACTAACAATCCCCGCATTAACTTTATCACGGTAAATCACCTTTCGCAAATTAAATTCATGCAGCTAACACCATGTGTCAAATTTCAAGCTCTGTTCAACACTCCATTTAACTTTCGCCATCAGCGCCTAGGTAATGATTCGCGAATTTAATTAACAACATCCGAACCGGACAGCATTGTTTCTCATAAAATTCATAATGAAAACGGATTTCGCCGCTCACAATGGCCTAATTCTCCTCCACCGAAATCGGGCTTGAAAAGACGCCTTTCTTCGGTTTCCACCGAGATCGGAGTATTGTAATCTGGCATTAATCAGGCCGTTGCCATCCATTATCGCAGCGGCAACCACAACTGACAACGGGGAATTGAAGTGCAATCTCTAATCAAATAGGTATTTATTAGATCATTAGTTCCTATCCATGTAGGACGAGCCTGTTGCAGGACGCACTGCAACGCGTGATCAACAATTTACTCTTTCAGCCTAATTGAAATTCTCTGCAATTGTCTGGTGAGCGCGATACATTCAATTTTAACATGCGACATAATGGCTCCGACATGGATGTGTGTTGCCGGACCGACGTGTTCAAATTTATAATTTGCATTAGCGATTAATTTAATTTAGAGCGGCAGCGGATATGAATTTTTCGGATATTAAATGCGGTGTTCCTGGTGGTATGCGTTTCTAATTTTCAACAATACCACCTACAGAATTCTTAATACTCGAATTATTAGTCAAGTTATTTATTAAAATTCTTTTAGAAGTAAAAGATCGATGCAAAAATCAGCTCCCTAATCAAATATTTAATGAGGTTTTGGAAATTAACCCTTCAAACAACCTTAAATGATATAATCATTAAATCTGATCTGGTAATCATCAGAAGAGACATATTTCAAGGAGATTCTCTCAGTCCATTAGGGTTTTGTTAGGCAATAAATCTTCCCTCGGACATCTTGAACATCTAGTTTCAACGTAATGATTAACAACAAAGCAGAAAATACACAAAGTCACTTTCTACGTATGGATGATATACACTGGAGTTTGTGCAACGGTGCCCTTGAACTTCCCGTCGGACTGATTAGCCTTCAGGTAGCTTAACTTTGCTTCAAATTCACGCATAGGAATGTCATCTAGATGGTAAAGTGCCTAATAATCCCCACCAAGAATTTGATGACGTCATCTAAAAAGATTATATAAAAATGATTTAAATGTTATGTAATAATATACTCCTACATTTGTGCCGTGGATTCGTACAGAAATTGAAAAGTTCCCACAACTGAATGTTGAAAAATTGAAAAATCGAAATCCGAAAAATTGAAAAAACCAAAAATCAAAAAGTCGAAAAATTTTTAAAATCGTGTACCGAAATATTTGGAAATCGAAACGAAAAAAATGAAAAACTGAAAAATCGGGAAACTGAAAAATCAAAAATTTCAAAATTCGAACGACTGAAAAGTATGGAAGGAATGAAAAATCAAAAAGTCGAGAAATAGAAAAATCAAAAATTTGAAAAATTGAGTAATCAAAATATCGAAAAATTGAAGAATCGCAGAATTGAAAAATCGAGAAATCAAAACATCAAAAAATCGAAAAATTGAAAATTTGAGAAGTCAAAAAAACAAAAATTCAAAACTCCAAAAATCGCAAAATTAAGAAATTGGAAAATTGAAAAATCGAAAAACTGAACAATTCTGGATGAAAAATTGGGAAATCGAAAAATTGAAAATAGAAAAGCAGAAAAGTCGAAAATTCGTAAAACCAGAAATCGAAAAATCGAAACACCGAAATATTCAAAAACTGAAACGTGGAGACATCGAAATAAAAAAAGCTAAAAATGTGGAAAAATGGAAAATTTTAAAATTTAAAAAACTGGAAAAGAGAAAACTCTGAAACCGAGAAGTCGAAAAATCGAAAGATCGGGGAATCAAAATTGAAAAAGTAAAAAAAAAACAGTGAAAAATGAATGAAAACTCGAAGTATCGAAAAATTGAAAAATCCCAAAACTGAAACATCGAAAAATTGAAAAATCGAGAAATCAAAATGTCGAAAAATCGCAGTCGAAGAATCGAAAAATTAAAAACCAAAAAAGTGAATATCGAAAAATTCAAAAATTGAAAAACTGAAAAAACGCAACATAGAAGAGTTGAGAAATCGCCAAATGGGAAATTCATATAATCATATAATCGAGAAATTGAGAAATCAAAAAACTGAACATTTGGAAACGTCAAAAATTGAAAAATCGAAAAATTTTAAAATCGAATAATTGAAGAGTTGAAAAATTGAAAAGATCCTAAAAGTGAAACTGAAACTGAAAATCGAGAAATTGAAAAATGAAGAAATCGAGAAATCAAAAATTGAAGAATCGAGAAATTGGAAATTCAGAAATTGAAAAACTGAAATATCAGAATCTGAAAAATCAAGAAATTGCACAATAAAAAACCGAAAAATCCCAAAACGCATATATCGAAAAGTTGAGATATTTAAAACTAAAAAGTGGACAATTTGAAAAATTGAAAATCATTAAATAAATTGAAACATCGAAATTTCAATAAATCGAGAAATAGAAAAATTGAAAAATCGAAAAATCGAAAGCTAAACAATTCGATTTTTCATTTTTCAATTTTTCTTTTAAAAATTGAAAAATCGAAGAATTGAAAATTCGAAAAACGAGAAATCTAAAATTTTAAAAACCAAATCATTGAAAAATTGAAACATCGAAAAATCGAGAAATCGAAACATCGAAGAATCCAAAATTAAAAATCGAGAAATCGAAATATCGAAAAACTAAATAATTAAAAAATCAAGAAATTAAAAAGTCGAAAAATCGAAGCTGAAAAATCGCATTTGACAAATCGAATAATTAAAAACAAAAAAAGTGAAAATGGAAAAATTGACAAGTCGAAAGATTGAAAAGTCGAGAAACCAAATCATATGTATAATCAAAATTGAAGTATCGAAAAATTGAAAAATCCCAAAACTGAAATATCGAAAAATTGAAAAATCCCAAAACTGAAATATTGAAAAATCGAAAAATCGAAAAATTCAAGAATTGAGAAACTGAAAAAACGCAACATGGAAAAGTCGAGAAACTGACAAATGGGAAAATCAAATAATCAACTAATCAAAAAATTGAGAAATCAAAAAATTGATAATTTAGAAACGTCAAAAACTGATAAATCGAAAATTTAAAAATCAAATAATTGAATAAGAGTCGAAAACTTGAAATAATCGTAAAATTGAAACATCTGAAAATTGAGAAATCGAAAAATGAAAAAATTGAGAAATTAAAGTTTCAAAAATCAAGAAATTAGAAAGTCCCAACACTGAAATATCGAAAAATTGAGTAATCTAAAAATTGAAAATCCAGCAATTGAAAGGTTGAAAAATCAAGAAATTGAACAATAAAAAACCGAAAAATCCCAAAGCTGTAATATCAAAAAATTGAATCAAAAGTTAAAAATTGTGAAATCGAAAACCCGGAAAATCGAAAATTCGACAAATTGAGGCATTTCTTACATTATATCAACAGTTTTTACTGTTTTTCCAAAAATCTCGATGTCTAATTAAACTTCATAGCGAACTCATAAACCACAATTTCATGACTATGTCACCTTTTAACATTTAAATTACATTTATTCGACGAAAGTTTAAGATGACATCATCAATTCCCGGGGGCGCATGAATGGATATACTTTGATTAATGATTTGTCATGCTTCCGATAATCTTAAACGTTTCAAAGGATTCAATTTTGCAATTTTAAAGCTAAATTCTAAAACGTTATACAATTTTGATTTTTTTCTCTAAAATGTGCATGTCTAGAGTAAAAGCTCAACGCGAATTCTTAAATCACACATGTAAGAGTATGTAATTCTCTGTGTAATAAACATTTAAGGAAAATTGTAAAATGACGTCATCACTTTCTGGGGGGGCATAAACGAAAAAGTTTTGATTGATGATTTACCATGCTTACGATAACCTTAAACTATTTGCAAGATTTCAGAGCATTCGGTTTTGCAATTTCAAACTTAAATTGCAAAATGTTGTTATGCAATTTTGATTTTTTTTTTCAAAAATTTTGATGTCTAGGCTAAAAACTCGACACAGATTCATAAACCACGTGTGCAGAAGACGTTATTTTAGTAAACTTAAATGATATTTACTAAAGAAACTAAAGAGATATTGCTAATACACATACAAAATTTGACAACAATCGGTCCAGCGGTTTCGGGAATTATCTGTCTAAAAATCCGGACAGACGGAAACAAAACACCTTTTTTTCGTGCTCTAGATCTTATGAAACGTCTAGAAAACATAAAAGTAGTCAGTCGTTCAATGAACTCGATTACAATACTTTCTTAGCTTACGGTCAGGAAATAAAAAATATATAGGATGTCAAAACACATTCATAGCATATCATTTAGCTTCTTACACTGTTACTGATATTATTTATCTATGATTAACAAATCAGCGCAAAGCTTTACAGTATCTCAACAATTAAACGAAAAAAAGTCCTCACAGTCTTTTTGTATTTCAGGATACGGCAAGAAAAGAACGGTGGTGCCTGGTGCCCGAAGGCCCAGATCAGTAGCGAAGTCCGGGAGTACCTCGAAGTCGACCTCCAGAAGGACCATTTGGTGACCTGGACCGAAACGCAAGGCCGCTTCGGCAACGGTCAAGGCCAAGAATACGCCGAAGCTTTCCTAGTCGAGTACTGGCGAAATTCGCTGAACAGATGGTTCACCTACAAGGACTCCCGGGGGGAAAAGGTAAGCGGACTCGCGTAATTACCACCACATTTTACGATTAACCAGCCAAACTTTTGATTGGTCGTTTATCTCATCGCGTGTCCGGACCAGATCCTCTGCATTATTAAAAACCAGTAGTGGCAAATCCCCCGGATATTTATCTTAATACACAAATACTTCGTTAGTTTCTGATTCGGAATGAAGATTTATTCGCAGATTTTAGTATCCGTCGCCGGCGAAACTTTAAAACATCCATTTTAATAAACAATGTGAGCAGCAGTAATAAAGCGGGACACTAATTGTTAACCGCTGCTTATGGCAAAGTTGGGAAACTAGGATATGGAAGGCGATTATACACTGGCGACGGAAGCATCCCTTGAGGAATACCCTAGCCCGTGGCCCGTCTTACACGACCGTAACTTGGCGCAGAAATGGACGTGATGCCCTAACCGAGGGACACCTATTTATGATTTGCATAGGTTGGAGGGATAATGGGCGCGATCAGCACTTGCGAATGCGAAAACTCGTTTGCTTTTTGCGTTAATTTGATGGTTGTCAGGTTTCAACGCGATAAATTACGACGAGAGTATTAAGAGAGATGTCGCACAAAGCCTGTAATCAATCGAGAATGCTAGTAAACTATGTTTGCTTTAACACCGGAGCTAGAATAGCAGCCGTCTCATAATTCTGATGCAGAATACCGAGCGATGTAATCCCTTTAATATTGAATAATAGGAGCAACTGTTGGCGGTTATACTCTGTTCTGTTGAAATTATTATTAATCAAACAAATTTTATCGATTCGGAAACTTTGCTACGACTTCGAAGCGAATTATGAATTAATGCTGATACTTTAAACCACGAACAACCTTCTGTGTTTTAGGACAGAGTTATACTAAGTAGTTGGTGATTTGGTGGATCCATCTAGTGTAATAAATTTTGCATAGTCATTTACAGGTATTTCTATTTTTGACAACCACCAATCAACATAAAATGAACTGTAGAGTCGTTACAACTAGTCGTTTCAATCGTGGTTTAAGAAAACGGAAGTTAATGTCTTAAAGTGAGTTTTTAAGTTTACGACTTGCCACCGGTTTACAAGGAATAGGATTATTCCGGAGAAGTTTTATTTTCCTGTTTTCTTGACGTTTCACAGCTCAGAGAATCAAAAAATGAAAAGTGGGTCCTTTATTGCTGTTTTATTTACAACATAGCGAACTCCGGAACTAACACACCGACTGCTTTGAAATGTTACATTTACCATAAAATAATCCGTGACCCGTCAAAATAGCCCTGACAAAAAAACCCGGCGAGAAAATAGCTCCCGACGAAACAGCCCCGTCAAAATAGCCCGGTATGAAATTAAAATAACTTATTAGGATTCATCGAAATGTTTAAAATTTGTTTATTTGAGATAGTAGAGATGTCAGGTCAGGTCAGATTAAGTTGGGTAGGGTCAGGTTAGGTCAGGTCAGATCAGTTTAGGTCAGATCAGAATTAAGTAGTAAAGCTTTTATGCATACATGCTCGCTTGTGGAGATTTTTATATCTTGGGCTATTTCGACGAAGCTATATATTTTGTAAAAGCTATTTTACCGAGAAGTTTGGAATATGCACTTTTACAAAGAGAATATCGATGTTCACTAGCTGAGTGACTCTACTTTAACAGAATTTAAAATTTCTTTTATGAAATTTTACACGTAATTCAAGATTATTATAAAAATCATCTTCAAATCCTAGATGAGTTTTACTTCAAGTCTGTATCTCCTCTAGCCGTCATGTTTACTTCAAAATTACAGATTTTAAGATTTATCTCAGCAATTACTATACTGGGTGTCTGGAAAATGGCGGACTAACTCTCCGCTACGCTCTTAACAATCAACTGGTGAGTCAAATCAGCATCAATCGAGTTAGCAGTTCAAAATGTTTGACGTATCAAAAAATTGACAAAATTTTCAAAACCCTACGTTTAAAGTGTTCGCAGTTAATTTTAGGTCCCTGGTGTTTTATTTTCAGATAAATTTAATGGAGCCTGGTGTTATGTAGCTGGATGAAAAAATCTTTTGAGCTTTTAATGTTTTACTTTTTACGAATCTGAAAAAGGCCTTGAGTGCCGCTGTGTTTGGTTACCCATGGTGTATATTTTTTTGTAAGTTTTTTAAAACAATTTGTGGTGATTTTGATGTTCTATTTTTGGAAAATTCTGATCTGACCTGCTTAAATTTGGAACGCAGTTTTTTTTTTGAAAAATTTAAAACAATCTTGGGGTTCTAGGTATTACTGTTTAGAAAGAATTTGAAAGTGCTCTGGAATCTGTAGTGTCTTTTCTTATATTAATGTCTTTACATTTTTTCTTAGAGGGTGTGTTATTTGCCAAAATCGGTCATATTTTAGCAGGTACTAGCCCCTCCCACCCACCCTCTCTTTTCTTTCAGGGTATTGGATATTTCTTCGACTTCTAGATCTTTCGACTTCTGGCTTTTTCGATTTTTTATTTTTTGGATTTTCAGTTTTTCAACTTTTCCATATTTTACTTTTTCTATTTTTAAAATCCTAGATTTTTCAATTTTCCGAATTTTTAAATTTTCGATTTTTCAATTTTTTGGGATCGGAATTTATTGAGATTCGGATGTTTCGATGTTTAGCTTGTTCAATCTCTCTATTTATCAATTTTTCCATTTTTAACTTTTCCATTTTGGCCTATTTCGTGTTTCCCGAGTTTTCGATTTTTCGACTTCTCGAGTTCTTGATCTTTTGATTTTTTTATTTCTCGATGTCGCAGTTTTTGTATTTTTCCATGTTTCGATTTTTGAATTATCCGATTTTTAAAATTTTCGAGTTTCGATTAGTTGAATTTTCAATTCTTCGATTTTTAAATTTTAGATTTTCTAATTTTTATTTTTTGATTTTTTGATGTTTGGATTTCTTCATTTTTCAATTATACGATGCTTTTTTTTTCTTTGTTTTAAATTTTCGATTTTTCGATTTTTCAGTTCTTCAATACTTTTTCATTTTTCCAATTTTGACGTTTCTGAATTTTCAGTTTTCCGATTTCTCGATTTTCCCATTTCTCAACTTCCCAAAGTTTCGATCTTTCAGTTAATCAGTTCTTCAATGTTCAGATTTTTCAGGTTTTTGATTTTTCAATTTTTCGATTTTAAAGTTTGCAATTTTTCGACTTAGCTTTTTTGATTTTTTTTATGTCCTAATTTTTGGATATTTCGTTCAATTTTGTGATTTTTCAGTTTTTCGATTCTTCAATTTTTCAATTTTTCGATGTTTGAGTTTTGGGATTTTCTAGTATTTCGACTTTTCGATTTTTCGAGTTCTGGATTTTTCGATTCCTCGTCATTTCACTTTTTGGATTTTCAATTTCCGTTTTTTAAACTTTGGTTTTTTCAATTTTCCGATTGTTTTATATTGCGATTTCTCAATTTTTCAACTTTTGGATATTTTAACTTTACAATTTTTAAAATGTCAGGGTTTTCGATTTCTCGAAATTTTCGATGTTTCGAGTTTTCATTTATCGGATAGTTCAGTTTCTTTATTTTTAAATTTTAGATTTTCCAATTTTAATTTTTTTGATTTTTTCATGTTTGGATTTCTCGATTTTACAATTTTTCCATACATATTTGAATTCTTCAACGTTTTCAGTTTTGGCTTTTTTAATTTTTCGATTTTCAAAATTTTTCTACTTTTCGATTTTTTAAGTTTTCGATTTCTCAATTTTTCATTTCAACACATCAATTTTGGGAATTTTTCAATTTCTGGATTATTTAATCTTTCAATACATTTTAATTTTCGGATTTTTTATATTGTAGATCTTCATTTTTTTTTATGTTTCGATTGCTCGATCTTCCGGTTTTTCAACTTCTAGACTTTCCGATGTCTCGATGTTTCAATTTTCTAATTTCTAGGTTTTTCGATTTTTTTAATTTTCAGCATTTCAGTTTATTAATCTTTCAAATCTGCCAAAATCGGTCATATTTTAGCAGATACTAGTCCTGCCCACCCGCTCTCTCCTTTTTTAGACGGTATGTTATTTGCCAAAATAGGTCTTATTTTAGTAGATACTAGCCCCGCCCACCCACCCTTTCATTTCTTAGAGGGAATGTCGTTTGCCAATATCAATTTTATCTTGGCAGGAACTAGTCCCGCCCACCGGCCCTCTCTTCTCTTAGGGGGTTTATTTATTAATGAAAAATAACAGCTTGTTTCATTAATAATAATAATGATTAGTGACTACTGGTTGTTCAGTCACCATCGTGCTTTGCTAAGAAATCAGAAAGTAAGCCGAAGGTATCGCACTGTTGCCAATTTTACTTTTATAAAATTACGTTTTTTTCGTAATCTACATCATAAATATTTATTTTACATAACGTACTGAGGAGTTAGTCCGCCATTTTCCAGACACCCGGTATAGATTTTTGGAAATTCTAATACTGGTTGCAAAACTTTAGCTAAATTTCATTGTATTCACCTGAAACACATCAAAACAGAAACTATTTAATACATTTTTCTTAAAAAATGTAACTTAAAATCAAGTTTTGTTCATTCTTAAGTAATATTTCTTTTTTTTTTAATCTTCAACGTAGTTATAAACTGATTTACTTTATTAATTATTCCAGAAAAGGATGTTCTAATTTCCTTTTAATTCTACCAACACAGTGGCGTTACTATTAGTGTCACGTTTAGAGAGCGGATTTTATGAAATTTGCATATCCGTTATTTTTTGCATATAAGTCTTGATATTTAATATGTGAACGAATCATGCTAATTAAAAATGAATACAGCTATAAAAAAATTGCATATTTGCATATATTTGCCTTCTGCTGCATATTTCACGTAACGGGTGCATATTTTGCATTTTTATCAATTTTTGTACTATTTTCAAAAAAAAATGATTGTCATTCTATCGACATTTATCTAGAAAGACGAAATTTCATGAATCATATTCCAAATATTGTCCTGAGGTTCAAATAACTAGGAAAGGTTTGGATTTTATGGTAGTTTGAAGAAACGACTGGGTGTTAAGCCATCCTTCCAGGTAAATTCGCGCCCTAATTACTTTTGGAAATAAGTTCATTCCCAATATTTATGTTCGTTCCTTCGGTGTATTAATGGTATGTTTTGTGGTGGTCGGAGGGACGTTATCCCATTATTTTTCATTTTTCTAGACCGGTAAGTATTTTTACATCTGTGGACGTAGTACGCAGTTTTTCTGTTTACAAATAGATACTATAGAATCACAGGAAAAACTTTTTGTTAGAATATTTCGAGAAATATTTAAAAACAAATTGTTACCAAAATAGTAATTAAACAGTCGATTACTACTATTTTTTAATTTGTTCTGTTTGTATTTATTTTTTAGTAAAAGTGTGAGGTGTAATTAAACAGTTTGCAATGTGATTGATGTATTTTTTGTAATAAAACGTAAGCTCGGGAAACCTGTTTTTGTGATTTGTAAATAAATTTAGTTCGCTAATTTAGCTTTTTTTTTAATTTTTGGAGCATATGCAACTGTATATCTCTGCATATATTAAGAAAGTTACTGCATATTTGCATAAATTTGGTGCATATCATATGATCATATTTCCCAAAATTTTGCTGCATATTTTCCGCTCTCTAGTCACGTTTTACTTATCAAGGTTAATACGATTATTTTCATCAAAATGTTACCTTATATCTAAAAACCTATTATTTTATGAAGACAAGCGAAGGAAGTATTGTAAAATGGTCCATCGGGTGATTATCTACTTTCATGTTTTCTCCTCTACGTTTTGTGATTCCTAGAGTACGAAAAAGTTGGTCTCCCATTTCCGTCTGTCTCTCGTCTGCCTCTCTATCTGTCGACTATGTTTATATATGGTAGAACAATAGTCAAAGTTTGTCTAATCGTTCCCACCAACAATTTGATAATATCACCTGAATATTGTGCTTGGTAAATGTGATTTAAATTCTATAAATGACATACTCTGGTACTTATGGTTCATGAATCCACCTTGAATTTTTACCTTAGGCGTTCAAATTTTCCCAAAAAAACTCTAAATTATATACATACAGTAACATTTTATGAGTGTTTAAGAGCAATCCAACGGTAAAGGCAGATAATTTTTTACCAACTACCAGATCAATTGTTGTCAAATTTTGTATGTATATTAAGAATATCGTCTAGATGATAAAACGCTGACCAAAATTTGTATGATTATCCTCACCACAAAGGTACGCCGTAATCTGCAACTTTTACAATAGTAAATATTACTGATAATAACTATTTTAGAAAATTAAATACTCCGACACTTGTAGTTTATGAATCCGTATTGAGTCTTTACTCTGGGTATCCGAATGTTTGTTGAAAAAAAATCAAAATTGTATAATAAAATTTTACAATTTAAGTTTGAAATTGCAAAACCGAATGGAACCTTGCAAACGTAAGAAAACACCCGGTGAAAGCCACGTTTTCTTCAAACCTTTTCAACAATAAAACACCAGGATTTTTCAAGATATTTTTATGTTCTTAAAACATACTCCGAAGATTCTTTGAAACCTTTTCAAAAATAAAACAGTGTCTGAGATTCTTTGATATTCATTCTTAAGAAAACACGGCGAACAGCCAAGGGTTTCTCAAACTTTTCAAAAATTAAACACCACAGTGCCTCGAGATTCTTTTGTGTCCTTAAAAAAAAAACAAAAAGAGAACACCAAAAGAATCTTTCATATTCTTCGAAAAACACTTGGGGACTCCAAGATTCTTTCATAGTCTTAGAAAAACACCAGTGGCATCCAAGGTTCTTTCAAACCTTTTCAATAATAAAACACCAGTCCTCAAGATTCTTTTATGTTATTTAAAAACACCATGGGCTTCCTCGATATTCTTAAGAAAAGATCAGGGCAGCCAAAGGTCTTTCAAACTTTTGAAAAATAAAATACCAGGGACCCTCAAGATTTTTTCATGTCCTTAAAAAAGAGCAGGACCTCTTAGGAGTCTTCCATACTCTTAAAAAACCCCAGGAGCCCCCAAGATTTTTCCGTGTCCTTAAAAAGTACAAGGGACTCTCAAGATTCTTTCAAAACCTTTTCAAAAATAAAACACCAACATACCCTAAAACTTTTTCATCTTCTTAAAAAACCACCAGGGGTCCCCTAAATTCTTTCATGTTTTCAAAGAAAACACCAAACAAGTGTTGTAATTCGAAATGAATGCGTTCACGGCGTGAGTTAATAACAGAAAGACGTTTCCGGTTGATAACAATATTAACAGTCTGACCTTGTGGTTTATCAATGCATTCATATTTTTCTGAATTGCTTATACGTGATTCAAAAAAATTAAAGAATGCATTTTCCCGAAAACTTGAGTATATAGTTTTGTTATTATTAGTATTTTACAGTGTGTGTCTTTGCTCAAATGTTGATCAATTTATATATGGAAAAACTCACTAGAAAGACATGCTTGCGATGTTTCGTTATCTGTACGTTAAGAATCTACGTGTAGGTATATTAATTTTTTTGCTCATAAAAAAAATGTTAAAGTTAAATTTGATAATTTTTCGAGGCTGTAATTGTTCGACTGTACTTTAGGGGCGAGGGAACTTCCGTCGAAATAACCTTCGACCAATTTTTTTCTCCTGTGACTTTCTTAATCTTTCCCATATTTTTATTTTATCGCTATTATGGTACTCATTTAGTCAATGAAAACGAGAAAATTTACATCGTAATGGTGGATAATGTTTGTTTCTAACTCGTATACTCTTTGCTTACTTTTAAGAGGTACATTTTGCATGAACCGAATGGACTTTTTCTTGCAATAATCATTCTAAATGTACACCTGGCGTCTGTTTATTAAAAGAATATGGAAAATTTTCATTCGAATGCGTTTTTGTTTGAAGAATTTGTTTCTATAGATAAAGTTGCCGACACATTTTCAATTCTCAAGCGTGCAATTTGTAATGGAGTCAACAAAAAAAAAATAGTCAACTGGAACTGAAGGTTTTCTTTTAATTATTACAAGTTATAGATTTATTCAATTTATTATAATGGAACAGGAATAAATAAGACGATAGGAACATAGTTGTCCGTAAAACTACTTAGTTCAGATGAATTTACAATATATTTTATGTACAGTGGGCATATACCTCAATAGGAACAAAAATAATGCAATTTAACAGAAATGGTGGATGCGCCGGGATAGTAATTTTCCAGCGAACAATAGGAGAATAGAATTTCCTTCAAAAGTTTTTGTTAAATTGTATTGTATTAGAAGGTTTTACTCTAGGATAACATGAATCTGTTTCGCAAATGTGTGAAACAAAGGGATACATTTAAATAAGTATTTGGTTACTGCAGAATTTGAAATAAACATACCAAATCTCATTTTCGAGAACGAATTTTCTTCATATGTAAATATATATTTTATTTGGCTAAATCTAAACAAAATCAAATTGGGACGACTTGCTACTTTCATGTTTTCTCGAAGGGTCTGCCGTTTCCGTCTACCTGTTTTCTACTGGACCGAAGCTTGTTAGAAATATTATACTATATATGGTATATAATACTAAATATGGTAAAACGCTAGTCAAAATTTGGCTAATCATTCCCACCAAGAATTCGATGATCGCAAAAGACTGCATATTAAAATGAGATAAATGTTAAATGCCTTTGGTAATCCCAACCAAGGCTGTGTCAATGAAAAATTTTTACGACGGAGTTAATTAATTAACTTTGTGGCCGAACGTAACATTATTTTTAAGGAGCATTTAGAGAAAAATGCTAATTTTAAGAGAACTTCTAAATTAATGCAGCCTGATTCCATGCTTGCTTTTGGTAAGAAAAAATTAAATCTGAAATCACTGCATCAAATTTTATAGCTGTTCAAGTTGACGAAAGACAACACAAAAACGCAAATGATGCTTATTTCTTTTACTTATAAGGGTTCAAATAAAAAAAATAAATTCGCAAAATTAAGGTTTATAATTTTTCGACGAATCTGTATTTGTAACTTTAGATTTATTCGGTGTTGCGAGTTATAATATCCACTTGATGATATTTCTCCCACTCACAATTTTTGTTCCATTAGCATCTACACAAATTTATTAGTATGTCAAGATAATTTTATCATCGCCCAGGTATTTCTTCCGCCTTGTTGACAACAAACAAATTAATGAATTGTGGATGTCGTCAGCACAGTGTCTTCCATCCTCGTCATCCTCGTCAAGGATATATAAACAATAATTGTGAGTCCTGGCCACGGCAAATCCCACCGTCTTCTCGCCTACACCGGCAACGTTCTTCCCTGATGTTGCATTCCAATTCGAGCAGAATCGCTCGTCTAATGAAGTAAACATCTCCCCAGGATAATTCAGAGCTTATGCGCTGTTACCGCCACTCTTAATCTAAAATTGAAAATGCACCACTGCATCCAGCGAACAGAACATTGTCGTTAAAACGAATTGCGGATGTCCTGGAGGATCTCTTGAGTGGAAGCGCAATTTTTCAATTTACGGCATCACGGTGCTTATTTATTTCTCCAGCCAAGCGTTGTAATAGAAATGCAGCTCTTAATTCGCGAAAGACAGAAGTTGAACAACTTGAAATGGTAACTACAAAGTATTCGTAACAAGATCAGCTTCACAATTTTTAACCTATACCTACTCGGGAATTTTTAAGATTAAGTTAGAGAAGTCAATGAAAGGTGATCTTAAGAATGTTTGAACCTGTATTTAAAATAGGACATGTCTCGAAAATAGTGTGGTAAGTATAGTGAACCAAGAGTTATAAGGTTATATGGCCATCATAAAATCATCCCATTGTGTCGAAGTTAAGTTGTTTACAATAGAAAAGGTTTTAGGGTCGTAAATAACGTGTCCACTGCAGCTCGACCGGCTCGTGTGGTTTCGTTCAGAGGCGGCTTTCACTAAATATGAAAATCCACCACTCCACTATTTCTTTACTACCTGCAGCCGCTGAGGGTTCCGAAATAATCACTCGCTTTGAAAGCCGGCCCTGTTAAATATGAGCAAGAAATGTTTAGAAGATGATTTATTGCCAACCGGTAAGCTTAGTGCGAACCACACAAAGCGGGTATTTATTTGCGGTCAACTACTTTTATGATGGCCATATAACCTTATAGGTCTTGGTTCACTATATGTGGCTGTGTATCGGGTGTTGGAAAAATAAATTCTGGTATCATTAGTAATGACACGCGATGAGGACAAGTGAGTGTTGTCGCGTGCTTGAAGATGGCACTCTTAGGGTTACAAGACGTTCGGATGATAAGACTGACAAATGGTACGACCATGATTAACGAGTGCGAGCTTACGCATGATGATGTGGGTCGGTGCTTGTGCGAGAACATAATCTCGTATGTGCCAGAACAATAACGTCTGTTTTGTAGCGTGTTTTGTCTTGATGTATGGCCGCCACGCATACCATCAAGCGGAATGAAGACGGAGAGGAATTAGGGTTTTTGGTGCATTGTGAGCGAGGGAAAAAATTAATTTCGGCTTTCAAGTTTTAAAATTGCGTCAAAGTTGGCGCGGTAAATTACGTGTGCGGGATGTGAGAGGTGCGAGGAGCTCCGAAGGAAATTGCAAGACGTAAAAATTTGTCAATATATATCTAAAAGCCGCAGAAGTTATACATTTTAAGGACTGCGAATTTAATTAAAAGTTTAAAACTCCATGGCGTAAAATACAACTCGAGCAAATAGATTTATGACAGTTTATAAGGACGTATCAATGGTCTCTCAACGACAAATTAGTTTTAAACTTTTAATCAACTTGTCGCTTACGGTCTTAGGATTTAAATCGCTTAAGTCCTACAAATAAAATTATAAACTCGGCCGTAATATTATTACAAGCGAGTTCCACTTTTTACGCTTCTTTCTTAAGAACATTACGGATTCTCTTTTCGGATAAAACACTCGCCGAGATTCACAACAGATAATAAAAGACGAACTCGTCGTTCCAGATCGACCGAGACAAGAATATTTCACACTTAGACCAGCACAACTAGGCGAAAAGCACTACGTGTACGTGGAGGATTTATTTAGTGTTGGCGACCACTGAAATACTACTGAGCCGGTTTTCTCTAACTTTGACATCCAGGGAATAAAGTCGGAACTTCGAGTTTACATCCATTACAAACACGGAATTACTCAAGGTTAATAAACCGAAGTTTAAATCTCTAAAACATGCATACAATTTTTGTCAAGCGTTTCTACTCAAAACGGCAATAAACATAATTAGTGCCTAAAATACTGCACCACGCTGCAGCGTTATTAAATTTCCGTAGCACTATAGAATAGATTTCATATTCGTATGCCCCATTACAGCAATTAATTAAGCAAAACATTTAACATATGCAGTGCATAAACATAAACACCACCACGAAAATGAAAGCCGCTCCGCCATGGGCAAATACACAAACAACGCATCCCCTGAAAATAAACGAACTCGCGATCCAACAATGAACAAAATGCACCTATAACATCGAACGCCATTATCCGCAGTATCATGCTGGAAATTTCCCTCGGGGAACAGACGGAACTCGAGCAGGGCATGATGAAACGGTAATGTGTGCCTTTGCCCGGTAGTGAACTGCGCCACTGGCACCAGTTACAGATCCACTCAACACGACCTACCTCCATCTAATGCCTCTCTGCACGTTCCACATGTTTCATCGTCATGCCTTTTTCAACGACTTGCTCCTCAATTTTTCATAATCAACGTTTTCTGTTATTACCCGGAAAATACGATCTGCACGCTGGATTATTTACGGACGGGCTGGGGGAGAGTAACCTGTAATTCGCTCGGGCGCTTTTCTACCGATGGTCGGTTGTTAGAGCTGAAATTGCTGTATCTAACTAATATTAGCTGAAATCAGCGAATAAAATGTTTGTAAACTTATTAATTGCAAAAATTGTCGTGGCGTTTAAAATTTACAGGATATTTCGTTTTGTTAAGGACTTTTTATAAAGTATTGGTTGAATATTATAAACAGAACTTTCCTTGTCCCTGAAGTACAATCAAGCAAATCCAGTTTTTTTTCAAAAAGGGTATGAGGGGATTAAACGCTCGATCTTCGAGTTACTAGCACGACAATCTAACTACTGAGCCGTTCGCCCGTTTACGGAACGTTTACTTTATTTTAGTATAACTGTTATACAGTTTTGATTTTTTCAAGACAATCTGGATGTCTAGGATAGAAACTCAAAGCGGATTCGTAAACTACAAATACACGAATGTGTTATTCTGTAAGTTTTAATATTTTATGAAATTAATATAATGCACAATTTAAAGTAACTTCATCAAATTGTTGGTGGGGATAACTATACAAATTTTGGTTAAGGTTTCACCATCTACACGATATTTCTGATAGTTTTATCTATCTTATAACAATAGACAGACGACGGACACGCGGAAACGGGAGACCAATTTTTGCTATGTTTTAGGTCATGAAACGTCAGAAAAACATGAAAATGACTATTCACGGGATAGGCTCTAGTACCTACAACATTTCCTTACCTAAGACATGAAAAGTCAACAAAGTTCTTCCTAAATATGTACAGGCGTCTCAATGGTCCGGCAGGAGATTACACATTTACTGTGGACTGCTAAATCAATTTTTGTATTATCTTCAAATATATATACAGGCCTCTTCTTAAACTTTAGTAAACAGGTGTTTTATGATCTAAAACTTGGCGGTTTTCAAATATCAACATTTTACTTTTTTCAAATGGAACATCTGTATTTTATTACTATATTTTACTCTATTTTGTCCTCATTTTCCCATGTTCCGATGTGTCTTTTAAAAAAGTAAAAAACTTTAAATATAGAAAATACTCAGCAAAAGAGAAATAGAAGAAAAAATAGAATAAGATGCATAATAAAATACAGGCTGTTCTATTTGAAAAAGGTGAAATATCGATATTTGACAATTGTAATAATAAAAACATTTTTATAAACACTTTGTACATGAAGATTTAATCTCATTTATACCACCACACAGCGTATACCTTTCTGTATCTCTACACAAAATATTGTAACACAGATTTTAAAAATAACCCTACCGTGATTTTTTTTGTGAATCCTTCGAATTTCAAGAAAATTGGAATAATGTGGCAAAGTCGCATCGTAATTTCGAAAATAAACTGTGGTTGTAACGCCTAAGAAGAAGTCAGTCGAAATATGTACAAATATATAGGGTGTTAATTAAAAAAAAACACAAAAAATAAATTGTGTTACGCCTTTTAAAAACACTCTGGCCGTTAAAAATAATTTTGGACTATAGTCCTCCAAGAACCGTACAACTTTTTTTCTGTCACTAATATTAATGAGATAAAGAGAACCGCACATTTAGTACGTAACTTACCCTGTATATATTCGGCTAAAAGGATTTGGATCAATGCTGTATTCTTTAAAACGAACACCGTATATATATTTACAGATTTAAATTTTTTACAAAGTAGAAAAGAAATAGTGTATAAAACTGAACAAGGTTTGAAGTTGTTTATATAGAGTAACGCACGTTGCAAAATGTCCATTTTTTAATGTTTTCAAGTGGGACATCCTGTATTCAAACCTATCTCTAAGTAAGTTGTCTTTTCGTCCCAGATTTGCGGGGATTTATTTCAACAATTTCTTTTTTGGGTTATACAGAAACCTACTTAATAGAAACAAGTTTAAAAATGTTATAGTATACAGGTTGTCCAATATGAAAAAAAAAAATGAGAAAACGACAAGTTGCAAAGTTATTTTATAGAGTAACTCCCAAAATTGTTCAGTTTTGTGTTTTTATCCAAACAGGATCATCAAAAAGTTTCATGCAAAATTCCGAACATTCAATATGAAAAACAGGGAAGGTGTTTCTGATAAAAAAAGTTGTTCTAAGGTTATCTAAACTGAACTTCCTCAGCTTCTCAAGTACAGTTGAACAAATCCCGCTTCTGTAAATATTTTTTTATAACAGCCTCTATAAAAATATAAATAAAAAATATATAGATAATAAAAGTCCGTTTTAAATTACCTCGTTCATGAGTATTTTCAAAGCACGTCCTTCAGGTTACAAGAGGGGGACGATAGACAGTACGCTCTCATATCTCTCGTATAAAAAATTCTTTACTATCTAGATTTTTTTGCGAAAATCTAGATGTCAAGGGTAAAAAATCAAGGAGGATTCATAAATCACAAGTATAGGAGTATGTTATTTCTTAAAATTTAAATGGCGGTCAGGTACTAAAAATTTGGTTAGTTAAATTTTGGTTAGCGTTTTACCATTTACATGATATTTGTAATATACGGGGTGTCTGGAAAATCGATCTTATTTTAGCGGGTACTATCCCCGCCCACCCACCCTCTCTTTTCTTGGAGGGTATCTCATTTAGCAAATTCAATCTTATCTTAGCAGGTACTATCCCCGCCCACCCACACGCTCTTTTCTTAGAGCGCTCTTTTCTTAGTGGGTATGTCATTTGCCAAAATCAGTATCATCTTAGCAGAAACTAGCCCCACCCACCCTCTCTTTTCTTGGAAGGTATGTCATTTACCAAAATCAGTCTTATCTTAACAGGTACTAGCCCCGCCCACCCACCCTCTCTTTTCTTGGAAGGTATGTCATTTGCCAAAATAGGTCTTATTTCAGCAGCTACTAGTACCGCCCACCCACCCTCTCCTCTCTTAGAGGGTATGTGATTGCCTAAATCAGTTTTATCTTACCAAGTACTTTACAAAAATGATCAAAATTTGAAAATATTACGAGCTTACTTACTTATAAGCACAAGGAAAGAATTTTAAAGATCTTCTCTAGTGTTTAGTTGGTTATCCTTTAATTGATTTTTCTTTTGTTGGCTTTGTTTTGTTTATAATTTATAACTGTTTTATTAAAAGTTTTTGTTTGGTTTATCTACTAATGAAACAGCTTGTTTTATTAATAATAATACGCAACGATTAATCACTACTGGTCGTTAAAAAAAATTAACGCATTATAAAATTTCGTAATCTACATCAAAGGATGTTTTTCCCGAAACCCCCGTACATAACTTACTGAAGAGTTAATTCTCCATTTTCCAGACACCCGGTATATACAAAATCTGACAAAAATCGATCCAGTAGTTTCGGAGATTATCCATCTGTCTAATAAAAAAGACACAAACGACAGACAGACAGATAACAGACAGACGGAAATGGGGGATCTATTTTTTCGTACTCCAAGGGTCACGAAACGTCGAAAAAACATAAAAGTAGCCCGATGCCCGATTTAATATAAGCTTGGAAACTAAAAAGCCCTGCACCTAATATTATTTAACTTCATTTGTAATAGGATCCATTCGCGCAACAGCTAATTTCATGTTTTCTGGAAGTTTCTTATTTCAATAATATGAAAAACCATGTATCTCGTTTCCATAGTCGCCTGTTTGTCTTAAATGTGTTTTATTAGACAAATAAATTCCGAAACTACTGGGCTGATTGTTGTAAAGTATTATACTTTGCGACTATCGTGTAAATAATAAACTAAAGTAACCAAAATTTGTCTGGTGATCCCCACCAACAATTTTGTGACGTCAACTCTAAATTTTGCATAGTAAATACTACTTGAATTTTATAAAATGCTATTGTTCTTACATGATAGTGTACGAATCCGCATCATTATTTTTTACTCTAGATGTCTGGCTTTTTGTATAAAGAATCTGCAAAATATGTATATAGGGTGTTTTAAAGTCAAACAATGATGCATCATTTTTGTACGAAACACTCTGTACATTTAAATTTAATTTTAAATCATGATGAACACTCTGAGGCACATGCATTAGTAATAATTGTTGATATTAAGGTGTTATTAACAAAATTTTTAGAAAACTCACCATTTTGAGTGGAATGCACAATTTGGTTAGCGTTGAGTTCTATCAGTTGTGTGAAAGAAATGAACGTCTAATCTTCAGCCTCTGGATCACTGGGAGACCGGACATTAAAACTGAATCTGTATTTTTTAGAAATACCGAATTTAACGAAAAATTTTTTTAACAAAACGTGTAAAACATAGAAAATTGTCTCAATATGTAATCGGTAGACATGAGAATATCACATGATCATTATTTTAAAGTAGACTTCATGGTTAACTAGAGGATTTTTTTTTTCGATCGTATGCTATTATAAGAAAGAACGAAATCAATAAATAAATTAATTCTACAGTATATTCTACCCTTTTTAGACCCTATTTACAAACAAACGATAGCAAGTCGTTATATAATAACCTAGAACCTTACCTTATCCATAGAGACATTTCTCTACAAGTGGTATATTTTAATTAATGAAATGTGTACATTTATTAATACACTACCCACTTCCTCTACATGCTACATCGTCATATTTCAACGACCCCCATCAATGATTCATAATCAGCATTTTCTGTTATTACCCAGAAAATACGGCCTGGCTGCTGTATTATTTACCGGATAGAACGTCGCGTCGGAGACTAACCTGTAATTTTTCCGGGCGCATTTCTGCTGGTAGTAACTTGTTATGCTTAATTACGGGGTTGTCAGCACCATAAAGCGACCATGGTGGCGAGAATTTTTTATCGCGATGTCAACAAGCGAGACTAATTTTCTGTCCTGTGGTATGGCATAACGAACGTCTGTAGAATTTAATTTAGTGTCGGATTCGTTACTGTAAAAAGTTTTCCGTTGGCTTCTGACGGGAAGTTGCTTTTTGTGCTCGAAGAGAATGAAGCGAGTGAGTACACATCGAATACTAATAACAATAACTAGAGCAAGACGTCACGTCAGCCACTCTCTGAAGCTCATGAATTAGTAAAAAACAAAGTTATCAAAATTTGCCGTATATTTTTTGATATATTTGTATTTTTGTTTCGGCGCTCTCGAATGATTATTTAACTCAACTCACGCCTCGTTAAAAAAAATCTCGTTCTCCAAAGTATCATTACGCGCAACGGAGCGTATGAGAGACGGTATATCTTAGACGTCTATTTTATTCCTAATTCTATTAATTTTTTATATCTTCTCATTTTTCCAGAACGTATAAAAAATTTTTGTAATTCAGATTTATATCCGCTTCCATCTGTATTAAAATTATTCTAAGCTTTTTCACATTGAGTATGCTATTTTTTGTTAAAAACAAAAAATTAAACGTAACGAAATTTTCTCGAAAACACGACGGAAGCGTTTTTTTCGAGTTCGCATTAATAATGACTTCAGTAAAAATAAGTCTGAAATAAAATACGGTTCCAGAACACAACACATTAACATCGTTTACAATGTTTAATGTATTCGCGGAATTAATGACCACCTATTCGTTCGATTTATCGACTGAATGTATGATTCGAATTCTACATGCAATAGTGATAAATTATCCTGTCGTGACATCACTTGCACTTTATGATTAATTTAAAACCAAAGCAACTAAACAGTATCCATTTTGTTTGTATAATGTTTGGCGAATCGCCAATTTGTTATTTATCTCAGAAGTCAATAGTTAATAACGCTTTATAGATATTTAGATCGTATACTCGCATACAGATTAATGTAGTCCATTACGAATGACACAAATGGAACTAAAAAATACATATTTCCATCCACAACATCCACATATCACATTACTTTTATTCTAGTCTGTTTTGGCCGCTTCGAAAAATACAAATAATGTCAATCGCTATGTACAGCTCGTAATGGGTTTCCGTTAATCAGAATTCTATTCACCGGTTTCCAGGCATCCCAGTATGCTGAAAAGATTAATTCAATTACTTCAAACGAGATCTGATATTAAAACGGGAAGAGATATTAAAAATAAATACAACGGATACAAAGCGGGCGGACGTCCTGGAAAAATATTTAATCAAAAAAAATTAAACCAAACCGCAGAATCCTTTCACGGCGAACCGCCCCGCCGTACATAAATATTGTTTGTCCCAATATTTTTCCGCGTTGGAAGGTCGCCAAAACAAATCTGTATTTTTTTTTATTAAGCCGATTTGATCGAGCAAAACAGGTGTCTCTAAAATGCATTTTATGTAAAAATGCATGACTAAGCCTACCGCAATGCGGTTATAACGAAACCGCCAGTGCAACAGCTGTCTACCCCTAGCACGTTTTGTTTTTATGTCGACGTTGTCCACCCGTCTGTAAACAAATCGAATTCAAAGTGCCCGTGTTTGTGGGACACTCGATATTTATTTCACGACACAATTATTGCTAAAATAAATAGAGCCGTTTGGGGCGAAAAGAAAACGCAATCAACCCTCGAGTGATTAAATGATCAGGATTTTTATTGCTCCTTAATCCGCAAAAACAACCGTCTAATTGTTTCGTCGAGCTTTATATAAGAAGTGAAGTCGTTAGTCGAGAAGATTAAGTTCGATTTGAGGGTTTTGTTGGTTTTATATTTCCCGGCTGTTTTTGTATAGTAGATGATGTTGCCTACTGGTCGACACGTAATTAATTAAATACGTACGGAGCTTTCGCGATTATGGCTGTCTTAAAGAAAGCTATCGGTGTGGCTTCTGTTTATGCTGGAGATTAATTTGAAAGTTATAAAATTTGAGTTTGAAGTGGCATTTCAAAATTTTGGATATTTTATAATCAAATTTTAAATTACCCACGGAGTCCCAGTAAATCCATAACCGTTCCATCCCACTTCTGACACCATTGTGATGATATACGGGAATTAACGACGCGGCGTGGGTAAAACTCAACCAATTATTTATTGAACACACCAAAGTTCACGACGAACACTATAGAGCACGACAATTTACTGAATTGGCCATGGGTCAGGTGAGTCCAGATCTGGTTAGATCAGGTCAGATCAGGTCAGGCCAGGTCAGGTCAGGTCAGATCATGTCAGGCCAGGTCAGGTCAGATCAGGTCAGGGGTGGGATTTTGTTTCCACCGATACGATACGAAGCGATAACGAAGCGATAAATAACAAGGACGAAAATATAAATTTCAGATGCGAAAGAAAAAGACGACCACATTTTATCGGTACCGATATTTTATCGTTATAGAAACAAAATACGACCCCAGGTCCCAATCAGAAACATCAGTGTTGTACTTCATGGGACAGTCTACATGAACAATCTTCAGTTTTGTCTTTGGTTCATCTTCCTCCTTCTGAATCTGGCGACGACCTTCTCTTTATTGATGGTTATAAAAAAAAAACAAATTTCCTTGCTGAGATTCTACTGAATTTTATCCTTAAGATACAAAATCCTCAAATTCTCAAAACACCTAAATTCTTAAATTCTCAAAACACCTAAATCCTCAAATCCTCAAAACACCAAAATCATCGAATCCCCAAAACATCAAAATCCTCAAATGCCCAATACAGTAAAATCCCCAAATCCTCAAAACACCAAAATCCTCAGATCCCCAAAATACCAAAATTCCCAAATGCTCAAAACACTACAATCCTCAAATCCTTAAAAACACCGAAGTCCTCAAATCTTCAAAATATCAAAATCCTCAAATTCTCAAACACCCAAATCCTCAATTTAGTTGATAGTTTTGCTTTTGATAAAAAAAACCTTAAGAATATTTGTTTTCAAAGTCATCGCTTACAGTTTGCTTTTTCCCTCAAAATAGAAAATCATTAGAAAATCAAAAAATTTAAGAATTAAAAAATAGAAAAATTAAAGAACCGAGAAACTGAAAAATCGGCTATTGAAAACTCAGAAATGGGAAAGTTTTAAAAGCTAAAAATTGCAAATTTGAAAAATCGAAAAATTAAAAAAATCTAGAAATGAAAAAATCACGTAATCACGAACCAAAAGTGACAAAATCGAAAAACTAAAATTTCTATAAAACGAAAAATTGAGCATTTGAAAAAATTCGGGCAACGAACAATCAAAAATGGAAAATGGAAAAATCGAAAAATTTTTCTTTCCAGAAATTGAAGAATCACAATTTTACGCATTGAAAAAATTGAGAGATCGAGAATTTGGACGATTAAAAATCAAAAAAATCCATAAATTCCAAAAATTGAATTATGAAGAATTTAAAAATTGTGAAACTGAAAAATTAACAGTCGAGAAATTGATAAGTTCAAACATAACTTAAAAATTTATTGATCCTTTGATTGAGGTATAAAGAAATAGCAAAATTGTAATATTGAAAATTTGAATAATAGAGAAAAAAATGTAAAATAAAAAAAACATAATTGGGAAATTAAAAAATCGCAAAATTGCAAAGTTGAAAAATCGAAAATGAAAAAAGTAAAAAATTTAAAAATTAATATGTATCTAGAAATTAAAAAATCGGATATTAAAAAAACAAAAATTGGAAAATTAAGAATCGGGAAATTGAAAAATCGGAAAATACAAAATTGGACAATTTTTATTTTAAAATTTAAAATATCTAGAAATCAAAAAATCGAAAATTAGAAAATCGAAATTTAAATAACGGATAAGTTGAAAAATTGGATATTGGAAAATCAAAAATAGCAAAATTTTAAAATCGCAAAATTAAAATATCAAAAAACTTCAAAAATGTAGAACTGAAAAATGGAACATCGAAAATCGAACAATTAAAAAAAATGGGAAAGTTAAAAAAAATCGAAAAATTTGAAAATCGGAAAACTAAGAAATCGGAATATTGAATAAACGAAAAATTGTAAAATATAAAAATTCTAACATCAAATGAAACATGTATAAATGGCAAATTTGTAAAATCAAAGAATGGAAAAATTAAACAGCGATGTTTGAAAGAAAGCGAACAAAAAATAGAGTAAGATGCAGTAATAAAGCATATTTTCTATTTGAAAAACCTGCAATATCGTTATTTGCAAATTGTACCGTTTTAGATTTTTATAAACACTCAGTATTAATTTTTTTTTGTGAGTCCTTTCGTAAAAGAATTCAAGAAAATTGGAATAACGTGACAACGTCGCATCGGAGTTTCAAAAATAAACTATGGTTATAAAGCGTAAAATTAAAAATAAAATAGTGTGCAATGACTAAAAAACACAACACCGTATATAATCGAAAATAATTTTAATATAAAGAAACTTACAACCTGTATGAAAATAACTGACATCATTTTTGAAGGAAATGCAAAAATTTTGATTTGTGTCTTAGCATATTTATGATAATCTTAAAGCACATCTCAATTTTCAAAATAATATCATACATTACTGCTTCAAAACATCCTACAAGCTGTGAAACGTCAATAAAACCATCAAAACAAGACACGATTTTACAATTTTATCTGTTTTTTTTTTATTGGAGTTTTAACTCTTTTCTTTTCGTATTATAGAACACGTATACGACGCGCGCCGGAATAGGATGTCGA
Source organism: Zophobas morio (assembly GCF_036711695.1). NCBI lineage: Eukaryota > Metazoa > Arthropoda > Insecta > Coleoptera > Tenebrionidae > Zophobas > Zophobas morio. The sequence goes on along the minus strand of NW_026972136.1, from coordinate 11,410,110 downwards.
GTTGGACACCGACCGAGTTCGACACCGACACCGACACCAGTCTGAACAAATGTAATCATGACGCGCTGGATCGCCCGGATTTAGTAGCGGGTGATAATCACTGAATTTAATCGTCACTTATTCCATAAATACAATTAACGAAAACGTAATTAGTAAAACGGTCAAGTAGGTAAATGAGAACGGGAATTAACAGCAGAGTGCAACGACGGTCATCGGTTGTCTATTATTATAATAATTAATTAAGATATTTCTATATGATAAATAAATTAAAAAAGTATAGTAGTTTATGATAAACAACAACTGACAATAGTTGGATATTTAAAAATACAAATGCAACATATTTTTGGTTTTTATTATTTTTTAAGAGAAAATGAATGACTTCGCCGCGTATACGTGTTTAATTTATATAAATTGACAACGCAGAGTTAAAACTCCATCCCTATGTCCCTGGGTCGACGCACTCTTTTCGTTGAGCTCTTATTACCACCGCTGCACGTTGTTCTGCAAATTAATTCCTGATATTTCATCTAAGTCGCCACGTTTTTCCCCATGAATACATTAGCATTTTCCATTTACTCCCATTCAAACTCACTCACAACAAAAAAATGCACTAGCAGCGAAAATGGGATATTTACAACCTTCCCGCCGTCGATATTTCACACGCTGTATTTTCGCTTGTGCATCCGACACTGGCAAATAAAACGACTTCCCCCCGTCCAAAAAAAAAAATAAAATAGCAGAAAACACCACCTCCCTCTGCGCCCAGACATCAGCAGGAATCTGCAAGTTTTTGCGGGCCGATCGGTCTTTGATTCGCGCTCCGATATCAAGTACTTTTTATCCATGTTTTAACACGAAGCAATAACGCAATTCATTACCCGCTGAAAAAAGCAGGAATCCGAGTCCACACTTGCATCATGTAGCGCTGAAAATTTACAATACAAGCCATACAGAAACCAGCTGCGCATTAAACATTCGTCAAAAAATAATCGCTTTTGTTCTTATTCATGCATTCCCGTGTTCAACAAGTCGAGAATTTGAGCTGGATTGCTGTTTGCTCAGGAAAGAAACTTAATGGATGTTTTGTCCTGCGACATGCTTTTTCCATTAAAATGCCCGAGTAGAGCGAAGACGCCGCATGGTTTTTCGTGTGCTTGGAAGTAATTGGGGGCTGAAGGACTCAATCATATGCAATTTTTGGCTTCGCTTGTACGGAGATTATTAAAATGGGGCAGCGTTTTTGTAAATTTCGGTAGATTTTCTCTGGGTTTTAACACGAGATGTTTTTTTTTTCAGGTGTTAACGGGAAACAGCAACACTTACCTGGTGGTGAGGCAGCGTCTGGAATTGCCCTTCATTGCCAGCAAAGTGAGGTTTATTCCGTATAGCGAACATCCAAGGACCGTCTGCATGCGTGTGGAGTTGTACGGATGCTCCTGGGAACGTAAGTTGAACCTTTATTGCTCACGTTACTGTCACATTAAGACATAATTAGGCAGAGTTTCATCCTTTCGAACGCTAATGAACCACTTAGGGAAGCGGAAAACGAACGAGAAACATGTGCGACGTGAAATGCCGCGGGAGATGTGCAAGGAATCAATCATTGCCAAGATTATTCCGGTTATTATCTTCGCTCGCGACTATAATGAAGCAGAAAATAAACAAAACAGTTTTTCGATAGTAAACTGAAATCCGTAACCAACGGAAAAAATGGATTCTCAATGTCTCAATACACGCTTAACTTAACTGTTTATGTTTGTACTTTGAAAGAATTCAACTATTAGCACGTTCGGATTATGAGCAACAACATTAGTTGTGTCCCTACTGGATAATTCTATTCAACTGTAAAAAAAGACTAAGATCAAAGTAAAAGATTGTTATGACTGGAAAATGTTCGACTCTATCATTGTCGCTTACTCAAAATCTTGTTAAACTAAGCTTTTACTTTGTTTAGTATGAAATAAATATACGAGTTTATCATTTCCGGTCACACTTTTAAAACTTGTATCCATAGTATATAGTTAACATTACAAAATTTAAACAATATCTCTTGATAATCGATTATTATCGTTGTCATAAGTCCAGAAACCGCATAAATCTGATTAAACCAATGTGAACGTAAATAGTTATATAATGGGGGTTCTGGATCATTCTCAGAACATTTTGGGGGTGAGTTTTCTGTCTGACTGCTACTCACTTCAGACTCGTTAAAGAGTGAGCTTTATGAAAATGTCCAAAAAAAGTTCTAAAATCTTACGATTCCTCATATTAACCATGTCATTTACCATAAGAATCCCAGTATCTCCATCACATATCATAAAGTAACGTCGACTGAATGATAAAAGCCAACATTATACCTTGATTAAAGACTCTGAAGATTTAAATTGGAGGACGAGATCAGAAGTGTAAATCTCGTGTAAAAGAAATTATAATGAATGAAATGTCATCTTATGAAAAGAAATGTACTTTATTATTGGCAACTCTGAATTACGAAATATGGAGGATAATCCGACTTACCCACCTTCCTCTACAGCAGTTAAATAATCTCCAAGGAATGAACTTCCTACAAGAAATTTAAAACAATTCTTTCTCAAAGAAAGAAAATCCCGTTGGGTTTTCTTGACAAGTCTAGTTTAAAAAGAACTTTAAAATATTTCGGAAATATAAAGTTAATTGTTTGCACTGTGGCGATAGTAAAAATTGGTCGAAGATTATTGAAGTATAATCCGACAGATCCCACTTTTTTAAACAGGTCAAACGATTTTATGATGTTCGACCTTAATTGTAATTGCCTTCTCATCTGAACATTTCTTTATCTAACTACGTAGTAGTGCACGGGTGCTACTTTCACGCACAAATTTTTTAACTGATCACGTCTTCTAAATAACCGCGATCTCGCCTCCTATTTTACACTCTAGTTGGCGCTGCGCTTCATTAAGTTTAAAGTGAGCGTGCAACAATATTTGGAAGGGCTGTTCTTGCACATTAGGGTGGGTGAGACTGCATCTTCAGATGAGAAGACTAGTACAGTTAAGATCGAACATCATAAAATCGTTTGACCTGTTTAATTGTACAAACGTTTTCTCATCTGAACATTTCTTTATCCAACCAGGTAGACGTTTGAAGAAATATTATTGCGCAAATGAAATGTATGTATAAACCTAGCAAAAGTTTTGGACGTAGATGTCCATGCTGCCTGGCGAATAGAATCTAGGGCAGTGCCTCTGCGAGCGGCGGCGGAAGTGCTGGCACCTACCTAATGTGTTCACCCAAGCGCGCGTGAGCATTTGTGGCGTTTTCCTTTTCGCATTGTGCTAAGGAAAAGGTGTTAGATCCCTAAAATGAAATAATTAACAGTACCTGAAAAGTGTCTGCAAGCGGGAACGTGGTACGTGGAAACGCACAAATGAAGCGTAGCGCCTAAAATAGGAGACGAGATCTCGGTTATTCAGAGGACGTGATCAGGTTAAAACTTTGCGCGTGGCAGTACTACCTAGTTAGATAAAGAAATGTTCAAATGAGAAGACGTTTGTACAATTAAAGCAGAAAACCAACGGGAAAAATGTAGATATTCCCATTTTCTCAGTCGATGCTTAATTTCGACTGTTTACGTTTATACTTCGGAAGAATTCGAATAATCAACCATTAAAGCCAGTCCCTACCTTTTTCGCTTGCTCATTACATTTTCAGGATGTAATATTTCCGTTATTAACGCACTCATTGCTATGAAATTTTAAATTTAAATTGTCCACAGGTCACCCTAGATAACACATTGGCAGTTGTTTAAAAACAGTTTGCTATCTTTATTCTTTTTGAAGTTTTGGTGAAATTTTTAATCACCTATTTTTAAAATTCAATATCTCAATTATTTATGGAAATTTCGAAACGCGGTTTTCACTGTTGTGTTCAGCTTAGTGGAAAATGTTATCGATTCATTTTGTTGAAAATGAAATACAGTAAAAACAGCTTCTACGACACAAACTTCTTTTTTGAGTATCTTATTTCCTACAAAAAAAATCAGCAATGTTACCCGAGTAATTTATAGAGCTGTGTAAGCGGAAAACAGTGGTGGAAACTACGTTACGAAATTTCCATCAATAATAGAGATATTAATTTTCCGAAAATATATTGAAAATCCCAAAATCCAAAGGGACTCCTCCTAAAAGAAAATGAAACTGATTGTGTCTCCTCAACGTAGGGGACAAAAACACGTATAAATTTGTAAAACATTTATTCGCCAAAATGGTAGGATGAGCTCAAAATATTTGCAAGATTTCATAGAATTCGGTTTTTACAAATTCAAAATTAAATTGTAAAATATTGTTATATTTATTTTCGAATTTTTTCCCAAAAATCTTAATATCTAGGATAAAAACTCAACATGAATCAAATTTAAGGAACATTTTTCAGCATGATTTTAAATTTTTAGGGAGGCATAAACAAAAAAAATTTGATTAACCATTTTTCATGCTTAAGATAAATTTAAAACACTTGCAAAATTTCAGAGCATTCGGTTTTGCAGTTTCAACGTTAAATTGAAAAATGTTGTTATACAATTTATTTTTTTTCACAAAAATCTGGATGCCTAGGGTGAAAACTCAATGCGGATTCATAAACCACATGTAAAGAAGTATTTTATGTTATAAAATTTAAATAACATTTTTCTAATGTAAATTTTGGAGATGACGTCACCCTATTGTTGGTGGGGATGATTAGTCAAATTTTAGCTAACGTTTTACCATCTACAAGATATTCATAATACACATAAAATTTGACAGCAATCGGTTCAGTAGTTTCGAAGATTATCTGTCTAATAAAAACCCGGACAGGCGGCAGACAGACGGATAGACAGACAAACAGACAAACGGACAGACGGACGGGCGGAATCGGGAGACCTACGTTTTAATTGATGAGTTAAATGTATATGAAGGTATGAAATATGCTGTTATTATCAATTGATAGACGAAATTGTGTGACCGAAATAAATACAAAAATACATTCAGTAAAAGTAAAAACTTATTGTCTACATACCTTTAGTTTTAACTCATTCATTACTGAGAAGGCACACAAAACTAAACAATTTATGGTCGTAAGACAGGGGGCGATTTTTTATTAATTGTTCACGTTAATTCTTTATTTTTATTAAAATCAAACAATTTCACTCGCGCAGAATGAAAATGAACTCCCATAGTTGAATTACTGCTAGCGGTCACTGTTTCAAATGTAACTTGATTCCAGCCAAATACAGCGGTTAGAGACGTGGTTTCCATGGCAACGGCGTAAACAAAAAATCTCAATGAGTCATGATTGGGTTTCCGTTTTTATCGAGACCTTACCAACGATATATCCAAGACACAACATCTTTAGATGTAAGTTTTGATACACTTGATACAAATGGAGCGAATTAAAAAAATTACACAAACTTCCAGATAATTATTTAAATACTGAGAATGAGAATTTTGCTATGACCAGTGTAATTTTAGCACCAGCCGCTTGTAATGAAAACACTTATTTTTCAGAGGAATATTTCAAGACTGAAACCATTAATTTGATTATCTTTCTGTCAATGCAGGGCAACTGCAGCAGTTATTAAACCGAGCCGAAAAATAATTTCTACACAAAGCTAGAAAAATCGTTCAACAAATCTCAATTAAGCAACCGTCAGAATCACGAGTTTATTTGAATGGATTATTTCCGCGTGGCATACGGGTGGGTCCATTTTTGCGTTTTGAGTTTTTTATCAGCCGACGATGCATCGTTTGTCGTTACAAAACGTTGTAAAGAACCAGGGCAGAATCTAATTAAATATAAACATGGGGGCTGTGTTGTAACGCGCGATAAAGGTTTTCTCTGGAACGTTTCCACATCTATTATGACAAGTTAAATATTCATTTTCCGGTGGTTTCGTTCGTTTTTCAAGCGGACTGTATCTCCATATCTAAACACCCAAGTCGCGGCTCCTTGTCGGAATCTGAAACAGTTCCGTCTCAAGCTAATGTATTTCAATTATTATATAGACGTCGTCAAAATTCTACTTTATATTTCGCTTTGATATTCTGCTTCTTAATTTGAAGTCGTTTAGAGATTACTTTGGTATGCACTACGAATAAACCCACGGCAATTAAGCGTCTTTGCATGTATCTTGTTTACCCCGAAGCGATGGCAGGATGACGCGCTGTTTGCTCATCTGCCAACTTACAACTAGAAAATAACTCAATTGCTACGGAAAGCGCATCCATTTTAACGGGATTTTCGTCAAACCAAACAGACTTATGAAATTAATGAGTTTGTGCAAATATTCGGAAATTTTAGGAGCAACGGGGATTTTCTCAACACCATGAAAACGAGCTACTGGGGAAGATAAGACACGCTTTGCGTAGTCATTATGTATAGTGTACTTATTTCACGATTCCCTTTCCTATACATTTTAATACAGAGTTTCGTCGATATATTATTTATGTTTTTTCCCTCGCTTTCGCAAATACTTCTGCGATTTTTATGTCTTTTGTTGTGTGCTCATCTATTTCAGACAATAGCAGTCATTGTTTAGAGGTCATGGTGATATCGATAATTTTCCAAATTGAAAGTGCAGGATTTTCTAGCAGACACATTCTGGTTAAAACAAATGTCCCTTTTTTCATCCTGTCAAAAAACTTTCTTAAGCGGTAACCACATTTTTCTTTAATGCGACATGTTTCGACAGTCTTGCGATTTACACTTTCATCTTCAGGAATACTACAAATTTAATAAACATTTTTCTACTCAGTATTAATACTTACATTTTTAGGAAGGCAAACAATTTGTTTAAAAACTAATTTTTTTACCAAATAAGTGGAATATAAACATTCAGTTAAATTTACGTAAGGTTCCTGAAAAATACAAGTTTTTTTTCATTAGAGAAATAAATAAGCCCGTCTTCAGCCATTGACTGATAAAAATTCAGAAATCTCTTCAAAGGGATCAAACAGAAAATATAAGGACCAAATAGGATTCAACACTAGCAAAAAATGCCAGTATGTTATATTAAATAAAAATGAAATATTGGCTGTCCTGTATATATTTTGCCATTTTTGTTGTTTTTTGTTCATTTAGGAAACAAATATATTTTCGATTTCTGTAAGACTGCTCTTTCAACCAACGGGTGTGAAAATTTTCTCGAGTCCTGATAACTTTTTCTACGTGAAAAACCGGCTATCCTAGTTTACCAGATCTATTTTAACATCTCAAATATAGGAGTTTGAAATTTAAGACACAAAGAAATTTAATACACAAAAAACGTTCTGTCGCGGTCGGTGTTTTACTTCTCAAGCGTAAATTAAGGAAGTATTTTATCGGGCGATTAGCTACTGTCATGTTTTCTCGACGTTTCATAACCCCTGCAGTACGAATAAATAGGTCTTCCATTTTCATCTGTCTGTCTATCGTCTGTCCGGATTTTTTTTAGACAGAGAATCTCCGGAACTACTGGACCGATTGTTGTCAAATTTTGTACGACTATCTAAACTGTTATTTTAAGGAGATACAATCGATCAAATTTCATTTTCTTTTGACACAAATGCATGCGGCCGTTGATGTAATCTGAACGTACTAACTCCCAAGTTCTTTATAAATATAAACATAACACTAGAAGTTAACCATATCATTATTATTTAGAGGACATTTTTCCGTTGATTATCTGTCCCTCTTGGAGTTTGTCCCCCACGGCGCAGCGGCTCGGAGGGTATTATTTACGCCACCGTTTTTAATTTATAGAGGTTATCATAAAACAAAAATCGCAAAATCAAATTTTATAATTTTTTAAATGCGCGGAATTTGTTGGACTGTGTTTCAAATGCGAGGATAATTCTGTCGAAATAAAAGTCGACCAATGTTTTAGTCAATGTCATGTAAATTTTGTAAAATAATATACAACTATACTTGTGGTCTATGAATCATCCTTGATTTTTCACTCTAAGCATTCAAATTTTTGGAAAAAATTTAAATTATATGGCAGCCCTTTAGACACTATAAAAACACTGACGTGTGGTATTAACGCACAGGTCACTGATTCGTTTGACTTATGGGTCACATTTTATTTTATTTATCAAATTAAGATTCACCCCAAAAATTTGAGAATACAGTAATCTTGCGCCGGCCTACAATTAAAAATAATAAAATAAGAATTATCATAATAACAATCATCAAAAATAATATTCAGAATGTTTTGCTCCATTGTAGCTTAATTAATAATTTTAATCCCATCCTCTGTATTAAGGAGACAACTTTCTACGTGCTTAATTATTGCATCTATATCTATCTATATCTATATTATCTATAAACATAAACAGTAGAAGATTAGCAACAAATTGATCGAATGTATGTACTTCAGGAGCGAGGGAAGTTCTTTCAAAATGATTTTAGACCAATCTCTTAATAAACTGTATTTTTTTATCATAAACTCTTGTCATGGAAATTTAACTATACATACGTGATTTAAAAATATCGTGTAGATGGTAGAACGCTTACGAAATTTATTTAATCATCTCCACCAACAATTTAATGACGTCCACTCACCTTTTTACATAGTCAAAGTTACCTAAATTTTATAAAATAATGTTCTCCTGTACTCCTAGTTTATGAATCCGCCTTAAATTTTATCACAATTATTATGTCTGTGCAGATTTTAATTAAACAGACAATCTCCGAAATTACCGATTCGAATTTTATACGTACGTCAGGAATATCGTGTATATGATAAAACTCTAACCAAAATTTGCCTAATCAACTCTACCAACAATGTGAGGGCGACCCTTTAAAATTTTCCATAGTAAATAGGATTTTTTTTTATAAAACAACATACTCGTGTATTTGTGGTTTATAAATACGCTTAGAAGTTTTGCTCGATCCATACAAATTTTTACTTAATAAAATGAAAATTGTGCCACCTTTAATACTCCACAAGTTCCCACAAGGTCGTTCGTTGCTTACAGGAACACGATCGACACGTTCGATTGGTACCGCGTCAATTCGTCGTGTACAATTCGTCGCGCGACAATTGATCGCGAACAACTGATCGCAGCGTCAATTGGTCGCAGCGACAACTGGTCGCAGTCACAATTGATCGCAACACAATTCGTCGCAAGTACAACTGGTCGCATGCGACAATTGATCGCAAGCGAAAAACGATAGCGTTTATAGAGAAATAAGTAATTGTTATGAATGAGGAAAATAAAATAATGTGCTATATTCTCAAAAATTTCATTATTTCTAAAAAAAAGTGTCAAAATAAATACATACGAGTTCTATAAAAACAGTAACTATTAGGCTCATTTCCGACTAAACCAAAGTGCAAAAAAGTGAAAATATTGTAAAATATTTTTTTTATTGCTGACACATCTCGTCGGTATGCTACTGTAATGTTCATTTGAATTATTCGTCTTATTGATTAGACGCTCAAGTAAGTGATTCAAGCTTTTCTTCTCACAAGTTTAAGGTTTGTCAATTAAACGAGTGAAAAAAATAGCTTTCAAAACGTGTTAGACGTCATTTTTCTTTAATAAAAAATGGTTTTAAAATTATTACAACTGTCAAATTAAAATGCTATAGATAAATCTTAAAAAAACTCTGGTTACAGTTTTAAGTGAAAAAGTATTATTTTCATTACGTTTGATAGTTTAAAAAATTAAATATATATATTTTTTAATAAATTTGGTGCAAAGAAATTTGAATTTATATATTAACAATTAATTTTGGAGTTTATTGCATTCTTTGCAGACAATTTTTTGCTCACTACAAATTAGTTCTAGATTATCTTTAATCCAAGATAAAACCAAAGATGTTTTTTCATTCAGAACTTTTTTGAACGCTCACACTGTTAATAAGGCGCTCGTAGATACGAAAGAATGAATAATTTATCTCGTTCCCTTTGCTAAGTACCTACATACCAATCTCCACTTTTACGCCATTTCGGTAAACAAGATCGTAAAAAGATTAGTTTTGACCATGGAGCAAAGAAATATACTCATACTGGAGGAAGTGCTAGACTTAAAATGATGGTTTCGAGCCAAACCGGTAAAGTGTCATAAACAGTACCCCTCATTACCCAGATAAGACTGCCGATGACAGTGACGTACAGTTTTTTTTTTTTTGAAGTGGCTCATGGAATAAAATTTGTTGAATAAAACAAGGCACATAACAGATTTATATTCTCTATTAATTAATATTATTTAAAATATTTAAATCATTCAATACATCACGAGTAACAAATAATACAAACAGTGAATACCGTTAAAACGTAGAAAGCTTGGGAAGTTCGAAAAGTTTATTGAGGGACATTTCACTCGGAAGGCCGACTATTAATTGAGAATTATTTGCCTAATCTACCGGATGTAGGTGGGCTTCTCCAACCCATGTTGTAAATTTTTGTAGGATGCAAAGTGCGGAGAAGAATAAAATCAGGTAGCAGCCCCTAGTAGGGTCATTCATGGAAAACTGCGAACCAATTATTTCTTCCTTTTTTTTAGATCTGAGATCTGTTTTACACGTTGCAGAAATGTCTATCGTAAAAGGAATTTTTATAAATAATTTTCTCGTCATTAATCGGTTGCAAAAGATCAAGAGGCACTCGAAGCAAGCCCTGCAAACTTATTAGCGGCGCCAGGGGAGATCTCCAACTGGCTGCGGTACCACCATGGACACTCGCGTAACCTCCTTTTCCAGAATTGTCAAAATGACATTGCCAAACTCAAAGCAATCATGAATTAAGCATTTCATTTTAAATTCAGTTAGTATCAAGTGGTACATGGTATTCGTATTTTGAGTTGCGTGAAAATAATTTTCAGAAATAATTTTCTCGTGACTAACCCTGTATATGTATTTTTTACACCCACATATGGTACAACTGAATTTTTCTTCAGTACAATACTAGTCTCATAATAATAATTAAAAAGTAAGTTTTTAGTTGCATAAGTACCTACATTTCTTAGATTTCCCGGTAACAAAAAATTATTCTTGACGCTCTAACAAAAGTTTTTGCAATATATATTTACAATACACATAAACCTTTCTCAAACCCTGTAAAAGATCCGTTGCAATTTACAAGGGATTAAAATAAGTATTATAACCGTCCAGGGGAATTTACATTCGCTGCATATGGATACTCTAGATGTACTATTAGTTCATAAATTTTATTGTTTGGTGATATGTATAAAGACAAGAATAGACAATAGAGGCAATTTTGCATCAAAATGTGTTAAAATTTAAAAGTTGTTAAAAATATGATTTTTTAAATAATTGTAATCTAGTTAAGAACAATAAACACTTTTTATGTTGAGTACTAGTATTATAATGAAGCTAGTTCCTATAATATAATAGGTAAAATAAGCAACGAGATAAATAATAACAATCTCTTAAAAAAAATAACCAAAATGACAATTTATTAATAAAAAATCTTATGTAACAAGGTGTTTACGCTCGTATTTTTTAATTTTTAAAGTGCAACTACAAACTTCGTCACTTATCTATATTCAAATTGTTTTTAATTCGATATTTACACCTTACCTGATTGCTAAATTTATTGCAACTGAAAATTCAGAATACTAAATATTTAGTTTTAATAAAAGAAAATACTTCCCGATGAATTTTACCTTGCGATCAATTGACGCTGTGATAAATTTACGTACGATCTATTGTCGCTGCGATCAGTTTACGTGCGATCAATTGTCGCTGCGATCAATTATCGCCGCGATCAATTGTCGCGTGCGACCAATTGTGCTGCGACGAGTTGCTTGCGATCAATTGTCGCGCGATCAATTGTTTGCGACCAGTTGTCGTAGAATCCGTTCGATTATCCCATGAACCTTTTTTTTTCTTACTCTGTTACTGCTACTATCTATATTTTTGATTAATCAAATCAAGAACGGTACAACCCATTACTTTACTATTAGTATTACATTCGATTTCCGTACACTCCGTACCAGACCAAATATAAACAAGTCAAGAGAGTGTGTTTTCGTAACATATAATGCGTTCGAATCAAAGGCAGTGGCAGTGTATGGGTGATTAAAGGATGATACATTAATGACTTGAGAAAAGGAAGCTCTACAAGAATCTTTAAAAAAATATTTGGAGGTTATCAAAAAAGAAGAACTGCAAAATCACATTTTATCATTTTTCAAATGAGCGGGATTTCTTGGACTCTTGAGACACGAGGAAAATCTTGTCGAAATAACCTTCGACCGTTTTTTTTTTAGTTATAGGTTGGTGTTACATACCATCAAATAATTACAATTTTGCAAAACAACTTTTAGAGTTTTTCAAAAAAACTGGATTTGTTCGATTGTATTTAAAGGTCGAGCGAAGCTCAGTCCAAATAATTTTCAAATTAACCAACGATGTGCAAAAGATAGATGAAGTCAAAAACCGGTACAATGAGAGAAATATGAAAAGAAAATGAAGAAACGAAGAAAGAAAATAAGGCATTGAAACAATGGTTTAGAGATGTAGAAGAAACTAGGAAGATAATGGGAAGAAAGAAGAGACAGAATAACATAACTTTACAGAGCATAGAAATAAATATCAAAACATTGTGAAAGACGAGACAGAAGATCTTATAAAGAGAAGTATGGTAATAGAAAAGCATACCTGGTGGAACTGCATAACACGACAGATAGTGTCAATAATAAAGAACAAAACATATAAGGAGAAATAATAAGGAAGAAAAGTAACAGAAATAAGTTCATAAATACGAAAATGAGAAGCGGAACAGATATTGATATCGACAATTTCCTGACAGTAAAAAAAATCAAAAATAAATTAGAAGAAAATGACAATAGGAAAGAAATGTCCAGAACAGTGGAATTTGAGAAAGTAAAAACACACGAGTTAAAGAACGGAGACATAGCAAAAAAGTAGGAGGAAGAATTGACAAAAAAATTACAATAGAAGAAACAAACCAAGAAGACTTAGATACAATGCGGAATTTCAAAAATAGAATCCTTTAGAAAGTTAAAGAACAATAAGAAGAATCACACCGCGTGATGGACAGAAGAAATAAAGAAATAAATAGAAATAAAAGAGAAGAAATGGCAATTATATTTAAATAATAAACTCCTAAAAGTTATGCAATATACAAGGAAGAAAGGAAAAAAGTCAAAGAACTTGTAATAAAAGGAAAACAACAAGAATGGATAGATTTCGGTAACAGAATGGAAACAGACAATAAGGAAAATGAAAAACAATTCTATGGAACATTAAAAGACTTAAGGTCCTGGAAAACACATGAAAGGGATAAAAAAAGAAGAATGGACTAATAACTGACAAAAAAATTATGGAAAGCTGAAATCACTTCCAAGGATTACTATCGAAAGAACACAACAACGAAGAACCAGAACCAAATAATCATATAGCAGAAGAAGAAAATCAGGAAAAGCATGTTGGCCTTAAAGCTATACACTGAAAAACTCGAAAAACAGCAAAAGCCCTAGTCACGATAGGATAACATCAAAAATGTTTCAATAAATAACTAAGACAAACACCTGAGCACTGGAAACTATCTCTCATAATGCCAATACATAAAAAATGAGATAAATATGAATGTACTAGCTATAGAGAAATAACACTGACCTGCGTAGCAATAAAAAAATAGATAAAAGGGTAAAAGCACCAGTGAAAACTAGTTTTACAAAATCAAAAAGCGGGTTCATAAAAGAAACAAAAATACAAGACCACATATTTACTCTGAAAACGATAGTAGAGAAAAAATATCTGCGACAAGGAAAGAAGATATTTTTAGGATTCCTAGACCTAGAAAAAGTTTTCGCTAAAATCCTCAGACAAATAATGCTAATCGCTGCGAGTGAAAAAGGAGGAACTGAACACAAACTTAGAAGTGTGGAATAAGGGACATACTAAAAGCATATAACATGACCATGACTAAAAGTAGCGGTACTGGCAGAGGAACAACATAAAACCAACATCAAAATAGAAAATGAAATCATGGAACAAGTAACAACCTTCAGATATCTAATATTAATTTTTTTTGCCATTGTCAAAGCGGAGAGTATAGTGGATTTTACAATAATTCATATGTGTGAAATAAAAAATATAGGTAAAGAAACGTGTTACAATATACATTTTCAATAAACATTATTAAAACAATATCTATTATTGAAAGTATATGCATACATATTGGCGAAATTTCGTGTAGGTTGCTATACCTACAGATACCTAAAAATGGAAACATTTCCTTCCCCAGAAGGGATGTTTATCTGTCCTTTGTATTGAGCGCCAGTCGAAATTACAGTCCTTTTGTGCCGCTTGTAGGCATGATCGAGCTCAATATGCAAACCTAAACGCGTCATTTGATTCCATTTACCTCCTACAGCAAAACATCTGTTTTGCCCGATCATTCCCCGGTCAATTGAATTTTATTCGGCTGTCGCGCCGTACGGAGCACACCGGCAAACACCAATATGGGATTACAGCGAGATATCATATCGGAGTTTCGACGATTTTGATGAAACGCTTTCACCGAGCTGAAATTTATATTCCCCGGACGCCTCAATATTCAATTTTCTAGTTTTATCTGCAGCTTTTGTGATGTGTTTACTACGTTTAGCACCACTGTAGCGCCGTTTCCGCTACGATTCCGTCGCACGAGGCGCGTTTCTCTTTTTAAGTAAAAATAAGGACGTGTGTTGTACCTGTGGAGCTTGACGACCCGGAGAGCTTCGCTCCCGATGCGAATGGAAGCGCAGAAAGAGTGGCAGATAATCCGGTGCCACTTGTTGTCAGGACAATGTCAATACAGCCGCAGCAATCGATAATGAGTTAAGGATTAGCTGCGGTTGGAATGGCCAATCATCGCCCGGCTCCGGCTACAACAATATTTTGCGAATTTCGAAATGACGCCCTTTGTGCTTGCGTAAACAGGAGGGGCGAATGGGGTTATATAAACACGGGAATGTCCGACATGTTCGGACATTTTTTGCAGACCGGCTTTGTTAAAGTTGATCAACGTGAAATTCGGAACAACCTTAACTAAACAAGAACCCCGGGTCGATAACTACTATGGACAAAATTATACTATTTATGAACAACAAGAGACTCCTCGGGCAATATCTCTGTCTATTATTCATAACTTTCAGCATTTGAAAAAAAAAATGTAACCATGTTCTCGAATGTTTTGAAGTATAAGTCCTACAAATCCCGTTTCTTATGAAAATTATGAAATTAGATTTTGCGATGTTTGTTTTGTGATAACCTCTATAAAGTAAAAGCTAGCGGCATAAATAATACCCCCGCAGCCCCTGCACCGTGGGGGCGCAAATTCCAAAGGTATTCTTAGGAACCTAATTCTATTATTATTTGTTTGAGCCAAGTTTTGATTAGCGTTTTATCATCTAAATTATAATCCTAATATACATACAAAAGTTGACAACAATCGGTCCAACAGTTTCGGAGATTATCTGTCTAATAAAAATCCAGACAGACGGCAGACAGACAGACAGACAGACAGACAAACAGAAACCGGATACCTACTTCTATACTAACTCTAGGGGTTACAGTACTTCCTTAGTGTACGCTAGGAAAGCAAAAATTAATATAAAGTAATTTTCTGACATTTTTTAGCTACAAAGACATCATGAAAAACGTCCGGCCCAGTTAGCTGTGCAGCTTTGCATTTATATTCATTATTTCGCCAACACAGTTATGAGTAGGTCATTCAGTTACTGTGTATGTGATATTCTACAAGAACTAAATTAAATTTGACTAAATTTTACTGGATTAGGAGACAAATAATAATTTGCACGAATCTGAATTTCTGACACTTTAAATTGAAACTCAACATTAACTTGACAAAACTGAAGTGCGAAATGGATATTCGGTGTCGTTGGAATGGCTGACTCTACTTGAATTAATTACTTTAACAGGCACAATGTTTAAAGCTCGACGGAAATGAGCCACTGAAACAAGCAACAGAGGCCTTGTCTGTTGTCACGAACTACTTTTATCCATAATGTAGGTATAAAGAGGTTAAGTTTAAAATAAACTCTATTGACAGATTTTTATTTTTTTTTTTTGTAAATACGCAACATGTGGCAGTGAAAGGTGAATTATAATATCAAAGTAGATTCAATAATTATTTCATTATAATATAATGTTGTTAATTTAAATTAATTTTCTATCTATAATATGTTGTTAATTTAAATTAATTTTCTATCTATAATAGGATGAAAGTATAGACTGGTGTACTAGAAATTATGAATAATTTTGAAACCAGTTAATTGAAATGCTATTGAATTTGAAATAATAATTCATTTTCATTTTCAGAATTTCTGCCGCAGATTGAATATAAAATATTAGTTTCATTTCGTTTGCAAATGAAAGGTTTTTAAAGTATTTTTATCACAGTGTATTGTTTTCCACAAGATTTTAATAAATTTAAAAAATTCACTCATGTTTCAGTTGGACAGTTACACTAAGCGTATTTTTTCTCTAAAATTTTTGATCAGGACGGCGATTTATGATTCATATGTTCATAAATAATTGTGAATAAAATAATTAAACTGGTGTTTTCTAAGAAGTTTTAACCAGTATTTGTGTTAGTTACCTCTTTTATTTCTTTATTTAGAAAAATCGCCTATTTTTCCTGAAATATTCAAAATTTTGGTTTGAAAATTTTTAACTAACAGCTTAGATTCAATTAAGGACATGCGCTCTGTTTCTAGTTTTATATTCGTTGTCGACACAAATTAATAGTTTGCTTTAATAAATGCTAATTCGTTCAGCAAAAAATATTTTTTGAAATTTGATGTCATTGTGATGGTGCTGGAGTTCTCATTTCAAAATTCTAAAATCAAATTTTGTATTTGTTCCAAATGTTCGGCGTAAAAAATTGTGTTGTTTAACCAAGTACCGCATCGGACAATAGCAGGTTCAGAGAAATATATGCAATAAAAAAATGGGAAATAGCTCACAATAAGATTATTTCACTGTGTAAAATTCACGTTCAAGTGTTTCTTGAACTACTTCTTTCAATGAATGGGACAGTACGACTCGGATTAAGAACCAAAAAAGTGACTGATAAGAAACGTGCAAAAACACGAAGACGACCGGTCATGTATCAGTTCTTGCATCGAACGATCGAGAGTTGGTTTATGGTGAATTTTTCCTTACATTTTGCTCTTTTTTCTTAATACGTGTAGTCATCTTTTCACAACAAGAAAGTTAAAACATGTTTAAAATGGTAAATTTGTATAAGGAAATATCGATTTTGCAATTACGCTCCGCCCATCGGTCTGACAACGAATGAAAAATTCAAGATTGAGATCCACACGGATGGGTGGGGCTTCTCTTTTGGATTTCTTTTTTAATTAATACATTTAGTTTTCTTTGTATAACACGATTACTTAAGAACATATTTCTTATGGTAATTTCTCGTAGAAAAATAAGAATTTTACAATTAAACTCTACCCCTCGGCTTACGAGGAATAAAAAAAACATCCAAAATGAGATAGTGCGGGTGGGCGGGGCTTATATTTTGCCCTTTTTTTTATTAATGCACATACCCATTTTTCACTACAAGAAACTTAGAACGTGGTTAAAATGGTACATTTTTGCAAGGAAATATGGATTTTGCAATTATGGGGCGAAGCCTAATTGCAAAATCGATATTTCCTTCTACAAATTTTCCATGTTCTAAGTTTCAGGTTGTGAAAAGAAGTCTACACATACTAAAACAAAAAGGCAAAATATAAGCCCGCCCACCCGCCCTATCTCAATTGTGATGATTTTTCTTATTCGCCGTGAACCAAGGGGGTGGATCTTAACTGCAAAATACTTATTTCTTTACAGGAAATTAAAAACATGTTTTTGACTATCGTGTTGTTCAAAGAATACTATGTATATTAAAAAAAGAAGGCAACATATAACCCCGCCCACCCACCCCATCTCAATTGTGATGATTTTTTTTATTCTTAGAAACACGTTTACAATGGTAAATTTTTGTAAGGAAATATAGATTTTGCAATTAAGCTCGGGCCCTAGCTCTGCCAACGAATGGAAACGTCATTACTATTTAGATCAGGGCAGGGCGGGGCTTATATTTTGCCGTTTTTCTTACTATACGTAGTCGTTTTTCCAGAACATGAAACTTAAAACATGTTCAAAATGGTAAATTCTTATAGACAAATATGGATCTTGCAATTAAGCTCCGCTCCTCGATCTGACAACGAATCAAAAATTCATCATAATTGAGAATTGAGATCGGGGCGGGTATGGGTGGGGTCTAATCTTTGGCTTTATTTTTTTCTTATTATACATAATATTCTTTGAACACGATTCTCAAAAATATGTTTTTAATTTCTCGTAGAGAAATAAGGATTTTGCAGTTAAGCTCCGCCTTCCTGGGTCACGACGAATAAAAAAAAATCATCACAGTTGAGACAGGACGGGTGGGCGGGGCTACATTTTGCCTTTTTTTCTTAATATGTGTAGACTTATTTCGACAACAAGAAACTTAGTCAAGTGCCGGAAATCATCAAATGAGCCATATATACCCTGATCAGTTGTTTCTTCAGCGTACAAGAAAAAATTGTTATTTCTTAACTACTGGACCGATACCCTTCGAATTCTAATCAGTTCTTATTTTAACAACACTTAGCCTATATATAAAATTTCATTACAAAATTATTTATCATTCCTTCATGGTCTTCTTTTACTTTTGTCACTCAGTATATATGTATTTGCACCCTCAGAGATAACTTTACAATTTAAAGAATTTAAAAAAAAAAACACTATCTTGTCATTATATTCATTTAAGCTTAAGTACACAAAAATTCTAATTTATTTGCGATAAATTACTCGTATTCCTGATTACCGAAATCAAATTATAATGACCACTAAAGTACTGACAGGTGTAGAAACGTTTAATACATTTTTTTAGTTAAATTTTGAATAAATGATGCACACACAGTTTTATCACAAAACAATCAACCAACGGTCTAATTTTGAAAAAGTCTGTTTATTGTACGGAAAATAAGGCTAGCCTCAATTTTATCTCCAGTTTTTCCATTTGCAAATGCTCGGATCAACATTATTTCTGCCAGGACACGTATGTCAATTCCGACACGTGCAGTGTAATACTAATAATGGAGAACACTGGTATGTATCGTACACTGCAAATATAAGGCGTTTTTTGTCGTAAATTATTAAGTATTACAATGATAGAAAACTCTTAGGTGGTTGTTTAATTTTCAGTCGATACAAAAATGTAAACAAAACAAAAAAAGAAGTAATTGTTAGTTTCCAGTAGCTTTTATTCACGTGTGGAATTTATTGATTGTTTATCCTAGAATACGCCCAAATTAATAGCATTGTTTGAACATATTTTAATAACAACTGTGTTTTATGTTTGTTTTCAATTAATTACCAAAATTTTATTTTGATGATTATTGGAATGTGACGCACCTCATCTGTTGCACGACAAATACAGCAAACTATGCAATTATTTTTATCATTACACTATTTCCTGTAAAATAGATTCACATACAAATATGTTAAAGAGGTGAATCACATATACACAAAATTTACCCTTACAGACAAAATTAGATTGTTTTTAACCTGTCAACTATTATTTTTTTATCAATTTTGTCTTTTACTACTTGAATTTAAAGAACCTCGTCGGTAAATAAAGATTAGCCTCTCCAGATTTCCTTTCTCGTGACAAATAAATGGAAAAATCTGACGACAAGGATTCAAAATAAAGCCAGAAAGTGTCAGACTGCAACCAAAATGAAACATTTGCTTACTCCAATAGACATTTTTGTGCACACTCTTTCCTCCACGCTTTGTCATTCCCTCCACCACAAACGTTAAACTAATAGTTCATATTCCGTCCACGCTTTCTCGGGACAATATCCAAAGAGCCAGCGGCCATCCCCTTTAGCAAACACCAAATCCGGCTTCTCGATCTGCATCAACGACTGGACTTGATTAAAGCGTCTTGGTGTTTGGCTAACGCACCGCAAACTAATACCGTTTGACCACATCTCGTAGCCCAACATTAAGCAGATTGGCGTCCATTTATCGACGAATCGATTGATCCCATCAAACCTCTTACCAGACATGAACATTTCATAGTTAATCATCGGCAAATCGCACTAAACCTAAACGACATGCAGACCATCACCCACGTGACCACTTACCCGAATTGCAGCAGGTGTAACAAGAAAGCTTTCAGATTAATTGGTCGGGATGATGTTTGGACGAATTTTCAATTAGTCTGAATGCCGCCGCGGCCTTTTCGCTGTGGATCTTGGCGTCTGCAAAGTTAGCAGTCGTAGATCAAAATTTTAAAGTTGGTTAAAGTTGGTAAAGCAATTTCATGAGTATTAAATAATGTGTGTAGGTGGCGTCGAATTTCTCATAAAAAAAAACCATTTAAAAAAATCATCAAGTTGCCATTGACTTTTCTTTTTTCTTTTTTTTTTTTCAACTATGAAGTTCAAATTTATGATCGATGACAGATGTCAATAAAAACTTTCATGGCTCCCTAGACACATCCTAAACGGTTTATACATCTATCAAACCCAAATTCCATGCGATTTTTATTGCCAATTTCAATTAAATCCAGAACTTTAAATATCCAGTAGTTACAGACAACTTCCAGATTATAATACGTTCGTATCAAATCCAGATGCGCGGTATTTCGGTCCTTGCCTGGGGCTGCGGAAAGGTCAGCCGGAATCTGATGCGCCGAGGGCCAGACGGACCTCTTCTGGATCAAATTGCCAGACAGTTTCGACTTGCGAATTACCTTTATGAAATTTGGTATCGTTCGGATCTGGCCCAACGACGTTACGAACTTTCACGCAACGAGGCATGGAAAGGAATCCGACCAGATATCGGGATTTGATCGCCATAAAGGGCCCATTCCTGACTGTTTTGTCTTTTCGGATTTCGAAGGGTGCACAGACGTAGGAAAAACTCGCTTCGGCGCTAAACTTTTTGTGCGGATTTGCATTAGCTACGCAGACGGAGTTTAAGAGTTTATAGGAATTTGATAGTGGGATTATTTTTCTTATTTTGCGAGCGCTTGAAAGCGAGTAAAGGGTTTTTACATGGCGAAGGAAATTAAAAGTAATTAAGTTGTCTTTTGTACAAGTTGGAGTAGTTTGAGTTTGCGAAACCGCATTTGTGATCCTTAAGAGACTTATTTCGTTGCTGAGTTTATTAACAGTTGTTTATAATTTTTCGGTTAAAAATAATTTGCTAATTTTTTAGGATGAAACTGTTTTTGACTGATTTTCTTTGAATTTTTTCACGCACTCGTTGCCTTTGTTGTTCCTTTTTAAATTTCTACCAAGATCTTTGTTGTATCATCCAAATTAAGAAATATATACGGCTACATAAAGAATAAGTGAAAACTCAAGGAACAGAAAGACTTGTCGGATAATAAGGTTGCTAGCTTTTGTTAAACTTTCGACTGAAAAGATAATTAGAAATGTGTTCCTTTTTTAAAAGTAACGTATTATACAAAGCGGAAAATTACGTTTCATTTAAAAGCTGTTATAAAAACTCGAACAAAAAACCCATCACTGAATTTCAAACATTTTTGCACATAATACGGTATCGTATGATGTTTTTCAAATTTGAATAAGTTAATTTGGGAGATAATGGTTTAAGATTCTTTCAACCACATTTCAGGCGTGCTTTCCATAATTGTGTAGAATTGATTCTTAGAGTTGTGTCCATTATTTTGATTTCTTGTATTATTAATAGTAATATTCTTTATTTTATGAAAACGTACAAAACCTTAATAAATAAACACATTAGAACAGGATATTGGTAATAAAATCAGCTTAAGCCGTGCCTACATTTTTGATTGCGATGTGGCTGTATAGTCGATTAATTTATTATTTAAATATTAACCATACTTTAATCTAGTTACTATTTATTAGAAACTGTGTCAATAGGTTTGTCCATATTAACATTTTAATGAATATTAAATGCTATGATAAAATTATTTCTTGAGACTGGTAGCTTTAAGAGGAAATCCGGAAGTCGCACATTAACAAAACAATCTACCGAGACTGTTGAAAATGTTGGACAGATTATGGATAACTTATACATATTTAACAAGGCTGTCGCAGCAAGTTGACTTATCATACTCAACTTGCCTAAAAACTGACCTGACCTGACCTGACCTGACTTGACCTAACCTACTGTTGTTTCTCTACAGAATACAGGTGTTTCAAGAACTTAAACAACCTGATTATAAAAAAAGATTCATTGCAATTGTTTAATCAAACAATGAACTACGGTTTTCTCGAAATAACATTTTATAGTGACAAAAACTGGTTACTTTGAAAAAACACCAATATATCTACAAAAAATTGGAATTTGGTGTGCCATTTCTCAAAGACCGCTTTCTGGGCCCATTTTCTTCGAGGAGTTAGTTACAGCTGAGAAATATCAGAAAATTCTGCAGGAATTTATTGACAAGCTTAATACTCAAGAATTGCAGAGTATTAAATATTTGAAGTTTTACCGAGCACTTTTGAAAATTAGCTAAGAATTTTTTTTGTTAGTGTCGACTTGCAGAAGTTATTTTCAACCACATTTCTTCAAAAATTCCAACCATTTTTCCAAAATCGCCAAAATAAAATGCCAGTTTTGGGAATTTTAAAAATTTTATTTTGAAACTCAATTATTTCGAATATCTTTCTTTGGAGTTATCAACAGGCCACATTTTTCAAAACAGCTTGTGGAGATCTATATCACTGTTTTTTTGTTGATTTTTAGGGAACTTCCAGAATCTAAATTTTCGAAACCTATTTTTTTTGTAAGTTTTTTACTTTTTCGAGCACCTTTGAACATTACTCAAAGAGATTTTTTTGCTAATTTCAACCTGCTTGATTTAGTTTTAGCTTCATTTTTCCGAATATTGCAACCATTTTTCCAAAATCGCCAAAATAAAATGGCATTTTTGATATATTTCAAAACTTTGATTTTGAAGGTCAACATTTCGAAAATCTTGCTCTGGAGCTGTCAACAGGCATTAATTTCTTAATCAGCTCATCTAGATCTATTTCAGAGATTTCTTTGTCGATATTTAGGCAACTGTCAAACTTTCAAACTTTCAAAACCCACTTTTTTGAAATTTTTGACATTTTCGAGCACTTTTGAAAATTATCCAAACAGATTTTTCTGTTAATTTCGACTTGCATAAGTTATTTTCGGGTTCATTTCTTCGACTATTGCAACCGTTTTCCAAAATCGCCAAATAAAATATCATTTTTGAAATATTTAGAAATTTTATTTTGAATCCGAATAGTTGGAAAATGTTACTCTGAATCTATCAACATCCTGTAATTTCTCAACTAGTGCCTGGAGATCTATATTACAGATTTTTTATGGATTATGTAGCAACTCCCAAAATCTCAAATTTTCAAAACCCACTTTTTAGAACATTTTGACTTTTTTCGAACACCTTCGAAAATTAGCCAAAGAAAAAATTTTTTGTCAATTTCGACTTCATAACTTACTTCGAATATTGCAATATTGCATTTCATTTTTCTAGAATCGCTAAAATAAAATGCCATTTTTCACATATTTTAAAAATTTGATTTTGGAACTCAACATTTCGAAAATCTTGCGCTGGAGCTGTCAACAGGCATTATTTTTTTAATCAGCTCAGCTAGATCTATTACGGAGATTTCTTTGTCGATATTTAGGCAACTGTCAAAATTTACAACTTTCAAAACCCACTTTTTTGAAATTTGTGACATTTTCGAGCACTTTTGAAAATTATCCAAACAGATTTTTCTGTTAATTTCGACTTGCATAAGTTATTTTCGGGTTCATTTCTTCGACTGTTACAACCATTTTCCAGAAACGCCAAATAAAATGCCATTTTTTAAATACTTTTAAATTCTATTTTGAAACTAAAGAGTTGGAAAATGTTACTGTGGATCGATCAACAGGCTATAGTTTTTCGAATCAATTCCTCGAATCTATATCACAGATTTTTTTATGAACGTTTTAGCAACTACCAAAATCTCAAATTTTCAAAATCTACTTTTTTGAACTTCTTGACTTTTTTTCAAACAACTCTGAAAATTAGCCAAACAATTTTATTTGTTAACTTCTACTTGCATAAGTTATTTTCGGCTTCGTTTCTTCGAATATTACATTTCATTTTTCCAGAATCGCCAAAATAAAATGCTATTTTTGTAATATTTTAAAAATTTAAATTTGAATCTGAACATTTCTAAAAATCTTGCAATGGAGCTGTCAACAGGCATTATTTTTTTAATCAGCTCATCCAGATCTATTTCAGAGATTTCTTTGTCGATATTTAGACAATTATCAAAATTTTCAACTTTAAAAACCCACTTTTTTGATTTTTTTTTATTTTTTCGAGCACTTTTGAAAATTACTCAAAAAGATTTGTTTGATAATTTCGACATGCATAAGTTATTTCCGGATTCATTTCTTCTACTATTGCAGCCATTTTCCACAATACCCACAATAAAGTGCCATTTTTGGGATTTCTAAAAATTTACTTTTGAAACTCAATAATTATTTCTAAAATCTTGCTTTAGAGTTGTCAGTAGGCTATATTATTCAAATCAGCTCGATAAGATCTATAACACTGATTTTTTATGTGGATTTTTAGGTAAAATTTTAAATTTTCAAAATCCTTCGAATATTGAAACTATTTTTCCAAAATCGCCAAAATAAAATACCATTTTTATGATTTTTATGAATGTTACTCTGCACCTATCATCAAGCTAATATTTTTCGGATTAGTTCCTCGAGAACTATACCACATATTTTTTATGGATTTTTTAGCAACTGTCGAAATCTCAAATTTTCGAAACCCACTTTTTTTAACTTTTTGACTGTTTACGAACATCTTTGAAAATTACCTAAAGAAATTTTTTTGTTAATTTCGACTTGCATAAGTTATTTTCGGCCATTTTTGGGATCTAAAAAATTTATTTTGAAACCGAATATTTAGAAAATTTTGCTCTGGAACGTTTACAATTTTTCGAATCAGTTCGTCGAGATCTATATCACAAATTTTTTGTGGATTTTTAGACAAGTGTCAAAATGTCAAATTTTTAAAATCTGCTTTTTTAAAATTTTTATTTTTTTGGGACCTTCGATAATTACTAAAAAACAGCGGCGAAGCCGCGAGTTATATAAAGGATGAGTGCCACAATGGCCTTATGAACGAGTTATTTATACAATTTTTTCTACCGCGCACGTTTTTTCGCAAAATTTAATTGAAATTTGCGTTTTTTTAAATCTGGGAAATTGTGTCGTGGTTGATGATGGGTTGGTCTGACACTAACCACGAAATAATTGAGGTTCGAATTTTCACAACAACTGTAATTCGAAATTGGTTAAAATGTCTTGTGAAGAAGTTACTGAAGTCCTTACGCCTCCCGAAATACGGGAAATTTTAATTTGACATTTGGCACTGACATTCACCTGACATTTCTCGTCATGGTTACCAATCTTACCGATCTAAATTACACTAGTCTATTTCAGAACCCTTTTCCGCTATTAACGAACCGTTTTGACGTCATTTGGGTGCTTTAGTAGCTCTATTAGAAAATCAAAAAATGTGGGCGGTAGAAAAATTTTATTTTAAAACCAAATATTTCGAAAGTTTTGCTCTGGAGCTGCACCAAGCTGCTTTTCAAATCAGCTCGTCGAGATCTGTATTGCAGATTTTTTTCTACATTTTTCGGCAACTTTAGCAAAAATTCAGATTTTCAAAAGTTTTTTGGACACCCTTCGAAAATTACCGAAAGAGATTTTTTTGTTGGTTTCGACTTAAAAGAAATTATTTTGAGCGTCATTTTTTCGAATGGTTCAATCATATTTCCAGAATCGCCAAAATGAAATGTCGCCATTTTTGGGATATTTTAGTAATGTAATTTTGAAACCGAATATTTCGAAAATCTTACTTTGGATCTATCAACTTATCGTACACACTTAAAAACGCTCTATATAGACAATATTATTATCTATTTATTCTTTCTGAGATAAGTTTATGACCGTTCAATTAGCTAGCACAGGGCCCATATTTACCCACTTTGATGACCTGATTTGACACCTTTAGATTATGTCGTGTTTCTGACTTTGAAAAAAATTAGTTTTAAACAATTAATGGATACAGTTAAAGACCTAAAAATGAGAATCGTATAAGTGTGAAAAAGTTGAGAAAACGAAGTTTCAAGCCTTCAGCACTTCCAGCAGTTGTTGTAAATTTAATTATTTTAATTATATGTTTCTTATCATAAATAAAGCATTTTAGATACATCGACAGTTTAATTCTTGTTGACATAACATAACCTAACTTTCTGAGTTCAGCCATAGACAACCCATACCAGGTTATGTAGTGAAATTGCGAATTTATCCCAACAATGCACATGTTTAAGCACAAAATTGTAAAAAAAAAATAAGCACTCTGTCAATAAATTCTTGGGTAACTAAATCGCACATTACTTAGTAATTATTATTAGAGATATAATAGTGAAACAACGATTAATACACTCTTGAATTTTAGCAAACATCCTACCGGCGATTTTAATCAAATCAATTACTTCCACTGCATGTTCAGTGGCTTGCTAATTTGCATTACATTCCATTTCGCATCAGGAGCACTTCAATCTCAATGAAACTCGAGGATATATTGCAGCTCGTTTCATACATTACTAATAATTTAATCAGAGCGCGTCAAAAGGCAATTTAAATAATATCCGTTGCATAGAATATAATGAAGAGTTATTATTCATCGCGAGAACCATCAACTTACATATTTAAGAGCACACATCACGCTCTAGCTCTATTACAGCTCATCCTCTTCGACGGCGACGTTTCAATATAGCGAAACCCATCCTGACGCCCCGTCCTGCGGACCCCCACCGCTCAGGTAGCGCACCTCATCGTATCGTTTGTTTGTCCCGAGATTAAGTTTTTAAGGGTTGAATTTCGAACGGGTCGCGTTATTAAATTTGCATACGCACAACCCTTTAGCGTATCTTCCTGGTGCCGGCCCTGATCCCCACGGACCTCGGCGTCTAATGAAGATATACCGCACCATGGGATCATACATAATGCCGTAAACCCCTGTCACGTGCAGGGGGCGTCATCAACACATCTTCGCTCGCGTTGTTAAATTAAAAGTTTTCTTAAGCCTAGCTCACCGTGTTGATCGCGCGATAATTAACTGGTTGCGATTTTACAGAAAACATCATGAGGTACAACGCGCCCCGAGGGGAATCGCGGGACCCAGATGTTAATCTAGAGGATATCAGCTACGATGGGATCCTGGAAGGGGGGCAAATGAAGGGCGGACTGGGGCAGCTGGTGGACGGGCTGTATGGGGATGACGACTATCAGAAGAAGCTACAAGGGGAGAACTCAGGTAATGTAAACACTATGTTGTATTAAGCATATTTTGTTTGTCGGGTTCTTTTACACAGATTTAACGCTCGGTTGAATATCTCATTTAGGTTTGTTTCTTATCTAATTCCACATTCAGATTCAATTATAGCCAACAAAGGTTGCAGCGTTTTCTCGTCGAGATTTCAACTTTTTTTTCACTAAACAGCCAGTTTTAAGGCGCATTTGTTTTTCTGTATGACAAACCTAAGGTTAACGTTGAATGCTAAAGAGATTTTACCTCAATTTATTTCTTCGCACTACTAGAACAAAGACAGTGTGAATGGTATGGGTACCATGACCCATGGTAGTACTGTGTCAAAAAATTCAAACGTAAAAAAGTTCTAACATAGGAACGAGAACTCAATTTCTTGAATGAATTTTAGAAGACCAAGAAGAAGAATGTAGAATCGAGTGTCCAAAGAAACAAAATTTGATCTTGAGCTTACCCGCTACATGACAGTAACGACTTCAAGAAGTAATTTGGCGAAAAATCACTTCTAACCCTTCCAAATTAAGTACAGACAAAGATATTTGGTTTTAAGAACCTCCACAATACTGATGTAGAATTGGTGAATGAGGATGACAGCGACAAAGTCAAAAAGCTCTTAGAACTCGATCCATGCAACAGTGGCGGCTCGTGACCTTTTGAGTTGTTGGGGGACACAATCTAATCGATGAATTAAATATGAAGATATAAAACAGGCCATTATTACCAATTAATAGACGGAATTATGTGACGGAAATAAATTACAAAACACATTCAATAGAATTAAAAAAGTATTTGCCCACATACCTGTGGTTTTAACTCATTATTCATTAGTCATTACTGAAGAAACACACAAGACATAACAGTTTATTATTTGTGTTACAACCGCACATCCCCTTTTTCAATTGTCCAATTTCTCGATTTTTCAGTTTTTCGATTTTTCAATATTTATCGATTTTTTATTTTCTCGATTTTTGGTCAACTTTTCATTTCTCACTATCTCTTAATTGAAAATTGTGAAATTTTAAAATCGAAAACATGAAATTTTATAAAATCGAAATACTGAAAATTAAAGAAATCTTAAAATCGGATAACTGAAAAATCCAAAAATTGCAAAACTGGAAAATTTAAAAATTGGAAAATCGGGGACTTCAAAAACTGAATAAACGAAAAATTGAAAATTTTGAAAGTTGAGTTAATAGAAAAATTGAAAAATAAAGAAAATGAAAAAACGAAAAATTGTGATATCAAAAAATTGTAAAACCAAGAAAAAGAACAAATGAAAAATTGTAATATCAAGGAACTGGTCGAAGGTAAATAAATCTAGATTTTTTGGAGTTCTTCATTTTCATGCATACAATTTATTTTTTTTTTTTTTTGGGTCACCTGTATTAAATCATTCTGAAGTCAATAGAAACGTTCGAAGGCGTTTTTTTCTTACACTGTGACCAGTATTACCTATATTTTCTTAATTTATAGGTTACAATAAAATAAATAAAACTACGCCAAAACAAAGTTTATAATTTTTTAAACAAGCTAGATTTTTGGCCTGTAATTCAGGAATGAGAGAAGTTCTGCCTCTCTAAATATCTTCGACTAAATTTTTTTTAGTTCTAAATCCATACAACTTCATAATGTAAGCAATTATCGTGATAATTTTTCCTAACTTTTTCTAGGAAAAAACTCCGGAAAGCCAAAAGTACTAATTTGTACCAAGACATTGATAAAATTTTGGACAACTATTTACAAAAAAAGAATTAAAAAGACAGAAACGACTACGTAATGGGCCACAAAAATTTGTAAAAAATTCGTAGAACTTATTATTATGAAACTGAATAATTTATTAATGTTTTTACAGGGTTGGAAAAAATCGGATAAAAAAAAAACTTTTTTTTTTAAATCAGGATCATTTATACCCATTGTTAAAATAAAGAAAACAGTCTAGAATAGTAGATAGAATTTCCTTCGCCCCCAAAATGTAGTCCAATAAATATAGCTTAATATTAAAATTTCATTTCGGAATTTTATTGTTTTCATAACTCCTATACATTAAATAAATCGAGGCGGATTCATAAAACACAAATACAGAGTTGCTATTTTATCAAAGTTGAATAGCATTTACTATGCAAAATTTTTAGCTGTCGTCAAAATGTTGGTGGAGAGACTTAGACACATTTTGGTTATCTGGTTATCTTTTTACCATTTTCACATTATTCCTAAAGTACAAATAAAACTTGATAACAATCAGTCCAATAGTTTCGAAGATTTTCTGTCTAATAAAATCGACACAAACGAAATAATAAAAAAAACAAAAATGATTTAAATCAGGACCAAGCTTGTCAGATCATTTTCGAAAACTACGGGATCTAGTGTTGCCATTTTTTTATATATTTAAGGAATATATATAAATTATAGATGGTAATTCGCTAACCAAAATTTGTCTAATCATCCCGATTAAAATGCAATGACGTAACCTCAAAATTTTGTTATTTAAATTTTATAAAAGAATATGAACAATATTATATATTCCGTTGCTTTTTTTTGCTTTCCGTTCATCCCGATTTCAAATTCTAGCTGGTTTTCTACAATTAAAATCTCCCCGGAAAGTCTAAGGTCGTTTAAATGTGAAATGCAGAATCTAGTTGTCATTCTGTTATTTTGACTGCAATCTTCGTCACTTAACTAGTAAGTGAAAACGCTCAGCAATAAGTTTCATTAGAAATTGACTTCTTACAAAATAAATTAACAAACCCTTTACGATAATTAGTTTCTAATCATCCATTTTTTTATTGTTTATTTGTGGTTTATAATGGGTTAAAATAAATAGCATTTTTTTTGCCTTTTTGCGTTTTTCTTTTTGTTAATAATTGTTTTTTTATCATTATTATTATTATTTAATTGACCTTAACTAACAAACAATTTAGTGAAGCCAAATAAAACAGGGCAAAAAAATTAAATATAATGTAAAATTTCGCTTTGCTACGAAAAGAGAATACGAAAAAATAGATCTCACGTTTGTGTTTGTCTGTCGTCTACCGTCTGTCTGTGTCGATTTTTATAGCCTAATTTTCCAGAACTACTGTACGAACTCTGCATATACTGGTATCAGAACTTGCCGTACATTTTCGAGTTTTTTGCAAAAATTTGGATGCTTTATGGAAAATCTGAAGACGGATTTATAAACAAGAAGTAGAGGAGTACATTTTATAAAATTTAAAGCCTACTTACTACGAAAAATTTTGGGGGGATGTCACACGTTGGTGGTCGGAATGATTAAAAGAATTTTGGTTTGTGTTTTACCATCTAAACGATATTCCTGATATACATACAAAATTTGACAACAATCGGTCCAGTAGTTCATCTGACAGACAGACAAACGGAAACGGGAAACCCGTTTTTTTGACACATCGAGAAAATGTGAAACTAGCCAGTCGTCAATTACAATACTTCCTTAACTACGTTTGGGAAGTAAAAATAGAGAATTCATATGTGCAAAATTTCGAAAGAATTGGCTTTGTGGTTCCTAAAATAAATTTCAAATTTTGTAGTGGAATTTTGAATTTTTTCCCAGAAACTTACGTGCACAATGTAAAAACTAAGGCAGGGTGTGAAATATACAGGTACATACATATTGTTTAGCCAAATTTTCAGCTGACGTCATCAAATTTTTACTGAGGCTGAACAGACAAATTTTAATTAGGATTTAGCGATCTACACTGTATTTTTAAACCAGATTAAAATTTCACAACAATCAAGCTAGTACATTCGAGGATTATGTATCTAATAAAATCTTAGACACTCAGTCGACGCCTAGCTCACGCTCGGGAAGTAAAAGGCTAAATTACTAAACTAAGGTCTTTTTTGTAGCATCTATCTTTCCAGAACAATTAGTGTCTGACAATCAGAATTAGTGGCGTCACAGTCATGAAAACGAGCTCGGTTTTATCGAAACTGAAGAAGAACAAAACGACGACATGGAGTGTAACAATTATCTAATCAGTTTAGTTCGTACACATTTTTCTGCCAACTTTTCCCAATACATTTGCCGAAGGACCAAATTACAAGTCACACAGCTAATCTCCCCGTAAACCCTTCACTACATACACGGTTTACAACACCTAAATATAACCACTATTCAACTAAACATTGCACATTACAAACCCAAAGGACCATAAAGAAGAACCTTTTCAGCCGATCTGAAGTTTGAGGTCGAGGCATAGTCGAGCTCTGTAAGGCAGATGAGGCCGAAAAATTCATATCGTCATACCGAAAAATAAAAAAAGAAACAAGTGATGAGTCCAAGAAAATAATTTTAATCTTCAGTACGAAAAAGTGACACTTCCTAGACGTGATCGGGGGCGTAAAGCGATTAGATTTCTCCTAAAAAAGCTTTTAATTAGACCACACTACAATTTATGCGGAAACTATAACGTTTACCTCAAAAATGGAGTACAACAAAACTTGTCCGGTGATCTCGTGCACAAATTTTTTATTTTAATTGTACTAATCCTCATTCAAATACTTAATTTGTTGAATGATTATAAAGCGGAATCTCCAGCAGAGAATACTTCTTCAACAACGAAATTAAGCTAAACAAGGAATGAAGAGGGATGCTGGCTACATTCCAGTAGTAGAAGAACTGACTTTTCAATCAAAAAACAACGACTGAGTAATTTGATTCCAAATAAAAACAGCGAAATGGCCACAAAATTTGATGTGGCACAATAAACGAAAAAAATGTAGCGCTGGAAAGGATATTTGGATCCAGTTTCAGAAAAAATGAAAAATAGTAATCTTCGGTACCTATCTTTAGTCAAGCAGGCTAAAATTAAAACATAATTTCTAAAGGAACGAACGAACAAACCTTTTTCAGCAAGAGACAAAAATGACCTTTGACACTGTAATACCAAAATGAGGAATTTTAGCCACACAGAGAAAATGACATGATCACATGAGTAAACGCTATCCATTTAACAACTAGAAGAACAACCCGGTAGTTCAGTGATAGTTCAATGATAACCAATAAGGGAGAAGTGACCTTGGATCCTAAATCCATAGAGTAAACGGGGCCCAAATTCGCCCGGATTGCCAACCTCAGCTTTATCTAAATTAAAAGTTGTTACTAAGTCTGGTATTGGTATTGTCATCTGGAGGTTATGTTATACCTACATATTACTTATATGATTTTATTGAATTAAGATAAACAAAGAAAGATGGCCGTAAAAAGTGATTATTTTATCAAATGGAATATCTCCTTGCGCGCTGTATGCACTAGAATATGTTAGGAAAATCGTAAGGTACTTGGCGATAGACCAGCAGGATTCGTTAAAACTTGAGTTGAACACTGTCAAAACTCTTGAAAATTAAAATTACTCGAGATGTCTCTCCTCGTGCTTATTGCTCGTTTGTTGAAAAGCAACATTGAACGGCCAGACAGCTTAACGAAAAGCTGTAGACTGCAGTTTGGACCTCCTTTGATCTCGTACAGTACATTTCAATGGTTGTCTCGCATTCAAGAGTATGTCCCTGATATGCTTAATTATTATGTCTCACTTGTACGAATGGTAGTGAAGGGTCAAAGTGGATGAGAATTGCACCGGGTGATTCAAATGAACTTGAATCAAAGATCCCTTTACATACACCAATATGTTATTTTAATTTTTTTTTTGCTGTTGAGTATTACTGGTTGCCTAAAAGGTGAAAATAAAATTAACTTTGCAAACATGTTTAAAATAAACTTTATCTAAATTTACAAAAATTATTCAAAATGACAGATAAAATGCAATTGAATCATCCGATGTATGTTTACGTGTTACTATTGTAAACTGACAGACTTTGTTCAGCGGTTCAAGAGCGTTGCCCCCGAGCTTGAAACTTCAGCAGACGGCAAATTTGGCCTTTGAAAAAGCGTCTGTCCCCCGCTTTGTTTACGTTGCTCACATATCGCAGAACCCAGCCGCGGATGCAGCTCCCGTAATCCTCCCTCGCGCAAGAATCCTCAAATTTGCAGTCCCATAACCTCTCCGTATTTGCGCTTTTCGCCTCGAAACTCGATTTCGTCTCGGCAAAGACAACGTTGACGTTAATGTCTCCGGTTAGGTGGAGTATTTGGCCCGAGATTAGGGCATGAACTCTTCTGAAACGTGCTGCTACATACCGGTGGCGTATTTGCGCACAGATGGCACGATAAAGCGCGCCCCGACAACCTTATCTTCGCCAACAGACCGACAGAACACGCTCTATCTGTTCCCATTGTCGAATACATGAATTTTAAATATCGCGAATTTGTACAGGTGGCGCGTTTTAAAGGGGTTTTTATGCGAGACTGCCGACCACCCGAAATTATGCCATTATAGAGGCGAAACGTCAATTCCGGTCGGAGGGGGATTAATTTATGGACTGACTTGTTGCGTCTTCATCGTGGAGGAGGTTCTTTAGGTGAATTTATACGCCGAGTGTCCCATTAAAGGTTAATGGATTCGTCAAGGCACGTCACCTGGGTGGCACGGCGGATCTCCGGAGTCGATTCGTGGGGTGGTCAATCAGTTGGTTAAAGAATTGATTTAGCGAGGCGAGCGAAAGTTGAAAGGACAGGGGGCCGGATTTGGGAAAAATCGAACAGATTAGATTGGATGCGTGTTTCGAAAGCGGCAGGAAATTAAACATAACTTTTAATTTGAAACAACTTGTACAGATTTCCGGGGATTTTATTTTCGATCGGGAACGCTGAAAGCTTAATCGAAGCCAGATTTACTTAAGATATTGTTCTTCCAGCCTTTGCGCTCCAGTTTCGACTGTACCTACATCCTTATCCTGTTTCGTGAGTAAAGTTCAAGACGTATGCAACATAAATTTTCTAGTATTGTTACTTTTTTAGACACATCTTGAGAAAAACTTATAAAAATATTGACTTTTAGACCGAAAATAATTCCGATTTCTCCCAGTTCTCGCCTCTTTCAACCGAAACGGTCAGCCATTTCACTCCTAACGTGCACTTAACACCCACCGCACTAGAGCACCAAAACCTGCAAAACAAGCAAAACTCAATTACCTCTAATCAAGTGCAATTAACTTACCCTCGCAACCGGAAGCTCCTATATCAATATAACACAAAACTCGGGCTTAACTCACACCAAAAAGATCACGCCGTCTCGCCGGCTTAATGAATGAAAAACATTAATAGCAAATGGGATTAACTCCAAATTAGAGCGCTTCCAGCATTAGCGGACGTCTGTGCAAGTCCTCAAAGAGTCCCAAGTAATGTAATGAGGGCTTTGCACTTTGCGGGTCCCTGGATGTAATTAAATATTTGCCTGTTGCAACAAGAACAAAGAGCGTCGTTTGTTCCGGAGGAATTGTTACTAAATGATTTAAGCCGTGTTGACGCGGGACCATAATGAAAAACAAACGACCGATGCTGGTGTAACTGTATGACCGTTTCTTTTCAGGAAGCCGCTGGGTGGGCTGGAATAACGACACTCGGGAGGGTGAGCCGCTCGATATCACCTTTGAATTCGATAGCATCAGGGAGTTCAGTGCTGTTCACCTTCATGCCAACAACATGTTCACCCGTGGTGTGCAGGTCAGTATGCTTGGAGTGTCACGTTTTACGACTTTTCTTGGCACTTAAATTTAAAGTTAGAACAGGTTGTGGACTATTGATCGCTGTTGGGGATGTCCTGTGGCCATAGTGGCCAAATGTTGGCGGAGGTCTCTGCAGGGTATGATGGCAAGGGCGGTACACCTGCTGGCGTTGCGTTTTCTTGACTAAATATTGCCGACCGACGCAGGAATTACGACAAGACGTTTGTGGCCTTTTGTCTTTTAAATAATTCGGCTGGTTTCTACTTGGATTAAAGTTTTATAGAGTGCGGACAGATGCAAAGTAAATTGTGGGCTGAACATATGGACATTTTCTTTGGGCAGTTGTAGTTTCTTTTTTGAGAAGCTCTAACGACAAAAACAACTTAAATTAATCACCGTCTAAATTAATCGATAGATCTTAAAATTCCGACCACCTTGGGATAAAGCAAAGATCATTTTGGTGACAAATCTCGAAGAAAAAATTGAAAGTTATAATTGTTTAAAACATTACAACTGAATTTAGCTTAGTCATAATCATGGGTAAAAAATGCGTACACTAATAATAACAAAATGATATTAAAAATTGTTATTAATTTAATAATTTTTCTAACCGTTTGAGTTCAAATCCATTTGGTGGAAAAAGAGATGGTTTTGATCCTGGCTCACCACCTGCAGAAAACCGTGGAACTGAGGTTTTAACAGGTTTTTCTTCCATTCATCTATATAAGCCTTTAACCTCTGACGAAACCCAAGATTCCACTAACTCATTTTTGTAGATTTGTGATACAGTGTAATATTACACAAAGCTAGACAAAAACAAGAGCTTCAAAATTCAAAGTTTCACAAAGATTATCTATCACGAGAGCATTAAAAATATGATCAAAGACAATCGTGGATTTTTGAAAATTGTTCTTTGATAAAATTTTTGTTTGGTCAAATTACCGTCAATTTGAAAATTTGAGTTGAAAATGTTACGATCAAAGATAGAGTTTCAAAAATCCCTGGCCCTATTTGGTAGTGTTTTTTTATATTACTCTCTCAGTATATACAGAGTGTACTAATTCAGGGCGATATTCCCGGGTTGGTTTTAAAAAATATATATCCTGGACTGATTTTTGGAAAAGCGCTTTATTTCTAAGATCCGGAGTGATAAAAATAAATTAATCGATCCACCCTATCCCACAGTTAAAAATTCCGAAAATTATCAAAAAAAAAAATAAAATAGGTCAAAAAATAACCCCCTGAATGTTTGACCTTTTTGGGTCCAGTTTGTCATTTCTCTCCATTTTCTATTCTAGTTTTTCTTGTCAATTTCTTCACTTCGTATTCTCAAAGGTTTTATATAACTAACTGCTTCTCTGTATCTTTTCCTTGGACCCTCTCTTCCTCCTTTCTTCCGGTTGTCTCCAAACAATCTTCTTGACCATTCCTTAACAATTCCGCCAACAATTTAAGGTCATTGATATATTATTACAAAAATTGATAAATATTTTGTCTCCTCCACTCAGACATTTTAAGATGCGTAGCAACGACTAAATCCTGATTAAACTGATTGCTGCTACGTGACGTAAGATGAGTTGATAAACCAACAGATACAGAAAATAAGTCAATGCACACTTTATGTTGAGGTAAACAGAAGTATACACTTTGCTGTGGTATCAATTACTCAATTTTTAATATACTGAATGTTTATAAAAAAAAAATTAATGCAACAGTTTTTAAATATCTATACTTCAGTTTTTTAAATAGAACCCTGTATTTCATTACTGCATCTTACTCTTGTTTTTTTCTCTTTCTCTTCAATACTAGGTGTCTGGAAAATGGCGGATTCACTCTCCGCTACGCTCTTAACAATCAACTGGTGAGTCTGGGGGACTCTTGGGTACCCAAGGTGTATTATTTTGGGAGCCCATGGAGATTTTTTTGTAAATTATTTCAAACAATTTTGGGGGACCTTGGTGTTCTATTTTTGAAAAATTCTGACCTATCTGTTTTTAAGTTAATTTTGGGATCCGATTTATTTTTGAAAAATTTTAAACAATCTTCGAATTCTAGGTATTCCTAATAGGAAAGAATTTGAAAGTGCTTTGGAGCCTCTGGTGTCTTTAATTATTATTTAATTAAATTTCTTACAGGATACGTCATTTACTAGAATCAGTCTTATCTTAGCAAGTACTAGCCCCGCTCACCCACCCTCTCTTTTCTTGGAAGGTATGTCATTTGCCAAAATCAGTCTTATCTTAGCAGGAACTAGCCCCACCCACCCACCCTCTCTTTCCTTGGAGGTATGTCATTTGCCAAAATCAGTCTTATCTTAGCAGGAACTAGCCCCGCCCACCCACCCTCTCTTTTCTTGGAAGGTATGTCATTTGCCAAAATCAGTCTTTTCTTAGCAGGAACTAGCCCCACCCACCCACCTTCTCTTATTCTTAGAGGGTATGTCATTTGCCAAAATCAGCCTTACCTTAGAAGGTATTAGCCCCGCCCACCCACCCTCTCTTTTCTTGGAAGGTATGTCATTTGCCAAAATCAACAGGTACAAGCCCCACCCACCCCCCCTCTATTTTGTTAACGGGTATGTCATTTGCCAAAATGGGTCTCATTTTAGCAGGTACTAACATTGCCCACCCGCCCCCTCTTTTCTTAGAGGGTATGTCATTTGCCAAAATCAGTCTTATCTTAGCAGGAACTAGCCCCGCCCATCCACCCTCTCTTTTCTTGGAAGGTATGTCATTTGCCAAAATCAGTCTTATCTTACCAGGAACTAGTACCACCCACCCACCCTCTCTTTCCTTGGAAGGTATGTCATTTGCCAAAATCAGTCTTATCTTAGCAGGAACTAGCCCCACCCACCCACCCTCTCTTTTCTTAGAGGGTATGTCATTTGCCAAAATCAGCCTTACCTTAGAAGGTTCTAGCCCCGCCCACCCACCCTCTCTTTTCTTGGAAGGTATGTCATTTGCCAAAATCAGCAGGTACAAGCCCCACCCACCTCCCCTTTATTTTCTTAACGGGTATATCATTTGCCAAAATGGGTCTTATTTTAGCAGGTACTAACATTGCCCACCTTCCCCCTCTTTTCTTAGAGGGTATGTCATTTGCCAAAATCAGTCTTATCTTAGCAGGAACTAGCCCCGCCCATCCACCCTCTCTTTTCTTGGAAGGTATGTCATTTGCCAAAATCAGTCTTATCTTACCAGGAACTAGTACCACCCACCCACCCTCTCTTTCCTTGGAAGGTATGTCATTTGCCAAAATCAGTCTTATCTTAGCAGGAACTAGCCCCACCCACCCACCCTCTCTTTTCTTAGAGGGTATGTCATTTGCCAAAATCGGCCTTACCTTAGAAGGTACTAGCCCCGCCCACCCACCCTCTCTTTTCTTGGAAGGTATGCCATTTGCCAAAATCAGCAGGTACTAGCCCCACCCACCCTCCCTCTATTTTCTTAACGGGTATATCATTTGCCAAAATGGGTCTTATTCTAGCAGGTACTA
The DNA here is from genome assembly GCF_036711695.1 of Zophobas morio. Lineage (NCBI taxonomy): Eukaryota > Metazoa > Arthropoda > Insecta > Coleoptera > Tenebrionidae > Zophobas > Zophobas morio. The sequence goes on along the minus strand of NW_026972136.1, from coordinate 11,371,598 downwards.
ACATTGCCCAACCGCCCCCTCTTTTCTTAGAGGGTATGTCATTTTCCAAAATCGGTCTTATTTTTGCAGGTATGCTAGCCCCGCCCACCCATCCCCTCTTTTCTTCGAAGGTATGTCTTATTTTAGCAGGTATACTAGCCACGCCCACCCGCCTCTCTGAAAGAAGTAAAAGATCGCTATAACTATCAAACTTTAAATATAACAAGCAAAATAGAAAACGGGAGACAAGAGACAGAATAAGATGCAAGATCACATTACAGGGTGTTCTATTTGAAGAAACGGAAATATCAATATTTGAAAATTCTAATATTTTAGAATTTTGTTGTAAAGACCCTGTATATTAAGAGTAAAAAGTATAAATAAATTGGAATGACATGGCAACGTGGTTTCGGAATTTCAAAAATTGACTACGCTTTTAAAACCTAGGAAGAGGCCAATGAGAGTAACCTATATGTATAAGTGGTGTGCTATGTATAAAAAATAGTACACTCTGTATAGTTTAAAATAATTTTCATGTATGCCACTCAAAAAAGCGTCCAACTTTAGTCACTGATTGTAATTAAAGAGACATCGAAAAACGCCCACTTAATGCTCACCCTGTATATACATATTTTTGCACTGATTGGCCACTTCTTAGGTTTTATAAGCATACAAGCCAGTTTTCTAGATTTTTTAACAATACAAAGATTCATAAAAGTAAAGGTTTTATTGGCTCACCCTGTATCTGTAACACGATCTCAAAAAACTTAAATAAATTTGGACAGCATATACAGGGTGAATCAGAGCCCTACTGGATAATTTTAATGGCGAATTCTATGCAAACAATAAGTAAATAATTCTAATAAAAAATGATCGATTCTTTAAAATATGGCTATCAAAGAATCTTAAAGCTTCGTCAATAATCAAAATTATTAGACTCCGAATAATCTGAGAATAGCATGTTGTCATTTGAATTATACTACACAATTTTTTTTAAATTAACATTACTATATTAGACTACCTTTTTGTATATATTTCACTGACAATAAATAAGCTTATCGTGCTTTTCTATTTTTTGGAAATTAGCTGCAATAAATGGCAGAAACAAATCCATACTCGTAACGTATATTGACAAAAAACTTTAATGTAATATGTATACCTTGTGAATAAACTACAAATGGAGAATACTGTTTTATTTTTATTCTACTTAATACATCTTACAAACCCTAATTCAATTTTTAGCTAGTTCAGAATGCACATATGTGACATTGTAACAGGTCTCTAACCATTCACAAACACATTTAAATTCTTTAAATAATCAAGCAAGCTTTGGTTGGCCATTGCCTGACGTAGTAGACACGTGATCACACTGTTGACGTCAGCACCGCACCAGATTATCTAAGTAAAACTGAATTATCAAACACTCTTACATAAAACTAAGCAATTTTCATTCGTAATAATAATCATATTCACACAATAATGGTAACTTAATTTTTTAATTACTTTGTAACTTCATATTAACAAAGGGTACAGACAAAAATTGAGTTATAACACGGGTAACAGAAAGTTTTAAATTTCAAACAAAACATCTCAAAATAAACATTACGTTCTGTTAAATTGAATTTGGGTTGATGTGAGATAATTCAGAAAAGCGTGGCAGATTATAAACATACATTTAAAGATTAGTCTGAATTTGCTTTGGACTTTCAGTTAATAACATTAAAAAGTTATCTCGATGTAACCCATTTCTGTACAGCAACGTATTATCTAAAAATAATTTCATATCAAATAATGTATGTACATCCAACATTTCTCGGAGTGTTAGACATCTGAGCGAATTTGTAAAAATGGTTAGTTGAAATTAGAAATCTATAGTATCGTTTTAGAACACATTCTTTTTCCTCTGGTTATGCTACGATTTAAAAATGTTGAGAAAAATGGCTGTAAAAGATATTAGTGTTTTCCACCAGCAAGTATTCGTCGCTAGTACGCTCTGTATAACATAAAACGAAATTTTATTATTTTTTAATTTTACCGCACTCCTATCTACCCTTCCTGCGAGTTCAAGAAACCAAGATCCCTATAAAGATAAAGAAGTCCATTTCTGTAAACCTGTGACAATACGGATTCACTTTTCACCCCCCGTCTTTATCTTACAACAAGAAGTTTTAAATATCCAGTTTTATGATTGCAAAGTTCCACGGCTTCTTTAGAGAAATTTTCCGAATGACTTCCACTTTTGACAGAGGGATTTTAAAGGCTCACTTAACACCTGCCCTGAACCAAACCTCAATCGAATCATTTTGGAAATTTATGTACTCGTCTGAACGATGCCTTTTTGTTCAGTTCGAGCGTGTAATTGGTTTTCCGATTGTAGTTCCTTGTTGACTGCACCAATCACAAAAGCTTTGACTAATTCATAAACCACCCAAAATAAACATGTTATTTCAGGAATCTAATTAGGACAATTAATTAATGAAAATAAGCTATTCAATAGGAAATTATGCGGCAACAATTAATTGAATCGCTGGCTTTATCACATCTGCAAATGAATGGTTATTGATAATTGATAACAATAACATGACAGGCGCCAGAGAGAATTAAGCTTCCAACTCCGTTCGTTCAATAAGCTCCAAATAATGATTCGATCGCCGCAAAAAACCGAATAAAAATAATACATTTCAATAAAACAAAAAAATGAAAAATGATGATTGCGCCGCGTAATGATCCGCAAACGCAAATAAAATTGATGAAAAATGGCTGGTCGTGAAAGGAAACTGAACGATTTTAAAAGTCGAAATGTCGCCATTATTTCGTGTCACAACGTTATCCCAGAATTCTCCGCCGGTTTTTCATAAAGCCCTTCCAGTCATTGATGCTATTCCTTCTGACGCGGAAACAAGCCACCTCCTTTGTTTCAAATCGTCCTTCCTTTCGGCTTTCCCCCTTTTTTCCTCGGGACGGTATTAACATTTCCACCTCAAATCTCATCTAATTTGAATTTAGAAAAGCGCGGTTAATTCGATGCGCGTATGACGCTAAAATATATGCTCAAGAATAGTGAACAGCCTCTATAAAGTCGAAAAATAGAGTCGTAAGCTTAAAGCGCCTTCGGAGAGGAGACACTTAATCGGTCGGGCGGGTGATAAGAGGCTCAAGATGAAAAACGTAACCGGAGGGAGGAAGGTGAGACGGTGACTTTATTGTTTTCTTGTATTGGTGTCGCGCGGTTTCACGACAAAGGGGATTAGTTGCACGAAAGACGCTTTCTGCGGAGTGGCCAGGTTTAAAAGTCGCTTTGTCTAGAAGTAGAGTCGAGTTTGATGATGTGCTTACACTTGCCAAAAGCAATAGGCTACTGACCGACACCGACTGTTTATTTTGACTCCTTTTCTCGAAGAAAAATATGAACAGAGGTAATTTTATATTTTCGTAGAGAAGTTACAGTTTCTACATTTAATATAATACCGCACAAAAATAACGTTCAGAAAATACATGAAGCAACAAACATCGTTTTTCCTTGTTATTTATTGGAATTGTAAAGGTTTCAAAGCCTCCAGGGTCTGTTTATTTCTTACTATAATAAAAAGAGAAACGATGTAAAGTCCGACAAAAGATATAGTGCGGTTATGCTTAATTTATACTCAACTTACAGCGTAAAAGTAACAAATAAAAAATATCTCAATTCAGTACGTGGTCTACATAATGTCTGTGTAACGTTCTATTAGATACTTGTATTTAAGTATTTGAACTTTGATCAGAAAGCCCTTGGAAAATCTTCAACTCCATTACAGGTTATTCAACATCTGATTAAATTAAGCTTTCACTGCATTTAGTATGATATAAATATAGTAATTTCCGATCACTACGATCACAAAAAACATCTTGTACTGATAGCTTTAAAACTTTTATCCGTAGAATATAGTCACTATTACAAAATTTAAACAATCTCTGTCGATAATTAATTATTACCTTTGTCATAAGTCGATAGCGAGAAACTGCATAAAACTGCGTAGACCAATGTGAGCGAAAATGGTTATATGATGGGGGTTCTAGATCATTCTAATGGGAAATTAACATCAGAAATTGTAAAAATTTCAGAACTTTCTCAGCACATTTTAGGAATGAGTTTCCCGTCGGACTGCTGCTCACTTCAGACACTGTTGGTCCATTAGAACTCGTTAGAGAGTGAGCTTTCTTTTTTTGTGAGAAGAGTGAATCGGGTTCATTGGGCGAATGGTCACTTTCATATTTTCTCTACGTTTTATGACCCCTACAATACGAAAAAAGTAGTTGCCCGTTTCCATCTGTCTGTCTGGTGTGTGTATCCATTTTAATCAGACACATAATCTTCGAAACTGTTGAATCGATTATTGTCATATTTTGTATGTTTATTAGAAATGTCATATAGATGGTTATTTGCTAACCAAAATTTTGCTAATCATCCCCATATACAACTTGATGACGTCATTTCAAAACATTCTATGTTTGTTGATTGAATCCGCTTTGAGTTTTTTCCTTAACCGTCCAAATTTTTGCAAAAACATTATACACGGTGTAGTACCAGTTTACTGGCCTTTTTGTTTTTTTTTGTCCCTTTTTCTCTCACATTGTGTATTATCTATGTTGATGACGTCATAACAAATTTTTTATTGGTCAAATTAAGAACGAGTCATCCCATTTTCTCGATAATGTGAGAATACGCACGTTTTTATATTAGAATAATGATAAAATAAAAATTATGATAGTTGTTAATGATTGTAGTTTAATTAATAATTTTAGTCCTCTGTTTTGAGAAGACAAACTCATTCAAATCACATTAATTTCTACGTGACATTCTTTCGATGTATAAACATAAATAAAAACTTGAGCTTGAGATTGCCTAGTGCTAAAGGACATTTTATCCCATTGTTTAAGTGCTTTAAATATATTTTACATCGTCTATGCGGTGCAAGGGCAGCGGAGGTGTTGTTTATGCCGCTAATGTTTACTTTATCGTAAAATCAAATTTTACATATTTTTTAAAGAGCTGGATTTGTCGGATTGTAAGGGCGAGGTAAGTTGTGTCGAAATAGCCTTCGACGAATTTTTTGTCTAAATGGCAGCAAAAAAAAACAAATTTTTACGATTTCCCATATTAATTAGGTTATTTACCATAAGAATGACCAAGGATCCCCATCACACATAAAGTAACATAACTGAAAGATAAAAATATTATTCCCCGATTAAGGATTCTCAAGAATTAAATTAGACGACAAGATCAGAAGTGTAAATCTCATGAATGAATGAAATGTCATCTTATGAAAAGAAATGTACTTGTATTAGCAACTCTTAAATAATTTCGAGGGATCAACCTCCTACAAGAAATTTAAAACAATTCCTTATTAAAGGAAGAAAATGCGGCTGTCACTGATCACAGTCCCGATACGAAAAAATTGGTAGAGGATCATTTCAATAGAACTTCCCTCGCCATTGAAGCATATTCTATACAATTTGATTTTGCGATTTCCGTTGTTCGATAACCTCTATAAAGTAAAAACCAGTGACGTAATTAAACCTTGCAGCTCCTACACCACGGCAAAAAATGTTCATATTCTCAATTTCTTAGTACATGCTTAACTTCGACTATTTATGTTTATACTTCGAAAGAATTCGACTATTAGCACGTTCAGATTACAAGCATCTGCGCTTAAAAGAAAATGAAATTAGACTGATTTTGTCTCCTCAACGCAGAGGGGAGGACTGATTAATCAATTAAACACACTCAGTTTTTTCCAAAAACACTCATAAATTTGAGGGACATTTATTCAGCAAAATGGTAAGATGACGGACAAAGTTTAAGTAAAGATTTACCATAACATTCGGTTTTCGCAATTTCAAAATGAAATTATTGAAAACGTAGTTTATACAATTTTAATTTTTTTCTCAAAAGTCTGGATGCCAAGGGTAAAAATTCAACACAGATTCATAAATCACCGATGCAGCAGAATATTATTTTATACAATTCAAAGAACCTGTATTCGGCAAAATTGTAAGAGAAAGTCATCATTTTTTGGAGAGGCCATAAAGGAATAAATCTTGATTAACTATTGCATCTTAAAACGTTCGCAAGATTTTAGAGCATTCGGTTTTACAATTTCAAAGTTTAATTATAAAATATAATTTTGAATTTTTTTCCTAAAAAAACGGACTGGTGAATTACTAATGTAAATTTTTGGATGACGTTATCTTATTGTTGGTGGGGATGATTAGCCAAATTTTGGTTAGCGTTTTACCATCTACACAGTAGAGAGAGAGAGAGAAACGGACAGACAGACAATCGTCATGAAACGCCGAGAAAACAAAAACAAGCAATTGTCCAATGGACTCGATTACATATTTTGGCTTTCGCTCAGAAAGTCAAAATATGGGTATTAATCACCCGAGATATTGCTAAACAAGTTTTGTATTTTTTATGGAAGCAAATCAATCAACATTCTCAGATTTTCGGAATTTACCAACTCATCGAAATAAATCCACGCCTCGGAGCTCTGAAATGTAAAATCTAGAAGCTCATCTTTCATATTCTGGTAACCGAAGCATTCCACCAAAGTTATATGAACACGTGAACAAAAATTTTAAACCCCCGAAACACAAAATAATTCGGAATTTAAAAATAATACACATTAATGTAATGCAAAATAAACATTAAATACGCCTTCCACTGCTAGTCCATCATCATATTAATTGAACTGATGATAATTTCAAGGCCTTTTCTCACAAAAGGAATCGATGTTTAACGTTAATTTAAATTTTTATTTTAAAATCTCGAGTGAGAAGTTGTGAAGTGTGAATAATGTAATAACTAGCACTTGCAGCGTGTTTTTTTAAGAACATTTTCCATTATTGTTATTTCAAATTAAACAATCGTCATTAATAAACTGATACTGCGCTAATTACGCACATTATGTGGGAACTGTGGCTTCGAATGTGATTCATTTTTAATTTTTCAAATACGGTTTCCCGGCGTTGTTTTTTTCCCCAGGACACCACAATATTTTACTTACATTATCGCGTTTAAGATAGTCCGGGGATTTTAATTCTTGCAATATGCAAACTTTATAAGGATACATTTGCAAATTTTTCTTTTATATTCTTTGATAACTGGAATAACCACCATAGTGAAGTGGACAGGAGTTCTTCCATTATTACACTATAGTTGTCAGTAACATTTATTTTCATGTTTTCGTTTCACAGTCTTTCGATTTTTCACAATTTCGATCTGCAATTTTTATTTTAAAATTTTTCCATTTGCGGTTTTCGTGGTACTTTTTTCGATTATACAATCTTTCGTATTTACTGTTTTCCGAATTTTCACATTTTCGCTTTTTCAGTTTCTCAAATTTTGATTTTTAGATTTTTCAATTTTTCATCTTTCGATCTTACTTTTTTCCAATTGTACAGTTTTCCATTTTACAATATTTTAATTTTGCTAGTTTTTTCTTTCAGTTTTCCGTTGTCCAATTTTTTTTCGAATTTGTGAATTTTGGAATTTATCAATTTTTCGTAAGTATTTTTAATATTTCGATTTTTCACATTTTTGATTTTTCAAAGTCTCAGTGTTTAATTTTTAGATTTTTCAATTTTTCGATCTTATCTTTTCCAATTGTAGAATTTTTTGATCTACAATTTTTTGCTTTGCGGTTTTTCGATCGTGCTTTTTTCGATTTTACAATTTTCAGTATTTTCAGCTTTTCGTATTTATAATCTTTCACTTTTACAGTATTCAATTATTCATACAAATTTTCACAACGGGGTATTAAAACATTTTGTTTTTGAAAAAGTTACCAAAAAGTTTCCAAAAAATTCTGCAACATAGATTTCGTTATGCTGATTCCAAGAGTATAGCGCTTTAAAATATTCCGTTTGATTTTTTTAATCCAAAAAATTGCGTATTTCATTTGGCGATTCTAGAAAAATGGTAGCAGCTAACTAAGAAAAGATGTCCAAACTAATTTCTGGAGGTTGAAATCTATAAAAAAAATGTCTTTAGTTCAATTTTGAAAATTGTCGAAGATTGCCGAAATTTTAATTTTAGTTAGAAAAATTTTGCTTTTGAAAAAGTTACCAAAAAAATCTCCAAAAATTCTGGGACAGATTTCGTCATGCTAATTTCAAAAACGTAGCGTTTTACGGCCCAAGATTTAAAAATATTCGGTTTGAAAATATGTAGATATATATTTCTTCTCTAATCCAAAAAATTGCAATAATTCAATGGGTGATTTTGGAAAAATGGTAGGAGACACAGAAGAAATGAGGTCTAAACTAACTTCTGGGGGTCGAAATCTATAAGAAAATATCTTTAGTTAAACTTCGAAAATTGCCGAAGATTGGCCGAAATTTTCATTTTCTTGTTTTTGATTCTTGCAACATTTGATCTTTATAAGGGCCCATTTGCAAATTTTTATTTTATTTTCTGACCTGACCTGACCTGATCTGATCTGACCTGACCTGACCTGACCTAACCTGAAAGCGAAAAATCAATTTCATTTAAATTTTTGAGACCACTAATGATGTAAGAAAAACTTACTTATTTGTTACAAGTCTTGTAACGGTGAGATCATTAATGGGACATGCAACAACGGTACGTAATTTTTTCGACAAAAAGTGATTTTACTGTATCTCGATTCCGACAAAAGAAGTCTATAATGTTTCTTCGGTAGTGTCTAGAGTTCTCTAAGCTGAAAACAGTGGTGAAAATCGCGTTCCGAAATTTCCATAAATAACTGATTTTTAAAAACACGTAATTAAAAATTTCACCGAAATAAGAAAAATGTTGATGCTAAACTGTTTCTAAAAATCTGTCATTGTGTTATATGTATAGAGAAATTTGTGGACAAGTTATATTTAAAATTTCGTAACAGTCGGTCTGTTAATAATGAAGATATTTATTACGACCTGAAAATTTAGAACAGAAAAACGCAGGGACTGGTCTTTAACGACAAATCTGTACTCTTCTAAACTTCACTTTGCATAAAAAGTAGTGCCTTGTGCAGCATTTGTGGTAACTCACATTGTACGAGTGTATTACTCATATATATCTAATATTTACCTTTTTTTCCTAATTTATGGTTCATTAATTCATTACTCTGCTTAGTTACACACCCTTGCAGCTTTCGCACCCATGCCATTTCTTAGAAGTATCACTTAAAAGTAATTTTAAAAGCATCTTCTCAAAGTAACAATTTAATACCTGTTACGATCTACAAGAATTCCATTTTAAATTCTCCCGTTGCATTTAACCCTTGACACGCCGTCTCGTGAGATTCCGCAACTGAAAGGATGCAATTCGGAAAGTCGTTTCTAGACGCCACCGCTCGCACGTTTGAGGTTGATTGTTGGATTCGAAAAATGGACCGTCATTGCGACGGAATGTTACAAATCTCCGACATTTTCGTTTTATACATACATCAAAACCGAACGAACACATCCTCTCCGTAATTTCTTGATATTCAAAACAGAAGCCCCGAAAAAATAAGCCGTAAACAAGAAAATGAAATTCCACCTCTCGGACCGAAGGGCATAGTCCCTCAAAAAAAAATTATTCTGCTGGATTTAAATCTGAATTTCGTTTTGTTTTTGAAACGAATTCAAATTTAATCAAATCTCTCTCAATTTTAATATTTATTGCTACGTTCGTATACCGCATATGCGATGTCAGGGATTATTGTGGAGGAGTGTTTATAGAAACGGGATGTTGTATATTTTGCCAACTCGGCTTGAATTTTAATTATGATAATGGCGAAATGTTTTGAAATCTTGTTTGGAGTTTACGCTGTACATGATTTCGAACTGTCTACTTCTGTATAAAGATGCGTAGAATGAAAATGAAACTTATCCACCTACAGAAGCTCTCCTTTCTAGAAATTAGTCTTTAATATTTAAGAATATCAAAATTGTCAATACATTGTCGATAAGGGACAGATTTTTCGAGAACATTTTGACTTGCAGTCCTAATTGTCATAATAATTGTTCAGTATAAATTGTGAACATCAGATTAATGTTTTACTCCACGCAGAACATTGTAGGCGATCGCAGCGTTTTATTAATTCTATTCATTGCACCTAAATCTAGTTAATATGAAGTCCATGAGCCCACGAATGTCCCCAAATCGGTCATTAAAAAGTCATTACCATTACGGAGGTCCGCAAGGGTCAAATGCCCATATTGTCGAATGAGTAATGGAGGAAGCTGTCAGCGCACCTCTATCAGATTATCGCCTATAACGCTCAGAAATAGAAAATAAATAGTCCTCCGCCAAACTTGATAAAACACATTAAGACTCAAACTTGGAGCTTATCGACTAGTCAACTTCTGACCGAAGCCCCATCTCTAATCCCTCCTAAGCGGCTCCAACTCGTCTCATCCGCAAGATTAAAGACTCGTCAGTTCATCCTGCAGGTGCAAACTTTGCCAAAATAAATACGACTCTCAATTAAATATTTAATTAAAGCTCCCTTACGTGAAAACAAATACGGCGTGTTGTCTCATCCAATAATTCCAGACGGCCGGAAAGCCGTATTGACGCTGGGACACTTCCAGATAGTTGTTCATTCTTAATTAGAAGGAAAACAGAACTCCGGACGGCATCGCTATAATTGTCCGCCGTGTTGTTTCAGGATAGTAATTAATTTTGTCGGGCGCTAATTTTGATTATTCTCGGCAGGTGTTTAGCCAAGCAGAGATATGGTTCAGCCTGGATGGGGATCGTTACCAGCCGAATCCGATAAGGGCCACAGTTCCGGCCGACCGTGCCCGGGAATCAGCCCGGAACATCACCGTGCAACTTCGAGGTCGGCCGGCGAAGTTTATCAAACTGAGACTGTCTTTTGCAGACAAGTGGATACTGCTCAGCGAGATTTCCTTCGAGTCCGGTGAGTAAAGCGGTCCACGGTTTCCAGATGGGAAAGGTGCTCGTAGAGGTTGCTTGGACTTTATTTGAATTATTGCGAGTAGCATCGAGCTTTCTCTTCCTTGAACGTGCTTTTTGCTCAAGGCGGATTCATAAACCACAAATATATATATCAAATTTTTTTTGTGGTCACTCAATTAATTTCATCGAGAATCTATAATTAATTAATTATTTGGCCAAATTGGTCACATCCGATTTTTTCCACTCGTATTCGCTAATCGCTTTATATAATAAAACCCGCCACCCAAAACAACATTTCTGTGCACTCCGCTCCGAATCGTCGATCCGAAACGAAATGAATTATTTAATAACGCTGCACATTTTCGAAATCGTAAATATTTGTTTAAATAATTACGAAGCGGACGCTGACACCGTCGCGCTAAAAAATTCCGAGCACACTTCGTGCCAAAATTTCCCCATTGTCGCTGTTTACTTCTTTTTTAAGACGGCACTTAAAAGGGATTTGCACGTTACATTTTTGCGCGTCCTCTTAAACTTTCTTTCATTCGAACCACTTACGATTCCATACGCGATCACTTTTATACCGCGGGCTTTTTACTCTTGAATCAAATGATCCGACATTCGGTTTGATGGACTGCGGAAGGCGAGGCAATAAATATACAGGTTTTTGCAATGGGTGCATCGAAATTGGTCGAAAGACGATTTAGTGGAGACAAGACACCAAGAATAATAAAAATTTTATAAGTTGTAAAGCGTGACTATTTTATTTCAAGTCGCTTCAGATTTGTGGATAAATAATACAAATCGTTGGGATTATTTATAATTTGCGCTCATTATTTTGGGTATAAATAATAATCATGAGTGCTAGTGTTGGCAAAAATTTAACAGCCAGTGGCATAATATATACGAGTAATTATTTATTATTTGGACTTCGCTAACATTAAATAAACATTAATGTTGGTTATCTAGTTTTATTAGTTATTTTATGAAGGTAAGGTATAAACATTAAATAGAATATTTCGGCGAAATAAGCTAGATCTACTGTTACAATTGTGCCGTGTCTTCTCGTCCAAACACTCTTTCTTTATCTGACTAGGTAGTAAAGCTACCGACTCGTTTCCTTACATAATTTTTAATGTGATCGCATCCTCTGACCAACGATCTCATTACCAGAGGTCTCCCCAACCTGTCAATTGTCATATTTTCACGGCTGCAACAATATTTCTTAAACGTTAACTAGTTAACTAAAGAAATAATGTTTGCATGAGAAGTTAAGGCACAATTAAATAGATCAAACGATTTTATGTACGTTGTGATAACCCAAACATCCCGCCTTAAATTGACACGTGAAAAAAAAATTGAAAAACCGCGAAAAATTCAAAAATTCAAAAATTTGGCCTTGGCTGTGATCGTCTGACAAAATGGAACCCTACATTGTGTGACACAAACTTATTTATTCCTCAACTGACAAAAAAAAAGCTGCGACTAAGTTACACAGGTTGATGACCTTCTTAGTGCTCAGCTACAAAAAAAAACTTTCCAAACTTTGAATGAAATCAAATTAAACGTTCTGAACAAATGTAAATATTTGAATATCACAAATTTAATAAAAACAAAGAAAAATCTGAATTAAAGTAACTGGATGCAAATACACAAGTTATTACGGACGTATGGCGACAAATTTAAATTTATGGCAGTCAACAAAAGAACAAAATTTTTTATGAAAAACTATGCAGCGGCAGCGGCACCAGAGCTCTATAAGAGTCTGGCGATCGAATTATCTCAATTTCATTCTAGAACACAGCAGAATTACCCATAAGGGGCGTTGTCGCATGGGCGGAGTTTGGGGCCCCTGGTCGTGGCTGTTCTTCCACCGCGGCTATAAATAAGCTGACAACGTCATATCATCCCGACCGTCCCTGACTTCTATTCAAGACCTGCATCTTTGCTGCAGATGGCGCGGCCGCCAGCTCGACAAGGAACCGCGCACTCTGCTTCCGCTACGTGTTTCTGTATTATTTAACCTCACTTCCATTTAAATGTTCAATTTCTATAACTCTGACATTAAACTACAACTGAACAAGTGTTAAAGTTTCAAAAAGAGCAATAAACAACATTTAAATTCGCCAAAATTTAAAGCGCCAAAGAATTCTTGTCTGAGATTAAGATTGAACAGCAGACAGTTTTATGATGGAAGCATTAATCAACAAAATATTTACAAAACAGAAAACTAGCAAAGATTTATAAAAACAAAAAAAGATCTGGTATGAAATAAAACTTGTAGATTGTGTAGATAAAAAGTTACGTGAGATTAGGAACTGCAGAACATTGAAAGTTTACGTTCAATTTAAATTATACAACAAAGAAAATTAGTGAGGTTAAAATTTTGAGATAGAGAAAATTGTATGAGGTGAAAAATTGCAAACCTAACAAAATTAAATTAGGATAATATTTTATGTCCATTCGAGTTATTGTTTAATTTTCAAAAGTGAAGTTATTCAGTTGCATTGTGGGCCATCATTTTACATTCCCCCAAACAAACACAAAAAAACATAGCACATGACCCACAATGTCGTTAATTTGTTCAACGAGATTTTACAGTTCAAACATGTGCTCGGTTTGAAAATACTCTTTCAACATGGCCACTGCCAGAACAAAGAATTTACCTGAAGTTAAATTATGCCACACTTTATCAACGATTCAAATAAAGAGTTTACATTGCGTTAAATTATGCCACACTTTATCAACAATTCAAACAAAGAGTTTGCATTATGTTAAATGATGCCTTGATCGAAGTGACTGGCTACTTAAAACCATTTAGTTTTGAGAGTTTATAACGTGAACTGTCCCCAGCTTGTCCCAAACAAAACACATGATAAATAAACAACACAAAATGTATCAGGCGTTGCGAGAAAAGCATATACGTGTTCTTCCTAAAATGATGATGACGTCATCAAAAAATTATGTGTAAAAATTCACAAGAAGCATATGATGCTTCTTTATCTGTACTTTAATAATCCAGATCTATATATATTAATTATTAATTAAACAAGACACGTGCGGAGCCACCTTAATGCCAATTTACAGGTTGTGGCGACCTCTGGTGGTGGCTAAATAGGAGATGATTGTTGTTCAGAGGACGTGATTACTTTAAAAATGTGCGTAGAAGCGTACGTAGCGTTACTACCTAATTAGATAAAGAAAGAGTGTTTGGATGAGAAGACGAGGCACAATAGAGTCGAAGGTCATAACATCGTTTGATCTGTATAATTATTTACAAATAACTTTGGTATTTGCATTAATCTCAGTTTTAATCTTCATGTTATAATCGTAAACATGTGATTATAACAAGATTATTTGGTTATTTGTAGAGAATTAGTGCAATTAATTCACTTAGGATAATCGAATTAGTCTGTTCGTTATTAAAATACCTATCTGATGTTGAGTATGTGTTTAATGTGATGTACATATCAATATTGTGAATTACTACTAAATTTATGTTAGTGTGAAATTTTGATGAAATATGAGTGTCATATTTTAAAAATCAGCTATTATCTACAATGTAAATATTAATTTAATTAATAAAACTGAGCAATCAATAAATTCATAATTTAACATTTAACTGAAGAAAATAATATATCAAAAAATGCTGTTTTAATTTTATTCTAATTTGGTCGACTAACAAATTTTTGACATTCTAAAATTCTAAGTTTTTGGGCCTCCAGTTGTACAAGTAAGTGTGTCATACAATGGGTATTCAGCGAATTTTGCTTTAATTTTCGCAAATGGCAAACAATTAAATTAAAACTTCCCCATTATGGACACATGGTTAATCAATCAAGTTAGCAGCTCATTTGCTTTAGTGCACCTGAGGTTTTAAATTTGTCAAATAAAAAGCAAAAGCTCCTCCATTCCCGCACTTAATCGTTCCACTTCTCGCACTTTTAATGTGTTGGATGAATTTGGCCGTTTCGGCGGTTTTGTTTCCTCGACTCTGCAACATAAGGCTATAATAAAACTTGTAGACAATAGTTTGCAATGCGGCAAACATGTTCGGCTTGTTTTTGTTGGAACTCTGGCGAAATTTGTGTTGTTTTAGGAGAGCGCTATTAAGGTAAGCACTTTGTTGGAAAAACAAGTGACCCTACCACACGTTCGCATTGTAAACAGAAGGGATAATCGGCTAATTGTTATACAAATTATACACTTTTAGCGCTCTTTTGAATAAAAGCTCTCGTCCGGTTCCAGACCGTATTTATTTACGATAAAAAAGAGCTTTCGCTCCACGTGCGATTGTACACGAAATTGTTTGCGTTTGTTGCTTTTTGTTTAATGGACGTTTTTTCGTCGCGAGCGTTTTTGAGTGTGACGCCTCGTGGAACTAATTTACTGCCCGTATTTATGTCAAAGGATATTGAATTTGAACATTAAATTGAAAAACTTACGGCTGGGACCAAAATAGAACAAAATCTAGCGGATGTACGACAAAGTGTCGCACAAGGCGGGGCTCCGGACGCAAATTTAATTAAAAACTTGACAAAAGAAGGGTTTTTGCGAGCTGTGTGAATTGTAGAAAATATCTTGAAATGGAATTTTGCTTCGTTGCAGCGTAACTAGCTATAAGCAGATTTTCCATCCAATTTCTAGCAGATTTCATTTTCATTTTGTGCGGTGGCTGTTAACAGCTGCAAGATGCGCTAATCACTGACTACATCTGAACGTAACAAGATTTTTTGCTTGAGAATCACGAGAATGTGGTGTCTTATCTGGAATGAATTCCCTTTGAAAGCAATAAACAGTAAACATTCCAAAGGCACATAATTTTCACATTATTTTTACGACTATATGAGAGCAGAGAAACAATATGACATTTCATGTTTCTAACAATACAGCTTTTTGTATTGTGACAATTACTGAATATAAAAATTTCAAGTTCTCAACTAAGCAAATACACGTACAATGGAAATAAGGCTTTTTTAAATACTTACTTACAAAAACTCAAAATATTTTATAATTAATATAATGGAGTTTTCTTACAGGACAAAATAAGATATTATATTACGACTCTTCTTTGCATTTTAAGTTTACATGAAACGACAAAAAATCTTTACCCCCTCCCCCGCATAATCCTAATAAAGCGTGTCCTCGTCATTTGGAACGCAATGAGACAAAAAGTCCCTTTATTTATTTGTTTATGAAACAAATTGGTCTTGACAAGAGAATAAATGCCGGCAAATTTCATCCTCGAACATTAAAATTTCACTTTCCCCAGAGATGAAGCGGGCTGTTTCAGTTTTAAATGGGCATTTTAAAACAAAATGTATCCCAAGAGGTTTAAAAAAAAAGGACAAATATGAATAATACATAATTGTAATGTTGCGACGTCAACGGAAAAATGGATAAGTCCTATTAGGTAACATAATTTTTAATTTAGCCACACCGTAAATAATTAGCCACCTTTATATCCTCCCTTTTAAGCATTATAGCACGGTGAAAAAGACAAATAAAATGCATCAATGGCTAATGAATATTTATAGCCATAATGACGCCGTTTTGGCGCAGCTGGACGGATAAACACGAAACTGCTCGTAAGTCTTGTCGTTAAAAATGTTAATTAAAAAATGAGAGCGCCGTGCATCCTTTGGAATTTTATTTTTGTTAAATTAAGCGAATTTTCAGGAATAGCGCCGCACTTGCGGTTGCACGTCTTGTGTAGCTAGATAAAAAGTTAACCGCATGTTAAAACTCTCAGAAAGTCCAACAACTAAAACTTTGGAAGTTATCTACAACAAGTTAGATCTGTGCTCTTTTATCTCGAGTTGCAAGCGATTTATCGCCGCTGCAAGATTCCAAGCACATGTGTGTTTCTTCGTCGAAAACAGGTGATTCCTTTCTCAAAATCACCCTGAAATTGAATTACCAAGCGTGATGAGTCGATCTGATGAACACGACCAGCTTCCGGGAAATTTATAGTCTGTAGATACGTCAGTATCTATAAACATCTATCTAGCTTCCGAGCAAATGTTTTTTTATTTTCCCGATGACATAATTTTCAATCTCGATATAACACGCGTCGACAGTTCATTTTTTCGGCAAAACCCGCGAGAATTGATCCCTTGAATCCCCGAGGGTAGTCCGTCAAGTGACGGATCAATTTCTCTGATCTTCCCTTTTTTATTATGTAAATATGACGGCAAGTGGTGGGTAGTAAAGTGTAACTTCTATTGGTACATTAAAGCGAGCGAGTTTCCTGTGGGGTTCTAAAAATCTAATATTGGACATGGAAGTGATAGGGTCACGAGACAAAGGAATCAGTTTGAAGGTTCGTTTGAAGGGAGACGATTTGTATCCAGTACAGAAATTAAGTACGAACGTGTAGAGCGTACAGGATTTTTTGCAATTTTTTTTTTCTAGAATGTCTAAGGTACGCTAGAAAATTTCAATGAAAAGGAATCTCATCACTAAATAATCAGTCTATAAAACTAACAGAAAAGAATGACGACAATAATAATAATAATAATAATAATAATAATAATAATAGTGTATTAGTGTATTACTCTAGGTACAAATTACAGTTATGTGATTCCTATGAGAGAAGTCGAGAAATATACACGAAATCAAATCAAACAAGAAAAATTTGCAGTAGCTATAGAAGCAATTGTCCACTATATGCAACTCTTTATAGCAATTTTAAGGAATTATGTTTTTCAGGAATTAAGTCATCTTTCTTGCAATTGTTATATAAATTAAGATAATGCTGTAAGAATTTGTTATTTTTATATACAAAGCACAAAACCTCATAAATATATGTGGCGAACATTATTATTTATTAGAATATTTGGACCCGATTTATAGAAAGCGAAGTTAAAATTAATTCGCGATTAACTTTTAACTGAGGTCCGTTGCTAGGAAACGTGCATGTTTCAACCAATCACGGTCTCATATTCCACATTTTAATTCTCTGTTAAACTAATCGAGGATTAAATATTTAACTCGCTGTTCTATAAACCGGCCCTTGGTGTTTTAAAAGCTGATCGTGATCAATCACGTGGTTTCATTTGGAGTAGATTGTTTTCTAAAATAAATCATTTATAAAGTTTTGAGATACGATTGGTCCCAAAAGTGAACCTTGTGGAACGTCTATACTAATTTATTTCTTTGATGATACAACGTTTTGCGCTGAACTTGTTAAACTGCTAGTTCACCTCTATCTGAAGCTGATATTACATAACCATATTCAAAGCTGTGTCCAAAGTTTCGAGTTTCATGAAATGTTGACTAGAAGATAAGATACTAACTCATTTGTTATCAAAAATTTTACTAGATGTTTATTAAAACCGAGCTTTGTTATTTTCGACATGCTTAAACATGGCAAACTACTCAAAACTATGACTGAACATTTTAGTAAACCATGTAATGTAATGTTTCTTGTGTTTTTATATGGTTTCTACCTATATGACAGCAGGGTTAAATAGAGCACGCTAGACGCTAGAAGATCGAAATGATTTTAGCTCGATTTATAAATTTGTTGCTGACGTTGCTATTCGTCTCAAAAACAGATTAACTACAAGGGCTTACATTTTGTCCTTTTTTTCTTAATATGTGTAGTCTTCCTTTCACAACATGGAAGGTAAAACATGTTTAAAATGGCAAATTTATGTAGGAAAGTATCGATTTTGCAATTACGCTCCGCCCCTCGGTTTGACAACGAATGAAAAATTCGTTACGATTGAGATCGATGCAGATGGGTGGGGCTTCTCTTTTGTTTTTCTTTTATAATTAACACATTTAGTTTTCTTTGTATAACATGATTGCTTAAAAACGTATTTCACATGGTAATTTCTCGTAGAAAAATAAGGAATTTACCATTAAGCTCTGACCCTCGGCTTACGACCAATAAAAAAAAATCATCAGATTTGAGATAGGGTGGGTGGGCGGGGCTTATATTTTGCCATTTGTTTCTTATACATAGCCATATTTTCACAATAAGAAACTTAGAACATGGTTAAAATAGTACATGTTTGCAAGGAAATATGGATTTTGCAATTATGGGGCGGAGTTTAATTGCAAAATTGATATTTCCTTATATAAATTTTCCCGTTTAAACATGTTTTAAGTTTCGTGTTGTGAAAAGAAGTCTGCACATATTAAAACAAGAAGGCAAGATGTAAGCCCGCCCACCCGCCCTATCTCAATTGTGATGATTTTTTTTATTCGCCGTGAATCAAGGGGGCGGATCTTAATTGCCAAATACTTATTTCTTTACAAGAAATTAAAAACATGCTTTTGAGTATCGTGTTATTCAAAAAATATTATGTATATTAAGAAAAAGAGGCAAAATATAAACCCCGCCCACCCACCCCATCTCAATTGTGATGATTTTTTTTTATTCTTAGACTCTTAAAACACGTTTAAAATGGTAAGTTTTTGTAAGGAAATATGGATTTTGCAATTAAGCTCCGCCCCTAGCTCTGCCAACGAATGAAAACTTCATTACTATTTAGATCAGGGCAGGTAGGCAGGTACGGGTAGGGCTTAATCTTTGGCTTTAATTTTTTCTTAGTATATATAGTGTTCTTCGAATAACATGATATTCAGCCACATGTCTTAACATGGTAATTTTTTGTAGAGAAATAATAAGAATTTTCCAATTAAATTCCGCTCCTTTGGCTCTCGACGTTTAAAAAAAAATCAAATAGGGCGGACGGACGGGGCTTATATTTTGCCTTTCTTCTTAATAGTCGTCTTTTCAGAACAATAAACTTAAAACATGTTTGAAATGACACATATGGATTTTACAATTAAACCCCGCCCCTCGATTTGACAACGAATGAAAAATTTCCGGGCTGGTATGGGCGGGGTCTAATCTTTGGTTTTATTTTTTCCTTAATGTACACAATATTCTTGAAACAATACGATACTCAAAAACGTGTTTTTAATTTCTCGTGGAGAAATAAGGATTTTGCGGTTAACCTCCGCCTTCTTGGCTTACGACCACTAAAAAAGATCATCAGAATTGAGATAGGCGGGTGGGTGGTGCTACATTTTGCCTTGTTTTCCTAATATGCGCAGACTTATTTCGACAACAATAAACTTAAAACATGTCTAAAATGGTAAATTTTTGTAGTAATCAACTTGAATACTCTACTTTTTTTCTACAATCCCTTTAAATGCAGCAAAACTTGAACATCAAAGTTACTATCAACGGAAACTTGGCAACGGAGTTTATAAATGACAATTTTCAGCGCTAAAAGCAACGTCAGCGGGAACAGCAACTGCAACGGGAACTTCAACTATCTGACCTGACTTGACCTGACCCGACCTGACCTCTGATCCTTTTTTATTTTTCTTCGAGAGCAGGGAAAAATACCATTACGTACCCCCAGGAGCCCAGTGGCCCCAGAGAGTGCAGGTGATCAGGACGGGACTACTTGATAAAAATCCTTCCTCTGTTGCAACTACAACTACCAGATGGTATTCGACCAATTTTCAACAAAATTTTCGAAATTTCACTTAATACGTTTTCTTGTAAATTTCGGGCCGCAGAAGTCAGATCCGCTTTCAATTCTTCGATAACTCCATTGGTTTTTCCAGAATCGTCCTTTGAAACATTAAAAATATGCAAACTACCATCATTTTCGACCAATTTTCAAGAAAATTTTCAAAATTTCACTTAATAATTTTTCTTTCAGATTTCGGGCCACAGAAGTCATATCCGCTTTCATTTCTTTAAACTCCATTGGTTTTTTTGAAACATTCAAAAATATGCAAAATACCCCAATTTTCGACCAATTTTCAACAAAATTTTCGAAATTTCACTTAATACTTTTTCTTGTAGATTTCGGGCCGCAGAAGTCATATCCGCTTTCATTTGTTCGATAACTCCATTGGTTTTTCCAGAATCGGCCTTTGAAACATTCAAAAATATGCAAAATACCTCAATTTTTGACCAATTTTTAACAAAATTATCGAAATTTCACTTAATACTTTTTCTTGTAGATTTCGGGCTGCAGAAGTCATATCCGCTTTCAATTCTTCGTAACTCCAATGGTTTTTCCAGAATCGTCCTTTAAAACATCAAAAAATATGCAAAATACTCCAATTTTCGAACAATTTTCAACAAAATTTTCGAAATTTCACGTAATACTTTTTCTTGTAGATTTCGGGCCGCAGAAGTCATATCCGCTTTCATTTCTTCGATAACTCCATTGGTTTTTCCAGAATCGTCCTTTGAAACATTCAAAAATATGCAAAATACCCCAATTTTCGACCAATTTTTAACAAAATTATCGAAATTTCACTTAATACTTTTTCTTGTAGATTTCGGGCTGCAGAAGTCATATCCGCTTTCAATTCTTCGATAACTCCGTTGAGGTCGTCTGTATATCTTAGGAGGGTCACCTATTTAGGCATACCCGACCTTAATACACCATCGCAATTTCCCTTCCAGAGTATTGGTCCAATAACGGACCATAGGCATGTTTTACACCCCAATTATGATAGTTCCATCTTCTGGATAGCTCAAAATCATCCATTATCATGTTGGTGTGATGTTTCATTGCTCCAGACTTTAGATTATATCTCCACATATGCACTATTAAGTACATTCTTTATATTATGAGTGATCAGAGCACAGAACTCTTGGTGTTGGTATGCATTATTAATCTTCCATCTGTTTCTCGATTCCTCTAGATTTCCGTTCGTGAATTCTTCTATTTTATTCATTCTCACTTTTGGGTATTTCCACGACCTATCGACTCTTTGGGGAGCAATTTTTCGGCGATTCTAAGTTTGCTATCGTCATAGAGCTCTTGTTCTAGGAAATGTTCTCAATTTACCGCTTAGCATCTCCCCATTCGTCCTTATAGAATTCGTTAAATACCTTTTTACATTTCTGTTTTTTAGCTTGAGTAATTTTGTCTTTGAGCTGCTTCCTGGAGGAAATCTGATTTTCTGATTTAACCTGACCTGTACTAACCTGACTTTATAAAAGCTTTATAAAAATGTGACATTCGAGTTATTAGAACTGTTGTTAACAAATATAATAATTAAGTTGTGATAAGTCTAAATCAGATTCCTAGCATTCTTTCTAAACTAAATGTTAATACACATGTAGTCTTGTTAAATTATCACAAAACAGTAAATCGATAAGTTATTTAATATGTCTAGATTTTAGATAACACTTAGTAAAAAAGGAAAAGCACAAACAAAAAAAGTACCGCTTGTTAATTGAAGATAATAAATAAATATACAAAACCGAAAGAGTAATACAATGCATACCTACGCATTTCCCTGTTACTTTCGTTATCAATATTTTCCAGTGGTTGAAACCTTCCTCTCAGATTTTTCTTTAAATAAAATGACCTAATTTCGGCATTCTCCCTCCGGCCTCAGCCTTCCCCTTTATTAAAAATAATTTTCGTTCCGGCCCTCCGATGCGGCGGCAAAATTCCCAGATAGGTTGAGAAATTAATGGTATTCAAAGCGAAGACCGTCATTAAGAATAAATATCAACGACGCTAACCAAAATTTATCATCACATTACAGCAAACGCACGGCTTTATCTCGAGCTAACTTACAAGATATTTAAAGCGGTGTCATTATTCAAGAGCAGGTTGGCGCAATGCATCATCCGATACACAATGTAAACGGCGAGATGGATAGTTGGCTGTTCCTCTCAGTTGTGCCCCGCCATCTGCCGACGATTATAAACAGCGTCGATAAATTAGTTCTTAACGGCGCGGGGCGGGACCTTCATTAGCAAGAGCGCGACTTCCCCCACCCCTGCACACCTGGACTCCCGCCTACGCGCCCAAAAAATCATTACGTTTGAAGTAGCCTGTACCTATCGAACCCGAAGCGCCGACTTTCACCGAACTCCTTTAAAAAAATGGAAACCGCCAGTCAACAAATTTTTCAGAAAGGTGTTTCTCATCTATAACCATGTGATGCTATAAAATTGGATTCTTTGAGAATGCACTTTTTCTTCACAAGATTCATGCGTCATATGCGTCACTGATGGGTAATCAAGCATCAACTTAAATGTCCAAATTCCGCCAAGCAAATCACCTTAGGCTCTAATATCGATCGAATAATACATATACACACACCGTGGGTTGGTTTAAATTCTTTCAAATTAAAATATCCGTTTGTTCAAAATAAAACGACTGTAGGTACTCTTTGAATTTCCTCAAATTAAATCGGATTTTTATAAATGCAATTTTCTTTCTATTTTTTCTGCGCTCCTCCACCCACCTGGACTTCCGCCCACTAGGCCGAAAAATCGTTACGTTTGCGGTAGACTGTACTAATCGAATTGGGAAGCGGCTGGGGTTTTTCGTGGAAGTGGGCCAAAGTTTGCATTATAACTGCGGACAGACACATCTCGTATGCAAATTGAAACTGCTGTGCGATTCTGACGTTACACAAACTGTTTCGCGGCTTAATGACCCATTTGGAATCGCAAACTACACACCAAAGTCGCGTTTCAGTTTGATCTGCCAACAACATCGGCCCGGGGACTGGAAGATGTGGCGGCAAGGGCTAGATGAAATTGCAGGCGGACTCGCAGTTTTGTGCAAGCTGCCATTAATATTAATTTCTGGTCGGGTGGTTTTTACAAGGATCTAATTGCGCACTTAATGACGAGAAATTAAATGAATTTATCTCAATTTTAAAGTTACTTTGCTGCATAAATCCCCACAACAGCTTTACGGCTAATAAGCAGAGATCGCTCTTTCGGTGGTTAAATGTTTTCAAGAATTATTGACTACAGAGAAGAACAACACGACGCTGACGAAACATGCGCATAATAAAACTAGAGTGTAGACGAAAATTTAGAAATAAAGAAATTAATTATTTTGTTCTAAATCTTAGAGTTCACGTGTAGATTTTGTGTCTAAAAGTTGTTCAACTATTCTTCTAATACAATATTTTCTTCTCGTTTCAATGTATTTTCAGTAAATATTACCATGTTATACATTTCAGAAAAGTCCACACACTTTAGCTTATAAAGATTATCAAAAAATAAAACAATTCGCAAAGTCAAATTTTACAATTTATCTAAGACTAGATTTGGTTTGTTGTACTTCAGGAGCGAAGGAAATTTTGACTAAATAACTTTAGATCAATTTTTTATACTTATCGCACATTAGCTTGGAACTATTGTAACTGGTTCCATTTAAAAAATTACTAATCACAGATTTTCCTGACGTTTCGTATCTCCTAAAATAGGAAAAAATAGGTCTTCCGTTTCCGTGTGCATGTTTGTCGTCTATTGGCGATTTTATTAATGAGCTAATGGCCGAAATTTCCGATTTGATTTTAATGAGATTTTTT
This sequence comes from Zophobas morio, assembly GCF_036711695.1. Taxonomy (NCBI): domain Eukaryota; kingdom Metazoa; phylum Arthropoda; class Insecta; order Coleoptera; family Tenebrionidae; genus Zophobas; species Zophobas morio. Next base: position 11,347,369 of record NW_026972136.1, on the reverse strand, counting down.
ATATTTTCGATTTTCGATTTGTTGATTCTTCAGTTTTCGATCTTTAAATTTTATATTTTCAAATTTTTATTTTTTGGTTTTTGGATTCCCCCATTTTACAATTTTACGATATTTTAATTATTTAATGTTTTAAATTTTAGATTTTTAGATTTTTCTATTCTTCAATATTTTTTAATTTTTCAAATTTTGGCGTTTCTGAATTTTCAATTTTTCGATTTCCCAATTATTCAATATTTTATTTTCTCATTTCTCAACTTCCCAGAGTTTCGTTTTTTCAGTGCTTCGGTTCTTCAATTTTTCGATTTTTCAGGTTTTGATTTTTCAATTTTTCGATTTTTTAAGTTTGCGATTTTTAACTTTTCCATTTCTCAATTTTTCAATTTTTTAATTCCCCAATTTTTGGATATTTCGTTCAATTTTGTGATTTTTCAGTTTTTTGATGCTTGAATTTTTCTTCTATTTTCAATTTTTCAATATTTCAGTTTTGGGACTTTTTAGTATTTCGAGTTTTCGATTTTTGAGTTGGGGATGTTTCGACTTCTCGACTTTTTACTTTTTGGATTTTTAATTTTTCGTTTTTTAAATATTCAATTTTTCGACTGTCTTGTACTTCGATTTCTCAATTTTTCAATTTTTCGATATTTTAACTTTTCAGTTTTTAAAATTTTATGTTTTGCGATTCCTTGAGTTTTCAGTTCTTCTATCTTTCAATTTTCGAAATTTTTGAAATTTGGATTTTTTAATTTTTCAATTTTCCAATTTTTCGAAATATAAACAGGCCAAAATCGAAAAGTTGAAAAGTTAAAAAAGGAAAAATTGATAAACCGAGAGACTGAATAATCAAAACATCGAAATATCCGAATTTCGATAAATCAAGGAATTGAAAAATCGAAAATTTAAAATTTAGGAAAATTGAAAAATTAAAATATAGAAGAACTGAAAACTCGAGAAATCGAAAACTGAAAATCCAAAAAATAAAAAATCGAAAAATCGAAATTAAATCCAGAAGTCGAAAAATCGAAAATCAAAGAATGGAAATACTTATTGAAAAATCCCAAAACTGAAAAAAATATTTTAAGAATATAGTGTAGACGGTGAAATTGTGGTTTATCAATGCTGGAAACTGGATGTCCTGGACTGACAATGCTTCGAGATCACAGACAGTTCTGTGGCGACACAGAAGTAGTAGTAAGCGAAGAAAAATAAGCCGCTGTGTAGTCTAGTGGTCAGAGCACTCGCCCGGCAAGCGGGAAACGTGTGGTTCCATTCCCACCGGGCCAGCTACATTTTTCTTCGCTTACCTACAGTTCTATCAAAATAAGTTTAGTTATTTGAATAGAAATTTTTCTGACATTTTGTACGTTTCATTTTTAGGAAATTTGTATTCACTCCGTTTCCATGTGCCTGTCTATCGTCTATTGACGATTTTATTAGTGAGCTAATCTCCGAAATTTCAAATTGATGTTTATGAGATTTTGAAGTAATATTAACATATGGTATAGACGATGAAACGCTGACCAAAATTTGTCTGATCGTTCCCACCAAAAATTTGATGACGTCTACCTAAATCTAAGTTAAAATTGCTAAGTAATATACCCTAATTTATCAATCTTGGAAACTGGACTTCCTAGACTGAAAAGGCTTCGAGATCAAAATAACTTCAGACCAGTTTTGTTTTTGTTACTTAAACATAAATTTTTCTCACATTTTGTGCGCTGTGGAAATTTGTATTCACTACAACATCGACATTAATTTTTTTACGGTATGCCGTCATTTGTTATCAATTATCATAAAAAGAAAAAAATTCGTAAAGTCGAATTTTATAGTTGATTTAAGAAACTGAATTTGTTTTGTTGTACTTCAGAAGCAAAGAAAATTCGGTTTAAATGGTTTTAGATTAACCACTAGGGAAATCACTAATTTCAGGTTTTCTTGGCATTTTGTGTCTCCCAGCACAATATAAAAAAATTGGTCAAAGGTTATTTCGACAGAACTTCCCTCTCTCCTGAAGTACATTAAAACAAATTCAACTGTTTCGAAAAATTATAAATTAATTATGCGAATTAATTTTTTCACTAACATCTCTACGCGGCTTTGGCGATTGTATTTTTGACAGTTTTGATATATGTAAATATTAAAATAGTATAGTACAAAAATGCATTATTATTGCTTATCTAGGTCATAAAACAAATCTACTTGTACAAATTTGATGATTCCGACTTGTATTCATTTAAAGTATTTCCACCAAATCAGCCATAAACATTTTTCAACTTTTACTTTCATCCCTGATTTTACACCCTTAGGGGATGGATATAGACACATTATGAAATACGTTTTTCATTATTTATTCAGGTATTTATTAATTATTATTTTGGATACAACAAAAAGTCAAAGACCAAAGTTGTGTTCTTTAAGAAATATACTCTAAAATTATTTTTAACTATACAGAGTGTTCTGTTTTTAAGGTGTGACACAAGTTTTTTTGAATGAAACACCCCATATTTTTCGACATATTCTCCTTAGTATCTTCTTAGGCTTTACAACTAGATTTATTTTTGAAATGCTGGTCCGACGTTGCCACGTTATTTCAATTTTCTTCAAATTTTTTGGCAATGGAAGTGTTCACAAAAAATCGCAAAAGGGTTATTTTTAAAGTATATCTTACAATGTTTTGTGGAAGGATAAATAAAGATACGCGCTTTGTTGTGGTATTAATTAAATCAAATTTTAGTGAACAGAGTGTTAATAAAAAATTCTGAAACTTTACAATTTTCAAATATCGTTATTTCAGTTTTTTCAAATAGAACACTCTGCGGTGTATTTCTGTAAGTTACCCTATTTTTTGTTCTCATTTCTCTAATATGTCGATGTATCTCTTAACAAGAGAAAAATAGCAGTAACTATCAACTTTAAATATAGAAAATATTTAACAAAAAACGAAGAGAACAAAAAACAAAAGAAAATGCTGAAATAAAATATAGCGTTCTATTTGAAAAACTGAAATATCGATATTTGAAAGTTGTAATGGATAATTAAAGATTTTCGTATAAACACCCTGTATATTAAAGATATACAGTGCTTATGATAACTTTAAAACATCTGCAAGTATTCAAAGCATTCGGTTCTGGAGTTCATGACTGCATTCATTAATTTTTTTTGAGCCACACTGTATAAGTAATTTTAAAGCTATGAGTGCGTTGATTAACCACAAGCATAGAGTCATAATACTTTACATATTTCAGAGAGGATTCATTCGGCAAAATTGTGAAATGATGGCTTAAATTTTTTAGGAAGAGATAAACGAATAAATGTTGATTACCGATTTACCATGATTACCATAACCTTAAAACGTTTTCAAGATTTCAGGGCATTCGATTTTTCAGTTTCAAAATTAAATTGCGAAATATTGTTATACAATTTTGATTTTTTTCCAAAATTCTGGGTGTTTAGGGTGAAAACTCGACACTAATTCATGCAGAAGCATCTTATTTTATGAAATAAAAAAAAACTTACTATTATAGCTTTTGGAGATGACGTCATCCCCTAGTGGTAAGAATGATTAGCCAAATTTTGGTTAGCGTTTTACCATCTGCATGATATTTTTAATATACATACGAAATTTGACAACAATCGGTCCGGCAGTTTCGGATATTACGTGTCTGATAAAAATGGATACAGACGACAGACAGACAGATAGACATACAGACAGACAGACAGACATATTACGCTCGGGAAGTAAAAATAAATCTTCCATGTGTCTGTCATCTATGACGATTTTTTTAGTAAGATAATCTCCAAAACTCCTGATCTGATTTTTCTGAAATATAACATACTTCGGGACCACAGGCAGTTCTATCAAGATAGCTTTAGACATTTTCTCGTTGTTATTGGAATTTTTTTTTTTCACATTTTGCCCGCATTTTGATCAAACTTGTATTCACAACAACGTCGACATTAATTTTTTTACAGTATCCCGTCGTTCAAACTCTTGTTTATAAACCCTTACAGAAGAAAATCGTGTACAAACACATTCAGGTCTGCGAATTTCATCAAACCATTTTGATGGAAGGTTTAACAGAAATTGCTAATTTCGTTCCACAAAAGGGCCCGAGTACCCAATTAAAGTTATGAGTATATATTCGCCATAATAAACACTGGTGAAAACAGCCGACTTCAATTTGAAAGATCAACAATGTCGAGCGTCGGCCTGCCACATGTTAACTCCCCGGAACCTTCCGGCTGTTTACCACAGCAATGCAATTGTATTTTGCAAACTAATATCCAACACAGCACCGAAAATATACAGACCTTCTCATTAATATGCAAATTTCATTTTTTCCCTCGTTCCGAGAAATGATTTTTGCGTACGAACCGAACCCGAATCATCAGCCCCCGCCATAATCGGGTGTGACCACCGGAGAGCAAGAAACACCAACAGACCGATCTTGTTTCATAAATAAAGGAACGTGGCCGGACCAGCTGCAATAATACAATTCCGAACAGTTTATGCGCCCGGAGTTGGGACAAATTACACGTAGCTAACCTGAGGCACTTGGTCTGTTCTTGGTAATATACGGTGTTACTATGGGAATATCAGCAGGCCACGTACAAAAACTCCATTAGTTTGGTACAGTTTAAATTAACCTCCAACACCTAACCGATTCGGTTTAATTTGAAAGCGGGGGTGGGCAACATAAAGCAGCGAATGTGCCACTGTGCTTTAGGTTATGCCGCTTCAGGTTTTCAGGGTGTACTCTCACAGGACGCGGTCGAAATCAAATGTGCTCCTTTGAGCCTACGGAGATTTGTCCACTTTTTGTTGTTAGCATTATGCCACCAGGGCCTATTTGTGTATTTTATGTGTTTACTTGGCGGCGCTTTTTTATGTTAATTTTCAAACAAGATTTAGAAGTTTCCCAATAGCTACTTTTTTCGTATGCTAATCGTTTTTTTATGTATGTTAGTGTTGTACGAAAACTATAGCTTTCACGTATGGCGCTCGAAGTCAAATAAAATTAAATTGTTAAGTAAGTGAAATATCTCACCATAAAGATATTACGCGTCTTTGGTATGTTCGATAGAGGGAAATCTTGAAGCTCCATTCAATCACGTATTCGGGGATTCACGACAAATCTAAGCCCGAGAATTCCTTAGAAAAAAGTTTTGACGTTTGAAGGGTATGTTTATATTGCTGAGGCGAGGAGCACCGTTGCTGAATCATAATATTTCACTTTCGGTCTATAAATTTATTTTTCTATTGAACAAAATTATCATGTGTGCATTCTACAAGTATCACGTTATCGTGAATGTCGAAGTACACGGTATTTACTATTTATTATTTTTTTCACTAGCAGCCTGGACGCATGCAAATGTCGACTCATTTAGTGGTAGCAAATTCAACTTTTGCTACCACGGGTTCAAAAAGAAAAATTGAGGTTATGTACGCAATGTTTGATGTGATTATTTCTTAAAAAATGAACAAATGTGTGCTACAAACATTACTTGAGTATACGCATGGTAGTTGGTAGACGGTAGAAGATAACATGATTAACTCAGCGACAAGTATAAACGGTTTTCTTTGTGTTGAAGATTTAGATTAAGTTTGATTAGAAATCAAAACAAAATCATGTTGCGTCAAAAAATTGAACGTTTATTTTTCAATTTATTGTCTTATGGTTTCTACTAGTGAAAAAAATAGTATATTAACCACGGTTGCAAAGCCACTTCTAGACCTCGCACTTAGAGCCCTCGACGCTGCGCGTCTCGGGTTCTAATTTGCGCTCGGTCTAGAATGCTTGGCTCTGCAACCTTGGCTAATAATATACTATTTCGAACCGCGATTTAATTTTTTCGTGATTATTGTTTCTTGTATTCGTATAAACTTTCAAGTAGTAAAATTCGCATTTTGGAAAAATATACTTAATATTTCTCAAAGATTTTTTTTACCATATTGACCATACTACCATCGTTTTATACGTCTATTATTCTTCTTCTGCATTATCCAACCCAGAAAAACCTTGTATCTTGAAAACGGATAGAGATATTGAAATTCTGTAAACGCCGTTGTTTTCACCTTGAAAGGGGCAAGCTTAATTTAGTACATTGCTAATATAATGGATCCTACTACAGTTTTTTAAATTTCAGTGTATATTTTTTCAAACACTTTGGCCCTTATTTTATTTGCAGTAGATAAATCAATAAAATTTTTAAATGTAAAAAAATTTTAGTTCAATCAAATAAGGCACTACCACTTTACTTTTATAACAATTAGTAAGATCCGTTTTAAAAACAGTCGTTCAAACGACATTCAAAATTGATTTTTTTAATCTTTTAAGTCACGCACTGGTACTAAATCTTTTATGTATCACCATACAGTTTCCTTGTTCCACTGTCATATCTCAATTATTTGAAAAGAAGAAATTTAAAGGCAGACGTTTTAAATTCAGAAACGCATTAATTAATTATATTTTAATTAATCAACGCTTTTGAATTTTTCGAAAATGGCAACAGTTTTTTCTTTTCAAGTAAAATATTGTTCTAAGTGCATTGATTATAGTATTTTTTAATTTTTCGGTGTTATAGTACTTAACATGACGGTCTCTCAGTTTTCCTATTCCACGGTAATGTCTCCCTATATGTAAAATTTTGATAAAATGCTTAAAATAATTTTAAAATAAGACATCCCAGTTTACTGTTCCAGTGTTCAATGTAAGTCGTATTTCAATTATTTCCAAACATAAAATTTTGACACTTGATATCGTCAGTTGATTGTAGAACTAAATGGATGCCCAAATTTTTTGAAGTGAATAAATAAACAGGAATCTCGTCATTTAAATTTTTTCAAACACTAAATCAAATGATTTACATACCAAATGCTACACCATTGAAAAAATTTTAAAAATGTTCTAATTAAAAACATATTCACTTGTATTTAAAAAACATATGTCATTCTGCTTGAAAAGTAATTTAACTTGATGTCATTTCCGAAAAAGAAAACAAAGTATTCGTTTTGTAGATTGCTTCGTGTCAGTTTTTTAATAAATGAGATGATATTGAACCTATAGCAAAATGTAAAATGTAAGTAGTATATGTGCAGTCAACCTCTTTTTTTGACGAATTTTGAAAAGTTAATTTATTTTTTAATTTCAAATAAATAATATATTAAATTAGAACCGGTAAACTGGGACACTCAGTATATAACAAAATATAAAACGCATGTGTAATCAACTTGACTCGCTTTTCTTATGACCATTTTTGAAAAATTGAAATTTTTCTTAAATTTGTTTTTTTTTATGCTGTTTATAACAAAATTGTTTTGAGATACCTGTCAGATACGTACAGCTGTCAACACTGGCAAGGACCAATGTCACATTTAGTGATTTATTCCAGTATGAATTAAGTTTATGTTTCTTTCCATTTTTACTTCCCGAGCGTAAGCTAAGTAATCGAGTCCATCGGCCGAATTGGCACTTTCATACTTTCTCGACATGTAGAGTACGAAAAAAGTGGTCTCCCGTTTCCGTCTGTCGGTCTGTCTGGTTATCTGTCTCTGTGTGCGGTGTCTGTGTCCATTTTTATTACACACGTAAGATCCGAAACTACCGGACCGATTATTGTCAAATTTCGTTTGTATAATAAACACCAACTAAAATTTGGGTAATCACCCCCACCATCATGGATCCTCCTGCACTTGTGTTTTGTGAATTCGTGTCGAATTTTTACCCTAGCTAGACATCCAGATTTTTCGAAAAAAATTTAAAATTATAACAATATTTTGCAATTTAACTTTGAAACTGCAAAACTGAATGCTCCGAAATCTTGTAAATAGTTATCATAATCATGGTAAACCAGCAAAATTTATTCCGTTTATCTCCTCCCAAAAAATTGATGAAGTCATCAAAATATTATGACTGCATAGTTTTCGTTTATTAACACACTCCTAGTTTTTACAGTTACTTATACAGGGTGACTCAAAAAATTAATGAATGAGTCAATTTATTTTATTGATTAAATCAGGAACTGCACAACCGAATGCTTTGAAATCTTGCAGACGTTTTAAGCTTGTCGTAAGCATGGTAAATTTTTAATCAAAATGTATCTGCTTATCTCCCTCAAAAAATTGATGACGTCATCTCAAAATTTTGCCGATTAAATCCTATCCAAAATGTGCAAAATATGATAAGTCTATACTTGTCGTTTATCATTGCATTAAGAGTTTTTGCATTTCTTATACAGGGTGGCTCATAAAAATTAATGAATGAGTCAATTTATTTTACTGAAATCGGGGACGGCTCGGTCCATTTTACCAAAAATTTGAGAATACAATACTGTTATTTAACTTCTTTCATTTATTTTGACGTTACGTACATATCTTTATTTTAACTGAACAGGATTCTCATAAAAAGAATCGCATAATCAAATTTTTAAAATTTTAGATTTTTCGATTTCTCGATTTTTCAGTTCAGTTCTTCGATATTTAAATTTTTCAAGTTTTTGGAATTTTTCAAATCTTTCGATTTTTCCACTTCCCGGTTTTAGATTTTCTGTTTTTCAATTGTCGTTTTTTCAAACTTTCGATTTTTCAATTTTTCAAATTTGGCCTTAATAAACTTTCAATTTTTCGATTTTACAATTAATCGATGTATTGATTTTCCCATTTCTTGGCTTTCGAGGGTTTCGATATTCCTGTTCTTCAATCTTGAATTTTTCGATTTTTCATTTTAGTTTTTTTAAGGTTTCGATTTTTCGATTTCACTTTTTGGATTTTTCGATTGCTCAATTTTTCGATCTTTCAGGTTCTCAGTTTTTCGATATTTCAGTTTTCGGATTTTTCAGGTTTTCCATTTTTCTGTTTTTTTTTTTCATTTTTCAGTTTTTCGATGTCTCAGTTTTGGGATTTTTCAATATTTCGACTTTTCGATTTTTGACTCCTGGATTTTTCGATGTGTCGATTATTTTACTTTTCCGATTTTTCAATCGTCAGATTTTTAAATTTTAGATTTTTTAATTTTTAAAATTTTAGATTTTTCGATTTCTCGATTTTTCAGTTCAGTTCTTCGATATTTAAATTTTTCAAGTTTTCGAATTTTTCAAATGTTTCGATTTCTTAATCTTTTGAGTTTTCTACTTCCCGGTTTTAGATTTTCTGTTTTTCAATTGTCGTTTTGTCAAATTTTCGATTTTTCAATTTTTCAAATTTGGCCTTAATAAACTTTCAATTTTTCGATTTTACAATTAATCGATGTATTGATTTTCCCATTTCTTGGCTTTCGAGGGTTTCGATATTCCTGTTCTTCAATCTTGAATTTTTCGATTTTTCATTTTAGTTTTTTTAAGGTTTCGATTTTTCGATTTCACTTTTTGGATTTTTCGATTGCTCAATTTTTCGATCTTTCAGGTTCTCAGTTTTTCGATATTTCAGTTTTCGGATTTTTCAGGTTTTCCATTTTTCTGTTTTTTTTTTTCATTTTTCAGTTTTTCGATGTCTCAGTTTTGGGATTTTTCAATATTTCGACTTTTCGATTTTTGACTCCTGGATTTTTCGATGTGTCGATTATTTTACTTTTCCGATTTTTCAATCGTCAGATTTTTAAATTTTAGATTTTTTAATTTTTAAAATTTTAGATTTTTCGATTTCTCGATTTTTCAGTTCAGTTCTTCGATATTTAAATTTTTCAAGTTTTCGAATTTTTCAAATGTTTCGATTTCTTAATCTTTTGAGTTTTCTACTTCCCGGTTTTAGATTTTCTGTTTTTCAATTGTCGTTTTGTCAAATTTTCGATTTTTTAATTTTTCAAATTTGACTTTCGTAAACTTTCAATTTTTCGATTTTTCAATTAATCGATGTTTTGATTTTCCCATTTCTTGACTTTCGAGGGTTTCGATATTCCTGTTCTTCAATTCTTTAATTTTTCGATTTTTCATTGTTAGTTTTTTTAAGGTTTCGATTTTTCGACTTCACTTTTAGGACTTTTCGATTGCTCAATTTTTCGACTTTTTAGGTTCTCAGTTTTTGGATATTTCAGTTTTCGGATTTTTCAATACTGTTATTTAACTTCTTTCATTTATTTTGACGTTACATACATATCTTTATTTTAACTTAACAGGATTCTCATAAAAAAAATCGCGTAATCAAATTTTATAATTTTTCTAAAAAGTTGGGTTTGTTTTATTGTATTTCAGGAGCGAAGGAAGTTTTGTCGAAATGACTTTCGACCAATTTTTAAATCTGTGACAATCAGCCCTCGAACTTTGTAGTGCCAACCTTAGAATAATTAAACTACAGGTGCTCAAAAAACGGCACACCAAATCTATGACACATTATTGTTCAGGATTCTTTATGGAGCAGAGAAAAAATAATTTAAAAATTCCTTGAACCCAATTGTAGAAAATATAACCTTGAAAGTTAAAATTTTCTTTTCGATACTTGACCATATTGTTATGAATTAAACCCATTTGCCTCCCCGATACGACGCCTATGGGTTCATGTATGTACGGTCTTGATGACTCATCGTCAATGACCCGGCCGGACGGCATTGGCTACAGAAAAGCCTAAAAGCGGAAGTCGCGAAGGGCAATCTAGAAAGACCTCGACTACGGAATTTCTAGAAGGGAAGCATGGCTTTAAATAGAGGCCACCTTCGGGAACGATTATTATTCAGCCAGTTCAGTCCACGAAAGCACAGCTAAGTTGCGCCGGATTTATTTTGTACATAATCGCTGTGTACTCAGTCGTGTAAATTTGAGTTATTGAGAAATAAAATTGTTGAGTTTTACCTACGCCGATTTTTAAATACTCGTTCAATGTAACAATATTTTAATTCACGGCTGTAAATCTGACAACAGTGGCTAATTTTTCACGTTTTTTTATCTGTCTACATCAATTGATATTTTATAATTTTGCAAATGAACATAAGAATTTTTTATGATTTTTCCAGCATTTACACTTCTTTATTTAATACCGTATCGTTGAGTTGTTGTCATTTTTTGAGCAGCCTGTGTATAACCAGAGCTTTGTCCACTGAATTCAAGATTTGATTTTAATAAACAATCACTTTTACTTCTGATAGGTAATATCCACTTGTACAGATACTTTTCTATTTCTCCTTTTTGTTCTGTATCATAATATTTTATAAATTTTAGGTTTCTTATTCTAATTGAATTTAATGCTATGTCAAAAAAGTCTCATTTTTTAAATAATATATGTATATTATTTTGACCATCTACAAATATTCATTTTTTTCTAACATAAACCTTGAACCTTAACTACCGCGTTGTTGAAAGAAAACAATGATTAATTAAGCCCCACCCACCCGCCCTTTCTCAATTGTGACGAATTTTTCATTTGTTGTCAGATCGAGGGGCAAAGTTTAATTGCAAAATTCATATTTGTTTGTTAAAAAAGATTGTTGGAGAATCTCGTGGGTCCCGAGTGCCTATTTCAAATGATTCTGACACATTGCTGAAAAAAATCGAAAGTGAAGTGTAGCAACTCTACAAGCAAAACAAAGCGATTTTAACCTGGAATCTATAAAATAAAAATAGCATGTGTTTGGCAATCTAGTTAAACAATTAATTGTTTAGTATGTACTTAGAATTTATTAATCACTAGGTTAAAATAAGTCACTATCAATGTATGTCGAAAAAATGTTTGTTAAGGTCGAAATAAATTTTTTTTTTTGAAAATATGACAACTCCATGTTCTTGATAAACCGTGAAAATCAACTATACTGTGAACATTACGAGTGAGGAACGTACGTGACTTCGTTATCAGTTATGGTTATGATTCAAGAACAACTTGAAACTTATTGTCTACAAAATTACAACAGTTATAAGACGCCTTACTCAGAGCAACAAGTTTGTACACAATACAAGTAATTTAAACACTCTCAGAATAAATCACTCCCCATTAAAAACTCGACAAGCAATAAATTAGGTAGTTTCTTTTATTGTAAGTGCTATAAACGTCACTTAATTTTGTGAATATAACAACCATACGAGCAAAATAAAACTGTTTAATTAAACATTTTCAATTTAGATAATAATTGAATTTTTTCTTTGCAGTATCTCTCACCAACAACTTAACCGAAGACATCGTCGAAAAATACTACCTTCAACCCGACTCCGTGTCCTCGACGACCTCTCCGGGGGCTCCCAGCGGCGAAACCACCCACGCCCGAAAGGAAGTCACCCCCGCCACCAGCCCTACGAGCAGCGCTCAAGCCTACATCGGCCTGATAACGGGAGTTCTGGCCATGGTGGTCCTTTTGTTGGCCTGTACTGTCTTCCTGATGATAAGAAGGGGACGTAAAAAAGTAGCTCTCCTTCACAAGCACACGGCTTTAGTATCCAGCAGCACTAAGCCCGGGGTCACTATTAACATGAAAGATCTGAAACATATGTCCACCCCTATCATCAACAATGGCCTGTCGAGGTCGAGGCTGTCGGTGAAAAGCAAAGTGAACACGATTGGTTCAGTGGACTCGAAGAAGAGCAAGAAGAGTACGCTTTATGGACATGTGGCCGGCGAGGAGTCGGATAGCGAAAATTCGTCCGTTTATCACGAACCGTATAAACTACTCCCGAATGCCAAGCAGGAGTACGGCTGTTTGCTCAAAAAGGACGCGATTTCGTCGAGCAAAAGTGGAGAGTACACAGGTAAGAAAGGTGCGAGCTTTTTATTGATTATAATTCCTTAGTATAAGAATTATTAATAAGCCATCCTAAAACAGATTATCCCATGATTAAAAACATTAATTTTAAACTCAAAACGTGGTGAAAGCATGACGTAAGTTTCAAAGTACAACATACAATTTTACCTCCAGGCCAAAATAATCAAATAATGTTTAATAGTAAGATATAACAATGATTTAAATTTTATGGAACCTAGTTACACGAGCAGCTTAAAGTTTGAGCCATAATACATCTGCAATCTGTATTTATATTTGGACCATCTCCAAAACTAATTTGCTTCATTTATATCCTTGAAACTAAATCCTCTAATTATTCGTGACTTTATGTTGTACAACTGCAACAATTGAAGGCACTGCACACTGCATTATACAGGATGATTCGGGAGTAATAATGCGCCCGACAGAACTGGAAGCGCAACCCAGAATACATTTCCAAAGGATTCCTAAATGTATTTATGTATTTATCGAAAACATAAAGCATAGCAGTTTCCGACGTTATCGATAAATTCCGTGGCTTTTCTTATTTTATTTTCCAAATGTTTCAGGATCTTAAATAGAGTTTTGTAAACTATTTCTATACACAGAAAAAAATCAGAAGGGGTAATACAGGATTTCTATAAATGTAATACGGTCGAAGTAGCTCATGGAAGCGTGCCGCCTTTCATTTATGTGGACTTTATGCCCATTATTCAGTTTCATGTTGCAACAGGAACTCCTGACTGCCGAGACAATCTTGTCAAAGATGTTGTGTGCTTGAGTCGTCTCAAATAATTAACAACTTGCTCAGATACTAACATTTAGAACTATTTAAGGACAAATTTCGCCCCACAGTGCGGCAATATTTTATCTCCAATAGAGTCTTCAAATTCCAAAACCGCCCCTAGAATTGTTCTTCCCCTAAGTTTTTTTAAGAAATTAATGGCTTATTTCACAACTGAAATGGAAAAAAAATGGTGTTACATAACCATAATTTGTCCAGGGTTATACTCGTCTCTGGCTATGATGACGAGCAAAGTTAGTGTTTTGTTTCCTGGCCTTCAACGTTTACGTTATCGGAATTTAAGTGAAGAGAGATATGGCGTTAAACGTTGTTGGTTTAAGCGAAGAGGCAACAAAAATATTTGTAATAGTTTAAGGAGCCTCTCAGAGAATTCGTGGATTATTGTTGGCATGAGAATTTAAACGAAATTATGAACACAAGGCATTCCTGTTTACACTTATTCAAGGAATAATGAACACTGAAACGATTTTTACTCCATTTTATATACATTTTCTCTGATAGGTCATAGGTAAACAGAATCTCGATCAGTGCAATGGAGTCTGCTGTAAATATTGTTACATGTTAGTATTCAGTTTGAAATTCCTACTCATGAATGTGACAAATTCGGCTTATTCTACCGGTTTTTTTTACTTTTTGTCCAGGTACGTATTTGATGCATTTGAAATATCCTAGTGCATTTGCTATACAGCCGTTGAATACCACCATCGCTTCCAAATCGCATTTTCCCGTATGCGTAACTCCAGGCTTTATAATTTTGTAATTCGCCAGGTATTCCTCCCGGCTCACTTTTCCCCAATAATCTCCTGTTTTTCGAATCCCGCTGAACCGAAGCGGTTAAACAACCCCGTTCGAAACCGTAGCAACATCCAGAATAGCCAATGAAACGGAAAAGCTCGCAACATGTCTGCACCAACTTCAACTGTTTTATTTTTTGTGGAGTGCGCTTTTATCGAAGCGAAATTGCGGTCCGGCCGTTTTAAATAATTCATAAAAGCTGCATATTTGACGAGCATATGCCCGACTTTAATCTGAAAAATAACAACAACGAAGCAAATCGTGCAACGATAAAAGCAAATGTGATTTCCTCATATCGAGGAGACTGGTAAACTGAAAAGACGCAAGACAGGCCTGGGTGATATTTGCGTTTTCTTAAATTGGTTTTTGAAACGCCCGCCTAGCGCTCGGATCTTGAACGTGTCAGACAGCTGGCATTTTTCACGTCTCACTTAGTTTGTATCGTATGTATGGGGGAATCTTCGCGCAACATATGAATCTCTCATGATTTACAAGATGGGAGGGAAAAACCGCACCCTCGTGTCGGTTGTGCTATTTAACAGAAGTAGAATCGCTGTTTTAGTTCGAAATAAACAACGCTGGTGTTTTGGAGAAGATGGATTTGGCAGTGTGCAGCAACATGTGCATTTTCAAAGACGTTTCGTTTGGAAATTTGTTCGACTGCACTGAAAACAGAAACAGTTTTTTTTATTAAGAGTAAACTGCAATAGAAATCATCGTTTTAGATAAAATTGTGCACTATGTCAGTTTGAGCTGCCGACAGAAAGTGATGGGGGTTCTAGGCCAGGTCATCAGCGCACAGATTCTTTTGCAAGTTCTAGTAATTCCTATACGATTTATTAGAATTACTTCGACCTGAAAGTTGTTCCTTTGTAACTTATCTTTCCACCCACCGTTATTAGAAAGCTACATGTCTATAAACAAGGGCTCGCTGCACCCGGACTGTTAAAATATACGCTATTTATTCTAATTTGCTTAAGCTAGTTTAGTGCGATTAAAAACTTGAGCAAATAAAACTAGCGCTCTAAAATAATAATTGTCCTTGTTTCAGCAAATGCGACGGAATTAAATGCGAGAGAATTAAACTCAGTAACTGGTATTCGTTAAGTGCGCATTTTATTATAAGAGCAACTTCGTCTAATAGACAACGGAATATTCATAAGAGAGGTGAAGTATTTAAAGCACCTCGACGTGATTCCATTTTCTTCAAGTGCAATTCAAGCTAGGAGATCCACAGGTTCTCGGCAGCGAAAGAACATTTACATTTCACTATCGCTGACATTTCAGTAAATGCTTTTCACACAATTAACAGCAGTTTGCAAATCCTTGCACACACCAACCGTTGCGGGGATTCTTTTGTACTTTTTGCGCTTGCAACTTTAATTAAGAGATCATCGTAATGACGGGAAATTGCGCAACAAATGAGGTTTATTTTTAACCGTCAGCGAATTTTGACGCGCTGTCGGCTGGCTGCAACGAGAATTATTACTTCTTGGTTTCCGTATTTTATGACGGCTAATATATATGTCAAGAAGTAGAATTATATGTGATGGTTAAATCGTCGGAATTAAGACGTCTAGGAAAAGTTATATCATCCGACAGTTATTTGCCTGACATTTCTATTCTCCGACTCTAAATATATTGGCAATATCGTTAGAACGGAGAGAATTTCTGAAACTAAAAAAAAAAAATGTTTTGAAGTCTTAGGTTTCCACCGCGTCTTGTCTTATTACAAATGAAAATGTTCTTTGCAGATTACGAAAAGCTGCTTACAAAGAACTCCCTAATTTTCAGTAATTATTCGATGTAAATAGTCGACGCCGTGGGAGTTGAATTCACAAGGCCACAATTGCGCTCCAGAACACGCTTTGCTATTTCAATCTCCAATTCCCCGCCAATTGTACTTCTTTTCCACATCGTTCCTCATCCACATCTAATTCCAATTGTTGTTGCAGACTTCACGAGCGTAAATAGCTTCCAGGAAGATTTGAAATTCACGTCGCCTTCCTTTTACAACTTGACGCCGCCGCCGCCGCCCACATCCAGACCGCCGACGTACGACGTCCAGAATTACCAAACCCCGACCAATACACCAAACGGAACGATTCCTGCTGAGAACTACTACGCCGCCACGGACATAATAAAGGTATTTGATAAGCTAAAACGTTTCAGTCAAATCCGCATAGCGCACGACTCCGGAGGTTTATTAGGTCCAGATACTGTAACTTCTGACAGGATTATTAATGAGCCGGATGATTTAGTCGTTATCCCGGCCTAAATATGGAACAAGGTCGTTCCGGAACGGTTCGTCGAGTTGCAATTAAACGATCGGGATTTTGGTGCGCTACATGTGTAATTTAACAAATTAGACTAATCGAGTTTGTTGTTTTTAAATTAGTTGCGCTAACGCTGTTAGATTCCAAATGCTGGTGCAGTTTCGTGCTTGGAATTCCTTGATGGGGTGTGGGGTAGAGTAGTTTCTGTTGCAGCGGCACGCTTGAATGATGATTACTGCTATTTTCAAAGCTAGGTCAATTGGTGGCAATGCAGCTTGAAATATACAACAGTTGGCTGCGTTATTTGAAGGGGCGATTTACGTCCAAACTTCACTGGAGCAACACATATTTGATATGAGATACTTTATTGAAAAGAAATGTATGTGCATATAAACCAAGCCATCATTTTGACGTCCTTTCATAAAGCCACATTTTGGCGTTCCTGGAATATTACAAAAATTCACCGAATTCAATTATGGATACTATTTATTCATAATTTGTATATTTATAAAGAGATCTTAAACATTAAACTGCTCTACAAATAAAAAATCCATTTTTTACAATTCGATATCATTTTAAACTCCTTTCGTCCAACCTTCACCGCAAATTAGGTATAAAGATTTGTACAATATGCTATCCTTTTAACATTTTGCAGCCTTGTCAGTTCTCTAAATAGATCCGTTCCTAAACAACACACATGCGTGTAGAATAGAAAAAAACAATTAAAAACAAAATTTAAGTTTGTTGGTATTTAGCTCTTTTAGGAGTTTTAATTACATAAATATTTCTTAAAAAATTTTCTAAAATTATTAAGACACAGCTTCCTTTGCCCCTGAAGTGCACTCAAAAAATTAAGTCTGTTAAACGAATTCAAAAATGTTATTTTAAAAGTTATTATTTTTCGGGTCAGTTTTCTCCTTTTTTGTGAGTAATTCGGTTTAGTACCGCATGAACTCCCGTCTCAATTTTGTCCACTTCTTTGAAGTTATCGTATATAAGTTTATAACATAGGTCCCAGGACCGACCCTTGTGGGACCCCACAGTTTATCGCCAGATTACGCTCATCTGTTTGAATTACCCTATCCGATAAGAAACTATCTATTATGGTACGGAGATAATTTGATACTTTCTTGATTGCCAACTCATCCAGGATACTATCCCACTGTAAAATGTTGAAGGTACTTCGTATGTCCACTGTTATCAAGATATATATATGTTTCTTTTTTCCCAGTATCGCTATTTGCCTTATCTGCGATCTTTATGACTTGATCTCCCCTTTTTAAATCCGTACTGGTGAGTAAAAAGACCACCCTTGTGCTTTATTTCTTCCTGAAACCGTTATCTTGTCAGGATTTTCAACAGCTTCCCTAGTATAAGGTACTCAGAGGACAAGTTTCGGGAAAAGAATAACCTGGGCCTTCTTCCAGATCTTCCAGATCTCGGATTTTTCTTTAAATATTCGGGTTCCTACATCGCCACTATTCTGATTATTTTCAGTGATATGCCATCGAGTCCTTCTTTTTTTTCCTTATATGAGGTTCGTCTTCTCATTGCTGTTTTGTAAACATCTTCTCGCATTACAACTGCCAAGTTCTTCTTTGAGATCGGACGATTTTTCCCTTCAAGATTTTTTTGCTATCTTTACACTCCTTATTATGTTGGGTCCTTTGTTCGTTCGATATGTTGTTTTGGGTTGTTTCTTGTAATTTCCCTTCTTGCAGCATTACATTTTTTCCTCAAGTTCGCAATCTCATCAGCCGGTTGATGATTCTTGCTCTTCCTATTTGGTTTTGATTTCATTACGTCCTTCCAGATGTTATGTAAGGTTTTCGTCCGGTTCGACCTCCTTTACTGTCTGATCTATTAAGTCCCACGTGAGGAGTTTATGGTCGTTAAAGACTTCTGCATTATGAACATCCCAGTTTTATCTCTTCCTCGTGATATATTCTGTCAAGATAGTAATGTATACATCTAATAACGATATTGACTG
Organism: Zophobas morio; assembly: GCF_036711695.1. NCBI lineage: Eukaryota > Metazoa > Arthropoda > Insecta > Coleoptera > Tenebrionidae > Zophobas > Zophobas morio. The sequence goes on along the minus strand of NW_026972136.1, from coordinate 11,328,835 downwards.
TCCCCTTACGAAGATGGCTAACCCCCTAGAGTTGTGAGCTACCATGGATTTTTTCCACATTCTATCCGGTTCTTGCGTCTCCCATTCCTCTGCCTGACCTGACCTGAGCTGATGTGACCTGACCTTACCTGACCTGAGCTTTTTTCGGGAGGAAGTAAAAAATACATTTGAGTACATACCTCTATGACCCCATCTCGTCTTTTTGTTATTTACCCTCTTTTATTACCCTAATTCTTTCCTCGGCCATTAAGTCTATTGGAATTATTTGGGCAATTACTTGTAGGCCTACCGTTGATGCTGCTATGTATACCACTTTTATTAGCTTAGTTTTATGTGTCATATTTTAAACTATTTTCCCATACCGATGAGGTATATATGATGGAATATCCCACCCCACACAATACTCTTCATCTACTCGGGATCGGCCCTCTCCATTTTAGACATAATTTTTACCAAGGCTTCTATAGACTTCGCCACTTCTTCCACTACATACTCGACATGTTTTGTCATTCCTGTATTTTTTTCAAAATATACACCAGATGTTTGATTTTGTTTTTACTGTGTATCTGCCCTTCTTGGAAGGTCAATTCTAGAGCCTTTATTTTCTAGTCCCGCACAAAATCACCATCTCCATTTTGACTAATACTAATTCTAAGTTTTTCTTTTTTATTTCTTCATATTATCTTACGCTGTGACTTTTCTGCTATCCTTCTAAGATGCTCGCGTTTGCTTCTAACCTAGTCCTTACTACGTCAAAGTACACATTGCAGAGCGTAGGTCCTAAGATCGATCCCTGGAAACTTCATTGTTTTCAACTGTATTTAGTGTCCTTCAGATAGCTAATTGTTATGTTCTCAAGTCTTCAACAACACCGTCCCATCTAGTCATGTTAAATGCATTCTTATGCTTATCAGCAAGCAAGTTGAACTGAACTGATCTGACCTTACCTTACCTTACCAGACCCGACCTGACCTGACCTAACCTGACCTAACCGTTTTTTTTACCGAGTTAATTGGCTTAGGGTGCACTACCTTGGCGTTAGGCGCCAGGTAACATTTACCGCCTATGATATGCGGCTCGGCTGATCTTCTGCCTGGGGGATGTACTCTCCGTCCCTTAGCCTCCAATCCATCGCTACTACCCTATGGTATTTCTTCGGTGGGCAGGATGCAGGTCTTCCTTTCCTATATTCCTATCTCAATTCCCAGTTCCATTTTTGTGCTACACCCTTCCCGCCTTTTCTCTTCTTCTTTCCTCCTCCTCACGGTCCTATATTACTTCCTCTACAAATCCTGTTACTTTTTTCGAGTTTTCGGTGATTAGGCGGTCCTAACTGGTCCTCCACTTCTCTGCGCATCCCTTCATTTTCTTCGCTGAAAAATATCGCGTGCTCCACTGTGTTCTGCTCGTACGCACAACCCCAACATCTCGCGTTTTCCGCCTTGCCTATTCTTTCTCTATATTTACCAAATACTGTGTTAACCTAAATTCCCTAACGTCAGGAATTAATTTCTTGGTCCACTCCGCCTTTCCCGTTTCCTGTTCCCATTTCTTCTGCCATTTATCTAACTGATATGTCCATTTTTCCTTCTTGTCCACTCCATACCTATATCTATCCAACCCAACATTCTATTGGCATCATTCCAGCAATTACATATAATGTCTGCATAGGCCATACTTATTCATATCAATAACTTTCTTATGGTGTTTTCCACCTTCTCCCTATAGCTCTTGATTACTTTTCTTACTTCCTGGGCCCCCTATATTAGGCATTAGTCTTCCCAACGCCCCTATGAGATTGTCTGTTTTCCCGACAGTCTTAAAAAGATGTTCTTTGAATGTTGATTTTGCGTCAATTGTTATGCCTAGATATTTTATCGATTCTTTTATTATTCTTATTTTTTCTCTTTTAATCGGATTTGGACCGACTCCTGTTGCATTCTTCCAATAACTACTATTAATTTTGCGTCAATTGTTACGCCTACATATTTTATCGATTCTTATATTATTCTTGATTCTTTCTCTTTTATTCAGATTTGGACCGACTCCTCTTCCATTCTTCCACTAACTACTATAGGTTCGGATTCTTGACAACTGGGAGTTTACTTCCCTTTCTACTTTGTTCATTTCTTTATCTGCCACTATTAATACCAAATCATCGGCATATGCGATGATCGTTGAAGTTGAGCCCATGTCCATTCGCAGTATACTATCATAAACGATGTTCCATATAAGTGGCCCCATTATCGATCCTTGGGGTACTCCACCACTTATCCAAATCTTCTATCCGTAACTCCCTGTTATGTGTGTGTTCGTAAAATAATCCGCGATTATTTCTTTTAAATAACCCGGAATATCCTAATGTTCCATCTCTTTTTTAACTACGGTCTACGCTATGGTGTTGAATGCATTTCTGAGATCTAGCGCCAGCACACACATTTCTCCTTGGTTTGCCTTGAGTCGCCCTTGATTATCCTAATTGGCTGCACTACCCTCTCTATGGCCTCTATGGTGGATTTTCCTACTGTGAAGCTATACTGGTTACCTAACAGACCACCTTTCTGGGCTAGATGCTGTTTAATTCTTTTCGCCAATAAAGGTTCGTAGATTTTTCCCGCCACATCTAGGGGGATAATGGGTCTAAAGCAACTGGACGAGTTTCCCTGCTTCCCCGGTTTCTTCTTTCCATATTTCGGCCGTCAGTCCGTCCATACCGGGCGCCTTCCCCTTCTTCATCCCCGTAGACAGCTTCTTTCAGTTCTTCCATCTCGAAAGGTGGGGTTTCCGCGTCTATTATTTCCTTCCATCTAATGCCTTTACCCTTGGGAAAAAATGCTGCTAGTACCTCGTTCTCGGTCTCTTTTTCCAACTTCTCCGGTGGGGTTAATTTTAACTGATTTATCATAATTTCGTACCTTCTCCCTAATTGGCCTTCTGCCAGCTGATTCAGTACATCCGTCCATTTGTCTCTCTTGGAGACCTGATCTGACCTGACCTGACCTGACTAGACCGGATCTTATCTGATCTGACCTGACTTAACCTGACCCGACTTGAAGACAAACAGAAACGGAAGACCTTTTTCTTTCATATCCTAGGAGCTAGAAAACACGAATTCGTCAAATGAATCTTGTTACTTCTTCAGTTTAAGGTCAAGTAGCAAAAAATAAAAACAGTAAAACATTTTCCGGGTTTATGCCATGTCAGATTTGTCGTTTCGCCCACTTTCGCAACGTGCATCTTCATGAAATTACAAACAAAAAGAACCAGAAGTTCAGGACAGAAGGGAGCGACACCAAAGTAAAACTTTTCCTGAAGATACCCTTTACGAAAATAGGCAAAACTTCGAAACCTTATTCAAACCTAACACGATCCAACCCACAAAACGTCTTATAATTATTGACTCACTCATTCATTAATTTTATTGATTAAATCGAAAGTAGGTTATCTAGTTTTCCCAGAATGCTGGGAAAAAGTAGGTCACATTAATTCAAATTTTGCTGCATCTCTTCTTTCTAAAACATAAAAAGTATTATGAGTTCACATTTGTAATTTCTCAGTGCATATACGTGTATGTTTTTTGGAATTGCTTGTAGAGGATGTCTAAGAAGAAATTGTTACATAATAATAATAAGCTCTAACTGATCAATGATCAGAACTGGCGTCCTACATACAAAATTGTTTCCTTCACAATTGCAAAGTGACGTCCATATACAGACGTCATATTGCAGACAGATTTATGTTTTTTTTTTTTATTCTTTCAAAGAACCGCTCCACTCCAGCCAACTCAGAACCACCAAACTTCCCTATAAATCAAAGCGAATCCGCCCCAAACCCCTGTCTAAATTTTTAATTTTCCCTCCGCCTCTAAACCGGGAGACAAATTCCGGAGCCCATTTTTCTTAATTGGATCCGAAAAGTTGAAACCGGAGTGTATCACGTTGCAGGGATCAGTCTTAGTTTGTGTTGTGGTATGTGTGCAAACCGGGCGCAGATGTTGTGTACATTCAATCAGACCCTCTCTCGTTCGCCGTCGCCGCGCCGACCACCGCCGGGACGCCCCCGACTAGGCCTCAGGTGGCGTCGGCGTGTCTCATGCCTGCCGCGAAACTCGGCAATAAAACGGCTTCACTCCGACACACCTAAACATTACATTATATTAGCAATGCGAAACAACGCAAAGAGGAAATAATGAAAACTGACGGGGAACGCGGGAACTCAAATTTTGAGTGGCGGCGTTGTTAGAATCCCAGGACACGGAGACGGTGCAAATGAAAATGACGCCGTGCACGGGACACGGCAGGGGCGGAGCTAGGCAGAGTTTTAAGGGATTCTTAAAATTTTGGAATAGGGTAGGGGAACTTTTTTTTTATTCTAAAAAATCGTAATAAAGAGGACAAAAAACCATGTCCAGAGTACTTATTTTTTTAAATTTATTCAAGAGCAGTTTCACCCATACAAACCTTTCATCATCAGTAAGGGCGAAACGGGTCTTGAATAAATTTTATCAAAATAAATGGGCCCGACATTTTTTTTTTTTTGTCTTATTGCACTAATTTTATTTTCAAATACAATGCTGCCATTTGTCTCTGGAATACCTGTAATTTTTATTCGTAATTTGTCATTGTCAAAATGGCGGCCTCTACGTGATACGTTTCTTCAATTTGACAGTGGTGAATAAAATGTCAGCTAATTTTTTTACCCTAAAACCGGCTAGTTTTTACTAAATAGTGTGTTTGTATTAAAAAGAGAATCGATGAACAATTTCTAAATTCACTTTGACATTTCGATTTTCGATGGCTAATCCAAGAACGCAGAATTGTCAAACCTAGCTGAGACATTCTAAAAGGGTATTTTTTATGTATGTACAAATTATTTTTTGGTAGTGTTATTTTATTTACATTGCATTATACAAAAAAGCGAAACTTCCAAACAGTCACTCCATTTCTAGAAGCTGTTCGTTCTCTCTTTTATGCGTCCCTGTTCAAGCCAGGAAAACGTAGCAAATGAAAATGACGCCGTGTACCTATCCAACGCGCTCACCTGGGAGGTGTAAATATTTAAAACGGACGAAATTTCCAAAGTGTATCGCCTTTTTCCTTTTTTCCTCTCGAAACACTAAGTTGAATGCATTTTAAAGTTGGATTGTTAAAAGGAAGACGGCGGCTGCATTATTTATGTCTTTGATAACGGGAATGTCAGAAGTGGAAGAAAGTTTGCAGAAGTGGGATAAAAGTGTATATCTATGCATGTTATACGGAACTAGAACGAGCACTTTGCGGGAATTGTTACCGAATTCTTTGGTCAACTGAGCCAGAAATGTCGATTAAATGTCGATAACAACGTGACTGTGGTCTCGAAGGAGCATACATAATATACAAGCCATGGAGGATATCGAAATATATATCGAAGTTGTTAAAAAGAAGAGCACGCTTTGGGGAAGTTTATGCAAGCTATTACACAAATTTCTGTTACTGCTTTTCTAAAATATGAAGTTGGTGTTTTGCCAAGTTCACGATCTTGAGTTTGGAGAGTTTACTGTTTATTTGACAATTGGCAAACCTCAAACCGCAGCTCGCGATTTGGATAGAAAGGATGGCACTTGTATTGCTAAAGTTTATGAAGAAGAGCGGCAATCATAGGGTGGCAACGGCAATACCCTTGTTAAGTGTTTTATTGCGTTAGTAGTTACGAGGCGGATTCGGTTTCGTTCATTCTTCGTTCTAACATAGTATTACAACAAATAAAAAGTGGACGATTTTTACTTGATTTGAACGAATACCTATTTTTATCGACGTTTACAGTTTAGGAAATAGAATCATGTCAGTTTTCCACTTTCATCCCTCGTCAGTCTCTCTGTTGAAAATTTTATTGGATAAATGTTCTCCGAAAGTACGGGAAATTCTAGATGTCATTCAAGATGATAGTGTAAACAGTAAAACGTTAATTAAAGTCTGGTTCACATCCATTCCAAAAACTAGATGACGTCATATTAAATTCTGACAAATTCCGATGAATGTAAAACGGGGTTCATTTATCTGAAATATTAGGAAAAATAAAAAATTATAAGGAATCATAATTTTTTATCACAATTTAAATGCTTTCAATGTTTGAATTCCCTAATTTTAATTATACGCCAGAGTGCCGTTCATTTACAAAAACAAAATACCGACTTATATAAATGGATAAAAACTGATCTAAAGTTATTTCGACAGAATTTCCCCCGGCCCTTAATCCAATCGAACAAATCCGATTCTTTCGAAAAATTGTCAAAATTGATAAAATTTTGTTTATTTTGGAATAACCCCTGTAACTAAAAAATATATACATATAGACAAATTTCAATCACAGTGTAAAAAAACATTCGGTAAATATGACACTCGAATCCACATATTTTCTGTAAATTAATTGCGGTAAAAATCAAGGCGGATTCATAAACCATGAGTACAGGAGTATATTATTTTATAAAATTTAGATAACCCTTACTGCGAGGGGAGGTCCGGTAGTTTCGAAAATTATCCATCATAAGTCGACAGACGATAGACAAACGAAAATGGAAAACCTATTTATTAATATTCTAGGTGGCATAAAACGTCCAGAAAACATGAATGTAGCCATTCGTCGGATGATATTACAATACTTCCTTAGCTGACAGTCGGAAAGTAAAAATGAAAAAATTTCTTGAACAAGAAATCATTATGAAAAAAAAATAGTCCAAAATTATTTCTACAGAACATCCCTCGCTTCTGAAGTAGAGCCCAACAAATACTGATTCTCTGAAAAATTATAAAATTTGATTTTGCTGGATTTTACTTTTTCGTGATAACCTTTATGGAATAAATACAGAAGGTAGTCACAATGTAATAGGAAAAAAGATGGTTTCACCTTCTTAAAAATGACAGTTAATTTAATTTAAAGATTTAATTTCTTAAAAAGAGACCCAAGAAGATTTCGCTTTCTTTAAAATAGGGCAGTTGTTACCCTCGAGAAGATTTCACATTCTTAAAAAAAGACATTTGGGGCCCCCGAGAAGATTTCACATTTTTAAAAAGAGATAGTTGGGGGCCCCGAGGAGGCATTACATTCTTTAAAAAAATACATTTGGTGCCCCCGAGAAGGTTTTAGATTTTTTAAAAAGACAGTTGTGACTCCCGAGAACGTTTCACATTAAAAAAAGACATTTGCGGCCCCCGAGAAGGTTTTACATTTTTCAGAAAGACAATTGAAACCCCCGAGTAGATTTCACATTCTAAAAAAAACATCTGGCGCCCCCGAGAAGATTTTACATTTTTAAAAAAGACAATTGGGACCCCTGAGAGGGTATCACATTCTTAAAAATATAACTTCGGAGCTTCCGAGAAGGATTTAAATTAAAAAAAAGACAGTTGGGACCCCCAAGAAGGTTTCATATTTAAAAAAAAAAAATTTGGAGCCCCCGAGAAGGTTTTACAGTTGTTAAAGAGACAATTGGGACCCCGAGAAATTTTCACATTAAAAAAGGCATTTGGCGCCCCCGAGAAGGTTTGACATTCTTAAAGATATACCTTTGGGGCTCCCGAGAAGGTTTTACATTAGAAAAAAAGCCAGTTGGGACCCTCGAGAATGTTTTACATTAATAAAAAAGACATTTGGCGCCCCCGAGAAGGTTTTATATTTTTTATAGAGACAATTGAGACACCTGAGAAGGTTTCACATTAAAAAAAGACATTTGAGGCTCCCGAGAAGGTTTTACATTTTTAAAAAAGACAGTTGTAACCCCCAAAAGATTGCACGTTCCAAAAAAAACATCCGGCTCCCCGAAAAGATTTTACATTATCAAAAAAGACAATTGGGACCTTTAACACGGTTTTACATTCTTAAAAATATACCTTTGGGGCTCCCGAGAAGGTTTTACATTAAAAGAAAGACATTTGGCGCTTTCGAGAAGGTTTTACATTTGTTAAGGAGACAATTAGGACTCCCGAGAAGTTTTCAGATTAAAAAAAAATGTTTGGGGCTCCCGAGAAGGTTTTACATTTTTAAAAAAGACAGCTGAAAGCGCCGAGAAGATTGCACATTCTAAAATAAATATCTGGCGCCCCAAAAAAGATTTTACATTTTTAAAAAACCCAATTGGGACTCCTGAGAAGGTTTCACATTAAAAAAAAAGCCAGTTGGGACCCTCGAGAAGGTTTCACATTAAAAAAAAAACACATTTGGCGACCCTGAGAACTTTTTACATTTTTAGAAAAGACAATTGGGACCCTTGAGAAAGTTTCACATTCTTAAAAATTTACATTGACGGCTCCCGGGAAGGTTTTACATTAAAACAAAATATGTTGGGATCCCCGAGAAGGTTTCACATTAAAAAAAAGACATTTGAAGCTCTTGAGAAGGTTTTACATTAAAAAAAAAAACAGTATAGACCCCCAAAAAGATTGCACATTCTAAAAAAAACATCTGGCACCCCCGAGAAGATTTTACATTGATGACGTTATCAAATTGTACGTGGGGATAATCAGCAAAATGTTGGTTAGCATTTAACCATCTACATTATATTTCTAATACAAAATTTGACAACAATTGGTCCAGTAGTTTCGGAGATTACGTGTCTAATAAAAACGCATACAGATACCAGACAGACAGACACACAGACAGACAGACAGTCAGACAAACAGACAGATAGCCAGATGGAAACGGGAGACCACTTTTTTGTACTCTAGTGTTCATGAAACGTCGAAAAAATATAAAAGTGGCCATTCGTCCGATGGCCTTGTTACGCTCAGGAAATAAAATATCAATTTAGATAAATAGATTAAAAATTGGTCTAAAGTTAATTCTACAGAATTTCCCTTGGCCCTTAATACAATCGAAGAAATCCGGTTCTTTTGAAAAATTGGAAAATTGGATATTGCAAAATTTTATTTATTCTAGAATAACCTTTATAGCATTCGTCATATACCGCAAGTACAGGAGTATATTATTTTGTAAAATTTAGATAACCGTTACACGCAAAATGTTGAGAGGACGTCCGATAATTTCGGAGATTATCTATCGGATATAAATCGGCACAGACGATAGACAAACGGAAACGAAGGACCTATTTTTCCATACTCTAGGTGCGTTAAATGTCAAGAAAACATGAAAGTAGCCATTCGTCGCATGAAATTACAATACTTCTTTAGCTTACACTCGACAAGTAAAAATGGTACATGTCTTAACTAAGAAATCATTATTAAAAAAGTGGTTTATGTACAGGATGATGAAAAAATAACGCACTAACTTAACGCCACACCATTAAGTTACTACAAGTTTTAAGTCCGAGAATTATTATAAAAAAATTTATATATTTTTGTTAGACTCCTTTTTGGTGTTTACTTACAAAAACAAAGTACGGATTTAGGTATCCAGATTAAAAACTGGTCTAAAGTTATTTTGACAGAATTTTCCTCGGCCCTTAATACAAATCAAACAAATCCATCAATTTTTTATTTATTTTCTCCTAATGACTCAAAATATAGACATATAGACAAATTCCTGTCACAGTTAAAAAAAACATTCGGAAAAATTCAAGGCGGATTAATAAACCACGAATACGCCAGTATATTAGTTTATAACATTTAGATAACCTAACTGTGCAAAATGATGATAAGTCAACACAGACGATAGACAGACGGAAACGGAAACCCTATTTTTTCATATTCTAAGTGGAAATGTCCAGAAAACATAAATGTAGCCATTCATCGGATAATATTACAATACTTCCTTAGCTTATACTCGGAAAGTGAAAATGGAAAAATTTGTTTAATAAGAAGTTATTATAAAAAAAATGCGACTTAAAATGCATGGAGTTTCAGTTTTATTGCAGATGATAAGGAAAATACTGTCAAAGGCGACCTTCAAATCAATTTTTAAATTTTATTGAAAAATATGACTTATTTTTAACTAAAACATTAACGAAATGCAAAAGTAATTCATTTTCATTAGTCTGTGGTCCATTCTTATATTCTGTATCAAACAGTAGAGGCATATTCTAGATTTCACTAGTTTATCTTTATAAATAAAAAAATACTTAGGGTAAATGTGTATAAGAGTGCGCATATGTATAAGAGTACGCAGTGATGATTTCTGGTTATTAGTGCCATCTGGGTAAGGTGAAGTTATACCATTCAGAATTTAATGTTAAACCTGAGATAAAGGTGCAAAAGTGACCTGAATATAGTTTATAGTTTGGTCGTACTGACGATTTTATGTTCACACGTTGTGTGGATGTAATTTTTACCGCTCATAGTTTTAGTTTTTTGTAAGGTACGTACCAGTTCTTTTATTTTACAGTAATAATTTTCATTAGTTGTAACTTTTAAGGTGTCGTTATACACTAACAGTTTTACACTTTCTGTCCATCAAAAGCTTTTAACTTTGAAAACATTAGGTTATGTACAAATGTACAAGAGTCCGCAGCGAGGTATTGTATAAGAGTGCGCATTGCTTGCAATACGTAATCTAATAGTCTTGGAGATACATATCATACGATAATGAATTATTTAACTCTACTACTTTGTACTGCTTCTCAAGATGTGTGGTGGTGGTTATAGTGATTTTTTTTTATTTTTACTTCCTGAGCGTGTTGTAATCGAGTCCGTCGACCGACTCTCTATTTTTACGTTTTCTCGTCTTTTCAAGACCCCTAGAGTACGAAGAAATAGGTCTCCCGTTTTATGTGTAGTCTGTAGTCACTTATTCCCATTTATTTTCACCTTAGAAACAAATATTTTTTCATAAAATGTAATGCGTACTCATAAGCGTTCAAATGCGCACTCTTGTGCAATGAACTGTCTAAGAGTGCGCATTTACACATCTTGACAAAAATTGAAATTACTCTTAAAATATAGTGGTGTTGGGGCGTACAATTAAATATATCTGATCTCTAAACATGTATATAACGAACCTATATCATAAAATTTGTCTATCCAAAAAAATTAAAAAGTTGTTAACAGTTTTACACTAAGTGCGTACTCTTGTACACATTTACCCTACTAAAAGTGGTTTAATCCCCAAAGTGAAACACCATAATTATAGTTCTGTGTAAAGATCAACGGTTAATTTCATTAACAATAGTTACTTCAGTCTTTTTTAATTATTGTTATAGTTAGGTCACAACGCATTTAGTTTTTGATAAATTTATTAATTAAGGTTAATATTAAGGTTTAGTTAATGACAGTAAATCTGAGACGGTTGTCAGTTCCTGTTCGTTGAATAATTTAGTAAGACGAATCTCCCCCTTGCATTCTCCCCGTGTCCACAAATCTTGCACTCGTATAACAAAAAAATAATTAAATTTCATATTTGCGAGGTAGTAGGTATATTATGCGGCCCTCTGTGCATCTCCATAAATCCGCACTCACTTCCAGCATACATTTTTCATTGACCCGGTTGTAAAACGGCCCCTGTGATTCATGGGCCTATCAACGAAGTGCACAACATAGTCCCATTTCATATTTTGTAATGCATGAAGACGATAATACGGTATTTATGGCAGTAGCAGCGAAAAATTGTATTGTTTATTCTTTATTGCGCGTATAACGTGCCGTAAAATAAGGCGACTTGTTCAAATTACAACATTATGTAACGCAGGTTATATTTTAGTAGCTGAATTTCGTATGGATGTATACATAATTTAGTGGGCATAAAAATGGAGAGGAAAAAATACTGAATTTAGCTGATTGCCTGTTCGAGTTCGTGGAGGCGGAGTAATCCCTTTGTCTCGAGGCATAATAAAAAAAATTCTACTCCTTCTATTATTTATTTCGATGAAAAATGCGCTCCGAAAAGTGAAGTATCGTTACGGAATTCTTTTGCTAACTCAATACGGCTATAAATTTTGGAAAGGGATTCTAGCGCACGAGCTCCAGAATTTTCTCTCTTTGAGGAAACTGCACGAAAAACTAACTTGGAATTCAAGTTAAGTGCAACGATGACGCGAACAAAACCAATTTAGGGATTCCGTGGCGCAAAGAAAGGGCGCTGCATTTACATTATGCGCCGGTTTTACGTTTGTTCGTTTTGCATTCAAGGTGCAGGTTGTGAAAAATGATATACGAATTAGTCACACTTTACGGGAAAATCACATTTATAGCTTGAACATTTTTACTTTGACATAATAAAGTCTGTTATGGTCCAAGAAGCGGAAATTTAATGCGATGTAATTTCTTTTAACTAGAATTGTACATTTCCATTTGAAATGTCACACAAACAGAGCATAATCGTGCCTTATTTACATGGATGACTATGAACTCAGTGCTTCGATGGAGATGTACTGAATAGTTTTTAGTGAAGACAGATAACAATAAAATTTAATATGTAGGTGTTCATACACTATTTTTTGAGATATTCTGTGTATCCAACTCCCGCAAAAATCGAAGAATATGATGGAAGCACTAGCATACACAATTTTAGAAACAAAAGTCAATGTTCACTCATTCCGAGTCTCTACTTTACTTATCGCTCAGAAATTCAAAAAATTAATATAATTCGTCCACACCACAAATTTATTAGAGTTTACACACAATTTTGCTAAGCGAATCCTATTTTTATTTTTTTTTAATTTATATATAGTCCTGACAAATAGAAATGGCAGTCCTAAATTTTAAAGCTGTCATAGGATTACCACAAGAGTACACTATATATTTGAGATTTACAAATGATAACAGACAAACAGACAGACGACAAAGAGATGGAAACAAGAGGGCTATTTTTACATTCTCTAAGGGTCATGAAACGTCGAAAAAACATGAAAGTAGCGCTTGGAATGATGGACGCTAATACAATACTTCCTTAGCTTAATAGTAGTAAGAAGTAAAAATCATGTATTATTTTAAAAATAATGATGTTGGCATTGGATTTATTTGACAGTTATGTGATATCTGATGAAGAAATTATTCTGCGTGTCGAATTTCAAAATAATAAAAATATTTAATAAACATTTGATTTGATAATTTTTTGAAACGATGTCATCAAATTTCCGAGAGGGATAAGCAGATGCATTTTTCTGCAATCACTAGATCAGGTTTAAATTCTTACCAAAATTTATGAGTAGTACCTATGTGTAAAGTAAAAAATAAGGATACATTAAACCAGAAATAAAAATCATGTCACAGTAAAATTTTCAAGAGAAAAGTTATAATATCTAGACGATAATTTTAAAATACAGCTAAAATGGCATCGTAATCATGCAACGTTTTCATATTTTACAGACTGTGAAACGTCTAAGAAACATGAAACACTCATGAAGGTGACTCCATTATCGTAAAATATCCCTTGTTACCCTTCAAACTTAAAAATACTATCCCGAAATAGCACAAAATGTGTATTAGACAAAGGATTATAATTTTACGGTCCCGGACTAGTGAAGGCGCAACAAGTAAAACTCTCCATAAAATGTAACGTCCAGATATGAGATAAAGCCGGGCCCTCCGTAAACTTTCTATTATCGGCGACGTAAGTCGCTTTTTATTGAAGGTCGCAGCCTTAAAGCCCGATCTAATTTTTGTAAGTGTATTCGCCCGGCGCCTCCACCATTTTTCGCGCCATAAATAATTGCCACTGTAATTTTGAAAACAGCAACAAAGTCGTAAAATAAATTATGTATTTTATTGCAGGGCGAGAGGCGCGAGCAGCATTTCACCCCGGGCCGGTTCACCCCCATCAAGCTGCCCGAAGGGCCGCCGCTGGAGGGGGTGGCTCACCTGCTAGACTTCCCGAGACATAGACTGCGCCTCCTCGAGAAGCTAGGAGAGGGCGACTTCGGAATGGTAAGCAAGATTAAATATTTATTTTAATTGGATCGCTAGAGGAGAACAAGAGCAACGTTCGGAACGCACAAAGAAGACATAAAAGAAATTAAATTTAATCTAAAATTCCATTTGCCGCGGAAAAACCTCGAAACGGATTATCATTCGATGCCGGATATCGGATTTCTTGTTTTTGGCAGATTTATATAAAAATTATCGGTCAGCTGGAAAAAAAGGCTCGACCGACAGCCGCATCTGCCGTAATTAAACTTCATTTATGTAAATGGAACGGCTCCGATTGAAACACGTGAGTTTTTGCTGTTTCAATTTATTTCGACGAATAAATGCGTTTAAACTGTAATTAAACCGAGATTCCGGAGTTTAACATCTACAAATGGCTGCATGCTGAAGTGCACTGCATTGCAATAAAAACAGAAAGTGCTGGAGCGCAGCGCAGGGAGGTTGTTTTCACAAATCGGAAAACGCTAAAAAATATACCAATGTCGCATAAAGAGCTTTATTCGTCTTTTACGTAACCTGGACAAGTGTAGGTGAGCAAAACCTTTGACCTACTTTTTGCGTTGACGTTTGAACGTTTTCAACTTATTTTCTGGTTTTGGCATTTTTCGTTATTGAAAAATGTCGCAGAAATGGGGCTTGAACTAAAGATTCAAGTTTCACATAATAACGCTAACTTTTGCAATAATTTTACTTTGGTTCTTTATCGACTTATAAAATGCTGCTATTGATATCTTAATCTCAATAACACATCATGTGTAATTTTAGCGTTCATAAATCATTCCGTGCTTTACTAGTACATATCCCTTGCCGTTTTTCAACCATAATACCTTAATTAAATTATTAATTTAGAAAAATAATTTAACCCTTTTAAATAAATATTTGTAAATTTTCTCGGTTCAATAACTCCCACATAAAACGTCCGAAAAATATATTAAAATTACTTATTTTGTTGTTTGCGTAGGTTTCCAGGCTTTTTTCGAAAACATCATTACTCGTAAAATAAACTTGAAATTTTAGCACGTTGATTTATCATAAATTTGTATACCAAAAGTATATACAGGGTGCCGCATCCAAGTCTGGATATAGGGAATTAACATGGGAATTGGTTTTTATTTTATGATATCTCCCCAGATCACTTTAAAGCTATTATTGAGTGATGCATTTGTGGAGGTCGAAGAGGGCTATCGGCCAGTATTTTTTTCAAATCGTTGTATCGCGCTCATTCACTGTAAAAAGGTTTTAAAAATCGTATTTTGAAATTCGCGCCCGATCCGATTTGTCACGAAATGTTCCGTCGCTCCGTCGAAGTTCGGCGATCGCGTCTTTGGAATATCCATGCAAAATTCAAATGTCAAAGTGAAATTAGAAATTATTCTCAGAAATCAACGAACAACTCAAACTGAATTATTTTATCCAGTGTGATGATTATTGTAGGACAAATTAAGCGGAATAAATGCACAAATTGATCCATTCATTCGTCATAGTGCGCGACCCCGTCAAACGAGCCATCTCGAACTACACTCAGACCGTATCCAAAAAGCCCGAGATGAAGACTTCGAGCACTGCGAGCAGCTGGTCTTCCTCAAAACCCCATCGGCAGGATTGTAACATGTCCTGGGAGCCCTCAAGCTAGGGATGTACTCGCGGTGCCTCACTCAGTAATCACTGAACGACTCAAATTGAATTATTTTATCCAATATGTCGATTATTGTAGGTTAGTTTAAACGGAATACATGCACAAGCTGCACAGAATATTTTATTAGGTTATGTTGCTGGTGCTGGTCGAGTCTTTATTACTAAAATCTCATTAAAATGCCACGTTCTACTGCGATTAGATGAAAAAGCGAGGGCCCGCTTTTCTTATTGTGTGATGATAAGATTTACCATCAAAACAGCTGGCGCTTTTGAAGAGAACCTTTTAATGAACCATTTAGATAACTACAAATAACAAAACTTAGCAATTGTTGATGAATGAAGTAATGAAATATTGTACGAATCTGGAGAAGTATTGCACTATTTTCAAGAATTGCTCAAAAAGACTGCTCTCAGCAGCTGTACAGTAAGTAAGCCGATCTTCAAAACTTCTACGCGTGTTGATCAGCATTTGCGTTGCAATCTGAAGACAATATTTGTTGGACTGCTTGTTTCAGCGCGTCTCTGTTTGTATAGCTGGTATTGTTTGAATACTGATGGTCGTGAAGAAATCTCAAAAGAAAAAATTCCCAGGGATTTAGATCCAACATTGTGGGAAAATACTGGTTCAAATAAACAACATTTATGCGAGCTATATGGCTGGAGATTTGGTCCTGGATGTAAAAGTCCTGCTGCAGATGCCGCACCCTTCGAGTCCCAGGAAGTATTTGCTGAGCTAGCATATTGTCCTACTTCTGAGCATTCAATCTAGATTCGATTAAAAGAGGTGCAATGACATGATGTCCTACAAGCCCCAGTCAGACACTGACAGTTGCACGCCATTAATAACAATAGTCATGGACCACGTGAGGGTTGTGTTATGCTCAAATTTGATCGTTCTGACGATTATAACTTCCGTTAAGACCAAATGAACATTCGTCAGTAAAACAAATGTTCCTCAAAAACTCTCCATCAGCCTGGATTCTCTTAAGCATTCCTTCGTAAAACTCCCTACGTGAGAAGTAGTCCTCAGGCTTCAATTTTTTGTCATAATGCTTTTTGAAACTCTTCTATCCCATCTCTTTAAGATCCCTAGAAAACGTTGTGCCCACCTGATTTTATTTACTTTTTATCACCTTTGAAAATAAATGTAACTTTGTTTTGTGAAATATTATTTTTATTTTTGTTGTTGTTAACACAATAAACAAATAAAACAGTAACACAAAAGTTTCTGGATCCCAAAACACATTCGTAATAGAGAAAAATACTTTAAAATGTTGATGAGTCAATGTTCTACATTTCTCTCTCAAAAATTTCTTGTAACGAACATGCTTCCAGGTGGCAAAAATTCCAGCCCTGCTTAACGAATGTAAACCCAATTGCTTCCAATCTTTAGTGATTCGAAAAAAAAGTGTGAAATTTTCCCAAATTACCTACTAATTAAATTAACCGTTGAAGAACAAGCAGGCCCTCGCTTTTTCATCTAATCGCAGTAGAACATAGCATAACCTAATAAAATCTTTTGTACAGTTTGTGCATTTATTCCGTTTAAACTTACCCACAATAATCATCACACTGGATAAAATAATTCAGTTTGAGTTGTTCGTTGATTTCTGAGAATAATTTCTAATTTCACTTTGACATTTGAATTTTGCATGGATATTCCAAAGACGCGATCGCCGAACTTCGACGGTGCGACGGAACATTTCGTGACAAATCGGATCGGGCGCGAATTTCAAAATACGATTTTTAAAACCTTTTTACAGTGAATGAGCGCGATGCAACGATTTGAAAAAAATACTGGCCGATAGCCCTCTTCGACCTCTACAAAGGCATCACTCAATAATAGCTTTAAAGTGATCTCGGGAGATATTATAAAATAAAAACCAATTCACATGTTAATTCCCTATATCCAGACTTGGATGCGGCACCCTGTATATCTAGAACAGTTGACTGATTATATTTATTTAATGTTTGAAAATTCGAAACAAAAATAACCTCATTTGGAACTGCTGTTTTTAAAATAATATTGAGAAGATCTCTTGACTCAGAATAATTTGATTTTGACTGTCACATCTGAAATTTAAAATACTCTGCATTATTTACACAGGATTGTTCTTACCTTTCAAACAGGACAAATAGAGAGCGTATACCAAAATGTATTTTTGAAAATCCCGTTAAATATTTTTTGAGAATTATGCAATCAAGTTAATTTATCTATCCATCCCCACCAAACTTCCGGTGATAAGTAAATTACATAATACGTAAAATTATATGCCCTTCAGATTTTATATTTTTTCCAAGGAACTGGACTTGATTGATTGGCTGTGCTTTCGAAGTGAGGGATGTTCTGCCTTTTTTTTATTGATTATCTCAGAATTCGACCGCTTAACTCTTTAGGAAGAAAAATTTTTCGGAAAAAAAGAGCAACGTCTTAGTTTTTTTACATACAGGATGTCCAGAATATCGCGAAATGTGATTGTAAGGTTGGATTCTTGTGCTATGTCTAGCAACAAAACAATGCTTTAATTATCACAATAATTACTAATGAAATGTTTAGTTCGTATTTCTGTTTCCCATCGTAATATTTTGTTACAATTTTCCTTATAATAAACGAAGTTATGAATGTCTTATTTTTATAAAAAAATGATAAAATTCCATTTGGCAAAGGTTTACATAATGTAATTAAACAATAAGTCTTGCTATGTTTATTTACTTTTATAAAAATATAATTTTCCACTAATTTACATTGAAACGAATCTTTTTATTATTTTTTTGTACTTATAAACATCCCTCGATAATGTACCCTTAAGGATGTTCGCGAGATTTTGAACATCCTGTATACAGGGTGAGTCACTAGACGATTAAGAGAGAAAAAAAGTTACAAATCAAAGTTGTACCGTTCTTTGAATGGCATAGATCAAAAAATCATTGTCCACTGTACCAAGTGTTTTATTTTTGAACTATAGCAAACAATTTAGTTTTTTTTTAATCTAACAGTTCCGATCTTCATTAACAAGAAGTTTTTATTGAGAAACGTAGGCTTAGAAGTCTCGGTGTCCACAAGTAGCACCATCAGAGCCGAAGAAAACAAAAAATATTAAAGATTTGGTCTTACTAGCAACTCACAACTAAACACAGTTTATTTTTCAAATTTCGATGCGACGTTGCCATGTTACACCAATTTTCTTCTGTTTTTACCTCGCGAACGTCAGTAAGCCAAGGAAGTACTATAACAGGGTCCATTTGAAGAACGGCTAGTTTCATGTTTTCTGGACGTTTCATGATGCTAGAATACGACACAATAAGTCTTCCGTTCCTGTCTGCCGTCTATGTAGATTTCTATTAGACAAAAAATCTCCGAAATTACTAGACCTTTTGTTGTAAAATTTTATGTATAAGAATACCATGTAGATGATAAAACTAACCAACATCGGTCTAATCATCATGTGCTGACGTCCCTCAAAATTGTACGTAATGAATGTTATTTAAATTTTATAAAATAACATACTCCTACACTTGTGGTTTATGAATCCGTCTTAAATTTTTACTAAAGCCATCCGGATTTAACTTTAAAACTGCAAAACTGAAACACTCGACATCTTGCAAACGTTACTCAAAATTTATTCGTTTATCACCTCCTCGAAAATTGATGACGTCATCTTAAAACTATCGAATAAATCCGATCTAACATATGCAAAATATTCTGACTGCATACTTGCCGTTTGTCAATATATTCATATTTTTAGTATTGTTTATACAGGGTGACTAAAAAAATCAAGTCAAGATTGGCTCACTCCATTTTCCCGAAATTTTGGAAGTACAGTATTATTGTTATTAGTATTACACTGGATCTATTAAAACTGATCTATGTGAAAGAATCATCACATTTTTTTTTTATGGGAAAACACTTGAAACAAACGCATAGCATGCTTCTTTACCGGTACTTTAACACTCCAGACATATCTTCATTGTAACTTATAGGGTATAAAAAAATAAAGGAAGACACTGTAAAGATCTGTCTAAATAACCTTAACCCATTTTTCTAAGCAGTGAAAAAATCCATAAAAAAATCGCAATCATATTATTTTTAAGATTTGTGTTGCAGTATTTTATAGGGCGATAAATAGAGAGAAAATTCTGAAACGTTGCAATTTTCAAAATACCGATACTTAAAATCTTCAAAAGAACACCCTGTATTTTATTACTGCATCTGACTGTGTTTTTTGTTCTCTTTCTTTCAGTATGTCGACGTATCTTCTAAAAAGTACAAAATAAAAAATACTTAACGGAAAAGAAAAAGAATAAAAAATTAAATAAAAGACGTAATAAAAGGTTAATAAAACACAGAGTATCCTATTTCAAAAAACTGAAACATCGATATTTGAAAATTGTAATAATTTAAAAAATGCTTATATATAAACGCACCCTATATTACTACTAATTTTATTTAAACCACAACAAAATACGTACCTTTATACTCGTATATCTCCAAATCCACAAAATATCGTAACCCTGATTTCGAAAATAACCCTCTTGCGTTTTTTTTTTTTTTTTTGTTGACCAAGGAAAATGACTCTTCTTCTTATTTCAACAAGTACTAGCCTCGCCCACCCCCCTTCAATGTTTTCAAAGGGTATATCATTTGCCAAAATCCCTGTTATCTTAATAAATACTAGCCCCGGCCACCCGCCCTATATTCTAGGAAGGTATATCATTTGCCAAAATCAGTCTTAGTTTAACAAGTACTAGCCCCACCCTCCCGCCCTCTATTTTCTTAGAAGGTATGTCATTTGCCAAAATCACTCTTATCTTAATAAAAACTAGCCCCACCCACCCGCCCTCTATTTTCTTGGAAAGTATGTCATTTGCCAAAATCACTCTAATCTTAATAAATACTAGCCCCGCCCACCCGCCCTCTATTTTCTTAGAAGGTATGTTATTTGCCAAAATCAGTCTTATCTTAGAAAATACTAGCCCCGCCTACCCGCCTTCAATTTTTTCATTTGCCAAAATCGGGCCTATCTTAGCAAGTACTTGAAAAAATTTCAAGAATAACATCGAAATTTCGAAAATAACCTATAGCCATAATTCCTAAGAAGACTATAATCAAAATAAAAATATATATAGGATGTCTAATTCAACACAATTTGTGTGTAACGCTTTTAAAACAGAACACTCTGTATAGTCGGAAATAATTTTAGTGTGTATGACTTTAGTCTTTGACTTTTTTCTATTTCTAATAAAAATAATAATTAATGAGATATTTTTATTACTATTATTGTAAAAATACTGTACAGGGCAGGCCCTAATTAAACAATATTACTAAAAAAATAAAATAAAAAACTGAAACTGGTAGAAGAATTTTATCTATTTTATAATATTATTATTTTTATTATTATTTCTTAATTCTTGTGTTGTTATTCTAATTTAATGTGTTCTCTAAATGGAAATTATGTTGAGCAATAAGGATATTATTATTATTTTTAACACCGATATGAAACTAACTTTAAAAATTTAGTTGACACGATTTTGAAAAATTCCAAAAGAATTCTAGAAATCTTCTTACGGAAACCTGAAAAGATAGGAAAATTTGAGCTTGAACAAAAGATAATCTTTGACGAAGACGTTGTTGGACGTGACTTCGAGAAGACTAGAAAATACTTGTTTTATAGAATTAAAAGAAACAAAAAATTCTCTCTTGCAATAAAATTTGTTCGGATCAACAAATAGGATCTGTGAAGGTTATAAAGTATTTATTACTAAAGAACCTTATTCTCATGCATTGTAATAGTGGTTCAAACTAGCTAATTGTTACCAAAGGCTTGAGAATCGAAAGTTTTCACATAATTCTAGATCATTCGGACAATACGACGTTCTAGAAAAGTTTTATTTGAAAACAAATCAATACGAAATACTGGGGCTCGTGCTACATTGGAATCAAAGAAAAGATCCCTCCGACAATGGTGGACAAATTTTAGTTTCTCTTGAATAGAAGGTACTCTGCAAAATTTTCTATTCTATACAGAAAGTCTATTATCAAAAAAAAATTCCAGGAATTTTGGCAGAAAATTTAGAATAAAAAAAACGAACGTAAATTAAAGAAGCCTAAAGAAGGACAGCAAAATGTCGAAGAAAATATTTGACGAAGATTTCAGAAATTTCTGAAACTATATTCGATACAAAACATTTTTCATTCATTATTAAGTTATTCAGTGTTTGAAAGTCGAAAAAGTTCAGGAGAAATTTTTTTGGCGGCGCAATTGAACATACTATCAAAGCGCAAAGTATTTGTGGAAAAAAAAAAGAGACGAATGAGTTGGAGAAGAATTTACCACAAAAAGTGTTACAAGAATTTTGTCTAAAAAAAACAGAAAATCTTGCAATCGGTATGAGATTGACTTGAAAAGGAATAGTTAGTTAAGACGAGTTATTGAGGTAGAGAACATCGATTTCGAAGCGAGATTCCATTTGAAAACAGAAATTAATAGACTAGGGTTTGAGAAAATCTAGAAGCATTTTATTTTGAAATGGTTTAATCAAACATATTATAATTAAGTGGCTGCTGTACTTTGAAAAATATACAAATTCTCGACTCATTAAATATTCTCGCTACTGCAACAAAACATGTTTACGATGCTTCTTTAATATTTACTCTGAATAATTACTCACTTTATTACTTTTAAAATAAGAAGAAAAATGTGATCGATAATGACGCTGTTAAAACTCCACTTTACAGTTTAGAATACTGGAGTAAGTGTTAATGCGACAGCAGTAAAAACGGGTTAGTACTGGCCGTGAGCCGGCAAATGAAAAGAAAGCGTCCTTTTCGTTGCAGCAAAACGACATAAAATTATTATGCAGCAAGCTGTTCGAACGGCTGCACACGAGCGTTCCACACTAATCCTGTCGATAAAAGCGACTTTTTTACGATTGCATTACATAACTAAATTTATACAGTTGTGGCCCGGATTGTATAAGAAATATAGTTTTATATTTCCTGAGTTCCGGGGCGCCGGCGGTCCGGGTTTATACCGGAAAATCCAATGTATGGAGCTTTCGGACCCGCCCATGTAATAACACTGAATGGAATAACTGTTACATTAAACTTACATCTTTGCATATTGCACACGGCATGGCTGTTTCGATTATGTAACGAACGAATATAGCCCTTATCGATGTTCCGCATTAGTGGAGATTTTTGAGCGTTTTCCCGATTTCCTCGAATAAATTCGCTGCAACGGGCTCTTATAGTTTGTGCTTTTATTGGAATGCAGTGTATTTTAAAATGGCAGTCGTTTGGAAATTGTACCGACAAAAAATGGATGCAGGGACTCATCCAAAGGATACAGGAAAACTCTGTAATGCGATATTTTCCCTGGTCGAATGAACGTGAATAATTGAAATGTTAGGTACACAATGATAATACTGGGTTTTCAGTAAACGCACAAAGAGTGGAAAAATCAGGAAACAAATTTTCTATAGATTCTGTAGATCATGATAAAACTGTTTCTAAAGACGATAAAGTAGTCAATGTCTATTTTGTTTTTACTTTCCGAGAGTAAGCTAATAAATTATTGTTGTCTTTAATTTCACAATTTTTCCATTTTTTAATGTTTTACTTTTATAATTTTTCGTTTTTGCAACATGTATTTTTTTCAATTTTTCAATTTTTTGTTTCTTCAGTTTTTCAATTTGCAGTTTTTCAATTTTGATTTTTCTCATTACAATTTTTTTCCAATATTTCTTTTCCTCTTGTTCTCAAGTTCTTAATGTTTATTTTTCATTTTCCCGATTTTTTAATTTTTATTTTTTCGATTGTATATTACAACTTTTCGTTTTTTCATTTCCTTTATTTTTCAATGTTTCTTTCGATTTTATAATTTTTCATTTACATATTCAATTCTTCAAATTTTCAATCTTTGCTTTTTCAATTCCTCGATTTTCCCCTTTTTCAATTTTGCAATTTTTGAATTTCCCCATTATCTGATTTTCCGATTATATTAATTTTCAATATTTCGATTTTACAGTATTTCCTTTTTTCGATTTTTATATTTTCCAATTTTTTGTCTTTCGATTTTTCAATTTTTCGTCTTTTAAATTCTTGATTTTCAATTTTTAGATTTTTCATTTCCATTTTATACCTCTTCGTTTTCTCATTTTTGAATTTTCAAGTTTACAATTTTGCAAATTTTCCATTTTTTGATTGGTAAAGTTGAAAAATCAAAATGTTAAAAATCGAAAAACAAAAAAAATCGGAACAATTGAAGCATCGAATAAGTGAAAAAATCAAAAACTGCAAAATCGAAAAGGTGGAAAATCGAAAATTGCAAATCGAAGAACCGAACAAACGCAAAATCGAAACGTTGAAAAACTAAAAACCTAGAAACTTAAAAAAAATTAATCCAAAAATTGTAAAGAAAAACGAATTGAATCTAAAAATAGTAAAATGCAAAAATTATGGTATCATCAATATTGTAAGCCGAAAAACTGTGTGATATTGAAAAATCCAAAAAAATGAAAAATTAAATATCGTAAAATTGAAAAAGTGAAACATTTAAAAAAATATAATTATTATTAGATACATACTGAAATAAAACCTAGAAAAATTAAAAAAATAAAGAAAATAAAAAGCCGAAACGAAAAATTGCAAATCGAAAAATTGTGAAATGAAAAATTGAAAGATTAATACCTGAAAACTCATGAAATTGCAGTTCGAAAAATTGCAAAATCTAAAAATTGAAACATCCAAAAGTTGGAAAATGGAAGAAACGACAAATTGAAAAAACTGAAATTGAAAAAACAAAAAAATTATAAAATCGGAACATTCAAAACACCTACGTACTCTAAACTGCATATGTAGGACTATGTTATTTCATATAATTTAAAACTTATTTACTATGTACAATTTTGAAGTGATGTCATCACATTATTGGTGGGGATGATTAGACAAATGTTGGTTGGCGTTTTACCATCTACATGAAATTCCTAATATAAATACAAAATTTGACAACAATCGGCCCAGTACTTTATCATCTGTCTAATAAAAATCCATGACGACAGACAGCCGGACAGACGGACAGACAGACAGACAGACAGACAGACAGACGGAAACAGGAGACTTATTTCTTCGTACTCTAGGGGTCATGAAACGTTAAAGATAAACGTAAAAGTAGAGAGTTGGCCGAAGGACCCGATTACAATGCTTTCTTCGCTTACGCTCGGGAAGTAAAAATGAAAAAATTAAAAAAAAAGAACATGAAATTCCGACACGAAAAATAAAAAGTTGAAAACTTGTGAAATTGCAAATTTATTCAGTATTAATATTATTATCTTAAAACATTGAAAATGCAAAATGTACAAATTAAAACATCTAAAAATTAGAACATCAGGAAAGTGATAAATTTAAAAATGAAAACTCGAAGAGATGCATATCGTCAAATAGAAGAAACAAAAAAAATAAAAACTCAAAAATTAAAAATTGAAAACTCATAAAATTGCAGATCGAAAAATTGCAAAATCTAAAAATTGAAACATCCGAAAATTGGGAAATCGATAAACTGAAAAATTCGAAAATGCAGGTTCGCAGAGACGCATCAAAAAATGGAAAAAAAGAAATTGAAAAAATTGAAATTGAAAAAACAAAAAATTATAAGATCGGAACATTGAAAAAATCAAGACGCAGCAGACGGACAGATAGACAGACAGACAGACAAACAGACAGACGGACGAAACCGGGAGACCTATTTCTTCGTAGTCTAGGAGTCGAGAAAACGTAAAAGTATAGAGTGGGCCGAAGGACTCGATTACAATACTTCCTTCGCTCACGCTCGGGAAGTAAAAATGAAAACATTATAAAATCGGAACATTGAAAAATGAAAAAATTGTAGAAAAGGAAAAAAACCAAAACGAAAAATTGAAAATTCAAAACTCATGCAATTACAAATAAATTCACTATTATTATAAAATATCGTAAATACAAAATCTAAAAATTGAAACATCTAATAGTTGGAAAATCAGGAAACTGATAAAATTTAAAAATGAAAACTCGAATAAATGCTTATCGTAAAATATAAGAAACAAGAAAAATGAAAAACTGGAAAATTGCAAATCGAAAAATTGAAGAATCGAAAAATTGAAAAATTAGAAATTGAAAACTCGAAAAGTGGCAAACAGCGAAAAAAATAAAATCGAAACACCAAGACTCGAACAATTGAAAGTGAAAAACCGAAATAAAAAATTTCAAATCGAAAAATTGAAAACTCTAGAAACAAATCGAAAAATTGCACAATCTAAAAACTGAAAAATTCGAGTGTTGGAGAATTGAAAAACTGAAAAAACAAAAAAATGGATAGATGAAGAATTGAAAAATTCAGGTAAAAGAAATGCGGGCGTGGTATTTACATCATTTTATAAAGTTTATCAGACAACAAAAATCCCCAAAAAAATATACAATTTTTCAAAGAAACTCGATTTATAGGGCTGTACTTCAGTGATGAAATAAGTCTTGTCGAAATAACGAAGTTTTTTAAATTGTCAATTGACAATTACTGTTCTTTATAAATTCCACGGAAAAATCTAAGCTGTAGAAGAATCGTACCGTCAATTTTAAATTATGTCTACAATTAACACAAAGTGTTAAAACAATAAAAAGACGTTACTAAAAACACTCAAAATTTGACATTCTAAATGTTGACCCTTTAATAATTTCCGCTATAGGCCAACTCTATCAAGGTTTATAGACAGTCCCGGAAATTAAACCCTCCGAAGTGACTCGGAAGAGTAACTCAGCAACCACTTAGTCAAACAATACAAAACTTAATTTGAATTTCCGAAGAAACTCAATTATAATAACAATCCAAATCTTTACATTCAAATAAGTTGCTATTTGTCTTTCACAATTTCATCGAAACGTTCGTGCAAACCTCAACCAGTGCAGCGAAATTTTATTTACATATGCATCACATACATCAAAGTTCTAACAACTTCATTCTCACCATTAAGTCGCATCACCTTGATTCATTCCGTTTCTAGTTCGCATGCACTTACGCTAACTGCACGTCATCCGCCAAGACCACATAAAACAATTTCCCTTAGCGTAAATCCAGCTTTTTACAGTCCTCCTTGCACATTCGGGCCATTAAAACAAATTATGCCCTCCAAGGTGGAATTTTACTGTTCGAGTTTAATGTAGGTATAATGAATCGAACACAATAAACACTTTTTACAGCCCGAGCCCAGGTGGCGCTTGTATTTTTATGTGTCGAGGGCAATTCGGGGATTTTAATTTTAGCGAGGGCGCATTATTACCGATTTGTCCTTTTGCGTAAAAGTACGTCTCTGAACGAACGCTCCTTTGTCAATATTGACGCAAAAGCGGCAGGAAGACGTCGATGTCCTCGCTTATTGGGCCCTCGGGTGGGTCCCAGGAAAACCAATATGGCTGTCTTTCAGCCGTCTTAAAAGGGAAAGCATATATTGTTTATCCCTTTGTATCGGTAAACAACTTTGCACTATCTACCAATTACTTTCCAGCTATCGTCCTTTGGGACACGCATAAATCACTGTCTGCGCCGCTATTTCTATAATGCGTAATCACCTTAATCAAACTTGTGCTGCTGGGTTATGGATGGGAGCAGGGCTAGGCACAAAAGGGTGCATATTTCCGGATATTAGCTCCCGAAGTGTTTTCGTTTTTAATGTATCGACGCTTTCATCGCTTAATTGAAGCAAAGAAAGCTTTACGCAAACACATATTTCTCCGGAGTTCTAATCGAAAACCTATAATTCTAATAGAGAGCCATTTATACGATACGTTATAAGAGGAGAAATGTGACTCTTTTCAAAGTTCGAGGAGCAGACAGGGTTGCGGATGCAATCAACCGTTCGCCGCTTTCATTTTCTTTATTGGGTCGTGGTGCAGCAAAATGCTACGACGGAACATCAGTTGCACTTGCAACGCATTCACACTCCAAAAAACACTAATTGAATTACTTTTTGTTGCAGGTGCATTTGTGTGAGGCGGAGGGACTTCCGGATTTTAACGGGGGATCGTCCTTTCACAAAAAGCAAATAGTTATTGTTAAAAGCCTGTGGAGAGGGTGCGGAGACACAAAAAGGTAACTAATCTTAACAAAAAACACTGCATGTATTGTTACATTCCTTAATCCTTCTTTTGTGAAAATTTTAATAAACAAAAAAAAATGTCAAACTGAATTTACAAATTATTCCTCGATTCTCACTCAGAAATCAATGAACAACTCAAAGTTAATTATTTGTATTCATGTCATGATCATGATTATTGTAGAACAAATTACACGGAATAAATGCACAATGTGCACAAAATATTTTATGAGATTGTTGGTAGTGCGGTCGATTTTAGTGAGTTTTTATTAGTAAAATTTCATTAAAATATTGCGTTCTACTGCGATTAAATGAAAAAGCGAGGGCACTAGCAACATGACCTCATAAAATATTTTGTGCAATTTGTGCATTTATTTCTTTTACTAAATTTGTACTCTAATAATAATCATCACACTGGATAAAATAATTCAGTTTGACGGGCCGCCAGGACGTGTTCAGAATGCTGCCGATGAAGCTATTGAGGAAGACGAGCTGCTCGAAGGGCTTCATTTCGGGCTTCTTGGATACGACCGTATCCAAGGCCTGGGTGTAGTCGGAAATGTGCCCAGCACCAATAAATGGACCATTCACCTTGCATAAGAATGCAGATGCAAATTTTTACAAAAAAAACCTAGCCATATTTCCGGCTTATATTATTATAAAATCCACAATCGAACATTCCTGGTGATTTTGACAAAATCATAAATTCCATCGTTATATTGGAAACGTATAAAATATAAAATGGAAAATAAAGCCCCGACCACGACGATAATAACTCAATAAATATTTACAAAATGAAAAATGGCTGTGCGCAAAAATTATTATTTACGGAATTGATGGTAAATTCCCGTTGACAGTTATAGCAAAATATACGTGAATATTGTCCACAGTTCTGTTTTATTTCGCATAAAAGACTCCGCAAATATATTAGCATTTAGTAAACAACAAACCGTACGGACGCAAACAAATTTTTGTTGCTGGTGTTTTATAACTTTGGCAGTTTGATAGCGCAAACGCTATTTGTTTACATTTTATACATTTATAATCTGGTTGAATTATAACTAAATTTATTGGAGAGTAAATCTAAATGGTGTGGTAATTAAGATAGTTTTTTAGTTTCATTTAGAGCTAAGTAACGACTTTACCAACACATAAAATTACAACCTGGGAATTCTCTTAATGGAAAATCATTTTGCAATACTATAAAGTTCATAACACAACACCTACTGAGTTGAAAAATGTTCTACTTTATATATTTCTTTCATGAAGTAGTACTTCAATCAATACTAAATAATGGTTTACCTAAAACGACTTGAAACAACAACCCGTCAGAAAATACAATAAAGGAGTTCAAAAATTACAAAAAATATAAACGGGTGCAACGTTTTTCAGAAAAATAAATGTTAAATATTGAAGAACGGAGATAGAGTGTTCAATGCAAATGCTGGTCCCGTTACCCACTATTTAAACAGTGGATTTCTTAAAAATGCAAAAAATGGTCCACGAAGCACCTTGGCCAACTTTATTAATATACCCAGATCATTGTTATTCAATTTACTGAATGTTATTATATGTTATAAAATGTTGTATATCTGATGAAGGGTTTCTAAAACCCGAAACTGGTAACGTTAATTTAAATACAGAGTGAAGAGAAAAGGTGGTTTTCATTCAACCCAAAGTAAAACAAAGCACATCCACAAGGAGACAACATTATCTCAAAAAAAAAATTATAACTATCGATTATGTTCGAATTCCCATGTAACACTGCCAAGTTTTTCGATTTTTTTTAATTTTTCTGCAATTGAAAGCTTCAAAAAAAATTGCCATAAGGTTATTTTTAAAAGCTGAGTAACAATATTTTGTGGAGAGATAAATAAGGATACGAGCTTTATTTTGATAGAAATAAAATTGCATTTGAATATACAGAATATTTATAAAAAGAATTAAATTATAGGAATTTTCAAATATCGATATTTCAGTTTTTTCAAACAGAATACGCTGTATTTTATTACAGCATCTTGTTTTGTCTTTTATTATCTTCTTTTTTGTAGAATATTTTTTATAATTAAAGTTGATAGATTTTTTTACTTCTGTAATATACCGACATATTCAAAGGAAGAAAACAAAAAATTGAGTAAGACGTAATAATAAAATACAGTCTGTTTTAGTTAAAGAAACTTCAAAATAAACATTTAAATATTAATGTAATGGTTAATTTTTTTTAATAAACACTCTATATATTTTTTTATTTGCTACTATAATAAAACGCGGACCTCTATTTATCTCTCTATAAAATGTTGCAACTCATATCTTAAAAATAACATCAGTAGTTAAATAGTGGGGCTTCTAGCTCAGTTTGACCCTGTTTGACCTGAACTAGGAGCCCCACTACTTTTTATCGAGCGTTCGCCCTGTGATCGGCCATTGTTTTTGTGACTTCTTGCATTGCTAAAATAATAAAAAAAATTGTAATAAAGTGGCAACGCCGCATCGGACTTGTACAAAACCTACCAAAGAAAAAAAAACAGTCTGCACAAAAACAACCGATAAAAGCAGTCGTTTGCAGAAAAGTAACCGAAAGAAGCAAGCATATGCAGAAAAAAACAGTTGCTTACAAAAAAATAGTCTAAAAATGCAGTCACGGACTCATGAACAACATTTACTGTTATAAATTTTGGGGATAACGTCAATCTATTGTTAATAATAAAAATCCGTACAGACAGAAGACATACAGAGAGACGAAAATGACAGACTTATTGTTTCGTACTCTAAGGGTCATATAACGTTCAGAAAACTTGAAAGATCGGATGGACCCTATTACAATACTTCCTTAGCTTACAGTCGGAAAGTAAAAAAGTAACAAAATAGGAAAATACACCGAAAAGCTTGGTAAAATTAGGTTATGATCAAGATGTGTGACAGATAGTGAATAGTAAACATTTAATCAATATAATAATAACTATCACAACGAAACGGCAAAAAACACGAAATTTTAAACCCATTTGACGTATCACATGAACAATAAAAGACAGATTAGAAAGTCACTGAATTTTTTAAGGACCATAAAATCCTAGTTTCTCAATTTTGAAACATACAGTTGAAATGACTGAAAACTATATAAATGTAATTACGAACAGCACTGGGGTATGATATTCCTACTAAAGGTTTGATTTCGTAGTTCCTTGGTCATAAATCACGAAAGTACAAATTTCTCATTTGTCGTCCCTCTCTTGAATATTTAATAAATAGATAATCTTTAAAACTGCCAGACTGATCTCTTTGAAATTTCAAGGATATTGCACTTTTGAACTGAAAAAAAATATCTTCCGCTCCTAGAGATGAGATATAAAATTCTTTGTGGTCAATAACGTTAACTGAGAGCTCTATAACGTATAAAAAATAATTTATCCCTAAAAAAGTCTTGAAGGCGAACAGTGTGTTTTCGCGTACATATACCGTGTGCTTCAGAGGCAAGAGAACTTGCTACAAATTTTTGCCGATTTTAAATGTCTAACAACCTTTAAAATTCAATATTAAAAAATTATGTTGGCATTCCTTGTTCATGTTAATCAATTTGACATTTACGATCAAATAACTGTCAAATAAAGCGTCAAATAAATTCCATAGCTTACTAGACGATTTTTTTCGATTAAACGATTAAAACCAAAATTGATTACTCATTTCACCTGTCAAATATATGCCGCAACTAGTAAATAAACAACGTTCTTTGTACAAACACCGCTAAATTCGAATGTTAATTACTCCATTTCAAGGCAAACACCAGATGAAATAGTACTGTCATTATTTGGAATATACACACACAGCCTTCTTTGCAAGCCAGGTCTTCAGAAACGTAATAAATTACTCAAATACATCACTCCATTGTACCATCGTTAAATTGATGTATTTCAGCTCTCCGTTGCATTTACCGGATGATTCATTACAGTAATTGCCCCATTTCAAAGAGTAAAGCCATAGAGCCTCCATGGACACGATAATCTCCATTACTCCGATGTCTGTAATTATGACATTTTAATCCCATTAATACTAACACGAATTCACCCGATTCCACTTTTTCATTAATCCCACCGTTTAAATCTAACGGCCGAGCTGCAAATTAATAAATTTCGACGACCGATGCCTCATCCACTCCTGGTATCGCCCAAATCTGATTTAGCCTGTTCAACATTCGTGGCTCGCCGTCACGTATTGACTTACATTATGATTCACATCCGCAAATCGAATCAAAGAGACGGCCAGCATCCCCTGTTACATGCATGAATCCTCTTATTGTCTTTATTTGCCCTGTACCGCATGCACGTATCGCGAGTCCCCTTCGATTTGCCTAAGTAGGCATCATCTGGTTCACGCGATGGCGTTGCAGGCACGAGTTCCTGAGGGAGACCAGCTGGCTGGCGGGACTCCGAGACCCCAATCTGGCGCGGGTGGTGGGGCTGTGCAGCCAGGACGAGCCCATGTGCGCACTTCTGGAGCACTCGGAACCGGGGGACCTGCCCAGGTTCCTGGCGCAGAGGGCCGTCAGTGAGGATGGCAACCAAGTCGGACCAACTGTAAGGTAAGAGGAAAATACAGTGAAACTTCCATCCTTCGTAGTGAATTTTAATTGTGTTGTAAAAACAACACTAGAAATGTTTTAATAAAACAAAAAAATAATATTTTTTTTATTTTACAATTATTAAAGGAACTTGGAGTCTAAAGTTTTCACTCAACATTAATCAAGCCTCTTCACGTAAACTATACGTCTCGGAAACACTCTGTATTAAATATTAAATTTTTTTTGTTGTAAAATCGATTTTGTTAAAAATGCGAAACATATAGACATGTTTCAGACTTCATTAGTATGTTAATAACAGAATTGCAAATCTTCAGTTTGCGTGTTAGGCTCTACATCAATCATGGCATAATCTATTTCATTTCAAAAGTCTTAAAATGTTTAAACATGTCGATTTACATAACGCTAATTTACATATGCATAACGACGTCTCGCTCACTCCTCAACAAAAATGACTGACTTCAAATATTTCATATGCAAATTCTGCACTTTTTTTAATTGTTTTATACAGGGTGGTCTCATTAGAAAAAAATCGTTGGCACAGTTTGCTAAAACATACTTAGGATCGCACTTAAAAAACATTTTCAAATATACAGGATGTGCTGTGTGAAATTTACACATTTTGTTAAACCTTACAACCTATATATTTTTACAAATTTAGGGTCGTTATTAAAAACAAATGGAGCTCTTAAAGCAGTCCGACGAATTCCGCTTCATTAAAAAATTACAAAATTTGATTTTGCTATTTTCGTTTTGTGATAACCTCTATAAAGTAAAAACTAGTGGTGGTAATAACACCTCCCCAAAATTTTTAAAGCAGATAACCAACGGGAAAATGTAGATATTCTGAATTTCTCAGTACATATATATAGAATTCGAATATTAGCACGTTTTTTCAAAAACACTAAAAAATTGGAGGAAAATTTAATCGGTAAAATTGTAGAAGAAAATCTGATTAACGATTGACCATGCTTCCAGTAACATTCAAATATCTATTTACAAGACAATTTCAAAGTTAAATCGTAAAATAACACTTTGAATTTTTTCATAAAAATCTGGACCTGTCCGGTAAAAACCTAACACAGGTTCATAGCTCACACATCAGGGGTATGTAATTCTAGAAAATTTAAGGAATTCGGCAAAACTATAAAATGACATCATTTCTTAGGAAGGAAATTTTTCATTAACTTCTTACCATGCTTACTTTAAAACGCTTGCAAATTTTGAAAACATTCGGTTTTGCAGTTTAAAAGTTATAATGTAAAATTTCGTTATAGCATTTGATTTTTTTTTCCAAAAATCTGGACGTCTTGGATAAAAACGCGGATTCATAATTGTCACATGCAGAAGTATCTTATTTTATAAAATTTAAATAAAAATTGCTAATGTAAATTTTTGTTGTTGGTGGGGATGATTACCCAAATTTTGGTTAGCGTTTTACCATCTACACGACGTTCCTAATACACGTATAAAATTTGACAACAATCAATCCAGTAGTTTTGGAAATTATTTGTCCAATTTGAACAGACGACAGCCAGACAGACAAACAGAAACGGGAGACCTATTTTTGTACTCTTGGGGTTTTGAAAATTCGAGAAAACATAAAAGTAGCCACTCGTTTAATAGGCTAGATTACAATACTTCCTTAGCTTACGCTCAGGAAGTAAAAAGGAGAAAATTATTAATGCAAAGGTTTTTTACTTAGAATGTTTTACATTATTTCGGTTTTTATTTTTGTAGAAACAATAACCAAATTTAAAAATTCTAAAAAATTAAATTCAACTTATTTATAAAGCGGCATTAAGTTCATAAAATGTCAATTTTCTAATATTATTCAAATAGGACAGCCTGTATTTTATATTTTTTTTATTAAAGTAAGCTTCCTTTGATACTAGATTGGTTATGGTTGATCCTAGTGGGTTTTTGGACTTATTTTTACGATAAACCCCAACAAAGCTCACTTAAAAGCAAATTCAAATGTGTTATATAGTATACAGAATGTCCGATCTATAAAAAGGGAAAAATTGTCAAGCGGTTATAATTACCCTTTATAAATAAATTCAGTTTTTGAGGTTATGTATTACAAAGACACTTTTCAATAAACCTGATATCAAAGGAACGCTTACAAGTTAGGAAAAGTTTATAAAATACAGGGTGTTTCGTTCGAAAAGACATGAGACAACTGATAATTTACAAATTTAATCACACTGTGTAAAGAGGTGGTTAATTTTTTTAAACGTGTGTTAAGACAACGAAACTAACGTAACTAAAATATTTGTACAAAATTCCAAATCTTCATCTTTAAAAATGGCGGAGCTGTGAATTTTTAAAATTTATGAAAGCTTTCATGTAAAAATGATAATATCTTGAAAACTGTTGATCAACTTTGCTTTGATGTAATTTTTTCCTCTCTCATAAATACTTTACTTTTATAAAAATAGATAGAATGTTACAATTTAAAGCTTACAGCTTTGGTGTGTAACTTCCTTGAAAGTAATTGTAAATTCTAGTCCTAAATAAAATTTGTTCGACTGAGTCAAATCAATGAACATTCTACATTAGGGCACCCTGTATTTTTATTTTCATTTTTTTTTTTTATTTAAAAAAAGCTAGTTCCAATGTACTAGAAACATGTAAAACGTCAATAACATACAATTAATTATTTCTGTAATGTTTTCCAATGTTTTCAACACATACAATATAATTAATAAATAATGTTATACGTCAACATTTTGTTTATAACAGCTATAATTTTTTTCTTTGATGTGGGGCTAATTATGAAATCTAAAACACAAAAAACTTAACAATAAATTGCGGTTTTTAATACAATGGTAATTTAAAATTGACATTTAATTAACTTTGAACATAGTGGGAGTTTTTGATTATTGTTAAAATTATACGACATTCTAATATCGAATCTTATTACATACCACTTGTGATTTATGAATCAGCCTTGACTTTTTGCCCTAGACCCCCATATTAAAAAAAAATAAAAATTGTTTAAACTTGGAAATTTTGCAAACGTGTTAAGATCGTCGTGGGCATTATTAATCGTGAATCAAAATTTATCCGATTATCACCCCAAAAAAATTTTTGTTAACTACTTATACAGGGTGACAAAAAAATTAATGAATGAATGTCTATTATATATATTGAATAAACCCCATTTTCCCGAAAGTAAAACTCAACACAATATCTACCGAGCGTTTTTTGTTAGCTTTTTTCGCGTTTTGTTGATGAATCTGCCCACACAAAATGTCAAACTCGTATTCCTCCTGGAAAAGGTGACGAAATTTACATTAATAAACAAGCATTCATGTATCACTCCGAATTATAGTAAGCTGTAATGAAAACACCCCGAGAACAGAAAATAATTAAGTTAGTGAATTTTCAATTCTCTTGATGTTTCCAGCCTTGTTGACGAAACTAGTCGACGTTTTATGTCAAGAGCGTTCGAAAATAAAGTGATTCAGAGAAGGCTGTGTTTTTGTCACCCCAGCTAGATAATTATTTTCGGCAAAAACTTATTTCAACAAACTGTCAAAGTTGTGAAGTCGTTCATTGAATTCAAACATCCAAGAATTATTTATCTTGTTTCCAAATTCAAGTCTGCCCTTTTTTGACTCTATGTACAAGCGAAAAGTAATTAAACAAGGCGCCTTTAGCGTAACCGAGTTCTGAAAAATACCCTCTTCGGCATTAATTTGTTGCAGAAAGCCTGAAAAATAAAATCGAAAGATGTTAATGTGAAACATAATTTTGTCATCCTAAAAATGTGTAAATTTTCTATTACACTATTTGCCTTGGGGGAACGTTAACAGCTCCTACATTTTGTATCTCTACATATTTAACAAGTTGATAATTGCTTGAAATTTATATTATAACATGCTCTCTTAGTAGTAGTAGAATAATGTAACATGTTTTGAACCTTACTATTATTACACATACAGGTTATTAATAGAATGGAATTTTACAATTTTTGTCTGAGAACCTACATAACGAACTTTTTCGAAATTTTGATGTAATACATAGTCAATTAAAATTTAATTTTCCAATATGGTTTTGTTGTTCTACTAAACAAGTTTGATCTTTACCCTCACTGTTCATAAAACTAATTAGTCTGCAAATGAAAGTCCTCTAAATGCACTGTTTATATTTTTCCCACCTCTTCCCGGAGCTACACAAAGCCGCCGACAAACACACCCGCATCGCCAATATCCCCGTGTTTAATTTCAATTTCGTGTGTAATTATCCAATACGCTGTATGCAGGTAATTGATTCGAATGTACATAACTAAAGGACGTGCCCGAATTTCGGTAGACTTTGATGTCGTGTAGGATGCTGTTTATAAACGGCCAAACGAGCAGACCGGAGCAGACATTCCGCACTACTACCAAATGCAGCAGTCCACCAAATTGGAAATTCTTAACTGAGATGTACTGATGATGTTGCAGACCTAATGTGACATCAATCAGTGCGACAAAGCAGCTGACTATGCGGAAATCAAATCCCGATGAACGCGATAATTACGGTAATAGCGATAATCAGTGAACCCCGGACGGCCAAGCAGGTTATACAGGGATAGGTTTAACGAGAAAGTGAATTGGAATAAATGGGTGGGGTAGAGTCCGGGAAATAGTGAACGTTGCGTTTATGTTAGCAAAAGTGTATATTGAAAGCTCTAACAAATGGGTTGGGATTATGGTAATGATTATTTACACCTCTGACCTTATCTTCCATTGCTTGACTGAACAAAGAGACAAAGGATCCATGAATCAGATGTACAACAACACGTAAGATAGAAGACACGGGAAAAACTAATTCAATTAATTGTAAAATTTGTTACAACAAATTAACAAATTATAAATCGAAATCGATTATGTTTCCTGTTATAAACTACGAAATAAGTACTAATTTAACAACAAATAAGATCTCCAAAGACAAAAGATATGTTTTATGTAATTTTGTTATACATACCTATTTACTTTACTATTTGGTTGTCCGAAATTTTAATAATCATACTCCTATATATTAAGCAGTTTATTAAGGAGTTCCAATAAACACTTTTGGAAACAGGAAGTTCACTATTTCTCGGACTCTACTTTATTTACCTGCAGTTTTCTAGAAATTGAAATCTTGACACTATGAATATTCATTAATTATCTATGACCGTATTCAACTTTGCATTAGACAGGAATTCTGAAGGGATAAGTTTTTTTTTGTTTGATGCAATTGGCTACTAAAATTTTTCAAGAATTTTGTTGAATTCTTACTTTACCACGTTCATGAATATTTTAATCACCTGTGTTTATTAGCAAATCTTTGCCTTTTACTTCCTGAGCGTAAGGTAAGGTGTAATAGAGTCCATCCGGTGAATGAGTTCTCTTAGTTTTCTCAACGTTTCATGACCCCTAGAGTATGACAAAATAGGTCTCCCATTTCCACCTGTCTGTCGTCTCTCGTCGATAAGTTTTATTTAAATTTTGCAAAATAACATATTCCTATATCTGTGATTTATGAATCCAGCTACATTTTTAACCCTAGGCGTCCAGATTTTCGCAAAAAAATCCAAACTCTGTAACATTTTGTATAAGAGGAACGTTCAGCTAGTTTATGAAGCCCTCCTTAGCTCAGTGGGTTAGGTTAGAGCGTTGTGCTAATAACGGGAAGGTCGCGAGTGCGATTCCCTCACGGGCCACTTTTTTGTACACTGTATACTTTTTTTTTTTTTCTAAAAACTGGATTTATTTGATTGTAGTTCAGTAAACATTACAACAATACTCACAATAATCAAAATTAATTATTTTCATTCCCACCAACAATTTGTCTCAAAATTTTTCCAGGTAAATCCAGGTGTGGATTTGTTTGATTTAAATGAGTTTATCTCTTCAAAACAAAGGACTAAAATTATTAATTAAGCTACAATGGAACAAGATGTTCTGAATATTAATATTTTTATAATTCTTATTTTATAATTATTAATATAGTATATATAATATGTATATAGAAACAATACAAAATTAGGGAGTAATGGATTTTATTAAATTTATTTAATTTACTTAATGCAAAAAAAAAGGGAATTACTGTCCAAACCTCAGACCCCTTAATCTGGCATTATGTGTGCAAAAAACAAGACCGATTAACAATAAACAGATTTGATAATTGTAATAAACAAAATCAAGGTAGATTCGTAAACCACAAGTACATGAATATATTATTGCAAAAACTTTAGATAACGTTAATTACGCAAATAATAAGCGGACGTCATCAAATTTCTATCTGAGTCCAGCTATCCATCAGAACTCACTAGGGAGTAGGATAGAAAACTCACCTCCAAAATGTTCCAAAAAAGTCTGAAATTTTTCCGATTTTCAATGTTAATTTCTCTTAAGAGTGAACAAGGACCCCCATCATACCGGGTGTCTGGAAAATGGGGATTTCGGGAGTCCCAAAAAAAATAATAACAAAAGAAAAGTCCATTAAAGCATAACCAACTAAACACTAGAAGATGCTCAAAATTCTTACCTTGTGCATATAAGTAAGCTCGTAATGTTTCCAAATTTTGACCATTTTTTGTAAAAGTTAGTCATTCTCATTAGTACGTGCTAAGATAAAACTGATTTTGACAAATCATATACCCTCTAAGAAAAGAGAGGGTGGGTGGGCGGGGCTACTAGCTGCTAAGATAAGACTGATTTTGCCAAATGACATAACCGCTAAGAAAAGTGAGGGAGATAAAACTGATTTTAGCAAATGACGTATCCTCTAAGAGATTTAATTACATAAATTATTATAAAAAAAGAACTGGGGGCTCCAAAGCATTTTCAAATTCTTTTCAAACAGGAATATTTAGAACCTTAAAATTCTTTTAAATTTTTCCAAAAAAAAAACGGAGTCCCAAAATTAACTCAAAAACAAGTCAGATTAGAATTTTCCAAAAATAGAACACCAAAAGTCCTCCAAAATTGTATTAAATAATTTACCAAAAAAATCTCCATGGACTCCTAAAATTAAACTATGAGTACCCAAGAGTCGCGCGAATTAAAAAAAAACAAAAACACTCCGGCATTCAAAACTTTTTCAAACTCGTAAAAAATAAAACATTAAAAACTCAAAAGTTTATCCAGCAACAAAACACCGGATTCCTGTAAGTTTAGCATTTACAAATTCAAGTGTTTTGTGACATTCCAGCTAAATTAAGAGAAAATTTTTAAGGACTCGAATATGAAAATTAATAAAAATATTATTCGAAAAAAATCTTTGGTGGAATGGCTTTTCTTTAACTTATTTTGCCGTATCTTTGCTTTAATAAATTATAATAAATCCAAGAAATCTGAAACTTGAACGAATATTTTTGACCACTCGGTGCGCGATATTACTTTCAGAATCAGTTGAGTTTTGTCTTGATGATGCCAATGTGGTTGGCAAAACGTGTCGACAATTTTTCTATTGTTTCCCCAGCGTAAACTAAGGAAGTTTGCATTAGGATCCTTCCGGCGAATAGCTACTTTCAAGTTTTTTCGACGTTCCATGACCCTCAGAATACGGAAAAAATATGTATTTCGTTTCTGCCTCTATACCCTCTGCCGTCGATGTGCCATTTATCTCCACCAGCAATTTGGTGACGTCTCCTGGTCATTTTGCGTGGTAAAGCTATCATCATTTTGTAAAATATTATACTCCTGTATTCGTGGTTTATGAATCAACCTTGATTTTGATCACAATTGGTTCACCTTTTTTTGTGCAATGTACCTTATCGAATGTTTTTTTTGACACTGACTAGTATTATCTATATATTTTTTTCCTATAGGAGTTAATATAAAATATTTAAATAAAATTTTGCAAAATAAGATTGCATTTGTTCAATTGTATTCAAGAGACGAGGGAAGTTTTGTTGTGTTTTGAGTCTGTTGGTGAATAAGTAGTACTGAAACATGAAAATAAAAATAAATAAAAAAAGTTCACTTGTTAAACATGTTGTACATATAAATTATTGAATAATCATTTTCCGTTCATGAATCGTCAAAATCTCAGAATATAATATCTCCGTTATTAACAGACCTAGGGTTTTGAAATTTTAAATATATATTGTCCATAACTTTTTTTATATAACGCAAGGGCAGTTTTGTTAAAAACAATTTGTGATCATATTTTTCTTTTAATTTTAGGGAAATTTTTGCAAAACGTATTTTTAAAAATCAATATGTCAATTATTAAAGGAAATTTCAGAACACGGTTTTCAACACTGCTTTCAGTTTACAAAACTCCAGAAATCATACCAGATATATCGTCGATTTTTTTGTTAGAAACGATACATAGTAAAAAAAAGCTTGTGTCCGAAGTTGCTAACTTTATTTTTGCTATATCCCAATCCCAACCAATAAAGTCAAAAATAGACCTAGTACAGTTTCTAAAGTTTTGTAAGCTGAAAACATTGATGACAACCCCGGTTTAAAGTTTCCCTGAATAACTGAAATATATACTTATATTTTAAAATACGTGATGCAAAAATTTCAACAAAACTTAAAAAATATATGATAATACATTGTTTAAAAAAAACTGTCCTCACAGTTATGTAGTGAAACTTGTGGACAAGTTACATTTAAAATTTCATAACAATAGGTGTCCTCTTAAGTGTAACCTTACAACTGCGATACTTGCTTTTCTGCAGAAAATAATTTGACTGAGAATAATGTCATATCTATGCAATAATCCATTTATATCCATTGAATTTAAACCCTTCGTTTTCATATATATATAAGGTAACATTAAACCTCGGTTAAGGCTGCTGAAGACCTAAATTGGAGAACGAGATCAGAAGTTAAAACTTTTGTAGAAGGAATTATCATATTTCAAATTAATGAAATGTCATCTTACGAAAAGAAATGTACTTTATTATTAGCGACTCTGATTTACGAAATATGGAGGATAATCCGACTTACCCACCTTCCCCTACAGCAGTTAAAAATAATCTCCGAGGATGTACCTCCTACACGAAATTTAAAACAATTTTTTATTAAAGAAAGAAAATGCGAGCAATTTTCTTGAAAGTCTACTTTAAAAGGTAACTCTAAAATATTTTGTAAATGTAAAATCTTTCTGTATAACTGTTCCTTTAATGATAAAGGTAATTTTGTAAAAATTATCCCAACTTAAGTATGATCAATGCATTTGTATGAACTTTGGACTAAGTAACTTTTGTAATCAAATAAAGCTAGCATTTAGCGTTAAAAGCTAATGTATTTTCTAGGTTTTTATCATTACTCTGATTTATTTAACAGAATTAAAAATAAAGTTTAAGCTCGTTTTTTAATCGAAACTATTTTTAGCACCATTTTAGACTGAATAATCTATTTAGTTCAATAATTATCATTAACACAGATAACACTTAGAGTAACAGGGGTATAGACATCCAAATTGTCAATGGTACTTTAAAATACCAAATACTGAAAAAAATAGAAACCCTCTGTTTAACATAGTCGCACAATTAAAATATGAAAATTTTAAATCCAAGCTTCTTTAACAACTATTTTTAGACACTCCTCGTATGTGTAAATTTTGGTATTAAACTATATGGTCACTGACACCACATTGTAACAATATCCCTTGTCCCATCGAACCGAATTTCAAGGATTAACTCCTCACTTCTTACCCTGTATATACCCTCTGAGTGCCTGAAAAGTGCTAATGGCGCGTGTAAGTGACCTCTCCGAGCTTTTTCCATTCTTCCGTTAGGAAAAAGCGTCGATTGTGCGGCGACATCTTCTGTTGTGCGAATCAGCAGAGGTGGGATCGTCCAACGATTATTGACTGAAAACCGGAACAGTCTGAGTAATTTCAGCTGAAACGTCGTTCACGTCTCGCGGCCGAGCTTTAAAGCTCCGAACAAAGCATTTTGCATTCATGATCCTTGCCATTCATCCGTTCCGTGTTTAATATTCGGCTGATTGTTTAGTAATGTTGCTAGGTGCTACAACGGGCATTACGCCGTAATGGGCACGATTTAAGAGCTTATTGTTCGGCGGACAGTTTATTTGTTGCGTGTATGTCGGAGGATTAATTTCAACGCACAGGTCCGGAGTAGCATATAAAGGCCAGATAATAATTCAAATTCCGACTGTGATAAAGTCTGGAATGGAGGGCGTGTTTTGGGATGGTCATTGATATTTATGGGAGGAAAGTGTGTGCCAATAAAAAGAGGAACAGCTTTAACTTTATCAAAAACATTTGTAATACTGGGAGAAGTTTTTCGGGCACAGGCATAAAGTTTGTTGTGCTAAGAAAGGAACAGTTGGTGAGGATGTCAAGATTTACGTTGGGAGAAATATGGACGGTATTGTAAGCTGTAATTGCTTATTAAAACTGAGTATCAAAAAATTATTGGTACGATTTATTTTCATCTTTTAACGCTGTTAAGTCGTTCGCTGCCAAAATACGGAGCGAATTCTTGAGTTTATTTGTCTAATAATTATTACGCTAATTACACTTTAGTGGGAAAAGT
The DNA here is from genome assembly GCF_036711695.1 of Zophobas morio. NCBI lineage: Eukaryota > Metazoa > Arthropoda > Insecta > Coleoptera > Tenebrionidae > Zophobas > Zophobas morio. The sequence continues at coordinate 11,286,219 of NW_026972136.1, read as the reverse complement.
TCAACGAAATAAAACTTAAACTTTTTAAAGCCGATTGAAATGTGTACAGTTTTTTTTTTAGACATAACCAACCAAATTAATTTATTTTAATTATAATAAAAGCCTTTGAGAGAAAACCGGATAAAGTTTGCAGTTCATAGGTTACAAAAATATAGGTTTCTCTTTTCTATCTGTTTGTCGTCGATGATTGGCGACTTCATTGATACTGTGAAAAACTGCAGAATCAATTACTTGAAATTTTAGACATAGTTTAAAAGTCTTGTGAAAACGCTAAGCAACATCAATAACGTCAACTCAATATTTTATCTTCGCTCGAATTTCTGGTTCTAAGTAGTACCTGTCATTTTACCAGATTTCTTAAAATTTTAACAAACTAATAAATAACATTGGTTTAAAAATACAGAATTTTGTAAGTCTCTTAAATATTAATGTCTCATTTACTTTCCTTAGCTTATCGCCTGTCTGACGTCTGTCTGTCGTCGATCTATCCGTCTGTCCGCTGTCTGTCCGGATTATTATTAGTTAGATAATCTTCGAAACTACTGGATCAATGATTGTCAAATTTAATGTGTTTTAGGAATATCATGTAGACATTAAAACGCTAACCAAAATATGTCTGATTATCCCCACTAACAATGTGATGACGTCACCTGACAATTTTTCATAGTTAATTTTATTTAAACTTTATAAAATAACATAAACATCTGACGTCTGTCGTCTGACTGTGCCGATTTTTATTAAACAGAGATTTTTCGAAACTACTAGACTGATTGTTGTGAAATATTAGGTGTACGTTAGGAATATCATGCAGGTGGTAAAACGCTAACCAAAATTTCTCTAATAATCCCGATCAACAATTTGATGACGTCACTTCAACATTGTATTTAATAACTGTACTTGTGGTTTATAAATCACCCTTGATTTTTTTCTCTAGGCATCCAAATTTTGACAAAAAAAAATCCCAATTGAATAAGAAACTTTTATATTAATATAAGCGGACACCTGGCAGGTGAGTTCGATTACCTTATGTGCCATTTTTAGTCAAGAGTTCCACAAATTTAGAGAAAATGATTTAGAATAATTTCATATTTTTCAGTTATCTATTTATCGGAGCTGTGTAAGGGTGTTTGCTCTTTTTTTACGTTTACGGCATTCTGTAATTTTTAAAAATACGTGTGAAAAGTTATAGATATATTCCCAATTTTGATATTGTGAAATATCTAGACGAAATAGAATACTTATTGAATTTTTAAAAATTGTACATCAAACATGAATAAAATTGAAAACTATATATTTTAGCCTTGTCATAATAAAACAACGCCGATTTCTGTGGTTGTTGAAGATACAGAATGTTCTAAAACATCAAATTCTGATATATCTAGATAAACACAAAACTCTAAAATTGTAAATTCTGTTTATTAAGCAAGTATAAATATTGAAAATCTCGTTCCTTAATGTGATTTCTGAGAAGAGAATCTTTAGACAGAATTCCAGAAATTTGGAAATTCTTATATTTTAACTCTATGATTTAGAACAATTTCATATTTTTCAGTTATCTATTTAGAGCTATGTAAATGTTTTCTCTTTTTCTTTACATTTAAAGCATTATGGAATTTCTTACTTTACGAATAATCACACGGAACTGATTTCTGTAATTTTCAAAAATACAAATAGTTCTACAATTTCCAATTTTGACATAGTGGAATATCTAGATAAAGTAGAATTTTGAACTCTTGCAAATTTGTATGTCATACATGTATAAAATTTAAAAATCTATATTTTCGCTTTGTCGTAATAAAGTGACCCCGACTCCTCTAGATGTTGAAGATACCAGAATTTTCTAAAATTCCCAATTCTGATATTGCAATATATTTAGGGAAATACAAAACTTTAAAATTTTGAAATTTATATCCCTTGCAACAAGAAATATCTAAAAAATTGTTCTTTTTGTGATTTTGAGAATATAATTTTTAGTCGGAGTTCCAGAAATTTGAAAATGATAACTCTACGATTTAGGATAATTTCATCTATTCTATCTATTTAGAGCTGTTTTCTCTTTTTTTTAATTTATGGCATTCTGGAATGTCTTGCTTTGCGATTAAAAAGATGAAACTGATTTCTGCAATTTTTAAAAATACGAAAAGTTCTAGAATTCGCAATTTTGACATTGTGGCATATCTGGTTAAAGTACAGTTTTGACTCTTGAAAATTGTAAGCCAAACATGTATTTAAAAAACTATTGTTTCGCTTTGTCGCAATAAAGCAACGCCGACTTCTGATTATAAGTACATAATGTTCTACATTCCAAATTTTGGTATTACGACACATCTAGGCAAACACAAAACTTAAAAATTTTAAATTTTGTACCTGAACTAAGTTAACTACATATGTAAAAAATCGTTCCTTTTGTGATTTTTGAGAATAAAATTTTTAGTAAGAATTCCCAAAATTTGGGAATGATAACTCTATGATTTAGAATAATTTCAGTTGTCTATTTAAAGCTGTGTAAATGTTTTCTTTTCTTTTACGTTTATGGCATTCTGGAATTTCTTAGTTTGCCAATGATCACACGGAACTGACTTCTGCAATTTTTAAAAATACGAACAATTGTAGAATTCGCAGTTCTGACTTTGTGTAATATCTGGATAGAATAGAATTTTGAACTCTTGTAAATTGTAAGCCAAACATGTATAAAATTCATAAATCTATTTTTTGGCTTTAACATAATAATCAACGCCGACTTCTGAGGGTACAAAATGTTCTAAAATTCCAAATTTTGATATTGCGAAATATCTAGACAAACTCAAAACTTAAAAATTTAAAATTTTGTATCTGAAGTAGGTATAATTATATGAAAAATCATTCCTTTTGTGATTTCTGAGAATAGAATTTTTAGTGAGAATTTCAGAAATTTGGGAATGATAATAATTCTATGACTTAGAATAATTTCAGTTATCTATTTAAAGCTGTGTAAATGTTTTCTCTTTTTTTACGTTTATGACTTTCTGAAATTTATTAGTTTGCCAATAATCGTATGGAACTGACTTCTGTAATTTTCGAAAATATGGAAAAGTTCTAGAATTCCCAATTTTTAACATTATGGAATAATGTAAAATAATAAAGCAAAATTTTGAACTATTGAAAATTGTAAGCCAAACATGCATTAAATTCAAAAACTTGTTTCTCACTTTCTCATATTAAAGTGACGGTGATTTTTGTAGTTGCTGAAGATACAGAATGTTCTAAAATTCCAAATTCTGATATTGCGAAATATCTAAACACAAAACTTTAAAATTTTTCAATTTTGTTTTTCAAGCAAGTATAAATATTTAAAAAATCGTTCCTATGTGACTTCTGAGAATAGAATTTTTAGTGATAATTCCATAAATCTGGAATAAAACCTTACAGTTTAGAATGACTACAGATTTTTCATTTATCTATTTAGACCTGTGAAGGAATGTTTTTTTTATACATTTATGGCATTCTGGAATTTCTGCTTTATGAATAATCACACGAAACTGATCTTTGTATTTACTAAAAATATGAAAAGATCTAGAATTCCCATTTTTTTTATAATGTGAAACATCTAGATAAAGTAAAAATATGACCATACAAAAATTGAATGTCAAATATGTATAAAATTGGAAACTTTTTTTTTTTCGTTTTATATTCGTCGTCCAAATCTTAGTGTTACATTTCTGTATCCTTCTTTGATAATAAATTAGTGAAACTTTTTGAAACCCAACTGTATTAAAATACGGCAGTTTCTCTCACAATATGTTTGTTAGCTTATTCGTATTTCAATAATTATTTTTGCCTAAGGATTTCTTCCTGCTAGACGATTCTAATTTTCATTTTATTCAGATTGTGATAAATTATTATTATTACTTTTATCTGCTTTCTCGTTACGATTTTTTGTGCATCTCGTCACTTACTACTATTTCACCACAATTTAATACTCCTTTTTTACGGTGAGTTTTTTTTAATTACCTTATTATTTCGTCAGTTTTAGTACAAAAACTCAATTTACTTAGGCCTTTAGTGCACCCCATCGTCACTTTTACTTCGGAACCATAACTGACAGGAGCTTTTTAAGTTTCACAAATCTATGCAAAAATTTCGATTTTCTTATTCCATTTATCAATGGAAATTGATTAAACAGATTAAACAAAATGTTTAGATTAATTTATTCGTCACACAAATTTTGAAAAATGAAGTTGGAATGTGCCACACATCTATTGCCTGGACCTTAGTACGACCCCAAATATTTTGCCGCTTGCTAGCGTCAACGTTCTAACTATTGTTAACTACTGGCCATCATTATGAAACTATGTTAGTTAATTAAATCTTATTAATGAACAAATCATAGAGCAAATGAAGTGTTAAGGTCCTTAAATAAGACAAACACAATTATCCTTTGGGTGTATGTATATATTTACCCTTTTCTCTTGGATGTATTAAAAAATACCACTCATTAGCGACATATTCACTGGTATTTGATGTTTTATTGAGTTCATTTGAATAAATTACTTTTACTGTGCCGTCCGAATAGGTGAAGCCAATTTAAAATATAACTAATAAATTAGTCAACACTTACATTCTGTAATGCTATATTTCACAAAGGGATGCCAATTCTATTTACTGTTAGCTAAACAAATAAAAAATCCATTGAATTAAACACGGGAAAATAGTATTTAACTAGATGTGTAAAACTGTATTTAATTTAGTGTAAACAGTAACATCGAAACCAGGTAATAACATTTCTACCGTTTGTCAAGTACGCTAAAAATTTTCATTTTAAAAACGAGATAAATTTTTACCTTCGTTTTTTCATAACAGTGTTCATACTCGATATTTTTAAAAACAATTCTCTCCACGTTCGTTGAGAACTCATCGACTGTAACTACATGTGATCTACTTCGCATCACAATGTTTCAATTTCTCCTTTGTACAAGTTGTGTGTTAAATCGGCAAAGTTTCCAAGGGTGATTCAGACAAAGCGATATGAAAATAAAAACCAGTTGAGAACTCGGAACAACGTCGGCATCAACACGTTTTCTCCCAAGTTTCGTCTGCTCGCATTTGCCCAACTGAATTATTACCGGTCGACCGAGCACCAGAATTAATCTTCCCATTAACACAACTTTTATCTACTTCGCTGATTAACGTATTACGAATATTGGGGCCTTAATTGCCGCATAATTTAAGGCCTCCTCGGCGAAAATCCCAATGAAGCCATCTTAAAACGTTAACGATCTCGCTAGAAAAAACCGGAAAAGTAATTGGAGCGTTGAATCAAGCTCGACAGCGATTACGCAGTAAACACGGAACCAGGATTTTTCCGGGCCATACACGGATATTGTTTAAGATAACGAACGAACTACTCTCAGTGGTCAACAAATTTAACTCGAAACACAAAATCGTAAAACTTTAACGACCGTCCTGCAAAAAACGTGAAACTGATCGCGGTGTCGGATCAAACTCATGCATTAACAGCAGGTCAGGATTTTTCCAATTTAAGCGCGTGATGATATTAATTAAGATGCAATTATTGTTATGGCGATTCAGTTCGCAGCCATTTCCGCAGATTTGCGCGATTTCGAATGCATTAAAACGAATCCCTATCTCGGACGAGCTTAATCAACTTTGCATGGAATAATAATGGCAACCTGCTGAACTTGCTGCTTTACGATCGGACGAATATTCAAGAATACTTAATGTAAATATAGTTTGAAGTACGGTCGAAGCATGCTAAGCACACCGTTTTCAACGAGCTCCAACGTTGTTCCAATATTTGTCTTAATTTTTTTCTTGATCGTGCATTTCAGCTACAGTTTGTTGAATGTTCACCATTTTCCGACAGGATCTCGTGTATTCTAGCTTAAATCGTGTTTGTTTTCTAGTAGGTGTTTGTCGAGGCTCCCCGATGTGTTTATTGTTCTTTTGTTCTCGGCGTTCCTGCAGGATACGTATCCAGCGAGGAGAAATCGATGCTGGAAGACTTATTTTTTCGGTTCGAGAAACGGGATTGTGGAGGATATAACTGTTAATGATCAAATTTATTTGTAAGGAAATTAAGTAAAAAAAATGCTTTAGGTCAATAGTGTTTTAGATTTTGTTACGCAGGTCAAATTTCGTTAATGACTTAAGCTATAAAATCAAAGTCATGCATCTAAATGAGGTTTTTTGTCATACTCATTGACCAGAATAAATTCACTTAAGCAGCTTTAAAACGGAAATGGATAAAAATGCCATGTATCAATGTCATTAAAAACATTTCAAATTACATGTAAGTATTTTAAGTATGTCTAAAGCTAACATTTTAATTTTACTACACATATTTTAGCATAATATGAATTTATTTTCCACTGAAATTGTTTGCTATTAAAATAACCGGATGCACGGCGACCATTTTCTTGTACACAATTAATTTTTGAGTTATATTTTCCATTGTCAAATTTTATCTAATATACACAGAAATTAGCCAGATCTGGGTTTTGTGTCTTTTAAATATGTTCATTTTGTTTTCTTTTTTGTATTTTTTTCTTTACTTTGGTTATAAGTAAACCAAGGTTTTCTCAACGTTTCGTGACACCCAGACTACAAAAAATAGGTCTTCCGTTTCCGTCCGTCTGTCTGTCTGTCCATCTGTTTGTACGTCTGTCTGTCCGTCTGTTTGTGATCTGTCTGTGTCCATTTTTATTAAGCTGATCATCCCCCAAACTACTGAACCGATTTTTGTCAAAATTTATATTTGTAGAAATTCGTGTCGATAGATGGTAAAACGCTAATCAAAATTTATCTAATCATCTCCGCCAATAATTTGATGAAGTCACGTCAACATTTTGCATGGTAAATGCCACTGAAAGTTTATAAAATAACGTACTCCTGTAGTTGTGGTTTATGGATACGCCTTGAATTTTTGTTTACTCAAGGCATCCAGATTTTCCAAAAAAAAGCAGATTATAAATATAATTAATTTTATAACGTGACGATTTGAAAGCATCATGAGGAGTGAATCGGACTAATGACACTGAGGTCCTCAGTTCGACCTTCTGATTGCTACTTTTGCTGATCATTCCCACTAAAATTTTAATGACATTATTTAAAAATTTTGTTGTGTAAATCCTACTACATTGAGATTTATTAATTATAGTAGTTATACAAGGTGACTGCGAAATACATGCAAAAAAAAAATGGGGAATAGCTCACAATATGATTATGTCACTGGGTAAAATTCACGGTCCTAAGTAGTAGCAGTGTCTAGAAAAAATTATTTGAAATTAAATGTAAATTGTTGTACGCGCCGCTGGACTGTTTTGTGACCTACATAATTACTACAATGAATGGAACAGAGCGAGTCGGTTAAAGAACCAAAAAAGTTACTTTATCAGGCACTTTTTTAATCGCAACGTGAAAAACACGAAAAGGGCCAGTTAGCATCGAGCGGTCGGTGAAATCGGTTTATGGTGCAGTTTTCCCATGCAGATTGTGTCGATATGGTAATGGGTGCATCAGTGGTACAGCATCTCCGAGATCATGGTACCTTCAACCTCAAACTCACGATCGTGGCCGTGATAGGACAGAAAGAAGAAGTTGGATTTTCACAGCTTGTAGTGCATCCTACATTAAAAGAATACGGCCACATCCATACCATGTTGACAGAGTGCACGGTTTGGAGTCCACTGATTGTTCACGTTGTGTAACTCACTTTTTGTCCGATGGAACTCCACGTAGTCGTCAACAAGTACGATTTCAAGAGACGGTTTTCGATAAATGTGTATCAGTTGGATGAAACAGTTCGTTTGTGGAAATCAATAGTGTCCAGAAATTATCGAAGAGCTTCAACAAGTGAAAGTGACACCCGCTACTCCGGTGTTTTTTTACCTATCAACAAACCTCTGCGACGCTCTGACGCCTGTATTGCTAGTCAAGGACAACATTTTCAACATTTCTTGTAAAAAGGTAGTAGCATTCTAAGTTGCTCTTATTTCTGTTCCAATAAACAACGTAAAATCGTTGTGACAAGGACCAAACATCCGTCGGAATCAAAATTACCAAAAAACTTTCACACTGACCTTTAACGATGAATGAGTAAATGAATGAACGAATGATAAGCAGCAAAAAGTCGGTTTTACTTTTAATTGAAACTGAAAGTGTTTAGGTCGTTTTTATTCGAACGTTTTTCCAACTCTGTTTACAAGGTGGCTCAGTGCCTTCGTATCGAGGGTGGTTCATGGGGGTTTTGCCCCATTCGATTTTTAATTTCTTTTTTCTATATTTCGGCTCTACTAGGGTGGGGGATGCCGTGGTTAAAATATTTGCACTTATTTCGCAGTCACCCTGTATGATGTCGATTCTAGAACAGTTTGATCTTATTTGACCTGTTGTAGAAACGGCACCATTTTCTGTCGACTAATTTGGCCTGTCTTAGAAATGGCACGATTTTCTATCAACCATTTGGATGCCCATTATTTTTTTATTTACAGGTGTCGATTTTTTAACACAAATTTAAAATCATACAATATTTAATTTAATTGAGAAACTAAATATAAAACCGATTGCTCTAAAATTTTACATACTGTTCATCCGTTTTGACAACTTGATGACATCATACTCTGGAGTTTAATAATCGCCAGAATATTTGTATTTTACTGAAAATTATCAAAAAAAGAAACTCGCAAAATCAAATTATACAAGTTACTTATTTCAAACTTAGGTTCATTTAATTGACTATACTTCAGAGAGGAGGGAAGCTCAGCTGAATAACTTTAGACCAGTTTTTTTGTATATGTCCTTTTAACTTTTCTTTGGATATCTGTATACTATTTTCCAAAATTGTTTGTTTGGATGCTTGCTTGCTGTTCTTTGTTCAGTATTCCATAAATTTAGTCTTACTGTGTTTTTTGTTGTTTTCATTTCTTGTACTCTTTATTGCAACTCTTGTATTTCTTCATGTGTTTATTTACTTTGTTTGTTTCTTTGTTGTTTTTCTTGTAATATATGTCCTTCTTTAATTTTTTACGTATTGTAATAGGATCCATCGAGCGACTAACTTCATTTTTACTTCCAGAGCGTAAGCGAAAGGAAGTATTGTAATCAAGTCCGTCGGCCGATGCCTTAATTTTACGTTTTCTCGACCTTTCGTGACCCCTACAGTACGAAGAAATAGGTTTCTGTCTGTCTGTCCGTCTGTCTGTCCGTCTGTCTGCCGTCCCGGATTTTTATTAGACAGATAATCTTCGAAAGTACTGGGCCGATTGTTTTCAAATTTTGTATTTAAATATATTCGGAAAATCATGAAGATGGTAAAACGCTAACCAAAATTTGTCTAAATATCCCCACCAATAATGTGATGACGTCACTTCAAAATTATACATAGTAAATGGGTTTTAAATTGTATAAAATAATATAGTTCTACAAATGTAGTTTATGAGTCCGTATTGAGTTTTTACCCGAAACGTCCAGATTTTTGGAAAAAACCAATCAAAATTATAAAACAACATTTTGCAATTTAATTTTCAATCTGTCAAACCGAATGCTTTGAAATCTTGCAAATGTTTTAAAATTATGAAGAGCATAATAAATAAGTCAAAACATATTTGTTTATCCCCTCCAAAAATTGATGACGTCAGCTCAAAATTTTGCCATATAAATCATAACTAAATGCAAAATATGATAAGTTTTTACTTATGATTTATCACTGCATTCATATTTTTTAGATTTACCCTCATTTTCTCAGAGGATATGCCATTTGCCAAAATTAGTCTTATCTTAGCAAGGACTAGCCCCGCCCTCCCGCCCTCTATTTGCTTAGAGGATATGGCATTTGCCAAAATCAGTTTTATCTTAGCAAGAACTAGCCCCACCCATCCACCCCCTATGTTATGAACGGATTATGTCATTTGCCATAATCAGTCTTGTCTTGGCAAATACTAGCATTTTGGCGAATGACATCCTTTTTAAGAAAATAGAGGGCGGGTGAACGGGGCTAGTACTTGCTAAGATAAGACTTATTTTGGCAAATAACATATCCTCTGAGAAAATAAGGGGCGGGTGGGCGGGGCTAGTACTTGCTACGATAAGACTGATTTTGCCTCTATTAATCTTGTAAAAACTTGTTAACTTTAAAAGATGGTACGAGTAAATTGCAAATTTCCATAGTAAGGTGTTAAATTCCTAAATCTGATTAAGGGTTTATTTTTATGTTTCATTCTACTTCAGGAGCGAAGGAAGTTCCGTCGATACAACTTTCGACCAATTTTTTTCTCGACGGTTCATGATCCCATATACGAAAAAATAGGTCCTCCGCTTCCGTCTGTCTGTCCGCCTGTCTGTCTGTCCGCCTGTCTGTCTGTCCGCCAGTCTGTCTGTCCGCCTGTCTGTCTGTCTGTCGTTTGTGTGTATATTTTTATTATACAAATAATCTTCAAAACTTCCGGACTGATTTATACCAAATTTTATATATGTGTTAAGAAGATCGTGTAGAAAATAGAACTCTAATCAAAATTTGGCTAATCATTTGCACCAACAGTGGGTTGACATCATCTCCAATATTGTAAAATTTGACTATGTTTATATCGACTATTGGGGTTTGATTTAATTAAAAAAAAAATTTTTACAATAAGAATCCCCCTCCACTTGAGATTTATGAGTCCGTGTTGAGTTTTTATCCTAGAGGTCCAGATGTTTGGAGAAAAAATTAAATGTCTAACAACATTTTGCAACTTAACTTTGAAACTTTCAAACGTTTTTAAATCGTTGGTCAAAATTGATGACGTCTTCTCAAAATTTTGCCTAATAAATCTTCTCAAAAATATGCACAATATTATGTCTCGTGATTTATCAGTGCATTCATATTTTTTAGAATTATTTAAAGTACTCAAAAACATGCATGAATAAGACAAATTATTTTATTGCTCAAATCAAGGACTCAACCCATTTTCTAAAAAAATTTAATATACACTACTGTTATTCTTACTATTACACTGCACCTATTCAAATTGAGATTACTAAAATGGTGATGACGTCACTACAAAATATTGTTATGAAAAAACTCACTTGAAATATACGCATAGCATGTTTTTTTAGCTGTACTTTAATTTTTGAAGAATCTATATGTATATTCGTTTGCCTAGTTCAAGATCGTGTAGTTCTATCTATCTAAACAATTTTAGACTATTTTTTTATCGACGCCATTTAAAATAACCTACTCCTATACTTGTGAGTTATGAATCCCTCTTAAACATCCAGATTTTCGCAAAAAATTATCATAATAGCAAGTAGGTACTCAAAATATTCAGACCGTTTTGCTTCATTTTAGTTTAATTAACAATTTTAATCGCCTTCTCTGTTTTGAGGAAGCAGCTTGTTACGTGCTTAATCGTCGCATTCTTTCGATATATAAACAACATATCTATATTTTATCTCATAGAGGCTGTCATGAAAAAAAAGATAAAACTCCCAAAATTATTTTTTGTAAGATGTCTTTCTTCGAATGTACTTTAGGGGCGAGGAATGAGGAAAGATCCATCTAATTAACTTTCGACCGATTTTTTTCAACGTACATTTAATTTGGTTTATTTTCTCTTCTTCATTCTCGTCTTCATTAGAGTGTTCATTTTGATTTCTTTTTCTTAAAACTCCAGAGAGTTTTAAGAAAAAGAGTATACTAGATTTTTCCTCTGCTCTTTGTTTTGTTTTTGAAATAAATGCTTTTTTTCCATTCCTTTCTCGGTTACGTTTGAGGCATGGGTTTATCAGCACAAATTAAAATTGTCTCCGTTATTAACAGAACTATTACTGAAAAATTTTAAATACAACCTTCCACAAATTTTTGTATAAAATGCAAGAGAGTTTTTCTTTTAAATTAGTTTATTATCATCTTCTTTTTAGCATTTAGGTGAAGTTTTTCATCACGCATCTTTAAAAATCAATATCTCAATTATTTATGAAAATTTGGGGACGTGGTTTTCACCACTGTTTTCAGTTTACGAAACACTAAAAATTACCGGAGAACCATTGTCGATTTTTTTTATCGGAAATAAGATTAGTAAAAGTGGCGTGTTCGACCCAAGCTTTTCTTTAGTTTAGAAAAACCTACTAATTTTAAATGCTATACTTTAAAATTATTTTCAAATTCAAAAACAACATGCTATTTACAGATGGAAATTTAGAATTTTACACCATTGCAAGACTCTTCAAAAGATCGTATTAACTTAATTATTCAGGATGATTAAATTTGCACAAAGTCGGTTTTCTCATATTTTTCAAATGAAATACGTGAACCTTGCGACGTTTTCTAGCTATTTTTTTTTTTAATTGTTGAAATAAATTCCAACAAATCTAGTACCTACAAAAAAAATCATATTTAGAAGCAAACTGGACTATGGATCAATATTATTGATCAAACACCCTTGTATCTGATTTTTTTTCGTTCTATTATAAAGAATATAAATCGGTCAAAGTATATAAAAAAATTAAAATTAATGTGTATAATAAATAAAACATCTTGTATACTTGAAAATTTGTGTAAATTGTAGCCCTAATTCAGTTATATCATATTGTTGCGATATCAAGTATGTTAAAAAAAATAAAAATTTATCCAAAAATTTACAAAATTACTACATATTAACATTAAAAATACAAATAGAACAGAGTTTTCCTTATGCACCACTAACTACTGCAGAATCAATTAATCCTCTAAAGTGCCTCATAAGCCCCCTATTTCCTGCGGCAAACTCGTCACTTCTTGTTTATTTTTGCGGTCCTCCGACCACCGCCCCTCTTTAAAATTTTCGAATCGGCAGTGTTTGCACAAACGACGCCGTTAATTAAACACTTGGAGTCCGATTATTTGTCCATTTGATAATGACGTATGCCTCCGTATAAACAGCCATGCGGTCCGAATTGTCAAATCATTTTTCCAGCCCCCGCGACTCGCCAATGTTTGGAATTAATTTCGAATCCGCCCCGAATCGAAGCTCAAACGTCAATTAAATCGAGCTACACACAAAATATTGTTGCGGAATCATCGACGGCCGGACGGAGATGGATTTTTGGTAAATGAAAACTGCACACAGCATTCCAAATATGTATGAAAAAATCCCATATTGTGAGAGCACCAGCAGACAAAAATTCTATTATGCGATTTTAGACTGGGATTTTATCCCGTTCATAAAAATTCCGTATTGTGCTCGGGGTGGTTTCATACCGCGTTCAACGGCCACAGAATAAACTGCGTACAGTAATAAAGACTGTTGCCATAACGGCGAAATATGGCCCGCACTAAAATACCTACAAGTTATTTTTTATGGGGGAAGGGAGTTTACAACTTGCGGAAAAATAGACGCGGCGTCATTATTTAAGTGATTGTCTTTCCTGCTTAATGGCGGCGACAAGTTGCGCCTCATCGACCGCAGAAGCAAGGCGTAAAGGATTGGAAATTACGGCGTTCCTGCCGAGCAGGAATTGGGAATTGCAGGAGTCGACGTAGGCAACCAGCAATACGTGACGAACGGCGAGTTTGCAAAGTTGGTACCGATAATAAAACAAATATCAAATTATAGCAATTGTGTGTCGCATTAGGGGAATAATTTTTGCAGTTTTGCCAATGATTCTGGTGTAAACGTGACAGTAAATGGCGCGCTAACGCTTTATTACTAGTCATATTTATTCTGCAAATAGGAATGTATTATGTAAATATTTAAACATTTGCTGGTGATACGCCAAAAACGCTGCAAGCTGTGCTGCTTCTGGTTTGACTTTTTTCACTCGGGTTTCATGATCTCAAATATTTCAGTGGATTTAAAAATTACGCAATAAACAGCAGATGCCACCACTTTCAGGATATAAGGAATTATTTGCTAGAAAACTTGTTCGAATAAAAATTTGGACTCGTGCTTGCTTTAGTTATTATTATTGCTGATATTTTTCTGCTTTTAATGATAGTCAATTTGTACATATTTTTCATTGCAAATAATTTATTTTCAAACCGAACGACTTTTAAAACTATCCCATGAAAAATATATAAACATATAGTCTTTTTTAAACAGTGAAAATATTCAGCAAACTTACTAATTGATTCTTTAAATACACAAAGCTTTTTAGAGAGAACTTCCCCCGCCACTGAAGCATAATCGAACTAATCCAGTTTCTTATAAAACAGTTATTATTTTTTTATAACAACGCCTGTACAATAGAATGAAAAATATACATACGCGTATTATTTTACAGATTTTAAATATTATATTATTTCACAGTTAACTTGACAGTTTTCATATATGTTAAACAATTTTGAATCAATATATGTTTTACAAAAACACATTAATGTCAGCGTTGTCATTTTGTCCAAAATGTGTTCTTAAAATATTACATTGTTGTTAACCTAAAATTTTTTGTTTCATTTGTTTTAGCATGTAATCCTGGGTTACACATTTTATTCGAATTAAAAATGTAATCAACATCACTCTTAATTTGTGTATTACCTTAGGCATTATATTATGAATGTTATTACCTGTTTGTAGACTTAATAAACTTTTTATAATAACCACGTTAACAAAATAAAAATAGAATTTAATTAACTGAAACCTCCCTGAAAGGATAAAAATTATAAAAAATATGATTTTCATTATCGTATCTTGAATTGTCACCTGATTGAATGTTGTTGTTGAACACTGATTTAGCAAAATACATACACATTATTCACCCAACATATACCGCTATTGTAGTATCTACACTCTACAGTTAAATAAATAATACATGATCGATTTACTACTAGATTCGCAAATCTTTTTTAAACGTATGGCTTAGCTAACATCGTACATCGCAAGCGTGTGTCAAGTGGATCGCACTTCAATATTTGAATTGTCGACCTAACCTCAAATTATATTAAAATGCTAGCTACGCTATACGTTCAGAAAACACTTGAACGTCGAAAAGAGGTAACTAGACGTTTTTTTTTTATCGGTCGTTATTTTCCAAACTTGAATAATCCGTTTTTGAAGTAAACATTGCGTGTCAACTCCACCAAAATTACCTCAAAACTATTGTCTTTATAAGACCAAATTAGATTCCATAAATAACATTTATCTTAAATAGAAATATCCTTTTTTTAACCCTTTTTAAACACTTGTGTTTCCATGCAAGAGAATAATACAAAATTTATCCTTGTCATAAATTATTATTATTGGATAAATATTTCTACTAATCGAATTTTGTTTTATGTGGCTAAGGTAAAGGTAGGATTAAAGAAAAATATGTATTTAAAATAAAAATAGAACAAAATTCCCAACACGAAAAGTATTCAGAAAAATTGTCTTATATTGTTAGACAGATTTTTCTTCGCCCTAGAAGTACAAAGCCAGTATTTTAGGAAATATATACATAGTTAATAGTCACAGTGTAAGAAAAAAATCGAGTGACCCATAAGGTGATCGAACCCGCGGTGGGTTGGAAACTGAACTATTTTCGGTAGATTCTTTTTTTTTGAAAAATGTGGATACATAGGCGAAAAAATCAAAGCGGGTTCATAGACCACAGTTACAGACGTATGTTATTTTATAAAATTAAAATAACATTTCCCATTTTAATGTTCAAATGAGGTCATCAAATTCTTGGTGGGGATGATTAGACATATTTTGGTTATCGTTTAATCATCTACACGATATTCTTAACATAGACACAAAACTTAACAACGATCAATCAGGCAGAACAGGGATCCTATTTTTCATACTCTGGGGGTCATAAAACGTCGAGAAAATATGAAAATCGACATTCGCCGTACGGACTCTATTATAGTACTGACTTAACTTACGCTCGTGAAGTAAAAACAAAATTTTTATTAGTAAATATTTTATAAGCTTGGAAAAAAATTTAAAAAATGATCTAAGGTTACTTAGACAGAACTTTCCTCACCCCTGCTGTACGGTCCAATAAATCCCGCTTCCTTAAAAATTATAAAACTGAATTTTTTGTGATATCTATAAATTAAAAAACTATAAACAACACAGTTTTGGGAAAAAAACAAAACCCTATGACCGATTCGAACGCGTGACCTTCCCATTACAAGTTGGCTATACTACTCGCCATACCACTTAGATAGTAATTGCCGTGCTGCTTATACTAGTATAAAAGGTATAAATATACAGAGAGTCACTAAGAGCGCTGTCCTCGATATCTCATTATTATTATAGATACAAAAAAAAAATGAAGACCATAGTTGTCTGATTCTTTGAGTATCATACAGGAAAATTATTTCGAATGTACAAAATGTTTTATTTTTCAGGCATCGCACATGACTTAGTTTTATAAAATGGAACACACCATATATATTTTTCCATATGCTCATTAGCCTCTAAATTAAATGTCGAGAAATTAAAAATCAAAAAATTGGTCTAAAGAGTTTAGACAGCACTTCCCTCGCTGTCGGAAACGTGACGACTGCACGCCTATTTATGTTTTTTTTTTTTTTTTCAAAGCATTCGGTTTTGTTGTTCTTGATTAAATCAATAAAATAAATTTGCGCATTCATTAAATTTTTTAAGTCACCCTGTATATCCAAATCCAAAAAATATGAATGGATTGATAAATTACAAGAAGAGACTCAGCATATTTTGTACATATTAGATAGGATTATTTGGCAAAATTTTGAGCTGACGTCATCAATTATTTGGAGGAGATAAGCAAATATATTTTTACTAAAAATTTATTATGCTCTTTATAACCTTAAAACATTTGCAAGATTTCAAAGCATTCAGTTCTGTAGTTCCTGATTAAATCAATAAAATAAATTTACCCATTCATTAATTTTTTGAGTCACCCTGTATATGCAAATCCAAAGAATATAAGCAAATATATTTTGACTAAAAATTTAATATGGTCTTTAAAGCCTTAAAACATTTGCAGAATCTGAAAGCATTCGGTTCTGTAGTTCCTGATTAAATCAATAAAATAAATTCACGCATTCATTTTTTTTTTTGGGTCACCTTGTATATGCATATCCAAAAGTATGAATGAAATGATAAATCACAAGAAGAGACTCATCATATTTTGTACATTTTAGATAGGATTTATTCAGCAAAATTTTGGGGTGACGTCATCAATTTTTTGGAGGGGAGAACTAAATATATTGTGATTAAAATTTTATCATGCTTATCATAACTGTAAACCATCTGCAAGATTTCAAAGCATTCGGTTATGTAGATTCCAAATTAAATGCCAAAATGTTGTTCCCTAATTTTGATTTTTTTTCCAAAAATCTGGACGTTTCGGGTAAAATCTGAATTCGGAGTCATAAACTACATGTGTAAGACTATGTTATTTGATACAATTTAAAACCCAATTACTATGTACAATGTTGAAGTGACGTCATCACATTAGTGGTGGGGATGATTAGACAAATTTTGGCTATCGTTTTACCATCTACATGATATAGCTAATATAAATACAAAATTTGACAACAATCGGCCCAGTACTTTCGGAGAGTATCTGTCTAATAAAAATCCGGGACGGCAGACAGACGGACAGACGGACAGACTTCGTCTTCTAGGGGTCATGAAAGATTGAAAAAATGTAAAAGTAGAGAGTCGGCCGACGGACTCGATTACAATACATCCTTTTTCTTACGCTCGGGAAGTAAAAACTAAAAAATCGGCAAAAATTGAAAATTCGAAAATGCGAAAAATTGCAAAATAGAAATAGTGGAAAATCAAAAAATTGTAAACGAAAAACTGAAGAAACGAGAAATTGAAACATCAAAAAACTACAAATCTAGAAATTTAAAATTCGAAAATGTGTGTGAATTAAAAAATTCGAAAAAACTAACACACAAATCGACTCAAAAAATTGGAAAATCCAAAAATTGTAAAAATCAAAAAATGATAGAATTGTCAAAATTGTGAAGTCGAAAAACTTAACTGAAAAATCGAAAAATTTTAAAATCCAATAATTGAAAAATGGAAAACTTCTAAAATCGTAAAATTCAAAAAGTTAAATATTTTAAAACTCATGATTGTTACATATTTTAAATGAAAACTAAAAAAAATGCAAATCAAAAATTGAAGGAAGGAACGAAAAACTGAAAAAATGAAAAATCGTAAAATAAAACAATGAAAATTGAAAAATTTAAAATATAAAGAAAATAAAAACCGAAATGAAAAATTGTAAATCGAAAAGTTAATAACATGGAAAATTGAAAAACTAGCCTCTTTCTAAGTTTTATAATAATAGTTTATTTTTGAAATTCTCTTTTTTCTTGGATTTTTTTAGCAACGCAAGGGTTCACAAAAAAATTCACAATAATGTTATTTTTAAGATCTGTGTTGCAATAGTTAATGGAGAGATAAACAAAGGTACGCGAATTGTTGTATACATTACATAAAATTTTAATATACAGAGTGTTTATAAAAAATCTAAAACGTTGCAATTTTCGAATATCGATATTACAATTTTTTTACATAGAACACTCTATGGTTGCTCTTTTTCGATATGTCAGTGTGTCTCTTAAAAAAGTAGAAAATCGCATTAACTATCTATCAAGTTTAGACATAGAAAATATTTAACAAAAATAAAGAGAACAAAAAACAAACAGGTAGTAAGTCTATTTGAAAAAACTGCATTATCGATATTTAAAAGTTATAATAACTCAAAAATTTTATGAGATCTGTGTAATTACCCTAATGCTTTTTTTTGTGGGCCCTTTCATTACTAAAAAATTAAGGAAAACTAGCAAAAAGTGGCAACTTCGCAATGGAGCGCACTCTTAGTGATTCACTCTGTACAATAGGAATTTTTTTGAGAAAATTTAGATGCCTAGGGTAAAAATACAAGGCCAATTCATAAACCACAAGTATAAGAGTATTAAGTCATTTAAAAAATTTTAAATAGCGCATTCTGTCTCGACCTACATTTTTTACGGTATTTAGAACACCCTGTACACACTCCTGTATATAATAAAAACTTCAAGAAAGCGTTCATTTACTAAATGAGCATATTTTAAACCCAACAGCATATATGAGAATTTAGTCTTAATCGGATTGATTGAAGAGAAATCGAGTTAGATAGTTACCAAAACATAATAATGTGTTAATTTACATGTAACATACACAATTGTATCTAGAACTTCCGAATGTATTTAAAACTAATTTTAAAAAATAAATAAAATTCAATTTTTGTCAAACAATGCATCCCTGCTCTTGCTGAGTCCATAAATTCCGGTGAAATAAATTAGGCAAATACTATTTCACTGGTGGCATCATGTCATATTTTACCGCTTCTTAATTTTACTCTCAAAAATATACCGTTAAATTAGTTTTTATTTCATTACTAGCAATGCCGAACTGGAAATTATTCGAATAAATTAAATATCAGCCAATTTTTCTACTCATTGGATCTGCACCCTTCTACAATTTTTTTATTACGTATTTAGTTGTTCAATATATAACCTGTAAAATTATTATTTTCCCAGTACAGCTAAAGAGGAAAGAAGTGAAAATCCACACAAAATTGAAAATAAAGCTACCGAGAGTACCAACGAATTATTTATTAGATATTTAATAAGTAAACTCAACCTTCTAGACATGGGATTAGAGTCTCAGCAGCACCGTTACGCAACGCAACTGATTTTCCATCCAAAGAACAAACAAAACAAACTTCTTTGTTAGCAAATTTTTCTTTCAAAGAAAATCTGTTTCCCACGATGGAAAATGCAGTTTTATAAAATGCACTACCGTTGAAGACGTGTTTGCAAACAAATAACCAAAATTTTGCTTCCAGAAGATCCTATGTACAACCAAAAAAGCACCACTACGTTAATTTCTTGAAAGCTTTCAAAACTAAAACGTATCCACTAAACGAGCACTTCGCAAAAGTTCGAAAATCTAAAACACAATAAAATCCCCATCTTATCTAGCGAACGGCATTATTCTCAGCTCGCAATTAGCACTTAATAACGTTCCAACTCGAATTCATTTCGCTGTATGACACCCGAAGTATGGAGATCCAGTCCAAGGAATTAAAATTAGTTTACATGACCATCCGACTGTAATGCAACCGAATGAAATTAAATTAAAGGCAGGATGGGGGATTATGATAATGGAGTGTGGGGAATATTCGGGAATGGGATGTGCAAGACGTTAATAACAACCCGCAGAAATGGATTAAACGGAACGGCCGCGGTACCGTTAAATTAAAAAACCCCACTAATATGACGTGATTGCTTAATAATTGTGATTTATGCGGAAATAATTTATAGTTAGGCGAATAAAAAAAGGAATAACTTAATTAAGAACGTAATGAAATCCTCGCGTGCTGTAAGGATTCGGCAGAGGAATGTAGGCTTTTATGGTGGCGATATTGGTTAACATACATTTACGTTTTATGACGGTGTTGTCCACGTTTTATCCGGTTTTACTTCCGTTCCGTGCTCTTTTAATCAAGTCCGTTTTTCGAAAATTGGGGGTTTCTTGTGTTTACTGTCTAAGCGATAACGGAGAAAATTGCAGTAGTGGTATTTTTAATGTATCATTTTTGTATCATTATAAACTCATTTAATATTTTTGTCAGCGTTTAATCATTTACATAATATACGTACAAAATTTGACAACAAGCGGTCCGGTAGTTTCGGAGATTACGTTGTATTTTCGCATCGCTTCTTGTGTTAAAGCTCCCAAATATTTTTAATAATTTAAATTTTTTGTTACTCATGTTTCATGTTTATGCGTCTAAGTCAAAATTTTAAAAGCTCGTACTTTCTTGATTTTTTTCCGAAAGCCGTGCTTTCATTTAAATCTGAGATTAAGCTCTTTCTCCCCGCGTCTCGACTCAGTTACAAATTCAACCCAAGGAGCATTTAACTCGATAAATCCGGCAAATCCGGGCGTTTCAGCAGAACGCCGTTCCAAATTACTAATAAGCTTTATGTGGCGACAAAGCTCGTTTATTGGTACCGATGAGAGACGTCGAACTTGCGATAGTGTGCCATGTCTCAAATTTAATCGGTTTCAGCGACTGAAATTTCCTGAAGGTTACTGCCTCCGGAAGCCGAAATGCACGACCCACATTGTGAAAACTGTGCAACGGGAAACGTCGCACCAGGAAAATCACGCCCGACGATCAAAACACCGTCATTCATCTTTTCTTATTAATCTTGTTTAATGTATCGCGAATGGGGGAGTCGTTTTGGATTAGCGTTAGGGGTTTTTGCTCTTTTTACGGCGCGTTTCAATGGGAAAAAATGCATAAATTAACGCGGCACATCATAAATTGTGGTGACAAGTCCATTAGCGGCGGCAAGGTCCTCGAATGAACCTTAAAACAAGCGATTACAGAGGTTTTTGGCCTGGTTTCTGTTTACTTATCGGGGAAGCTACGACGTTTCGCGAGGGAAAAGAATTAATTGGCCACTCGTACACGTGGGAAATTTTCTAAATAACGAATGAGTGGTGGCAAAATTTTGCCATTTTGCTAAGAAAGTCGTTATTTAAAGATTAATGTTTTAACTTAAATTAAGAATGTAGAAATTTTCGAATCAAATAAAGACAGACTTTTTAAAAAAAAATCATTACCATGTTAACCAAATTCTTGCATCGTTTAATCCAAAGAAAGATTTTAAAAGTATGCCCCTTGACGGGTCTCCAAAACGCTAACCAAAATTTGGCTAGGATGACGTCTCCAATAATGTTAAATTAAAATTAATTTTACAATAGTATCAATCAGATATTCCTGCACTTGTGGTGTATGAATCCGTGTTGAGTTTTCACCCTAGATATCCAGATTTTTGGAAAAAATATCAAAATTGTATTCGCAAAACCAAACCTTATAATTTTTCGAAAAATGTGGATTTATTTACCCTCGACCGCAATTTTTTGATATTACAGTTTTTCGTTTTTCCTTTTTCTTTAATTTTTCTATTTTTCAATGTTTCAGTTTCATAATTCTTTCTTTAACTTTAGTTGGTTAAATTTTTAATTTCTCAACATTTTGTTTATTGTAAAAAGGATTTTCCGATAATTTAATTTAAATTAATTTGCAATTTTTCAATACTGCAATTTTTTTATTACAATTTTTCATTTTGGATTTTTCACTTTCTCAATTTTTGATTTTTCGTTTTGTCAATTTTTCGTTTCCCCAATTTTTCAAGTTCCTGATTTTAATTTTTCAATTTCCCGATTTTTTAGTTTCCATTTTCTCGATTTTAGATCACAATTTTTCGTTTTTCCATTTCCTTTATTTGTGCAATGTTTATTTCAATTTTATAATTTTTCGTATATTCAATTGTTCAAACTTTCATTCTTTCATTTTTCAATTCCTGGATTTTCTAATTTCTAAATTTTTCAGTTCTGCACTAGTGGGATTTCTCAGTTATGCCATTTTCCGATTTTTTATACTAAAAATCCAATGTTCCGATTTTACAATATTTTGTTTTTTCAATTTTGCACTATTTCAATTTATAAGTTTCTCAATATTTGGTCCTTCGATTTTTAGATTTTTCAAAGTTTTCGTTTTATACTTTTTGTTTTTCCCTTTTTGATTTTTTAATTTCAGAATTATGCAATTCTGCTATTTCTTTGATTCGAAAAGTTGAAAAATCGAAAAATTGAAGAATTGAAAGTGGAAAAAAAGCAAATTCGAAATAGTGTAAAATCGAAAAATTGCAAACGAAGGACTGAATAAAGGAAAAATTGAATAATTGAAAAACTAAAAATCGAGATAAACGTAAAAATCGAAAAATAATTAGTGAATCAAAAATGGAAAGAAGAAAAAACAAATCGACTCAAAAAAACTGAAAATCCCAAATATTGTAAAATCAAAAAATAATAGCATTTTCAAAATTGTAAAGTCGAAAAACTGTAACAATGGAAAATCGAAAAACTGAAAAATTAAATATCGAAAAATTAAAAATCGAAAATGCGAAAAAGTGCAAAATAGAAATAGTGGAAAATAAAAAAAATGCAAAGGAAAAACTGAAGAAACGAGAAATTGAAACATTAAAAAGCTACAAATCGAGAAACTTAAAAATTGAAAAAAGTTAGTGAATCAAAAAGTTGGAAAGAAGTAAAAACAAATCGACTCAAAAAATTGGAAAACCCAAAAATTGTCAAAATCAAAAAATTCTAGAATTGTCAAAATTTTAAAGTCGAAAAACTTTCACTGAAAGATCGAAAAATTGAAAAATTAAAATCGAAATTTGAAAAACTGAATAAAGGGAGAAAAGTTTTAAAATCCAATAAAATCGCAAAATTCAAAGGGAAATACTTTACATTACACATTTATTATGCTATAATCGAAGGAAGAAACGAAAAACTGAAAAATCTAAAATTGAAAAAATGAAAAATTATATAAAAAAAACATTGAAAAACGAAAAATTGAAAAAATAAAAGAAAATAAAAAACCGAAATAAAAAATTGCAAATCGGAAAATTGATAACATGACAAATTGAAAAACTAAAAATTGAAAGCTCCTGAAATTGCAAATCGACAAATTGCAAAATCTAAAAACCGAAACATCCAAAAGTTGGAAAATCGAAAAACTGAAAAATTTAGAAATAAGAACTTGAAGAGTTGATTGTCGTAAAATTGAAGAAACATCAAAAAGTTGAAAAACTTGAAATTAAAAAAACAAAAAAATTATAAAATCAAAATATTGAAAAATCGAAGACATGAAAAAATTAAGAAAATAAAAACAGAAAAGAAAAATAGCAAATCGAAAAATTGAAGAAACAGAAATTTGAAAAAATTTAAATTGCAAAAACAAAAAATTATAAAATCAGAACATTGAGAAATCGAGAAATTATAAAATTTAAGAAAAAAAAATCGAAACGAAAAATTGCGAATTTAAAATTTGAGGCAATGGAAAATTAAAGAATAGAAAAATTGAAATCTCGAAAAATCTTAAATCTTAAAATTGCAAAAGCTAAACATTGAAGAAACAAAAAAATTAAAAATCGAAAAATGGGAAAAACAATTAATTATAAAATCCAAACATTGTAAAATCAAATAATTGAAAAAATAAAGAAAATTAAAAACCGAAATTAAAAATGGTAAATTGAAATGAAAAATGAAATAATGAAAAATTAAAAAATTAAAAATTGAAAATTTTTGAAACTGGAAATCGACAAATTGCGAAATCTAAAAACTGAGACATCTATAAGTTGGAAAATCGAAAAACTGAAAAAGATTTAAATGAGAACTCAAGGAGTTAATGTCGTAAAATTGAAGAAATAAAAAAATTTTAAAATTGAAATTGAAAAAACCAAAAATTATAAAATCAAAATATTAGAAAATCGAATATAAGAAGAAATTAAAAAAATAAAAAAAAGAAGACAAAAATGGCAAATCGAACAATTGAAGAAACGAAAAATTGAAAAAATTTAAATTACAAAACAAAAAATTATAAAATCAGAACATTGAGAAATCGAGAAATTATAAAAATAAAGAAAAAAATAACCGTAGCGATAAATTGAAAATTTATTTCAAAGATTGAAAAATTTAAAACTGAAATCTCGAGAAGTTTTAAATCTAAAAATTGCAAAAGCAAAAAATTTAAGAATAATAAGAATAGTCGAAAAAATAAAAAAAATAAAAAAACCCAAATTGAAAAATTGAATAATCTAAAAGTTGAAAAATTTCACACTGAAAAAATAAAAAAAATGAAAAACCGAAACGAAAAATTGCAAATCGAAAATTTGAGGCTATGGAAAATTAAAGAATCGAAAAATTGCAAAAAATAAAAATTGAATAAACAAAAAAAATTGAGAAAATGTAAAATCGGATAAGTGAAAAATAAAGAAAATAAAAAACCGAAATGAAAAATGGCAAATCCAAAAATTAAAAAATTGAAAGCTAAAGACTCGAGAAACTCAAATTGAAAAATCGTAAAACCTAAAAATTGAAGAATTCCAGAAGAAGTTTACAATTGAAAAACTGAAAAATTTAAACTTAAAAACTCGAAAAATTGCAAATCATAAAATTTGAAAAAAAGCTGCAGGAATGTTATTTACGCTACTGATTTTCACTTTATAGAGGTTATCAGAAAACAAGAACCGCAATAAATTTTTATAATTTTTCAAACAAATAAGCGCACTTAAGGGTCGAGGGAAATTCTGCTGAAATGACATTCAACCAATTTTTTTCATTGAAAATTCCGACTTCATCATTATAAATACACACAAGAACCCGCCGATTATAGCATAACAAGCGCTTAAATTTCCTCATTTGACGTAGGTGGAAGTTCAGAATATTTACAGTCCTCCCAAACTATTTGATCTCGTCCTAATTCCTCAAATTCATGCCGGAACCTTTTCCGTCACAACATTTCTGAAATATTGCTGAATATGCAAAGTCAAGCAATGAAATTTTATTTCCAGCGCTATGTTCCACAAAAAAAGTTTAGCCGCCACAAAACCCACTACATAGATTAAAAAAACACTCCTCTCTGCCATTTATTTATTTTCATCAACGTCTCGCCCCTACTGTTAATTTAAACATCAAAATTTATTAAATCCGACCATCCAGGGGAATCGATTAACCACACTCAATCCAGATTAATTAACTGAGAGAACAGCTATCACACATATGGGACCGTAATAATCAGTGTAGTGAATAATAAAACAAAATTTCCATTTCAGAATGACTGTGTATGCAAAGAGTTGATGTTTTTTGAGTAGATCCGGTAATTTGTTTTGTTTTACAATTAAAGGGGCCATTAAAATTTAACAACCAATAAAAATAGCAAACGCCACGTTGGCAACACTAGTAGAGGAACGTGGGCTACTGTAAATTGCCTTTGTGTTGTATATATTAAAACTGTTACTCGAAATTGCTAAATAATTGAAAAAATATGTAAAACGCTACCGCGCTTTAAAAATGTATGAATTTTTTTTTCATTTTACACATTTTTTTTCTTTGTACCCCAATGTTGCTCCCCGATCCACCTTCCCCTACACTCGTCGTGATTTCGGCGGCACATTCAAGTCGATGAAGGCCCGTTTAATGATGATGGTCGCACTAAGTGTTTGAAATGTGAGTTAAATGTCTTAATGTGGCCCATTCGGATGTCACCTAGATAATTCCGCGGTCTATGGTTTATGGTTATGGAAACCCTGGCGAGTGAAACGTCGTCAGATCGAAAGCACCCCTTCCAACCCCGTTCTAGTACAATATTAAACATAACGGGGCGGAAATTAACCAACGTGATCCTATAAACTCGTTCACTGTTATCTGCAATAAAACATAATTCCCAACGTTCTGCCATTATTTGTTGAATAATTTACGCGACAACTTCATTTAAATTTCCATCCACAGCCCTCCACCGCAAGACAGGTAATTATTCTTTGCGGATTAAAATGCACACAATAGCAAAGCGGCTACACCGAAAACTAATTCATAGGCATGACTGGAAACGTGAAATGTGAGGGAAATATCAGGAAACAAACCTTTTAGTGGTGACCAACATATTCATTTTGTTGTACAATGTGACACTAGTCGTAAAACTTCCAAGAAAACTAGATCAATGGTGTTTGAATAATCGTTCATGTGTTTATTTTATTGTAACATCCGGTATGGGCTCTGCAGTACAAGCCCATTGTACTTCAAGTCTTGAAATCAATTTTGATATTGTACTAAAATTTCTAAAAAGTCCGTTGTCTCTAAAATAAATCGTAGTAACTTTAAATTATAGATCAACTGTAAAAGTAACAAAGTAAGAGGTAAAATTAATTAGCAACATTTTTAGATTACGTCAATTTTTGAAATTTTCAACAAAGCAGTGCTGAACCTTATTTGTTTAATAACTTTTCAACTGTTTAAGGGCAGAGATAAAGAAGTAGAATATTTTAATTCTAAATAATTTTGTTACTATACTTCCTTACATTTAATTATTATCTGTAGCGAAGTAAAAATCAAATTTCAAATAACGAGATATTTTTTTCCACAATCTTTTTCTTTCAAAAGTAAATTTCTCTCTTTCATATAATTTAGATAAGAACTCTGCTTTTTCACAAAACTCTTTCTAAATTTTTAATAGGTATAAATAAATTTTTGAATTATCAGTCACTTGGTGGAGCGGAATCTGTCTCAATTTTCACAGATAACTATTACAAAAAAAATAATGCCATATAATTTTATAATTTATCTAAGGAACTCGACTTATTGAACTTGTACTTCAGAGGGAGAAAAGTCCTGTATTCAATTACTTGACCAGTTTAGTTTTTAATAATATTTTAGCAATGCTATGAAAAAAGAACTTCAGTCATCACATTTCTCATCTATCTTTGACCAGTGACGTAGATATGATTTGCGTTCCAAAACGGGGGCATTCTGAAAAGTAGATTTTCATTTATGTATTTTTTAAACCAGATTAATTTTTAAGACATGAATTAAAAAGAGTCGTAAACCATGATAAGATGAAACGAGCCACTGTTGAGTTCAGGGAAGGAACTTTTCTTTTACAGAATCACCAAACTTAAAAGTAGCCATTTTTTGAGAAAACCTGGTATTGATACCGAAAATTTCGAAAATCTTGATCTGGGACTATAAACGGGCTATTTTTACGAATTAGCCCGTCAATTTCTAAATATATCTTACAAGTTTTTATAGATCCTTACGCAACTCTTGCCAAAAACTCAATTTCTCAATAACTTTGAAAATTTTTGAGAGTATCGCAAAATATTTTTTGTTGATTTCGACTTGAAAAAGCCATTTTCGATTACATGTCTTTAACTATATTTCCAGAATCGTCAAAAAATATGACCATTTCTAGGATATTAAAATTTCGAAAATCTTGGTCTGGACCATCAACAGACTATATTTTTCGAATTGAAAGTTACCTACGTTTTTTGTTACGTCGACATTTCTTCGAAAATTTCCAGCACTTTTTCAGAATCGGCAAAATAAAATATAGTTATTTTTGGATTTTTTTGTTGATTTCTACGTCTTCAATACCCCTTAACCCTCTATGTAATATTTGACCTTTCGAGCACTTTTGAAAATTACATAGATTTTTTTCTAACTGTCTTTCCACAATCGTCAAAAAAATATGACCATTTTTAGTATCCATATTTTAAATTTTTGATTTTAAAACACAAAAATTTCGAAAATCTTGGTGCGAACTGTCAACAGACTGTCTTTCGAACTGAATCGATATTTCAGAATCTGTTCGTAGGTTTTTAAACAACTTGGCCAAATCAAATTTTTAATATCTGCCCCTCGATATTTTTGACCTTTTTACGAGCACTTTTGAAAGTTACCCAAGGAGCGTTTTTTTGTTGATGTCGACTTGCAGAAGTCATTTTCGACACCAGTTCTTCAAGAATTTCGAGTACTTTTTCAGAATCGCCAAAATAAAATATGATCATTTTTGGATTTTTTTGTTGATTTCGACTTTTTTCAATACCCCCCAACCCCCCATGTAATATTTGATCTTTTTCCCAAGCACTTGTTGATTTCGACTTATTACTATATTTCCAGAATCGTCAAAAAATTATTACCATTTTTGGGATATTTTAAATATTTGATTTTAAAACCGAAAATTTCGAAAATCTTAGTCTGGTCCATTAACAGGCAATGTTTTTCCAATTGATTGATATTTCAGAATTTGTTTGTAGATTTTTAGGCCACTTGGCCAAAAGCCCAAATTTTCAATACCCGCCCCCTTGACATTTTTGACCTTTTTTTGAACTCTTTTGAAAATTACCCAAGGAGTGTTTTGCAGCTTCTGCAAATCGACATTTGCAGGAGATATTTTCGGCAACATTTCTCGGAAAATTGGTCATTTGTGGATTTTTTAAAAACTTTTTTGTGAAACCAAAAATGTCGAAATATTACTTTGGGACCATCGAAAGGCTATAGTTTTGGGTGGATTTATAAACAACTTTGCCAAAAGCTCAATTTTTGAATACCCCTTATAAAATTATTGGGCTTTTTCAAAACACTTTCGAAAATTACCTAAAAAAGTTATTTTCGGGTTCATTTCTTCGAAAATTCCAGCCATTTTTTCAAAATCGCAAGATCAATTCAATATCAATTTTTGAGATATGTTGCAAATTTGTTTTTGAAACCGAAAATTTCGAAAATCTTGGTCTGGGCCCAT
This sequence comes from Zophobas morio, assembly GCF_036711695.1. Classification (NCBI taxonomy): domain Eukaryota; kingdom Metazoa; phylum Arthropoda; class Insecta; order Coleoptera; family Tenebrionidae; genus Zophobas; species Zophobas morio. Next base: position 11,257,134 of record NW_026972136.1, on the reverse strand, counting down.
TTAGAAGCTATGTTTTTGGCTTTTTCGAATTAGCTGATCCAGATTTATAGCCCATAATATTTTGTTTTTAGGCAATTTTGCGAGAAGCTCAAATTTGCAGTATACCCCCTTTTGGAAATTTTGAATTGGCTGTTTTTAGAATTGCGATAGCTTGCTGAGATTTATATCAAATTTTCGATTCGTTTTTAAAATTTTTGAACTTTACTTAGAGAAAGTTATTTATTTATTGATTTTGGCTTGGAGAAGTTATTTTCGGCTTCATTTCTTCGAAAATTCCAGCCATTTTTTCAAAATATGTCAGTTTTTGGGATATTTTGAAAATTTGATTTTGGAACCGAAAATTTAGAAAATCTGGGTCTGGGTGCATTAATAAGACTATGTCTTTCGGTTTTTCGAATTAACTCGTCTGGATTAATCCCATTATATTTTGTGTATTTTTAGGCAATTTTGCCAAAAGCTCAAATACCCTCCTTTTGGAATTTTTGACCTTTTTAAACGCTTGAAAAAAGTTATTTTCGGCTTGATTTCATCAAAAATTTCAACTAGAATCGAAAAGAAGATTTAGATACAGAAAATTTTGAAAATCTTGATTTGGGTCCATTATTCTTGGAATTAGTTCGTCGCGAATTGTATCTAGATGAAATTCTTAAAGAAATACCAAATGTGTTAGACGTATTGGCTGAAAAAAAGAAAAATAAAAAATATACCATAGTATTTTGTGTTTTTGGGCAACTTTGCCAAAAGCTCAAATTTAAATTTTTTACTTTTTCCGAACATATTTGAAAATTACCTAAAGAAAGTTTTTTGTTTATTTGGACTTCAGAAGTTATTTTTGGCAACATTTCTTCGAAAATTCAAGGTACTTCTTCAGATTTATCAAAACAAAATATGGTTATTTTTGGAAAATATTCAATTCACTTTTGAAATTTTTTACCTTTACCTAAACAAAGTTATTTATTAATTTAGACTTGCAGAAGTTATTTTCGGCCTCATTTCTTCGAAAGAAATTCCAACCATTTTTCCAAAATATGGCAATTTTTGGAATTTTTAAAAAATTTGGGTTGAAACCGAAAGCTTCGAAAGTCTGATCCATCAGCAGCCTCTATTTTTCGAATTAACTTGTCCAGATTTAAATGCCATAATTCTTTGTTTTTTCGGCCACTTTGTTAAAGCCCAAATTTGATATTTTTAACCTTTTCCAGGAGACTTTCCAAAAGTACCTAAAAAGAGCTTTTTTGTAATTTCTACTTGTCATTTTCCTTGTTCATTTCTTCGAAAATTCCAGATACTTTTTCAGAACGACGAAAGAAAAATATGATAATTTTTTGGATATTCAAAAAATTCGATTTTGAAACCAAAAATGTCGAAAATCTTGGTCTGGGGCCACGAATAGACTATGTTTTTCGAAAAAGTTTGTCGGTATGTACTTATATCCCCGAATTGTTTGGTGGATTTTTAGGCAACTTTGCCAGAAGAGTAGGAATCACACATTTCAATCAGTACATTTTCCTCCCCCTAAATTGACAAATGGACATATCCGAACTCTCCGTCCACTAAAAGTCGGTTTGTTAGGGTGTTCTTCTAAAAATATTTCCACTCTACATAAAATAAATGTTTAAATTAAATTTAGTTTTAAAATTTTATATCTGAATTATATAATGAGATCTTAGAGAAAATGTAAGTGTAACTGTGAAATAATATTTGTTGTTTCTCCTCGCATGGGAGTGGTGTGCTTACCACTCCTTTCCCAACTAGGATGAAAAAGCTTTAGTTTTCTCATATGAGTCCGGAATACATGCAACATAAAAATGCAAATTGTTTCAAATAAGCAAATAATCATTAATTCTTATTAAAATGAAATAAAAACTATTAATTTTTTAATTCTGAATTTAAAGAGATATTAAAAAGCGTTAATTTTATTTGAATGTTCGTAAGAGTAATTTTCCCATGCGATATATGTATATATTTTTTTTGTTAAAATTAATCGTTGAATGATAATAATTACCGGATCAGATTAGATTAAATAAATTAAGTACAATCTTTCCGTTTGGAAAATTACCTTTCAACCGGCACTGCAAAACCTCCAAGTAAAGATATTCGTAATTTTTTTATTCTTTAGTTTCTTTTGTTTTTTTTTTATCAAGATAATTGTTTTCTCGATCTAAAAATATAAAAGGTTTCAAAACAATTTTCCCACATTCACGGAATCTAAGTTTTCGTTTTAAATTTAGTGACGTGTTCTTAAACATGAACTTAATTCAATTGAATTTGTTTGTAAATGCTATTTTATTTACGATTAGAAAAGGCGAAATAACTCTCCGTCCCCTACTGAGCTAATTACATATAAAAATGGGGGCATTCAACGCAAAAAACTTTGGAACCTCTTTCGAGTGAATGAAAATGTGCCTCGCTGCACTCTCAAAGGGAGCTTTTTCAGCCGTTTTCAATTTAATGTCCATGGAAGTTGTGCGTCATGAAGCCGCTGCTTTCAGACAAAACGATTATTCTGTGTGCGCATTCGCTCGATTCTTTTTCGAGGGCTTCGCACCTTAATTAACATATTACCTGTTTTTTCAGTTACGGCTGTCTCATATACGTAGCCACCCAGATTGCTTCCGGGATGAAGTACCTAGAATCTTTAGACTTGGTCCACAGGGATTTAGCCGCAAGGTAAGCAAACAAAAAATATGTATGATTGTTTTTAAATTTTTGTTGTTTGTTTCTGCTAGCCTTTTTGATAACGTTTTTAGTTAATCACCAAAGTTTGAGTTGTAAAAAAATGGTTTGATATCACCACAAATTTCGTAATTTACCTAATGGAAATCATGTGAAGATTAAATAGCACAGTCTCTATAATTTCCCTGCAAACATTGTCAACCAATGTTTCAAAAATTAATTTCATGGAACTGTATGCTATAATTTGGACACTCAGTTAAATTAAATAAAACAGCATTAACGTTTCATTATTTCGTTGTTTATTTTTAATCTCACTAATTCGACCTTGTACATTGGTATTAAATGGACAATACTTTATGTTTTCCACTTCACCGATGTGAAACAATTTATTTCGTTGAAATGTGGTTTGCTGTACATGTGCTATGTAAATAAATTCTCGCTTTATCAATAGTTATTAATTTAATAAATTTACAATTACTGTTTGTCGTCGTATATCAGTTAAGCTTTATTGTAATGGTGTGCACATGATGCGAATGCATATGTGTTGTTACTAATAATCTCGTGCAAACAAACACACAAAGTAAATTCTTTTGTCCACATTAATTATAACATTTTAATTAAAGTGTGTACCTTTAAAAACAAAGCACTGCAGTTTCAAAGCTTGTTTGTACTCAAAACAAAACGTCTGCTTGCATTTTAAAGTAATGGCGGACTAACAGGATACTGTTTTACTTGAATAATTTGAACTATTACTTTTCTTTTTGAGTGTTTCGGGAATTCACTCTCCTTAATGAACCCGGATTTCTATTCCTGCCATTTAAAAAAGCAAACACAGAACTGCAGCAATTAAAAGTTAAATACAGCGAATATTTGAAGTAGATTTGTCTAGACGGCCACAGATTATCGATTTGGATCCCCTTCGACTCTATTTTCAATTAAAGCTCTGCTTGAAATTACTGTGAGGTTATTACTGTATGTGTTTTTTTCTTTTGTAGGAATTGTGTAATAGATAAGAGCTTCACTGTGAAAATATCCGATCATGCCATGTATTGCGATAGATACGAATCGGACTACTACATTAGTGATACGAAAGCCAGACTTCCTATTCGATGGATGTCGTGGGAGAGCTTGTTACTGGTGAGTGTACTTCTTCTGACAGTGAGATTGACGCGATTGTTTCCGATTAATTCAAAAACATGACAAAGGATTCCCAAGATTTTTTCAAACTACTTCACAAACAAAACATAAGAGAACCCCGAGATTCGTTCAAATTATTTCAAAAATAAGACATAAGGGGTCCCCGAGATTCTTTCAAAATGCTTCAAAAATAAGATCCACAGGGGGTCCCCAAGATTCTTTCAAATTGCTTCAAAAACAATACGGAAAAAGATCTCCGAGATTTTTTCAAACTACTTCAAAAACAAAAGACAAGTGGTCCCTGAGCTTTTTTCAAGCTACTTCAAAAACAAAACATAAGGGGTCTCCGAGATTTTTTCAAATTCCTTCAAAAACAGGACAAGAGTTCTCCGAAATTCTTTCAAGCTACTTCAAAAACAACACATCAAGGGTTCCCGAGATTCTTTCAAACTACTTAAAAACAAAACATAAGGAGTTCCCGAGATTTCTTCGAGCTACTTCAAAAACAAAACCCAAAGAGTCCCCGAGATTCTTTCAAACTACTTCAAAAATAAAACCCAAAGGATCCCCGAGATTCTTTCAGATTAGTTAAAAAACAAATCACAAGTGGTCCCTAAGATCCTTTCAACCTTCTTCATGAACAAAACACAAGAAGTTCATGAAATTCGTTCAAATTACTTCAAAAACAAGACAAGAAATATCCGAGATTCTTTCAAGCTACTTTAAAAATAAAGCCCAAAGGTCCCCGATATTCTTTCAAATTACTTCAAAAACGAGACACACAGTAGGTCCCCAATATTCTTTAAAATTATTTCAAAAAGAGAACATAAGTGGCCCCTGAGATTCTTTCAAGCTACTTCAAAAACAAAACATGAAGGGTCCCCGAGATTCTTTCAAACTACTTAAAAACAAAACATAAGGGGTTCCCAAGATTTTTTCAAGCTACTTCAAAAACAAAACCCAAGGATCTCCGAGATTCTTTCAAATTATTTCAAAAACGAGACCCGCAGTAGATCCCCAAGATTCTTTAAAATTACTTCAAAAACAGAACACAAGAGGTCCTTGAGATTCTTTCAAATTACTTCAAAAACAAGATAAGAGATCCCCGAGGGCCTTTCAAACTACTTCAAAAATCAAACCCCAAGGGTTCCCGAGATTCTTTAAAATTACTTCAAAAAGAAGATAAGAGATCTCCAAGATTCTTTCAAGCTTCTTCAAAAATAAAACCCAAAAATCCCCGAGATTCTTTCAAATTACTTCAAAAACAAGACCCACACTCCCGCAGTAGTTCCCTAAGATTCTTTCAAAATACTTCAAAAACACAAGTAGTCCCTGAGATTCTTTCAAACTATTTCAAGAAGAAAACACATGGGTTTCGTGAGATTCCTTCAAATTACTTTAAAAACAATACAAGAGATCTCCGAGATTGTTTCGAGCTACTTGAAAAATAAATCACAAAGATCCCCAAGATTCTTTCAAATTACTTCAAAAACAAAATACAAGTAGTCCCTGAGTTTCTTTCAAACTACTGCATGACCAATACAGAAGGGCTTCGTGAGATTCCTTCAAATTACTTCAAAAACAATACAAGAGATCTCCGAGATTATTTCATGCTACTTCAAAAATAAATCCGAAAAATCCCCGAAATTCTTTCAAATTACTTCAAAAACGACACCTACAGTGGGTTCCCAAGATTTTTTTAAAATTACTTCAAAAACAGAACACAAGTGGTCCCTAAGTTTCTTTCAAGCTACTTCAAAAATAAAACACAAGGGGTCCTTAAGATTCTTTCAAATTACTTCAAAAACAAGATAAGAGATCTCCGAGGTCTTTTCAACCTACTTCAAAAATCAAACCCCAAGGGTTTCCGAGATTCTTTCAAATTACTTCAAAAAGAAGATAAGAGATCTTCGAGATTCTTTCAAGCTACTTCAAAAATAAAACCCAAAAATTCCCGAGATTCTTTCAAACCACTTCATGAACAAAACACAAGGGTTTGTGAGATTCCTTCAAATTACTTCAAAAACAATACAAGAGATCTCCGAGATTGTTTCGAGCTACTTGAAAAATGAATTCTAAAGATCCCTGAGATTCTTTCAAATTACTTCAAAAACAAGACAAGAATTCCCCGAGATTCTTTCAAGCTACTCCAAAAACAAAATATGAAGGGTCCCCAAGATTTTTTCAAATTACTTCAAAACCAAAACCCGCAGTAAATCCTCAAAATTATTCCAAATTGCTTCAAAATCAGTACGGAGAAAGATACCTGATATTCTTTCAAGCTACTTCAAAAACAAAATATGAAGGGTCCCCAAGATTCTTTCAAAATACTTAAAGACAAAACATGAGGGGTTCCCGAGATTTTTTCAAGCTACTTCAAAAACGATAGCCACAGTAGGTCCCTAAGATTTTTTAAAATTACTTCAAAAACAGAACACAAGTGGTCCTTGAGTTTCTTTCAAGCTACTTCAAAAACAAAACAAGAAGTCCTTGAGATTCTTTCAGTTTACTTCGAAAACAAGATAAGAAATCCCCGAGGTCTTTTCAAAGTACTTCAAAAATCAAACCCCAAAGGTTCCCGAGATTCTTTCAAATTACTTCAAAAAGAAGATAAAAGATCTCCGAGATTCTTTCAAGCTACTTCAAAAATAAAACCCAAAAATCCCCGAGATTCTTTCAAATTACTTCAAAAACAAGACCCGCACTCCCGCAGTAGGTCCCCAAGATTCTTTCAAAATAGTTCAAAAACACAACACAAGTAGCCCCTGAGATTCTTTCAAGCTACTTCAAAAACAAAATATGAAGGGTCCCCAAGATTCTTTCAAAATACTTAAAAACAAAACATAAGGGATTCCCGAGATTTTTTCAAGCTACTTCAAAAACAAAACCCAAGGATCCCCGAGATTCTTTCAAATTACTTCAAAAACGATAGCCACAGTAGGTCCCTAAGATTTTTTAAAATTACTTCAAAAACAGAACACAAGTAGTCCCTGAGATTCTTTCAAGCTACTCTAAAAACAAAACACAAGGGGTCCTTGAGATTCTTTCAAATTACTTCAAAAACAAGATAAGAGATGCCCGAGGTCCTTTCAAACTACTTCAAAAATCAAACCCCAAGGGTTTCCGAGATTCTTTCAAATTACTTCAAAAAGAAGATAAAAGATCTCCGAGATTCTTTCAAGCTACTTCAAAAATAAAACCCAAAAATCCCCGAGATTCTTTCAAATTACTTCAAAAACGAGACCCGCACTCCCGCAGTAGGTCCCCAAGATTCTTTCAAAATACTTCAAAAACACAACACAAGTAGTCCCTGAGATTCTTTCAAACCACTTCATGAACAAAACACAAGGGGTTCGTGAGATTCCTTCAAATTACTTCATAAACAATACAAGAGATCTCCGAGATAATTTCGAGCTACTTGAAAAATAAGTGCTAATGATCCCCAAGATTCTTTTAAAATACTTCAAAAACAAGACAAGAGTTTCCCGAGATTCTTTCAAGCTACTTCAAAAACATATCACAAGTGGGCCCTGAGATTCTTTCAAGCTACTTCAAAAACAAAATATGAAGGGTTCCCGAGATTTTTTCAAGCTACTTCAAAAACAAAACCCAAGGATCCCCGAGATTCTTTCAAATTACTTCAAAAACGATACCCACAGTGGGACCCAAGATTTTTTAAAATTACTTCAAAAACAGAACACAACTGGTCTCTTGAGTTTCTTTCAAGCTACTTCAAAAACAAAACACAAGGGGTCCTTGAGATTCTTTCAAATTACTTCAAAAACAATACAAGGGATCTCCGAGATTGTTTCAAGCTACTTCAAAAAAAATCCCAAAGATCTCCAAGATTCTTTCAAATTACTTCAAAAACAAAACCCACGGGGGGGTCCTCAAAATTCTTTCAAATTGCTGCAAAAACAATACAGAGAAAGATCCCTGAGATTCTTTCAAATTATTTCAAAAACAAGACACAAGGGACCCCTGAGGTCCTTTCAAACTACTTAAAAAATAAAACCCAAAGGATGAATCCCCAAGATTTTTTCAAATTAGTTCAAAAACAAAACACAAGTGGTCCCTAATATCCTTTCAAGATACTTCAAAAACAACACACGAAGGGTCCCAGAGATTCTTTCAAACTGTTGGTAATGTGTGTACATTTATTTCATCCCTCATACTTTAAGGTTGTCAACTTAGTAGGCATAGAGACACATTTTTGTTGATATAATAATTGATGTAGAAAATATACTCTCGACTGACGTGTATTAAGAGATTGCATTTCAATTCCTTCCCTATTGTTCCTACACAAACTACTTCATGTACAAAATAGAAGTGGTTCATGAGATTCGTTCAAATTGCTTCAAAAACAAGACAAGGAATCTCCGAAATTCTTTCAAACTACTTCAATAATAAAACCCAAAGATCCCCGAAATTCTTTCGAATTACTTCAAAAACAAAACACAAGTGGTCCCTGAGATTCTTTCAAACTACTTCAATAATAAAACCCAAAGATCCCCGAACTTCTTTCAAATTACTTCAAAAACAAGAGACTATAGGGGCAATTCTGAATGAAACCTGTTAAAATTTAAAGGTTGTTAAAAATCAAGATTTTTGTCGGATGTGTATTTTAATTGGTATTCCGGATCCCGATAAATTAACACCCTGTTAAAATTGACATATTTTTATCGGATCCGTTTAAATTTTCGGAAGACTTCGTTAATTTGGTTTAAACGAACTACCCAGTGTGTTTCGTGGCCTACTTTAGGTTAAAGATGCCTTAACTTTACTATCATAAATTCAAATTTTGTTGGAATTGAGCTTCTTAAACATAAAATCTGGTATAGATAAATTATAATATAAAATTAAGAAGCAGACGGAGACGGACCGAGACCAAGTGGTACGTGCTCAACGGTGATCACAATTTGTGAGGTTAGGAGTGCAATTAGTGAATCAAAACATTCAAAACAAATCCAAGTTTATTCTGGATTTTTGGATAATTTATAATTTGGCATCAATTACCATATTTAACTACAGGAAGCCACTTATAAGAATATAAGAAATTAACTCCACGGTAAATAAGTTTATACTCAAGTAAACTGAAGTAAAATGTATTGGTTTTAGGTTATGAAATTTTATCATCCGATTTGATGTTCATATTGAACAACACATAATAGTTATATATGTGATTGCTTTTCTGAAATTAGCTGAAAATGATACGTTTCCAAAAAAATCCAGTGTCTTGAGGGAGAAGTGTTACTTTTTATTAAAAACGCACCAAATGATAACTTTTTATTACTTGCATAAAGTTGCTTCAGTAATGAGTGCTTTTTGTGGTTTAATGCGGGAGGAACTGGCCAAGCTGCGCATCAACAACATTGAAGACAAATGATTTGTTTCAGTGGTCGAAATAGCAGACTGGTGCCTCGAAAAGCTTCACAATCATAAAAGAGGACAGTATAGGAGCGTCAAATTTAGTTAAGTAATTGAAAATTGTATTTTTTACTTGGGAAATGATAATAGAAATTATTTTCGTTATATTTTTAAGTAGGTATGAAATGTTTGTAAATTGTTAATTAAAATTTTTTTTTTTTTCCAAATGTAGTTATGTTGTTATTTAATAACCATAAAAATTAACTTGCAATTTGCGGGCAATTATTATTTGGAGAATTACGAGGGTGCTAATTGCTACCATTTCCAAGGTGTTATCGTTCAGTAATTGACAGGTGAAAAATAAATTAATCAACGGGCCTCACTTTTTTGCTGATGATTTATTAATAACTACTTACATTCTTTGTAAATTCTCTTCATAATTTACTATAAATAAATGCAAAATACCGTCCAGGTACGCCATTATTGTTTTTTTTTGTTAATTAAAGGGTACTAGCGAGGGATCCTTTAAAACTGTCACTTTTAACGGATTCATTTAAACACCCTCGTTAAAATTTAACATCAATTTGATGTTTTAGAATAGTAAATTTTGATTTTGTCGGATGTTTAATTTTAAAGGGTGTTAAAATTAAACGGACTTCAAAATTAAACAGTACAGAATAGAGATTCATTTTTAACAACCTTTAAAATTTTAACAACCTTTAAATTTTAACAGGTTTCATTCAGAATTGCCCCTAAGGAATCCTTGGTGTTCTTTCAAACTACTTCAAAAATAAAAGGATCCCCGAGATTCACACAATATACACAAACTAATAGAGAGTATGGACGAAATTATATGTCCTATATGTATGTGAAAACTTCGTTTTAAGACAGAATTTCTCTCGTACCTGAAGTCAAACATTCAAACAAATTCATTGTCTTAGAAAAACTGTCAACGAGGACTCGAGCTCACGCATGCGGACCTCATTCGAACTGAGTGTGTAATCTCAGTTTTAAAATCCAACGCCCTCACGCAAACAACTACGATCCACACATACATTTTTGTAAAGTAATTGTGATTAAAATTCAAAACGGATTCATAAACTAGAAGTATAGGAATATAATAAAAATCGACATAAACAGATGTAAACGGGGAACCTATTTTTTGTACTCAAGGGGCCGGATTGACCTTATTGAAATACGTCTTTCGCTAATGCTCGAGACAACAATAAAAACATGATCAAAGACAGCTGTCAATTTTTGAAGATTCGTTTTTGATAAAATTTTGTCTTGTCAGATTAGCATCAATTTGAAAATTTAAGTTGAAAATGGAACGATCACAGGCAAAAGTTCAAAGCTTCAAAAATCCGTCGTTCTATTCCATATTACAATATCGTCCACATATGCCATGAGCTAACTCTTCTATTCTTTCGAATTCCACCCTGCTACTGCTCCATTTCTTTCCGTACTACTTCGTTTAGTTTGTTCTTTATCGCTACTACTGTGATTTTGTAAACATTATCCATCAAGGCTATTCCCTATAATTTTCACACATGATCATCTTTCCTTTTTTGTGTTTTTGGGTAGATCATTAATTCTCTCCATCTTCTTGCCATACTTTTGTGACTCTTCTAGCTTTTCTCCCTCTTGTAGACCTCTCAAATCGGAAGTATTATTTCTTCTTCTATCCCATATACTTCTGGGAAATATTCTTACTTACTTCTTACTGTGTTGAAGTTTTCTTTTCTTGTTTTGTATTCCTTGTTTTTTGAATAGTTAGCCTCTAAATTTTGTATGTGTTCTACTTGCTTTCTTTTCGTATTCATGAATGTCTTCTTTATCCACTTTCCGCATTCCACATACTTTTTCTTGTTTCTTTCTTGGTCTCTTCCTGTTTGCCACCGCTTGCTTACATTCATGTTGTATGTTCATTTTCAAATTCCCTTTATACTTTTTCTTCTCACAGTTTCTCGATGGAGTGTCTGGTCCTCATTTCCTTTCTTTTCTCCTCTCTAGCTCTTGAAACTAGAAATGTAATTTGGAAGATATACAATGAAACTTAGAAATATAGAATAGAATGTTGTGACGTGTGTTTTGTAACTGTCGTTGTTTTAGGGCCGACAAACGACCAAGAGCGACGTGTGGGCGTTCGCCGTGACCCTGTGGGAAATCTTGATGTTGTGCACCCAGCAGCCTTACGCAGAACTCACCAGCGAGCAAGTCGTCGAGAACTGCAACCACTGGTACCAGAACGACGGTTGTCAGAGGTACCTGCCGCGACCGGCGGCCTGTCCCCGCGAGATCTACGATCTAATGGGCGAATGCTGGAAGAGGAACGCGACTGATAGACCTCGGTTCGCCGAGATCCACTTGTTCTTGCAGAGGAAGAACCTGGGCTATATGCCGGCGCCCACTCAAGTGTAACCCGTGAACTGGCCCTAACGACTGTTAATCAATATTTGACTGTGTATGTTGTGTTCGAATGGACTCGATGTCTCTTATTTTACGATTTGAATGTTCACTGATGCAGGTTATAAGGACCGATTTGTTTCCAACATTCCCTCATGTACTCGGTAAATAAGGTTGTTCAAGCTTTTTTCATGAATGTGAACCCATTGTGATATCGCACTGATTTTGTGCAAATTAAACCATATCGTTCTATCAAGTTGTAGATTGACCAAGGCAGCTGCTCGGTATGACAGTTTTTCGAGGAACTGAGTAGAACGAGACGTCAATGATGGAAGGCCTTCAAAGAGAAAAATTGGGTACCGAATAGTTTCTTCAATAATTTTTAACTTAGACTCTAAAGGACCTGTTTCTTAATTACGTGCTTCCTGTATGTGTCGATTCATACACTTTACATGGTATAATTATTAAGTGTATTTTTGGTTGGTTTTTGTACAATACCATTTTTGGAAAGTAGTTCACCTACTTTGCGGATTCACTTACAATGAATTAACAAATCCTTCAATTACCCGTTCGGGATGTACATTCTAGTCAGAAATGTGTAGGATATAAGTCTAAATATAATAAAATACGAAAAATGCTGTTGTAATGGTATCTTTATTGAATTTTACATTGTGTACTTAAGATGAATATATTTAACTGCCGAAACACGTCAAAGTTGTGATCCACATTTATGGTAGCGCTATTTTGTTTCACGATGAAGGCTCAAGACACACTCATTTCGGTTCTTATTATCCAATCACCATTTTAGTTCGAGGCGTCTCATTATTAAATGTGATTATTTTGTTAGGTATTTGTATTTTTATAACGATCGTACTTACTTAACGTAAAATTTCCAGTGCCATTTACCTTGTAAATAAGAACCTTTGTAAATAAATGATAGTATGAATGATTCATAATGTACCAAGGATGTATACAGGCATGAATATTTTAGATATAAATCCTAAACTTAAGTATAGTTAGTTTTAAGTATGATAACGTAATATTTTCTATAAACACGATCTTGTTGGAGAAACCAATAATTAAGTATACTTCTAAATTCCATTCGACAAAAATTATTTTGGTTAGCATGTGTGTATTGTTATTAAAAAAGTACAATTTACAATTTTATAATTTCAAACACATGCAAATCATCTTAATTTAATTTAAAGGCACGAGACAATCAAGTGCGTGAATTAAGTCATGCTTAGATAAGCATAGCACATTAGTATTAGCGCCTTTAAACCCGGCAATTCGATTTTTCAATGTGTTGCACAGTACAGCTTAATCGACATCCTCTAGGACCACATTTCTTATAAAATCGTTTCCATTAAAAAAGTTTCAAGAAATTTCTATTGTGTAACCACACCCTGTTTGTAACACATAAGCAAAGCTCTTTATGTCGACGTTTTTATATAGATGTTTAATTCATACATATCACTGATAAATTATTTCCATTTTCATTAGCATGTGTCGATCGTATATGTGTTTCTGTAAATACATGAGATAATGTTTATTTATTACAGTTAGAAATAAATAAAGACACATGACGACTATCACATTTTTTTATTTTCCCTCATACCTCGTAAAGACAACGAAAAATTAAAAAAAACTTAAGAAATAGTAAAAGATCAGAACCACCATAAACTAGAAAATAGAGAAGGTAAAAGATTTTTTTCCCACTATGAAAATTTCAGTAACACAGTAAATTCAATATCAAATCTGGTGGATGCGCCGGTCAAATTTTCACAATTATCTCCTTTTGTTTATTTTCTTTGTTTTTACCGTGATTACATTTTTTTATTTGTTTAAATGACTTTGATTTTCTAAATATATAATAATTAAGATAAAATCTTCCAAGTAACAAAAAATTAATTAATTAGTTAATTACATAAATAATTTACGGCTATCCCGCAAACTTCGTTAAAGTAATATACCGCTCATAGTTTGAGAAGTATTCTAGACAGCTATAAGAAATTTTAAGAAAAACCTTGAGTTCACAAGCGGAATTTTTTTTTTTTAATTTAAGCTTTTCCTTCCCGTGCATTGCCTAAGGAAATATTGTAGTAATAGGATCTATTCGACGAATGGCCACTTCCATGTTTTCTGGACGTTTCATTCCCTTCGAGTACGAATCAATTGGTTCTCCGAAACTAAAGAACCGATTTTTGTCAAATTTTAAATCAGGAATATCGTGTAAAACGCTAACCAAGATTTGTCTAATCATCCCCGCCAACAATGTAATGACGTCACGTCCACACTTCTATACTTGTGATTTATGAATCCGCCTTTGATTTTAAACACATTTTACATTACAAAAATGGTTTTAACAAAATAGCTTTAAACCAATTTTGCACACTAAATTAAAGAAAAATTCATGTCAATCATCATGACTCGAGTCCTAAATGGTTTCTTTTTATCCCTACTGTGTTATTATCACAATGATAGTATGATTTTTTCCATGTTGTGTTAATAACTGACTTAAAATATTAATCAAAGTTAACGTACTTAAATTTTAATCGATTTATTGTGTTTAATCAGTTTTCCAATATCCTTCCGGATTTTTAAAGAATATTTCAAAAAACATTACAAGATGATTAAATTAGGTGATCCGTTACTTCCGAGGTGTCGTTCAAAGTGTGGTCACTAAAAACTCACGGGTTTAGTTTAGAGCTTTAAATTAGATCTAATTAAATTAATTCTAATTTAATATCTTAAAAATTAGGGATGACAAAATCATAGTTCATTTTATTTTAAATTTCTTGTTTTGATGCCAGTTTAATTTAAATGATCAAGTTTTAAGACAATTTTCCTTTGTTCAGTTGCCTTAATTAATTAACTTCAATTAACTGTATTCATAACGAATTCTTTCAATGATGATTATCAATGATTCGATTTTTTTTAAGTCAAACAAAACTTATTTACTTTCTTTTCTCCAGATATTGATCCTCCATTGAATAAGTCATTATTACACCATTCATTTAAGCACAATTAACGTGAATTAGATTTAATTAGAATTAATTAAGATCTATAATTACAATCATTTGTTAATTTTACTTAATAATAATTAATATTTGCTTGTCGATAAATTTATTTAGTCTACTGAAAATGTTTGGCTCGTTACAACTAAATAAAGTCGTAGCCAAAACTTAGCGGCAAAGTGGATTCCCAGTAAGAGCCTACTTGATTTGTCAAAATTTTGAAACTTTGGCCACTACATTTAAATGTCAAATCAGACACAGAGTGACAGATATAATGTGGACTTGAATATTTACTTGACATATAACTGACACTAAATTTTTTCCACCTTGAATTGTGACTAAACGCATGCCCTGAAAATTTTAACGCAATGACGTTTTTTTGTCCAGTTTTATTCAAAAAATATTAGGCACTGTCATTCTATCATTTATGACAAATCATGTGTGATACAAGCTTTACTGTCATTTTGACACTTTTCAAAAGTCTATTTTGTCAAACTTTTGTCAAACGATGCCTTTGATATTATTAATATCCGACAAATATGACACTACTGTCAGTAAATTAAGGTTATCTAAATAAAGCACATTTTACAAGTTATGACATTAGTAAATGACAACTGCAAAATATTTTTTGAATAAAACTGTCCTTAAGTTTTGTCTCGATTTTAGGTGAATATTCTCAGTCGCCCTAAATTAATTATAAGTTAGTTCCACTAACTTTATAATTTATAATTATAACACATATATGTACAGAGCTTACCACGTATTTCTGTCGTTGACTATGTTTGACGACTTTGATGTTAGAATGATTTTCAAATTATTCTTGAAATATAGGCCATATTAATTAGGACTAACATTAACATGTTCTAACCAGATGTCTGTTAATGATAGAAGCAAATTTTTAAGTTGGCAATTATGCGCACATAAAAACCACTGAGAAGCTACTGAACTGGGGCCCAAAATTTCAATATTACATCAGATATGTCATCATAAAATTTTAAATATGTTACCAACCTGATAAAATAATCACAAACATTAGTATTATTATTATCTTAGCAAGTACTAGCCCGCCCACCCATCCTTTATTTTCTTAGAAAATATGTAATTTTCCAAAGTCAGTCTTATCTTAACAATTAGTAGCCCTACCCACCCGCCCTGTATTTTCTTAGAGGGTATCAATTGCCTCAATCAGTCTTATCTTAGCAAGTAGACACTCGGTATTTCCATGTGTATTTATATACATATAAAATGTGCGTTTAATTTTACAGCGATGGTCTACAATTTTATATTTTTCATTTCTAGGGACTTTTTAATTTGTTTATCACTAGCCGTTGTGACCATACTGATTTTTGAACCTATAACTCATCGATCATGGAAATTTTTATTCCGCAGGCTCATTGCAATTGACGTTTGAGAATCAAGAATATGCACATGATAGGAACGCCGTCTACATTTTCTATAAGTATGTGTTAGCAACAGACAGTAGTGGTGCCCCTAGCGGAGCAAACTTAAAACTTTCATTTCACATAAATTTTCGTAATTTAACTTGTGATAACCCAAACTTCCCGCTTCAAAATTTGACCTTGAAACAGTTTGAAAGGCCCGCAAAAATTTAAAAATTCAAAGTTTGGCCTTGGCTGTGATCGTCTAACAAATGAGAACCTACGTTGTGTTTTTTTTTTTTTGCTTTTGAAAAATGGCGGGAAGAAGTTCTTTCATACAAGTGCATACACTGTCGAGAGCGCAAGAAATAATAGACAAAAATTGTTTTGGAGGGGGGGAAACGGCACCACCCTCACAGGGGGAAAGGCGCTGCGAAGATTTACCCCTCAGCGCAAAAACCCCCTTGGTTTTATTCCCGGACGACATTTTATTACATTTCAAACACCTTAAGATATGTGAAAGAAAAACACTCGCGAATTGACTGAAAGAAAAACACTCGCGAATTGACTGGAAGAAAAACACTCGCGAATTTACAGACATACACATATGGAAAACGAACAAACGAAAATTCTATACATCTGTTTGGAATCAATGCAAATATTGGAATATCACAAGTTTAATAAAACAAAGCAAAAACTGAATCAAGTAACTGGATGCAAGTACACAAGTTATTACAGGCGTGTGGCGGCCGATCTCCTTTCCTTTTTTTTTTTGTTACGGCAGTTAACAGGAGCACAAGAAAAGTACCCCTGGAGCGTTGTGACATAAGCGGAGTCTGAGCTACCGGTCTGGAACTGTTCTCCCCCCGCGACGGTGATTCTATCTATCGCAAAGCCTACCCCACACGCATATCCCATGACGAACTTTGCCCTGCGGAACTAGGCCATTACGGTCGTCCAACCCGCAAGAGATCTAGGCTATGTACAGGAGCCTAGAAATTTACAACATCGGCGGCCGCCCCTGAATCTATCCAAACCTGTGGACTTGTACAGGTGGCGCGATAAATCTCGCCAGCTCGACTAGGAACCAAACCTCGCTTCTGCCACGTTTTCTGTGTCATTTAACCTCAATTCCATTTTAAAACATTCAATCTCTTATAACTCTGATGTTAACAACAACTGAACAAGTGTTAAAGTTTCAAAGAGCAATAAACAACATTTAAATTCGCCATACAATCTTGTGAAATCTTAAACAACAAATAATTCTTATGTGGGATTAAAGTTGGACATCAAATAATTTATATGATAGAAAACATTCATCAACAAAGTATTTACAAAACAAAACTTAGCAAGGATTCATGAGACGAAAGATCTGGTGTGAAATAAACTTGTACAAATAGAAATGTTATGTGAGGTTAGAACTGTAGAACATGAAATTTACGTTCAATTAAATTTATACAACAAATAAAATTACTGAGGTTAAAATTGTGAGATTAAAGAAATATTGTATGATGTGAAAATTTGCAGAGTTAACAAAATTTACATGAGATTAATTTTTGCCACACTTTATCAACGGTTCAAACAAAGAGTTTACATTATGCCAAATTATATCATGATCTAAATGATTGGTTACTTCAAAAATAATTTACTTTGAGAAGTTAAAATACTACGAACTGGTTACCCCAACAAAACACATAATAAACAAACACAAAAATATCCAATCATCGCTCCGAGGGAAAAAGCGTCTCGGTGATGTAAAAATCCAAAATCGTTGCGAGGAAAAAGCGTCTCGGTAACGTGAATTTTCTGTAGCGTTGGGGGCATGCCTTAATTAATTAATCAATCTGGCGTTGCGAAACATGCCCCGATGAATTAATCGTGATAACGATGATAACCACCTAAGGGGAGAAAATATCATAACCCCCCGCCAGTCCGCAGTATAATGAACTTGTTTAACTGCCGTAAATGAACTATTAGCAATCTTGTGTGAAGAATTTAGAAGTGTTATAATGTAACACTTACGTATATGCATCCAGAGACCTATTCGTAATTAAACATAAGGTGTTTTTCCTGACTAAGTGAATTTCATGAAATCTTCTAGCAAATGGTTAATTTAAATAATCCTGATTGTTAAATTGTGTTTGCTCTAGCTGAGTATTAAGAAAAACTAGCTTGATTGGTGAATTTACAAACAAAGAAACAGATTCACAACACGTGTTCGCGTCCGACCGGAAGTCTGCAATTTTCGATTAAAAGGGCGCAAGAATTTACCGCGCGGGTTGGGGACAACTGTATCATTATGAAAAATACGTTTGATCGTCGTTAAACAAAGGCTTCCTCCCGTTTTATTAACTACCAAACCAACTAATTTAAACCTAGTTCTTACCACGTGGTTACACTTACACGAAACACACCAGAATGACACATTCTACCGCCATGCCGCTTTTCTACCAACCCTCTAACTGAAATTACCCTAGCGCTACGTGCTGCCATCTAACCCAAAGATCATGCAACTAACTCCTAAGCGCTACGTGCAAGAGACCTTCCATGCATATTTGGTTGCCTATGTTTAAGGAGTTCCTTTTCGTGATTGAACCTTTTTTTTTTCAAATTCAAATTATTCAAATGCGATTTCGCGCCGCTGTTAATTAATTTCAGCGCGAAACTTTGATTTAAATTCGGTCACCACAAACTTAAAGTACAAAAAATAGCCGCAATATTAAATTCCATATTATTAAATATGTTTTAAATTAAGAATTAATTAATTAAATCATAAGGTATTTAAAAAGTCGCCATGTACAGTTTCGGCCACAAAATCTTGGGCAGTTCTGTCATTCCAGTGACATAAGCTCTAAAACAGGCTTTACGTACTTATAACCTCAAATTTGTCATGTTTGTCATTTTAACGTAGACTGGAATGTGGATGACATGTGTCAAAATTTATTTTTTAAAAGTGTCAATTATTATGACAATAAAGCCTAGACTACATCGTGCTTTTCTTAAATGACAGAAAAATACTGCCCAAGATTTTCTGGCCAAAACTGTACATCATATTTTCAAAATGTCGGGAAAATGAGAATAAACTGTTTTTGATTTAATCAGTGCAATAAATTACGTCGTTCATATATTTTTTGAATCATGCTGTAAACAGTTTAAAACAATATAAACATTCTGAGGTGACATCATCATGTTTTTGCAGAGAATAAACATATATTTTGAATAGCAGTTTTCGATTTTGCAATATCTATGTTAATTTGTAATTTTTTTTATATGACGTCATCAAATTGTGGGTGAGGATGACTAGACAAATTTTGGTTAGCGTTTTACCATATACAGGATAATTCTTAACACACCATTAAAACTGCACAACAATTAGTCCAATAGTTTCGCAGAATATCTGTCTAATAAAATCACGAACAGGCGACAGACAGACGGAAACGAGAGACCTACTGCTTCGTAGTCTCAAAGTTATGAAACTTCGAGAAAATAAAATTATCCGTTGGCTAAATGTATTTTACAATACTTTCCTAGCTTACAGTTGAATTCGTATTACTGATGCCCCCGAAACACGTCCGCCACTGTATCAAGGGGATAAATAAACCTGTTATGCTTCACTCGTGATGTTGGTCACTCACCCTTTGGGGACTGTTAGTCTATTCTTTCCAATGTCTTTGGAAATAATCAACAGTCAGAAGCGCATGCTACAACCCCACGAATGCCACCACTCCAACATAAAATCCCCAAACTCCCTCTCTATTTTTGACAGTTGTTCCAATTCACCACATTTAACCAGTCTAACTCAATTAATTCTGTTAAAACGTATCAAAAATGCCGAAACAGAACAGAAAACGCCGCCACGAAACCATCGCAAGCGACATAGAATACGAAATCGACGCCCCTAAGAATAAGTTTCGTCCATTCGACGAAGAGGCGCAAGCCGAAGAGGAACAATTAAACAAAATCCTGTTCGGGGGGGCTTCCAGTTTCCTGAAAAGCTTAGAAGAAGCAGAGCAAGAAGTAGGCGCTTCGTGCTCCAACGTAGACTCCGGCGTAGGTGAGGACACGTCAGACAGCGACTCAAAAGAGCGGACTCCGGCGTGGTTCGATGACGATGACGACGGAATCGAAGTGGGACAGGCTTTGGAAGCCCAAGGGCGCAAATTACCATCAGGAGGAGTCAACAGTCGCAAAAACAAATACTCGAGTTTGCTTAAACACAAGTTCACTGCGGCTATGGGAACACCGTCATGGGCGTCGTTGGATAAACGCAAGACGCCGGATTCGGATTCAGAAGACGAGATTTTGAGGAGTTGCGGGTTTATAAGGAAG
This sequence comes from Zophobas morio, assembly GCF_036711695.1. Classification (NCBI taxonomy): domain Eukaryota; kingdom Metazoa; phylum Arthropoda; class Insecta; order Coleoptera; family Tenebrionidae; genus Zophobas; species Zophobas morio. The sequence goes on along the minus strand of NW_026972136.1, from coordinate 11,236,823 downwards.
AAGACTGAGGGTCAGTTGGCTTCTGGGTTGCTGGAGTTTAAGAAAGTTAAAGATTTGAATAGTGAGACGTATAGTGAAGGGCCGTTTATTAATGCAGCTGAGTTTCACCCGTCGTCGCGAGTGGCTCTAGTGGCTGGTCACAGTGGAGTCGCTACATTGTATGCTGTGGATGGTCGGCGCAATAATAAATTGCACAGTGTGTTGTTCCAAAACTTTCCAATTTTCTGTGCAAAGTTTATTTTAAATGGAAATGAAGCAATCTTGGGGTCAAGAGTTAACCACATTTTCAGCTATGATTTAATGTCTGCGAAGTCTACAAGAATTCCACTGCCTCCTGGGCTTACACGATTCAAAAAGTTTGTTACTTCACCGGACTCTAAATTTATAGCTGGGGCTGGCAAGTGGGGTGAAGTACACATACTGACGGCGGCTTCAAAAGAACGTGTAGCTACACTCAAGCAAAATAATGAGGTGACAGCGTTAACGTACAACCCTCGAGGTAATTTATTATATGGACATAGTGATTGTGGGGAAGTAACCATCTGGGATGTTAACATGAACAAAGTTATCCACAAGTTCACCGATGAGGGTTGTCTGCAAGGGACTACATTATCCATTTCTTCTTCTAATCAATTTCTAGCGGCGGGTTCAGCGCAAGGCGTTGTCAATTTATACAATGTGGACGACGTTTTATCCAGCAAAGTCCCCAAACCAAGGAAAACCATTATGAACCTAACCACTAGCATTACAGATTTGAAATTTAATTCGTCGTCAGAAATTTTAGCGTTATCATCTGTTGATATACAAAATTCTGTTAAATTATTCCATGTAGGTTCTGGGACAGTTTTCAGTAACTTTCCACCTTTTGACGCAAAACTAGGTCATGTTAATGTAGTCAATTTTTCACCGAATGGTGGATATGTCGCCTTTGGTAATAAAAAATCCACTGTTTCTTTATATACTCTAAAACACTTTAAAGGTTATTAATAGCAACGCTCACTTCATGTATGAGTGTAGATTATTGTAAATGAGGTATTTCATTCACTGTTATGCTTTTAGAGTGCTTTACCCAAAAATGTAAATTGTAATAAAGTTGCTGTTATTTTGTGAATTTTAAGTGTTACAAGAAAGTCTACTTAGTGAAATATTTATTCGTTCTACAATATATTTACAATCACGCAGTTCTAGAATTTTTAATTTTTTATTACTGTTGTATTTAGTACGTACCTGTAAATAAAACTATGTTCTAAACCTGAATATTTGCATTTTCATTTTTATATGTAAGGAATGAAACAAAAAACGAGAAATGAAAAGTGGTAGTTTAATGACAACTATTTTTTATTTTAATCTTAATAGCACTTCAAATTAAGTAGGTCACCCAGTTTTTGCTCTGATTACAATAACGCAATACATTATTTATTATCTTATAAAACGTTATGTAGTAGATGATCTCACTGATACACATTCTATTCAGCTTGTTTTAATTTACTTAGTACCGAGCCCTAAAAATTATATTTGTTTACAGTAAAAGTAAAAATATATGTTTTGTAAAATAAAATTCAAAATGGCGGCCAAATTATAGAATATTTTCGACAACTGCTGTAATTCTTCGTAACTTATCCCCCTCAAATATAAGCACTTTGGTGGCAAACAAATTATGATAAGCATTGAGTACTGAGTACGAAAATTTGCCCAAAATTTTCATTACAGACAGAAACGAAAATAAATTTATAACTTCGATTTTGAGCTCCCCTCCATTTTGAATTATCTTTAGATAAGGAATACATTGAATATATTCTCAAAATCCGGTTTTATTGTTATTATTTCAAAGAGTGGATTTCCCTCTTCACTTGGACTGACTCATACGTGCATTTTAAATCGATATGTGTGTGATATAATATTCGGTCGACTCTTTACTACTACACTTTAAAGTTGCCACAATCGTGTCTGAGTAGTTCTAATTTTTTAATGAGACGCTCTCAGTTTTCTGTAAAAGTAAAACTCATATGGATACAGTAGATAGGTGCCACAAAAATGTGAAGGTGGTCCATTGTTTTGAAGAGCGACACTCTTGTACTTTACCGAAACACGTAACGTAGGGGAGAGTGGATATAATGCTGCCAGATTAAATTAATCTCATAAACAAGAAATTTTAGGAAATATTTATATCCTTCACAGAAAAGATAAAAATATTATTGTATTTCTGTTATTTTGTGAACTGTAACTATTATCAATTAAAGTTTCAGAAAAAGTTACCCCCGTGTGTAATGTAAAATAATTCACATCTACACAGTGGTGTATTTTGGGTTATCTAACGAATTTACCCTTATTCAAATATCTTATTACTTCCCAAGCGTAAGTTAAGGAAAGATGAATGGCTACTTTAATATTTTCTAGACGTTTCATAAGTACGAAAAAGTACCCTTTTCGTCTGACTGTCGTTTGTGTCAATTTTTATTACGCAGGTAATCTCCGAAACTACTGCACCGATTGTTGTCAATTGGGTTTCTCCTTTTCTCTGGCTCCTTTTTTCTACCTCTCGCTCTTCACTCCTCTTCCCTTTTGCCACTATTCTTCCACTTTCCCCATGAATGTCTCCAGTTCCCATTCTCTCTCTTTATTTCATTGGCTCTCCCTCTCTGGCTCGTTTTCCCTCTATTGCTCGTTTTCTCTTTATCTATCTTTCCTCTCTTTCTCCATTTCGTACGTATTCTGTCTCTCGCTCGTTTTCTCTTTTGTCTGTATTCTGTTTTTTTCACTAACAATATCTTTATTTTTCATTCTTGTTCACTCTCTTCCTCTTGTTCCCTCTCATCCCTCATGCGCTCTCTCTCTGTGTGTTTTCGTTCTGCTTGTTCTCCGTGTTTCTTTCTGCTACTGCTTTCTCTGATTCGTTTTCTCTCCCTCTCGCTTTACTTCTGTGTTTCCACTTTCCCCATCAAGGTTGTTGGTTCTCTTTCTCTCTCTTTCACTCTCTCGCACGCTCGTTTTCAGTGTTTCTCTATCTCGTTTTTTCTTGTACTCCCGCTCGTTGTCTCTTTCTCCCACTGATTTTTACTCTTTATTTAGCTTGTTTTTTCTCATTATCGCGCTCACTTTATCTCATTCTGTTGCTCGTTTTCTTTCTTTTTCTCTGGCTCGTGTTCTTTGTTCCTTTGGTTTATTTTCGCTCTTTCTTTCACCCGTTTTTTCCTACCTCTTGCTCTCCTCTCCTCCCATCACTGTCGCTGGTTCTCGCTCTCCCATTCTACCTCTTTCTCTCATTTGCTCTCTCTCTCCCTCTCTCGTTTTTTCTGTTTTTCTCGTTCGTTTCTGATCTTACTCTACATCGTTGTCTCTATTTTTTTGGCTCATGTGAATTCTTTCTCTAGCGCCTCTTTACACAATTTACGACACTAAATAATAAATGTTATTTAAATTTTATAAAGTAACATACTCCTGTACTTGTGTTTTACGAATCCGTGTTGAGTTTTTACCCTAGATATCCAAATTTTTCAAAAAAATGCAAAATTCTGTAACATTTTGCAATGTAGCTTTGAAACTGCAAAATCTTGTAAACGTTTACTTTCAACAACCGGAAAGTTAAACATGTTTTCAGTTTCTTCAGAAGAAGACTTCGTATATTAAGAAAAAAGGGACAAAATATAAGCCCCGCCCACCCACCCCTTCTCAATTGTGATGAATGTTTTATTCATCGTGAGCTGAAAGGCGGAGTTTAGTTGCACAATCCTCATTTCTCTACAAGAAATTACCATATGAAATATGCTTTTAAAAGGGTAGAATTTTTTAGAGAAATATTGATGTTACAATTAATTAAACTCCGCCCTTAGGTCTGATTATGAATGAAAAACTTATCACAATTGAGATCGCGGCGGATGGGTGGGGCTTAATTTTTGTTTTCTTTTTCAATATATAGTTTTCTTTCAATAACAGGATAGTCAAATATATTGTCAGTTTCTTATTGGGAGAAGAAGATCTCGTATATTAAGAAAAAATGGACAAAATATAAGCTCCGCCCACCCACCCCTTCTCAATTGTGATGAATGTTTTATTCATCATGAGCTGACAGGCGGAGTTTAGTTTGCGAAATCCTTATTTCTCCACAAGAAATTACCATATGAAATATGTTTTTAAAAGGGCAGAATTCTTTAGAAAAATATTATTAATGTTACAATTAATTAAACTCCGCCCTTCGGTCTGATTGGGAATGACAAACTCATCACAACTGGGATCGGGGCGGGTGGGTGGGGCTTAATTTTTGTTTTTTTTTTTATATACGTAGTTTTCTTTCAACAATTTTTTGGCGCAAAAAAACGAGAGATATAATAAAAAACATCAAGTCAATCAATTAATTGTTCAATAATTTTAGACTGTACTACTAATGTAAGTCACGTAGAATAACTTGTACTGTCTCAGTTTTTTCGAAAAACTGAAAAATCTAAAAATTGAAAACTTATGAAACTTTAAATCGAAAAACTGCAAAATCTTTTAATTTAATGAGTTACAGTTGCGGCCCCCAAAAGTGCACGATTTTTCGTTGTCATGGAATTTTTTGAATTTTTAAATTAATGTAAGTCTGGCTATTACCAGTGGTGCAGCGTTTTTGAATAAACAAAATGTCAAATTTGACAAATTTTGTTATTCGAGCGCCCATGATTTGAAGCTACATTTACAATAGAGAAAATTACCGTGCACTTTTGGGGGGCCGCAACTAAACATATAGGAAAATTGAAACAACAAAAAATTATAAAATCGGAACATAGAAAAATTGAAAAATAAAGAAAATAAAAAACAGAAACGAAAAATTGCACATAAAATTAAAAATTGAAAACTTGAGAAACTCAAATCGAAAAATTGCAAAATCTAGAAATTGAGTTGAAAAGTTGAAAAATTGAAAAATTTAAACTTTAAAACTAGGAAAAATGCAAATCGAAAAAATAAAGGAACAAAAAAAAATTGAAAATTGAATAAAAAATTCAAGTCAAATAAGCCGCGGGAGCGTTATTTACGCCACTGGTTTTTATTTTATAGAGGTTATCAGAAAACAAAAATCGCAAAAAAAAATGATAATTTTTCGGAGAAGTGGGATTTATTTGACTGCACGTCAGGGGCGAGGGAAGTTCTGAAATAACATTCGACTAATTTTTTAGAAACACTTTACGAAGGACAAGAAAATAATGAATGGGATTATATTTAAGTATTTTCTTGATTATATCATAAACGGCTCACCCCACTTTTCCGATAATTTGAGTAAGTATACCATACTATTATTATTAGTATTATACTGCACCTATTCAAATTGATATATATGTCTTTGCTAATACAATACATGACACATATAATACAGAACTTTAACCAATGGGATGACGTCATCTCCAAAATTTACAATAGTAAATTTATTTTTATTTTATAATGTAAGATACTCAATGCTTGTGGTCTATGAATCCTAGCATCCAAATTTTTGGAAAAAAATCAAAATTGCACAACATTTTGAAATTTAATTTTGAAACTGCAAAATAGAATGCTCTGAAACCTTGCAAACGTTTTAAGGTTGTCGTAAGTATGATAAATTGAATATCGAAATATACCTATACATATATTTGTTTATCCCCCAAAAATTGATGACGTCATCTCACGAATAAATCCCATCTAAAATGTGCAGAATATGAAAATTATATACTTGTAATTTATCATTGCACTAATATTTTTTAGAATTGCTTATACAGGTGACTCAAAAAAAAATATGAATTTTTACAACTACGACACGTGCTGTCAGTTATTTGTAGGCCAGAATCTATACTTTTTTTTTCATTGTTATTTCAAAAAGTATCTTTAACCAAAAATCGTATCCATTTGAAAATTATTTGTTCTTTACAAAAAATCGCAGCATTGTAAATACTGTTGTAAGTTTTTTTAAATAGGTCTAAGTTTTACGTTCTGCGAAACAAATTAATAAAAAGAACAATTCTATCAACTAATTAATTTACTCGTTGCTTTCTCAAAATAAGGAAGTTTTTAGAACGAAGATTATGACGAATGACCAATTTTTTATGTTTTCGTGACGTTTCTTTATTATGTGGATTTACTGAAAAGTACATTTTCTTTTTTTTTGGTAGTTCGTAGCGCTGTAGTATTATATTGTTTGTAGCTAATACACCAGATATAAGATTTTTTAATAGCGCAAAATATTTTTATAACAGCATATTATTCCAGCTAGCAAGTACCTACCCAATCTACCCAGTTTTAAATTAGTTTTCTTTGGGGTAATAAAAATTTAGATTCAAACGATTAGAAACCCACAGTTTCATATTGGATTGAGAACAGGCGGTATCTTTTCAAGAATTAACCACCTACCATAAACTATAATCCGTTTAGTTCCAGCTGCTGATAAGACAGGTAATTTGCGTACTTCCCCAAACTTGTTCTAGGAAACCCTGTTTTGAATACCACTCAAAGTTAATGAAGTGGAATAAAAGAATTTTGAAGTCTACCTGCACCTATTGAATTTATCTACTAAGTAAAACATTTCAAAGACGGCGGCAATCACTTATTAGACTTAGATGTTAACAACTTTTTGTTGCAATTCTAACAAATTTTTATTGTGTTCTTTTACAATAAACACACTTTTTACATAAATTTACTAAACGTGCTTACGTAGGTCATTTCACAAAAAATAATAATAAATATTTAACACATGGCAATCCTTATATCTGAAATATTTATTAGCATGCGCTACAGTGAACACCGTAATGGCCTGACAACAAGAACCCTTCTCAACATTGATCGATTTTTTGAGTCGATTTGACCTTCTGTTGGTTTGGTAAGACACGAACACTTGGCTTACATGGGAAAAATAGAGAATTTTATTTAATATGGGAAACAGAAGAACCATGTTATACCAAAGGTTTAACAAAAAATTTATATAAAAAAAAATAATTGCTTTTACTAATGACTCCTAAATTCAAGCCATGCACCTGAACTTTTAAAAATTTTACTTTTCTTTTACGATTTGAACGCTAAGTACATCCCAACCCCGGTATTGTAAATCCATCAAACATGGATGGACATGCTACCTGGAGATCGTACACAAACCCTACTTAGATTGGTTCGGTTGAAATGTTGAAAAATAGTCTCACTAATTAATGCTTTTCGACTCGGGTGCTTAAACAACTAGTTGGCGACTACTATAGTTTTATTACAAATAGTTATTTATTTACATAGTTATAAAATTTATTAAAAAAAAAATAAAAATTTAAATCCTCGCCATTGTCCTTGTCACTGCTATCATCTAAATTCACAATAATCTGTGGAAACTCCACATTGTTCAAGAAACTATTTTAACTTTTATCACAAGCTCTGTATAGTTCCTCCATAAGTTTTTCAAGTTTAGTCTCTTGTTGCCGAATTACACTGAGGATTAATACTACTTCATTAAAATGTGATGGTTGTTCATTGTTTTTACGAATGAGGTATCAATTTAAGCTGGCTCCACACCATTTCGACTGGAATTAAAATACAGTAATAGGGTGGTACTTTTTTCAGAAAATTTAAGAATAAAGTTTGTCCAGAATTATAAGAATTTGATGGACTCGCAACGTTAATGCGTTTTACAACCCTGTCGTCAATTCTGTTGTACAGGTAAAGAGCCTGTCAGGAGAAAGCCGATGTTTTCTATACCTGAGTTCGCCACGCTCTTCAGCTGTACAATAAAATTGACAACAGGGCTGTAAAACGAATTAACTTTGGGAGTCCATTAAATTCTTATAATTCTAGACAAACTTTAACAAAACTTGAAATACCTCTCATTCTCATAACGGAAAATCATTTGAAAATGAATAATTTTAGAAATAATTCCCGTTAGGTCACTATTATTATTATAACTATTATAATATTTATTATGGTCAAAGACGCCCGATTCGCAAAACCTTTGACCCTTTCGGATAATAAGTAACCCAAAAGCAGGCAAGCGTTATGAATCGTCGCTATTATAATCCTGAGCAGTTTATCGAGGGCTTCCAATAAACACTTTTGGAAACAGAAAATCAATGTTCACGATTTGCCGGACTCTACTCGATATTTAGTCCTATGGATTAAGTTTACGCTGCTGTCTTAGAGAAAAAATCTAGCCTCGTTTTTTTTTGTTGAATCTAAAAAAACAAAGTTTTGGAAATAGAATTATAAATATTACGCGTGTTATTAGTCTTCGGTAAGCCCCAAGTGGCCCGCTATTGATCTTAATTAATCCTCATAAACGTACCTGTTTGTTTGAGAGGGGTTTCTAGGGTCGCATTTATCCGTGGAAAATCGTACAAATAATGTTTACTACTTAATAATAATAATAAATTACACACAGAGAACTATATTGCAGATCACACTTCCTGAGATTTAGTTAACAATCACTCAGTAGTGCATGTCATTATAAAGTCAGATATATAGGATGCATTTAATTCTGGACTGTGATCTTTTGGTTGGAAAATTTTTACAATTTCATTTTCCTTTTGAAATATAGAATTGAGAAAACTGTTGTATGTTCTATTTGCAGCAGGCAAAAATGGAACAGTTTATTAAAACTGAGTGTTTTCCATATAATTCTCTATAATCTATGATTGTATACTTCATTGGTTTAGTATGTTCTGTGCAGTTCTAGATTTTGAATTTCCCGCGATAAACGAAGTGCTTAAATATAAAAAAATCAGTTGAGGGCCAACATTCATAGAAAAAAATGTGCTTTTGTGCGATTGCATTAGTTAAAGATCACAAAATTGTTGAAACTATTCGAAATTTTCCGGAAAAAAGAAAAAAGCGTCAACTTAACCTGACATTTCATACTACAGTGTTGCGTTTTGCCTAAACGTTGAGGTCAAGTCGTTTCGCAACGATTTCCAGGGTAGTGTTCAATAACCGGCAAAGTAATTAGTAACAGGTATCCAAGTGAAGAAAAGGAAAACTGCGTGTTGTCGTCAAAATGCTTTATTCTGAGAAACGGCTCGAACAGGCCAATGGCTTATCAGTTTGGGTGAACGGGGGAGGACCTTTTCCGTCCCGAGGTAACAAGAGGCATCACAACAAAGCCTCCCGTTAGTCCCGTTGATGGATCGTATCGATTTAGTTCGTTCGTTGCAGTGGCAGTGATTGTGGTTATGAATGTGCGAAAATTCAAATTTGGCGGTCCCGGGTGACGTGTCAGATGACTTGCCAAAACCGTTTCCGTGTGATCTCCTCCGCGACGTGAACGAAACTGAGCAGTTGGCGATGGTGAAGGCGTCGTGAAGGCGCGTGAATCCGCCCCCGACGAGTTGTCGCGTCGCCCCGAGCCCGTCGAGGGCCGCCAAAGTGGTTAAAAGAGCCGCCCGAGCGAGTTTTGCCTCATATGCCTTTCCGCACCGGCCCCGTCGGCGGTCGGCGGCGCAGCCGTTGGCACGATCATGTTTATGTAGGGCGCACGCGCACATCAGTTTACAGTTGGGTCTCGGAAAATGGCGTCAGCTAAGTTTCTCGAGGAAGCTCTGAGTACGGACGTGGACGAATCGGCCGTGAGTGCGATCGTGGGCTCCCTGGAGAACCAGCTGGTGACGTCCTCGTCCCCGGCGCCCGCCGCCGCCGCCCAGAACCACGTGAACAGCGCCATCTCCAACGGCGGCGCCGTCGGGCCCCCCAAGCACCCCGCGGTCGCCAACGGCGACTCCGACGCCAAGGCCGACGCCGCCCCCGTCAAGATCGTCTACTCGCAGTCCATGGCGGGCGCCGTGCTGCCCGGCGCGCGCGTGCCGCTGCCGCCCAACGGCGCGCTGCCCCCGACCCCCAAGCAGCAGACGCTGGTGATCAAGACGTGCGCCGCCGCCGCCGCCCCCGGCCTGGTCACCGTGCCGATGAACGTGACCACGTCTGTGCCTCCGGCGAACAACGTAGGTAGCCCCAGTACTCAGTCCCCAAACATCCTTTCCAACCTCCAGGTTGTCAATGTACGGCCTGGCGTTCCCACACAGCAGCAGAAAGGACAGACGGCACGTGTCGTGCTCAGTGCACCACAGATTGTCGGGGCCCGCCCAGGAGCTCCAGTAAGTTGGTGTACACTACGAACGAACAGTCGAATGGGAGGGTCGGGCTGGCTGTGCTATACATCTTTCTTTCGGAGCGCTTCTTAATCAGCTAGGTATCCCTTATCGACATGCACTCAGCACTGATCTCACAGAGAACCTTCTCTCATTTCTCTTCATACCCATTTTTTTTTACAAATCTCATTCCTACTGTGATTCACTCGGTTTTTAATCAGTGCTTAGTGAATTGTTTTTAATCATGTGACTTGTAAAACAAACACAGACGAGTTCTGCTACAACGTTGTTAAGATTGGATTGTTTGTAGGTATACAACATTCAGTAACATAACCAACAAGTTTATTGACCAGTTTGAGAAAGTTGAATAATTACATGGTTTTGTCACAGCTGGTACTTTAACTTAGAGCAGATTTATAACTACTTTTCTTAATTGTAGCAAGTACTATTTCATACCAAGTGTTTATTTACAATCTTTTGTTTTGGCTCCAAACCTATGTTTTCACATCAAAATAAACATGGTCTAGTTTCACACGCAAATGTTTAGAGAACGCTTTCATTTTTGGTCAAGTCCTACTATTCTTAAGCAAGTTTAATCGAATAATTTTAATTTTTTAAGCCCTAAAGTTTTCTTTTAGTACACTTACAATTTATTTTATTTATTGCACATTGTTGTTGCTTATAAGTAGATAAATAGTTTATTTAGAAATAATTGCAGGAGTGATGAATGATGTGTTTTTATTATGTTTACTAATGACTACTTTTTAATTGCATATTGAAAGAAATTTAATTTTGTTGATGTTTTAAAAACGATACTCCTGGCGTAATTGTTCACCATATTTGGAACCGAATGAGTTCATGTCACAGTTATTGCAAAATAATTATTTCTTAATTTTTGGAATTTTAAAACCAGCAGAGTAGAAATTTAATTTAATTCCCATTTAATTTTTGCTAAAAAAAAAAACACCACACAGTAACTTATAGTATTACGAATTAAATGTTCACAAAAAATGAACACTTATTACTTGATTTAACTGCTTAACTTGATTTATATGAAAAGGAATTTTATTTATATTAAAATTATTTTTAAGTGGTTTAATAGTGAAATGTCAACGCTCGCTTTCTGACTAACTGAATTATTAAATAACTGAAATTGCAATTTAATTTTTAATGAACATTAAATGAGTACGTAAATAATTAAAAATTGTGGCGGTATTAAAACTAATTGTCATTGATGTGATAGTTATTTTTTCGTGATAGTTTGTAATTGGTTTTTTATTAATAGAACATACTTTCTCTTAAGTCTGGTCACTTCGCTGTGTGTTGCTTGAAAGTCTTAAGCGTTGGCTTCATTAATCATAATGAAAAATTTTAAACTTGTGTATGAACAGACCTAAATTTAGCTTGAAATACTTCATGATCATGATTTGTGTTAAAAATGTCTTATGTTTCTACGAAATGTTTAACGCTCTTAACGAGTCTTCTGTGCAATTAAATAATATAGATACAAACATCAATTAAAATAATTATATTTTTTTATTTTATATACATACTGTTAAAGTGAAGTATCATGCGAGTATGAAGTTTGTGTCATGAGCCGAAAGCGAACGTTGCAGTCGTCAAAGATATTAATGTGCATTTGAACTATGTTAAACTTGGCTAGTGTAAATAGTAGTTCCTCGATTAAAATTGAAGACAGCTTGACACATTGCCACGCTCTAGAACTCACGTTTTAAAACTTGTAAAGTAGTAAATGAATTAACCTACAAGTCCATGTCAATATTGGGATTCATTTTTAGCTGAGCCAGATCTAACGCTTTCGCTCCTCGTCAACCCTCCCATTCTACTGCAAAATTTCTTGTTTAGTGCCATTTTCATCGTACAGCTTCAAAACGCTCTACACAATCGCTTAACACGAGTACAACGATCACTAAAACATACCTAAACACTAAAAAACCACCATTTGCACTCATAGGAGCAGAACCATTTCACTAAAAACCGTGAAGCTGTGCAATGAAAGTGTCAAAAATCTCTTTAGTTTTGTTGAGTAAAATTTAGTTATTTTGAAGAATTGTTTTGTTCGACATTTGGTGTACACATCTGCTGGTCGTACTTCGGATAAAACACAACTAATTGTGGATCTCTTACTAACGATTTCTCACTAGTTACTAACCGGAGTCTCCGGACTCGACGTGTATTGGTTACTAATGTAGTAGACTAGGAGTAAGCGCTCTAGCTTTGCAAAATTTAGTGGTAGTTTTAGAAGACGTATCATTCTTGTACTTCATTGTAACAACAAAACAATTTTTGTTCTTCGATTGTTCAGTATTTCAGAAATTGAATTTCCAGTTGGTTCGTTTCTTTAGTTGTGCTTGTTTTAAGTAGGAGTTTGTTTTGTAGGTTTTGTCGATGTTTCGTTTACTCAGTGCTCTAAAAATTCCTTGATGTTTTAGCAATTAACATTACAAACATTTCACGGTTTGCAACCCGGCCAACAAGGTCATTTGCTTCTCAAGACTGAAAATGGACAGTATCAACTGTTAAGGGTGGGACCTCCACCTGCTGCAGCAAATCTCACAGCGACGTCAACACCTGGTGGTCAGCCGGTTACGTTGCGAATGCAAACAGTAGCTGCCGTAAGTTCACTATTATTGTAGTATCTCTTGTAATAACTCAAAAGTTACTAAACTCAAGGCAGAATTGTAGTCCAACAAAAATTATAGTGTGGCTATTGGTTTAATTCTTCAAAAACAGTAAATGTAGTGACCGCCAGATGTGGGGACGAATTTCTGTTGAGATGTAGAACAATGAATATTTTCTTTTTTTTTTTTAAGTAAAAACAAAATTAAATTAAATATTTGTGACAGTTATTACTGTGGATCCATAAGCACACTATAAAATTAGTTGGACTATATATTTGTGCATTCAGTTTGGGCAACGTAATACCAAACTGCAAATCTTGAAAGTTACTAACATATTTATTTATATATTTAAAATAAGCAACACATGTTCTTATTTGTAAAAAAGGGTTTAAATGTTTTGAATGTCTTAGTATGCGAGAACTGCCTGTTAAATTCAAAACCTTGTATATCTTTTTATTTTGTAACTGATCCTGAGGTATGCAGAGTGGTATATAATTGATTAAATTTGTATACGTATGAATGATGATGAAAGAAGCAACAGCTCTAGGATATTTTTTTAACTGCATAAATGGCTATAAATGGAAACCAATAAAATAACGAGTGTTGCAATTTTCCATAGAAAACGCTTGAAAATTAAAGTCGTTATCAGACATCTGATTACCATCATGCAAATACTGATTTCACACTTGTGTCACCTAAACTGGTTTAGAAAGTTGATTATTGATGGATTTAAATATTTATAGTGAGATATTCCATACAGTGAAAATTCTTGCACCAAGATGTGTTGAAAGTCATCAATTAATTTTATGTCATACCATGAATGATGAACTGAACACCACTGATCATTGCACCCTCTTGAGTAATTCGGTCGCTTACTTCCGTATCAATAGTTACGAAACATAAGTTTTTTGGAAATAGGTAACTTATTGAATCTTGACGTCCTTGATACTAAAAAAGTATATACAGCAGAATAATATAATTAAATTGACTAAAATCTTCTTCCATCAATATGATTCATTTTATAATTACTTAAAAAATAAAGTGTTGCAAAAAGTGACCTTAAATTGTCTTTAAAAAGTGGTATGCAACACGAGATAGAGGTATTTTTGTATCACATGACATGTAATCTACGTCAGTTGTCGACGATCCAATCCATGTGATAAAAAAAACACCTTTACCTCATGTTGCATGGACAGCTATTTCAGTACCGCAAATCATGTTTCAATTAATCTAACAATTTTAAAATATACTTATACGATACTAAATAAAAATGTTTTCACCTAGGTATAATTAATCGCGTGTTTTAATTATTTTTGTTATTCACTATTGTTAATTAATTTCCCGTTGTAGGCGCCGACGAGTTCAGTATCGACTAGCCCCGCGGTGGCTGGTGGGACCACAACAGTGACAACACAAGGTCAGAACGTACAGACTGTAACGACTGTTCAGGTATAGGAGTGCAACTAAGAAACGAATTTTGTTGCTAAATTGTGGATTTTGCAGAGACCGGCTAATGACAATACCAAAGAAAAGTGCCGTAAGTTCCTAGCAAACCTTCTAGAATTATCAAGTAAAGAACCCAAGTCAGTTGAACGTAGCGTAAGGACTCTTATACAAGAACTGATTGATATGAAAGTTGAACCAGAAGATTTTTGTGACAAACTGGAAAGATTATTGAATGCATCGCCACAACCGTGCCTAATCGGATTTCTAAAGGTGATTTATTATTTATTTGTTGTAGTGCAGTGTACTGGATGGTGGTTTGTCGCGTTTAATTGAAAGAAGTTCTACGAGATTGTGTTTATTTTTAGAATGTAAAATTTTGCTTCAAAGCTTGGACACACAATCATGGAGTGTTCAATGTTGCCAAAATATTTTTAAAGTTTAGTGGTTCATATGTGTCAGAAAAACCATCCATTCAGTTTCCGCAAAAACATCGTACGTGATAGTAGTTTGCTGAATTAGTTTCGTGTCTAGCGGTACGTCCACAAGTTCAGCAAAATTTGTTATCAGCGGTGTTTATAACAACCTATATTTTACAAAGTACTTGCAAAGTTCTTATCTGTTAGTGACACAATAACTCAACAAAATTTAAATTGTAACGCCACTGTAAAGTGAATATTATTACGTTAACATGGCATATGTCTGTTGCTACAGTAAGAAAACTTTTACACTTAATTCTTGCAAACGCGCGGAATTTGCTTGACATTTTTTTTTAATTATCGTAATTATAATAATGATTTTGGTTGCATTAAAATTTAAATTGTGTACTAGCTTACTAAACTTTAAAATTTGTCGCATGAGATTCTACCGTCCCATTTGGCCTTTTTTTTTTAAATCCTGTATGTGCATTGTTTATTAATTTCTCTTCAATTTATCAGTTACAGACGTTCTTGTTAATTAATCTTTGCTCACGATAAACAATTGTTCGATAGACGTCTACACGTCTTATAAACAAATGCAATAATAATTTAATATGTTGGTTTGATCACTTGTTCTACATAATTATTATTTCGATATTGAATTTTACGGCTAAAATATTGAAGGAAATAAACAAGGTAACTTATTTGTTTACATTGATACATAGTAAACAGTTTAATACAGTACTCGTCTTCCATAAATATAACGCAAAATTAACGTCATTACTTCCAAATAACTTTCTTAGACTCGGAATTATTTGAGAATAGCATAGGTGACTGACTCATCAACGACTGCGCAGGCCTCGTCAGTGGCGTCGGTGTGTGTGTGTGTGTGTGTGTTTTTTTTTTTTTTTATAAAACAGCTAATAATAGTCCAAACACAGCAAATTACACTAACAAACGAAACACGAAAAAAATGAACGATAAACAAACCAACGAACGCCACTGAACGTGTTTTTCTCTTTTGCGCCTGTAACGTCAATGTCGACATGCTATTCTGAAATAATTTGGACTCTAGTCATGGCCAGCGCATTATAAATGTTTTTACTTTCCGAGCGTAAGTTAGGGTCGATCCGAGAAAGGCTAATTTCATGTTTTTCAACGTTTCATGGCCTCTAGAGTAGAAAAAAGTATATTTCGCTTTTCCGTGTGTCTGTTTGTCTATCGTTCGTCTCCGAAACTACTGGACGGATTGTTGTCAAATTTAACAGTTTATTGAGTAGACGGTAAAACGCTTAACTTAAATTTACAGTAGTAAATGTTCTTTAAATTTCATAAAATACCATACTCCTGCACTTAGTAGTTCATGAATCCGTGGTGAGTTTTACGCTAGATATACAAATTTTTGGGAAAATAGCGAAATTATATAACACTTTACAATTTCACTTTAACGGTTTAAGGTCATTGTTTGCATGGTAGTAAATCGTTGATGCAACTTTATCTACAGCCCACTAAATTGTAAACGTTATTGTTGACACATCCCATCTAAAATATGCAAAACATGGGTTTATACTTCTGGTTTATCAATGCATTCATTTTTTTTACTTAATAGAGGCTATCACCAAAAATTGCAAAAATAAAATTTTATAATTTTTCGAAGTAGAGGGGTCTGTTGGACTGTACTTCAGGGGCAGAATTGGAAAAAAAACGGATTAAAAATACAAAAAAAAAAAATAATTAAATTTAGTTTTTCAATTTTGAATTAAAATTCTAAAAGTAGCAAAAAAAATTACTCGGTTTTTGATAGCCCTTTATATTTAATTTAGTGATTGTAATTTTCGTCTTACATGTATTTTAACACACATTATTCCGTGCCAATAAAGAGAATTTATTTTCATTTACATTGCTAAATAGTGATAGTGTTATTTTTGTTTCCAGTGTTTATTCGGATATTTTTAACTAATGTTTTGTTGTACCTGTTCTTAAAATAAAAAATTGGTCAAAGGTATTAGGCAGAAATTCCCTACTCTTGAAGTTCAGTGGGACAAATACAGCTTCATAAAAACTAAAATTTGATTTTGCAATTTTTCTATGATGACTCGTATAAAATTAAAAAAATGGAGGCGGACTCATAAACCATCTGCACGATATTCGTAAAATACAAATAAAATTTGGCAATAATCAGTCCAATAGTTTTCTAAGAAAATTGACAGATACGAGAGACGATATACAGACAGACAGACGGAAACGGGACACCAATTTTTTCATAGACTTAAGGTCATGAAATGTCAGAAAACATAAAAGTACCCGGACACCCTCAAGAAAAAATAAAAAATATTTAGGTGATGATTTAAAGCGGACCAACTCTGTTAAGATAAGCCATACGGGTTAACATTAAAAAATTAACATAACGGACTGAATTTCGGTAAGACGCTTAACATTGATTTATTGAATATTTGTAGAATGACGAGCAAAATTTATTTATCATCTAAAAAAATACTGGCTAAAATAAAATCAAATTTAATATGCCATAGAACTTTGACAATCCACATGTTTATTGAATTAGCTGTAAAATATATTCGTCTTAATATTTATTGATTTATAAAATTATTGCACTGATTACTTAGAACTTCTTTTTACATATGAAACCCTTCTTCAATTTCTACAGGGTGTTTTTATATACACATATGTACATAAGAAGGATGTATTTACTATCCTCATTTTTTTTTGAGGAAATATTCGTCAGTTTATAAATCTTCGACCTTAGTTTCAGTTTGTTTTACACTTTCTGTTGTATATAGAATTACAAAAGCATTTTATTAATATGAATAAAAATAACTGATGACAGTTTAAACACAGGCTTGTAATACAAGAATAATAAACTTGCAGTCTGTTTTATTAATGAATTATGCTTGTCTTAAAAACAGTGGTTTCAATAATTTTTTTTACGTGAAAAGTGTGCAACGACACCCTTAATAGTATCACTATAAAAATTCTCACTGATCTGTTTTAAACCCATCTTTTGGTAAATTAGGTCGAAAGTAAAGCAAATAACATTAATTTTCGTGTTTTTTTCAAAATATATGTCTTTTCAGAAAAGCCTCCCTCTGCTACGCCACTCACTCGTAACAAAAGAACTGACGATAGATGGCATCCGTCCTCCACCCGCCAACATAGTTTTTTCCATAGCCAGCGGCACTCCAACCGTTCAGACGCCAGCACGACCGGGTCTTGCTTCGAATCAAGTCAGAATAGTAGCACCTGGCACTGCTGTAGTCAGACCAGGACAAGTCCTCCAACAACGGCTTGTTACTCCGTTGCGAGGTGCTACACAGCAGGCACCCAGAATGGTTACGACGATACGACAGCCCAACTCATCGGGCAACGTGATAGTTTCGAGTTCACAACCTCCGGCGCTCCACCCTGTATATCCGGCGAACCAAGTCAGGGCAGGGGCGAATGTAAGACAGCCTTTACAGGTAACTAGACTAGTGTGCCATGTTTGAATCGAATATGAATCAAGACAGACGAAGTTTGCGTGCTGACAGTTTTCTTTTTTTGACAGAATAAATCTCCAATGACGTCGGTCAAGCTCCAAGGAATCAAACCCGCAGTGCCTTCAATAGTCTCTCGACCTACCGCCAAAGAGAAGGAGAAGAAATCGTTCTCGTCGGCGTACACCGGCGACGACGACATCAACGATGTCGCCGCCATGGGAGGTGTCAATCTCGCTGAAGAAACGCAAAAGATTTTGGGGTCGACGGAGTTTGTCGGCACGCAAATCAGATCGTGCAAAGAGGAAATCATGTGTTCAATGGGACCTTTACAGCAAAAAATTAGACAGATAGTGATGAAACACGGTCTCGAAGAGCCGAGCGCAGATGTTGCTGCGTGTATTTCGCATGCGGCGCAGGAACGTCTCAAGAATCTTATTGAGAAATTAGCGGTAATTACGGAACACAGACTGGAAATTGTTAAAACCGACCAACGATACGAAGTTACGAATGACGTTAAAGGTATTTGAATATTTTTCTTTTTTTTGTTTTTGTTTTGTCATTTTAAAGTGTTTGAGATTTATATTAAAAACGGTTAAAGAAAGTTTTCTAATCTATAAATATTGCAAAGTGATTTAATAAATCCAAGTTTTTCTGAAAAATTAAGTTTATCTCAGTCATATCAAACGAACTTTTTGGGAATTTTCTTAAGAATTCATGAATTACAAAATATTTACGAAAATTTATTCAAATGAGTCAAGTTCGAACTACTGTTACATCGTGCATATCAAATTAATATATTAACCCTACCAAAGAGTCGATGACGTCAATTTGAAAGTATTAATTAATGCATGGGGTACAACAAATACTTTTTTTATTAAATAATAAAAAAGTATTTGTTGTACCTCAGAGAAGGAACTTTTTTCTCTACATGGAACTTTACAGATTTTATAATAATTATAAATAATATAATAAATTTAGAAGTTCTAAGTGTTCAATTGCCACAATATTTTTAGTGGATATCACGAAAAAAACAATATAAGGGCTTGAAGCAGAGTTATTTATTTACTTATTGATGTGGAAAATGTTAGATGACCGGTTATGGACATGTCTTTTAGAAATTTTCATTGTGTTTTTCATTAAAAATTAATGTATTTTAAGTTCATAGGAGAAACATTTATTTTGTTGAATTTCTACAAAATTAAAACATTTCAAATGATAAATCAGAATCCTGAAGTTTGTATAAAATTATCACGCTTGTGAATAATTTGAATTAGAAAAATGCCGGTTTATATTTAGTGGACAGTAATAATATTCTTTTAATATTCACTTCGTCTCGTCGTGTGCGCGCGCACTTCGACTCAGTCATTTAGGCACCATTAGAATTTATCACATATTTCTTTTAACTTTTTGCCTAGATTCCAATGTTTATCTATATAAAACCCCGTTTTTGTCTAATAAAATGAATTAGAATTAACTTTATTGGTGTATAGGACATAAAACATGTTTTACACAAGTCACAAATGAATGATCAGAAGGAAAACCGGGTTGGTAGGCGGGGCCACTTTGAATTTTTAAGCCTAATTCGCCACTTGGCGTAGTAAAATTCAGTCTTCATCTAATTAAAAAACCAATGGTGGGTGGGACTAGTTTTGCGTTTTCTTGCCTAGATTGCGTTCTTTGTCACTATAAAATTCCCTTTTGTCCAATAGAACGAGTGATCCGGAGAAAAACCGAGTGGGTGGGCGGGGCCACTTTGAGTTTTTTTAAGCGTAGATTCGACCACCTGACAAAATTAAATACAGTTTTCATCTAATCAAAAAAACCAATGAAATTCAAAAGCGGACGTGGGTGGGGTTAGTTTTAGTCCTCTATTTATTATGTATTAGCCCCGCCCACCCACCCTCCTCTAAAGGGTATGTTATTTGCCGAAAAAGGCTGATTTTGTTAAAATAGTGAAAAAAACCAAAGCTTGAACTGAGTAAAACAGTCCAAAATCGCTAATATTAGAAACAGTTCCACCTGCTGAGAACTAAATCGACAACAAGAATTAATTATAATAATAAAATTTTAAAGTATACTGTAAAATCGGCTTTAAGTTACGTGTTTTCTAACTAGTAGGGAACGATAGGTTTGTTCTTCACACTTTTAACTTCCCAAGCGTAATCGAGTCCGTCGGCCGACCATCTACTTTTACGTTTTCTCGACCTTTCATGACTCCTAGACTACGAAGAAATGGGTCTCCCGTTTCCGTCCCGATTTTTGTCAGACGGTATGTCATCTGCCAAAATAAGTCTTATCTTATCAAGTGCTAGCCCCGCCCACCAGCCTTTATTTTCTCAGAGGATATGTAATTTGCCAAAGTCAGTCTTATCTTAGCAAGCACTAGCCCCGCCCACCCGCCCCCTATTTTCTCAGAGGGTATGTTATTTGCCAAAATAAGTCTTATCTTATCAAGTGCTAGCCCCGCCCACCCGCCCCCTATTTTCTCGAAGGGTGTTATCTGCCAAAATAAGTCTTATCATATCAAGTGCTAGCCCCGCCCACCCGCCCCTATTTTTTCAGAGGATATGTAATTTGCCAAAGTAAGCCTTATCTTACGAAGAACTAGCCCCGAAAGTACTGGGTGTACTAACCTAACCAAAATGTGCCTAATCATCCCCGTCAATAAAGTGATGGGTTTTAAATTGTATAAAATAACATAGTCATCCACATGTACTTTATAACGCTGTGTTCAGTTTTTACCCGAAACGCCCAGATTTTTGGGAAAAAATCAAAATTAAAGAACAACATTTTGCAATTTAATTTTGAATCCGGAAAACCGAATGCTTTGAAATCTTGCAGATGTAAAGTTATCATAAGCATGATAAAATTTTAATCAAATTATATTTGCTTATCCCCTCCAAAAAATTGATGACATCATCTCAAAATTTTAATAAATAATAAACTCTACCCAAAATGTGCAAATTGTGATGAGTTTTTTATTTGTGATTTATCATTGCATTAATATTTTTTAGATTTGCTTAAAAAATTAATGAATGAGTCAATTTATTTTATGCTAACATAAGACTGAGTTTGGCAAATGACATATCCTCTGGGAAAATAGGGGGCGGGTGGGCGGGCCTTGTATTTGTTAAGATAAAACCGACTTTACCCTTATTAATCCTTGTAAAAACTTATGAAATTTAAAGGTATTGAATTGCAAATTTCCATAGTTACTTGTGATGTATCATTGCATTAATATTTTTTTGATTTGCTTATACAGGTGGCTCAAAAAATGAATGAATGTGTCAATTTATTTTATTCTTTAAATCAGGAACGGCTCACTCCATTTTCACAGAAAATTTTGGGAATAAAAAACTATTATTTTTCAATTTCCATTTTACACTAAATAAAATAAGTGAGTGAAGCGGAGAAAGGAGGTGGGCGGGGCTAAATTTACCTTTTTTCTAGTTTTATGAGCAAGCAGTAGCACCGACCCCTATCCCTTTTTCGTTCTAGTGACTACTCTTAATATTGTTCAGTCCTACCGTAGCAAGTTTTAGCCCCGCCCACCCACCTTTTTTTTTTCTTAGAAGATATGTCATTTACCAAAATCAATCTTATCTTAACAAGTACTAGTCCCTCCCACCCAGGGTATGTCGTTTACTAAAATCAATTTTATCTTAGCAGATACTAGCCCCGCCCACACACACTGTTCTCATTGTAAAGATTTTATCTCTCCTCAATTGAGATCAACCTTTCATTAGGGCAAGGCAAAATGAATCACTGAAATGGAGGCGGGGTGAATTATATGTTCTTTTGTAAAGTGAAAATGGGAACTCATAGAACGTAGGCTGTTAAAAAAATCTTAATCGCAATTTTTTGTTATACTACTTATTTGTTATAACATTTATATCTTATTTATGAAGAAAAAATGAGGGAATGGGTGGGTGGGGGGGGGCTAAGTTTAACTTTTTCATACGGAATTTTTATAAGCCCCGCCCACCCACCCCCTCTTCATTCCAGTGATTACTCTTAATATTGTTCAGTCATTTACCAAAATCAAGGTGCAGTTCTGACAGAGACCACGTAGTCGGAAGTGGTAATTTTTAAAAAGTGGATACAAAATTACACAAAACCTGTACACACAGAAAAAAATACAGTAACAATGAATTGGATGTGGTTATTCAAGTCATGTTAAAAAAAAAGTGAGATAAGGAATTGTTTTAGCACTAATAAATGAAATTAGAATTTGCCGCTTCCCTATTTCACTACATGATCTATTAATCTAGAAATAGGAATATTGTCTGAGTATCACTGGCTGCAGTTGCATTCAATTGGACATTCTTACAAAGAGTCTTCAAAGTAGTCCCAATTTTCCTGCAAGCGCATCTCACACTGTAAAAAGTTTGGTTATGATCGACTTTTGTGACAGGCGACGAGTAGTCATCACAACGAGGCGGCAAATTCACAAAATTTCAAAGCCAACTTAATGTACAATCTTTTATAATCATCCACTTCAAATGGACGGGATTCTGCGTATTACAAATACTTACTTAATTATATTCCGTTTAAAATTATCACATTTCCGCTGTTAGAAGTTTAAAAATAATTTGGGTCAATAAACACATGTTAAGAATAGATTTAATATATTTTCATAGTCAACATTTTTGTAATTTTGTTAAGATCTATGAGATCATTAAATTTCAACTTGAGTGTTTTCATAAGGATATTTCACAAGCGCTACTTTTATAAATGTAGGTGGGCGTGTATATGCAACAAAGTTTTTTTGTAATAAATACGGCTGTCAAAATTGGTTTAATGATTTTTGGCCGAATTAAACATACTAAATAGTTTGAAGTAAGTAAAATTATGCTTAGCAACGATAAGCGACGCATTTCGATTTTTACAAGTAACATTTATTACAGATAACCGACGTATTTATTTGCTACGATTGGCTTTTACTTGACTTCTTCCAGAAAAATAGATTAAAAATGAACTAAAGGAATATTTTTTTAAATAATTTGTCGGTCGTTTTTAGTCGGAAAGGAAATTACAACGTTTAAAAAACATGTTTTGCTTGTTTCTTGTGTGTAATCTTTGTTTATTTGTCCCTTCAGGTCAACTAAAATTCCTTGAAGACGTTGACCGAGCAGAAAGAAAAAGACACGAAGAACTTGAACGGGAAATGCTGCTGCGGGCAGCAAAAAGTCGATCGAAAACTGAAGATCCCGAACAAGCGAAGCTCAAAGCGAAAGCCAAGGAGATGCAGAGGGTGGAGATGGAGGAACTGAGACAACGCGAAGCAAACGCGACAGCTTTGCAAGCAATCGGACCTCGGAAGAAGCCAAGGCTGGACGGAGATGCACATTCGAGTTCATCACAAGTAAGGCTTTCCATTTTGAGTGTTTCCGTTTTTGTGATTTTGTATTTTTTATTTAAAGGCTGCGATGGGTGGCTTCAACAGCGGACTGAGGGGGCAAATGCCGTTGCGGCAACGGATGAAGAAAGTGACGTTAAGGGACTTGCAGTTTCTATTTGAGACGGAAAAAGACCTTAGCAAAAGTAAACTTTTATACAAATCATATCTCAAGTGATGCTCGCTTCTCGTCAGTGTTGTGATATTCAGAGACATTGTGGGTGCCCGAATTTGTTTATTCTCATTTTCTGTTATTGTTATTTATTGATGATTTATTAGTTCATTTTATTGATTTAGATCGTGTAAACACTATTTTATCAATTAATTTAGCACTTTTTGTATTCTTTGTAATAACAGCGATGTCCGTTGAGTGATTTTAGTATGAATTCGTAGCTTAAAAGAACAAAAGCCGTTTGCATTGTTTACAGTGAGTTAAGGAACCTTTCAGGAGACATGTTTTGTATCAAAACACTCAAACCACTTTTATATATATATAAATAAATGTCGAAAATAAAACTAGAGACTGCCGCAATGCAAGCTTCATATTTTCCTACATAGTCAAGAAAAGTTGTTTTACACATACTTTTTGTTGATAGTCTCAAAAAAATAAGAAATGGAGAAAAAATATCGTAGTTTTTTCTACAGATATGTAAGGGTGTAAATAAATTGTAGATTTTCTATAATGATGCGAGTTTTCTTTATAAGAAAATATTTTAAGAAGGTCATGTTAATAATTTGTAATTAGTTGTATAATTGTTTTTTAATCTAACTATGAATATAGATATATATATAATTTTTGTTATAGAAGTAATATTTAATATAATAAATTGATTATTTGATTCTAGTTTTGTTTATTGTAAATACATGTGTTTAAGCCACATTTTATAGCAATTATTTTGTAATAATAAATAACCATATCTATTTTTACTACTAAAATGTCACTAGTTGTCACAAGGTTTTAGTTCTTTTGTATGTGCATTACAGGATGCAATGAGATAATCTAAGTACGTTTTCCACATGTTGGTACTTCAGATTTGTACATACGGTACTTAATTTAAGTTGTTTATATTTAGTAGCAGATTGGCCTTATTATTGTCCCTCTTAAAAAAAAGTACAAATGCATTGTTTTGGGATTCAAATAAATTGTTGTTTCATTTTACAAATATCAAGTCTTTTTATTCTTTTTTATATCAACCCAAAAATGTACAATTATCCAGGTCAAATTGATATTTTTCTGAACATGTGGTTTTCATGAAGCTACAAAACGACCCAGTTTTATTTAAGTGGGTAGAATGTTTTAACTGATATATTAGTTATTCTGAAATTACCACAATTCACTTTTTGTTTATAATTTAAATAATCATACACGACCTACAATTTTTCAAATATTCGTACCGATACTATGCCATAAACTAAACGAGTTAGAGTTGTCTACGAGAGCAGTTGTATGGGTGGTACTACTGCAAAACTGACATCACGTTATTTGTTACCTGTCAGTGTCAAAAATTAAACATGTTTAACAGAATTTTTCGTCTCTCTGATAACAGCTACACATACTGTGTTGTGACAAAAATTCTTTTTCGGGAAAACTGAAATAATGTGAACAAGGTGGCACAAAATGGTTAGTTAAAGGTTATGTTGACAATGACTTACATCAAGCTGAGGCAGCAGTGAATGAAAAAACAAGTTTAGTGAATTTTTGGCGATTCTAAATTATTGGCAGCAATGTTAACATGTCAGTTCACAGTTGTTAATTTTGACATGAGTGGCCCTGAAAACCAGGAGGCGTTAAATATGTCAAGAGATATCGACGTTGCCAAATTGTACACCCCTTAAAGTAAAAGATGTATGCAACCAACAATACTTTTAAAAATTGAAAGCATACCCTATGATTTTTTAAACTCAACATAATTTAACTTCAATTTGTGGCAATGACAATGACATTTCTACACAAAATAATTAAACTACGCCCTACGTCTTTCACATCTTTTGTTTACTTAGGGATATCAAATAAAATAATAATAATAATAATAATTCGGTGCAATGAATACCGCTTTAATAAAAGCAATTTTCTTGTTTGAATTACCTTCAAAATATGTATAAAGAAACATTTCAAAGTTATGAATTATAATTACTCAAATGTATTTTATTTTGATTTAATTACACATTATTCCTATTTTTTGTGCTTTAAGCAAGAAATAAATAAAATGGTAACGTCTTCAATATATAGGCTGTTTCAGCTAAAACTCAGCGACTTGAGAATGGATAGAGATACTGACATTCTGTAAACGCCATTGTTGGTAAGATAAGATTGATTTTGGCAAATGACATATCCGCTAAGAAAACAGAGGGCGGGTGGGCGGGGCTAGTACTTGGTAAGATAAAGAGTGATTTTGGCAAATGACATATCCTCTGGGAAAATAGGAGGCGGGTGGGCGGGCCTTGTATTTGTTAAGATAAAACTGACTTTACCCTTATTAATCCTTGTAAAAACTTATGAAATTTAAAGGTGTTGAATTGCAAATTTCCATAGTTACTTGTGATTTATCATTGCATTAATATTTTTTAGATTTGCTTATGCAGGTGGCTCAAAAAAATAAATGAATGTGTCAATTTATTTTATTCATTAAATCAGGAACGGCTCAGTCCATTTTCCCAGAAAATTTTGGGAATACAAAACTGTTATTTTTCAATTTCCATTTTACATTGAATAAAATAAGTCAGTGAAATGGAGAAAGGAGGTGGGTGGGGCTAAATTTCGCATTTTTCTAGTTTTATGACCAAGCAGTAACCCCGCCCACTATCCCTTCTTCGTTCGAGTGACTACTCTTAATATTGTTCAGTCCTAGCTTGGCAAGTAAGTTTTAGCCCCGCCCACCCACCCGTTGTTTTTTTTTGGAAGATATGTCATATACCAAAATCAATCTTATCTTAACAAGTACTAACCCTTCCACCCACCCTTTATTTTCTTAGAGGGTCTGTTCTCATTCTAACGATTTTATCTTTCTTCAACTGAGATTCATTTCTCATTCGGACTATACAAAATGAATCACTGAAATGGAGGCGGAGTGAATTATATGTTCTTTTCTAAAGTGAGAATGGGAACTAATAGAACTAGAATAGGGTGTTAAAAAAACCTTAATCGCAATTTTTTTGTTATACCACTTATTTGTTGTAACATTCATTTCTTATTTCTCAAGAAAAAAATGAAAGAACGGGTGGTTGGGCGGGGCTAACTTTAACTTTTTCGTATACAATCTTTTATAAGCAAACAATAGTACCGCCCACCCACCCCCTCTGCAAGAAATAAATACAATGGTAACGTCTTCAATGTACAAGGTGTTTAAGCTAAAACTCAGCGGCTAATATCTTGACAATAGATAGAGATACTGACATTCTGTAAACGCCATTGTTTTTACTTTGAAGAGGGAAGCACATCGAAACCTATATATATATTTAATTTCAACGTATATATTTTTTAATAGATTTTGATAGATTTGCGATTAGAATGATATGCTATACTTAGATATTTATTTCATTTCCACTTGAAAAAAAAAAACAAAATAAAATTTACAAAAAAAAAAATTAAAGTTGAGTGATCTGCGAAATAAAGAAATGCCACTTTAGGACAGTTGGAACTATTTGTAAATAAAAAAAAATAATGTCGCAATTTAACGGTCTATCAAAATCCCTTGAAAAATATATGTTGCAGTTTTATGTAGTTTAAAGTCTAGAAGTCGGAGAATTTCGTCTTTATATAAAATTAATTAGTTAACTAATTCATTTGAGGTGCACCATGATGTTTCAGTTTTTTATTGTGAAGGGAAGACTATGTATATTAAGAACAAAAATGCAAAATATAAACCCCGCCCACCCACCCTATCTCATTTGTAACGATTTCTTTGTTCATCGTGAGTCAAGTGGGGCGGAGCTTAATTGCAAAATCCGTATTTTTCTACAAAAATTACCATGTGAAACATGTTTTTCAGTGAACGTATTGCTCAAAGAAAACTATATGTATTAAGCAAAAAAGCCAAAAGATAAGCCCCACCTATCCGTCTGTATCTCAATCGTGATGAATTTTCCATTCGTTGTTAGACCGAGGGGCGGAGCGTAACTGCAAAATCCATATTTCCTGTTTGAAACATGTTTTAACTTTCTTGTTGTAAAAAGAAGACTACGTATATTATTAAAAAAAGGCAAACTGTAAAATTTGGATAAATTTTATCCAAATTGATGTAGGAGTCCTTGCAAAAATGGGTTTTAATTTTATATAAATAAAAGTAAGTTATTTACTGAAAATGGGTAAAGTATTTTTATAAATATATATGTTTGAAATTTCTTCTAATTTAAATTTTTGAGTAAATATAAAGAAATCGCATGTAGATTATAAATACGTTTTACGAACGTTTTGTACACTGTAAGTACAAAATTGTGAAAATGAAGAAATTACTGTTACTGTCAGATGTCGACGTTTACCTAACTGTATCATGTGTATTGTCTTAAAATAGCTTCATAACTTATACATTTTTTGTGGTAAACAAGAATAATTCTTCACGAGAATGTGACCTTCGTTTCCATAAATAATTAGGATAATTGCATCAGTAAGCGACACCCAGGAGAAATCGACATATTGTAAACAGAATTAAATAACATTGCGGTGACAATAAAACTCTTTCGATGTTGAATACCAGCAGACCTGACAAATATTCTTAATCAGGATTTTTAAAAAAATTTTGTAATTGTATAATGTTACAAAGTCTCTGTAGGTGCTTATTCTACATCGTAGTGTGCTTTGAATTCAGTGCGTTCTGCATTTTGCCGCCTTGTTGAAATAAGGGTTGAATTAGTGATGCAACTCACAAAAAAAAATGGTAAAATTTTGAATTTACTTATAAATAAAATGTAACTTAATAATGAAATTCATTTTTGTTCAACGAAGTTGCATTTATATTTGTTTTTAAATCATGTAAATCAGATTTAGATGCACTGCGTCAATTCAATTTGTTTTACTTTTTTCATGACTGAACTTTATTTAGTGAACGTTTTATATGAAACAAAAATAATAATTCAATCCTTTAATGTTTACATTTGTTTCTGTAACTGCACAAGTAATGGATTTTAATGGAAATTATCATAAAATAAAATAACGCAAATCATTAACGAAGGTTAAAAATATAGACAAAAAATCTGCATATGATAAAAGTCAATTATATAGTAGTAGAAAAAAATATGTGTGCATCTCGAGCGCAAAACAATAAGGCAAATTTGTTCTTTATATAAACAGTTATTGTAATGTCAACAATGGTGTGTCAATGTGACCGTCACTTATAACAACGATGGGTTTTTTAATTTTAAATTAAAATAAATTTGCACAGTATTTACTAGAATGGTGTTAAATATACATTTTAAAAATATTCAATTATCACGTATCTGTTGCTCTTTATATTTTTAAAAATAATTCATTTTCGTTACGGCTGTCACCGTCCACAACCCGTTTAAGCCCCACGTACCTACCCTCTGTTATATCCACCCACACGAAGTTTTAATTGAAACTTTAGTTCACGAAATTAATGCGAATAATAATTTTTGGACTGGCTGGAAGGCAACGTTCAGTTCGTAATTTTTCGAAGCCTTGTGTCAGAACAAGATGTGGTTGTAGCGCTACGAAAATACCCCTTGCTTGGTCGATCTGTCCCTTCGGGCGTTCAGAATTACAACGAACAATTAACTGGAAAATGGGTTTATTGAAATTGGATAATCCGACAAACTAATACAGAAAAACCGCTCACAATTTCTGCTTAAATAGTAATCAAGTCGGGAGGAGAATTATTGGGGGGTGGTGGAGGAGCATTTCGAAAGCGGTTCGGTTTACCTTCGACGCAATATACGGCAAAAACGCGAATAACAGATTAGTGGTAATTTGCATTATATGAAGTTATAATAGTTTATTATAAATTGTTAAAGCACAAAGTGTTGTGTTCATCGAAAACAATTAAAGTGCTGCTTGAGTTAAAATCAAAATATAAGTTCATTATTAATTATTATATATACAACACGAAATCAGCGGATTTTAAATAAAAAAAACGTACTGTTTATTATGTTAATTTTTATGTTAAACCCTATTATTTTGTTAAAAAAAAATATTTTTTTGACAATGGAAAGAATCACAATAGGGTTATTTTTGAAATGTGTATTACAATATTTTGTGGAATCATAAATAAAGGCTTCATTAAAAAAAACTAAGTCGTGTATTACTCTTTAAAAACGGAATACTCTGTATAGCTCTGTATTCCTTTTAAATTCATGACATTGTATTCTTTTTTGTCCAAGTTGTTTCAGTTTTCTATAAAATAATTTTTACATTTCTGTCGCCTTTTGGACAAATCTGAAGTAAAATTCTTATTTTGCTTTCTTAATCAACGTCATTTTTACAGCCTTTCGTTTATCCTTATATTTTTTAGTCTTCTGACTTTTTTATATTTAAATATATTTGCCACATATATTTTTGCATATATCTTCTCTTTATCTTTCTGTTTTTTTTTCATATCTTTATTTATTATTATCATTTTGCCAATTCACAAGAAAACACACCGTTTTTTTTTAGTTCTGAGTGATTAATTTAAATCTTGAGTTTAAAAATTGAAAAATCTAAAATTCGAAAAGCCGAGAAGTCAAAAAACAGAAAAACGGAGAAATCGAAACATCCAAAATCTAAAAATCGAAAAATCGTGAAACTGAATAATAAACAAATCGAAACATCGAAATCTCGAGAAATCAAAAAATTTAAAAACTCAAAAATTGAAAAATTGGAAAATCATAAATTTTAAAATTTGAAAAACCTAAAAATCTAAAACCGAGAAGTGAAAAAGAAAAATTTAAGAATCGAGAAAGTTAAAAATCCCAAAATTGAAACATCCAAAAATTGAGACAACGAAAAACTGAACAATCGAGAAATCGAAAAATACAAAAATCACAAACCTGAAAAATCGAAAAACTGAAGAATTGAAAAACTGAAAAATCGAGAAGACGAGAAATCGAAACATCGAAAAGTCGACAAATTAGAAAATCGAAAAATTAAATAATTGAAAAACCGAAAACTCGAAATCCGAAAATTAAAAAAATCATAAAATTGAGCAACCAAAACATCAAAAATCGAAAAATGCATAATTTAAAAAATTGAAAATTCGGAAAGGTAAAAAATCGGATAATCTGAAAGTCGAAAAATCGAAAAATCCCTAAAATGAAATAATGAAAAATTACTAAATCTAAAAATTGAAAACATGAAAAAATAAAAAAAAAATTAAGAATCGAAAAATTGAAAAATCCTAAAACTGGAACAATGAAAAATTGAACAATCAAGAAATCGAAAAAAACCAAAATTCAAAAAATCGAAAAATAGAGAAATCAAAGACCTGAAAAATCGAAAAACTGAAGAATTGGAAAACTGAAATATCGAGAGAACGAGAAATCGAAACATCGAAAAGTCGACAAATCGGACAATCGAAAAACCAAACAATTGAAAAACCGAAAAATTGCTGTTCGAAAAGTCAATAAATCACAGATTGAGCAATCGAAACATCAAAAACCAAAAAATCTAAAATTAAAAAATCGAAAAATTAAAATATCGGAAAACTTGAAAAATTCTCAAAATTGAAATGCTGAAAAATTGAGAAATTGTGAACTTGACACATCGAAAAATCTAAATAATAAAAAAATTTAAATGAGGAAATCGAAACATCGAAAAATTGTGAAATAAAAACAATGAAATAACTAAAAATGTAAAATTTAAAAATCTATAAATTTATAATTTAATAATAATATATTTTTCAGTTTAACAATGATAATTTATAATATCATAAGATCGAAAAATCGAAAAAGCGAGACATCGAAATAACCTCAAATATGTACAAATTTGAAAAATTAAAAATTGAAAAATTGAAAAAAAAATCAATACATCGAAAAATCCAAAAATTGAAAATTCGGGAAATCGAAACATCGAAAATTCGACAAATTGAAAAATCGAAAAATTAAATAATTGAAAAACCGAAAACTCGAAATCCGAAAATTCAAAAAATCATAAGACTGAGCAACCAAAACATCAAAAATCGAAAAATCTATAATTTAAAAAAATGTAAAATCGAGAAATCGAAAACTTTAAAATACAAAAAATCGAAAATTAAAATATGATAAAATTGAATAATTGAAAAATCGAACCATCAAAAAACCTAAAAATTGAAAATTCGGAAAGGTAAAAAATCGGGTAATCTGATAGTCGCCAAATCGAAAAATCCCTAAATTGAAATAATGAAAAATTACTAAATCTAAAAATTGAAAACATGAAAAATCAAAGAAAAATTTAAAAATCGAAAAACTGAAAAATCCTAAAACTGGAACAACGATCAATCAATATCAATCAATACTTTATTGGTGTTAAAAACTTACAAATACAGTTTTACACAAGTCAAATAATAAATTAAACCAATGAACTATTAAAATTTCTACATTTAAGATAATCCTCAACTCTATAAAAACAATTCATAACAAGAAAAGTTTTGAGTCTTTTTTTAAATATATTAATAGACTTACTACGAAATTCTTCGGGTAACACATTGTAACCAAAAATTGAACAATCAAGAAATCGAAAAAACTAAAATTTAAAAAAACGAAAAATAGAGAAATCAAAAGTGAAAAATCGAAAAATTGAAGAATTGAAAAACTGAAATATCGAGAAAACGAGAAATCGAAACACCGAAAAGTCGACAAATCGGACAATCGGAAAATCAAACAATTGAAAAACCGAAAAATTGAAATCTGAAAAGTCAATAAATCAACAGATTGAGCAATCGAAACATCAGAAACCAAAAAATCTAGAAATAAAATATTGAAAAACTTGAAAAATTGAAATGCTTCAAAATTGGGAAATCGAAAACTTGAAACATCAAAAATTGTAAAATAATAACAATGAATTAATTAAAAATGTAAAATTTAAAAAATCTATAAATTTATAATTTAATAATAATACACTTTGCAGTTTAATAATAACAATTTATAATATCATAAGATCGAAAAATCGACAAATTGGAAAATCGAAAAATTAAATACATAATTGAAAAACCGAAAACTCGAAATCCGAAAAATAAAAAAATCATAAGATTTAGCAACCAAAACATCAAAAATCGAAAAATGCATAATTTAAAAAATTTTAAAATCGAGAAATCGAAAACTTTAAAATACAAAAAATTGAAAATTAAAATATGGTAAAATTGAATAATTGAAAAATCGAACCATCAAAAAATCTAAAACCTGAAAATTCGGAAAGGTAAAAAATCAGGTAATCTGAAAGTCGAAAGATCGAAAAATCCCTAAATTGAAATAATGAAAAATTACTAAATCTAAAAATTGAAAACATGAAAAATCAAAGAAAAATTTAAGAATCGAAAAATTGAAAAATCCTAAAACTGGAACAACGAAAAATTGAACAATCAAGAAATCGAAGAAACCAAAATTCAAAAAATCGAAAAATTTTGAAATCAAAAACCTGAAAAATCGAAAAATTGAAGAATTGGAAAACTGAAATATCGAGAAATCGAAACATCGAAAAGTCGACGACAAATCGGAGAATCGAAAAATCAAACAATTGAAAAACCGAAAAATTGATATCCGAAAAGTCATAATAAATCACAGATTGAGCAATCGAAATATCAAAAACCAAAAAATCTAAAATTAAAATATCGAAAAACTTGAAAAATTCTCAAAATTGAAATGCTGAAAAATGTTAAATGAGGTAATCGAAACACCAAAAAATTGTAAAATAAAAACAATGAAATAACTACAAATCTAAAATTTAAAAAATTTATAAATTTATAATATTTTAACAATAATAATAATTTATAATATAAGACCGAGAAATCGGAAAAACGTGAAATCGAAATAACCACAAAAATATAAAAATCGAAAAATTAAAAATTGAAAAATAAAAAAAATCGGTACATCGAAAAATCCAAAAATTGAAAAATTGGGAAACTGAACAACCGAAAAATCGAAATCTCGATATATCGAGAAATCGAAAAATTAAAAAGTCGAAAAATTTAAAAACCGAAAAATGTAAAACCGAGAAGTAGAAAATCGTAAGATTCGATTCCTCGGAAACATCAAAAAATTAATAAATCTAAAATTCAAAAATACGAAAAACTGAAAAATTGAAAAATCCAAGAATTGAAAATTCCCAAAATTTTAAAGATCGGAAAACCCGGATGTCGAAACATCGAAAATTCCAAAAATTGTATTAGTAAAAAAAATTTTAAATCGGGAAATTGCAACATCAAAAAACCGTAAAATAAAAAAATTGAAACAATGAAAAATGTAAAATTTAAAAAATGTATAAATTGAAAAATCCCAAAAACAAAACATCAAAAAATTGAAAAGCCTAAAAGTCAAAAATCAAAAAAACCCAAAAATCGAAATAACAAAATCTAAAAATCGAAAAATTAATATTGAAAAAAATCTAAAACCAAGACGTAGAAAAATCGAAAGATGAAGAAATCGAAACATCAAAAAATTGTTAAATCTAAAATTTAAAAATATGAAAATTATTGTTATCTGTCATAATTACAGTTTATGTAGAAACAAATTTGATGTACTTGGTAGTAAATTACAACACATTAAAAATATTGACCATTGAAATATGATAACATTGTTTTTTTACATCGCCTCAGTAAGTGAGGGTGATTACTTAATTACTATCACATGTTGTGTTAAAACATTTTTGTTGTGTTCGATGTAACAAGTATAAGTAATATATAAAGTAATAAGAAGAATTGCTAAAACAATGGATAATATTCGTAATTCTCACTGCCCATTCACAATGGACATAAGACATAAGAACGAGAGCATAACATAATTTACGTTTTTGGTTTGTGTCAGGCTTATGCTTATCTACGTTCACAGTGGACAGAGTGAACTCTGTAAGAATTGTTAAACAATTTCATACGATATTCGAACTTGGCAACTTGCAGTACAGAACAGACTCGCAGTGTGAAGCTTTCATTATAATATATATAATATAATCAAAAGTGTGAAGTGCCAAGTGCCAACTGTCAAAGGGAATTCAATAGCAGCATTCAAAAGTCCCTAGATTTTAACATAATTTTGACATAATTCGTACACAAAGTTGAATTTATTTCAACTTTGTGTACGCACACAAGGAACACATAAAACGTTCATAAGCATAATAATTACGTTCGTTCACTGTGAACAGGGGTACACGTTTTCCATCGTTTCAACTTTATGTATTTATGTAAGCGTTATGTACTTGTTATGCCTTATGTCCATTGTGAATGGGCAGTCAAGCTCAAATTTGAAATTTTCAGAATAGATAGTCCACACTGAAAAGATCCAAAACAATACAGAAAAGACGAATAACTTTTCAAACATTGCACATTTTGAATCGAAAATAACTCAACAAAAAAAATTTTTCATGAATCATGAACACTTGGCGTGTTACAGTGACTGAAGTTCATGTACAACAAAATTCCCCCGATTTCACATGACTTCTTCTCACCCCTCTCCGCCGCCGACCGGGGGTGTAGCAGTGTCACGACAATAAACAGCAAATTACACGTGATGCACCGTCCTAAGGTGTAATAATCTCGCAATCCGTGTATTGCCAGAACGCAGCATGCGATAGGTGTCAGAGACGCAGGCCAAAGAAGACCGTCCAAGGACGACTTTGGGTCGCATCATCGTGCTGGGGAAACCTCTCGGGGTACAATCCCATGAGATGGACGGATGGAGAATGGAATTCGAAGTTGGCTCGGGGCGCTTTCGACCGACATAATACAAGGACACCCTACGGAAAGCATATTTTACAGCACACCCAGTCGGCCCGAGGATATCTCGCCCACAGCCCGCAGCGGACACGGTGTTTGTATAATGTACAAATTATTCTGCCTACCTCTCAGACCGGATCATCGCCGTCCAATCCCACAGACACCGGATTTTTATGGCGGGGCCTTTGCCTTTTTGCACCACCAGGAGAAAGTGGCCTTCGGGATGGCTGGTTCATAAAAGGCAAAAGTATGGACAGTTTGCATGGAGATGGGTGGATTTTGAAGGGAGGTTTCGAAACGGTCTCTAGGAATTAGGGATTTAGTTTGAAGTTTAGCGTGATACAAGGGGGGTCGTTGGGAGAATTAAAAACCCTATGCTTAGTTTACCAAATGAAATAGTAAATTCATTTTGTACAGTTTTCAAATGACATTTTTAATGCGTTAACGTTTATTGTCTTTATCTTTAAAATTTTTAGACAGGGAAAAGTGACATAAGTTAAGACTTCAGAGGTAGATAAACTAGCAGATGACAATACACAAAATTTAAATGTGTAGCATATTTTTTTTATAATTGTTAGTAGTTAATTTGTTCCAAACTTGTTAATTTCATCTTAAATAATTACCTATTTTTAAACTTTAAACATGTCTCATTGTCTTTATAAGAAAATTGGTCTAAAGTTATGCTATTTCAGTTTTATAAAATAACATACTCCCCCATATTGGTGGTTTATGAATCCGCTGCCACTTTTTTTTTGTAACACTGTGACTGGTATTATCTACATTTTTCTAACTGGAGGCAGTCATTAAGATGATCTTGTTGTAATACACCGACACCGAAAATTCCAACAAAACCGCAACAAATTGTTATTCGTCCACATGATTTTAGTTTCTTGTTTTTGAAAAATTCTTTGTGAAGTTTTGTGTTTTAAAATTTCATTCAGATCGCTTTTTTGATGTTCAAAATAAAAAAAAAAAAACTACCGCAGTGTATTTGTTTCTCATTGTAAATATTTTATTCATTCTTTATTTTTCCACCTTCATGCCGATGATTTCTTCCTTTTCTTTTATTTTTAGGTTCCGTTGTTTTTACATCCCCAGGATAAACTAAGGATATCGATTTCCTGTTTTGGTCTGACTGTTGTCTGTTCGTCCGTCTGTCTATTGAGAGTTTTATGACCAGTATTACTACTAAATTTTTCAGATTTCGATTTTTCAATTTTTCAATTTGTTGATTTTACAATTTATCGATTATCAATTTTTCAATTTTTCAATTTCTCGATTTTCTGATATTTCAGCTTTTACGATTTTTTAATTTATGGATTTTTCATTTTTGGCGTTCCTAAATTTTCGATTTTTCGATTTCTTGATATTTCGACTTTTCGATTTTTCCATCTTTGGATTTTCCCATTTCTCCATTTCTCGACTTTTCGATGTTTCGATTTCTCGATTCTTCAATTTTTCGAGGTTTCATTTTGGAATTTTTCATTTTTTCGATTTTCCGTAGTATCCATTTTTCAATATTTAAGTTTTGGGATTTTTCGATTACTCGATTTTTTAAATATATATTCATATATTTAGTTTTAGGATTATTCAGTTTTTGATTTTTACATTTTTTTAAATCCTGGGATTTTTCAATTCTTGGACTTCCTAAATTTTAGATTTTCGATTTTTCGATTTCTCGATTTTTCGACTTTTGGATTTTTTGATGTTTCGATTGCTCAATTTTTAACTTTTTGAGTTTCAGATTTCGATTTTTCAATATTTTAGTTTTGAAATTTTTCAATTTTTCGATTCTTCAATTTCTCGATTTTCAAAGTTTCGAATTCTAAATATTTTTATTTTTCAATTTCTCAATTTTCTGATATTTTGGTTCTACGATTTTTCAGTTTTTCGATTCATTTTTCGATTTTCGTCAGTTTTTTGATTTTCGCATTTTTCGATTCCGCAATTTTTCGTTGTTTCAGTTTTCTTTTCGATTTTTCAATTTTTCCATTTTTTGATGCATTAGTTTTTCAATATTTAAGTTTAGGGATTTTTCGATTCGATTTTCCGTTACCCAATTTTTTACTTTTTTGATTTTTTAAATTTTAGATGTATATTTCAGTTTTAGAATTTTTCTATTTTTTTGATTTTTAGATTTTTTTAAATTCTGCGATTTTTCAATTTTTGGGGTTTCTAAATTTTCCATTTTTCGATTTCTCAAATTTTCAGCTTTTCGCAATTGTCTGATGTTTCGGTTGCTCAATATTTTGATTTTTTGACTTTTCGGATTTCGATTTTTCGGTTTCAAATGTATAATTTTTCGATTTCCCGATTTTTCGACTTTTCCATGTTTGGATTTCTCGTTGTTCCGATTTTTCAGTTTTTAATTATTTAATATTTCGGTTATGCGATGTTTCGATTTTTCAATTTTTCGGTGTTTCAGTTTTTTGGATTTTGCCAATTTAGGATTTTCTTCAATTTCTTGATTTTCCCATTTTTCGATTTCTCGATTTTTCGACGTTTCGATTTCTCAATGTTTACTTCTGCAATTTTTCAGGTTTTCCATTCTCCAATTCTTTTTTGATTTTTCAGTTTTCCGATTTTTCAGTTTCTCGATTTTTCAGTTCTTCCATTTTTTAATTTTTCGATTCTTCAATTTTTGGATTTATCGATCTCATTTTTGGCGTTTCAATTTTTCGATTTTTCGATTGTTCAGTTTTTCGATCTTCAATTTTTCCATGTTTCAGTTTTTTTTTATTTTTTAATTTTTCGATTTTTCGATGTATCAATTTTTTAATATTTAAGTTTAGAGATTTTTGGACTTTTCGATTTTTCGATTACTCGATTTTTTACTTTTCTGATTTTTTATATTTTAGATTTACTGACATTTTAGTTTTAGAATTTTTCGATTTTTTTAAATTCTGCGATTTTTCAACTTTTCGTAATTTTTTTATTCATCGATTGCTCAATCTGTTAAAATTTTGACTTTTCGGATTTCGCTTTTTCGGTTTTAATTGTTTGATTTTTTGATTTCTCGATTGTTCGACTTTTCGATTTTTGAAATTCTCGTTGTTCCGATTTTTCAGTTTTTAATTACTCAATGTTTCGATTTTTTTATTTTTGAAGTGTCGATTGTTCAATTTTTCAATTTTTCGATGTTCCATTTTTTTTAATTTGTCAATTTTTCGATTTTCTTCAATGTCTTGATTGTCCCATTTTTCGATTTCTTGACTTTTCGACGTTTTTTAGTTTTGCGATTTTTCAGGTTTTCCATCCTCCAATTCTTCTTTGATTTATCAATTTTTCGATTTTTCAATTTCTCAATTTTTAATATTTTAGTATAGGGATTTTCGATTTTTCGATTATTCAATTTCGCGATATTTGGATTTCCCGATTTTATGATTTTTGAATGTCTCGATAAATTTGGGTGTTTCGATTTTTAGATGGTTCAGTTTCGTGATTTTAAAAATTCTCTCTTTTTCGATTCATTAATTTTTCGAATTTTCATTTTTTGGGCGTGTCTAAATTTATGATTTTTCTAATTCTGGATTTCCCGATTTTTCGATTTTTAGATTTTCCATTTCTCGATTTCTCGATTTTTCGGTGTTTCGATTGCTCGTTTTCTCGATTTTTCAGTTGTTCAAATCTTGAATTTTTTGGGTTTTTGATTTTTCTTTTTTTTCGATTTTTGATTTTTCGACTTCTCAACATCCCGCTTTGTCCTTCGATACTGTTCAACTTTTCGATTTTTCAAATTTTCGATTTCTCAATTTTTCAGAATTTCATTTTCGGAATTTTTCAAGTTTTCGATATTATAATTTTTCGATTTTTTAATTTTAGATTTTTAGGTGCGTCGATTCCTCGATTTATCAATTTTTCATCCTTTTTTCGAATTTTTCGATTTTCAAAATTTTCTATTTCTCGATTTGTCGACATTCCAATTTAAACTTTTCGATTGTTCGATTTCCCGATTGTTCAGTTTTTCGATTCTTCAATTTTTCTTTGATTTTTTAATTTTTCGATTTTTCGATGCATCAATTTTTTAATATTTAAGTTTAGAGATTTTTGGACCTTTCGATTTTTCGATTGCGCGATTTTTTAAATTTTAGATGTTCCTATATTTTTGTTTTAGAATTTTTCGATTTTTTTAAATTCTGCGATTTTTCAACTTTTCGTAATTTTTTTATTCATCGATTGCTCAATCTGTTAAAATTTTGACTTTTCGGATTTCGCTTTTTCGGTTTTAATTGTTTGATTTTTTGACCTCTCGATTGTTCGACTTTTCGATTTTTGAAATTCTCGTTGTTCCGATTTTTCAGTTTTTAATTACTCAATGTTTCGATTTTTTTATTTTTGAAGTGTCGATTGTTCAATTTTTCAATTTTTCGATGTTCCACTTTTTTTAATTTGTCAATTTTTCGATTTTCTTCAATGTCTTGATTTTCCCATTTTTCAATTTCTCGACTTTTCGACGTTTTTTAGTTTTGCGATTTTTCAGGTTTTCCATCCTCCAATTCTTCTTTGATTTATCAATTTTTCGATTTTTCAATTCATCAATTTTTAATATTTTAGTTTAGGGATTTTCGATTTTTCATTCAATTTCGCGATATTTGGATTTCCCGATTTTATGATTTTTTAATGTTTCGATTTATCGAGATTTGGGTGTTTCGATTTTTAGATGGTTCAGTTTCGTGATTTTAAAAATTCTCGATTTTTCGATTCTTTAATTTTTCGATTTTTCATTTTTTGGGCGTGTCTAAATTTATGATTTTTCTATATCTGGATTTCTCGATTTTTCTCTTTTTTTCGATTTTTCGACTTCTGAACATCCCGTTTTTTCCTTTAAAACTATTCAAATTTTCGATTTCTCAATTTTTCAGGATTTCACTTTTCGGAATTTTTCAAGTTTTCGATATTATAATTTTTCAATTTTTTAAATTTTAGATTTTTAGGTGTGTCGATTCCTCGATTTATCAATTTTTCATTCATTTTTCGATTTTCAAAATTTTCTATTTCTCGATTTGTCGACATTCCAATTTAAACTTTTGATTGTTTGATTTCTCGATATTTCGCTTTTTCGAAAATATTGTCCGCACTTGTATGTAAGTGTTATTTACGTCACTGATTTTTACTTTACAGAAGTTATTAGAAAACAAAAATCGCAAACATTTTTATAATTTGTCAATGAAATGGAATTTGCCGAGGGAAGTTCTGTCGAAATAAATTCCAACTAATTTTTTTTTCAGACGGTGTTTTCTGAAATAATTCGTTAGTCCATTCTAGGGTTTTAAAAATGCGAAAGACGTCTCGAGCTTTCAGAATTTTCAGTAAAATAATAAATTAATGTTAACATCAAATTTTCGACTTTTTTCATGTCTCATCAGACCTTTCTGTAACCGGTCGCACGGAATTTGGATCATCCTGTGTGGCTTCTCGGCTCCACCAAAATTATTTTACTCAAAATTTTACTTGAATGTGTAACGGCTCTGCATTCACATACATTCCAGTCGTTGGTTCGGGAATAACTTTCGGTGTATTGCATTTTTAGTGAGAATCTTTATGATACTGCGATGCCCAAGTTAACAGCATTCATTCCGAATGCGAACAAGTTGCACAAATATCTTGTGAGTTGTAGAATTTGCACAACGATTGACATAAAGTTGCCACAACAATCCACCAGTTATTTTAATCTGATCTTGAATTTTTTTTCCAAGGTGTTTCAAAAAGTCATTTTTTCTTTGTAATATTATCTTTCTTTATTAATTTGGAGACACTTAGACCAATATTTAAATTTAACTAATATAAAAATTCTAACCTAAAAACTACTGCAAAAATGCTGTCGTATTTCAATATCCTCTTCAACGCATAAGAGAGAAACATATTTCGTAAAAATTACGTACGCGTCCTTTATGAGTGAAACAAAGCAATAACAATGAAAATAATTTTAATTGGGCCCCAAGAAAAACTGTACATAAAATACGAAAAAATATTTAATTAAGTCGGTTCTCGTCTCCAGAGATACATCCCCGGCGGCGGTTCGGTTCTGGTGCCCCAGGAAA
This sequence comes from Zophobas morio, assembly GCF_036711695.1. Taxonomy (NCBI): domain Eukaryota; kingdom Metazoa; phylum Arthropoda; class Insecta; order Coleoptera; family Tenebrionidae; genus Zophobas; species Zophobas morio. The sequence goes on along the minus strand of NW_026972136.1, from coordinate 11,195,503 downwards.
GTGCGGCGACCTTCGACACCAGTTTGCCCAACTTTTTCAAAACCTAATTTCCCTTCCTCCATTAATACGCAATTTTTCAATTAGCTTCTAAAAATGCTGACGAAACACGACCGCAAGAACAATCCTTGCAGATCGTATCAATAATGCATACATGGGTGGTACACCACGAGACAAAAGAAAGGCGAAGCGCAGTTTTTCCCGCAATCGCTTTGTAAATACGCCGATAAACGCACGCTATTGTACGGAGTATCCTCGGGCCAGAAAAAAGCTTAAAAAGCCCCTTCCTTTCGGCGATCGAGTCCAATTGTGATAGTTATTTACTCTCTATTCCGAGCGCAACTTTTCCTCCGCGAGAATATTTTCGATCTGCGGGCTCCGCTGCGAGCTTTAAAAGAGCAGCGTCAAAGCTCAGCTCAAAGCTCATTATGCAAATCGAGTTTGCCACACAACAAGGCATAACGAGTACCGCATTAGCACTGTACAGGTGAATTCGTTTAAGGACCGGCCGTATCATAGGAGCGACGTATGAGGATCTCCGTCTGCGTTATATGAGTTTCGGAGATCTCCTGGGGACACGTTGGAATGAATAGGGCCTGGGGCGGCGTGGTGCTGCTTCGTGGATGTACTAACTAATAGGGCAGGCCATGAAGGTGGGTGATTCGTTTTTATTTTACAACTGCTCTAAGGTATACGCCAGGATTTATTTCGGGCTTTCGTTTTATGGAGGATGGAGATGGAGGGATCGCTCCCTCCACCAGCCAGGGGGGTACTCTTTTGCATGAGGCGGCATAGGAGTAGGCGCTTACAAGCGGATACACGAATTCGAGGAAATAGTTTGGCTCGGTCTACACAGCTTTGGTTCAAACATCCAAATTAATAAGTTAAACGGAGTAACAGAATGTGCTTTAAACAAAAGATTGATTTTTTACCTGTAGTTACAGTAAAAAGTACACAACTGCTATATACGTTTGTTTAATTAAAATATGAATTAACACCAGCAACTATTAATACATCGACAAATAAACCATTTGTAATGATGATGTGTAATCAATCGTTCAGATAATTAATATACATACATATTTCATAAAACGATGTATAGATCCAAGTTAATATCTGAATATTTACCCTTTGTAAAGAAAAACTCTCACATCGATCAAAGATCTTCTGGAGAAGTTGCAGTTATAAATGAAAATAAATATTATTTCATTGACTTCCTAGTTTTCACACAAATCCTTTTACGACGAGTGGGCCACACAGAGAGCCGCAATTCCATCCACCCGAGACGAGAAGATTAAGGGGATTAAAAGGACTTACGAAATGCATTTACAGTCACTGCCGCGATTACGCCGAGTTACGCAATTCTAGGACGAGCGGATTAAGCAGAGAGCCGCAATTCCGTAGGATCCTATATTCACCAAGCGTGTGTTCTTCGACATTTCATTCATTATTATTAGACCCAAGTACACAACTTAGTTTTTTTTTACTGAAACACCGAATAGGTATATCTTTACATATTTTAATTAAGCTTGCCACGGTATTCCAGTTTTTACTTCCCGAGCGCAAGCGACAGTACGAAAAAAGTAGTCTCCCGTTTCCGTCTGCCTGGTGCCTGTATCCACTTTTATTAGACACGTAATTTCCGAACCTGCTGGTTAAATGCTAACCAAAATTTTGCTAATCATCCCCAACAACAATTTGATGACGTCATTTCAATGAATGGTATTTTAAAATAATTTGAATGTTACACAAAAATATGCTCATATACTTGTACTGTATGAATTCCCTTTCAGTTTTTTCGTTAAATGTTCAAATTTTCACAAAAACATTTGCAAGTTATAATAACGTTTTATTTTGAAATATTTTAGCAATGGAAGGGTTCACAAAAAATATCTAAGTAAGGTTATTTTTAAAATCTGTGTTACAACATTTTGTGGAGACATAAAGAAAGGTACGAGGTTTATTGTAGTATAAATGAAATGAAATTTTCGTATACAGAGTGTATGTAAAAAATGTTCAATTGTATTACAATTTTCAAATATCGATATTTTAGTTTTTAGTTATTACTGCATCTTATTCTATTTTTTGTTCTCTTTTTCTCTTTCTTTTTTGCTTAGTATTTTCTATATTAGAAGTTGATATTTATTGCGATTTTTTACTTTACTAGAGTGAGATGCAATAATACAATACAGGTGTTCCATTGGAAAAAAGTTTTAGTTTTTTACTTCCCGAGCGTTAGCAAAGGAAGTATTGTAATCGAGTCCGTCGGCCGACTCTCTACTTTTACGTTTTCTCGATCTTTCATGACCCCTAGAAGACGAAGAAATAGGTCTCCCATTTCCGTCTGTCTGTCCGTCTCTCCGTCTCTCCGTCTCTCCGTCTCTCCGTCTGTCTGCCGTCCCGGATTTTTATTAGACAGATAATCTCCGAAAGTACTGGACCGATCGCTGTGAAATTTTGTAGTTATATTAGGATTAGGAATATCATGTAGATGGTAAAACGCTAACCAAAATTTGTCTAATCATCCCCACCACTAATGCGATGACGTCACTTCAAAATTGTACATAGTAAATGGGTTTTTTAAATTGTATAAAATAACGTAGTCCTACACATGTAGTTTACGAGTCCGAATTGAGTTTTTACCCGAAACGTCCAGATTTTGGAAAAAGAATCAAAATTATTAAACAACATTTTGCAATTTAATGTTGCATCTGCTAACCCGAATGTTTTGAAATGTTGCAGATGTTTTAGGGCTATAAAGAGCATCATAAATCTTTAGTCAAAATATATTTGGTTATCCCCTCCAAAAACTTGATGATGTCAGCTCAAAAGTTTGCCGAATAAATTCTATCTAAAATGTACAAGATATGATGAGTCTGTACTTGTAATTTATCACTCCATTCATATTTTTTGGATTTGCATATACAGGGTGACTAAAAAAAAAAAATGAATACGTAAATGTATTTTACTGATTTACTCAGGAACCACAAAACCGAATGCTTTGAAATCTTAAAGATGTTTTAAAATTATCATAAGCATAGTAAATTTTTGATCAAAATGTGTTTGGTCGTCCCCCCTAAAAAAATTATGACGTCACCACAACATTTTGTTGAATAAATTCTATCTAAAATGTACAAAATATGGTGAGTCTCTTCTTGTGATTTATCATTCCATTAATTTTTTTTCGATTTCCATATGCAGGGTGACTCAAAAAAATTAATGAATGCGTGAATTTATTTTATTGAGTTAATCAGGAACTACAAAACCGAATGCTTTGAAATCTTGCAGGTGTTTTAAGGTTATAAAGAGCATAATAAATGTTTAGTCAAAATATATTTGCTTATCCCCTCCAAAAAATTGATGACGTCAGCTCAAAAGTTTGCCGAATAAATCCAATTTAGAATGTACAAAATTTGATGAGTCTGTACTTGTAAATTATCATTCCATTCATATTTTTTGAATTTGCATATACCGGTGACTAAAAAAATAATGAATGCATAAATTTATTTTATTGATTTACTGAGGAATCTACTGCGAAAAGAAAACATAATAGGCATGCAGTCGTCACGTTTCCGACAGCGAGGGAAGTACTGTCTAAACTCTTTAGACTAATTTTTTTATAAATAATATAAAAAAATTAAAATTAAAAAATATAAAAAAAATGATAAATAAACATAAAAATTTGATTTAGTTGACACCACAGTAAAGCGCGTACCTTTATTTCTCCTTCGACAAAACATTGTAAGAGAGACTTTAAAAATAACTCTACTGCCATGGGTGCCCATAGAAACCTTTCTCGGGAAGGGCCACCCTTAAATTTTTATAATATACTCTGCACCTGTATATATTTGTATGTAAAATGTCACAAATCCTTACTATTGTAAATATACAGGGTGTCTCACTTAAAACTCCGCGGCCTAAAATCTTGAGAACGGATAGAGATATTGAAATTCTGTAAACACCACTGTTTTTAGCTTAATTTAGTACATTGGTTGTCTATCAAATTGTGATTACAATGATATAAAACATTTATTATAGTTATTTATTTAATTTTCTGTCGATAAAAGAAGCAAAATTTATAAACATGCAAAAAATGAAAGTTGAGTGAAATAAAAAACTACCACTATTTTACATAAGATCGAACATATGCTAAAATAACTGCTTTTGAAACAGATCTTGTTGGTTATAAAATAATGTCCAAGTCTTTAATTCACTCAACTTTCATTGTTTATGTCTATTGATTTTACTTTTTCATCAACTGAAAACGAAATAATCATCTAAGTGTTATATATCATTGTAATCGTAATTTAACGCTCTATCAATTTCCTTAAAAAAATATATAGGTTTGTACTAAATTAAGCTTCCCCTTTTAAACTAAAAACAATGGGGTTCGCAGAATTTCACTATCTTTATGCGTTCTGCAGGTAATAGGACGCGGAGTTTTAGTTGAGACATTCTGTATATTTTAATCGTCAACTGCATTAATTAAATCTATTCACAAATAACTCTACAACATGAACAAAACACATTTTAAAGTATTACTAGAAATATTACTATTGTTCAGTAAGTTATAAAATTAATCAAGAACAAACTACAAGGCCTTTTTTTCTTGAAATCGTCAATTACTTCACCAACAAATTGTTCGTCAGCGTTAACTCTCTCCCTCTATGTTTCCCAAATTAACATTAACAATTTAACTGGCAAATGTACAAACCGATACATGGTAGCATAGGTTTTTTTTGTCAGAGGTGCCAAGGTAATGCCACAAAACATGAACTTAATATCAGCGGCAAAAATGTCAGGCGGTTCCCCTTTATGGGAGCCCATGTCTTTCCAAATTGATCTACGTGTTGACGACGCCATAAAAAATTTTTGATATGGAAAAACTCACTAGAAACATATGCATACTACGCTTCTTTACCTGTACTTTAACAATCCTTTCATACATTAATTTTAGCTCACAGGGATCATCATAAAAAAATTAATAACATTCGCAAAGTTAAATTTGATAATTTTTCGAAGCTGTATATTTTTATTGAATAATATGGTATGTTTTTTTGGCACAAGATTTTAGCAATAATCATACTGGAATTCAATTTCTTTGGAATCCTAAAAATTGCCATAATTCGTTGGGTGATTCTAGGGAATATAACAGTAAGGGTTTTCGAAAAAACGACTCCTGAAAGTTGAAATCTACAAAAAAATCTCCATAGATAATTTTCGAAGGTGGTTGGAAAGTTCACACATTTTTTTTATAAAGTGATATTGAAAAAATGAGCTGTTGAAGAAGTTGCCTAAAAATCCACAACAAATTATGAGATGAAGATATCGACGTTCTGAGTCGAAAAATATAGCGTGTTTATGGTCCCGGAACCGGAGTAAGATTTTAGAAATATTCAGTTTGAAGTTAAATTTTTGAAAAAAAACTCTAAAAATTGCCACATTGAAATGGGTGATTCTGGAAAAGTGGTAGGACTTATCGAAGAAATGATTATGAAGAAATATAGTGGTTGAAATCTACAAGAAGATGTTTTTAGGTAACTTTAGAAGGTGGTTGAAAAAAGTTGAAGTTTTCATTAGTGAAAAATTGAGCTTTTGAAAAAAATTCCCTAAAGATCAACAAAAATTCTATCGACGTAATGACTAGAAAAATATAAAATATTTATCGACTTGAATCAAAATTTTAGAAATTTTCGATTTGAAATTCACTTTTTTCTTTATTAAAAAAAATATCAAATTCCAGTAGGAGGTTCTGGAAAAACAGTCGAAGTGATTAAAGAAATGAGGCCGAAAGTAAGTTGTGGAAGTCTGTCTAAATGTACAAGAAAACGTGTTCAGGTAAGTTTCGAAAGTGGTCGAAAAAGGGTCGAAATTTACATAAAAAATTGATGTTTTGAAAAAGTTGCCCAAAAATTCACAAAAAGTCTGGGTTATAGACGCATACTACTGATTCCAAAAATGGGTACGGATCAGAAAAGTTTGCAAGTGATCCTAATACCACCGGACAGTTGCCCGCAAACGACCTGAGAACTAAGGGACACTTGTGCGCAGCGGTCAGAAAAATTTGCATATAATTTGAAGGGTTAATATAATAAACAGTTGTTGACTGACGTAGTCAGAGTTGCCAACTGGAAGATAATTGTCCGAATTGCGGATAATTTAATTACTAGTAAATCCTGTGAGAATCCTTTTAAACGCCGAAGAATTTAATTTAGTACATTTGGTTAATCAAATATCTAATGCAAACATCTTATCTCAATTTTACTTCGATTCAAATTCACTGAGAATTAACTTATGTAATGTCGCCAACTAGGCATATTGGCAATATTTTTATTGCTCTTAAATTTTCTACCTATAGGTTCATCTTATAAAAAATAAAACAGTTTGCAGAGAAATTGTTTTATATATTTTTTTAACCTGTAGGAAACACTTTTTACAAAGCCAGATATGTCGATCTCTTTGTCTCTGTACTGCTAAACTTATTATGAATCTCATGGGGTAAACTAACCGTGGCGCACAAGTGATCAACACCCCGAAAAATATAGCGTGGTTTCGGAGCAAAATCTTTTTGAAAGTGTAACTGTTTGTTTATTGTTATTATATTCTTTGATACACCGCTTCTCAAAGGTGGGGGCTCTTTTACTTTCCGGGTGTAAATGGCTAATTTCATGTTTTTTCAACTTTTCATCACCCCAAATGTATAGAAAAATAGGTCTCCCGTTTCAGTCCCTCGGTCGGCTGTTAGAAATGTTAGCAAACCTTTTTTCCTCTTTTGATCCGTCAACTAATTGAAATACCTCAATTAACTGACTAAGAACTCTAATCTATTAGAGAAATAATAAATTTTAGATATCGTTTAGGAATATCGTGCAATTGGTAAAATCAACCAACATTTGTGTGATCATCCCCACCAATAACTTGATGACGTCATCTCAAAATTTCGCAAAGTAAATCCTATTTAAATTTTACAAAATAACATACTTCAGTCCCTGTGGTTTGTTTATAAATCCGCCTTGATTTGGCACATTGGACAAATATGTATTCAGAATTGTATAACATTTTTCAATGCAACTTAGGAACTGTAAAATGTAATACCATGGAATTTTATAAACCTTTTCAAATATGTGCAAAATAATAAGATTTACACCTGCAGTTTATCGCTGCATTTGTATTTTTTTGAAGTACTAATACATGATGATTCAAGAAAGTAATGCATTTATTTTATTCATTTTACATTGTATAATTACAAATTTTCTCAGTTGTCTATATCAAAAACGGAATTTTAGTTCCAAACTTATTTCGACAGAACTTCCCTCGCCCCTGAAATACAATAAAACAAATTCAGCTTTTTCGAAAAATGATGAAATTTGATTATGAGAAGAGGTTCCCGATTTAATCAATAAAATATGTAAATGGACTCTTCCATTAATTTTTATAAGTCACCCTGTATACTAAGAAATTTAAAAACTTTTAATGCAACGATAGATCACAAGTATAGACGTAACCCTAAAATATTTACAAGATTTCAGAGTATTCGGTTTTGCAGTTTCAAAGTTATATTGCAAAATATTGTTATTCAGTTTTGAATTTTTTCACACACTACAAGTGCAGGAGTATCTTATTTTATGTAATTAAAAAAAACTTTTTATTATAAATTTTGCAGATGATGTCATCCCATTGGTGGTGGCGACAATTAGCCAAATTTTACTTAGTATTTAACCATCTACATGATATTCCTAACAGAGATACAAAATTTGATAACAATCGGACCAGTAGTTTCGGAGATTAGATTACTTGTCTAATAAAAATGGATACAGACAGACAGACGGGAACAGGTCATAACACGTCGAGAAAATATGAAAGTGGCAATTCGACCGATGGACTCGATTACTGTACATACTTCTTTAGCTTACGCTTGGGAAGTAAAAAGGAACGATTAACTTAAAATCATGCTGTCAAGAATGACAAGTCAAAATGATAAGTCAAAACCTTCTATGACGTACCCAAATTTTTTTTTGAAAATAATTTTTATTTTTTAAGGCACAAATTAACAATTTACTGTAAAAAGTGGCAGCGGAAATTAAAGTAGAACCCTAAGGCTATTTTCACCGCAAAAATCTTATTTGGGTTTTCATCCTAACAAAACAAGAGTTAACATATAACACGTAACTTTTTAAAAAGATACACTGTATACAGGGTGTTATTGAAAGGACACGTACAACAAAATTGACAGTTTTTCGCCAAGTCTAAGAAGTCTGAAAAACTTATTTTGTGTTATCAAAATTATAAGGGGAAAATTAACCTTTATCCAACCATTTTAGACGCTACTGAAGGATAAATAGGTAAAATTAATTTATTCTAGTAAATCCTAGCAACTGTAACAATAAAACTTTTGTCAAGACTAAATGTTACTACAGAAACGAGAGATAATCTTTTTGTCAGAGGCGTACAACGAATTTGGACATAAATTTTAATAATTTTTATCTCTAAAACGAGAACACTTTTACCTGAACTTTCTGTAACTTTTAGCACCCATACTTCGAAATCAATTACCGATTTTATTTTGTACGCACCTTTCAATAACACGCTGTATATAGTGGTGAAACTATCCCAGGTAAAACTTTTTCTCTTTCTATCTTATGCACTTTGTGTGAGACAAAAAATTACCAAATTTTGAAATTTGTCATGAGAATTATTTGTCAAACAGAATCTTTGGTTTATTTAATGTTTCACTACTCTACTTATTTCTGAACAATGAAATGATTTAGTGATCAAACAAAACAAGTTATATCAATTCTGTTGGATTACTTATTTAGCAAAAAAAAAAACTCAAGTAAATTCTGCAGATTTAAAATGTTAGTCAGGGAAATTAAATATGTATAAAATGATGGCATGTAACGAACTCTTAAGTCACTTCATGCTAGAGTATGGAATAGACACCAGATTTTGAAATTGGATCCAGGACATTAAACACATGGATTAGAAAAGTTGGTTTTAAATTTTATAAAAATAATCGATTGTTTCTAATGGAGAGATCATCCTTTCAGCTAATAAGAAGAACAAAATTCTTGCGTGAAAATCACCACCTAGCAACATACTTTACATATCCACAAATAAATTTAAATCAGCGTTTTATGTGTAAATAAAACGAAAAAGAAAACGTAATTATTAAAATGCGAGACAATCGATGGACCAGAAAGGTAATTAATTATTAAATATACCACTTCCAGCTCTATTAAGCATTCCAAAATCGTTCCAGCCACTTTTTCTCAAGTGTCGTTGTTAAAAGTGCCCGAAACACTTGTAAAGCAAGTGAAATTTCCAATCACACCGCAAACATTCGTCGTCGACACTCTCCGTGTGCTTCCCCGCCGCTCGCCCATTCATCCGCGGTTCCATGTTTGACAAGTAAACGTTCATGTCGAATTAATTCGAGCAAACAGATCAATTTTTATTCCCACCGCGCCGGCACGGCGTAAATTTCGCATGACAGTCAATCTACAAAGTCCCGAGGCCGAGCCGTCGATATTAGAATATGTATTTGATAAAAGGTTTCGAGCGATTATTTAACGCGGCTCGACGCCGTCGGTGGGTGACTTCGCCGTCGCCGCGGGCGCTCCAGGGTTGCTATTAGGGGCTGCGGGCGAATCCGACCGACCTCGTTCCGTGCTACATAATTTCCAGGATGGCCCGAGGGCCCTCCAGTACCGATAAAATATAAACAGGCGTACCGCCCGTTCGCAAAACTGACGCTGATATGATATATGGCTCACGTGTGGGCGCATTGTCTGGAAGAGGATACCGGTAATAACAAGGGCATGGTTCCGAATGGGAGGGGCGGGGGGGCGCTAATAGCTTTTTGACACGGAGTTTGTCGAAGAATTTTTGCAGGGAAAACCACCTGGAGCTAATTTTACACATGGACAAACGTACTTTAAATAATCTGTAATGTATCTTGTAATTATTACTAGTCATTTTGAACTTTTAAACTGATAACACATGATAGTCCTATTATACATACAAAATTTGACAACAATCGGTCCAGTAGTTTTGGAGACAGACAGACAGTTAACAGTAGGGAATGGGCCGATGTATAATAAAATGATAAAAAAACTACAATTAATTAAACTGAATTGCTAATTAATCCATCGCAAACTTTAATTAGCCTCATTTAACTATTTCTTGTCATTATCGTGTTAAACGTGTTGGAGAATGCCGAGTTAATCAGCGGAAGAAAACACGATCTTAGAATTTCGTTCTTGAATCAATCAGTATTCAAACGTCACTGAAGGAACATTTAAATGACTGAAAACCAAATCATCTCAGCCTCGGAGTTACATTAAAAGAGAACGTAAATTTGGACAACGTGATGTAGAATTTTAAGTAATGCCACTCTCTGTCCCATATCTCTTATCCAGTTCTCCCCTTGACATTCGGCTACGAAAGCTACATTTTTAGGCTAATTGTCGCTGGCCTGACCCCTCGCCAATGCTTTGTGAAAAGTTCACTTTCAGTCAGATTATTAATGCTGTATTACTTATCAGAATCGATAGTTCTGTGTCCACTAATTTTACTACCCTGTAAAGTTAAACATACAGTTTGAGATATGATTTTCTATTTTTGTTTCTACAGTTAATATAACATTGTAATTTAGGAAATAATAATAAGATTCCAAATAAACAAAGACATGAAAAAACTGCAGATTTTACATTTGGAAAAAATAATATATTGCTGACATTTTCGTGGGAATTTGTAAACAATTAAGAGCGAAATATATATGTCTGTATAAATTATTTGCCACATTTAAATAATATATTAAGTATATATTGTAATTTGAATAAATTAAATCGTCGAAACGTCTTTAATTTACGTTCGCCTAGTTTTTTCTGTGGAGCATAACGAACGAAAATTATAAATAAATTCTAAGTCATTTAGCTAAAAAGTTCGACGTCCAGCAACATATGCATTTATAGTAGCCCCTAGGTACAATATATTTTTTCAAATTTATTATTTATTAAATAAAATTGTTCCGTCTGTAAATTTTTTGTAAAAGTTGTCAGTTTTTTATTTGAACCGCAAAATTCTTTACAGTTCGCACGTAAGGAATAGTCAGGTTAGTGATAGCCAATTAGTAGTCAGTGGCTGCTGTATTTTGTCTAATATTATTCTGGAATATGAGTATCAGTTTTGGTTTAAGTTTTTATTTCAAACACTGATAACCTAATCCTATTTTTGTTGCAATTTTTCTAATTTTTAATGTACCTGTTTTCTCTTCCAGAACTGATAATGAACGAAATTAACCACAAACGGTACATAAAGCTATAACTTTTTGTTAAACTCCTTCTTACGCAGATTTTTAGAACAATTTTTTTTTTGGTAATTTTGTTGTTAGATTCACTGTAATACATGGGAATACGTCCACTTTTACCATTTTATTTTAAGTTACAAAAATTCTGAGAAATAGCTTTCGAGGTCCTAATTCGAAAAATATAGTGTTTATTGCCAAAGCAATTTTTTTATCTTAAACTTTGCCATATTTCGTTGGACAATTCTATAAAACATAGTACCTACGAGTTTTGAAAGAAATGACACTGAAAATAAATGTTAGAGATAAAAATCTATAAAAAGAATATAGAAAAATTGAGCTTTTGACAATGTTGTCTAAAAATTCACAAAAAAATCTGGAACGTAGATCTCAACGTCCTAATTCGAAGAATATAACGTGTCTATGGACTAGATTTTAGAAATATTTGGTTTGGAAAGCAATTTTTTTTTTTAAATCCTAACAATTGCCAGATTTCGTTGGGTGATTTTGGAAAAATAGTACCTAAGCATTTAAAAAAAAATCTGTATATAAATGTCGAAGGCGGCCGAAAAGAGGTCGAAATTTTCATAAGGGGAGACTTTTAAAAAAATTGAAGCTTTTGAGGAAGTTGTCTAAAAATTCATAGAAAATTCTGGGTGACATCCTGATTCGAATAAAATATCTTGTTTATGGCCTAGGAGCAAGATTTTAGAAATATTTGCTTTGGAAGATTTTTTTTTTAATTCTAAAAGTTGTCACATTTCCTTGGGCGATCGTGGAAAAATGGGACCTAAGATTTTGAAGGAAATGAGGCCGAAATTAACTTTTGGAGTTCAAAATTTACAAAAAAAAAATTCCTTATATAATTTTCGATGATGACCAAAAAGAGGACACAATTTTTGAATAAAGGGAAAGTATTGAAAAATTAAGCTTTTGATAATGTTGTTTAAAAATTCACAAAAATTCTGGTAAAGACATCTCGAAGTTCTGATTGGAAGAGTATAGCGCGTTTATGGCCTAGGAGAAAGATTTTATAAATATTTGCATTTTTTTTAAATCCTAAAATAAGTCATATTTCGTTGGACGATTTTGGAAAAATGGTAGGTACTGTTACGACACCTTTTGTGCCGACCGACCTATGCGCTGGTGGAGATGGGGTATACAAAAAAGACGGTTAACTTACTTATTTGTAATGAAACAAGGAATACACTGGACGCGACACAGCGCCCTTCAAATCACAGATTAATTACTAAATTACACCTTAGCACCTTAGCTTAACATGTACACAGTGGGTCGCACACAGCGCCCTTTTTGATACGAATTACCACCATACAAGTTGCTTCCTCCCTCCTTTGTAGGCAAGTCCTGCGGGAGGATTCGTGGGGGGAAAAAATCTGGCACCGGGCGGTTCCTCTCGTTTTCGTGACGCCCCCTTTGTCGGCTCAGTGGGACGAGTCGGGAGGTGTGGAGGCCTGAGGAATTCTTACGGTCTCCCCAAAGGTTTTTCGTTCTTCTTCCCAAAAGAAACTAGTAACGCCACGTCGAAGAGGAAAAAGTTGTAGACAAAAAAAACAGAAAAGAAATCGAAAACTTGGCTGTCTCTGTGCAAAGGAAAACCTGGTTTATACGGGATCTCGCAAGGGTGACTTACTTACGGTTCTCTCTTACACTCACTCGCACCCCCGGTAACTTTTCCGGGCTGTCGCTCCCCCAAAAGTTACAACCCCGTACTTTTTGCGTCCGCTGCCGACCGTTACTAGATTCTGTTTAAACGCGATCTCGTCGGATGAGTTGCGGAAATTCCCGATTAGGCGACCAATCGCGCTTTCCCTGCTCAAAATGCCACTCGTTCACCGCAGTCTCTCACTTGCGCCTGACTCGCTGTTATCTAGGCAACCCCTTATTTTCGAACCGTAACAGTACCTAGGAATTTTCAAAAAATGAGACCGAAAATAATTTTTGGAAGTCAAAATCAAAAAAGAAATTTCTTTATATATTTTTCGAAGGTGGCCGAAAAGAGGTCGAAATTTTCATAAGGAAAGAGTTTTAAAAAAATTGAAGCTTTTGAGGAAGTTATCGAAAAATTCACAAAAAAATCCGGGGAAATAAATCTCGACATCCTGATTCGAAGAATTTTTTTTTTAAATTCTAAAAGTATCATCATACTTCTTTGGGCGATCGTGGAAAAATCCTACCTAAGAGTTTTCAAGGAAATGAGGCCGAAAGTAACTTTTGGAGGTCAAAATCTCCAAAAAAGATTTCCTTTTGTATATAATTCGAAAGTGGCCAAAAAGAGGACAAAATTTTCATCAAGGGAAAGCATTGAAAAATTGAGCTTTTGGCAATGTTGTCTAAAAATTCTCAAAAAATACTGGAAAATAGACTTCGACGTCTTGATTCGAAGACTATAGTGTGCTTATACCCTAGGAACAAGATTTTAGAAATACATATTTGGTTTAAAAAGCATTTTTTTAAATCCTAACAATTGCCATATTTCGTTGGGCGATTTTGGAAAAATGGTACCTAGGAGTTTTCAAAAATGAGGCCAAAAGTTCTAACTTATGGAGATCGAAATAAAAAAAAACTTTATATACTTAATTTTCGAAGTTGGCCGAAAAGAGGTCGAAATTTTCATAAGGGGAGAGTTTTACAAAATTTTGGGCTTTTGAAAAAGTTGTCAGAAAATTCTTAGAAATAGATTTCGACATCCTGATTCTAAGAATATAGTTTGTTTATGGCCTAGGAGCAAGATTTTAGAAATATTTGGTTTCGAAGAATTTTTTTTAATCCTTAGATTTGCTGTATTTCTTGAGCGATTTTGAAAAGATGGTACTTAGAAGTTTTCAAAGAAATGAGGCCCAAATTAATTTTTAAAGGTCGAAATCTACAAAAATGTCCTTACGTAATTTTTGAAGTTGGCTGAAAAGAGGACAAAATTTTCATAAAAGAAAAGTATTGAAAAATAGAGCTTTTGACAATGTTGTCTAAAAAATTCACAAAAAAATCTGGAAAAACAAATCTCGATGTCCTGATTCGAAGACAATAGCGTGTTTATGGACTAGAAACAAGATTTTAGAAATATTTGGTTCAAAAAGAATTTTTTTAATTCAAAAAATTGCCATATTTCGTTGGGCTATTTTGGAAAAATGGTATCTATCGTTCTTTCAAAAAAAAAATTCGGGCAAATGACATTGACATGAACCTGATTTGCTCATCTTGCCCGAGTTTGTTTGAAAACGACTGTAGGAGTTTTCGAAATAAAAAAAAATTATAATAATTTTTGAAGTGGCCGAAAAGAAGTCGAATTTTTAAAAGGGGAGAGTTTTAAAAAATGTTGAGCTTTTGAGGAAGTTGTCTCAATATTCACAAAAAATTCTAGTTTAAAAGGCGATTTTTTTTTAAATCCTAAAGACTGCCATATTTCGTTGGGTGATTCTGTAGTTGTCAAAAAAATGAGACTGAAAGTAACTTCTGGAGGTCTAAATTTACAAAAAAATTTCTTTATGTAATTTTCGAAGGTGTTCGAAAAGAAGTCGAAAGTTTCATAACGGGAGATTATTGAAAAATTGAGCTTTTGACAAAGATGTATAAAAATTCACAAAAAATTTTGGGAAATAGATCTCGACGTCCTGATTGGAAGAATATAGCGTATTTATAGTCTAGAAGGAAGATTTTAGAAACATTCAGTTTGAAAAGCATTTTTTTAATCCTAAAAAATTCTATTTCGTTGGGCGATTTTGGAAAAATGATACCTAAGAGTTGTCAAAGAAATGGGATCGAAAATAACTTATGTAAATCTTGAAGGTGGCCGAAAGGCAGTCAAATTGTTTTATATATTCGGTTTGAAAATATTTTTTTAAACCTAAAAATTGACATACTTCATTGCACGATTCTGGAATTTTCGAAGAAATAAAGCCGAAAATAACTTCTGAAGGTCCAAATCTAGAAAAAATCTCTTGAGGTAATTTTCGGAGATGATCAAAAATAGATCAAAATTTTCATAAAGAGAAGGATATTGGAAAATTGAGCGTTTCAAAAAGTTATCAATAAATTTGCAAAAAATTTTGAGGTAGAGATCTTGAATTTTTTTTTATTTTAAAAACTGCCATATTTAATGGACGATTTTGAAAAAATGATAGTTTCGAAAAGTGAGGTGGAAAATAATTTCTGGAGATCGAAATCTAGGAGAACTTTTTTTTAGGTACCTAGTTTTCGAATGTGGTGAGAGAAAATTTCGAAATTTTCATGCGAGAGTATTGAAATATTGAGTTTCCCAAAAATTGGTCTAAAAAGTCACAAAAAATTCTGGGATATACTTACATCTCGACGTACGTGTGAGCAAAATTTAAAAAATATTTGGTTTGAAAATATTTTTTTTTTTGCCATATTTCGTTAGGCGATTCTGAAAAAATGGTAGAAATTGGCAAAGAACTGAGGCCTAAATTAATTTATGGAGGTCGAAATCTATAAAATCTTTTGGTTATTTTAGAGGTGGTTGAAAAAAGGTCGAAATGATCGTAAGACGGGAGGGAGTATTCAAATATTCAGCTTTTGAAAAAGTTGTCTAAAAGTCGCAAAATATTCGGTTTGAAAATTATTTGTTTTTATCCTAAAAATTGCCATATTTCCTTGGATGATTGTGGGAAAAAAAATCGTAAGATTTTTTGAAGAAATGAGGCCAAAATTAATTTCCGGAGCTCAAAATCTAGACGAAATCTCTTGAGGTAATTTTGGAAGATGATCGAAAGAAGATCGAAATTTTCGTAAGAGGAGAAAATATTGAAAAATTGAGCTTTTCAAAAAGTTATCAAAACATTCCCAAAATATTCTAGGACAGAGCTCTCAACGGTCTCGTTTGAAAATCATGAGGTTGTTTATGGTTCCAGAGTAAAATTTTAGCCATATTCAGTTTGAATTTTTTTTTCTAAAAATTGCCATATTTAAATGGGCGAAATCTAAGAAAACATCTTTTTAGGTAATTTTCGAAGATGAATGTGAAAACGTTGAAATTTTCATTAGAACAAAGAATTGAAAAATTGAGATTTTGAAAAAATTGTCTAAAAAGTCTCAACAAATTTTGGAATATACTTAGAAATCGCTGTACTGGTTCAAGGAATGCAGTGGGAGCAAGATTTTATAAAATTAGGTCTCAAAGTAATTTGAGTAACTGAGGCTGAAATTAACTTCTGAAAGTTGAAATCCAAAAAAAAATCTCTTGAGGTAATTTTCGAACATGATCGAGAAAAGGTCGAAATTTTCATAAGGGCAGAGAGTACTGAAAAATTGAGCTTTCAAAAAAATTCTGGGATATATTTAGATCTCGACGTACTGATTTCAGGAATAGAGTGTGAGCAAGAAGATAGAAATATTTGATTTGAAAGTATTTTTTTTTAATTGTCATATTAATGTTAGACGATTCTGAAAAAAAAGGCAGAAACTTTCAAAGAACTGAGGCCGAAACTAACTTACGGAGGTCGAAATCTATAAAATCTTTAGGTACTTTTAGAGGTAGTTGAAAAAAGGTTGAAATATTCGTAAGTAAATATTGAGCTTTTGAAAGAGTTGTCTAAAAGTTGCAAAAATTGAAGGTTATAGGTCTCCACCTACTGATTACTGATTTGGAGGATATAGTATTTTTTGTCTCATGAGAAAGATTTTAAAAATGTTGGGTTTGAAAATTATTTTTTTCAATCCTAAAAAATGCTATATTTGGTTGGACGATTCTGGAAAAATTATATGGATGTTTGAAGAAATGAGGGCGAAATTAATTTTTGGAGGTCAAAATCTAGAAAAATCTCATTAGGTAATTTTCGAAGGTGATCGAAAAAAGATCGATACTTCCGTAAGGGGAGAGGATATTGAAAAATTGAGCCTTTCAAAAAGTTAACATAAAATCCCCAAAAAATTTTGGGATAGATATCTCGACATTCTGATTTGAAAATCATAAGGCCGTTTATGGTTTCAGCAAGATTTTAGCAATATTCGGTTTGAATTTTGAAAATGATACTCCTAGGAGTTTTCGGAAATGAGGCCAAAAACAACTTGTGGAGGTGAAAATCCAGGAAAGACTATAATTTTCGAAAGTGATCGAGAAAAGGTTGAAATGTTGATTAGGGGATAGTATTGAAAAAATGAGCGTTCGAAAAAATTGTTTAAAAAGTAACAAAAAATTCTAGGATATACTTAGATCTCGATTCTCGAAAAATCAGAGAAATTTTTAATTAAATGTGGCCGAAATTAATTTTTGGAGGTCAAAATCTAGAAAAAAATCTCAGTAGGTAATTTTCGAAAATGATCGAAAAAAGATCGAAATTTCCGTAAGGGGAGAGGATATTGAAAAGTTGAGCTTTTCAAAAAATTAACAAAAAATCCACAAAAAATTCTGGGATAGATATTTCGACATTCTGATTTGAAAGTCATAATTAAATAAATCTTTTTTTTCCTAAAAATTGCGATATTTGAATGGCAGAAAATAATTTCTGGAGGTCAAAATCTAAGAAAAATCTTTTTTGGTAATTTTCGAAGGTGATCGAAAAAAGGTCGAAATTTTAGTTTGCCTTATGTTGTCGTAATTTTTTACTTATGCGTATCTGATTTGTGTTTTATTTTCGTTTGGAGATATTTTTTGACTAGATCCTATTTATTATCATCAACCTATTAGTTAAGCATTCAGTTTTATTTAAAACAGCTACAGAGTCGAGGCCTTATTGATGAGGCTACGGTCACCGTATTAAATTTATCAACGTTTCGAAGCATATTGTCATTTCTTCCTCAGAGCTACAGTCATCTGGAAAAAAAAATCTAGATCAAATCTGTTGTTTCGTTACGAATTGTTTATATGATGAAGCTTTTTCTTTATCGAATAAAATCTTGAATGTCACAGTTTTGTTTCTTTTCAACATTAAAAAATAAAACGCGAAGATTACGTTGTCGTAAACCCGTGATTCTCGTGTTACAAACGGTACAAGAAAACTACTATTTGCTTTTTAAGCTTCCAAAGACCGTTTCTCGGCGCTTGTGTTTACCCTATCAAATGCAACACTCTTCTACATATCCCCAGGACCTGAAAACGATTCATCTCGAAACCTCTTCTTTTGTGTTCAGTAACCACAGAGAGCGTCAGTGTATCAGATTTATGCGCAAAGTCGCCAATAATTACGTTTAATGTGGCGAACGTTTAATTGCATCTTGTGTACACACTGATACATCACCACGCTCGAATAAGCGGTCTTCGGACTGAAAATATTAACCGTTCGAACTGTCTAACTGAGTTTCGATTTTAAAAAATATATGTAAATTTCCAAACAATGCATTTTTAAGCCCACGATTTATTATAGAGATTTGGTAGAAGGCGGATCGCCTGAAATATGTGTTTACGTATTTAAGCCGATAGCAATCTAAAGTTAACGCCCTGTTGCTTTGAACTTTTCAAAATTTTCGATGGCTTGAGGCATGGGTTTAATAAAAATTATTTACACAGACGTAAGTGGATAAATGTAAAAACTGGGATTTTGTTTAGTGAATTAACATAAAAATTTCCCAGGAGGCTCTAACCACAATCATTTTTAAAATACATGCCGATAACAATAACAGTTTTGATGTGGCAAGTTTTTATCTTTATGCAAATTTAAATAAATTTTAATTTACACGTAGCGTAGACAAGTCCTGGATTGCATTAATTATGTTACACGGTTTAGGTTGCATGTCGTATGACATTTTAAGATGAATGAGTGCTAAACTTCGATTCATGTAGTTTTAACGGTTTTAAACGAAAGGAATATCAGGAGAAGTCGCTTAGATCTGCTTCTGTGTTAATAAAATGCAGTTTTAACTGTCGACCAGGCGCTTCTTTCAGTATTATTCTTATAATGAGCAATAATTTATTCAAAACTTTCTCCCATATAAGCGATGCTAATCATGCGATGGCAGACTTCTAGTGTCAATTAAAACAGGAAACTGTGAATAAAATTAGACGCACGAATTATCATACAGATTAGAACAAACGAGAGAAACTGATTTAAATCAACAAACAATTTTTCAACAAATAAAATATTGCGTTACCATTTGTTATTATTTTATAATCTAGTGTCTTAATTATTTTTTTATTTACACACCGAAAACGTAATTATTTCCATATACAGGTGTTCTAAACGTCACTCCTGAGGCAGTTATCGGCCTTAATTGTTGAAATAATAATAGCTAATAGCACTGGACGACGGAATAATTATATGATTTGAATATCAAAAGATAAATGTGAACATAAACAAACCTAACTATTAACTAACTGAAGATGGAAATGAAAGATAAGTTGGTACTAATTCGTAATTGTATGGCACTGGCAACTGACACTTGTAACTTATATCACACAGTCATCATGATTAAACTGGTGCTACACAATCTGCAATAAACTAGTCTTTTAAGAGAACAAAAGTGAAAATAACATTTTCTGAATCTTAATTTCAAGTCGTTACGTGTTTTATCAGTAGAGACTGAGTTGATATTGTTACGTTGTTGATTTTATTGGATTTGAAAAGTTTAATGAAGTTTTTATAGACCGGCGGGCTTTTACGAGATCGCATGATAGCAAACACCTCAGGTCTGAAAATTCTTATACACGTGAACACCGTCAATAATAGCTTGTCAGTTATTGTTTTCTTTAAAATTCTTATTTACAGGAAGTGAAGTACGTACATCAAGGCTAGTTTCTGCAGTGTACGTAATCGTCGTATTATGAAGGAATTATTTAAGTACAGAGTAACATCCACTCATTAAATCAAAAAACTACAACCGAATTTTTTTATTTCTGCAGAAATTACAGACATTTTTCGCTAATGGATATTAATTTAGTGATATAGCAAATGAGGTAAGCGGGATTTTTAAGTTAAAATAAAACAAACACAAATTCTCTTAAAACCCTAGTTTTTCCACGTCGACTGCATTGTATGTGTTAACGAAGCACAGAAAATAAGCAGAGGAATGGGGAAAAGGTGGAAACGAAATCAGGAAAATCGTAGGGATGCATTGTAATAAAATAAGAGTTGTGTTTCCTCGACATTTAGTAACTCCTAGAATATGAAAAAGTAGGTCCCGTTTTTGTGTCTGTCCTTAATATTTCAAAAATGGACATGTTTAATGGATTATCCTTCGGAGACGAAGAGTTCTGTCCAAGTGACTTCAGACAATTGTTTTGTCTGAGGGTCTGAACCATTGGTTTTTATGGTATTAGTTATTTACGAGACAAGTGGGATAAAAGAATTATTACTCACAGGTGTAAAGTTGTTTATAACGAGGCGCTACCCGAGTTGTTTAATCATACGATATGATAATAACGCCTTAGCAGACGTGTAATGTAAAATATTGTTTTTATGACCTGCACGTTTATTTAAAATCAGTTAAATAAATGTAAAAAAAAAGGGCAAGAAAATGAGTGCCGTAATGTAATCGTTACTTTAAAGGAGTGGAATGAGTTAACGTTATCTTTTCACTGCCGTAGATAAAAACGTTTTACCACATCGTTAGGAACTCGGTATGTTATTATCCAATAATAATATTTTTAATTTTCAGTTGAGATAAGAACGGTCTTGTTTTCAGTTACACAGAAAACGATTTTCTCTCGGCCGCTAAATTTAAATTATTTGATCTTTATTTTCGAATGAATTTTAAGAATTTACTAATTCTAAGTCGTAGTAGACTATTATTACATTTTTTTTTATTTATTCTCTTCAGAAAGTGGATCAAGTTATTTGCAAAAAGTCTTTTTGTAAAATATCCAGAAAAAAGGCGAAACTGAAAATAAAATACGCGAGAAATGAGTGAAATACACAAACTGGAAGGAAAAGAATTGAAAAGTCCTCAAGAAAGTTACAATACAGAAATTTTATTTCGTGTAAATCGTAAAATGCACATCGGAAGTCACTTGATCATCCTCACCAAAAATTTGATACTTGTGGTTTATGAATCTGCCTTTGTTTGTATTAGGGACCATCCGGCGACATGTTTTCTCGACGTTTCATGACCCCTACAGTACGAAAAAGTCTCCCGTTTCCTTTTGTCTGTCGTTTGCCTGTCGTCTGTCGTCTGTGTCGACATTTGTTAGACAGATATTCTTCAAAACTGCTGGACTGATTGTTGTCAAATTTTGTATGTATATAAATTACCAAAATTAAAATAGGAAAAGTGTGCAAGATGAACAAAAACCAAAAATGAGGAAGTGAGGGAAAATTGTGCCTGTTGGAAATTTTAAATACAACATGGTAAATAGAGAGAATATCCTGGGACTGGGAATAAAATATAATTATAGCTACATCCAGTGTAGAAATTACTTATGGAATAAATTCATTAATTGCAAAACTAATATGTAGTCTTTATTTCTAATCACGCTCTTTTTAAGTTTCTCCACTTGTCCATGAAGTCATTCACTTTTGAGTTATGATATGGCACTCATTTTTATTTTTCGAGTTTATTGTTATAAATTATCATGTATTTTTATATTTGTTGTGTATGAATCCGCCGTTTTACTTTTTTTTGTGGCTGTCTGTTCGTCCTTCTGTTTGTGTCGATTTTTATAAAACAGATGATCTCCGAAACTACGGGACTGATCGTCTTCAAATTTTGTATTTATATTAGGAATAACATCTAGATGGCAAATCGCTAACCGAAATTTAGCTAATCATCCCCACCAACAATTTGATGACGTCACTTATATGAAATAACATACTCCCACACATTTAGTTTACGAATCCGTATCGAGTTTTCGGATTTTTGGAAAAAAAAAGTCAAAATTGTATAACATTGTGCAATTTAATTTTGAATCTTGAATACCGAATGCTTTGAAACCTCGCAGACGTTCCAAAGTTATGGATTGTGAGCATGGCAAATTTTTTACCAAAATATGTTTATTCATCCCCTCCAAAAAATTAATAACAATCTGAATCAAAATTTTGCCGAATAAATCTTATCTAAAATGTGCAAAATATGAGTCTGTATTTGTGATTTTTAACATTGTATTGATATTTTTTAGAATAGTTTATACAGGATGACCTAAAAAAATTGGAAATGTAATAATGCTATTATTATTAGTATCCAAGGACACGTATTGAAGTATAGCACACTTCTTTACATTTACTTTAACATTACATACATATCTTTAAGTAACTTATAGGGATTCTCATAAAAAAATAAATCTCAAAATCTAATTTTATAGTATTTGGAAAAAGCTGGATATGTTGTACTGTACTTCAGGGGCGAGGGAAGTTCTGCAGTAATAATCTTCGATAAGTTTTTTACTTTCCGAGCGTAAGCGAGTCTGTCGGCCGACTCTCTACTTTTACATTTTCTCAACCTTTCATGACCCCTAGAGTACGAAGAAATAGGTCTCCCATTTCCGTCTGTCTGTATATCTGTCTGTCGTCTGTCCGGCTTTTTATTAGACAGATAATCTCCGAAACTACTTGTCTGATTGCTGTCAAAATTTGTATGTACATTAGCAATATCATGTTGATGATAAAAAACTCACGAAAAGTTGGCTAATCACCCCACCACCACTGAGATGATGTCATCTCCAAAATTTACAATAATATATATTTTTAATTTTATAAAATACGATACTCTTGCATTTGTGATGTATGAATTCGTGTTTAGTTTTCACCCTAGACGTCTAGATTTTTGGGAAAAAAAACAAAATTTTATTTTGCAATTTAACTTTGAAACCGCAAAACCGGTGGCTCTGAAATTTTGAAAACGTTTTAAGATTATCGTAATGATGGTAAATGGTAAATCAAAATTTATTCATTTATCCCCTCCCAAAAAATTGATGTCGTCATCTCAAAATTTTTTCAAATAAATCCTAGCAAAATGCGCAAAATATGATGAGCCTACATTTGTGATTTATTATTCCACTGATATTTTTTTAGAATTGCATATAGAGGGTGACTCAAAAAATTAGTCAATGTGTCAATTTATTTTATTTATTAAATCGGTCAATTTATTAATGACGTCATCTCAAAATTTTGTCGAATAAATCCTATAGAAAATGTAACAAAATTTGATGAGTCTATACTTGTGATTTTTCACTAAATTTATATTTTTTAGAGTTATTTATCCCGAGTGACTCAAAAAAAAAATGAATGAGTCAATTTATTTTATTAATTAAACTAGGAGCGGGTCAATTTTTCGAAAATTTGGCAGTGGAATATTGTTATTATTAGTGTTACACTGTACCTATCCGAACTGATATTCATATCCCTGCAAAAATGTTGATGACGTCATCACAAAATTTTGTAAAAGATAAACTCATTTGAAACATATCCGTGGCATGCTTCTTTACATTTACTTTAACATTACTAACATATCTTTATTTTAACTTCTAGGGGTTGTCATAAAAAATAAATTCGCAAAATCAGATTTTTAAATGTTTCAAAAAAGCTGGATATGTTTTATTGTACTTGAGGGGCGAGGGAGGTTCTGTCGAAATAACGTTCGACCAATTTTTTAAATTTTACACCGTACGTGGTAATATCTGAACACTGTACTTTATAAGAAAATTTTGAACGCTTTACAAGGTGAGTTAGGGAAAAGGGGACACCTCGAATAACTTTTTTCTTTATGAACCTACTCATTCACATGAAATAACTGACAGAAAGCAAAACCATTAAAAAAAATTGTCACCATTTTTTTTTATTTATCTGAATTTTTATTTTACTATAAAATTGAAAAAACAAATGCTTTGCAAAGTTCAATATTTATCACTTTTGATACGTTTCATTTGCTTTTGTAAAATAATATTTTCTTAAATCCAGTACAACATTTTACCAAATATTACGTAAAGTAAAAAAAACCTGGAAACTCTGGAAAAAAAAAAGTTAAACGGTATTTCTGAAATACACTTTTTTCTGTTGTTTTTTTAAAGCATTGAATTTACGTATACATGCAGGCTATTATTCCCCATTTGCATATTTAATATTATTAATTTTGGCTAATAAATAAAAAAGTTATTTAAGGTGTCTTCTTTTAGCTAACGTCATGTACTTCATAAACGAGAACGTTGTACTTTATAAGCCATGGACGCCGTACTTTGTAGATTTTGAACGCAGCATTTCAAAAGTGACTAACGCCGTAAACTTAAGAATAGAAGGTTTGTAATGTAATATAATATCAAGAAAGAATTAATTAAGAACAAAACTGGGCATAACTAAACTCCTGAAGCAGAAGAAATCATCCTCTGGCGGTAAAACAGCAGACTATATATTGACAGTTACGAGGGCTGTTTCAAAATTTTTCGAATTATCCTCGTATTCATGGTGCTAGAAAACCGACAGTTTGCAGAGTCGTTAATAAAATGGTTGAAGTCACTATTGACAATACGTTTCACAATATAATCCCATGTCTAGAAAATGCACAAGAAATTGGAGTTGAGTTTTTACGAAAGGGCGATTTCCATGTGTTAATGGGAAAAAGGGATAAACCACTCAAGAGATGGACAAAATAATTAGCAAAACTCGGTAACGAAAAAGGAAAAACTATTGGAGAAATGACAAGAAGTAGAAGGCTTAGGGACTTCATACGGCACCTGATCAGGTTGAAACAACTTTTAGCATAATCGGGTCGTAACACAAAACATTTAAATTTCATTTAAACAAACCCAACCGCACGTCACTTTCTTGCGGTGCGTTTAAAGACCACAGATCCTCTATAAAAACCAAAACCTCAAAAAATCCCGCAACATCCCAAAACCCCATCCACCCCCGGCGGGGACCGCGTCGCCCCCGGCAGCCCCCCGGCACGCAAATCCGTCTTGTTTGCGCCCGTCTCGCGTCTCAAACATAAAAGGGTTCGCATTTCTCCTGAACCTGATATCCAGCACACCGGAGAATCGAGCAGGACTGTGCCTGCAGCCCGCAGGATTATTAACCCAACTCGCCTGCAACAAAAAGACCGTGGCGGAGGAGCGCTCCGGTTGGCGGCCTGCGGCGGCCGTCGCTCCGACCAACAGTCGGCGCGCTCGGCAGTCAGTCCGAGAAAGGCCTTCGTAAGAGGTGTGTGTTGTTGCCGTCGCCGCTGCCGCCCGCGAGTGTCAAACGGTCACGTGCTCTGGCTAGTGCCATCCGGGTGAAGCGACGCCGCCACCATCCGCCACCATTTTTCCCCAGGAGCTGAGCCGACTCGCCGGCACCGTGGAGACCCGAGGCCCCGTCGCCCTGGAGCCCTCGTGCCCCAAGCGGTGAGTTCGTTTTGTTCTTGGACCAGAATTACCATCGCCACGGGGTGGGTTACTTTCCAGACGTCGTTATGCCGACGATTTTTTCTTCGTGGGTAACGGTAGTTTTTATGACCGGAGGAACCGGGGCTGGGAAGTAATGAGATTTCGCAAATTATTTTTCAAACCGCGATCGTAAACAACTGCCAGGACCTGGAGGTGTTTGTGCGTATGGCGAAAGAGACACGTTTGTTGAATATACGACGTACAATGACGATAAAAGTGGATTAAGTTCGGGTGTACTTACAATAATTTATTGCTGCTGTGGTCAACCATCAGTGAAATGTCATTTGCACAGGTCGAAAATAAGTTATCAGTATTATAGCGGATTCGCGGTAATTATACGTAATTTCATCCCTAGCAGTAACGCAAACACGTGTGAGAATAAGAGTGAGTTTGAACACGCGACCACAATCTA
Source organism: Zophobas morio (assembly GCF_036711695.1). Lineage (NCBI taxonomy): Eukaryota > Metazoa > Arthropoda > Insecta > Coleoptera > Tenebrionidae > Zophobas > Zophobas morio. The sequence goes on along the minus strand of NW_026972136.1, from coordinate 11,169,529 downwards.
ATTTTTGTTGTAGTGTTAGTGGACAAAATTATAACATTTCCTTAACGCGATCTAAAAATGATTTAGTATTTGTCAGCCTTGGCTTGGCAAATTTACGACTGTGTAAGCAAGGCTTTACACTAATTTTTAACTAATAAAACTGGTGAACAATTATTTACATTCGGACTTATATTTCAATATTGACAGCTCAAACATATCTGATCATAGTTATATTAATGTTCAGATAGTTACGCACGAAACGTGAGTACATCATTGGAGAAGAGAAAATTGAAAATGAAAAATATTATCTAATATTTTTACAACATGTAATAAAGTCGATTAAAGAATAATTGCTTATTGTAACGAAAACGAAGGTAATTATAACCATTTGGTCTACTTTTCTCTACTGTTTATCCCAGAATATCAAATTAATCTCATTTTAGAGATATAATTAAGTTAGATTGTGGTAGGTTAACTTACTCGTTTTTCAAAATTCAGAAGCTTTCAGTCAAATGGTTAAGTCACACTCAATATATTTTCACATTTTAGTTACAGTGAGAAATTCAAAATAGTGTACTGGACGATTTATTCGTTCTTGTGACTTAATAATTGGTCGTATTTTCATTTTTGTTGTCTTGTTCCCTTTTAAATTTTGCTGGTGTCATAAAAAATATTAAATAAATATTAAAAAATGTAATAATTGTTTACACAGGTATTTATGAAAGTATGGTATTACTATGTTAAGAATCAGCTTATTTAGTTTCTTTAGATATTGTAGAAACGCAATAACAATATGAGGAATTATTTCTGTTTTTTTTAAATTAATGTCTCAATTATTTATGGAAATTTGAGAACGCGGTTTTCACCACTGTTTTCAGCTTACGAAATTCATAGACATCCTATAAGATATATTGTCGTGTTTTTTATTGCAAGTGAGATACAGTAAAAAGACTTCTGGGAGCTTCTATGACATAAGTTTCTTTTTATTGTATCTCATTTCCAACAAAAAAAAAATCGACAATGTATTTCATACTATTTCTAGGGTTTTGTAAGTTGAAAACAGTGTTAAGTTATTATTTTTAAAATTTCATGATAATCAGTTTGTTAATAATACAGAATACGACGGATTAAACAATAAAAATATAATAACGATAAACAAAATCAAGGTAGATTCATAAATCATAGATACAGAAGTGGGTAGATTGTTTCATAAAATTTAGATAACCTTAATGACGCAGTATATTGAGCGGTCATGATTAAATTGTTGATGGAGATGTTTTAATTTGGCAAAAATCGGTCCAGAAGTTTCCCATATTATCTGTCTAATAAAAATTGACGCTGACGACAGACAGTCGGAAACGGGGAACCATCTTTTCACACTCTTAAGGGTCATGAAACGTCAAGAAGCACGACCTATTGCAATACTTCTTTTGCTTACGTTTGGGAAGTAAAAATAATAGGTAATATTATAAGATGATCATTAAATTTATTTTTACTGTTGTTTTAATTTGGTAATATAAATATAAAATAATTGAGCTTCCAAATTAAAAAAAATATATATCAGCCACATTGACATAATAAATAAAACAAATCAAATAACACCAAGTTTTTTTTTAACATTCCAGTTCTCACCAATGGAAATAGGTATTATGAATAATAACAACAACCCAAAATTAACTTTTTTTCGAAAATTCCTTTAGCAAATTTTTAACGACTATACACACCATAACTCACTAATTCGCTTCTTCCGTATGCTCATTAATTACGCACAGCGGCTGCACGTCAAAACTGTACGATAATTCACACTTCTCAACCGCTGTGTCACTTAAGCTAACTATTTTTAAAATTCTGATTCTGCACGCTTCATAGGCATCCCATACCTTCACTTGCGGAAGATCCATTTAACCGTGTAGCAACTGAAAAAGGGCACTTTTTTCTCGCTAGGTAACGCTAGTTTTTATGACCGAAAGAGCCGGGTTGAGGAGTAATGAGATTTTCACAAATTATTTTTCAAACCTCGTTCGTAAACAACTGCTCCAGACCTGGAGGTGTTTGTGCGTATGGCGAAAAAAGACGTTCGTTGAATGTAGGATGTACCGGAACCGTGGTGGTTGAAAAAGCGACATTTCTTGAATAACAACGTTCAAGGATTGAAATTATCACCGGTTTTTCTTGTATGTAATAATATTTACACACACGCTGCATTATATTAATAGTTATTTCTAGTATTTATGGTGTTAATAATTTCTCTAAAGAGTACGAACTTTTATTCGAAAATTCTATATACAAGAACATTTTTGGTGTTTTGTTGTGTTATCAGATTGTGTTTAAAATATGACGAAATTTTAAATGTAATGTGATACGGTGTTTTGAGTTCAGTTAGTGATTTTATCTTTCAGGTAGCAAATGAGTTTCAACATTCTTAAATGCAGTAGCGTCACTGATAATAATTACGCTTATTATAATAATTAATTAACCTTCAAAGTAAAAAAAGTTCTCGTTGTAGAAACACAGACTTTTGGTTTAAAGGTTACATCTTTCAAAAATAACTTACTTTATTCTATCTAATACGTAGTATATGTTTAGGGGTTATGAAAACCCGTAGTGAGGAGGCGGAGCAGTCTAATACCCTCGCTGCTGGGTACCGACAAAAATTTGCCTGTCCTGTAGCATCTCATCTTATTGCAACAATTTTTCTTTCATCTCTTCCAGGAAGAAATGACGTCATTTAAAATCGTCGTAAGTAAAACCCCATTTGAAATATTTGACGCGACGTGATTTTGTCTCTTCCTGTTTTCAACTTTAATCAGGATTTGTATACACAAATTTTACAATTTATTTAAGAAACAATGTAATGAACATCTTTGAGATAGGACGCTAATATTAATTTAGACATTCCAGAAGATTAAATAAAATTTATCTAAACAGCCTTGTTGATTTAAAACTCTGGAAACTCAGTTAGTTAAAAATTCGTTGACCTTTTCTCACAAAATTGTTGTTAAATACATGTTTATTGAAAAACAGTCCAAAACACGCCTGTGACATTTGTTCTGTATAAATAATTTTCAATTTTTTTTTAACCGCAGAAACAGTGGAATCGATCGATCGTTTTTGTAGCTTGTGTTAAATGGACTCAGTTCATCTCGCTGTGAAACACAATCTGATCAGACAAGATTATCTAAATGTGACAATGGCAAACAGTTTATCTACAAATTTGAATCTGACAACAATTAGTTGTAAAACGGTTATAAAGCACCACGATAATCCAATCCGATTGTATGAAGCACTAGTTCTATTTAGGTAGATTAATATGATGTACAAAACACTGTACATTTTGAGCTCTGAAAATCCTCGTACGAAATAAATCGTACCTTTGCAATTAGCTCCGAAAAAATGCCTTTTCCGTCAACTTTTATCCCGTTCCGGCATGACTTATTGCGGTTAATGAAAATTAATTTGCACACATCGCCATAATTTACAACGTGAAACGTCCGAGGACTGCGCTTACACAATAAACATTTAATTGCACACAATAATTGCCGCCGTAAAGTCTAATACTCTTCATACTCGGCTAATTAAAACAAAACTATTTCGTTACGCAAATCCGCGAAAAATTGCGCCAAGAACAAAAGCTCGGAGTCAAGCGATAATAAAAGTTAGAAAACTTTAATTAGAATGTGAGTAAAGTTCCCGAACGGATCAACTTGTTAATTAAAACTTAACATTTTAATTAAAAATCTAATTGTTTTTGTGTAATTCGTTAAATTTGATTTAACTCGCAACAGACTCAAGGGTTGAAATTAAGGGATGTTGAAAGTTTATTAGGGGTTGCGTGCAGTTTTTAGCGTGAAATGGAAATTAGGATAACTGGTTCGGAGACAGTCGTGATGGATTAGGACGTTTGCATTTATGGAAAATGCGCCATAATAAATTAACTAGAATCTATAGCGAGACTGCGGCGGATGTTTGATGTATATTGCGTAATTCTGATTTATTTACAATCGGCGCATGATATACACGTTTGCTGTATATGGATCGAACCGATACAAAGAAAGATGACTTCTTAAACGCGGCCGACATGGACTTCTAGGTAAAACAAGAAGGAAAAATTGTAGCTGGTTTCATTAAAAGTGGCTGATCTAATTAGCCACTTTCGTCGATTATGGCAATACTCACTCGCCGCGTCAGTGAAGCGTCACTTACGACGTCAGAGTCACCACTAACTACTAAACCATTTTAAAATATTGTGTACTCTAATAACAACTCCGAGAAAAATAAGTTCACTGTTATCTCTATTTTGGTATTTAAATAAGGCAATTCGCTTGACGGTTCTGGAATTGACACTCATTACGTTGCAACTAGAGTTCCGGGTTAATTCAAATGGGGAACTTCAAACGTTACCAACTATCTGCAAATAACAACCCTATAAAATCAACCGATTCATCGCACTTCTGAAGTGCATTGATTTCACAGCTGTTTTTCCCCGGGGCGATCATTTGGTAATTTTCTCTTCACTTTGTTTTGTTTGGCGGTTTTGTCACCTCGTGTTGAATGGAGTTTTTATTAAATGACAGAAACAGTTCGTCTGATCATTCCAAAATTATTAATCCGTTTTCAACGAAACATTGTTTTAGGAAATCGGTGTTGTACTTAAAAAAAGTCAAGTTTGTACAAAGTTTTCTTGAGCTGCAATTGATTTAAGCTTGATTAAACTTGAGCAAGCTGTGTTTATTTATGTTTAGTAAAGCGAGCGACTGACAGTTGCATAGGCTAGTGAAAAAGAAAACCTACCTGCTCCGGGTGGAGCTAAACACTTTAGAAAAGGTTTAGTCAGTTGTTACTAAAATTGCCTGCGGCCTGTTTCTTAGAACCTTCTTGCATAAAATTTGATGCCTGCTCACCTAAAGTGCGATAAAAAAGCTTTGTAAACACCAGTTACAGACATTTTTTTTTTGTATAATTTTATTATACTATTCACTAGTTTAAAACCGGAATTATAAGTCGAGACTTATAATAATAGGAATAAGTGACAACATTTTGCCTTGAATAACAAAAGGATGTAGTAAAATATATACGATACAATTCCGGTTCTGACCCAATGAACATTAACCAAATGACTTTTGATGGGTTTATCTGGGCCCGAGGCTTACAGGCATAAAAAATTTACGAGACTTACGGTCCGGAAGTAAAACTTGCAGATTTATAACGCGAGCAGTTAACTTCTAGGAATTAAATGTTCTGTGGGTTGAAAGTTATTAGTACCATAATCCGAAAGCACAGTTATACAGGTGAAGGTTTCTTAAATTCGCGCCACGCTGGCTTGACAAATTTGCAGCTGTATAAACGTCGCTTTAGAGATTGATCTCATCAGACGAGAATTTTGCTAATACCGACTCTGGAGTTAATGTTTTGAATGATGAATATTTCACTGGAGAACTGAAACTTTCCCAGGCATTAAAAAGTTGTGGTTTCCTAATATAGAACAAATTCACATATGCACAAACTGGTCTGAAATTAGTCGTAAAAGAGCATATCGTTAATTGTTGATTGCGGTTCGTCGACATTTGCCAATAATGGTCTACAACGGCTAATGACAATCGCAGTCGTTGCATAACTTGAAGTACCGGAATAAGTGATTTTCCAAAAGTAATCTTACAAAAAGACTAAGTGAACTAAATTTACTTATCAGAAAAATTTAGTCAAAACAGGCAGGTTTAATGAAAACTTCAAAATACCCATCACCATATAAAGAGTAATAAAAATTTTAACCTTTATGGCTTCTTTTTCTGCTTTTGCTAGCGAGTCCCCTCTTCTTCGAATACGAACCCACTGCAACAAACACCTTAAAATTAACTTAAACTTTCTTAACACCCATTGTTAAAAATGATGGAGACTAGCGCTATAAAATTTGATTTAGATGCACAATATTTAAAAATATATTTTAAACGGAAAAATGTTTTACTAAAAGCAAAACAAAATTTAACACGTTACCCTCTTCTACGAATTTTAAGGTAATTAATTTCATAAAACAGGTACAGTTCAAATTTAAATTGTTAATTTCAAATACAAAAATGTTTGCTAAACATTTCTTTTTTTCAAAGATGATTTTATAATATGAACTACTTTAAAACTTTAAAATCTCCAGTAATAGGGTTTTCCACGAAAGTTTAAAATCAAATTTTAACTAAACATTCTGAAACAATATCTAAATACATGTACAAAAAACAAATTTGAACTATTTATAAAAAATAATCGCTTTGAAAAAAATTGTCAAAATAATAGAAGAGTGAGAGACCGGCTCAAAGTTGCAATATTTCGCGGTTAAAAGTGTAACCAATCACTTTGAAGCGATGGCAGCGATGCTGTGTTGCCAAACCTGCTGGTTTATTATATTGAGGTAGGTCAGAGTGTGCACGTGTTTTTGATCAACTTGGCCTGTTCGTTTTATTCCTTAAATATAAACAAATTAAATAGAAAAAATTGGCACGATGGCGAAACAGTGTTTCTTCGTTGGGTGTGATAATAACTCTACAAATAATCCAGAAAAATTATTTCTTACTGTTCCCCAAAAAGTGGATCGGAGGAAGTTATGGTTTGAAGCTGTGGGAAGAACATACATACCTGGGAAAAGTTTGTACTGTTGTGAAGATCATTTTGATGTAAGTATAGTAAATATTTCAAAAATTTGTATGTCGGTATCTACTTGTATCACCTTATTAACAAATTTTCTTTAATAAAGTTGGAAAAGGATGCTGAAAATTGGATTCATTTCAAATTAATGGGTACACTCCTAATGTTAAAAGACAATGTGGTTCCAAGAAGCATGGTGAGGAAAGAAACTTCGTCCCAATTCACACCAACTTCAAGGAAACGTAAGATGGAAACACAACAGCACAGTAGAGGGCTTCGAAGGAAACTGTTTCCTGAACCTACTGTACCTGGTACTTCACAGGATGTAACAGAGGATGTCGAAGAACTGCAATTAAAAACAGTGGCTTCACCATCTGGCATGTTTGTTAGTGCAAAATCGCCAGAAAAATCAGTTTCTCCTTTAAGAACAAAAAGGAGAACTCTTAGAAAAGCAACTCAGACAAGAGTTAGCACAAAAGATCAGTCATCAATGACCTCAGTTGAAGTGGCAGATAAAAGCACAAACACTCTTCGATCATTATCGTCACAAATATATCAAAGCCCCCACAAACCTATTCAGGGATCATCGACATCATTGTCATCATCCTCCCTTTCACTCCAAAGTGGAAGTGTTTATGAGCCATCATCGGAGTCATTGCATGAAACTAATATGATATCCAAAGAACTATTGGTGAAAGTGGAAATATTCAAAATTGAAAATAATAGCAGATTTTATCTGGGCTTGGCCAAGTCAGAATTTTTTTTCATCAAATTACTCCAAGAAGAATTAGAAGTTCCTGTAGAACATATTTATATCGTTCTTAAGAAAATACGAACAGATGACCAATTTGTACGATTAGGGACAGATTTTGCATTAAGCACTAGTGGTGTCAGTAATATATTTTCAAAAACATTGCCAAAAATGGCTACAAAACTCAATGAGTTAATTTTTTGGCCTGAGAAAAGTAAAATTCAGCGAGTTCTACCTAGGCAGTTTCAGACGTATTATAAAGATGTTGAAACAATCATTGATTGCTTCGAAATACAGGTTGAAAGACCTAGTGCAGCTTATCAGCAAGCTTTAACCTGGAGCAATTATAAAACTTGTAACACATGCAAGTATTTAGTGTCAAGTACTCCAAATGGGCTAATTAATTTTATATCAGAAGGGTTTGGAGGTCGCACATCAGATGTAGAAATAATTAAGCAATCAGGGTATTTGACCGTTGTACCTGAAAATGCAACTGTAATGACCAATAGGGGCTTCAAGCAAGTAGCAGGGCTTTTCCAGAAAAAAAAGGTGAATCTAGTCAGACCTCCCAGCGTCACAAGCACCAGAAAAATGACGAAGGATGAGGTACGTCAGTCGAAACTTGTCGCAGCGTTGAGGATCCACATTGAAAGATTAATTCGTAGGATCAGAGAATTTCGAATGTTGGGTCCACATGCTACCACAGATCATAATTTGGTGCCACTTTTGGATCATATTGTAATTGTTGCTTGTGGTTTGATAAATTTGCAAGGTCCATTAATACAATAGTTTTTACATGGTTTTTATTTGTATTTTATTGGAAACAATAAATTAATTGTATAAATAGAAGCATTTAACTTTTTTTTATTGATACTAGGGGATTGGGGTATAACGGGATTTAGATTTATTTATTATTGAAATGAATAAGAAATAATTATGAAATAAATAAGTATAATTATTGAAAACATCAGTTAATTAAAATTGGAAAAATCGCTTTTTTCCAAAAAGCTTGTGCCTGCTCCATTACATTGTGACAAAAATTTTCATCCAAAGGAATTTCCTTTATAGTCACATTTCTGTCTGTTTCAAAAGATGGAGATGCAACGCAAAATAAACCCCATTGTTTTTTACTAAGAAACATTTGCAGCTGCAGTTGTGCATATGGTTTAGGAGTTATTTCACCCTCTGGCGTAATGTAATTTTTTACAGTATTTGTCTTTATTGGACATTTTATTTCAACGCAATATTTATCAGACATTGCATCTGCCGAGGCACCAAATATTGGGTACATTTGATTTATGGTCATTCCTACTCTTTCTAATTTAATATTTTTCTCCTCAGCTATGACTTTTAAGACATCTTCTTCAAGGTTAAGGCCTCTTTTCATGGCCTTTATTCCTCTAAATTTTGATGCTGCCAGAACTGCAGCAGTTGTAGCTCCATCAACAGTTTTGCAGTGAGCAACTTCATGCAGCTTTGAAGCTGTTATTCTCGCATATCTAACATCAAACCAGGCTTTAGATTGTGACTGCAATATTGTTAAAGTATCTATACTTTTGCAAATTTCACTATTTAAATTATTTTGGCAAAACGATATGAAGTCTTCTGCATTTGGTGCATCAGTCGTTTTTTTATAAGAAAGACATAAATGGTACAGCGAACCTTTCTCCAAAATATTCACTTCACTCTTATACATTGTAGCAAGAATTGAATGACTATCTGATTTTAATGCGGTAGAAATTACTTTGTCCAAAAATGCCGTTCCTTTTGTTGGCAAAGAAGGAACTTGCTGAAAATTAAACAACTCTCTCATTCTTTGCCCTTTTATAGTACTGCCAACTTTAGACAGAGTAGACTTCCTCCAATAACATTCAACAGAAGTCACTGAAGGCTCCAAGGTACGTCTGTATAACCAGAACAGTAAGGCTACACCATGTTTACAACCACCTGAAAAGTAGACGTAATACATACACTCATACAACATAAAATCATTCATACCTTCACTTGCAGCACAGTCATAACACTTTGAGTCAATTATGCATTGTTCAGACTCATTTATTCTTACTGAAACTTCATAGCCTTTTAGGCGAACTTTATGTTCTGGTGCAATCAAAGCTTTGACAGTACAAATCTCATCGTGTCGTCTCAACTGCACATAACCAACAGCATCGTCGCCGTAAGTTGCACGAGCTCCACTATAACAATGAATAATTACTATCAAATCATTATTACGTTGTACACTTTACCGTTCGGTTTTCACATTTTCAACACCTGGTATCAGAAAATTCACATTTCTTCGATAATACAAATCTATCATTACATCATCAACTACAGGGAGATTGGTAGAAGTAGCTTGCTCATATTCACTTTCCATTGTGACTATTTATTCTGTGCCGTATTTTCCCAGATAATCTTCCTACACAATTTTAAGTTGTAAGTCGCTGTAAAAGGTTTTGGTAAGTGGTAAATATTAAACGGCCAATTCTACTCACCGTGTTTAAACAAACAATGTCAAATAATGGAAACGACTGACTTTTTAAATTATTTTAAGCGTCAATGAGAGCAAATTACAAAACGTTAACACTAAGATCGACCAAACATAAATAAACCTAACCTATCATAACCCAACAAGAATTCAAGATGGCTAAATACCGATGTCGTCTAACTTTAAAGCAGCGTGAGCGGAGTTGCCACATCGCTACGCTGATCCCATTGGTCAGCTTTACGTACGTCATCATGACGTACGTAATGCACAACTTAACCGCGGGAAAAAATTACTTTAAATTTAACTTTTTTTTTTTGAGTTATTGAAAAGTAAAAAAAAAATATTGACCACATCTTCGCATTTTGTAGACGATATTCTTTCGTGTAGTGCATTAAAAAAAAAATCGTGGAATACCCTATTGAAGAAATCTAGCATGCAAAAAATTTCAATACACGTTTAGTGCAGGTAGCAAAGAAACACATTTTTTGAACTCTAAATATTTACTTAGTACTGTTCCAAAATTCAGTCAAAATTTTGAATCGGTTCTGAAACGTTATCCAAAATCGTAATTTCAAAATATATAAAAATTTATGTAAAACTGCAATTTTTAACTACTATTATTAATAAAAATTTAACTCACAAATAAAGTATCGATAAAGAAAACAAAGTCGAGTTTTTTTTTTGGGAACGCCCTATAAACTGATTCACTTAACATTCATAAATGTTAAACATTTTTTACAAAATAAATATACACTTGCAACAAAATATCTATTGAGTATTCAATAAAGTTACTCAAATTTGCTTAATACATCTAAAATTAAAAATCTAAATAACACTACAACAAATACCAAACGCATAAATATCTTAATAGTAATATTTACCCTTTAAATCCGGATTTCCTTTCCTTTCCTTTTATGGCGCTGATCCCTGAAGGTCCCTCACGGCACATTTTATTTTAGCACAAAAATAAATTATTTTTTACAAAATTAAACCACATGAAGAAACCACTTTGCGAGTCGATCACACACTTACCAAAGTCAAAAATGTACTGCGTCAAAACACGTTGAATTTCGTGGCGCAACAACAATTAGCAAAAAATTTTCACCGCACTTCTTATCAGAGATTTTTTGTGAAACTTTTAATCGACGCAGCATGAAGGATATAAATGTCTACTAAATTGTTATTGGAATAGTTTTCCTACAAGTAAAGCAAAGTTTTTGGGTTTTGTGGTTGAATTGAGTAATACGGAGATATGTGTACAATTCGCCAAAAGGGGAAAGGGGCATTACTTATATAACGCTGTTCATTATAAACTGATTTTTAGGTATAAACTCATTCTCTCATGTCAAAGTATTGATTTTTCATATTTCTTTTGTGATAACTCCTATAAATAAAAAAATATATAAATAATAACAGTGACGGTTTAAGAAAAAAAAAAAAATGCTCCAAGATTACGTCGACAGAACTTCCCTCGCCCTTGAAGGGCAGTCCAACAAATTTCGCTTCATTGAAAAATTATGAAAAATTTTTGTTTTTCGATAACTTTTATACCGGGTGTCTGGAAAATGGCGGATTAATTACGTTATGTACGGGGTTTCGGTAGTCTCCAAAATAATAAAAAATTTCTTTATGATGTAGATTACGAAAAAACCTAATTTTAGAAAAGTAAAATTGGCAACACTGCACGCATCTAAAACGTGAATACCTCCGGGTTACTTTCTGGTTTCTTAGTAAGAAGGTAATGATGATGAAATACAGGTTTTATTTTTTTTTAAGACAGTAACCAGTAGTCATAAATTCTTATGCATTATTATTAATAAAACAAGCTGTTATTTTTCATTAATAAATAAACAAAAAAAATTAATAAGACATTTAAAAATTATAAATACAAACAAAACCAACAAAAGAAAAATCCATTAAAGCATAACCAACTAAACCAAAAAGTTCTTCATCAGTACTTGCTAAGATAAAACTGATTTTGGCAAATGCCATACCCTCTAAAAAAGAAAGGGTGGGTGGGCGGGGCTCGTAGCTGGTACGATAAGTTTGATTTTAGCTAATAAGATACCCTCTAAGAAAAGAGAGGGCGGGTGGGTGGGACTAGTACCCGCTAAGATTAAACTGATTTTAGCAAATGACGTATCCTCTAAGAAATTTAATTAAATCATTATAAGAAAAGACACTAGAGGCTCCAAAGCACTTTCAAATGCTTTCCGAAATAGGAGTACCTAAAAACTCAGAATTGTTTTAAATTTTCCAAAAAAAAAATGGGGTCCCAAAATTAACTGAAAGACAGGTCAGGTCAGAATTTTCCAAAAATATAAAACCGAAATCCCCAAAATTGTTTTAAATAAATTACAAAAAAATCTCAAAATAATACACCATGGGGACCCAAACTAAAAGCTCAAAAGATTTTTTCAAGTTCATCCAGCAACAAAATACCAGATTTCTTTAAATTTATCCGAAAATCAAGCACCAGAGGACCTAAAATTATTAACAAAAGAGAGAACTAAAATTATTCATTAAGCCCCACTGGAAGAAAATGTTTTGAATATAATTATTATTATTCTTATTTGATCATAATTAAAAAATAAAGACGTAGGTTTTCTCACATTTTTTAGAAAATGAGGTTCTTAATTCTATCAATAAAAAATTGGTCAAAGGCTATAAGTATAATCCGATTTGATTTTACGATTTTCGTTTTGTGATAACCGCTGTAAAGTAAAAACGGCATAAATAACACCCCTAAATATATTTAAAGCATTTAACTAACGGGATAAAATGTCCTTCAGCACTAGGTAATACCAATCTGAAGCTCAAATGTTTATTTGATATGTTTATACACCGAAAGAATGTCACGTAGAAATTAGTTTGATTTGAATGAGTTTCTTTTCTTAAAACAGAGGACTAAAATTATTAATTAAACCATAATCGAACAAAATATTCTAATAAATATTATAAAAAATCATAAATCATTATTATATAAAAATGTGGGCATTCCTCACATTTTTAAGAAAATGGGGTGACTTGTTCTTAATTTGACTAAAAAAATTGGTGATGACGTCATCAACATTGATATTTGTTTTTAAGATAGTAAAATGGGCTTTTCTATAAGCCAAATTATATGGAGTCAAATTCCATAATAACCTAAAAAGTTTCATTTAATTTAGAATTACACAACAAAATTATGAATAGCAATAAACAAACCTTTTTTTATATCGCCAAAATGATCGCAATAATATATTGCCACTTCAATCCATGAACCCCATTTTGTCAGAACAGGTTCTGGGGGCAATGCACAATGCGGTAAAGCTTCCCGGAAGGCTTGGATCCTCAAATCTGCTTTAAGAAATACTTTCTTTACGTTGGAAATTAAACCATTGACATCTTTATATTGATTCCGGATAACTTCAGCCACTAAATTTAAGGCGTGAGCCAAACATGTTACATGAATTAAAAATATTTCCAGATGTTTGCTATATTTAAGCATGTATTCAGCAGTAGTTTTAGTTTTTCGTATTTGATTCCCAATGGTCATAATATACCTGTATTATTAATTATATTTGAATTAATATTAAATATTATTTCAGAAATTGGGTCACAGACCAAATTTAAGTTCAGTTTACTTAGCTTACCACATAGCAAAGTTACAAGCTTGTCCTAATTGTGCAACAATGTTAATATAACTTTGCAACCCTGCTTCAGTAAATATAACCAATGCAAGTCGAAGTTAACTTTATCGATCCAAGAAAAATGTTTTTTTCTTTAATAATTAATAGAATTACTTCATGACTCATTGGTAAAACGTGGCACGGCTACATTGTTTTTTCCAATATTTTTGATGCCAGTAAATGTGGTGTACCAGCTGCCTCTGTATATAATTTTCCCACTTCAATGTTTGCTACGTATTGCCCATTAGAATTTGTAGTCTTACCTATTGCTATCCAAATATCGTAAACCCCTATTTCTGTTCTAACTTTTTTACCTATAAAAGTACAATGTAAAATAACTAAATAAATATAAAACAAAAATTAGGATGTTCCCAATCTTAAGTAATCACACAATACTTACGTCATTGTAAATTGGTGACAAAGTTGATTGATACTAGATGATAAACAATTTCTAAAACACTTTTACACTTTTGAACTTCACTTTACGAAAACCCAAGATGAACTAATTGATATAGGAAGAGAACTCGAAAAGAAAGTTGTAGGAGGGCTTGGTGTATTTAACACATCAAAGCTCTTCCTAGAAAAGCAAGAGACAACTTGTGTCGGGGTCTGTAAATGGGTGTTTTAATTACTTTAAAACCTACGTAGTTAGCTGTGCAATAAAATTTCTTCTTTGATGGTTCACAGTAATTTACACATTATAGCTCATCCTGGAACTTTTGGGTGCTCCTGGTGAAAACAGAATGCCCAATAAAACTAGCTTTTGAATACGAATTAAATGAACGAACTATATACCAATTCACACACTTTTCTACTTTTTGCTTTAACAACGTTAACAATACAGCATAATGTGTTTATATATCATGTACATCAGGAAGCTCTCAATATACCATTTCCTGGTGTAATTAATCCACCTCAATAATCCACGTTTAATAAACACCAGATTCGCCTAGATCCAATACCAGCAACTACCATATTGCTGTCAAACTGTTTGTTTAAATAATTACTAATGCATGTAACGACAGAGTAAAATGTCATGTTACATAAAAGATCTTGATTGACTCACTCCGGTGCGTGGGTGTCGCTCAAGGTATCTCGTTAACATTGTCCCATTGTGTAGCCATTTTTCAAAAATCCGCCATTTTCGTCATAATTAAATGTCGTTGACTCGTCGATTCAGTTATGTAATTAGGTAAACGTCTTGCAAACTGCGATCAAACTATCGACAGCTTGCTCAGACAGTTAGGAAGTCGGCGTTGCAACAAGAACCCAAACAGTGAAGGTGCATCTCCGCCGTCACTCAATTGTCAAGCAAAGCACACTAAATCCGAACTGAGCGCATGAAAACTCCCCTCGGGGCGCTGTTGCGACTAAAATGCATCCTCTGCTTTATCGACCCCGTAAATGGTAATGACGGAATTTCAAAATCAAACAAACTTGTTTGCGGTTTTAACAGCTTCATCCGCACAGACAGGAAATAATGAAATATGTGAGACTGTGATTGATTGTCGTGTGGTATGCGTTGTGGTGAAGGCGATTTACATAATGAATTCCGCCAACATATGGGATTAGATGTTGACTTTGTTTGCTTAGTGTTGGACTTGCTACGATTTTGGATTCTTGGACTGCGCTTGGGCTGGTCTGGACTGCGCCGAATTTGCCCCGGGGCTATGTCTAGTGGTCGATTAGTAGAGGCGCGGTTTTTGGTTCGGGGCTATTGAAATTAGTATGCACTAGTCTAGACTAAACTGGGGATCTAATACGGAATTTTGATACTGTATAAATAATAATATTCGTTACAGACTGTGCCAATTTGGGGTTGTCAGAGACAAGTGGATGTTGCTACAGTGTCGCATTGTCGCATCTGCTGACGGTCGTCTAACAATGAGATACAGAAGTTACAACAGAAAATTCGTTTGCATAACTAATGAAATAATGAGAATCGAATTTAAATAAATTTTAAGCCACATCGTTATCGGTAGTATGTTCAAGTTCTGGCTGCCGAACTAATGTAAATCTGGTCTTTCGGAAACTTTGCTTAAATTTAACAAGTCGGTCAATGGTTTTCCAAGTCCTTGATCTTGAAATTTCATCAGTCCTTCTCATGCGCCAGTTTGAATATTTAATTAGCTTTTCTGAATTTAGAAAATTCTTTTTAAATAAAGAAACAAAGAGAGAAGATAAAAAAATAAGAAATAAAAACCTGTAGTAGGGTTTTTTCTAATACAGATTTCTTGATTGAGAATTGTTTTAATAGGTTATAAAATCGAATTTTCAGATGACGTCATCAAATTTTATCAGTAACAAAAATGTGCTGTGTACGTTTTGGGAAAATTCCGTTTTTTTGAAAATTATAAAATTTGATTTTGCGAAATTTTATTTATGATAAGCTGTAGGTATACATTAAAAAAAAATGTAGGTTACGATTGGGAAGTAAAATATGATTCTTTTGAATTTTTTTTTAGGCATTAATGTAGAGTTTGTGTTTCCGAATTAATGTATCGTGTGAATTGTGAAATGTCAAACAATTTCTAGTGAGCTTTACCACTGGAAAATGTTCCGATCAACATTTCAGAGAAGACATGTATGTCAATTCCGACACGTGCAAAACTAATAACAAAAAATATACACTGACCGGCAAAAAAAACCGGCCAGCCTAAAAAATTTCGCTGAAACACTTTAAAAATTATTAATTTAACTAGTGATCGTTATTTTATTAAAGAACCATTCACTCTTGACATATGATGTATAAATTACAAAAAAAAGAAGACAAATAAACGAAGAATTAAATTTAATTTAACAAAATAACAGAAACAGACCAAGTACGATATTTTCTAAAAAAAAAAAAAACAATAAAGGAGGCTATTGTTAGCATTAACTCTTACAAATTGTCGCTCTGTTTCTGTTATTTTGTTAAATTAAATTTAATTCTGCGTTTATTTGTCTTTTTTTTGCTAATTTATACATCATGTGTCAATAGTGAATGGTTCTTTAATAAAATAACGATCATTACTTAAGTTAATAATTTTTGAAGATTGGTTTTGCGAAATTTTTCACGGTTGCCGGTAAGTATTTTTGGAATATCGTATAGATGGTAAAACACTAACCACGATTTGTCTAATCATCTCAACTAACGAAGTGGCGGCACCTAAAAATTTTTCATAATACCGCATGTTCAGAAATAACTGAGTTAGTTGCCAATCCTGGATTTTTAGTTGAAATTGGGATCATGATGTTTTGTGTAAATTCCGATTGTCAGCTGTCCAGATTGGCAGATTGTCGACATTTTTAATTATTCAAGACATAACCTAAATTTATCGCATGTTACAATTGGAATCTCGTTTAACATAATTACTTCCGTTATGCCAACATAAACGCAAGAAAAGTTCACATTTTTGTTTAAAAAGTATTGCCAACAGACTGAGTCATTTCTGATCACGCGGTACATGTTTTTAAAATTTTATAAAATGATATATTCCTACAGGTGTGGTTTATGAACCCGTTAGATAAAAACATATAACAATATAATTTTCAAAAAAGGTTTACAAAACTTGACGTTATCAAGTTTGTGGAAGGAATGAACAACTGTTTTATGATTAGCAATGTATAGTTACCCCAGTTCTAATTCGGTTTTATGATGTGTAGAAGTTAACTTCCTTAACAATAGATTTCTATTGCCAGTGATGGGACAGTCATAAATAAGGATTTAACCATTATAATGGTAACGGCATGGTTAAATCCTTATTTATGACTGTCCCCTCACCGGCAGTAGTAATGTATTGTTAAGCAAGTTAATTTTTACGCAATGGAATACTATCATAAAACCGAATTATAACTGGGGAAATTATATCGTATACATGATAATCTTAAAGGGGTTTTGTAAAATTGTAAAATTTTGTTTTGAATTTTTTCAAATTCCAAAAATACATATGAATGCGGCTAAAGAAAAGAGTGGATTAATAAATCGCAGCTGCAGAGCCACATTATTTTGCATATTTTAAATATGGCTTACTTGTCAAAATTTTGAAGTGACGTTATTAAATCAAATTTTTTATGAAAATGATTAGATAAATTTTATATTCCTAAAATACATTAGCTATACGGAAACGGAAGCTATATTTGTTCATTTTCTAGGAACTATGAAACGGCGAAGAACTAGCTTTAAGCTAGAGGACAAAAAAATGGGTCACATTTAAAAATTTACTGATATTGACCTGACCCGACCTCAATTTCCATTCATTAAAAATGAACTGTTTCGTTATTTTTGGAAACGAAATTTTGGAGTTTTAAAAATTTGTTTGGTACCCAGATATGCAAAAATAAAATGGTGTTTCATTTAAAATCATCTAGGAAAAGTCTACATTAAAGAATTTTTTTTTTTCATTTTTTTTTCTATTGTTACGTTGATCGGTGAATAAAATCGGCGTGGGTAAAACAACAATTTATTTCTTAGTAACTCAAATTTATACGACTAATTACACAGCGATTATGCACACAATAATTCCGACTGGAATGGATTAGATTAGACTCTACTTCCCCCATTGTCTGGACTGTTCTGACTGCCCCCGACGCTGGTGCCCATTTAAAGAGCCACGCGGTCCTCGAAACGCCACCGTCACAGCTTCTAGACTTGTCTGGAGCACCCACCGCGACTTCCGCTTCCAGGCTCTTCTTTAGCGCCCGCCGTCACCGACGATGAGTCACCCATCATCGCCTCACATACTAGAAAACTCATAGGCGTCGTACCGGGCGGCGTATGGGTTTATTTCGTAACAATATCCACTTTCGTTTTAAATTTGATAGGGCGAGTCACTAAGCACTCGTTCCTCGATATCTCATTAATTATTAGAAGTAGCATAGTTGTATGGTTTTTTGGGGACTATACTCTAAAATTATTTTTATTTAACTACACAGAGTGTTCTGCTTTTTTAAGGCGTAACATACAACATTGTTTTTCTTAAATAAAATGTACTCTTATATATTTTTACACATTTTGGCTGATCTCTTCTTAGGCTCTACAACCATAGTTTACTTTAGAAATTCGGATGCGACGTTGCCAAGTTATTCCTATTTTCTTGAAATTTTTTGGCAATCACTCACAAAAAAATCGTAATAACGTTTTTTTTTTAAGTCTGTCTTACAATATTTTGTGATGTGGTATCAACTAAATCACATGTTAATATACACAGTGTTAATAAAATATCTAAAATTTTACAATTTTTAAATATCGATATTTCAGATTTTCCCAATGTAACACGCTGTATTTTATTACTGTAATCTTACTCTATTTTCTGTCATCATTCTTGTAACATAAAAATCGCAGTAACTATCAATTTTAAATATAGAAAATACTCAGCAAAAGAGAAAGAGAACAAAAAATTGAATAAGATGCAGTAATAAAATATACGCTGTTCTGTTTGAAAAAAAAAACTAAAATATCAAAATTTAATCTCATTTATACCAACCATAACAAGCGCATACCTTTCTTTATCTCCACTAAATGTTGTAACACAGATTTTAAAAATAAGCCTAATGCGATTTTTTTGTGAACCCTTCTATTGCTAACAAATTTCAAGGAAATTGAAATAACGTGGCAATGTCGCTTTGTAATTTCAAAAATAAACTGTGGTTTTAAAGCCTGAGAAGAGGTCATTGAAATATGTATAAAAAGATATATAGGGTGATTCATTTAAAAAAAACTAAGTTCTGTGTTACACCTTTAAGGAGTTTACAGAACACCGTAGAACTTCTATTTCTAAACAGTACCTCAAAAGTTGTATGTAGTTATCTATGAAAGCAAAATAAATGTTTTAATAAATGAATGAATTTTTACACATTCTTCAATAAAGAAATAATGTAATATTTCTTTACCATAGGTTTACCGTTTCCGTTTCTGTCTGTCTGTCTGCCGTCTGGTTTTTACTAGACAGATGATCTCCGAAACTACTGGACCAATTGTTGTAAAATTTTGTGTGTATTTTAGAAATATCATATAGATGGCAAAAAGCTGACCAAAATTTGTCTAGTCATTCCCACCAACATTGTAATGACGTTAACTTAACGTTTTGCTTAGAGACGCCATTTAAATTTTATAAAATAATAAACATGTGGTTTATGAATCCGGCTTTATTTATTAATATAACAACTTTTTATTATATAAGAATAATTAATTATTCTTTAGTTACATAATACGTAACTACGTAAGCCTGACTCTCATGGAATTGTGGTGCGGCTTTGTTTTGAAGTAGTTCCATTCCCGACGAAATTACCATTTGATCAAACATTTTCCAATGAGAAAACATTTGTACTTCTGAAGCAATTGTTTAACCGAATATAAACAATTCAAAAGAGCGTGTTTTCGTGTCATAATGCGTTCGAATCAGAGGTAGCGGCGCGGTGTGGATGATTAAAATATGACACACTAATGAATTCAGAAAAACAAGATCTACAAGTATCTTTAAAAAGACACAATCATTTTTTTTCCAGAATATTTTTAATGTACCAATAAATATTATTGGAATTCATTTTTATAATTAATAATAATTTTCACACCTACACCTCGTGTAAATCGACCTGTTTGAGAGCGTTTAACTTCATTTTAAATATTACCGAATTTATTCCGGCCTTTGCGGACACGCTGTATAATTATAACAGTAATTAAAAAGAAAGTATGTTACTAACTGAACGTGTGAGAATTATTTGCGTCGGTCTTTACTCACACCGTACGTACAACAACAAAATTTTGACCTAAATTCAAAAAACAGTTTTGATGTGAAATGCAGCTGACTGTCAGAATTTCGTCAGTGATATTTACCTCGTTTAAACCTCAATGTGGATCATCGTTTTATTAAGACTTTCAACTTCGAAATGTTAACAGACGTTAGGACGGGCTGATCGCCAATAAATTAACAAGATTCACTTTTACCTCGTTTTTTGCGAAGATCAGTTAGTTCCATTCCAAATAACTCAATTACCGCAAAACCAATAAACGTCCATTTGAAGTGGCTAGTTGAGTTTCAATTGGCATAATTTTTCAAACGATGATTGAAAATAAATACGAGCCGTGTCAAGTCAATTTCTGCATGTCATGGCGATGTATAATTAGCCACGACGAATCTAATTAGCGGTAATTATTAATAACAACTAATTTAAATTTTCATCGTAATTGAGGAACTGCAACTATGTCACACTTCGCCTTTTCTAATACGTTGGTTTGAATTAATATCAGTGTCGTCAATGAGGCCAGTATCACACATAAATAGTGGAAATCGCGATTTTTACACCTGACGGTGGCGATTAAGGTTTTGTGCGCTAGAAGTAGCCTGAAAAGATTATCAGCACCGGATTTTTTGCCTTCTCGTAACTCTTAATTTACTAGCAATGAGCTTTCAAGCGACGGCTTCCAATGATTAATGAATAGCACACTAATGCAGCATATAATTAAAAAGCGCTCGAGGTGAGTGCGTCAAACATTTCAATTTTCTTAAAATTTATCCGACTTCGTCTCCATCGTATTCTTTTTCGATTGCGACGATTGACCTTTAGCGGTGCAACGTGAAGAAATAACAATTGCACAAGAAGTGTGGCCAATTAGCATGCCTGCCTTTTCATTGTCAAGCATGGTATGTCATTATTTGATATTTAAAATAATAAGTGGCTATTATGATAAAGTTCACAATTTCGCAGTGGATATTCATGAAAACTGGAGCCATGAATATTGACATTTATTTAAGTTCGTTAAAGCGTGTATGACATTTTTCTTTGAATCCTTAAAATATGCAAATAACAAAAAATGTTTCAGCCGGAGGCGGCTCGGGACTAATTTCGATTCTTCATTTTGCGGAAAGCCCGAGGCTAATACCTACATCACTTTTAAATAAATTCGGAAATTGTGCTCTATCTTGACGGATCAAACGAGACGCTGCATTCATCTATACGACCTAATTACGCGGCGAAAAAGCTTGGAAATTACTACGTTAGAACAATAGTTTTTTCGCCAACGTGTAATATTATATGTTTAAATTAGAAGGCACTACTGCCTCGAGCTTTTTGAGCACATTTTTAAAACGGCGCACTTTCACAACGTTTCTAAATAAAGCTGGCAGCTGATTTTTCTCGTCTGAGTTATTCGCACTGACCCCAAGAAATTTTACCTGCGTAAATATCACACAGACTTGTCACGTCCACTTTTAGTCCGGAATTTTACAATAATGTAACACGAGAAACCTATTTTGCGATTTTCATAATTCACAGCGGATAATGGCGGAAAGACCACTCTTGTGTAAATATAAAACGAGGAAATTTTAGATCTATTTATAAATATTCCACTTGAACAACAAACAATAAAAGCGATTTTGCCCGAGGCGGCCGTTATTAAATAGTGAAAACTATGACGGGAAAGCCTGCTGGCTAGCAAAAATGTATGGAGCTTTTATTAAATCTGAAATGGAAAATGCAAAAAATATACACAAAATTGGTATTTTGGGTGTAGAGAATTGCTGGTAACGACATTATCCATGGTTTGATGACTTACACAGTTTTCAGTTCGGTTACCCAATTCACTTTTGCGCACAGGACGCAATCATTAATGAGTTACGTTGTATACCGCAAAGTTTTAACAAAATGTTGGCGAACTGCGTAAACTTGATTGATGAAATCGATTCTGAAGGAAAACATTTTAGTGAGTTATTTTCATACATGATCTACGTTATTTGTTATGTTTATTATTAAAATAATAGTTTTTGTGATACTTTACTCACAACACATTAGGCTCGAATTTCTTTTGTTACATAACTTAATACAACATTCAAGTTTTTATTCAACTCTTGAAAATGTGCCAAAAGAAATGTCCAGCATTCCTTATTATTATCAACCACTGATTATTATTAATCTGTAAATGACCATAACAACAATTGCATATTTCCTTATCTTTATTTATTTTCTAACTAGTTAGAAGTTGATTTATGAGCGTCGCTAATTCTTCCACAGGAATCCGATAACAATGCTATGATTTGAATTATATTCTCAAGGGACCACAGCGAAACGTTACGGATTACTGATACGTGTTTACACGATTAATCAAAATTTTAATCGCAAGACTTGACGTCAAATATTTGTTGGCATTATTTATTCCAAATAGAACAGCTTGTTTTATAAAATGCGTTTAAATCGCGTCTTGAAGAAAGTTCGTTACAATATCTAGTTTTGACCATACAAGAACGGAAAGGTCACTCATATTTTGATATTCGATGAACTGTAAAACGCTAAGAAAACTTCGAATCGAAATTGATCTGTGTTAAGAATTAAATATTTACACATGACTTTTCTCGACATTTCATGACCTCTGGAGTAAGAAAAAATAGGTATCCCGTTTCCGTCTGTCTGTCGTCTGTGTCGATTTATTATAGAGATATCTCCACAACTACTGGACCGATTGTTGTCCAATTTTGTATCTATGTAGATGGCAAAACGCAACCAAAATTTGTATTATTTCCACCGCATAACACTTGACGTACCACACGCCATGTAAATCTCATTAAAAAATATACTCCCAAATGCATGGTTTATGAATCCGCTTAATGTTGTTTATTATTATATTTTTTATTGTTTAAACCTTCTCGTCCTAATGGTCTTGTGGTGAAAACTACAACTAAAATCAAGGTAAAGCCAATCCAGGTAATTCTGGCGGCTCAGGGTCAGTTGCGCACTGCGGTTAGAAAGATTTGCATATAAATTGGGCATTAATACCACAAACACTTTTAAATAAATAAGTACTCGGGAAAATAATTCATATTTTCAGCGACACAACTACACACGTCATTAGATACGTATATGGAGCTGATAGGTTCACCTTATAAAAAATTACTTTATATTTTTACGTATATCTATTCGAAACACTTTTGATGTTCTTATAATCCCCTATTTACCCCCAAGTGACTTTCTTGAGAATTAACCTAACCACATGGGGTATACTGACCGCCGCGCGCAAGTGACCAATATACAATTCTCTCTCCTCTGAAAAGAACCCTCACTAATCCGGTCGTACTAAGATCAAGAAAAAATAGGTTTCCAATAATTTAAACGAGTGACCCTCTAAGAGTTAGTACCTGATTTGATTATCCGCCGTAATTTACATGGTAAATATAAAAATTGACAGCATAGGCTGGAGAAGATTATCGGATTAGTTGTGTCGCAGATTATATATGTCCAAATCTATTTTTTTTGTACTTTTTTCAGACAAAGAATCATGTTTTTCCATTTTTTGAATTGATGGAATTATGAAGTTTTAAAAATAACAATTTATCCAAAAGTGTGCAGATATATTAAACATAAACATATTCAAAATACCTTGATTTGGACTACCGTAAAATATTGTAATGGCCAATTTCTAAGTTTGTTGAGTTTGTCTGTCGTCTGTCGTCGAGTTGACTAATAGCTGTGAAATTTGAGGTCTATTTTCAAATTTTTTTCTCGACTTTTCATGTCAGAATATATTTGCTTATCCCCTCCAAAAAATTGATGACGTCAGCTCAAAATTTTGCCGAATAAATCCACTCTCAAATGCCAAAATATGTTAACTTGTGATTTATCATTTAATTAATATTTTTTGGATTTGCTTATACAGGGTGACTCAAAAAAAAAATAATGAATGCGTGAATTTATTTTATTGACTGAATCAGGAACTGCAAACTCGAATGCATTGAAATCTTGGAGATGTTTTAGAGTTATCATAAGCATGGTAAATTTTTGATCAAAATGTGTTTGCTCATCCGCCCTAAAAATTGATGACGTCACCTTAAAATATCTTAACTGTGCAAAATATGATGTGTCTATACTTGTGATTTATCACTGCATCAATATTTTTCAGATTGCTTATACAGGGTGTCTCAAAAAAATTAATGATTGAGTCAATTTATTTTATTAATTAAATCAGGAACGGCTCACTCCATTTTCCCAGAAAATTTTGGGAATACAATACTGTTATTTTTAATATTACAGTGCACCAATCCAAGTTGATATGTGTCCTTGCAAAAATTTTGATGATGTCATCACAAAATTGTGTATAGTAAAAATTCAACTCGAAACTGTTGAATATGTTTTATTATATTTTAGGTGCGAGGGAAGTTCTGCCCAAATAACTTTCAACTATTTTTTTAATTTAAAACAAATACGGCTTCTTCGTAAAAAGATAAAATTTAATTTTGGAAATTTTAATTTTTAGTGATAACTTCTGTAAGTTAAAATTAAAATATATCTGGGATATTAAAATGCTATGCGTATATTTCAAGTGAGTCTTTTCGTAAGAAAATTTTGGAACGACCTTATCAACATTTTATCAACGACACGTATGTCAATTTGAATAGGTGGAGGGTAATATTAACAATTTCCTAATTCATTAATTGTTTTGTCACCCTGTGTAAGTAATGTTAAAAACTATGAATTTGTCGATAAACCAAATTTTACGCTTTTCAGATGGGATTTGTTCAGCAAAATTTTGACGTCATTAATTTTTTGGGAAGGGGTTACGGATTCACCACGCTTACGACATAACATTTTGCAAGATTTCAGACCATTCGGTTTTGCAATTAAATTGTAAAATGTTGTTATACATACAACTGTATTTTTTTTTGCCAAAAATCTGCATGTCTAGGATAATATTTCAACACGGATTCAATTCATAATTTTTGGGGAGGATTTTGATTGACTATTTACTATGCCTAAAATCACCTTAAAAGGTTTGTAAAATTTTAGAGCATTCGGTTTTGTAATTTCAAAGTTAGATTGTAAAGTCTTAACAAATTTTGAGTTTACCAAAAATGGTAAACATAACATGGAGTCATAAACTACGAATGCGGGGATATATTATTTTACAAAATTGAAATAACATTTAGTATTGTAAATTTTGGAGATGACGTCATTCCGTTGTTGCAGGGGATGATTAGACAATTTTTGGTTAGCGTTTTACCATCTACATGCTATTTCTATTTCTACCATACATATGAAGTTTGGCAACAATCGATCTAGTAGTTTCGGAGATTATCTGTCGAATAAAAATTGACACCAAGGACAAACAGACAGACAAACGGAAACGGAAGACCTACTCATTCATACCCTAGGGATCATAAAACGTCGAGAAAACCTAAAAGTAGCAATTCATCGAATGGTCAGGAAGTAAAAATCCATATTTTAAAAAATTTTTGAGAAACAGAAAAACAAGTGTCAAACTTGAAACAACTTTTTTTATCCTAATTGTATTGAAAGAAGTACTTATTGATAAATCTGTTTATATTAGTCTGCTTAATTCAAGAAACGTACCTACTTTAAATATAACTCTCTACTATCGTTTTCTCAATGTTTGCACATTAATTATGCGAATAAACATTCCAAAACATGGAAATACTTGTACATACTCAACTTTGTGTAAATAAATACTTCCGTTCAACGTATTTTACAATGAAATATCGTAATATCAATGGAAATAGATGTACATGGAGAAGTTAAATTCGAAATTTTTTTTCGGTCGTAAATATTTCAGAATAGAATTTCCTGAGGGTAAAAGCTTGACGTAATCATAACCTGTACAGAAATTTTACTTTTACCACCCGTAAATACTTATAACTTAAAGTACTACCAATTTCTACGGATGTTATATTTTGATAACAGCCTCTTTGACCAGGTTTTATGATTTGATGACTTTCATAACTGTAATTCAGTTTATTAAATAAAAAACTTCGCAACGTAAGGAGGAAGTATATCAAAACATTAGTTTTTCTCAAACAATTCCTTTCTTTTTGTGGCCAGTGAAAACATCTGGTAAGTAGCACCTGCGTTCCAGCTGTATTTTGTTTACAACAATTAAGCCCACAAATGTGGGTATTTATATTCAGATTATGCGGGTTAATCTGAAATTAAGAACAATTAGCTAACCTTATTAGATATTTGAAATGAGATAACTTGCTACCTCGTGCGACTACATTGTACATTTTTCAACACTTTTGCCTACAACCCAACACATACTCGCAGCAGAAAGAAAATCGCAACCGCCAGCAGCCGCTGCTCATGTGTGGGTTTCCCCCGAAGGCTGTTCCACTGCTCTGTTAATGACACTAATTTTTCTTTCATCTCCGATAATTTATTTATGGACCTACATTCGTCGGTTATGCAGGTACCATTATTTCTTTCGTAATCGTCTCGATTATAAGTTTGAGTATCACTTTAATACTGTTGAAATTTCAAAGGCGTTCAGTTACACGGCATTTCTAGATCGAACAGCAAGATTATCCTCATCGAAATACCTCGCAGCACATAGCCTCAGCCGTCATGTGTGGTCGTTTTGGCAGAGCAGCGTCACCTGGAAATAAAATCAAGTCAAAAAATCACACACAATTCCCTTTTTACACACTCATAATCCAATGGCTTCGTATCCGCGGGCTGCAATAAAATTGAGTGATATGACCAATCACGCCTTAATAAAAGTGCGCAACTAGTGATAGACTGCAATATGTCACGGACTATTGGACACCTCGCTCTATTTCACGCTTGTTTCACTTATGTACCCTCCAACCACGCTTCGCCCTCGGGAAATACAATTAGTTTCTGTATCGGAGGAGCAAAAGCGCGAAAAATCGAAAAGATGGTAAGGCTGGCTTGCTACTTCAAGGCGAGAGTTGCCCCGGATATTATTTATTTCACGTCACCTTTGGTTTTTGCAACTAAGTAGTTATTTATAAAACCACTCATTATTTTAATTGTCACCACTGACCTGGAAAGGGGAAATGTTTTGAGTTGAATAATATATCACAAGACATTAATCTTCTAGAATCTGAATATGCATACTTAAATTCATATTACACTAATATAAAGTCTTGTTTCTTTTTTATCAATTTTTTTTTTATAAAAAAATATATGAAACATACGGACAAAACGGTATTCCTAGTGGCCATTAAACTTACAACATAAATTTCTCATGTAAACATTTGTATATTCCAAGGTCTTGAAAAGACTAGAACTTGTTTTGTTTCCTATGTCAGGAAACTGGGTTGAAGTATTAAATATTGTAAACGCCTTTGTTTGTAGCATGAACAAGAAAGCTAACCCATTTTTAATTCTCGAGCGTAAGCCAACGAAACATTGTAACAGGGTTCATCCATCGAACTTTCATGTTTACTCGACGTTCCATGACCCCTAGAGACTGATAAAATAGTTTTCTGTCGTGTGCCGTCTGTGTCCATGTGTATTAGATAGATAATTCATAGTTAAATGAAATATTTTACTATACTATATTTGTGTTTTATCAATCTGCCTTGTTTTTTCACCCTCAAAAAAAAAATAATAAAAAAAGTTAATTATTTAGACAAAGTATAAAATTTGATTCAACAAAGATACTTTGAGCCCCCAAGATTCTTACACAAACTCTTTTAAAAACAAAACACAAGGGACCCTAAAAATTCTTCACATTCTTAAAAAAAGGCACAAGCCGCCCTTAACATTGTCTCAAATTTTTCTAAAACAAAACACATGGACCCCCACAATTTTTTTCAAATTCTTTCACAAATAAAATAAAAAGGCTTAAGATTTTTCCACATATTATAAAGAAAAACAGCAGAGTTCCCTGATATTTTTTTAAATTTTCCCAAAAAGAAAACACATGGGACCCCGAAGAATATTTTATATTTTAAACGCGAAAGATAAGGGGTCCAAAAGATCTTTTAACGTTTAAAAAGCACTAGGTACCTTTCAATTTCTTTAAAACTCTTTCAAAAATCAAAAAGAATGTCCGCAAGGCTTTTAAAGACCTAAGGCTCCTCCACGATTATTTCAATTTTTTTTTTGTCAAAAACAAAATACAAGGATCCTCAAGATCTTTCCAAACTCTTTCACGAATAAAATACAAGGGAGCCCTAAGGTAATTGGTGCCCACAAGATTCTTTCAAATTCTTTCAAAAAGGAAATACAAGGGATTCCGAAGATTCTTTTACATTTTAAAAGCCAAGAACACACCAGGATCTCTGAAATTTTTTCAAATTAAACAAAAAAACAATGGGCTTCGACTGAAACAAAAACACAAGGAATATCTCAATTTCTTTCAAATTCGTTCAAAAACAAAATACAACGACCCCAAGATCTCTCCAATTTCTTTCACGAATAAAATACAAGGGGACCCTAAGGTATTTTCACATAAAAAAAACACACTTGGGACGTCTAAGATTCTATGAGATTTTTTTGAAAAGAACATACCAGGGTCTGTGAAATTTTTTAAAATTTTCAAAAAAAAGAACAACAGGTTTCGGTTTAAAAAAATCCACAAGGAACATCTCACTTTCTTTCAAGCACTTTCAAACACGAAATACAACGATCGCCAAGCCTTTGAAAGACACTTAGCGCCCACAAGATTCTTTCAAAGTCTTTCAAGAAGGAAAGACAAGGGAACCCGAAGATTCTTTTACATTTTAAAAACGAAGGACAAGAATTTCCAAAGATTTTTAACGTTTAAAGACCACTAGGTATCTCTCAATATCTTTCAAACTCTTTCAAAAACCAAATAGAAGGCTCTCAAGGCTGTGGAAGACCCAAGGGGTTTTCATTATTCTTTAAAATTCTTTCGAAAATAAAATGCAAGGAACCTCAAGATCTTTCTAAATTTTTTCACGAATAAAATAACACGGGGGCCCTAAAGTACTTTCACATATATAAAAACACACTAGGGATCTATAAGGTCCTATTAGATACTTTCGAAAGGGACACATCAGGATCTCTGAAATTTTTTCAAGTTAAAAAAAAAAACAATGGGCTTCGACTGAAACAAAAACACAAGGGATATCTCAATTTCCTTCAAATCCTTTCAAAAACAAAATACAACGACCCCAAGATCTCTCCAATTTCTTTCACGAATAAAATACAAGGGGACCCTAAGGTATTTGCACATAAAAAAAAAACACACTTGGGACTTCTAAGATTCTATGAGATTTTTTTGAAAAGAACATACCAGGGTCTGTGAAATTTTTTAAAATTTTCAAAAAAAAACAACAGGTTTCGGCTTAAAAAAATCCACAAGGAACATCTCACTTTCTTTCAAGCACTTTCAAAAACGAAATACAACGATCGCCAAGCCTTTGAAAGACACTTGGCGCCCACAAGATTCTTTCAAAGTCTTTCAAAAAGGAAACACAAGGGAACCTGAAGATTCTTTTACATTTTAAAAACGGAGGACAAGAATCTCCAAAGATTTTTAACGTTTAAAAACCACTAGGTATCTCTCAATATCTTTCAAACTCTTTCAAAAACCAAATAGAAGGCTCTCAAGGCTGTGGAAGACCCAAGGGGTTTTCATTATTCTTTCAAAAGTACTTTCACATATATAAAAACACACTAGGGATCTATAAGATCCTATCAGATACTTTCGAAAAGAACACACCAGGATCTCTGAAATTTTTTCAAATTAAAAAAAAAACAATGGGCTTCGACTGAAACAAAAACACAAGGAATATCTCAATTTCTTTCAAACACTTTCAAAAACAAAATACAAGACTTTGAAAGACAAAAATTTGTTATCGTTTAAAAAACACTAGATACTCCTCAGTTTCTTTTAAACTCTTTCAAAAATGAAAAAGAAGGTCCCCTAGACTTTGAAAGATTCAAGGCGGCCCCATGATTCTTTCAAATTCTTTCAAAAACAAAATACAAGAACCCCTAAGATCTTTCGAAATTTTTCACAAATAAAGGACAAGGGACCTCCCTAAGGTACTTTCACATATGCATAAAAGAAAACCCACTAAGCGCCCATAAAATTCTTTCAGATTCTTTCAAAAAGAATTCGCCAGGGTTTCCGAAATGTTTTCAAATTCTTAAAAAAAAAATACAGAAGGCTTCAACATATAAAAACACAAGAAACATCTCAATTTCTTTCAAACACTTTTGAAAACGAACTCAAAAACTCCCAAGGTTTTGAAGGACTCTTGTGGCCCCCAAGATTCTTTCAAATTCTCCCAAAAAGAAAACACAAGGGACACCGAAGATTTTTCTACATTTTAAAAGTAAAGACTAGGGGCTCCAAAGATCCTGTAATGTTTAAAAAACACAAGGTACTTCTCAATTTCTTTCAAACTCTTTCAAAAACCAAAAAGGTCTCCAAGGCTTTGAAAGACTCAACAGGACTCCATGATTTTTTCAAATTCGTTCAACAACAAACCACAAAGACACCAAGATATTTTCAAATTCTTCCTAGATTATATCAGATTTCGCATTAAACTTTTTCTTAGAATGAAAGGTAAGGAATAGCAAAAAAACTGAGAAATGCTATTCCATGTAAAAACATGAAAAATCACCATTTCATCACCCCTAGAGTACGTCAAAATAGGTCTTCCGTTTCCGTCTGGCTGTTTCTCTGTCTGCCTGTCTGTCTGTCTGAGCCTCGATTTTTATTACACAGTTAAACTCCGAAATCACTTAACCGATTGTCCTAAAATTTTACACATGCGTTAGAAATATTCTGTAAATGGTGAAACGCTAACCAAAATTTGTATGATCATCCCCACCAAGAATGTGGTGACGTCGGTTTAAAATTGTGCGTAATAAATGTTACGTAAATTTAGAAAATAACATACTTCTGAACTGGTGGTTTTGTTTTAATTATAATATTTATATTTTTTAAGCTATAGGCTTGATCATAAAAATATAAAATTTTCCAAAATTAAATTGTCTTCATAGCCCTCAAAGAAATCTATATTTTATGGACAAAGTAGACAGGTCAGAAACTATTTTCATATAATAAATAAGAATGGAATTTTTGTTGCACAAATAATATACGTATACTAAATTGATCTTAATGAGTGACAGTTGCATTAGTTGACGATTGTTTAGAGGTTCTTATATATTTTGTACTTTGAATTCGACTAGGTAAAGTAGAGTCCGCCAAAGAGTGAACAGTGACTGGAATTCACCAATACACCTCTTAAGATTATGTTAATGATAGTTTTCAATCCTCATCATCTCCTCTCCAAAATCATCATTGTAATCCTGAGTAGTTTATGGGGGACTTCCAATAAGTACTTCTGGAAACACAGAGTCAATGTTCACTATTTGACGGACTCTATTTTAAATTCATTTTCAAAATATCTCTAAATCTCTCACTGAAGTGTGAATGGAAAAATCCAAGTGCTGACAATAGATAATTACATTGTATTTTTCTACCTACAACAAATTGGGAAATTATGATTATTTAAAATTACATTAAAAAAAAATACAAAATTTTCTCATATTTATTCTACTGTTCCTTTAATTTCCATAGAACTCCCTCTGAGTGGTGTAGAAGGTTAACAGATAACCAAACTTTTTTCTCTCCCCACCAAAAATTTGATGACGTATGCTTCTATATTTATGCTTTATAAATCCCTAGATTATTGAAAAAAATCAAAATTACACTAGAACATTTTACAATTTAATTTTAAAATAATAAAATAATTAGTCTGAAATTTATTACATGCTTTGAAGTTATCGTCAATCTGATACTAACCATAATTTATCCCCGCCAAAATTTTGATGACGTCACCTCAATACTTTGCTAAGTAAATCCTCTTTAAAATGTGTAAACCCTTCACATGCGTAGAATCACGACTCTGAGACCGTGGGAAGTGCTGTATAAACTTGAAAGCATTTTTTTTTCAGTAAAGGTAGATTTTCTGACATTAGGTTCTTCAGTAGACAGTCGTAATGGACGAATTTTTTAATTATATGGAATCTTTGCTGTTCGCTTTATTTTTTAATCCTAGTTCTTATCTTAGTTGATTGTTTTCCTTACTTCGCTTAGTTATTATTCTAGAAGTAAAAGAAAATAATTAGATTTTTAATGTAAGTACGCTCTACGTTTCCAGCGCTTATTTTCACATACTGCGTGTGATACCTCCATGTAGCGCATTTATCCCCTTCAGCCATATTCTCTCTCCATATGAACCCTGAATCCACCTATTATTACAACAAAGGCCCTAACAGTGCACATTAAGTTAATGAATGCGCGGGATAAGTATTTGCAAAGTTTTATTATTGAAACATAATAAGATGGCAAGTACCCGGAATGCATTTAATCAAAATAATATACCTCCAGCAACAACAACGCATCAATATCGGAAAATTAGAGTCGATCACGACGTCGGGGATTCCACGCTCGAAGAAGTCTTCTTCTGTATGTAAATAGCAATCATCAGCCGCCATGCGTTCACCACAAGCACAGTAATGTTAAAATATACCTGCACTTAACGTAATGGGATAACACGGACTCTCGTCGTATTATTGATGTTAATTACAAATTTCAACAAGTTTTCGTGTACGTACGACTTACGGCTGCTTTAAACGTGTGTATATTTCAAGATTACATCAACGTAAACGCAGCCCATGATCGAGTTAATTTAATTTATGGTTTCTAAACGGGCTTTTAATGGCGCTACCGGGGGAAAAATCACAACGCTGGACCGAAAAGGAAATTCTCCCGTTTGATTTATTGCTGTTATTAACCTTTAAGACGAATTTATCAAATGGGAAAGTGTGGATGAGTGGACTAGTTCAGGCGGCAATTATCTTCCGAAATGGGGAATCGTTAAGTATAATTTTGTTGAGCATTCTACCTCAATATTTTTAAATTGTGACTGACGTTAAGGTTATTGGGTGTGAAATTGTTCAACGTGTTGTGTCTAACGGAGCACATAGTAACATGTAGTTAACATGATCTGTCTTTCACAATGCGTAATTATACAACGTGATCGAAAGTGACAGATTGTCGTGTACATTTTGTCAAGCTCTTAATGTGGATAAGGAAATGTAAAATCAAAACAAATCTATATCTAATTACAAATGTATGAAATGTCAAAATTTAGCTCTACTTAGATTCTAAAAGTTGATGACATTCTGGTGTTACAATGTTGTCAAAACGCGTTTGACATTTCGTGCGATACATATATTGTTTTAAATTTATAATAAAAGTATGCAAAACGTCTCACTACATTAAATAACGCCAGTAAAAGTATATAAAGATAGCGTATCTTGTTTTTTGTGGCTCGAAAACCAGCATATTTCAATTTATAAAAATGCCATAATTTGTCATTTACGAAATCCCACTAAATTTTAAAGACGAGAAACAGGCTTGTAAAAGAGATAGTATCGCCACTACCTGGTGTCATTTGTTGCTATTCTTCCAGTTAATTTTAATAAAAATTCAATCGTACGCGTAGAAGGACCATTCACATCGATAAATAATGTATTCTCTCAATTCAGTGCAAAAGGATCGTCAAAGATGAGTTCAACGAAATTAAAATATAAACAAGAACATTTAAATATGTAAATATAACCACACAATATTTTAGAAAGTGGCCATCATCGTTGTCATTTTCACAAAATAGCTGTTATTCATTTTTATGATAATAGAGGATATTAGACATCGTCGTAACTGTTCAGGGATATATAATCCGGATTTATCACTATCTATTAACGAAAATTTGGTTACCTTAGCTTTCCTCAAGATACATTTTTATGAAAGATATCTAATGACTGCAACTTCATCGCCAAAAATTATACCGTCTCACAGCTCGTGCATAAAAGTTATACACAAACTTGGTCCCTGTGCAGAACCTTAACACATTTGAAAGTTTATTATATAAATAAATAAATACTTTATTGTTCAGCACTAGTACTTAACTATTTAATTACACGATAGTTTATATCGGGCCAGCAATTAAATTGTAATCGAGTCATCCTTGGAATTGAATCCGTATATCTTCGTTGAAATAATATGTTTAACGTTGCATCTAAGGCTACGTCATTAAAAAATCATAAAATGTTAATAAATCAGGTTATGTTATGTTATGTATTCGAGTAGAATTTTCGGCAAAACTCTTTCACACTCTGTGATTTTCACGTTTAAATTTTTAGTTGTATCCATTAATTGTTCAAAAATAGTGTTTGCTCCATTGTCATAGTGATTTTGGAGGATTATCATCTCTCAACCGACCAACGGTTGAGAAACCCTGGAATCTGTCAGTTTTTGGGACAGTTTATGACTTTAGCGAACGGAGTTCTGAAATACACTATAGGTGACTAAGGTGGGTAGATACGGTTCAGGTTCAAACTTGTTTGAGGTGTATGAGCTGTTGAGCCATCATGCTGTAAACATCCGTTCTATAATTCTTCAGGATCAACACAGGGGAAATGGAAGAAATAAAAGAATTAATTAATGTTAAGTAAAATGATGGGGGAGGTTAAACAGATTGAAAATATGAAGGCAGAACAGAACGGAAAATGGAATAAATCCTGAAAAAATCAGACACAAATCCAAGAAAGTAAAATTGGAAAGATAGATAAGAACGTGGAAAAACTAGAAACAAAGAAGAAAATAACTTGATCATTACCGGATATCTACGAAACGCGAAGAACAACTAGAAGTTAAAATATGAGTTGGAAACCTTCGCTAGAGTGACGCTGAGAACTGAAACAAAAATCAGAAATGCAAAGAAGACTGGGGATCAAACATGTGTGATCGAAATGGAAAATTGTCATGTTGTGTCTTGGATATATATGTTGCTGAAGCGCTGATAAATCGGAGACCACATCATGACTCAATTAGACGTTTTCTTTACACGGTTGCCATGGAGACCGTGCGTCTAGTCGCCGTATTTGTCTGGAATGGGGTCCTGCTCCAACAGTGATAACTAGCAGTAACTCATTCAGTTGAATATTTAATAAAAAATCGTCTTCTGTCTTACGACGGTAAAATTTTAGTGAAAAATCTAAGGAGAGCTATCCCCGATTTATTGATAAAAAAAGTGTTCATGATAAAACGAGAGACTTTCATAGATATTTTAATAGACAACAAGTATGAAGAAAAAACTAAAGGGAACCAAACCAAAATAAGATATATATTAATTAATAATAAACGACGAAAAATGGGAGGGAAATGAAGACAGAGAAGAACTGGTCAAGGCAAAAAATCAGGAACATAACCAAAAAAACTACACAGCAAAGATAAAAGAACAGAAAATTATGATAACGAAAAGTGGAAAAATAAGGATAAAGAAGATATAAGTGGAAAAGAGCAAACAAAAAATTGGTCGAAGGCTGTTTCGACAGAACTTCCCTCGCCCCTGAAGTCCAATAAAACGTATCCAGCTTTTTCAAAAAATTGTAAAATTTGATTTTGCGAATTTGATTTTTTATGAGAACCCCTCCAAGGTAAAATAAAGATGTGTATGTATGTAATGTTAAACTGAATGTAAAAAAGCGTGCTACGCGTATGTTTCAAATGAGTTTATGTTTATCTTTTACAAAATTTTGTGATGACGACAAAGCATTCGGTTTTTGCAGCTCCTGACGTAATAAATAAAATATATTAACACATTGATTGATTTTTTTGAGTCACCCTGTAAGTCTAAGCAATTCTAAAAAATATAGACTTATCATATTTTGCACATTGTCGATAGGATTTATTCGGCAAAATTTTGAGATGACGTCATCAATTTCTTGGAGGGGATAAACAGCCATATTTTGATTACAATTTACCATGCTTACGATAACATTAAAATGTCTGCAAGATTTCAAAGCATTCGGTTTTAAAATTTCTGATTTAATCAATAAAATAAATTGACTCATACATTAATTGTTTTGAGACCAAATATAAACTCATCATTTTTTGCACATTTTAAGTAGAATTTATTTGAAAAAAAATTGAGATGACGTCAACAATTTTTTGGAAGAGGTAAATGAATAAATTTTGTTTAACGATTTACCATCATTACGATAATCTTAAAACGTTCGCAAAATTTCAGAGCATTCGGTTTTGCAGTTTCAAAGTTAAATTGCAAAATGTTGTTATACAATTTTGATTTTTTTTCCAAAAATCTGGACGTCTAGGGTAAAAACTCACACCAATTCATACATCACAAGTGCAAGAGTATCTTATTTTATAAAATTAAAAAATATATAGTATTCTAAATCTTGGAGATGACGTCATGTCAATGGAGT
Organism: Zophobas morio; assembly: GCF_036711695.1. Classification (NCBI taxonomy): domain Eukaryota; kingdom Metazoa; phylum Arthropoda; class Insecta; order Coleoptera; family Tenebrionidae; genus Zophobas; species Zophobas morio. The sequence continues at coordinate 11,133,012 of NW_026972136.1, read as the reverse complement.
GGGGATGATTAGCCAATTTTGGTGAGCGTTTTACCATCTACATGATAGTCCTAATGTATATACAAGATTTGACAACAATCGGGCTAGTAGTTTCGGAGATTATCTGTCTAATAAAAATCCGAACAGACGGTAGACAGACAGACATACAGTCAGACAGACAGACGGAAATGAAAGACATATTTCTTCGTACTCTAGGAGTCATGAAAGGTCGAGAACACATAAAATTAGGGAGTATGCGGATGGACTCGGCTACAATACTTCCTTAGCTTACGCTCAGGAAGTAAAAATGGGAAACAGACGCAGAAACCCTGGAAAAAGGGGAAGCAAAAGTATGGAATCTAGCGGTGTGAAATGAGAGAGGATTAAACGGGAAAGAAATAGAACTGATTGATGTAATGGAGAAAACATAAATGGAAATACTGACAATAACAGAAAAAATTGGTCTAAAGAGTTTAGACAGTACTTCCCTCGCTGTCGGAAACTTGACGACTGCATGCCTATTGTGTTTTTTTTTCTCATTACATTTTTGTAGTGGGAATTTAAAAAAAAATTGCGATGACGTCATCAACATTTTTGCAAGGACACGTATATCAGTTGGGATAGATGTAGTGTAATACTAAGAATAAAATTATTATATTCTCAAATTTTCGGGAAAATGAATTGGGTCGTTTTGAATATTGATTTGTAATAATCAATAAAATAACGAAACAATTTACTCACGTATACGTATCAGAGGCAACTGAAAATCGTGTATGTATAAACATTCTTAATTTAAGATGACAGGTGTAATAGTATACGTGAGAGTCAAACAGAGAAACTGTAAACAAAACGACCATCGGTTTTATTGCTTCGACTTCCGCTTATTATATAAAACATTGGGTTTTATTTTAATTCTTGACGGTGAAATTCACAATTGGTTGAGTATAAACATGTCTATTTCACATTCGCGGAACCAAGTGAACGCATAAAACAAATGAAGGTCTGTAATGTTAAAGTCGATGTAAATAAGCGTGCTACCCTTATGTTTCAACCGAGTTTTTCCTTTAACAAATTTTGTGTCTACCAAATTGGGTTGGTTGGGGTGTAATACTAATAATAAGTGTTGCCTTTAATTTAATCAATAAAATAAATTGACTTCATTAATTTTTTTGAACCACCCCTTAAGAAAATCTAAAAAATATGAATGGAATGATAAATCACAAGAAGAGACTCGCCATATTTTGTACATTTTAGATAGGATTTATTCACCAAAATTTTGTGGTGACGTCATAAATTTTTTAGGGGGGACGACCAAATACGTTTTGATCAAAAATTTACCATGCTTATGATAATTTTAAAATATCTTCAAGATTTCGAAGCATTCGGTTTTGTAGTTCCTGAGTAAATCAGTAAAATAAATTTACGCTTTCATTTATTTTCTTGAATCACCCTGTATATGCAAATCCAAAAAATATGAATGGAGTGATAGATCACAAGTACAGACTGATCATATTTTGTACATTTTAGATATGATTTATTCGGCAAATTTTCGAGCTGACGTCATCAAGTTTTTGGAGGGGATAAGCAAATATATTTTGACTAAACATTTATTATGCTCTTTATAACCTTAAAACATGTGCAAGATGTCAGAGCATTCCGTTTTGTAGTTCCTGATTAAATCAATAAAATATATTTACGCATTCATTAATTTTTTTAAGTCACTCTGTATATGCAAATCCAAAAAATATGAATGGAGTGATAAATGACAAGTACAGGCTCATCATATTTTGTACATTTTAGATATGATTTATTCGGCAAACTTTCGAGCTGACGTCATCAAGTTTTTGGAGGGGATAAGCAAATATATTTTGACTAAACATTTATTATGCTCTTTATGACCTTAAAACATCTGCAAGATTTCAGAGCATTCGGTTTTGTAGTTCCTGATTAAATCAATAAAATATATTTACGCATTCATTAATTTTTTTGAGTCACCCTGGATATGCAAATCCAAAAAATATGAATGGAGTGATAGATCACAAGTACATACTCATCATATTTTGTACATTTTAGATATGATTTATTCCACAAACTTTTGAGCTGACGTCATCAAGTTTTTGGAGGGGATAAGCAAATATTTTTTGACTAAAGATTTATGATGCTCTTTATAGCCTTAAAATATCTGCAACATTTCAAAGCATTCTGGTTAGCAGATTAAAAATTAAATTTCAAAATGTTGTTTTATAATTTTGATTTTTTTTCCAAAAATCTGGACGTTTCGGGTGAAAAGTCGATTCAGAGTTGTAAACTACATGTGTAGGACTATGTTATTTTATACAATTGAAACCCCATTTACTATGTACAATTTTGAAGTGACGTCATCGCATTAGTGGTGGGGATGATTAGACAAATTTTGGTTAGCGTTTTACCATCTACATGATATTCTTAATATAAGTACAAAATTTCACAACAATCGGTCGAGTACTTTCGGAGATTATCTGTCTAATAAAAATCCGGGACGGCAGACGGACAGACAGACGGACGGACAGACGGACAGACGGACAGACAGACGGAAATGGGAGACCTATTTCTTCGTCTTCTAGGGGTCATGAAAGATCGAGAAAACGTAAAAGTAGAGAGTCGGCCGACGGACTCGATTACAATACTTCCTTTGCTTACGCTCGGGAAGTAAAAAGGGATGTATAAAGATAGGGGAAGCTCACGTGATATATAGTGGAGTGGAGAAAATAAAAAGGGCACGATCAGAAGTGAGCTGCTTAATTAAAAAGAGATTAAGAACTGGAATAAGAGAATGGAGAAGCATAAACAATCGAATAAGATTGGACATAGAAATAGAGAATGAAATATATCCGATAATAGCAGTACATGGACCAAATGAAGGACAGACAAAGAAAGAGAATTTGTACAAGCTTGGAGAAACCGAGATTTATAAAGGTGTTTTAATGATATGCTGATAGGATATTGGAACGGAAAAGTTGGAAAAACCCTGAGGAACCACAAGAAAGAATAGAGAAATTCGAAAAAAAAAATGAAAATAATAACAGACAAAAAATAATAGAATAATAAATAATATGGCAGTGGGTAATACATTCTTCCAAAATAAAGATATACATAAATATACAAGAGTAATGATATGTAGGAGAGAGAAGTCAATAATGGATCTGCTATTAACAGAAGAAAAAAATCTGGAAAGAATAAAGTATATAAGAGTGAAGATAGTAAAATATGTAATGTAATAACGGATAGACTGAACTATGAAGAAGTAAAGGAAGGATGCCAGAAGAAAATAGAGGAACAAATGGGACAAAAGAAAGAAAAAATTAATAAGATAGATTTGGACGAAAACCTTTAAAACTATAGTCCCAGAAGCGGTGATTTAAACGTGTGGAATCAACAGAAAGACAAATAAAAAGAGAAAAATAGCCTAGTGGAACAATGATGTGAAAAAAGAAGTTAAAGAGAAGAAAATCCTTTGGAAGAAAAATTTAAGTTATAGGAAAACATTGAAGACTATAACTGCTACAAAAGACAAAGAGGGGAAGTGAACATCATGGTCATAGATAGATAAGATGAAAAAAGACAGAAAGATACTATACCGCACACTAAAAAATCTAAGGAAAGAAAAAGAAACCCGATTAGAAATATAAAAGACAAAAAAGAGATGTGATTATTAAAGAAGATAAAACTTTGGGAAGATCGAGAAGTAAAATCAGGGAGGTTCTGCGGAAAAGGGGAAACTTATAAAAATAATTAAAGGGGAAACTATGGAAAATGTCACAACCAACAACGGTGTAAGACAAAGAACTATTTTGAGCACGCTTTTATTTATAATAATAGTAGACAACATAGTAAAGGAAATAAATGTAGGGACGAGGTAGAAAACCAAGACCGGTAGAAATAAGTGATAATTTGATAATCTTTACAAACAACAGAATGGAATTAAAACAGCATAGAAAGATGGTCAGAACAAATAGAAAAGTATAACCTAAGAATAACCACAGGGAAGTTATAAATAATGACAACAGCAAATGAAAAAATGAAGACGGAAGAGATATGCAAAAAAAGCAGGATTCGAAGAAGAAGTGACAGAATAAACAAAATTACAGCCGTATACTGAACACTCTACTACCATACCAGTTCTCTAATAAAAAGAGATATCGCAAAAAGATTGCGGGAGTGGCGAGAATGGTTAAAGTGAGAAGTGAAAAAATAAGAAAAGATCTAAAAGTGAAAATTGTTATATAGAAAATTGAGACAAATCAATATACTTCGGGCATGCCGTAAGAATAGAAATTCTAATTACCCGTCAATGCCTTTACAACGCTCATAAAATTACTAACACATTTGCTATAGAAAAAATAGTAAATTGTTATTGGCGACACACTGTGTTCTACTTTCTAAATAAGACTGATGGATATTCTTGTTATATTCATAAAATTTAATTTTTTCAAAACCGATACCGTTCGTCGTTCCAAACACCTCCATCGCACCAGAAAACATCTTCCATACACACATCGTTCCATTTCCTCAGTTACAATAATTCCAATCTACCTCGCGATAAGAGCCCTAGACCCAACAATCATCTCGTAAATGCGTTATTATCACCATCTCTCCATCGAACAATGTCTATGGGCGCCGCCTCCTTCAAGTAGCCCCATGGAGGCTCGGCCGTCATCAACTCCCCAAACAAATTACACTCTCAAGTGGTACTCCGTACAGAAGGGCGTTTTCGACTGGGTGATTGCTTTCAATATGCATATATTTGTTATGTCTGTGTTTTGAATGGGTTTGAGTGACGTTTGCGGAGGTGGCAGGAGTGGCAGACGGAGCTCTTGAACTGACTGCAGTTCAGACAACGACACTTGAATGCACACACACGGATCGCATTCCTTACCCGCTGCCCTCAACTTGCCCTGCTCGGGGCATGACCTGGCATTCCTCCGGGCTGCACGGATATAAAGCAGAGACGTGGTGTTCGGGGGATCGATTCCAACGTGTTTTGCATTGGAATAGTCAAAACAAGTGGAACGCGGAGGACGGGGAGGTGGAGGGTTGTACGGTGGGAAAGAGACCGTGGGTTGCGGAGATGAAGGGATTGTAAGTGTTATGTGATTATGCATGGATTGGTGTAAAAAGGGGAATATATTATTATAAACTTCAATTTACCATAACTAATAAAATTCACCTCGAAACTGCAGACTTCATTTTTGTTTATAGTAATCGAGTCCATCAGGCGATCAAAAGTGGGCTCTCGTTTCCGTCTGCCTGCCTGTCTGTCTCTCTGTCCTCTGTATCCATTTTTATTAGACTGGACCATTTTATTGTCAAATTTTGTAAGTTTGTTATGAATATCATGTAACTAGATAGTAAAACGCTAACCAAAATTTAGCTAACCATCCCCATCACCAATAATGGGATGAGGTTAATTTCAAAATTTACAATATTAATTATTTTTTTAACTTCATACAGTAAGTTACTCCTGTACTTGTGATGTATGAATTCGTGTGGAGTTTTCATTTTAGACACCCAGATTTTTGAAAAAAAAAAATTATAACATTTTGCAATTTAAATTTGACTCTGCAAAACCGAATGCTCTGAAATCTTGCAGACGTTTTAAGGTTATCGTAATAACAGTAAATCAAAAAATTGATGAGTCATCTGGAAGTTTTGCTTTATAAATCCTATCTGAAATATGGAAAATATTGTGACTGTATACTTGTGTTTATCAATGCACTCATAGTTTTTAGAGGGTGACTCAACAAAATAATGAAAGAGGCAGTTTATTGCATTGATTCAATCAAGAACGAGTCACTTCATTTTTAAGAAAATTTGAGAATACAGTAGGTACTTTTATTAGTAGTATTACACTGCATCTATCCAAATTGATACACTGTCAAAATTTTCGGAAAATATTGGATTTACTTACCTGTGACCAATTTGCAAAATAACATTTTTATAATTTTTTGAAAAAACTGGATGTATTTACATTTTTTTTATTTTTGATAACAGTTCTTCGTTTTTCATTTTCTTTAATTTAAAAAACTTCTCAATTTTTCGAATGCCAAATGTTTTCAATTTTCGGTTTCTTCATTATGTTTAACTGCAATTTTTCAATTTTGCAATTTTTTGATATTACAATTTTTCATTTTTAGAGTTATCAGTTCCTCAATTATTAATTTTTCAATTTTTCAACTTTTCAAGTTATTGATTTTTATTTTTCGTTTTCCTGATTTTTCAATTTTCATTTCCTCTTTTTTTATATAACAATTTTTCGTTTTATCATTTCCTTTATTTTTTTAATGTTTCTTTCAATTTCATAATTTTTCATTTATTTAATTTTCCAATTTTTAAAATTTTCAGTTTTGCAATTCTTGAATTTCCAATAATTATGCTATTTTCCGTTTTCTTTAATTTTCAATATTTCAATTCTACAATATGTTGTTTCTTCGATTTTACATTTTTTCGAGTTTCTTGATTTTTAATCACTCGTTTTTCCAATTTTTTGTTTCTTCAATTTTTCAAATTCTTTATTTCGAATTTTTAGATTTTTGGAAGTTTTCATGTTATACTTTTGGGTTTTTCATTTTTGATTTTTCAATTTTACAATTTTTAAATTTTTTGATTCGAAAAACTGAAAAATCGAAAAGCTGAAAAATCGGAAAAATTGCATAGCCGAGAACTGAAGAACGAAAAATTAAAACATTGATAATCTAAAAATCGGGAAACGTAAAAATTAAAAAAAATTAATGAATCCGAAAATTGGAAAGAAGAAAAAACGAATCGAATCGAAAAATTATTGAATAGTCAAAATTGCAAAGTCAAGAAACTGTAACACTGAAAAATTAAAAATCGAAAAACTGAAAAATCGAATAAACGAAAAAGTCTCAAAATTTAGAAATTGAAAGATGGAAAAATTTTAAATGAATTTTTTTTTAATTATCATTATTATATATTTAAAATGAAAACTAAAAAAATGGCAAATCAAATATTGAAGAAACGAAAAATTGAAAAATCATGAAACTGAAAAGTAAATAGAAAAAACAAACAATTAAAAAATTTAAAATCCAAAACCCAAAAATTTTTAAATCAAAAAAGTGAAAATTCCAAAAATTGAAAAATTTTCAGTGCGAATAAGAAGGAAAATTATAAAACCAGAGCAATGAAAAACCAAAAATTGAAAAGATGTAGAATGTAAAAAACCGAAACGAAAAATTGCAAATCAACAAATTGGGGACAGCGAAATTAAAAAATCGAAAAATTGCGACATTAAAAATTGAAAACTCTTGAAATTGCAGATCGGAAAATTGCAAAATCTAAGAACTGAAACATCCAAAAATTGGGAAATCACAAAAATGAATAATTTAAAAATGAAAACTCCTCCAGCATATCTTAAAATTGAAAAAATTCAAATTGAAAAAACAAAAAATTATAAAATCGGAACGTCCACAAATTAAAAAAAATGTAAAAATAAAGAAAACGAAAGCCGGGACGAAAAATGGGAGAACTTAAAATTAAAAAAAAATCGAATCGAAAAATTGGAAAACCTAAAAATTGTATAATCGAAAAATTATTGAATCGTCAAAATTGCAAAGTCAAAAAACTGTTACATTGAAAGATCGAAAAATTGAAAAATTAAAAATCGAGAAATTGAAAAATTTAATATCGAGAAATTGAAAAATTAACAATCGAAAAACTGAAAAAGTCTCAAAATTTAGTAATTGAAAAATGGAAACATTTTAAAATCGTAAAATTAAAAAAGTTAAAAGTTTTAAAAATTACTATTATTATATATTTAAAATGAAAACTAGAAAAATTGCAAATCAATCATTGAAGAAACGAAAAATTCAAAAAATTAAAAATTCAAATCCGAAAAGTGGAAAATTTTCAAGTGATAAGAAGAAAAATTATAAAGTCGGAACATTAAAAAACCGGGAAATTGAAAAAATAAAGAAAATAAAAAACCAAAACGAAAAATTGCAAAATCTAAAAATTGAAACATCCAAAAATTGAAAAATCAAAAACTGAAAAATTTAAAAATGAAAACTCGAATAGTTGCATATCCTAAAATTGAAAAAAAGAAAAATCAAAAAATCGAAAAATTGAAAAATGAGAAATTGAAAGCTGGTGAAATTTTAAACCTGAAAAACTGAAAAATCTTAGAACAGAAACTCGAACAGTTGCATATCGTAAAATTAAAGAAACCAACAAAAAACGAAGAACTGAAGAAACGAAAAATGAAAAAATCTCAAGCTGAAAAATCGAAAAATTGAAAAATACATAAATTGAAATATTGAAAAATATATCGATAAATATACATATATATAAAATCATTGAAAAACCAAAAAATTCAAACATTCAAAAGTAGGAAAATCTGAAAAATGAAAGAATGAAAACTAGAAGAAACAAAAAAATGAAAAATTGAAAAATTGAAAAAAGAAATTGAAATTGAAAAAATAAAAAATAGTAAAATCAAAACATTAAAAAATCGAAAAGTTGTAAAAATGAAGACAATAAAAAACCGAAACAAAAATTTACAATTCGAAAATTTGAAAAAATGAAAAATTAAGGAATCGAAAATTTGAAAAATTAAAAATTGAAAAGTTGAGAAAATTTAAATCGAAAAATTGCAAAATCTAAAAATTGAAGAAACAACAAATTGAGAAATTAAAAATAGCAAATCGAAAAACTGAAGAAACGAAAAATTGAAAAAACATTGAAATTGAAAAAATAAAAAAAATTAAAAACCGAGACGAAAAGTCGCAAATTGGACAATTGAAAATTTAAAATTGAAAACCGGAAAAGCTCAAATCGAAAATTTGCAATATCTAAAAATTGAAAATAAGTTGGAAAATTGAAAAATTAAAGATTTTAAATGGAAAACTCGGAAAATTGCAAATCGAATATTTGAAGAAACAAAAAAAAAATAATAAAAAAATGAGGAATTGAAAAATTCAGGTTAAAAAAGCTGCGGAAGTGTTATTTACGCCACTGCTCTGGATTTTACTTTACACAGGTTATTAGAGAACAAAAAATGCAAATAACCTTCGACTATTTTTTTTCAGTCCGCGTTCAATATCTAGGAAACATATTTACTGTAAATGTAATAATTAAAACGGGTGTTTGTACATGCAACGATATTTCATATAAGGGATTTTTTATTATTTCGACGACACATCAGTGCTTAGGTTACGCCTGAATGAATTATAATTATTAAAAAATGTTAACTTTATTGTATAAAAAAGTGAGGTTAGGTGGGACCATTCTGGCTATCAACTGTCACTGAATAAATTTCAAATATAGCCAGCAAAAAATACAAGAAAAACTTGGAGCACATTTATTCAAAAATGGTAGTTGGGGAAAAAAAATATTCGTTCGTTCTATAGCAGAATTTATTTGACACTCTACTTTTTGCGGTTACGTCGTCAATTTCGCCTCTCTGGTGCCACTGACGTTGTTTGTCTGCGAAAATTATGCTAAAATAACTAAAATTTCAACTTAAGCGTATCTTTCAATAAATGAATCTTAATAGTCTCTACATTCCTCTGTAGGTGTGTACAGGAAGCTAAAACAATAAACCGAATGCAAGATAATCTCATTAACTAAACAGTTTCAAAGTTTATTCAAATTAAACAGAGAGAACCAGCGACATCTTCGATGCTATCTGCGCCTTTTATCCTATTACATATGGATGATGCAAAAAGAAAAAGTTAATTGTCTCTTCGATAAATTATAAATTTAAATAATGAACGACGCAGATCATTAATGAAACTTTTTTCTCTCTTTCAAAGAGTTTATTGTTGTGCTTGTACTACCTACATTATGTAAATTTTTTGTAACCGTTACTTGTAAAAAAGCTCTTTATCTAAATGAAACTATAATCTCACTCATTAATTTACTCCCAGTTTGCATCCAAAATAGTGTCGCCATTATATACCCATCAAACCCTCGCATTCTCCAACCGAATTCCACCCAGAAAACGGAAAAAGCGGCGGAATTTCAATTGAAACAAAGTGCAGTACTGGAGATTTTCTGCATCCGCTATGATGATGGTCGTTACGTCCATAAAGGCACTTATTATTGGACGATTCGAAAGAACACGTCGGGCGGCATTTCATAGAACCAAGTGCTATTACCCATCGCACTAATGTGATAGCTCAATCAAGAAATGACCAATAAAAACAGCGTTTCTGATCAATTACCCGTAACTGCGCTTATTAATTGTCATAACTGCTTAGAAAAAACGCTGTGTGTATGTAAATAAATGTAACAGCAGACGCGTCACTGCAGGAGCAATTTCTGCATGTGGAGGAGCACGATTAAAGATAAATTAAAAAGAACAGCAATTCCTGCTGTGGCTGCTGGAACGTACTTGAGGCTGACGTGCGTAATACAGTAGCACTTGCATTAATTTAATTCTACTTAACGATACGCATGTCCGTTTTGATTAAACCGGGAACGAGATGATCAGATTAAGTTCATTTCAAATTCAATTGTGGTTAGGACTGTTTGCATATTTTAATAATGTTTTACTTTCGGTTTTAATTATTGGATGGGAAATTTACAAGGAAAAGTAATCAATCATTGGGAAATAAATGACTACCTGAATAAATCAATCAGTTTTATGAGGTAATAACTCACTACATATTTTTTATCAAAGACAATTGAACCCTAACCGGTTTTACGGTAGGTTGTATATCAAAGGAGGTTTTTTGTGCAGGACAGGACTCGTTGATATGGGGCGCCATTTACGCTGCGATAATTGCTGGCCTTTGATTATTAAAAACATAAAAAGTAGACTCAAATAATTGTACGCATCTGATTAAAATGATTATATAACATATTATTTGTAACAGAGCATATTTTTAATTAAGCTTTAGTACGTTAAAAATAAAATATTTTTCAGTTGTTTATTTTTGTATTAAAATATTTTAGCACGATGTCAGTCAGGAATTAAATGCATTATCTTTCATAACACAATTTTTGTTCAATCTTTACGAGCTAAGCCAAATTAGAACATGAGTGAATATAACATAACCTCACTTTAAGTACATTTAACCAAAAATTTTAGATTTCATTTTCCTCTCATACACAGAAAATTCCAAAATCAGGAATAGGCATTTTCTGGCATTAGAGGTTGTGTTTTTTACTAGTTATTTAGGAGTATTAATTAATTTTTATAAAGTAAATGTATTCCACGTTCAAATGATTTCTAAAAATAAGCAAAAATTTAGGTTTTTAAGAGGGAAAAAGAGAATATTGATAATTAGGCAACAACAAAACAGTTACCAACAAAGTCTGAATTTTTTTGTTATAAAACTTTTTCTTGTAGAAAGTGGAGAAAAAAATGTAATAATTTAACAACTAATAAAATTATTATTGTAAAGGTATACTAATTTACTTCGTAATGCTTTCTTACACATTATCTCTTTTGCGAGGTTATTAACTTTTGCCTTATACTATTGGTTTTTTATTTTACTTTCGTAGCGTAATCTAAGGAAGTATTAAGATAGTCATCCGATAAATGGCTATTTTCATGATTGTTTTCTCAACATTTCATGACTCTGGAGTATAAAAAAATAGGTCTCCCGTTTCCATCTGTACAGCGTCTGGCGACTGCCAACCATGATTTTTCATTTGTGTATCGTCTGTCTCGTGTGTGATTTGTGGCCTATTGGAGATTTTATTAGACAGAGAATCTGTGAAACTACTGGACTGACTGTTCTGAAATATTATATGCATTTTAGGAATGTGGTGTATCGTCATCTCAAAATTGTGCATAGAAAATACTATTTAAATTTTATAATATGTACAACTCGATGTACAATATACTTTTATATTTGTGCCTTATACCGGATCTCTGGAAAATGGCGGATTAACTCTCCGCTACACTGTTAACAATCAACTGGTGAATTTATGTTATTTGTCAAAATCAGTCGCAATAGGTATTAGGCCCCCCACCCGCCCTCTCTTTTGTTAGAGGGTATGTCATTTGCAAAAATTGGTCTTATTTTAGCAGGTATTAGCCCCGCCCACCCGCCCTCTATTTTTTTAGAGGCTATGTGATTTGCCACAATAAGTTTTATTTTAGCATGTACTAGCCCCACCCACCCGCCCTCTCTTTTCTTAGAGGGTATGTCATTTGCCAAACTCGATCTTATTTTAGCAGGTACTAGCCCCGCCCACCCGCCCTCTGTATTCTTAGAGAGTATCTCATTTGCCAAAATCAATCTTATCTTAACAGTTACTAGTCCCGCCCGCTTGTCCTTCCTTTTTAGAGGGTATGTTATTTGCCTCATACGATAAGACTGATTTAGGCAAATGACATATCCTCCAAGAAAAGAGAGGGTGGGTGGGTGGTCGGGGCTAGTGCAGTGTTGTCAATTTTACTTTTATAAAATTACGTTTTTTTGCGTAATCTACATCATAAAGATGTTTTTAATTATCCTGAAACCGCCATACAAAACGTACTGAAGAGGTAATCCGTCTTTTTCCAGACACCCTGTATATTCGCCTTAAATTTTTAACTTAAACAGATTTTTGGAAAAAATCAACACATTTTAGATTTTGACGAAACTATTTTTTGGAGGATTACATTAATCTACTTTTGTAAATTTCCTGCTCGTAAATCATAGTTATTTACGGAAAAAATGAAAATTAGGACCGCTGTCCATTATATGTATTAATAATTTTTGGGCCGAAGAAGCAATAATAGTTATTGTAATTATCAGTAGTGAAATTAGATATTTTCAAAAATACTGTTGAGATTCCAAATAAATTTGTTGGAAATATTTTTTCAAAACGTTTTACTCATGGTTATATCCAATTTATGATTATGTGATTCTAACGCTAGAAAAAAAATTGTCTGATTTTATATTTTTTAAATTCGTTTATATATGAAAATACATAGAATGATTAAACAGAAAACTGAGTAAGATGCATTAATCACTCTAGTTGAGAAAACTAGTATATCAAAATCATAATATTTTAGATTTTTTATAAACACCCTGTATACTAACAATCAGATCAATAACAATAACATCAGATCGATTGAGGTTGGATTAAGTCAGCACAATTGTACACTTAAAAATTCTATGTTGTCTAATGTTGTAGAACTTCCCTCGCCTCTGACGTGCAATTAACTAAATTGAACTATTTAGAAGAAACACTAGATAATACCAATCTCAACGTAAGAAAAAAAACTAGGGGCTATGTTTATTAATTCATTATTTTAATCCCGACATTCCGCCACTACCTTTGATTCGAATGCATTATGTTAAGAAAACGCACTCTGTTGACTTGTCTGTATTTGATCAGATTGCACTTCTCCACCGATGATAGGAAGCAGAAATTCGAGTTTATATTAAAATTAAAATAGGTTTCAATTAAATTATTTTTGACTTTTTTTATTTAAATTTAAATTAAACTGGATCTGTTACGGTTAACAATTGCTTCAAAAATATGAACGCGCTGAAAAAGCGTAAAGATATGCATATGTTTCTAGTGAGTTTTCTACTGGAAAATGTTGCGTTCAACATTTCAGCAAGATACGCATGTCAATTCCAACATATGCAGTATAAGATTAATCATAATAAAAAAAAATGGAGAAGGTTATTTGGACAGATCATTTCGTAGAGGCTATTTCATTTGCCACAATCAGTCTTATTCTAGCAAGTACTAGGCCCGCCCACCCACCCTTTATTTTCTTAGAGGATGTGTTATTTATCAAAATCAATCTTGTCTTATCAAGTACTAGCCCCGCCCACCCGCCCAATATTTTCTTACAGCGTATATCATTAGCCAAAATCAGTTTTATCTTAGCAAGTACTAATCCCGCCCACCCGCCCTTTATTTTCTTAAAGAGTATTTCATTTGCCAAAATTAGTCTTATCTTAGCAAGTACTAATCTGTTGCCAGATTTTTCGAAAAACTATAAAATTTGATTTTACGGTTTCCCTATAAGTTAAAATGTATGTAATATTAAAGAATGAGTTTTTCCTTTACAAAATTTTGTGATAAACAAATATATTTTGTTTGAAAATTTACCATCTCTATAATTACTTTGAAGGCTCTGTAAGATTTCAAAGCATTCGGTTTTGGAGATTCAAAATATTGTAAAACATTGTACAGTTTTCATATTTTTTCAAAAACTGAATGTCTCGGGTAAAAATCCAACACGGATTCATAAACTACACGTTTAGGACAATGTTATTTGATATAATTTAAAACCCATTTACTATGTACAATTTTGAGGTGACGTCATCATTGACGGTGAGGATGATTAGATAAAATTTGTTTAGTGTTTTACCATCTATACTGACCGGCAAAAAACCGACCACTCTGAAATGTTTCGCAAATTCGCTTTAAAAATTATTAATTTAAAGAACCATTCACTGGTGACACATGTTGTACAAATTAGCTAAATAAGAGACAAATAAATACACTCAGAAGTTAAAATATAATTTTTAAAGCGGTTTCGCGAAGTACCTCAGGGTGGCCGTTTTTTTACCGGTCAGTGTACATACATGATATAATAGACACACCAAATATAACAACAGTCGGTCCGGTAGTTTCGTAGATTATTTGTCCACACAGATGGCCGACAGACAGACAAACAGACAGACAGACGGACGGACGGAAACAGGAGACCTATGTTTTGTACTCTAGGGGCCATGATTATGACACATCGAGAAATTATTAAAGTAGCCAGAGGTCCCAAGGAGTCGATTTCAATATTTCCTTAGCTTACGCTCGGGATGTAAAAATGAAGTCTACCGTTCTTGATTTGATCAATAAAAACTTTTTCTTTAATGACACTACATATTTTTTTAATTTTTTTGTATATCTTGCTTTATTCACTAACGTACCATACCTATACTCCGCCACTGTCTATGATTCGAACGCACTCATTATCAAGGTTTCCATAAATTTTCTTAAAAAATGGTGGCTGCATGTAAATTCGCGTAATTTAAGTTGTTCGCTTTTAGAATATCTGCGGACGAACTTACTTTGCAAAACATAAATAGAGTCTGTTGAAAAATTAATGTCCAAGTTTCTAAAAAAAAATCTTGTCATCATATTCGCTTAAGCTTAAGTTTGCGATTAAAAATTGTTTTAAAAATATGTATGCATTGATAAAGGGCAAGGTAATGCCTGATCGCTAATGAGTTGTCCTATTTGAAAATGTTCCGATCAACGAGAACACGTATGTCAATTTTGACACGTGCAGTGTTATACTAATAATAAACCATTTTAATATCTATCTATCTATTGAGATGACGTTATGAAATTATTGATGGAGATGATTAGCAACATTTTGGTTAGCGTTTTACTATCTAAATGACATTCGTAATATACTCGTATATACAAAATTTGACAACAGTCGGTGTAGCAGTAGAGAATAATTTATTATATGTTATAATTTTACACACAGCGACTAATTTTAAAATGAATACGGTAGTTGGATAGATTAAGGTAATGGAAAATATAAACTTCGCAGCTATTCCATGATATTCAGAGCTTATTTTCACAATACATCAGACTAATTTACTCAAAAGCTCGTCTATTCACAAAGCCAACGATCGTCAACATCAACACGTCAAACAAAATAACTGAAAACCTTTTTTGCAAAATGCCAATTAACGAAATTGAGTTTACACCGTAAAACCGTAAAAACCAAGTCCATCTACCTTTAATTGTATCTATAGAAAAGGCGACACTTCTCACTCTCCGTGCGGCGAGTTGTTGGATGAAATTAACCGAGACAAGCAGATAAATACTGTCATCAGATAAGCGGCACAAACATTTCTGTTACAATCACTCGTTAGTTCCACCTGACCCATTGAAACTAATCCTCTAATTGGGTGCTTGTTGAAATATAGCAAGACAGGAGGAAACAGATTGGAGCATTATATCAACGCCATAATTGTACACCGTTTCCATATTCTCGCAGGGCCCCAGTCGAGCTCTGAATTTCACGAAAATTCCTCCAACGACTACAAAACCGTGTTTCGAGAAAGTCGCGAAAGAAGCGTGAAACAACCGGAGCTAATTCGAAAAATACATCGAAAAGCCGAGAAAGAAATCGCGGCTTTAATATCTCTTTCCGGCAACTCGCTAATCCATCATAGTGGTACTCCTGACAACGGAACGTCCATGAAATTCCCAGCAGATGCGATAAAGAAATTTAAGCAAGTGTGAAATTGGGAGCAAAAGACGAATCGAACCGAATCGTACAAACGATATTAAAATATTCCAATTCGTTATTCCCGTAATTGAAAAAACGCCTGTTAGCCATTATGGTGGCGAACATGGCGGACAGCGCTGATGGCGGTTTCTGAATAACACAAAACGTTTCGTAACGTAAATAACAGTCCACGGTTATTGCCGGAGTGAAGTTCACGTTTTTATTTCTCGAGTGTTGTAACAGGGTCACATTTCACACAGATAATAAACATCCAGCGATCGATTTTTCTCGGAAATTACATACCGGACTTTCTACAAATTTTTTAATGGAACCGTAAATTTGATAACAAAACTTTAATCATTCGTGTCATTAAAACCAAAACTCAAAGATTCTTATCGGTTAAAAATAAATACGCTGGAGAATAAATAAGTGGCATCAAATGACTTAGTTTTTAGCTTATAATTTTTCTTGCGAAATAACATACTCGTTACTTCACTTTGCGGGGATTTACTTACCACCCTAGGGCTGTTTGTGGAATTCATATGCCTTAACAACGAAACTGTAAACGTTGTGCCTTAGAAACCACGTCAGTGAACCTTTAAAAGAGTTAGATCACATGAGAAAATGATTCTTTCATTGTTCAGATATCTCTTCCGTTTAGTGTTACATTGTACTACACAACACAATTCCAGTAAATCGACTGGTGATTTAAATAAATATAACCCTTTTAAATTACATAATTAAGTTAATTTTCCTAGTAAAGTAGAGTCCGCAATATAGTGAATATTGACCTCCCGTTCCCAAAAGTGCTTAGACAGTTTATTGTTCACTATTCAACGGACTCTACTTTAATTTTAAAGGAGAAAAGAGGTACAAAATTTGCAGTTATATATCTACAGCAGTTTTATGTGTTTTTCCAATCTCGCCCGACATTGGTTCCAAGTGCTATAACAATAACCTCGAACAGTTTATTTGGGCGAAAGGAAAAGCAGCATCGCTTGGTACAGCTGCTTAATGTCGTGTAATGCTGTTAGAGATTTTTATCGTAGAATTGCATTCCGGTAGCGAGATCATCAGCCTTGTTCATTAGATGGAGTTATTGAAGTGGCACCGCGTGCACTATCCACCAGCGGGCACCATCTGTTGCTTGACAGAGCCTCCTGGGTGTTTTGAGTGGCTCGATCAGGGCGGTTTGCAATAGATGGAGTTGTTCGTGAAAGCATTACATGTTTCGTACTCGCAGAACGAAAGCTAGGGTTATCCGGTTACAAATTTATGGCCTAATAGGACCCACATGAACAGTTTTGGCGCTGAAGTGGCTCGAGTTGCTGGTTGCGAGATATCGACAGTGAAATAGTAGCAGAGAAATTTGTGTTAAGGATTGTTTTCCTTTTTGGTTTAACGCAACAAATGTTACAAACAGTGAACATTCAATTTCTATGTTGATTTTATTCACTAGTGATTTGCAATATCCACAGGGTATAGCCACTACAATAAACCAAAATGATGAACAGTTCGTTACTTAATTTTTGTATTTATTACATAAGAAATAAGGTCCAAAAAAGTATAGGAACTCATGAGAGAGAACTGACACGTTGCAAAATTAAACACCCTGTATAAATACGTCAAAATACTCGAATTTTTTATACGCTTATTAAGGAAAGACAACTAAAATTTTTTTGCAAATTGTAGACTATTTTTAAATGTCTGTCTCATTTGAGAATTTTTAAATAATTATTTTTTGTTGAACAAAAATTTTTTGGTACTAATATAATTTGACTTTTTTTAAATTTAAATTTTTATATTTTTTTCTACCCCACTAAAGACGTTTCTGAGAATTTTTTCAATTTTTTTTACCCAACCAAAAATAAGTTATGAATTTAAAAAAAAAATGGCTCATTTTTTTTCAAAAAACCGTAACTAGTTCACAGATTGTGTTACCGGGACGTTTTCTTTTTCAAAATTTTTGTATTTAAATGTGCTTTCCAAAAAAAAAAAAAAATTGAAAAAAAATTTTGATGTGAGGTTCTTTAAGATTTTTCAATTTTTTTAGAAAAACCGTCAATTTCTCGAAGTGCGAGATTTTTTATTGTTTCCTAAAAAAAACTGATTTTTACTGGACATAACCCCGTGAAAACTTGCGTACTTTTTTTTAATTAAAAAGAAACATGTTTAATTAAGAATTTGGAAATATTCGATTTTGAAACAGAAAAAAAAATCCTTAATATTTTCAAGTTCCATATTCGATTCTTGAAAAACGGTAGGAATTTTAGAAAAAATGAAGCTTAAAATAACTTCTGCAGGTTGAAATTTACAAAAAATTTCTTCAGATGATTTCCGAAAAAAGGTGATCAAAAATTTCATAAGGGACGAAAATTGAAAAATTCAATTTTTTGGAAAAGTTACCTGAAAATCTATAAAAAATTCGTCGATCTAGATCACGATGTGGTGAATCCAAAAATATAGCGTGTTTATAGTCTCGGAGCAAGAACTTCGAAATATTCGATTTGAAAATAGAATTAAAAAAAAATCTAAATGTTGACAATTTTTATATTGGTGATTTTGAAAAAACGGTGGGAATTTTCGAAGAAATGAGGTCTAAAATAACTTCTGGGAGTTGGAATCTAAAAAAAAAACTGTTTCGGTAATTTTCGAAAAAAGGTCAAAAATTTGAGAAGAGTACTGAAAAATTGAGGTACTGAAAAAGTTGATATAAATAAAAAAATCGTCGATTTAGATCTCGACTTGCTGATTCGAAAAATGTAACATGTTTACGTTCCCGGAGACATATTTTGGAAGTATTGGATTTGAAAATAGAATTTCAAAAAAATCCTTAATATTGGCATTTTCCATTTTGGTGATTTTGAAGAAACGGTAGGAATTTTCCAAATAATTAACTCTAAAATAACTTCTGCAGGTTGGAATATACAAAAAAAAATCCTTTTCGGTAATTCTCGAAAAAAATCAAAAATGGTCAAAAATTTAATAAGAGAGATATTAAAAAATTAAACTTTTGTATAAGTTGTCTAAAAATCTAAAAAAATGTGTTGACGTGCTGATTTGAAAAATATAACGCATTTATGGTCACGGACTAATATTTTCGAAGTATTCGAACTGAAAATAAAACTTTTAATAAATTCAAAATAAGCTCTAAAATAACTGAGGTTGGAATTTCCAAAAAAAAATCTTATTAGGTAAATCTCGAAAAAAGGTAAAAAATTTTAAAAGGAGGTATTGAAAAATCGAGCTATTGAAAACCTTGCCTAAAAAGAACAAAATATTCATTGACTTGCTGATTCCAATAATGTTATATGTTTATGGTCCTAGAACAAGATTTTCGAAATATTCGATTTGAAAATAGAATTTGAAAAAGTCCTTAATATTATCAATTTTCATATTCGTGCTTGTAGAAACAGTTGAAATTTTCAAAAAAGTGGACGCTAGAATAAATTTTGCAGGTTGGAATGTGCAAAAAAAAAAAATCGCTTTAGTTAATTCTTGAAAAAGGTCGAAAATTTGATATTGAAAAATTGAGCTATTCAAGAAGATGCCCAAAAATCAACAAAGCAAGAATTTCGAAATATTCGTTTGAAAACGGGAACAAATTATTAATGTTATCAATTTCCATACTGGTGATTCTGAAAAACGGTAGGAGTTTCCGAAAAAAAGGAGCTTGAAATAACTTCTGCAGGTTGGAATCTACAAACAATCTCTTAGGTGATTCGCGAAAAAAGGTCAGAAATGGTCAAAAATTTCACAAGAAAGGAAAATTGAAAAATTGAGTTTTTGGAAAAGTTGCTAAAAATCCACAAAATATTTATCGATTTAGATCTCGATGTCCTGATTCTAAAAATATAGCGTGTTTATGTTCCCAGAGCAAGTTTTTCGAAATATTCGATGTGGAACTTCAATTGATTAAAAAATCTTAAATATTGGCATATTTTAAATTGGTAATTTAAAAAAAATGATAGGAATTTAAAAAAAAGAAGTCCAACAAAATTTGTGGAGGTTGGAATCTACAAAAAAACTCTAGGATACACCTACTCGTAGATATGAACATGCTGATTCGTAAAATATAACACATTTTAAGGTCCGGGAGCAATATTCTAGAAATATTCGGTTTGAATTTTTTTTTATCTAAAAAATTGCCATTTTTCAATGGGCGACTTTGGGAAATTGATAGGAAATGAAGCAGAGAATAATTTTTGGGGTTGAAATCTACAAAAGAATTCCTTTAGTTAATTTTCGAAGGCAGCCGCAAAATAGTGGAAAATTTTTCATTAAAACATAGAAGTTGCCTACAAGTCCACAAAAAATTGCGTAACATCTGGACGTGTTGATTCGAAGAATATAGCGTTCAGAAACACTCAATTTGGAATTCCAATTAAAACAAAATCCTAAAAATTCTAATATTTCATATTGACGATTCTAAAAGAATTATTGGAATTTTGAACGAAAAAAAGCCAAAAATTTTGGGATATTAGTGAATCTCGATGTGCTGAGGCCAAAAGTATAAATAAATGTATCAGTGGTCCCGGAGCAAGCTGTTCGAAGTAGTCGATTTGAAATTCATATTTTTAGAAAATCTTAAAAATCTTATTGGCGATTCCGGAAAAACGATAAAAATTTTCAAAGAATGAGGCCGAAAATAACTTCTCGTGGTTGGAATCTAAAAAAAAATCCCTAGGTAATTCTTGAAAAAAAAGTCAAATTGGTGGTTATTGAAAAATTGAATTTTTGGAAAAGTTGCCTAAAAATCAATAAAAAAGTCGTCGATTTAGATTACGATGTGCCGATTCGAAAAATACATCGTGTTTATGGTCCCGGAACAAGATTTTCGCAATATTCGATTTGAAAATAAAATTTCAAAAAAATCCTTAATGCTGCTAATTTTCATATTGATGAATTTGGGAAAACGGTAGGAATTTTCGAAAAAGTGAATCCTAAAATAAATTCTGCAGGTTGCAATCTACTACAAAAAAAAAAAACTCTTGGTAATTCTTGAAAAAAGGTTGAAAATTTGATAAGGCAACACCTATTGAAGAACTGAACTACTGAAGACGTTGTCTAAAAATCAATAAAAAATTCGTCGACATTCTGATTTTAAAATCGGCAACATGGTACTGTCAAGGGAAATCTACTCCAGCCAATTTATTATTACATAGACTCTATCTATGACGATGTCTCCAAAGAATTTGATAGAGTCAATCAGTGCATTTTGATGACCAAACGAAGGAGTATCAATTGTGATATCTTGATGATATCTCGAATGGACCAAAAGTTGTATCAGAGGCTCGAAACAAGTCGTTAAAATCAGCAATTCTATTTTTGATCCTGTCATGGTACCCTCGAGTATTCCACAAGGTTCACACAATGGCCTACTTTTATGTTTGTAATTTTTTATTATCAACATGTTTGATATTATTCGATCTTCAGAATTACTTCTTTTTACAGATTATTTAGAGGTTTACAAAGCGAGTACGAATTTAAGTGTCTGAGAAATATTCCCAGTGGTGCTTTTCTAATGACATGAATATTAATTTAGAAAAATGTTACAAGAGTACTTTTAGTAAATTCAGTTCATTTGTTGAATATAAAGTTTCCTTACATTGTGTCAATGTTTCTATGTTTTTCTTTGTTGTTATGAATATATTATTGTATTAATTAAATTCACGGGAGTTTTTCAGTAATAAAGTTTATTTATTTATGTATTTATTTATCTATTTATTTAATTTATTTCGAAATCAGTTTACACACTGTGTATTATATTATTCATGACATAATTATAGCCTTAAACTGTAGTCTGAAACTGTGTTATAAATTTTACAAGAATCTCTGTAAAAAGTCGGTTACCTCTCAAGGATATTTGTTTTCACAGTCCGTTAATAGCCACGCACCATCAATCATCGAAAAATACGCGAAAAAGCCCACAACTTCGATCCCAGCCTCTTTAATTGGTCACATATAGAGTAGCGATGTCACATCGACTTTTTTCATTTCCCCATCCATTTTCTCGGAAACGTCCCATTACCGTGTCGTAGACATCAGTCGGCAAAGCCATTAGATCAACAGGTTTCTGTCGTCCGAGCTCATCCTTGGTCGTTCCGAGACCTCAAAACCTCCGCACACAAAACAATTGCGATTTTGGTACAAAACTAAATTGAAATTCGACCGGATTTAATAAATCTTGATGGGTGTGTGGGTTCGCGTTGCGTCTCTTAGCTAAAAGGAGAATTCACCACAAGCTCGAGGCAATGCAATGAATTCAGCAGAAGACTCATAATTAACTGCCCTCGTAATTTTGTTTGATTAACAGAACCTAGAAATTAATAAGCGAGCGCTGCAGGTTTAATACCGACTCTTTATTTGACTTGGGCTTTCTACAATTTCAGCAGGAATTTTCAGCAATTGTTATACAGAGGCCGGATTAATTTCGCCGACTCGTATGCGGATACGAGATGCTCGCACCTAAAGGCTCATTAAAACGTTTCTGTAGGATTAATATTCAGATTGGTAGCAAGACGAGAGATGTACGAAAATGATTTGTTTATACCGGCTGTTGCCAGGGGAAAGGAAATTAGAATTTCGTTTTTTGCGAAAAGCACATATTTCAGATTTGAATTTCATCCTTAATAACTTTATGGTTTTTTGCTTGTTATGTCAGGTCTGATTTTTTTTAAGCAATGACCAAATTCTTTTTAAAATTATCTTGTTTTTATTCAACATAATATATACGTCAAAGTTTGGTTAGCGTTTTATCATCTACAGGATATTCATTATACACATATAAAATTTCACAACAATTGGTCGAGTAGTTTCGGAGAATATCTGTCTAATAAAAATCCAGACAGACGGCAGACAGACAGAGAGACAGACAGACAGACACCCGGAACGGGAGACCTATTTTTTCGTACCGTAGGGTCATGAAAGGTCGAGAAAACCTATGCAGATATGAGGACGAATATATAAATTTTGACACTTCACTATAGCACTAATAACAACAATATCGTTGTCAGAATTTCGAAATAATTGGATCCCGTATCTGTAATCTAATAATATAAAAATATAATATCAAGATAGAAATGACAGTGCATCTTATGGAATAGTTTTTAGTAAACAAAGGAATCAAAGAGAAGTGCCTATCCAAAATGTTCACTACATTTGGAAACAAAGACTAGTGAAATTATTTTTAGAGTAAAACAGGGATATAATTTTATCGAAACCTACTTTTTTCTTTTCGTCGTTATTGCCCGCGGCCTCTTTATCATACCGTCGACTAGTTATTGTTCTATAGGCAAATAGTAGTGCCATGTTAAAGTATTGATTATAACGTTGCCAACTTTCGGTCTTTTGCGTCAATATTAACCGCTCCGGGCATAGTAAGACCGGAATATTCGGTAAATCACATTGCCCTCGGGCAATATCGCAATAATAACATCATTATTTCTATAACGATCTCTTGTCACGATAGATACCGTAAACCGGATCATCTTTCACATGATGCTGATGTAAAACTGATTAAGACGTCCACGTCTATGGGAATCCATCGAAAAACGCGACGCAATTCCACTCTTTGTTGTAAGCGACTTTTTGCATAAAAAGGCATATAATTATTGTTTTGTTTGTTGTTACGGACTATCAAACCGTACAAAAACGTGACACGGAAAAAACAACATCCTAATATTAGAGGATGAATAGACGAAACTGGCGATTCAAAAGTCAGTATTATTATTATTACACGTTCGGAGCTTGTACGAGGCGTTAAGTAGTGGGTTTTTTTGTGGACACTTTGTGCAGTGTCAGTTATTCAATCTCGGATGATATGCTATTTTTGTCTAATTTGAATGATCATGAACGGAGGAACGATTTTTAACTACTGTTACTTTATTAGTGACACCTGAATGGCTACAAAAGTATATCGTGAGTTGACGCTTTCGGGATTATTCTAATAATAGCCCCACAAAGGATGAATGGACGGTCTAAGCCGTACAAATTTGCTCACAATGCACGCATCTACCAATAATTACACGTTAAATGTGTGATGGGCTTGAGATTTTTATCCGTAACGTCATTATCGGACGAGTATTACTTCCATATGAAGCTACCGGATTTTAATTAAGAGCGACAAGAAAAGAAGTTTTTTGGCCAACCATTCGGAAACAAAAAGGTAAATGGTTTCGTGATTGGAGAAAAGAGGAGCAATTATAAAAAGACGGACTAACGGTTGTCGGGATTGAAAAATGGAAATAGCTTGAAAATCAAGCAAATTAACGGTTGAATACACCTCTCGACTGATGTAAGTATGTAAAGTATCGCGGTGCTGTAGGTATTAATAATTGATTGGGTTTATTGATGATAATATTGTTGTTCGAATGCTAACAAATCATAGGAAATATGAACGTTAATAAACACAGAGATTGTGGTAATGTAACTGGTTTCGAGCTATGTGAGATTACACTGTTCGTTTAGGCGAAATTACAACTAACTTATCTTAAAAGCACATGTTCGGTCATTATTGTTTATATCATAGAGGCGTGAAAGGTACCTAACGTGCTCTCCATATAAGGAAAGTGTTATAGTGGAGTCATCATTTACAACACTCATTAATTTACTGTTTGTTTAATACTACAGAAAAGAGTTAAAACCATAAAAAACCAGTAGCTGCTAAAATACTTCGAACACTTATTCTGAATTCGTGTTTTTAAACTTGATTTTCTGGTCGAGGCCGGATTTTTCCGTAATTTGGTGTGATGTGTATATTTTTAGTGATAATTCGACACCAGGGAAAATTTGTTTAATTCGGGTCAGTTAGCGTCAGCTGAAGAATAAACGATTATGGCTTGTTTGCAGTTGTTGCAAGTGTGTCATTAATTATTATCGTGAGCTTAAGGAGGATTGCGATTAAAACAGCTATTAATTATGACTACTTGTAGATGTTTATATTAAATAATTTCCCTTTTAAGTAAAAGTGTTAAAAGCACAGTTATATATGGTATGTGGGAATATGTATTTTTGTGGTACATCCTAGACGCTGACAGGAAATATAACTGGAAATTCAGACTGCGACTGCGTGACTTAAAATTCGTTTAAATGTTTTCGCCGTGATTATATTTCTAAATTTTACTCTTGTACGTATACAGTTTTTTCGTTTCATTTTTTTTCTTTATTGTTTTTCATTTTTATATTTTTGCTTGAACTGGTCTTTTTCTAGATATTTTTATTTTTTTTAGAAAATCAGCCACAATCCTTATTATCATTTATACATAGGTTGTATTTGCTTCTCATTGTTGAACAGTTGAGCATTTATTGATAAATGAAAAGGTTTTTTCAAGCACAAAATTTTCTGTAAACCGTATTTTTTTTTGTCCAATTATTTAGTATTGAGATTATGGCGTACATACAGAGTGAGTCATTAACGGTGTGCTCTTCGATATCTCATTAATTATTATTAGAAATGGAGAAAAGTCGTAGTATATAGTGATTTTAAAGCGCAACACACAAGTTCGTTGTTTCAAATAGAATATCTTGCTTATTTTTACATATTCTGATTGATATTTGATCTCTTCTTAAGTTTTACAACATTTTTATAATATTTTTTTAATTTTTTTTTATTTTTTAGCAGTGGAAGCGTGCACAGAAAAACGTAATAGGGTTATTTTTAAGACCTGTGTTATAACATTTTGTGAAGAGCTAAATAAATATATAAATAAAATGAATCCTTAACATTGTGTTTATGTATGTTTTTAATTAATACAATTTTCAAATATTGGTACTTCAGTTTTTATCAAACAGAACACTCTGTATTTTATTACTGCTTATTCTGTTTTTGTTATTTTTTCCGAGACACCGACATATTGAAAGAAAGAGAACAAGAAATACAGTAAGGTGAAGTAATAAACTACAGAGTATTCTATTTGAAAAAACCGAAATCTCGATAGTGGTAGATTCTAAGATTTAAAACGTCAAAATTGGCCCCTCCCACCCACCTCTATTTCGTTTTGATCATTCTTTCTTTCGGGCTCTGAAGATAGAATTTCACGGGTTTTCAATTTTTAATTATTCACTTTTCGATTTTTCAATTACTGACGTCTTCAATTTTTCGAACTGCATTTTTTCAATTTTTAATTTTTTTTGTTAGTCTTTGCTAAAATAAAACTGATTTTGGCAGATGACATATCTTCTAAGAAAAGCGAGGGCGGGTGGGTGGGCCTAGTACATGCTACGATAAGACTAAGTTTGGCAAATAACATGCTCTCTAAGCAAATAAAGGGCAGGTGGGCGGGGCTAGTATTTGCTAAGGTAAGACTGCACAATAGTAAGAGTAGTCATTGGAATGAAGAGGGGGTTAGTGAGCGGGGCTACTGTTTGCTTATAAGACTCTTAAAAAAAAGCTAAACTCAGCTCCGCCCCCCTTTTTTCTCTATTTCACTGACTTAATTTACTTACTGTACAGTGGGAATTGAATTCTATTTTGATAAGCGGTAGAATCTAAGATTTGAAACAAAGTCAAAAGTGCCCATTATCCACGCCCACCCTCTGTTTTCTTAGAGGGTATGTCATTTGCCAAAATCAGGCTTATCTTAGCAGGTATTAGCCCCGCCCACCCACCCTCTCTTTTCTTGGAAGGTATGTCATTTGCCAAAATCAGTCTTATCTTAGCAAGTACTAGCCTTCCCGACAGACGCTGCTCTCATTTTAAAGATTTTATTTCTATTCAATTGAGATCTACTTTTCGTTCGGAGTGGATAAAATGAATTACTGAATTGGAGGCGGGGTGGGTGGGCGTACTTAATTGTTGTTCTTTGATAGAGTGCGAATGGGAACTAATAGAATGTAGGCTGTTAAAAAAAGCCCTAATAGTAATTTTTTTGATATACTGCTGGCTAGTAGATTTATTTCTTATTTCAGAAGAAAAAAATGAGAGAACTGCAAAGTTTAATTTTTTCCTATAGAGTCTTTATTAAGCAAGCAATAGCCCCGCCTGCCCACCTCTTCTACATTCCAGTGATTACTCTTAATAATTTACCAAAATGGTCTTATTTTTTGAAGTACTAGCTCCACCCATCTGCTCTCTATTTTATTACAAGGTATGTCATTTGCTAAAATGAGTCTTATCTTAGCAAGTACTAGCTCCTTCCAACCACCCTTTATTTTCTTAGAAGATGTGTTATTTACCAAAATCAGTCTTAAGTTCAAAATTTTGGAAAAAAACACTCTGTATGTTAATATTTCAATTAATTTATAACAACAAAGTGCGTGCCTCTGTTTATCTCCCCATAAAATATTGATATACAGATCTTAAAAATAACATTATTGCGATTTTTTGTGAAGTTTTGCATCAGTGCTAAAACAATAAGAAAATTGGAATAGCATAAGAATTTCAAAATAAACTATTGTTAAAAGTCTAAGAACAAAGAAGCTAATAAGGATATATGAAAATGACACCTTAAATATTTTTACATATATAGGTATTAAAAAAAAAACTATTGTGTGCTATGAAACTGATTTTAATGTTCGCTTACTCACCTTGTATATGTCAGAAATTTTTGGCATAAAAAATCTGTTTCAAACTTCCCTTGTCTCTAAAACACAAAAAAGTTCGTTGGACCGATTAGTTTTTAGATAACATTATCAGTATAGTGTAACACCGATCAAGACCAGAATTTTTCCAAAATTTAAATAAGCCTTTTTGAGAAAGTATGTAAATAAATTTCTTCATATATTAATTTTTTTAGAGTACTTGTGCCGTCATTTCCAAAAAAAAGTATCAGATGGCAAATTTTTCAGTAAAAAAAATAAATAATAATTATTCAGTGATTTAATTTTAAGTAACTTTATAATTTAACTTTCGGTGGTGCCAAATTTATTTACTGTGCGCTGGAACACTAATTATATTTTTTTTGCATAGGGACATAAAAGAACAAAAGAATTAGGAGTACTTTTATTTATGTTAACCTCTATACGTTAAAACAAATATAATAGATAAGTAAGTAATACCAGTAACAGTCTAAAAAGCTAACTATCCTATAAATGTGTTTTGATATCGTATAATTTATTTTTTGTTTGTCCACAACTTTTTTTTTATGACACTCTACCTATGTATATTTTTTTCAGATTCTTGCAGAGCTTATTTTTACGAATTCATTAATGTATTATACTTTAATCACCCATACCACGCAACTGTCTGATTCGAGCGCATTTAGTTACGAAAACACACTTGTCTATATTTGGTCTGGAGTGACCATGATAGGGAACGGATTAATAATTGATCAAAAAATATGAATTGGTAAAGGTGTTAGTAAGTTTTGCCAATTGATCAACATTATTTCAGCAAGCACACTGAGGTATACCATTCTAGAGATTTGATCAATAAAAAATATAATAGATAATAGCAATAATAGCATAAATAACAAAAACTTGTTTGAAACCAAAGATTTGATGTTATCAGCCACACAATAATCTTGCGGGAATTCCGTTTAGACTAGTGCGAAAACTTGGATGTTTAGTGGAAAATCTGAAGACGAATTCATTAACAGGTAGTACAAGAATATGTTATTCCATAAAATTTAAATCCTACTTGTGAAAAATTTTGAGAGAGTGTCATCAGTCACCACAAAAAAATCCGGACAGACGACAGATAGACGGAAACGGGAGACCACTTTTTCGTAATCTAAAGGTCATGAAACGTCCAGAAAACACGAAACTGGCAAGTCGCCCGATGGACTCCAGTACTATTCATTCTTAGCTTTAGCTCGGGAAATAAAAATAAGAAACAAAAAAGGGGCCAAAAACAACTTCTGTAAAAGTAAGCTATATTGAAGAAATAGGAGTTATTAGAATAATAATTCATATAATTGACACTTGTTACCAGGGAACGAATTTCAAGTTATTTTTACGTGCTTTGCACCCAAGTTAGATTTTTTACCAATGATGACCAAATCTATAATCTCAAACCTGCTCAGTTGCTCAAACTACTCAGACCTAGGTGAGAAGAACGAAAACACAAATCTTTTTTCCTTCTAAGTCAAAGTCAAAATTCATTGTCAAAATAATTCAAATGATTCTGTTGATAGGTTTAATGCAGTTTTGCTAAAATATCTTTATTGATTTACACATTTTGAATACTTAAAAATAATAATTATACACAAAAAAAGTTGTGAAAAAATAAACACGAACCTCGGCGAAGAAATAACAGTCATCCATTCCCTATCTCAGGTACCAAGAGAATATGTCAAACCTCACAAATCCATAATTTACCTTTAATATGCTACAAGTAAATCTCCACTTTATTAGCGATAAGCTCAAAGCATGAAACGCGGTGTTGATTTCTTGGCTTTCAAGGCGTGTATTAACACGTAACCCCTTATCTCTTGCACATATACACAAATCCTAATACTGGGCGTGGAAGTGCTACCGTACACATGCGAGTCTCGTCTGTTCGCTGCCTGACCTGGCAATACTGGCGTGGGCCAGTAATCACTATAATCTACTGTAAATGAGTCAGGCAGCCTTCACTCACAGAAGCTGACTGAACTAACTGCTTCTCTGATCGTATATATCAGCCCAACTTTGGAATTACTACGTGCACCCGCCATCTACTTATCCCTCATTATCCCATTATTTGCTACTCGTTATTTATGTGCACCAATCTCCTAATTAATTCTTCGGAGATAGACACATTAAGCGCACTTCACACGCCGGCCTAAATCATGCTATAATCGCTTCCTCGTGCGAGCCACCCAGGATTTGTGTAATTTATATCAGCTGATGTTTGTCCAAGTTAATTGGATGCATACTTTGTTCACGTGGTACGTGAGAAATACTGAGTATTGAAAACATCGACTGACTAGTGGACGATGTTGTGGCGAGTCGGTCAGGGTTCGTCGTCTGATTGCCCGTTGGAGTCTCCGCGAAACTCTCCAATAATCTAGTACGGAGAGTCGCTTAAGGGTGTTTATAATTTAAAATTGACAGCAAATAGCGACCATCGAAGCTTTAATGTTCTATAATGGAAGTGTAGAAAATTAATAGATGGGTATTTTATTCTGCATTATTTATTAATAGTGTGTTTAATGATAATGATACTCAAACATGAAGGAGGAAATCGCGTTATTTATTTAATAATAATTAGATATAATGGACAAAAGTGTTGTATATACCAGGTGTCTGGAAAATGGAGGATTAACTGTCGCTACGCATCTAAAAATCAACTGGTGAATCTGGGAAAATTAGTAAAACAATTCCTTGTCATATTTTGGTGACTTTAAAATTGGTTCTTTTGCTTTTAATATTACTGTCGCCCATGACCATATTTAATTACCATTTCAGTTAGAATGTATAAAGATATGGTTGTGTTGTTTTTATAATAATTTGTAAAATTGAGTAAACAGTTAAAAAAGTTTGACGTATCAAAAATTGTCAGTTTTCAAAATTTTTAAAAGTTCGCAGTTAATTTTAGGTGTTTTATTTTCGGATAAATTTAAACGAATCTGCTGGTGTTTTGTTGCTGGATGAACTTGAAAAATTTTTTTGAGCTTTTATTAGTGTTTTATTTTTTATGAACCTGAAACAGTCTTGAGTGCCGCAGTGTATTATTTTTAATTCGGGAGACTCTTGTGTATTATTTTGGGAGCCCATGGACATTTTTTTGTAAAGTATTTAAAAGGATTTTCGGAGACTTTGGTGTTCTATTTTTGGAAAATTCTGACGTGCCTGTTCTTGAGTTCATTCTGGGATCTCGTTTGTTTTTTTAATTTAAAAAACTATGTTAAGGTTTTAGGTATTCCTGTATGGAAAGAATTTGAAAGTGCTTTGGAGCCTCTAGCGTCTTTTCTTATAATAATTTAATTAAATTTCTTAGAGGATACGTCATTTGTTAAAGACAGCCTTACGTACAAGCCCCGCCCACCCGCCCTCTCTTTTCTTAGAGGTTATCTCATTTGCCACAATCAGTTTTTACTTAGCAGGTACTAGCCCCACCCACCTGCCCTCTTTTTTCTTAGAGAGTATCTCATTTGCCAAAATCACTCTTATCTTAGTAGGAATTAGCCCCACCCACTCTCTCTTTTCTTAGAGGGTAATTTCATTTGCCAAAATCAGTCTTATCCTTCTAAAATAAGATCGATTTTGGCAAATGACATGCCCTATAAGAAAAGAGAGGGCGGGTGGGCGTGGCTATTACCTGTTAGGATAAGACTAATTTTGGCAAATGACGTAGCCTATAAGAAAAGAGAGGGTGGGTGGGCGGGGTTAGTACCTGATAAAATAAGATGAGATACTTTCTAAGCAAAGAGAAGGTGGGTGATGCCCTCTATTTTCTTAAAGAATATGTCACTTGCCAAAATCGATCTTAGATTAGCAGGTTCTAGCCCTGTCCATCCACCCTCTTTTTTTTTAGAAGGTATCTCATTATCCAAAGTCAGTCTTATCTTGACAGTTACTAGCCCCGCCCACCCACCGTCTCTTTTCTTAGAGGGTATGTCATTTGCCAAAATCACTCTTATCTTAGGAAATACTAGCCCTACCCACTCTCTCTTTTCTTAGAGGGTAATTTCATTTGCCAAAATCAGTCTTATCCTTCTAAAATAAGATCGATTTTGGCAAATGACATGCCCTATAAGAAAAGAGAGGGTGGGTGGGCGGGGCTATTACCTGTTAGGATAAGACTAATTTTGGCAAATGACGTAGCTTATAAGAAAGGAGAGGGTGGGTGTGCGGGGTTAGTACCTGATAAAATAAGACCGATTTTGGCAGATGAGATACCTTCTAAACAAAGAGAAGGTGGGTGATGCCCTCTATTTTCTTAAAGGCTATGTCATTTGCCAAAATCGATCTTAGATTAGCAGGTTCTAGCCCTGTCCATCCACCCTCTTTTTCTTAGAAGGTATCTCATTATTGATTTTGAATAATGAGATCCTCTAAGAAAAGAGAGGACAGGTGGGCGGGGTTAGTAGCTGCTAATATCAAGTTAAGACTGATTTTGGCTAATGAGTTACCTTCTAAGAAAAAGAGGGTGGGTGGGCGGGGCTAGTACCTGCTAAGATAAGACTGATTTTGGCAAATGAGATCCTTCTAAGAAAAGAAAGGGTGAGTGGGCGGGGCTAGTAGCTTCCAAAATAAGACTGATTTTGGATAATGAGATCATCTAAGAGAAGAGAGGGCTGGTGGGCGGGGCTAGTAGTTGCTAATGCTACTAGGTCACCAGATATATTAACACCTTTCACATCTTCACTGCCCGAACTAATATCCTTCGTCGTTCGCCAATTACCACAATTTGTCGATGTGCAGATCGATATGTGGCTGATATATTTTATTTAAATTAGTTTATATTCGGAACTATGTTTGTAATTATTTTTTTTATTATTATTGTTCTTGTGTTCATTATTATATTTATGTAAATATTTATTTAGATTTGTCCTATTATTAGGGTAACCTATTGGACAACAAGCTATTATTATTATTATTATTATTAATAATGCTAAGTTAAGACTGATTTTGGCTAATGATACCTTCTAAGAAGAAACAGAGGGTGGGTGGGTGGGGCTAGTAGTTGCTAATCTGAGATCGATTTTGGCAAATGACATATCCTCTTATAAAATAGAGGGCAGGTAGGTGGGGCTAGTACCTGCTAAAATCTAGCCCCACCCACCCACCTTCTCATTTGCCAAAATCGATCTTACTTTAGTAGATACTAGCCCCGCCCACCCACCCTCTCTTTTCTTAGAGGGTAGGTGATTTGCCAAAATCAGTCTTATCGTAGTAGGTTCTGGCCAAAGCCTTCCATCGTGTTCCTAAATGTTGCTTATTGCAAACTCCAACATCTGGGTCTAAGAGGAAATCTCTCAAAATGGATTGATTCATTCTTTCAAGTGAAACTTTTAGGGTCAAAGTAGATGACGTTTTTAGGGAGTATTATGAGGAGCAGAGAGGGGTTCCACAAGGACCAGTCTTAGGTCCGTTGTTATTTATAGCATGCGTGGCCGATCTAAAGTATACATTATACTCGCCTTTTGCAATGTACGCAAATGACATTAAACTGTATAATGTTACTTAATATTGACAAGTGTACGGTATTCTATCTAGGTAGAAAAATCCAAAATTACAATATTACCTAGGGAATAAAGAGATTTCGGTATCTAATTGCTGCGTGACGTAGGTGTTCTGGTTACATCTGATTTGTCTTGGTCTCAACATATAGCCAGGATTATCAAGAAGGCTAATTGGTTGTTGTTTCTGCCTAGTAAAGCTGTTGAGCCACCTACTCCAGTAGTAATTGTCAAGTTGTAGAAAACCTTTGTAAGATCAATTTTAAAACGCGATGTTCTACTGTTGGAGTCAGTCCAATATAGGGCAACCAGAATACCATATGGTAGGGTTCGACCAAGTTACGACGAAAGACTTTTCATAATGAAGATTTCAAACTTAACAGGAAGAATAGTCTCCAGTTTGTCGCATATTTTGTATAAACTCAGATACTCGTACCAGAGGTCATCGTTTTAGGTTATCCAAAGAAAGATTCACTATCACTGTCAAACAATATTTTATTGCAAACAAGGTTTTTGGGCAATGGAATAAAGATGTTACTAATTCCGAATTTACTTTACAGACTAAAATAAAATAGGTATGACAAAACTCACCAAAAATGGAAAACACTTAACCAGATCCAGCTTTGAAGCACGGGCATAACAGACAGCCGCCTCTACCCGATCGCAATAGTTAATAATAATAATCACCCAGCCACTGTCTATGATTCGAACGCATTATGTTTTATCTTTTTTCAACACATACTGGTAATGGGTGCATTACGGACAGCCTATACATTAAACGATATCAGTTTTGCGTACACTATAGAGGCAAGATTCGAACCGCATTGTTTAATTATGGGCACAGCGAATACCCACCGACCAACATAAGAATAACAATAACTTTTCACATTTATTTTTTAAATATGTATTAGAAAAAAATGTTGGAAGAAATGTATATGATCAGAAATAATAATTCATTGCTGGGTTATTCATTGCCTTACTTGTCTCATAGTACAAGGCGCCCATGGAAATGGATTAACAATTGCTTCAAAAATATGAACGCGTTGATAAAGGGCAAGGTTGTGCCTGTATTTCTCGCGAGTTTTTCCATTTGAAAATGTTCCGATAAATATTATTTCAGCAAGGACACGTATGTCAATTCCGACACGTGCAGTGTAATACTAATAATAAAATACTGGAAATTGGATCAAACTTAAGATTTTTTAATGCTTTACCTTTGGCTGTAACAAGCAATGTGTGGTGCATGCACAACGGTGCTTTGACGCATTTTCACCATGACGCCGTTAATTATCCCAACAACGACTATAGTGCTCACTGAATAGACAGAAATGGTCCTATAAATTGACCACCCAAGTCTGCTGACCCCAACACGATAGACGTAATTTCTGAGGTCATGTGAAATCTTTAGTATATAATGTACAGGTACATAAATATCGGAAAATGGGGAATGTTATTGTAGACAGGAATTTTCCCAGAGGCAGATCAAGTCAGAAATAATGGGAATGAATTTCTAAATGTGAAAGCTTCGTTAGTGCGAATTTTATTTGCGTGAACAAAGTGGTGACATTTTGGATATTTATTATAGT
Source organism: Zophobas morio (assembly GCF_036711695.1). NCBI lineage: Eukaryota > Metazoa > Arthropoda > Insecta > Coleoptera > Tenebrionidae > Zophobas > Zophobas morio. The sequence goes on along the minus strand of NW_026972136.1, from coordinate 11,098,198 downwards.
TTGTTATAGATACCTGTTAATACTTGTCAATAAAGTCGTATTTGTTTTCTTGCTTTCACTCATTATTAATGCTAGTAATTTAAAATCTCCAGTTGTTGTGGAATATATTGTAGGAATAATGCCTTTTGGCATCAATATAGTGTTTCGTGTTGTGGGCGGCTGCAGTGGTATCTAATTCTTCTAATTTATGTACTTACGTGCTTTTTCATAATTAGGAAGACATTTAATATTCTACTGTTGCGAAAAAGTTGGTTTACGGAATCGTAGGAAAGGTTCTTTTATTAAAATTTAATGATAATGTCTCGTACAACTTGCATGGCGTAACATCATAGTTATCGCATTGGGGCCAAAGCATTTAATTTTGAGGCTATACAAGGTCCAGGAGGCAATTTTTGTCTAATTATGAATAAATTAGAAATATTTTGGCAAATTATTCATGCCATCTTTACTTGCTAATATCAGGTATGAAATACTGTATGCTCAGTTAACATGTACCTAGTTAAATTTTATGACTGAAGACAACCATCCTTATAAATCAAACTGGCTAATGCAAACTGCAACAAACAAATTTTCATTGGATCGTCAAAATATGCAATAATTCATCTACGTCATTTAATTGTTATTATAAAAATTATATTATCAAAAATACGAGTATTAACATTACCGTTATTTATGAACAGTTTTTATTCAGTTTTACTTTAACAATATTAAAATGACATTAACTGCATATGCAATGCAGAAATTTCATTTCCCGGGGCTTTGTTGTAGTTTTATGTTAAACTGGAAATTTTATCACGCTTACTAATGAAATTTTCCTAGTCCTGTCTTGTCATGGCAACATTCTCTTGATGACGAAAGGTGAAACACTGTTGAATTTTGTACAAACCTAACCCTTCTTTTATGGGTACAGTTATTGAACGACAATAGAAAAATTAGTGGAACACACGAGTTTAAAACGTGCCACTTTACGCACCAGGATCGAGACTCCGACACATCGTATTTATAAAAGCTTCTTCCTGAGCGTGTTGCACGCATTCGTTTTTCTGAGTTAACCACTGACGGGAAATAAAGCAGCAATTAATTTTCTATTTAAACGCTAGAAATGTTGCTAATGTTGAAACGTCGTTTTGATTCTTACACAGCTTCAACCTGGCTCTTTGAACCTAAAGTAGCATGCGGCATGAGGCACTGTCATGAATTCGCAGCTTCATTACCATCGTTATCGAATAAAATTCTGACGTTTACAACTTTATTGCCAAAACCGGCTTGTGTTCTTGTACCTGTCCGCGGAAATGACGGTCTGCGGTCACTTCAACCATTGTTTTTATCCTTCGCTTACAAGACATCCTGTCATTGAGACTAGTTTTTTAATATTTTACTTCTTGTTAATATTTTGATGGGTCTTTAAAGATGATATCTGATTAGTGTCGTTTTTAATAATTTGTTCCTCATTATTGATGGCTATATTAGTTTTATGAATTTTAATATGTGGCATTTTGCTATAAAGAAGCGTGTTTATAGTATTGGAACCTTGACTTGAATTTTTATATGGTATGCTTAACGCTGCCAAGCAAATATCTGAAAAATTCTCATCTCTGATGATGACATTAATGATGGTCGTTTGAAAACAGTTGAAATGACCTTTTTGAAGCGGATGTCGGGTTCGAATTTTAATTTTTAAGTAATTGCTAGTAATAAAATAGAAGCTGGGTTATCTGATGATAGGACATCGACTTAACACGATGTCAGAATGCTTAACCTTTTTAGGAAGAGCTTAACAAGTTCCTTGCCTCTGTAAGAATTTTAGAACATGACGTACCAAGAGTTAAATTACATTCGAAAGATTTAGAATTTTATTGAACACACGACTAAGAAAACAATGAATAATTCGTGAACTCAAACGAACTTTTTTATCCGTCAAATGCAAATGTGGGGCAAAATTACAATGACAATCTGATAGAACATAAATTTCATAGTCAGTTCTAGCTTTAACACCTGCACTATGGTGCTGGAAATGATCGCAATTTAATTTTTAATGGTTATCGTTTACGATGCAGCAGAACAAAAGGCTTTGATCTGTTTGCAATGAAATGAACGCATAGCCATTAACTTTCTCGGTCTTTGAGTTCCACCTGGGATTGTCGTCAACCGATCGACACCATACATGAATAGAAAAAATCCCGTGACCAATCTGTCCCATTGCATGTATTATTAGTTTATCCATGGTAGATAAGTTAAGGTAAACGTATTTGTTTTTGTTGGCTTTTCGGCGTCGCACGGTAGCTCACTGAAAGAGCGAAGAATGCCATTAAAAGCCGTGACTCAGCAGTGGTTAATGATGCAGTGCTTTACAATTTTTTTCAATCACGACGCTTCTATACCCCATCTGGTACTCAATAAGAATTTGCGTTATCTGGAAAAATATCGATTATGGTCTAGTTGCTATATTACCCATGGGACGGCAGATGGTAGAAGGCTGGAAGGACATACCGTATTGATCGCAGACGATTAAATAAACAACATGAGAAGCATTAACAGTTGCTTTTAGCTATTTCAGTTATTTAAATAACAGATTATTGAAGTGGAAATTGTGGTGTTATTTGTCGCGATGAATACTCTTTATTTATTATTTATGGGGGGAAACGAGACCAGTTGGGAACGGTTAACTGGAATTAAATATGAGGTAACCTTACGATTGTTGCCTGTTCATTCTCAGCGTTTGCAAACGCCGGCTTTATTATTTTAGCACATATAACAATTATGAGACTATTACAGGCTCCCACTCCCTTTTTCAGTATAAATGGGGGCACGGTTTAAATATTACTGATAGATATTGTAGCAGGCATTTTGAACGACAATGATTTGCTGCTTTTATGTCATGATTTTAATTTTCATTTGTGCTTGAATCTGATACAAAATTTTCAGACGAAGTAGAAATTCAATACAAAGCACGATATACCTACCTACATGTCCCTTGCACCTTGCTATTTTTTGGTTTATACTTAACTAATGACATTTTTTTTAGCTATTTGGTGCGGTTCACTACGCAAATTATGATTTGACTCCTAAAAGTCAGAGGTTATCTTAATTCGTTAAAAGGTTTTCAAATTATCCAGTAAAAAAAAAGTAAAAAAAGAAGATAGAACATCTAAAATTTTTAGACCGATTGGAATTCTCGATCTATTAGGAACTTGTTTAAAATTTGAACAAAAAACAATGTGTTCCTCCGTTTCTAGTTTTATCTTCGTAAATGTATTACATTTTTCAAAATTCTTTTAAAATACGCCGAAAAATGTAAGATCTAATGAAAACAACAAGTAAATTAAGTTAGAAATCACAAATATATTGACCTTTGTAAAATGTTAATCAGATTTGTTTGCTCATAGTCAGATTCTGTATATATTTTACAAAATATATATTGTTAAACTTATAGTTTGCTCATCAGATCCTATTTTTAGCCTTAGAAATGATTTTTGAAAAAAAAAATCAAAATTGTACGAGAAAATTAAAAAATTTAATTATGCTAGAAAATATAAAATCAACTAATTTGAAATGTCACAAATACTTTAAAGTTATCGTATATGTAGTAAATCATTATTTGTACCCCCCCAAAAAATGGATTACGCCATCTAAAAGTTTTACTAGATAAATCCTATCTAAAATGCAAAATATTAAGCGTCTACACTTGTGGTTCATCAGTATGTCGATATTTTTGACAAGGAATGTACAGATTAAAAAAAAAAGCTCAAAATTGAACAGCAAAATTTCACTATTTATTTTAGATACTAGTAAACCATTTTTTTAAATATAGTCCATATTTTGAGGTTATCATTAGCTTGACAGTTCTCTGACCAAAATGTGTCTATTCGTTCCCAGCAAAATTTTGATGGCGTCGCCTTAAAATTTTACTAAGAAAATCCAATTTAAAATGTGTAAAATAATATACATGTTATGTATGGTTTAGTACTTGACAAGATAAGACTAATTTTGGCAAATGGTTTACTCTCCAAAAAATAGAGGGCTATTGCTTTCTTAAAAAAGACTGTAGGAAAAAGTTAAACTTAGCTCCGCCCACCCACCCGTTCTCTCAATTTTTTCTTCTGAAATAAGAAATGTATCTTACAGGCAATAATATAACAAAAAAGTACAATTAGTACTTTTTTTCCTTTTTTTTAACAGCCTAAGTTCTGCTAGTTTCCATTCCCACTCTACAAAGGAACATATAATTAACCCCGCCCACCCACCACGCCTAGATTTCAGTGATGTATATATTTTATCTAGTCTGAGTGAAAGGTGAATCTTATACTGAACACACACAAAATCATTAGAATGACAACAACTCGGGTGGGCGAGAGTAGTACCTGCTAGGGTAAGACTGATTGTGGCAAATGACATAACCTTTATCAAAATAGAGGGCGGGTGGGCGGGGCTAGTACTTGCTAAGATAAGACTAATTTTGGCAAATGACTTACTCTCCAAGAAAATAGAAGGCAGATAGATGGAGCTAGAAGTTGCCAAGATAAGACTGAACAATATTAGGAGTAGTCAGTGGATTTTTATTCATTAATTAAAAATTAAAAATTTTTCCTATTATCATTATAACTTCTTAAGTTAATAAAAAATCAGGAAAAATGACCCCGAAAAAAAAACGTTTAAAATAAACATTTTTTTTTCTAACAATTTAATAATAACAGAAACAAAAATTAATCTCATTTAACTAATTTATTTTAGTACGTGTATTGATATGATCATAAAAAAACTAGATTTGCCAAAAATTGAGTTATATGAAATTATGAATCAAAATTTGTCTGTACTCTCCAAAAAATAGATTACGTCATTTAAAAATTTTGATATATAAATCCTGTCTAAAATGCAAAATGTTAAGTGTCTACACTTGTGGGTAATCAGTATACCCATATTTTTAAAGGGAATGTGCAGATTTTTGGAAAAAAGTTCCAAATTGTATAAGAAAAATTGACTATTTACCTTAGAGACTAGTAAACCAATTGTTTTGAAATATAGCCCATACTTTGAGGTTATCATTAGCTTGATAGTTGCTAACCAAAATTTGTCTACTCATTCCCACCAAAATTTTGATGACGTCACGTTAAAAATTTACTAAGTAAATCTAATTTTGTTAATCCTGGATATGATTATAAAAAAAAACTAGATTTTGTAAGAATCAAGTTATATGAAATCATTAATCAAAATTTGTTCCGCCCCTCCCCCCTCCCCCAAAAATATTACTTCATTTTAAAATTTTGCTGGATAAGTCGAGTTGAAGGAACTTCACTCTGAATAACTTTGACTCAGGTTTTTTTCTTATATTTTTCCGTCGTTTTCTCTTTCACCTACGCCACTTTGGTTATCACACTATACACTTTTTACATCCCAAGCTAAGGAAGAATTGTAATAGGGTGCATCCCGCGAATGGCTGCTTTGATGTTTTCTCAACGTTTCATGACCCCTATAGTACGAAAAAATATGTCTGCCTTTCCGCCTGTCTATCGTCTGCGTCGATTTAATTAGACAGTTAGTCTCCGAAACTACTCGACCGATTGTTGTAAAATTTTTTATGTATATTAGTTATATCATTTAGATTGTAAAACGCTAACCAAAATTTGGCTAATCGTCTCCACTAACAATTTGATGACGTAATTTTAAAAGTTTCTACCTTAAAATTATTTAAATGTTATAGAGCAAGATACTTTTACACTTGTGCTGCATGAATCCGTTCCTTTTTTCTTTTGCACTGTGGTTAGTATTCTATATTATTTTTATTGTATAGAAGTTATCATAAAAAACGAAAAAAAAAAAAACGCAAAATAATTTTTGTGTAATTCAACCTTCTTTTTAGTTCTTGTGTTTTAGCCACATTTACTATTCCAGGTATACTAAGCCTTTTTCAGTATGGAAAGTGTTCTTTAGGATATTTATTAAATGTAAGTCAGTCATAATTTAGTAGTTACTTTTGTTTTCTATCTTTTTCACTCAAAAGTATAAACGGTTTGAGATTTCTCTAGATTTCCTTTAAAATTTGGATATTTGTAATGAGTTGAGAGAACTAAAGCCACTTTGTTATACACTTCCAAATTAAATTCTAGTTAAAGTAAAAAAAAACTAGAACAACAATTTTATCCTGTTACAGTGGCAGTACTAACTGTTAAATCAAAATATCACTTGACAGAATTTTGTATTAAACTTTTAACAATTAAATCGTTTCCAGCCCAAAACAGTAGAATGGACCGGGTCAGTTGCGCGCGGCGGTCAAAAAGATAATTTCAATAAACAGTTGTTGCCCTTCATTGCGATAGCTAATAAAAAAAAATTATTTCAATTTAACTTCGATCACAATTCTCCGTAAATTAACTTATGTAACATCGACAACTCACTATTGGCATATTGGCAATGATACCACTGTTTGAACAAAATCGGACAATTTGGTAGATGTTTGAGGATAATTCCTTTAATAGAAGTTGGAAACACTGGTCGTAGTACTTAGTTTACGTGGTTGTCACTTTAAAATAAATAAGTACTGGGGGAATAATTTAACTTTTACAAAATTATGCACGTATTTATTAGTCATTAAATATGTATACAGAGCCGAAAATATTTTTTTTTGCTCTTAAATTTTCTACCAATAGGTCCATCTTTATAACCAATGAAATAGTTTTTGAGAAATTATTTTATTATATATTATAACATCTGCTGATTTTCTTATTCCTGTATTGTTAGACTTACTAGGGACTCATGGAAGTGTAATGTATAAAAACGCTAGATAAATTAAGCGCAGCGCACCAGTGACCAACACCCAGTAGAACAACTCCAGTTCTAACTTCAGTTGTTTTAGTCTGACAATAATGTTTATCATGTCACATGCGTTATGCTAGAACCAATATATTACATAACGGGCACGAAAAATGACACATTCCGCACCAGTAGAAAATTTTGTACACAATTTTCTTGACGCAATTTTTTAACGATACGTATTTTTTTATAGATCATCATTTCTAATTTCTGGAGTTTCTGAAATAAATAACTGGTAGGCTGTGGTAAACTGAGATTTCCACATATGGTCATAAGAAAAAAATCTGTGTGTGTATGAGCTGATCACAATCCCTTGGTGACCAGAGGTTTCCCCTGTTTTGACTAATTTGCTAACAAAATAATTGTGGTCCCAGCTGAATGTCTTGTGGCACAATCTTGTTGAAAATACTCCATCATTTATCAAAATGTCTTGTTGATATTGTGCATCTGTGAGTGGTTGAACACATCTTAATGTTAAGGATTCGATAGATAGATAGATTAACTACCTTCAAAAAAACCGAATTTTAGCCACCACGTTTATCCATAGGTAAGGTAAGGACGTCTACACTTTCAAGGATGACTCGATTACGATCAATATCGATCACCCGATACTTCATAGCATAACGGAATCATAAACCATCCGTTTTATATTTTGCAATATTTGCCCCGAGTTTTCATTTTCACCTCCGGGGGGACCTTTCTCAACTTCTCACGCTTTTGAAAGATCTCCGATAAATCACAGTTCCCCAATTCGGCCAATTTTCTCCACAGCGAAATCAAGACGTGCTGACCCAATAGATGCGGATCACTAGCCTCACTTTTTGCCGGCCACCACATAATTAAGATAAGACACCAGTCGTTGACAGAAGTGGAACACTTCTTCATGACAAGCCCAGAATCAGTCCTCACCTCCACGGGCAAAAACCGAAAGTATTCCGCCGCTTTTTCGCCTCCTCTAAAATATCGCCTCCTTGCGCTTGGGGAGCGTTGGGAGGGTAAATTCCATCCGAAACAACTTCGATCGCATTGAGAGCCGCCGCCGCCGGTTAAAATATAACACCGTGGAGTATTTCGTTTCAATGATGCCCGTGCTCGTGATCGACCGTCCATCATCGTGACCAGCGAAGGACCCGGGGCTACGAAATCTCAAGTGTTCCCAGCAGAAAGTAATCTTCTTCTATCATCTATCAACTAATCGTATTGTTATGTGAACATCAGACGTACTTTATACCATTACGTGGACGGCTCACGTGTGAATCATGCGTTTTGGACGAGGAGATGGGTGATAATGGGTGATTTAATTATAGATCAATTAGGAGAAATTTAATAAGGAGCTTGTTTCCAATCATCTTCATCTGGGTGCGCTTTTTTTGGCTTGATGGATTGGGAGTGGACTCGAACACGTGGCTAAATAAATAAAATACCAATTAAGATAATCATCGGGTTATAAAAAGTTAATAATGGTAAAGCGGCGAATTTGTTGGACGGATTTTTAATTTCGGACGGCTGTTGGGAATGATAGAATTGGACAAAATGGAGTCGATGGTACCTGCCGCTTAATTATTGTGTACTATACTCCAACGTATTTCCATATTGTTTATTTATACCAAAACTGATAAAAAAAAGATGAATCATTAAATATCAAGTAGGGTAGTCAGTTCCGGATTGACCGAAAATGAATATGTAATCCCATTATGGGTATTTAGCTCTGAGACATTTTTATTGCTCCACATAACGATTAAGTATAAAAATGAATAAATTTTATTACCGAATAAAAACATTTAGAAAAACCAGTTCCGTAACACGATTTTTTTTGGAATATATTTCATTGGTTTTTACAAGATGCACATGATTAATTCTACGAACTTGTTTACAAACATTTTTCGGTTTTTCCACTACAACTGTGCTTCTTTACTAAATTTTGAGTTGGTGTTGCAGACCTGAACATCTGATCCCGTTTCCTGCTAGCAACTTTCCTATAACTAACATTTAAAAGCTGAAATTTCACTTTTAGTACTTAATTCTCTACACATTGACAGGTATCGAAATAAGTTCGTCTAAAAATAAATTGGTCTAACCTCATTTCTATATTTTCCTATTTTACCATGAAATAAATAAATATGATAACCTTTTGATGTCTGGCTAGCTTCAACATGAGACAACATATATCAATATTTCAAAGCTCCTAGAATATGAAAAAGTAGGTCTGCCGTTTTACTAAGCTTCTTCGAAACTACTCGACTGATTGTTCAAAAATATTTGTAACAATATCTTCGTACATTTAAGGAGATTAATTAACTTCACACTCTTGTGTGGAGCTTTGTTGCAGGAATATTGTTTTAATTAAATAATGCTATTTTATAGTCAACAGGCATTTTATTAAAAATTGAAGACAATAAAATTTCAAGGTTTGCATGGTTTATGCTTTCGTTTACAATTCTCTATACTGTTGAACAGGAAATTTTTGTTAACATTTTTCGATATAAGGTGTTTTGAGTATGATCTACTTTCGTTCATATTTTATTTATTTACTTTGCTGCTAAAAGCATAAGATTCTCTTACTTTTTAGCTCAATATTGATTTTGTTTAGATTACAGGTAATCGCACATTTTCCTCCTGTAACGATTTTTTATTCGAGAAACTTGAAAAAACCATTCAGTTTAAAAAAAAATTAATATTTTAGCGATTGAAATAAATGTTATCCCAGATAAGATGTTCATGTTTGAGCATACAAATTGAAAATAAAGTTTGACGAAAGATATAGTGGGTTTACGACTTTAAGTTCATGAGTAATTTACAGCGAATCCTTCATAAAATTCAACAAATGCAAATAATGACAATTTATAATAAGCCAACAGGTGCTCACTTGGAGTAGCCATAAAAATATTTAAACGCTTTGTTCGGTTAAGGGTATATTATTATACCGAGTCTTAAGCGTCATGGGTAACGACAGCAGAAATTAAAAAAAAAAATCACTGGATATTTTCGTTAAATCCAATTTTTATTTCCCGAACGTGAGTATTGTAGTAGAGTTCATCTGACGAATGGGTGCTTTCTTGTTTTCTCCATGTTTCATGGCCTCAAAAAATCGGTCTCCCGTTTCCGTCTGTCTGTCTGTCTATTATCTGTGGTCTGTTAGATTTTATATGCGGATAGTATCCGAACCTACTGGATTGGTTGCTAGGAAATTTGATATGTATTTTACGAATATCATTTAAATGGTAAAACGCTAATCAAAATTCGTCTAATCATTCCCACCAACAATTTGATGACGTCATCTCAAAAATTGCTTAGTACATGCCATATAAACTTTTTAAAATAACCTACTACTGTATTTGTAGTTTATGAATTTGCCATGATCTTGTTTGTTATTATCGTAATTTTTATTATTCACTAGTTCCTGTAGTAAAACTAGTTTTTAAATACATAGTAGCAACTATACGAAATAAGGGCTTCGCATTTAAAGGCTGCGGAGTTCGATCTCCCATATCAACTTTTTTTCTTCTTTACACCGTGACCGATTTACCTGTACTTTGGCAATCCATAGATATCTCTAATTTAACTTATAAGAATTATTTTAATTTCACAACTTTTCGAATGAATTTATTGAACTGTACTTCAGGTGGTGTAAATAAATAATCTCGGAACAATTTTTTTGCATCAAGAAAATCTTTATATATTTTTTTACATAAAAAAATTAGGCAAATTACTAAAAAAGCAGAAATAATCGTAAATTGTGACAGTCGGAAATCTTCGCTTCCTGTTCTGAGTTTATGGTTTCTGAGACTAATGTGTTTGTATCAATGCAAAATCGAGTCCTCGGTAGCAAAGGAGCCGTTACCAATCCACTATTTTCTTTGATATTTTGATATGTATAGTTGTTGTGAATGACACCTTATTTAGAATTGCTTACAAAGAGTGACACAAAAAAAAAGGAATGAGGCAAATTAAAAGCTTATTGGGGTTATAAAACAAAATAAAATTAGCAAATTCAACTTTTATAAATGTTCGAAAAAATTAGGTAACATAATTTGCCATTAAAATTCAGATATCAAAAAACTTGCTCAATGTGTCAACATTTGTAACGTGTTTTGATGCTCCGGATGTGTTTAATTTGTTGGAATCACGTTATTAGACTGAGTAATAGTGTTTTCAAAAACCAGCAGTCATTTACAGAGAACTTCCCTAGCTTTTAAAGCGCAGCAAATACGGTGTGCTTTTAAATACATATTTTTCAAAAGAAATTATGTCATAACGTCATGTTTCTGGATACAAATACATAATTTCCATCTATGTTTCTTTTGGATTATACATAACAATTCGTGCACTCATATTTTTGGAACATCCTATACAAAAAATTCTGAAAAATTAAAAACTTGTTACTGAAAGTGTACCCCAAATCTCCTCTCAGGCTGTATTTTTCAATACGTCAAAATTTTTCAATAATTTTGGGAAATTTCAGTTTTCGTATTGTACGAAATTTAAAAAATAAAAATGGCTTGAAGTTACTGCATTATAAAAACCGTGTGATTTTTTTAATTTCTGCTCTAATTGGCCATGACACGTACGTCAGTAGTGCAATTGAAGCGGCTGGCGTAAGCGTCATGACCAACTAGAGCACAAATTAAAAAAAATCACCCGATATAAAATTGCTTTTTAACCCTCGGGAACTATGCCTTTTTGGAATCACTGTGTAAACTCGCATTTTGCACTAAATGAGTGGAAATGGCTTATTTATTTAGGCAGAAAATACAGAACAATAATGTTCATTTTCATGAAAATACTGTATGTATCAGCACTATTCAGAGAATGTAATAGTCATGGACAACGCCCCCATCACAATCGAACCTATGCCAAAAAAATGCACCACTCTGAGGACTCCCCGACGTAGTAAATGCCATAAGTGTACAAGCAATTACAGGTATAAAGTAGCATAATGCACTGTTGACTTTTATGGAAACGCCCACAGGAGATTATAATTACGCTTAATAATGATAAATCATCATCTTCGTCGAAGTCTTCTCTTAATATTGATAGTCATTAAAATATTATCGTCTTTTTTATTAATTATTATGCGTATCTTGTCTACAGGTATAGTTTATACTGTACTTTTTTAGAAGACGATATTTTATGTTTTATTACTTTATTTTTGGGGGGGGGGGGTCTCAGTTTTTTCAAATGCTAGCCCTGCTATTGTGCCATCCAACCCCTCATAATCATGTCATAAAATTTCAATAGACATGAAAATTACGTTCTGAGTATAATTAAATTGCGACCTAATTCGCTATATTGAAAAAAGAAACAATTTAATTTCAATTTGAAAGGATTCGATTCTCAGCTTACAAGGTATAAAGCACGCTGTGATTGTTAATAGCCATAACTTACAAATCTTGTACCTTGTAACACGAACTAATTACGATTTTTTCGAATTTTATTGTATGGGTAAACGCCTTTAGTATGTTGTTTACTTAAAACTACTTTCCATATGGAGAGCTATGCGAGCCGTGGCTGTTGTTTAAGTCAGTTAAATGTCTCAGACTGCTGTTACAAAAAATATATTGCTTTAGTTTTTGCCTTAAAATTGATTTAGCAAAATTTAATGGCTACACACAAATCCCAAACAAGATATACGTCGCCGGCCTTTTTGCCATTTATAAAAAACACCGTTTTATAAAAGGAGAGATTAAACTCTGAAATCACGATTCTGTGTCTTTACATTATTCATTGCAGCAATAAAAAAGATTTATTAATCGTAAATCGGTGTTAAGATACATTTAATGTTTCTTATTGAATAACTATTGGAAAGCCAGTTTATCAAAACATTGCGATCTTCAGCATCGCTTACCTCGTTTAATCACAATTCGGAAAGCTCGAATTCCCTTATTTTTTGTCACAAATCGGCACCACATTCGCCAGCGAAAGCCTCAATCCTTTAGTCACGGATCATCGAACATGTAAAAATATTTGTAGCCATAGGTGATACTTCTCCTCCATGTTATTAATTTGGTACTTGGAACCACCGTTTTGTTGATTTATGACCCTGAACGAGCAGTCTGACCCGACCCGATCGAAGATCATCGCCACCACGCAACTTTTATACGATTTACTACAGAAAATTGAAAGTTCGTTTTTACTCGTGAGAATTTTTGCTTTACAATAAGGCATACCGAATCGAAATCGTTCCAAAAGTGTGGCCACTGCTACGGAGTTTTTGCGGTGACAGTGATTTACCATTTCGCCACAATTCAAATTAAACCATGACCACAAAGTTCAAAGTACTTAAACGGATGCAGAGGAATTTAAGAGAGAGATTTTGAAGTTGGGGGGCCGGCGTGCTCCGAGTTACACACTTTGACATTTAGGCGAATTTGTGGCCATATTTAGAAGCTGTTTGCGTGAAAGGAGGGCTTATGAGGATTAGCGCTGCTTATGTCTTACTTCTGTTGTCCATTTGAGACGACATAGGTGAATATAGGTGAATATAGGTGTTAAAGAAGGATTCAGTGAAAAAAAGTTCAGAAGTTGGTGTTTTTTTCTTTTAAATAGTGTTTAGTGGTTCGTGAAAATTTTATAGAAGAGGAAAATATTGCAGAGTTCTAGGGTTTAGATTTTTAGGATATTTAAAATTTCTCAGAATTTTGGAGAATCCTATTCTTGATAGCTTACGTTTTATTTCCAAGCGTACGTTTCCTGTGTCAAATCGATAATTTAATATTTTTTCCACATTTTATAGCTCCTAGAATATGGAAAAGTAGGTCTTCCGCTTGCTGCGATTTAAACTTTACATTGTGCCTTAAAAAATCGACGAACAGAACTTTTTAGAAATTTTGACTATTCAAATATGATTAAAATTTATTTATTCATTCCTCCTAGAAATCTAGTGACGTCATCGTAAAAATCAACAGTTGTGCTTGGAGATGCAACGTTATTTGCTTTTAATATGTTTTTGAAAAAAATAAAAGAATCATTTTATGGGTTGAATAAAAAATGGTTATCCAATTTCCCCAAAGTTCCTTTTATAAAATGGAAACTTATTTATAAAAAAGTTATTTATAAAATGTAAATTCACAGGAAACTGGACTTGTTTGATTGCGCTTCTGGGGCGAGGGAAGTTCTGTCTAAATAACTGAAGGCCACTTTCTTAGACAATGTAAAAGAATCTCGGGACCCCTGGTATTTTATTTTTAAGAGAATTTAAAAAAACTGTGAAAAAACGGCCCCCCAGTATTTTTTTTAACAATGTACAAAAATATTGAGGAGTCCGTGTTTTATTTTTGAAGGAGTTTGAACCAATCTTGGGATAACTAGTGTTTTGTTTTTGAAAGACATTGAAAGAATCTTAGGGCTCCTATTCTCTGTTTTTAAAGACTGGTAATGAATTTTGAGCCCTCCTTGTGTTTTATTTTTGAAATAATTTGAAAAAATCTTCGAGCCTTTTTGTATTTTGTTTTTGACAGAGTTTGAAAGAGTCTTGGGGTTTCCTGGTGTCGTATTTTTTAGGATTTTCCCACAATTTTAATGTGAAAGAATCTTCGGGACAGTTTGACACCTTGCGCGCCCTTGGTGTTTTATTTTTTAAAGAGTTTGAAAGAACCTTGAAGGCTCCTAGTTTTTTTTAGAATATGAAAGATTGTTGGGGGATTCTTGTGTTTTGTTTTTGAAAGAATCTATAAAGATCAAGGCGCTTCTTGCATTTTGTTTTAAAACGAGTTTGAAAGAATTTTGGTGGTCCTTGATATTTTATTTTTGAAAGAATTTGAACATACTTGGGTGCCCCAGCGTCTTTTTTAAAGACAATGAAAGAATCCTAGGGATCCTTAATATCAAAGAATGTGAACAAATGTTTGGGGGTCCTCGATGCTTTGTTTTTGAAAGAATTTGAAAGTCTTGGCAGCTTACGGTGTTTTTTTAATATGAAAAAATCTTACGTGTCCTTACTGTTTTATTTTTGAAAAAGTTTGAAAAGGTCCTAGGTTCTGCTGGTGTTTTATTAATCAAAGAGTTTGAAAGAATCTTCGGAATCATTTGTATTTTGTTTTTGAAATAACCTAAAAAAATGGTGAAAGCCCATGGTATTTTCTTGAAAGAAATTGAAAGAATCTTAGGGTTCCTAGTCTCAAAATTGGTAAAAAATCTTGAACTCGCTTGTGTTTTATTTCTGAAATAATTTGAAAGAATCCTTAGGGCTTCTTGATTTTCTAGAGTTTGAAAGAATTTGCAACATACTTGGGTTTTCGAAGGTTTTTTTCAAAGAACATGCAAGAATCCTAGGGACCCCTAATTTTTAAAAAGTGTGGACAACTGTTCGGGGTCCTTTCATGTTTTGGTTTTGAAAGAATATGAAAAAATCTTAGCAACTTCTAGTTTTTTTTTTTAATATGAAAGAATCATGGGGAGACCTAATGTTTTGTTTTTGAAAGAGTTTGAAAAGATCTTAGGTGCTCTTGGAGTTAGTATTGATTAAGGAATTTGAAAGAATCTTCGAAGTTCCTTGTATTTTGTTCTAGAAATAATCTAAAAAAAATGTTGGAAGCCCTTGTGTTTTGCGTGAAAGAGTTTAAAAAGTTCTCAGGCGCTCCTGGTCTTCTATTGATCAAAGAGTTTGAAGGTTTCTTCGGAGTTGGACGTCCATGGTGTTTTGTTTGAAAGAGTTGAAAAAGTTTTAAACACTGTTAGGGCTATCATTATCTTTGCGTTTTATTTTCGAAATAATTTGAAAAAATCTTTCAATTCTGGTATTTTGTTTTCGATAAAGTTGAAAAAATCTTAGGGTTAGAATGTGAAAAAATCTTGGGGGCCCTTAGTTTTTTAAAGTGAAAAAATCGTCGAGACCCTTTGACATCTTGGGGCTAGTGTTTTGTTTATGAAAGAATCTATAAAGATCTAAAAGAAATCTTGGAGTCTCTATTCCCTTGTGATGGAATCTTGGGAATTTGTGTTTGAAGGAATCTGAATAAGATCTTTTAAAGAGTATGATAAAAATTTTCGTAACTCTAGCCTTTTTATTGAATCTGGTGGTTCCTTGGTGTTGTATTTTGAAGAATATGGAAGAATCTTAGGCGTCCAATTATTTTTCAGAATTCAACATCGTTGAAAAAAAGAATTGTCGGAAGGTTGTTTCGACAGAACTTCTCCCGTACTGACAATATGGAATAAATTGCAAAATGCTGTTATACAATTTTGATTTTTTTTTTATCTGAACGTCTAGGGAAAACTCAACACGGATACATAAACCAAAAGTATCCTGCTTTATAAAATTTAAACAACATTTACTAATATAATGGAATGATTACCCACAAAGTATTTCCACTGTATTTCCAAAAGTTACTGAATTTTCTGTAGTCCCTCCAAAATTTTAAGATCATTTGACTGTGTCATGTTTTAACATTTTGCCAAAAATGTGTAGTATTTTAGTAAATTTTCAACATCTTGTCTATTTTTAGATTCAGCATGAGTTTGATTAAACGTTTTAGAATGCATATGCACAGTCACATCGTATTATGTCATATACCTTATTGTCTGCACAAAAATATTTATTGTTTACATAATAAGACGCAATTACCAACAGAATTACCAACGAACTTTTCAAAACATAATTAAATCGAATTCGTTTTTATACCAACGTCTACTTTGCAACGACATTTAATTTGTCCTTGCAGCTGGATTCGTCATAGTTTGTGGACTAAATTCAGTCACGGTCCTCAATTGAAGACAAATTAATAAAGGTTTGGCCAGAACCATTTTTGAAGACCACCAAAACCACAGACTCGTTTTCTGAGAAGCTTATACAGTTTCTGTAATGGGTGTGAACTGATGTATGTAAAACTAATGCATAACAGTGTCGATTCGAATACCTCTGAATACTTTTGAAGACCTACTAGAATGTAAGAATGATACTTAAGCTGTTTTTTATCAACAAAATAATGTACAAAATTAAAATGAGCGTGTCCACAACGCGTCATTTTATTTTTGGGCACCGATTTTTCCTTTTTCGGACAAACGTAAAATAAATGTCCGACAAGGATCACCAATTTTATGCACCACGAGCCGATCAAAACACATTTTTCAGAAAACAGGTCCCCGTATTTTAAATAATCCCGACATCCACGGTACCGATTACCAGATAACGTTGAAAACAAGCTCATTTGTGTCGCCTGTCAAAATATGTATAAACCAAACACTGACCTCTCCAACAGCAAAACAAACCTTCGCTAACCCGTACTGTTTGAACTAAAAATTATCTCTGGGTCGACATTCCCCACGCATTAGATCATAACAACAAAAGGTGTCTTTTTTAGAAAACCAGCCTGTAAACGTTAGTGAGCCGTCAACATCTATCATAGTTGAACTGCATTAGAAAAGAGAAGAGGTTGATGGCCTTCCACAACCTTTGCTCTGGTTTCTGCATGTCGCTGTCACCATTGTTGGCTGTGCCCAAACTTTGGTCCACACCTACGCCCTCCGATTAAGTCTTACACGATTAAATAAAACGTCTTAACAAATAGGCGCATGAATCAGTCGTCTTTTAAGTGGGCTCAACACGTCCATCCACCCGCACTCACCAACGCCTTGGGCGGCTGCCCACACGCCGCCGCTCCCCTTTTACCTGGCCGTAAACCACCTGGGGAACGACAGTGACATAGCAAATTGATGACGCCGTCTCGGGGGCCAGCACCGGATTAACGCGCTCTTGGGCCCAGTGGGACTCTTAACGACGCATAAAATTGATAGAAATGTTTAGAATCCGGGACTGGCGCAGCCTCCGGGCGTGGCGGGATGGAAAGGGGTGTAGGAAGTGGCTCCTACGCCTTTTTTGTTGGATGCTTAGCTACAAGAACAATTAGAGGGAAATAGCAACCTCTGAGAATCTTCAGTATTTTTGTTTCCAGTACAAATCAGGGTTCATCACTCTATCAGATCAATTCCAAGAATCGAATTGTTTCAATGTTTGATTTATTTTAGTGATATAACGAGCGCTAAAAACGTTTGAGTTACTAGTTGATCGTTTTTTTTTTCGAAAATGTGTACGCAGATTTGTTGTCTATCACATCTGTCGTTTGGATTTCCGTGTCGATGTAAATGCAGACATATGTTGTAGTGACAAAAGACGATCAACAAGTAACTAAAGGGATTCTTTTTGATTGTTCGTAAGTTTAAAATAATATCGAAATTTATTGAAGCTGCTTTGCTAAATTTACAGGATCACATTTCTCGTTTCAAATAATTTTGTGCAGCGCGTATTCAAGAAGGTTTTAATATTACCTGCTTAAACGTAGAGATAAGTTTCAAGTTAAAAATTTGTGAGATGTGAACACGTTAAATTTTACAGTGTACTTTGATATGTCTTAATGCGTTAGATGAGTTTAGGGTCATTTTTCAATGCCCGCTTATCGCGATGACGTCAGTAGCAAGCTTACGTTAGTTAGCACCAGCGGTATCACCTTCTCTATCTACAAGCTGGATTTTTTTAATTTTCTTAATTTCCAGCTCGAGAAGAAAATTTTTGATGTTTTGTAAATTAAACAAAAATAACAATACATAAAAAACTACATAAATATTACTTTTTTATTACAGTTCAACATGCCAAATAAGAAAGTGAGGAATTCGGGGATTATAAATCAAAAAATAAAAAAAATAAAATAATATATCTTTCTTTTCTTTATTTAAAAATCCAAATGTGTGGTCATTTTAGGACTGAAAATTACTGACTGACTAATAAGTACCATGTGACTATTAACGACTGAAACAAATTTTTGTGTTGGTAATTCTAAATTATTGGCATCCGTGCTCAGTTCACAGTTGTCAATTTTGACATAAGCACGCCTACAAACGCGTTGATTGGTTGAGAAGATGGCAGCAGTCATAAATGTCACTTTGACAATCAGGTATGCCATCATATAATTTTAAATCGATTGGCAACTTGACAAAAAAACTCACAAACATTAATAGTCACTCGATATTTGTTGTTAATTAAATCATAACTGAAAGATATTTCATTACTGTTTGATATACATTACCATTTTTAATAAGTAGTTTATTTATGCAACAAGTGCAAAAAGTGACTGTTAATTGCACACACCGGGAAAACAACACACTATAAGCTTTATCATTTTTTGCACTTGTTACATACACCAGTTTTTCTACGATGATACTAAATAACTCATTTTTTGGAGAATATTATACCTACATCATTATAGAAATTAGAGCAATAACTTTATTCACTTATACACACCAGGAAAGACATTATTTTAATAATTGTTAACAATTACCAATAATATTAAATTCAAGATACCCATTCAAAATTAAATCTAGTTTACCAGAACACAGAACTAATCATTTGTGTCATAGCAACGGAATAAATTTTTATAAATAAAATCTTTTTTATTGCACTAGTGAAAAAAATTTTACAATCAAAATAATGCACTTAAAGTCACTACCTTTTATTGCAGGATCGTAGAAAAATGTAATGAGTACCATATTCAAGATAATTTTAAAATATATTCAAAATTTGCAATGGTTGGTCAAAATGGTTAAATTGTATTTCTACCACAGAAAAGAGACAGACGGCACACAGACGCAGCAGGGAATTTTGCTTGTCTGTGTTCTACGAACTGCTAAACAAGAAAGAAACATAAAATTAATGATTTACAAAATGTCCTCATTACAATACGTCTGCTAGTCCTTTATTAAGTAAAAATCTGATATTTGATAAGTACCTATTTGAAATTAAAACTTACAGTTTGGAATTTTATATATTCCGGTACTATAAAGTACTTGCTAAGATAAGCCTGGTTTTGGCGAATGACATACTTTCTAAGCAATAAATGGCACATGGGCGGTGCCAGTACTTGCTAACATAAGACTGATTTTGGCAAATGATATACCCTCTAAGAAAACAGAGGGTGGGTGGGCGGGGCTAGTACTTTGTAAGATTCGACTAATATTGGCAACTGACATATTTTGTAAAAAAATAAGGGACGGGTGGGTGGGGCCAGTACTTGTTAAGATAAGACTGATTTTGGCCAATAATATACCCCCCATGAAAAGGAAGGGGGGTGGGCGGGGCTAGTATTTTCTAAGAGAAGACTGAAGTATATCAAGAGTAGTCACTAGAATGAAGAAGCGGTGGGTGGGTAAACAGGGCTACTGCTTGCTTATATGGCCTCTGTAGAAAAAACTAACCCCCCCCCAACTCCTTTCTCAATTTCACTGACCTATTTTATTTACTGTAAAATAGGAATTGAATTCTATTTTGAAAAACGGTAGAACATAAGATTTTAAACAAAGTCGGAAACGGCCCCTTATAAAACTTGCTTATAAAAGACTTGATAAATTGATAGTTAATACAACCAACAGTATTCCACTCGAACTGGGGAATCAAGGTAACAGTTGAGTTTTAGGCAAAAGGGTTGCCCTTCTACAACTTCCTTTTAGAGTCATCTTCCTGTATCAATTAGTTCGTGTTGGGTTTTCGTGAAGTGAAGTCGAAAAGTGTAAAAGTATTTTAAATTGTAAGCACCGCCCACCCCCCTCTATTTTTTTAGAGGGTATGTCATTTGCCAAAATCAATGATATCTTAGCAAGTACAAGCCCCGCCCACCCGCCCCCTATTTTCCTAAAGGGTATATATCATTTGCCAAAATCAGTCTTATCTTAGCAAGTACAAGCCCCGCCCACCCGCCCCCTATTTTTTTAGAGGGTATGTCATTTGTCAAAATCAGTATTATCTTAGCAAGTACTTTATAGTACCGGAAATATTAAATATGGCCTTCGCAAGAAACATGTGCTTCGGGATACAAAAAATTCATTCTTTGTTATTTGCACAAAACGTGTATTGAAATTTTCAACATATGAGGTTTTTTTTGTTATTGAAGATTTTAAAGTCAATCAAAGTTGTAGATTATGGTCCAAAATAATTTTGTAATGAAGAATCACTTGACAGCGATCTTTGTCTTTGAGTAACAATTTTTAAACTCGAGCGATGTCTCGGATGCCACATATTAACAGAGACGCGGCATTAACGAGTTGTTTGAGGTACGAATTGCTTTCAAACATGCTTAATCGGAAGAAAAAATTGTTATTGATTATCTTCATTATTAAAAAAAAAAAAAATCAAAAGGTACCGATTTGAAATTTAAAAGTAACTGGTAAAGATTTTTGTCACTTCAAAATTTTGCGTAATAAATGTTATTTAAATTTAATAAAATAACATTCTCAAGTACTTATGGTTTATGAATCCGCCTTGATTTTTAATCACAATTACAGTAGAACCTCGATAATCCGATTTAATTGGAGAAAAGGTGTGTTCGGATTAGCGATTTGTTCGGATCAGCGAATTCCCCAAAAATCTGGAAGGAATTGAATAACAATTTCATGCACTGCTGAAAACAAACTTCAAGAAATAAACCTTCATTTTTTTAAACAGAAATAAAGTATTCTTAAGCAACAATGGATAATAGATACATTCGAAAAAAATATTACTCGTGAAAATAAACTCCCTTTTTGGAATGAACACGTCGGGATCTATATACCTGATTTTTTTCAGAATTTTTTGATAACTTTTTTAAAAATGAAATTTTCCATTTCGACCCATTCTCGACGATTTTCTAAATTTAACTCAATACATTTTCTTGTAAATTTTGGGCCGCAAAAGTCACTTTTGGCTTCCAGAATCGTCAATTGAAATATCCCAATTTTTAAAAATTTCAAAAAATTAGAATTTCACACCGAAAATATTGCTCAGTTGCCATCAACACGGTACATTTTTTGAATTAGCATGTTGAGAATTACGTTCCTGATTTTTTTATATTCTTTGGACAATTTTTTTAAAAGTGAAATTTTTTCAATTCTATAGAATTCAATTCTTCAAATTTCGGCCAATTTTGACATTTTCGAAAGTTAACTAAATACATTTCTTTTTAGATTTCGAGCTCTAGAACTCACTTCGGGCCTCGTTTCTTTGATAAGTGCAACCATTTTTCCAGAGTCGACCGTTGAAATATTTAAATTTTTAGAATTTTTCAAAAATTCGCATTTCGTACCGATTGTTTCTAATAAAATGTTGCTCCGTGACAATAAACTCTCTATAGTTTTGGATTCAGCACCTCGGAATATATCCCTGAATTTTTTCCGCATTTTTAGACAACCATTCCAAAAATGAAATTTTCCTCATGCAAATTTCGACCCATTTTTGACGATTTTCGAAATTTAACTAAATACTTTTTCTTGTAAATTTCGGGCCGCAGAAGTCACTTCCGATCTCATTGCTTCGATAACTTCAACCTTTTTTCCAAAATTAGTAAATTAATTCAGTGCATTGAAGTATCGCAATTTTTAAAAATTTCAAAAAATTCAATACAATACGTGCAGAACGAAGATCGCGTCATTTTTGCAAGTAGGTGCATGTTTTCAAGTTCAGTTCGGATTGCAGAGTTTTTGTTCGGATTAAAGAGACATAAGACTTCAACTGACCTCTGTTCGGATTACTGGATGTTCGGATAATCGTGGGTTCGGATTATAGAGGTTATACTGTACTTTACGAAAAATTTAATCTTCTGTCTAAATAACTTAAGATCAATTTTTTATTTTAATTAATAGGGGTTATCATAAAAAATGAAATTTGCAAAATTAAAATTTTACAATTTTTTGAATAAGCAGGGTATGTTGTGATGTACTTCAGGAGCGAGAGAAGTACACAGAAAAAAGTCGTGTAAATTTACAATTATTTTACTGTTGCTTTTTATGTATTTTTTTACTTAAATTTAGTAAATTTACGTAAGTTAGCAGCATTGTGCATAAAATAAGTAAATTTGTGTCACTATTTGTATTTTCACAAGTCAAATTGAAAAAACACAATACAGAATCGCAATTGTAAATGTATATTCACTTTATAAATGAATTATACTTTATAATACCGTAAATATACTAACATTTTTTACAATTACTTCCAACTTTGTAAAATAATCCAGTCCACCGGTGAAATCACATGCATACTGTGAATTGTTGATGCGCACGCAATCATTACTATAACGCTTGCAGGTTATAACAAGTTGGAGTGCATTAGTTGTGGTAATATATTTTGTACAAAATAGTGTATTTTGTTGTTAAAGGTAAGTACTTTACTATTCTGGTTTACTATTTTCCTCCAGTTACAAAAGTACACTTTCCAGGCGGATAATTACTTACTATAATTTGCCCATGTCATCTTTAATTGTTATGTTAATGCAATTTTTATCACAGGGTGATGATATGAATAATTTAAATGAAATTATCAAGGTGGCTGCGCCATGTGTAATTGAAATAGGCAAGTATTTAAAACGTCTTTGTACCTACAACATTTTAATGTATTTTTGTATTTTTCTAGAGAGCGATCCACAAACAATTTATCACGTAGTTTTAGAACGACAAGTAGTGATTCCAAGTGTTGTCACTTTAAAAGATGCAGTATCTTGGGCGTTTGGATTATATTTTATAATGAATTTAGAATATCCAGACGAAGTATCAGCAGTTTTGGAAATGATGCAAAGATTTTTTTTGAAAATACATCCAGATCAAGGATCCAAATCAAAAAGAATAACACCAACAAAACGCAAAGTAATTGGTCTTATGAACAAATTAAATTAATGTAAAGTATATACAACATCAATGACTTTGTTTTGTGTTTATGATTTTATTACATGTTTATTATGTTTTTCACCATAAAATAAAAGGTTCACTTTGTCCGACATGGTTTCTTTGATTAAAACTAGTACTAAAAATAACAATAATTTGTGTAAATTTACATATCAATTCACGGAAATTTACATACCAATTCACGGAAATTTACATACCCATTCACGGAAATTTACATATTTTATTGTAAATTTACAATCGTTAAAATTACATTTTACTTGTAATTTTACATGTTCTTTTGTAATTTCGATTTACATTCAAAAAGTAAATATCACATTCAAACTTAAAAATACATTTCGTTGGAATATTACCCTTCTTATCTCGGGTTACAAATTACCTGTGATTTTCACAGTAAATTTACAAGTAAACTTTTTTCTGTGTAGTGTCTAAATAACTTTAAACCAATTGTTTTATGGTAATCCATAGTCCTACATGTGTGACTTATGAATCTGTGTTGAGATTTCACCCTTGGCATCCAGATTTTTGGGAAAAAAATCAAAATTGTATAATAATATTTTACAATTTAACACTGAAATTGCACAAACCGAATGCTATGAAATTTTGCAAGTATTTTAAGATTATTGGAAGCATGATAATTCGTTCCGTCATCTTACAATTGTACCGAATAAATGAATAAATGTTGTTCAAATTCATGAGTGTTTTTGGAAAAAACTGAGTGGTTCAGTTGACAGTGACAGCTTTTGTCATAAAATATTTATTACCCTTGCGTTGTATTTATAAATGAACATCTGCACAAAAGCAAGATGAAGAAAAGTCGAAGGAGGCGGCATAACAATTAGGGCCAAACCAGGTGGAAAAACCGCCCTTTGGAAGAATTATTTTATTAATCTTTTGTGTACAAGTGTCAATTCAAACTATGTTTCTTATAAAAACAATGAACATTGCTATACTATTGACGATATTGTGATCATTTCTGCATTTTTCTAAAAAAAGCGGATTTTTCTATCTGGTCTGGCCCTATTTCCAATGCTACTTCGCTTGACTCATCTTATATAAACCGTAAATTTAGCGTACATTATAACTTACGAAAGCGAATCCGTTTAGCTATAATTTCATTCAAATTGCTCCAATCTGGCCAGCGTCATTGATATGCAGCACGATGAGAGCATATTTACAAAAAATAACTTTAATAATTATGCGTGGAAATGTGAAAGGTGATGTAACACATTAACACCGCTCAAAAAGAAGATAATAAGAGTTCGACGTGCTTTTAAAATTGCAGTTGACAATTCTGTTATGTGTGTCATGTTGTAAACGCGTCTTAATGCTGACATGAATGTCATTGACGTACATTTGGAATGATGATACAACACTCAGATAACAAAATTACTAACTACATGTTTAAAAGCACAGCGAACTCCAATTCTCATTTATGCGGTGACGTACTTTTCAGCTGAAATCGGGCAATTCTATTAAAAGCAGCTGTCACTTCAGTTTTACTATTCTCGACCGAGCTCCTGGCCGAGGGATGCAGCTTTGCGAGAAGTGGGCGAGTTTCGTGCCTTGCCATCGTCGAAATCTCCAATGAATGTCGCCGGTCGCATTGCCTCCGGCCAAACCGCTCGCCTACCTGGCCTCTCTTCCTTTTTGGTATTTTGTATTTTTGTGGCGTTTTGTTTTATTTCCACGATGTCACTTTCACGATTAACCTTTGGATGCTCCGCTGTTTGTGCGGGTTGGGGCTTGGCGGGACGAAGAATTTAAGGCCTTGCCACCACCTCGAGGCCTACCGGCTCGTAAAGGCGGATTCGTTAAGCCGAAGGTATTAATTGCCGACTCAAAATTGACGAAAATTAGCGGGACCAAAGAGTGATTTACGACGTGCGCAAAAAATGACGGTTATTATTTTTAAGAATGACACTGTTTTGCGTATGAGTCACGGTAAGCTTCCCATAAACAGTAGTGTAATGGCCGGTTTATTTCTAGAAGAGGTTTTTGCGAATTGCGCTGACGTAGGTAATCGTGTCTACGTGTAAAAAGTGAATATAAATCAGTCTTATAGTAAGTGTAACGTCGTAACAGATGTAGCTAGTATCGCTCGTTGCCTGGGGATTATTTACGTTTTACATCTGTCAAACCAGATTTTGCGTTGTTGTATAAACCACATGCTTTATTTTATTTATCGTTATATAAAAAATAATTGTGCCCTTAAGAATAGTATGAATGGATCCGCCTCCGAGAAGTGTCAGATAGTTATTACAATATGTCAAATGCACGTCACTATTATTTTTTCTCGGAGGCGGTACGAGCACATCCACCTCCAAATTTATGAATCTATTTTTCTTGGTTTCGTTTTACAGACGTTTGTGGCTCGTTAGAGTTCATATGTCAAGTTTGTAACATCTTAATTCTATTATAATACAAAGAAGGATTGTTGAATATGTTCTTGTAGTCATAAACAGCTTCAACTTAATCATACGAGTGATATATGTGCGGGTATAGTCGATACGCCCAAATAGTGAACACTGACTTTCTTAGAAGCCCCCAATAAATTGTTCGAAAGAATCAATTCACCCTAAATTGTCTTCATGCACGCACGATTCATAGAATCTTTGTTCCTTTTATATAAGTAATCGAAAAGGAAACCAGAACTGTAAATTATCATTATCATAATCATATTTGCAATTACTAATGCGAATATTGAAAAAATGTCTGCTATATTTATAGTAATTTCACGCCGGCTTTAATCCGGATCTCTACAAGGATCTGCGTTTATACTCGCTAATGCAAATTACTCCACATCCACCGTAAAATCCTTACCCACAATTAATCATGTGTAATTTTTATTAATTTAGCGACATTGAAAATTATGTATTTATTTTAATTACCTCATTTTCAGTATCCGGTTTTACAAGCAAGTGACTCAAAGGCGTCGGGGCGAGTATGAGGATTTATGGACCCCGGCAAGTGCGAACGATAAATCAAAAATGTAAATGTTTAAATAATAATTACCACAGAAAGCAAGTATAAGTTGTCTTGGTATTTCGTGAAAGTAATAATTAATCCGGCGCCCAACGTAGCACGTGTGGCTCTTTTATAATGATATGCTTATTGTTTGTTGAACTCGAAGCGGAAGTACTGGTAGCAGCAGATCTATAAAAAGACTCGCCGAAAAACCGATACGCGTTGAGGAATGGCATTTCCTTTTTTAGGTATTTGAAGTGTTACAACTTTCAAGTAATTGAGTTGTTTTACCTAAAACTGACAATGGTGTGGAAATCAAAGTTTGCAAAACGATCCAAATGAATGGGAGAGTAAATATCGGTTTTACTAATTAGAGCCATTAATGGTGAGGCAAAATTGTTGGTAAACTTTCTGTTTAAGTGGGTCTTCTTTCGTGTGTAGAACCTCTCTAAATTGACTATTTTTATTGTTCAAGTAGGGTCAAAATATTTTATTGTGAATAAGAAAAATTTTGCTACTTTATGGGTTTATACGTGAACCAATTTATTTTTGTGCATATTTAGTTCTTGATCGAGATTTACCAATTTTTAGGTGAAAATAAATCAATTTCAATAATTATTCATAGCCTTCAGCAAAACATATTTTACGACGGTTAATTAAATTCCCTGCAATGTAACTATCATGAAATGCATAATAACAACGATCAACTGTTACGTTTTCAAATTTGAAAGTTTTTTTATTTAGCACTAAATCGGCACTTTTCGGGTCGATCGTATCAAGTTTATATCAATGTCTCTTATTTTCTTCCCGCTTTTAATACACTTTTTCTTCTTGTTCTGTCACTTGAATTCAACCAATCTTGATAAAAACGCCTTGTTATGTTCGTTTCAATCTGTCATCTCATGTCTTCTTATTACATTCGCCTCGCATTCGTTAAAATTAAATAATTTTTTGGACAACTACTTACGCTTTCTTTTATTTTTTAGGAATTGGAGCAGATGTAGTTTTTTACTTTTTTCGACCTTCTTTTTCAGTTACAACTGAGGCTTTTTTGTATAGTCTCTCTTTTAAATCTTAAGTTAATGTTGTTTTGTTCGTTTGTTCCACTATTCTTGTACTTATTTGTAAATATATTCATCATTAGTGGTTCCTCTAAGTTAATTGACGATAAAACGCTTGTAGACTTTAAAAGTAATATTTTTCGCCAATGGAATATTGTAGAACTTCTTCTGATTCTTTCTCCAAATGTTGTCTCATTGATCACATTTTGTTTTCAAGTTCAAATATTTTTCGCCGTCTAAAAACAATGAAAAAGTCACTCAAAAACTGATTTATTCAATTTATTTTGATGAAATTTTAATCTTCAACTTCTTCTTGATAATTCTGTCGCAGTTTATTGCAGCAACGTTCTGTCTTGAAGTTTTTCCATAATGTTATCTTGTGAACCTCAGTTCAATAATTCAATTGAAAATATTGTGGTTCCTTTAATTCCAAAAATTTTTTTCTGGAATCGTCTTCATCTTCAGTCACGTAATAAAGTGAAAATTTATCTACATTTCAATCAAATTCTTGGCCAATCTTCTTGAGATGTTAACTAACTTCGTTTTTGAGTCAACTTTTTTATTCTTTAAACAAAACTCTTAAAGAACCCACTTTTTCTTGATCTACATTTTCTAGATTAATTTTAGGTTTCACAAGGCTTTGGAGTGGATTCTTGAGACTCCAAATAAAATAAAAAATATATAGGGTGAGTCACTAAGCATGCTCTCCTCGATTAATTGTTAAAAATAGAAAAAGTCAGTGACCAAAGTTTTACGGTTCTTTGAGGACCATGCACTAAAATTATTTTTAACGTAACACACAACTTAGTTGTATTAAATAAAATCCCCTATATATTTATACAAATTCTGATTGACTTCTTCGGTTTTATAACCACAGTTGATTTCTGAAATTCTGATGAGACGTTGCCACGTTATCCTAATTTATTTGAAATTTTTGAGCAACGTCAGGGTTCACAAAAAATTTCAACACAGTTATTTTTAAAATCTGTTTTAATAAATAAAAATATGCGATTTGCTGTGGTATAAATCAACTGAGTCTTAATATACAGAGCGTTTATAAAAATAAATTATTACAATTTGTTTCTTTCTTTTTACTTTCAGAGCGTAAACGAAGTTTTAATATACAGAGCGTCTATAAAAATAAATTATTACAGTTTCTTTCTTTCTTTTTGCTTCCAGAGCGTAAACGAAGGCAATATTGTAATCGTCATGACGTCATCTCCAACTTTTAAATGGGATTTATAAACTTGCTGTTGACGTTGAAGTTTTAGAGCTGAAAATTGTCATTTATAAACTCGGTTGCCAAGTTGCCGTTGATAGTAACTTTGATGTTCAACTTTTGCCGTATTTATAGGGGTTGTAGAAGAAAAGTGGAGGATTTAAGTTGATTACTACAAAAATGTAGCATTTTGGACATGTTTTAAGTTTCTTGTTGCCGAAATAAGTCTACACATATTAATAAAAAAAAGGCAAAATGTACCTCGCCCACCCGCCCCATATCAGTTGTGATATATATTTTTTTTATTTGTCGTGAGCCAAAAAGGAGGAGCTTAACTGCAAAATCCTTATTTCTCTACGAGAAATTAAAAACATGTTTTTGAGTATCATGTTGTTGAAAGAATACTATGTTTATTAAGACCCGCCCCGATCTCAATTCTCAATTGTGCTGAATTTTTCATTCGTTGTCAGATCGAGGGGCGGGGCTTAATTGCAAGATCCATATTTGTCTAGAAGAACTTACCATTTTAAACATGTTTTAAGTTTCTTGTTTTGAAAAGACGACTATGTATATTAAGAAAAAAGGCAAAATATAAGCCCCGCCCACCCGCCCTATCTCAATTGTGATGATTTTTTTTTTAATCATCGAGAGCCAAAGGAGTGGAATTAATTGCAAAATCCTTATTATTTCTATAGAAGAAATTAATAAGTTACTTACTACATATGTATATTAAGAAAAAATCAAAGCCAAAGATTAAGCCCCACCCATACTTACCGTTATCTAAATAGTAATAAAGTTTTCATTCGTTGGCAGACCTAGGGGCGCAGCCTAATTGAAAAATCCATATTTACCATTTTAAACGTGTTTTACATTTCTAAGAATAAAAAAATCATCACCATTGCGATGGTGTGGGTGGGTGGGGTTTATATTTTGCCCTTTCTTCGTAATATACATAGTATTCTTTGACCAACACGATACTCAAAAACATGTTTTTAATTTCCCGTAACGAAATAAGTAATTTGTAGCTAAACTCCGCCCGCTTGGTTAACGACGAATAAAAAAAATCATCACAATTGAGGTAGGGCGGGTGGGCGGGCTTACATTTTGACTTTTTGTTTTAATATGTGTAGACTTCTTTTCACAACATGAAACTTAAAACATGTTTAAAATGGAAAATTGGTATAAGGAAATATCGATTTTGCAATTAGGCTCCGTCCCATAATTGCAAAATCGATATTTCCCTTCAAAAATGTACCTTTTTAACCATGTTCTAAGTTTCTTGTTGTGAAAAGATGGCAATGTATTTTAAGAAAAAAAAAGGCAAAATATAAGCCCCACCCATCCGCCCTATCTCAATTTTGATGATTTTTTTTATTCATCGTAAAAGGTAATATTCTGTCGAAATAAGTTTCGACCAGTTTTTTGTATACCTAAAGTTGATAGTTATTGCCGATTTTCTACTTTTTTCAGAAACACACCAACATATTGAAAGAAAGAGAACAAAAAATAAAGTGAGATGCAGTCATAAAATAGATTTTCTATTTGAAAAAACTCAAATACTGATATTTGACAATTGTTTCAATGTATGCTATGCCTTAAAACAATACAAGAAACTCTGGATAATCTAAAATAATTTTGGTTATTCAAAAAACCGTACAACTTTGGTGTGTATTTTCTTTATCTACAATACTAATTAATGATATATCGATAACCACGCACTCTGTATACATATATTATAGAAAATTTGAACAGACATAAATACAAAAATACACATGACACTTTCTTAACGGACCATAATAAATAAACAAAAAAATCACCATAAATACGAAATAAATATGACATATAAAGTCATAGAAACCATATTTTTAAAGTTATGTAACTGGATTTTACAAAAATAAATGGTCATCCGTCGAAAAGAAGACGTCAAAATCTTTCACGTTTACTTCTTGCTTAGCACTCCTCTCTAAAGAAAATATTCCTGTGGACATTTTTCTTTCACACATGTGATAAATGAAGCACATTAGCACTTTCTCATAAAAATATTAATTTTCTATTTTTAGCAGCTTCCAAACAAAATCTCAGCTTTTATTCCGTGATGTAGTGGTCCATAAGAGCCCAAACAGCGGCATATTAATAATAATAATAATAATTAATGAACGACCATTGACTATGGAATAAAAATAATTTTTTGTATTTTAAGATGCAAAAAAAAACAGGAAACTTTAATATCGTCGGTTTGCTACTATTTCCTGGAGTCTCTCGACCCGCCTCCGTCGCGCCGTTCCGGGACAAACAACGCTCTTCACCGTGACCCAGTGCACCGTTCTCACACGCTCCGGCAAAAAGAGTGTTAAACGGTATAACAGCTACCGTCGCCGCGGCCTCACGTCTCCTTCCCTGAAACCGATCTAAACAGTCCGAGAACCGCCACAAAAATCGCCTCCGGCTCGCCAGCATGTGCAGACCCTCGCCAACAGTAGGACATTTGAAAGTCGCCTCCAGAAGGGTCGCCGGAGCCCTCCGGGTGCGTCCGGTTGGCGCCAGACCGGTCTCTCTGTCGCAGTTCCGCCTCGGGGCATTCACGTGCAAAAGATAACATCGCAACGTGGACCACAACAACAGATTAGTCATCTCCCGGTGATAAGTTTCTGAGCATTTGGAAACGCGGCTAGAACAAATGGCGCGGAGGCGACGCTCTTGAATGATATCATTATCACAGTGACCGCGTAATTAGAAAGGGTAAATTCATTTTGATGTGTATTACATAACAAGAACTGAAAAGTAACTGCGGGACGACATATTTATGTTTCCAGACGTACCCTCCGAAAATAAAAAGAAGAGAAATACAAGGAAGGAGCAAAAATGATGGTAATTTTGGAAGTAGGGTGGAAGAACTTGACTACTGCGATCGGGCAGAGACCGCTGGCTGTTATGCACAAGCTTCAGTCACACCATAAAGCATTACCATGTCGGATTGGAAAACTTCACCATTGCCAAAGACGTTAACCGAACATACGACAGCAACCAACTGATGCATGATTGGTCTTTACAGTGTTTAAATAATTTAGTACAACGTAACTATTTGTAGGTACACCATAATCAATTAATAACTTAAAAATCAGATAAACCTCACCAAATGATGAGTTTAACACAGAGTCTTAAATCGTACAGTAATCACCAGTTTCCACCACTTCGTCCAATATTTTTAACTCTCTTCCTTTGATGCTGAACGACGTAATGTATTATGAACTAACCGCTTTCAAACCCAGCAGACATCAAAATAAATCACAAAGCTGAACACTTGCATGCATTCATTAGCCTTAAGAGGGTACAACCGAAGGCAGACCGATATTTTGCCGATACTTGGACCTGCGCAAAAAATTTGCCTCCGCAGAATGGAAGTAGAACGTTGGGAGCCCGAATCCGGCCATATATGAAACCAAACAGAACCTTGGTGGCTCCAGGCTGTTGCCGTAGACGTACAAGACTATACACCACTTCTACAATACTGTCTTTGCGTAATTGCGCTTGCGGTCACGCCTTCTGTTAACATAATCACGCAGATACTAGCAGATTTATCGGTGCCAGAGTGAAATTTAACAACTGCATAAATTACGCCGATATTATCGCGGGTTCAATTAGTTTACACGTGGATTTTTTTTTGGTTATTAATTTTATTGACTCCTGCTGACAGCGAGGAATGTGACGGTGACCTTTGCTAGCCTTTCAACTTCTCGAATTTTTATTGTCTTTGAGTCGTTAGCTTCGCCTACGAATAGGGGAGCAAAAAGTCATTTAATGGGACGGTGAGGTAATATGAGCTACTGTTCTCGGTGTAATGGCCATTGTTATCGATCAATCGTAAATCGTTCAAAGTGATAGACTAATGACGCATTTAAATTTATTCATGTGGATTCCGAAATAGGTACGATTTTGGTACTTGGCTGGAGATGATGGTCGTAGGTGGCAACACCATGTGATCATCGTGTAGTAGAAAATTATGTAATTTCTTAAAAAAGCCGGTTTTGGATGGTTGTAAAACTATTACAACACTTAATTGACAGACTATTGTTTTTGCATTTTCTTGTAGTTTATTTATACTTTTGTGCTACTCTCAACGTTTTTTATTGGACCATTGTAATGGTTTCAAATCATTTTTTTGTTTACTGTCTATTTGCAGTTTATTTTTTGTTGTGTAGTTCAACGTACAGGGTTAACAAGAAATTGCTTCTAGCTCGTCAAGTTTTAGAACGAAAATAGACATTGTATTCAAATCAAACTGTTTTATTTTCTTGCTTTCCTGTTTCATAGGATATTAAAATTCAGAGGATTCAAACGCAAACGAAGCATATTTTAAGGCTCATGTTACAGTCTAATTCTTGATAATTCCTAAGAAATTCACCGACAATTTTTTGTAGCATTTATATTTTTTATTAAAAAAAAAAAAAAAATTTGTAACCGCTTTGAAAACATTCCAGGCAATGAATACACGATTTTGTTTAGGAATTAATATTAATGAAGTAAAACAAAAAATATTGTCAAAATTTATTCGAAGGTCTCCTGTTTCCCTCTGTTTGTCGTCTGACTGCCGTTTATCTGTCGCCTGTCTGTCATCTGTCTATCGTCTGTCTGTGTAGATTTTGACAGTTGTCCAAAATTAATACATTCTATCCTTAGATGCAACATGATATCTTATTCCCCTTTTCACTTTTTCACGTTTTTCTAAGTTT
The DNA here is from genome assembly GCF_036711695.1 of Zophobas morio. Classification (NCBI taxonomy): domain Eukaryota; kingdom Metazoa; phylum Arthropoda; class Insecta; order Coleoptera; family Tenebrionidae; genus Zophobas; species Zophobas morio. Next base: position 11,064,785 of record NW_026972136.1, on the reverse strand, counting down.
TCCTTTTTTTTTTATTTTACCAGCACTGGCAGTTCGATATTTCTCTCTGTGTTCTTTTCTCTTATTGGTTCTGCCTGCAGAATATTTCTGTATATGTCATTCTTGATCTTTTGTCTTCTTCTTATTCTTCCCTAGTGTCATTAATTTCCTTTTCTATTTTTCCTGTTGTCAAATGAGAAAGTTACATTTTCAAAACTTTCTACATGTTCTATTTGTTTTCCTTATAATTATTATTATGTGTTTTATTTTGATGCCATCATCGTTTCTGTTTTTTCTATATTATCCTCATATTTATGCTAATCTCTTCTGATTATATTACATGACTTTCTGTATCCACCATTAGAAACAAAACTTTTTCTTTGTCTATTTTTCTGCTTTATCCAACACTCTACCTGGGCATGATTCGAACCTATATCTTCACTTGCCGGGCGGGTGTACTGACCACTATACATCAGGTGTCGCAATTATCTTTCTTCATTTTTCACGTTATATTATGCCACCACAGCAGTATTAAGAATAGAAGAGGGCTTAGCAAACATCCCTGCTTTACTCCTATTTTTGCATCAACTTCTCTGGATTCTTCATTATTACTCCTTATTATCGTACCATTATTTTTAAACACTCATTTCATAACTTCAATAAACCTTTTATGTATGTTTCTTCTTTCTAAAGTCTTTTGTTCGTATTCTATCCAATGCTTCCTTTAGGTCTATAAAGTACATTTTTATTAATAATCACTCTGATTGCAAATATTAGACCCTGTTCAAGATCTGTTAGTTCTGTTATTCCTTCTTTTCCCATCTACACTTATATTTTTTCCGATCCGTGTAATTCATTGATCTCCTCCTGGTTCTCCATTACCTTCCCATAATTTGGCCCTCTTCTCTAATTATTATTATAAGTGTTTCCGTCTTTTAAATTTATCAAATTGTATTCTTTTTCGTCTCAGTTGTTTAAGAAATACAAAGTTTAATAAAATATTTATTTTTTTTTATTATGATTTTATTAAGATTCTTGTTTTGCTTTCTTGTTTTGCTTTCTTGTTCGCAATTTTGACTTCCTTGCTCCTTATATTTCTTGTAATCTTCTGTTTTTTACTGCTCGAGCGTAAGCAAAGGAAGTATTGTAATGGCTACTTTCATGTTTTCTCTTGTATCTTCCGTCGTCGTCTTCTTTCTGTCGTCTGTTTGTCGTCTGTATGTCGTATGTCTGTCGTTTATATGCTGACTGTATGTCGTCTCTCTGGTTTGTTGCGAAATTTTATATGTAGGTAAAGGGTGTTTCAAAATAATTTTCATCTAGTTAACTTTGAAATCGCTTCAACTCCTATTTTTCCCTTGATGAAAATCTGCAGCCATAGGCGACTAGATGAAAATCATTTTGAAACACGTTGTATGTTATGAATATCGTGTAGAATATAGATGGTAAAACGTTAACCAAAGTTTGTCTAATCATTCCCACCAACGCTTTGATGAAGTCCCTGAATCAATTTGCGTAGTAAAGGTTACCTATATTTATAAAATAATATACTCCTGTACTCGTGGTTTATGAATTCGCCTCGAATTGTATTACCTTTTTTTTGTGCAATTTCCTCCACGTGTTTCGTGTAGCCGATACCTCGCTCATGCATGAAATCTGATGTTTTCTACGCTATGGCTAGGATTATCTAAATTTTTTACTTATAGGGTTAGCAAAAAATAAATAAAATTTTCCAAAATCAAAATTTATAATTTTTCGAAAAAACTGGATTTGTTTCACTGTATTTAAAGGACAAAAAAAATTCTGTTTAAACAACTTTAGATCAATTTTTTGTATTTAAATTCCTTTTCCACGAATATGTTTTCCTTTAATTTGTGCTGTTGTATTCCACAATTTCGTCTTTCGTATGTCTTTAATTTTTAATTTCGTTTTTCTATAACTGTCTAAAGTAGCGTTTAGTACAAAATAGTATCTTTGGAATTCTTAAATGGTATAAAAAAATTACCTCCTAGTTATTTAGACCGAACTGACCTCGCCTCTGGACCACAATCAAATACGTCCACATTGATAAATGGCTGATTTTGGCAAATTACATACCCTCTAAGAAAATAAAGGCCCGGTAGGCGGGACTACTACTTGTCAAGATAAGACTGATTTTAACGAATGACCTACTCTCTTAAAAAATAAAGGGTGGATGGGCGGGGCTAATACTTGCCAAGATAAGACTGATTTTGCCAAATGGTATACCCTCTACCCTTCATTTTCTTAGAGTGTATGTCATTTGGAAAATCAGTCTCCTCTCCTCTAAGAAATTAAAGGACGGGTGGGCGGAGTTTAGTACTTGCGAAGATAAAACTGATTTTGGCACTTTTGACATTTTCGACTATTTACAAATATTCTTTGGAAATTCCTACCGTTTTTCTAAAATCGCCAATTGAAATATAGCAATTTTTACAATTCCATCAAAATCGCTCGGTATAAAATTTTTGTAGATAAAGAATTAATTTTTATTAATTTTTGTTTCACAAAATACAATTCCTTATTTTAAGAATGTACTTTGTGGTTTTTATATATTCACAGAAATGTTTAAATTTTGTTTATTTGAAACAATTGAGAATTCAAAACAGGTCAGGTCACGTTAGGTCAAGTCAGGTCAGCTGCATGAAATAAGAAATTAATTTTATAGCAAATAGTATAAAAAAAATACGATTAGCGCTTTTTTTTTACTTTTTTCACATCCTACAATCTATTAGTTTCCATTCCCATTCAACAGAAGAACATAATTAGCCCCACCCACCCACCCTACCTCCTTTTTAGTGATTACTGAAACAGAAATAAAATTTGTCATTAGAATGAGAAGAGGGGGGGTAGGAGCGTCTAGATTTTGGCACTTTTGACATTTTAATTCTGCCAATATTACAAGTATGGGTGGAGGTAGACAGACAGAAAGTTGAAAACGGGAGGCCTACTTTTTCATATCGTAGAAGCTACGAAAGGTCAAGAAAAGTTGAAATGAGCCATTCGCCAAATGGATTCAGAATATTTCTCTAGTTGGAGGGCAAAAACTGTACATAGTTTTAGAAGTCTAAACTTTTGATTGATCACGTATATTTGAAGAAAAAATACTACGTTCAGAATAATGGGAAATAGAAAACGGGTTCTCATTACTTGAGAATGAAAAAGCAAACGTTGTGAACTACAGTATTGGCGGAAACTGCAAATTTTGAAAAATTTTGCACTTTTCCCTCTTAACATTAATCAAGAAAGTTTTCTCCACCATTGTCGCAAAAACAAAGGTTTCCGGAGCGCTAATTTCGCCGTCGCGACATACATATCAAAGTCCCGCTTTAATTAAAGATTTTCTTCGGGGGCAATATTTCAGTAAGTATGTTCACCTTCCCAAATTGAACCACAATGTAATTAAGAATAAAGAGCGCGCTACGTTCCATTAAAACATTAATTTTAAATCTTATTCTCTCCGGGGATCATTAATACTAAAAGCCCATACACTATGCAGAGACGTTAAAACTTACAAGAATTTTAAATCCGTTTTAAAGGCAAACCGGCCGATGCATTAGATATATCTATCGATTGATAGGCTTATTACTTCGGAGAACTCACTTCCGCCCCCGGGCACGCCGCCGGTCGTACGACGGCCGATATTTTAGCGAATATCTCGGTCGTGACTTGGAGATAAAACGATTTGATGTATTGCTACTCTCTGGGAAATCGTCGGTTCTTCTTCGGCTAAGTGGTTTCGTATGACCGACACGAAGGTCCCGAAGCTAACCTCTGGCTCGGTGCGAACCATTAATTTGAGAAAAAGGAGGACTTTTTCGACAAATCGCGATTTTAACTTAGGGTCAAATGACTCCTTAACTACTTCGTAGATAACAGTGTTGCTTGTACTTCCCGATAATTACAGGGTGAGGTGCGCCGGCAATAAAGTCCTTTTTGCTGCAGCGTGAGTACACTTATGGTCTTTATGTACAGTTAGCTTGAAGTAATTATAACACTAATAACAATAATAATTGTTTCTCTGAATTTAACCATTCTGTTTAAATTAAATACGTAGTAAATTTGTACGTACACAAATTGCGTGCTAGTAATACGATTTTCTGCAAATTGTGGTAAATAGTTGTTCTTAGCTAATAGGAATGCTTACCTCACTAGTGCGAGAAGTGCATCTATTACAGTCGTGTTGCAGTGGTAGAAGACTCTAGGGCATCGTGATAACTGTCATTTAGTTTCAATTTGCTAAATGTACAAAAAAATACTTAACTTAAAATGCATAATAGTTTAGAAACCACGCAAACAGGAAACATTAGGAAGGCGTGTTTCCCACATTCTAGTTTTCAATTAATTTGGCAGACTTTATTTTGTATAGTATATATAAGGACTTTTTTTTTTTCTTGGACAGTCTTTGAGTTTGTATAACTGTATATTTTAATTCTTAAATTTCATGCTCAAAAAAATCACCCTGTGATACACAAACTGCTGTTTTTTTATTTCCAGTTAGCTCTAGGACAAGAAAATTAACAAGATAAATAAAAAGTTATTGATTAAAACTATTAATTCAGGTCAGTGATCATAATCATTTCAGTTATTGCAAAAAATTAATTCTTGTTGTTATTTTTATCTACTTAGTTTTAATTTTTAAACTCATTTAGATTTGTGCGCAATAGCAAACTTGGCAATTTTGGTTAAAAAATTTAATTCGAGTTTTACAATATGAAATATAACATATTTTTAGAATTTCAATATTCACAACGAATAATATCATTAGAATTGAGATAGTGGCGGGTAGGCGGAGATTAAATTTTGCCTTTTTTCTAGACATACGTAACAATCTTTTCACAACAATATACATATTTAAAACGTTTAAAATGGTAAATTTTAGTCCGGAAACATCGATTTTACAATTAAGCTCCGCCCCTCGGTCTGACAACGAATGAAAATACATCACAATTGAGACTGGGGTGGGTGGGTGGGGCTTACATATATGGTTTCCTTTCAACAACATGGTACTTAAAAACATTTGCCTGATGGTAGTTTCTTGTAAAGAAATTATATTTTGTTCTTTTTTTCTTAATATATATACAGCGTGTTATTAAAAGGTACGTACAATTGGCAATTGGTCTCGAAGTATGGGTGCTAAAAGTTAAAAAAAGTTCAGGTAAAAGTGTTCTCCTGTTAGAGATAAAAATTATTAAAATTTATGTCCAAATTCGTTGTACGCCTCTGATAAAAACATCATCTCTCGTTTCTATAGCAACATTTAATCTTGACAAAAGTTTTATTGTTACAGTTGCTAGGATTTATTAAAATAAATTAATTTTACGTATTTATCTTTCAGTAGCGTCTAAAAAGGTTGGATAAGGGTTAATTTTCCCCTTATAATTTTGATAACACAAAATAAGTTTTTCAGACTTCTTAGACCTCGCGAAGAACTGTCAATTTTGTTGTACGTACCCTTCAATAACACCCTGTATATGTACGTACTTTTCTTTTCAAAGGGTAAATTTGTAGGGAAGTGTATGGGATAAAATTTACTATTTTAAACACGTTTTCAATTTCTTGTTGTGAAGAAAGACAATATTATGTAAAGAAGAAAAAAAACATAAGCCCCGCCCACCCACCCTATTTCGATTGTAAGGATTTTACTTTGTTCGTCGTTAGTCAAGAGGGGCGGAGCTTAATTGCAAAGTCGGTATGTTTCTACAAGAATTAGCATGTGAAACATGTTCTTCAGTGATGATGTTGCTCCAGAAAACTATATGTATTAAGTAAAAAAAAAGATAAGCCCCACCCATCCGTCTGGATCTCAATCGTGATGAATTTTCCATTGGTTGTCAGACTGCGGGGCGGGGCGTAATTGCAAAATCCATAATTCGTGTTTTAAACACGTTTTAAATTTCTTGTTGCGAAAAGAAGATTACGAATATTAAGTAAAAAAGGGAAAATATAAGCAATTGTTTTTGTCAATTCACTATCTGTAAACTTCAAAAATGTAAGTTTCCATCAATTTGTCTGTTTATTCGTAATTTTGATTGTTTTTTCTTCCCGAGTGGAGGCTAAGAAAGTATTGTAATAGAGTCCATCCGGAGACAGACTGGAGTAGGAAAAAATAGGTCTCTCATTTCCGTCTGTCTGTATTCTGTCATCTGATTTTATTAAAAAGATAATGTCCGAAACCACTGGACGGATTGCTGTCAATTTTTATATGTGATTTAAAAATATCGTGTTGAAAGTAAGTGTAACACTTATACTCGTGATTTATGAATCTGCCTCGATATCACGCTCATACATCAAATACCTCGTGTTGATGAAGTGGCGAATTGTCGAACTAGTGCTCTGCCGCCCATAAAGGTTCGAATCCCGTCCTTATGCAATGTTTTTTTTTTCACACTGTAACTGGTATTATATATATTTTTTTGCTTATACGGGTTATCATAAAATAAATAAAACATCGTGAAATCAAATTTTACGATTTTTCGGAAAAATGGGATTTGTTCGATTGCATATTAAAAGACGACAAATAAATCTAAACTCACAGAATATATCTGTCTGTTTGTGCGTTCATTCCCTCGAAAAAAACTGATTACGTCATTTTAATATACATATCTCTAATTAATTGTATTTAATTTGTGAAGCATGACCTCCTTTAGCTATGGTAATTAAACTTGACTATCAAACCATAAAAATGTTCACCGAACTTCTCTCGCCTCGGAAGCATAACAGATGTTGACATGCAAGTTTTCTTATACAATTTTGAATTTTTTTTTTCAGAAAATCTAATGCATAAGATTACAATGACATATCTAGAAGGATTTTACATATTTTAAATAGAATTTACTTAACAAAATTTGGAGATGATGTTATGACATCATATATTGGAGGAAACAAGTTTTAGTTGGCGTTTTACCATATACATTTTATTTTTAAAATGCGTTTAAAATTTTGTAACACCCAGTGTCGTAGTTTCGGAGATCATCAGCCTAATAAAATCGCCAGCAGACGGTATACAGATGGAAATAGAAGGAATACTTTTCCATAATCTAGGGGCTAAATAAATAAGCTTATGCTCCTGAAGTAAAAAATAACCCTCTAATCTAAATATTAAAAAAAAACTAAAAAACATACATATTTAATCATCTTTCTGAAATGACATCAGCAACTTTCGGAAAAGATGAATAAAAAACTTGTTATTAAACTGTAGCTAATCAGCTTTAATCTCTTATCGAAATCATCAAACAGATCTGTTGCGTAGTAGAAGATTAAATTTGTTCACCACATTTCAACTGAAACTCATTTACAAAATTTTGAGATCGCGTTATCAGTTTTTTAGAACGAATTATAAATTCTGAATTGTGAGATGACGTCATCAGTTTTTTATAATCGACACAGTTGGGTTAGTACTTTATATTTTCAGGAATTCTTAGGTACTGTAAATATTTCAGTTTAATCTGTAAATTTGATTAAAATTAACTAAGCGTTAACTAAAATTTATTTTATATCGTCAGCAACTTCTTTCAAAATTTTGATATTGATTGAAATAAAAAAGAAATTCGGAGAAATGAGTAAACTTTTATTCAGCGCTTTTATTTTGCACTAAAACTGACAAAGTCATGTTTTCCGAAAAAATGGAAGTGACTGGGTACGAAAACCCATCAAACAATTGAATAACAGCGAGAGCTTAAATTTCTTTCCACAATTTTTGTCGTTTTCATGGTCATCATTACTGCAGGTAAACATGAAATATGGAGAACATAAACACCATAAACAAACACTGAAAACGTAGGTAGGGCTTTCAGTGGTGAGCTTACTAATGCAAAAAAAATGTACCTAGAAATATGAGTGCTTGGGTTTAATAAACATAGCGTTCAATGTCACTCATTTTTCAATTTTTCATTTCAATAGGCGGTCGAGATACAAAATATATAAAATTATTAACGTATTGTTAAAAATTGTTTCAATAAAGTAGGCAGTCTGGTTACATGAAATGTGCAACCCAGTAACCATAAAAAGCGAATCATTCACTAACTTGAAAGTAAAACAGCAAAGATGATAGTGCAGATTTCCTTTCACGATATTTTTATCACAAACATTTCACTTTACCTTACACCTTCATTATACCTCTACAGATTTAATAAAAATGTTCCATTGTTTGTCTCTAATTTCGTCGCGGACAGTTCTGACGCATGGCGGACCAACATTTCAGTGAAAACGTACTTTTTTAGAAATTGTGAAAACATTTTCTCTCGTCTTCGTGATGAGTGAAATACACACTATCCTACTAACTGTTTCCAATGTCTGTAAACGCAACCGTAAAGGCATTTCAACAAGAAAGATTTAGGTTGACAAGTATGAAATATGGAAAGTATTAGCCCGCAACCAACAGTTACAAAGTCTCAATTACACCATTGCCGCCTATATCTAATGTCACTACGTACGGTTACTGACTACAATCACATCCCATTAATCATACGAAACTGTCATTACACTGTAAGTAATCTGACTGAAAGTAGCCAATTAATCTAATTTATACACAATATTGTAGTTTTAATACTCTCGAAACTCGAAGCCTACACACATTGTTCATTAATCACGACCTTTTTCATTAAGAGCGACTAAAAGCCAGGACATAATGATGAATTCTCTCGACATAATTAAAGACCGAACGCATTAATTAGTGCAAAAAGTATGTCAAACAAACAATTCTATTTGGGGAATTTCTCATCCTAATGACCGTCGGTGAGCTATAGTTTGGCGAGTCGTTTTTTTTTTAATTCATAGTAACTACAAATTTCTGCCTTGATCAAAAATGCCGGCCCTGTGTCGGTCTTTATTTGAAGAGCACAATGAAACTAATGAGATTGCTAATTATGCACGTATTTTGAGTGCGAGAGAACTATTTGAAAAATTTAAACGAGAAATCGATCTATTTTAATGGAACGAATCAATATTTGCCTCCTCGGGGGATATTTCAGGGTCTTTATTATCGACTGGAGCGAAATGTGAAAAGGAGCCCCGGAGGATCGCCTTGAGGGAACAAATATTCCGAAGCATGCTTATATAATTCTGTGTTTGTGCATGTTTTGTAACGGATGTAGGTGCTGTAACATAATACTGCTTCTTTGGCAATAAAAAATGTCATTAAATTGATGTATTTAAAAATAAATACCCAAATTTCTCTTGTAAATTGTCAAAGAATTCATTAAGTACACATGCCGATGTTATCAGCCACCATTTGCCAACGTGTGTAGAAAAAATTTATGGCTACACCCATAACCATATATTAAAAATTCGTATGCCACAACAACCTAATGCTATTAATCTCCCAACTTTGGAAATTGTGCAAATATTATTTACGACCTGTGAATTATACAGCTACTTGCTTATGTTGGCGCGACAGTCGAAGATAATATAGAAGTTCTTAATGAACCCAAGTGTGGGTGAACGTGTCGGAACCCATAAACTTCTGTATTTTTATTACTAACTGTTATTTTACCATTGACATATAACAGACGTAATTGTATGGAAAAGAGTGATGGTAGTTCTTTTTGTTTTTATTTTCAGATCAGTACTAAAATTTTTCTTATTGGCAGAAGAACAAACAAAAACTTTCATCCTAAAAGTAAATAAAAAAAAAAACAGTGTAAATGTATGTAACACAAGTTAACAAAGTCGTCGTGCTTCCAGCCACATACACAAATATATGATCAAAGTGGTTGCACCATTTTGTCGCCCACCAGTGTCACTGCGACACTGAAGAAGCACAATAATATCTAAAACGAGTTATCATGGTTTGCGTGGTACAATTGTCGAAAACCATATATAGAATGGTTGTAAATTTTGATCGAGTCGGCTGCGATTTTCCGTTGAAATATAACCTTTGCCGCCGTGTCCAAATGAGGGTTTCAACCGCGTCGCAAACACATGTTATTTCTCCGTATTATTTGGACTCATTCGCTGATTTCAGTTTAGCACACCGATAATAACAGCATTACTGAACCTCCTACGCAGTGTTCTTTCTGCGGATAGTTGCGGCGCGCAATAAAAGGGTCGTGTTTTGCAAATTCGAGCATCATCCCAACCATACAATAAATTTTCAGCCGTAATTATAGTAAATTGCCCGTGAGACTATTCCTGTAATCAAACGCTCGGAAATATTTGAAAGTCACGGGTATAACCCTCATCCCCGAGGCGGTTTTGCCGTGCCTCTAGCGTATTTTCTTAACAACAAAAGATCCCATCCCGGCGCGTACATCGCTTGTAGGGATTATTTGAAAACATACTCGGAATAAATCAAGCTTGCTGAAACCTAATTAGAAATGCCCGGGGCGCTAGTCTCGGATACAAAATTAATCACTAAATTCCAACTAGTTTAAAAAGTGTCGTCTGCACTCAGTTCTTCGAGGAGATGCTGTCGGAGCTAACTCTGGGCCGGCGCATTGTTTAATTAAGGGATATGGAATGTGCAAACAGGATAGAGTAACTTGGGGGATGCATTAATCTGCAGTCGCCAAAGAATTAAGTTTTGTGTGAGTTTTTTGGAAAGTTCTTTTGGAACTTCAACAAACTAATCTATTGGTTACTGTAAAAAAAAATCACAAAAAACAGCTAAAGCATTGAAAAATAACTTTTATACATATTTCATCAATGATGTAAGAAAATTAAATGAGTTATGTGAGATAAAATGATTGAAATAAACTATATTTTTCAACACCTTTCGGTATAAGTAATTTAAAAAAACAACATGATTTTAATAACTCACAGGTAATACCTACATTTAATGTATATTTTTCAAAATAGCTTACTTATTATTTATTGAAATGACATCATCGACTTTCTGAAACTGTAACTAAGTTATAGAAACCCACAAGGTGCTAGGTCTTACATAATTTCTTCTAATCTTTTCTAAAACTAAAGATCAGGTGTTTTTAAGATTTGTTATAATTATTCCTAAAACAATACATCAAGGGCCCCAAAAATTCTATCAAATTCTTTCGAAAACACGATACTACTAAATAAAACACCTGGGGCTCCCATGTTTTTCAATGGTTTCTAAAACAAAACACGAGAAGCCTCTAAGATTTGTCAAAATTCTTTCGAAAACAAAACCCTAGGTGCCCGAAAAGTGTGTATCAATTTTTTTTGAAATCAAGACATTAGGAGCTTCCAAGATTGTATCAAATTCTTTCCAAATCAGTCACCAGGAACCTCTGAGATATTTTCAAATTATTTCTCAAACAAAACACCGGGGCTTCTCAAGATTTTTTCAAATTCTTGTTGTAGCAAAACACTAGGGAGCCTCAAAATGTTTTCTAATTATTTTTTAAAACAAAACACAAGGGACCCCTAAAGTTATCAAATTCTTTCGAAAACACGACTCTAGAGGCCCCTAAGATGCTTTTAAATTCTTTTTAAAATAAAATAGCAAGGACTCTCATAATGTTTTCTGTTTTTAAAACAAAACACGAGGTTCTTTCAATATGTTATCAAATTTTTTTCAAAGGCAAACACACGGGGCTCCTGAAATCGTTTTAAATTCTTTCTAAAACAAAACACTAGGGGCTTTCAAAATGTGTTCTATTTGTGTCTAAAACAAAAGACAAAGGACTCTCAAAGTTATCAAATTATTTCAAAAATATAACACTAGAGACCCCTAAGACGGTTTAACACTTTTTCTAAAGTAAAATACTAGGGGTTTCAAGGTTCCTTCAAATTCTTTCTAAAATAAAACCATAGGGGCTGTCAAGATTTTTCTGAAATAGAACACGAAGGGACCCAAAAGGGTTTCTCAAATCAAATTATTTTTTTCTGAAACAAGCAGGAACTTCCAAGATTTTATAAAATTCTTTCAAAAACTGGCATCAGGACCTTCAGAGATACTTCCAAATTCTTTCTAAAACAAAACGTAAGGGTTATTTATTTGTTTAAACACATGACAGTAGGGGTTCCCAAGATTTGTATTAATCATTTCTAAAGGAAAACATAAAGGGGTCCTAATATATTATGAAATTCTTTCAAAAAAAATAACACTAGAGACCCCTAAAATGCTTTAAATTTTTTTCTAAAATAAAATACTAGGGACTTCAAGATTCCTTCAAATTCTTTCTAAAATAAGCCCTAGGAGTTAACAAAATTTTTCTGAAATAGGACATAATTGACCCATGAAGTTTATCAAATCCTTTCAAAAACAGACACCCAAGGATCTCTGAGATACATTCAAATTCTTTCTCAAACAAAACACCAACGGCTTTCAAGATTTTTTCTGATTGTTTCTGTAACTAAACACAAAATACCCTCAAAATTTTATCAATTTTTTTTGAAAACACGACACTAGGGGATCTAAGATGCTTTCAAATTCTTTCTAAAATAAAATAACAATTACTACCATAATGTTCTCAAACTATTTCTAAAACAAAACACAAAGAGCTTCTAAGATTCTATCAAATTCTTTCTTAAACAAAACACCAAAGAACTCCAATTCTTTCAAAAACATGACACCAAAACATAAGGGAATCCCAATATTATAGCAAATTCTTTCAAAAACATGACACTAGGGACCCTTCTAAAATAAAATATCAGGGGTTTTAAACTTCCTTCCAATTCTTTTTAAAATAAAACTTCAGATGCTTTCAAAATTTTTCTGAAATACGAGTAGAATACGAAGGGACCCAAAGGAGTTTAACAATTTTTTTCCAAAACGAGACCATAACTTCTAGGATTTTATCAAATTCTTTCAAAAGCAGAGACAGGAGGCTTTGACATACTTTCAAATTCTTTCTCAAACAAAACACCACAGGCTTTCAAGATTTTTTCTAATTGTTTCTGTAACTAAATACAAGATACCCTCAAGATTCTATCAATTTTTTTTGAAAACACGACACTGGGGTTTTCTAAGAAGCTTTCAAATTCATTTCAAAATAAGTAAAATACCAAGGACTCCCATAATGTTTTCTAATCATCTCTAAGACAAGAACGAAAAGCTTGTAAGATTTTATCAAATTCTTTCTGAAACAAATCAAACCAAGGAACCCCAGGTTATCAAATTTTTTCAAACACAATACGAAGGAACCACAAGATTATCAAATTCTTTCAAAACATGCCACCAGATGTCCCCCAGATTTTGTTTATTTCGCAAACAAAACATAAGGGAGTCCTAAGATTCTATCAAATTCTTTAACAAACACGACACTAGGGACCCCTAAGATGGTTTCAGACTCTTTCTAAAATAAAATACCAGGCATTTTAAAGTTCCTTCAAATTCTTTTCAAAATGAAATCCTAGAGGCTGTCAAGATTTTTCTGAAATGGAACATGAGGGCCCCCAAAAGGGTTCATCAAATTTTTTCGAAAACAAAAAACAAATCAGGAGCTTCCAAGATTTCATCAAATTCTGCCCAAAGTATATACCAGGAGCCTCTGGGATACTTTCAAATTCTTTCACGAACAAAACACTCTCAGGTTTTTTTGAAATTATTTCTATAACAAAGCCAAGATTCTATCAAATTCTTTTAAAAGTAGACACCAGGACTCTCTAAAATGCTTTAAAATTCTTTCTGTAAAGAACACTTGGGATTCTCAACATATTTTTTAATTATTTCGAATATAAAACGCAAGGAACCTCTAAGGTTATCAAATTCTTTCTAAAACAAAACACAACGGGCCCCAAAATTGTATCAAATTCCCTCAAAAACACAATACTAGAGGCCCCTGAGATACCTGCAAATCCTTTGTAAAATAAAATACCAAGAACTCCTATAATGTTTTCTATTTCTAAAATAAAACACGAGTATCTTCTAAGATGTTATCAAATTCTTTCAAAAGCAAACATGGGAGCTCCTAAGATCGTTTTAAATTCTTTCTAAAACAAAACAGCAGGGGCTCTCAAAATTTGTTCTAATTATCTCTACAACAAAATACCAGGGGTTCTCAAGATTTTTCTTAATTATTTCTAAAACAAAACACAAGGTAATCCCAAGATTCTATCAAACTGTTTCAAAAACATAACGCTAGAGACTCCTAAGATGCATTAAAACTTTTTCTAAAATAAAATATCATGGGTTTTAAGTTTCTTTTTTCCAAAAGCAAACACCAAACACAATTCTTTCTAAAATAAAATACTAAGGACTCCCACAATGTTTTCTAACTATTTCTAAAACAAAACATGGGGAGCTTCTAAGATTTATCACATTTTTCCATTAAGATGCTTCAAAGTTCCAGAAACAAAACTGCAGGGGTCGAAAATCTTTTCCTAATTATTTCTAAAACGAAATACAAAGGACTCCCAAAATTCTATAAAATTCTTTCAAAAACACGTCACTAGCTTTCTAAAATAAAATACTAGGACCTGGTTTATAGAAACCGAAGTTAAAGTTAATTCGCGATTAACTTTTAATTGAGGTTCGTTGCTAGGCGACGTGCAGGTTTTAACCAATCACGAGCTCCCATTTCACATTTTAATCCAGTGTTAAATTAATCGAGGATTAAATATTTAACTTGCGCTTCTATAAACCGGCCCTAGGGGTTTCAAGATTCGTTTTAATTTTTTCTAAAATAAAACCCTACGGCCTGACAAGATTTTTCTTGTATTGTATATAGTTTATCAATTTTTTCCGAAAACAACACACCAGGCGCTTCCAAGATTGTATGAAATTCTTTCAAAAGCAGACACCAGGAGCCTCTGAACTACTTTAAAATTCTTTTTCAAATAAAACACAAGATTTTTCTAATTCTTTCCGTAACAAAACACAAGGTACTCCCAAGATTCTATCAAATTCTTTTGAAAACACGACTCTAGGGCCGTTTAACATACTTTGAAATTAAGTATCTCAAAATAAAATACCAAGGGCTGTCATAATATTTTCTAAGTATTTCTAAAACAAAAAACAAGAGGTTTCAAAGATTCTATCAAATTTTTTCAAAAAGACTACACGAAAGGTCCTAAAAGAATTTATCAAGACACTAGGGTCTCCCATAATTTTTTCTAGTTACTTCTAAAACAAAACACCAGAAAATTCCAAGATGTTGTCAAATTCTTTTAAAAGTGAGCACCAGAAAGCCTTTCAAATTTCTACCACTTTCAAATTTTTTCTCAAACAAAACATCAGGGTCTCTCAAGATTTGTTCTCATTATTTCGAAATACAAGGTATCCTCAAGATTTTACCAAATTCTTTCAAAAATACGACACTAGGGACTCCTAAATTCCTTTCAAATTCTTTCTAAAATAAAATCCTTGGGGCCCCAATAGAGTTTATTAAATTTTTTCAATAACAAGACTCCCATCATTTTTTTCTAATTATTTCTAGAGCATAAAACGGGACTCTCAAAGTTATCAAATTCTTCCAAAAACAAAACACCAGGGCTCAGAAAATTCTTAATCAAAATTATCCCTTCATCCCAGCCAAAAATTTAATGACGTCATTTAAAGTTTTGTTAAATAAATCGCATTTGAAATTTACAGTGTGACATACTCCCTTATTTGTGGATTACAACGTAAAAAAATGTAACTTTTAAAAACAAATTTTGAAGTTTGTCTTACAATTACAAAACGAACCAATATTTTGGAATTTTAGCAAGACGCTAACGTTAATCTAGTGTTTGTAGAACAATGAATAAAATTTATTTATTATTCTCCTCTAGATACTTAATGAGGTGATTTTTATCATAAAATTATTTATACAGGATAATTAAAAAAAATATATACACGATTTACTTAATTTTATTGATTAAATCAAATCACAGGAATATTTCGTATTTTAACCTACTTTTTCTTAGTTATATTAAATAAAAGGTCGTTTAAATTGTTTTAACATTTAATTAATAAATATAGTGCATTGTTAGACATTTTTTTACCCAATTTATGTCTGTAACAATAAAATCACAGGTAACTAACATTTGTGTTTTGTATTTATTTTTGCAACAATCGTAAAAATTCAGAGCCCTGGATGAGTAGTCAAGTTATAACCTAGCGGCTATTGTAAATTTAGTTTTTGAACAATAGCTTTATGAATTTTTCATCAAATTGTTGACATAGGGCGACCTACAAGCACAATTGCTCGTTTGTTTGGTTTTATTATACAGTGAATATAAAATACAAAATAAATAAAAAAAATGGACGAAGGTTGTTTCGACAGAACTTCCCTCGCCCCTGAAGTACAGTACAAAAAATCCAAATTTTTCAAAAAACTATAAGATTTAGTTTTGCGACTTTTATTTTTACTTTTAGAGCGTATGCTAAGGAAGTATTGTAATAGAGTCCATGGAGCGACTAACTACTTTCATGTTTTCTCGAGCTTTCATGATCTCTACAATACGACCAGTGCTCTCCAAGGTTCTTTTAATTTCTCGAGAAGTAAAAATGTGAGTCTCACATGCATTAGTTGTATTCAATCAGACATTAATACGTTGTTTTTTTAATAAAAATTTTAAAAATAATGTGTATTATTTTTTGTTTATTTGTTTGTCTGTCCATTTGTCCAGACTTTCAATTCTTCAACTTTAAATGCAACTACCTTCCAATAGAAATCAAAGTGGATTTAAAACTCGATTTAATTCATGTTTAATTAATTTAAATTGCACGGTTGGGACGTATTATACATCACAAATTACTCCTAATAATGAGTAAATAACTGTGAGCTAACTTGTTATTAATTTTAATTAAATTTAATAATTCACTCAGTGGAACGAATTCAAAAGATGGCAGGACAATACCAAGAGAGAAAATCTCTTCCACAGGAGTCGCTCGTTTTGTGAAAATTAATTTTTAACTTCCACTGTCTTACAACTTTAATATTTAAAAGCGAAAAAATAGTAAACATTTGAATTTACGTAATAATTGAGTCCTAAATTTATACCGCGAACTTGAACTTGAATATTTAATAATTCTGCGTGGAAAGGTCAGAGAGTGTATTTGAACGCATGTTGTGCGACTGCTGGAGAGGTTGAAAAACCTTAGGGACTTTGAATTTTAAATTTAATATTTAGTTTGCGAAAAGCAAAATTTAAAATTTTTGCTGCCCGAACGGCAACTAAGTAAATGGAGGCAAGGTTAAAGGGCTGCTTTGATAAACGCCTAATTTCGTGTAATTTAGATTTATTCATTCCCTCCAAAGGTACGAAAATATTTTGAAAAAAACACACTTATTCTAGATGTGTCAGGTACTTTAATGATATATATATTTTTTTATAAATGTGTACAGAGAAAGAGAAAAACTGATGCGGTCATTTTAAAAACTTGGTAAAAATACGCTCTGAACCGTATTTATTTAACATAATTAAATTAAATTTCGTAAATGAGAAACCACCACTTCATTCAACTTTACCTTCACTTCAATCGTCTTCCCATTTATTTCACAACTAAATCGATTTCTTGATCACATCCTAAATCTGACAGGCAACACTACGTGAAACCTACACAAAATTCTAACTATGGAATCGCCTCTGGGGCAACAATCTCCATTTTGGAGGCAGCTGCACTCATGATAATTTTGCCATAGTAATTTAAAAAAAATAACGAAATACGAAACGTACGAGCCCAACAGATATTAATCAATAAAAGGTAAAAGAAAGAACAGGCAATTACTGTGAAAATTTAAAAGTGGAACGAAACGTCAAATATTTTATTGGATAAAACTATTTCGATTATGCAACACTTCGTAAAAGAAGCAAAAAGAAAGAACTCTAAATTGAAATAAATGGAAATCTGACACTTTAGATATATACATTATGCAAAATATCTAAGTCATTTCTATGAGAATGAATAAAAAAAACTAGAAGAAATAAGAAAAAAAGGAGTTAAAACGAGAACATGTTGAAAGTAATAGCAGGTGTTGTGAGAAGATTTTGTGTCCACATTGCTAATAAATTATTAAGAAACATTCGTCTGATTTTTTTTAACAGAAGAGAAACATGACGAAATTTCGATAGTTTTGGAGATTATCATCTGTTCAATAAATCTGCGTTAGACAGACAGTTGGACGGACAAATGTCCATTCGTATTCCGGAAGCTCCGAAAAAAATTGATCGAAGATTATTTCGATAGAACTTCCCTCGCCCCTAAAAAATTGTGAAAAATTTTTCATTTTTCAATTTTTGATTTGCAATTTTTCGTTTAGGTTTCTTATCTCCCTTAATTTTTCGTTTATTAGATTTTTCACTGTTTCGATTTTCCAATTTTTCGGTTTTTCAGTTTTTTGATTTGCGATTTTTCAATTTTTCATTTTTTTGTTTTTTCAATTTTTACATTTTACAATTTTTCTATTTAAAATTTCTCGATTTTTCAGTTCAGTTTTTTATTTTAATAGTTTTCCAATATTCCGATTTTCAATGTTACGATTTCAAAATTGTTTGTTTTTTCAGTTTCAGTTTTTTCAATTCTTCGTTTCTTCAATTTTTCAAATTGTAATCTTTCAATTTTTCATTTTTCTTTGTTTCCTCCATTTTGCGATATGCATCTTTTCCAGTTTTCATTTTTAAATTTTTCGGTTTTTTAATTTTTTGTTTCTTCAATTTTTCGAATTGTAGTTTTTCGTGTCGCTTTTTGTTTTCTTTATTTATTCATTTTTTCGATTTTTCAATGTTCCAATTTTATAATTTTTTATCTTCGAATTTTTATTTTAAAATTTTTCAAAATCGAACTTTAATCTGTTTCAGTTTTTAGATTTTTCAGTTTTTCATTTCTCCAATTTTTTTATTCGATTCGTTTTTTCTTTTTTCCAATTTTTTTATTCATTCGTTTTTCTCGATTTTTAAGTTCCTCGGTTATTAATTTTTCAATGTTTCCATTTTTCGTTTCTTCAGTTCTTCGATTTCTCAATTTTTTCCGATTTTTTAGATTTTTCAAATTAAAAAAGTGGAAAAACTGCAAAATTGTAAAATTGAAAAATCAAAAATGAAAAAACGAAAAAGTATAAAATATAAATTGAAAAAATTTAAGAAACGGAAACATGAAAAATCGAAAAATTAAAAATTGAGAAGCTTAAAAACCGAAAAATTGCAAAATGAAAAAAACGAAATATTGTAAAATCGAAATATTGAATACTAAAGAAATCGGAAAAACGGATGATTGAAAGATTAAAAATTTGAAGAACTGAATAAACGAAGAACTATAACATCGAAAGAAACATTGAAAAACGAAAATAGTGATATATAAGATCAACAAACTGAAAAATTACGGAAACGAAAAATTGAAAAATTGAAAAAATTAAAGTTGTAAAAGCCAGAAATTATGAAACCGTAACATAGAATTACGAAAAAACTGAAAAATTAAAGAAAATAAAAAGACGCAAAATTCTGATTTCAAAAAATTGGTCTAATGTAAATAAATCCAGATTTTTAGAAGGATTATAAGATTTGATTTTATAATTCCTATAGATTGATTGTAAAAAATTGGTGTTAAAAATAAAATAATTTTCCAAAAAAACTACAAAAAATCCAAAATTTGAGAATGAAAAATCGAGAAACTGAAAAACTGAAAACTCGAAAAATTTTAAACCGTGAAATCGAATCCGAAACATCAAAAAATTTAAAAACAAAATATCGAAAAACTGGTAAATCCAGAAAATGAAAAATTTCCAAAATTGAAATGTCGAAAAACTGGGAAATCGAAAACTTCAAAAGTCGGGAAATTGAAAAATTGAAAACATTTATACAAAATGAAAAATATCGCGAAATCGAAACATCAAAAAATCGTCCTAATCACGACAAATTTTAAAAATGAAAAAATTTAAAAATCCAAAATCTGAAATCGGGAAATTGAAAAAGTCTAAAACTGAAATGACGAAAAATTGGTAAATTGAAAAATCGAAACATCGAAAAATTGGAAAATCGAAAAGACGAAAAGTCAAAAGTTTATAAATCGAAAAACTGAAAAGCTGTGAAATCTAAAATTGAGAAGTCAAAAAAACGAAAGATCGGCAAACACGAAAAAAATTGAAAAATCCACAATTCAAAAATTCGAAAAATTAAAGAACCGAACTATCGAAAAATCGGGAAATCGAAAAATCCAAAATTTAAGAATGAAAAATCGGAAAATTTAAATCACCATTTAAAGTCAATTTCAAAATTGTTTACAACAAATTGTAAAAATTTTCAAATTTATTTAAAAATCATATTAAATTTGAAAACTCTAGTATTGTTTACAAGCCCAACAAAATCAGAAGTTTACAAGAAGATTATATTTAGTGTTAAATACAATCAGAAGTCTCAGCTTCTTGTAAAAAAATAAAAAAATTAAAAAATACAAAAATTGAATTACCGAAGAATTTATAACCAAAACATTGAAAAATGCAAAACTAAAAAAACTGAAAAATTAAAATATCAAAAAACAGAAACTGAGAACTTGAAAAATCGAAATATTGAAAAATCCCAAAGTTGAAATATCGAAAATTTGGAAAATCAAAAAACTGAAAAATCGAAAACTTGAAAATGGAAAAACTGAAGAATTGAAAAACTGAAAAATCTGGAAATCGAGAAGACGAAAAATCGAGAAATGGGAAATTAAAAAAAAATCGGTTAATTTAATGTCGAGAAATTTTTAAGTTGAAAAATTGGAAAATCGATCAATCCAGAAAAGGAAAAATTGAAAATAAGAACGGCCGAAAATTAAAAATTCAAAAATTAAAAAAAATGAGATCGAAGCGAAAAATAAAAAAAATCCAAAACTGAAACATCGAAATATTGATAAATCTCAATCTCAAATGTGGAAAAATTGAAAAATTCAAAATCTGAAACATTAAAAAATTGAAAAATCGAAAAATTGAAAATCGAGAAATCGAAGAGCCGAAAAATCGAAAAATTGAAAAATCAATAACCTGAAAAATCGAGAAATCAAAAACTGAAAAATCGTAGAACTGAAACAACGGAAAATTGAAAAATCGAAAAATGAAAAAATCTAGAAAGAGAAAGAAAATTAGAAGAATCGAGAAATTAGAGAATCGAAAAATTGAAAAATCGAGAAATCCAAGCATCAAAAAAACGAAAAATTGGACACCTTAAACATTGAGTAGTCGAAAAATCGAAAATCTTAAGAATTGAAATATTAAAATATTGAAAAATTGAGAAATAAATTTGTCATGCTGTACATCCAATGCTGGAAATTCTACATAAGCCAAAAATAAAATGCGGTTATTCAGAGAAACTGAGAACAGTAGTAAAATAATGAACGTTAACAATGTTCTATTTACAATTCTATTAACTCCTTAGTAAAAACAACTTGTTAGAAAATAGCAAATGCTTTTGACGATTTTCCAAGATGAAAAACGTGCAGATTTTCTTAAGCACGAAGAGTTGTATACTTCGTTCGTAGTTTACTATTGTAAATTTTGGAGATGACGTCATCAAATTATTGGCGGGGATGGTTATCTAATTTTTGGTTGGCGCTTTATAGTCTACACGATATTTCTATTCAAGATACAAAATTTGACAATAATCGATCCAGTATTTTAGAAGAGATATTAAAAAGCCGGACAGACGGTAGATAGACAGACATACAAACGGAAACGGAATACCTATTTCTGGACATTAGACAAACACTTCACTTTAACAAATAATATTCACGAAATCCACACCAACCTCTAACTACGAAAGCGCCTCTGGAATAAGTCTCATTTTGTTAGCATCTGCTCTCATGTTAATTGTGAAATAAAATTAATACCACCGTAATTAAAAAAACCCCGAATACAAGACATGCGAGCGAGCTTTCGTCCGAAGCTCGCTCTCAATTCGAAAAAACAACGAAAACAGGTTAATTGTTCCTCCGTGCAACAATGTCTTTTTCCACTTCGTCTCCTGACATCAGAGGCAATTCGAAATGGCTTTGGCACGTGTTTACACGTGGCCCGCTTCCAGTGGCAATTTTGTTCGTGGCATGTACGTCCAATTAACATCCTCGTGTTTACTCTGGCGAGTGGCTGCGGTCTCTGCCGCCCCCGGCCGTCTCGGAGGCGGCGCCGTCGCCGCCACAATGGTCCGCGCAAAGATCTCCAATAACCGAACGTATTGTATGTTCGTACGACGATTTGCAAAACTGCTGCAAGGTTCACTCTTAAACAAAAGCTTCTTACAAAACAATGGGGGCGGTATTTCGTCATTTGGCAAAATAAATATTAGCTTTCTAGAGGCAAAGGAAGCGTACTGTGTAATTCGTAATTCTGGAGATCTCCCTCATTTTGGTTTCAATTAGCTTACACAAATATCACGTAACCGGTGGTCGAGAGAGAATGAAAATAATGGAAATTGACCAAACTTCCGAAACTTTGTTTTATTAAATAAATACTTTCCTAATATAATTACGCACACCGCCTCCACGGATGTGTACTATTTCCGCGGTGTTGCAGATGGAAATAACCTGGTGAAAGCGGCCAACGGGAAATTGCTTCAGAAAATTAAAACGACAAGTTTTCGTTGTATGGAGCTTTAAACACAAGATGGAAATCGTTTCCCATCAAGAAAATTACAATATAAGGGTCCAATTTTGACCAAACACATCTGTCATTATATGTATTAATTATTAACTATCCCTTCGAAAATGGAAACAATTTTAAGACAGGCATAATTTAAATTTTGAATTTAAATAAAAAAATATAGAAAATGTCAAACTGTCTTTTAAAGAAAAGGGACAATGTTTTTTTGGGTTAACCTTTCAAAATCGAGATACAACATGGAAATATTTACAGAAAATGCTTCTACCGTTTTTAGGTACCTATTGTAGAAAATGAGGTAAGACTATGGTATCCTGATGTAATAAATTGATTGTAAAAAATTTAGTGTTAAAAATAAAATACTTTCCAAAAAAAAAACTACAAAAAAGGAAAATTACTATTTAAGGGATACAAAGTCGATTACATAATTGTTTGCACCATATTGCTAAAAATTTTCACAAAAAAACGTACATTGTACTCCTAAAAGCTTAAAATTCCATATAAATAAAAAAAATGCAATTATTCAAAGAAATTGAGAATAATCGTAAAATAATTAATAACGTGTTTCGGGACACAGTACCTTCATAAGGAAGATGAACTTGTAGCAGCAATATACAAATAAAATATTTTTGAAATTTAAATTGTGTGATTACATGTACCGGGTGTTCCAACATAACCTATTCCCTTGTAATATTTCATTTATTTGCAGACGTAGAAGTTCGAAATTTAGAACTATCAATTAACGCAAAGATTTCTATAAAATTTTTCGGAAATGACTTTTTGTTTTAGTGTATAATATATATATATTGGATGAAGTTGTTTGACAAAATTTACTTCCCTTTACAGTAATATTTTAGGAGTAATTAAATAAAAAATAAAATAAAATTTTGAAATTTGATAACAGAATTTCCGGAAGTAGCATCTGACCGTGCTAATCGTCCAGTTCTTTGGACATATAAACATAAACACTCAAAGTTAAGCATGTTATTATTACTGAGAGGATATTTTTTCTTGTCAGAACTTGTACAAACTCCTTAGGATTTGCGCCCCTGAGAGTTTTTACTTTATAGAAGTGTCATAAGCAAAAATCACGAAATCAAATTTTATAATTTTTTCGAATAAGTGGGACTCGTTTGTTCAGACACGAGGGAAGTTCTATCGAAATAAACTTCGATGAATGTTTCCTTTTTTAATTGATTTGACAATTTAAATCAGTGAGTAAAAAAAATGATCCACGATTAGAATCCAACAAATCCAGATTTTTCCAATAATAAAAAATATATATTAGTCTTAATATAAGAAAAAAATGTCGCATAAGATAATCCAACCCACGACCTGCGCTTGGTTTGGTTGGCATTTTACCAGTTACACGATATTTCTAACATACGAGTATGTATATATAAAATTTGAAAAAAATCGATTCAGTGGTTTCGGAGATTATCTGTCTAATGAAAATCAACACAATCAAACGATAGGCAGACAGACGAAAACGGGGAACCTATTTTCTCGTACTCTAGGCATCATGAAAACATGAAAGTGGCCATTCGAACCAACGCGAGAAGATCAGAATTCGTTAAGGCTATGTCAATTATGCTTGTAAGATACTTGTTATAAAAATCAAGGCGGATTCATAAACCACAAGTATACAAGTATAGGAGTACGTTATCTTATAGAGGGAGCAAAAGAGACAGAGCCAACAGAAGGGACAGCAAGGATACAGGGAACAGAGGAAACATAGAGATCTAAAAGGCAGAGGCAACAGAAGCAACACAGGTACTAAAGTGAACAGAAACCACAAAGGGAACTGTAACAACAGAATAAACAGAACAAGAAGAACAGAGAGAACAGAGAAAACAGATATAACCAAGGCAAAAAAGGGAACTGAAGGAATAGAATGAACAGAGCAGGCAGAACAGAAGGGAAATGGGAACAAAAGGAGCAGAATAAACAGAATTAATAGAAGGGACAGAAGAAACAAGAGGAACAGAGCAAAGAAAACTGAGCAGAGGGAACAAAGGACACAACGGAAGTGACAGTAAAGATAGAGGAACAGAGGAAACAGAGAAATCTAACAGATGCAACAAAACCAACATAGGCGGCAAAGGAACAAAGGCAACAAAGGGAACTATATCAACAGAATAAAGAGAACAAGTAGAATAGAGAGAACAGAGAAAACAAAATCAACCGAAGCTACAAAGGGAACTTAAGAATCAGAATGAATAGAACAAGAAGAACGAAGGGGATACAGAACACAGTTAAGAAGGGACAGAGAGAACATAACTAAAGAGAAACAGAGAGAACAAAAGGGTAGAGGGAATAGAAGGAGTAGAACAAAGAGAATGAGCAGAAGCAGAAGGAGCAGTGACAACAAAGGGAGCTGCAGCAATAGAATAGATAGAACAAGGAGAACAGGGGAAGCAGAGGAAACAAAAGTGTAACGGGACAAAAGGAACATAATTAACAATTTTAACACACAAAGTACAGAAAGAAAAAACGGAGGAACAGAACAGAAAGAACTAAATGCTAGAGGGAACAGAAGAAAAAAGAAACCGAGAAACCCGAAGATGGGCAAGAATGCAAATGAAGAAAAATATAGAAAAAAAACATTAAAAAATAAACAGAACTATTAAAAATAACAACAAAGAATCTACGTAGTACAGAAAACATAAAAAATGCTAGAGAAATACAAAAATAACGAGAAAATATATGAAGATATAAAATAAATAAAAAATAAACAGAAGTTACAAGAATGCCAAAAGCAGAACAACAAAATGACGAAAATAGCATAATCAATAGAAACAGCTGAAATGACAGAAGTGACATCAACACCAGAAACTACAAAAGTGACAAATTGACACAACAAAGAAAAATAATAAGCTTAATGAAAGTCACACAAATGCTCAAATTAAAAAACATAAGGAAGTAACGTTAATGATGATAGAATTAACAAAAAGAAAATCAAAGAAATGACAAAAATGAAAGAAATGACCTAAATGATGAAAACAAAAGGAAGGAACGGCGGAAATAACAGATATAAGGGTCAATTCTGAATCAAACATGTTAAAATTTAAAGGTTGTTAAAAAATAAACAGCCAATCAAATTTACGAATTTTACTCGTTAGTATGGAAATTTGCAATTTGATACCCTTTAAATTTAACAGGTTTAATTTAGAATTGCCAACGACAAAAATGTGGACAACGCTGAAAATGGGACAAGTGACTGAACAGAGGGAACATAAGTAACAAAACGAACACAAGAAGCAGATAAAACAAAAGGAACAAAAGAAGCACAATAGAGAGAATAGACGGAACAGCAGGGACGAAGAGAACAGGAACAATAGGGAGAACAAAATGAACAGAACAGGAACAACAGAAAACAGAGACAACAGAGATATGAAGGGAGCAGAAGTAACAGAACGGAGGGAAAATAGAAAACAAAAGACAGAAAGGAAAACTATAAAATTAACAAAATGAAACAAATGGTCAAAATGACAAAAACGTAAATAGAAGTTACTGCACAAAAAATTGAGTTTACATCATTTAATTATTGTTAGAGATGACTTAGACAAATTTTGGTTAGCATTTTACCATCTACATGATATTCCTAACAAACATACAGCCTGTTATTGAAAGGTCCGTGCAAAATAAAATCGGCAATTGGTCTCGAAGTATAGGTGTTAAAAGTTAAAAAAAGTTCAGGTAAAAGTGTTCTCCTTTTAGAGAAAAAAATTATTAAAATTTATGTCCAAATTCGTTGTACGCCTCTGATAAAAAGATCATCTTTCGTTTCTGTAGCAACATTTAGTCTTGACAAAAGTTTTATTGTTACCGTTGCGGGGATTTACTAAAATAAAATAATTTTACCTATTTATCCTTCAGTAGCGTCTAAAAAGGTTGGATAAGGGTTAATTTTCCCGTTATAATTTTGATAACACAAAATAAGTTTTTCCGACTTCTTAGACTTCGTGAAGAACTGTATATTTTGTTGTACGTACCTTTCAATAACACCCTGTATAAAATTTAACAACAATTGTCCAGTAGTTTCGGAGATTATCTGTCTAATAAAAATCCACACAGACAGACGACAGAAAACATGAAATTAAATTATATTCTATTTCCGAAAAAAGCGTTTATTTTAAGAGTTCTCACAGGCATAGTTTTCGTTTTAGTGATTTTGTGCTAAAATAAAATGAAGTGGAAGAAAAGACTTCTAAAAAATGTTTATGACGACTGAAAAGAATGGAACCGGTTATTACACATTAAAAAAAAACTTCTTTGTAGAAAGTAAGTTCTGTAAATAAATATGTAAACACAAGAAATCAAAATTTGTCGGTATTTATAGTTTCAAAAAAATTATTATTTTTTGGAGGACTTCGTCTTTGCCTTTTACAGGAAATCTGGTGTCAACTGTGACTAATCTGTCAAAATTACTTCAAAACGACTCTATAGAGAAAACAAAGTTCTTAATAAGAATTTACAAAGTTTTCAAAACTCAGATATGTAAAGAAACATAATTCTAACCATCAATAAGCTAATTGTAAATTAGCCATTAGAAAATTGGTCTAAGGTTATCTAGACCCTTAAATATGTAGAAGAATCGAACAAATCCACTTTTTTCGAAAAATTATAAAATTTGATTTTGCAAAATTCTATTAATTTTATGAGGACCCCTGTAAGTAAAAAGTCTAGTTAATTCAGGTCACAGTGAATAAAAAACATTCGGTAAGGATGGGATTCGAACCCAAACGGAGCAGAGTAGCCTGAGAATCAATTATTAATCCCACTCGACTGCGAAGCATTTGATGCATAATTGCATTAAAAAAATGCAAAGTAATTGTGATAACAATCAAGGCGGATTCATAAACCATGAATATATTATTTCATAAAATTTAGATAACCTTAACTAGGCAAAACTGTTGTCTAAATGATATTCCTAACATATAAAATTTGACAACAATCGGTCCGGTAGTGTCCTCAAAAATGTGTACAATCAAATTTTACAGTCTAGAAAATATTACTACGAAATTTTAGTACCACTCTAATATTGCTTCTGAGGAATTAGAACACTAACTAAACTAATAAACTCTGGAAACTTCAAAACATCAACAATCAACATGAAAAATGTATTCCACTATAACAACTCTTGGAATAAAAGCACCGCCTCGAATGAAGGTAATAGTTATAATAATGAACAAATTTAAAACCAGGTATTTTAATATTAAAATTAAACCAGGCATTAGAAGAAAGTATTTGCGTTAATATAATTTAAAATAGCTAGTGGATGCAAGAAAGGCGTATTACATTCGTGTCGTAAAAAATAATACAAAAAAAAAGGTGTAGCGAAATATAGGGGAGCGAGGAATTGCTTAAGCAAAAAAACACAAGTAAATGGAAATGTTGGACGCTGGTGTTTGAGTAGAGGAAGATAATGAATTGGGAGGTTATACATCAAAGAACTAAACGCTCACAATGAAAACATCACCGTCGTTACACTGAAAAAGGTTGAAAATAGTGCAAAAGGTGCGAGAAACGAGAAAGCGAACCAAAATACGTTACGAAAGTACTATTCGCCACTTTTTTTTCATTAAACTGTGGAAAGCAGGTGCGGTCATAAATTCATCAGCTCATCATACATAGAAAAAATCGATAAATTATTTTACAGCGGATCAACACGTAGTTAAACTGCTTTACAACTATTCATTAAAAAGGATATAAAATCAGTCATATTGTTTGTTATTACTGTAATTTATATTTAATATTTGCACTTAGAAGCCAATTAAGCCAAACGCCGTTATCAATTACATTTTATTCATTTATGGATTCCATTCCACAATACATAAATTTGTAACGAGCTGCCCGTGGAATGATTAGCATTCACGTCTCAACAATTTCAACGTGTTAGTAACTTATGTAATATAAAAGAGACGACAATGTCATAAACTGTGTTCGTAATTTACAATTGTGTTGTAAAGATAATCTGAGTGACATACACGACGCATGCTATTACTACCTACTCACATTTGCATGATTTGAAAGCTGAAAGTTTCGGAAAGAGATTCCGGCAGTAAATGACTTACGGCGTTCTATAAGTTGGTCTTCCAACTGTTGCAGTTTTAATGTTTGCATGAACAAAAAAGGTAACGTGTATTAGGTCTCGTTCCATTGTAACACTCCTGAAATAAATAATTTTAATTTTCTATCTGTTCTCAGAATTTTAGTATGAGGAAAGCGATTTTTTTTCAGCGTCGATCATTTCCTCATTCCAGTATCCGCTCTGAAATTTGTAAAATTTACGGCCTTATTATTCAAATTGCACTATAAATACCTCTTCACATTTCAGTTGACCTTTTCTCAACGTACTTAAGCCAACAACCAGTAATTTTATTGTGATAGGTGCTGTCTAGACAACCTTAAATATCAATCATTTAATAATACTCACGCTGGTTTCTATTGTTGAATT
Source organism: Zophobas morio (assembly GCF_036711695.1). Lineage (NCBI taxonomy): Eukaryota > Metazoa > Arthropoda > Insecta > Coleoptera > Tenebrionidae > Zophobas > Zophobas morio. The sequence goes on along the minus strand of NW_026972136.1, from coordinate 11,035,916 downwards.
GAGCCAGAAGTGAAGTCCGCTAAGAATAACATCACAAACCCAAATAATCAGTGCCAATTTAAATTAATGAGTTGCTTTATTTAATTACAGAAAAAAGAACGACATTCGAAATGACGTCGACAAGGAGCCAAAAGACTTAACCAACAGAACGATGTTTCCTACGGCTCAGATTAAAATGAGGTAAGGATAGTATTAAAGGTGGTGTATAACACAGATCTCAAACTCGGCTCGGCTGAAATTATCATTGTCTGCTTAATTCCTTCCAGGAAAAAGTAGACCGTTGTGTAATAAAGATTTTAGAGATCACCTGAAAAGGATATGTGGCTCCGGCGGTCTTATTAACATATTTTTAACAAGATCTGTAAATAAGAAAACTTCTAGGAAACGCTGGCATTGTGATGGTGTCCTCACCAACAGGTCTTTGTTGGAGGATGTGCCAACACACTGCCTTCCGCCTTATAGAGTTGTCCGAGAATACTATTCAAATTTATGGTTTCTATATAGACAGGCTAATGTTCCGAAGAGAGATGATAGGCTTTGGAACATATAATTATTTTATGTTATTACCACGCAGTAAAGCACTGCACATTATGTTAAATGTTCACACCTGCCCCGCCTCTAGAGGATCATTGTTTTAGACGCAAGTCTAACAGATGGTAGGGGAACAGCCTGCCTTTACGAACCGTCAGACATTAATTATTATGACATGTTTCGGTACGAGATTTCCCATATTTATAATGCACTTACACAAGGTGAGGTCCAGGATTGTTGAGAACATCTGTGCCTAAAATTACTACGTCTACGGTAGAAAGAAACGTCATAGAAAATAGGTCTTCTGCATGAAAGCTTTTTTGAGCTTTCCGTTATCTATCATTAGAAAATAAAAAATTATGTAGTTAGTGCATTGGTTTCTGCACAGCAACGAAACATATGTTACTAATATGAACTTATAAAACTCTAAATCAAATCATTTAAAGAAAATTGGATTACATATCTCAAAATACTAAAAGCTCCAAGCTTGAACCGCAGTGAATTTATTCTCTCAATGTAATGTACCTAAATGGATTTTCCTTAATGTGGACTTTATTTTAAATTATTCTCTAGGAAAGTTGGAAAAATTCACGATTGCAATCAAATTTTACAGTACTTTAAAGTTATTATTCAGTGCATTAACAAGATCTATGTTGATTTTTCTTTACATTTACCTAAAGTATTGCATAAATTAAATTTGACGACTTTGGAAATATATCTCATAATTTTAACTGTTGATCATGGTAAACTATACTTTGAGTTTCACATTAAAATAGAAAAATAACTAAGTTAGGACAGCTTGAAGTGGTGGAATGTTGGTGATTTTAAATCTTTCAATTTTTTTTTACAAAAATGTTAATTTATCTATCCCTTTTAATAAATGATAAATTATATAATTGAAATTTTAAGCCTTGTTTGTACTATGAGTTGCTGCTCCTAAATTTTATAATATTTGGCTTTTTTTACGGAATATATACCTATAGTTTTCTTTGAACACGATTACTTAACAACATGTTTCAAATGATAATTTCTTGTAAAAAAATAAGATTTTGCGATTAAGAAAATTCCAACCATTTCTCCAGAATCGCTAAAATAAATTATATATGCTATTATAAATAAAATTGGGTTTTGAAATTGAATATTTCGAAAAGCTTAATCTAGATCATTCACAGGATGTGTTTTCGAATCAGGTCGTCGAAATATAAGATTTTTGTGTGGATTTTTGATTTTTAAGGAGATTTTTCTTTTGAGAAAATGTCAACCATTTTTCAGAATCGCCAAAGAGCATATGGTCATTTTTAGATTTTAAAAATTTTACTCAAAAACCGAATATATTGCGAAAACCTTTGTCATCAAACTGTGTTTTTTGAATCAGCTCGTCGAAATCTATATCCTAGATATTTTGAGGATTTTTAGTCAACTTTGGTAAAATCTAAATTTTTCCCTTATGAATTTGTTTATCTTTGTCCCAACAGCACTTTCGAAAATTATATAAAGAAATATTTGAATTGATCGATTTGCAGACGTTATTTTTGGCTTGATTTCTTTGAAAATTTCAACAACTTTTCCAAAATTCCCGAAATGAAATATGGTCATTTTTGAGATGTTTTAAAAATTGGATTTTAAAACCGAATATTTCGAAAATCTTGGTGTGAGGCCATCAACAGGCTGTATTTTTTGAATTAGCTCGTCGAAATTTATATTCCAATTTTTGTGGATTTTTAGACAACTTAGGTAAAAGCTCAGTTTTTCCCTAATAAAAATTTTTGCATTTGTTGGAGCAGCACTGTCGGAAATGATTTAAAGAGATTTCTCTGTTGGATTTCGATTTGCAGAAGTTATTTTCGGTTTCATTGCTTCGAAAATTCCAACCTTTTTCCAAGAATTGTCAAAAAATAATCTGGACATTTTTGGGATATAAATTAAAATAAAAATATAATTTGATGTTGAATATTTCTAAAATCTTGATCGCAAAAAATATTATCCCTTCTAAGAAATTTTAAAAATTTCATTCTGAAACCAAATATGTCGAAAATTTTGATTTGGGGCCATCAACAGGTTATGTTTTTCGAATGTTCTCGTCGAAATCTGTATCGTAGAACTTTTTTATGGATTTTTAGGCAACTTCAGTAAAAGACCATTTGTTCTCTTATGAAATTTCAAAAAAATTACCTAAACAATTTTTTCTGTCGAGAAAATTCCAACCACTTATCTAGAATCTCCAAAAACAAAAAGGCCATTTTTAAGTAATTTAGAAAATTTTATTTTGAAATCGATTATTTCGAAGATCTTGGTCTCGAGCCATCAACATGTGGCCTTTTTTGAATCAGCTAGTCAAAATCTATAACTCAGATTTTTTCTGTATTTTTAGGCAACTTTCGAAAATTATTTAAAAAGATTTCGCTGTTGATTTAGATTTACAGAAGTTACTTTCGGATTTATTTCTTCCAACCTTTTTCCAAAATTGTCAAAAAGTAATAGAACTATTTTTAGAATATTTCAGAAATCTGATTTTGAAACTAAATACTCCTATTTCGAAAATTTTGGTCTGAGGCCATCAACAGTGTACGCTTTTGCCAAAGTTGCGTAAAAATCTCTTTATTTTTATCTGAGTAGCACTTATCTAAAGAGATTGATTTTGCTGTTGAGAAAATTACACAATACAATTTTTTAGAATCGCCAAAAATATATGGTCATTTTTAAGAAATTTTAAAAATTTCTGAAACCGAATATTTCGAAAAAATTTATTTGGGGTCCTCAACAGGCTGTGGTTTTCGATAATCTCGTCGAAATTTCTTTCCTAGATTTTGTTATGGATTTTTAGGCAACTTTGGCAAACAGTCATTTTTTCCCTTATGAAATTTTTTACTTCTGTCCGAACAGCACATTGGAAAATTGCCTAAAGAATTTTTTCTGTTGAGAAGATTCGAACAATTTTTCCAGAATCGCCAAAACTCAATATGCCTATTTTAAAAAAATTTTGAAAATCTGGTTTTGAAACCAATCATTTTGAAAATCTTGATTTTGAGCCATCAACAGGCTGTGTTTTTTAAATCAGCTCGTCGAAATCTGTCTCCCACATTTTTTGTGGATTTATAGCCAAGTGTGGTAAAAGCTCAATTTTTCATTGTAAAATTTTTAAAGCACCGTTTTTGAAAATGACCCAAAGATTTTTTTGTTGATTTAGACTTGCAGACGTTTTTTTCGACTTCATTTCTTCAAAAATTTCAGCCGGAATCACGATAATGAATCCTGGGATTTGTTGTGGATTTACAGACAATTTTGGCAAAGACTCAATTTGCCAGTAACCTCTTACGAAATTTTTTACTTTTGTCCCAGTAGCATTTTAAAAAATTATCTCAAAATATTTTTCTGTTGATTGTGATTTCCAGAAATTATTTTCGGCTTCATTTCTTTGAAAATTCCAACCATTTTCCCAGAATCCAAAATGAAAAACGGCTGTTTTAGGTATACCTATTTTAAAATTTGATTTTGAAACCGAATATTTCGAAAATCTTACTCTGGTGCCATAAACGGGCAATGCTTTTTCGAATCAACTCGTCGAAGTCTGTATTCTAGTATTTGTTGTGAATTTTCAAGTAGTTTTGACAAAAATTCAATTTTTCATTTTTTCCCTTACGAAATTTTTGAGTTTTGTCCGAACAGCATTTTGGAAAATTATCTAAACATATTTTTCTCTTGACTTAGATTCGCAAAAATTATTTCTTCGATTAGCAGATTCTCCAAAATAAATAATGGCCATTTTTGGGATATTTTAAAAATTATATAGTAAAATGGAATATTTTGAAAATCTTAGTCTTGGGCCATCAGCTGGTTCTTTTTTTTAGACCAATTTTTCCTTGTGAATTTTTTTATTTTTATCCGAGCAGCATTTTTCAAAATTACCTAAAGTAATTTTTATTGATTTACCTATATTTGCAGAAGTTTTTTTCGACTTCATTTCATTTTTCCAAAAACGCCAAAATGAAATATGGTCATTTTTGGGATATTTTAAATTTTGATTTTGTAACCGAATATTAGAAAAATCCTGGTCTAGAATCATCAACACGTTATGTTTTTCGAATGAACCCGTCGAAATTTATATTCTAGAATTTGTTTTGTGGACTTTTAGGTAATTTTGGCGAAAACTCAACTATTCAGTTTTTTCTCTTCCGAAATTTATGACTTTTATCCGAGCAGCATTTTCTAAAATTATCTAAAAATATTTTTCTGTTGCTTTAGTTTCGTAGAAGTTTTTTCGGGCTTGATTTCTTCGAAAATTCCAACCATCTTTCCAGAATCGCCAAAATGAAATATACTTAGCCGTTTTTGAGATATTTTAGTATTCTGACGCAACTCGTCGAAATTTTTATCCTAGAATTTTGACCTATTTCTGACCACTTTCGAAAATTACCAAAAGAAAATATTTTTATTTAGACTTAAGAATTTATTTTCGGTTTCATTTCTTGTAAAGACTCTTCCGAGATTTCTCAGGATAGTAACATAAAAAATTTCAAATTCCACTTTTAGTTTTTACATCATTTTTAATTTTTTGAGCAATCTGTAAGATAGAGTTTATTTAAGTTTTCAGAAATATCGGTACTGAAAACTGCATAATCAAATTCAGAACAAATTTTCAAAATTCGTCAAATACCTAATAACAGCCAGCTAAAGTTAAAGCATTTTTTTTTTCTACCGTAATTGTGATAAAATCAAGGCCGTTTCAAAAATCACACTTATTTTATAAAATTTAGATCGCATTACTGTATAAAATTTTAAGGTGACGTCATCAAATTGTCGATGGGAATTATTAGACAAATTTTGGTTAGTAGATATATTACCATCTACGGGGTATTCCAAAAATACTTACCTATAAAAATTGACAACAATTAGTCCGGTAGTTTCGGGAATTATCTATGTATTAAATGTGACAGAGACGTCCTTAGCTTAGGCTCGGGAAGTAAAAATAATTGTTTGGAGACGTGGACACCTAATAGATTCAGGAAATTTTTGTGCTTACTAAATAAAAAGTTCAGAGTTGCTCATAACATTAAATAAAGAAAAATAAAGGGACACAGTAGTGTGAACAAAATCGCGAATCGTGATTGATAACGTGGTAACACAAATAAAAAATCAAAAAGTAAACGGAAAGACGAAATAAATTAAACTTGGCTGTTAATTCGTCTAAATGTTTGACATTTTCACTTACCTACTTTTTTTTAATTGTGTATCCTTTTTATAGATTATTTAGTTGAAACAGAAAACATACATTGTTACAAACGAAATTTTAACCCGAGATTCCAGACTATGTCGTACTTCCATTAATAATTCAAGTGAATGCATTCCTCAGAGACGTCTTCCTCTAGCACACTAATAAAAACATACCGATTGCATCAAACTCTAAGCAATTTTCTGACGTCACTGCATTCTCTCCTGAATCGGACAAAAACTGATAACATCAGTTTGATTTTCGGTTATCTTTAAAACGCGAACTAATCATTCGTTGGCACGTAAATAGCGCAAGCAAAGCTCGACAGCGCTGTTTCCTCGCTTGATCTACCATTGAAATCTCCCTTTCCAGGCTGATGTCGCCCAGCAGTTCCCCCGCTACCTCCCCGACGATGTCGAACTCGTCGTCGCCGACGCCGCCGGCGGTCAATTACAACAAAATCACAGGAATCCCGTGCGTGGCCGCCGCCTCCAGGTACACAGCGCCGGTGCATATCGACGTTGGCGGCACCATCTACACCTCGTCGTTAGAAACTTTAACCAAGTAAGTAGGAGTCTAACGCGTTTTTTAAATGTATTTTTAATTTCGACAGGTCTTGTTAATTTGTAAAGGCCTGAAGATGGCTAGTTAATTAGGGAAACCGGTCGCAAAAATTAATAAAAGTGTTTGTTACACAAACAAAATGGTGTAAACGGTGGGATGAAATGGGTAAAACGTGAATTTTAGACCGTATGTGCGAAATGTTCGTCGTTATTAAATTTAAGCGAAAATTGTATTAGTCTTGTTGCATACTCGACATAATTTGACCAGAGTTGTTTAACCACAGGCCGGACTTTGTTTAGTGCATTTAAGTCCATACTGTGCTATAAATAACTGCAGCTAATTTCCAACTGGCAATTTGTTAATTTTTACGAAACGTTTCACATGTTCGGTCGGGGGTGGCGTGATAGCCAAAGGGTGCCTCCCCGGACATCGCACCATCTCCGGAATGCCCATAAATCTCCTTAAAGCATGGTCTAAAACTGTTAAAGGTTAAATCATATAGCATTAAAGTGTTTACAATATCGGCCATCTGAATCGAGCCCCCCATAAATCAGGCTGATACCGGCCGCCGAGCTCTAGCACATGCCGGCCAGATAAAAGAATAAAATATTGTGTACATATAGCTCATAGCAAATAACTAAATAATCCTACATTCAGCACTGTGAATATTGATGCTGATAAACGTGCAGGAAATATTGCCGCAAATGTTCGAGTAATGGGCTATAAATTACGGTGGGAAAATAATAAATTTCTGATGGGATGTGGCGGGAGCCTCATTAGAGCGGAAAAACTAATAAATTGATAACTAGCTAATAATGGTGGGTGTTCTTTTATCTCGTTAATTATGTCAGGGCGGCGGCCTTCGAGGTGTGAAATCGGGTAATTATCAGATTAATTATGTGGCCGAAAAGGTTGTGGGTAGATGCACAGATAACGATCGTTTTGGGGGTGTTACGAGTTGGCTTTAGCTGGATTTATAAAAAAGTGCGTTTTAACAATGTGAGATGTGACGATTTCGTAATCTGTGACTTTTCCATATGAAGATTTAACATTGACATTATTTTATTTCTGTGACCTAAGTGCCGTGATGTGTGTGATACGACGATGCCGCAGCCATTTTGTGCCATGTCAAGGTTAAATATAGTGTAGTTAAAAGTGTGTAATTATGGTCGTTCCACCGTTATCGTTAATGGACAACAAACTGACAAGTCTTAGTTTAGTTTTATGATATAATTTTAGGTGATTTTGTATCAAACAGAATTTGGAATTCTTTTGTTCTGAATCACGCGAATTATAAATTCTATTCTTTTATGTCTGTGCAATAATGCACCTGAACCTCGCATCGGAGAGATTAACCTTCAGGTGGCCAACTATACGCTACAAAAAAGGGTTAGGTTTTCCTTCACATTCACGGACACTCAGCGACGTTTATGCTACATACCTATTAGTCATAAAATGCAAAGATCAACGCATTACAAACACAGGTTTATGGACAAAAGTATTGAGAGCAATAATTAAAGTATATAGTGTCAATTCAGGCGTAATTACTTAAATTTTAACTTAACAGTTCCAGTCTCTGGTTATAACATACGCCAAAAAATAAACTTAAAATGAAAAAAACATTAAAAGTCTGAGAAAATTGTGAAAAAATTCGAAGAACTTTTTTACATCTACATTAGTAAAAGAAAACATGTTTGGGTTTTTTTAATTTGTGTTTGCAAAACGTATAATGAATGAATGAATAATAATAATAACATAAACAAATAAGTAAGTAAATGATGAACGCGGGTGTCGACATAGGCTCTGGAACCGTAATTATATATTTTTTTATTGAACAAACAAATTATGTTCCCAAATTTCAGATATTTTCGAGGTTTTTAAAACTAAATTGAAATTATAATGAAACAAATACAGACACATAGAAAAATTGGTACTCTGACGAACTGGTCGTAAATGTTTTTTTTTGGGTTTCCCAAAGCCAAAATAATTTCTTCTTCTGAAGAAATTTATGTGAGAAGGTTTCATCATACTTAAAATATTGAAAATAATTTTTCTTTTGAGTAAAAAATCTACATCAATTTTGATTCAATACAGTTATAAATTTTCATATTTTACGGTTATGAAATGATATTAGGAATTAAAAAAAAAACTGGTCTGTTATTAGACAGACCTTTCCTCTCCCCTGAAGTACAAAAGTTTGCGAAATTTTTCAGAACAAGTAATAATGAGCAATTTACCAATGACTGTTTAAGAAACTATAAATAAATATTGAATAACCGAAAAACTAAAAAATCAGAATATATAGATAAGTCCAGATATAAAATAATTTTAAATTTCGGAAAAATGAAACATTTAAAAATTTAAAAATCGAAAAAGAAAAATCGAAAAATCAAAAATTAAAAAAAATTGAAAAATGAAAAAATAAAAAAACTAAAAATGATATGGAAAAATTGAAAACATTAAAAATTGAAATGTTGAAAAATTGAAAATTTGGAAAATCCAGAAATTGAAAAATCGAAAAGCCGAAAAATTTTAAAAATCCAAAAACCGAGATGTTGAGGAATTAAAAATTCGAAAAATAGAAAAGTTTAAGTATGTATTAAAAACATTAAAATCGAGAAATCGAAACATCAGAAAGTCGTAACATCGAAAATGGATAAATTGAAAATGTAAAATTAAAAAAAAATCGAAAACTAAAAAAATTAAAAAAAATTAGGCATCGAGAACTCTAAAAATCTAAAATTTAAAAAATCGAAAAATTGAAGAATCCAAAAACTGAAAAATCGAAAAATTGAACAATCGAAAAATTGAAAAACCGAAAATCGAAATTGAAATTTTGAAACATTGAAAAATTGGAACATCAAAATATCGAGAAAAAGTCAAAAAATCGAAAAACTGAGAAATCGAAACAGCACAAAATCTAAAAACCAAAAAATGTAAAAACGAGAAGTCAAAAAATCAAAACATCAAAAAAGTGAAAAATGGAAAATTTAATAATTCGGAAAATCGAAGAATTTAAAAATTGAAAAAGAAAAATCGAAAAATGGAGGAACGGAAATTGAAAAAAAAATTAAATGTTGAAAAATTGAAAACTTGAAAAATCAAGCAATCAAAAAATCGAAGAATTTTAAAAATCGAGAAACCGAGATGTCAAATCAAAAATCTGAAAAATCGAAAAGTTGAGGTACAAATTAAAAAAAATCAAATCCGGAAATCGAAACATTAAAAGGGCGTAAAATCGAAAAATGGAAATATCGAAAAATAAAATTTATAAAACCGAAAAATAAAAAAAAAACTAGACATGGAGAAATTGAAAAATCTACAATTTAAAAAATCGAAAAATGGAAGAATCGAAAATCTGAATAATCGAGATATTAAAAAATTCCAATACTGAAAAACCGAAAAACTGGACAATTGAAAAATGCAAAAACCGATAAATCGAAATTGAACAGTTGAAACATCGAGAAATAGAAAACACCAAAATATCGAATATTGAGAAATGAAAAAATTGAAAAATCGAAAAACTGGGAAATCGAAAAATAGAAAAATTCAAAACTGAAAAATTTAAACTTAAAAAATCGAAAAATTGGAAAACCAAAAATGTAAAAAAAAAGAAGTTGAAAAATCGAAAGTTTCAAAAAATTAAAAAATGTAAAATTAAAGATTCATAATATTAAAAAATTGAGAAGTGAAAAAATCTGAAGTTTAAAAAATTGACAAATTAAACTATCGAAACATTGAAAAAACGAAAAACTGAATAATCGAGAATTCAAAACTCCAAAAAATCGAAATATGGAGAATTTTAATTTAAAAAAAATCGAAAAATTTTGAAAAATCGAAAAAGTAAAATATCAAAATATCGGAAAGTCCGTAAATCGAAAAATCGAAATATCGAAAACTCCCAAACTGAAACATCCGCAAATTTAGAAATCGAAAAATCGAGATTTTAGAAACAAGAGACAAGAGAAATTGAAAAATCGACAAACTGAAAGATCGAGATATTGATAAATCCCAAAACTGAAATATCAAAAAACTGAAAAACCAAAAAATTGAACAATCGAAAAATCAAAAAACCGATAAATCGAATTTGAGAAGTTGAAACATCAAAACATCGCCAAATGAAGAAGTCGGAAAATCGTGAAACTGACAAATCGAAACATTGAAAAACAGAAAAATGTAAAATTTAAAAAATCGAAAATTGAAAAACGGAATAATCGAGAACTCGAAATATCTGAAGAAAAAAACTTAAAAAATTACAATATCGAAAGATTGAAGAAACGAAATACTAAAAAATCAAAAATTCAGAACATCAAAAAGTCCAAAAAAAGAAAAATTCAAGCATCGAAATACTGAAAAGTACCAAAATTGAAAAATTTCAAAATTAACACATCCAAAATTTGAGAAATTGAAAAAATAAAAAATCGAAAAATCAGCAAATCGAAAAATAGAATAAATTAAAAATCAGTTAATCTTGAAATTGAGAAATCGAAAAGTCGACACTGTAGAAACGCCAAAAAATCGAGAAAAATGAAGAATCGACAAACTGAAAAATCGAAAACTGAAAAACCGAAAAATTGGACAATCGAAAAGTAGAAAAACCGAAAGATTTAAAATCGAAACATCAAAAACGTAAAATTTTTAAATTCATAGAATTGAAAAATTGGAAAATCGAAACATCGAGAAATCGAGACACTCAAAAGCTGAAACATGGAAAAATTTAAAATTTAAAAAATCGGAAATGAAATATCGAAATATTGAAAAATCCCAAAATTGAAAAATCTCAAAACTGAAACATGGAAAAATGAAAAATCGAAAAATTAGGAAGTCGAAATATCGAGAAGTAAAAAAATCGAGAAATCGAAAAATCGAGAATTTAGAAACGCCAAAAAATGGAGAGGAGTTGAGAATTGACAAACTGAAAAATCTCCAAACTAAACTAATGAAAAATTGAGTAATCGAAAAATTGAAAATCGAAAAGCCAAAAAACTGCTATCGTATTTTTTCAAAAAAATCTCGATGTCTACGATAAAAATTCAACACGGATTCATAAATCGCAGGTACAGGACTATGATACTTTTTAACATTAAAATCACAATTATGCGACATAGGGGGGGCATGAACGGATAAATTTTGATTAACGATTTACCATACTTTCGATAACCTTAAAACGTTCGCAAGATTTCAATTCGTTAGATTTAACTTTAAAATTGCAAAATGTCATATATTATAGAAAAATCAAGACGAATTTATAAGGAGTATGTTATTTTATAAAATCTAAATAACATTTACTATTGTAAAATTTGGTGGAGACGCTCAGAAAAATTTTGGTTAGCATTTTACCATCTACTTGATATTTCTAAGATACCTACATAGAAAATTTTAAAACAATCGGTCCAGTAATTTCGGATATTGTCCATCTAATAAAAGAAAGAGAAAGAAGCAGACAAGCAAACAGAAACGGGCGACCTATTTTTTCATAGTCTAGGGGCCATAAAACGTTGACAACACATGAAAGTAGCCAGTCGCCGAATGGATTCAGTTACGATACTTCCTTAGCTTGGGAAATAAAAACAGTCTCCTTCTGATCCCCCAAGAAGGATTTTTTAAAAATGAAGAGAGAAATGCTTGTCGATTACTGCTGGATAATAAAATAAAAAAATTCCACAGACCAGTACAAAAGAAATACGACGAGAAAAACGTCAAAATCTAATGAAGTATTGTTCTTACTCCTGTCATCCGCAATATCTTCGGGCATTTCAAATTTTGAAAAAAGCTGGTTTTAAATATGAATTAGTAGTCTTTTTTAACACTATACTTAGTGCTAAACAAGAACACTAATACATAAACTGTATGGTAGCTGCTATAAACAAAAATTTTAAAAAGTTCAAAATTTGTTGACCTGTGTTTGTGAACCTACACCAACAATTCCGTTTAGAACAATCCGCGGCTTTCTGTACCGCTTTGCCTAAAAAGGCTTATCGTAGTTCTGCCAAATAAGAAGTTTTCCGTTCTTTTACGCAACATTTCTCCCGTGCTCTGTTCTCTCATCGCATCCTCAAAGCCACCTCAACCATAAAGCCGTCAAAACAAATTTCACCGAATCGGTTTTGTCTTTGTTGTTCGTGCACGAGTCATCGCTGCCCACACCGGCGGCCAAATATGGGCATTCGGTGTGATCCCTCCGGGCGGTATGTGTTCTTGAGATAAGGCCGCGTCTGCATTTAGTTGGTCGCCGCCTGGCGTATCCCTTTTTGCACTCGACGCACGTCTATGCCCATAACCTGCACTTTTGTATTCTTTCCCTTCGAGCGAAATCCAAAACAATGGTGCAGTTTGTTACGATAATAATTTCGTTATGTTGCTGTACAAGCGCCCGTTTATTGTGTGCTTGGCTATTGTTTATGGACATGGCACTACATTCGATAGGCTCTCAAATCAGTGCAATGAAATGTTAAGACTACAAGAGGTTTATTCTTCATTGCAGGTTGCGTTTGCCGGGAGTTGCGACTCGGAAAATTGTTCACTCTTGTAATGGCGAATTAAATTTGAATTAATTTTGAAGTTAAAAACCCTTTGTGCTAATTACGAGGACTAAATACAGTGGGTCCCATTTCTGAATATTAATCAGTAGGTGCAAGAATTAAATTCAGTAAAAAACCTGACGTTAAAGACTTTAAATTGCGGGTAAAAATTTAGTGTTACAACTTACCCCTGTTACAACAAGCCCCTAGTTCCCCTACTAGCCAGCCTTTTTAATTACTAAAGTTCCACATACATTATTATTTAATTTATTTTTCAATTTATCAAAAATATCAAACATGGTCATCTAAGTTATGTTTCTAGACTAATGCAAGCATTAAATTGCCAATATTACTGCAGAACTGTAGACTCTTTTACTTCTCTTCGGTTGAGAAATACAATAGACAATTCTTCTGGCGATTGCGGTATACTGAAATGTGCGTATCTGGAAATAACAACTTCAGTCCTTGTAATCTTGATCCTATTATCTCCGCCTGAGCTTTTGTCAATTCAAATCTCGAGCCAGGTCATTTAATTCTAATTGAGTTGTAAATGAAGTGTGTCTTCTTCAAATGGTAAAAGTTCCTCGTTACTGGTTGATCGTTATGCAGTTGCGCCTTCTCATTCCCAATTAACCTGTTTTTCTTTTAGTATGGATGCTGTAGTGCAGCAAAAAAATTATAAGAATTTGTCTTGATTTTTAATTTGACTTTACTGCCAACATAACAAAAATTGTTCGTATTACAATGGCAGTCGAGAAATCAGCAAACGTGTTACAGATGATTCTTCGATGGTGTTACTCTACTGGCAGATATAACACACACACCACATCTCTACACCCAAAAAACCTGCCGCATATTATACACTCTACCCCGTCTTCGCAAAAAGTTTAACATTTGTCAGGGGCGAATTGACATGAGGGAAAATCGTCAGCTTTAACTAAAAACCGTGTGTTCAGTTTTCGCCACAAAATTTTGTGCTTTTATTTCAACTGAAAATAAAACCCTACATTTCTCGAATTTTGACGATATCTAAATGAGAATCTAAGATTTAAAGTAAGGTCAAAAGTGGAAAAATATAATTAGCCCCGCCCACCCACCCCTACCCCACATTTCAGTTATTTATTTTTTCTGGTCTAAATGAAAGCTGGATCTTATATAGAACAGAAATAAAATTAGTCGTTGTAGAATGAGAAGAACGCGGGTGGGCGAGGCTAGCACTTGCTAAGACGAGACTGATTTTGGCAAATATATAAATACCCTCTGAAGAAAACAGAGGGCGGATGGGGAGGCTAATACTTGTTAAGATAAGACGGATTGCGACAAATAACGTACCGTCTAAGAAAATAGAGGGTACTTCAATAAAAAAATAAAATTCTCTGTGAAAAACACGGGAAAACTGACAATTTGCAACTTTAGCAAACTTAATCACCCTGTATACATAATATTTTAATTTGTTTCCCGTATGTTAAGGCAATGTGACTAAAAATTTTGTGCAAATTTCAGTCTTCCATTTTTAAAGATGGCGGCTCTGAATTTTTAAATATGACAATTTTTTCCTATGAAAACAAATATCTTGTTCTATCTTGTTCTATTTGTCTAGATAGCAAAAAACCAAACTCGTTACGTAAAACACAACTACATTAAAATAATTTAAGACCTTTTTAATGCTATACACCTTTGAAGGCGAAAGATTTTCCAACAGGCTTTACAAAACAATTCGCCATTTTCTATTTGAAAAATGTCTTTGTTTTTCCCTTAACTTGCCTTTTAAAGGCGATTTGACTTTGGGTATTTTTAAAAATTGCACAAAATAATAAGCATTCACGTTCGGTAGAAGTGACTGACAGAAACTTTTCTGTGGTTAAGTTGCAATCTTAAGATCACTAGAAATTTAAGATTGGCATCAGCTGTCTAATTTTCTAATTCAAATGTCAAATCTGAATTGTGTGGAAAAAAACGAAGTTTTTCTAATTTCAACACGCTTCGTTTCTAGAAAATCCTTAAATACAGCGTGGAAACAGTTTCCATAAAAGTAATCACGAGAAAGCTCATTTTAAAGGAAAAGAAACAAGAAATATTTCGTGGTTTTCAAAAAATTGGGTAAAACGGAAACAGTTAAACTGGTGGCAGAAATATTCTCCGTAAAGTTCGCTAGTGTTGTCGAGTGTTTTTCGAATTTTAAAATAATACAGATACAGCGGCGCTTGTGCCGTTAATATTATAATCAGAATCAGAAAGACGACTGCGCAGATTTATATACCTACATGCTTTATTGGTTCCGTTCTACAATTGGTTTTTAAGTTTTATATAATCGTTATTGTTTTGTAAGAGGTAAAACACTTGGCTTTGAAAATAATTGTACATAATACACGTATAAATTTAGGTTTCCGAAGGCGAAGTTTTTCACATTTTAAACACGTTATAGCTGCCAGAATCAAATTTCTAAGGCGGTACCTATCTCCAATTGCGTGATTGTGGTGAAGATTTACTTTTCATTTTCTTGAATGAGACATGGATATACCAGAACGGATCCATGGTGAAATTGTGGATCCATGATGATGACATCAAAGCTTGTCCTCCTAAAAAAACTAGTGAAGGGAAAAGATTCAAAATTTTACATGCGGGTTGCTCTTTGGGCTTTTAGAGGGATGCGATTTTCTCCTTGGTTCAAAAATAGATTCACCAGATTACCACAAAACCATCACATTTTCGATATTTGACCTTTACTTACTTACATGTCACATTTTTGATAGCTACTTTCTGACATTCCAGTAATACATTATACACTAGAACAATTATGTCCGCAGTTACACAGCTTAAAAAAAAAAGTTACCAAATCTAGTTACATCTACCGAACGTGAATTCCTTATACAAGATGATAATAGTTATTTACGTGGCAAGCTTAGTAAATTAGCCTTTACGGGCGAGCCGGAATGTTTGCAGGGCGAGCGACGTAGGAGCGAGCCCTGTAATCCGGTGAGCCCCAGTAAAGGCTAGTTGCAAGCGAGCCGCGTACAACGTTTTACTTCCTCTTGCTGAAAATTCTGAAAATGAACAACTTTGGCATCTCTAGAAATTTTACTTGAAATTACAGTCATAGAAATTATAGTCATTTTTCATAGTTTGCTCCGGTAACTATGGAAAATTGAATTGTTTGAAAATAACGGGACTGTCAATTTGTAAATTCGATTAATAATTTAAATAGTTTAATTTTGTTTCTGAGCTCTGTTAATTGTGAAATTCGATGAAGATGAAGACTTTGAAGGTGATTTTAACGTTAGTATTAGCACAGTATTAGTGAGATTAAGAAAAAGGCCGACGCAGCGAATGTGTTTGATTCCGGTGCTGTCATGACAACGTTTTACAGGCACGGTGCCTGTAAAGCTGCCACGGTAACGCAGGCAGGGTGCGTGTAAAGGCTAATTTACCGAGTTAGTTCAGACGACAGTAAACGAGCTTTAACAAGACAAGAGGAAGTAAACAATTTTTAAAACACTTTTACACTTTTGAACTTGACTTTACGAAAACCCAACACGAACTAATTGATACAGGAAGAGAACTCGAAAAGAAAGTTGTAGGAGGGCTTGGTGTATTTTCTTTGGTGGTTTACGCAGAAAAATAGTTTTCGATTATTGAATTATCGGCAATTTGGTAACGAAATTCCCCCGACTCTTTTACCCAAAACTCAACTGTTACCTTGTTCCCCAGTTCGAATAGAATACTACACTTCTGATTTTCTTTTAAATTTTACAATCTACCCATTTTACAGCAAATAAAATAAGTCAGTGAAATGGAGAAAAGAGATGGAGGGAGGAGAGTTGGTTTACCTTTTTTCTGAAACAGAAACTTCATTTTTGTGACTAGTCTTGATATTGTTCAGTCTTATCTTAGAAAATTCTAGCCCCGCCCACCCGCCCTCGATTTTCATGGAAGGTACATTATTGGTCAAAATCAGTCTTATCTTAGCAATTACTAGCCCCACTCATCCGTCCTTTATTTTATTAGAGGGTATATCATAGGCCAACATCAGTTTTATCTTAGCAAGTACTAGATAAATTTTTTTTACAATTGTATTAGAACCATTAAGAGTGAAAAATCTTAACATGTAGTGAATTTACAAACAACGCAACCAAAAAAAATGTGTTGACGAATAGGTCACAACCTTTCACATTATAAAATCGCTAATTAACTGTTCTTCCACTAATTACACTCTTTGAGCGGGACAGTGGCATCGAATGCAATTTATTTTTGTTTAAACAATTGCACTTTCGTGAAACTACAAACCAAGTTAGACGTACCCTTAATTTTTAACACGTACTCTGTTTTCAGTGTACTCACTAAACAAGAAGTAAGTAGGTTAAGTGATCTTCCTCCTATACGTTCCAACCCTAACTACCAACCCAAAGAGTGACATTGACTAATTTCCTAAAGGCTCTGAACATGGGTCATTGTTTACATTATTAAAATGAATGGCCACTTTTATATTTTCTCGACGTTTCATTACCCCTACAGTACGAAAAAAGTAGTCTACCGTTTCCGGCTGTCTGTGTGTCTGTCTGTCTGGTGTCTGTATCCATTTTTAGACACGTAATCTCCGGAACTGTTGGACCGATTGTTGTCAAATTTTGTATGTGCATTAGAAATGTCATGTAGATGGTTAAGTGCTAAACAAAACTTTGCTAATCGTCCCCACCAACAATTTGATGACATCATTTCAAAGAATTCTATCTTTATTTGATTCAACAGTTATACAACAATATATTACTATACGTGTGGTGTACGAATCCGCTTTGAATTTTTTCCCTAATCGTAACCATTAGGTTGTCTAGTCGATAAAAGTGTGGGTTCGATGCCAAACTTGTCCTTCGTTTTTTTTTCTTTTTCTCTCGCTTATGACGTCATAATATTTTTTTTATTGATCAAATTAAGGAAATGTGAGAATACGCACGTCTTTATATAATAATGATAAAATAGCAATTATAATATTCAGAAGACTTTGTTCTATTGCGGTTTAATTAGTAATTTTAGTCCTCTGTTTTGAGAAGGCTAACTCATTCAAATCAAACTAATTTCTCCGTGACATTCTTTCGATGTATAAACATAAATAAACACTCGAGCTTCAGATTGCTATTACCTAGTGCTGAAGGACATTTTATCCCGTTAGTTAAGTGCTTTAAATATATTTTACATTGTCCGTATGGCGCAGTTTTTTACTTTACAGAGGTTATTTCCAAACGAAAATCGTAAAATAAAATTTTATAATTGTTTTAAAGAACTGGATTTGTCCGATTATACTTCAAGGGCGAAATAGCCTTGGACCAATTTTTCTTAATGCGAAATTCAATTTCTAAATTAAGACACCACGATATTTTTCATTACTAAAAAATTTTACGAAATTTCATATCTTTAATCACTATACTGGGTGATTCAGTTTGGTATTTACATACATTAACCCTTAAAGCTAATGGCACAGGTGTGATACTAAAATTTTATTTAACGTTTTTTGGACTAATGTATAGATCGAACTTAAAAATCAGAAGTTAGGCCTAAGTTAAGTTCATTCTCGGGACTAATGTACTATGAATCAAAATTAATGTAACTTCTTTATTTATTTATATTTTATATATTATTTATACATTAGTCCAAAATCCCGAAAACGAACTTAACTTAAATTATTATTAACTATTATTATTAAATAATTCCCTGAAATGCTGACGTTAGTTTTTTGGTAAGCAGAAATGTGTTGATGTACAGGGTGAGTGACTAAGGGTGCGCTTTTCTATATCCCATTAATTATTATTACAGATGGAAAAACGGCAAAGACCAAAGTTGTACAGTTCTTTGAAGACTAAAATTATTTTTAAGTATGTTTGCAGAGTGTTCTTTTTCAAAGCATAACACACCACTTAGTTTTATTAAATGAAGCACCTGATATATTTTTTCATGATGTCATTAGCCTGTTCCTAGGCTTTGTAACAATAGTTAAGTTTTGATATTCTGATGCGACGTTGCCACGTTATTCCCATTTTCTTGAAATTTTTTGGCAGTGGGAGGGTTCACAAAAAATCATAATTGGTTAATTTGAAAGTCTGTCTTACAATATTTTGTGGAAGGATAAATAAAAAGACGCGATTTGTATAGAGAGTGTTTATAAAAAAGTTTGTCAAACAGAACACCCTGTACTCTATTACTTATCTTATTCTATTTTTTGTTCTCATTCTTCTAACATTTCAATGAAAAAGTAAAAAATCGCAGTAATTATCTACTTTAAATATAGAAAATACTTAAAAAAAGAAATAAAACAAAATGTAGTATGAGTTGTAGTACTAAAATATAGCACGTCCTATTTAAGAACACTGAAATATGGATATTTGAAAATTGCATGCATCTATATCTGTGATTTATTAATCCGCCTCTAGAATTTTTTAAACGTATGCATCTAGGTTTTTAGGAAAAAATCAACATCTTACAAAATTTTACAGTTATTTGGCTTGGACATTATCAAACTCATTGCTTTGTAAATTTTCACATGATTTTAGGTTATCGTGAACATGCTAAAACATTAATCAGAATTTATGTGTTCATCTCTTCCAAAGATTTGATGATGTCATCTCACAATTTTGTTAAGTAAAGTTTGTTTGAAATTTATAGTGTGGCATGCTCCTTTGCTGTGATTTAATACTGTTTCCATATATTTAATGATATGTATTCGAGTTATCGTAAAAAATAAAATCTGTAAAAGCAAATTTTACAGTTGGTCTTATCGTTTCCGAAACAAATTTTTTAAAGGGTGAATTTTGTGAAAATTTAATGTTGGTTGAATGATGCAGAACAAGAAATAGAACTTAGTGATTCATCTTCCCCACAGAAGCAAGAAAATTAAAAAATATTAAATGAGATTTACTTAAAACAGCTTTAAAGTGACGTCATCAATTTGTTCAAAAGATGGGTGAACAATTTTAGAAACGCCAGCGTCCAGGGTTAAATAAGTTACAAATATTTCAATCAGAACTGACCACTTCAATAATTTGTAATCCATTGCCGAACAACGTGCTGCAAAGTGCTCTTTAATCCCAGTTCGCCACCTCTTCACCGCCCATAGCTTAGGTCAGTTTCTGTTTACAATTAGGCCAAACCGCCCCCGGGCCGCCCCAATAAAGCCGAAAATCGATTCGGAATCGCAAACGATCGCCAACAATCCCGGCATTGATTAACAGATTTATAACATAGCAAACATCGCTGCGGCAAATGTGGCAAATTCTGCTTCGACATAAATTTTCCAATAAGCGCAGCTAACAAGGCATCACCGCATTTGACTCGGCGTTCCACTCGGTTTTCTTATAAATCCTGGACTATTAACTACTCAAGAAGCTGCCATCCTCTGAATAGGCTCTCGGCGCGGCAACGGAATTTATTGTCAACTTGTCCCATCATTTGGACGCGCCAGGTGCGGTTTCTGCTTAACAAGATCGGCCTTAACACCTGGTTGTTTATTAATCATCATCCTGCAATAATCCTAAGTAGAA
Organism: Zophobas morio; assembly: GCF_036711695.1. NCBI lineage: Eukaryota > Metazoa > Arthropoda > Insecta > Coleoptera > Tenebrionidae > Zophobas > Zophobas morio. Next base: position 11,015,565 of record NW_026972136.1, on the reverse strand, counting down.
AATTAAATTTAATGCTCTTAGGATAGTTGTATATGTACCCGTTGACGACAAATTTATAGTTTTCAGTGAAACTCTATTTGTATCCTATTTTTCATCTTTTTTAAGTGTCATAAAAATGAACAAGATGCTTTTTTGATCACTCGTTGCGTATAATCCTGTGAGCATTAAATCTAATTCTGTATGGGATTCTGATGTGACACTCAGATCTGCGTGAACTAAGGGTAGCTTAATGCGTTTGTTTTTTCTTTGTAGATATCCTGAATCGAGGCTGGCGAAGTTGTTTAATGGAAGTATACCGATCGTCCTGGACTCCCTCAAACAGCACTACTTTATTGATAGGGACGGGGGCATGTTCAGGCATATATTGAACTTCATGCGAAACTCAAGACTGCTTATACCGGAGAATTTTACGGATCTGGATTTACTTCTGGAAGAGGCGCGATACTTTGATATTGGACGTAAGTGTGCAACAAAAATTAACAGTTTCCCAAGTGATATCATTTTATTACTACTCTACATACAAATTGATACATTAAAAGTCACTAACAGTTGCTGCAGTTTATCAAACCACGTCAGAAATTTATCAAAATGCCTGTATGTGAAGTAGGTTAGAATTTAATTTTGTACAAATCAAACTTTGACCGCCATCAGCACACCGAAATAAAAATTAAACTGCCAAACAGTCAGAGGTGTACCTTTTCCCCTATCCCCACTTCATAATAATAAATTATGCATTAAATTGCAGATATTAAATTTGGCGGTTACACCGAAATGCATAATTAGTTAAAGCTAGAAGTTATTAATTTAATTTTACTTGTTGATCAGCCACCGAGACAACTTCTTGTTCAGTGGATTATAGACCGTAACTTAAAACTTCCGTGTCTTTTAATAAACCATTATTCGACTACTTTAACTTTTTTTTGCGTTAAATGTTGTAACAATCTTGGCAACTTTTATTTAATTCAAGTTTTTAATTATTATTTACAGCGCCGCTTATTTCGCATATTCTTTAAATACTCTTGGAATGCGTTAATGATCTTAAAACCTCCAAAATTGCAGCATTTATCTGCGACGTTTTGTTACTAAATGTCCGCAGATGGAATTACATTTTCAAAATAAAAAAATGCCAGCAACCGGTAGTTCGTTTCACAAGAAGTGCACTTAAGATATTTGTATCAAATATTTTTGATATTTCTCAAATCGTTTCACTTCTCCCAACCGATAATTTTTTTATTATTTATTATCTATATTCATGCTAAAACTAACGCGCTTGTTTAATCAACACTTTTTTATTGGTGATAGATTTGTGGCGCTTAATATTCAGTACTTTTTTTACGAAGATTTCCTGATAAAGCTATCAAATTTACTGTACGGTCAAAAAAAATTGATGGTTTCATTGCCAGGCACAAAATGGATCAGTTTCCGACATAAAAAGACTAATTAGAAAATCATATCTCTTTCGGGTTTTTTTTTTCAAAAAGTCGTTTGAGATTCCTTGTTTAAGTGTGGTGTCAAAAATTCAACATCTTAGTTACGAGCATGATAATTTTTGTATATTTTAAAATAATTAATTGGACTGGATCTTTAAATTTTTTAGCCTTGCTGTTTTTCAACTTTGGAAATATCATTAGATAGAAAAGTCAATAGTTGCTACAGTGTAATATAAAATTAATTTAGTTGGTAAACAAACCACAGTGACACCTGCCGATGCAAAAACCCTTTAGTCTAGAGGCAAAGAACTAACATCTAGAAAGATCTATTCTTTGTTATTCTCCGGTTGTTGGCAAACAGGAAAAGAGTTAACTAATTTCAATTTGATTGATGGATTCTTTAAATGAAAGTTGAACTGAAATTCTCATTATGGCTGCATGTTTTTATAAATCAGAGCTCAGCAGGAAGTATGTGATTTATTTAATAAGAAGTATCCGAATGATTTGCCAAATAGTCCAAAGCAAGTGAGACGATTGCAGAAAATACGTACATTAACGCTCTACCAAAGTAGTAGAAGAGGATTTATATATCTGTATTTATTATTATTACTGTCGTCGCCATTGATCAATTACAGACTAATTTATTACACAAATATTGATTATTCCTGGCTCTTACTATAACCAGTAGCAACTGCCATTGTTACTACCTTTAGAAAAGGATGAACTTGATGTTCATTAACAATAATGAACAAACACAGCATGTACTTACTCTCCAGGAGTCAACAAATAGCGTAGGTCAGATATATGAATTACAAATATGTCAATAGTACGGTCTTCAACTAAGTAGTGACTAATCATGTTATTTGCGGATGATATTGTCAAAGCATTTGTTCTAGCCGTTTCCAAGTGGAGTGTGTTTATGTCTTCTGCTATTAAAACAATAAAAAATAAATGACTAGTCAACATTTATCTCTATTGATTTGCATATTGCTTCTGTATTTCTACAGTTTTTCAAAGTTATTATTGGCTGATCAATTTTCAAATCATCCGCATATAATAGACAAGGAATGACTAACTCTGACGTAAAAGAAACGATCTGCTAGAAGAGAGACATCCACTTCATGAAATTACCCTTAATATCTAATTCGTTCAGTATATGTATTAATCTTGAATGAGGAACTTTGTCGAATGTCTTTTGACAATCTATAAAAATACCATCAAGGGAATCGCTGCAGTTAATAGCTTTTTTTTTCGGGGTGAATAAACAGATACATTTTAATTAGAGACATTATATATTATGCTTTTTTTTTCTTATTATACGTAGTCATCTGTTTTAAATTTTGGTTGTGAAAAGATGACTACGTATATTAAGAAAAAAAAAGGTAAAATATAAGCCCCACCCACCCACCCTGTCTCAGTTGTGATGATTTTTTTATTCGCCGTGAGCCAAGAGGGCTCACAACAAGCTTTAAATTTTACATGTTTGATTCAGAATTGGCCCTTATGTGTATTAAAAATTAAAGCTAGATTGGAACCAAGGTGAATGGATGGGGCTTATCTTTTGGCTTTCTTTTTTACCTAATACATATAGTTTGCTTTAGACAACACGATTAATCAAGAACATGATTCACATAGCAATTTCTAGTAGGAAAACAAGGATTTTGCTATTAAAAGCTTCGCCCCACGACTTACGACGGGTAAAAAAAATCATCACGATTGAGATAGGGTGGGTGGGTGGGGCTTATATTATGCCTTTTTTTTCTTAATACAAGTAGTCGTCTGTTTTAAATTTTTGTTGTGGAAAGATGACTACGTATATTAAGAAAAAAAAAGCAAAATATAAGCCCCACCCATCCGCCCTCTCTCAGTTGTGATGATTTATTTTATTCGTCGTGGGCCAAGAGGGCGGAGCTTAATTGCAGAATCTTTAATTCTCTACAAGAAATTACCATGTAAGACATGTTTTTGAGCATCGTGTTATTCAAAAATTATTATAGGGGCAATTCTGAATCAAACCTGTTAAATTTAAAGGGTGTTAAATTGCAAATTTCCATAGTAACAAATTAAATTCGTAATTCTGATTGGCACTTTATTTTTTAACAACCTTAAAATTTTACATGTTTCATTCAGAATTGGCCCTTATGTATATTAAAAATTAAAACTAGTTTGGGATCAAGGTGGATAGGTAGGGATTATCTTTTGGCCTTCTTTTACTTAATACTTTAGTTTGCTTTAAACGACACAATTACTCAAGAACATGATTCACATAGCAATTTCTAGCAAAAGAAGGATTTTGCAATTAAGCTCCGCCCCACGACTTACGACACGTAAAAAAAATCATGATGATTGAGATAGGGTGGGTGGGCGCAGGTTATACTGTGAGGTTTTTTTTTTCTCTGGACATAGGATAATTAATGTTAAGTTGGTTGCATACCTGCTTGTAATGGATTGACTTGGACTTTTAAAAACTGAACATAAAATCTGATCGAGATTTTGGGTTATGTCAAAGATATTGCCATTATTGACCTTTGGCACTGTCTTCATGTTAAGGTATTGTAATAAGTACAAGTTTAAAGAACAGAAAATTTACGTTATTGACCTTTTTAAAACAATTTCGTCAAAAATTTTAATGCAAATGTCATGTAAATGTCATCGTTGACATGGCCTACTCGCCTACTCATGAATTATTACGAATCTAATGTTCAATTTTTAAAAGTCCAAATTAATCCATTGGAGGATGAATATGCAACCCAATATACATAAATTATCCTATGTTCAGAAAAAAAAAACCTCGCGGTATAGAATGCCTTTTTTTCTTAATATACGCAATCATCCGATTTAAATTTTTGTTGTGAAAACATGACTACGTATACCCCACTTAGGTATGCAAATTTCGACCCATTTTCGAACATTTTCGAAATTTAACTAAATACATTTTCTCGTATATTTCGGGCCGCAGAACTAATTTCCGGCCTCATTTCTTCGATAACTCGAACCGTTTTTCCAGAATCGCGTTTTTGAATTATCGCAATTTTTAAAAATTTCAAAAAATTCGAATTTCACTTGAAAAATTTTTAAAATTTTGCACCCACTTTTCACGTTTATTTGAATAAATGTCAGGACCGCCATTTCGGATTCTTAATTAGCGGAAGCTTATGTACAATTTGACACCAAATTTCGGTGAATTAAACCCAGTTGAACTAGTTTTTTTGTAAAAAATTTTGAAAATTTTTCACATTTATTTGAATAGATGCCATGATGGCGATTTCAGATTCGTAATTAGCGGAGGATTACTTACAATTTGAAGTCAATTTTTGGCCAGTTGAAGTCATTGTAACCAATTTTTTGGAAACATTTTTCACGTTTATTCAACTAGATATCTAGATGCTTAGATCATATAATAAATAGATACCAATACTCAAATTGGAAGCTGTGGCTAGACATGAAGCTATCTGTTGTCGTTTTCTACGTCAAGAGGAGTAGTATAATGCTATCCTTGTGTGATCACCACATCTTCATCTTTGTTATATGCATTTCATCTGTATATGTCTATTTCACTTCCATCCTTGCACCGCACCAGCGCAACAAATCGCTTTTGACAGATGTTTCTTCTAACCTCTCTTTCGAGTTCTTGTACGAGAAACAATTTTAGAATTTAGAACAAAGATCCTATTTCAAGTGATGTAATCATAACGGATCACAATTGCTGCCCAATAATTTACTATTCCTTTCGTTATCTCCTGTGAATTATTTATAAAATCAAGCTGTCAACATCTTTCGTACGAAGTTAGTTCAGACATACTTCCTAAAATTTAGGCGCGCAAAATTCAAATAGTGATCAGGCAAGGATAGCTTCATTGCAATCCCTCCATGCACAAGAGAGACGTGTGACAGGAGGATGTCGTCACAGGCTCTCCAAGGGAAAGAATACGGCGTGTTGGTATCTATTTATTATATGATCTAAATCTAGATGTCCATTTCGGATTCGTAATTATCAGAAAATTATCTATAATTTACATCAATTCTCGGTCGATTGAACCTATTTTAACTATTTTTCACCTACTTGAAGATTAAATCAATAATTAAGAGGATTAACAATTTTTTATTTTTCCAATCATTCAAAAAAATAACAAAAAATCCTTTTTGGTCAACTTCAATCTTCTGCAGCATTAGTTCATCGATAATTCGTAATCCAAAATTACCCAAAGAAAGTATGACAAATTTTGAGGTATACTAATAATTTTGTTTTGATCAAGATAATTTGAAAACGAGTCGATAACCTTAAAACGTTTGCAAGCTTTCAGACCATCCGGTTTTGTTAGTTTTTTTTGTTTTTGAAAATCTGAATGCCTAGAAGAAAAAGTCAAGGTGGATTCATAAACCACAAATAGAGGATTATGTTATTTTATAAAATACTAAGTTTTTTGTATTTTGATTAAAATTGTTGATGAGGTTGATCAGACAAATGTTGTTTACATCTCGGGAAGTAAAAATAATAATAAACTCGATATTTATTTTGTTCATTTTGGGCTTTACCTAACACTAAGCTAATACATTCCCGCGAATGATGTCAAAACTCGCAAACCCGAGCTCACCTCACATCGCTTGATTGCCCGCCATTACCATCCACTTTGTGTCCTCATCACGTCTAATTTATCAATTTTCCAATTTCCAGCCATGATTCGGCAACTCGAGCAGCTCAAGAAAGACCGAATAAAGAACGGCGTCCTCTCCCCCGGCGGCAACTCGCTGAAATCCGGCGGCAGCTTCGGCCGCTCCCACGGCGCCTCCTCGGAGAACTCGCGCCAGCTCGGCCAAGACAGCTACGAGTGCGTCGCCCTGCACGTCAGCCCCGACCTCGGTGAGCGCATCATGCTGTCCGGCGACCGGTCCCTCCTCGACGAGGTGTTCCCCGAGACCAACCAGGCCATGATGGACGCCCGCTCCGGCGTGGCCTGGAACCAGCAGGACGTGCACCACGTGATCCGGTTCCCCCTGAACGGCTACTGCAAGCTGAACTCGGTCCAGGTGATAACCAGGCTGCTCAACGCCGGCTTCAAGCTGGCGGCGAGCAACGGGGGCGGCGTCGAGGGGCAGCAGTTCTCCGAGTACCTGTTCATAAGGAAGATCCTACCCGGCTGACGGGATACCATCGCACTTGTCGACAATCAGCGTTCGTGACGCAACAAATGGTTTATTTATGTTCGAGTTAGTTGTAATTTATCATCCTATTGTCGAGATATGCCTTACTTTAGTTTGGAAGATGATCTAATTGTTAATACGTTTGTTTGCTAGTGGTTAAGTTTAATACTATGTAAATAATTATATTAATATTGTATTTTTTCTTGTTCATGGGTTGAGCATTTTTTTCGCTGATCTCATTAGATCTATTCGGCTGTGATCCGTTTAAGAATACAGTGACGACTGGATGCTACGGCAGCTGGCGGATCGACCATTATACTGTTGTAAAGTGTGCTACTTCACAATAAATATTAACTATTAATAACTATAGTTATTTCTTGTTGGGTTTGTTCTTGAGATCCTTACTAAATAAACGGTTACCCCTTTTAGAAAAATATACAGATCCTTGTTTGTACCGTTCCTAAACTGTACACCTACACACTCTCAAAGCTTTTTATCAAATTCTACTAATAACTTATCATAAGAAATTGTTTTCTCACCTAGTTTGTCATATTTAAGAAATCGTCACCAATTTGTTAAATTAAGTACATAATATCACGCTACATCGTCCAGTATACTACAAGGATCTCGTCTGGATCCGGTTCTCTTCTATTTATCTACCAATGACGTAACAAATGTGATCAAATGTCTACGACTGCAGATTGCACGAACATGTTTAAACCAGTTTCAAGTAATTTTTGGTTCTATATTGCAGTCAAGCAGCATTCTCAATGAGAAAACCAAATTCTTACTAGTGTTTCATTTCGGGTATATTGCTAGAAAATGGTACTAAAATTTACGGCAGTTAAGGCTACCTTAATATATTAAGCTTATTAGGACTTCTAAAGAGCCAATCAGTATCGTTTCCACAACTGTGTGTATCTACATAGGACTTCTTTTCATAAGAGTCTGTCAATGACTTTAATATCATTTTACTAACCATAGTTATTAGTACTAGGATAGCGTTAGCCATTGTGATAGTCATCAAACGTAGATAGTTGATGATAACTGTAATCACAACCCCAAATATTCAAAATTAGAATATTAATTTCAAAAATAGTTCTGAGTAAATAGTTTATCTTGGTCTATGTTTTTAAATAAACACTCAGAAATGTACAGGGTAATATGGCCTGATGATATTAAAATTACAAACACTTATTAGTATTACTGTTAACGAATGTATACATTACAATCAAAAACAGAGTTAAATCAAATAATACAGTTACAGTGATATTAGCGATTATTTTTTACACAAGGAATTCTATCCGATAAGATCTGATCACATTTCACGAAGGAATTAAAGCGTTATAATCATCACCATTCACCAGTAGCATAATCATCATCATCATCACTGTCAAGATCTGCCTCAAGATTTAAGTGACATCCGCACAGATCAGTGATCAGCTTTCATCACAAGCGTCCAAAAACTGACTAGTTTTCTGTTTACAAACAATGTTTTGGTGTATCTAGTTTGCACATTTTTCGACATGTCTTTATGATTTTCACTTTTTGGGTACAGGAATAATAAATAACACCACTAGTGTACCTACAATACTGTCAACTCAAATTTCAGATAACAGTTGTGGAGACTTCTTTTTTAGGATATCTGTAATATATCAATCGGATATCGAAAAAAAGTCCTCTAGTAGGCCATGAAATTTATTTGCTAAATAATGTTGTCGGCATTGCAGCAATTTGACAGTTTATTATTATAATTATTAGACAGTTTTTGTCTGTGTTTGTGTTGACAAAAATTTTTTTTTTGACATTAAATTATAAAGGTTGATAGACGGCTTTTTTCGATCGTAGGATATAATATAGCGTTCTCGAGCTAAAGGTTTGTCAATTTTTGTATTGGTTTATTAGTGCAGGTACTGTTCCCACCTTCTCGTTTTTGTTTATTACCAACGCGAATTTTTCTTCTGATTTAGTATGGCATGTATTCGTGATTTTCAGTAATTTTTCAATATTAACTATTAAATTAATGTCTTCATATAATTTTATAGTAGAAATCTCGTTGCTTAAAGAGTATTCAATTTTTTGGTGGATCATAACGTATATTTTAAGCAAGACGCCTTTATCACAACAGTGGTGTCCCTTGAAGCTGCTAATAAAGTTGTTCTATTATTGACGTTGGAACAAAGGTTAAGTAAAATGCTAACCAAGTTATTTATTTGTGACAAACCTCGCTTAAAACAATTTTATTATTTTTCAGAATGATTCGTTTTGTCAATCCGTTCATCACCGAAATTTTTCCTTTCCAATCATGTTGTCTTGAATATTTTTTGTAGATTTGGGGTTTGAATGGGGCTATAATATCGTTAAAATGTGTTAAAATATTGTTACGTTGATCGGTGATTGTAAAAACACAGCAATTATGTACACAATAATTCCGACTGGAATGGATTTGGCTAGACTCTAATTTCCCTACTATCCGGACTTCACTCGTTTGTTCAGACTGACTTGTTCCCGAAGGTGGCCTCTATTTAAACCCATACATAAATTTCTAGATGTATTGCAATCGAGGTCTTTCTGGAATACCCATCGCGACCTCCGCTTCCAGGCTTTTCGTTAGCGGACACCACTCGTCCGCCGTCACCGACGATGAGTAGAAAGCTCTCGACGGTCCATAGTTGTCGTACCGGGGCGGCGTATGGATTTATGTAGATGGTAAAACGCTAACCAAAACTTGTCTGATCATCCCCATACTCTTGTACTTGTGGTTTATGAATTCGCCTTGAAAGAGTCTTTTATCCAAATTTTCACAAAAACAGCTAGGAGTATTTAAATCTGGAATAAAATATTGAATAAAAAATTAGTTGCAGGTTATTTTAATAGAACTTCTCTTGCCCTCGAAGTCTAGTCCGACAAATCCCATTTCTTTAAAATTATAAAATTTGATTTTGCCATTTTCGTTTTGTGATAACGTGTATAAACTAAAAACCCGTGCCGTAGTTCACACTTCCGTAGTCCCTGTGTCACGGGGGCACACAAATGTGGACAATATGAAATATTTTCAAAGCAAATAACAAACGAGAAAAATGTAGATATTCTTAGTTTCTCAGTACATTCTTAACTTCGACTGTTTAGGTTTATACTTCCAAAGAATTCGACTATTAGCACCTTCAGATTACAAGTGTCAGTGATTAAAAAAATGAAAATTGTTTAATTTTGTCTCTTCAAGGCAGAGAAGAGGACTGATTAATTAATTAACCACACTCAGTTTTTTGCCCAAAACACTCTTAATTTTAAACGTTTTTTCGTCAGAATTGTAAGATGATTTTTGAAAGATCATTTTTTGTCATTATGCTTGCTTTTTAATTTTAAAATGTTTACAAGATTTCAGACCATTCGGGTTTGTAATTTCAAAGTTAAATTATAAAATACAGTTTTGAATTTTTTCTCAAAAATCTAGATGTCTAAGGTATCACTTTTTTTGAAGATATGAAACCAAAAATTTTAATTAACAATTTACCATGCTTGCGATGACGTTAAAAGGCTTGCCAGTTTTCAGAACACTCGGTCTTGCAGTCTCAAAGTTAAATTGTAAAATGTTGTTATACAATTTTGCTTTTTTTCTTAAAAATCTGGATCTCTAGGATAAAAACTTGGACAGATTCATAAACCACATGTGCAGGAGTATCTTATTTTATAAAATTTAAATATTTACTAAAATAAAATTTGGTGATGACGTCATCCTATTGTTGGTGGGGAAGATTAGACAAATTTTGGTTAATCTACACGATATTCCTAGTACATATATAAATTTTGACAACAATGGGTCTAGTAGTTTCGGAGATTAAAAATACGGACAGACGGTAAACAGACAGGCAGACAAACAGAAACGGGCAGTGGCGGCTCGTCAGATGAGGCAAGTGAGGCGGCGCCTCACAGCATATATCTTAAGAACAGATTGACTTAATTTATAATTAAAAAAGAGTTTTCAATGCATTTTTAGTTACAAAAATATGTTGAAATGGGAAATCTGTACAAGATTTTGTATTTTTACGCTTCCTGCTGACATTTTCCGTTGAATACCGTACGATTTATGCCCCTAGTTCTTTAACTGAAGCGGCCAGAACGTCGCTTCACTTGAACCAGCGAAGGCCAATCACAGACACGGATTTCCATGGCTCAGCTCCTATACTCCTATACATGCGTACGCTCGGAACTGAGGCGATATCTTCGGTGCTTCTCGGCCAATTTCGGCGTACTCATTAAACCATTTTTCCATTTATTTTACAGAACAGCAGGGTTGCGGGGTGCGTGGGTAATTAGCATAGACGTGAATAAAAACCCACGTGTTGGTGTTTTGTGTTATATTCTCTTTCATAGGTACAGGTGAGTGAAAAATGAATCCCGAGTACGATATCGTCGTGTTGCTTCTTGAAACGCCGTTTTCACGGCGAATCGAGTTACAACGTCGGCAAATTTTGCTAAATATCGAGCAGTCAAAACCGTTAATTCATTTAACTTCCATTGATAAGCGACAGAATCGTCAGTACTCCAAGTATTTTAAATCAACTTGGTACCTACGAAACATACGAGTATAAATGCCTCTGCCGTAATATTTACACAATATCCCGGGATATAACGATTTAAAGAATTTCATCCGAAGTGCAAAATTACATGAAAGTTCCAAAGTACACAGAAGAAAGTGCTACTTTCAACAAAATTTTGACTTGTAAAAACATTGTTGATTCAATGTGTTATGGGTGTTATTATTATTATTAGGACCTACCACTGACCCGGGAATGACCGGTATTCAGGCAAGACTTCTATCATTACCAACTAGTAAGACCAAGTAATATTACTATTATTATGAAACTTCTATCATCGCCTCACCACATCAGACAGTCACGAGCCGCCACTGGAAACGGGAGACCTATATTTTCTACTCTACTTTCCAAACAAGTGTATAAAGATGTATCTGAAAACTAATTTAGCTGGGTAAATGTTTTTGCAAAATTTTATTAGTTTTTAATGATTTTAATAACAAAAGTTTTTTATTTGACAATTCTCAGATTAGTTTTATTTTAAAATTGTGATAGTTTAAATTGGTTTCCTCAGGGTATTTTAAGGTAGTATACTAAACTCACTTGAGATACACTCTGTAAAACTTTTATGACTTAAGGGGCTTAAGCCAAAGCACCCTTATAAGTCAAACTGGCTATTGTATAACTTAACTCAGTTCAGATATACATAGTAAAACTTTACAGCTCCATTATGGCAACAATCGACAGTAATAATCCTTGCGGTTCGGGTCCATAAAGCTTTGAGTTATAAGGGTGGTTTGGCTTAAGCCCCTTAAGTCATAAAAGTTTTAGGTGTATGTTAAGTGAGTTTAGTATATGGTAATCGAGTCCATCGCGTGATTTACCAGTTTCATGTTTCCACGACGTTTCATGACCCCTAGAGCACACAAAAAGTGCCTGTCTGTCCGTCCGTCTGCTGTCTGTGTCGATTTTTATTGGACAGATTATCTGCGAAACTACTGGATCGATTGTTGTCAAATTTTATATGTGTACTAGGAATAATCATGTGGATGGTTAAACGCCAACTAAAGTTTGGCTAATCATCCTCACCAATAATTTGATGACATCATCTCAAAGGATTCTATATTAAAGTGATTTAAATGTTATACTCGTACATATAGTTCTGCCGAAATAATATTCTACTAATTTTTTACATTATCTATATTATACGCATACTCTGAATTAAAAATATGATATCTCTAACATATTTATGCCATTAAAAAATTTAAAACCAATGTACTTTGACCCATACGACAAAAAAAAATTGTCTAGCGACTACTGAAATTTAATGTAAAAAAAATATGCTGGCAACACCAACGCTTTCCTTTTTCAGTTTGACAGTTACCGTGAAATAATTGTCCAATAAACTACCAAATAACTGACATGTCATTAAGAAAACTAAATTTCATGGCCTACCAGATTTTGCTTGCTTTATTTTTATCAAATTCTATTTGCTAAAACTGAACTTCCGAATTAAATGTGAACCCAAAGCTATCCGGATGTTCCGTATCGTAAAATTTGAATATGAATCTATATCCGAATTGAGATTAATTTTATCTTCAGTGGATCTAAATTATTTAGTTCTGATAAAATTTTACTCCTCCGTCAGAAATCAAGGAAAGTAGGTTTAAAGCAGAATAAAACTACATCGAGTTTCATCCGGATCTAAATTTCCGGACAAAGATCCGCAGATATAATCCGGATATAGGGGACAAACATGGGTCCGGATTTTTATTTTCCGGAGTAGTACATCACTGTATCGGCGATTCTTGACAAAAGTGAAAGAATTCCTTGGATGATTATGTGGATTTTCTTTCTAAAAATACATCAAGGAATTCTTATTTTCCGAACTGTATAATTCAATTTTTTATTGTGGTGATATGAAAACAAGTTTTCAGTTGATAAATTGCTGGAAAAACGGTGAAAAATTTTAGAGCCTTTTGATTACTCCGATTTCGAAAAGGAGACGATTTCAGTAAGTTGCGTGTTCTGAGAATTGTGACATGTATCATCACTATTTAAAAAGTTGTCAATACGATACGCAGAAAAATGAGGTGAAAACGTTCAAACTCGAGCTATAAATCTGTCTTTTTGTTAAAATACAATCTTAACAATATAAGCAGTAAAGGATACATGTTAAAGGATAAAATCAACAATACATTAAAATTAATTGAACTATTAACTTACTATGATACCTACATCCTCATAAAGTTAGTTAATTGACATTAGAGATAAAACACAATTAAATGAATCTACTCTATGTACGCAAAATGTATAAATCATGTATGACGAAATGCCCACACATAACTTCTTCGTCACTCCAGCGCTTAAACTTAAACCCATTAACGCATTAACCTAAAAAACGCACACAACCTGTCCCGAAAAAATCATTTATCTTTCCGCAATTAACCGCATTTTACTCCCAATTACCACACTCAAGACCTCCATCTGTCCTCCGTCCGCACATCGACCAATCCGCGTTTCGCGTGTCATCTGGACCACAATTGCTCGCTGGCCTCGGGCGCCGCCTCGAGCCATGCAAAACCTGGTGGAGTGTAAGGACGGCCAAGTTTCCCCGAATGAGTTACCATGGTGACTGTGAACTCAATATCATCGACAAAGAACCAATTGGGGCCGGAGCGCCTGGGGCGGCGGCGGGCACGGCTGTGCGAGCGCCCGAGGCCCTTCAGCCGGGGCACCTGGGGCGCTGGGAACGGGGGCCCGGAGGCGGCCAGACAATCGACGCCGAAGCCGCCGCCGGCGTGACTCCCACTCGCGTTCGCTTCAGCTGGCTTGTTTGTGCGAGTCCACTCATTATTGCGGCATTCTTATTCAGATCGGGGCCCGAGACGTGGCCGACGATGTAATCACCCACACTGGGCCCGGGGGCAGACACATTTCGACGGTCCTTCGTTAGAAGGCGCCCGGGGCGCGATCGGAGGACAGGACGTATGGAGTGTTTAATGGCAATGAACGCAACCGTGGAGATTTCGAGGTTTGCGCTTGAGATGACGTGTTCGGACTGAAGTGGTGGAGTACGGGGTGGCGAAGAATGTTTATAGTTCCAATTTAGTTTTGCTTGCATTTTGCTAAACGTTAAGTGTGGTATACAAAATTAGAGATGACAAATGTAAAAGTAAAAAAATTTACCATATATAATAAAAAATAATAAAAATAAAATATAAACAAATATACCATAGCTACTGTAGTCCTAACCGAATGCGCTGTAGCTTCGTCTTGTTGAAATGTTTGATTCCATTGTCATGAAGTTGTATAAAATCTGCCAAAATGTCTTGAAAAGAATTACATTGAATAAAGGAGTTAATCTATTATTATTATTAAGACCCACCACTGACCCGGAAATGACCGGCATTCAGGCAAGACTTCTATCATTACGCGTACTAAGACCAAGTAATGATATGCATTGATTAGATTAACAGAACAACTTTCGAGATTCTAGAATTACAGCATACAAATTAGTCTGCTATTATTCTCTAATCTCACCCCATCCCCAAAAGTCTAGCGTAACTACCGACCACTTATCCGCGCATCACTTGGAAAGTGACCTACACTGCTCTGACCTACTGGTGCTAATCTAATCTGACTGACATGATCAGACTGTTCGAGAAACTTACGAACAATATGACATGTTCCTAACAAAACAGCTTTTTGAATTTTGATAATTATTGAATCATTCAAATGCAAATACTTTAAATTCTCAACTAAGCTATTTGGAACTACACCTACATTAGAGATAACTAGGGGTAGAATTGAAATTTTTTTAAGATTCAACATGGATTTCATTTCTATCGATTATTGTAGATATTTTGAAATCTTGGTGTGGTATGTTTGAACAATGTTGTTTGTGTTAGGAATAGCAATGTCAATGAGAATGGCTTCGTTCGTGTGTTTTTTGATAAGTATGATGTCTGGTCTGTTAGCTGTAATGTTTAAGTCTGTAAGTATTGTGCGTTCCCAGTATAATTTGTATTTGTTATTTTCAAGGAACGGAGATGGAATGTAAGTGTAATAGGGTGTCGTATCTTCGATTAAGTTCATAAGTGTTGCTAATTCTTTGTGGATGATTTTGGCGGCGTTGTCGAGTCTAGCTTTGTAGTCAGTTTGTGCTAAGAATATGTTAGCAGTGGAACGCAGAATGTATTTACTGCTTTCATTAATTTTTTTCCATTAAACTGTGTCTTCAATATTAATTTTAATCTCGCTAGGTATTGATCTTTCAACTGTGTTTTCGTTTTGGTATGATTGATGTGGGAGTATTGACAGTAACCCAGATATTTGTATGTATCGTTTCGTTCTTGGGCTTCGATTATTTCTTTATTCTGGGTTATATGTGGTACTTGGTGTTGGACGCCTTTTCTGATTGCTTGGGTCTTACATTTCTCAATACCAAAAGACATAGCAATATCACCGGAAATTTATTCAGTCAGACTTAATAGGTTTGTTAACTGATTTTGTGTACTTGCATATATTATTATGTCATCTATATACAGTAAGTGACTTATTCTGTTTTCTCTTTGTTTGTTAATTCTTATATTGAACCCATAATTGCAGCTGTTCAGGATATCGGAGAGGCAGTGGCGGCTCGTGACTGTCTGATGCGGTGAGGCGATGATAGAAGTTTGACAATAATATTATCAATAATAAAATTAATTAAATTAATGTGATTAATGCGTATTACTTGGTCTTAGTAGTTAGTAATGATAGAAGTCTTGCCTGAATACCGTTCATTTCCCAGTCAGTAGTGGGTTCTAATAATAGTAATAATTATATTAACACCCATAACACATTTAATCAACAATGTTTTTACAAGTCAAAATTTTGTTTAAACTAGCACTTTCTTGGAGGGATTCGGCAATAGTTGTGTTCCTTTCTAAATCTTTTAAGCCCATGAAATTTTTAATGTGTACTTTGGAACTTTTGTGTAACTTTGCACTTCGAATGAAATCCTTTAAATCGTTATATCCCGGAGACGTCGTCCATATGTTTTTTACATTGCCTAAGAGTAGACACGGCCAACAATATAGACTTTCAGCATAAATATTACGGCTACGGCAGAGCCGTTTATGTTTCGTACCAGGCTGGTTTAAAAGACCTGGAGTACTGATGACATTGTCGCTTATCAATGGAAATTAACGGTTTTGACTGTTCGATATTTAGCAGAATTTACCGACGTTCTAACTCGGTTCGTCGTGAAAACGGTGTTTCAAGAAGCAACATGACAATATCGTACTCGGGATTCATTTTTCACTCACCTGTACCTTGTACCTATGAAAGAGACAAAAACACGAAACACCAACTCCTGGACTTTTATTCACGTTAATGCTAATTTTACCGACGCACCCTGCACCCCTTCCATTCTGTAAAATAAATGGGAAAATGGTGTAATGGGTCCGCCGAAATAGGCCGAGAAGCATCGAAGATATCGCCTCAGTTCCGAGCGAATTCATGTATAGGAGTATAGCAGCTGAGTCATGGAAATCCGTGTCTGTGATTGGGCTTCATTGGCTCTAGTGAACCGACGCTTTGGCCGCTTCAGTTAAAGAATTCGGGGCATAAATCGCACAGTATTCAACGGAAAATGTCAGCAGAAAGTGTAAAAAATAAAAAATAATCTACAGATTTACCATTTCAACATATTTTTGTAACTAAAAATGCATTGAAAGCTCTTTTTTAATTATAAATTAAATCAATCTGTTCTTAAGATATATGCTGTGAGGCGCCGCCTCACTTGCCTCATATGACGAGCCGCCACTGCGGAGAGGGGATTTATTGCTAAGCAGAACCATAACGGGCTAAGAGAATCGCCTTGAAAAATTCCTCTTCGGATCATTATTGGGTCTGACTGAATTGTTTGTTCACTTAAGGTTATTTGGAGGGTGGTCTTCCAAAATTCCATGGAACATTTGAGAAAAGAGAAAAGTGCAGATTTTAGTATCAATTTTGTATAATTCCAGAATTTTGCATAGCCAGGAATGAGGTACAGAATCGTAAGCTTTCTTATAAGCAATAAAAGCAGTATATATGTTTCGGTTTTCTTTTTTAGCTTGTTCACAGATGATGGAATTATGATTAATTGCTCTTTGCAACCAAAGAATCCTTTAATACATCCTTTCTGTTCTTCATTAATGATGTCAGAGTTAAAACAGTGTTGATAGATTTTTTGTGTAATGCATGAGGTTAATATTTTATAGATTGTCGGTAAACATGTGATAGGTCTGTATTTTGATGGATTTTTTGTGTCGTTATCTTTAGGTTTTAGGTATGTTACACCATGACATAAGAATCTTGGAAAGGAGGATGGGTCAAGAAGGAACTGATTTAAGTGATGTAGTAAATGAATATGTACACAATTTAATTTTTTTATCCAAAAATGATGGATTTTGTCTGGTCCTGGTGATTTTCAGTTGTGTGTCTTATTGATGGTATTTATTAATTCGGCAAGTGTTATCTGATGATCATTCGTTGGTGTAACTGTGGATAGTTTATGGGATAAATGAGGAATCCATTTGGCAGATTGGTTAAATTCAAATTCTTGAGACCAAATTTTTGACCAAAATGTTGTTATATCCTGTGAACTTATTATTATTATTAATATTATTATTATTAAAGAGCGGATCTATATGCACAAATTTTTATCAAAATATGCGCATATATGTGCACAAAAGTTCATATTTTTTTGGGCTGCTACAATTAACAGTCAGATGTTTTTCCAAATTTTCCACAGAAAATTCGTCCAGTATAACATTTTTATAATATTTTTCTAAAAACGCTTTGAAACAATATTAGCACTAAGTATCGCTTTACATAATTCTGAATTAAATACTTGCGGCTCATTTTCCTTTGAAGTCCCGTTAAGAGATTGTTTCAAGGAAATTTGCGACAGTTTTGATTCGTGGAGATTTTGACACTTTCTTTCATGAAGCTGAATTGAAACATATTGTGATATTTGGAACTTGCGCTCACATGTTATCTGAAAAATAAAATTATTATTTTTTATTTGAAGGCAAGAACTAGTTAAAGCAAACTTACCGTTTTCCCAAATGCTTTGCAGAAAACATTTTCGTCAGTGGAAGTGTGTTCAGGATAATCTTTTATCTATGGATTTATTAAAGTTATTATGAATGAATTAGAAATATTTTGTCACATTATTCTCCCTACCTTTAGTTACCAATATCAGGTATGAAATACTGTATGCTCAGTCGACATGTACTTACTTAAACTTTTATGACTTAAGATAAACCACCCTTATAAATTATACCAGCTAATGTAAAATGCAACAAACAAAAATTTCAGGTATATTTATTTAGAAAAATATCAGAAAACCCCAAATACATATTCAGATGTTCTTAGGCTTTCGTCAAACGTAAATCATATATTAATTTTACTGGCCAAGTTGTTAAAGTCACAAGACTGATTAATAAATTGACACAAAATCTGAATCAAAGATAAAAGTTATTTTGACAGAACTTTCCTCGCCTCTGAAATACAATAATAAAACAAATCCAGCTTTTTCGAAAAATGATAAAATTTGATTATGCGAACTTTATTTTTTGTATGAGAATGTTTATAAGATAAAATAAAGATATATATGCAACGTTAAAGGTGAAGAAGCGTGCTGGGCGTACGTTCCAAATGAGTTTTCTTTTAACAAAATTTTGTGATGACGTCATCAACATTTTTGTAAATGCACTTATATCTCTTTGGATAGGTCCAATAATAATAATAATAATACTAATCATAACTGTATTGTATTCCCAAATCTTCAGGAAAATGGAGTGAGCCGTTCCCGATTTAATTAATAAAATAAATCGACTCATTCATTAACTTTTATGGGTCACCCTGTATAAGAAATTTAAATACTTTTAATCCAGTGATAAATTACAAGTATAGACTCATCATATTTTGCACATTTTGGAGAAATTTTGAGATGACGTCATCAAATTTTTGGGAGGGGATAAACGAATAAATTTTGCTTAACGAGTTACCATGATTAAGATGACCCTAAAATATTTACAAGATTTCAGAGCATTCGGTTTTACAGTTTCAAAGTTATATTGCAAAATATTGTTATCCAGTATCGAATTTTTTCAAAAAACTCTGAATGTCTAGGGTGAAAATTCGACACGGATTCACACACCACAAGTGCAGGAGTATCTTATTTTATGCAATTAAAAAAAACTTTTTATTATTAATTTTGGAAATGACGTCATCCCATTGGTGGTGGGGACGATTAGCCAAATTTTAGTTAGAATTTAACCATCTACATGATATTCCTAATACGCATACAAAATTTGACAACTATCCGTCCAGTAGTTTCGCAGATTACTTGTCTAAGAAAAATTAATACAGACAACCAGGCAGACACACAGAGAGAAAATTACTAGTCTCGCGCTATCTTTGTCTAGCACATAGGTTAGGTTCCTCTCTGTTGAACTCCGGGTACTGGCAATTTGCCGTACCTTCTAAAAGTAATAACAAATCTAGTGACTCTAGATGGACACGGTTACAATACTTCCTTCGCTTACGCTCGGAAAGTAAAAAAGAGTTTATAAGGATTTTAACTTTTGGCTTTCCGGGTGTCTAAATATTTCAAAAATTAGGTTTACAAAATTATTAAAGTTATTTTTTTTTAAACTTTTCTATGTTGTAGCTTTAGACGTAGCGTTAAACCTATCACTTCATACAAGACATACAGATTTAATCCCAAGGATGTCTCGATTACGAATTGTTTTGCTCGCGCGATGTATAGAAACCCATGATTTTGGATTTTATACTACCTGTTTCAAATTTACTCTGTTCAATGAATCCTTTTATAAGTATTGTATCTGATCTCTCTATACTCATTGCTATTAGATCCCCTTTTACAC
The DNA here is from genome assembly GCF_036711695.1 of Zophobas morio. Taxonomy (NCBI): domain Eukaryota; kingdom Metazoa; phylum Arthropoda; class Insecta; order Coleoptera; family Tenebrionidae; genus Zophobas; species Zophobas morio. Next base: position 10,995,531 of record NW_026972136.1, on the reverse strand, counting down.
TCTTTAGATCTCTTTAGAATTTAACAGTTTAACAGTCATTCTTCATTTTTCCTCTGTTTACTGTTCTTTTCGATTCTTGTTCCTTGATTCTATTTTTACTTCCTGAGCGTAAGCTCCGCGTTTCATGACCTCTAAACTACGAAAAATAGGTCTCCCGTTTCCATCTGTCTGTCTATCTGCCGTCTGTCCGGATTTTTGGAGAAAAATTCAAAATGTTATAAAAATATTGTTACGTTGATCGGTGAATAAAATCGGTGTGGGTTAAACTTAACAATTTACCGTCAACTCACTTGACATAAACCTTGTAAATTTTTATGACTTAAGCGGCTTAAGCCAAACCACCCTTATAAGTCAAACTGGCTATTGTAAGCTTTATGCACCCGAACCGCAAGGATTATTACTGTGCATTGTTGCCATAATGGAGCTGAGAACTGAGTTAAGTTATACAATAGCCAGTTTTTACTTATAAGGGTGCTTTGGCTTAAGCCGCTTGAGTCATAAAAGTTTTACAAGGTGTATGTCAAGTGAGGTTACAGTATTTCTTAATAACTTGAATTTACACGACCAACTATTACAGCGATTATATATAAAATAATTCCGGCGCAACTTCACTGGGTTTTCTCGACACTCGTTGAACTCCGCTCGACTGAATAATCCCGTTCCCGAAGGTGGCCTCCATTTAAACCCATATTTCCTTCTCGATGTTTCGCAACGGAGGGCTTTCTTGAATCCATTGCGACTTTCTTTAGCGAACGCCGCTTCGAGCGGCCGATGAGTCATACTACATACTAGAACAAACACATACATACTAGAAGACCCATAGGCGTCGTACCGGAGCGGATGGGTTTATTTCCTAACAATATTTTGGAATTTAACTTTGAAACTGTAATGGTTAATCAATTTTTTTTTCTTTTTTGTCCTCTCAAAAAAGTGATGACGTAATGTTACAATTTTGACAAAATTTTTTCCATAAATTTTATAGAATTACATACTCCTGTATGTGTGATTTAAGAATCCGTTTTGAGTTTTTACCTTATACATCCAGATATTTGGGAAAAATTTCAAAACTGTATTTTGCAATTTAAATTTGAAATTACAAAACCGATTGCTCTGAAATTTTACAAACGTTTTAAAGTTGTGAGAAGCATGAATCGGTAATCAAAGTTTATTTGTTTACGGCCTCCCCAAAAATTACGACATCATCTCACAATTTTGCGGAATGAATTTTCTTTAATTTTTATAAAATAACATGCTCCTGCGTGATTTATAAATCCGTGGTGACTTTTTACCCTTGACATCCAAAGTTTTGGGAAAAATTTGAAAATTGTGTAACAATATTTTATAATTTAATTTTGAAAACCGATTGCTGTGAAATCCTGTAAATATTTTAACATTATTGGGAGCATGGTAAACCGTTAATCAAAATTTATCCGTCTTCTTACAATTTTGCCGTTCTTCAAATTTATCAGTGTTTTGGAGAAAAAAAGGAATGTGATTAATTAATTAATCAGTCATCTCCTTTGCGTTGGGGATATAAAATTAATCAAATTTCGAAGTATAAACATAAACAGTCGAAGTTAAGTATGTGCTAACAAATTGAGAATATCTACACATTTTCCTGCTGGTTATCTATTTTAAATATATTTCGTATTGTCCATATTCGTACGGACCACGCACACTTGGAGCGGCGCAGGGGCTACGGGGGTATTAAGTACGTCACTGGTTTTTACTTTATAGAGGTTATCACAAAACAAATACCACAAAATCAAATTTTAGAATTTTTCAAAGAAGGTGGATTTATAGGATGGCACTTCAAGAGCAAGGATAGTTCCATCGAAATAACCTCCAACCAACTTTTGTGCATTTATCGCTACGCACTACTTAATTGAAAAACAGGGTCCTCTCACTCTTTTTAGCTATTTTCAAAATTTATGCTTTGTATTTTTTTAGTGTAATTTTGTTAGTTCCCGATTTCTCTCGTTTAAACTGTTCCTCAAAATTCTTGTTAACGCTTTGTAATTTATATCCGAAAGTACAACAGTATGGGATAAATTAAAGTTTTTCTTTCCATATTGAAATTTTCATTTTTTTTTTTCTAATGACCATTTCACTACATATCTTCTATTCCTTCGTCTTTTTTTTTGTATATCCTGCATCTTCTGAGAATCTGTTCAAGTTCCATTTTTGACAAATTTGCCTTGGTTTTCAAATAATGCAGTCCTTTTCAAAACGTTTTTTTGCTTTTTTTTTGCTTCCTTCTTGATATTTTTTTTCTTATAGGATCTTTTCAAGTTCAGTTTGTTTCTTGATTCTGTATGTATTTTTATTTTTTAAACCAAAAATTACTTCCAAATATATACCAATTTGAATAGGTACAGTGTAATACTAATAATAAACACAAATTTATAAACTTTCTGTAATAAAAATTAAAAATACAGCGTAGATCGCCTATTATAAGTTACGCCCTTCAAAATATTACAAACTACGACGTCCGTTGCCTATAAAGCATGACGTTCAAAATGTATAAAGAACAGCGTCTGTCGGTTATAAAATACGGTATTCGTTCACTCTACTAAAATGAAATTTTAAAAAATCTGCATGCCTAGGGTAGAACGTAAAGACGGATTCATAAACCACAATGGAAAACATCTTTTCATATTGTCAGAATAAAACCAAGACATCTCAATTACAACTTTTGGTAGCTCCTCAACTCCCGTCATATCTTGTTACACTGATACCTGGAGTGCCTTAACCCCTGGCCTTAGCTGGGTCCAAACAATTGCAAAATTTATATAATTTTGTGTCTGAGTTTCCAGTATACAGAACCTCACATCTGGGAACAAGTAGAAGTAGACATGTTGCATAGTTTAATATCATTCATACACCCGTCCAAATGAGAATTTTTTTTTCTCACTAATATATGTAAATTATTAACAGAAGTAGACCAAGAACACTTGGTTAAGTAGTAACAGTAGTAGTAGATATACCTATGTGAAACGAAATCATGCTACTTTATTGGGTTAAATTACGAACCCAAAGTGAATATGATCAAGCACTGTCAGGTTAATGGAAAAACAATTATCCATATCTAACTTGTCATCTTACTTACAAATAGGTTAAATAATAGCCGCTTTCGTATCATCAGGCAAATTTTTAAAAACTGTTCATTCAATAATATAAAGGTTTCATAACAAAGTAGCACAATTTAGACCTCTAAGAGCTAGCGACCGATTTACTTTCCATATTTCAGTTGTCTTGAAATTGAATGGACAATATCGATGTTTTGCACTTACTAGGTCTCTCTAATTTCTAAAACCAACTATAAAATTTTATTTTTTTAAAGCAACCAACCCATTTGCATAAAGTTAAAAATATCGACACACGATTAAACCACGAATAAATAAGATGGCATAATATAAATGTCGAGCGAAATTTACTTCGCAAAATTCTGCAATGACGTCATGATATTTTTGGTAGGGATGAACACACAAATTAACGATTAATACTGTAATCCTAAGTAAGTAAATCTAAAATTTCAAGGTATTTTCGGAAATCATTTGTTGAATAAAGTCGCCAACAGACAGACAGACGGAAACGACAGACCGTCGACTTGTACACTCTCACTTTGGACATCATCAAACTATATATTCTAAAACTAAACAAAACTTTTAAATAAGTCGTCTTTCGTAAAATATCTTGGGCGATGATCTCACTAACAGATCTATTAATATTCGTCTCCACAGGATGATCATTAGTTAATTTAACAGCTCTATGATCGGTAGTACAGGATCAAAAGCGTGTGTCACAACTGACAATGCATTCTAAACTGATCAATTATTGTCATTTCATTATGATTTTCCCCGTCGGTGACTACTGATTATAATTAAGATTCTATGCATCAAATTGTAAACAAATCGAATCTAGTTAGGTTAAAATTGAAGATAAAAAACGGACGCCGATAACATCTTTATGTAAATTCGAATACGGACTTAATAACAATTATTATTTGTATGTTACCCACAATAATTGTTACCAGATAGAATCTCTGTCGTATCTCTCACAGGAATCCTGGATGTAAATGTTGTAATACAGACGACTTAATGATTTTTTAATCAACCAAATAATTTTGAGATTTTTTTTAGATTACTTAATAAAAAATCTCCGTAATAATTCATTAATTATTCATAACCTGTAGGTACATTTCTGCAATTTTAAAACTCACTCCAAACCTCTTCACCTCGTCCCGTGTTATTTTTCCAAATCATAACCGTTTCCCACCCAACAAAGCCCGCCACAACAATGCCTCTTTTCGTCGAAAATATTATAAAATCTGTCGCCGCGAGTGTCGTTTTTGAAATGCGCTTTTGACGAGAAGAGCTGCCCCCCCGGCGACCAAGCAGTCCGCGGCCGGTCCCGCCGCCGGCCCTCAACGCTCTCCTTCCCTCCGGCCGGAGGCGGCGGTTGTTCTGCATGGAAGAATTCTAAAGCACGTTAGGTTGTGACCTATTGATCTGGGCCCGAGGGTAGTTTTGTGTACTGGGCGCACCAGTATAGACAAAGAGTCCCGAGTTCTAATCCCGGGGGCCCATCTGCATAGATAATGACGCCGCCTCCGGGGGCAGCATAAATATAGAGAGGCCGCGTTCCTTTACTTTTACGCAGATAAGGATATTTTCTTTGTGGTCGTCGACGTTGTTTTAGCCATCATTAGCGCACGAAATCGGGGCTAATTTATTCCTTCTTTTGGAAAGGGTGACACACAGCGACGGACCGGCCCACGGGAAATTGCTTCAGACGAGCGGTGATTATTTTGAGAATTTTGGCTTACAGTAAAGAAGTGTTTATTCGGTGCTATTTTTAATTATTAGTAAAAAGTTATATAATTTTGTGCAAATTACATTAAAACAAAAAGAGTTCTATATAGAACTTTGAGAAGCAAAGGCGCTTTGGACCGAGCTTTTCTTTTTAGCAATCAGTCCGGTCCTGGTCCCGAAACTAGCGCTTTGAATTTGGGCGTTTTTGGCCTCGTTATGCTAATGTTAGGTAAATAATGACGGCTGAAATAAATTGAATTGCAGTGAATAAAATATACGGTGTGCTATTATTGCTATGACGATTATTGATTGAAATGTAATGGTACTTTGTAGAGAGTACAAGCCGTTTTAGTGTAAACCATTTGTCTATATGACGTGTAAATAACTCCATTATGTTAATTATAGCGATCATTTATCTTCGTTTTTGTATGCTGACAGTCCCCGGGGTTTTAAAAATAACAATACGCAAATGAGAAGCCCCAGGGCAGGAAAATTACAAACTTGTATGCGCAACAATAACAAAACACTAAAAATTATTTTAAATGCAGAAAATGCACCTTGTGTTGATTTTGTCTTTTATGGTATTAATTTTACATCGGTCAATAATTGTTTTCGCTAGACGTTTGGATAGATTTGGGAGAGTTTATTATTGCAAGTCGATAAAATGTATTATGTTTAATTTAACGCCAGTTTTTTAGTGAACTTTTACCAACAAGAGATAAAGCTACATTTGCTAATTTTCACACATCTAGTCTTTCATACAGGTTAAAAGACGATAGAGTAAATAATTTGTAAGACAGTTTGCAGGTGTATGTGAAGCTTAATTAATAGACAGTAAAACTTTATCGTTTTGTTGCGTGGCAAAACCTTCAACGACTTTTTCTGGCGGCAATTAAGCCAAAGGATAAAATTTAGTAACAAATTATCCTACACAGAAGCTTAATGGAATATTTATGACGATATATTTCCTTCATTCACATAAAAACTGCAGATTTGTTATTCTATGCTAATATTCAAAATCGACAAAATAATTGCTAAACATAGTATGAATTAGAGTTAGTGTTGTTCAACAAGTTTTGGGTGGTACTACTGTATTCAATTTGACGTAAACTACTGCCAACATAGCCCTTGACAAAATATACACATATTTTGGTCAAGTGGTTAATTTTTGTCAAACCTGTCGGAATGCTGAGACGTTTCAGTACTAGCTGAAAACAGCTTTCTAAAACGAATACGTCAATGCAAAATAGGTATGAATTGTTAATAAACTAGGGAAAAAAACATGTTACTTTGAACGTAACACTTTATTTAAATAAATGAATAAAAATATAACAAGATTTTTTTCTTCCTATACATAAAACCTAGAGTGAACGACTACTTGATCCAAGCCACGGACAAAATTACTTCTGAAAGTTTTCAATTCTATTAAAAAAGAATCAATGAAATTTTTGACCTGCACTTTTCCAGAATTATCAAAGTGTTGTGACATTTTAAAAATTTCATCTTGAAACAAAATATCGAAAATCTTTGTCTGTGACTATGAACCGACAGTCTTTCAAACCATCACGCCGATATCCGAATCCTTAAATTTCTTCAAAAGCTCAAATTTTCAATACTCCCTTTCCCGAGCACTTTTGACAACTGCCCAAATATATTTTTTGTTAATTTCGACTTTTAGAAGTGGATTACGAAACCATTTCGTCAAAAATTCCAACCACCTTTCCAGAATCACCAAAATGAATATGACAATTTTTGGGATATTTAAAAATTTGATTTTAAAATCGAGAATCTTGAAAATCTTGATCTGGAACAATCAACAGGCTGTTTTCAAACCATCTCGATGATATCTGTAATCCAGAATTTTTTATGGATTTGTAGGCAACTTTGCCAAAAAAAGGTCAAATTTTCAACAGTTTTTGAAATTTTTGAGTTTTTTCCGAACACATTTTCGGCAACATGTCTTCGAAAATTCCAACCACTTTTCGAAAATCGCCAAAATGAATATGACCATTTTTGGAATTTTTTAAAATTTGATTTAGAAACCGGGAATTTCGCAAAAACGTTTAACAGGTCATGTTTTTCGAATCATCTCGTCGATATCTGTATTCCTGTTTCAGGAAATTTACCAAAAGCTCACATTTTCAATACCTTTTTGATATTTTTGAATTGTTACCGTGTACTTTCCGAAATTGTCCAAAGACGTTTTTTTGGTGATTTCGACCGCAGAAGTGATTTTCGACAACATTTCTTCGAAAAGTGCAACAACTTTTCTAGAATCACTAAAATAAATATGGACATTTTTCGTTTATTTTAAAAACCTGATCTTAAAATCAAAAATTTCGAAAATCTTGATTGGAAACCATCAAAAAACTATGTTTGTCTATAATCTCGTTGATCTCTATATCCCAGAATTTTTTGTGGATTTTAGGGTAACTGCCTATTTGTGTGTTTTTTCCGAGCATTTCCAAAAATTGCCCAAGGCATTTTTTGTAAATTTCTATTTATTTCTATTAATGAATTATTTTCGGCAATAATTCTTCGAAAATTCGGATCACTTTTCTAGGATCATCAAAATGGATGTATGGTATTTTAAAAACTTAATTTTGAAACCGAAAATTTCCATAATTTTTGTCTGGGGCCATAAACATCTGAATCGGCTGGATTTTTAAGCAAATTTGCAAAAACTCAAATTTTCAGTATCTCGCTTCTTGAAATTTTTGAACGTATTTCGAAATCTTCGAACATTGCCCATAGGCACTTTTTGTTAATTTCGAATTGTAGAACTTATTTTCAGTAACATTTCTTCGAGAATTACAACCACTTTTCCAGAATCACGAAAATAAATATAAATTAAAAATTTGATTTTGAAACCGAAAATTTTGAATTTTAAAAGGCTACCTTATGTTTTCAATTCCGAATTCAGATTTTTTTATGGATTTCATTTATTGATTTGTCACTTTTCTAGGATCATCAAAAGGAATATAGCACATTTTAAATTATTAAAAAAAACATATTTTAAAGTGAAAAATTTTGAAAATCTTGGTCTGTACTTTCAACAGGCTATCTTGTTCGAATCATCTCCTCGACATTTATATTCCAGAACTGTTTGTGCATTTTTAGGCAAATTTGCCAAAAGCTCAAATTTTCAGTCCTTTTTTGAGCTTTTTCCGAGCACGTTCGAAAATTGCCTACAGACGTCATGTTTCATTAACATCAACTTGTAGAAGTCATTTTCAATGACTTCGAAAATTCCAATACTTTTCCAGAATCACCAAAATGTATATGGTAATTTTGGCGATATTTAAAATTTCGATTCTGCATCCGAAAATTTTGTAAATCTTTGTCTGAAATCACTTCGTTAATACCTATATTTCAAATTTTTTAAAGAATTTTTTCCAAAAGTTCAAATTTTGAGTACCTTTTTAAAAAACTTTTTGATAATACATATCGACTTGCAGAAGTCATTTTCGGCAACATTTTTTCGAAAACAATCACTCCCAGAATAACCACCAAAATGGAGTGTCACCAACTTTTGGAATATATTTGAAATTTGAATGAAATTTTGCAACCGAAAATCTCGGTTCATCTCGCCATATCTATTTCCAATATATATATATATATATCCAATTTTTTTTCAAGTTGAGCTTGACTTACCGTTCTCATTTCTTCGAATATTCCAACCAGTTTTTCAGAATCACCGAAACGAATATTTTAAAAAATTTGATTCTGAAACCGAAAATTTTGACCTGGGACCATCAAAAGGCAATGTTTTTCTAATTATCTCGTAGATATTTATATTCTTTCTTGCGAATTCTTAGGCAACTTTGACAAAAGCTCAAATTTTCAATAACTTTTTGGAATTTTTGGGCTTTCAAAACACTGTCAAAAAGGCTTCAAAGATATATGTTCTTAATTTCGAGTTGCTTGAATAACATAACACTTTTCGGTTATTTTAAAAATTGGTTTTGAAACAAATTTAGAAAATCTTTATCTGGGACCATCATTTCGATTCATTTTTGAATTTTTGTGCAACTTTGTCAAAAGCTCACGTTTTCAATACCCCCGCCCGTCTTGGAATTTTTGACCTTTTTCCAAGCATTTTTTCTCAATTTTTCGATTTTGTAAAATCCCAATTTTTCACTTTTTAAGTTTTTTATTTTCCAAGCTCTCGATTTTAGTTTTATTTTCTTGATCTTTAAGGTTTCAATTTAGCAGTAAAAATTTATTCAAACTGAAATTTTTGATTATATTCGCGAAGAGAGGTTCCATTTCTGTGCAAACAAATTTTTTTCGTGTTACTTCGGTATTTCTGAAACATCGAAAAATTGAAACAGTGCCAAATTCAAAAGTTGAAAAGTCGACAAATTGAAAAATTGACAAATCAAACAAATTAGTATTTACATATTCTAATTGACCTGTTCTTAAACTTTATAACGACGGGAGATGACGTCGACGAAGCGGCGCAGGGGACCTAGACAGTGCAGCCCTTAAGGTGGAGACTAGGGGTGGAGAGTATTTGACAGAACAGGTATTTCGGAACTGTTACCAACGTGGAACAGGAACAAGTTGTTACCGAAGATTCAAAATAACAGTTATTCGGGATAAATCTGTTCCTTTAAAATATAAGTCCACAAAACTGGTTTTATAAGTGAAACTAGAAATTTGCGATGTTGGAACCGAAACAAGAACAGATTAATGCAGAATAATATCGTTTATACGTTAAATACGTTAATTAAAATTAAGTTAAAATACGTTGGAAATTAAATCAGCTGCGAAAGCGAAACGTAACGATGGGTGCCGAAATATCGCGAACGGGAACAAATGAATATCGTTTTTGGCGATTTTGTGAAATTATTAAATTTGAACAGTTAATTAATATTTTTGTTATAAAGTATTTAATATAAAAATTTATAAATGAACACAAACTGCAAATTATAAATAAAAAGTTTATACATATTTGAATAAAATAAACATATAATATAATAATACAATAAACAATAATATAAGCAGAAAGGTAAAAAATAGAGAATTATTTGAAATAAAGAATTTTATTTAATAAAGGCACTGCGGTATTTGGATGCAGTCATACAATAATTTATATATTCAAGATTTAATATATTTTTTAATTTAGTTTTTTTCCAATAAAATAGTAAACTAAGAAATTAGATAACAGCAACAAGAAACAACATATAACGTCAATTTTCTCTTACAGGCTACGTTGGTTATAAATAAAAATTATTAAATCTTTATATAAAATAAAAAAAATCTTGATGACGGTTGCGCCCTCGAGAGGGTACTAGCGGAGCGCTTTGGAATCTCCGCTACAGTCTTCGCCTCAGGACCATTAAGGCGCCTCGACTAGTGGTCCTGGACTTTCTTTCTGGGGCGGCCACGTTTTCGTATTGGGGCCAACGGCGCTGGCGTAGGTGCAGTGTTCTCTTGAAACGGAGTTAGTTGTGAAGTATGGTAGACACCTAGGGATGCTTCGGGATGCTGTGCGTCGTATACCTCATAACTCGTCGGTCCTTGTGGGCACCTAATGATTGGGAGCTCGTTGGTGCCCTCCCCTTGGAGTGGAGTTGCTCCTAGTGCGTAGCTGCTAACTGTCCTTATCACAAAGGGTTTCCTCTTCTTTTCTATGGGGAAAGTCCCTTGTTTCTCTGCTCGAAGTTGCAAAGATGAGAACGTGATGCGGGCTGGTGATGGTGCGGAGAAGGTGCGGATGTTATCGATTTCTATCTGTTCGATGAGTGGCGGTACTTGCATATCTCGGAAGATTTCTTGTAGCTCATCGTCCGTAGGTTCCTCCCGAAGAAATGGGTATTTGATGACGGGGTCGTCAACGAAGGCGAAGTTCCTCTGATTGATATCGAGGACGAGGCGAGCATCCTCAATGTGTGACTCTTTCGAAAAAATGACGAACGTCGTGGGGAAGGCTCGGCCTCCGAGTCTCATGGTGGCTTTCACTGTATGGACTGTCATTTTCTTCGTGGTTCGATCCGCAAATCCGGCGGTAATAATTTGTTGGCCTGTTTTGCCGTTAAAGTTTGCATTCTTCGAGCCGCGTAGTAGCTCAATATTTTATTGTTCATAAAATATCAAGAGTTGGGTATGGGTTCTCGAAAAGGCGGCAACCTCGTCGGGGATGGTGAAGGCTCCTGGGACTCGGAGCTTCGTAAAGGATGAGCGGCGGTGTATATGGCACAGAGGACCTGGATCAGGGCAACCCTGAAGATGACGTCGACGAAACGGCGCAGGGAACCTAGACAGTGCAACCCTGAACGTCGGTAAGGCACAGGGGACCTAGACAGTGCAGCCCTGAATGCCGGTGCGGTGCAGGGGACCTAAACAGTACAACCCTGTAATGAAGACGTCGGCAATGCGGCGCAGGGGACCTAGACAGTGCAACCCTGAACGTCGGTAAGGCACAGGGGACCTAGACAGTGCAGCCCTGAATGCCGGTGCGGTGCAGGGGACCTGGATCAGTGCAACCCTGAAGATGACGTCGACGAAACGGCGCAGGGGACCTAGACAGTACAGCCCTGAATGCCGGTGCGCTGCAGGGAACCTAAACAGTGCAGCCCTTAAGGTGGAGGTGTTGGACAGTTAAGTCCGCTTCCACCTGCCTGAGTGCCTGAAAATTGGTCGCGGTAGCCCTTATATAGGCAGCCCTGAGATGAGGGTGGCTCAGGTGGGGTGAGTATGTGAACGGAGTGGTGTAGTACCGCTACTGATGACAGTGGCGCCCTCGAGAGGGTACTAACGGAGCGCTTTGGAATCTCCGCTACAATTTCATTTTTGTCAACGTATGAAGATCACAATAAACAAATAAAATTTCTGGATCAAAGTTCTAATACTTGAAGGAACAAGACTCCAACAGTGTTTTAATGATTAATAAGATTTTATTTATTTCTATTTTTCTATAATTTTCTATCTATTATTTCAAAAACAATCCTTTTAATGCTCCTGAAATACATGAAACAAACTAACGTTGTGGTAACGCATTGTGCTCTAACACAAGTTGCACTTTACGGGCAAAAGATGATCTACTAAAATCAGAAACATTTTTAAAAATATTTTAGGCAATACTTTATAAATAAGGCTTTTTTTAATAAATAATAAAACAGCTTTAACAGAAATAATTCCGCCTTACAACGAACCTTCTTTTGAAATACAAAAACTATTGGGATGACTAAATGCATAAACGGATTAATCAGAAATTAGAGCTGTTTTTCAGGGTTTCTACACATATAAATACAAATATGATTTATTTTATTATAGTAAATTATTAAAATTTAGAGAATAATTATTTACAATTTTCTAAGAAGGATAAGCAACCCATCTGCAGCTTGACAGTTTTACAGCATTACCTGACAAATTCGTAGGTACCTGAGTTGAATACCCAGGTTAATCCCATTACCACAATATGGTTGGCCAAACGTAAATACTAAACCCTAGTAATGAGAATCTAAATCTTGTCAGTTTTGTGTATTGATTTATATATAAAATGACAGATTAATAAAAAATACTGGAATAATTTTTTGTAAGAAAATATTTTTGTAGAATGTATAAAATTATAAAAATTTGCATACTTTTAATTCAAATTATGTTAGCAATGAAAGAAATCCAGAGTTTCAAGAATGTTCGTAAACTACTAAGAGTATTTATGAGTTTTATGACTTGAACTGATTACCTGAAAGGGTCGGTCGGCAAGGCTCCCTGCTGTGTAAAACTCAACCATTTATCGAAACGAATCCTTTGTAAATAGGGTTGCCTAGTTTCACTTTATTTTCATTATTCAGTATTTTTTTAGAAAGCAAATATTTTGATAAATATAAATTTTAAACAAAAATGACCGGGTCTTCCCCATAGAGCTCAATGTTGTCTTTTCACTGCTATAAAAGTTGAAGCGAAAAATGTTCTCTCCTCGTCTAAAAATGCAATTTCCTTCGAAGAATAAACGATTAATTAAACATTAAACAATCAGTTATTTTAAAAAATGTTGTGTCTTCCTCAGACATTTAAACATAATCTATCAATTGAAATGTCTATCTTGTTTTCAAAGTTGAAATTACGCCCGTAAAATAAACGTCTATTTAGCTCATTTTTCGGTCTGCTAGTGGGCACCCTTAAGAGAGGAACAAGGAACAGCTCACTGTATTAAGTCTAAAATGAAAACAACTCAAAAAAAAGACTTAAGTAAACAAATCCTAATGTGTGAAATTAAAAAAGGTTTTCGACGTGTATCCACTTGAAAATATTGTTTTCAACTCTTTCCACTTCACAATATTAATGGAAAATACACGTGTTGATTTAACAAAGCGTATAAAAATAATCTAAAGTTTTAATCAATTTCACAATACTGTATTATTTAATCAATATAAAGTGTTTTACGCCGCCGACACGTGAAAACTATTGTCAATAGGCTTTAAACTATTGATAAATTTCTCTTATTACTTCCAGCGGTAGTTCTTTTCCGTTATCATGATAATTACTTCGAAACATATTTCCGCTCCTACTTACACAATTGATGGAAATTTTCCGAGCAAAACTTGTCACCATCTAATAGTAATACTATTAATCTTCATATTGCGGTTGATTTTACTTAGAAAAACAATTTATTAGATTTTTGTAGCAATTAGTGATACCACAAACTCTCAATTATGGTAGAAATGCGGCACTTGGTCGTCATTATCACTTTGGTTCCTTGTTTAAATCACTGTCTTTTGCAGTTTTCCATTAATGATACCGCTGCAAAAGAATTGCAAAAATATTTTGTCACTTACAAACAACACATAAGTAAAAATTATTCGTCTTGTAGCTACATCAACGTCCACCTGCCCCTCACAAGAGACATTTCAAATTTGCTTATACAAGAAAATGATTGCCCTTCCATGACAGTAACGACATCTGTAAACTACCCAGAATACGTATTCACAGAAGGTAATTTCATTTTTTTGGAAACAGCGTCTGATATAGGAAAAACGGTAATGCAACTACAAGGGTACTCTTTTTGGAATAGTCGTTTCGAAAATCACTTTATTATATGTCAAGCAGTCCCTAGTGATCATTTTTTGGAAGATCTGCTAGACTACATTTGGAACAAGAATGTCCTCAATTTTGTTTTAGTGTTTGTAGAGAAACATTTAGAAGTATTTTCCTACAACCCATTCATTCAAGAGAAGGTTATGAATTTTTCCAATTACTTGCAAAGCGATGGAAATTTATTTCCCGATAAACTAATTACTTTGAATGGGTATAATTTGCGGGTGTTAATGTTTGATCTGCCTCCTTCTGCAGTCAAATTCAAAAATGAATGGTACGGACCCGACTACCAACAACTGAAGATGGTAATGTCCATGATGAATGCTACATTTTCGATTATCGAACACAAACAAAATGGCACTGAACACTTTGAGGAAGCTTTTAGATCAATTCGTGCACATGAAACAGACTTTTGCTTCGTTAGTCATTTTCAAGAAGTTCAGTATTATAAAAGTGTGGAATATACTTATCCACATAGAACAAATGCTTTGGTTCTATTAATGCCCATAACACAAGACATTAGGAAAAAACGCAACTTACTATCCATCTTCTCATTGACAATATGGATCCTTTTTATTATCCTTATCGCTACAACATTTGCCAGTATAAAACTAGCAAACAGACAACAAGTCCTGGGAAAATCGTCATGGGTTTCATTTTTACACATCTGGTCTGCTTTTCTAGGCTACCCCATTACAAACATGTGGAAGAAAAAGCCACTAGTCCAGTACCAGTTGCTTTTATTCATCATGATGTGCTTAGTCTTTAGGACCGCTTTCCACTGCTTTCTGATTAGTTCATATGCAAGCCCCACCTACCTTAACAAAGTGCAAAATATTTCCGAATTAAAAGACATGGATCTGATAATTTACACCGCCAAGACATACGCTAGAATTACCCCAACTAGCTATGGACTCCACAGCAAGTTTACTTTTTTAACAAAAAGACAACGTTCGAAACGACTTGCAAAATTCGACCCTAAAGCGGCCTATCTTCTCCCATTTACCCACGCAGAACCAATTTTGAATAAAATGAAAACAAAAAAGAAGAGAGTACCATACTATATTTTGAAAGAACCTGTTGTGCCGGGTTACGATAATTACATTTTTCAAAAACATTCACCGTTTTTGCGAAAAGTTAGCGAATATTTGATGAAGGAATCTCAGTTTGGGTTATCAGCGAATGACATTCCTATTAACCCTTACGCTCAAAGAAATGCGACAAATGATGATACCACGGTTCTCAACATGCAGCATATGCGGTCGGTTTTTTATTTACTTATCAGTGGATTGGTTATTAGTTCCTTTGTGTTTCTTATCGAATTAGTTTATATTTAAATTTATTGTTTGGTGTAATTGTGATAGAATAGCCGATTACTTGAATGTTGTCTTACTAAATAGTCAAATTTTTGGTTGAGGAGAGTTCGGTCTGTTTTTCGGTGTTTAATGTGTCCGTAGAAAAGGTTTCGAATTAAAGTTTCCAAAAAAATGCCACGTATTTTTTTATTGAACATTGTGAAAATTTTCAAGATGTTGGGGAGAAAGTCATCTCACGGATACGCAATATATCCAAGCATCAACAGTAAGGTAAGTTAATTATCTGTCTCAGTTAACAAATCATAAAATTATGGATGATAGTATATTAAAGCATTATTTTAACAGAAAATTATGGTTTAATGTGGCTCTAAAAACACAGATTTATAAAAATGTTATAATTATTATAATCTTATAAGAGTTATTATTTTCTCCATATTTCTTATCTCAAAAATTTTATGTCGCTTCAAAATTTTTAACTTTAGATGAGAGTTACTTAAAAAAAACATTACAGTATCAAAACAACCATTTTTTTGGAAATATTGGTAAACTTTTGACGTAAAAATTACAGAAAATTTGTTAAAATTTATTTCTTCGAGTCCTTTAACAACGGCTCTTCACAAAAAACATTGATAAACATCTATTATTATATCTAGAGCACGAAAAATAGGTCTCCCGTTTCCGTTTTTCTGTCTGTCTGTCTGTTTGTTCGAAGCGTGTGTCAACTTGATAAACTATACATTAAAAAATACAAAAACATGTTTTCAGTTATTTGATTTGCCAAAGCTTCAAAAAGTATCTGTTTTCTTGTATCTGTGAAAAAAAATCGAAAACAATCTGTATCTAGATACTTTTATCTTCCATATATCTATATCTGTATCTAGATACTTTTAAAAGTATCTGTCCCCAACACTGCTCATAAGATACTCATACTTACACTTGTTGTTATGAATACGTGTTTTTACCTGAAACAACCAGATTTTTGGAAAAAAATCGACACTATAACACTATGTTGCAATTTAATTTTGAATCTGCAAAACCTAAAGTTTTGAAGTCTTGCAGAAGTCATTTTAAGTGATATTCCCTCGACAATTCCAACCACTTTTCCAGGATCACCAAAACGAATATGAAAATTTTTGGAATATTTTAAAAATTTTGTTTTAAAACCACTATTTTAAAAATTTTGAAAATCTTTGTTTTTCGAACCATCTCCTCCATATTTATATAACAGACTTTTTTGTACATTTTTAGGCAACTTTTCCATAAGCTCAAATTTTCAGTTTTTTTTTAATTTTTTACCGTTTTTCGAAGACTTTCGAAGATTGCCCACAGACATGTTTTATTAATTTCAACTTGCAGAAGTCATTTTCAGTAACATTTCTTCGAAAATTCCAACTACTTCTTCAGAATCGCCAAAATTTATATGGATATTTAAAACACCTGATTTTGTGGGAATGGTTGTTCCTACATGCCAAATGTTCAATTTTTTTTGCAAGCACTTTCAAAAATTGCACAGATATTTTTTATTACATTCGATATACAGAAAACATTTTCGGTTACGTTTCTTCGAAGATTGCACTTTTCCAGAATCACCGAAATGAATATCGTCATTTTTCAGATCTTTCAAAAATTTAATAATCAAACCAAAAATTTTGAAAATAATGATCTGAGACCACCAAAATCTATATTCTTACAATCATCTCATTGACATCCGTATCCTAGAATTTCTAGTGAATTTTTATGCAAATTTTCAATAATTTTTTGAATGGCTTAAAGACTTTTTTTGTTGAGTTCAACTTGCAGAAGTCATTTTTGATAACACTTCTTCGATAATTCCCATCATTTTTTCATAATCAATGCACTTTTGTATACGCTGTAGTCACATTTTAATTTTCTGCATTAAAAGAAAAAACATGAAGCAGTTTCTTTGGCCATTAAATCAAAAACGCCTTAACCTAATTTTCTCTAAAATCTAGCAACATAATACACAGTTATAAATAGTGTAAATAAAATTGGCGCATTCAAAATTTGTAAATTTTCGAAAAAGCAGGGTATGATATATTGTACTTCAGTCGCGAGGAAAGTTCTGTCAATCAATTTGTATTAAGGAAGTATTATAACAGTGTCTTAAATTTCATAAAATAATATACTCCTGTACTTATGGTTTATGAATCCGCCTTGATTTTTTAGCCTGGATTTTAAATCTTGCGGATCCAATTCCGTTGGAGTGCGATTCCTTTATGAGCTTTTTTTTTACAATGTAATGCATATCAATAATATCTCTACTTATAAGCGTCATCATAAAAAAATAAAATTTCCCAAAATCAAATTTAATACATTTTCGAAAAAGCTGGATTTGATGGAATGTACTTCAGGCGCGTGGAAAGTTCTGTCTCAATGAATTTGCACATTTTTTTTAATGGGTCGCTAAGCATTTTCTTCATCTCTGAAGCAAAATTTATACAGTTTTTTAAGGATTTTTTTTAGATGAGATCGTTAGTTTTTTAACATTCATTTTAACCTATATCACATTTCACAACGTAATCAAATATTCTATTTTTTTGAAATGATCGACGCAACAAATTAGTTTGTACATATTACTTATTTAAAGTAATTATTATAAAGATTCCTAAAGCTTAACCAGTACCTCATCAGTTTTCCGAAAGGGGCGAATACCTACATAAATTTCAGTAACTTCCCTAGTTTAGTGTCTCACCTAAATTTCAAAAAAACCTCTTATGTAGTTCTTAACGTAAATTTTGACTTTATCCATAAAATATAGAGTAGTTTTTTAAAAAATTAAATTTTTAAAAAAATTAGATCACCGAATTCTTGGATAGTAAAGTTCGACGAAAGATATTGTGCGTTTACGACTTTCAATTCATAAGCATTTACAACGGATCCGTCATAAAATTAATGACACGGTACACAGACAATCAGTTACTCTACGTGCTGTATTAAAATAACTTCTTATAATAGGAAAACCATAAGCCATATCTTTTATTGAACTTTATGTTAGATATTTATTGTAGTGAATAAATCAAAAAGTGTTTATCCAAGATTTAGTACGTATCAAAATTGCTAAATTTGTCCCCACTAAAATATTGATGACGTCACTACAAAATTTATTAAGGAAATCTTACCCAAGACATATAGCTACTTCACCTGTAGTTAAATAATCCTCGTCTGTGTTTATTTTATTTTAACGTATAGAGATTATTGTAAAAAAAATTGTCCAATTATTTGGATGTACTTATTTTAGAGATTATTCTTTAGGGTCAAGGTAAGTTTCAATTTAATTGAATACTAAAATTTGACAAATGATTTGTTCACATACATTTTGAGTGTGAATTGAATCGATTACAACCAGCCTTTTGTCTTCCCTTTGTGCCCAGTAAATTCGAGGAACAAGAGATATTTATACATCGACTTTATTGTTAACAATGTGGTAATTATACAAAAAACCTATTCACTGTTAATTTTATCGTTTTCCAAAATTAATGATGTGTAGTATTTAAAAAAAAATTGAAGACAATTTTACCAATGAATACTTTGCAACCACACAATGAACACACTATTTTTGAAATTTCTATCTCGTGTCTTTAAAATGCTTGTAACAAATGTATGTCTTGTCACATTTATAACTTCAACTCTAACAGAATGCTCTTTACAACTACCATCAACAGATTTTGTAGAACAACAACTGCAAAGCTACTTCATAGATTATAAACGCAACTCTAAGACAGGACAAGACTTTTGCCTATATTTGAACGCTAACAAAAACAAAACCAAAGACATTTCAAACTGGTTCATCAAATACAACTCCCGATGTCTGTCTTTAATTTTATCAGAAGAAGGCATCGAAACACAAGATTTTCCCCAAAACGATGCAACTTTTATCTTTTTGCAAGAAATAGAAGACGTCGAAAACTCTATTAAGTTGCTGCATAAATACCACTTCTGGAACTCAAAAGGCGAAAACCACTTTATTCTATGCACAGAAGTAAATAACACCCAGTTTTTGCCACTCTGGTTCAGTTTCATCTGGAAAAAACATTTAATACAGTTCGTGTTTGTCCTGGTCGACGTAGACGTTGAAATTTTCATCTATAATCCCTTCGCAGAAAACGCAATTGTTAATCTTCGTCACAATCCGGATTATTATGACGTTTCATTTTTGAATAAGTTAACGAATTTGTTTGGTTACCGACTAAGAGTCGCTCTGTATGAGTATGATCCTCTGTTGATAAAAGTAAATGGAACTTGGCACGGTAAAGATTTTAAAATGTTGAAGTTAATTGCACAAGCTATGAATGCTACAGTTGATATTATCGAGGCTGTCAATGCTACACACCCTTATATTGAAACGTTTATGAACATTATAAATGATAAAGCCGATTTTTGTCTTAACAGCATTTTCGTGGCATCTACTTTTTGGTTGAATGTAGTAGACTATACGTACCCACATGCTTACAACAAATTGGTCATTCTGATGCCAGTCACTTCAGATGACACCACCGATACGCATAGTGATAACTTAATCTCGATATTTACATACATGGTGTGGATTCTAATAATCGTGTTGGTGATTATTACAGCAGCGGTGCTCACTTTTGCTAAAAAAGCCACTTGGAATTCATTTTCAGGATCTCTGATCTACAGTTTGGGTTGTCTTATCGGTTATAGCTTCTACGGTTTTAAATCACAGCGTCATTCTGTACAGTTCCAACTGATCACTTTCATATTAGGTGCCATAATATTAAGAACCATTTTCACTTCTTTCTTAGTAGGCACCTTCCTAAGTCCTTCTATTTCTAATCGAATAACTACAATCGAAGAACTGAAAAAAACGAACATAGAAATATATATTTCCAGAGAACTAGCTTTGATAGTTCCAAAGGAATTTAGTATCAATGATAAACTGATAGTGGTAAGCATGGAAGAAAGAACACGAAGGTTATACGAAATGGATACCCGATTCGGGTATGCTGTTACTCAAAAGATAGCACAGAGGTTTCTGAGTTTGCTAAAAGAGCATGTAACATCGATGCCCTTTTATATAATAGAAGAACCATTGATACAAGGATTTGATATTTATATTTTTCAAAAACACTCACCGTTCGTTGCTGAGATAAATTTATTTTTGATGCGAGAACGTTCGAGTAGACTTGTAAAACAAAATGAGAGGTATCATCATGTTTTTCGGACAAATTATACTGAAAGTGGACGACGTGTTGTGTTGGCATTGCATCATCTGCACTCTGTTTTTTATATACTGACTGGTGGTTTAAGCTTGAGCTTCTTCGTTTTTATCATTGAACTGTTAAACAATCACGATTAAATGTAAATAAACTTTTTGTGTTTAATGCATGAATAATATAGGGAGTACTGTCTTAATAGAATAATTGTGTTGACTAGATAATTTAGATCTTTAGTTGGACAGAAGATTGAAACAGACAGAAGGCGTGTGAAAGTGATTGTATTTTTAACATATATTCAGATTAGTTGATTGTCAAAATTATAACCTATATATTATCTATATTAGTTAAGATAAACATATGTATGCGTAGTGTTAAAATAAAGGCAAAGAAGCATGTTATGCGTTTGTTTCAAGAGATTTTTTTTTTTCAAAAATCTGTATGTCCAGTGCAAAAATTCAGAACGGATTCATAAACCACAAGTGTAGGCGTGTGTTATTATATAAAATTTAAGTAACATTCACTATAGAGAATTTTAAGGCGACGTCATCACATTTTTGATGGGGATGGCTAGACATATTTGGGTTAGCGTTGTACAATCTACATGATATTCCTAACATATACAGGGTGTTTTTTAAACGTGCGGCAAAAATTCAGTGGAATACTCCTTGGGTTTTTTTAAGATTTTTTGTCCTTCTTTCCTAGATCTAGGACTGTAAAAGCTTTTCGAAAAAAATTGGTCTAAAGAGTTTAGACAGTACTTCCCTCGCTGTCGGAAACTTGACGACTGCATGCCTATTGTGTTTTTTTTTCTCATTACATTTTTGTAGTGGGAATTTAAAAAAAAAATGTGATGACGTCATCAACATTTTTGCAAGGACACGTATATCAGTTGAGATAGATGTAGTGTAATACTAAGAATAAAATTATTGTATTCCCAAATTTTCGGGAAAATGAATCGGGTCGTTTTGAATATTGATTTCTTATAATCAATAAAATAACGAAACAATTTACTCAGGTATACGGCGCCGGTGTGTAATATCTAGAGAGCCGATTTCTGTCGGGCTAGGCAAGGCCAAACTCGGTACGGCTCGTACGGGATGCGAATTCATTGCCGTTGCGGACTGCACTTCGTTTATTTGAGATTAGAATAACGCTGTTTCGTTGCACTCTGCTGTTAATTCCCGTTCTCATTTACTTAGTCGTTTGATTAATAAATCGTTAATTATATTTATGGAATTAGTAATGATTAAACGTGACGTAGCCCGACAAAAATCCGCTGTCTGGTAATATGAAAGGCAACTGAAAATCGTTTATGTATAAACATTCTTAATTTAAGATGACAAGCGTAACAGCATACGTGAGAGTCAAACAGAGAAACTGTAAACAAAACGACCATCGGTTTTATTGCTTCGACTTCCGCTTATTATATAAAACATTGGGTTTTATTTTAATTCTTGACGGTGAAATTCACAATTGGTTGATTATAAACATGTCTATTCTACATTCGCGGAACCAAGTGAGCGCATAAAACAAATGCAGGTCTGTAATGTTAAAGTCGATGTAAATAAGCGTGCTACCCTTATGTTTCAACCGAGTTTTTCCTTTAACAAATTTTGTGTCTACCACATTGGGTTGGTTGGGGTGCAATACTAATAATAAGTGTTGCCTTTAATTTAATCAATAAAATAAATTGACTTCATTAATTTTTTTGAACCACCTCTTAAGAAAATCTAAAAAATATGAATGGAATGATAAATCACAAGTACAAACTCATCATATTTTTTGCATTTTAGATAGGATTTATTCAGCAAAATTTAAGGGTGACGTCATCAATTTTTTTAGGAGGGATGAACAAATACATTTTGAACAAAAGTTTACCATGCTTATAATAACTTTAAAATATTCCCAAGATTTCAAAGCATTCGGTTTTGTAATTCCTGATTAAATCGATAAAATAAATTCACGCATTCATTAATTTTTTTGAGTCACCCTGCATATGCAAATCCAAAAATATGAATGGAATGATAAATCACAAGTACAGACTCATCATATTTTGTACACTTTAGATACGATTTATTCGGCAAACTGTTGAGCTGACGTCATCAGTTTTTTGTAGAAGATAACCAAATATATTTTGACTAAACATTTATTATGCTCTTTATGACCTTAAAACATCTGCAAGATTTCAGACCATTCGAATTAAATCAATAAAATATATTTACGCATTCATTAATTTTTTTGAGTCACCCTGTATATGCAAATCCAAAAAATATGAATGGAGTGATAAATTACAAGTACAGACTCATCATATTTTTTTTACAGTTTAGATAGGATTTATTCGGCAAACTTTCGAGCTGACGTCATCAATTTTTTGGAGGGGATAAGCAAATATATTTTGACTAAACATTTATTATGCTCTTTATAACCTTAAAACATCTGCAAGATTTCAAAGCATTCGGTTTTGTAGTTTCTGAGTAAATCAGTAAAATAAATTTACGCATTCATTAATTTTTTTGAGTCACCCTGTATATGCAAATCCAAAAAATATGAATGGAGTGATAGATCACAAGTACAGACTCATCATATTTTGTACATTTTAGATATGATTTATTCCACAAACTTTTGAGCTGACGTCATCAAGTTTTTGGAGGGGATAAGCAAATCTTTTTTGACTAAAGATTTATGTTGCTCTTTATAGCCTTAAAACATCTGCAACATTTCAAAGCATTCTGGTTAGCAGATTAAAAATTAAATTTCAAAATGTTGTTTTATAATTTTGATTTTTTTTTTCCAAAAATCTGGACGTTTCGGGTGAAAAGTCGATTCGGAGTTGTAAACTACATGTGTAGGACTATGTTATTTTATACAATTGAAAACCCATTTACTATGTACAATTCTGAAGTGACGTCATCGCATTAGTGGTGGGGATGATTAGACAAATTTTGGTTAGCGTTTTACCATCTACATGATATTCTTAATATAAGTACAAAATTTCATAACAATCGGTCGAGTACTTTCGGAGATTATCTGTCTAATAAAAATCCGGGACGGCAGACGGACAGACGGACGGACAGACAGACGGAAATGGGAGACCTATTTCTTCGTCTTCTAGGGGTCATGAAAGATCGAGAAAACGTAAAAGTAGAGAGTCGGCCGACGGACTCGATTACAATACTTCCTTTGCTTACGCTCGGGAAGTAAAAAACACAATTCTTTTTTAATTCACATTGCATGTAAAGATTCTACAAAAAGTGCCGAAGATAACTAGCACTAGTATCCGATTTCTTAAAATATCTTCGTTTTCCGCTGGAGTGGTGTACACTTGTTTACGGAAACAATGATAAATTACAATGAAACGTTTTTCTGGACATTTTTTGTACTCCGCAGTATACGTACTTTTACTTTACTTTTATCGCCCCGCATCCCCGAAACAAAGCGTATTTCTGAAAATCATTCACGGACAGGTAGTATCAGGCTCCAAATTAAATTTAATGCGGAAAAATATTTAATTAATGCAAACTTGTTTTCTTTCATGAGTTTCCACACTCGAGAGAGATGGATTCAGTCAGTGGTACTGAAAGAACCCAAGTGTCCAGTGTCGAAGTCACATGTGTTTGAAATTTGTATGTTTCATTTTATTTGTAAAATTTCACCAAAGAGCATATCTGCATTAAATTAAAAGACACCATCGTTAACCCCATGTGTAAATAAAAGATCACGATGATTTTAATTAACAATTAGGCTATCTCACGTATTGCGACGTGACGGTAGGAAATTCCACACATTGCGTCATTTATCGTTTAGAATAGACTGACAATTTGTTGGATTTTCCCGGGCGCGTTCGCACTTGTAAAGGTATGGGAGTTGTTAATTTATTTAGCGAAATCTCTAGAAATTAGACATTTTTATTTTCTTCTATGACCACGAAGAAATTAGCAATATTATACAAGCAACATTACAATGTTTTATATAATAATTATTATTTAAAATTAATAAATTCTCATTTAGGAATTTGAAAATAGCAATTCGCAGTATCCAAAATTTAATTTTAAACATTTGAACAAGTATTAGCAACGTCAATTAGAAGAGAGAAAAGGATTTTATGCTGAATTTATGTTGTGAATTATGTATTCTGCGCCTTGAACTTTGGAACGTTTATTCTCGGATACACCTCTCACAGCGAAGTGTGTACCGAACGACATTCTTGTGAACTCAGCCATATTTAACATGTCTTTTGTTTATGTGTTCATATGTTTGTTTATGTGGTTATGTGTTTTTATCAATTTGATGAGGAATTCGATTAACGATGTACTCCTGATTAATTAATATTGATTTATTGAATTTAATTGAATTTTTATTGTTATAGTGTGGTATCATGAAATTTATGTTGTTTTGCAGTTTTAGTTCATTTAATTTAGATTTTGTAACCGAAAAAAATACAACCTTTTGATAAAAACTTAAGTAATAAACTTATTCCCTCCATAATTTTGTGTTGTTAATTCAAGCCCATTTTTCCACCTTTGCGATTCACCACTTTGCACTAGAACGCATTCCGCGATTTTAAAAACACAACATAGGGTTCCATTTTGTTGATGATCACAGTTCATCGCCCTTTCCACATTTTTCGCGGTTTTTGGAATTTTGTGCGCATGTCTCGCTTTGGCGGTTATATTTGGGTTATCACAGACACAAAAAAATTCGTCGAAAGTTGTTTCGTCAGAACTTCCCTCGCTCCTGAACTTCAATGAAACATATCCAGCATTTTCGAGTTGAGTTTTTTCTTACACAATTTTGTGACGACGCCATCAACATTTTTGCAAGGACACGCATATCAGTTTGGATTAGTGCAGTGTAATACTGAAAGTAACAGCATTGTATTTCCAAAATTTTCCTGATTTAATCAATAAAATAAATTGATTAATTTTTTTTGAGCCACCTGTTTAAGCAAATTTAAAACATTTGAATGCAATGATAAATCACAAGTAAATACTCATCATATTTTACACATTTTGGGTAGAATTTATTTGGCAAAGTTTTGAGATGACGTCTTCAATTGTTTGGGGGGAATAAACAGATAAATTTTGATTAACCGTTTACCATGCTTACAATAACTTTTAAACGTCTGCAAGATTGCAATTGTTGATTAATTCAATAAAATGTATTGACTGATTCATTAATTTTTTGAGTGACCCTGTATAAGCAAAGCTAAAAAATGAGGTTCTTTAAAAAAATTATAAAATTTGATTTTACAATTTTCGTTTTGCCATAACCGCTGTAAAGTAAAAACCAGAGATATAAATAACACCCCTTGTCCTTCAGTACTAGGTAATACCAATTTGAAGCTGAAGTGTTTATTTCTGTTTATACATCGAAAGAATGTCACGTAGAAATTAGTTTCATTTGAATAAGTTTGTGTTCTCAAAATAGGACTAAAATTATTAATTAAACCACAACCGAACAAAATGTTCTGAATATTATAATTCTTATTTTATCATTATTATACAAAGACGTGCGGCATATGCGCAAAAAATTTAAAAAAAGCGTAATAACCGAACTAAATTTATTTACAAATTACAAAAACAGGTTTCCCGAGCTTATGTTTTATTATAAAAAATACATAAATCAAATTTTTAAAGATAATATTCTTATACTAAAAAATAAATATAAACAGAATAAATAAAAAAATGGTAATGTGGGGGCTGGCAAGTCCCACAAAATTTTATAGCATTTGTATATTTGTATATAATCTGTATTTAATTACTTCCCAGTATCACCCCGAAACTTTCTCTTCGTCCATCTGCATGTCGTAAAACATATCTTTTGGTCACCCTTCTCTGTAATACTTATCATTTCCCAGATTTCGAATACCTTCCAAGAACCCTTTTGACCCAACAGTTTCCACCGCTTTCTACCGACCTTCCTTTTCATTTCAATTTCACAAACTCTGTTGATGATTACTACTGTTTCAACCAGAGATTTCTTAGTACCTAGATACGGCTATGGGCAGCAGAGTGTAGAACAACATGTATGAAAATAGTGTCGACATACTTTCAGTTCTCTGTCTTTCTCTTACTCGTTGTAATGTGCACCACATACTAGTGTTATCTTCGTCTAATTCTAGCGACTGTTAACATTGGTTGATAATTTGGTGCACTGATTTAAAATGGTATAAAAGAGAATCATAACTCGAGTTTTTTAACAAGTGGCAAACGAAAAGTTTCTAAGCAATCTCCAAAATGATTTGTAATGTTAAGATTAAAATATTACACGGACAAGATCGTTGGAATAAATTTGACTGTCGACTTCCCTTTTTTCGTACTTTTTCTTTATCATTCACACCGGCGAAACTCTTGAAAAATGACATAATACAATTTTCTTATGGTCAAAAGTTTTTGTTGCCACGAACGTTTCTAACATAAATAGAGAATCGTATTGTATTTATTTGCATGCACAATGTTGAGAGCTTAAAATGAAAAAGAAAAAAGACGTACAGCTGTGGTATAAATTTATTAACATTATTATTAAATATTGGTGATTTAATGTAATCTTAGTTACTCATTATTAAATAAAATGTATTTTACTAATTTACTTCTTATTTTCGCCTGTTTTGAAGCAAAATTTACCAGTTTTGCTTCGTGTTGCAAGCGGACTTTTAAATTAATAATTTTAAATTTGCGCTATTGCCTTCATCAATTGTATTTTGCGATTATCTAGTAATCCCTGAGAAATGCACTGATTGTTCATGTCGGGATTATTAAAAATCTTTGTAATATTTTTGCGAAACAAAAGAATTATTAGATCTTTCTTTGCATACAACACACACTCTGTAACCCATTTTTAGAAATTCTATGCAATTTAAACTTATAACCGTGATATAAATCTTATAACCTAAGAAATCTCTTAGAACAAACCACGGCTGTAGAATAGATAGGTTGAGTATCTTTCATTCATTCACGTTCCGGTAGGTGGAATAATTTCTTTCCGTACCAGTTGGCCATGACGCGCGTTTTCAAATGGGTCCCTCTTACGGTATTTAGAGGCATTAATTTTTGCCACATCAAAAGGACACGATTATACCGACATAAATGACAACTTTGACATTTAATCAAAGCATTTAATAATAATTTTTATGTTAAACGTTCAATCTTTTGGAAGCGTCTTTGACCATTGTTTACACTAGCTACTATGCGACTTCTCTGAAACCGTTTTTGCAGAACCCTCATACAACGCCCCTGCCCTGATCGCGTTCCTACTCTTCAAATGTTCTGAGAAATATTTGTACAACATTTGAAGGTTAGGTAGGAACGTGATCAGGGGTGTTGTATGAGGTTTTTGTGGGGGCGGATTCGGCAAAATCGCGGTAGCTAATTTAATCAATTACCGAAAAGTTCTTAACCAGTACATTGTCAACTTGTTTTTCGAAGGAATCTGTGTTTATCTGGTCATCGCACATGCTTGTTTAATGATTGTTTACATGAAACAATAGTGCTAGAAATATCGAACAAACCTGCGGTTGCGGAGGTTTGTTATGTATAAATGTACGTTCCTCTCTGAGTTGGCGATCTCGTTAAACCAATTTAAACAGTAATTTCTATCATAATACATCCACTAGAAGTAGAATGACAGTTTTGGCAGCTTGTCAGTTGTCAATTTGCCATTGCAGTAGTGGAAAATTTCATTCATAAAGATGTTAGTGTGTAGTCGTAATTCACAGATGGCGAAACGATCTAATGCGCGCCAAAGCCGCCTAGGACACCCAAATTTTATTCCACCAAATTTCCCTTAGTGTACCAACCTTATATTCTACAGCCGTGGAACAAACTAACAAACACACAAACACCGGCGATTGTATGAATTAAGAACCGACTTGCGCTAGCAGAATTTAAGGGTTTACTGCGCAAAATCGTAAATTGCTAGGTTTAAACAAAGACCTACAAAATCATACCCCTGCGTTCCCATGCTGTAAAAGAAGATGGAAAGCAAAACGCATAGTGTACATGTTGGCCAAGAACGTATGTTCGCTTTTGCATAGGATCACCGTATCTAGGTTACTAAGAAATCTCTGGTTTCAACCACCTGATCACCCCACAGCAGTAATCATTTAATTACTATTTTGGTAACAATTTATTTTTAAATATTTTTCGAAATACTGTAACAAAAAGTTTTTCCGGTCATTCTAAGGTATGTATTTGTAGAAAGAATAACTGCGTACTACGTCCACAGATGTAAAAATACTTGGGTTTAGAGCAAGCGCAAAACACAGTGCCTTCTTGAAGAATAAGTTCAAGAAAAGGTTTAATCCATAAATTAATTTGAGCTATCTTCGACATATTGACACACCTGTATCGCTCTAAATGCTTTCAATGCAAACTCACGGTGAAAAATAACTGGATAACGTCCCTTCGACTACCATAAAAACTTACTACTTATTAATACACTTCAGTAACGAACAAAAATATTGGGAATGAACAGCATTTCCAAAAGTAATTAGGGCCCGAATTTACCTGGAGGAATCGCTTAACACCCAGTGGTTTCTCCAAACTACCATAACACCAAAACCGTTCTTAGTTATTTGAAGCTGAGGACAATATTTGCAACACGATTCATGAAATTTCGTCTTTCTAGATAAATGCCGATAGAATGACAATTACCTTTTTTTTAATTATCACAAAAATTGATAAAAATGCAAAATATGCAGCCGTTACGTGAAATATGATAGACAGACAGATAGACGGAAACGAAAGACTACTTTTTCGTACTGTAGGGGTCATGAAACGTCGAGAAAATATAAAAGCGGCCATTCGTCCGTTACGCTCGGGAAGTAAAAATCCTACTCGTACAACAATCCACGGAATAACTCCCTGAATTTTTGCCGCATGTTTAGTAAACACGCTGTATATAAAACGGGACACCCACTTTTTTTATACACTAGGGGTCTTGAAAAGTCGAGAAAACATGAAACTAGCCATTTGTCGGACGACTGACAGCTTTGGTTTAGAATAAATTATACATAAGACAAACACAAAAGATTATAAACTTTTATATTAGGATTTAAGCGATAAAAAGGTAATAGTCCTGCAAAGTTTCAGTTTAATTGAGATTCTTTGATAAGACAATATCGTCAGTTCTATCCACAGCAAACAAACATTACTTAAAGTGATAGCTTTATTTAAAAGTTCGATGGAATCAAACATTTAGAGGCAAAATTTATATCGTTTACGTAGACAATAAAATTTCTGGAAAGGAAGTGTTTGAAGGTTTTAATTCATCATTGTTGTCTCCGAATATTAAAACTTTGATAAATGGTTTGTTCATTCACATTTTGAGTGTGAACCGAATGGATTACAATCAGTCATTTGTCTTTCTTTTGTTCCCGATAAAAACCAGGAAGAGGAGATATTTATACAATACATCGACTTTAGTGTTAACAATGTGGTAAATACAGAAAAAACCTATTTACTGTTAATTTTATCGTATTCGAAAATTAATGACGTTTAGTATTAAAAAAAAAATTGAATACGTTTTTACCAATGAATAGTTTGTAACCACACAATGAACACACCATTTTTCAAATTTCTATCCCGTGTCTTAAAAATTGCTTAAAATGCCTATAAAAAATTTATATCTTTTCGTACTTATAACTTCAACCTTAACAGAATGCTCTGTACAACCACCATCCACAGATTTCGTAGAACAGCAACTACAAAGCTACTTCATAGAATATAAGCGGTACTCTCAGGAAGGACACAACTTTTGTCTCTATTTGAACGCCAATAAAAACAAAACCAAAGACATTTCAAACTGGTTCATCAAATACAACTCCCGATGTCTGTCTTTAATTTTATCAGAAGAAGGCATCGAAACACAAGATTTTCCCCAAAACGATGCAACTTTCATCTTTTTGCAAGAAATAGAAGACGTCGAAAATTCTATTAAGTTGCTGCATAAATACCACTTCTGGAACTCAAAAGGCGAAAACCACTTTATTCTATGCACAGAAGTAAATAACACCCAGTTTTTGCCACTCTGGTTCAGTTTCATCTGGAAAAAACATTTAATACAGTTCGTGTTTGTACTGGTCGACGTAGACGTTGAAATTTTCATCTATAATCCCTTCGCAGAAAACGCTATTGTTAATCTTCGTCATAATCCGAATTATTATGACGTTTCGTTTTTGAATAAATTAACGAATTTGTTTGGTTACCGACTAAGAGTCGCTCTGTATGAGTATGATCCTCTGCTGGTAAAAGTAAATGGAACTTGGCACGGTAAAGATTTTAAAATGTTGAAGTTAATTGCGGAAGCCATGAATGCTACAATCGATATTATCGAGCCTACCAATACGACATACCGTTATATTGAAAGTTTTAGGAACATTATACATGATAAAGCAGATTTTTGTCTTAACAGCATTTTCGTGGCATCTACTCTTTGGTTGAATATAGTAGACTATACGTACCCACATGCCTACAACAAATTGGTCATTCTGATGCCAGTCACTTCAGAGGACACCACCGAAACCCATAGTCATAACTTAATCTCGATATTTACATACATGGTGTGGATTCTAATAATCGTGTTGGTGATTATTACAGCAGCGGTGCTCACTTTTGATAAAAAAGCCACTTGGAATTCGTTTTCGGGATCTTTGATCTACAGTTTAGGTTGTCTTATCGGTTATAGTTTCTACGGTTTTAAATCACAACGTCATTCTGTACAGTTCCAACTGATCACTTTTATATTAGGTGCTATAATACTAAGAACCATTTTCACTTCTTTCTTAGTAGGCACCTTCCTAAGTCCTTGTAAATCTAATCGAATAACTACAATCGAAGAACTGCGAAA
Source organism: Zophobas morio (assembly GCF_036711695.1). Lineage (NCBI taxonomy): Eukaryota > Metazoa > Arthropoda > Insecta > Coleoptera > Tenebrionidae > Zophobas > Zophobas morio. The sequence continues at coordinate 10,964,313 of NW_026972136.1, read as the reverse complement.
AACGAACATAGACATATACATTTCCAGAGAACTAGCTTTGATAGTTCCAAAGGAATTTAGTATCAATGATAAACTGATTGTGGTAAGCATGGAAGAAAGAACACGAAGGTTATACGAAATGGATACCCGATTCGGGTATGCTGTTACTCAAAAGATAGCACAGAGGTTTCTGCGTTGGCTAAAAGAGCATGTAACATCGATGCCCTTTTAAATAATAGAAGAACCATTGATGCAAGGATTTGATATTTATATTTTTCAAAAACACTCACCGTTCGTTGCTGAGATAAATTTATTTTTGATGCGAGAACGTTCGAGTAGACTTGTAAAACAAAATGAGAGGTATCATCATGTTTTTCGGACAAATTATACTGAAAGTGGACGACGTGTTGTGTTGGGACTGCATCATCTGCACTCTGTTTTTTATATACTGACTGGTGGTTTAAGCTTGAGCTTCTTCGTTTTTATCATTGAACTGTTAAACAATCACGATTAAATGTAAATAAACTTTTTGTGTTTAATGCATGAATAATATAGGGAGTACTGTCTTAATAGAATTGTGTTGACTAGATAATTTAGATCTTTAGTTGGACAGAAGATTGAAACAGAAAGAAGGCGTGTGAAAGTGATTGTATTTTTAACATTTATTCAGATTAGTTGATTGTCAAAATTATAAGCTATATATTATCTATATTAGTTAAGATAAACATATGTATGCGTAGTGTTAAAATAAAGGCAAAGAAGCATATTATGCGTTTGTTTCAAGAGAATTTTTTTTTTCAAAAATCTGGATGTTCAGTGCGAAAATTCAGGACAGATTCATAAACCACAAGTGTAGGCGTGTGTTATTTTATACAATTTAAATAACATTCACTACAGAGAATTTTGAGGCGACGTCATCACATTATTGATGAGGATGAGTAGACATATTTGGGTTAGCGTTTTACGATCTACATGATATTCCTAACACATACAGGGTGTTTATTAAACGTGCGGCAAAAATTCAGTGGAATACTCTTTAGGTTTTTTTTAAGATTTTTTGTCCTTCTTTCCTAGATCTAGGACTGTAAAAGCTTAAAAAAACACAATACTTTTTTAATTCACATTGCATGTAAAGATTCTACAAAAAGTACCGAAGATAACTAGCACTAGTATCCGATTTCTTAAAATATCTTCGTTTTCCGCTGGAGTGGTGTACACTTATTTACGGAAACGATGATAAATCATAATGAAAGGTTTTTCTGGATATTTCTTGTACTCCGCAGTATACGTACTTTTAATTTACTTTTATCGCCCCTTATCCCCGAAACAAAGCGTATTTCTGCAAATCATTCACGGACATGTAGTATCAGGGTCCAAATTAAATTTAATGCTGGAAAAATATTTCATCAATGTAGACTTGTTTTCTTTCATGAGTTTCCACACTCGAGAGAGATGTATTCAGTCAGTGGTCGTGAAAGGACTCAAGTCTCCAGTGTCGAAGTCACAAGTGTTTGAAATTTGTATGTTTCATTTTATTTGTAAAATTTCACCAAAGAGCAAATCTGCATTAAATTAAAAGACACCATCGTTAACCCCATGTGTAAATAAAAGATCACGATGTTTTTAATTAACAATTAGGCTATCTCACATATTGCGACGTGATGGTCGGAAATTCCACAGAATGCGTCATTTATTGTTTAGAATAGACTGACGATTTGTTGGATTTTCCGGGGCGCGTTTGCACTTGTGAAGTTATGGGAATTGTTAATTTATTCAGGAAAATCTCTAGAAATTAGACATTTTTATTTTCTTGTATGGCCACGAAGAAATTAGCAATATTATACAAGCGACATTACAATACTTTATATAATAATTATTATTCAAAATTAATAAATTCTCATTTAGGAATTTTAAAATAGGAATTTGCAGTATTCAAGATTTAATTTTAAACATTTGAACATGTATTAGTAACGTGAATTTGAAGAGGAACAGGGATTTTATGCTGATTTTATGTAATCAATTATGTGTTTTACGACTTGAACTTTGGAACGTTTATTCTCGGACACACCTCTCACAGCGAAGTGGGTACCGAACGACATTCTTGTGATCTCGCCCATATACAACATGTGTTTTTGTTTATGTGTTTAAATGTTTGTTTATGTGGATATGTGTTTTTGTGTTTTTATCAATTTGATGAGGAATTCGATTAACGGTGTACTCCTGATTAATTAATATTGATTTACTGAATTTAACATCCTATAGATTCTCATCGTTTTATTGTTATAGTGTGGTATCACGAAATTTTGGTTGCTTTGCAATTTTAATTCATTCGCTCCATACTATTGTGTTGTTAATTCAAGCTTACTTTTCTACCTTTGCGGTACATTATTTTGCATTGGAACGCATTCCGCCATTTCAAAACACAACATAGGGTTCCATTTTTAGAATGTTTGGGTTATCACAGACACAAAAAAATCTTACAATAATGCAAGGAATAACTCCCTGAATTTTTGTCGTATGTTTAGTAAACACGGTCTACATAAAATTTGTCAACAATCGGTCCAGTAGTTTTTGAAGCTATCTGTCTACTAAAAATCAACAGAGACGTAAACGGGAGATCCACTTTTTCATACACTAGACGTCTTGAAACGTCAAGAAAACATGAAAATAGCTATTTGTGGGATGACTGATAGCTTTGGTATGAGAATAAATTATACGTAAAACAACACAAAAGATTATAAATATGTTTGTCCGTCAGAGTTTCACTTTAATTGAGGTTATTTGGAAAGAAAATACGATCAGCTATCTCCACAGCAAACAAACATTACGTAAAGTTATAGCTCTATTTAAAAATTCGACGGAATCAAACATTTAGAGACAAAATTTATAACATTTACGTAAACAATTAAATTTCTGGAAAGGACGGTTTGAAGGTTTTCATTCATAAATATTTGCTGTGTCCGAACATTAAAAATTTGACAAATTGTTTGTTCGCTCACATTTTGTATGTGAACTGAATCGATTGCAATCAGTCATTTGTTTTTTTTTTGTTGTTGGTATATTAGTAACGTGAATTTGAAGAGGGAAAGGGATTTTATGCTGATTTTGTGTCATTAGTTATGTGTTCTACGACTTGAATTTGGGAACGTTTATTCTCGGACATTTCTCTCACAGCGAAGTGTGTACCGCACGACATTAACTTTTTTGAGTTACCCTGTATAAGCAAAGCTAAAAAATGAGGTTCTTACTTTGATCATTAAAAAACTGGTCGAAGGCTATAAATATAATCCAAACAATTATAACATTTTATTTTACGATTTTCGTTTTGCGATGACTGCTGTAAAGTAAAAACCAGAAGCATAAATAACACCCCTTATACTTCAGTACTAGGTAATAGCAATATGAAGCTGACGTGTTTATTTAAGTTTATACATCGAAAGAATGTCACGTAGAAACTAGTTTCATTTGAATGAGTTTGTGTTCTCAAAATAGGACTACAATTATTAATTAAACCACAACCGAATAAAATGTTCTGAATATTATAATTCTTATTTTATCATTATTATACAAAGACGTGGGGGCTGGCAAGTCCCACAAAATTGTATAGCATTTGTATATTTGTATATAATCTGTATTTAATTACTTCCCAGTATCACCCCGAAACTTTCTCTTCGTCCACCTGCATGTCGTAAAACCTATCTTTTGTTCACCAGGGGCGGCTTGTCCTATGAGGCAGGTGAGGCAGTGCCTCACCAATGAATTTTACGCCTTATTAGGATTTTTACTATTTTTTAACGACACATTTCGGCCAATAATTTGTGTTTTTTTCTAAAATTTTAAAAATAAATATGGAAAATTATATTCTTATTTTTATCTCAGTAGGTACTCGTTGCTCCCTTAATTAAACAGCGCGCTGAAACACTCGACACAACATGTATTTTGTGACGCGAATGAGGCAAACTCGGAGCTTGCCTCTACAGCGGATATAGAAATCATATCGTTAATAGGCAAGCAACCTGCAATACACTCATAAGCGGTATGAGTTGAAAAAAGACAAAATTGAGGCTAGCCTCATTTCCGTGCTTGCAAAAGAGATGGACAACAATATTTGCGCTCGGACAATGCAATCTGCGTTTGCAGAAGTATTAAAAATTAGGCCGTTGATTGTTTTGCCACAAATCTGTGTGTGTATAAATTGATTCAAAATTTCGGTAACAGAATTTTGTCTTAAAAGTGCCTACGTTTGTGTGTGTCGCGTTAGTGCTTTGTGCTTGTCATAATTTGATTTCGGTAATCGTTATTTAAGATTACGAGTAAATCGGAATTTTTCTCTACTAACGTTAAATGACAATAGCAGTTCTGTTTTTTCTACTTTCACGTATGACGATAAATTGTATGTAGTTAAGGAATTAAAACGGCCGGTTCCTGATTTGAGTAAATCGTTAATTATTGATCTATAAAAAAGTTTAAAATAAATCCAGAGTATTTATGTTTTATATGTTTTTCGTTTTGTTTTTTGGTATAAATCAAATAGGTTTATTTTATGTTGTATTTGATTTTTACTTCCCGAGCGTAAGCAAAGGAAGTATTGTAATCGAGTCCGTCGGCCGACTCTCTACTTTTACGTTTTCTCGATCTTTCATGACCCCTAGAAGACGAAGAAATAGGTCTCCCATTTCCGTCTGTCTGTCCGTCCGTCTGTCCGTCCGTCTGTCCGTCCGTCTGTCCGTCCGTCTGTCCGTCCGTCTGTCCGTCCGTCTGTCCGTCCGTCTGTCCGTCCGTCTGTCCGTCCGTCTGTCCGTCCGTCTGTCCGTCCGTCTGTCCGTCCGTCTGTCCGTCTGTCCATCTGCCCCCGGAATTTTATTAGACAGATAATCTCCGAAAGTACTCGACCGATTGTTGTGAAATTTTGTACTTATATTAAGAATATCATGTAGATGGTAAAACGCTAACCAAAATTTGTCTAATCATCCCCACCACTAATGCGATGACGTCACTTCAAAATTGTACATAGTAAATGGGTTTTCAATTGTATAAAATAACATAGTCCTACACATGTAGTTTACAACTCTGAATCGACTTTTCACCCGGAATGTCCAGATTTTTGGAAAAAAAATCAAAATTATAAAACAACATTTTGAAATTTAATTTTTAATCTGCTAACCAGAATGCTTTGAAATGTTGCAGATGTTTTAAGGCTATAAAGAGCATCATAAATCTTTAGTCAAAAAATATTTGCTTATCCCCTCCAAAAACTTGATGACGTCAGCTCAAAAGTTTGTGGAATAAATCATATCTAAAATGTACAAAATATGATGAGTCTGTACTTGTGATCTATCACTCCATTCATATTTTTTGGATTTGCATATACAGGGTGACTCAAAAAAATTAATGAATGCGTAAATATATTTTATTGATTTAATCAGGAACTACAAAACCGAATGCTCTGAAATCTTGCAGATGTTTTAAGGACATAAAGAGCATAATAAATGTTTAGGCAAAATATATTTGCTTATCCCCTCCAAAAACTTGATGACGTCAGCTCGAAAGTTTGCCGAATAAATCATATCTAAAATCTATAAAATATGATGAGCCTGTATTTGTCATTTATCACTCCATTCATATTTTTTGGATTTGCATATACAGAGTGACTCAAAAAAATTAATGAATGCGTAAATATATTTTTTGCACTCATGACCTTTTTTGATGGCTTTCGTGCATTCACCAGGGTGCGGGAGTTCGAACTTCCCACACACGTGCATTTTAACTTTCCGTTGCCATGGTAACCTTAAAATACTCGCGTAGTGTCAACATTGTGACGTGTTGACTGCGCCATTGTTTATAAATAACTCACAGTTAATTTCTTCAGTTTAAAGGTTTATTCGTTGCAAAAAATATTGTACACAACACGTTCGTGAGCCTGCTTCCCGCATTCACGCAAATGCGGCACTCCCTTCGGTCGTGCCGCAAACAAGCGTTCATGCGGGAAGCAGGCTATCCCGAACTAGTTGTGTAAATTACTATTATTGATTTAATCAGGAACTACAAAACGGAATGCTCTGACATCTTGCAGATGTTTTAAGGTTATAAAGAGCATAATAAATGTTTAGTCAAAATATATTTGCTTATCCCCTCCAAAAACTTGATGACGTCAGCTCGAAAACTTGCCGAATAAATCATATCTAAAATGTACAAAATATGATCAGTCTGTACTTGTGATCTATCACTCCATTCATATTTTTTGGATTTGCATATACAGGGTGATTCAAGAAAATAAATGAAAGCGTAAATTTATTTTACTGATTTACTCAGGAACTACAAAACCGAATGCTTCGAAATCTTGAAGATATTTTAAAATTATCATAAGCATGGTAAATTTTTGATCAAAACGTATTTGGTCGTCCCCCCTAAAATATTTATGACGTCACCACAAAATTTTGCTGAATAAATCTTATCTAAAATGTACAAAATATGGTGTGTCTCTTCTTGTGATTTATCATTCCATTCAAATTTTTTCGATTTGCATATACAGGGTGACTCAAAAAAATTAATGAATGCGTAAATTAATTTTATTGATTTAATCAGGAACTACAAAACCGAATGCTTTGAAATCTTGCAGATGTTTTAAGGTTATAAAGAGCATAATACATTTTTAGTCAAAATATATTTGGTTATCTTCTACAAAAAACTGATGACGTCAGCTCAAAAGTTTGCCGAATAAATCGTATCTAAAATGTACAAAATATGATGAGTCTGTACTTGTGATTTATCATTCCATTCATATTTTTGGATTTGCATATGCAGGGTGACTCAAAAAAATTAATGAAGGCGTGAATTTATTTTATCGATTTAATCAGGAATTACAAAACAGAATGCTTTGAAATCTTGGGAATATTTTAAAGTTATTATAAGCATGGTAAACTTGTGTTCAAAATGTATTTGTTCATCCCTCCTAAAAAAATTGATGACGTCACCCTTAAATTTTGCTGAATAAATCCTATCTAAAATGCAAAAAATATGATGAGTTTGTACTTGTGATTTATCAATCCATTCATATTTTTTAGATTTTCTTAAGAGGTGGTTCAAAAAAATTAATGAAGTCAATTTATTTTATTGATTAAATTAAAGGCAACACTTATTATTAGTATTACACCCCAACCAACCCAATTTGGTAGACACAAAATTTGTTAAAGGAAAAACTCGGTTGAAACATAAGGGTAGCACGCTTATTTACATCGACTTTAACATTATAGACCTGCATTTGTTTTATGCGCTCACTTGGTTCCGCGAATGTGAAATAGACATGTTTATAATCAACCAATTGTGAATTTCACCGTCAAGAATTAAAATAAAACCCAATGTTTTATATAATAAGCGGAAGTCGAAGCAATAAAACCGATGGTCGTTTTGTTTACAGTTTCTCTGTTTGACTCTCACGTATGCTGTTACGCCTGTCATCTTAAATTAAGAATGTTTATACATACACGATTTTCAGTTGCCTCTGATACGTATACGTGAGTAAATTGTTTCGTTATTTTATTGATTATTACAAATCAATATTCAAAACGACCCAATTCATTTTCCCGAAAATTTGAGAATATAATAATTTTATTCTTAGTATTACACTACATCTATCCCAACTGATATACGTGTCCTTGCAAAAATGTTGATGACGTCATCGCATTTTTTTTTAAATTCCCACTACAAAAATGTAATGAGAAAAAAAACACAATAGGCATGCAGTCGTCAAGTTTCCGACAGCGAGGGAAGTACTGTCTAAACTCTTTAGACCAATTTTTTTCGATATGTTTTCTTTAAAGTTTATTTTAATTTTGTTTTTTTTTTAAGTTATACCTATTAGTTTTTTCTGCCCACGTTTCCCTTTCCTTTTGTCCTGTCATTCCCATCCTTTCCTTACAAGAGTTCCTTACACCTTCACGTTGGTCCTTGGTGGACAGTTAAATGAGTTTACAAATTTGTTTATTTGACTAAGTAGAAAATATTTAAGTAATCTTGATTTATTTATATTTTGGAGCGTATTGTGCTTTGCCTCATCAACTTTTCAAGTCATGAGCCGCCCCTGTTGTTCACCCTTCTCAGTAATACTATTCCCAGATTTCGAATACCTTCCAAGAACCCTTTAGACACAACTGTTTCCACCGCTTTCTACCGACCTTTCTTTTCATTTCAATTTCACAAACTCCAAGAGTCTTCCTTCATCTGCCGTACCGACAACATCAAAATAAATACGCCAAAACGCAAGTATTGTTTCAATCACCTGATCACCCCACAATAGTGATCATTTAATTACTATTTTGGTAACAAATTATTTTTAAATATTTTTCGATGATTCTAAGGTATGTATTTATAAATAGAATAACTGCGTACTACGTCCACAGATGTAAAAATACTTGTGTTTAGAGCAAGCAAAAAACACAGTGCCTTCTTGAAGAATAAGTTCAAGAAAAGGTTTAATCAATAAATTAATTTGAGCTATCTTCGACATATTGACACACCTGTATCGCTTTAAATGCTTTCAATGCAAACTCACGGTGAAAAATAACAGGATAACGTCCCTTCGACCACCATAAAACATACTATTAATACACTTAAGTAACAAACGAAAATATTGGGAATGGACGGTATTTCCAAAAGTAATTAGGGCCCGAATTTACCTGGAGGAATGGCTTAAGATCCAGTGGTTTCTCCAAACTACCATAATACACAAACCTTTCTTAGTTATTTGAAGCTCAGGACAATATTTGCAACACTTTTTTTATATACTAGGGGTCTTGAAAAGTCGAGAAAACTTGAAAATAGCCATTTGTCGGACGACTGACAGGTTTGGTTTAAAATAAATTATACATAAGACAAACACAAAAGATTATAAACATTTATACTAGGAAGGATTTAGGCGATAAAAAGGTAATTGTCCTGCAGAGTTTCAGTTTAATTGAGATTATATGATAAGAAAATATCGTCAGTTGTATCCACAGCAAACAAACATTACTTAAAGTTATAGCTTTATTTAAAAGTTCTATAGAATCAAACATTTAGACACAAAATTTATATCGTTTACGTAGACAATAAAATTTCTCGAAAGGACGTGTTTGAAGGTTTTAATTCATCATTGTTGTCTCCGAATATTAAAACTTTGATAAATGGTTTGTTCACTCACATTCTGAGTGTGAACCGAATGGATTACAATCAGTCATTTGTTTTTCTTTTGTTTCCGATAACAACCAGGAAGAGGAGATATTTATACAATACATCGACTTTATTGTTAACAATGCGGTAAAGATAGAAAAAACCTATTCACTGTTAATTTTATCGTATTCGAAAATTAATGACGTTTAGTATTTAAAAAAAAAACTGAATACGTTTTTACCAATGAATAGTTTGTAACCACACAATGAACACACTATTTTTCAAATTTCTATCCCGTGTCTTTAAAATTGCTTAAAGTGCTTATAAAAAATGTATATCTTGTCATACTTACAACTTCAACTTTAACAGAATGCTCTATACAACTACCATCGATAGATTTCGTAGAACAGCAACTACAAAGTTACTTCATAGAATATAAGCGGTACTCTCAGGAAGGACACAACTTTTGTCTCTATTTGAACGCCAATAAAAACAAAACCAAAGACATTTCAAACTGGTTCATCAAATACAACTCCCCGTGTCTGTCTTTAATTTTATCAGAAGAAGGCACCGAAATACAAAATTTTCCCCAAAACGATGCAACTTTCATCTTTTTGCAAGAAATAGAAGACGTCGAAAATTCTATTAAGTTACTACATAAATACCCCTTCTGGAACCCAAGAAGCGAAAACCACTTTATTCTATGCACAAGAGTCAATAACACCGAGTTTTTGCCACCCTGGTTCAGTTTCATATGGAAGAAACATTTAATACAATTCGTGTTTGTACTGGTCGACGAAGACGTTGGAATTTTCATCTATAATCCCTTCGCAGAAAATGAAATTGTTAATCTTCGCAATAATCCGAGTTATTACGAGATTTCGTTTCTGAATAAGTTAACGAATTTGTTTGGTTACCGACTAAGAGTCTCTCTGTACGAGTATGACCCCACGCTAATAAAAGTAAATGGAACGTGGCACGGCAAAGATTACAGAATGTTGAATTTAATTGCAGAAGCCATGAATGCTACAGTTGATATTATCGAGCCTGTCAATACAACACACCCTTATATTGAAAGTTTTATCGGCCTTTTAAATGATAAAGCAGATTTTTGCTTTAATAGCATTTTTATCGTATCTACTGTTTGGCTGAATGCACTAGACTATACGTACCCACATGCCTACAACAAAATGGTCATTCTGATGCCAGTCAGTTCAAGTGATATCAAACGACATACTCATAACTTAATCTCGATATTTACACACGTGGTGTGGATTCTAATAATCGTGCTAGTTGTTATTACAGCAGCGGTGCTCACTTTTGCTAATAAAGCCACTTGGAATTCGTTTTCGGGATCTTTAGTCTACAGTTTAGCTTGTCTTATCGGTTATAGCTTCTATGGTTTTAATTCACAACGTCATTCTGTTCAGTTCCAACTAATCACTTTTATACTAGGCGCTATAATAATAAGAACCATTTTTACTTCTTTCTTAGTAGGGACCTTCCTAAGTCCTCCTACTTCTGATCGAATAACTACAATCGAAGAACTTCGAAAAACGACTATTGACATATACATTTCGAGGGAACTGGCTTTGGCAGTTCCAAGCGAATTTAGTATCAACGACAAACTGATTGTGGTAAGCATGGAAGAAAGGACACAAAAGTTATACGAAATGGATACCCGATTTGGGTATTGTGTTACTCAAAAGATAGCAGATAGATTTTTGAGTTGGTTAAAAGAGCATGTAACATCGATACCCTTTTATGTAATAGAAGAACCATTGATGCAAGGATATGATATTTATATGTTTCAAAAGCACTCGCCATTCGTTGCTGAAATAAATTTATTTTTATTACGAGAACATGAGTGTCGACTTGCAGACCAAAATGACAGGCATCATCATGTTTTTCGGAGAAATTATACTGACAGTGGACGACATGTGGTGTTAGCATTGCGCCATCTATATTCTGTATTTTACATGCTGGCTGGTGGTTTAAGCTTGAGCTCTTTCGTTTTTGTTATTGAAATGCTAAATAATCATGATTGAATGTAAATAAGCCATTTAGTTGTAATAAAAATGTGTGGACTAAATAAAAACTAATATCTTGAAACACTGTAAGGTTTATTGATACATTTTTAAGATTCTTAGTATCTATGACACCTAGAAACGAATCATTATCATCCAACAAATCCATTCAATATCGTTTGCTTCTAAACTGTTTTTCTTTTCCACAAACTGTCAATATTTCTATCAGGAACACCACAAAACTGAATCCTAGAGCAAAACTAAGCAAATAAAACAAAGATTCGAAGTGCCGAATTGTTAACACAACATTGTCTTCATCATCCGTATTTTCAACACCCTGTTTCTTACTATCCTCTCCATATGTAGTCCACTGAAACTGCACTTCTTGCAGTAAAATCGAATTCACTCGATCAATGTAAGGGGAATCTTTCTGAAAAAGGTAGCAGTTGATCCCTGGCATTAAAGGTTCTTCTAATATATAAAACGGCACATCTTTCTTGTACCCTTTCACAAGGTCCAAAAAATGTTTCGCTATACGAAGAGTTACCAAGTATGCACCTCTTGTATCTAGATTGTACAATCTGTTAGTTCTCTCGTCCGCACCAACAATGACGTACTGATGTTTCAACCCGTACTCCTTTGGAATCAGTGTGGTCAAAATTTCAGAAGAATAAATAGGAATTTTGGATGCTGCTAATTCTTTCACGGTCGTTAGTTGGGCCACCAAGCTTGGTTTCACAATACAACTAATCAAAAAACAGTTAAACGCAGTTCTTATAATTATAGTTCCTAGGATGTAAATGATGAGGTAAAGTTTAAGCGTGAACCTTTTATTATCAAAATCTGGAATACCATTTCCTAGAAGGCTGTTCAACGTGTAGAGAAAAAACCGCGAGAAAGATGGATGCTTGCTACCACTAGATACAGTCAAAATTGTAGAAATCAAAGCAGTGAGAATGATAATCAACAACCAAGCAACGGAATCGAAAATTGTCACCATGCTTATGCTATGTCTGCTAGCAGAATTTATCGGCATTAGCATTATTATTACGTCTGGTTCACGCAACACTGTGTATTCCGCCCCCACAAATTTATTACCACCAATATATGTACGGATAAAGCTATTAAAACAAAATTCGGTTTTTCCACTAGAAACGTCATTATATGCTGCTGTATGGTCATATGAAGATGGTTCCACTATTTTGATGGAAAAATTCATCACTGATGCTACTTGTTTCAGTACTTTGTAATCCATACTGTACCACTTTTCGTTGTCTTTAAAAAGTAAAGATCCTTGTTCGAATAAAGACACGTTTAACTGGTAACCATGCATATTGAGCAACTTATTCAAAAATAGTTGCTCAGGATGACGGGTAATATTCATAATTTGGTTCGCTTTAAAAGGGTTCAAGGAGATTATTTCCAGTTTGTTAAAGATGAAAACTACCACAAAATTAAGAATACGTTTCTTCCAAATATATTTAAGAAAATTGTCTAAGAATTGTAAGTCTGTAATTACCTCGCAGATGACAAAATGATGTTCTGCCTTAGAATTCCAGAATGTGTAATTCTTGAGAATTTCAATTGTGCTGTTCAACTCATTTATGCTACACATGAAAAGAAAATGTGCACTGGGTTGATGCAATCGTTTCGATAAATAGTCCACTTTTTCTGGAATGATCGAAGGACATTCGTTGCTTTTGATTGTCCAATCAGATATATCTCGAGCACAACTGTATTTTACATTAACGTAATTACATAAATGATATTCGTTTTTAGCAGAGTAATTTCTGTAATAGTGAATGAAATATTTTTTTAGTTGTTCTGTTACAAAATTATCAGCAGGAATGATCGCATGATGGGTTTGGACTAGACAAATGAGAGCTTTTAAAACGACGAATCGATAAAAATGCATTTTAAGTTTACATTTTTTCAAACTTCATGTCGATGATTGTTTTGTATTAAACATGGAATACGCTGTGGAAATACGTATCGTGTGAACCTTATTTCATTCTCGTAAATATAATAATTTTCTGTTATTTTCGATATCCGCATATTCGTAATTAGTATATTTTAGCCGTCTGTTACTTTTTTATTTTTGTGGTTTAGTGTATCAGTCATGTGTAATATATAATAGATCAATCAGTTTAATGGAAATTTCAAATTATAAATAAACAACTGCGTGTGTTACACACTTTTAGTGACCTAACATATGAAATAAAATAATTACATTATGAGGTACCAAAAAAAATCAATGGTGATTAAACGTGTTTTGAAGTGAAATTTCCAATTCAAACAAACAGCCGATAATGCCTTCATTTGTCTTAAAAAGTCGGGAAGGACATTTGAGACTAAATTAAGAAGTTCTCTAGAACAAAATTATGGAGTTTATTTGTAGTGAACTACAATGGTGAGAATTGTTAAAATGTAGAAATAAACATAATGAAGGCATTTTATATAACCAGAGACTGACAGGAGATATCCCTGAATTCACCTTAGATGAGTTGGTTAAAGCCACTAAAAGACTTAAAAATAGGAAAGCTCCTGGACTGGATCAAATAGTCAACGAGGTCCTGAGAGGGGTAGTAGACGAGGTTCCAGAGACGGTGTTGAGAGTCATGAACGCATGTCTGAGATTGAGTACGGGTGTCCCTCACGACTCGGTTTTGGGCCCCCTACTGTGGAATGTATTTTACGATGGAGTACTGAGACTAAAGATGGCACGAGAGACAGAGACGATTGCCAACGCCGACGACTTGGCACTTAAAGTAACAGCAAAAGATGCGGGGAGACTGGTAGAAGCCGCAAATGAGTCAGTGGGGAAGGTGATCGGCTGGATGAATAAACAAGGGTTGGAGTTAGCAGGCGAGAAAACGGGAATTGTAAGTACAAGATGCTTTTAGAGAGGTGCCAGAGAAAGGCGCTTCTACGGATGGCCTCAGCTTACTGCACGGTGTCAAACGAAGCCCTGTCGGTAATTACCGACACCCCGCCGATAGATTTACTCTTGACTACCAGGATGAATGTATACCGAAGCAGAGGAAAACGAAAGTCAGAAGAATATCTCCGACTGACAGAAATCTGGCAAAAGAGATGGCAGAACGCGATCGTCGGGGCCTGGACGAAGAGACTGATTCCGACGGTGCAGGACCGGCTCGAACATCTAGCCCGGGAGTCTCACACTCCCCAGGAACCAAGGACCTGGAGGTTAGTACGCAATGTATTTCCCCCTCCTCCCGGAAAAAAAGGTCAGTTCAGGTCAGGTCGGGTTAGCTCGGGTCCGAAAATATGGAAAAGAGCAAGGAACAAACAGTAGAACAATAGAAGACAGCGGAAAGGCAAGTCGGCTTCAGATCGGAATTGTCAACTCTGGACGTCATAAAAAGGCTGCAAGACTTTGTCACGGAGCAAACGTATCAAACGTATCGACACAAGAAAGTGTGCATTCCCGTCACTTTTGATGCTCAAAACGCCTTTAATACAGTGCCTTGGGTAGGCCTAGATTGTGGAAATCATTAAAAACGGCAGCTGGCTCGAGATAGCCGAGAACGTTAACATAGAAATGACATGTGGGGTACTTAAGGGGTGGGTGCTCGGACCCAGCCTCTGGAATCTATACTATGATGATGTTTTCAGATTACGCATACCGGTGGGCACTGAGCTAATAATAAGCTACGCCGATGATTTGGTCATGGTAGTATCGAGTAAGGACGTTCCAACACTGATCCGAAACACAGAACAGGCGGCGCTCCGAATGGCTGCGAAATCGAGGACTGCAAATGGCGGAAGACAAAACGAAGCTGGTTATATTTGCCGGCAGAAGATAGTTAAAAAACCTTCAATTCAGGATAGGCGGAGTGGAGATAAAAAGTGATGACAGTGTAAAATACTTAGGGGTGAGATATGATAACAATATGCAAGACAACCCAAAAAATATAGGTGGACCGGGGTCGAACAGCAGAATCCTGCTTTGTACGGTAGCCTACTGAAAGCTTCTATATGGAGCACTGGCCTGGAGAGAGATCTGGGGCATAAGAAATACAAGACGATGGTAAAGCGCTTCCAAAGAAAGTTGGCGATCCGAATATGGAACACATATCGAACTGTCCCCAGGCAGGCGCTGCAGGTTCTAGCGGGAACACCACCGCTGGACCTAATAGTGCAGGAAAGGATCAGAATATACGAAGGCGCAGAAAGAGGACCCGCACAGGAGGATACGCTGGAAAAGAGGAAAGAAAGATGGTGCAGGTAAACGGGCAAATCGGCGTAAGCCAAGCGGCTCATAGAAGACCTTGGAAGGTGGGTCAAGAGAAAACATGGAAGAGTGGACTACCATCTGGTGCAGCTACTAACGGGACATGGCTGCTTTGCAGCCTACGCGACAAGGTTTAAATTGGCAGCAAGCCCTGATGGTTGGTATTGTGGCGAAGTGGATACGGCGAAGCATACATTCTTCCGATGCACCCGCTTGAATACCTACACAGAGACTACAGGTCGAGATCCAGCTAGAAGTGACATCCACATCTGAGAACTTGGTGGAGAAAATGCTAGACACAGCGGAAAGCTGGCGTGCGGTCGGTCACTGGTAAGTTAACATGGTTCCGAGGGGGATGGAGAACAGCTGGTCCTAGCACTGCCAGGGATGATGGAATCTAAGTCCCTGATGCCCATGAGGGTTTCCCCTTTCACCAAGGTCAGGTCAGGACTATGGAACGTGTTCTATGACGGGATCTTGAGAAGCAAACTACCGCATGGTGCCAAATCAATTAATTGGATATGCTGATGACTTAGCCCTTGTGGAAATCGTAGAGACAGCGGTGGAAAGGATAGAGGAGTGGATGGAGGAGCAAGAGCTAGAATTAGCTCCCGAGAAGACGGAGGTGGTAATCTTTGAAGAAAGAAGAAAATTAACCAAGATGAAAGTGACGGTTGATGGGAAAAAAGTAGAAGGCCAACGGGGAGTCAATGAGTCTGGCTGGAAAAAGACATGAAGTGGGTACAGCACAATGGTAAAAGCTAACGGGAGAATCAAACCACTCCTCAAACCTCAAACTAATGTACAGGCACGAGAACCCAATAGTGAGAAAAGGATGATACTAGCTGGGGTCGTACACGCGATCATTTTATACGGAGTACCGGTATGGGCAGATATAGCGGAGAAAAAAAAATTCTGCCAAGTACTGCTGCGGCTACAACGGAAAGTACTACTAAGGGTGGTGGTTGCGTATCGGACAGAACAGAAGACGGAGGAAAGAAAGAGGTGGTTGGAAAAATGGCAGGCAAATGGACGTATAGACTGATCAAAGAAATGAGAAGGGAGTGAATGCCAAGTGCACTGACTGTCCAAAAGCGCAAGATAATGCAGAACATATTCTCCTATCGCTAAAACGAGGAAGGAACAACACCAATTGAAAAAATTCTAGCCGAAGCGCTCACTATAGATAACTTCCAAAAGCGCGTCGCGGACGGAAAATGGGCGGAGATTAGAAAGACCCTAAAGTGTATCATGTGCAAAAAAATGTGGGGACGAGAGAAGGCGGCAGCAGATGGAAAAGGAGATTGAAAAAAGGGACTAAATCGCCGGAACATATGCCCAGGGGAGAAGCCTACTGGACACGTCCCCCGGGTGGCGGATAGGAGAAGCCCTAACCAGATAGAGTAGCGGAAGAGACAACCACCGATGAAATAAAAATTCCTCATGCTGACCCCCGCAATGAAAAAGGACAAGAGATGGTTACAGTTAGCCAGGTGGACTGCTCTTTGTGGAAAAAGCTCCCTCACCACGACAAGGTGGCACTCCATCGAGGGAGGATAACGCTTTGGGCTGACAATGAACTTGGGTTACGAACGTTAGGCCACGCCAAAAAGCCAAAAAAAAATCATGATGTCGCAATTGAAAACAGTAGTACCCCAGAGGGGTGAGTAACGAAAATACTAATACAAGATGAGAAATAAAAGAAATTACAACCAGGTTGAAAACAGATGCAGATGTCTTAAAGTGGGATGCAATCAAAGACTGGCTCGAGAACCACAAATATAAAGAGGTAGAATACCCCAAATACGACAGACGGAAGGTCTAAGTAAGAAGCCTGAGGTATCTGAAGTTGGAATCCAAACACATATGGATAATGAAGAAACCAAGGTAATGATCCGAGGAAAAATAAGCCTAATTAAACAGAAAGAGGGGGAGCCAACAGAAGAGGAGTTACCAGAGCTATTATGAGAGATATGGACTGAAGAAAAGGAGATAGAAAGAAGGGACTAAACCGCTACTAGCGCCACGAAGAATATGCCGAGAAGGCAATACGATGATGCTGGTCGAAATGCGAGGAAAAGAGGGAGGGAGTTTAAGGCGGTAAAAATCCCCCACTTCCCCGCGGATATTAATATCCTCCCACGGGGAGCCTTTTGAAGTTTTTTCCTCCCCCGAAGAAAAAAAAAGGTCAGGTCAGGTCAGGTTAGGCCAGATCAGGTCAGGTCACTCAGTTGCGCTGCGAATGGCTAGTGTTACAATTAATTTTATACTTTAATTTTTTTTGTGGTGCTGTCGTAGTTATTTGCAAAGATTTCAGAATTAATATTTTTTATAATTGTTTCAGCCAGAATTTTCTAGTGCTTTTTCGACAAAAATGCTCTAGGAGAATATCCTTGAAAGGTCTCTCTTCTTGATACAATCAAGTTTTTGCAATTTGTCGTACTTTAACGTGAAGATTACAGAAGCTGTTCACGTTTCGTGGTCTCTCTTTCTCTGTTTTTTTCCTTCCCTCCTTTTCAGTTCTCAGTTACAAATCTATGTCCCCTTTACATTTCCAGTCACTTCCAAGAAGGGTCACTTTTTTGTACTCAGATATCAAAAACTTGCTTTTGCGTCCTTGGTCTTGTGTTTTTCACCAACATTTTTTTATAAAAAAAGCGTATGAAATATGACGGTATCAATTTTTTTCTTCGTAGAGGAGCAAAATGGCACTTTGTTTTTTATCAAACCTGTAGGATTTTCTAACCTCAGAACCAATTATTTTTCTGTATGGTCGTCGAAAAAACGTTGTGTATACCTCGGCCAAAGACAACTTTTTCTTTCTTTCTTCTAATTTGTGGGCGAAAAAGTTTTTCTTTATGGTCTTGATGCACAAGTAACCATGGTCTTTAAAGTATCAAAAGAAGTCTGCGTTGACGTTTCGCTTCCTTTATTTCAATCTTCTTATTTCAATACGGTCCTAATAAAATAGCCATTGATTTCTATGTTTCAGGGACAGTATTGAAAAAACTACTTAAGCCAACGTCCAATTTTTTTATGATTATAGGATGTTTACAAAACAAAAGCCCGTAATGAATTGGGTCATTATATGCTAAGTGGAACTACTTTAATCATTGAATTTTTTTTTAACGACTTTAATTATATTAGTTAGCTAAAAGAAAAGTGAATTAATGAAACAATAATAAAACCTTTGTACTCATACAAAAACATCAATCAAATTTAGAATTCTTGTAACACAAATCACGTGCACAAGTTCGAATTAAAACGTTTTAAGTCAAAGTCATAAGCAGTCACATTTTAGTTGCATCTATAAAGATCTTACATTTGATTGCAATGTAATTATGTTTAGTAGTTTTCACACAATAAACATAATTCTCTGTAATTTTCACAAAATATCTTATTATTATTAGACGTGGTATAGACTTACTATATTTCTTAGAAATAAGAATAAACTATGAAATTTATAGTGTTTATTACACTATTTCATTTGGGATACAACACCGTTCTAGAAAATACATTACAAACTTATGTACAAGAAGAACTTCAGAAATATTTAACTAAATATCAGCACAAGATGGTCGATACCTCTTTATGTGTGTATGTAAACGTCGACAGAAAGTGCGTTTCAGATATTTATGACCAATTTATCAAACACAATCCCCGTCCATGTTTAGTCCTGGGAAAGACTGCAAAAAATATCCAGTTTGCGTACAAAAGTCGAGAAATATTTATTTTTATAGACGAAATATCTGAAATTGATTCAGTTCTCGAATCAATGAGAAATTATAAATTCTGGAATCCACGTCGTAATCACCATTTTATTATTTGTTGTCCAATGAACAACACAAACTTCTTACAAAATATGTTATATTTAATATGGAGTAAAAATATCCTCAACTTCGTAGTGGTCTTTGTTTTCCAATTTTTACTTCAAATTTACTCACTCGATCCATTCAGGAAAGAAATTCTTAATTTTACAGAAGACTCAACAAATATGTTTCCAGACAAGTTGATCAATTTATACGGACACCAATTCAATGTTGTTCTAACAGAGGATTTTCCACTCATCAATCGTCGAAAAAATTACTTCTATGGTCAAGATTACTCCTCGTGGGAAGTTGTAAAAAATGCGTTGAATGCAAGTTTTAACTTAAACCCCAAAGAAAATTTTGGTGACGTATTAGCCGAAGTTCGAAATAAATCGGATTTTAGTATGAATACCTTCTTCGTTATACTTGACGACAACCAACGACCGGTGGAATATACATATCCACACAGAAGAAAAGATTTTGTCGTAATGATCCCGATTGATTATGACTCTAACCGACACTCGATGTTATCTATATTTAACCCTTCCATCTGGATTCTATTTCTAGTAGCGCTAGTTGCTACTGCTACAGTTTCGACTATAACAGACCAAAATATACATTTGTTTGTCGAGTTTCTGCTAAAAAGTTTGGAATCGTTTCTAGGCAGTCCTTTCCACCGCTTAGACCTACTCAGATGGCAATTAAAACTACAACTCATTACATTCATCTTCTGTTGTATCATATTTCGAACTCTCTTTCAAAGTTTTCTTGTCGGTAATTTCATAAGCCGGCCACCACTACATCCGATCGAAACAATCGGCGACCTGCAAAAGAGTGGCTTGAAGATCTTAGGAACAGGAAATAACGCAAACATAACAACTTTTGATGAACATGATCTTCATTCTCAAATACTTCCAACGACTCGCGCTGACCAAATGAGAAGAATTCGTGCTGCGGACAAATCTGTAGCATATTTAATAAGCAGACACAATGCTGAAAGAATCGTTAATAAAAGAAGCACTGGGACACCCCAATTTTACATAATGCCGCAAACTTTAATACCAGGAATTGGGACCTACATTTTCAGGAAACATTCACCTTATTTCGATAAAATAGATCTGTGTTTGCAGAGGAAGAGGGAATTTGACTTAACAGCGGAAAAATTTGGCCATAAGTCGAGGGCATATCGAACGAAACGGAAACATATTCCTGTAGCTTTAGGTTTAAAACACTTGGACGTGGTTTTTGTTGGATTATTTTGGGGATTAATCTTCAGTGTACTTGCATTTGTAGCGGAAACAATTTACTTCAAAATAGGTGTTTGTTCATAAAAGATGACTAATGATATTCTATGGTAGGCAAATTTTGGTCTAAAATTTTGTTGGTATATTTGCCTAAATTTTTACTACCTGTATTGTTTTTAGTTATACAAATAAATTATTTGTAGGAGTCTAGTAAACAAGATTGATCATAATTATTGTAATAAATTACAGTATTGTAAAACAAAATGATTATTAAAGTTTTAAAAAAGTTGTCTAGAAATTCTCAAAAAATTCAGGGATCTACGTCCCGACGTACTGATTCCAAAATATAATGAGGTTACATGCGCAACATTTCTTTCTAAAAATTCCAAAAATTTCCATATTCCAACGGCCGATTCTGGAAAAACAGTTGGAGTTATCAAAGAAACGAGTTCGAAAGTGAGTTCTAGAACTGGAAGTCTTCAAGAAAATGTATTTGGTTAAATTTGGAAAATTGTCAAAAATGGGTCAAAATTTGAAGAAGTGGGAAGCACTGGAAAAACTTTTAAAAAAGTGATGATTCCAAAAATATCGCGTGTGTAGTTCACCGCGCAACATTTTCAAAATGTTCGGTTTTAAAGTCAAATTTTCTAAAAATTCCAAAAATTTCGATATTTCAAAAGCGGCTTCTATAAAAACTGTTCCAGTTATCAAGAAGTCCAATTAGAGACCAGCCGTGACCAGAAGACGTATGAATTTAGTTAAAATAGAAGAAAGTTGTACTTATTAATATAAAAAATTGATCGAAGATTATTTCGGCAGAACTTCCCTTGCTCCTGAGATACAGCCCAGTAAAAGAAATTAAAAATTAAAAAAAGAGAGATCGAGCATAAATCGAAAAAGTCTGAAATTAAGAAATTCGAAAAATTAAAATATCTAAAAAATTAACGAGTGAGAAATGTGCTCGCTGCGCTCGCCTTCTAAAAGCCCTTTCTTTAAAGTTTAGTTTCAGAAATGTTCAAGAAAGTGTTTTATAGCGAAATAGTTTGGGATTATTTATAATAATAATTTTGTAGATTTTCGAAAACTTACCCTTAGAATACGAGCGCAGTGAGCACATTGAGGTATTCTCATCATTAGTAATCAATGGTTTTCGAAATACACTTTTTTGTACGCTATAAATACATTTTTTGTTATAATTTAGCTTCTCAGGGACAACAGTGAATTATTTTTAATAACACCTACACACGCTCACTGCGCTCGCATTCTAAACGATTTCTTTTTGTATTTTAGTCTCATGAAAAATAAATATCAATGAAAAATTACTGAAACGATATTAAAGAAATGAATACGGCTCCTAATCCAATGGAAGAAGCGTCAATTTTTAAAATAAAAGTGTTGTTTTCTGCAAAGTGTGAACACTGTAAAATTGGTGGTTTTACTAAAGCATTTTTCAATGTTTCAAAAGAGTTTTGACATTCCACGTTCCAACTAAATTGCGCATTTTTCTTGCTTAATCTGTTTGCTGCTATATTAGCAAAAGTTTGTAAAGTTACTCTCTTTTTTGTTCCCTATTTTTTCTCAAAACAATAGATAATACTTCAAACATATTTCACTCCCTACATTCTTGTGCAAAAATATGGACTTGGCGGTTAAGCTCCACCCCTCGGTCTCACCACGAATACAACAATTCATCACAATTGAGACGGGCGGGTGGGTGGGGCTTATCCACCTCAATAATAAAATACTGAAAGTATCAAATGGTGAATTCGAGGTTAGAATTATGTTTTATGTATTATGTTGTTGAAAGTAAACTCTATGCAGTAAGAAGTTGATCTAAAGTTACACTAGTTATACTCCACGAGCTTGACTGATGACGTGATAATAGAATATTGCGAAGCAACATCATTCATGAATGATGCACATATTATTTTTTGAAACAGAGCGACTTTTAATAAAAAATGCATATGTTAAGCTCGAGTAAGCATACAAAGCTCTTGCTGACTGAGTTAAAGCAATAAATTAAAATTCGAAACCTTTAAGTTTACACCAAAGTTCGATACGTTGTAAAAGAAAATAATTCTTCATGCGACACTTTTACGCTGTAAACAAAAGCCATTACGTTTATGGAATATCCATACTAAAACACGATTCTTTACAATTTCCACCACGTAATGTATTGTTCTAAAAAACGTTATTATTGTTGGACAATGTGGTATAGATTTAGTCCACTCCTAACAAATACTTAGTAGAACTAAGCAATGAAGTTTATAGTGTTTCTTACACTACTGCATTTGGGATACAACACCGTTCTGAAAAATACATTAGAAACTTATCTACAAGACGAATTACAGAAGTATTTAATGAGGTATCATCAGAAGATCGATACTTCTTTATGCGTTTATGTAAACGTCGACAGAAAGTGCATTTCAGATATTTATGACAAATTTATCAAACACAATTCGTGTCCTCGTTTAGTTCTGGGAAAGACTGTCAAAAATACGCAGTCTGTGTACAAAAGTCAAGAAGTATTTGTTTTCATAAACGAAATATCTGAAGTTGATTCAGTTGTCGGAACACTGCGAAGTTATAGATTCTGGAACCCACGGTGTAATCACCATTTTATTATTTGTTCTCCAATGAACAACACAAACTTCTTACAAAATATATTATATTTAATATGGAGGAACAATATTCTCAATTTCGTAGTAGTCTTCGTTTACCAGTTACTTCAAATTTACTCGCTCAATCCATTCAAGAAAGAAATTCTTAATTTTACAGACGGCGCAACAAATATGTTTCCCGATAAGTTGACTAATTTATATGGACACCAGTTCGACGTTCCTTTAACAGAAGATTCTCCACTGGTCAATCGTGGAAGAACTGACTTCCAGGGTCAAGATTACTTCTTGTGGGAAGTTGTCAAAAATGCATTGAATGCAACTTTTAAATTAAACATCAAGAAAAATTTCGTTGAAATACTTGCCGAAATTCGGAATAAATCGGATTTTAGTTTAAACACTGTCTTCGTTATACTTGACAAAAAAAATCAACCAGTAGAATATACATATCCACATAGAAGAAAAGACTTTGTCGTAATGATCCCGATTGATTATGACCCTCACAGACACGCAATGGTATCCATATTTAACCCTTCCATCTGGATTCTGTTTCTAGTAGCGTTAATTGCTACTGCTGCAGTTTCATCCATAGCAGAACAAAATAAACGCCTGTTTATCAAGTTTCTACTCAAAAATTTGGAGTCATTTCTAGGCAGTCCGTTCCATCGCTTAGACTTGCTCAGATGGCAGTTAAAACTCAAACTCATTGTATTCATCATCTGTTGCTTGATATGTAGAACTCTATTTCAAAGTTTCCTGATTGGTAATTTCATAAGCCCACCACTTCTTCGTCCAATCGAAACAATAACTGATCTGAAAAATAGTGGCTTAAAGATTTTAACAATAGGAAATATAGTAAAGATAACAACTATTGGTGAAGATGATCTTCAGTCTCAAGTAATTCAATGCAGTCGCGTCGAACAAATGAGAAGAATACGAACTGTAGACAAATCTGTAGCATACTTAATAAACAGACACAATGCTGAAGGAATAGTCAACGAAAAAAGCATTGAAACACCTGAGTTCTATATTATGCCGCAAACTTTAACACCAGGAATTGGGACGTACGGATTCAGGAAACATTCACCTTTTCTGGATAAAATAGATATGTACTTACGAAGGGTGAGAGAGTTTGACTTAACGCGGGAAAAGTTTGGTCATAAGTCAAGGGCATATCGAACGAAACGGAAACATATAACTTTAGGTTTAAAACACTTGGAAGTGGTTTTTGTTGGATTATTTTGGGGATTATTCTTAAGTGTACTTGCGTTTGTAGCAGAAATAATTTACTTTAAAACAGTTGTTGGATCATAAAATTTACTAACGATATTTTAATGCTAGGCAAATTTTGGTGTAGGTGTAAAAGTTTTTTGGTATATTTGCCTAAATTTTTACCACACAGTGTTTATTGTTAATAAATTATTTTTAAGGCGCTAGTAAACAAGACTGATGTTGTAATAAATTACAATATTGTAAAACAAAATGAGATATAAAAATTTTAATGATTTAAATGTTGTAAAAATATTATCTCGACCAGTTTTCTTAAACCAAAAGCAAATTTGAAATCGTAGAAATTTCAATTAACAAGTTTCAGCAGTCACATTTTAGTAACAAACACAAAGCTCTTGTCTTTGATTGTAATGAAAATAAAATCTACTGACTGAGCCAAAGCAATAAATTAAAATTCGTAACATTTAAATTTACACAAAAGTTCGATACGTTACAAAGGAAAATAATTCTTCATGCGATACTTTCATGCTGTAAATAAAAGCCATTACGTTTATGGAATATCCATACTAAAACACGATTCTCTGTAATTTGCACCATGTAATGTCATGTCCTAAAATACGTTATTATTGTTGGAAGACACGGTATAGATTTAGTTCACTCCAACAAATGTAGAACTAAGCAATGAAGTTTATAGTGTTTCTTACTTTACTTCATTTGGGCTACAATACTGTTCTGAAAAATATATTACAAACTTATCTGCAAGAAGAATTCCAGAAGTATATAACGAAGTATCAACACAAGATGATCGATACTTCTTTCTGCGTTTATATAAACGTCGATAGAAAGTGCATTTCAGATATTTATGACAAATTTATCAAACACAATTCGTGTCCTCGTTTAGTTCTAGGAAAGACTGTCAAAAATATCCAGTTTGTGTACAAAAGTCAAGAAGTATTTATTTTTATAAACGAAATATCTGAAGTTGGTTCAGTTGTTGAAACACTGCGAAATTATAGATTCTGGAATCCACGGTGTAATCACCATTTTATTATTTGTTCTCCAGTGAACAATACAAACTTCTTACAAAATATGTTATATTTAATATGGAGTAACAATATTCTCAATTTCGTAGTAGTCTTCGTTTTCCAGTTTTTACTTCAAATTTACTCGCTCAATCCATTCAAGAAAGAAATTTTTAATTTTACGGACGACTCAATGAATATGTTTCCAGATAAGCTGACTAATTTATATGGACACCAGTTCGATGTTCCTTTAACAGACGATTTTCCACTGGTCAATCGTGGAAGAATTGACTACCAGGGTCAAGATTATTGCTCATGGGAAGTTGTCAAAAATGCACTGAATGCAACTTTTAAATTAAAAGCCAAAAAAAATTTCCCTGAGATACTTGCCGAAATTCAGAATAAATCGGACTTTAGCTTGAATACTGTCTTCGTGGTACTTGACGAAAAAAGTCAACCAGTTGAATATACATATCCTCATAGAAGAAAAGACTTTGTCGTAATGATCCCGATTGATTATGACCCTCACAGACACGCAATGGTATCCATTTTTAACCCTTCCATCTGGATTCTGTTTCTAGTAGCATTAATTGCTACTGCTGCAGTTTCTACCACAGCAGAACAAAATAAACATTTGTTTATTAAGTTTCTACTAAAAATTTTTGAGTCGTTTCTAGGTAGTCCGTTCCATGGCTTAGACTTGCTCAGATGGCAGCTAAAACTCAAACTTATTGTATTCATCATCTGCTGCATGGTTTTTAGAACTCTCTTTCAAAGTTTTCTAATTGGTAATTTCATAAGTCCGCCACTTCTGCATCCAATCGAAACAGTAACTGACTTAAAAAATAGTGGCTTAAAGATCTTAACATCGGGAAATAAAGTAAACATAACAACCATTGGTGAAGATGATCTTCGTTCTCAAGTAATTCAAAGCACTCGCGTCGAACAAATGAGGAGAATACGAGATGTTGACAAATCTGTAACATATTTGATAAGCAGGCACAATGCTGAAGGAATAGTTGACAAAAGAGGCATCGGGACACCTGAGTTCTATATTATGTCGCAAACTTTAACACCGGGAATTGGGACGTACGTTTTCAGGAAACATTCACCTTATTTGGATAAAATAGATCTGTACTTGCAAAGGGTGAGAGAGTATGACTTAACGGGGGAAAAGTCTGGTCATACGTCAAGGGCACATGGATTGAAGCAGGAAAATATTCTTGTAGCCTTAGGTTTACAACATTTGGAACTGGTTTTTATTGGGTTATTTTGGGGGTTATTTTTAAGTGTACTTACATTTGTAGCAGAAATGATTTCAAAACAGTTGTTCAATCATGAAAAATGAAGAATTATACTTCACACACAGTGCATAGATCAACCAACCTGCAGTGTAAAGATACCTATTCTATTAATAATAAGAACCAAATACGAGCTTTATTTCCATTATAACAATTAATAAACCACAAGTATAGAATAAAATTATTTTTTCTACTTTGCGTTAACAATGGCCTCATTATTAAACCGAAACCAGTTTAATAATGGGATCAATTGTTAAACTGTATTTCAGGTGGCGTGCAAGAAGTGGGACCCCCTTCTTCCATTTTTTGAGGCAAACTTAGGTTAGATTGTTAGTGTTCGGTGGTTAGATGTCAAACTTTGACATTGTGAAGTTAGCCACAACGCTACAACTAACCTTTCGAATTAAAAGGCCCTAAATTATAACCTTGAATTTTTATTAATTTTTTGTTTCCGATCAGAAGCAAAGTAGAAAAAATAGTATAGTATACTCGTTTAATAAGACGCATTGTGGCACTTATTCCTTTGGAGCACTCCTCGCTGTGCTCGTCGTGCCCCAAACCCATGCGTGCCACAATAAGACGTCTTATTAAACTAGTATAATAATATACTATTATAAGACAGGATTTACAAATTGTTGTTGTGCACAGCGTTTTTTACATCAATATTGTCAATAGACAAATAAACGTAAACGAGGGACCTACTTTCTACTTTTTCATATTCTAGGAGCTACAACAAATCGAGATAAATGAAAATAGTTATTACGTGGACCTTATACAAAGTTTTATGACTTTCATAAATCAATTTTCAAGAAAAAAATTCCAAGTTATATTACTACATCAAAAATCACCAAAAAAGGTATCAAACATTTTACACTACCATTTAGACAATTAATGCATCCACATGAATTCTACCACACAAGTATAGTTACCATAATCCATTTTTAACACGTACATATAGAAAACAAAGCACTTCAGATTCCACGTGACTGAAAAACTATAAATAAAATATTTATTGTTATTAAAGAGATGCCTGATAAAAATTAAGTAACACTTACTAAATAACAAACCATAAATAATTTATAAATTCTGAGAATATCAAAACTTATATCATGCACATTTCTAAACAAGTCAATTAATAATAGAAGCATTAAAACATTGACGAACCCGAATCAATAATTATTGTAGATAAAGTAAGTTTAGTAAACCCAGACATAAAAATTATATACTTACTAAAATGTCTGTCATTTAATTTGTTGTCATTTCATAACTATTTAGCAGAGAAAAATGCTTCAATTTTTCTTCATTTTCTCGATCTATCTAGATATGGTTTGTACCCATTTATTTAAGGAATTAGGAAAAACTTTTTTCCATCAACAGCTCCAAAAATATTCAATTCTCTCTGCAAAAAATTCGGAACGCACATCGTGCAGTTACATTAATTTCGACCCAAGATGCCGCATGGACGTCCTCACCATCTTTCTAAAAGAAAATAATTGTCCTTCGATAATTGTGGACGAAAATTTTATCGACACAGACGACGAAGTAATCAAAAGCAAAGAAACTTTTATTTTTATAAATAACATAACTAGAGTGGACGAATCCATCGATCAAATCCGCAGTTACACGTTTTGGAGCTCAAGAAGTCACAACCACTTTATAATATGCAGTTCCGTAGACAACACAAATTTTTTACCAAATTTACTACAAACAATATGGGCAAACCGAATCGTTAATTTTGTGGTTGTGTTCGTGTTTGACTTTCTCCAAATTTTTTCGTTCAACCCTTTCAAAAACGAAATGTTGAATTTAACCCGCAGACGACGAAATTTTTTCCCGAATAAAGTTAAAAATTTGTATGGGCATCAGTTGAGGGTGTCTCTATGGGCTGACTGGCCCTTGACTGTACACGAAAATGGTGAATGGTCTGGCGACGACTACGAGACGTTGCAGCTGGTGATGGAGATGGTTAATGCTACTTTAGCAATAGTCGAACCACCCAGTATACTGGATTACGCAGGACTGATCAAAGACGTACAAACCAATAATTCAGACTTCTGTTTCACCACGTTCTTTCTCAGACAAAAAAATGAAACTCCTAGTAACATAGAATGCTCTTACCCACACGAAAAAAACGAATTTGTTGTTTTAATTCCGTACGATAGCAACCACCTAAAAAAGACTACAGTAATGTCAATATTTTATCCATCGGTGTGGGCTACATTTACAGTGCTATTAATTATAACCGCACTAGTTTCAAGTTTTTCTCAACGAAGCATCAGACATTTTATAAAATTTTTCTTATATAGTTTTGGTGTGGTGATCGGAAGCGTGTTCCCGTTTCTACAAAAAAGAAATCTTTCTTTAAAAGTCAACGTAATAGTGTTCATATGGAACTGTATTGTATTCCGAACCGCATTCCAAAGCTTTCTAATCAGTACGTCGATGACTCCTTCTTCATACGTTCATATAAAAACCATACCAGAACTAAGAGACAGTCAAATACAAATTCGTGCCACTCGAACTATGATAAACCTGATACCGCGTGACTACAATCTGCAAGAGCAAATTGTTCCCATAGATTTGAACAAAAGGCAAGCGCAACTTAAAGCACGAGAGACTTCAGCAGCTTTTCTGATCAATAGTTTCAAAGCCGAAAAACTGATCGTGTATTGGAAAAACCTCAAAAGCGGTTCACCGTTTTACATAATGCAGCAAGCTCTACTACCAGGAAGTGGAACTTTTATTTTTCAGAAACATTCGCCGTATTTGGATACGATTAACGAATGTTTACAGTTTCAAAAGCAGTTTGGATTGTCAAAAGAAAAGACCGGGCATGATAAAACTAGACAAACTGAAGGCGGCGTTGTTCCCTTGAGTTTAAAACATCTTCAGTTTATTTTTTCTGTTTTAGTTTGGGGTTTAGTTGTTGGATTTTTTGTTTTTCTTGGCGAAATAATTCACGAGAAAATATTCGTCTCAAAAATAGATTTAAGATCCTTTTAGATGTAAAATTGATTGTATAATAATGTTTAATAAGAAGTCTAATATTTTTGAAATGACCTCATGTGCTCTATAATTTTAAATACACGGTCGTTTACAAATTATAATTTAATCTTCACTTAGGTTGTTCGGTACGGGCCTGATTCAGACCAGCCGGGCAAGCCCGGTCCTGCCCGAGGGTAAGCACCCCACCACACCACCCACCGGACGGAGGGCGCTTTCTCCCGATTCGACAACAACATTCAAGAACAACAAGAACCACCGAACGCGACGGCGGTACGGGCGCGATGCCCTCTAATACATACAACTTGTGATATATATATATATAATGTAATATAAGTGTTTAAACAATCGAGTATTTATTACGGTCCTTCGAAGAACGGCACGACGCCACATTTTGGTCCGTTAGAGCCGGATACTCAGCGAACACGAGTGCACGCGACGTCACCACGTGGTCCATCTACAACAACGCCAAGCAGTAAGTCTCAATTTCCTTTCTTTTCATTTATCCAGCAACGTTGATTTGTGTCAAGTTTGTCTGGAGCCAGCACGTGGAGTGATTTATCTACAACTCCTAATAAGTTTAATATTTCATTTATTATATTATTTAACTATATCACAATGCCTGAGTTAGCAAGTTTAAGACAAAAACGGGGCACTGTTAAATCCAAAATTACAAGGATCGAGTCCTTTGCTAAAGCATTTAAACCAACTGATAATGTGTATCAGCTGGAAGCTAGGTTGCAAACTTTGGAAAACGCAATGAAAGAATTTGAAGAATATCAAGATCAAATTGAAGTATTGGATGAGAACGATAACGATCGAGAAATAGTTGAAATACAATATTATAACGCTTTAGCCGATATTAAGGCTAATCTCAGTAAACATAAACTTTCTCTTAAAGTAAACACTTCCAAGCCTTCAACTTCTGAAGCAAATGATGGTGGTACTCAATCCGATTCGGTGGTAAAACTTCCATCATTGAATTTACCAATATTTTCTGGGTCTTATTCACAATGGGTATCATTTCAAGATACATTTGAGTCCTTGATACATACTAATAACAACTTAAGTGAGTGTCAGAAATTTCACTACTTGAAATCATCACTAAAGGGCGAGGCGCTGGCCACCATCGAGGCATTAACTATTTCTGCCGAAAATTATAAATCCGCGTACGATCTGTTGAAAAGACGGTACAATAATGCCAGGCTAATTGCTCAAGAGCACGTTTTAAATATTTTAAACACACCTACTGTCACTAAGACTAATTCACTTGCTCTGCGTAAATTAGTAATAGATGTTAGTAGTAATATAGAAGCCCTTAGAGTTCAAAAATTAAACGTTGATGCATGGGATGGGTTAATTGTGCCATTCATTGGTGAAAAATTGGATTACACCACTAAAAGGGAATGGCAGGCCACACTTACCTCCGAATTACCTACATTAAAGGAACTAATAACTTTCCTAGAAAAACGGTGTGAATTTTTAGAATCCTTTCAGTATATACATAATAAGTCTCACAATGATGTCAGTACTCATAAATTTCAGCAGTCGAATAAACATGTAAATAATAATAACTCAAATAAATACCGACCTATCATTCAAACGGTCACGAATAAAGCGGTTCATTGTTATTATTGTAACGCCGATTCTCATCTCATTTATAAGTGCCCGGAGTTTAATAATTTGCCGATAAATCTGAAAATTCAACACATAAATAAAGGCCACTTGTGTGCAAATTGTTTGCGGCCAAATCATATTGCCGTAAAGTGTATTTCTAAAAGTAGGTGCAAAGAATGCCGCATGAAACATCATTCGTTAATACACGATAGCAGACAATCCAATAATAATTTGGCATTGTCTTTATCAAATCGTACCAACGTAACGGCACTGTTGATTACAGCGCTTGTAAATATAGCAGACGCAAAGGGTACGTACCATGAGTGTCGGGTAATGTTAGATTGTGGTTCGCAAAGCAATCTAATAACGCATGAGTTATGTCAAAAATTAGGAAGCAAATTGAAAAAAATCAGTTATCCAATCACAGGGGTAGGGGAAATACAAACTACTGTGAAAAACGCAACGAATGTTTCAATACATTCTCGTTGTAATCCGTTCTCGTTAAACTTAGATTGTCTAGTACTATCAAAAATTACTGGTCCCTATCCAAGTGAGTCGTATTCGATCTCCGATTTAAATATCCCATCTAATTTGAGCTTAGCTGATCCAAATTTTAATAAATCAACCAATATTGATTTGCTCATTGGAGCCGAACATTTTTGGCAAATAATAGGCAACGAAGAGATTAATATTTTTAATAAACAAGTTCATTTGCGGGAAACGGCCTTCGGTTGGGTCGTAGCAGGTAAAATTGCGAACACCTGCACTCAAGGTTTTGTGGGTTGTACTAGAAAGTTTGGGAAAGATGAGGCTTTAAATCAACAATTGACAAAATTTTGGGAAATGGAGGAGCAGGTAACGAACACCAGTACTATGTCAGTTGAGGAATTAGCATGTGAAAGGCATTTCTACAAAACGGTTAGAAGAGACCCTTCCGGTCGCTTTGTTGTCAGATTACCATTTAAAACAGATGTTTCTCATCTAGGTCGTTCTAACAACATTGCTCTAAAACAGTTCCATTCATTAGAAAACCGGCTGAATAACAAACCTCAACTAAAGAGTGATTATATTAAGTTCATGCAAGAATATACTGATTTAGGCCATATGCAATTATTCACAAACTCGTCTGATATTAATGTCAATAAACAATATTCATATTATTTACCCCATCATGCTGTCGTAAAGGAATCAAGCTCAACCACGAGGGTGCGAGTAGTTTTTAACGCTAGTAGCAAAACGAGTACTGGTATTAGCTTAAATAACATTCTTATGGTGGGACCAACTGTCCAACAAAGTTTATTTTCAATTATTACTCGATTTCGCACACATCAATTTGCCTTTACTTGTGACATTGTTAAAATGTATCGACAAAAAATGTGGTCGTATAAACTTGAATGGGACGATCCATTACCTAAAGATCTATATACACAATGGCCCGAATTTTCAAAGCAATTACATCTATTAAATTCGTTAACCATTCCTAGAAAGGCTGTAAAATATCATTTGAAAGGAGTTGTAGCTAACGCACTACTTTCATACGAGGAGCTTTTGACGGTTTTGGCACAAATTGAGGCTTGCGTCAATTCCAGACCTTTGACACCGCTATCCCATGACCCTGTTGACATTAGTCCCCTTACTCCCGGTCATTTCCTTATTGGGGACACATTAGCAACAACTGCAGAAGCCGACCTAACCACGACAAAGGAAAATCGATTATCAAGATGGCAGCGTGTACAACAAATCACCCAGAACTTCTGGAAACGCTGGAGTAAGGAATTCCTGAATACTCTTCAGCAAAGATCGAAGTGGAGGGAGCGGTGCACAAATCAGGCTAAACCAGGCCTACCGGTCCTACTCAAGGAGGAAAACCTACACCCATTGTGTTGGAAAATGGGAGTCATCAAGGAGGTCTACCCAGGGAAGGATGGTACCGTGCGTACGGTAATTGTGAAAACCAACAGCGGTGAGGTTTCCAGGGCTGTCAACCGCATTTGTCCGTTCCCACCAGAGGAAGAAGACGTTGAATCACACGGTGATTCAAGGGGGGCTGGATGTTCGGTACGGGCCTGATTCAGACCAGCCGGGCAAGCCCGGTCCTGCCCGAGGGTAAGCACCCCACCACACCACCCACCGGACGGAGGGCGCTTTCTCCCGATTCGACAACAACATTCAAGAACAACAAGAACCACCGAACGCGACGGCGGTACGGGCGCGATGCCCTCTAATACATACAACTTGTGATATATATATATATAATGTAATATAAGTGTTTAAACAATCGAGTATTTATTACGGTCCTTCGAAGAACGGCACGACGCCACATAGGTAATGTAAATACTTAGTTGTTATTTCTAGAATTTTTTGACAATTTTTTTATTACTCTAAAATTATGTATCATCTTTTTCTTCGTTTTTTAGTGTTTCGAATCCTATATTACTTCCCGAGCGTAAGCAAAGGAAGTATTGTAATCGAGTCCGTCGGCCGACTCTCTACTTTTACGTTTTCTCGATCTTTCATGACCCCTAGAAGACGAAGAAATAGGTCTCCCATTTCCGTCTGTCTGTCCGTCTGTCCGTCTGTCCGTCTGTCCGTCCGTCTGTCCGTCTGTCCGTCTGTCCGTCTGTCCGTCTGTCCGTCCGTCTGTCCGTCTGTCCGTCTGTTGTCCCGGATTTTTATTAGACAGATAATCTCCGAAAGTACTCGACCGATTGTTGTGAAATTTTGTACTTATATTAAGAATATCATGTAGATGGTAAAACGCTAACCAAAATTTGTCTAATCATCCCCACCACTAATGCGATGACGTCACTTCAAAATTGTACATAGTAAATGGGTTTTCAATTGTATAAAATAACATAGTCCTACACATGTAGTTTACAACTCTGAATCGACTTTTCACCCGAAACGTCCAGATTTTTGGAAAAAAAATCAAAATTATAAAACAATATTTTGAAATTTAATTTTTAATCTGCTAACCAGAATGCCTTGAAATGTTGCAGATGTTTTAAGGCTATAAAGAGCATCATAAATCTTTAGTCAAAAAATATTTGCTTATCCCCTCCAAAAACTTGATGACGTCAGCTCAAAAGTTTGTGGAATAAATCATATCTAAAATGTACAAAATATGATGAGTCTGTACTTGTGATCTATCACTCCATTCATATTTTTTGGATTTGCATATACAGGGTGACTCAAAAAAATTAATGAATGCGTAAATATATTTTATTGATTTAATCAGGAACTACAAAACCGAATGCTCTGAAATCTTGCAGATGTTTTAAGGTCATAAAGAGCATAATAAATGTTTAGTCAAAATATATTTGCTTATCCCCTCCAAAAACTTGATGACGTCAGCTCGAAAATTTGCCGAATAAATCATATCTAAAATGTACAAAATATGATCAGTCTGTGCTTGTGATCTATCACTCCATTCATATTTTTTGGATTTGCATATACAGGGTGATTCAAGAAAATAAATGAAAGCGTAAATTTATTTTACTGATTTACTCAGGAACTACAAAACCGAATGCTTCGAAATCTTGAAGATATTTTAAAATTATCATAAGCATGGTAAATTTTTGATCAAAACGTATTTGGTCGTCCCCCCTAAAAAATTTATGATGTCACCACAAAATTTTGCTGAATCAATCCTATCTAAAATGTACAAAATATGGTGAGTCTCTTCTTGTGATTTATCATTCCATTCAAATTTTTTCGATTTGCATATACAGGGTGACTCAAAAAAATTAATGAATGCGTAAATTTATTTTATTGATTTAATCAGGAACTACAAAACCGAATGCTTTGAAATCTTGCAGATGTTGTAAGGTTATAATAAAGAGCATAATAAATTTTTAGTCAAAATATATTTGGTTATCTTCTACAAAAAACTGATGACGTCAGCTCAAAAGTTTGCCGAATAAATCGTATCTAAAATGTACAAAATATGATGAGTCTGTACTTGTGATTTATCATTCCATTCATATTTTTGGATTTGCATATGCAGGGTGACTCAAAAAAATTAATGAAGGCGTGAATTTATTTTATCGATTTAATCAGGAATTACAAAACCGAATGCTTTGAAATCTTGGGAATATTTTAAAGTTATTATAAGCATGGTAAACTTTTGTTCAAAATGTATTTGTTTATCCCTCCTAAAAAAATTGATGACGTCACCCTTAAATTTTGCTGAATAAATCCTATCTAAAATGCAAAAAATATGATGAGTTTGTACTTGTGATTTATCATTCCATTCATATTTTTTAGATTTTCTTAAGAGGTGGTTCAAAAAAATTAATCAAGTCAATTTATTTTATTGATTAAATTAAAGGCAACACTTATTATTATTATTACACCCCAACCAACCCAATTTGGTAGACACAAAATTTGTTAAAGGAAAAACTCGGTTGAAACATAAGGGTAGCACGCTTATTTACATCGACTTTAACGTTACAGACCTGCATTTGTTTTATGCGGTCACTTGGTTCCGCGAATGCGAAATAGACATGTTTATAATCAACCAATTGTGAATTTCACCGTCAAGAATTAAAATAAAACGCAATGTTTTATACAGGGTGTCTCAGAAATAAGTACATTAATTTTAACCAGTAACAGAACTCGTGAAGCGGAACAACTTTTTTATCTAGCATTTTTTCGAAAACTCAAGTCGAATTTCGAATTTTCCCACCCATATATTCACGAGCCGTCCATGTTCACCTTAAATAATAACTTAAATAATAGCAACACGACAACAATGAAGAAGGTACCGTAGCAACCGCTTTGACACTGACAATAATTTTTACGTCAATGTTTTTATTAAACGTTGTCTCTTTAAAGTTTGTTTGGCACAGATTTCTAATTTATAGACGAAATGTGTTGAAATGGCTTTGTTTTCAAATCTGGAATGCACCGATATCGTTTTAACGTACGGTGAAGCTCGGAGAAACGGCACTCGCGCCCAACGAATTTTTTCAGAAAACCTCCCAAATCGTCGTCTGCCAAATGTGCGCAGTTTTAAGAACGTTGAAGGATTTTCGAGAGTACGGATCTTTTAAACCTGGATCTCAGGATCGGGGTAAGTTACGTTGTAATAGAATTGCTAATATTGAAGAGGCTGTTTTGAAGAGTGGCGAAGTTCGACCGGGCACTAGCACGTATCACTGTCTAGTGTGATGTATCGGAGAGTAGTATTTGGAGGATACTCAGAGAACAAATGTACCCCTTTCAGGACCGGAAAGTTCAGTTATTGAAACTAACAGACTTACCACGTAGGCAAAACTTTTGTGAGTGGGTTAATAGAAAAATAAACGAACAAGCAAATTTTGTATCTCTTATACCATCAACTGATGAGGTCGGTTACACGAGGGAAGGTGTTCAACATCCACATTGGGCCGATGAAATTCCGTACGCCATTAGGGAGCAGGATTTTCAATTTCTCTCTAAATGTTTGTCACATTGACAAGATTAGGAAAATACGTATCCTAGTAACTGTTTTTGACCATAAATTATTAATTATAATAATTATTAGTGTCCATGGGTGACTGAGGATCAGTGGCGGCTGGTGGGTCAAAATTTCGGGTCGGCCA
Organism: Zophobas morio; assembly: GCF_036711695.1. Classification (NCBI taxonomy): domain Eukaryota; kingdom Metazoa; phylum Arthropoda; class Insecta; order Coleoptera; family Tenebrionidae; genus Zophobas; species Zophobas morio. The sequence continues at coordinate 10,927,476 of NW_026972136.1, read as the reverse complement.
AATATTTTGAGTCTACACCTTGGTGTTATATATTTTCGTAATGTATGGCTGCTACTCATTAACCACTGACATTTTACGTGCCAGGATGTACAAAACATCTCAAATGTTTCGACCTGTTAAAATAATTTTTTATAGGAAATTGACAATGTCAGTTTGATTCCAAATACTATTAATCCTTAATTCTACTTGTTCTGCTTTATCATTAATTGAGAACCACCGAAAACATTATTTTTACTGAGTTCCGCGTCGACCGGCGGCTATACGGCTTGCCGACCCCGGACATCCACAATTAAATAATAATAATTAAATAATGACATGCAGTTAAAAAATATAAAAAAAGTAATAATAAAAGTACCAACTGTTAACTATCTTCATTTACATTTATTTATTTTTAATGTATATGACAAATTGTCAAATAAATTAATTGAATAATTGAAAAATTAAAATGATTTAAAACTTTAAATTCGTTTCTGAAATATCTGAAAACGCTTAGATGCTAAAAATACAGAAAAAGCGCATTTATGGTGTAGCTAAGTTATGTACGAAAAATAAAATTTTAGATAATTTAATGTAATTTTTTTCGTTTATTATTCATACACAGAAAAATGTATTAAATCGACAATTATTATTTAAAAAAAAATAGTATGCACTGAAGAACATCGAAGCCGTTATTGTTTTGTAATTTGGTTAGCTATCTTAAATATTAAGCGTTTTAAAAACTAAATTCGCGTTGCTGGGTACGGCGAAGGAGGATTTCGCCGGACCTGGCACAACATACGTTCCGCCAGGTCTTTGTCTACTACAGTGTACTAGACAAAGAGAACGATGAAACCGTAAGCTGCTACGAAGTCGAAACATCGAGCATAATGCATTCCTGGGTACGGCTTGCCGAAATCTCGCCGGCAAAGCGTGTTTATCAGCATTTAAAATTAGCAACAAATGCTTTATTTTGTACCTACAATATAATAAAATATATTTTTAATATATATGATCTATCCTAACGTACATTCAAACTTTATTTCTTTTTTTATTTTCTAATTTCAACGCTTACTAAGTATTTTAAAATGACTGGTACGGCGTGGCCGACCCTGCCGCCCCTGACCAGCCGCCCCTGCTGAGGATCCATGGGCGGGTAACCTTAATCGGGGTATAACTTTAACAATTTTTAACTTGATAATTAGAAAGTTCTTGACAAAACTCTTCTAAAAAAAGTTGTTGAGTTCAATGAGCTCTATAACTGATTAAAGTTAATGTACTTATTTCTGAGACACCCTGTATAATAAGCGGAAGTCGAAGCAATAAAACCGATGGTCGTTTTGTTTACAGTTTCTCTGTTTGGCTCTTACGTATGCTGTTACGCTTGTCATCTTAAATTAAGAATGTTTATACATAAACGATTTTCAGTTGCCCCTCATATTACTAGACAGCGGATTTCTGTCGGGCTACGTCACGATTATAGGGGGGGACGTGCTGGATTCCATAAATATAATTAACGATTTATTAATCAAACGGCTAAGTAAATGAGAACGGGAATTAACAGCAGAGTGCAACGAAACAACGTTATTCTAATCTCAAATAAACGAAGTGCAGTCCGCAACGGCAATGAATTCGCATCCCGTGCGAGCCGTACCGACAGAAATCCGCTCTCTAGATATTACACACCGGCGCCGTATACGTGAGTAAATTGTTTCGTTATTTTATTGATTATAAGAAATCAATATTCAAAACGACCCAATTCATTTTCCCGAAAATTTGGGAACACAATAATTTTATTCTTAGTATTACACTACATCTATCCCAACTGATATACGTGTCCTTGCAAAAATGTTGATGACGTCATCACAATTTTTTTTTAAATTCCCACTACAAAAATGTAATGAGAAAAAAAAACATAATAGGCATGCAGTCGTCAAGTTTCCGACAGCGAGGGAAGTACTGTCTAAACTCTTTAGACCAATTTTTTTCCTTGCGAGAATGTACTAAATCTAGTAACTGGAGCAATAAAAGTGTTTCCGTTTTTATAACGATTATTTTATTTTATTTTCCGAGGGTACAATTAACAGGTATGTCTGTCTGTCCGTCTGTCTGTCTGTCTTTAGGCGATTTTATTAGGTACATAATCTTAGAAACTTGTACAGTGATTTGGATGTATTGTACCGTAAAACCGTTAGGTAGCAGCTAGTTGACCGCTCACCAAAATTTGTTTGTTCATCCCACCAACAATTTGATGACATCATTTCAGAATTTTGTGGTTTAGTAATCCGCCCTTACTATTTTTAAAAAAGCAAAATATACCAAAAAAATTCGAAAAATTATCTTAAGATGCTTCTACGCTTATAGTCAATCAATCTGTCCTTATTACCTATCTTGTAAAATTGTATAAGAAAATTAGAAAATTTATCTTAGAAAATTAAAAAGAGAAAATACTTTAACCTTATCGTAAGCGTGGTAAATAACTAAGTGTGTTTTTTTTTTTTGTGTTTCTTCCCTCCGAAAATTGATGACGTCATATTAATCCTATATGAGCAGATTTTTGGAAACGTAATCAAAATTGTACAATAAAATTTCATATTGATCTTAGAAATCATTGAACGACTTGTTCTATGACTTAGCACATGTTTTGAGGGTGTCATCTACCTGATAAATCGCCGGTCGGTGACGTCAAGTAAAATGTTAAAAATGGATCTCTCTTAAAATGTGAAGAATTACATATTATTAAGTCTGTCTATACGTATTGTTAACTTTACTTGGTTGTAGGAGGTGTCATTAAAAAAAGTTTGGTGTTTTTTTATTTTGGAAAGAATCCTTATTCAGCCTAAATATATTCATGTTTTCTATATAGACGTTTCAGGATGTGTAGAGTAAGACACAATAGGTCTCCCATTTCTGTCTGTCTGTTTAGTATCCATGTCTATTTTTATTAAGCGGATAGTTGTCAAATCTTTTGTATGTAGATGTCAGGAATGTCGTGTAGTGTAGATGATAAAATGTTACCAAAAATTTGTCTGGCCACACTGACGTCAATTTTCAATTTCGTTTAGTAAATGCCATTTCAATTTAATAAAATAATATACTGAGTCCTCCTTGTTGTTGTGTATTATTATTAGAATTTTGTTTGTTGAAACATTAATCTAATTTAGGCACATAATACGTACTTGATCCAGAATCCTGTCGACGGCGCTCTGTTTTTCTGATGAAAGGTCCGCGGTTCGATCGGGGGAGAAGTGTGAACCAACACTCCGCGCCAGACCAAGTATCAACAAATCAACAGACAAAAACAAAAAATGCATAGGATGTCAAAAAAAATATATATAGGGTAGTTTTTCAAAGAAAAAGTGATTTGTTGGACTGTATTTCAAAAGTGGGTGACAACATATAAACGGAAACAGATGACCCACCTACAAGCTGTGAAACGCCAAGAAAAGATGAAACTCTATAATTACCAAAATTACTCGATTACAAGTATTTTCTTAAGCATCGCTCCAAAGTCAGTGGCAACACACAAAAACAAACAGAACTTTTCTGCTGCTGAAACACAATCAGAGAACTTCCCTTTCTTTATTAATGTAATAATTCTATTCTATTAAAACAAAAATATGAGTGGATTAATAAACCATGCGAATCGACGCATGTTATTCTACACATCTTAAATAGGATTTACTTAGTAAAATTCTAACGTGATGTCATCAAAATTTTGGTGGGGATGATTAACTAAATTTTGGTTGTCGTTTTACCATCTATATGATAGTCTACAAGTACAGAGTTAAAATATGAGAATGGTTTAGGTAGGATCTAGTAAAATTTTGCGATTGCGTCTTCAAATTTTTAGACAGAGAAAAAATTTGATTAGCGATTTACCATGTTTATAAATTATAATATTGTTAAAGTAGTTGCAAAATTACAGAGCTGTCCGTCTCTGTATTTTCTAAAATAAATCTTCGAATTTTTGAATATCAATGGTAAACAATAAGACGAATTAATACGCCACAAGGATTTACAAATTATTGGTGTGCACAGCGTTTACATATTTAAATAAATTTAACTTGTTAAAGAATGTTTATAGGAAAAATCTAAGGAAAGCAAACATTTTTGCTAATGACAACTTTGTTATGTCGGCAACTAACAGGTCTAAAGCTGTATGGCATATTATCAATACTGAACTAGGTCGAGAAAAAAAATCCACTAACTGCCAGAACAACATTAGTGCAGATGACTTTAGTAATTATTTTGTTAATATCCCACTTGAGCTCTCTAAGCAGTTACAACAATTAGCACTTACAAATTTAACAGTAAACAGTTCAGTCGGGATGCGAAGTAAATCAATTTTTTTCGAAAATACTGATAACGTAGAAGTTTTAAATTTCATTCGGTCTTTAAAATCTTCTAAAAGTAGTGATATATATGACCTCAACTCTATTGTCATTAAATCCATTGGTCCCATGATCGTAAATCATTTAACTTTTCTGTTTAATAAATGTATTGAGGAGGGAATCTTTCCTCAATGTCTTAAAAATTCTAAAACTATAGCTATGTTTAAGAAAGGAGACAAAAATTGCTGCAATAGCTATCGTCCCATCTCCATATTGCCAGTCTTCTCCAAAATATTTGAAAATATTATTAAGATTCGCATGGTAGATTTCTTAGAATCAAACGACTTATTTGCTAAAGACCAGTTTGGTTTTCGGAAGGATTTATCCACGACCATAGTAATGATGGATCTCCTTGGCGAAATTCATACCAATAATGAAAATAGGCTTATTACCCAGGCAACTCTCTTAGACTTAAGCAAGGCATTCGATTGTGTTCCACACGATCGCCTGTTAGATAAATTGTATAGGTACGGGATAAGAGGCCTGTCATTAGATTTGATAAGATCATATTTTCAAAATAGATGGCAATGTGTTGTAGAAAAAGGGAAATTCTCATCTAAGGAAAGAATCACTATTGGAGTGCCACAGGGGTCGATACTAGGTCCCTTATTTTTACTGGTATACATCAATGATCTGCCAACTAATGTACCTTCCAAGGGTAAGATCTTATTCGCAGATGATAACACATTATTAGATGCGGCTAAAACAATTGAGGATGTAAACTACCGGTCGAAGAATTCACTAAAATTGGCCGCAAATTGGTTGGCGTTAAATCAACTTACCATGAACGAGGAGAAAAATCAAAACATAATATTTTCTTTAGCAACAGAGCATACTTCCTCTGATCATCCAAATTGTGTTACTCTACTTTTATTATTATTATTATTATTATAGAAGTAGAAGTAAGGCGGCAAAATGCCGCTGCACTTCATTACAAAGTCAGAGTGTGCATTAATACAAGATAATATAAATAAATATGAATACAATAATAATATAAATTTAAAAAGAGCTAGAAAGAATTAGAAAAGTGGGCGTCAAGTCGGTTCTTGAAGGCATTGAGTGACGAGGCTGCGATGACATCATCCGGCAGAGTGTTCCACAAATTTGGTATTCTGTTTGTGAGGAAGTGTTGCCTACACAATTTGTAAAACCGTTCACGTACTAGCTTCAGATTGTGTCCTCGTAGGTGTAGATTAGTGCTGAGTACAAACAATGATAAATGACACGTATAGTGACCATGCAATATTTTGTATGTCTCAATTAAATCGCCACGAATTCGTCGAGCAGTCAAAGAAGATAAGTGAAGGGCAGTAAGTCGTTGTTCATAGGGGAGATGTTTTAAAGCAGGCGACAGTTTAGTGAAACGTCGTTGTGCCTGTTCTAGGACATATGGATATCACCAGCAAAGTAAGGATTCCACACTGGGGCGGCATAATCAAAAATTGGTCTGACATACGATTTATAGATGCGTTCTAGCAAAGCAGGATAAATATTTTTAAAACTGATAGCAACTAAGTACCGCAGCGAGTTAACCTTTTTAACCACAGCACCAATGTGGGATCCCCATTTGAGGTCACTTGATATAATAACACCTAGATCTCTTTGTTGTTTTACAGATTGCAATTCAATTCCGTTAAGATAATATGATTTATGTGGATTGTTTGACCCAATATGTAATACAGTGCATTTAGCTTCATTTGTGGATAGTAACCACTTGTCACACCAATCTTCCACAAGTTTGAGATCATTAGAAAGAGCATCAGGATTCTCGAGAGGATTTGAAAATATCTTTGTATCGTCAGCAAACAACGCGGATGGACAGTTAAACAAGGAGGCAAGGTCACTAACATAGATGTTAAATAAGATGGGTCCAAGCACGGACCCTTGTGGAACACCGCTAAGAACCGGTGTAGCTTGTGAATGTTCAGTGAGAATCTTAACTGTAAAGGTACGATTTTGAAGAAATTCCGCTATCCACCTCAGTAAGTCACCGCGAACACCATAATGTTCCAGTTTTAGTAGTAATCTGCGAATAGGAACACGGTCGAAAGCTTTTTTAAAGTCAAGATAAACAATGTCTATTGGCTGATTATTGTCTACAGCCTTGGTCCACTTGTTAAGGCACTCTAGAAGATTAGATATTGTAGATCTACCGGGAAGGAAGCCATGCTGGTTGGGCTTGAGGATATTATTGTTCACACAAAACTCAGTTAGTTGTTGGCTAATTATTTTTTCCATAGATCTACAAAGCAACGATGTTAAACTAATAGGTCGAAAGTTTGCTGGATTAAGCTTATCACCTTTTTTGTAGACTGGAATAACTGTAGCAGACCTCCAAACATTTGGTACAGAACCTACAGAAAGTGATTGTTGCATTATTGCAGCGATTGGCTTAGCTAGAACTGAAGCACATTTGTTGAGTAATATAGGATGAAAACCGTCTGGTCCAGGACATGAGTCTAATTTAAAGGACTGGAGTACTCTCAAAACTTCTGGTTCCGTAAAAATAACAGTATGAATATTGTTAATTGACCGGGTATTTGGACATAAAGAAGGCAAAGCACCGGGCGGTTCAGACACGTAATTATGTTCGAATTCAATGGCAAACGAATCAGCTATGGCTGATGGTAATGTCAACACATCACCATCAGCTGATCTTAAACGAAGTGTACGTACTTTACTTGTTAGGGTTTTGTTAATATATTTGAAGAATTCCTTGCTGCTTTTAGTTGCAAGATTCATCTCGTAGCTAGATTTTGAAGATCGAATTGCTGTCTTAAGTTTATTACAAACCGCACGATATTGCGAATAATGTTCGTTGTCATTACTGCGCCTATATTGAAGCCACATTTTTTTCTTTTCTCGAATTAGATATTTAATGGTGTTAGAAATCCATGGTTTGTCCCTAATTCTGATGTTGCGAACTGGAACAAAGCGTTCAACTGAAACGTTTAACAATCGCTCGAGAGTATTGTACATGATTTCAAGAGACATATTGAAGTTAATTGAATCCAGTTCAGACCCAGATAAGTAGGTTTTTATAGCCTCAAAATCAGCTAGACGGTACATTTTTTTACATATAGTTCTACCATGACTGCTATCTAGAAGGAATTGTAACTTTGAAAGAAGAACGACATGATCGCTTATACCTATTGGAGGAAAATATTCTGTAGTCGAAACAAGCTGACGATCATTCGTAAATATTAAATCCAGAGTTGAAGGTCTGTCATTATTTCTGAATCGAGTCGGTTCAAGTATTAGTTGGTGCAGATTAGAATTCAGATAAAAGTTCATAAAGTTTGCCGCCTGAGTATTACCATCCATTAGGAGGGGCACGCGCCAATTGAGCGTTGGAAAGTTGAAATCTCCACAAATTATTAAATTATTAAGGTTTACACTGGCAAGTGTTAGAGCCTGAATTAATGATAAATCATTATCAAATGATGTTGAAGGTGAACGATATATGGAAGCCAGATGGAGTGTGATATTAGAGATTGTAATTTTTAGCCATAAGGATTCTATGTGAATTGTAGAATATTCATCCAAAAGATCGACATCTATTGGGATTTTATTTAAAGTGTTTAAGACATAAATGCAAACTCCACCACCTTTGCAGTAAGTGCGGTCACTCCTATATACCGAATAACCAGGGATATTTATTATAGAATCAGGAATAGAAGAATTAAGATATGACTCCGTTATGAGAATAAACGTAGGAGATAAATTGGAAACTGACAAGAGAAACTCGTCAAATTTGGCCAAGAGGGATGCTATATTTGTGTAATAAACCGTAAGCTCAAAGAAGGTGAACAGATTAGAATTTAGTTTTTTGTTTGTTTTTTGTACAGAGGTGACAATGGGACAATTTTCGGTTTACCTTTGACATAGCGGATAGTTAAATTTTCTTCACCGGCCGTTTTTCGTTGTTCAAGTTCTGCGCGAAGTTTAGCTTTGTACTCGCGTTGCATGGGTGTTTCGTCATTCGTTATCTTTATACCGGAGTTTTTTTCTGAAATGTAGGTTTTATTCTTCAGGACCAGAAGGGCATTGCTGCGGCTACCAAGAAATATCTTTAACGGTCTAGGATTTGCACCTCGGCGGCCAAGACGCAACGTATGAATTTTATCCTTGTCCGCAATCTCAAGCCCGTTCAGAATGGTTTTTACGCCGTCTAGATCATCGTTTTGGGACGATGCACCATTTCCAGATTCAGGCAGATTGTAAATTATAATGTTACCAGCTCTTGACTGACGTTCGGCTAGTTCATCAATAATAGTTTCACTATCTAGGTCATCAGGGATATTAGACTTGTTCGACAGTGATTCATTTAACTTTTGCTCAAATTGGGTCTTTAGCTGTTCGATAGCATTTAGAAATTCTGTTTTCAATGTATCAATCATGGTTTGCATTAAATCCTTCAATCCAGCGCACTGCGTCAGGTTAATATTGCACTTTGGGCATACCACTTTAATAGCGCGGGACTTAGCGCGAGTCTTGACAGTGTCGGATTCCGATAGCCCAACGCAAGCATGGTGGATCACACCACCACAACCATCACATTTTGTAGTAGAGAGGCCCGTTTTAGCTTCACCACAATGAACACACGGATTCATGATCAGGTATCAAGAATTAAAGTGCTAAAAAAAATTTACACTCGTAGCCGTCAGCTACTCAATACCCGATTACTAGACCAGTTGACAGGTATCCCTTCGAAAGATAGTTTAACACTAAGATTTGCAATCGGTAATTAAACCAGTTAATTGTAGTAATTAAGATCGGAAATTGCAAGAAACGGCAAAAAAGAAAAAAAATGAAAAGAAAGAAAAACGTCGCGCCGATAAGCGGCACGGCTTAACGCGCTCGTTGGAAAACAATCTAAGTGATTTGTCGCACCTTTTCAAGCCGTTTATGAACTGAAGACACCAACTAACTATGCCTATTATACTTAAATATATGATTATCAAGAGTAATTGAAATAAATGTTCTGTAAACCCACCTTTTTAGGTGAACAAAGAGGAGCTCACTCACACACAGCACACTGACTTGAGAACTTATGACTTGCATGACTTATACTTGGTTTTGTTTTGGATGGGAAGCTTACTTGGCGTAGTCACATCGACCATTTAGCCGCTAAACTAAATCCTGTACTTTTTCAGTTGAGGAAACTCGTCATGCTTTGCTCCAATTCCATTGCAGAAACATTTTATCATTCTAATTTCCATTCGCTTCTCTCTTATGGTCCCAAATGGCCTCATGTAGGCCGCTTTTCAGAAAATTCAAACTGCCCTGCATATACTTGTTTCAAATTTTATTACATGCGCATCTACATTCCCATGAATTTCCAAATACTCATCTCATCATGTCTACTCCACCAGAAACGCAAATAAATTATTAGTTCCATATTGTAGGTTAACAAAGACACAGAGTTCTGTAAAAGTAATGGCAATAAAATTATATAATTTTCTACCTGACAAATTTAAAATATTGCCTAACAGAAATTTTAAACTAGAATTAAAACGCTATCTACAACTTCATTGCTTTTATAGCATTGAGGAATTCATAAAATCTTTTAAATTATAAATCTCGCTGCCGTGTATGATTTCCTACATTCTGACGTGTCCATATCATCCAAGTCGATTCTGGATTAGTAGTAAATAAATAAATAAAAAATAAATATATATAATCTTAAAGCTAACCCAAAATTCCACACCAATCGGTCGAGCAGTTTTGAAGATATTGTTCATAGACAAATAGATGTAAACGGAGAACCTACTTTCTACTTTTTCATCTCCTAGGAGCTATAACACGTCGAGAAAAATGAAATTAGTTATTACATGGACACTATACAAAGTTATATGAAAGTTATATTTTCAAAAAAAAAAATTCAAGTTATCATAATACTCAATCAAAAATCGTCAAAAAAAAGTATCAAACATTTTAGACTACCATTTAGATAATTAATGCATCCACATGAATTCTACCGCACAAGTTTATATTCTCATAGCCCATTTTTAAAAGCACAACATATTCCACGCGACTTAAAAAATATCAATAAAATATTAATGAGATCCCTGATAAAAATTAAGTAACATTTACTAAATAACAAACCATAAATCATTTATAAATTGTGGGATAATGGAAACTTATACCATGCACATCTCTAAGCAGGTCAATTAATAATAAAAGCACTAAAACATTGACGAATCCGAATCAATAATTATTATAGATAAAGTAAGTTTAGTAGACCCATACATATAAATTATAGTCTGACTAAAATGTCTGTCACTTAATTTTTTGTCATCACATAACCCTTTACCAGAAAAAAATGCTTCAATTTTTCTTCATCTTCTCGGTCACACATCTAGATATGGCCTGTACCCATTTATTTAAGGAATTAGGAGAAACTTTTTTCCAAAAGCAGCTCCAAAATTATTCAATTCAGTCTGCAAAAAATTCGGAACGCACATCCTGCAGTTACATTAATTTGGACCTGCAATGCAGCATGGATGTTCTCACTATCTTCCTAAAGGAAAATAATTGTCCTTCGATAATTGTGGACGAAAGTTATATCGAAACAGACAACGACGCAATCAAAAGCGAGGAAACTTTTATTTTTATAAATAGCATAATGGGAGTCGACGAAACGATCGATCAAATCCGCAGTTACACGTTTTGGAGTTCAAGAAGTCACAACCACTTTATAATATGTGGTTCCGTAAACAACACAATTTTTTTACCAACCTTATTACAAACAATATGGGAAAACCGAATCGTTAATTTCGTGGTTGTGTTTGTGTTTGACTTTCTCCAAATTTTTTCGTTCAACCCTTTCAAAAACGAAATGTTGAATTTAACCCGCAGACGACGCAATTTTTTCCCGAATAAAGTTAAAAATTTGTATGGGCAGCAGTTGCGGGTGTCTCTATGGGCTGACTGGCCCTTGATTGTACACGAAAATGGTGAATGGTCTGGTGAAGACTACGAAACGTTGCGGCTGGTGATGGAGATGGTTAATGCTACTTTTACAATAGTCGAACCACCCAGTAAACTGAATTACGGAGGACTGCTTAAAGACGTACAAAGTAATAATTCAGATTTTAGTTTCACTACGTTCTTTCTTAAACAAAAAAAAGATACTCCTAGTAACATCGAATACTCTTACCCGCACGAAAAAAACGAATTTGCTCTTTTAATTCCGTACGATCGCAACCACCTAAAAAAGACTTCAGTAATGTCAATATTTTATCCATCAGTGTGGGCTACATTTACGGCGCTATTAATTCTAACCGCTCTGGTTTCAAGTTTTTCTCAAAAAAGCACTAGACATTTTGTTAAATTTTTCTTATATAGCTTTGGTGTGGTGATCGGAAGCGTGTTCCCGTTTCTAGAAAACAGAAATCTTTCTTTAAAAGTCAACGTAATGGTGTTTATATGGAACTGTATTGTATTCCGAACGGCATTTCAAAGCTTTCTGATCAGTACGTCGATGACTCCTTCTTCATACGTTCATATACAGACCATACCAGAACTAAGAGACAGTCAAATACAAATTCGTGCCACACAAATTATGGTAGACCTGATACCTCCTGACTACAATCTGCAAGCGCAAATTGTTTCCATAGATTTGTACGAAAGGCAAGCGCAACTTGAAGCACGAGATACTTCAGCAGCTTTTCTGATCAATAGTTTCAAAGCCGAAAAACTGATCAAGTATTGGAAAAAGCTCAAAAGCGGTTCACCGTTTTACATGATGCAGCAAGCTCTACTACCAGGAAGTGGAACTTTTATTTTTCAGAAACATTCGCCGTATTTGGATAAAATCAACGAATGCTTGCAGTTGCAAAAGCAGCTTGGATTGTCAAAAGAAAAGAAAGGGCATGGTAAAACTAGAAAAAAAACTGGAGGCGGCGTTGTTCCCTTGAGTTTAAATCATCTTCAGTTTATTTTTTCTGTTTTAGTTTGGGGTTTAGTTGTTAGTTTTTTTGTTTTTCTTGGCGAAATAATTTACAAGAAGATATGTGTTTCAAAAATAGATTTAAGAACCTTTTAGATATAAAATAATTGTATAATAATGTGTAATAAGAAATCTAATATCTTTGAAATAACCTCATCTGCTCTATAATTTTAAGTTCACCGTCCTTTCCAAATTATAATTTAATCTTCACTTTAGGTAATATAAATAGTTGTTATTTCGAGAATTTTATGACAATTTTTTTATTACTCTAAAATCATGTATCATAATCTTAGAAACTTGTACAGTGACTTGGATGTATTGTACCTTAAAGCCATTAGGTAGATAGTTGACCGTTCACCAAAATTTGTTTGTTCACCCCACCAACAATTCAGAATTTTAGGGTTTATTAATACTATTTAATTTATAAAAAAAGCAAAATATACCAAAAAAAATCAAAAAATTAGCTTAAGATGCTTCTATGCTTATAGTTTAACATTTATCAATCTGTCCTTATTACCTATCTTATAAAATTGTATAAGAAAATTAGAAAATTTATCTTAGAAAATTAAAATTAACCTTATCGTAAGCGTGCTAAATAACTAATCAAAATTATTTTTTTTGTGTTTATTCCTTCCAAAAACTTGATGACGTCGTATTAATCCTATATGAGCAGATTTTTGGAAAGGAAATCAAAATTGTATGATAAAATCTCATTTTGATCTTAAAAATCACTGAACGACTTGTTCTATAACTTAGCACATGTTTTGAGGTTGTCATCAACCTGATAAATCTCTAACCAAAATCTGTCTATCTATCTCCACCAAAATTTTGATGGCGTCACTTCCAAAGATCGCTAAGTGAATTGTATTTAAAATGTGTAAAATAATACGAATCTGAAGGCGTAATTTAACATAAAATAAATTGGCAGAATCAAATTTTATAATAGGTCGAAAATGACTGAATTTGTATCCAAATAACTTCAGACCAATTTTTTTCTGATAAACTTTTCAGGTTTATTGTATTGTCGTCCCAGTTTAAAGTGGTTTTTATGATAGGTCTATTGTGTCGAAGTATAATAAGTAAATAAGAAACTGGTCGGTTCCTTGCAGGGTCGTACTTTGTTATTCAACTCATATTGTCCGTCGTGGGGTAATAATGAGGTGATAATGTTTATTATCTTACCATAAAAACCACTTTAAACTGGGAGTACAGTACCTATAAGTATTTTCACACTGTAAAGTTGTTCTCGTTTAAATCTGTTAGCTTAATTTCAAAGAGCAAAAAATTAGAGTAAGGTTATTTAGACAGAACCTCCCTTGTAAAAACCTCTGATAGTACAACATATCCAGCTTTTTCGGAAAATTATTAAAATTGCTTTTGCAAATTTTATTTTTTTTTTGTTATGCTATGTGTATGCTTCAAGTTAGTTCTTCCATTACAAATTTTGTGATGACGTCATCAATATTTTACCAAGGACATGTAATAATAATAATAATAGTACTATATTTCCAAAGTTGGAAAATGAGGTGGAGCCGTTACTGACTTGCTCAAAAAAGCCTAATTCAGTAATATTTTTATTCACCCTGTATTTTAAAATATGAATGCAATTACAATGTATTTTGCACATTTTAGATAAGATTTATTCGGTTAACTTTTGAGAATTACGTCACCGATTATTTTGGGGGAATAAACAGATAAATTTTATTTAACGCTTACAACGTCTGTGTGATTTCAAAGCATTTGATTTTGTACTTTTAGTAAGAAATTGTAAAATGTTATACAATTTTGATTTTTTACTTCCCAAGAAGAGCTAAGGAAGAACTCTAATAGGATTCATCTGACGAACGGCTACTTTTATGTTTTCTCGACGTTTCATGACCCCTATAATATGAAAAATATATCTCCCATTAGCGTCGGTCTGTCAGCGGTCTACCGTCTGCCGTCTGTGCGTTGCTTTTTAGTGGAGAGATAATGTCTGAAATGTGAACGGACGGTTGTATTTTAACAGCCCATACATATCTTCATTTTCACAAATCGCAAAATTAAGTTTCAGGCGCGATGTTTCTTTCTAAATAACTTTAGACCAATTTTTTCCAAAAATCTGAATGCCGAGGAAAAAAGTCAATACAAATTCATAAATTGCAAGTGTAGGAATATGTTGTTTTATTAAATTTAAATAACATTTACTATGTAACTTTTGGAGGTGACGTCATCCCATTGTTGGTAGGGACAATCGGAGAAATTTTGGTTAGCGTTTTACCATGTACACAATATTTCTAACATACATTCAAAATTTGACAACAATCGGTCCGGTAGTTTCTGAAAGTATCTGTCTACTGAAAATCAATACAGGCAGACAACGGACTGGTAGATGAAAACGGGAGACCTATTTTTTTCATACTCTAGGGTTGACGAAACATGGAAAAAACATGAAGGTAGCCCTTCGCTGGATGAATCCCATTACAATACTTCGATAGTATACACTAGAGAATTAAAATAAGAGGGAAAGTGTGAAGGAAGAAACAAGGAGAAATGAGAAGAATAAAACGGATTTATTGTCGAATATAACATAAACGTAGTTAAAAAATCATTTCAAGTCAGCCTTTGAAACTTTTAGATCACTTAAAAATAAATTAACTTTATATAATAAATTGTGCTATCACGCATGAGAAAAGTGGTGGTTAAAGACACAAAAAATTCTTTAAATGAATAACTTTATGTTAGATTTTTTCATAACACGCCAAAATACTTCTTCCTTATAAAACATCACGTTTAAAAATATCCCCATAAAAAGTATAAATAATTATCTTCCAGAATTCAATCAATTACTCACATTTTCAGTGCAACATAAATTACACTGTCATAAATTCTACATACACCAACTTTAAATTTGACTGTATGGGATATTTTTAAATCTACACCTCAAGATCTGAAACCAAAGATCTATTAAAATTTTGCCCTAAAACCTAAGTTCCACCAACTTCCCTATCCGAGAATTTAAAAAACTATATTGTATTTGCTATAAATACATTCAAAAACTAAACACAAACAACTCAAAACTAACCCCCCCATCCACACATAAAAAATCGAGTGTAAATGTCCAATTTCCAAAACAACAAGATCTCCTTCATCATTATTTCTCCGCAGGTTTCTTTTATACCTTCTCTTCCTTGTCGACAAAGCAAACTGCTTCTCCCTCTGAATACACTCACTAATTTTATCCACAAATGGCGAGTGTGTCTGAAAAAAATACACACTAACACCGGGAACCAAAATGTCCTTCATTATCCGAAAAGGCAAATGCTCCTTGTCGCCTTTCAACCCACCGACAAATTTATCAGCAAAAGGTCCACCTATTATGTAAGCTCCCTTTGTGTTCAAACCATACAACATGTTTATTCGTTCCACGGGAGTTATAACATCAATCTGTTCAGAAATACCAAATTCCAAAGGGATCATTTTAGCTAAAGCCCCAGATGTGTAAACTTTTATTTTACTCTCTCGTAATTGTGTAATTGTATCAATCTGTTCTAAGCGACTAGGTTTAACAAAAGAGCTTATTAAAAAACACTGAAAAGCAGTCCTGAATATAATACAGCTGAATATAAAAATGACGAGTTGTAATTTCACCGGAAACGGTTTCGAATCGAGTCCCGGAAAAGCGTTCCCCAAAAAGGCCTGCAGGACGTAGAAAAATAACCGTTGAAAGGGTTGAGGCGGGTTTTTTAGTGTAGGTCGTGATAACAATGAAACCAGTACTAAAACAACTAAACACAAAATCCAGACGACGAAACGAAAGATAGAGAAAATCGTGGACATGTTTCTTCCTGTGTTTCTCCTTGTGGGGACTACGGCTACTAGACGACTCATTTCGTGGGGATAGGTGTAATCAGCTTCTTGAAATAAGTTACACATGTAGAAATGTGTAATGAAACAAAAATCTGTCTTGTTTGCCATAATGTCGTCGTAAGCTCCAAAATATCCTATCTTTCCTTCTGGTTCTATTATTTCAAAAGTGGCATTCATCATACTTGTTACCACTTGCAACAATTCGTAGTCGTTACCAACCCACTTTCCGGGAGGATTTTTGACCGTTAGAGGAAAATCAACGAATAAGGACACCCTCAGGTGGTATCTGTTCATATTTCGCAGCTTGTCGGGGAATATAGTTTGATTTTTGTAAAGAGTCATGTTAATAATTCTGTTGTCTACAAAAGGGTTCACTGTGAAAATTTCCAAACGTTGGGTTACAAATACAACCACAAAATTCAGAATGGAGTTTTTCCAAATTAAATCTAGGAGAGTTGGTAACAAGGTGACGTTGGTCACTTGACGACAAACTATGAAATGGTGTTCAACTCTGGGTCTCCAGAAGGAATAATTTCTCAGTTGGTTAATGGTGTCATAAATGTCTTTGTCGATTGTTTCTATAAAAATATAATTCTCATTTGTCTTGGGAAGATTTGAGTGATCAAAAGTTGTATAGACTATAGAAGCACACAAATTATGTTTTATAAACCAGTTAGTTATATCCTGTGTTGCATACGAGTGATCGTTTATGTAACTGCAATAACTATACTCATTTTGTAAATACTTGTAATTAGTTAAGTATTTTTTTAGGTTTTTTTCCACTGAGCTCTCCTGGGGTGTTTTCAGCTGACTCCGCCCTAATGTGTAAAACATTAAAAATAGACCAGAACGGAGTATAATTACCATAATGTAGCTACAAAGTAACAACTGGCTTTCAATTTCATTATTATGTATTATATTATCGTAAAACTATAAAAGGACTTCGTGATCACTACCAATAGTTGTAAAAATGCAGTTATAGATTTTATTGTTGTGTAACATAGATGTTATAAAGTAGTGACAGGGAGTAATTTATGATGGTTTATATTACTTCATAAATCAATACACATTTGATGACGCACATAATTATTTAAAAGTGAAATCATGTCGTTGATGTGATCTATTGATTTACTAAAATTAAACATAATTTCTACAAAATTTAAAAAAGTCATGTTATTTTCTATTTCCATAAAACAGGAACTAATCTGTCACGATTTAATCAGTAATTGGATTCTCTTTTAACATACTAAAAAAAGCTTGAAACTTTACGACCGAAAATGATCCTGAGTTGAAATATACAAGGTGTTTACTAAACATGCGGCGAAAATGAGGCTAAGGGATGCTGGGCCTCCCCTAGATCTAGACAAGTTATAATTAACCAAATGTGAATTACTACGTCGAAAATCAAAATAAAATGTAGTGATGTATTTAATAAGCGGAAGTCAGAGCAATAAAAATGTCTGGACCGTCGGCATTGTGATCTGATTATTGCAATTCGTAGAAAACATCTTTTAGTTTAGTTTCTGTTTCACTCTCACGTCTACAGGTTGATAAGTTTAGTGTTATCGCTATTTGTCTTAAATTACAAGTACCATAAATGATTTTCAGTTCAGTCTTCAGTCTCACCTTCGTAATTACATACGGCAGACGTGATTAAATTGTTTCGTTATTTTATTGATTATAAATCACTATTCAAGAATAACAATAATACAATACAAACGGTTAGAACGTTTCTCTACCTTTACTCAAACATTAGATCGTCGCCTGAGAACTTGTTTGATTCACAGACCGGAGCGCGTTCAGGCCAATGTCGACTCTAAGCGTTCAGAATTTGTGCCGGAAATAGTTATTATTTAGACGCTTTTATTTACAAACATATATCACATCTCACATGTTTCACTCGATTTTGATATACAACTATTTTTTTGTTTAACTAAGAATGAATTCTTTAATTGTGTTTGATACTAACAAAACGTCCTAAATTAGCAATACTAATGGAACCGTAAAATCATGTAATAGATTTTTTCGGGAAAGTGGAGTTATTTCTATGTTTTAGAAGCATAGTGTTCTATTTTGTGTTATTTTTAACATTATTTAGTCACAATTTTGGTAGTTATTTTTTACTTTTAGCAATAACGCGACATGCTTAAAAAGTTCTCAATGATCGAAAAACCGAAAAATTGAATTATGGAAGAATAAAAAATTTTAAATATCAAAAAATTGAGAAATCGAAAACTAGAAAAATCGGGAAATATAAAATAGAAAAGTCGAAAAATTTTAAAAATCGAAAATCCAAGGTGGCAAAATAAAAAAATCGAAAAACTGAAAAATAGAAATATTGAAGAACTGAAAAACCGGGAAATCAAACAATCTAAAATTTAAAACATTGAAAAATTCAAATATCGAAAAATTGTAAAATCGAGAAATCCAAACATGAAAAAATCAAAAAAATTAAAATTCGAACATCTAAAATTTAAAAATCGAGAAATTGAACAATCGCAAAATTGAAAACATGAAAAGTCAAAAAATTGAAGAATCGAAACCCTGAAAAATCTAAAAATCGGGAAATCGAAAGCTCGATAAATCGAAACGTCAAAAAGTCAAGAAATCCAGATTGCGGAATATCAAAAAATCGAAAAATCAAAATATCGAAAAACTCAAAAAATGTTCGAATCGGCAAATCGAAACATGAAACGATCGAAAGCGAAATCGAGAAATCGAAAAGGCGAGAAGTCGAAAAATCGAGAATTCGAAAAAGCTCAAAAGCGAAAAATTAAAATTTGAAAAAAATCTAAAAATTGAAAAAATGGGGAAATTGAACATTCGAATAATCGAAACGTTGAAACCTCCATAAATCGAAAAATAGAAAAAATGAAAATTCAGAATATTGAAAAATCAATATTTTAAAAACCGAAAAATTTAGAACCAGAAATTTTAAAAAAAGAAAAATCGATATATCGAGAAATCGAAACATCAAAAAATTGGAAAATAACTCAAAATCGAAAAATCTAAAATTTAGTAAAACGGAAAATTTCAAAAATCGAAAAATTGAAACATGCCAAAACTGAAATATAGCAAAATTGAAAATCGAAGAAAAACTGAAAAATCAAAAAATTGAAAATTCCCAAAACTGAAACATCGAAAGATTGAAAAATCGAAAATTTGAAAAATTGAAAAATTGTAAAATCAAAATCCTGGAAAACTGAAAAATCGAGAAGTCAAGACATCTAAAAGTCGAAAAACCAAAAAATTGATTAATCGAAAAAGAATAAATCGAACAAAAATCGAAATATTGAAAAATCCAAAACTGATCAAAACTGAACAATTGAAATCCAGAAATGGGAAAATCAAAAATAAATTAATTGAGAAATCGGAAAACTGAAAATTCAGCAACGTCAAAATTTGAAAAAAAAAATAGTAATACTGAAGAACTGAAAAACCAAAAATTCGAGAAATTGAAAAATCTAAAATTTCAAACATTGAAGAATTAAAATATCGCAAAATCGAAAAATCTAGAAATCCAAACATCAAAAAGTCAAAAAATAAAAATTCGAAAATATAAAATTTAAAAATCAAAAAACTGAAAAATCGAGAAATCGAATCTCCTGAATTTAAAAAATTGAAAAATCGGATAACTGAAAAATCGAAATATCGCGAATTTTGGAAAATCGAAAAATTGAAAACCCCAAAAGTAAAAAATCGAAAAACCGAAAAATCCAAAAATCGAAACATAGAAATACTCAAAAACTGAGACATCGAGAAATCGAAAAATTGAAATATCGAAAAATTTGAGAAAAGAAAAATTGGAAAATCGAAAATTTAAAAATTTGGAAAATTGAGAAATTGAAATATACAAGAAAAATAGAAAAAACTAGAATTTTAACAATTGAAAAATTAAAACATCGAAAAGTTGAAAAATTGAGAAATCGAAGTATAAAACAGTCGAAAAATTGAAAATCTAAAGTTTAACGAAAAATTGAAAATCCGAAAAGTAAAAAATCTAGAAATCAAAAAATACAGGTGTCCAAAAATCGAAAAGTCGAAAAATCGAAATATTGAAAAATCCCAAAACTGAAATATCGAAAAATTGAAAATCGAAGAAACATTGTAAAATCAAAAAATTGAAAACTCCCAAAACTAAAACATTGAAAATAAAAAAAAAACGAAAAATTAAAAAAATCAAAATCCTGGAAAACTGACAAATCGAGAAGTCGAAAAACCAAAAAATTAATTAATCGAGAAAGAATAAATCGAACAAAAATTGAAATATTGAAAAATTCCAAAACTGAGCAATCGAAGTCGAGAAATAAAAAAATAAAAATAGATTAATGGAGAAATCGGAAAACTGAAAATTTAGCAACGTCAAAATTTGAAAAACTGAAAAATAGTAATACTGAAGAACTGAAAAACCAAAAAATCGAGAAATCGCAAAATCCAAAAATCGAAACATCGAAAAACTCAAAAACTGAGACATTGAGAAATCGAAAAATTGAAATATCGAAAAATTTGAGAAAAGAAAAATTGGAAAATCGAAAATTTAAAAATCGAAAAACTGAAAAATCGACAAATCTAGAAATCGAAACTCCAGAATTTAAAAAACTGAAAAATTGAAAAATCGGAGAACTGAAAAGTGGAAACATCGAGAAATTGAAAAATCGAAAAATTGAAATCCCCAAAAGTAAAAAATCGAAAAACCGAAAAATCCAAAAATCGAAACATCGAAAAACTCAAAAACTGAGACATCGAGAAATCGAAAAATTGAAATATCGAAAAATTTGAGAAAAGAAAAATTGGAAAATCGAAAATTTAAAAATTTGGAAAATTGAAAAATTGAAATATACAAGAGAAATCGAAAAACCTAGAATTTTAACAATTGGAAAATTAAAACATCGAAAAGTTGAAAAATTGAGAAATTGAAGTTAGTATAAAACAGTCGAAAAATTGAAAATCTAAAGTTTAACGAAAAATTGAAAATCCGAAAAGTAAGAAAAGTAAAAAATCTAAAAATCAAAAATACAAGTGTCCAAAAATCGAAAAGACGAAACATCAAAATATTGAAAAATCCCAAAACTGAAATATCGAAAAATTGAAAATCGAAGAAAAATTGAAAAATTAAAAATTGAAAACTCCCAAGAAAACATCGAAAGACTGAAAAATCGAAAATTTAAAAAATCGAAAAATTGAAATATTGAAAAATCCCAAAACTGAACAATCGAAGTCGAGAAATAGGAAAATGAAAAATAGATTAATTGAGAAATCGGAAAAGTGAAAATTTAACGTCAAAATTTGAAAAATTGAAAAATAGCAACACTGAAGAACTGAAAAACCAAAAAATCGAGAAATCGAAAAATCCATAATTTAAAACATTGAGCAATTAAAATATTGCAAAATTGAAAAAGTAAAAAAATTAAAATTCGAAAATCTAAAATTTAAAAATCGAAAAACTGGAAAATCGACAAATCTAGAAATCGAAACTCCAGAATTTAAAAAATTGAAAAATTGAAAAATCGGATAACTGAAAAATCGAAACATCGAAAAATTGGAAATTCGAAGAATTGAAAAGCCCAAAAGTAAAACATCGAAAAACCGGGAAATCCATAAGTCGAAAAATTGAAAAACTGAGACATCGAGAGAAAAATCGAAAAATCAGAGGATCGAAAAATTGAAGAATCGAAAGCCGAGAAGTTAAAAATTGAAAAACTGATGAGTCGAAAAACTAAACAATCGAAAAATCGAAACATTCGATAAATCGAGAAATCAAAAAATTGAAAAATCGAAAAATCTGAAAAAAGAAACATTGGGAAATATAAAATTTAAAAAAATCGGAACATTGAAAAACTGAAATATAGAAGTGAAAACTCGACAAATAGGAAAACAATTGAAAAATTAAAACATCGAAAAGTTGAAAAATTGAGAAATCGAAGTTTAACAAAAAATTGAAAATCCGAAAAATAAAAAATTGAACAATCGAAAAATCCAGAAGTCGAAAGATCGAAAAGTCGGAGAAACCTAAATATTGAAAAATTGCGAAACTGAAAGAAATATCCAAAAATTGAGACATTAAAAAATTGGAAAATTGAGACATCGAAAAACCATAGATTTGAAGAACTAAAAAATCGAAACTAGGAGAAGTCGATAAATGGGAAAATCAAAAATAGATTAATTGAGAAATGGGAAAACTGAAAATTTAGCAACGTCAAAATTTGAAAAATTGAAAAATCAAAAAATCGAGAAATCGAAAAATCTAAAATTTAAAACATTGAACACTTAAAATATCGCAAAACTGAAAAATCCAAACAACAAAAAATAAAAATTCGAAAATCTAAAATTTAAAAATCGAAAACTGAAAAATCGACAGATCGAGAAATCGAAACTCCAGAATTTAAAAAATTGAAAAATTGAAAAATCGGAAAATTGAAAAATCGAAACATCGAAAAATTAGAAAATCGAAACATTGAAAAGCCCAAATATAAAAAATCGAAAACCCGAGAAATCCAAAAATCGAAACATGGAAAAATTCAAATATCGAGGAGTCAAAAGCCGAGAAGAAAAGTTAAAAATTGAAAAACTGATGAATCGGCAAAATGAACAATCGAAACATCGAAACATCTGAATTCGATAAATCGAAAAATCAAAAAATTGAAAAATCGAAAAATCAAAAAATTGAAAAATCGAAAAATTTAAAAAAAGAAAAATTGGAAAATCGAAAATTAAAAATTCGGAAAATTTGAAATGTCGAAGAACTGAAAACTCGAGAAATCGAAAAACCTAGAATTTTAACAATTGAATAATTAAAACAGTCGAAAAATTGAAAAAATCTAAAGTTTAATGAAAAATTGAAAATCCGGAAAGCAAAAAATCGAGAAATCAAAAATCCAGGTGTCCAAAAATAGAAACATTGAAAAATCCCAAAATTGAAAGAAATACCAAAAAAATTGAGAAATTAAAAAATTGGAAAATTGAGAAATCGAGAAACTAAAACAGCAAATTCGAAAAATCGTAAACTTAAGAAATCAGAAAATTGAAAAATCGAGAACCTAAAAAATCGAAAAATTGAAGCTTTGAGTGAAAAATCGAAGCTTTGGGAAGTCGAGAAATGGGAAAATAAAAAAAAAAGAATATTTCCGAAATCGGAAAACTGAAAATTTGAAAAATTGAAAAATCGAAAATTTGAAGAATGAAAAAAATTGAAAAAGTCCAAAATTGAAATATTGAAAAATTGAAACATCTAAAGTTGAAAAATCAAGACATTGAAAAGCCGAAAAATCTCAATGTCGAGGATAAAAATTCAACAAAATTGTAAGACGACATCATCAACTCTGGCGGGCATCAACAGATAAATCTTGACTAACGATTTAACATGCTTCCAATCCAGTAATTATAAATTAGAAAATGCTCGATTTTTTTCCAAAAATCTCGTCGGCTGATAGATAAATCGCTTAGAGTCGACATTGGCCTGAGTGCGCTCTGGTCTGTAGATCACACAAGTTCTCATGCGACGAAATATACATTATTAACATAAAACGTGACAAATATTGTATACTGTAATAATAATTTCTTATTCTGTCGTTCTGCTATAAATCAATAATTTATTATTCATCAGACAATAGTGATCAATATAAAAGCAAACGTATTTTGATTGTCCGTGCATTTTTAAATTCGACTCAACCCTTGATACAGAAATCTAAGTTTCTAGGACTAAATTAAATAATTAACTACAAACGTGTCAAAAGTAACTTGATCACAAGCAATTTTTTTACTGACACAATGTTAAACATTTTATTTATACTTTCTACTTTCAGCTTATTCGTAAAATCTAGTCAACTTATCAGACATGCGAGAACACAAACTCTAGAAACCGAATTTAAAAAATACATAGAAAATTATCAACGTTTCACACACATTTCCTCTTGTAGCTACATCAACGTTAATTCTGAAGCGACTAAAGACATTGCAAACTTGTTCATCAAACACAGTAATTGTCCTTCAATAATTGTAAGAGACAATTTTAATTTTACTACTTCTGGAATTGCTATATTTCAATCAACGTTCATTTTTTTGGAACATGCTCAAGAAACTACAATCCAGATTGAAAAAATACGAAAATTAAAATGTTGGAACTCCCGAAACGAAAATCACTTTATACTTTGTAAAAGGGTCAACAATACGAAATTTCTGCCTTCTCTACTAAACAATATTTGGAAGAAACTTATTCTTAATTTCGTCGTGGTGTTTGTTCAGAAACGTTTGGAAATTTTTACTTATAACCCTTTCAAAGAAGAAATCATCAATATTACTCGATACGATCCTTGATACTTGTTCCCTGATAAGCTGTCCAATTTACATGGTTATCAGCTACGAGTGTCTTTTTTTAATTACTTTCCTCTTTCGATCAAGAAAAACGATGAATGGATTGGTGAAGACTACGTTCGTTTAAAATTAGTGGCCTCTATGATGAATGCTACATTTAGAATAATAGAACCACGGGAATCTCCTTTGTTTGATGGAGCTTACAACGACACCATGAATAATTTCACGGATTTTTGCTTCATAAGCCATTATTATATGGATTGCATGTACCAAGATGCTGATTTCACATACCCTCACCAACAAAACCAGATTGTTGTTCTTATTCCATCAAAAAAAGGATCTTTGTTCAACAATCAAACACTTGTTAGTATATTCCGGCCTGTTGTGTGGTTGCTGTTCGTATCTTCAGTCGTTGTTCTTTCTACAGTTACATTTGTTGTAAATTTATTTAAAAAAAGAACCTTCCATACGAACTGTCTAGAGTACTTGTCTATGTCGCTTGGTCGCCCGTCATTAAATCTGGACAGCCAGCCATTCGTACTAAAATTACAATCTACAGTATTCTTTTTCAGCTGTATCATATTTCTAACAGCATTTCAGTGTTCCTTAATAAGTACTTTTGTAACACCAAAACAAGACCATGAAATTAGAACGATCTCTGAATTTCGAAATACCAAATTGAGTGTCTACACCACAGCGCTGTTAGCTAATATGATTCCTCCTGAAGAAAATCTCTCTGATAGAATATTCAACATTTCTGCTAATGAACGAATTGAACTACTATACTCTCTAGATACACGATCAGCTCATATAGTGCTATCGACGTATGCCAAAAAATTTATAGAAACTTTGAAGAGTAAGTACGCCAATCCGCCATTTTACATAATAGAAGAAGCTTTAGTACCAAGCGTAGACAGGTACTTTTTTCAAAGGCATTCTCCTTATTTAGAAAAAATTAACGAATGCTTGTTAAGACAGAAGCAATACGCACTGTCAGAAATTAGAATTCACTCTGGTTCATCTCTTAAAGGCAACATTACCAGGAACGAAGGTTCTCGGACCGTGTTAGGAATGAAACATCTTCACCATGTGTTTCACTTATTTACCATGGGCTTGTTTTTCAGCGTCGTTGTTTTTATATGCGAAATTCTTTTGAAAAACAGACCAAAATTCATTATCTGGCACAAAAACAAATAAATTGTCTATTATTTTCGAGTATTTATTCTAACAAAAAGCAACTATACATTTTTTTAGAGCATTGTTTCCAAATGTAAATTTCTGACTTTTTTTACTTTAACCTCATAAACACATACAAATATTAATTATAAATGAATGAGACGTGTGAGAACTTTTACATGTGCATGTTGTTTGTATTGTTTTATCTATTTTTCTTTGTCGTGGTTGTTTATTTGTAATTTTTCTTTTCTTTGTACATTTAGAATTACTAAATAATATACTAATGATTTGTTAATTACGAGTATGTTTTTCCTGAACTAGAATGTCATTAAGTTAGCGAAACATGTATCAAATAGGAAATGTGTATGAAAGTACGACAGCCTAATAAATATTTTTTATTGTGTCGTGCTGCTATAAATCATTAATTTATTATTTATGATCAGTTAATACAAGCGAATATCATTCAGTCTATTTTGAAAGTCTGAGTTAACGCTAAAGCCAAAATTAAAAAAAAAACTGATTTCGTTTTTAGCACAAACAATTATTCTAAAACCTCAATGTTGCAATTTTTATTCATGCTTCTCATCTTCAGCCTATTGTTAAAATTTACTCGACCTGTAAAACACGCACAAACACAATTTTTGGTAACCGAATTTGAAAAATACGTCGTTAATTACCGACGTTTCAAACACGTTTCCTCTTGTAGCTACATCAACGTCAATTCCGAAGCGACTAAAGACATTTCAAACGTGTTCATCAAACACAGTAATTGTCCTTCAATTATTCTAAAGGATAATTTTAATATTACCACTTCTGGAATTGCAAAATTTCAATCAACTTTCATTTTTTTGGAACATGCTGAAGAAACTATGATCCAAATTGAAAAAATGCAAAACTTAAAATTGTGGAACCCCCGAAACGAAAACCACTTCGTACTTTGCAAGCGAGTCAACAATACAACGTTTTTGTCTTCGTTATTGAACATCATTTGGAAGAAGCTTATCCTTAATTTCGTCGTGGTGTTTGTGTGGAAACGTTTGGAAATTTTTACTTATAACCCTTTCAAAGAAGAAATTATCAATATTACTAGCTACGATCCTTGATATTTGTTCCCTGACAAGCTATCCAATTTATATGGTTATCAGCTAAAAGTGTCTTTTTTTAACGACTTTCCTCTTTCCACTAAACTGAATGGTAAATGGACTGGTGAAGACTACGTTCGTTTGCAGTTGGTGACCTCTATGATGAATGCTACATTTAGAATAATAGAACCAGAGGAATTTACGCATGATAGAATGTACGAAGATACCATGAGTGGCGTCACTGATTTTTGTTTCATAAGCCATTATTTAATGGAATATCTTTACCGAGATGCTGACTGTTCATATCCTCACCAACAAAACCAAATAGTTGTTCTTATTCCACTAAAACAAGAATCTATGTTCCATAATCATGGACTTGTTTCGATATTTCACCCTGTTGTGTGGTTGTTATTTATAGTTTCAGTCGTGACTCTTTCCACAGTTACACTTGTTGTAAATTTAGTTGAAAAAAGAACCTTCCAAACAAACTGTCTAGAGTACTTCTCTATTTCTCTTGGTCAGCCGCCGTTCAGTCTTGACAGGCAGCCAATCGTACTCAAAACATCATCTACAATATTCATTTTCAGTTGCATCATATTTCTAACGGCATTTCAGTGTTCCTTAATAAGTACTTTTGTAACTCCAAGAGTAGAGCACGAAATTAAAACAATCTCTGAGTTTAGAAAGAGCAGATTTAGTATCTACACCACACCGCTCTTAGCTAATATGATTCCTCCTGAGGAAAATCTCACTGATCGAATATTTAACATATCTGCCCAAGAACGAAACAACATGCTATATTCTCTGGATACACGGGCAGCTCATGTAGTCATGTGGACGTATGCAAAAACATTTACAGAGACTTTGAAAAATAGGTATGCAAAACCACCATTCTACATAATGGAAGAAGCTTTAGTACCAGGCGTAGACGCGTATTTTTTTCAAAGACATTCGCCTTATTTAGAAAAAATCAACGAATGTTTACTAAGACAAAAACAATACGCACTATCAGAAATTAGAATTCACTCTGGTTCATCTCTTAGAGGGAACATTACTAGGAACGAAGGTTCTCAGACCGTGTTAGGAATGAAACATCTTCACCACGTGTTTCACTTACTTGTAATGGGTTTGTTTTTAAGTGTCGTTGTTTTCGTATGCGAAATTATTTTGAAAAACGGACGAAAATTCATCATCTGGTACAAAAACAAATAAAGTGGTTATTATTTACGAGTACTTATTATAACAACATGCATTGTGTGTATACGTTATTCGGCAAAATTAAAAAAAAAAATAAGAGTGTTATCTCCAAATGTAAATTTCTGACTGTTTTTGCTTTCACCTCAAATAAATACCTAAACATTAATCATAAATTAATGAGACGTGTGAGAACTTTTTCATGTGTATGTTTCTAATGTTTCATGTATTCTTTCCCAGCATGGTTGCTATATGTAATCTTTCTTGTTTTTTTGTATATTTAACATTATTAAATAATGTACGACTGATTTATCATTTGTGTTTTTTCTGACCGAATACTGGTTGTTCTTTATTATTTATCATCATATGATGCTACAGAATATTAAAAATTCAATGTATTCTTAAATTTCGCAGTAAATCGTTAACCAAAATAATCTGTTTCAAGAATGTTATTAAGTATATCTTGATTGATTTTTTTACATTTAACATAACTAAATGATGTACTAAAAGATTCTTTCAATATTCAGATTCACAGATACGTTACACCTGTCGACACGATTTATTAATTGCGTTTTTCCTATCTGAGAATGTATCAGTAAGATAGCGAAACATATCAAATTGAAAAACCCATATAAAAAATATGTCCTGTATAGCTAGATATGTATTATTACAACATGACAAATATTCCAAACTAAAAAATATTTCTTATTTTGTCACGCTACTATAAATAATTAATTTATTATTTATCGTTAGGTAACAGTCTCGAATATTGAAAAAGAATTATTTTGATTTTCAGTGTATTTTTTTAATACAAAAATCTAAGTGCTCTACATCCAAATATTTCATTACCACAATGTTAAAGTTTTTATTCATGCTTTTCACAATCAACGTATCTTTAAAACCAACACAATTTCTAGAAACCGAATTTAAACAATACTTAATTAATTACCAAAGTTTCAGACACGTTTCTTCTTGCAGCTACATCAACGTCAATTCTGACGTTACTAAAGATGTTTCAAACTTGTTCATCAAACACAATATGTGTGCCTCGATAATTATAACAAAGAATTTTAATTTTACTGCTTCCGGAATTCCAAAATCCCAATCAACGTTTATTTTTTTAGAACATGTTGAAGAAATTATAACCCATATTGAAAAAATCCAAAATTTAAATTTTTGGAAACCGCAAAATGAAAATCACTTTGTACTTTGTGAACGAGTCAACAACACGAAGTTCTTGCCTTCGTTGCTGAACACTATTTGGAAGAAACATATTCTTAATTTCGTTGTGGTGTTTGTTTGGGAACACTTGGAAATTTTTACTTATAATCCTTTCAGCAATGAAATTATCAATATTAGTAGTAGTCATTCTTGATATCTTTTCCCTGAAAAGCTGTCCAATTTGTATGGTTATCAGTTAAGAGTATCCTTTTTCAATGACTTTCCTCTTTCCACAAAGAAAAATGGTGAATGGATTGGTGAAGACTACGTTCGTCTAAAATTAGTGACCTCTATGATGAATGCTACTTTTAAAATAATAGAACCAGAAGGCCTGCATCCATTTGATGGAGCTTACAACGATATCATGAACAACGTTACTGATTTCTGTTTCATAAGTCAATATTATATGAGTTATCTCTATCAAGATGCTGACTATACATACACTCATCGACGAAACCAGCTGGTTATTGTTATTCCATCAAAAAAAGGAACTTTAGTCAACAGTGGTACATTTGTCTCCATATTCCATCCCACTGTATGGATACTGTTCATGTGTTCAATCATAGTTTCGTCCATAGTTACATTCATTCTAACGTTTTTTGAAAAAAAAGTCGTCCGAATTAACTGTCTACAGTACTTCTCCACTTTCCTTGGTAACCCGTCAGCCAATCTTAACACGCAGCCATTCATACTCAAAACACAATCTATCGTTCTCATTTTCAGCTGCATCATATTTCGAACGGCATTCCAGTGCTTCTTAGTAAGCAGTTTTGTACTTCCAAAACCACATGACGAAATTAAGACTATCTCGGAATTTCGAAACAGCAGATTCAACATTTATACCACACCGTTCTTAGCTAATATGATTCCTCCAGAAGAAAATCTTTCTGATAGAACAATCAACATATCTTTTGCTGATCGAACTAGAATGCTGTATTCTCTGGATACGCGGGGAGCCTATCTAGTCACACGTATCTTTGCAAAAAAATTCATAGAGACCCTGAAGAATAAGTACGCAAAGCCGCCGTTCTACATAATGGAAGAAGCTTTAGCTCCAAGTATAGAGACGTACTATTTTCAAAGGCATTCCCCTTATTTGGAAAAAGTTAACGAATGCTTGCTGAGACAAAAACAATATGCACTGTCAGAAATTAAAATTCACTCTGGTTCATCTCTTAGAGGCAACATCACCAACAGTGAAAGTACTCAAATCGTATTGGGAGTGAAACATCTTCAGAACGTGTTTCACATACTTGCAATAGGCTTGTTGTTAGGTGTCGTTGTTTTTATCTGTGAAATTCTTTTGAAAAACAAAAATAAATAAAACGTCTGTTTCTACTACAAGTATTTTTTAAGAAGTATCTGAAAATAGTTTCTTACAGGGTTCATATAAAACAACTATCCATGACTAATCTAAATTTTCAAAAAAATGTTTACAATGTAAATTACATCTAGAAAACCAATTACTTTGAAATTTTGCACACTTAGTATGATTGTTGTGAACATCGCAAATAGGTCATCAAAATTCATCCCTTACTAAAATTTTGTTAAAAATATTTATAGTGTGATTTAAAATTTTAAATTAGATTTCACTATTTATCTTAATATCAACGATTTTTTTATTATTATTATGATAAGATACTAGCCAGCATTGCTTTAGTGATTACAGAATATCTGGAAAGTTCATGACGTCAACCTAAAATAAATTATTAAATAACTTATTGTTGTATATTTCGTCAACCATACACTAAAATAACGAAGAAAGGAAACAAGGAAAGAGAAAAAGAAGAAAAAAGGAACGCATCAAAGAAAAAAGATAGAAAGAGGCAACGATGGATAGGGGCAAAGAGAGAAAGAATGAGTGTAAGAGGAGGACACAAGGAGCAAAAAGAGGGAAAGACGAAAAAAGGAACGAAAGAATAAGGGAATGAAGGAGAGGGCAAAAATAGTGAGAAAAAGAGGAAAAACGTGACAACAGAGAGAAAAAATGAAAGAAAAAAGGGAAAAGGGAAAGATAGAACGTGGGAAAGTGAGAAAGTGAGAAAACAGGGTGAGAGCAACAGAGTGACAAAAAACGGGAGAGGGAAGGAATGAGGAAACAAGAAAATGCAGATTTGCGAAAAGTGGGAACGAGGAAGATAGAGTGAAAGAAATAGATGGAGAGTGGCTGAGAAAAAACAAGAGAAAGTTGGTGATAGCGAGGCAGAGAGACAGAAAGTATGTAAGGACAAACATAAAAGTGTGTCATCTTGGAATTAAAAAAGAAGTTTTTTTTCAAATTTAACGGGACATAACTCCAAAACATTTGCAGAGCAAAAAAAGACAAGAGAAAAGAGGGTGAGAGGGAAAGAGAGAGACAAATATACGGATGGAGAAAAAGGGGAGGCAGAGAAAAAGAGAAAAAGAAACATGAAGAACAGAGAATATGGAAAGAGGGAATAATGACGAGTAGCATAAAGAAAGAGGGATAGAGAGAGGAAAAGAGGCGAAGGCGAGAGGAAAACACGGACAGAGGGAACCAAGGAATGAGGAAATAGGGGAGTGTGGTAAAGAAAGACATAGATGAACAGGAAGACAGGAAGACAGGGAGATAGTGAGTGAATGAGAAAGGGTGAGAGGAAAAGAGGGAAATTGACAGACAGAGAAAAAG
This sequence comes from Zophobas morio, assembly GCF_036711695.1. Lineage (NCBI taxonomy): Eukaryota > Metazoa > Arthropoda > Insecta > Coleoptera > Tenebrionidae > Zophobas > Zophobas morio. Next base: position 10,895,670 of record NW_026972136.1, on the reverse strand, counting down.
GGAACGAGTGAAGTAATCAAGAAATGAACGAACAATCGGAAAAACGAGGAAAAGGGAAAATATGAATGGAAGGAAACAGGAAAATAGAGAAAGAAGAAAAACGGAAAGCGGCAAAAAAAATATGGAAAGGTGGAATGATGGACGAAAAGAGAGAAAATGGGTGCAAGAGGGGGATACAAGGAGCAGAAAGTGTGAGACGGAAAGAGAGAGACAGGGGAAAGAAGGAGTAAAAGGGAAAGGCAAGGGGAGAGGGAAGGAACGGGGAAACAGGAAAATGTAGATTTGAGGAAAGTGGGAAAGAAGTAGACAGGTTGTGTGAGAGAAATAGAGGGAGACTAGGTAACAATAAACAAGAAAGTAAAGAGAGGAAGCCAAGAAGTGGAAATGAGGGAAAATGGCAAAGTGAGAAAAATGGAAGTACGGAGATAGGAAGACGAGGATATAAAGCGCTGGAGAGAGGGGGAAAGAGGGAGAGAGTGAAAGTTGAGAAGAAAAAAAACCAATGAAACATACAGAGGAAAAGGGAAAAAAGGGTAAGAGAAAAAAAAGGAATATCAAAGAAGTACAAAAAGAAAGAGAAAAGATGAAAAAGGAGAATAAACAGAGCTGGCAAAGGGGGAGTGAGAGAGGGAGAAAAGAAGAGACAAGAAGCAAAGAGAGGGAAGCACAAAATAAGAACAAGAAGGGCAGAGGGAGTGAGGAATTATAGAGAGTAGCAAAGAGAGAAAAGAGGACAAGAAGGAAAGGGCAGAGTTTTTAAGTGGGAAACAAGATGATAGGGGGGCACAAAAACAGGGGAAGATGGACAAAGTGAGAGAAAACGAAGAAACAGAGAAACAGTGAATTCGGAAAAGAAGAAATTAGAGAAGAAGGGAAATCGAGATGGAAAGAAAGAAGGAAAAGAGGAAAGAGGTAAACAAGGAATGACAGAAAGAAAGAAAAAAGTAAAGGTTGAAAGAGACAAAAATGGAAAGAGGGAATGATGAAATTAGCAAAGGGAGAGAGAGAGACAGCAAGAGGGGCGAGGGGCAAAGGAATGGAAAAACGGAAAGAGGGCAAGAGGGAAAAAGGGAAAGAGAAAATGCGGTTTGGAGCATTCGATTTCTGGAGGATTTCTAGTCCGACTGGTGAATTTTCAGGCCGAATCCGTTTAGAGTAAAGGGACGAATATAAGGCATTTCCGAACTAAAAAAAAGTCGTTTTTTCACATTTAACTTCTACATCTTATTATTTCAACTGTATTTAAAGTTACGCACCTAAAAACTCCCTCATATAATATATCAATTTTATAAACGTCTAATGACAAAAAATATTAGTTATTATCTTTATTATTCATCCAAATTTTCCACTCCACAAATTAGCCTAATTGGTTCTAATTTATTTATATTTAACATTAATTTTTTATATTATTATATTTATATTAATATTACAAACAAATATTTTATTACCACAATGTTAAAATTTTGTTCATAATTTTTGCTTTCAGTGTTACTTTAAAATTTACTCAACCTGTGCAGTATGCACGAACACAATTTCTGGAAACCGAATTTAAAAAGTACGTTGTTAATTATCGACGTTTCAGACACGTTTCTTCTTGTGGCTACATCAACGTCAATTCTGAAGCTACTAAAGACGTTTCAAGCTTGTTCATCAAGCACAATATGTGTCCTTCATTAATTGTTGGGGATGATTTTAATTTTAATGCATCTGGAATTGCACAAAATCTGCAAAAAGTGTTTCACATACTTATAGTAGGGTTGTTGTTAGGGTCGTTGTTTTTATTTGTGAAATTATTTTGAAGAACAAAAATAAATAAAATGTCTACTAATTACGAATTTATTTCAACAAGATGTATCTGAAAATAATAGCATAGTCTATGAATCCGCCTTGATTTTTAATCACAATTATTTTACAAAAATGCTACCATTTGTTCCAAGTAACGATATCTTGTGCGCGTGACCATTTTTTAAGATATTGAATTTGTGTAGTGTTTAAAATCAGGTGCGGGGGGAGTTCTGTCTAAAATAACTGAACCATTTTTCTATGTTGTATCCGGCTGTCCATCATCAGTTCTTTAAAGAATAAATTTCAATAAACATACCGAAAATACAAAAACAAAATAATTGGCGGAAGGTTATTTCGACAGAACTTCCCTCGCTCCCAGAGCACAGTACAATAAATTCCCCTTTGAAAAATTATACATAATAGTGGTAATAGCGTGAAAACAATGAGAAAACATGTTCTCTCACTGTCTCAGTACATGCGTAACTTCGACTGTTTATGTTTATACTTCAAAAGAATTCGCCTATTATCACGCTCCGATAACAAGCGTCTGCGTTAAAAGAAAATGAATTTTGATTGATTTTGTTTCCTCAAAACAGAGGCGACGACTAATTTAATTAATTAAGCTACAGTGGGGCAAAACGGACCGAATATAAAGTTAATATCACATTACATAACCCACATGTTAATTTAATGGTGGAAATTATCTCGATGATTTTTATGTTCGTACATTGATCTCTATGTATGAAGACATAATCTATGCAAAATCTAAAAATATCATACCAAAATTGACGATCAGTGAACAATTGATCGACTGCGATTTATTGATAATTCCTCATAAAATATAAAAAAGTACTGATATTATTGAATTTTGACGCATTAAAAATATGTTTCAGAAATGAAAATGTAGTGTTCATAACTTCGGCACAATCAACACATAATGCAGCTTTAAAGTTAACAAATATTCTAAATTAATGATAATTTTTATGCTGTTACTTGCATCACGCACCCTTTTTGCTAGAAATCAGTGTTTTATTTATTATTCATGACGAAATAACAGTAGCAACTAAACCGCGATCACAACAAAATCTTTTATCGCTATAATGTTAAAATTTTTATTCACGTTTTTTATCTTCAGCGCATTTCTAAAATTCGCTCGACCTATGGGACAAACACAATTTCTAGAAGATCAGTTTAAGAAATACATAGTTAATTACCAACGTTTCAAAAACGATTCTTCTTGTGGCTATATCAACGTAAATTCCGAAGCTACAAAAGACGTTTCAAATTTATTAATCAAACACAATCAGTGTGCTTCAGTAGTTGTAGGAGACAACTTCACTGCGTCTGGATATATACCAAAACTTCAAGCAACTTTTATTTTTTTGAAAACCGTTCAAGAAATTGTAACACAAATTGGAAAACTCCGAAAACACAAGTTCTGGAACTCGCGAAAAGAGAATCACTTTGTGATTTGTAGGAGGGTTAACGACATCAAGTTCTTGCCAGGATTGATGCAGACTATTTGGAAACAACACATTCTGAATTTTGTTGTAGTATTAGTCTGGAAACGCTTGGAAATTTTTTCTTACAATCCTTTCAAAGAAGAAGTTATTAATGTGACTTCACACAAGTTTTGGCATCTCCATTTATTCCCCGACAAGTTATCCAATTTGTACGGATATCAATTAAGAGTGTCCCTCTTCAGTTACTTTCCTCTTATAACCAAAGAAAATGGTGAGTGGATGGGTGAAGATTACATTCGTTTGCAGTTAGTGACCTCCATGATAAATGCTACGTTTAAAATAATAGAACCACCGGAGAATACTTTTTTTGGCGGAGCTTACAATGATGTCATGAATGACGTAACAGATTTTTGTTTTATTAGTCATTATTACATGCATTACCTTTATCAAGGTGCTGAATACACCTACACTCACCAACCAGATCAAATCATCGCTGTTGTTCCATTTCAACATCAAACTTTATTCCACAGTTACACAATTTTTTCGATATTCAACATCACTGTGTGGGTTTCGTCTATATCCATGATAACAATTCTTGTTATTTTTACAACTATTATAAACTTATTGAAGACAAAGGTCGTCCAGATTAACTGCCTGGAGTACTTCTCCGCCTGCCTGGGTAACTATTTACCCAGTTTTGACACAAAACCATTCACAATCAAAATTGTGCTTTTAATTTTCATTTTGACTTGCATCATCATTCGAACAGCTTTCCAGTGCTTCTTAATAAGTACTTTCTTAACGCCGAAACCAGACGACAAGATTACGACGATTTCTGAACTTCGTAAAAGCAACTTAAATATCTACACTTCAGCTTTCTTAGCTAATATGATTCTGTTTAATGAAAATCTCGGTGCCAGAGTGTTCAACATGTCTGGTCCAGAACGTACCAAAAGACTGTACTCTCTGGACACCAGTGCATCCTACATTATTACATTGACGCTTGCAAACAAATTTATGGCGACTGTGAAGAGTAAGTACGCAAGACCACCATTTTATATTCTGGAAGAAGCTTTGGTGCCAGGTATGGATATGTATTTTTTTCAAAGGCATTCGCCATATCTGGAAAAATTTGACGAATGTTTGTTAAGGCAGAAACAATACGCACTGTCAGAAATTAGAATTCACTCTGGATCATCTCTTAAAGAAAACATTTCCAGAAGCGAAAATTCTCACATCGCATTGAGAATGGAACATCTTCAAAGTGTGTTTCACATATTTGAAATAGGTTTGGGGTTAAGTGTCATCGTTTTCATGTGTGAAATTCTTTTCAAAAACAGGCGGAAACTCATCATTTGACATTGAAATAAAGAAAGTGTTTGCTATTGACGAGTACTTTTATAAATCATAGACCTTGCACAAAACTCTTGTTTCTTACCAGAGATTTCGACTTAGAAGTATATTAAAAAAAAAATTATGTTTTTTCGACGTTTCATGGCCCCTAGATTACGAAAAAATAAGTCTAAAATAACATACTCTCTTACTTGTGGTTTATGAATCTGCCTTGATTTTTACTACCAATTAATTTACAAAAATTCTGGTGCGATAGTTACAATTTGTTCCAAGTAACGATATCTCGTGCACGTACGTAAGAGACACGGAAGTCGGTGGCCGCTTGATTTAAGGCATGAATTTAAGCAACTTGAACTCTGTGCGCGTGAGTTCGAATTCCATCCTCGTCGATTTTTTCAAGACATTGAATTTGTGTAAGTGTGTAACACCAGGTGCGAAGAACGTTCTGTTTTTCTTCACTTCTTTAAAAAATAAATTTCAATAAACCTACTGAAAATATAAAAACAAAATAATTGGTCGAAGGATATTTTGACAGAACTTCTCTCGCCTCCAGAGTACAGTCCAACAAATCCCATTTGAAAAATTATACATAGTAGCAGTAACAGTGTAAAAAAATTGATCGAAAGTTGTTTCAACACAACTTCTCTCGCTCCTCAAGTACAATGAAACATATCCAGCATTTTCGAATGGGCGCACCCTCAGTGACTCAGTGATTAATTTTTTTGAGACATCCTCTATAAGCAAAACTAAAAAATATGAATGGAATGATAAATAACAAGTATAGTCTCATCCTATTTTGGACATTTTAGATAGGATTCATTTGGCAAAATTTTGGGCTGACGTCATCAATTTTTTGGAGGGGATAAGTAAATTATTTTGAATAAAAATTTAATATGCTTGTCTTATGTTTAAAACATCTGCAAGATTTCAAAGTATTCGGTTTAGCAGATTCAAAACTAAATTGTAGGTGAAACGAACTTCACAGGGTCAGCTAGTTATTGGTAATTCCTCATAAAATATAAAAAAGTATTGATATCATCGAATTTTGATGCATTAAATATCCTTCTCGTTTTAACATACTGAAAAAACTCCTTGTACATCTATAACAGTGTTTATAACTTTAGCACAATAAACACATAACAAACAATAAAGTTAACAAATATCCTAAATGAATAATAATTTTTATTCTGTAACTTGCATCACGCACCCATTTTGCTAGATAGAAATCAGCGTTTTATTAATTATTCATGATGAAATAACAGTAGCAACTAAACCGCCATCACAACAAAATTTTTTATCGCTATAATGTAAAAATTTTTATTCACGTATTTTATCTTCAGCACAATTTCTAGAAGATCAGTTTAAGAAATACATAGTTAATTACCAACGTTTCAAAAATGATTCCTGATGTAGCTATGTCGACGTAAATTCCGAAGCTACAAAAGACGTTTCAAATTTATTCATCAAACACAATCAGTTGTAGGAGTCAACTTCACTGCGTCTGAATATATACCAAAACTACAAGCAACTTTTACTTTTTTGAAAATCATTCACGAAATTGGGGTCGACTACAATTCTTTTTTGCCTACGCTTGGAAAGTAAAAAAGAACAAAACATAGATAGCTAAAATTACCCAAGTTAAAACTATTTGAACAGTTACATGTTGGACCACAAAATTTAGAAATTGAAAAAATAAGAATTTTTTTTCAAAAATGTATGCAAATAAAGCACGCCGACAAAGTAACTTGGGACAAAATAGCTTCACCGCAAAATAGCTTCACGGTAAAATAACTCCATCAAAATAGCCCAAGATCTAAAAATCTCCACTAATGCGCAAAAATATCAGACAATAAAAATATGTAAGTGGATTTTCTTGAAACATTTTTCATTTCTGAACCAAAAGAAACTACTTTGAAAATTCGTAAAATACAAACAGTTGTTGGTTAATTCGCAATTTCATTTTTTATTAAGAAAAAAGTATATTGTACGCAAAAAACATTACTACTTAATTATGGCCTGAGCTGACCTGACCTGACCTGATCTGACTTGACCTGACCTGACCTAACCTCTCTATATTGTCCCAAGTAAGCAAATTATTAATAATTTCTATTTTCATCTATACCGAGCTATTTTGGGGCTGTTTTGCCGGGAGCAATTCGTCACCTTAGAACTGGTTTGCCGCATATCCAAATCGCGTCCGAGGGATTTTCGCCTCTACTGCTTGGTGCAGATTTGCCGCATGTCGCACTTGGGCGAAGCGAAACATAGTTTAGATTCAGTGCTGATTAGCCGCATGTCCAAGCAGAAATCGATACAGTACCGTTATCCGTTTTTACATACTTCCTTGCTGTTTTGCTTTTCAGCGCTAGGTTTGGGGTTGGGAAAGAAATCGTATTCAACTTCACGCGCAGAACAATAAGAATAATGTGAAATAAATAAAAAAGAGACTTCACAATTTTGATGAATCTGAAATTTAAAAAAAACAACTGTAATTTGTGCAACTCTTTTTCTGTTGTTATAGATGTTACAAATATTTTCGATTTTTTTTTTTAAGAAAGATTGAGTTTCAAATTATTAGATTCGAAATTTTACAAATTTAAATTTCAAATAGATTTGTTGCTCGTTAAACAAATAATTTAATTTTTTACTTAACAGTAACATTTTTATTTAATGATTTCTCGGAAATGATTGAACTTATTTTCTCTAAAATTTTAGTCAACAAAATTCATAATGCTGCATACTTATATTCGTATTTGTGGAAATGATATTTCCACATCAATAATTACAGATAATAATAGATACATTTTTCAGAGATAATTAAGATTAAGATTTCTTAATCAACTTCACACGCAGAACAAGAAATACGGCAAGGACTCATAATGTGAAATAAATGAAAAATTGAAACGATATTAGAAATCTCGTGGTGAAGTAGTTAACTAAGTATAACGAACAATGAATGTTAAGTTATTGATGTTTTGATTCGATTTTTTCTAAATATTTTTAAAATAAAGAGACTTATTTTTCTTTATTTTTATATAAAATCTACATTTGATAAAACTCATTGCAGTCATTCATTTTTCCTAAAAACTGTAGAATCCAAATATTGCATTGTTAATTTCCATTGTTAAATGGTGAATTGTGAACGAAATACGGAGTACCAAATTTAAATGTGTTTTACAGAAAGGAACTATTTTTACAAAGGATAATAAAATGATATTTTCTTTGCATTGGCGGAGTAAAGGCGGCTCGTTGACTCGCTGCAGTCCTACTAAAATTGCAGCTTAATATGTAATTTTTTTTATATAAAATATTCAAACTGATAAAGAACACTCGGGTAAAAATAGGTTGTTGTCTCAAACAATTGGATTCCAGTATTTTGATTACGTGGATATTGACTACAAGTAGCTATTGTCGGGCAACCAAAGAAAATTAGCAGTGATACTGTTTAAAACTGTAAATGCAGTATATTTGGATTTGGAAATAAATCATTCGTTACCATGTCTTATGTATCAGTGACAATTATGTTGACTGCAACCCAAATCTATTTGATTACCCCTAACTCCATAATATCTAGTACTTAATATAGTTATACGCTTTTCAGTTGAAAATGAAAGAATTATTTGTACTGGTAGTTGTAAACAATTGTATAAATCTTTCCGTTGGATTCCTTTGCGAACTCTTTGTCAATTATTATTTATGATACTATGGTATGATCCCAAACTGTTTAGAGAAGAAAGGGAGGCTGTGGTGTGCGCACGTAAACTTGTCCTATTTCTTTCCAATACATTAGCTCTAAATATTAGCTCTCTGTCTATCATCTCCTACGTGCGCTTATCATAGACTCCTTTTATCTAAAAAGTATGCAGTATTTCCCGCGCAAACCAGCAGTCAGATCTCTAGATTGCTTGGCCTCGTGATTTGTCACGTATTTTTAAATAACATACAGTTTTCTAAATTTGCTGAAGTACTACTAAACTACAAAAATAAATAAACGGGTAAATTATATTCTCAAATTATAACTCCGAATTAAACATGCCGTGAACCCTACTAAGTATAAATTAAACGTCATTGTTTGCTAACTACATAATTGATTAAACTTATTATTTTAATAAGGTAAGGTATTAAACTAGACAGAGACGTGAATACTTTTTTTTACTAATTTTAATAATTCTTATAAATGAGTAGATACTTAATAATAAAGCAATACATATTATTATACGCAAAAAATGTATTTGCATGTTTTTGCATAAACTTCCTGCACTTATAATTTATGAACAGTATTTTGGACGATGCTCAATTAATTGATAAATAATAGTATGTTGATGTAAAAAGAGTATCATTACATTACTTCAAATTCTTTTAACTTTCTTTATGTCGTATATCCTGGTTCCAAAATCTCAAGAAATTAGGGTTATTATGGTAATTTAATTCAATCTGGGTGCTTAGGGTAAAAACTCAATAAACAACAAATGAAAAAGTATGTTATTTTTAAAAATCATATAACATTTATTGCTGTAAAAGTTGGAGATGACGTTATATGATGGGGAGGATGATTACAAATGTTGGTCAGCATTTTATCAACTGGAAACGAGAGACCTATGTTTTCGTATTATAGGAGTCATGAAACGTTGAGAAGCCATAAAAGTAGCCAGTCGCCCGATGAACTTGATTACAATAGTTCCTTAGCTTACGCTCGAGACATAAAAAAAAATAAACAATAACATTTGGATTTAATAGCTTTTGATATCTGGTATACCTAAACAGTGAGTGAATTTTATGCGGCTATTATTACCATTACATATAACCATCCAGTTAAATTAATTGGTAAAAAAATTTACCCATAAATAAGTTATTGTAAAGTTATTTTTATTTACACGCGTATAATTGCACAACAATAATTGTTAGACAAATAGAATGATAAAGAAAGGCAATGTCATATTAAAAAACAAATTACTCGTTTCGATGTAAGGTACCTTATATAAGTTAACAACATACATCTATTTAGTTATTATAGGTAAAATTCTAATACGGAATTTGTTCTTGAAGTAAGTCGTAAATTGTAAATAGCTATAAATTCGGAAATAATTCTTTTTAAAAGATACAAGTCAAAAATGTATTAGGCATGATTGTCAAGAAACATTCCAATTCTGTTTCAAATTTGCAAGCATTTTATGTCAAAAGCTGATTTTTGTAAACGTTCCAGTAATAAATTTCGAAGCAAAGTCCACCTAAACAGATTTTGCTTCGAAATTTTAATTTTCATATTACTTTTACAACATTTTAATTTAAAAAATTAAAAATGTATCTATTATTTGTGATTATTGATGTAGAAATATCGTTAATAAAATGTTACTGTTTAGTAAAAAATTAAATTATTTGTTTATCGAACAACAAATCTATTTGAAATTTAAATTTGTAAAATTTCGAATCTAATAATTTGAAAATATTTGTAACATCTATAACAACAGAAAAAGAGTTGCACAAATTACAGTTGCTTTTTTTTAATTTCAGATTCATCAAAATTGTTAAGTCTCTTTTTTATTTATTTCACATTATTCTTATTGTTCTGCGCCTGAAGTTGAATACGATTTCTTTCCCAACCCCAAACCTAACGCTGAAAAGCAAAACAGCAAGGAAGTACGTAAAAACGGATAACGGTACTGTATCGATTTCTGCTTGGACATGCGGCAAATCAGCACTGAATCTAAACTATGTTTCGCTTCGCCCAAGTGCGACATGCGGCAAATCTGCACCAAGCAGTAGAGGCGAAAATCCCTCGGACGCGATCTGGATATGCGGCAAACCAGTTCTAAGGTGACGAATTTTTTCGTTAAACTATTTAATCGGGGCTAAATATTTTGACGCCTGAAAATATAATAAAATCGCAATTATTGGCACTAAAGTTTCCTCGCCTGTAAAACACAACCACTGCCATATTCGTTGTTTTCAAACCAAAAAAAAAAAATTGTCTATCACAGCTTATTTACGACATTAACACGAAATTCTTCACATTCTTCAGTAGTTGGACTACAGTTTAAGTGAGGGTGTTTTACTACTCAAAAGAAGAAATTGATTTTTTTTCTGGTGACAAAAATTTTAGTTCAGTCAAAATAGGAGTTAAATCATTGTTCAAATTTATGTCAACCCACCTCGCGAGAAATGATTAACTTCCCATGCTCATTGTAAAGTATACTGTTATAAATCAACCTGATTTATTCCACCTGAAACATGAATTAACATTTATAGACCTAACTTCAATAAATTTAAGTACTCTCCTGGGGTATTGGCTAATCGACTTCGCCCTAATGTATAAAACATTGAAAGTAGAACAAAATATGGCTACTATTATATATGTAATAAAGGGGCGTGGATGCCATTATTTTATTATAATAAAACAAAATTACAAATGTACATGAAGATGACCACATAAAACTTAAAAATATAATTCTGTGTTTTGACAAACGGCAAAAATCATTTGTGGTAAAGTTAATATCACAGTTGATGACCTACATAATAATTTAATGGTGGAAATTATTTCGTTAATGTGATTTGTATGTTCGTGCATTTATCTCTATGTATGAAGATTTAATATATGCAAAAAATATCAAGCCAAAATTGACGGTCAGTGAATGATGGAGCGACTACGAATTATTGACAATTCCTCATGAAAAATAAAAAAGTATTGATATTATTGATTATGACGCATTAAATACCCTTCTCGTTTTAACATACTGAAAAAACTCCTGTAAATTTATAACACAAATGAAAAGGTAGTGTTTGTAATTTTTACACAAAAAACACATAATGTAGCTTTAAAGTTAACAAATTAATAATACTCCTAATTTTTATTCTGTTACTTGCATCACGCACCCATTTTGTTATACATCAGTGATCTATTTATTATTCATGACGAAATAACAGTAGCAACTAAACCACCATCACAACAAAATCTTATATCATCGCTATAATGTTAAAATCTTTATTCACGTATTTTATCTTCAGCGCATTTCTAAAATTCGGTCAACCTGCTGAACAAATACAGTTTTTAGAAGATCAATTTAAGAAATACATAGTTAATTACCAACGTTTCAAAAACGATTACTCCTGTAGTTATATCAACGTAAACTCCGAAGATACAAAAGACGTTTCAAATGTATTCATCAAACACAATCAGTGTCCGTCAGTAGTCGTAGGAGACAACTTCACTGCGTCTGGATATATACCAAAACTGCAAGCAACTTTTATTTTTTTGAAAACCATTCAAGACATTGTAACGCAAATTGGAAAACTTCGGAAATACAGGCTCTGGAACTCGCGAAAAGAGAACCACTTTGTGATTTGTAGGAGGGTCAACGACATCAAGTTCTTGTCAGGATTGATGCAGACTATTTGGAAGCAACGCATTCTTAATTTTGTTGTAGTGTTTGTCTGGAAACGCTTGGAAATTTTTTCTTACAATCCTTTCAAAGAAGAAGTTATTAATGTGACTTCGTACAAGCTTTGGCATCTCCATTTATTCCCCGACAAGTTGTCCAATTTGTACGGATATCAGTTAAGAGTGTCCCTCTTCAATAACTTTCCTCTTACCACCAAAGAAAATGGTGAGTGGATCGGTGAAGATTACGTTCGTTTGCAGCTAGTGACGTCCATGATAAACGCTACGTTTAGAATAATAGAATCACCGGAGAATTCGCTTTATGATGGAGCTTACGATGATATCATGAACGACGTAACAGATTTTTGCTTTATTAGTCATTATTACATGCACTATCTTTATCAAGGTGCTGAATACACTTACACTCACCAACCAGATCAAATCGTCGCTGTCGTTCCATTTCAACATCAATCTTTATTCCACAATTACACAGTTTTTTCAATATTCGACATCACTGTGTGGGTTTCGTCTATCTGCATGATAACAATTCTTGTTATTTTTACCACAATGGTAAACTTAGTGAAGAAAAAAGTCTTCCGGATTAACTGCCTGCAATATTTCTCGACCTCACTGGGTAACCCTTTAACCAATTTTGGCACACAACCATTCGCAATCAAAATCCTGTTTTTAATTTTCATCTTGAGTTGCATCATCTTTCGAACAGCTTTCCAGTGCTTTTTAATTAGTACTTTCGTAACGCCAAAACCTGAGGAAAAAATGACCACGATTGCTGAATTTCGTGAAAGCAACTTAAATATCCACACTACAGCGTTCTTAGCTAATATGATTCTGTTCAATGAACATCTCAGTGATAGAGTGTTCAACATATCTGCTCCAGAACGTATCAAAAGACTGTACTCCCTGGATACGAGTGCCTCCTACGCGATTATATTGACGTTTGCGAACAAATTTATGGAGTCTTTGAAGAGTAATTACGCAAAACCACCATTTTATATTCTGGAAGAAGCTTTGGTACCAGGTATGGACACATACTTTTTTCAAAGACATTCGCCATATCTGGAAAAAATTGACGAATGCTTGTTAAGGCTGAAGCAATACGCACTGTCTGAAAAGAGAGTTTACACTAGTTCGTACTTTAAAAGAAACTTTACAAGAAGTAGAAGTCCCGTCATCGTGCTGGGTGTAGAGCATCTCCAGAGTGTGTTTCACATACTCACAGTAGGGTTGTTGTTGAGTGTTCTTGTTTTTATCTGTGAAATTGTTGTTAAAAAAAAATTCACGTAACAAAAATAAAGTGCTGGTTGAGTGTTGTTTTACACTGGATTTTCTGTCAACTCATTTTAGTTTTTTTTTCTTTTAGTTCGGTTAAGCATTATTAATTTTCCATGTGTTTACCGGGTTTTCAATAATTTCCGTGATTGGTAAAAACATGAATCAAAGGCTCATTACGTTTTTTGTTTAGTTATCGACTTTCCTATGTTTTTAGTACCCAAGCGTAAGCTAAGGAAATATTGTAATTGTTTTATCGACGTAGATAAAACCTAGAGTAAGAAAAAATAGGACTTTCGTTTCCGTCTGTCTGTCTGTCCTCTCTCCGCTTCTGTGTTGATCTTTATTAGACAGAAGTAGTATATAAAATGTTTCTTCTAGACCAGGATGTCTGTATGTATAAAAATCAATGAAAAACAGTCCAAAAAGAACATGAAACTACCAAGAAAGAGCCCAAAATCCATAAAAAAAACCCCCATAAACCCCAAAAAGGCTTTTTACTTCTGGACTAAGGCATTTGGCACTTGGAAAAATCCTTAAAAATCACCCCTAATCAAACAAAATTACCTCAAAAGCCCTCTAAAAAAAACTCAGAAATACTTTGCTTTTAAACACCCCAAAACAGATTTTAATTTCAAGAGTCTAAATTATCATGGCTGATTTAGATTTTTAGCTAATTATGCTGATTCCAAAAATATAGCATATTGATAGTCACGGAGCAACATTTTCGAAACAATCTGTACGAAATGCGAATTTTTGAAAATATCTAAAAATTTTGATATTTCTACGGTCGATTCCGGAAAAACGTTTACAGTTATCAAAGAAACGAAGCCCGAATTGAGTTCTAGAGCTCGAAATCTACCAGAAAATGTGTTTTGTTAGGTTTCGAAAATTTCAAAAATTGGCTGAAATTTGAAGAAGGGGGGACCATTGAAAAAATTTCTCTTTTAAAAAAGTTGTCTAAAAATCGTGAAAAAATTCAGAGCCGTGGATATCGACATGCTGATTCCAAAAATATAGCATGTTGATGGTCACGGAGCAACTTTAAAAAAGTTGTCTAAAAATTGCGAAAAATTCAGGGACGTGGATGATTCCAAAAATATAGCGTGTTAATGGTCACGAAGCAACATTTTCGAAATAAGCGGTACGAAATGCTCTTTTTCAAAAATTTCTAAAAATTTCGTTATTTCAACAGTCGATTCTGGAAGAGCGGTTCTAGTTATCAAAGAAAAGAGGGCCGAATTGAGTTCTAGAGCTCAAAATCTACCAGAAAATGTATTTAGTTAAGTTTCAAAAACGTCAAAAATTGGCCGAAATTTGAAGAAGGGGGGACCATTGAAAAAATTTCACTTTTAAAAAAGTTGTCTAAAAATTATAAAAAAATTCAGGGACGTAGATCTCGACACGCTGATTCCAACAATATAGCATGTTGATGGTCAAGAAGCAACATTTTCGAAAAAATCGCTGCGAAATGCGAATTTTTTAAAATTTCAAAAATTTCGATATTTCAACGGTCGATTCTGGAAAAACAGTTGCAGGTATCAAAAAATCGAGGCCGGAATTGAGTTCTAGAGCTCGAAATTTACAAGAAAATGTATTTAATTGAGTTTCGAAAATATCAAAATTTTTGCGAAACTTGAAGAATTTCGATTTTAAAAAAGTTGTCCAAAAATTATGAAAAAATTCAGGGACGTAGATATCGACACGCTGATTCCAAAAATATAGCATGTTGATGGTCACGAAGCAACATTTTCGAAAGAAACTAAGTATTAATCAATGAAAAGAAATTCTTATCCAAAACTTATTGCGTTTACACATTTTTCATTTCTGAACCAAAAGAAACTACTTTGAAAATGCGTAAAATGCAAACAGTTGTTGGTTAATTCGCAGTTTCGTTGTATCATATCGTATATTGTACGCAAAAAACATTACTACTTAATTATGACCCGAGCTGACCTGATCTGACCTGACCTGATCTGACTTAACCTGAGCTGACCTGACCTAACCTCCTCTATATTGTCCCAAGTAAGCAAATTAATAATAATTTCTATTTTTATCTAACCCGAGCTATTTTGGGGCTGTCTTGTCGGGAGGAATTTTTTGCTAAACTATTTAATCGGGGATGAATATTTTGACGCCTGAAAATATTAAAAAATCGCAATTATTGGCACTAAAGTTTTCTCACCTGTAAAACACAACCACTGCCATATTCGTTGTTTTCAAACCAAACAAAAATCTAGCGGTACGAAATGCCACTTTTTGAACATTTCTAAAAATTTCGTTATTTCAACAGTCGATTCTGGAAGAACGGTTCTAGTTATCAAAGAAACGAGGCCCGAAGTGAGTTCTAGAGCTCGAAATCTACAACAAAATGTATTTAGTTAAGTTTCGAAAATGTCAAAGTTTGGCCGAAATTTGAAGAAGGGGGGACCATTGAAAAAATTTCACTTTTAAAAAAGTTGTCTAAAAATTGCGAAAAAATTCAGGGACGTGGATATCGACATGCTGATTCCAAAAATATAGCGTGGTGATGGTAACGGAGCAATATTTTCGGAAAATTGGGTGTGAAATTCGAATTTTTCGAAATTTTTAAAAATTGCGATATTTCAATGGACGATTCTGGAAAAACAGTCTAAGTTATCGAAGAAATGAAGGAATAAGTGACTTCTGTGGTCCAAAATCTACAAGAAAATGTATTTGGTTAAATTTCGAAAATCGTCGAGAATCGGTCGATACCTAATACGAATACCTACATAATGGAAAATTTCATTTTTGAAAAAGTCATCTAAAAATTCTGAAAAAATTCAGGAATATAGATTCCGACGTGCTGATTCCAAAAAGATAGCGTGTTTATGGTCATGGCGTAATATTTTTTTCAAATGTGTCTATTAAGTATCCATGGTTACTTGAGAATACTTTATTTCTGTTTAAAGTATATGAAGTTCTTATTCAATTCCCATTCTGATTTTTGAAAATTCGCTGATCCGAACACACCTTTTCCCAATTAAT
Organism: Zophobas morio; assembly: GCF_036711695.1. Classification (NCBI taxonomy): domain Eukaryota; kingdom Metazoa; phylum Arthropoda; class Insecta; order Coleoptera; family Tenebrionidae; genus Zophobas; species Zophobas morio. The sequence goes on along the minus strand of NW_026972136.1, from coordinate 10,879,395 downwards.
TCGGATTATCGAGGTTCTACTGTATTATTATTCTTATATGATCGTAATTAAATAAAGACGTGGGTATTCTCACATTTTCTAGAAAATGAGGATCTTAATTTGATCAATAAAAAATTGGTCGAAGGCTATAAGTATAATCCCACAAATCCAGCTCTTTAAAAAAATATATAAAACTTGATTTTACGATTGTCGTTACGTCATAACCGCTGTAAAGTAAAAAGCAACGACATAAATAACACCCCCGCAGCTCCAGCACCGTACGGACAATGTAAAATATATTTAAAGCACAGAACTAAAGGCATAAAATATCCTTCAGCACTAGGTACAGTTTTTTTTCTGGAGCCAACTGTAATAGCAATCTGAAGCTCAAGTGTTTATTTATGGTTCTGCATCGAGAGAATGTCACGTAGAAATTAGTTCGATTTGAATGAGTTTGTCTTCTCAAAACAGAGGACTAGAATTATTAATTAAACGACTGACATCACATCACTATAAACCACAATTGAACAATGCGTTTAAATGCAAAATGGTGAACCCCAAAGTTGGAAAAGCGCCCTTAAATCAATCACAAGATATGGAGAACACAAATATTGTTTATTCCTCCATTTTGGTACATACAAAAACACATATTCAATGCGATCAAAATCACAAAAAGCTGGTCTCCGAAACGCTACACTTTGAAGCTGCGCCATCGAGAATAAATCTTCAAATTCAAGCCGCAAAAATATTATTAAACCTGCAAGAAAATAATTAGATCTGAAACAACCTATTAAACCTCGTCCAGAAGGACATGAATTTGACTAATGGAGGTTTCAAGGTCCTTTCTTTAAAATGGGATCTACGTTTAAGATGTTCTGTTGAAGAAATAAAACCCATTAAAGTGATTTATTTATTTAATAAAGCGATAAAAAAATGACTTTTGAATGCGACTTTTTTATTGAAATTTAGGGAAAATGGGCAAGAACTTCAGCTGTTCCAAGCTTTGCATGAATGTTCGCAATATTTATTATACTATTAAAAATGGGGAAAAATGTCCAGCAATTTTTTCACTTTTTCTATTGTGCTCCATCTTTTGCATTTATGAAACGACTTAAATTTCTAATAAGAAACTGTTTCATTATTACTATTTCTTCGTAATATACAAAAAATATTATTCATAATATAAATAACTGATTAATATCATTCCAAATAGTTAGTACAAATGAAGGCACTAACACTAAGGCATCATAATCTACTACTGTCTACTGTTTAGCAAGATCTTGGTACAAAGATTCCATAGTCCAAACTTCAGTACACCTCTGTACTTCCTTCTCAGGATAAAGCCTGCTAGTTAAAATTGATAAGTCAATATCCCCTATATTTCCAAAGTTCGGTTGTCCGGTTTCAAATTGAGAATCTAGCTCTTTATAGGTTGACTCTTTCACAGTCATGCTACAACCAATCAATATGAATCCCGCTAACCTATTTACAACAAATACTTTGGAACTTTAACATCTGGTAAATTCAGAGGATCATCTGGCATATCATCAATATCAGGTATCACTGGAATGTCATCGTCAGACTCATGTCCTTTTTCATTTTGGAAACGTTCCCTAAATTATTAAAACACATTTAATTACACACAAATAATCTCAGACTTACTGTTCCATGATATTCGGCCCCTTTGTCCTACAACATTATAATCAAAACGCAACAAAGTAACTGATAATAAAACACTACTTGCTAGATTTTGTGCCCTCAACAGCCCACCCGCCAGTTTTCCTAGTTCTTATTGGAACATCAGGAGTATTGTTTGACCCTGAACCGTCCAAAACTTCCTCTGGAGTTCCTGGTGTATTACTGGCCCGTCTACCGTGTTTGGTGGCAGACTAAAATAATGAACACGTTACTAAAAAACTAAAAAAATTAGTCGCATACCTTTTTATTTGGTAACAAATCTACATCTTCGTCCCAGTTCATTATACCTTTGTTTGTATTTAAAAAAATCAATTAAACGGTGGCTATTTGAGGTTGGAATAAACAACACAGATGACGTTTCGTTGTCATCTGCGCATGTGCCACAAGATGCGCGATAATTTTAAATTTAAACAATAAATTTAGTACAGGGTATTATTGTTTTTTGTACCACCCATAATGGCTTTTATCTATTACTACAAACTGTTTAATAAATTGCTTAATACATGTTTCGTGTCTACTTGCAAACTTTTATTTTATCTATCCATTTTTGTAGCTGAATATCTTAATTGAGACTAATAGTCTGTTGTTAATGCACCTAATGGATTTTCTTCACGTATAAAAAACACATTACTTAAGTAATCAAGCAAAATAATGCATTTTGTTGACAACATATTACAAAAATTGTTATTAATGTAACACATCACTCATGTTAAAATGCTGCCGTGGTTAATTTTTATTGCTCCAATTCAAAGTATCTTTATTCCAACATTTGGAGAACAATACAAAATTAATATCCCCAAAGATTCTTTGATTGAGAAAGAACTCAAAAATTTTTTTACTGAATGTTCGAAAAATCGTTATTTGGAGACTAAATTAACAGTAATCTTATCCTCTACAAATTATGTCGTTTACAATGTAGTACAATGGTACCTACAGAATGAACAATATGAACATCTACTTATTGGCAACTGTAGCAATGAAACAGGAATTTCTTTTACTTCTGAAGAACAATCTGAATTATTAATTTTACCGAACATAATTGTTTTCGTCAAAGTCGAACTTTTAATAGACTTTTTGGAAGAAATCAAATCGTGCCCTTTATGGTCCCCAAATTCGAATATTTTTTTCATAATACCAAATTTAGTTAACAATAAATTAGTTATAGAAGAAATTTTAGAAATTATATGGTTGAAAAAAATTTTAAACTTCGTTGTAGTCTACGTTGATACTGAAATAAACGTCTTTACTTATAACGGATTCAAAGAAGAAAAAGTTATTCGTTATAGAAATTTTTCCGAAGATCTATTTCCGAATAAATTACTGGACATTAATGGGCATGTTTTAAAAGTGGGGATGTTTTTGGATGTTCCTAGAAATATAAAAAACTCTCGTGGACAATGGCACGGTCCCGACTACCACGTACTTGAGACGGTAATTTTTATGATGAATGCAACTCTAGAAATTGTCGAGGTACCTCCAGAACAGCATTATTTTGCTCTGTTTGATTATGTAGCAAACGAAACCATCGATTTTAGTTTTATTCCTTACTACCAGATAGACGATGCACATGAAGTTGATTTTTCCTACCCTAGGAAGTTGGAAAATATGGTTGTTTTGGTACCAAAAGCGACACTAATTCCTAGACGAAACTATCTGTTTTTGGTGCTAGATTATAAAATTTCACTGGCCACACTGGCATTCCTAATTATTATAACTTATGTTCTCAAAAAAACTACTTTTTCAAAGAATAAGAATCCAACATTTGGCTACTGGATGCTTATCTCCTGGAAATGTTTCATAGGGAATGGAGGCACCACAAACTTTCAAACTAGACATGTTTCAGTAAAAATTATTTTAACTTCATGGATGTTACTGTCTATAATTATAGGAGCATCGTTTCAATGCTCATTCACAAGCACTCTTACCAAGCCCAAATACCACAAGGACATTAATACTCTGGAAGCTTTGAGGGCCAGCAGAATCAGGATTCTTTGCGCGGATTATTTTCGTGATTATTTTTTAAAAACCGAAAGCCATGAGCTGCAAAAACAACTAGTGTTTGTAGATCCTGAGGTAATTGTGCAAATCAGAAATGGATGGTCAGCGGGAAAAGTTGCCTTCATTGAAACCTATGGTCGGGCCGTAGTTTTGCAAAAATTCTACGGGTACCACATCGTTAAAGAACCCATAGCGACTGGATACACCGTTTATTTTTTCCAAAAGGGTTCTCCGTTTAATGAGGAAATCCACAGGTGTGTTTTAATTGACCAAGAAACAGGACTGTCAAAAAGAAAAAACCAGATCAGAAGACATCTCAGAAAAAAGTTCGTCAAACAAATAACTACAGATCATTCTTATTTGACGTTTCATCACCTGCAAGGGATATTTTTGGTACTGTTAATATTTTATCCGATTAGTATAATCGTGTTTGTGTGTGAAATATTCGACAATGGTAGTAAAAAAACGAGAAAATTCAAAAAATACACAGGTGTTTGATTTTCCCGCTCTGTCGTTGCACATTATTACCTCACAGGCCAGCCAACCTGAACTTAGTTACGTGACAAAAATGACATTGACAGATTTCATTAATGTGACGTTTCAGTAAAAGCTGATTAATTTACGGTGTGTTATCTAAATTAAATGAAAAGATTTAAACACTGATAAGGATTAAAAAAGTACAAAATGGTGAGCAAGTCACTGTGACAATAAACGTAGCAATTTTGCTTAGTGAAACTTTCACTTGCACTCAGGAGCATTGAACTGTAAATAGTGAAAGAATTGTTACACTTTTTTTGCAACGTGCACGAAATTAGTGATTGTCAGTACCTTTTTAGGTGTACAAATGAATAATGGAAAAATATCCCTTGAAAAAGGCCGGCACGGCAGTACCCCAGCATTCACCAAGCTATCAATCTGTTGATAAGAAGGTAATTATAATTTTTCGAGTATAGGGATTCACAAAGGTTTGGCGATGGTTATTAGTTGTGTGTTCGAGTAATCAGACAAGGGGAATATTTTATGATAGTAAAACCGTTATATTTTATTACTTGGGATTTTCAAGAGTCAACAATGAACAATCACTTTGAATTCTTGGAAGTGGAACAACCACAAACTGTCATTGACAAACTTTTTATGGATTTAAAATTGTCTACAAAATGGTGTGTTACAGTTATATTATTATTGTGTGTTGTGTGTGTTGATAAAATGATATTGTTGTTTGGAATTGAACTCGGAATAGTAGCAACTATGTTTAGCACTAGAGGGTGATTTAGTGATAAAACAAGGCAGAGAAGAGGTACAAAATCTGAAGTCATTGGCAAAATAAAATATTCAAAGCGTAGTAATTCAATATGACGCAAATTGAACTTCCTACATTATCAAGAAAATTTTATTGACTTGGTAAAATCCATTTTCAATATTAAATTGGTATTTATAATACATATAATAGGAAATTGCTTAATTGTGGCTGTTATCAAGTATGTGAAATGGCCACCGCCCAAGTTAAATTTTGTGAGAGATAAATTACACGCCGAACATCTCATTTTTTATGACTGGCTAGTTGTACATTATATAACAGAGGAGATTTTTTTGCTACCTAAATTTAAATATGCCTAATGAAAATTATTATTGTTGGATCTAGATTTTTAATAATTAATTATTTGTAGTTTATGTTGTATTTCCAGCACTACCATCACATATCTTGCGATTTATTAATTAATAATTGACTTGGTTGACCTGAAATTTGAAGAACGGACAATTTAAAGCAATTATTGTAGCCAGAAGTGTTCAAATCAAAATGTAACATGAGAACTTGGCATTGTGACCTTATCTCTTTCTGTATGTATTTATCGTTGTTATAATCAATTCCAAAATAAAACATCATCTGTTGGATTTAGTTAAAAAACCCCGATTGCATAGTTTAGTTATTATAAGATTGGCACTACAATGACTTTAGAAAGAAACATAACCTTAATTTATTTCACACTAGAATAAATTACTAAAACTGATGTTGTTACCAATCGTATTTTTGAAGAAATTGCGGTGTTGGTGGATTTTTATGAAACGACAATCTTGTATGAATAGAAATTGATGGAAATTACACAATAGATACAGAAAAAAATCAATTCGCTTTTATTTAAGGAAGTGTGACAACTTATTTTTGTAGGTAACGTTGTAAATTACCAGAAAACAATAGTAATTTATTTGAGTACACGTAACACACAGGAAAAATATCTATTTAAATTTTATAAACTAAACACATTAAAACAAAATGCGTCAAACTAACGTACAAACAACACGTTAGGCATACTTCCAACGATAAAAATGTATGCGCAATGGCGATAATTTTTTTAGGTTTGCGGGTGTGCGGAACGTGTTGTGGTTGTGTAGTGGTTATAAATTGAACGTTTGGCGTGATTGCATTCAATATTTTCTGGCGACAATAAATTGATTCTGTTCAGATGTAATAAAAAAAAAACGTGTTCATGTAAGTTTTTGAAATAAAATGTCAATTTTAATGAGTGAAGCCTTGAAATAAATACACCTATGCGCAGTGGCAGTAAACACGCGAACTGGTTAATTAGTTTCTCATTGTTCTTTTTTTTTCGAACTATAATGTTATATGTACCTTATAATTTAATAGATAAATAACTGGCACGTGACAAACATGCACGTTTTTTCAGTCACTGCTAAACTGTAAATATGTACGTTATGTGTTTCTGTTTAAATTTACAAGTTACAACAAACTTACAATTTTGGAAATTTTTAACGGTGTAGCTTTTTTTTTATTGTTGTTTTTGTTATTAATGTTTCTGAACGTAATTTTTATTTCTTTGATATTTAGGTTTGTTTTGACCTTGTCATTTAACTGGGTTCTTACCCGTTGGACGATAATAATAGCTTAATAAGTAAAGATGAAAGGGTTGGCATACCACTTTTTACTTCCGCTCTATTTGTAATGTAATTTATCCTATACGTTTATAAATAAATGTGTACTGTACATTAATAATTTTCAAAGGTTTGAAGTAATGACAGTTAGTTCATGGTAAAGTGAACACCTTAAAAATGATAAGAAAATGGTTTTAAAATGCCACATTTTCCAAAAAGATTGTACTTGATTAACTTATTTTAGTGTTTTCTTATTATTTTTTAATCGATCTTCCTCCTAAAAATCTCTGACTAATTCTACATTATTATATTTTTGTATTTTATGTCTAAGGATTTTGCTGTATTATATCGTCCAGATAAATCGAATTGTTCTGTTCCATACATAGGGTTATTTCACATGTTTTTTCATCGTAGCGGCTTAAACAAAAGCGGAAGGCGACAAATAGATAGACTGAAACTTTTTTAAGCCACCTACAATGTAAGAAACATTTATAATAACTCTGTATTTTAAGAATATAACAAACAATTTGGTACAAAAATAAATTAATTCCATTTGAATTAAGTTATCTTTAAAGTTTATTTAGTCTCATAAACACAATACATAAACGGAAAGAATTCGCCCTTTTTGAACATTCGGTACATATTTTCATATTTATAAAAAAATATTGTTCTTTTGAAGCATTCGAACAACAATTGAATGTTTCGTTCGTTTTATATTGATATGATTAGCTATATAAGTATATGTTTTAATATTCTAACACAACAACATTTAAAATTTCATTTCATTTTTATTGTTCCCATTTTTTTCAGTTCTCGCCCTTCTCGTCGTTCGCGTTTCTCGTTTCCCACATTTCTCATTTCTCAAGTTTTTCATTTCTTATTTGTCACATTTCTTACTTCTTTTCTTTATTCATATTTCTCATTCTCGCACTCCTCATTTCTTACAGTTCACAATTCTCTCGTTTCCCATTTCTTACGGTTACCACTTCTCACGTTTCCTGTTTTTCAAGTTTTTATTACATATTATAATTGTTTTTTTTTTTTGACCGTTAATAAACATCATCAAGTTTACCATTTCTCAGTATTCCCATTTCTCACGTTTTTTCATATTTTTTCATTTGTAACCTTTCTCATTTCAAACGTTTCCCATTTCTCATTTATTTTTATTTCACATTTCTCATTTTTCAGGTTTTCCATTTTCACGTTTCCAATTTCTCATTTTTCTTGTTTTCCATTTCTCGCCTTTCTTCATATCTTTTTATTCTCACGTTTCTCATTTCTTACATCTAATTTCCGATTTATCACGTTTCCCGTTTCTCACGTTTTCCACCTCTTACGTTTCCTGTCTTTTACGTTTCACATTTCTCACGTTTTTTCATATCTCTTCATTTGTCACGTTTCACATTTTCAACATTTCTTATTTATTCAATTTTCGATCCCTATTTCTCACATTCCCCATTTCTCACGGTTCCTATTTCTCTGATTTCTCATCTCTCACGTTTACTCATATCTTCTCGTTTATCACGTTTTTGTTACTAACATTCCGCATTTCTCATTTATTTTTATTTCATATTTCTGACACTACATTTCTGAGATTTCCAAGTTCTCACGTTTCCTATTTGTCACATTTCTGATTTTCCATTTGTTACATATCTGAGATCCCATTTCTCATTTCCCTCATATCTGATTTCTCATTTCTCACATATGTATCTGATTTCTCATTTCTCACGTTTTCTCATATCTTCTCGTTTATCACGTTTTTATTTCTAACATTTCGCATTTCTCATTTATTTTCATTTCATATTTTTGACACTTCACATTTCTGATATTTCCAAGTTTTGACGTTTCCCATTTCTCACATTTCTGATTTACCATTTCTTATGTATTTCGTTTCTCAGGTTTCCCATTTCCCACTTTTTCCATTTTTCATCTTTTCCATTTGCACATTTCTGATTTACCATTTCTCAGATATTTGAGATCCCATTTCTCATTTCCCACATTTCTATTTTCCCATTTCTTACGTTTTCCGTTTCTCACATTTCTCATTTCTCACGTTTTACATTCCTCACATTTTTCATTTCTCATGTTTCCCATTTCTCTCATTCTCATTTACTTATTCTCAGTTCTATTTCTTACATTTCCTGTTTTTCCCGTTTCCTATTTCTTACTGTTTCCATTTTTCATCTTTTACATTTTCACATTTCTGATTTCCCATTTCTCGCATATCTGAGATCCCATTTCTCACATTTCTGATTTCTCATTTCCACGTTTCCCATTTCTCCCATTTCTCATTTGTCACGTTTACTATTTCTGACATTTCACTTTTCTGAGATTTCCAAGTTCTCACGTTTCCCATTTCCCACGTTTTCCATTTCTTACATTTCCTGTTACTTCCGTTTCTCATTTCCTACTGTTTACATTTTTCATATCTTCCAGTTTCATATCTCTGATTTCCCATTTCTCGCATATCTGAGATCCCATTTCTCACATTTCTGATTTCTCATTTCTCACATTTCTGACTTCCCATTTCTCACATATTTGAGATCCCATTTCTCATTTGTCACACGTTCCCATTTCTAACATTTCTAATTTCTGGATTCTCACATATGTATCTGATTTCTAATTTCTCACATATCTGATTTCCAATTTCTCATGTTTTAATAATAATAATAATAATAATTTTTATTGAACCAATTTTAAATAAATTAATTAAAAAAGCATTGGTACAAAAGGTTCGGATACAGCAAAAACTGATATTAATCAAAAAAATTTTACATTGCTCACATATCTAATTTCTCATTTCTCACATTTTTCATTTCTCACGTTTTCTCATTTTATCTTCTCGTTTATCACGTTTTTATTTTTATATTTATATTTTTGACATTTCACATTTCTGAAATTTCCAAGTTCTCACTTTTCCCATTTATTACATTTCTGATTTCCCATTTCTTATGTTTCTCATTTCTCAGGTTTCCCATTTCCCACCTTCCCCATTTCTCACGTTTCCTATTTCGTCCGTTTCTCATTTCCTACTTTTTCCATTTTTCATCTTTTTCATTTTCACATATCTGATATCCCATTTCTCACGTTTCCCATTTCCTACTGTTTCCATATTTTATCTTTTTCATTATTACTTTTCTGATTTCCCATTTTTCGCATATCTGAGATCCCATTTCTCACATTTCTGGTTTCTCATTTCTCACGTTTTCCATTTCTCACAAACACGAATGGATTTTTTTACCTAATTTTATTTATTATTTTCATTGCAGTAGGTGTAACACAAAACACTCATTTATTTATGTAACAGGAGCAGACATGTCGTCAACATTAGGAAATCAATTCCTTAAATTTTTATAAAATTCGAAAATTTTAGTTTTATTGGTATTTATCTCGGTTCAAATTTAGAAAAAAAAAGATTAATAAAAATTGTACATGGACTTACATATGGCTCCGGATTTACGAAGTTGTGTGGTCTTTAACATTGCAAGAAAGCTATCTTTTTAAGTTTATGCTTAATTTATTAAAAGTGTATTTATCTTAAATATTAAGTACATTTTCTCACCATATCTGAAAGAAATCATAACAGTGCCATTAAAAATTACGTAACAAGTAACCCTCAATTTGTCGAAATTAATTTCTGTATGTATTTGTAGGAACATAATGTAGACATCGACAGTGGCGTAACCTTCGTGATAGTCTTATAATCATAAATTTGAATGAGGGAATCATTGCGGTTAAATTACCATAGAAACGATGTTTTCTCAAATTTATTTTTATTTTTCTTAAGAATCGTCGATGTATCCCTTCACCATCTCTCAACAGTTTCCAATCTCCACGTCGCTTAAAAACGATACAATTTTTTTTCTGAAGTAGTATGGTGGGTGTAGGGAATTATCTCGCAGCTCCCGATCTCCGCTACTAATTTCGTAATCTTGCTCATCCTGTTCGGACTCGGAATGGTTAGTGCACTTTCCACTTTTGACTATCTTAAACATTAAAAATTCTTCAACGGGAGTTTCACAGATATTTTCGGTAGTTAGGTTTTATGCGTTTTTTTTTTTATTATTAAAAAATAGTCCAGCGAGATTATTCTCTGAACTCTCAAATTGGTCAGTGGTACTGTATTAAAAAATTACGCATTTGACTTGAATTACAATATGAAATATAATGGCCAAAGAAAAAATGATACGAGTACCAACAAAAAAAATGGACATATTTTATTGTGCTAAGGAAACGTAGATAAGTCTCTAGTTAAGACGTTACAGAATCTTTTCTTACTTTTTCCGTAAGTGGTATTGCTGTGATTTGACAGTTATGTGTGAATATAACTGTCGTTGTTACCAACGTCATTATTTTAAAAATAAATTTCATGACCTACTTGCGGACTTTTTATCATCATATGGCATTATCTGTGAAGTAGACATTTTTAAGACTGCGTCGTTATTTTGTCTTAAGTTAAGTCAATGTCAACATTCAGTACCTGCATGTCTCGCAGCCAACTCTAATTCGTCACAGTTTCGATCGCACGGTTGTTTTAAGCAACAATTAATTTAGTAGATTAAATTTACGACCCTTCCAAAATTGACGTACAATTAGCGGAAAACATCTTTTAATGAGGTTAGTGTAATAACTCAGTGGATGCGACATTGAGGCCGTAATCAATAATAATTTGAACGAAGTTTGCAAATTGAATTGCCGACCTTGAACGCGCTATTTTCAGATATTAATGAAAACACGACAGCCCCTGGAGAGTTATATATTCTCCGCAGACCCCCTAATGACTAAACCCACTTCCATTAATCTAAACCCTCCGAACAAATTTTCAAAATTTCCACCACCACCAACAGGACATGCACGTGTTGCTAACGCACCAATAACAATTTCAGTTGCGTCCTTCTTTATTGATAAAACTTGGTTCGATAACTCGAAGTTCGTAAATAACAGTCCCGATCAACATTTAAACAATTCATGGTGTAATTTCCTCCCGCATGCGTTATTCACGTGAAGGTTTCCCAAGCTGGTGGCATTTCTTATTAACGCACAGGTGTGTTTTCCCAAAACCGACCTTCATAGTAATCTCGGTAGTAAGAACCACCATATGCGACAGAAGCAAAACAAGAGGCGGACTCGTCCATTCATGAGCCCCAATGCAGAATGACCTGATAACGTATCGATCTGGAGGCCGCGCATGCTGTTACATACAAGTTGACAGAGCAATTGTGATGCGTTAGAGTTGTGTTGTTGATTGTCGCGCCTCTTCAACCCTGTGTTTGACTTTGGTCTTTTTTCCATGTAGTACACGAACGGCAACAGAGCCACTTTCGTCGCAACGCCGGATGAAGATATGATTGACATCACAACTTCAGGAGGCGGAGAGAGGACGACGAGATTGGGCGAAGATGAGGATGGCACGTCACATTGTGAGTATTTGTTGTAAACAACACGGTAGTGTGGAACGTCAACTTGATGTTGACGCTGGGTGTTGGGGCTCAATGAGATGCCGGAAAGGGAGAAGCGATAATGCGATTGGGGATTCAATTTTGTTTGGGTTGGATAATGTGGGTTTCACTCGGACGTAGTAACATATGGGTGCTGTAATGAATTGATTTTTGTTGTGATTGTAGGCTAATGTGGACACATGCGTATCGTTGTTTCATTGGAAACGAGCATTTCGAAATTAATCGCGATATTAATTATAGTTTGACAATCGTTCCGAAATTGGTGTCTTTGTTTTTTGACTTGCACCTTTCTTTTTATTAGTTTAATACATATTTTGGTTTCTTGGTCGATATCAAAAAATTTCTCGTTAGAATGTGCCGTGGAAAAATCTTGTCTCTTTGATTGATGTTATTATCGTTTTTTGGATAGCCCTATCAATACTACAAGCGTGGACCCGACCATAAAAAACTCTTTAACTTGCCTAGCAACACACTTGACGACAAAATTTTATCACTGTTTTTTTCCCACCAACAAACTTTTGACGTTTATCCAATTCCATATTTTCCTCCAATTTTGTGATGACGTCCCCTCGAAATTTTTCATAGAAAACAGGATTTAAATTTTACATTTATAAGCGGAGCTCCTACAAGGTTATTTATTAGTCAGCTTATTGCGTACAGTGTTCAAGTTGCCAGTGCTTGTTGCACCGAGCACTGGCAACTGGCACACTGTTACTGCTATATCGATATTTTTCAAGAACGGTGCACCCCATTTTTTCAAAAATGTCACCCAAAATAATATTCAAAATCAATCAAATTTCATTTTCTTTTAATTTTTGACGCTGATGTTCGTTATCTGAACGTGCCAATTTGAACGTATGAAAGTAAACAAAGCGGGATTTGTTATTGTGAAATAACCTTCAACCAATTTTTGATAGGTAGAAGATACAAAATTAGAATGAAGCAACTCATTTTAGTGATCAAGTCAAAAACGGCTGCTCTAACTGTCTCAAAATTCTGGGACTACCATACTGTTATTGGTAGTTGAAACTAATGTGTATCTTCTCACCACAAAATCTATGGATGTCATGACAAAATTTTATTAAGAGTGTCTGAAGCATGCAACATAGCATGTTTTATGTGGTTTAATAATCCAAGCGTACCTTTATTTTGATATCAGATGCAGGTCAGATTTTGTAATTTATCTAGGAAATTAGACTTTTAACTTTTCGAACTTTATGTTTTCTGAACGTTTCGTGGCCCCTAGAATACGAAAAAGTGGATATCCTATTTTTTCGCCTGTCTGTCTGCCTGACTGTGTTGATTTTGATTATACAGATCATTTCCGCAATTAGTGGACCGATTGTTGTCAAATTTTGTATGCATTGTTACAAAGTTTTTCAAAAATAAAACAGTGGAGACCCCAAGATTGTTTCAAATTCTTTCAAAAACAAGAGAACACGGGTCACCGATATTGCTTCAATTTTTTCCAAAAACAAGACAGGACGCCCCGAGATTGTTTCAAATTATTTCAAAAACATGACACCACAGGCCTCCAAAGTTATTAAAAAATTTTTCAAAAACAGGACACAAAGGGTTATTGAGATTGTTTCAAATTTTTCCAGAAAGGAGACACAAGGGGTCCCCGCGATTATTTCAGATTTTTTCAAAAGTAAGACAGAAAGGGGCACAGAGATTGTTTCAAAATTTTCTAAAATTAAGACAGAAGGGGACCCCGAGATTGTTTAAAACTCTTTCAGAAACATGACATCATAGGCCCCCAAGATTCATTCAAATTTTTACAATAACAAGGCAGACGGAGCTCCCGAGTTTGTTTAAATTTTTTCCAAAAACAAGACATATAGGGCCCTCGAAGTTGTTTTAAATTCTGTAAAAATAAAGACCCCGAGGACCTACATGATTTTTTCAAATTTTTCCAAAAACAAAACAGAAGGCGCCCCCGAGATTGCTTCAATTTTTTCAAAAACAAGATAGAAGAGGCTCCCAGATTGGTTCAAATTTTTCTAAAAGGAAGACAGACGGGTCTCTCGAGGTGGTTTAAAAATTTTCCAAAAATCAGGGTGAAGGAGACCCACAGATTCTTTAAAACTCTTTCAGAAACATGATATCACAGACCCCCAAGATTGTTTCAAATTTTTCCAATAACAAGGCAGAGAAGGCCCTCAAGATTGTTAAAAATGTTTCCAAAAACAGAATGGCAGGGGACCTCAACGTTTAAAATTTTTCCAAAAACAAGACGTATAAAGCCGTTCAAGTTGTTTCAAATTCGCTCAAAAAAAGACCTCGGGGACCCCCATGATTGTTTCAAATTTTTCCAATAACAAGGCAAACAAGGCCCTCAAGATTGTTGAAAATGTTTCCAAAAACAGGATGCCAGAGGACCCTAACGTTTCAAAATTTTCCAAAAACAAAATGTATAGGGCCTTCCAAGTTGTTTTAAATTCTCTCAAAAAAGACCCCGAGGACCCCCATGATTGTTCCAAAAACATGACAGAAGGGGCCGCCGAGATTGCTTGAAATTTTTCCAAAAAACAGGACAGAAGGGGTCTGCGAGATTGCTTAAATTTTTTTCAAAAACGAGAGAAGGGATCCCCGAGATTTCTTCAAATTTCTCCAAAAAAGGGCCCCGAGATTGTATCAACTTTTTCAAAAACAAGACAGAGGGATCCCCGAGTTTGTTTCAAATTTTTACAAAAATAAAACAGAAAGAGCCCTCGAGATTGTTTCAAATTTTTCCAAAAAGAAGGCAGAGGGGGCTCCCGGGGTGGTTTCAAAATTTTCCAAAAATAAGACAAGGGGCCCCCACATTGTTTAACACTCGTTCAGAAACACGACATCACAGGCTCCAAAGATTGTTTAAATTTTTTCCAAAAATAAGACAGAAAGGGTCCTGAGATTGTTTCAAATTTTTTGAAAATCGAAAATATCAAAAATTAACTATGTAGTTACAAAGCCTAAATGAGAATATGTAAAAATGTACGGGGTATTTCATTAAAAAAACTAAGCGTTGAGGTACGCTTTAGAAAACAATACTCTGTATACATAGTTAAAAATAATTTTAGTGTATAGTCATTAAAAAACTGTACACTATTGGTCTTGCCTTTTTTTCTCTCTATAATAATAGTTAATGGGATATCGAAAACCACACGCTTAGAGAATCACCTGTATATCTACACACTTGTCCTTATCAAAAGACTGATGACATAATTTCAGGAAATTATTTAATAATAATTTAAGTTCGTTTTCGGAATTTTGGGATAATGTATAAATCAAACCAAAAAATCAGAAGAAGAATGTTACGATTTTTCACTCTTAATGATTCTAATACAATTGTAAAAAAAGTATCTAATACTTGCTAAGGTAAGACTGATTTTGGCCAGTGATATACCCTCTAAGAAATAAACGATGGGTGAATGACGCTAGTACTTGCTAAGATAAGACTGATTTTGGAAAATGATGCACCTTCCATGAAAAATTAGGGCGGGTGGGCGGGGCTAGTATTTTCTAAGATAAGACTGAACAATATCAAGAGTAGTCACTAGAATGAAGTCTCTGTAGAAAAAAGCTAAACCTGACCCCCCCCCCCCCCCCATTTCTTTTCTCCATTTCACTGACTTATTTTATTTGCTGTAAAATGGGTAGAATGTAAAATTTAAAACAAAGTCAGAAAGGTAGTATTCCATTCGAACTGGGGGAACGAGGTAACGGTTGAGTTTTGGGTAAAAGTTTCGGGGGAATTTTGATACCAAAATGCCGATAATTCAATAATCTAAATCTATTTTTCTGCGAAAACAATCAAAGAAAATACACCAAGCGCTCCTACAACTTTCTTTTCGAGTTCTCTTCATGTGTCAATTAGTTCGTGTTGTGTTTTCGTAAAGTGAAGTTCAAAAGTGTAAAAATGTTTTAAAAATTGTTTATCATCTAGTATTTTGTGCAATTTTTAAAAATACCCAAAGTCAAATCGTCTTTAAAGGACAAGTTAAGAAAATGGACGAAAAACAACATTTTTCAATTGTTCTGTAAAGCCTGTAGGAAAATCGTTCGCCTTCAAATTAGCATAATTCCTTCAAATGTCTAGCACTAAAAAAGTCTTAAATTATTTTAATGTAGTTGTGTTTTACGTAACGAGTTTGGTTTTTCGCTATTGTTGCAACATCAAAGCTCGGTTTATAGAACGTCGTGTTAAATTTTAACAGTGAGGTAAGTTAACTCGCATTCCCATTGGTTGAAGTACCTGGTTTTGACCAATGAGATGTCAGCATTTCAAATTAACTGGATGTTAAAATTTAACACGCAATTAAATATTTAACTTGCGTTCTAGCTATAAACCGGCCCTTAGACAAATAGAACAAGAAAAATATTTGTTTTCATAGGAAACAATTGTCGTATTTAAAAATTCAGATCCGCCATCTTTAAAAATGGAGGATTAAAATGTGCACAAAATTTTTAGTCACCTTGCCTTAACATACGGGAAACAAATTAAATTTTATTTTTCTATGGAAGTACCCTCTATTTTCTTAAAGGGTACGTTATTTGTCAAAATCAGTCTTATCTTAGCATTAACCCGCCCACCCGCGTTCTTCTCATTGTACAACGACTAATTTTATTTCTGTTCTGCATAAGATCTACCTATCAGTCAGACCAGATAAAATAAATAACTGAAATGTCGATTGGGGGGGGGGTGGGGGGGTGGGGGGCGCTAATTATATTTTTCCACTTTTGATCTTATTTTAAATCTTAGATTTTACCGATTGTCAAAATAGATATTCAATTCCCATTTTACAATAAATAAAATAGGTCAGTGAAATGACTAAAGCAAGCACTAATAAGACGTATAGGACCCTCAAAGTTGTTTTAAATTCTTTTAAAAAAAGACCCCGGGGACCCTAATGATTATTTCAAATTTTTTCAAAAACAAGACAGAAGGGGCTGCCGAGATTGCTTCAAAATTTTCCAAAAATAAGACAGAAGGGGCTTACGAAATTGCTTCGATTTTTTTCAAAAACAAGACAGAACAGACTCCCCAGATTGATTCAATTTATTTCAAAAACATGAGAAAGGGTGCTTATGAGGTTGTTTCAATTTTTTTCGAAAATAACAGAGAAAGGGGCCTGAGATTGAATTTTTTCCAAAAAAAACAAGACAGCGATCCCGAATCTGTTTTAAATTTTTTCAAAAATAAGACAAAAGTTGCTTACGAGATTGCTTCAATTTTTTTTTTTTTTTTTTAAACAAGACGAGACTCCCCAGATTCTTTTAAATTTTTCCAAAAAGAAGACAGAGGGGGCCCCCGGGGTGGTTTTAAAATTTTCCAAAAATAAGACAGAACGGGACCCTGGGATTGTTTAAGACAGAAGGGGCCCCGAGATGGTTTCAAATTTTTCTAAAAACAAGACAAAAGTAGGAATATACGAGCCTATTCATCCCCACCAAGAATTTTATGTCATCACTTCAACATTTTGTGAAGTAAAGAATATTTAATTTTTTTTAAATAATGTGCTCGTATTCTGGTTGTTTATGAACCTTGATTTATTATTTGTTATTATAATTTTTATTGTTTAATTCTTCCTCTGTTTTAATATGTATGTAATACGGAGTTCTAACTCAATACCCATTTTTTTTAATCAAATCAACGGTTCATTCCATTTTAATGAAAATGTAAAAATACAATAAATGCAATAATGGCGCGTCTGCCTATATTAAATAATAATAATAAAAAACGTATTATATAGGGACTTTGCTAACTTGATATCATTAATCCTTTTGACAATCAGATATGTCATCATAAAATTTTAAATATGTAGCCAACTTGACAAAAAATAAACATTAAGATGGCGTTGAATTACATTACAATAAAGTCATTATAAAAGATTGTACATCAAGTCGCTTTTCAAATTTGGTGAATTTTGACGTCATAGAACGGTTATTTCATGTACAATATTTTATAATCACCTGTATTAGAATTGAAAAACTACTAAATAAATCTTTTTGGGAAAAAACTAACATGCACGAAGAATTAGTTATCCTTTAAATGCGAGAATAATTCCATCTAAATAACTTCCAACCAATTTTTTCCCCAGGGTTGTGGTTTTTTTGGGTCGTTATACTTATCTCGTATTATTAAACTCAGCCAAACTTTCCATCTTTCGGATCATAACAATACTTGGCCAACTTTTTTAATAAATGTTTTACCAGTTAATCTCTGGTAGCTTAAAAACAGTGGATGCATGATTTTAACACTTGTTGGATTTCATGGATTAAAGATCAGATCAATAAAGAGTCATTTATATCTTCATTGTTGATTTAGTTGGAACTTTGATAACTGAACGAAATTACTCTATTTTCAAACATACGTACTGTAGCATTTTAAACGCAAGTACTTTTTTACTAGTAAAAATAATAATAATTTTAAAAACAAATAAAAAAAAGGAATCCTTTGACAGCATTATGTAAATAAATACTAGCAAAACCATTTTATTATAACCGTTGTTTACTTACAAGGAATTCATTTTTTTCCCATTTTTTTCAATAAATTCTTTCAACACTGTTGTACGTATAAACGCACTCACACACACGCTACCTTCAAAGTTTTACTTATCCAAGTCATGAACAGGATTTATATTCATATACTTCTATAAAGCACAATTTATGACCTATAATAATATGAACAAAACTATACATAATGCTTAAAAACGTACTTAACTTAAAAATAACCATAACATTCAAAAATAAATACGTTAATTGATAAACACTACGATTGTTCCAATTACATTTTCCAACGTTTTCATAACTTCGTGTTTTATTTCCAGATTCAGTATCTTTCGGAGGCATGCAAGGTAAGTATCCACTCCCACTCCCAGAATAAACCCTCTACCGACAAATCCGTCAGAAAACGTCGATATTCCTGGTATCGGCCAATATGACGATTTCCACACTATCGATTGGCAACGGGACATCGCCAGAGACCGGATGCGACACCGGCACATCATCAAAAAGAAACAGGATTCCCTATGGAACTTGATAGAGGGAGCACATGACGCGTGGTCGGGATGGCTATGTGTCCTGTTGGTTGGATTGTGCACTGGTATGGTAGCCGGTGGTATCGATATAGGCGCTAGTTGGATGACAGATCTCAAATTTGGTATTTGTCCACAAGCTTTCTGGTTGAATAGGGAGCAGTGCTGTTGGTCGTCGAACGAAACCAGTTTCGACTCGGGAAACTGCTCCCAGGTTTGTATATTTTCTGTAATATGTCTCTGGGGTCTTTAAAAAGGGATTCTTGTTGTTGGTTTTATGGATTGAATCCAAGGGGGCAGTTTATTTCATGATGTACAGTTTGTTGTAAACAAACAGGTATAAAAATGCATCCGTGTTTAAGCGCCTTATTTAAAAAAAAAAGAAAATTTAGACTGTTTTTGTTAGCTAGTTTTAACTAAAATTCATCAATATCTGGTGTGTTGTTACGACGTAAATAACAAACGAGGATTAATGTTATCAGTAAGTTGAATTATGCAAAAATTCGTGGAATTGTTTTTATTGCGCTTCATCGATCAGACTTATTTTTAAGGTTTCACTAAGACAGGTTTTATTTAATGAAGCTTTCAGTATTTATTTGACTTTGTGTACTTTGATTGTATATGTTATTTAATTTAAGTTTAATTTCCCATATTATTGAATTTTATAAATCAAAAAATATTCTTCGAACTCGATCGTTTAAAAAAAAAAAACACAAGTCTACTGTTTTCTAATAAACGACAAAGCTGTTATTACAAATTGTAAAGCAAAAGTTTAATTTTGTCAACATTGTTTATGAATGCGACAAATTTTTCAACCTTACATTTATAAGAAGATAACCCAAGGAAAATTCTGGGAATTTTGAATATATTGTACTCTACCGACTACCAACAGACTTGCTAGGTTTTCGTGGAAAAATTTCTAAAACGGAGCAAGAATTTGCACATTGAGAACATTTCTAATGAGGCGTCTAAAGATCTGACAATTCATGAAAGAAACATTTTTCAGAAGTACTCTGTCTCAGTTCAACAAAATGAGTGGAACAGTGATCTAAAATTAGCAAATTGATATTGCAACGAGTGTCTTTCAACTCTTCCGTTTCCGTCTGTCTGTCTGTCTTTCGTCTGTCAGACAAAATTTGACAACAATCGGTCCAGTGATTGCTGTCAAATTTTGTATATACAGCCTGTTATTGAAAGGTACGTACAAAATAAAATCGGCAATTGGTCTCGAAGTATAGGTGCTAAAAGTTAAAAAAAAATCAGGTAAAAGTGTTCTCCTTTTAGAGATAAAAATGATTAAAGTTTATGTCCAAATTCGTTGTACGCCTCTGATAAAAAGATCATCTTTCGTTTCCGTAGCAACATTTAGTCTTGACAAAAGTTTTATTGTTACAGTTGCTAGGATTTACTAAAATAAATTAATTTTACCTATTTAACGTTCAGTAGCGTCTAAAGAGATTGGATAAGGGTTAATTTTCCCGTTATAATTTTGATAACATAAAATAAGTTTTTCCGACTTCTTAGACTTCGCGAAGAACTGTCCATTTTGTTGTACGTACCTTTCAATAACACCCTGTATGTTGGCAATATCATATAAGTAATAGTATAATCATATAAGTATAAGTAATATCGGTAAGTAAAACGCTAACCAAAATTTGTCTGCTCAGCCCCATCAACAATGGAAATGTTTTTTAAATTTTATAAAATAACTCCTCCATGTGTGGTTTATGAATCCGTGTTGAGTTTTTACTTTAGGCATCCATATTTTTAGAAAAAAAATCAAAATTGTAAAACATTGCAATTTAACTTTAAAATTGCAAAATCGAATGCTTTGAAATCTTGCAAACGTTAAAGAACATAAGCATGGTAAGTTGTTAATCAAAATTTATTTGTTCATGCCTTCACAGGAATTAATGATGTCATCTTATAATTTTGTGGAATAAGTGTTATTTAACTGTTAAAAAGTAACATATACCTAAACGTCTAGTTTATGAATCCATGTTAAATTTTTGTCGTAGAGATCGAGACTTTTGGAAAACAAAGCAGATATGTATACAAATTTTTCGATTTCTTAATTTCTAGACATACAATATTGTCGAATTTTGGGTTTTCAACTGTCTCAATTTTTCAGTATTTCAGTTTTGGAATTCTTCAATTTCTCGATTTCGTCATTTTTCGATTTCTCAATTTTCCGATGATTCAGTTTTACGATTTTTCAATTTTTCGACTTTTGACATTTCTAATTTTTCAATTTTTCGATTTTTCAATGTCGCGATTCACCATTTTTCCATTTTTCGATCCCTCAGTTTCTCGCTTCTTCAAATTTTTGATTTTTCGATTTCGTCATTTTTCGATTTCTCAATTTTCCGATGATTGTTTTACGATTTTTGACGTTTCAAAATTTTCGATTTTTCAATGTTTCGATTTTTCAGTTTTTCAATTCTTCAATTTTCCAGGTTTTTGAACTATCCAATTTCTCCATTTTTAAATTTTTTCGTCTTCAATTTCTGCATTCTTCAAATTTTTGATTTCTCGATGTCCCGATTGATCGATTTTTTTAATTTTCTCATTTATCGATTTTTCAGTTTTTCCATTTTTCCATTTTTCAGGTTTTTGATTTTTCGGCTATCCGATTTCACAATTTTTCCATTTTTCGATTTCTCAGTGTCTCGATTACTCCATTAATTTTCTCATTTCTCGATTTTTCAATGTTTCAATTTTTCAGGTTTTTGATTTTTCCATTTTTCGACTATTCGATTTCTCGATATTTCAATTTTTCGATTCCTGAATTTCTGGATTCTTCAAATTTTTGATTTCTCAATTTTCCGATGATTCAGTTTTACGATTTTTCAATTTTTCGATTTTTGCCGTTTCTAAATTTATAATTTTTCGATTTCTCAATGTCTCGATTAATCAATTTTTTAATTTTCTCGTTTCCCGATTTTCAATTCTTTTACTATTTTTCAATTCTTCAATATTTCTACTATGCTACTTTTCCATTTTTCAATTTTTCGTCCAGTTTTCAGGTTTTCGATATTTTAATTATTTTGGGATTTATCAATTTTTTGAAGTTTGGATTTCTCGTTTTTTCAATTTTTCGATATTTTAGTTGTCCAGTTTTTAAAATTTTAGAATTTTCGATTATTCGGTCTTTTGTTCTTTCGATTTCTCGATCTTTTCTTGATTTTAAATTTTTTTCGATTATTAACATTTTTGATTTTTTAATTTATCGGTTTTTAAAATTTTTCACTTTTTGATTACTCAATTTCTCGATTTTTTTAATTTTTCGATTTTGGCCGGTTTCAATTTTCCAATTTTCCGATATTCCAGTTTTGGGATTTTTCAATTTTTCGTCCATTTTTCAGGTTTTCGATATTTTAATTTTGGCATTTATCAATTTTTCGAATTTTAAATTTGAATTTTTCAATTTTTCGATTTTTTGAAGTTTGGATTTCTCGATGTTTCAATTTTTCGATATTTTAATTTTCCAGTTTTTAAAATGTTAGATTTTTCGATTTTTCAGGTTTTTGATTTTTTCGACTATTCGATTTTTCAATTCTTGAATTTCTCGGTTCTTCAAATTTTTGATTTCTCGATTTCGTCATTTTTCAATTTTTGACGTTTCTAAATTTTCAATTTTTCGATTTCTCAATGTCTCGATTAATCGATTTTTTAATTTTCTCATTTCTCGATTTTTCAATTTTTCGGTATTTCAAGTTTCTGATTTTTCAGTTTTTCTGCTATGCGACTGTTCCGTTTTTCAATTTTTCGATATTTCAGTTTTGGGGTTTTAAATTTTGTCCTTTCGATTTCTCGATCTCCAAATTTTTCGACTTTTCTTGATTTTAAATTTTTTTCGATTATTAAAATTTTTGATTTTTTAGTTTAGCGCTTTTTTAAATTTTTCGCTTTTTTGATTATTCAATTTCTCGATTTTGCCCTGTTTTAATTTCTCAATTTTTCGATTTTTCAACGTTTTGGCTTTTGATCTCCCGATTTCTCATACTTCCGACGTTTCAATTTTCGGCTTTTCCATTTTCCAACTATTCGAAATTTCGATTTTTCAATTTCCCAATTTTTTGTAATTCCAGTTTTTCAGCTTTTCGATTTTCAATTTTTCGATTTTTCAGTTCTTCCATATTTCTGTTTTTCCATTTTTTCGAATTTTTAAGTTTTTGCTTTTTAATTTTTCGATTTTTTAATTTGCGACTTCGATTTTTAGATTTCTTGATTTTTCAAGTTCTCAATTTCTCAACATTTCGATTTTGAGAACTTTTCAATTTTTGGATGTTTTCATTTTTTAACGTTTTGATTGCTCGATCTTTCGATTTTTAGACTTTCCGGATATCTATTTTTCGGTTTTTCAATGTCTTGATTTTTCATTTTTTGATTTTACAGTTTTATTTTTCAATTTTTCAGTTTTTACATTTTTCGAAAAGCATTTTTTCCCGTTGGTTGTCTGCTTTAAATATATTTCATATTGTCTTATTTTTTTTATTGCTACTTTTAGAGTTTCCAGATAATTGAAAAACTAAAAAAAATCAAAAAACAATTGATTTTTGATTGTAAAAAAAAATATAATTGACAATAAAAAAAATAGAAAGGACCCTTTTTCACAAATTACGAATAAACATGTGGCGCCACTTTTTTTTATTGTTATTATTATCGACGTAATTATGCTTAATGAGGACAATTTAAAAACAATATTTTATATTATCAGCACCGTGCCAAGTACGAATGAGTCAAATTTTAGATGGCATGAGTTCGCAGAATTATAAACATATCTTAAAAATGTTGGTTAAGGCGGCTTTTGTTCTTTCAAATCTATGTCGATCTAAAGTAGTTAGCATGCTTAAACCGTACCCACTACTGTGATCACCCTTAACTGACCATTTAATATTTATTTCACCACAAAGGAGAATATTGATCTTGAATAAATAGACATTATTGACTAAGTTGTGTGAAGAATACCTCTATTTAGTTAATATTCGTGAATTAATAGACACAATATATAGGCAAATATTATTGTCAAACATATGTTGATAAAATCATTAGTGTAAATTGTTAAAACCAATATTATTGTTTTAATTTATTGTAAACATTTAGATGTCCATATTCCAGATCACGTTTCATGACATTGCCAATTCGTTAAAAACACCCAAATTCCCTGTAAAGGAAAAAAGATAATCAAATTAAAACTTAAATGATCAATCTTCCGTACAACACTAATAAAATAAAGAAAAATCAATTTACAACGTACAGAATTACGGTAAGAGGAAGTTTCAAACCCCATTTTCTCTCAAATTTTATTTTATAGCTTGATGTAATTCCGCGTTATTGCATTTAGAAAATAATAAACTTAACGACCGGCCGGAGCTGCTTCCGCTGCCTTGATACCTCTAAACTAAGTGAATTGTGGGTCGTAAAAGCATGTTATTTGAAATGGGAAAATACGGAAAATGAAATTATATCACTGTAACTGAAACCCACAAAATTCAAATACTCTCCACACGATGAAATTTTACAGGGTATATTAGTGTCACTTAAGCTAACAATGCTCGAACAACCTCCCTCAAAGATCCTCGTCTGTCCGTGACGTAAAAGTTAAATTCATAGTAGAGCAGGGGATTTTTCATTTTTAGCTTGTAAAATTTTATTAGTGTGGTTGATATAATTTGTGAAGCCAACACTGGAAACCTGTATATCGTTACATTAAAACGTGCAATCTAGTGAACGTTTAGTGATGGAGATTAATTGCAGTGGTTGACATGGCCTGAGATGCTCGGACAGTCCCGAGAAGGAGCTGGAGCTTACATAATTTCCTACTTATTTTACATAGTGTTGGCCCTTTTATTTGCCGCATTGTCAGCCTCTTTGGTTCGTATGTTTGCGCCCTACGCTTGTGGATCTGGTATTCCAGAGGTAGGTACCATGATAATGTAAGCCGCCTTAGTTTAGCTACGTCGTTTCAGATTAAAACAATACTGAGCGGATTCATTATCCGAGGGTATTTAGGAAAATGGACGCTCATCATCAAATGCGTGGGCTTAATCCTGTCTGTTTCGGCAGGTCTCAGTTTAGGGAAAGAGGGACCCATGGTCCATATAGCTTGTGCAATAGGTAAATATTACTCTTAGTGATATTTAGTCAATCAGGAAGTTGTAATAAGATTGTCGCGTCAATAGATTTGCTTCCATGTTATAGAAAGTATAGCAATCAAAAAATTGTAGGTAATATTTTATCATATCTCTTTCCCAAGTATGGGAGAAATGAAGCCAAGAAAAGAGAAATTTTGTCGGCCTCGGCGGCGGCGGGCGTTTCTGTAGCCTTTGGGGCGCCGATCGGAGGCGTACTTTTCAGTTTAGAGGAGGTGAGTAGTAATTTTAAATGGTTGACGTCATTTCACCGCTCAAAATCACAAAACAACACCTTTCAGTGACCCTAACACCCCTTGACCTCACCAATCAATCAGATAACTAATTATTCTCAAGAGGTGTTAAATAGTTCCTTTATCGTCACAGCGACACCTATGACGTCCTACGCCATTCATCTATCCGTCTAAATTTTGTCCGCTCTTAATAACTTCCGCACGAAAATGTCGTCAGCGTTCCCCGTTTTGGAAAAGAATAAATCTTTCATTGACCCTTGCATAACACATTTAATTTCATTGCCAAAAACACACCTCAGATCACCATCAATGCCACATACTTAAATAATAATTAAGCACATAATACAGCACACCCAAACCCGTACAATAATTTTTTGTGTATTTGTATGTTAAGGTCAGCTATTATTTCCCGCTGAAAACCTTATGGAGATCTTTCTTCTGCGCTCTGATCGCCGCATTTATTTTAAGATCGATTAATCCGTTCGGAAACGAGCACTCGGTCCTCTTCTACGTGGAATACAATAAGCCGTGGATTTTCTTCGAGTTGATACCCTTCATAGGGTTGGGGATTATCGGGGTAAGCAAGTACACAAACGAGGGAAATTTAATCTGGCTCATCTTTATTAATGAAGGGTATAATCGCAACGATATTCATCAAGGCCAACCTCTACTGGTGTCGGTACAGGAAGTATTCGAAATTGGGTCAATATCCTGTGACGGAAGTTCTTGTGGTGACCGTGCTGACCGCCATCATCGCCTACCCCAACCCCTACACTCGAATGAACACGAGTCAGTTGATTTATTTGCTGTTCAGTCAATGTGGAATCTCGAATTCGGATGATTTGTGGTAAGTCGTAGGATAAATAACTTCTCATTCGTGAAGGAAAAGAATTTTTTTCATGATGGGTTCAACTAAGTAACGTTTTGGTACCAAAAAACTGTTCATTTTTTCGACGTTTAACAACTTATAAAAAGCGAAAAAGTTGGTCTCACGTTTCCGCCTGTTTCTATTCGTTGGCGGTTTGGTGAGACACAATTTCCGAAACTGCTGAAGCGATTACTTTGGGATTTTAGATAAACTCTAAGATCATTATGTAGCCGTCCTTGTAAAATATGTATGTCGGCATCCTAAAATCCTCTTTAGTAAAACTTACTTGAAAACTAGAAACTGTACTTACTTCGAAACAAAATACGGTTGCAAACGGTGTTAGGAAATCTTTAAGGATTTAAGTTTAAGTCTAAGAACTATAAGTAAAATCTCGTCGAGTTCAAGCGAAATGACCCGAAAACGTAATTATCATCTGTATTATGTCGAGTGTAGCGAATAATGGATGAAGGGTCCAACACTGTTACTTCGTGCATTTCGTGTTTTTTTTTTTGTGTGTAGGATTTTTAGAACACTATTTTTTTTGGTTGATTATAGTGTTTCGAATTTCAAAATTGATGACTATTTTTCGTAAAGTCAGGTAACAATAGCCTTCAAATACGTTTACCCACTTGAGAGCCTCAATGTAAACTCTGGCCATGGCAATATTAGGTCGGAGCAATTAATAAAAATAAGAGGTCAGTTTTAAAACTAATTTCTCAAAATTATAGATACATGTCATAATTTGCTACGCCACTGAAAAAAATAAGTAGTTTATTTAATCGAAAAAAAAAACGGACCTTAAATGCATCATTACATGGAATTAATAATTGACTTTCGCTCACATAAACATATCATTCCAGTTTAATATCAATAAACCGCTTTTTTCTCCATTTATAAAATTACTTTACCACCATGTGTTCATTTTTAATTTTTTTTCTATAACGACCTCTTATCATTTCAGTCGAAACTGCAGCCAGTATTGCCGCTAACCACTCATGGCATTTTTAAGTAAAGTATTTAATATGTTTATTTAGACGGTGGTCGATTTATTCGTTTACTTCAAATTTATGGCCAATTAAAAATCCTTCGATTTTAAAGTTCACCATTTCATTAATTATGCAAGTATGAATTTTTTATGACCCGGAACATCCATATAAAATTGCAAAAATAGGGAGTGATTTTTATTTCAAAAAATGTTTTATTTCCCGAAGGTAGGTTAGGCCTATTATATGGATTTTCAGCATTTCATAGTTCCTAGAATATGAAAAAGTGGGTCTCCCGTTTCCTTCTGTGTGTCGTCTGTTGGATATTGTATTAGAAAGATTATCTTTGAACTGCACTGGATATAAACTGAAAATGTGTAAAATAATAATAACAATCAAATGCATCTGATGCTTTATTAATCAACCAATGAAAAGATTTTTTTGTGGTTTAGCAGGGTATCCATTTTTTATTTTGAATTTTTGTTACTAGATGTTTTAAAAATAATGAATGAAACAATTTTATGTTATCGATTAAATCAAAAACTTTTTACTTTTTTCCCCGAAGTTCTGGATGTACTTTTTTTATTAATACTACCCTGTACGTAACAATATTGTCATATATTTGTTCCCACCAAAAAATTGATGACGTCACTAGAGGCTGAAATTTTACTTCACTTATTAAAAGTATATAAAATTTGGATTCAAAGACCGAGGTTCTGGGGCCTCTGGAAAATTTGCGATTTCCGATTGTGCCTGGTTTTTGAAGTAGTTTAAAAAAATTTCGGGGACTCCTTTTTTTTGTCTTTGAATAAATTGGAAAGAATCTCTTTTTGAAGCACATAATCTGAAAATCTCGGGAACCTCTTGTGTTTTTGAAGTAGCTTGAAATAATCTCCGCGATCTCGTGTGTTGTGTTTTTGAAGTAGTTTGAAAAAATCTCGTAGACCCCTTTTGTTATGTTTTTGAAGTAATTTAAAAGAACCTTGAGAAACCTTGTCTTGTTTTTGAAATAATTTGAAGGAATCTCAGGGACTCCTTGTGTTTTGCTTTGAAGTAGCTTAAAAGAATCTCGTGGACCTGTTGTGTCTGTTTTTAGAAGTAGTTTGAAAGAGTCTTGGGGATTCCTTGTCTTGTTTTTGAAGTAATTTGAAAAAATATAGGGGACGCATTGTGTGTTATTTTTGAAATAGTTTGAGGGAATTTCAAGGACTATTTTTGTTTTGTTTTTGAAGTAACTTGAAAGAATCTCAGGGACCTCGTGTGTCTGATTTTTGAAGTAGTTTGAAAGAGTCTCGGGGACCCCTTGTGCCTGGTTTTTGAAGTAGTTTGGAAGAATCTGAGGGATCCCTCGTCCTGTTTTTGAAGTAATTTGAAAATATCAGGAACCCTTTTGTTGTGTTTTTGAAGTAATTTGAAAAAAATTCGGGGACCGCTTTTGTTTTTGAAGTAGCTTTAAAGATTCTCGGGGATCTTTTGTGCTGTATTTTTGAAGTAGTCTGAAAAAATCTTGGGATCCAGTGTCTGGTTCTTGAAGTAGCTTGAAAGAATCTTAGACACCTCTTGTGTCTGATTTTTGAAGTAGTTTGAAAGAATCTTAGGACGTCTTGTGTCCGATTTTTGAAGTAGTTTGAAAGAATTTCGGGGACCTCTTGTGTTTTGTTTTTGAAGTAGTTTAAAAAAATCTCGGGGACCCCTTTTTTTGTCTTTGAATAAATTTGAAAGAATCTCTTTTTGAAGTACATAATTTGAAAATCTCGGGACTCCCTTGTGTTTTGTTTTTGAAGTGGTTTGAAAAAATTTCAGGGACCACTTTTGTTTTTGAACTGGCTTGAAATAATCTCGGCGATCTCTTGTGTTGTGTTTTTGAAGTAATCTGAAAACATCTTGGGATCCCGTGTGTATGGTTCTCGAAGTAGTTTGAATGACCCTTTGTGCCTGGTTTTTGAAGTAGTTTGAAAGAATCTCGGGGACCCCTTTTGTTATGTTTTTGAAGTAATTTAAAAGAATCTTGAGAAACCTTGTCTTGTTTTTGAAATAATTTGAAGAAATCTCAGAGATTCCTTCTGTTTTATCTTTGAAGTAGCTTAAAAGAATCTCGTGGACCTGTTGTGTCTGTTTTTTGAAAGAGTCTTGGGGATTCCTTGTCTTGTTTTTGAAGTAATTTGAAAAAATCTAGGGGACCCTTTGTGTGTTATTTTTGAAATAGTTTGAGAGAATTTCAAGGACTATTTTTGTTTTGTTTTTGAAGTAACTTGAAAGATTCTCAGGGACCTCTTGTGTTTGATATTTGAAGTAGTTGTTTTTGAAGTAATTTGAAAATCTCAGGAACCCCTTATGTTGTGTTTTTGAAGTGTGAAGAAATCTTGGGATCCTGTGTCTGGTTCTTGAAGGAGCTTGAAAGATTCTTAGAGACCTCTTGTGTCTGATTTTTGAAGTAGTTTGAAAGAATCTCGGGGACCTCTTGTGCCTGGTTTTTGAAGTAGTTTAAAAGAATCTCGGGAACCCTTTTTGTTTGGTTTTTGAAGAAGTTTGAAAGAATTTCAGGGATCCCTCGCCCTGTTTTTGAAGTATTTTGAAAAAATTTCGGAGACCGCTTTTATTTTTGAAGTAGCTTTAAAGAATCTTGGGGATCTCTTGTGTTGTGTTTTTAAAGTAGTCTGAAAAAATCTTGGGATCCCGTGTGTCAGGTTCTTCAAGTAGCTTGAAAGAATCTTAGGGACGTCTTGTGTCCGATTTTTAAAGTAGTTTGAAAGAATCTCGGGGACCCTTTTTGTTTTGTTTTTAAAGTACATAGTTTGAAAAAATTTCGGGGACCGCTTTTGTTTTTGAAGTAGAAAAAATCTTGAGACCCCGTGTGTCTGGTTCTTGAAGCAGCTTGAAAGAATCTTAGGAACTTCTTGTGTCTGATTTTTGAAGTAGTTTGAAAGAATCTTGGGGACCTCTTGTGCCTGACTTTTGAAGTAGTTTGAAAGAATCTCGGAGAACCTTTTTGTTTTCCTTTTGAAGAAGTTTAAAAGAAACTCAGGAACTCCTTATGCTGTGTTTTTGTAGTAGTTTGAAAAAATTTCAGGGACCACTTTTGTTTTTGAAGTAGATTGAAAGAATCTCGGCGATCTCTTGTGTTGTGTTTTTGAAGTACTCTGAAAAAATCTTGGGATCCCGTGTGTCTGGTTCTTGAAGTAGTTTGAAAGAATCTCGGGGACCCCTTTTGTTTTGTATTTGAAGAAGTTTGAAAAAATTTCGGGGACCACTTTTGTTTTTGTAGTAGTGTGAAAGAATCTTGGGGATTCCTTGTCTTGTTTTCGAAGTAATTTAAAAGAATCTCCGAGAATTCCTCGTTTTGTTTTTGAAGTAACTTGAAAGAATGTCAGGAACCTCTTGTGTCTGAATTTTGAAGTAGTTTGAATGAATCTCGGGGACCTCTTGTGCCTGGTTTTTGAAGTAGTTTGAAAGAATCTCGGGGACACCTTTTGTCTTGTTTTTGAAATAATTTGAAGGAATCTCAGAGACTCCTTGTGTTTTGTTTTTGAAGTAGCTTAAAAGAATCTCGGGGACCCCTTGTGTCTGGTTTTTGGAATTACTTTGAAAGAACCTCGGGAACCCCTTTTGTTTTGTTTTTTCGGAGATCCGTTGTCTTGTTTTTGAAGTAATTTGAAAGAATCTTAAGAGTCCCGTGACTTTATCATTTTGATACCTACTACCGAAAGCAGTAAAAACACGATCAGAGGCAGCTTTTGATTTATGAAGGTTTGTCTTTGATACATTTTTGTTTTGTCAGATTGCCGTTAATTTGAAGTTTTAGTGAAAAATAAAAAAAAAAACGACAAACGTTAAAAAATCCATGGCTGTTTTTGATCGTGTTTTTATCACGCTTTTATTAGCTTGGGTTGTATGTATGTATGTAACGGAATCTTTGAGTTTAATTTTCATCGGTTTCTAAAAGTCTGATCATCTTGAAACTTTGCACACGTCTCAAGGATCGATGACAATGCAATAATTTGGTAACAGTTTCCCATTATCCTTATTAGGACCGCCAGGATTTATAAATTCTTTTATGCATGTAACGGAATCTTTGAGCTTAATTTTCATCGGTTTCTAAAAGTCTGATCATCTTGAAACTTTGCACACGTCTCAAGGATCGATGACAATGCAATAATTTGATAACAGTTTCCCATTATCCTTATTAGGACCGCCAGGATTTATAAATTCTTTTATGGATCCTGTGTAGTGGAGTAAAAGAGATAAAGCTAGCGCGCGATCTGCGCATGCCTGTAGTATCTGGTTTACTCTTCGTTGTAATTATAGTCTTGATTAAAATACAAATAACGGATATTAAATGAAAAAAACAAGAACGGACTTTTAATTAACTAAACGTGTGCAAAAATGGCTGATCGCATCTTAATTGTGTCAGTATATACCACGGTTATCTCTCTCCGTGTCGATTATACCGATCTATACCGATTATTTCTGTTTCAAGGACAATTTCTGCATAGCTTTGGTTTTACAGTCGGTAAAGAAGGAATTAATTATAATTAAAACATATCTAATCATGAATTCTCACCAACTTAAATAAAGATAACAAATTTTGATTCAGGAATACAAACATGGAGGAAAATTAACTATTTGGGGGGTACCTACAACTAACCACAATGATGAATTGTGTCCCGTTGGTCCGTGAGGGCGATTGATTTCGAACTAATTCCCGTTGATCGATCATACGGAGACCACTGAGTGGTTCTTTCTAGAAAAATCTAAATAAGTAATTAATTCCCCAATTTATGAATTTGTCGCAGACTAAAAAATGAAAAATAAATAATAGTTTAAAAAACTAAAAAAACACGCTTTTATTGCTAATCGAACTAAAAACTAGAAAATAATTTTTAATGACAGAGTTTAATATTACAGTAGTAGAAGATCAAACAATCAATCATAATAAATCACCTCAAATTAAAATTATAATAAAATTTAAGTTATTAACAGAATAATTCAATTCAGAGTAAAAAGCGTGGGGTGCATTTTACTGCGGTTCATAACTATCCTCTCATAGATAGTTGCCAATAGAATGATTGTAATATTTAAAATATCAAGCACCCCACGCTTTTTACTCTGAATTGAATTATTCTGTTAATAACTTAAATTTTATTATAATTTTAATTTGAGGTGATTTATTATGATTGATTGTTTGATCTTCTACTACTGTAATATTAAACTCTGTCATTAAAAATTATTTTCTAGTTTTTAGTTCGATTAGCAATAAAAGCGTGTTTTTTTAGTTTTTTAAACTATTATTTATTTATTGTCCTCTCGATATAATTATCTGTGATAATAAGTCAAGTTGATAGGTAGCCAAAAAGTTTATTGTTTCTGTTGTTCCTGGGATCATGCTTCAGAAATGAACAAATCTTTAAAAAAACTCCATAGCTGCCTTCGATCCTGTTTTTTATTACTCCATCAGTTAAGTTAGGACACGGTCAAAATAAAGTGTACAATTATATTGGCCGTATTTTTTGCAGTGTATAGAAAATTTATTCGTAAACAATTTCTTTTTACATTATTTATGCAACAGAAACAGTTTCCTAAAATATAATTTTCTCAAATAATTTATATGTATTTAATATTTTTAGTTATTGCAGCCAATAGTTTTGTAAACTTATTTGCAAATAGTAACGTACTCCTATCCTTGTAGTTTATGAATTCGCCTTGATTTTTGACTTTCGAGATCCAGATTTCTTGAAAAAAAAATTCAAAATTACCGTAAACATGATAAATCGTTAAACAAAATTCGTCTGTTCATCCTCCAAAAAATTTTATGACGTCATCTCAGAATTGCTAGATATGTTCTATTTAAAATATGCAAAATATAAGTATCAATTTGTGATTTGTCATTTTCATAGTTCGTAGAATTGCTTCTAAAGGTAACAAACAACAAAACATGAATGAAGCGATCCATTCTAATTCAAAATTAATATGGCTTTGGTAAAATGTCAATGACGTCTTCAATGTTTTACTAAGAAAAAGTCACTTGAAATATACGCATAGTTTGCTTCTTTACCTACAGTGTAGCAGTTCACAGATATCTTGATTTTGGCGTAAAGGGGTTATATTAAAAAAAAAACATCAACCAAAATTTGTCTAATCCCCATCAAAAGTGGAATGACGTCATCCCACAATTTTATCAAGTAAATTCTGTTTAAAAAGTGTAAAATTATATGTTTCTGGACTTGTAATTTATTAATTTAAATTTGTGCATTCAGGTGTAAAAAAATCGAAGTTGCCTATTAAAATTGGGACCATTTGACTTTATTAAGTAAATTTCACTTAAAGCGGGGATTTACTTTCCCTTATTCTAGGAGCTATGATACGCCGAAAAAACATTAAATCGACTATTAAGAATAAATTAATTTTAAAAGAAACCCAGTTTTTTTTTAAATGGTAGAATGATGGCGACTTGAATCTTTGATTCTTTTGCAGCGACTACAACCGCAACTTCACCAACGTTAACTCCGCCATCGAAATCGCCGCCGCCGGTCCCGGCGTCCACAAGGCCATATGGCTCCTCATCCTGGCGCTCATCCTCAAGCTGATCATGACCATCTTCACCTTCGGCATGAAGGTCCCGTGCGGCCTCTTCATCCCCAGCCTCTGCCTCGGCGCCATCGTCGGCCGCATCGTCGGCATCGGGATGGAGCAGCTCGCCTACACCTACTCCAAGAACTGGCTGTTCAGCGGGGAGTGTTCGACAGGCGACGACTGCATCACGCCCGGGCTGTACGCGATGGTGGGGGCGGCGGCGGTGCTCGGGGGCGTCACCCGCATGACAGTGTCCTTAGTGGTGATCATGTTCGAACTCACCGGGGGTGTGAGGTACATTGTGCCGCTGATGGCGGCCGCCATGGCCAGCAAGTGGGTGGGGGACGCGCTGGGCAGACAGGGCATCTACGACGCGCACATTGCGCTCAACGGATATCCCTTCCTGGACTCCAAAGACGAGTTCCAGCATACGTCCTTG
The DNA here is from genome assembly GCF_036711695.1 of Zophobas morio. NCBI lineage: Eukaryota > Metazoa > Arthropoda > Insecta > Coleoptera > Tenebrionidae > Zophobas > Zophobas morio. Next base: position 10,845,105 of record NW_026972136.1, on the reverse strand, counting down.
GCGGCGGATGTTATGCAACCCAAGTAAGTTTTGTTGATAAACATGTCGCGGTTGATAATTCGGCGCGAGGGATTGGTCCAAAGATCAAAGTCGGGCGTGCTTGCCCTGACCTTGGTGGATTTTTGCGATCGGAATGTAAACATTGTTGGGATTGTAGACTACTTATGTGTGTCGGGGAGATTATTGGGTGACTGTCGAAAGCTATCTATTGAATTTGTGCTATGTGACTTAAGTCAGGGATGGATAACTTAGAGTATAAGCTAAAGATAAAAAAAAATCAGCTGCAAATTTTATGAGGTTAATTAAGAGATTTCAGCTAATAACTTCTTCACACGACTACATCATAGCTACTTATTTGGGCAGAGACAGAAAAAAAGCAAAACGTTATAAAATATATTTTTATTGTAAAATGGAACGATAACAAAATTCACTGCAAAACACAAACAAAATCAAAGTCCAGTTGTGTACACTACACGTTATGAAAGAATACGTCAGATGCATATCTGTAAGAGCTGGCAGTATAGTTTTGATTATAGTGGTAATCATAAAATGTAGTTATAAAAAAATTACCTTATTTTTTACATTTTGAATTTAAAAACTTCCTCAAGCTTTTCATAATTCACATATTAAATACCAGGAAATCTTACGATTCTTTCAAATTTTTTGATAAAAACAAATTTCAAAAAAGGCCCAAGATGCCTTTAAATTCTTTAAAAAAAAAGTCCCAAGGGTTTTCACATTCTCAAAAAAAAAAAAACAATAAATTCTAAATTCCTTCAAATTAAAATATTTATATCTAGGAGCCCCCAGAGTTCTTTCATGCTGAAAAAAACCTAGAAGACCAAATTCTTTAAAAAATAATTGACCCCCTCCTTGGAAGTCCTTCAAATTCTTAAAAAAAGGCAGCAGACGTCCTTCAGGAATCTGCAACTTCTCAAGAAAACACTAGAAGCCCCAAAATGCTCTGAAACTTTTTTTTCAAAGGCAAATAAAATACCAAAAACCTCCAAAAACATTTCAAATTTTTTCAAGAATAAAACACCAGTAGCTCCCAAGATCCTTTACAATTCAAAAAGAAAAAAGAAAAAATAGAAACTCCCAAAATGCCTTTAGATTTGTAAAAAAAAAACATTCCCCCGAGATTCTTAAAAAAAAATAGAAAAAAAAAATACGGGGTCCCAAGATGATTTCCGATTCTTTGAAAAACAAAGCAACAGACGTCCTCCGGGAATCTTTCAAATTCTCTAGAAATATCACAAGCTACTAATGTGAAGGTACCTTCAAATACTTTTAAAGAGCCCTCAAAAGTTCTTTGAAATTTTCAAAAAAAAAAGGTCCCCTCGATTCTTCCAAATACTTGAAAAAATATGTACTAGAAGAGCCCCAAATTCGTTTAAAAGACACTCGAAGCCCTAAGATTCTTTCAAATTCTTTCAGAAATAGAACACCAATAGCCCCAACGATTCTTTACAATTCTTAAAATCCAGGGAACCCCAGGATTCTTCCAAATTCATTAAAAAAAAAAAACATTAGAAACTCCCAAGATGCCTTCAAATTCTTAAAAAAGCAAAAATACTAGGGGCCCCTTTTTTTCAAAATTAAAAAAAAACATCAAAAGCTCCTTGGCTTCTTTAAATTCTTAAAAAATAAAACCCACGACCTCAAGATTCTTTCATATTAGAAAATACAGAAGCTCCCAGAGGTGCTTTCAAACTGTCAAGAACCTCCAAGAACATTTCAAATTTTTTCAAAAATAGAAAACCAGTAGCCCCCAAGATTATATACAATTCTAAAAAGCCCAGGGGACCCCCGGATTCTCTCAGATTCTTTGGAAAAAAAGATAAACTCCCAATATGCCTTTAAATTTGTAAAAAAAATACTAGGAGTCCCCGAGATTTTTTCAAATTTTTAAAAAAAGAAAAAACACCAAGATGAGTTCAGATTCTTTGGAAAACAAGACAACAATCAACTTCCGGGAATCTAGGGGCCTTAAAATTTCTTCAAATTAAAAAAATATCAGAAATTCCCAGATGCCTTCCAAGTACTTTCAAATTTTCAAAAAAAAAGGTCCTCTAGATTCTTCCGAATACTTGAAAAAATATACACTAGAAGAGCCTCAAACTCGTTTAAAAGACACTAGAAGCCCCAAGATTCTTTCAAATTCTTTCAGAAATAGAACACTAATAGCCCCAACGATTCTTTACAATTCTTAAAATCCAGGGAACCCCAGGATTCTTCCAAATTCATTAAAAAAAACATTAGAAACTCCCAAGATGCCTTCAAATTCTTAAAAAAGCAAAAATACTTGGGGCCCCTATTTTTTTTTTCAAAATTAAAAAAAACATTAAAAGCTCCTCGGCTTCTTTAAATTCTTAAAAAATAAAACTCACGACCTCAAGATTCTTTCATATTAAAAAAACAGAAGCTCCTAAGGTGCCTTCAAACTGTCAAGAACCTCCAAGAACATTTCAAATTCTTTCAAAAATAGAAAACCAATAGCCCCCAAGATTATATACAATTCTAAAAAGCCCAGGGGACCCCAGGGTTCTCTCAGATTCTTTGGAAACAAACAGAAAATCCCAATATACCTTTAAATTTGTAAAAAAAATACAAGGAGTCCCTGAGATTTTTTCAAATTTTTTAAAAAAGAAAAAACACCAAGATGAGTTCAGATTCTTTGGAAAACAAGACAACAATAAGCTTTCGGGAATCTAGGGGCCTTAAAATTTCTTCAAATTAAAAAAATATCAGAAATTCCCAGATGGCTTCCAAGTACTTTAAAATTTTAAAAAAGAAAAAAGGTATCCTAGATTCTTCCAAAAACTTAAACAAAATGCTAGAGGACCCCCAAATTCTTTTAAAAAACGCTATAAGTAAATTTTTTTCAAATTTTTTAAAGGCAAAAAGGCACCTCCAAAAACAATTCAAATTCTTTTAAAAATAGGACACCAGTGTCCCCATAAATCTTTACAAAAACCCAGAGGGCCCCCGAGATTCAAATTATTTCAAAAAACGATCAGAGGGTCCCAAGATGATTTCAGATTTTTGAAAAACAAGATAACAAACAGCCTTCGGGAATGTCGAATTCTCTAGTCACTAAATTTCCTTTAAATTAAAAAAAAAAAATAAGGAGCTTTCAAGAGCCTTCAAATTATTTTAAAAATACTAAAAGCCATTTAAGTTCTCTCAAATTTAAAAGTCCCCTAGATTCTTCCAAATACTTGAAAAAAATACTAGAGAACATTTCAAATTCTTTCAGAAATATGGCACCAGTAGCCCCAATGATTCTTTACAATTCTAAAAAAAAAAATAGGGGACCCCAGAATTCCTTCAAATTCATTGAAAAAAACAAACAATAGAAACTCCCAAAAAAAAACGGAGGGCCCAAGGATTATTCCAAAATTCTTTTTAAATTCTCGACAAAAAAAAAAGCGCTGCAGGTTCCCCTTTTAAAAAAGAACCAGGAGCTTAAGTATTCTTTCACATTAAGAAAAAATGTCAGAAGCTCCTAAAATGCCTTCAAATTCTTGAAAAAAGTACTAAGAACACCCAAAATTCTTACAAATTCTAAAAAAAAGCACAGTAGAGGTTTCCTAGCTTCTTTCAAATTCTCAAAAAAAGAACAGTGAAGGATCCCAAGATGGTTTGAAATTTTTTAAAAATCTTTCAAATTTTTTCAAGGCAAACCAAAACACCAGGAACCTCAAGTGCCTTCACTATTCTTAAAAAAAAAAAAAAAAAAAAACAACCAATGATACCAGGATTTTGGAATGCTCAAATTTAAAAAAAAATCAAAAGTTTAATTGCCATCAGTAACCCAAGAGTATCAAAAACAAAAATTAATACAATGCTAATTATGCGGTTTACGGGTGTAATTGTTCCCCACCAACAATCTGCCCTTATCATAGACATCAAGAGTTTTGAAAAAAAAAATTATACGAATAAATTTGCAAATTTATCTTAGAAAGTACCGACGGCCCTGAAATCTTTTGGATGAAATGATTTATTTATTAGATTATTCAAAATTTGTCTGTTCATCCCGTTCAAAACCTTGGCGTCAGCCCAAAATTTTGCCAGATAAATCCTGTCTAAAATACCACCCACGAAACCTGAAAATATTTGCTTTGTGATATGATCAGTTCTGATCACACAATGAGTAAATTTTATCACTTTTGTGACAGAACTATCAATAAAATTAAATTCAAACATGTCAGCGATTTTAGAAGAATAATATATTTAATCGTGACGTATCTTAAAAGAATGACGTCATACTATTCTCAAGTGATTGCATAATGTAGGGTAAGCTTTTTTTAAAGAGTTGTTTTCATATATATAAAAATACTGCCTAGCTTGCGCCATGTCTCTGTCAAAATTGGAAATCGACCAAATACAGTTTTTTTCCGTTGACAAACACCCGAACACATCAAGTCTGTCTTTTGTCTATATTTAACTCGGGCGTAGGATGCCTATTTCCTTTATTTTGTTGGTTTTTCATTAAGACTTCGTTGACAAAAATTTTATGTATATAAGATATAGGAGTGCGCTCCGAACAACACGTAACAACGAATCTAGCGTTGCCATTCGTTAGACAACATGTGGCTCAATAGATAAAACATCGATAAAATAGCGATTTGAAATATAAATTGATAAAAAAATACTGTATAACTCGTATTTAGCTTTGTATTTATGTGAACGATTTGGCCAAGTACGAATAGCTGGGGTCACACTGTCTCCACAGTTACAACAATTTCGCTGGCAAATTTTCAACATTATGCGTCAGGTTGTTTTTACAGTTAAAAATGACCAAGTTAACAAATTCAATTATTATAGTGTGATGTTCAAATTGTCACCATTAAACTACAATCACACCACATAAGTCACAGCCAATTTATCAGTTTATCCATTGACACGACAAATGGATACACAAGATAATATTTCATAACTTTGTAACCAGATTGGTAGCTTTATGTTATAAACATTAAGCGCCGGCCAAAAATAGGAGACTGTTCAATGAACACTGACAACAATAATTTATTATTCATTGAATTTATAACATTTATATTTATGAGACGGTAAAGCTATTACTAATCGCTCTTTGACGGAGATATATTGGCATTTAAAAAAAACTAATTGCATTTAGAAAACACGAATACTTTTATTAGTGCTCACATAAAAAAGAAATAACAAAATGAAAGCCCAAACTCAATTTAAATTTTATATCGTGGAAATAAATATGTGAAGGTTGATCACTAAATTCTAAGACTTTGTTTCCACGCTCTAGTTCGTTTTCGTTCGTTTCATTTTGAGTTAATAAATAAACAAAAATTTAATAATAATGAGATATTAAAACCTGTAACTGAGATCTTCTTCGGCGCCAATTTAAGTGATCATCCGATGCGAATTTTTCATGTTATCTAATCAAATATCGCTGAAAACCACGTGCTCAGAAATGCTCAAAACGTGAAGATATGTTGAAGTCTCCATATCGAAAACTTCATCACTAGTGGTACTAATTCAATAGATGGATACTTAACGACATTCATAACATGTTAACGGTTTCTGATGTCTACGAAGTCTTATTACTAAAACTATTTTTAACTAAGACGGGTTTCCTGTTCACCAGTAGCAAATCTGTTCAATTAGATTGCTTTAGTCCGGAATCCCTAAGTCTATAAATACAATTTCAAAAAGTCACTGAACTTGACGTTGCTAATTGCAGACGAAACGAGACTCTGAGCGTCATCACGCAGGATTCAATGTCCGTGGATGACATAGAGGCTCTCTTGAAGGAAACAGAGCACAATGGATATCCTGTGGTGGTATCCAGGGAATCTCAATATTTAGTAGGGTTCGTGCTTAGAAGGGATTTGAACTTGGCAATAGGTACGATTAATTCTGGATAATCCAAGGTTTTAACAACTTAATTCCAGCTAATGCCAAGAGAATGGCTGACGGGATTTGCGGTCAGTCGATAGTGCTTTTTACTAGTGGAAACCCACCACAAACTTTAGGACCACCACCTTTAAAACTGAAGAAAATTTTAGACATGGCACCAATTACCATCACCGATCAGACTCCGATGGAGACTGTTGTAGATATGTTTAGGAAATTGGGGCTGAGGCAGACTCTAGTCACACACAACGGGTAAGTCTCCAAAAAAATTGTCCACAAGAGTAACGATTTGCCTTCCAGACGCTTACTCGGAGTCATCACGAAAAAAGATGTCTTGAGACACATAAAACAAATGGACAATGAAGACCCTAATTCAGTTCTATTCAATTGAAGAGCAAAGGATATGTTAATAATTTTATTGTGTATATTATGGTTTATTAATACTTGTGTATATTAGTAATGTATTGTTAGTCAAATTATTATTTATTATGAACTTTTACTTCTGATGTGACGTGACTTTAACGTATACCCACTTGTCTTCCCTGCCGTAATTTTTATTAAACTTACAGCCTTGTTTCGTTACGAACGATTTGAGATTTAAGTAATCATATTAGTTGTCAATAATGCTCAGATATATAATAAAAATTTTGTAAGTAGTTGACTTTTCATTGCCTAGGACCTTCCAGGAATAAATGTTGTAGGGTCTAAGAGGCACCTCTGCGTGACTCACTTTCAACTTTTAATTTCCTTGTTGTCATTTTTGCGCTCAAGTTCAAAGATGTTTTGGTTTCTTGACCTTCAGTTCAAAGCTAACGATGTTCGATTAGGTGCTGATTTATCTCATTTAACACGTTTATGATTCACCGAGTCCGCAAGATCGATTCATTGACATTTAACAGATTTAAATTGATAAACGAGTCCGAGTGCATAAAAATCATAGTTGGGTTCACTGTAACCAGAATTCACTTGGTGAACCTTGTTGAGTCCAATATACTTTTCATTCTTAACGGTAAAAATTTCTCAATCGTTGTAAATTCTCGTCATTTCAATGTCAGTCGTTATCAGTTTCTGGTTGTAGTTAATTTTATATATTATTGAAGGTCAAGGAGCCTTTTGGGGATAAAAGTTGATAAAAATGGAGTCACTTACGTCGGCGTTTGTGTAAGCACGTGTTGTAATTCGTGTCGTTTTCGCGCGTTGGATATTAAAACCCTGATTCTTTTCCTTTTTTGAAGACATTGTTAGTTTCCTAGTAGTTACGCAATTATTTCGTGCAACTTTTTCGACAACTATGCGGTATTTCCTTCACTTTTTCCTTCCTACTGTCATTTTTTAAGACAAAAAAATCTGCCACCTATAAAAATTTAATTTTGGCTTTTCGCAAGGTTTCCGGTTTGTTATCAAACCGAATTTCCGGTTTATGCATCTGCTGGAATGCGTATCCTCAAGGTATAGCCAAAACCGTGCACACATTGTACTTTCACTCTAAACTAACGATTTTGTTCTTGGACTCTGTCTATTCGGCAAACTTGTCCAACAAATCGGTTCAAAAATAGCACTTGGACATTGTTCAATAATACACTGTTCAATGAACAATCTAGACATATTTTGCAGCTCAAAAAACTCTTATAACGATTTGAGTAAACAACGTGTTCGAATTTCGGTTATCATTGTCGTTCTCAGTCTGCACAAGTGAGTCAGATTAATTTTAGGAACCGATTGAAAAACGTCTGCTGAATTTATCGATATCAGTCATATCACTTGAACTTTGTCCCAGTCGAGTTTCTAGATTCGGCGTGTTGAATACCCTTTTGGCAGTGAAATTTCACGTTTTGCAATCTTGGCAGAAACGCCTTCTGTGTCAGCGGTGTATTTATAATGCGAAAAATTGTGCTTCAATAAGGTCATCACCCCACCAACAGAGCATCTCGTGCGGCCCCAAACCACTACAGACAATGTCAACATCGTGCCGTGTTATCAACCATCCCGAGTGACTCCAGCCGAAAAAATCAACTGTGTACAACCGCACATTGACCGGTCGTTGGCAAGTGACTTGTTTCATATTGTAGATAAGAATTTTTAGTTCATACTAGTTTCTGTCGGCGGATCGAACAGAATTGGTGGTGTGTATCCTTCAGTTCTGTCTTTGACTATAAGTGGTTATTACCTCACTTGATGAACTAAATTTTGTGCAAGGTTCGAATCTGGCCTTAATCAAGAACAATAAAGTGGTGCTTGACATGCTGGTATGTACCTTCAGAGACTACTGCGTTTTTTTCTACAGCTAATGATTGCCGATCTGAGTTAAGTCATCGGTGCTACCTTGTAGCGACTCTAATTACCAATTACGAATCCCATTAAGGGATTTGCCATGGAAAGCGAAAACGTCAGTTACCCAATTCTAATAGTGATTCACACAAAGACCAGATGCGTCAATTTAAAAAAGCCAAGACCAACTCTATTGACCTTATCTTCTCCAAATCTCACCGGAGGCTTTGTTTACAAGTTATGCTAATTCGGTTTGTTTACCGCGAACAAAGCTACGCGAAAACAATATTAATTTTGATACAAAGTCCACTCTATAAATACCCAAACAGTGTCACAAATCCCGTCCAAAATCAAACCCAATTTCCCAACTCGTTTCGAATTCAATTCCGTACTTTATTTCTGCTGATTTATGGCAGGTGTGGCAACGCCGCCGACACATTGTTATCGCCGTAGAAAAAACTAGCGCACTTTTGTTTACAAATTTGGGCGGCGTTGCCAGTGGTGATAAACATTAAAACGTTCCCCCCTGCGTGGCCATTGATCACATTCGAACAACTTGTAAACAGGAACTCCCTAAATTAATTGGGATGTTAAAATAAGAGCGTTGCAAAAGACCCAACCTGTGGGCACGTGTTGGCGGGCTGTCTACTGAGTGTTGGAAAATTCTATCGAATATTTTCGTACTCGATAGAAATAGAAGCATTTGTCTCCGACACTTGATTTATCGCGTGCGAGATAAATTTTGGCAAAGTTTCAGCATTTGCTTTGTTTAGGTTGGATTTTGCAAGGCAGGTATTTATTGTGCAGCTGTGAGTCGAGGGATGTGTGCATCATGATTGTAGAGAAAGTTATTTTTCAAAAATGTTGTAAAAATCGGTTGGTATATTAATTTCTAGTGTATCATGACCGGTACAAGTGTACAGCTAGAGAAGGGTACTTAACTGTACCACTCTTTGAGTTGCATGATCGTCACAGAATAGTGGCATGATCACTTGATCAGACAACGTGGTGTTAACTAATCTTGGATAAAAATTTCGTCAAAAATAACACAGGCAAAATTGTGGAAACAAAATGACTTTTTAAAATAAAAAATTGACTGACGGCGAATACACAATAATAATAATAATAATAACCAGGTTAGTCCATTACGTTCCTATTTGTGTATACGTAACATTTCACTTTTTACTAATTTCGTCCCATCCTGCGTCCTTCAATGTGGCACAAATTTGATAAAAATTATGCAACATTACAAATAAAATTAAAGAAAATAGTTTTACTTTTTTTTAATTATTGACTTAAAATGTCAACAACTATAATATCATCAATACTTTCTTTTACTTCTTATTGTGAGCTTTAGGTGATCTTTACGACTATCGTATGAATGGTTCAACGTTAATCAGAAGTTGTTTGTTCATCCTCAGCAACAATTTGATGACGTCATTTCAAAATTTTGCTTGGTAAATTCGTTCTGAATTTTATAAAACTATAAGCTCTATGCTTGCAATTTATTAATTGTCACCCATTTTTATTTACCTTCGATTTTAGATTTTTGGAAAACAATTCCAAATTGTACAAGCAAATGAGAATCTTGAATCGTTTTAAGCGTATTGTGTACAAGATACTTATATTGCTAATCAAAATTTATCTGGTCATCTCCGCAAAATTCCTATAAAAAAAATCCTAAATAAATTCTATCTAAAAAAATCCAAATTTACAAACATAATTTGACATCTTTTTGAAGATGAAGAGTAACAAGTAACAAAAAAATTCAAAATGGTAATTTAACCGAGTTTCTGAGATAATGGGCCAAATAAATTTATTTTACACTAATTGTGTTGCAACGTCCTTAAGCCAAGCAATACCACATCCTAGGATGATATTTTTAAATAAAAATTTATTTCATTTTTTTAATGAGACCATTAACTTCCTGGAAATGTGGCCTCATACCACAATTTCCAAGAAGTTTAAATATCACCATGACCTCATTGAAAGATCAATTTATTTTTCACTTGTTTTTATATTTCAGTTTTTGTGTCATATAGGGTGATGAAAAAATTACGGATAAGCTCGATGGTACGTTGCTACGAAGGCTCTGAAGAACTCGAAAAAAAGTGGTTTAGAAAATCCGTGAACCAATTTTTAAAATATTAAATCTCAAAGTTGAAGGTACACGTACCACAGAGTTTATACGTGATTTTTTGATCACCCTGTATACTTTCCGATATCGATTTTGCCTGATATGTTAAAAAATAATTACAAAAATTGGGTCGCCATTTAAAAAGTAATTGTAATTGTATATGATGACAAGAAATCAGGAAAAAATAAACAAACTATAAACGTTCATTTAATTAAAAAAAAACAAAATAGTAAAGATATTAGAAACATTCTAATAAATAAACACAAATTTCATAATTAAAAAGGAAGCATTTATATTATGACGAAAAATTATCATTTGTGGCTATAAAGCTATGATAAATTTAGTATAAATCTGGTTAAGATAACTTATTTTATCAAATTTAAACCTAATATTTTTATCTAAATTAGCTGAGATGCCTCGGACTGTTTTTTTTCAGATTACTAAATTGTTAATTAAATTTAACAAGTCAAAATGTTTGCGACGACCAAAAACCGTCCCCAAATTGGCAATGAATTTTAATTGTTTTTTTTTGCATTGTTTGTTGTAAAGAGCACATGAAGAGAAACTTGACAACCTTTTTTGTCGACCAGTTAGCTCCTGTGGAATTAAGGGAAAGTATCGGCAAATTAGTTCACTTTTTTTTTAAATTGTAATAGCGTCCGAATGGGTACTTTAATGTTTTCTCGACGTTTCATGCCCCCTCGAGTACGAAAAAAATAAGTATCTCATTTCGTCTGTCATCTGTCTGTGTCGATTTTTATTAGATAGATAATCTCGGAAACTATGAGATCGATTGTTGTGAAATTTTGTGTGATTTGAGAATATCGTACAAATGGTAAACGCTAATCAAAATTTGTATAATCATCCACACCAACAATTTGATGACGTCCCCGCATAATTCTGGGTAGTAAAGGTTATCTAAATTTTATGACTGTACTCGTGGTTTATCAATCCGCCTTAAAAAAAAATTTTGTATAATATTTTATATTTATATTTTAATTATATCGATTTTTTTTTACACTGTGACTGGTATTAACTATATTTTTTTACAAACTTTTAGGGGTTATCATAACATAAATAAAATTTTGCAAAATCTAATGAGCGAGGAAAATTCTGAATAAATAATTTAGGACCAATTTTTAATTCCCATCAAATTTTACACCTACGTATCTCAGACTATACATAACAAATTCCTAAACTACTCAATACCCAAAACGGCTGAATATTGAGCAAATTTGTTCGTCCCTTCGAGTGAGTTATGACGCCATCCGAAAAAAAAAATTGAATAAAGTAATAGTTTGATTATTGAGAGAGAGAGAGGTTCTTTTGTATCCTCCATAAAATATGATTTCAACAGCTAGGATTGGCACAAAAAATAATACGTGGCGTCATAAATTTAATAGTGTTAATCAGACAAGTAAAATATACGCACACTGTATTCATAAAATGTTACGCTTTGCTGGTTTAACAATTCCATTCATCTATTGACGTCTTAATACTGAAAATTAGTTCCTGTGAAAACACCTTGTAAAATAGGTGTTCGACATTCCATTGTGATATTGAATACTTTAGAAGCACGGAATTTATTTTTAAGAGGTTCCGAAAAATCGTTTCACACCTTTTACAGTCTTTTAGATACATTATAAAACTGTATTTCGCAAACATTGTACATACATTAAAATCACATATCGACGCACATTTTAAATCCTGTTTACTTAATAATGTTTGAGGTGACGTCAGTAAAATTTTGGTGGGGGTGGATAGGCTAATTTTGATTAGCGATTTATCATCATTGCGATAACCTTAAAATCTGTACAGCTGGTTTTGTATTTTCTTCTGAAGTCATAGATAAAATTTTATACATCACTCGTGGGTTAATGAATCATACTCCCGTGATGATACACTTTACTAAAACCTCGTTATGAATAAACTTCCCACCCGTATAGTGGTAAAGCTCATCTTATTTATATAGTAAGTAACTATAGTTTAGCTTTCAAAGTTCAGTGTAGTTATAGCTCGAAAGAACAAAAAACAAAAAAATGTACATCGAAATTTCGAATAAAGTCCCACGCTTAAGAATGTAAGTAATCTTATTGTTTTTTTTTTTTATACCATATGATCGAAAAAAATGTCCTCTGGTAGACCATGAAATTTATTTTTAAAATGATTTTGTTTTAAAAATAAATTTCATGGTCTACTAAAGTACTTGTTTTTTTCGATCATATACCAGCTCTTTAATTAATACTTTTAGTTAAATTTAAATTTATCTAAAACTTACGCTTTTACATCACCTAACAATAAAAAAAATCCAACAAAACTTTAAAACCCTGGGCAAAATTTTCTTGTCAAGTTTGGATTTTTTCCCAAAGATTTAGAATCTAAAGTAAAATCTTTAAGAGTCAAAATGACAGTCTCATTCTTAAAGTATGTCGGAGATAACGCGTCTAATTAAATTGCGGACGGACAGACCGCCGGAAACGGGAGAGTGACCCTTGCAAAATATTTTTGATTCAACAATAGAAAAACGATTTAGATGATACGATAATGAAAAAAATGCAGCTCTTATGTTCGTCAAAACATCCGTTCTCCTGCGCCAAAGTACTATTGTGTGTACTAATTACACAAATAACTAGTTTCATACGTTCATTATGCCACATGAGTGGAAATCTCCAAAGCGTGCTTTCCTAGAAACATTAAAACAAAATCGTAGACTTTTTCCCCACTATCTGTGCGATAAATTCCTCGAAACTGAAGGATGAATGTTATAAATTACCATTTTTTCTTTTTTTGTTAAATTCCCGTTTTTATTTCAAAGAAATAACACTGGACCCGGTCCCAATGATGTAATAATTCGCACATAATTACAAACAAGCAAAGCTTTCACTCCCAAACCGCCTAAAAATGCTCCACGATCAAAAACAAAATAAAATCTACGTGAGCAGCGCCGGCACCTTCAATAATAGACCACTACAAAGGTCAGCGAGTGTACTTCCGCGTCATTAAAAATTATATCCGACTTACTTATTATTATTAATGTAAACACGTCTCTCGGTGACTGCTCACCTGTTCTAAGGTCGAGGGTGCTCCATACCACCTCTATCCGACCGGCGTTTAAAAAACTTACTTAACTTTAAGTCAACTTAGTCGCACCGCTGTCGTGACACATGCAGTGAAAAGGTGGTAAAACGCAGAATGAGTGATATCTGGGAAGAGCCCCAAAACGGGACGATCAACCTGCGGGAATCCCTGGCTCTGGCGGAAACCCTGACAAAAATGAGCATGATGACCACACCGGCTATGAAGAAGAGACTCGTGGCGAGGAGCATGGAAATCAAATTCGGGCATCTCGACGAGCACTCGGGGGCCTTCATTCCGCCGAAGCAGTTCCTGCTCTATCTCGTGAGGTAAAATTTTTGACCTGATTAACGCGAAAATAGAATGTTGTGGGAAATCGCGACTTGGAGATGCGCCAGTGCAGGGGCTAACGGCCTCTGCAATCTCAAGAATTCTTATCGGTGATAAGAATGCGGCAAAAATTTTATTCATTGCTTTATCTATTCTGATGTGCCGAAAACGTGATGATCGGTTGACGTCATTTGACGGATTATTGTGGTATTGCCAGTCAGAGATATCGGGAATATTAATTGGAAATGTGAAAATCGCCGGTGTCGAGTGAATGTGTTAAACCCATGAATCATGTGCAAACAAAATGCAAATTAATAGAAGTAGCGCACTTCCTATTGTCAAATTTAAATAAAAAATAAGTAGTTGAAAATTATCATTTTTTTTAAATGAATTCGCACTGGCGCTAAATCAACAAAAAATACAAGTTCGAGTTTTTTTTATTATTACCGCTAATTACGAATATTAAAAACGTCAAAACGTGCAACTTCTAAACAAATCAACGTCCAACATTTCTGAAACACTCGTGTCTGATTGGTCAATTCAAGCTTAAATTTGGAGGCACAATGGTTAATATAGCAGCAATGACAAGTGGCGTTTGTTCTTTAAATACTATGATGATTATAAAATGAAACACAGCTTTGCAAAAAAACGCCAGTTTTATAATTGATTTAATTGATTTCAATTTTTTTTTTAACTATAGAGAGATAAGTTTACAAAATGATAAATTTATCACAGTAATGTAAAATTTGTGTTGATTTATCGTTATACACGGAATGAGTGAAAAAAAACAAAAGTGATTTAACAGAAAAATGTACTAAGTATATACTTATATATTTACAGAGAATTATCCTTGTCCATCGCAATAACTGCAATTACCGATCATCGTAATGGGTTATTTATGTCGTTACTGGAGTACTTGTCTAACACCACTTTTTTGAGTTTTTTCCCATTAATCAGACAAAAATTCTGAAGTCATAGATAAAATTGTATATGCTACTGGTGGGTTAATGAATCATACTCGCGTGATGGCACACTCGGCCAAAACCTCGTTGTGAATAAACTTCCCACACGTATAGTAGTAAAGCTCATCCCACTTGTAACGTAAATAACTATAGTTTAGCTCTCAAAGTTCAGTGTAGTGATGCTTGAAAAATCAAAAAACAAAAAAATATACATTCGAATAAAATCCCACGTTCAAAAATTTTTGGGTAAGTAATTTTGATGTGCTTTTTTAAAAGAACGGGATATTTTTTATGTATCAGGTCTTTAATTAATAATTTTAGCTCCTCCAAAATTTAAGCCTTTAATGAGCAAACAATTCAACAAACACCCCAAAAATTTCGTTGTACAATTCCAGAAAAACGGTCAAAATTATTTTGTATAACAGGAATCTTATTTTAAATTCAAGAAATGGCAAGAACTGAAAATATTTGGTACCCCTATTCTACTGCTGTCAATTCTCAAAAACCGCCCAAATCGTCCTACACTTATTTTGATAATTTTTTAATCGTAGAAAATTAATTCTAAAATCAGAAAGGCTGTATAAAATATATATGTTTTTGGGGTTTCATGCGCAAGTTTTACATTTTTGCGTCCCGATAGTAACCTAAAGATTGATTGTAATAGAGTCAAACAATCAAAATTTTAATGAATAACGTGCTTCTACAGCTGTGGTTTATGAATCCGTCTTGATTTTTTACCCTAAACATCTAGATTTTGAAACTACAAAACCAAATATTATGAAATCGTTGACCAAAATTTTACCGGATACATCTAACCTGAAATGTGCAAAAAAATTCGCAAAATTAAATTTGCTAATTTTTTAAAGAACCTGTATTTGTTCGACTGTACTTCAAGAGCAAGGGAAGTTCTGCCTAAATATCCTTGGACAAATGTTTTGGGTTGTAAAACATTTAATCGAAAATTAGGACAGCCTACAAACATGGTGTTAAAAAATGTTCATTAAAAAAATGGTCTAAAGTTATGCAGACAGAACTTCCCTCATCCTAGAAGTTAAAATAAAGCTACGTGTGGACTGTTCAACTACAGGTGAAGAAGCATATTACGCGTATGTTTTAAGTGAGTTTTCCATGCAAAATTTTATTATGACATCATCACCATTTTAACGAGGACGCTTATGTCAATTTCAATAACGTGTGTAATACTAATAATAACAGTATGGAGGATGAACCATTCTTGATTTGACTAACAAAAAAAAAAAAAAAAAATGCGACCCGGCATTGATCCACGGACCTGTTATCTACGTCGTTAGACAAACATATACAACAATAATAAACAAAATCAAGGTAGATTCATAAACCAAGTAGTTATTTTATAAAATTTAAATGGCTTTTACTAAAAATTATTTTGCGGGGACGACGTCACATGGTTGGTGAGGATGATAAGACAAGTTTTGGTTCGCGTATACCTAAATATAAAATTGGAAAACAATCGGAAACAGAGACCTATTTTTTCGCACTTTAGAGGTCATGAAAATATCATAATCAAATTTAAATCATCATCAGAATTGAGATAGGGCGGATGGACGGAGTTTGTATTTTGTTTTTTTTTTTTTTCTGAATATACATATCCATCTTTTCACAACAAGAAACTTAGAACATGGTTAAAATCGTATATTTTTGCAAGGAAATATGGATTTTGCAATTATGGGGCGGAACCTAATTGCAATATCGATATTTCTTTATACAAATTTTCCATTTTAAACATGTTTTAAGTTTCATGTTGTGAAAAGAAATCTACACATATTAAAACAAAAAGTCAAAATATTAACCCGCCCACCCGCCCGTCTCAATTGTGATGATTTTTTTTTTATTCTTAGAAACTCAAAACATTTAAAATGGTAAATTTTTGTTAAGAAATATGGATTTTGCGATTAGGCTCCGCCCCTAGGTCGGCCAACGAATGAAATTTCATTACTATTTAGATCAGGACAGTTATGGTTGGGTTTTTCTTAATATACATAGCATTCTTTGAATAACACGATACTCAAAAACATGTCTTACATGGTAATTTCTCGTAGAAAAATAAGGATTTTACAATTAAACTCCGCCCCTTGGCTTACCACGAATAAAACAAATCATCAGGGCGGGTGGGTGGGGCTTATATTTTGCCTTTTTTTTTTTCTTGATATCCATAGCCATCTTTTCATAACAAGAAACTTAAAACATGTTTAAAATGGTAGGCGGGTATGGGTGGGGCCTAATCTTTGGTTTTATATTTTTCTTAATAAAGATAGTATTCTTTGAACAACACGATACTCAAAAACATGTTTTTAATTTCTTGTAGAGAAATAAGGGTTTTGCAGTTAAGCTCCGCCCTCTTGGCTCACGACGAATAAAACAAAATCATCACAATTGAGATAGGGTGGGTGGGCAGGGTTACATTTTGCCTTTTTTTTAATATGTGTAGCTTATTTCGACAACAAGAAACTTGTCTAAAATGGTAAATTTTTGTAGTAAGCGGGAACTGCAACGGGAACTTCAACCCAAAATTAATTATTATCAATAGTTATATTTATTTAGACATATTATGTAAATATCTGCAGTCAACGTTCTGCTAATATACCACCATATAAAAAATCGTAATTTTTTAATCATGTTTTATGTTTTAAAAAAGACAAAACAAAAAAGGAAGCCCATTTTTGCGTCCAAATTGAAGTAAAAATATTTTTAAACAAATTATTATTAACAAAAAACAACTGGAGAAAGGGAAAGGGAAACATGTTTAGATGATTTGTGTGTACTAAAAATAATCCAATATTGCACAATTTGAATTCAGTACTAACCATGAATCCTTTTTACCAATAACAAGGAAACACATTTCCATTTTTTCACACACTATGGTAATTTTGTAAAACTGTATCTCTCTACACTGATTATAAAGAAAATCTAGAAGAATCAAACTGCAACGTCAAAAACGCCGGTTGCAACGACAATAAACTAGTAAAGAGCAGTTCCGTAATCAGAAATTCGCAAAACAAAATTGTAGATATTCCACGCTCAAACAAATTATACTCATTTATCGTAAAGCACTTTGTTATCAAAAAAAAAGAATTCTACGAAAATTTTGCTAACGCTAAAGTCGAAATTTTACACGCAGTAACTTCAAATTTATTTATAGACTTCCAATTACTGATGTTCTAAGTAAACAAAACACCGATTTATAGCAGGGTTATTAGAAGGTGACACTTTACACTAATTATGGTTATTAAAATAAAAAAACAAATGCGAAAATGTGAAAAATATGTTTCAAGCCACATATTTAAATACCACTTTTCGCTCATTAAAATTATTTATATTTCACTATTAAACTAAAATAAAATACAATAAATAATGACTAGTTTAACTTTTAAATGCACAATTACGACCAGAGTCGGCGCTGGCTAATTTTGTATTATTCATTCGAAAAATACTCATTCTGGAAAATGATGCAATTACCAATAAAATAATATTCAAAACAAGTAAAAATACCGACGAAATACAATAACTACTCGGTAAATGCAGACGATATGACGTCATCAATTTTTTTTTAAACGGAAATATATGTTTTTCTCAATAGACAATAACAACGTTGTAATTTCCACGATCAAGAATATAGTTCCATTAAAAACAAGTAGAAACAGTTTTTACAGTTCTTTGAGTTGTTTTTGCGTCATTACTTTTAAGTGTGAAGATTTTATCGCGTGATTTTATCACCACTTCGTATAACAAAATATATGCCGCATGTGGGAGAAATATAGAACTATGTATTCTATATCCAGACAATCGGTATTGCATGAAATTCTTATTCTAGTCATACAACACTAATAAAAAATTTCGGTAAAATTTGCCAAAACATCACACCACGTTACTGATTTCTCACAGCTGAAAAAATACAACACACTCAGATAAGCTATATCGCACCATTTCACTACATCCTAAAAGGTATTTCAGCATGTTGTCCTTTCTTGAATATTACAAATATCTGCATGCATTAAACAAATTACTTCACAGCATGTCTTAACAGAACCTTGATGACAATTTTTCAAGGATAGCAACACAGATCTTGATAAAATTACACCAAATTCTGTTTCACATTGTTTATAATTCAATTGTCATGTCGTAGTTGGTCTGCAGTACATATTTTCCTTGAAATTATTCTACAAATAGTACTGATGGCACCAGCTACGTGCCATTTCTTGTCAACTTGTAATTATTAGTCATCGTGCCCCCAATAATAACAATAACAACTACTCCACTGTACAATGATCTCTAACTCTTTCAGATTTTCCTGTAAAACAGCAGCTTTAATTATACAAAAAATAAATACACCACATAAGTACTATATTTTTGTTTGTGGCATACAATTTTGTATTTTTTTTTTTTTCAAATACAACTTGAGAAACAAGTGTCTCTGCGATTTCCATTAATTACTGGTAATTAAAAGCGCGTCGGTAATGATGATAATTTACGAATTAGCTCTACGCTGCCATGGAAAGGGGTCACATTCACGATAAATAATAGGAATAAAAACATTAATAATAAATTTAATTACTTGAACATGGCTTGAAAAAACCAGTTTGATCTATTTTTACCTAAATAATTAATATATCGTCCTACCCAATGATAATCCCTGCATCAACAAGGCGGCAACTAAAAGTTAACGCCCATTCTTATAGATTTCTACAACAATGAAGCAAATATAGGAAGTAATCTTATTTTTTTCGTACTTGTAAAAAATAATCTTGTTTGTGGAAGTTTCGCAATCACAAAAATAGCAATAAATGGATTAGGAATAGTCTGAGTGGGTTTGTGTCCTCGACTCTGTCTGCCACTCCATGAAAAATGATATCACAGATCAAATCTCATCGCTAAATCTTAGACACTTCACTGATATGCCAAAAATTGTTTGTCTCTTTTAGTGCACACACTTGACATAAGTACAGCATCTACGTCAAAAAAATTAGCCATATTTCAAAAAAAATCATTTTCGTTCTATTTTTATTTGTTGTTTTTCGTGTAACAAACAACCTAATCCGTGTCAGAGCCCAGCCCGTAATTAATAAAATCCGATAATAAAATAGAGAACATGGGAGGCATGTTGATTTATGATAATGAAGTCTTCAATCTACGCAGTAAACAGGACCAACATCATCAATTTTTTGTCCATGATGACATAACATTAGATAATATACATGTAGGATAATCAGTTTTGATGATAAAATCCAGCGCATTTTTGCCAGTTCGCGAAGAAACCCAGAAGCACAAACAATCGTCTGCTTTCCTCATCCGGCCTTAATCCAGTTTCAACTAAATTTTCGAATCAAACTAGATGTTTCCAGTGACGTCTTATCAGACTCTATTAAATAATATCGATAGTTTTGGTCCTTATTGGCTATCGCGTTAGGTACTGATAACATCGCACGATTTTTTAAAGATGACCTAGACAAGACGGCAATCGTTAGTTCTAACTATGCAATGGATAACACAAGTCTTCGTCTTTGCCACAGGACAAGAACAATTCAATGAAAAATATTCGCGACAAAGTGATGCCATTCAAGTGGAATCTTGTGCAAGTTCATAGTAGACATTCTATTCCTTGTAATTTATAGTAATTGGTGTTAAAATAAAGTGAACATAATGGCGGTTAGAGGGGGTCAATTTTTCTCACTGTCGATACGAAGATTTGCCCGCATGCTGGCCTTACCAAGGTAAGAGGAAGTTAATTTAATGCAACCTTTAACTTGACCTTAACTTTGAATTTTCTAATGCCGAAATTTATGGCAATTGCTCGAATTTTTACCAATCAAGGGGCCTTATTAAAAAATTTATTTTTATGACTGTCCAAGGATTAAAATTAGTCATGTAAATCAAAGTCTTGATATGCTATGTCGACAGCGAATAAGTGGAGACAGAGGCGACTCGTTTAGTATTTATTTATAAAATTTTGAAATTCCACTATTTTTGGTTTTTATAACATTGAAAAAGCACTACAAGTTGCAATTTTTAATTTTGATACATGGTAATTTGCCAAAACAAACAAACAAATAGGTTATTGGGTTATCGGACCGAAACGTCTCCAATCTCGTTTCATCAAGAGCAAAAAATACCCGTTCCAGATACATTCGGTATTTTTATTGTTTCATTGTAACCTTTAGCGCGTTATTTTTGCCCTTTGGCCGAACGCGTGTGCCGCCTCTGCGCTCCTCCACGATAACTAACACAGTCCAACATAAACACAACGGCTACATGTGAAGTAATACAGGTGTCCAAAGAGTAGTGAAATAATTATTGGGTGAAAACAGGGTTAAAGAAATAAATTAACAATTTTATAGCAACTCCTCTGATCAATATAAGCCTACATTGTTATATCAATAAAAAATCTAAAATTAGAGCAGCATTTCTTTGAATGAATCCAGCCGAAACCTTTAGGTTTAGTGTAGTTAAAAACTTAAATTTAAACAAAAATGAGTTCGGCGCTACCACATTTTTCAAATAATTCGTTTGTGAACTTGTGCTGTCCTGGAACACCTCTACCGTGAGTTTTTCATAAATTAGTGTTTATTTGCATTTTAATGGCGATTATCAGTCGGAAGGAGAAGTGATTTGTTGGAAATGTCCACGCATACGATTATTATTCATAAGAAAATAAAATTAAACTTGTAGTAGGAAAAATTTTAATAATAACCTAAGTTTTAGAGAAATTGACATCTGGAACTGGTGTGGCAGGTTGTGGCACTATAAATCAAACACAGAAACCTGTGTTATGTTTATTTATAGTACGCCTATTCTCTGCCAGATGTCGCCGACTCAACACGAATCTTGAGCCCAAAATTCAAACTAATAAATGCGTTCTATCCTAAAATAAATAATTCAAAAAAGCGATACGATTTTCACTCACTAAAATAATTTTTCTGACATTTGACACCTCCTGTTTGTTTTACCTCACAAAACAATTTAAATCTTCACGTGAGGTAAACATTTGTGTTGGCATTGAAACTCATCTCGATAAATGAAAACAACAAGATAAGATGTCCGAGATAATACGTATTAGCTCAGACCTTTGACTTCGTAAATAACAGATCTGGCAAGATGCTGAACAAAAGTACAAATATTTTCTATGTTAAAACCGCATTAACATTTCTTTTCATATGTATAAGCTTACAACATATCAATGTACTAGATATAAGTGAGCGCGTGGGTACAGACGTACTAGTTTCACGTGAAAATGCTGAAAATTGACATCTGCGAGGAGAAAATTTTGAACAATGTCAAGCTCCAAAAGGCTATCTTGCAGCGGTAAGTCCCACCGGGCTTTCCAATTTCCCACACATAATCAATCATATTATCGAGATGAGATCAGTTCGCTGTATTTTACTGTAATTAAAATCCCACACTATCATACTTCGTTAATCGATTAGTAATTGTCGTTTTTGTACAGAATGGGCAGCTTCAGCTCGACGCCGAAAATACTGAACGATGACAGTCAAGACAACGACATCCAAATGCCCATCAACTTCAGCCGGTTTGAGTTGCTACAGTATTGTCAAACCCAGCCTTTAGTTGAACCCATGGTGAAGAGGGCCTTTAAGAAGGCCGGCGAATCCAATGACGATTCTTACGCATTCAAGTACAAAAAGCTGAATGCCGTGACCAAAGGTAGGCACTGAGTACCGCTTTTTGACAATTTTTAAACCACAAGGTGTGTTTGATTAGGGTCGGAACCAGGTTAGTCAACTAACACAAAATTTGGGCTGGTAGAAAAAGATGATTAACAAAATTGGTGCCACATTCTGGTGTTAGTTTTTAGTGACATGTGTTGTGCTGTTTGCATATTTCAATTGTGTGTTTTTCTGTTCACAGGTTGTAGTGATTATGTTTCTAGTCCTTATTCTCTAAGAGTTTTCCAGTGGAATATTTTGTCCCAAGGTGAGTTATCGAAGTCTAGCGACGTCTAGAGTTTGTGACCAGTCAACAAATTAATATTTTCGCTTCTGCAGCACTTGGACAAATGAATGATAATTTCGTCAAGTGCCCCGATGAAGCTTTGGAGTGGAACTCTCGAAAATTCCGTATAATTGAAGAGATCGTGGAATACTGCCCTGACATTATTTGTCTTCAAGTAAGTAGCGTGCGACATTCACTGAGAAGGTTCATTATTTCTAATTTGTAAACCAGGAAGTGGACCACTTCAACTTCCTAAAACATGTCCTTGGTACTCAAGGGTACACCGGAGTCTTCTACCCGAAACCGGATTCTCCCTGTGTCTACATTACGGGCAACAATGGTCCAGACGGGTGTGCTATATTCTACCGAACGAACAAATTCGACGTAATAAATATCGAATCCAGAATTCTGGAAATCTGGAGAGTACAAAGTAATCAGGTAAAGATTTACAATTTGTGTCTTGCAAACGCTTTCTCAGAGTAATTGTGTTGGCGTTTTGAGATATTCCAGCTGTGACGTAACGTGAAATGTCAAGTGGAGTAGATAGACACCTTAACTTTATATAATACATCTGGAATATTAATAAAATGCTATTGAAACATTTAAAATTTCCACACCATTGGCATTGACAAGGTTATTACTGTTAAAATTATACGGGTTTTGGCGCCAACTTTGTGGACTTTAATTTCCTTAAAATATTATTGACAAATATTATGAGACTTTACACCCAGACCGAATAATTTT
This sequence comes from Zophobas morio, assembly GCF_036711695.1. Lineage (NCBI taxonomy): Eukaryota > Metazoa > Arthropoda > Insecta > Coleoptera > Tenebrionidae > Zophobas > Zophobas morio. Next base: position 10,821,714 of record NW_026972136.1, on the reverse strand, counting down.
AGTCTGTGTTGACTTGCTAAAAAATGACTCAATAATCGTTTCTACGAAGCCATAAGTTGGATATTTTATTTTTAAATTCTACTCTGGTTCATGCCAGTTTTTCGAATTTTAAACACCTTAAATAATAACTATTTATACTTACATTAACATAAATAAAAACTATGCGTAAATAGATTTTTTTAAATTGCAAGGCTAAATTAGCATTTATGTTTAAAACCAAAGTACAATAATAAAAAAGGTGTTTTGTCTAATAAATGGAAACTGCCACATTTTCCTAATTGATTGTTAAATCCTTGTTCTTAAATACATTTTTTTATAACTACTAAATTATGGTTTAAAAAATACGACAAGTACGCCATCTATGGAATGACTTCATGAAGTAGTGATTTTGTGACATTACGGTTTTGCTTGAGCCGACTTTTGCGATTACTTCGTCTTAGATTTGGAGTATTTTATTTCCTTAAAATTTTTGGTAACACAGTAACATCAGTTATTTATTCATCCCTTAAAAAATGTATGACGTCATTTCAAAGTTTTGCTGTACCCATTCGCTTGAAATATATAAAATCGTGTGCTTCGAAACCGTAATCCAGCTACGTTGATGAAGTTAGCTTCATGTATAAATTTTGGTTGGTCTTTTACCATCTACACAACATTCCTAAAATACCTATAAAACAGTGGTAGTTTTGGAGATTATTGTCTAATAAATATCACAAGACTGACGAAAACGGGTGACCTATTTTTTCATACTCTACGGGTCATGAAACGTCGAGAAAATATTAAAGTATCCGTTAGAGGGATGGATTAATAATTAAACTTAACAAACTTGGTTTACTTTCGAGTTGGTCAACGGCGGGGAAAAAACGCTTATCGAAAAACTGAAAAATCTAAATAACGAGATATCAAAGAATTTTAAAAATCGAAGACCTGAAAAATCTAAAAATTTGAAAGTCGAAAAAGCCAGAAATCGAAAATTCAAAATTAAAAAAAAATGCGAAAATTGAAAAATCGAAACATCGAAAAATTCAAAAACTGAAACGTTGAAATCTCGATAAATAAAAAAATTGAAAAACCAAAAAATTGAAAAGCCGAAAAATTTAAAAATCGAAAGATCAAAAAACTGGAAAATTTAAAATTTGAATATTCGAAAAATTCAAAAATCGAGAAATCGAAAAATCTATAATTTTAAAAATTGAAAAATTAAAATATCGCAAAATTGAAAAATCGAGAAATCGAAACATCCATTAATCGTAAAATTGAGGAATCGAAAAAATGAAAAATCCGAAAACTGACACATCCAAAATTTGAGAAATCATATAAATGAAAAATCGAAAAATTGAAAAACTGAAAAATCGAAACATCGAAAAGTCGAGAAATCGAGAAATTCAGAAATAAAAAAAAAATCGAAAAATTGAGAAATCGAGAAATTGAAAAATAAAAAAATCGAAAAATTTAAAATTTATAAACGTCGAAACTAGAAACATCGGCAAATGAGAAATTGAAAAATAAAGAAATGGAGAGAACGAAAATTTGAAGAAATAAAAAATCCAGAAATTGAAAAATCGAAAAAGTCGAAAAACCGAGAAATCGAAAATGCATATGCATAGATTGAAACAATAGAAAATTGGACAATCGAAAAACTGAAAAATTGGAAAATCGAAAAGTCGAAAAACAGAAAAACCGAGAAATCGAACCATCGAAAAATCGAAATAGGCCTAAGTTGAAGAATCGAGAACTCGAAAAATTGAACTATCAAAAAACCGAAACATGAAAATCTCGATAAATCAAAAAATTTAAAAATCTAAAAATCTAAAAATAGAAAGATTGAGAAATTGAAACATCAAAAAAACTGGAAAATTGAAAATTTGAAAATATCGAAAAATTGAAAAATCGAGAAGTTAATAAATCTAAAAAGTGAAGAATTGAAATACTGAAAAATACCAAAACTGAAAAACGGAAGAAAAATTGAAAACTCAAAAACTTGAAAAATCGAAAAATTGATAATTCGTGAACTCGAGAAATTGAAAAATAAAAAAATCGAAAAATTGAGAAATCGAGAAAGTGAAAAATGAAAAAAATCGAAAAATTAAAAATTTACAAACGTCAAAAGTTGAAAAATTGAAAAATCGAAACTAGAAACATTGGCAAATGAGAAGTCGAAAAGTGAAAAAATGGAGAGAATGAAACTGAAGAATTGAAAAATCCAAAAATTGAAAAATCGAAAAAGTCCCAAAATCGAGAAATCGAAAAGTGCAAAAATTGAAACACTAGAAAATCGAACCATCGAAAAATTCAAAAACTGGAACATCGAAAAATCGAAATAGGCCAAAGTTAAAGAATCGAAAACTCGAAAAATTGGGAAAAAACTGAAACATGCAATTCTCGATCAATAAAAAAATTAAAAATCGAAAAATTGAAAAACCGAGAAATCGAAACATCAAAAAAACTGGAAAATTTAAAATTTGAAAAATCGAAAAATCTATAATTTTGAAAGTTGAAAAATGAAAATATCGAAAAATTGAAATACCCAAAGTGACACCTCCAAAAATTGAGATATCAAAAAAATGAAAAATCGAGAAATTGCAAAGTCGAGAAATCGAGAAATTGCAAAGTCGAGAAATCGAGAAATTGAAAAATCAAAAATCGAAAAATTGGGAAATTGAAAAATTAAAAATTTATAAACGTCAACAGTTGAAAAATTTAAAAATCGAAAATAGAAACATCGGCAAATAAGAAATCGAAAAATGAAGAAATGGAGAGAACGAAATTTTGAAGAATTGGGAAACTGAAAAATTGAAAAATTTTAAAAATCGAAAAACCGATAAATCGAAAATGCAAAAATTGAAACAGAAAATTGAAGAATCGAAAAACTGAAAAATTGGAATATCGAAATGTCGAAAAATAGAAAAACCAAGAAATCGAACCATCGAAAAATTCAAAAACTGAAACATTTAGAAACCGAACCATCAAGTAGGCCAAAATTGAAAAAGTGAAAAATCCAGAAATTGAACAATTAAAAAACCGAAACATCGAAATCTCGATAAATCAAAAAATTGAAAAATCGAAAAATTGAAAAACCGTAAAATCTAAAACCGAGAAGTCGAAAAATCGAAAGATCGAGAAATCGAAACATCAAAGAATAGAAATACTGAAAAATCCCAAAACTGAAAAATTGAAAAATCCTAAAATTGACACATTCAAAAATTGAGAAATCGAAAAAATTAAAAATCAAGAAATCGAAAAGTCAAAAACCTGAAGAATCGAAAAATTGAAGAACTGAAAAACTGAAGAATTGAAACATTGAAAAAAATCGAGAAATTGGAAAATCAAAAAATCGATTAATCGTGAAATCGAGAAATCAAAAAATTTAGAAACATCAAAAATTGAAAAACTGAAAAATCGAAAAATTAAAAAATCGTAAAACTGAAACATCGGCAAATGAGATATCGAAAATTGAAGAAATCGAGAAATCGAAAATTTGAAAAATTGAAATTGAAAAATCGAGAAATTACGAAACCGAAAGTTGAAAAATCGGAAAATCGAAAAGCCGAAAAATCGAAAATTCGAAAAATTGAGAAATTAAACAATAGTCCGTAGAACTTTCATTTTTTTTTCCAAAAATCTCGATATCTAGGATAAAAATTTAACACAGATTCATAAACCACAAGTTCAGAACTGTGCTATTTGTTAACATTTAAATAACATTTATTCGACAAAATTTTGAGATGACGTCATGAATGTTGTTATAATTTTTACTTCTTATCCAAAAATCTGAATGCCTAAGATAAAACTTAACACGGATTCATAAACCACAAATGAAGGAGTACGTTATTTTGTAAAACATAAAAAATTTGACAACAATCGGTCCGATAGTTTGGGAGATTATCTGTGCAATTAAAATTCGGATAGATGACAGACAGACAAACAGACAGACGGACAGACGGAAACGGGAGACGAGAAAATATAAAATTAGCCAGTTGCCCGATGGACTTGATTACAATACTTCCTTAGATTACGCTCGCGAAGTAAAAACAAATATACAGAGTAGCGTAAAAGTCTGGAGCTGGTGAAATATCTCAACAATCATTTATTTTTTTGTTCGAAGTGTATTTGGTTTATGCAATTTTTTCAAATTTTTATCCTGACTAGTTTTTGAGAGTCAATGTCAAGTTTTTTTTTCTGAGTGACAGTATAGGGCAAATTTCACGTCAGTATATTTTCGTCTAAAGTCAGTAAAATGTGATAGTGTTATAATTTCTTTTATTTTTACTTCCCGAAGTATTATAATATGATACATTCGGCGAATAACTACTTTCATGTTTTCTCGACGTTTCGTGACCCTTAAGGTACAAATAAGAGGTCTCCCAGTTCCGTCCCCCCGTCTGTCTGTCTGTCATCTGCTCGTCTTCGAAACTCCGATTGACTGTTGTCAATTTTGAATACATTTGGAATAATATTGTGTAGATGGTAAAACGCTAATCGAAATTTATCTAGCGATCTCGACCAACAATTTGATTATGTCACACAAAATTTTTCATGGTAAATCCGCATTTAAACTTTATAAAATAACAAGAAAAAATTCAATACACTTTTTGTGCAAGCAAAGAACGATTTTTTTTGTAGAAATTTAAAATCACAAGGACAGTAAAAGTTACATTGTTTTTGAAATATAACGTGATAAAGAACCAAAAAACGCGATGTAAATTTAAGAAAATTCGATTCACTATGAAATTTTAATATGTATATTAAAATCAAATTTTAAGATGAATGGAAGCGGACTGACAAAAACTTTATGATAACTTGTCTAAGATTTCACCTATGAACTTCTTCAGAAATTGGTAAATTCTTGTTAACTGGCAACACCGCCCTCGCATAAAATGGATTTCTTACGGGTTTTGTACGCTGCCAAGTCAAAGTAGAACGCACAATAAACTGTTTGAACTTTAAAATTTCCCCGCTTTAACTAATAATAACCTCGCAATCCTTAAACTGGGCGCCCATTTCCGCGTTTTGGTTATCACCTCCGAAAAAAAAAAGAGTCCCGATCTGATAGACGCTGTTCCAGGTGGCTCTTCTGGCGAACCTCCGCGTCAAAGAAACCGACCAAGAAGTCTGCATCACCACCACCCACCTGAAAGCCCGGCAGGGCGCTTTCCTGTCGACCCTCCGCAACGAGCAAGGCAAGGACTTGCTCCAGTTCGTGTCAGAGCATTCCGGCGACCGACCTGTGGTGATCTGCGGGGACTTCAACGCCGAGCCCGTCGAGCCCATCTACGGCACGATGTTATCTGACGAATCTTTAGCTCTTGGTAGCGCTTACGCTGACTGTGATAGTTCGAATAAAAATTCGGCGGACCGGGAACCCCCGTACACCACTTGGAAAATACGGGACGAAGGCGAGGTCTGCCACACTATAGACTATATTTTTTATAAGAAGGGTAGCTTAGAGGTTGAGGCTGTACTAGAATTACCAACTGGGGAGGAAATTGGGGAGGATCGGGTTCCGTCGTTTTCGTATCCTTCGGATCACTTTTCGCTGGTCTGCGATTTCAAGATGGGTAGTCAGAAGGTGCAAGCTTCACTTTAAGTGGTACAATTTGTGATAATGTATTTTTAAGTTATGTGTTGTGAAGTGTCTTAAGGTTTAAATTATTTGTACTTACGGTAGAAGTGTAGGATTTTTTCAACTAACAGTAACAATAAAAGAAGGTCGATAATTTGTTTTTTTTTTACTGTTGTATACTCTTGTACCTAAAGCCAATTGCAAATCAGTCGAGTCCACTTCCATAGGCAAAAAAGTTGAAATCGTACAACACTGAGGACGTATATGCATATTCGAAGGTAAAATTAAAATACCAATACAAATAAAAACTGAGCTATCATGAGTCCTCACGAATAATGAAACCCATACGACGCATATGGGTTCTCGTATGTACGGCGATGATGACTCATCGGCGGGCGGGCGGCGCTCGCTAAAGAAAAACCTGGAAGCGGAACTCGTGATGGGTATTCCAGAAAGACCCCGATCGCCCAACATCTAGAAGGAAGTATGGCTTTAAATAGAGGGCACCTTCGGGAACGATTATTATTCAGTTAACGAGTCGAGTCCAGTCAAATTGCGCCGGAATTATTTTATATATAATCGTTGTGTAATCAGTCGTGTAAATTAGAGTTATTAAGAAATAAAATGTTGAGTTTTACCCACGTCAATTTTTAATTACGATCGAAGTAATAACAGTATATACATCGTGTAAACTATAAATTCCATTATCACTATTCCGTCACAATTTTCATTAAAATGGACGTAGCTTGTTTTAGTTTCGGATTCATATGTAAAAGCGAACGGAAATTAGACGAAAAAAAAGTTCGGTAAAATAGGTCGAAAATATATTGTGATGGACGGCAATATAAATACTTTCGTCTTGTATTATCATTCTTTACTATATTGTTGGTTGCGTATAAAAAAATGACATTTCTCATTCGTTTCGCATTTTGCATTTCTCATTTTAAAACATTGCAAAAATTGAAATAATACAAAACTGAAGAATCGAAAAACTGGAAAATTGAGAAATTGAACAATTCAATGAAAAACTGACAAACCGAAAAATCTAGAACCGAGAAAGTCGAAAAATCGAAAGATCGAGAAATCGAAGCATCAAAAAACTGAAAAATCTAAAAATTGAAAATCCAAAAAATTGAAAAATCGAGAAATCGATTAATTGGGAAATTGAGAAATCGAAAAATTACAAATTTAAAAACGTCAAAAACTGAAAAACCGAAAAATCTAAAACCAAAAAGTCGAAAAATCGAAAGATCGACAAACCGAAACATCAAAAAACTGAAAAGTCTAAAATTTGAAAATTCGAAAAATTAAAACATCGAGAAATCGAAAAATCTATTAAAGTTTTAAAAATTGAAAAATTAAAGTATCGAAAAATTGAAAAATCGAAACAATAATAAATAAAAAAATTGATGAATCGAAATACTAAAAAATACCAAAACTAAAAAATGGAAGAACAATTGAAGAATCGAAAATTGAAAAATTCCAAAACTAGCACATCGAAAAATTGAGAAATTGAAAAAATGAAAAATCGAAAAACTGAAAAACCAAAAAATCTAAAACCGAGAAGTCGAAAAATCGAAAGATCGAGAAACCGAAACATCAAAAAACTGAAAAGTCCAAAATATGAAAATTCGAAAAATTAAAAAATCGAGAAGTCAAAAAATCTAATATATATTTTAAAAATTGAAAAATCGAGAAATCGAAACATCAGTAAATCGAAAAAGTAAAGAATCGAAATACTGAAAAATACCAAAACTGAAAAATGGAAGAAAAATTGAGAAATCGAAAAAAAAATCGAGACATCGCAAAGTAGAAAAATGGAAGTCGTAAAATCGAAAGATTGAAAAATCAAAAACCTGAAAAATTGAAGAATTGAAAAACTGAAAAATCGAAACATGGAAAAGTCGAGAAATCAAAAAATTACAAATTTAGAAACGTCAAAAATTGAAAAACCGAAAACTAAAACCAAAAAGTCGAAAAATCGAAAGATCGATAAACCGAAACATCAAAAAACTGAAAAGTCTAAAATTGAAAATTCGAAAAATTAGAAATCGAGAAATCGAAAAATCTACCAGTTTTAAAAATTGAAAAATTAGAATATCGAAAAATTGATAAATTGAAAAAATGGAAAATCGAAAAATTGAAAAACCAAAAAATCTAGAACCGAGAAGTCGAAAAATCGAAAGATCGAGAAACCGAAACATCAAAAAACTGAAAAGTCCAAAATATGTAAATTCAAAAAATTAAAAAAATCGAGAAGTCAAAAAATCTAATATATTTTAAAAATTGAAAAATCGAGAAATCGAAACATCAATAAATCGAAAAAGTAAAGAATCGAAATACTGAAAAATACCAAAACTGAAAAATGGAAGAAAAATGGAAGAATCAAAAAACTGGAAAATCCCAAAACTGACACATCGAAAAATGAGAAATCGAAAAAATGAAAAATCGAGACATCGTAAAGTAGAAAAATCGAAGTCGAAAAATTGAAAATTCAAAAACCTGAAAAATTGAAGAATCGAAAAACCGAAAAATCGAAAAATTGAACGGTTCAATGGAAAATTGAAAAACCGAAACATCTAAAACCGAGAAAGGCGAAAAATTGAAGCATCAAAACACTGAAAAACCTAAAAATTGAAAATTCAAAAAATTAAAGATCGAAAAATCGAAAAACCTAAAATTTTAAAAATTGAAAAATTAAAATGTACCCAAAAAATTGAAAAATCGAGAAATCAAAATATCAATAAATCGAAAAATTGAAGAATTGAAATACTTTGAAACATACCCAAACTGAAAAATGGAAGAAAAATTGAAGAATCGAAAATTGAAAAATCCCAAAACTGTCACATCGAAAAATTGAGAAATTGAAAAAATGAAAAATCGAAAGATCGAGAAACCGAAACATCAAAAAACTGAAAAGTCCAAAATGCGAAAAATTAAAAAATTGATAAGTCAAAAAATCTAATATTTTAAAAATTGAAAAATCGAGAAATCGAAACATCACTAAATCGAAAAAGTAAAAAATCGAAATACTGAAAAATACCAAAACTGAAAAATGGAAGAAAAATTGAAGAATCAAAAAACTGGAAAATCCCAAAACTGACACATCGAAAAATGAGAAATCGAAAAAATGAAAAATCGAGACATCGCAAAGTAGAAAAATCGAAGTCGAAAAATTGAAAATTCAAAAACCTGAAAAATTGAAGAATCGAAAAACCGAGAAATCGAAAAATTAAAAAATTGAAATATTAAAATATCAAAAAATTTAAATATTATTTATAAGTCTAAAATATAAAAATTCGAAAAATTAAAAAATCGAGAAATCGAAAAATCTAGTATTTTAAAAATTGAAAAATCGAGAAATCGAAACAACAATAAATCGAAAAATTGAAAAATCGAAATACTGAAAAATCCCAAAACTGAAAAATGGAAGACAAATTAAACCATCGAAAAATTTTAAAATCCCAAAACTGACACATCGAAAAATTAGAAATTGAAAAAATGAAAAATCGAGACATGGCAAAGTAGAAAAATCGAAGTCGAAAAATCGGAAAATTGAAGAATTGAAAAGCTGAAAAATTGAAACATTGAAAAGTCGAGAAATCGTGAAATTGGAAAATCAAACAATCGATTACTCGAGAAATTGAGAAATCGAAAAATTACAAATTTAGAAACGTCAAGAATTGAAAAATTAAAAAATCGAAAGATCGAGAAATCGAAGCATCAAAAAACTGAAAAATCTAAAATTTGAAAATTCGAAAAATTAAAAAATTGAAATATTAAAATATCAAAAAATTAAAATATTAATATATCGAAAAATTGAAAAATCGAGAAATCGAAACATCAATAAATCGAAATTCTGAAAAATGCCAGAACTGAAAAATCGAAAAATTTAAAAATCCCAAGACTGCCACATCGAAAAATGAGAAATCGAGACATTGCAAAAAAGAAAAATCGAAAGATTGAAAAATCAAAAACCTGTAAAATTGAAGAATTGAAAAACTGAAAAATCGAAACATGGAGAAGTCGAGAAATCGAGAAATTGGAAAAATAAAAAATCGATTAATCGGGAAATTAAGAAATCGAAAATTTACAAATTTGGAAACGTCAAAAAATGAAACATTGAAAAACCGAAACATCAAAAAACTGAAAAGTCTAAAATATGAAAATTCCAAAAATTAAAAAATAGAGCAATCGACAAATTTAAAATTTTAAAAACTGAAAAATTAAAATATCGAAAAATTGAAAAATCGAGAAATTGAAACATCAATAAATCGAAATATGTACTGAAAAATGCTAGAACTGAAAAATCTAAAAATTGAAAAATCCCAAGATTGACACATCGAAAAATGAGAAATCGAAAAAAAGAAAAATCGAGACATTGCAAAAAAGAAAAATCGAAGTCGAAAAATCGAAAGATTGAAAAATCAAAAACCTGTAAAATTGAAGAATTGAAAAACTCAAAAATCGAAACATGGAAAAGTCGAGAAATCGAGAAATTGGAAAATTAAAAAATCGATTAACCGGGAAATTGAGTAATCGAAAATTTACAAATTTGGAAACGGCAAAAATTGAAACATTGAAAAACCGAAACATCAAAAAACTGAAAAGTCTAAAATATGAAAATTCGAAAAATTAAAAAATCGAGCAATCGAAAAATCTAAAATTTTAAAAACTGAAAAATTAAAATATCGAAAAATTGAAAAATCGAGAAGTAGAAACCTCAATAAATCGAAAAACTGAAGAGTCGGAATACTGAAAAATCCCAAAATTGAAAATTGGAAGAAAACTTGCAGAATCGAAAAATTGAAAATCACAAAACTGACATCGAAAAATTACGACATCGAAAAAATGAAAAACCTAGATATCGCAAATTTTCTACTACGAAGGTTGCATATAAAAAAAATGGCATTTCTCATTCGTTCCGCATTTTACATATCTCATTTTTCATTTTACATTATTAACTTCTCATTTCGCATTTCTTGTTTCTTATTTCGCACATTTCGTTCCGCATTTCTCATTTCATCCCAGTTCTCACCTCCTTTCTCATTGATCGTTTCTTTTGAATTTCCTTTCATCTCATTTCGCATTTCCCATTTCTCATTTCTCATTTTTTCCTGCTTCTCATTTCACAATTCTCATTTCGTACTTATAATTTCGCAATTCTCATTTCGCATTTCTCATTAATCATTTCGTCTCATTTCTCGTTACATCCCATTTCTCCTTTCTCATTTCGCATTTCCTATTTCTCATTTCAGATTCTCGTTTCTTCCCATTCCTCACCTCATTTTTCATTTCACATTACTTATGAATTATTCTTTCTCATTTCATCTCATTTATCATTTCGCGTTTCTTATTTCGCATTTCTCCTTTTTTCCTATGTCTCACTTCATTATTATTTCACATTTTCCATTCCTCATTCCGTATTATTCATTTCTCATTTCACATTATTCATTTCGCATTTTATATTTCTCATGTTTTCCCATCTGTCACCTCATTTTTCATTTCACATTTCTCATTAATTAATTCTTCTCATTTCTCATTCACTTCGCACATCTCGTTTGTTATTTTTTCCCATTTCTCATTTCACATTTCTCATTTCTTCCCATTTCTCACCTCACTTTTCATTTCACATTTCTCATCAATCATTTCTTTTCAATTCTCATTTCATCTCACTTTTTCTTTACCATTTTGCACATCTCATTTCGCATTTCTCCTTTCTTCCTATTTCTCATATCGCGTTTCTCATTAATTATTTCTTATTTTTCGTATCATTTCATTTCTTCTATAACATTTTTTATTTCTCATTCATTTGATTTCGCATTTCTCATTCCGCATTATTCATTTTTCATTTCGCATTATTCATTTTTCATTTCGCATTATACACTTCTCATTTTGCACTTCCTATTTCTCATTTTTTCCCATTTCTTATCTCGTTACTCATTTCACATTTGTCATTGTGCATTTCTCATTTTTCAGTTTTCATTTCCCATTTCTCATTTCGCATATCTGATTTTTTCTAATTTCTCACCTCATTTATGATTTCGGATTTCTTATTAATCATTTCTTCTCAGTTCCCGTTTCATTTCATTTCTGCTTTCTTCTTTCGCATTTCCTATTTCTCATTGATCATTAAACGTTTCTACTCACTTCTGGTTTCTTTTCATTTCTGCTTTGTTTTTTTCGCGATCTCCAGTTCCCATTTCGCATTTCTTTTCGTTTCGTATTCGTCATCTTTAGTAGGTACCTGTTTCTCTTTTTTATTTCTCCATTTCTTATTTATCCGAAATAAAGAACAGATCGTAAGACGAAAGCCGTTTCATTCCTAAAATAGGCTTTCGTGCGAAACTTATATTTAAATGCGTTTCAGTATTAGTGCCTATTTGCCTATTATATTGCGTAAAATGCCTAAATTAGGCATTTTAGCCAATACTTTATAAAAAAAGCTTTTTTTTAATAAATAATAAAGCAGCTTTAATAGAAATAATTCGACCTTACAAAGAACCTTCTCTTGAAATACAAAAACTAATGGGATAACTAAATGCATAAACGGGTTTTAATGAGAAATTAGAGCTATTTTTCAAAGCTTCTACACATAGAAATACAAATATTATTTATTTTAGTTTAGGAAATTTAGAAAGGTTTACAATTTTCAAAAGTAACTCCTATTATTGGCACTGAGAGAAAGAAAAGCTTTTTCTACATAAAACTGCCCTTCATTTGAGACAAAATACTTTGGTACTCTCTCTGAAAATGTAATTATTCAAAAAATACGTTAGTTGCTTCATTATTACACCACTTATGGACAAAGAAACAATTTATACCGTCAGACGAGACGTTCGTCTTTTAATCCGGCTTTATGCTACCTTTCTGCAAAAATGTTGACCATTCTGTTCTCTGATTGGTTAGTGGTTGGGCCTGTTTTACAAAGCACCAATTCACCAACTGTTAATTATCATGTCAAATATATGCGAAGAGTTCAAATGAGATTCAATTACCGATATCATCGATAAACACCAGCGTATTTGTAAAAACCGAAAAAACAAAATAACGAAAGCGAACACCCCCATGTATTGCGGTGAAACCCGCCTTTGATAGTAAAGCGAATTTAAAAATAATTATTATTGTAAATAATTCATTGTATTGTAAATAATTCATTGTTAAACTTTTAAGGGGGCATCAAATCTTTTGTGAATTAATAATACAAAATTTTAAACTTACTTGGCAAGTTTTCTGTCAACCACCAAATGACGTCACAGGGTTTTAGGGAATTTCTCAAATTTAAAAATACTATTGGTACAAATCACAACGCCGCGCAGAAGTACATGGGCGGAGCTACAATTTCCACGTATTGTTTCTGCAGTTTACTCGGCCAATGTGTACTTTTCGAGGAGAAATAATTGTTTCTCTCTCCACGTACCCCACGTTTTGGTGTGTAACTATGTGACAACTGACAGAACACCAAACATTAGCAAAGTGTAAGCAAAGTTATAAACTACTCAGTGGTTATTAAATGCAGAGTGCGTTAAATAAATCCACATAGACTCACTTTTTATCAACATTAAACAACGCCGCATTATTTGAAACAGAAAAGCAAACACTTCAAGTAAACAACATAACTTTCGCAAGAGTATGGCATCATCTTTGGAAAATTTAGAAACTCAACTTGAAATGTTCATCGAAAATGTGCGACAAATCCACATCATTGTTAGCGATTTCCAACCACAGAGCCAGAATGTGCTCAACCAAAAATTGTAAGTAATAGCTAAAAATATTCGTCATCTTATAACCACGTTTTAGGTTGGCTCTAGTACATGGTTTACAAGAAGTAGACAAATTAAAATCTCAAGTACAAGAAGTACATGTACCTTTGGAAGTCTTTGAGTAAGTTTCACAAAAGTCTGTAATAATTGTGTTACAATGTTGTAATTTTAGTTACATTGATCAAGGACGTAATCCTCAATTATACACAAAAGACTGCATTGAAAAAGCTCTGGCTAAAAACGAACAAGTTAAGGGTAAAATCGACGCCTACCGCAAGTTCAAAGCAAACATGCTGCTGGAACTAAGCAAGACGTTTCCTAATGAATTAAGTAAATACAGAGCAATCAGGGGAGATGAATAAACAAGTCAATTACTTTTATTTAAAAATAAGTTATTATGTTACAAAAATACAAATTGTCTTATCAAAATGATTAAACTTAAGTATTGTATTCTTCTACGCTTTTTAACGATTTAACATTTTCCTCATGCCTTCGCAAGTCTGGCAAAATTATAGCCAAAAAACCTTCATTTAAATCATCCAACAAAAAATTTGGTTCTTTAATCACTCTGCTGTTTATCTCTAACAATTTACCATAAACACAGGCGTGAACAGGGTAGCGTGCCCCATCTACAGTCTCCATGTGGCAAAGAATAGAATCAGGTTGTAACAGTTGGGCCCCCCTTTTACCTTTACCAAACATTGCGTTCTTCAAACGATTCACTTTCTTACTCACTTGGAAATCGATGGACTGCAACCTTTGTTGATTTTGTATGACTGAATGCTTCTCTGAAAGATATATGAGACTAATTTTGTTAGTGTGTATTCTGACACACGTGTCTAAATTAACAGTATCTGTGGTGAATCTCGTGCAGTACTTTTTTTCAAAGTAACGTTCATGAAAAGGCCTAAATTCATCAATTTGTTGTTGTGTGATGCTATCAAGTATTGAAGGAATTTCTATATCCTCGTCATCGCTTTCGGTTTCAACTCTAGCCTGAGACGGACCTGGATCCTCTTCAGGGTTTGAACTTGTCGATGGTATCTCTTCGCTTTCTTCCTTTAATTTGGAATATTATTGCTCGATTAATCGCTAAACGTGTTAAAACTTACTTTTTCTACTTCCATTTTTACACACTTCTGTCCAAATTCATTAAAAAATATTTCTATTTTTTGTAGCGGCTAACGCTTTGACTTGAATTAGGTTAGAATTTTGACAGTTCACGTTTCTCGTCGACCAATCAGCTGCATTGGCGCCAAAACACAAATTACAAAAACAACCATTACCAGCTCATACAAAGTTTATTGTATTTATTTAATTACATTACTTATTATTACAATATTATAAAACCACAACGTCTTCAAAAATCTTGATTCCCCCAGCGTATCTGCAAACAAATAAATGTTCAAAATTGCCATCTACAAGTTGAAATTCCTTACATCGGTTCTTGCCTTCAATTTTCTATCAATCAACCCACATAAAGTTTCTGATCTAACTGATAGGGTGTCGATTTTCTCAATCAACTGCTGGTACGGCGAAAGAGGTTGTGCTCCCATGACGACGTGCCCCAATTTTGAGTCAATCTTAGCGTCAAGTCGAGCATTTCTAATCAAATTAACAATCCAACATTCCGCTTCTTCGGGGTTCATGTTTAACTTCTCAGCCAACATTCCAATACTGATACATTGATGAATTCTGCAGAAAGTCTCGAAAATCATCAGACGCGCATTTTCAACAAACTCATCTAAACACGAAATCAAAAAGAAATCGTTAAAGAGGACAGACTGACATTCGTGCAGTTTCTGCCTCGCTCCATCAAAGTCAAAATTGACGTATAAGTGTTCCAAAAATTCGGTTATGGGGTCCCGGTAGGTGTAACTCTCTTGTTGGATTACTTTTACCAGATCTTTCAGAGCCGATCGACGCACTCTGTTAATAATAACTGCAGTGGCTAAGTAGCGTAAAATGTGGGGGCACATTGTTTGAATCGCGTTCAAATAGTGTGGTCGGTATAAAAACATTTCAATAATTAATTCACGACCCATTGCGTGATTGAAAAAGACAAACAATGACCAGTGGATCAACCACGTTCGTTGTTGCAACAACTGGAGGCTGTTTCCACCAAACTGATTCGGGCTGGAGTCTATATATTCGCGCAACTTGTTCAAGTCTTCCAACGCTGAGTCCCAATTCTGGACTAAAATTTCTGAGGCAAATTTCCCCCAAAGGACGCTCAAGTAATTTTTGTCACTAGGTGGTAACACTAGCATGCAGAAGTACAGGTAGGACGTTGATACGGAATAGTTGCCACATTCATATCTGTATTTGGCGAGCTTGTGCAGAGATTCAATCATCTCGATTTCAAACTATAAGAAAGAAAAAAATGTTTGTGTGTTATTTAATCAACTGTAATAAAAAATTACTTTATAGTCCTTTGCTAGAAAGTTGATCAAGGTTTTGGAATCCCTCATATTCTCCATGTTTTTCATGACTTCATCATCCGCCATAATTTTTAAAATTGGCTGTACTTCTTGCTGAAGTTCTTGAAGTTGTGCTACAACATGAACACGCCTTTGCTTCAAATCTTCAGGAACTTCTTCGTTTGGGTACAACTGCTTTCTGATATCGATGGCATAATCGATCATGTTGGTTTTACTGAGAATGTCCAATTTGGCTTTCAGTAGTTCCGTTTCATCGTAAATCTGCCGGTTAGTCTTTTAGAGAAGGAACATAACCTTAAAATAAATGCGTACCTCTTTCGCGGACAAGAATTCCAACAAAGGGAACACCAAATGCCGATCCAGATATTGTCCCATGCGGGACGTTAAATCAAACTGTGCCATTTTGAGACTTATTTTGTATAAATTAAAATTAGCGAAATGTGGTTCACATATGGCTACCGCACGCCAGCGTGGAGAATTACACGTTTTTAGGTTGGCCATTGACACATGTCATACTTGTCAAAATCAAAGCGCACATTTTTAAATCATTTTATTTTTCAAACTACCACATAACAGAAAATACAAATGAAAATGAAAATTACACATGCACGTAAGCAACTTTTCACTGCCCAATGTATTTGTCAATTGACTCATATTTCCATTCAGTGTCCTTCAAATAGTCTAGTTCTTTCCTCAAATTTTTTATCCTATTTTGGTGCATGTCTTGAAGACTTTGTCCAGCGTTAGTTCTCACAATTTCAAAATATCTGGTTTGCTTCAGTGTTGCCGATAACGACGTTCCATCGAATTTTTCCTCGGAGAAGGACGGCGACGACAAAATGGCTTTCGGTAAATTTGACCCCGACATTTCAGTAAAAATTGAACAAATTTACTGTATTGGACGCATAACCTATAAACCTTTGACGGATCAATGAAGCAGGTATGACACTCACAGCACGAAAAAAACGGAATTTCGCTTCTCGTTTGCGTGGACTTTAACACTTTCATGTACACGTCTGATAACGTCGTTGCGATTTAAGTGCAAAATGTAGCGAAATAGTCGAATTAAACCCCACTTAACAACAACTTTTATAAGAAACGATTTTTTCTTCAACGTTGTTACGTTGGTGACCCTGCGCGAATTCATTACAAATTTGGTTAAAAAATGATTTGCGCCAGTGAGTGAAAAGTTGTAAATTGTGTTGGTTGTTGTTCAGACCTTGACGTTGTGAAATCATAACATAAAATGAAAACATAAAGCCGGTTAAAATTAGTTCCAAGGTATATCAAGCGCAGACAAGTAGTGATGAGCATGGAAATCAAAAGTGAAGAACCAACACAAAACAGAATTCTTTTGGAGGAGACCTTTTACGTTTTAACGAAGAAAAATTGCGTGTTTCGAGTCCGTTTAAGCAAAACCGGTTTGTGTTTAGTAAAAGAAAGCGAAAATAACGTCAAGGAGCAAATCATTCCCATACAGGACATCATAGGATGTAGATGTCTACGGAGCAAAAAACAATCAAAGAATTGTGCTTGTCAGTCAATTCCACGTTCCACTAACTTGAAAGTTGTCGAGGAAAATTCGGGCGATTTGGACGACACGGATGTGAGCGCTTATCTGTACATTTACGCATATATTTTAGTGAATAACAAAGGCACTAGTAAAAAGAGGGAACGTACTATTATAACACTAAGGTTTCGATCATTTGACAAGTATGAAGACAACAATAAAGAAGCGCAAAGGTGGAGGACGATAATCAAAAGACTTATTAAAGGGGATAATGTTTCTACGAGCCACATTGCTGAGTTTTCCATGTCTAATAAATTTAAGGAGAGCAGAAGATTGTTGGTTTTGTGCAACCCCAAAAGTGGGCCAGGGAAAGGAAGAGTTATTTTTCAACAGAAGGTTGTTCCTATTTTGCAAGAGGCAGAAATTCCATATGATTTACATATCACCAAACATGCCAATTTTGCCAGGGAGTTTATTAGGACATGCAATATTTACCAGTGGAGTGGAATCGTTCTAGTAAGTATAATAAATTTTACTTTTAAAAAACGGTATACACTGTTATCAAATTCATAGCATGGCAAAACATTAAAGTAGTGATAAAAATAAAAAGTGACTCATTTGGTGGATTTTTGCATAATAATAAGTACACCCCACCATTATGTGTCATGGAAAAAATTAATTTATTTTTAGTTATTTTCCATATATTTTTTTAAAGATATTCAATCACGAATTTCTAAAACTAATAATAATAAAAAATCTATGATATGTGTGATAGGTTTTAACCTTTAGAACCCTGATAATATATGTAATCAATATCTTTTCAAGCATTTTCATCAGCTGCGATAAAATAACATGACTTTTTTTTGCATAACTTTTGTTTTAGCCTTTGAAGGGTCACCTAGAACTACAATAATATTGCTTTTTATGTAGTGTTGCATGTTCTCAGATTAATAATTATTAACCATGACGAAACATGTACCACACATTTCAAGGATGTTTTTTTTTTACAGAAAAACGCACGTTTTGTTTGTATAGTCATGAATATGTTGAGAAATATGAACATTAAAATTGTAAATCAAATTGATTCCACCATAAAATATAAAATGGTTGAAGTAGAAAACGACCTATCCCAACATTGTTGCATTTTTTTCACTGACTTGCAGTGATGTCAGGGACACGTCGTCTTGGCCAAATCAATTTAATGCAATTAGTGTTAATTAAATGAATTAATAAACGCGGAAAAAATTTAGTTCGTTGACTACGTAATTTGTCGTTTCACCGATTATCCAACGCGGAAAGCGGAATCGCCGAAAACCGCAACAATTTACTAAAAAAAAAAATTGGCGTATTTTAATTTTTTTTTTATATTAATGAAGATAATCTGTTATCTTCAAATAATAGCGGAAGTACTATGTAAACTGCTGTGTAAATATTATTGTATATATCTTTTAAAATTAAGTAATTTATAACTGTGACGCAGCCCACTTTATTAAGAGAACGAGTTTGCGGACGCGTGTACGTAAATTTATCGTTTATTTATTTTTTTTTCGTTTTTACAACATTCGATTTATATGTTTGTGGTATTAAACACTTGTTGTCAAGTTTGTTTTATTGAGTAAACATTTGTACGACTGTTAACAATGGGGAAACGGTGTTTTTGCTTGGTCTACAACCTTCACATAATACGGTGAGATATTTCTGTAAGAATTTACTTTTTTTTAAAGGTAAACCCGTTTCTAACTAAAAATACAGCAACAATTAATTTTTAAAAATTCATTATTGTGTTTACCTTCGCTGTCTTACTTTGCTGACGTTGTTCCGATATTTTCCATGATTTTTTGCAGTGCATAATTTATTTTCGTAATTGTTGCAATTTGTTAATTCATGAACTGCGTATATAAACACTCCAATTTTTCAATATTCAGGAACAAAGTTTAGAGTTGAATGTTTCGCAAAGGTGACCTTATCAAGGTAGACATCATTATAATTATCTAATTTCCAAAATAGGAACGCAACAACTATCGCTTCAGATAAATTCAAATTGCAGCGAATTTATAAATAACATATTAATTATTCAGAAAGCTTTTTTTAATATAGCCCTAAGTGCACTCCACCCATCTCATAAATTTAAAAGTTGATCGTACTCGATAACGAAACAACCCGCAAACTGTCTCATGAATAAACAGTGTTTATCGATTTTGTAGGATATGAGTTTCGGTTCAAAATAATAGTTTCTTGCAACTTTCGTAGACGTAGACATAAGAAAGTTTAGTAGTAAGTGTAAAACGAAAAACACAAAGTATGGTTGTGTTGTAAATAAATATGCAGTTAGCAACAAAATTGTTGCGTTTCCGATTTTATGGTACTCATAAAAATCAAACAGTAAATTTATTGCTTTTGTTTACTGAAAAGTTTATGGTTGTGTTGTTATCGAAATTTAAATCGTTGTTTTAAAACTGTTTTTTATGTTATGTAAACACTTATATGATGATTGTATAGACGTATTTAAAAAAAACTGCAATTATTATTTACCATGTTATCGAAAAAAAGTCTGGCAATGTTTGAAGTTTAACAGTTACGGTCAGATAACTGTCAAATAGAGTGTCAGATAGCTGTAATGCCAACATCATTATTTTAAAAATAAATTTCATGGCTTACTAGATACACATGGTAGTCCTATATATGTTGGATAGACTGATTTCAAAGACAACGTCGAGCCAATTAAGAAATTAAAGCTTACTAGTTAATTAAGTTTGTATTAATTGTGCTACCGACAGAAAAATTAAACACGTAACGCAAAAAGTAGGACAAGTACAGAATAATAACTCAAATTCGCTTTATGTTATATAATTTCTGCAGAGAGCGAACATTTCCTGATGTAGCAATCAGTTGTTTAATCTCAGGAGGGACAATAAATCTAATAGCATTTTTGCATGGTTTTAGTTAATACAAACAACTTTTTTCCATTTTGCTAAATATTCATTTTAGAGGTGGTACTTTATATTTTGTAAAAAGTTTTAAAACTGTAGGTTTTAAATTATTCGTGTTGTTTGGATAACTTCTGTTACTTATAAAACATGACTGTGCGATGATTAATCATAGTAATATAAGTTTACTGTTAGACAGTTTTTATATGATGTAGATGCGTTAAAAATAGCGTTACGGTAAATTTATAACACCAGAAGATATTAACGCATATTACCATTTTTATTGCATGTGTTGAAACAGTAATATGAAAATTATCAAGAATTTGCTTCAGGTTGTCGAAAAGTTGATATTTTACATTCTTTGTGATGCATATTTTAAAATAAGGTGTTCATTTGTGGTGGCACTGAAAGGTCATTTAATTATACAGTGTTCTAAAATAACTGCTGACAAAATTTAGAGCAAAACAATTTCGCTAAATTTTGAATACTTATTTATTTTACTTAATAAGAAACTGTGACACCTATAATAATGCTTGAAAACGTCTATGGAAGCATTATGAAGCGAGTAATTTGTTTGCCTACGTGCAAATTGACGCAATTTTGAACATCTACTTTAATCTACATAATTCTTGTTCGTATTGTTGTTTAATTTTTGTTCGTATTGTTGTTTGACGTCCATTCATTTTTGAGTAGATTTATAATTAATTAATAACATAATGAAAATAAAGTAACAAAAGTTTGTATTTAATAAATTTTATAATTCTTCATAAACGCAGAAAATTTCAAACTTCAAATATTGCGAGTATATCGCTGAAAAAAGATGCATCTACAACGGAAATTAAACCAACGTAGATATTAAGATTATTTCACATAATAATAATAAGACTTCTTCAACTTTACCGCGAAGATTTACCACGTAGATAGCAGATATAAAAAACTGATGATGTACTTGTAGATGAAAAAATATATAGATTGGAATCGAGAACGAATTTCAATCGAATCAGTGATTTTTTTTAATAATATTTCATTGAATAAAGTCAATAATCTACCTATGATATTTACGCGGCCTCAGGTTCGTTGTCGGCTGCATTGTTTGCAAAGGAGTCAGAAAAATTCTTATAGCCCCGATCGATAATTACGGGTATCTAAATTCCGCCTACAACAACCAAAAGGCTCCTACTCGATAAAATTTACCCAACACCCAAGGTCTAGAAGTCGAGGAATACATAACATGAAGCTCAAAATATTACTCAGCAGTTTTTCCAAGATTCAACCCACCGAGGACCACAATTCTTCCTTATCGATTGTATAACTATGAAATGTGTTCAACGTCACCACTGACATTAAGCAAAATATTGTGTTACACAACAGAAAATAAAGTGCGTGCCAAAAGCGATCATAAATCCTCAGTTTGAAAAATATCTAAATTGGAAGTAGCAGAATAAATAATGTCTCCTTTTATAACTGAAAACATTATTTTTGTCATGAAAAAAAAATGTATAACTTATAACCAATTCATCAGAGAGGTGTGAATGTTAATTCCGTTTAGTCAGTACAATTACACCTTCAGAATTTTTACGATTGCACGCGCCACCTCTTATTACCCGGGCGCTTTTTAATCGTCCGACTTCACTCCTCTTCACATCGTGTCATAAGATCATTAGTCAGAAATTAAAACAATTGTGGTTAGGTGTGTCTCGATTTTCAGTAATCTGCCAGAATGAACTAATTGATGCTTATTCTCTTTAATATTTTTCGAGATGAATTTTGCCAAGGTTCTACTACCTCCAAAGTTTACAGCGTGGGCTTGCTGCAACGTGGTTGCTTAATTATATTACTGTTGTTTTGGGTGTGACGTAATTTCGTTTTTGGGATAACCAGTGACGCGCATTTCAAGCTGAGTTTTGGGGGATTACATCTTGTAATACTGATCCCACTATTTACTACAATGGAAAAGTCAGGAAAATGCTATTATTTTTATTTTTGTTAAATTTATCTGAGACACACGATAACGTAGATCCATCGTCAGGTCGGCGGCGACGGCATCGTTTTCGAAGCAATCAATGGGCTCTTCGAGCGTTGGGACTGGTCCGACGTTGCAAAAAACATTCCAGTCGGGGTGGTACCAGGGGGGTCCGGTAACGGCCTAGCCAGAAGTATAGCGTACCACTGTTCAGAACCCTATGACCCATCACCCACACTACCTTCAGCTTTGGCAGCTGTTCGACACCACTGTGCCCCCATGGACCTCGTCCGCGTCGAAACTACCTCACAAATAATGTTTTCTTTTTTGTCGGTTGGATGGGGCTTCCTATCAGACATCGATATAGAGAGCGAAAGACTACGAATGCTGGGAGGACAAAGGTTCACGGTATGGTCCGTGGCAAGGCTCATAGGACTGCGGAGTTACAGCGGAAGGTTGTGGTATGTTAATTATTTTTCTAATGTGAACTTTGAACAAACACGTTTTGCACTTGCGCTAATTAAATGTAACGACTGTTTGATTAACGGAATGAAGGATATCACTTGTACTTTCACCAAGTTATGTAACAGTTTTGCATTGTTAAAGTGAAAGTAACTTCCTGCCAAATCTCGGCTGACGCCTCGCCAAAAACATGAAATTATAATTAGTGTTACATTGTACACGCCAAAATAACTTAACAGATCTTTTAAGGTATCTACCAGCGAATGTGCCTTTGGTGCAAGCCAAACCCGAACTGAACCCAGGAAGTTCATTGGACTTACCCACCGAAGTGCACCTAGAGACCCAGACGGGCCGCCAGCGCCTAGATTCGTGGTACAGCGCCGCCTCCAGACGCAGCGCCTACTTCTCTGCGACCGGCAGCTCCTACCAATCGACGACGGACAGCGGGGGCGGCGGTGACAACCCCGGCGGCGACCCCGACAAACCCCGAATGTACGGCCCCGGCAGCCAGCTGCCCTGCCTCACGCAGCCTCTGCCGGCGACGTGGAAGTGCATGGAGGGCCGGTTCGTGATGGTGCACGCTTCCTACCAGACTCATCTCGGGGAGGACTGCCTCTTCGCCCCCGACGCCAAACTCAACGACGGGACGATATGGCTGCTGATCGTCCACGGGGGCACCACGCGCACGCAGCTGCTGCATTTCTTGTTGGGGCTGAGCACTGGGGCTCACGCAGCTATGGTTACCCAGGTATTAATACAAAAATTTGTCTAGCAAGCCTTGAAATTTAACTGTCAAATAAATTTCATGGCCACCTTAAACTTTTCAAAATATGTCTTTTTATCTGCGCCAAACAATTAGGAATTTTGAACAAGCGATTTTTTTTTTGAAATTTTAAAAATAGAAGCATTAGGTAACAAACAGGTTTTTTTTTTCTCTTTGTTCCAGTTAAGAATTTTAATAAATTTGGCAATATCTGAAACAATTCACATATCGTCATCACATCACTTCATTTATATTGAATTCGAGATATCGCTCGAGTTTAAAAATTTTTATCTGGAAGAAAAATATTGTTACTAAGTATCGTCTCCTTTCAGAGATAATTGTATTTTAGATCATGTTCTATAACATCAATTCAAAATACGTTTTATGTAGATTAAAATAAATTTGAAGACATTAGTTACATTGTTGTGACCATGTTACTTTTAAGAAAAGTACTAAAATTGTTCCAAATACAAAAAGACTACTAGGAATTTTTTCCAAAAGTAGTTGTCTAAATATTCTGAAAAAATTCAGGGATACATATTCCGACGTGCTGATTCGAAAAATATAGCATGTTTATGGTCACGGACTAACATTTTCGAAAGAATTGGTACGAAATGCGAATTTTTGAAAATATTTCAAGGGACGATTCTAGAAAAACGGTTGCACTTATCAAAGAAACGATGCCGGAAATGACTTTTGGAGCTCTAAATCTACAAGAAAATGTATTTAGTTAAGTTTCGAAAATGTCAAAAATTGGCCAAAATTTGAAGAAGGGGGGACCATTGAAAAAATTTCACTTTAAAAAAAAATTGTCTAGAAATTGCGAAGAAGTTCAGGGACGTGGATCTCGACATGCTGATTCCAAAAATATAGCGTATTGATGATCTCGAAAGAATCGGTACGAAATGCGAATTTTTGAAAATTTCAAAAAACTTCGATATTTCAACGATCGATTCCGGAAAAACGGTTGCAATTATCAAAGAAACGAGGCCCGAAGTGAGTTTTAGAGCTCGAAATCTACAAGAAAATGTGTTTAGTTAAGTTTCGAAAATGTCAAAAATTGGCCGAAATTTGAAGACCATTGAAAACATTTCCCAATTAAAAAAAGTTGTCCAAAAATTGTGGAAAAATTAAGGGACGTAGATCTCGACATGCTGATTCCAAAATTATAGCAAGTTGATGGTCACGGAGCAACATTTTCGAAAAAATCGGTAGGAAATGCGAGTTTTTGAAAATTTCTAAAAATTTCGATACTTCAACGGTCGATTCCGGAAAAGTTATCAAAGAAACGAGGCCCGAAGTGAGTTCTAGAGCTCGAAATCTACAAGAAAGTGTGTTTAGTTAAGTTTCGAAAATGTCAAAATTTGGCTAAATTTGAAGAAGGAGGGACCATTGAAAAAATTTCACTTTTAAAAAAGTTGTCTAAAAATTGCGAAAAAATTCAGGGACGTAGGTCTCAACATGCTGATTCCAAGAATATAGCATGTTGATGGTAACGGAGCAATATTTTCGAAAAATTCGGTCTGAAATTCTAATTTTTCGAAATTTTTAAAAATTGCGATATTTTATTCGACGATTCTGCAAAAACAGTTTAAGTAATCGAAGAAATGAAGCCAAAAGTGACTTCTGCGGCCTAAAATCTACACGAAAATGTATTTAGTTAAATTTCGAAAATCGTGGAGAATGGGTCGAAAAAAAAATCTGATACGAATACATAATGGAAAATTTAATTTTTACAAAAGTCATCTAAAAATTCTGAAAAAATTCAGGGATATTGAACCCAACGTGTTGATTACAAAAAGAATTTTTTTTTCGAATGTATATATTATCCATTGTTGCTTAAAAATACTTTATTTCTGTTTAAAAAAATTAAGGTTTATTTCTTGAAGTTTGTTGTTCAATCCCCTTTCAGATTTTTGGGAAATTCGCTGATCCGACCAAATCGCTAATCTGAACACACCTTTTCCCCAATTAATTCCGATTATCGAGGTTCTACTGTATTTCAAAAACAAAACACTACGCCGGTCCAGGATTCTTTTAAATTCTTCAAACCAGCAAGAGTTTTTCAAACTTTGGCAAAAATAAAACATCCCCGATTCTTTAAAATTTTTTCAAAAACAAAACACCGAAAGGCCCCCCAAGGTCGTTGCAAATAAAAAAAGACACTAATTTGTTTCGAAAAGAAAAAAACAAAGAGCTCCAAAGATTCTTTTAAACCAGATAATGAAGAAGAAAATGAAATTTGATTGATATTAGGGGCAATTCTCTAGAAACTTAGGGGGAGATTCTCGAAACTCGATAAGGCCTTGCAAGGATCTGCAAATTCAAAACCATAGCAACATGTATTGTTGTTGCATTGTATTTGCAGTTTCGATAGCGATTTGCAACTTATCGGAGTTTCCAGAATCTACCCCTTATCAAATTTAGGAATTTAACTTGTTACTATGGAAATTTGCAATTTTCCATAGTAACAAGTTAAATTCCTAAATTTGATTTTTTCCCTAATGTGTCTCCTTAAACCAGAGGAATGGACTGATTTATACAGCAAAACGGCCCGAAAATTATTTTGGGTGAGGAGCTGTTCTTTGAAAAATTACAAAATTAGATTTTGCGATAGTCTCTATAAAGTAAAAACCAGCGGCATAAATAAGACTCCCGCACCCCCTGCGCCGTGGGGGCCCAAATTGCACGAGTACGGACAACGTAAAATATATTTAAAGCAGATAAATCAAAGGGGAAAAAACGGCCTCTCAGTAATAATAATAAGCTTTAATTTCAAGTGCCTGTTTATACATCTGAACAATGTCACGCAGAAATTTGTTCGATTTGAATGAGTTTGTCGCCTTAAAATAGGGGACTAAAATTATTAATTAAGCCACAATCTAAAATAATATTCTGAAAGGTTCTAGGGTCCTCAAGATTCTTTCAAATTTACTATATACTTAAAAATCGATAAATAACTGATTGCAGCCTGTGTTACAAGCTCCAGTAATAATTATTTAAATTAAGATGACGTCATCAGTTTTTTATAGGAGATAAATAAATAAAATTCTATATTCACTATGCAATTTAATCTTCCACTAAAAATTTAAAATCACTGATTTCTTAGGTGCGTCGTAAATTTTTATTGTGGTAACCATACATTTTTTAAGATAATGACTCCATGTTAAAATAGAATAAAAATTGATTATTAAATTACAGAGAGAATACGTTGCACTACAGGTTTATAGTAAATTTTATTATAATGTTTTGTGGAGATAAGTGTTATCTTTCGATACTAATAACAACGATACTTATTAGATAATAGATAAGATTTTTGACTTTGTGGTTAATTGTTAATCACTTTGTCTAACTGTAAAATAAAAAGATACAGTCGAACCTCGATAACTCGAAGAATTTTTGTGTCAGTAGCATTTGGGGTATAAAATCCTCATAAAATTATTTAGACAACTCGTCTTGCAGATAAATGATAAATTTTTTATTCTTCTTCGTTATGTGCTGGAATCCTATGGATACACATGGAACAAAAGTTTTGTTGAAAAAAAACTGATTATTTTCTTCTAATTTTCAATATATTTACCAACTCAATTTTTGTGGCTGGTGACAGTTTGCCTATTCAGGTCCGACTGTATTATTAAAACACAAACGGAAATCTTGGGGCATATTTTTAATAAATATTTGTTCAATAATTTTTTGAGATGACATCAATTTAGGACGGCGGCGTGAAAAAATTAAACATACTTCAAAATGACCTTACTGCACTTTCTTGGTTTACGCTCTTGAAATAAAACTACAGTCTCCTGCTTTATTGATTGTTGTGAGTCATAGACCGACATTAGCGTAATCACTTCTGATGATCGGAAATGGCAGAAACGCATTTCTTTGCTTCCAAGGAGAGCTAATATTCTGATTTACATCATCAAATGGGTCTTTCATTATCGCTGTTCAAGTACATACAACCATGTACGTATATACACAGAATTTGTCCCACTTTCTGCTACTCTTCTATTGATTAATTTTATAATTATTAAGTTATATTGAAATTCGGACCTTATTTTTCTAAGAATGTGGAGAAAGCATCAGCTGGATGAACAACAAAATGTTATTAAAATTGTAAAAATATTTATTAATTTAAGAAATGTACCGTTTCGTTTCAGGGAGGGCCTATCGAGCTGATCGCCGTGAACGCCTTCCGGATAGAGCCGGACATGCGCGAACAGGGGTACATTACAGTCGACGGAGAGCACGTAGAGTACGGGCCCATTCAGGCCGAGATTTTCCCCGAGTTGGCCCGGGTGATGGTTCCCTGATCAGAACATTCCATGGGCACTAATAGTAAGAATAAATCTAAGGTTGTGATTTTGTCTACTTTAGAGCCACTACTTATAAGGCTTGACAGCATTTAGAGCCGCGTAGAGTACAGGCTCCAAACACCTGGAGTAGATATCGTGTCAAATTTTGCCAGCTAAGTCTTGCTTTTTTTGTTACAAATGAGATTAGTGTGGTGCTATGTAAGTAACTGTGCTCCAATTTATATCTTCCGACTTAAGCCATATCCACCAAAAGTTCACCAATCAAATTGGGCGCATAGCAACTATTTCAGGAACTTGTAAACAATAGGGCAATCATTTTTTAGTTGCAATAAACAGTGATATGAACACCACTACGTTAAAAAAGTAAATAGTGATGATTTTTACCGACGAAAATGTTGAATAACGATGTGTAGCTCTCATAAATTTTAAATACTGTTAAAGTGTCAGAAAGTAAATATTTTTCCTAGGATTTGAAAAAAAACTAGATTTTGTCTAGGTGATAGTTGTATATATATCGTAATTGAAAATCTTAGTCAATTTATTTTTTAACAAATTCACGGCGTAATATGGGTGTCACTGTTTTGTGGGTATATGTGCATTCAAGGAGCTGTTTGTTTACAAAATTATTTTAAGCATCTAAAGGAATTGGACTGTTTTTAGTTTTTGGAGAAAATTTCTGAACATATCAATACATGATGCCATCGCCCATTCAAGACTTTTGCATAAGCTGTTTAAGATTATTGTTTTAAGACATTTTTATAATAATTTGTAATATTACATTTTAGCGGGATATTTCACTTGGAAACACAATCAATTTTATCAGAATTACGTCTGTTAATCATCAAATCGTATTAGCATTTAGCAGTAATATTAGTTTTTAAATACCATAAAACAGTTTAATTATTTTGTAAAGCAATCTTAAAACCCATTCCAACTCGATATAGCTAGGTGTCAAATGTTGTTGTTAAATAGCTTAATGATTGTTTATGTTCGTTCGCAATAAATAAATAAATAGTTTTACTGTAATTTAAGATTGTAATTGACGTTTTGAGAAAATTCTCTAACATAATTTTCTTTGAAAATATACATTTTTGTCAGCGTTGTGTTAAAATTCGTCTCACTCAGTAGATAGATCTTAGGGTGCAATAGATATTAACGCTACAGTTAGAGCAAAATAAACTACGAAATAATTGTTTGTACAAACATTTCAATAGATATATTTTTGTTGTTTTATATGTGGTATAATGGAATATCAGGCTAGATGTGATACTGCAAACTTTTATCTATGAAGTCCTTGACCACGGCAGCCTTTTAAATTATACGAAATTCTCCAGGAAATTTTGATTATTCTCCAATTACTAATAGTTCCTTGTTTACTTAACAATAATTTTTTGAATGAACTGCTCAATTAACGAAATATTTTGGGGTTTTCGAGACGCACGCAAAAAACGTTGGCGTGCAGGTTTAATTTATTTACATTATAACTGAGAGCCCTGTTGTTATAAATTAAATTGTTGTAGAGTAGTGAAACTACTTAAAGCTAGTTCAGTTGTGCAAAGCACAAAAATGCTCATGTTGTAGGCAATAATCCTGCATCATTTTAACATGTGAGATTAATTATGATGTAATTAAATTACTGTAGGTGAAGGCTGTGAATTGTTACCATAAAGTCTAATTTCTGTTACAAAAATCTTCACCATATTTATTTATTTGTACACTTGTTTGTTTGCTCAAATTATCGTACAATGTAAAAATGTTACATCATAGTATTAAAACTTATTTCTGTGATTATAAATTGTAAAGCAATATTTAAATAAATTAAAAGTGGGTTACTCTAATATTTTAATCCCTTCCAGTTCTTTAAGTAGTTTAGACATTTGATTATCTACACTTTCTGGAGTTTCTGCATTCAATGAAAGCTTTCTCATTAGTTCATCCACGTCAGTAGTAGCCGACGCTTGTAAAACCTCTTTTAAGATCTCCACAATCTACAAAGCAACAAATGCATCATTGTATTACAATTTAGTTCATGCATTTACAGATTCCAGTTCGGAGCGAACTTGGATCGTCTCTATCAATCCTTCCCTCCAGCTGCGCTGCAGTAATTGCAGCTTGCCTTGGGCTAGTTGCAACGGATTTTTACCACGCACATCCAGCTGTCTCACATCCGCGCCTGCTTTTAAAAGCAGCGAAATAATCGCAAAATTGTGTATACAAGCTGCCAAATGAAGTGGGGTGTTATAAAGTCGGTCTCTCCGATTGGGGTCAGCGCCGCTTTCCAGCAACAACTTTACAACTTCTATGTGCCCCCTACTAGTAGCTATATGCAAGGCACTTCTGCCCATCATGTCAGTACAGTCCGGGCTTGCCCCCAGCAATATCTGTTCCTTTATGCCTTCTGTATTATTACTATGTGCATAGAAAATTACTTTACAGTCCCTTTTGAAGATCATGTTGTATCTCAATCCAGCGAGCTGGTTTTTCGTCAACCCTTTTCCGTCCGATCGTTTGAATGTCATATTGATTTCATGGAGATGTTTCTCAAATAATGGAGTAGTACTAGCAGTCTTGTGTGAAAAGTTCGAAGGCATCGCGGTGGATTTAGCACTTCAAAATCGGGGAAAATGGGAATGTAGCAAACGCTGTCAGCATTAAATATCACGCATCAATTCGTTCAGAGTTTGGAGAAAGTTTACAAAAACAATATTGATATTTGTTTTTGTGCACTACGTCACTGTGGCACTTTTGTGTCAGTAACTTGTGACAATGACAGTCAGGGGGGCATGCTAGTCACCAAAAGTCCCTGGAGGGCAAGGACTTGGTGAATTAGGTTTTTCTAAACAAAAGTAAATAAAATCACTACACCTTATTAAAAATGATTATATTTTACTGGTTATGCACGTTATTTTTTTGTAAATTTAAATTATCATTTTGTTTATCACGTGACTACGAACAACAATCGAGGACTTTTAGTGTGGAAGGATTGGTATTACGATTACGAATGACATTAACAGCTGAAAATGACATTGACAATTT
This sequence comes from Zophobas morio, assembly GCF_036711695.1. Taxonomy (NCBI): domain Eukaryota; kingdom Metazoa; phylum Arthropoda; class Insecta; order Coleoptera; family Tenebrionidae; genus Zophobas; species Zophobas morio. Next base: position 10,790,973 of record NW_026972136.1, on the reverse strand, counting down.
GACAACCGGGTTTTTCTTTAGTTTAATTTTTTTTTGGTTGTATTTTGGATAAAATTGAATGGGGAAGATTATAAATTGATAATTTTATAGTCACCAAGTGCTCTTCAAAGGTATTGCATGAAAATGCTCCACTCGATGTTTATCATGCTTAAATTAATTTACAGCAAAATGACTACACCCGACGCATTTACGACGGAATTCCATAGTTTACAAGGTGTAACAGTCGCAGAAAAGAGAAAAAGTTTTTTCCACTTGCTACAAAGAAACTCGTCGCTGCACCAAAATGAAGCTTTACTGGATTTAATTACACAACAGTTAGTAGCTGAAACCCACCTTGAAAAACTATTTTATGTCGATTTTTTAATCTACTTTCGCCGCTTTAGAAAATTGTCAAACGAATTTTTATCCGGAAATGATATAGTCGTCAATAAAATCAGCAAACAAACCTGGTTTTTTGAAAGAATATTTCAAGAGAAAAACACCGACTTTGTGAATCAATTTTTGCCAAAGCTGGGTTACAACCTGCGCATCAAAATTCTGAGGAAACTATCGTTTATTTTAAATGAAGAGCAAAGTGATCAACTTTTAGACGCACTTCTCAAAAGATATGGTTTTTTTGTTGCTTCAAACGTTTTAACCAGTTGTAGCTGTGATAAAATCGAACAGATGTTGAGAAACCACCCCATCAAGTTGTGGACCAATCAACTCAAACTTCTATACAACAAGAAACCTGACTTGATTTATGTTTACTTAGATGAACAGGTGAAACATGAGGGTAATTCAGAATTTTTAAATTCTAACCCAATAATACAATTCATTGCAAGGAAAAATCCAGAAATGTGCTGCAAATTATTAGAAAAATACAAAATTCAGCACAGTAGAATAGGGAAACGATCGACCAAAAAAATTGTGCAATATAACAGAGATAGCATCATTGCTAAACCAGAATTTTATGCTAAAAATTTAAATTCGCCGCGTTTTGTCAGAAAACTGGGTAAAGACTTCGAGCAAGTCTATTTTAAACTGTTTCCAAGAGACACTAATTCCGTTTTTTCACACTGGAATGATGCATCGAGACTTCTAACTTTCTACACGAAAAAACGCCAATTTCCCTTGTTTGAAAAAACGTTCAACGAAATTTTTTATGACAATTTAGAAAGTGCATGTGCTTCTATCAATAATAATAATAACAACCATCACTACATGTTAGCAATGATCTCTGACCCTGACGAGCGTGAAAAGTGGGCAAAATTTATTGGAGAACATAACAAAAACGAACAACACTTAAAATATTTGAAGGCTGTGAATTGTATAGATGTAATCAAACCGAAAATTAACCTGTTGAGTCCGGCCACAAAAAGGGCTCAGTATGTTAAAACAATTACTGAATGTTGTTTGCTAAATCAGGATTGTGGAACTTTACTGACAGTCTGTGAATTGATGTGTGGGTATTTAAAAAATGACACTGAAGAAGTACATACAAAATTTTTAGAAAAGCTAACAAATCCAAAATATAATTATATTTTTGACCATTTAAGCGAGACGCACTGGCAATACATTAAACAAATTATAACCAAAGCGGAAAATTTTAACTCAGTGCCACTCGTTTTCAAGTACTTTGAATTCACCTGTCACCAAGAAGTTCAAAATGAAGGTGAACTCGTCAGTTTCTTCAAAACAACGAAGTGCGTTAATTGTTTGTTTGATTTTGAACGGCGGTTTAAAATGGGAAAAAGATTGCTAATGTTTCTTATTGAAAGTGCACCAGAAATACTTTATGACGACGTCACAATTGAAAAAATTGATATTCTTCTAATTCTGGAATGCAAGAAATACAATTTGAACCACTCTGACGACAAAATCAGTGTTTTTAGTTATGAAAGATTAATACAGTCGGTTAAAAATGTTCTGAGTGGTGAAGCTGAAGCTGAAAGTGATAATAACTTTGCAGCTGCAGTGGAGTGGTTAATTTGTAGTGGTCAGGGAAGTGAGGAATTCGAAAATTTGGTAAAGCGTTATTGGGATAATTTGGAGAATTTTGCCACGATAGGTCTCACCGTGTGGTTCCTTAAACATAAACCAAATTTAGTAATGGCAAAGATTAACACATTCCTTGATGTCACAATTTTTGGGAAATTTTCCTACCCGAATTTGTTCATTTTTGAGAAATTGTGCGACCCGAATTTCTCGTACAAACAAACTCAACAAATTTGGAAAAGCGCAAAGTGCTACAGTCACCTACATATGGACAAAGCGATAATTGACTTCTGTATGAGCAAACTACGTGATGACAATTTTGAGGAAAAAATTTCCCTCATTGAACCATTATCTCTAGTCATGCCCGCCAAAAATTTCGTCAAATTGGTTGAAAGTTACAAACCTTCTAAACCAACAGTGGATATGCTTAACAACGAAGAAAACAAAGCTTTCCAGTTTCAAAAAAACTTGTTAAAGTCGTTCGTGCAGGTGAACGAACCTACAGACATAGTCACAGTCTTGTTCCAATTTTTAAACGGAGACTATGTAGCTTCATGTGTTAATCCTCTACACAGTTGTCTTTACAAAATTCCTGAAGATCGCGTCAAAGCAATTTTAGACAAACTATGCAACACTGGAGCCGTTTCCGTAAAAAAACACGGATTTTACTTTGTTTGTGTGACCCAGAATGAGACTATAATCCTCCAGACTTTAAAGTCATGCTCTTTGAGCCAGTCAGTAGCAATGAGCTACCAACACTTCGTCAAAAACCCGTCCCAGTCTTCATGGGACGTTTTGAAGCACAAATTACCAAAACTGGACAATAACGACCACTTTACTTCCTTATTGCTAGTCAACAAACCCGCGCCCAAAAATTATAGAAGTAGATACTTCGAGTACGCTTTTGAAGTCTTTAGACAGAAACGCAACCGGTTTACGACCGTCCTAGTTGACAAGCTCCAAAAAGAATTCGCCGGTCAACTAACAACCAACTTCTTTACATCACTAAAGAACGACTTGTTTGATATCAAAAAGTCGGACTTCGTTTTGAGTTGTTACTTGCTGTATTGCCCAGACACGCTAAAATTCGACGTTATTTTCGATATTCTGCGAACCTTCAAACAGAAGCGTTGGTCACTGCGGTCGTCCGAAGCGAGGGAAAAGTTGAAGAATTTTGTCACGACTTTGCATAAATTGTATATGGATTGCGATAAAACCGATCTGACTCTAGTTACGACGTTTACGGAAGGTTTTATCAAAATTTTTTCCCCGGTTGAAGCTTTTGAAGAGTTCGTTCTGCTAAAAATTATGCAATTTAAAAACCAAAAGGGCGCGAATTTGGTCAACTCGGTTGTTGCTTTAAACAACGATTTAGTAAATACGTATGGGAAGCTGGTTTGCAAGATTTTTGCCGATTGTGTCAATCAAACACTGCCGAAATTTTGTTCAGATTCTGTGTCCACTTACGATTTTTACTGCTCGTTGTTGAATAGTAAGAAGAGTGTAGAAGATGTATTGTTAGTTATTAACTTGCTACCTCAAGCTCGCCCCGAGGTTAAAGAAAGCGCACTTTTGTATTATAAGACGTTGGAGTCTTTGAAGGACAATAAAGATGAAACGGTGCAGCTGCATTTACAGCTTTACTTAGAGTAGGAAAAAGGCACCAGTGTGTGTGATTAATGCACTAATTTTTATATGTACTTATTTGATATTGTTATTACTAAAAGAATATATGCTTTTTTATAAATCATATATGTAATTAATTCATCTCGAATACCCCACAAGTTAAGTATATATATACCCTAACAAACTTAAGTGCATTGTGCTCGGTTATGATTTGTTGTATATACTTTATTTGTAACACTTGATTTCAGTTTTGAAAGCTGGAGATGATTTTTACGATCTAATCACACGACTAAGTTGGCGGGATGTTTGGGTTCTCTTATCACATTGCTTATGGCTTGGATTTGTGTCATATTACAATTATATTATTTTTCAAAATGGGCGCGAAGGTCAAGGACACGCAAAACTCAAAAATTTACTCTTAACTGTGTATGTTAGTATTTTTTTACACCTCCTTATTTTACTTTATCGACAATGCAATAGTGACTGATCTGTCAGTTGAGACGTCAAGAACCGTATTAAATTTGAATCGTTTCTATGAGCGCGTTCTATCGCAATATTTATGATAGATTATGTTCTTACGAAGTGGAGAAGTTAAAAGAACAACTTAAAAGCACCCAGCAGAGATCCTAAAAGAACAGATTTATAAATATGTCTAGGGTAAATGCTATGGCAGTGACGAGAGCAAGAGGAATTATCCACCTATTTTTCAATATTCCTACCACTGTCAGTATTTTCCAATTGAACTGGCGTGGGAACAGTGTAAACTATATTACAATAAATATATTCGGGAAGACGGTGGCGCTATTGGTGTTGTACAGTCCTTATGGCTTGAGGCTCTTGCTACAGTAGGTGCAGACAAATGGCAAAATATTATTAGACATTGTGAACGGCTGATCATGGATGATTGGAAGCGTTTAATGGGGTAATGCACCATATGAAGACATACCACCAATCATAATTTCTCTCGATTCTGATTCTGATTCTGAATCAGAATGTTTTTCTAATAACTTGTCAGCTTGTCACTTTTTCATTTGGCATTTAATGTCAACAACAATCAGCATTAAGCCCTCAATGCAAACGGCTCTAAAGGCCTTGCTATGTACAGCAGCAGTGTTGAAACATGAGAGTGAAAGCAATGTAAATTCTGTGTTTTCTGTTATATAACATACTATTTAGTTACATTTTCTTTCGTTTACAATATTATAGACGAGTACAACACAAATGTACAACAAAACGTGTTGTTTACTGTAACGTCCGCGACCCTACAGTTTTGCAAGGGTTGTGATCTCCGCTAACTACACTGGTAAGTTGTCGACCTTGAAATTTGCTTAAATTTTGAAAAATAATATAATTTTGACTTCGCTCTACAAAATCTAAAATCAGCTGGGGCATTTAAATAATTAAGTTTGACCCAGTATATGATAATCAGACTTCGGCATCACGGAAATGATGCTCATTGCCGTCCGATCGCCAGCGCTATTACAGTCGTGGCCTACAGTTTCGGGAATTCTTAATAACAATTAGGGGTACTACTTTTTTTCCTCAGTTGTACAAGTTCTCCTAGATTTAAAATGCTTTAGAAATTAAAAATGTCTGTTCAACATCACAATTTTCGTGATCATTCTGATTAGATAAAACCTGAATTGGATCAAACGTTACTGAGGCTGAGACTGCACAATCGTTTTTAATATTTGTCTGATTAATTCCCCATCACTTCGGCTTTGCCCAACTCTGATGATAATGTACTAGTAGATGATTTATATACAGTGCATGAAAATAAAATTTAATATAATCTTCAACTGAAATTCGTTAATGATTTTTTTTATTTGAAGATACATGAGTATATATTCAACCGAACTACTAATTATAAATTCATATTTCTTGTTTCGTTTCCCATTTATATAGATTTATGACTGATCTAAGGTAATTTATAAAAAATATCAGTTACCTTATAGTCGAACTTTTCAGTTCCGGAAGGAAAATATGTCTAATCCAATGTTGAATCCTTTTTGATCCAATAGTATCGGCTGATTTTTTAAAATTTCTGCTCTAGTTACCCATGACTAAAGTACATTACATTATACCGGGTGTATGGAAAATGGCGGATGACGTTATAAAATTGGCAACACTGCACACACTTAATGCGTGAATATCTCCGGCTTACTTTTTGATTTCTTAGTAACGATGGTGACTGAAATCCACTTGTTACTTTTTTTTAGGACAATAACCATAACAACCAGTAGTGATTAATCGTTGTGCATTATTATTAACAAAGCAAGCTGTTATTTTTCATTAATAATAAATAAACAACAAAAAAAACATTTAATAAGACATTTATAAATTATAAACAAAAACAAAACCAACAAAGCCTATAAGTAAGCTCGTAATGTTTCCAAATTTTGATCATTTTTTGTAAAAATTTGTCATGTCTTGTTAAGATAAAACTGATTTTGGCAATGATATACCCTCTAAGCTAAGAGAGGGCGGGTGGGCGGGGTTAGTAGCTGCTAAGATGAAACATATTTTGGTAAATCACATACAATCTAAGAAAAGCGAGGGTGGGTGCTAGTAACTGCTAAGATAAGACTGATTTTGGCAAATGACGTACCCTCTAAGAAAAGAGAGGATGAGTGGGCGGGGCTAGTATGTACCTGCTAGGATAAGACTAATTTTAGCAAATGACGTATCCTCTAAGAAATGTAATGAAATTATTATAAGAAAAGACGCTAGAGGCTCCAAAGCATTTTCAAATCCTTTCCAAACAGGAATACCTGGAACCTCAAAATTTAATTTTTGCTTTAAATTTTTCAAAAAAAATCTCAAAACAGGTGAGATCAGAATTTTCCAAAAATAGAACACTAAAGTCCCCCACAATTATTTTAAATAATTAAAAAAAAAATCTCCATGAGCTCCCGAAATAATACACCATGGGTACCCAAGAGTCTCCCGAATAAAAAAAAAACTCTGTGGCACTCAAGACTTTCGCGAATTAACTTTAATCCGCGTTCTATAAACCGGATCTAACGGACATAAATTAACTGCGAACATTTTAAACGTAGGGTTTTGAAAACTATTACAATTTTTTATACGTCAAACATTTGAAGGTAAGCAAAGAAAAATGTTGCTGTGGGAATCGAACCCAACGTCTCCCACTTGCCGGGCGGGTGCCTTGACCACTAGACCGCTTATCTTCCTCCGCTTATCAACATGTTATTGTGTCGTCACACATTTTTAACTGCTTACTAGATTTTTTTTGTATTGTAAGATCGCTTTAAAAGCATAGTAATAAAATTTTATGGTAAAATTAGGATTATTTGGTTGACAATGTCGAATCGGCTTTTCGCATTAGGTTACTTGTAAAGTTATAAGCCTTGTCGCGTACCTACAGAATTTCCTGGTTTGCCCCAACCAGACTATCTTTGGCGATCGTACCTATACATATAATGTATGGTTTTAGAGTTTTGCGAGTTGTTTTCTTTGACTAAAGTTGTAAAATATTAATAGTATGTATTTAAAGTGATCTTAGCATACCTTCGCTTTATATCAGGCAAACATTGTTGTCAAATGGAATTTTACCAAATTATTACAAATAAAACAACACAAGATATCTTTGTACATTGTGTGGTGACCGAGTTTGAATCAAAAGTTCACGCTGAAACAAAATTAACAGCGGCGCGAATTCATATTTGAATAATTCGAATTAAAAAAAAAAATATGTCAAAAGTAATCGGCAACCATGTGCACGTTAGCGCTTTTTGGGTACTGGATAGTTCTGCTTGGAATTTTTAGTTAGAGGGTTGGTAGAAGAAGGCGGTTTGGTAGCAAAAAGATGGCTGCTTGGTGGAGGGATGGTGAAAGCGTCATTGTTGGTTTGGTTCTGTGTATTAGGTAAGTTTAGTAGCTGATTCTTGCGACTTTCGAAGCGGAAAAATGTGAATTTTCGACCGTCATGTCAGTACAGTCCGGGCTTGCCCCCAGCAATATCTGTTCCTTTATACCTTCTGTATTGTTGCTATGCGCATAAAAATTACTTTACAGTCCCTTTTGAAGATCATGTTGTATCTCAATCCAGCGAGCTGGTTTTTCGTCAACCCTTTTCCGTCCGATCGTTTGAATGTCATATTGATTTCATGGAGATGTTTCTCAAATAATGGAGTAGTACTAGCAGTCTTGTGTGAAAGGTTCGAAGGCATCGCGGTGGATTTAGCACTTCAAAATCGGGGAAAATGGGAATGTAGCAAACGCCGTCAGCATTAAATATCACGCATCAATTCGTTCAGAGTTTGGTGAAAATTTACAAAAACAATATTGATATTTGTTTTTGTGCACTACGTCACTATGGCACTTTCGTGTCAGTAACTTGTGACAATGACAGTCAGGGGGGCATGCTAGAGTCACCAAAAGTCCCAGGAGGACACGGACTTTGGTGAATTAGGCTTTTCTAAACAAAAGTAAATAAAATCGCTACACCTTATTAAAAATGATTAATATTTTACTGGTTATACACGTTATTTTTTCGTTAATTTAAATTATCATTTTGTTTATCACGTGACTACGAAATTCTGTGCTACGAACAACAATCGAGGACTTTTAGTGTGGAAGGATTGGTATTACGATTACGAATGACATTAACAGCTGAAAATGACATTGACAATTTGACAACCGGATTTTTTATGGTTGTATTTTGGATAAAATTGAATGGGGAAGATTATAAATTAATAATTTTAGAAAGTCACCAAGTGCACTTCAAAGGTATTACATGAAAATCCTTCATTCGATGTTTATCATGCTTAAATTAATTTACAGCAAAATGACTACACCCGATGCATTTACGACGGAATTCCATAATTTACAAGGTGTAACAGTCGCAGAAAAGAGAAAAAGTTTTTTCCTCTTGCTGCAAAGAAACACGTCGCTGCACCAAAATGAAGCTTTACTGGATTTAATTACACAACAGTTAGTAGCTGAAACCCACCTGGAAAAACTCTTTTATGTCGATTTTTTAATCTACTTTCGCCGCTTTAGAGAATTGTCAAACGAATTTTTATCCGGAAATGATATAGTCGTCAATAAAATCAGCAAACAAACCTGGTTTTTTGAAAGAATATTTCAAGAGAAAAACACCGACTTTGTGAATCAATTTTTACCAACGCTGGGTTACAACCTGCGCATCAAAATTCTGAGGAAACTATCGTTTATTTTAAATGAAGAGCAAAGTGATCAACTTTTAGACGCACTTCTCAAAAGATATGGTTTTTTTGTTGCTTCAAATGTTTTAACCAGTTGTAGCTGTGATAAAATCGAACAGATGTTGAGAAACCACCCCATCAAGTTGTGGACCAATCAACTCAAACTTCTATACAACAAGAAACCTGACTTGATTTATGTTTACTTAGATGAACGGGTGAAACATGAGGGTAATTCAGAATTTTTAAATTCGAACCCAATAATACAATTCATTGCAAGGAAAAATCCAGAAATGTGCTGCAAATTACTAGAAAAATACAAAATTCAGTATTGTAGAATTGGGAAACGATCAACCAAAAAAATTGTGCAATATAACAGAGACAACATCATTGCTAAACCAGAATTTTTTGCTAAAAATTTAAATTCAGCGCGTTTTGTCAGAAAACTGGGTAAAGACTTTGAGCAAGTCTATTTTAAACTGTTTCCAAGAGACACTAATTCCGTTTTTTCACGTTGGAATGATGCAGCGAGACTTCTAACTTTCTACACGAAAAAACGCCAATTTCCCTTGTTTGAAAAAACGTTCAACGAAATTTTTTATGACAATTTAGAAAGTACATGTGCTTCTATTAATAATAATAATAATAACAACAACCATCACTACATGTTAGCAATGATCTCTGACCCCGACGAACGTGAAAAGTGGGCAAAATTTATGGGAGAACATGACAAAAACGAACAACACTTAAAATATTTGAAGGCTGTGAATTGTATAAATGTAATCAAACCAAAAATTAACCTGTTGAGTCCAGCCACAAAAAGGGCTCAGTATGTTAAAACAATAACTGAATGTTGTTTGCTAAATCAGGATTGTGGAACTTTACTGACAGTCTGTGAATTGCTGTGTGGGTATTTAAAAAATGACACTGAAGAGGTACATACAAAATTTTTAGAAAAGCTAACAAATCCAAAATATAATTATATTTTTGACCATTTAAGCGAGACGCACTGGCAATACATCAAACAAATTATAACCAAAGCGGAGAATTTTAACTCAGGGCCACTCGCTTTCAAGTACTTTGAATTCACCTGTCACCAAGAAGTTCAAAGTGAAGGTGAACTCGTCAGTTTCTTCAAAACAACGAAGTGCGTTAATTGTTTGTCTGATTTTCCACGGCGGTTTCAAATGGGAAAAAGATTGCTAATGTTTCTTATTAAAAGTGCACCAGAAATACTTTATGACGACGTCACAATTGAAAAAATTGATATTCTTCTAATTCTGGAATGCAGGAAATACAATTTGAAGCACTCTGACGACAAAATCAGTATTTTTAGTTATGAAAGACTAATACAGTCGGTTAAAAATGGTCTGAGTGGTGAAGCTGAAGTTGAAAGTAATAACTTTGCAGCTGCAGTGGAGTGGTTAATTTGTAGTGGTCATGGAAGTGAAGAATTCGAAAATTTGGTAAAGCTTTATTGGGATAATTTGGAGAATTTTGCCACGATAGGTCTCACCGTGTGGTTCCTTAAACATAAACCAGATTTAGTAATGGCAAAGATTAACACATTCCTTGATGTCGCAATTTTTGGGAAATTTTGCTATCCGAATTTCTCAATTTTTGGGAAATTTTGGTACCCGACCTTCTCGTACAAACAAACTCCACAAATTTGGAAAAGCGCAAAGTGCTACAGTCACCTACATATGGACAAAGCGATAATTGACTTCTGTATGAGTAAACTACGTGATGACAATTTAGAGGAAAAAAATTCTCTCATTGAACCATTATCTCTAGTCATGCCAGCCAAAAATTTCGTCAAATTGGTTGAAAGTTACAAACCTTCTAAACCAACAGTGGATATGCTTAACAACGAAGAAAACAAAGCTTTCCAGTTTCAAAGAAACTTGTTAAAGTCGTTCGTGCAGGTGAACGAACCTGCAGACATAGTCACAATCTTGTTCCAATTTTTAAATGGAGACTATGTAGCTTCATGTGTTAGTCCTCTACACAGTTGTCTGTACAAAATTCCTGAAGATCGCGTCAAAGCAATTTTAGACAAACTATGCGCCACTGGAGCCGTTTCAGTAAAAAAACACGGATTTTACTTCGTTTGTGTGACCCAGAATGAGACTATAATCCTCCAGACTTTAAAGTCGTGCTCTTTGAGCCAGTCAGTAGCAATGAGCTACCAACACTTCGTCAAAAACCCGTCACAGTCTTCATGGGACGTTTTCAAGCACAAATTACCAAAACTGGACAATAACGACCACTTTACTTCCTTATTGCTAGTCAACAAACCCGCGCCCAAAAACTATAGAACTAGATACTTCGAGTACGCTTTTGAAGTCTTTAGACAGAAACGCAACCGGTTTACGACCGTCCTAGTTGACAAGCTCCAAAAAGAATTCGCCGGTCAACTAACAACCAACTTCTTTACATCACTAAAGAACGACTTGTTTGATATCAAAAAGTCGGACTTCGTTTTGAGTTGTTACTTGCTGTATTGCCCAGACACGCTAAAATTCGACGTTATTTTCGATATTCTGCGAACCTTCAAACAGAAGCGTTGGTCACTGCGGTCGTCCGAAGCGAGGGAAAAGTTGAAGAATTTTGTCACGACTTTGCACAAATTGTATATGGATTGCGATAAAACCGATCTGACTCTAGTTACGACGTTTACGGAAGGTTTTATCAAAATTTTTTCCCCGGGTGAAGCTTTTGAAGAGTTCGTTCTGCTAAAAATTATGCAATTTAAAAACCAAAAGGGCGCGAATTTGGTCAGCTCGGTTGTTGCTTTAAACAACGATTTCGTAAATACGTATGGGAAGCTGGTTTGCAAGATTTTTGCCGATTGTGTCAATCAAACACTGCCGAAATTTTGTTCAGATTCTGTGTCCACTTACGATTTTTACTGCTCGTTGTTGAACAGTAAGAAGAGTGTAGAAGATGTATTGTTAGTTATTAACTTGCTACCTCAAGCTCGCCCCCAGCTTAAAGAAAGCGCACTTTTGTATTATAAGACGTTGGATCCTTTGAAGGACAATAAAGATGAAACGGTGCAGCTGCATTTACAGCTTTACTTAGAGTAGCAAAAAGGCAGCAGTGTGTGTGATTAATGCACTAATTTTTATATGTACTTATTTGATATTGTTATTACTAAAAGAATATATGCTTTTGTTAAATCATATAATTAATTCATTTCGAATACCGAAGTTAAGTATTCTACATATACCCTAAGAAACTTAAGTGCATTATGCTCGGTTATGATTTGTTGTATATACTTTATTTGTAACACTTGATTTCAGTTTTGAAAGCTGGAGATGATTTTTGCAACAGGTTTCCAAATTTTACCTGTCGAGAACGGAGGAATAATAAACAGTGTTTCCTCTTGTAGGAGCGTTTTTCCAACCTTGGGGTTCACAACCTTGCATTTGAACGCATTTCGCAAAAAAAACAATGTACGAATCACGTGACTAAGTGTGGCTGGGGCATTTAAATAATTAAGTGTAACCCAGTATATGAAAGCAGACTTCGGCATCGCGGAAATGATGCTCATTGCCGTCCGATCGCCAGCGCTATTGCAGTCGTGGCCTACAACTTCGGGAATTCTTAATAACAATTAGGAGTACTACTTTTTCTCGGTTTTCCTCAGTTATACAAGTTCTTCTAGATGTTAAAATGCTTTAGAAATTAAAAATGACTGTTCAACATCACAATTTTCGTGATCATTCTGATTAGATAAAACCTGAATTGGATCAAACGTCACTGAGGCTGAGACTGCAGAGTTGTTTTTAATATTTGTCTGATTAATTCCCCATCACTTCGGCTTTGCCCAACTCTGATGATAATGTATTTAAAGTGATCTTAGCATACCTTCGCTTTATATCAGGCAAACATTGTTGTCAAATGAAATTTTACCAAATTATTACAAATAAAACAACACAAGATATCTTTGTACATTGTGTGGTGACCGAGTTTGAATCAAAAGTTCACGCTGAAACAAAATTAACAGCGGCGCGAAATCATATTTGAATAATTCGAATTAAAAAAAAATTCTGTCAAAAATAATTGGCAACCATGTGCACGTTAGCGCTTTTTGGGTAGTGGATAGTTCTGCTTGGAATTTTTAGTTAGAGGGTTGGTAGAAGAGGGCGGTTTGGTAGCAAAAAGATGGCTGCTTGGTGGAGGGATGGTGAAAGCGTCATTGTTGGCTTGGTTCTGTGTATTAGGTAAGTTTAGTAGCTGATTCTTGCGACTTTCGAAGCGGAAAAATGTGAATTTTCGACCGACGCTAACACCTGTAAATTTAATTCATTGTTTGTAAATTCACAGTTCATCTTAGGAGTTTAATCGTTAACTGGTTCTAACGCAATTTAACAGATTAGATTTGTTTAGATAAATCACTCACTAGGAGATTTCATGAAATTCACTTGGTCCGGATAACACCCTTTGTTTACAAAGTTACGAATAACGTTTCTGGATGCTAATACTTTATATAGTGTTATATTATAACACTTCTTAATTCTTCACACAAGATTGCTAATAGTTCATTTATGGCAGTTAAATTAACCTAACGTTGCCCCACTGTGGAAAAAGACCGTAGAAAAGTGTAGCAGAATTCAAAATATAATATCGTGGACTAACGGGGGGATTAAAGATTTCTCTTTTGCAAATTACATCACCGAGGAGTTTTCCTCTCAACGCCTGATGCATTTTGTATTTGTTTATCATATGTTTTGTTTGGGGTAAACAGTCCACGATATAAACCTTCAAAACAAATTGTTTTAAGAAACCAATCGCTTGAATCGTGGCATAATGATAGATAGATAGATATATAGTATATTTGTGTTAGAATACAAGTATTTACACACGTCAAAATAAAATTACATTCATCGTTACATTTTTCTTATAATAAAATAAAGAATTAATTTGTTATATATATGTATATATGTAATACATAAATACATAAAACATAAAATAAAATTATCTACTTAAATATTAAATTAAATTAAATTACACAGCTTCTGCAACTAAATCACTAAAATTATTTCTTAAAAATTCATCACAATTGTAGAAAGTTTTTTCTACGAGATATTTTTTTATTTTATGTAAAAAGATTTTTGGTGGAAGTTTTTTAATTAATGTGGGAATAATATTATAATATTTAATAGCTAAATAATGCGTTCCATCTCTAGTTTTAGTCAACCTTAATGTATTACATGCAACCATCTCCGTTCTTGTATAATATTGATGACTTTCATTAAGTAACGGGAAGGATGTAAGATTAGTGACAATATATTCCAAACATTTATAAATAAATAAAGAGGGTAATGTGATAATATTCAGTTCCCTAAAATACTGCCTGCAGTCGTCTCTATATCCAATGTTAGCTATGACTCTGACAGCTCTTCGTTGTAGTTTAAACACACTTTGAAGTGAGGACGAGTGACCCCAAACCAAGATACCATACTGAAGATGAGAATGTATTAGAGCAAAATATACTGTTCTAAGAAAAGTTTGTGAGAGACTGTTAGACATGAATCTTAAAAAATATATACCTTTGGAAATTTTATTTGAGACTTGTTCTCCATGTTTGTGCCAGTTCAATTGACAATCGATGTGTAAACCAAGAAATTTTGTAACGGCTGAATAGGTATTGTCTAAAACAGTGTGTTTTAAGGTGAATAACATCTGGACAGTTTTGTCTTTATTTAAGGACAATCTGTTGATTACAAACCATTCTTCAGCTAAAGTATTAAGTTGCTTCTTTTTGGTAGTAAGGTTATCTAAAGATAAATCTGATGTACTTATATAGTTGTATCATCAGCATACAAAATTATGTCAGTCTGATTAAGAAGGTTTGGTAGATCATTTATATATAGTAAGAAAAGTACCGGTCCCAATATAGACCCTTGAGGCACACCATATTCAACATTCAATTTGCTTGATAGTTTTCCATCTATTTTAACACATTGACTTCGGGTACTAAGATAAGACAATAGTAGCTTCGTAGCACTAGGATGAAAATTATAATAAAATAGTTTTCTTATTAGAATGTCATGGGAAACACAATCAAACGCTTTGCTGAGGTCCAAAAAAGATGTGGAGTAAAATTTTTTAGATTCAAAAGATTGAAAAACATTATTAATAAAATCTAAAATTGGTGATATGGTAGAGCGACCTTTGGAAAATCCACATTGGCACTGCGATAAGATATCATTTGCTTGTAAATAATCTAAAATTTGATTAAGCAGTAGTTTCTCTAATATCTTGGACAAAACAGGGAGAAGAGAAATAGGCCGGTAATTGTTTAATTCATCAGAGTCTCCTTTTTTATGTATAGGCACAACTAAGGCCACTTTCAAACAAGAAGGGAAGATACTTTTTTCTATACAATAATTACACAATTTCGTGATCTCAGAAATTAGTAAATTTTTTACATATTTTATTAATGGGACAGAAAAACCATATATATCTTTGGCGTTACTATTATGTAAACTATTTATAGCATCTCTTACCTGGACACAAGATATTTTCTTAGCTTTGTGATTATTGACAATGGTCCACAATGCTCTTGGCTTATTTTTATTATCAAAAACAAATTTTTCTGCTGCGTTGATTTTTGCTTTTTTAATAGATAATTTATACCGCTTTTTATACGAATCTAGGAGTGTTTTTAATTCTGTAGTACCGTGTAACTTATATGCATCTTTAATCAATTCTAAGGTTCCTCTCATTTTATATAAGTCACTAGTAAACCATTTACAATTATTAGAATTATGTCTACAAGAAACAACTGTCTTAGATGGAAAGGCTAAGTCAAAGTAGTGGCACATTGTATTTAAAAACATGGTAAATTTATTTTCTATATCAATATCCGAATTTATGAAATCCCACCTGGCTTTACTAAGTATAGTGAAGAAGATAAATTTTCCATATTGTGTTATAGGTTTTACAATTTTAATTTCTTGTTTGTCTTCTTTGCATATTTTAAGACCTATTATATTTTGTAACGATATCACTACACCAGTGTGATCGGATACATCATCCTTAAACGGCATAACTTTACAACAATCTGGTGTAATATTAGTGTAAACATTATCTAAGCGAGATAATCCTCTCGTTGGGAAATTTACTAAATGTTTCATGCCGAAACTTGTCATTAAGTCAGTTAAAACTTTAACAGTTTTATCATCCTTTTTCTCAAAATGTAGATTAAAATCGCCACCAAGTAATATATTCCTATTTTTAAAGTCTAAACAGTTAAACACTTGTGTTATTTTGTCAATGAAATTTTTAAAGTCTCCGGAAGGTGATCTATAAATGACAACAATATACAGATAAAATGCAGGGAAGTACGTACCTACCATTTCACAATCTTTTTCGACTGATAAATTCGTAACATTAGTTAAAGATCTGAAGTTTTTATTGTAATCAACGAGTTGGATAACGCCTCCATGGGAATGTTGCATTCTTGCATAAGCTGCTGCTGTTATAAATTTTTCGAAGAAGACAAATTCTGTTTCAGTGGTAGTGAGCCAGTGTTCACTTAAGCACAAAACGTCAAATTTATAAGTTTGCAACAATGCGCCCATAATATTAACTTTGTTCCTCAAACATTGTACGTTTAGAAAAAGCACCTTAAAGTTTTCTTCTTTATCAGTTGGTTGCTATGCAACGTAGTTAATTTTATTTTTGTTAATTTCCACTTGTCTTTTGTATACCTCACAGTTACAATCAAAACGAGAGTGTTCAATATTTAACTGCAAATTTAATTTCTTGTTGACTTTCACGCAGTTTATACATATGGGTTCCTGTTCACACTCTTTTTCAGAATGATCATCGTTTCCACAATTCAGACATTTCGGATGATTTTCTTTACATTTCTCAGCCATATGGTTAAAGCCACCACATTTGAAACATCTAAGAGTGTTAACATGTTCATACAGGGCGCACTCACTCCATTGTATAAAAACTGTTTTTAAGGCCATAAATTTGGAGAAAGTGTTTGGATCAACTTCAATAATGGCTAAATATTTTTTGATCATTTTCTTGCAAGTTACGAGTTTGAAAATACCCGTTATATCTTTAAGTTCGGCGTTTTGCTTAATGAGACATTCTTTTAAGTCTTCCACATTAAGATTTTGAGCAAGTCCAACAATTTTAATTTTGGGGTTTCGCAATTCTATTTTTTTTATGTGGAAATTATCACCCAGGTTAACTTTTGCTACCTCTTCCAGTTTTCTAGTTTCTTCTTGATTGTTGCATGTTACGGCGATTCCGCCGTCTTTTAAAGGTTTAATTTTCGTAATTCCAACTTCAATTTGTTCAGGTTTGATTTTCTGTTTCAGTGTTTCAATTGTAGCTGATGTCTCTTGCCTATTTTTTGGTCTTAATATAACAACGTCTTTCTCACGTTTGACTGTTTCGCTGTATGATTTTTTGGGAGGAAGACTCTGCTCCTGGTTGACTTGAATTTCGGGTATTCCCATCGAATTTTGAAGTTCAATGAACTTCCCATTTATAGTATCATTGATTTCTTTTTTCATAGATAAGAAACAATCAGAGAATTCCGCTTTCACCTGGCTGATAATGTTTTGTGGGTCATTTTTCAATTGAAGTTGTGTTAATTCTAGTTTTTTTTTTAAGTCGTCATTTTCCTTCTTAAGGGTGTTATTTGCAACTTTAAGTGTTTGGATCGCATCTTGAAAAGTTGCTTCAATTGTACTGATGTCACGGCAATGATCTTCGCATAACATGACTTTATCTGTAATTGTTGTAAATTGTTTGCCTCTATTTATGAGTTGCTGCATACAACTTTTATGATAATACTTGTCACACTTTGCACATTTAGTAAACACAACTTGAACTTTTTCTTTGCACTTTCTACACACTTTTTCGACATTTCCACCTGGATCGATGTCTCGAGCATGTTGCGATTGCGACATGGTATATGGTAAATGAAAAAAATCTTTTTGTTTGAATCGTTAATAAATATCGTTGATAAAGTGTGGCAAATATTAATCTCATGTAAATTTGTTAGCTTTTGTTAGCAATTTTCACCACATACAATATTTCTCTATCTCACAATTTTAATTTCAGTAATTTTCTTTGTTGTATAATTTAAACTGAACGTAAACTTTCAGTTTCTAACCTCACGTAATATTTTATCTTTACAAGTTTATTTCACACCAGATCTTTTGTTTTTATAAATCTTTGCTAGTTTTTTTTGTTTTGTAAATATTTTGTTGATTGATGCTTCCATCATAAAATTACCTGCTTTCCAGTCTTAATCTCAGACAAGAATTCTTTGCTATTTCATATTTCACGAGAGTGTATGGCGAATTTAAATGTTGTTTATTGCTCTTTGTTGAAACTTTGACACTTCTTCAGTTGTAGTTTAATGTCATCGTTATAGAAATTGAACATTTAAAATGTAATTGAGGTAAATAACACAATAACACTTGGCGGAAGCGGAGTGCGAGGTTCCTTTTCGAGCTATCAGATTTAGATTATTTAGAATAGGAGTTACGGACGGTCAGTGGAGGAATAAATAAATTTTGTGTCCTCCATAAATTTTCTGTTTTATTTAGCGGTACTTTTCCAACCTGGGTCCACCATTTGCATCTGAACGCACCCCGCCATTTTTCAAAACGCAATGTGGGGTTACATTTTGTACGACGATCACAGCCAAGGCAAAATTTTTTAATTTTCGCGGGCTTTTAATTCTTTTTCACATGTCAATTTAAGGCGGGATGTTTGGGTTATCACAAGGTCGATGAACAACAGTTGTCATGGGTAAAAAAATAAATTCCATAGCTGTCTAGACGACGTTTTTCACCTAACTAAGAAATATGTAAATTAGTCCACAGTGGACTTTTTTAAAACAATTACCTAAGCTAAATTTACTGAAATTGTTAAATATTAACAGTTAATTCACAACAAAAACGTATTTCTACCGTTTAATTTTCTTGACGCTTTGCAGCTCATAAAATACGAAAGTGCGAGTTTCTCGTTTCACTTACCTACTTGTTTTTGAAATTTGGAATAACTAGCAGATAGTAAACTGTGGTCCTATTATTAAATTTAATTTCTTGCTTGTACTCACTCACTGAGATCTGGTTCTCTGCAAAATTTAAAACAAATCAGTGGTTATTTAAACATAAAATTTGTATTATCTACACTGATTCTTGAGTTTTATTACAAATTTAATGTAAATGAGGCAGTTAATCATTATGCAACACATTTAACTCCAAAGTTAACTGGGGTTGCCTCTATTGACTTTATTGTAAGTTGTTTCGATTACAGCATTAATTAAAAAAATCATCGCTAAGAAAAAATAAAAAAAGGAGTGACATAGCACATTTGGTAACACAAAAGGTAAACTGACTATTAAGTATAGATATTTTAAAAACGTAATTGGGTTTATTTTCCGTATTATAGAAATAATTCAAGAGGTTATGTAAACAGTCCAAATTATTTATCCACACCATGACTCAACCGGCAGAAATTGTAGCAAATTTTGCCAACCAATTCCACAACATACAGGGTGTAACAATTGCTGAAAGAAAAAAGAATCTACGAAAACTTCTAAACAGTGCCTCTATTCTTAAAGACAACGCCCCATTACTCGACACTGTAGTAACACAGCTGCACCCTCAAACCTACTTAGAACAACGTTCCTTCATAGAATTTTTAATTTACTTTCGCAAGTACAAAGAGCTTGCAGATGAAGTATTCACAAAGGAAAATCCCATAGCAGTAAAACGAATTTTAAATCAAAAATGGTTTTTTGAACAAACACTTCTTGATTCTGGGCCAGGATTTCTTACACAGATTGTACCCACTCTCAGCTATAAATTGACGTTCAAAGTATTAAAAAAGATAGCCCCACTTCTGGAAGAAGAACAAGCTAATGTAATTTTTAGTTCATTGTTGGAGATTTATGGAATTTCATTAGCTACAATTGTACTGACATCTTGTAGTTGTGCTACAATTGAAAACAGTTTAAAAAACTATCACCTTACTTTACAACAGCGTCAGTTAAAATCGCTCTTTGATAAAAATCCGCATCTGATTTATCTTTATTTTGATGAACGAGTGAAACATGAAGAAAACCAAAACTTTCTGGATTTTAATCCTATATTTCACTACATCGCAAAAAAAGATTTAAATGTGTTTCACGATTTATGCCAGAAGTACAACTTCAAGACTAAATTGGGTAAAAGGATTACAAAAAAATTAGTTGCGCTTAAAAGAGTGGATATTTTATCTCATCCAGAACTTTATGTGAAGAATTTGCACCCTCGCTGCCTGATTAAACAACTAGGGCCCGATTTTAACGCCGTTTATCTAAAACTGTTCCCGAAAAAGATCGACGACTCGCCGAGTTCAGAGAGCTCCAGACTTTTAAAACACTACCCTCAACGAACCCAATACAATTTAATGATAACCACATATAATCAAGTTTTTGCGAAAAAACTAGAGGAGCGGCCACACTTAATCGACGAGTATTTATTAGAAATGATTCCCGATTCGCAAGAAAGGGAGAAATTGGCTAAACTAAAAGGTGGCGATGACACAAATGCGTACCTTAAGTATTGTTCTCCAGCACGCTGCCTTCAGATAGTCAAGGAACGGGTTAATTTTGCCAGATGTCCCTTCGAACGAGGCAGTTACGTTGCACTTTTAGTGGAGTCGTGTTTCATAGATAAAAACTACGACGCTCTTTTAGAAGTTGCAAAGTTTGTAACCGAACGTTTCAAAAATGACAGTCCTGACGTCCAACAGAAATTTCCCCAGATGATGTTGTGGCGATCCTGTGACTACAGCCAACTTAGTGAAGAACACTGGCACGAAATAAAAAAGATCATGGCCAGACCTGACCTGACTTTGTATAATTCCAACACCATAGAAATATTTTGTAAGTACATTGAATTTCTCACTAGGTTAAAAAAACCAATTGAGCAGGAAATTGTGGATTTTTATGGTAAGAAGGATTTTGCTGCTAATTATGTGGCATTTATCAAAGATCCACGTGTTCAGAAAAGATTTTTAACCACTTTTATTGAAATAGTTCCTAAGGTGACTACAACCAATATAGAGAGTTTAGATTGTAAATTACTGTCGGCTTGTCTGAAATACAATTTACAAAATCCTAAGGAAACAATACAGGTGCTTCAGTATCCTAGATTATTACAGTCTTTACGCAATGTTCTCTCAAAGAAAAATAAAAATGAAGAGGCAGCACTCCCTCCAGCTCTGGAAGTTTTAATATGTTCCAAAGGGACAACACAAGATCTGGAACAGTTGAGGCAAGAGTTCTGGAATAACGTTCAATTTGCCACAGCATCCCTTATGAAGTGGTTTTTGAAGTATAAACCTGAATCAGTTCAGAAGAACCTAAGTTCATTTTTGTCCTTCGCAATAAAAAATGGCGAACTTGCCAAGGATACGAAATTCTGGTCGTCGCTAAAATATTATAGTCACTTGAGTATTGATAAAGGGGCTATTCAGTTTCTCACTCGTGACTTAACGGCTTTAAAGTGCCGCCTTTTGTCGTATGTATCGTCAGAAAAAGATTTTTTGACTGTAGTTGAAACATACAAACCTGCAGAATTTAAGGTAGATGGAAACAATGCAAAATTTAATATACAGATGGCGCTTTTGAATAATATGAAGAATCTTAACTCAACCGTTGCCAGTTTGGTATTACTACTGAAGTTCTGCAATGGTGAATATATTCCGTTTTGTTTGGGTCCTTTATACAGTATTATTTTCAAAGTTCCAAAAAACCACTTAACCCCTCTATTTGATGAAATGAAGAAAACTTTGACACATCACGCTTATTATTTTATTTCGTTAATATGTAACAAAGAGGTCGTTATACAGAATTTGAGAGATTGTCAACTGGATCAGTCTGTTAAAATCAGCTTTAAGTATTTTTTAAATAATTCAAGTGAAGAAACTTGGGAACTTTTCACCACGAAGTTATCCACAGCCGCGAGTGTTGGCTCTTCTACGTTAAAACTTATTGCGACCAAGCAAGTTCCTATAAAGTACAAGACGCAACACTTTGAGAAAGTTTGGCCGATTTTTCATCAGGATAACAAATTTAAAGATTTGTTCTTCAAAAGTCTATCAAAGGAAACACTATTACGACTTCCTTACGACTTTTTGCATAGAGTGATTGAAACTGAGTTGTTTTTTGGTCTCGAAATTAACAAACCCTTCAGTGTATATCTCATTGCCTCTTCTAAGTTAGAGGAGAATATGAGGATTGTTACAAATGTACTAGAAAAGTATAAACTCTCAGCGCAGTTTTCGATTAAACGTGTGCACGACTTCATTGCGACGTTATTTACAACATACATGGAACAGTCGCTCCAGAACGACACTTTGATTGAGGCTCTTCTCTCACTCTTTCAACGTATATTCAAGATGGGGAGTATTTTTGAACTCTACGTAACCTTATCCCTCATGAAATGTAAAAATCAAGTCCCGAAGGATTTCGCAGCTTCTGTTGTTGTCCTACATAACAGTTTGATAGCAAGGTATGGCGAGACAGTTACTGAGATTTTTGGGAATGTTTTGAAAAAGCTGCTTCAAAAATTTTGCCAGAGTGATCCACTGAAGTACGAGTTTTACTACTACTTACTGGTTCACCAAAAATCTATTAGTGATGTGTTACTGGCGATTAAACTTCTACCAAGCGACGCAGAACCAGAAGATGTTGAAAGCTGTAAATATTTCGAAGATGCTGTTCATCAACTTGAAAATTTAAATGTGCTGAGTGTGCAGTTGCATCTAAATTTGTATTTCAAGCGTTTGAAAATCGTGAAGGATGTTTCCTACTATACGAGAATTCCTACTATTCATGGTATTAATACGTAGGGTTGGCTATATGTATTACTGAAGAAATTATTTTACAAAAAGTGTAGTATTGGCTTTAAATTAATATTTGTTGTTATTGCATAGCAAAGATGTATAATTTTGTATAATTAAAATAAAATAAAAATCGGGAGTTACATTGGGCTTTAAAAACAAAAGATGAGTTAAGTTTATTATGATCCTTCCATTTCTTTGCCTGATACGATTTAATCCAGAACATCATGTTTAGTTAGTGTTTTTTTTTCATGTTATTGTTATTTTCATCTTTGAAAATAACAATACTAAAAATACTGTTTTTCAAAAGTTTGTCCCGGCGCCTCCACCATTTCTAAATGTATTAGTCATTTTGAAATTTTAATACGTAATAGAGTTATTCATTTGAGTCTAGAAATGTCTGAGAAAGTTGTAGGGAGAATAACAATAGGTAACAAAAATATGAGGTCTGCTTTATAAAATCCATAGGTGGATTATCCTGGCGCATCCACCATTTTAAATTAATTTTATTTTTTTGCTTAAATATTTTTAAATAAGATTACTACATGTTAAAAACGTCTCTGATAAAAGTAGATTAGAGGGAGTGACAAATAATGTATTCAGAAAAAAACAAGTGAGACTTGGCAGAAGTATTCCATATATACCGAGAGAGCAATAAAAAACATTATCAAAGGCAGTCATGGATTTTTAAAGATTTATCTTCAAAGAGTGTACAATAATTCTTCAAACATGCATGGCTGCCTTTGATCGTGTTTTTTACTGATCTCTTACATATCAGACTACATTAAAATTTTAGCAAAGTTAAGTATATTTTTTTTGACTTATTTTAAATACAATAATTGCCTTGTAGTTATTAAAAATTATAAATTATTAGGTACACACCTCGTTGCATTTCTAGATAGGTTTTTAGAAAATTTTTACGCTCCACTATTTCAGTGTACTGTTATTAAGATATGTACCTAATTTATTAAATTATCCTTTCTAAAATAAAAAATATTATGACTCTATACTTGTGGTTTATCAACGCACTCATAGTTTTTAGAGTTACTTATACAGGATGGCTCAAAAAAATTAATGGATGAGTCATTTTATTTTGTTTTATTGATTAAATCAGAAACTGTTGGTCCCCTTAAGAAAATGGATGACGTAATTTAAAAAATTAGTGGAAGGTTATTTCGCTGGAAAGTCCCTTCCTGAAGTTCAACCCAACAAATCCCGCTTTTTTGACAAAAATAATAAAATTTGGGTTTTTTTTTGGTGAAAACCTAAAGTAAAAATCAGTGGCGTAAATAACACTCCCGCAGCCCCATAAAAAATGCTGTTCGAAAAATCGAAATATCCCACAGGTTTTTCGTTGCTTCTTTAAGTTTTTAAATCTTTTCAGATTTCCAAATTTGAATTTTTCAGTTTTTAATTTTTCGATCTGCAATTTACCGTTTCGGTTTATTTTCTTTATTTTTTCAATATGTCGATTTGCGTTTTTAAAAATTTCTCGAGTTTTTGATTATTGATTTTTCAATTTATCGGTTCTTTAATTCTTCAATTTTTCGGTTTTTTAATGCTCTCATTTTATAATTTTATTTTATAAGTGGGAGCTAAGGACCTGTGGTTATTTTATTTTATTTTATATGTAACGGAACTTTATACCTAATTTTTGTTTTTTTCAATATGAAATTTTTGAAATTTTCGGTGTGCAATTTTGAATTAGTTATTTTTCGTATCCCCAATTTTTTATTTGCAATTTTTCTAGTTGTAATTTAAAAATATAATTTAATCGCAATTATAGAATTTTTCCATTTTTCAATTATTGCATTTTAAAACTTTTTCATTTTTTCGAAATGTCGATATGCAGTTTTTCTTTTCGGTTTTTTGGTTGCTTTATTTTTACAATTTTTCGATTTTTCAATGTTCTGATTTTATAATTTTTTGTTTTTTCAATTTCAATTTTTAGTTTCTTCAATTTTTCGATTTGCAGTTTTTAAATTTTATATAATTTTTTGTTTCTTCAATTTTACGATATGCATCAATTCGAGTTTTCGTTTTTAAAATTTTCAGTTTTTCGATTTTCCAACTTTTGGATGATTCAATTTTTAGGTTTTGCAATTTTAGTTCTTGGAATTTTTCAATTTTTCGGTTCTTCAATGTTTTGCTTGCATTTTTTTTTTCAATGTGAATTTTTGAATTTTTCAATATTAGATTTTTCGGTTTCGTAATTTTTCAGTTTTTCATTTCTTGAATTTTAATTGCAGTTTTTCTAGTTATTTTAAATTTTACGATTTTAAAATTTTTCCCTTTTTCAATTATTACCTAGATTTTAAAACTTTTTCATTTATTCGACTTCTCAATTTTTTATGTTTTGTTTATTTTTATTGTACATGAGGGCAAAAAAAGTTCTGTCGAAATAACCTCCGACCAATTTTTTAAATAATTTTTTCGTGAGGCCGTATTTTGTAAATTCTGAATGGCGTACTAGTAATTTTTGTAACAGAAGGCATCTATCCGTGCTAAAATGTTGATGAGGTCGACACAAAATTTTATCATGAAAAAACTCACTTGAAACATACGCATAACATGATTTGTACTTTAATATTTCGAACGTACATATTTTACTACAAAAAATCGCAAAATAAATTTTTTTAGTAAGAGAATAAATTAAAATGTTCATTTGAGTATGTAGGTATTTGGCGTTTGCTCTAGATTTGTTCAGATCTTACGTACTTTAACACACAGAGCAATCTACGAGTACCTAATTAGTATTCTGACTAAAATATCGCAAGACAAGAGAGATGTAATCTATGATACATTAATTTGTTAACATTATTTATTTGAGAAATATTATTAAGTAGGTAACAATAACACATACTGATATAGATCGTTATTTTTTCAAGGCAACATTTTTATTCAGTTTTAAAAGTCATGCTGTAATTTTTGATTACCTACCTATTGTTTGCGTTTCCCCTTTTGATTGTTTCTATAATTCCTTCGATTTACTGATCTGCGTTGTTGCATTTATAAAAATATGTTTACTTCTCAGCCGAAAAATAAAGCTGTTTGTTTGAAAAAGGCCCAATCGAAAGTTTTCGTTAAATCACAGGGTACGATAAAGCAAGCTCTTGAAAAGTACCAATTTGAAACAGTGTTTTTGGAAATAAAAATTAAAAACCTACTGATACCTATAAGGTTACAGGAATGTTAAATTTTTCTTTTCTCAATTTGGTCTGGACTTGTAGGCCATTTAAAAATTTTTATTTCACAAAGCGGTTCGAGATTTTTAGCCATTTATTTATTCATTTCTTTTTTTGCTGAGATAAATCGAACTGATTTTTAAAAAACACGTGGAGTCAAACCTCGATTATTTTCAATGATTAAACCTTCAAACTTCATTTAATGGTGAAATAGGATCTTTAAACACTTTGATTAAAACTGAATTGAAAATATTATCTTTCATCCGAACAAGTACACTGATTAGAAGGGCCGGTCTTTTCACCTCCTGATAATTTTTATCTACTGGATAATGTCAAATGGGGTCTTTTTACCACCTGACAAAATTATCTTCCAGATAAATAGCTCTTATTCGGCAGATATACTATTAATTACACAGTAGAACAGTGTTTTTGTTACATATATTTTCTAAACATGGTCGGAAAGGTAATTTTGTGCTGAACAACTCTTAAAAGAGATAATATACCCATGTCGTCAAAAAAAAAAATTCAGATTTTTATTGTCGTCCTGTGAACAATTAGAAAAAATGAAGTGAATTCTAATTTTACATAGAAAAACGCACAAGAAGCACTAAAAAATGTTCCACAGATTTCTGTCGTCAGATATTTAATTACGTCTACGAATATTTAACCTTCCTAGAATATGTAGAAAGATCTAACTCTTTATAAAAGCCTCATGTAGGTATTCGGAAAGAATGGACACTTGGGTTTTTCTCTTAAATTTTCTTCGGCTTTCTTGATTTCTCAATGAAAAGATTATCAGCAAAGAAATTTAAATGAGACATAATTTGTGGAACGTTTGTTTCCTAAAAATTCACTGATCACTAAGATTCTATGTCACTAAGCTAATTGATTCCCAAGTAAATTTTTCCGCATCAATGAAAATTCCTAAATAGAAAACGTACATAATATGAAAACTGAAATTCATTCTAATATTTTAGTTTTAACTTGGTTTATGTTAGCAGCAGAAAGCTTAGGAAATATTGTTTTCAGATGTTGAAATGCTTTCTCTCTTGTATTTCACTTGCATAAGAAGCACATATGCTTGGTATATCCAGATTGGAGGCCAGTTACTAAAGCCACAATTTTTAAATCGTCCATCAAATTACACTCAAACTTTTTGTCGTTAATAGAGTTTAACAAGTGTGGAATATTCTCATATGTTTCTGCAGTTTGTATGGAGCATGCAGTCCGCAACACTAGATATTTATTCCCATTATGCAATAGTACACCTTTAACTGGAACTATCTATGAACAATCTCCAAAAAAAATTGTTTTTGACGACGTAGGCATAATGTCTTATTAGATAGTTATTCAGCACAAAATAACCTTTCAAAATACATTTTCAGAATGCTTGTGCAAATAGTCTTTCTCTGTTATTCATATCACAATACCAATAGCTCTCACTCTCTCGCTTACAGCTGTACTAGCTGATGATTGATTATTATCAAAGACCTCTAACAGTTGCAAATTGAAAGGACGGTTGGAGCTTGTGATAACCCAATCTTCCCGCCTTTAAATTGACCTTGAAAAAGTTTGAAAGGCCCGCGAAAAATTCAAAAATTCAACATTTGGCCTTGGCTGTGATCGTCTAACAAATGGGAACCTACGTTGTGTGTTTTTTTTTTTGGGTTTTGAAAAATGGTGGGAAGACGTTCTTTCATACAAGTGTGCATATACTGCATGTGATTCGAGAGCGCAAGAAATAATAGACAAAATTGTTTTGGAGGGGGAGCACGGCACCCCCTCGCAGGAGGAAAGAAGCTGCGAAGATTTACTCCTCAGCGCAAAAACCCCCTTGTTATTATTCACGGACATATTACATTTCAAACACCTTAAGATATATGAAAAAGGGACACTCGCGAATTGACAGACATACACATATGAAAAACAAACAAACGCAACATCCTATACATCTGTTTGGAATCAATGCAAATATTTGAATATCACAAATTTAATAAAAACAAAGCAAAATCCGACTTAAGTAACTGGATGCAAATACACAAGTTATTACGGGCGTGTGGCGGCAGATTTTAAAGTTACGGCAGTTAACAGGAGCACAACAAAAGTACCCCTGGGGTGTTGTAGCACAAGCGGAGTTTGGGCTACCGGTCTGGGGCTATTCTCCCCCCACGACGGTGATTCTATCTATCACAAAGCCTACCCGCACACATATCTCCATTACGAACGTGGTCTGCGGAACTAGGCCATTACGGTCGCCAGACCCGCAAGAGGATCTCGGCTATGGACAGAAGCCGAGAACTTTACAACATCGACGGCCGCTCCTGAATCTGTCCAAACATGTGGACTTGTACAGGTGACACGATAAATCTCGCCAGCTCGACTAGGAACCGAACTTCGCTTCTGCCACGTTTTCTGTGTAATTTAACCTCAATTCCATTTTAAATATTCAATCTCTCATAACTCTGGTATTAACAACAACTGAACAAGTGTTAAAGTTTCAAAAAGCAATAAACAACATTTAAATTCGCCATACAATCTTGTGAAATTTTAAACAAAAAAATAAATCTTATGTGAGATCAAAATTGGACATCAAACAATTTATGATAGAAACATTCATTAACAAAGTATTTTCAAAACAAACTTAGCAAGGATTTATGAAACAAAAGTTCTGGTGTGAAATAAACTTGTACAAATAGAAATATTATGTGAGGTTAAAACTGTAGAACATGAAATTTACGTTCAATTAAAATTATACAACAAATGAAAATTACTGAGGTTAAAATTGTGAGATTAAAGAGGTGAAAATTTGCAGAGTTAACAAAATTTACAGGAGATTAATAATTGCCACACTTTATCAATGATTCAAACAAAGAGTTTACATTAGGTTAAATTATATCATGATCTAAGTGATCGGTTACTTCAAAAAAAACAATTTACTTTGAAAGTTTAAAATACCGCGAACTGGTTACCCCAACAAAACACATAATAAACAAACAGAAAAATATCCAATCATCGCTCCGAGGAAAGAGCGTCTCGGTGATGTAAATTTTAAAATCGTTGCGAGGAAAAAGCGTCTCGGTGATGTAATCAATCTGTAGCGTCGTGAGGCATGCCTTGATAAATTAATCAATCTGTGGCGTTGTGAAGGCATGCCCTGATGAATTAATCATGATAACGATGATAAGCGCCTAAGGGAAGAAAACATTTTAAACCCCTCCAGCCAGTTCGCAGTATAATGAACTTGTTTAACTGCCGTAAATGAACTATTAGCAATCTTGTGTGAAGAATTTAGAAGTGTTATAATGTAACACTTACGCATATGCATCCAGAGACCTATTCGTAATTAAACATAAGGTGTTTTTCCTGACTAAGTGAATTTCATGAAATCTTCTAGCAAATGGTTTATTTAAATAATCCTGATTGTTAAATTGTGTTTGCACTAGCTGACTATTAAGAAAAACTAACTTGATTGGTGAATTTACAAACAAAGCAACAAATTTACAGCACGTGTCCGCGTCGGCCGGAAGTCCGCATTTCTCCGATTAAAATGGCGCAAGAATTAACCGCGCGGGTTGGGGACAACTGTATCATTATGAAAAATATGTTTGATTGTCATTAAACAAAGGCTTCCTCCCGTTTTATTAACTACCAAACCAAGTAATTTAAACCTAGCGCTTACCACGTGGTTACACTCACACAAGCACATTCATAATAATCCTACGCCATGCAGCTTCTCTACCAACCCTCTAACCGAAATCTCCCTAGCGCTACGTGCTGCCATCTAACTCAATGATCATGCATTAACCCCGACATGTCTATTTGGTTGCCTATGTTTAACGATTCCTTTTTCGTGATTGAATTTTTTTTTTTCAAATTCAAATAATTCAAATGTGATTTCGCGCCGCTGTTAATCAGTTTCAGCGCGAAAACTTTGATTTAAATTCGGTCACCACAACTGATTTTGGCAAATGACGTACCCTCTAAGAAAAGAGAGGATGAGTGGGTGGGGCTAGTATGTACCTGCTAGGATAAGACTAATTTTAGCAAATGACGTATCCTCTAAGAAATGTAATGAAATTATTATAAGAAAAGACGCTAGAGGCTCCAACGCATTTTCAAATTCTTTCCAAACAGGAATACCTGGAACCTCAGAATTATTATAATTATTTAGAATAGGAGTTAGGGACGGTCAGTGGAGGAATAAATAAATTTTGTGTCCTCTATTAATTTTCTGTTTTATTTAGCGGTACTTTTCCAACCTTGGGGTCCACCATTTGCATCTGAACGCACCCCGCCATTTTTCAAAACACAATGTGGGGTTACATTTTGTACGACGATCACAGCCAAGGCAAAATTTTTGAATTTTTGAATTTTTCGCGGGCTTTTAATTCTTTTTCACATGTCAATTTAAGGCGGGATGTTTGGGTTATCACACGGTCGATTAACAACAGTTGTTTGGTTAAAAAAATTTTTTCACCTAACTAAGAAACATGTATATTAGTCCATAGTGGACTTTTTTAAAACAATTACCTAAGCTAAATTTACTGAAATAGTTAAATATTAACAGTTAATTCACAACAAATACGTATTTCTACTGTTTAATTTTCTTGACGCTTTGCAGCTCATAAAATACGAAAGTGCGAGTCTCTCGTTTCACTTACCTACTTGTTTTTGAAATTTGGAGTTACTAGCAGATGGTAAACTGTGGTCCTAAGTCCTATTATTAAATTTAATTTCTTGCTTGTACTCACTCACTGAGATCTGGTTCTCTGCAAAATTTAAAACAAATCAATGGTTATTTAAACATAAAATTTGTATTATCTACACTGATTCTTGAGTTTTATTACAAATTTAATTTAAATGAAGCAGTTAATCATTATGCAACACATTTAACTCCAAAGTTAACTGGGGTTGCCTATATTGACTTTATTGTAAGTTGTTTTGATTACAGCATTAATTAAAAAAATCATCGCTAAGAAAAAACAAAAAAAGGAGTGACATAGCAAATTTGGTAACACAAAAGGTAAACTGACTATTAAGTATAGATATGTTAAAAACGTAATTGGGTTTATTTTCCGTATTATAGAAATAATTCAAGAGGTTATGTAAACAGTCCAAATTATTTATCCACACCATGACTCAACCGGCAGAAATTGTAGCACATTTTGCCAACCAATTCCACAACATACAGGGTGTAACAATTGCCGAAAGAAAAAAGAATCTACGAAAACTTCTAAACAGTGCCTCTATTCTTAAAGACAACGTCCCATTACTCGACACTGTAGTAACACAGCTGCATCCTCAAACCTACTTAGAACAACGTTCCTTCATAGAATTTTTAATTTACTTTCGCAAGTACAAAGAGCTTGCAGATGAAGTATTCACAAAGGAAAATCCCATAGCAATAAAACGAATTTTAAATCAAAAATGGTTTTTTGAACAAACACTTCTTGATTCTGGGCCAGGATTTCTTACACAGATTGTACCCACTCTCAGCTATAAATTGACGTTCAAAGTATTAAAAAAGATAGCCCCACTTCTGGAAGAACAACAAGCCAATGTAATTTTTAGTTCATTGTTGGAGATTTATGGAATTTCATTAGCTACAATTGTACTGACATCTTGTAGTTGTGCTACAATTGAAAACAGTTTAAAAAACTATCACCTTACTTTACAACAGCGTCAGTTAAAATCGCTCTTTGATAAAAATCCGCATCTGATTTATCTTTATTTTGATGAACGAGTGAAACATGAAGAAAACCAAAACTTTCTGGATTTTAATCCTATATTTCACTACATCGCAAAAAAAGATTTAAATGTGTTTCACGATTTATGCCAGAAGTACAACTTCAAGACTAAATTGGGCAAAAGGATTACAAAAAAATTAGTTGCGCTTAAAAGAGCGGATATTTTATCTCACCCAGAATTGTATGTGAAAAATTTGCACCCTCGCTGCCTGATTAAACAACTAGGGCCCGATTTTAACGCCGTTTATCTAAAACTGTTCCCGAAAAAGATCGACGACTCGCCGAGTTCAGAGAGCTCCAGACTTTTAAAACACTACCCTCGACGAGCCCAATACAATTTAATGATAACCACATATAATCAAGTTTTTGCGAAAAAACTAGAGGAGCGGCCACACTTAATCGACGAGTATTTATTAGAAATGATTCCCGATTCGCAAGAAAGGGAGAAATTTGCTAAACTAAAAGGTGGCGATGACACAGGTGCGTACCTTAAGTATTATTCTCCAGCGCGTTGTCTCCAGATAGTCAAGGAACGGGTTAATTTTGCCAGATGTCCCTTCGAACGAGGCAATTACGTTGCACTTTTAGTGGAGTCGTGTTTCATAGATAAAAACTACGACGCTCTTTTAGAAGTTGCAAAGTTTGTAACCGAACGTTTCAAAAATGACAGTGCTGACGTCCAACAGAAATTTCCCCAGATGTTGTTGTGGCAATCCTGTGACTACAGCCAACTTAGTGAAGAACACTGGCACGAAATAAAAAAGATCATGGCCAGACCTGACCTGACTTTGTATAATTCCAACACCATAGAAATATTTTGTAAGTACATTGAATTTCTCACTAGGTTAAAAAAACCAATTGAGCAGGAAATTGTGGATTTCTATGGTAAGAATGATTTTGCTGCTGATTATGTGGCATTTATCAAAGATCCACGTGTTCAGAAAAGATTTTTAACCACTTTTATTGAAATAGTTCCTAAGGTGACTACAACCAATATAGAGAGTTTAGATTGTAAATTACTGTCGGCTTGTCTGAAATACAATTCACAAAATCCTAAGGAAACAATACAGGTGCTTCAGTATCCTAGATTATTACAGTCTTTACGCAGTGTTCTCTCAAAGAAAAATAAAAATGAAGAGGCAGCACTCCCTCAAGCTCTGGAAGTTTTACTATGTTCCAAAGGGTCAACGCAAGATCTGGAAAAGTTGAGGCAAGAGTTCTGGAATAACGTTCAATTTGCCACACCATCCCTTATGAAGTGGTATTTGAAGTATAAACCTGAATCAGTTCAGAAGAACCTAAATTCATTTTTGTCCTTCGCAATAAAAAATGGCGAACTTGCCAAGGATACGAAATTCTGGTCGTCGCTAAAATATTATAGTCACTTGAGTATTGATAAAGGGGCTATTCAGTTTCTCACTCGTGACTTAACGGCTTTAAAGTGCCGCCTTTTGTCGTGTGTATTGTCAGAAAAAGATTTTTTGACTGTAGTTGAAACATACAAACCTGCAGAATTTAAGGTAGATGGAAACAATGCACAATTTAATATACAGATGGCGCTTTTGAATAATATGAAGAATGTTAACTCAACGGCTGCCAGTTTGGTGTTACTACTGAAGTTCTGTGATGGTGAATATATTCCGTTTTGTTTGGGTCCTTTATACAGTATTATTTTCAAAGTTCCAAAAAACCACTTAACCCCTCTATTTGATGAAATGAAGAAAACTTTGACACATCACGCTTATTATTTTATTTCGTTAATATGTAACAAAGAGGTCGTAACACAGAATTTGAGAGATTGTCAACTGGATCAGGCTGTTAAAGTTAGCTTTAAGTATTTTTTAAATAATTCAAACCAAGAAACTTGGGAACTTTTCACTACGAAGTTATCCACAGCAGAGAGTGTTGGCTCTTTTACGATAAAACTTATTGCAACCAAGCAAGTTCCTACCGATTACAAGACGCAACACTTTGAGAAAGTTTGGACGATCCTTCACAAAAATGACAAGTACAAAGGTTTGTTATTCAAAAATGTCTCAAAGGAAACACTATTACAACTTCCGTATGACTTTTTGGACAGAGTGATTGAAACTGAGTTGTTTTCTGGTCTTGAAATTAACAAACCCTTCAGTGTATATCTCATTGCGTCTTCTAAGTTAGAAGAGAACATGAACATCGTTACAAATGCGCTAGAAAAGTATAAACTCTCAGCGCAGTTTTCGATTAAACGTGTGCACGACTTCATTGCGACGTTATTTACAACATACATGGAACAGTCGCTCCATAACGACACTTTAATCGAGGCTCTTCTATCACTCCTTCAACGTATATTCGAAATGGGGAGTATTTTTGAACCCTACGTAACCTTATCACTCATGAAATGTAAAAGTGAAGTTCCGAAGGATTTCGCAATTTCTGTTGTTGTCCTGCATAACAGTTTAATAGCAAGGTATGGCGAGACAGTTACTGAGATTTTTGGGAATGTTTTGAAAAAGCTGCTTCAAAAATTTTGCCAGAGTGATCCACTGAAGTACGAATTTTACTACTACTTATTGATTCATCAAAAATCTATTAGTGATGTGTTACTGGCGATTAAACTTCTACCAAGCGACGCAGAACCAGAAGACGTTGACAGCTGTAAATATTTCGACGACATTGTACATCAACTTGAAAATTTAGATGTGCTGAGTGTGCAGTTGCATCTAAATTTGTATTTCAAGCGTCTGAAAATCGTGCAGGATGTTTCCTACTATACGAGAGTTCATACTTACGCTATTAATATGTCGTCTTGGTTGTGTCCTGGGGCCCAGCGTTGGGTTGGCTATATCTGAAGAAATTATTTTACAAAAAGGCTTTAAATTAATGTGTTGTTATTGCATAACTAAGATGTATAATTTTGTATAATTAAAATAAACTAATAATCGGGAGTTACATTGGGCTTTAAAAGCAAAAGATGGGTTATGTTTATTATGATCCTTCCATTTCTTTGCCTGATACTATTTAATCCAGAATATCATGTTTGGTTAATGTTTTTACTTCCCGAGCGTAAGCAAAGGAAGTATTGTAATCGAGTCCGTCGGCCGACTCTCTACTTTTACGTTTTCTCGATCTTTCATGACCCCTAGAAGACGAAGAAATAGGTCTCCCATTTCCGTCTGTCTGTCCGTCTGTCCGTCTGTTGTCCCGGATTTTTATTAGACAGATAATCTCCGAAAGTACTCGACCGATTGTTGTGAAATTTTGTACTTATATTAAGAATATCATGTAGATGGTAAAACGCTAACCAAAATTTGTCTAATCATCCCCACCACTAATGCGATGACGTCACTTCAAAATTGTACATAGTAAATGGGTTTTCAATTGTATAAAATAACATAGTCCTACACATGTAGTTTACAACTCTGAATCGACTTTTCACCCGAAACGTCCAGATTTTTGGAAAAAAAATCAAAATTATAAAACAACATTTTGAAATTTAATTTTTAATCTGCTAACCAGAATGCTTTGAAATGTTGCAGATGTTTTAAGGCTATAAAGAGCATCATAAATCTTTAGTCAAAAAATATTTGCTTATCCCCTCCAAAAACTTGATGACGTCAGCTCAAAAGTTTGTGGAATAAATCATATCTAAAATGTACAAAATATGATGAGTCTGTACTTGTGATCTATCACTCCATTCATATTTTTTGGATTTGCATATACAGGGTGACTCAAAAAAATTAATGAATGCGTAAATATATTTTATTGATTTAATCAGGAACTACAAAACCGAATGCTCTGAAATCGTGCAGATGTTTTAAGGTCATAAAGAGCATAATAAATGTTTAGTCAAAATATATTTGCTTATCCCCTCCAAAAACTTGATGACGTCAGCTCGAAAGTTTGCCGAATAAATCATATCTAAAATGTACAAAATATGATGAGCCTGTACTTGTCATTTATCACTCCATTCATATTTTTTGGATTTGCGTATACAGGGTGACTCAAAAAAATTAATGAATGCGTAAATATATTTTATTGATTTAATCAGGAACTACAAAACGGAATGCTCTGACATCTTGCAGATGTTTTAAGGTTATAAAGAGCATAATAAATGTTTAGTCAAAATATATTTGCTTATCCCCTCCAAAAACTTGATGACGTCAGCTCGAAAATTTGCCGAATAAATCATATCTAAAATGTACAAAATATGATCAGTCTGTACTTGTGATCTATCACTCCATTCATATTTTTTGGATTTGCATATACAGGGTGATTCAAGAAAATAAATGAAAGCGTAAATTTATTTTACTGATTTACTCAGGAACTACAAAACCGAATGCTTCGAAATCTTGAAGATATTTTAAAATTATCATAAGCATGGTAAATTTTTGATCAAAACGTATTTGGTCGTCCCCCCTAAAAAATTTATGACGTCACCACAAAATTTTGCTGAATAAATCCTATCTAAAATGTACAAAATATGGTGTGTCTCTTCTTGTGATTTATCATTCCATTCAAATTTTTTCCATTTGCATATACAGGGTGACTCAAAAAAATTAATGAATGCCTAAATTTATTTTATTGATTTAATCAGGAACTACAAAACCGAATGCTTTGAAATCTTGCAGATGTTTTAAGGTTATAAAGAGCATAATAAATTTTTAGTCAAAATATATTTGGTTATCTTCTACAAAAAACTGATGACGTCAGCTCAAAAGTTTGCCGAATAAATCGTATCTAAAATGTACAAAATATGATGAGTCTGTACTTGTGATTTATCATTCCATTCATATTTTTGGATTTGCATATGCAGGGTGACTCAAAAAAATTAATGAAGGCGTGAATTTATTTTATCGATTTAATCAGGAATTTCAAAACCGAATGCTTTGAAATCTTGGGAATATTTTAAAGTTATTATAGGCATGGTAAACTTTTGTTCAAAATGTATTTGTTCATCCCTCCTAAAAAAATTGATGACGTCACTCTTAAATTTTGCTGAATAAATCCTATCTAAAATGCAAAAAAATATGATGAGTTTGTACTTGTGATTTATCATTCCATTCATATTTTTTAGATTTTCTTAAGAGGTGGTTCAAAAAAATTAATGAAGTCAATTTATTTTATTGATTAAATTAAAGGCAACACTTATTATTAGTATTACACCCCAACCAACCCAATTTGGTAGACACAAAATTTGTTAAAGGAAAAACTCGGTTGAAACATAAGGGTAGCACGCTTATTTACATCGACTTTAACATTACAGACCTGCATTTGTTTTATGCGCTCACTTGGTTCCGCGAATATGAAATAGACATGTTTATGATCAACCAATTGTGAATTTCACCGTCAAGAATTAAAATAAAACCCAATGTTTTATATAATAAGCGGAAGTCGAAGCAATAAAACCGATGGTCGTTTTGTTTACAGTTTCTCTGTTTGACTCTCACGTATGCTGTTACGCCTGTCATCTTAAATTAAGAATGTTTATACATACACGATTTTCAGTTGCCTCTGATACGTATACGTGAGTAAATTGTTTCGTTATTTTATTGATTATTACAAATCAATATTCAAAACGACCCAATTCATTTTCCCGAAAATTTAAGAATATAATAATTTTATTCTTAGTATTACACTACATCTATCCCAACTGATATACGTGTCCTTGCAAAAATGTTGATGACGTCATCGCAATTTTTTTTTAAATTCCCACTACAAAAATGTAATGAGAAAAAAAACACAATAGGCATGCAGTCGTCAAGTTTCCGACAGCGAGGGAAGTACTGTCTAAACTCTGTAGACCAATTTTTTTTTCATGTAAATCTTAACAATACTAAAAATACTCAAAAGTGTATCCCGGCGCCTCCATCATTTCTAAATATACCCCTATTTTAGAGTCGTTTTGAAATTGTAGTACGTAAGAGAGTTATTCATTTCAGTCTAAAAACGTCTCGAAAGTTATAAGGAGAATAACAATAGGTAAGAAAAATATGAGATCTGCTTTATAAAATTCATAGGTGGATTATCCTGGCTCATCCACGATTTTTAATTAATTTGATTTTTTACTTAAATATTTTAATTCAAGATTACTATATGTTAAAAACATAACTGATAAAAGCAGATTAAAGGGAGTGGCAAATAATATATTCAGAAAAAACCAAGTGAGAATTGGCAGAAGTATTCCATATATACGGCGAGCGCTATAAAAAATATAATCAAAGACAATCATGGATTTTTAAAGATTTATCTTCAAAGAGTGTACACTAATTCTTCAAATTTGCATGGCTGCCTTTGATCGTATTTTTTACTGATCTCTTACATATCAGACTGCATTAAAATTTTAGCAAAGTTAAATTTATTTTTTTTTTGATTTATTTTAAAAACAATTCCCTTGTCGTTATTAAATACATATTTGAAAATATCATAAAAATTATAAATTATTAGGTACACGCCTCGTTGTATTTCCTAAACAGGTTTTTAGAAAATGTTCTAATGGAAATTTTACGCTCCACTATTTCAGTGTACTGTTATTAAGATCTGTACCTAATTTATTCAATTATCCTTTCTAAAATAAAAAATATTATGACTCTATACATGTGGATTATCACCGCGCTCATAGTTTTTAGAATTACTTATACAGGGTGGGTCAAAAAAATCAATGAATGAGTCAATTTTAATCTTTTCTGATTCCTGTTTCTTCAATTTTTCGATTTGCGTTTTTTAAAATTTCTTGAGTTTTTGATTTTTCAGTTTATCGGTTCTTTAATTTTTCAAATTTTTTATTTACAATTTTTCGTTTCAGTTTTTTATTTTCTGCATTATTTCAATTTTTCGGTTTTTTAATGTTCTGATTTTATAATTTTATTTTATAAGTGGGAGCTAAGGACCATTGGTTATTTTATTTTATATGTAACGGAACTTTATACCTAATTTTTGTTTTTTTCAATATGAAATTTTTCAATTTTTCGGTTTGCAATTTTGAATTAGTTATTTTTCGTATCCTCAATTTTTTATTTGCAATTTTTCTAGTTTTAATTTAAAAAATATGGTCGCAATTATAGAATTTTTCCATTTTTCAATTATTTTTTCATTTTTTCGATGCAGTTTTTCTTTTCGGTTTTTTGGTTGCTTTATTTTTACAATTTTTCGATTTTCCAACGTTTGGAAGTTTCAATTTTTAGGTTTAGCAATTTTGCGATTTTAGTTTCTGGAATTTTTGAATTTTTAACTTTTCAATTTTTCAATGTTCTGCTTTCATATTTTTTTTTGTCAATGTGAAACTTTTCAATTTTTGGATTTTTTTCAGTATCAGATTTTTCAGTTTTTCGTTTCTTGAATTTTTTAATTGCAGTTTTTCTAGTTATTTTAAATATTTAATAATAAACATTTAAAAGTTTTCACTTCAATTTTACGATTTTAAAATTTTTCCATTTTTCAATTATTATCTAGATTTTAAAACATTTTCATTTATTCGACTCTTACATTTTTTTATGTTTTCTTTATTTTTATTGCACATCAGGGGCGAGGAAAGTTCTGTCGAAGTAACCTTCGACCAATTTTTTAAATAATAAATAAATAACAACTGAACGCACAAATCAGTGTACCTCTCGGCACCCACACGTCTGTCTTACAAACAGAACTGATGGGAATAATGCTGGGAGCTAGAATCATTGCTGAACGTGAAATCGGCAACAAATCAATACGCAGACTTACTGACAGCAAGTCTGCACTACTAGCCCTGGACAGCTGTATGGTTCGATCCGGGCTGGTTTGGGAGTGCAGACAAACGCTAAAGTATGTAACGCAGAGGAATAGTGTGGAACTTTGTTGGATCAAAGGACACAGTGGCAACGAAGGAAACGAGAGGGCAGATGAGATGGCGAAGCGAGCCGCGCGTATGCCCTTCTGGGGACCCGAACCGGCAATCACGCCTTCGGTCGCCCTCTCGAACGAACTCGTAAAGCAATATACCCAGAGACGCCATGAGCAGATATGGGTGAAGTTGAGCAGCTGTCGGCATAGTAGAGCTTGTATGGCGACACCAGACCGTAAGTTGACGAAATTTTATCTCTCACTTTCAAGGGACAAACTGCGTAAACTGGTAGGATTCCTTACGGGACATTACCAGTTTAACAAACATCTATATACGATAGGGGTGGTAACAGACCCAATCTGTCGTGGATGCAATGAAGAAGAGGAAACAGCTGAGCACATTCTTCGTGAGTGTCCAGCCCTAGCCTCCTACAGGGAATCCATACTAGGGGACATCTGGCCTAGTATGGCAAATATCAGGGAGTTTCCACCCTCTGCATTACTCAAGTACATTCAAGCAGTTGGGTGGCTTGACGAGTAGAGGAGCGGGAAAACACCCTGATATGGACTTGGGGAAGGTACAATGGGCCCAAAGGCGAGGCCTAAGTGCCGGCTGGCTACGGTCAGCCCCCATAAATTAAGAATCCAGAACCTTCGACCAATTTTTTAAATACATTTTTCGTGAGGCCGTATTTTGTAAATTCTGAACGCCGTACTTATAAATTTTGAACTCTGTATTGTTTACATTCTAAATGCCGTACTTGTAATTTTTGTAACAGAAGGCATCTTCTTATCCGTGCTAAAATGTTGATGAGGTCGACACAAAATTTTATCATGAAAAAACTCACTTGAAACATACGCATAATATGATTTGTACTTTAATATTTCGAACGTACATATTTTACTAAAAAAAATCGCAAAATAAAATTTTTTAGTAAGAGAATAAATTAAAATATTCATTTGAGTATGTATTTGGCGTTTGCTCTAGATTTGTTCAGATCTTATGTACTTTAACACACATAGCAATCTACGTGTACCTAATTAGTATTCTGACCAAAATATCGCAAGACAAGAGAGATCTAATCTATGAAACATTTGTTTAATATTATTTATTTGCGAAATGTTATCAAATAACAATAATACATACCGATATAGATCGCTATTTTTTCAAGGCAAAATTTGTATTTGTTGTTAGATCTTACGTACTTTAACACACAGAGCAATCTACAAGTACATCAGTATTCTAAGCAAAATATCGCAACATAAGAGAGATGTAATCTATGATACATTTGTTTATCATTATTTATTTGAGAAATATTATTAAGTAACAATAACATATACTGATATAGATCGTTATTTCTTAAAGGCAACATTTTTATTCAGTTTTAAAAGTCATGCTGTAATTTTTGATTACCTACCTATTGTTTGCGTTTCCCCTTTTGATTGTCTCTATAATTTCTTCGATTTACTGATCTGCGTTGTTGCATTGCTGATTTATAAAAATATGTTTACTTCTCAGGCGAAAGATAAAGCTGTTTGTTTCAAAAAGGCCCAATCGAAAGTTTTCGTTAAATCACAGGGTACGATAAAGCAAGCTCTTGAAAAGTCAATCTGAAACAGTGTTTTTGGAAATAAAAATTAAAAACCTACTGATACCTATAAGGTTACAGGAATGTTAAATTTTTCTTTTCTCAATTTGGTCTGGACTTGTAGGCCATTTAAAAATTTTTATTTCACAAAGCGGTTCGAGATTTTTAGCCATTTATTTATTCATTTCGTTTTTTGCTGAGATAAATCGAACTGATTTTTAAAAAACACGTGGAGTCAAACCTCGATTATTTTCAATGATTAAACCTTCAAACTTCATTTAATGGTGAAATAGGATCTTTAAACAGTTTGATTAAAACTGAATTGAAAATATTATCTTTCATCTGAACAAGTACACTGATTAGAAGGGCCGGTCTTTTCACCTCCTGATAATTTTTATCTACTGGATAATGTCAAATGGGGTCTTTTTACCACCTGACAAAATTATCTTCCAGATAAATAGCTCTTATTCGGCAGATACACTATTAATTACACAGTAGAACAGTGTTTTTGTTACATATATTTTCTAAACATGGTCGGAAAGGTAATTTTGTGCTGAACAATTCTTAAAAGAGATAATGTACACATGTCGTCAAAAAAAAAATTATTCAGATTTTTATTCTCGTCCTGTGAAAAATTCAACATTTGGCCTTGGCTGTGATCGTCTAACAAATGGGAACCTACGTTGTGTGTTTTTTTTTGGGTTTTGAAAAATGGTGGGAAGACGTTCTTTCATGCAAGTGTGCATATACTGCATGTGATTCGAGAGCGCAAGAAATAATAGACAAAAT
This sequence comes from Zophobas morio, assembly GCF_036711695.1. NCBI lineage: Eukaryota > Metazoa > Arthropoda > Insecta > Coleoptera > Tenebrionidae > Zophobas > Zophobas morio. The sequence continues at coordinate 10,749,196 of NW_026972136.1, read as the reverse complement.
TGTTTTGGAGGGGGAGCACGGCACCCCCTCGCAGGAGGAAAGAAGCTGCGAAGATTTACTCCTCAGCGCAAAAACCTCAGCGTCTCGGTGATGTACATTTTCAAATCGTTGCGAGGAATTGCCTCGATGAATTAATCAATCTGTAGCGTTGTGAGGGCATGCCTCGATTAATTAATCAATCTGTAGCGTTGTGAGAGCATGCCGCGGTGAATTAATCATGATAACGATGATAACCACCTAAGGGAAGAAATTATCATAACCTCCGCAAGTTTCTCAGTATAATGAACTTGTTTAACTGCCGTAAATGAACTATTAGCAATCTTGTGAGAAGAATTAAGAAGTGTTATAATCTAACACTTACGTATATCCGGAAACCTATTCGTAATGAAACAATGAGGTGTTTTCCTGACTAAGTGAATTTCATGAACTTTCTTCTAGCAAGTGGTTTATTTAAATAATCCTGATTGTTAAATTGTGTTTGCACTAGCTGACGATTAAGAAAAAGTAACTTAATTGTTGAATTTACAAACAATGAAATAAATTTACAGCACGTGTTTCGCGTTGACCGGAAGTCGGCAAATTTCAATTAAAAGGCCGCAAGGATTAACCGCGCGGGTTGGGGACACCTGAGTGACGTCAGTTACGATTGATTGTCGTTAAACAAAGGCTTCCTCCTATTTTATTAACTACCAAACCAACTAATTTAAACTAGCTCCTACCACGTGTTTACACTCACACAAGCACATTCCGACTGACCCTACGCCATGCCGCCCTGTCTCTACCACGCAACCAACCCTGTAACTAAAAACCCCTAGCGCTAAATGGTCCGATTACCAAGCAAGCATTTCCGTGCACCAGGTTGCCTATGTTTAACGATTTCCTTTTTTGTGATTGACTTTTTTTTCTTTCAAATTCAAATTATTCAAATGCGATTTCGCGCCGCTGTTAATTAAATTTAGCGCGAAAACTTTGATTTAAATTCGGCCAGCACAAGCTTATTTAGGGCCGGTCCGGCCGGTCTTATCATGTCCCAGATAAAGTGTCCGATAAACGATCATTCCGATAACGATCTGACTTGGCCATGATCTGGCGGCCTCATTTTATCTATAGATAATAACAAGTTAAGGTGTCGGGGTGATAGTTTATGGAACATTTTATCTGGGACAAAACTCCGCCCTTTTTTTTTAAATCTAACAAAATACAATACTGCAAAATAATTTAATTCTACAGTTGTGCTCAGAACCCTTCAGCTGTAACTGATACGTGTAAGTAAGTGGTAGTTGATATTATTAACGGTATGAGTAATGTTTATATTATAGACGATGGCAGGCTATAGCGCTGAAGAATATTCAGAGTTTTCTGAATTTTTCTTAACTGAAAGTAATACTTGTCTAGCAGTTAACAGGACAAGTGCTATCAACGAATACGTCAACATGGAATACCAAGTAGTACAAAATTTAATTATATTTATCGGATTGTTATTGTTATACTATTTCTCGAGAAAGTTCAGCAGTTGTTGTAAATCAGACCAAGAAGAAATGACATTTTGTTCCATTTTAAACATGGGGCACGAGAGTGTAGAAACTCGTTGTGGTCCAGAAGCAAAGCAATACGTGACATTCCTGTGGAATTTGGTTATAGCATCATTTGTAGTAATGTTGATATCACTAATAATTATTTTGCCGATAAATATGCAGGGAAGTTTACAAGAACTATCAATTTTTAGCTACACCACTATGAGCAACTTGGAACCACAGTCAACCTACTTGTGGGCACACATTTCAATAAGTTGGCTATTCTTCTTACTGTCCATTTCGACTCCACTCTTCAAAATTGTATACTTTGTTCCTTCTTCGTGTCGTACAATAATGATCAGAAATATTACCAAAAAAGAAAGAAACATAAGTTCAATACAAGCCATTTTGCAAAAACGATATCAACTTAATATCCCAACAAAGGACATAAACTTGGCACACAAAATAAAAAAACTGACGGAACTAGTAGAACAAAAAAAACTGATGGGTGAAGCCAAGGGTTACTGTAATGAAATTTCACGAGACATCAGACGACGACATTTTTGGTTGTGGTCCAAAGAAGAAGCACTAGAATATTACACGAAACGAGAACAAGATTTTTCGGATAAAGTGGAACAGGAAAGAAACAAAACTAAAGAGGATCCTCTTGGAATTGCCTTTGTTACTTTAGACTCTGAAGATACCGTGAAAAAGTTGACAACATGTTGCGGTTCATGCGACAAATGGGATGTTACATTAGCCGAGCCAGCGTCTAACATAATCTGGGAAAATTTGGAAACCTCTCTTAAATGGAGGATCTTTATGAGAGTGGTAGTATATGTTTCTATATTCTTGTTAATATTTTTTTTCGACATTTGTATTCACATTTTTGACTTTTTAAAAACATATTTCCCGGTGACTCACGTTAATCCAATAGTTCTTAATTTAGTGGCCCTTTTTGTATATTCGATCTACCGCGTTCTCACACCATTGATTATTAGAAAATCTGAGTTGTGGGCATTATATTGGACTAAGTCCAAGAACAGAAATTTGTTAGTACTAGCAATATTTTATATGGTTTTAATAAGCATAGATTTCGTTTTACCAGCTTTAGGCTTAACAGATAGGTTTGCTTTTACAGAATTCTTAAAATCAACCAATCATAGTTTAAACTGGAATTGTGCTTATGTAGTTGACAAAAGTTTTTTTTTCTTCATGTTTGTCATAGAATTCGCTTTCACATCAATAGCTATAGAATTACTACACATTTGGGAGTTCTTTTGTTATATTTTTACGTTTATTTGTGTCAAATCAGAGGCAGAAGAACCTAGCATCCGTAAGAATATATGCGGTGAGTTTCAGTATGCCGCTCACGCTTGTAATGCTGCTGTTGTTTTCAATGTATGCTTTAGTTATTGTTTAATGTGTCCTCTGATCACTATTGTTTGTTTCATATATGTCTCGATAAAGTACTGTGTTGATAAATACAATATCTGTAATTTTCATAAACGTGGTTGTACATCACAGGTATATAGTTGTTCGGTACATACAAATTTTGTTATGATTTTCTTGGTGTGTTCGTTTTTATTGCAACAAATATTCCTTGTTGGTTTTTTATACATAAGAACAGGTACAACTGTTATGTTTTGGGTTTCCTTAAGCGGTGGTATTATCATTTATGTTGCAGCCGGATTTGTTTTACAGTTTCGAATGAAGTTTGAACGTTTAAAAAATAACTACGAATATGTCGCACCAATACTAAATGATAAAAAGGGAACAGACGGTCAAGATATTTGCGTTATTCCTATTGACCCCAATTGTTCTGATGCATAACAGTATTGACATGTTTCATAATTTTAGTAGCAATTTTATAATTCATATTTAAATTAAGTTACTATCATTGTTAAATTTTCGTTACAAAAGCCTTGTAAATTGTTTATAAAAATATATACATGCTGTTAATTAAATTATTATTTACTGTTTTTATTTCACGAGTATAATCTAGTGAAGTAATAGGGTTCATCCGACGAACGACTATTTTCAGGTTTTCTTGACATTTCATGGCCATTAGAGTATAAAAAATAGTTCTCCCGTTTCCGTCTGTCTGTTATTGTCTATCTGTGCGTCAGTCTGTCTGCATCATAAAAAAAATTGGTCCAAGGTCATTTAGACCGACTTCCCCCTCCCCTGAAGTACAGTACAACATATCATTTGATTTGATTTTGCGAAGTTTATTTTTTATGATAACCGCTAGACCTTAAATAAAAAGATAAATATCTGTGTCGTCTTAAAGGGAAGGTAATAACAGTACTGTATTAAAGAACAACCTTACTACTAATGGGATTAAACAATAAAAATTATAATAACAAACAAAATCAAGGTCGATTCATAAACCACAAGTACAGGAACACATTATTATGTTATAAAATTTAGATAGCGTTTACTAAGCCAAATTTTGAGCTAACGTCATCAAATTGTTGATAGAGATGATTAGAGTTTTACCATATACAATTCTACTCCTAAAATTTGACAACACATAGGCTAGCTCTCTGCACCTGCATAGTTTAGACCGGGAATAGTCTGTTTGAAATTTTTGGTTTTGTATGGATAATAAAAACAAACGTGCTAATTTCAGTACATACTCAATTATTAACAATAATTATTAGATTACACTAGTTTACAAATTTAAACTTTTTTTCATAATCAAAAATAAAACAATTATTTTTTACTTCTAAATTACTTGCTGATAACAAATGCAAAAACGGATTATCTTTATCAGGTTTTTCATAAATCCAAAATAATGAACTTTGGTTTTACCTTCACGTTAGTGTTAAACTGATTCATGTTAATGCACCATTGTCGCATAAAAAATATCTTCGAGATCGTACAAAGTAAGTGCAAATCTGTTTTGTTACGTTTGCGGTAAAATTATAACACTTACAGCGGGAAGACCTGTTGAAATATGCTTTAAAAAAAGGTACCAAGGTTTTTGGGACGAAAATATGTTAGGGGATTACTGTTGGTCTATTATAAGGGAAATTGACACTACTGTCAATAAAAGAAACGCTAGTGTTAATCATTTTTAATTTTTAGTCATAATGTTTATAATATATACTGGGTGTTGCTTTTATTTAATGCAATCCCTGTAATTTCTTTATTCTTAAAGATAAACCTGTATACAAATAAACAAATAAATTGATCAAGTAGGCACTTTGATCAAATAGGCACTATTGTTACCAATAGTGCCTACTTGATCAATTTATTTGTCTATTTGTAAATTTATTTTTTTCCAGAAATCACTGCACCACTTTGTTATTTTGTCATTTTACTTTTCTAGTTTCATATATTTTACAGTAGTTATGTATGTTAAATGTTTTTATTTATTGTAATTAAATTTATTGTGTCCTTTTTGAACTTAACTGTTCGTTGGATAATAAAGCTTATTATTATTGTTATTATTATTTCTTTGTGCAAATTTGTATCATTTTTATAGATCTTTATGAGGCCAACCTTACGTTTTTATTATCACTTCCCGTAGAAAAATCAAAAGCAACCAATATTCTAAAATTAATACTTAAAAAATAGGAGTATTCAGTAAAATAGGCGAAAAAATGATTTATTGATGACAATCTTGTAGCTTGAAAAATTGACACTCATGTCATTTATTTACGTAAATGATTTTTTAAAATGATACAAATTTGCTCAAAGAACTATATGTTCATATACATTTAAAAATAAAAAAAGTTACAAAAGTTGTATCAAAGAAAAGAAATAAGGGATATGTTTATATCCATATCTCAAAAACCTGACCTGATGGATTTTTTCTGCTTTCAGATTTGGATTTCCCGAACCCAAATCCTTTAGCTTCAACTATTTTTGTATTTGGATATAAAACCTTGTAAACTAGTGTTATTAGATGCAAATTTTTGAAATATTGTGGTGTCCCAATTTGAAAAATAAATTAAGAATGTTCACTTTCGCCGATGTCGACACGTAAGGTAGTATAAATTTTGTTCGTTGTTTGTAAATCACAGCCCATGTTACGATGTTTAACTGTTCCTGGTTCTTACGCAATTTAACAGTCATGAAATTGTTCATATAAACCACGTGTTAGGAAATTTATTTATTCAGGTTTCACTCTTTTGTTTATGAAGTTTTTTTCTCTTAAGTATTACTTACATTATAGCTCGCTTATTAATTGCTCGGTCGAGATTACTAGTAGTTCATTTATGGCATTTAAACTGAAACGTAAATGGATGTGCTCATTTACGACGACTATTCAGTCTAAATTTTCCTTCAAAATATACTTCCCTAACGCCGGAAACCCCATCCGTTACGACTGGTTAGGTTAGATTAATAAATTACCCCATTCGTCTTCATATTTTTCGTCGATTGCAATGGTACCTTCAATTCCAGTATTGCAACTCAAAAAACCCCAAATAATCCTTTGTTATATTTTGTGACGTGCTCACAATGAGGGTACAGAACACTACCCGTTTCCTTCAAATTTATTTTAATGTCCATGTATATTATCATTTATTATCGTCTGTAACTGTCTGTAATCATTATGTAGCTTTAGGAATAAATTACCCCAATTAGCTTTATCTCCTTAGCTCTTGACCAACTTGTGTTAGTTATATATTAACAGAATACCTACGAAGTCAAATCAACCGCTATTCTAATTAACCCTTCTAACTATCCCGAAACGGTTCTTCAAGCTCCGGGATCTAAGGTGATGTTTTTGCGACGGCTAGATAACAAGCAAAATTAGAAAAGAGACAGCAGAGCCGCCACATAAGTTACTAATTGGAGTACGGTTTTGGGTGAGAACTATGACGTCTGTAGTTTTAAAGCCCATATTAAAAACATATCACCTGTGTATAACGTGGCGTAGCGAAAATCTTTTTTAAATCAGGTTCGCAAATGAAGAGAAATTTTAACTTACACGTCCAAATAAGGTACCTAACAAACCACAGTTTGTTTTGTTTTTCTTCAGTTCTTCATGTTTTCAAAATACTGAATCTTGAACAAGAACATCTAGTTTTGGCCAGTGATTCACTCTGAGTAGTAAATAAACAAGGATTTGACTTAACACCACAGTTAATAAAACAATGTGGGGCTGTAGAATGAAATAATATTAACTCTGACAACTGCGCGTCATTTTACAGTGACACTTCACCGCTGTCCCAAAACGTCATTCACCTCACTATGAGGTCTTCTGAATCCTACAAAATTTCCTGATTACAAACCTTACTTTGCATGGAACCTGTCACGATCGGCGTCACTAAGGAATACCTCGAAGGTGCCTCCGTCAACGACTGCGAAGACTATGGCGGCTTAGGGGCCCACTTCCTCGACACCCTCTACGAGCACATCAACAAGATCCACCAAGTAACTCCTTCCCCGTTCCAACCCTTTCCAACCCCCCTTTTCCAGATAGATACCGTCACGGGCGCCACCGAGACCAACGGCTCCGTCCGCACCAGGTCCATCCAGATCGCCCACGAGCTGCGCCACTTCGGCGTCGGCGAAAACGACATCGTCATTATCTGCTGCCGCGGCCACGCCGACCAGACCGTCGTGGTCCTCGCTTGTCTGCTCATCGGGTCCATCGTGGCGCCCATCGACCCCGAGCTCCAGCACAAGGAGTGCGTGGAGCTCATCCGGCAGCTGCGACCCAAGATCTTCTTCTGCGATCTGCGCACGCTGAAGCAGATGGAGAGGGTCTGCGCCGAGTCGGAGATCACGGCCATCATGGTGCACTTCGGGGAGCAGCAGCAGTACGCCATTCCGTTCCGGAAGCTGCTGATGACCAGGCACTACCCCGAGCAGTTCAAGCCAGTGAGCGTTGACCAGCCGAGGAAGAAGGTGGCGTTTATCATGGCCACGCAGGGTACCAACGGTAGTCCTAAGCTGGTTTGTCTGTCGCACCACTTCATCTTCTGCCAGGTCAAGGTGTTCCTGAACGTGATGGAGTTGCCGGAAAAGATCATTTCTTATTATCCTTTATCGTGGGTGATGCAGGTCGTCTTGATGTGTTTGTGTTTTAAGGCGCACGTGGTGAGGGTGCTGCCGGGGGCTTTCGTGGAGAGGACGGCGTGTAAGCTGATTCACGACTTGAAGGTTGATCATGCGTTTCTTAATACGGATCTGGCGTTGCAGCTGGTTGAACATGTGGCTGTCAGGGTAGGTTATGTTTCTGACACTCTTGGATTTAGTGATTGTACCTGCTTGGTCAATTTCAGGATTTCAATTTATCGAGCCTCAGATGTGTTTTCATTGGTAGTTTAACAACTACCTCTCATGATATCAAGCGTTTGAGCCATCGTCTACCCAAAGTGAAATTCACCCAAATGTATTGCACTACCGAAGTAGGAATTGTGGTCGCTACCCCTCCGGAAGATTACCCCGAATCCTTAGAAAGAATAGGGACCGTAGGCAAAGTGGTTCAAAACTGTAAAATCAGAATAGTTGATATCGAAAAGAGAAAAGATCTAGACGTGGAGAGTTCTGGAGAGTTGCTTGTTGCTAGCGACTGCATGATGCTTGGGTAAAAAATAATAATAACAACCATCCGAATTTTCTTGTGCAGTTACTTTAAAAACATAGCTCTGACCAAAGCGTCTACTCAAGAGGGTTATTTTAAAACCGGTGACATAGCAAGGTACGACTCTGGTGGATGGATCTTCATCGAAGGAACTATATCGGACCTGATAAATGTGGAAGGCACCAACGAATCTCCGCGCGAAATAGAAGAAATTATTTTGCAACATCCCTACGTCAAAGATACTGCGGTTATTAGCGACGAGAAGGAGGTAGTGGCTTGTGTTATTGTCAAAACAGATGCGAAACTTGACGAAGATAAGCTAACCAAGTATTTTTTGAAAGAATTTGTTGGTGTTTTGTTAAATCTGGAAAATTTTCAGGTTTATGTCGGACCGAAATCTTTTACGCAAACCGGCAAGGATCCTTTTCATGTCCGATTTTCCTACAACTCCGCTTGGAAAAATTCGACGAGATTTATTAAAACAGGATGTTCTGACCATCAAAATTGAGCGCAGCACTGATCATTTAAGCACCACAAGCTGCTAGAAATACTCTGTATATTTTTTGTGAAAAATTAAAAATATATTTTCAAATTTGTTGTTGTTCACAGTTACGACTTTTATATTTAGCGTGTTTTTATTATTCTGTTTCAATTTTTACTTCCCGAGCGTAAGCAAAGGAAGTATTGTAATCGAGTCCGTCGGCCGACTCTCTACTTTTACGTTTTCGCGATCTTTCATGACCCCTAGAAGACGAAGAAATAGGTCTCCCATTTCCGTCTGTCTGTCCGTCTGTCTGTCCGTCTGTCCGTCCGTCTGTCCGTCCGTCTGTCCGTCTGTCCGTCTGCCGTCCCGGATTTTTTCTGTTTTTTACTTCCCGAGCGTAAGCAAAGGAAGTATTCTAATCGAGTCCGTCGGCCGACTCTCTACTTTTACGTTTTCTCGATCTTTCATGACCCCTAGAAGACGAAGAAATAGGTCTCCCATTTCCGTCTGTCTGTCCGTCTGTCCGTCCGTCTGTCCGTCCGTCTGTCCGTCCGTCTGTCCGTCCGTCTGTCCGTCCGTCTGTCCGTCCGTCCGTCCGTCTGTCCGTCTGTTGTCCCGGATTTTATTAGACAGATAATCTCCGAAAGTACTCGACCGATTGTTGTGAAATTTTGTACTTATATTAAGACTATCATGTAGATGGTAAAACGCTAACCAAAATTTGTCTAATCATCCCCACCACTAATGCGATGACGTCACTTCAAAATTGTACATAGTAAATGGGTTTTCAATTGTATAAAATAACATAGTCCTACACATGTAGTTTACAACTCTGAATCGACTTTTCACCCGAAACGTCCAGATTTTTGGAAAAAAAATCAAAATTATAAAACAACATTTTGAAATTTAATTTTTAATCTGCTAACCAGAATGCTTTGAAATGTTGCAGATGTTTTAAGGCTATAAAGAGCATCATAAATATTTAGTCAAAAAATATTTGCTTATCCCCTCCAAAAACTTGATGACGTCAGCTCAAAAGTTTGTGGAATAAATCATATCTAAAATGTACAAAATATGATGAGTCTGTACTTGTGATCTATCACTCCATTCATATTTTTTGGATTTGCATATACAGGGTGACTGAAAAAAATTAATGAATGCGTAAATATATTTTATTGATTTAATCAGGAACTACAAAACCGAATGCTCTGAAATCTTGCAGATGTTTTAAGGTCATAAAGAGCATAATAAATGTTTAGTCAAAATATATTTGCTTATCCCCTCCAAAAACTTGATGACGTCAGCTCAAAAGTTTGTGGAATAAATCATATCTAAAATGTACAAAATATGATGAGCCTGTACTTGTCATTTATCACTCCATTCATATTTTTTGGATTTGCATATACAGAGTGACTCAAAAAAATTAATGAATGCGTAAATATATTTTATTGATTTAATCAGGAACTACAAAACGGAATGCTCTGACATCTTGCAGATGTTTTTAGGTTACAAAGAGCATAATAAATGTTTAGTCAAAATATATTTGCTTATCCCCTCCAAAAACTTGATGACGTCAGCTCGAAAATTTGCCGAATAAATCATATCTAAAATGTACAAAATATGATCAGTCTGTACTTGTGATCTATCACTCCATTCATATTTTTTGGATTTGCATATACAGGGTGATTCAAGAAAATAAATGAAAGCGTAAATTTATTTTACTGATTTACTCAGGAACTACAAAACCGAATGCTTCGAAATCTTGAAGATATTTTAAAATTATCATAAGCATCGTAAATTTTTGATCAAAACGTATTTGGTCGTCCCCCCTAAAAAATTTATGATGTCACCACAAAATTTTGCTGAAAAAATCCTATCTAAAATGTACAAAATATGGTGAATCTCTTCTTGTGATTTATCATTCCATTCAAATTTTTTCGATTTGCATATACAGGGTGACTCAAAAAAATTAATGAATGCGTAAATTTATTTTATTGATTTAATCAGGAACTACAAAACCGAATGCTTTGAAATCTTGCAGATGTTTTAAGGTTATAAAGAGCATAATAAATTTTTAGTCAAAATATATTTGGTTATCTTCTACAAAAAACTGATGACGTCAGCTCAAAAGTTTGCCGAATAAATCGTATCTAAAATGTACAAAATATGATGAGTCTGTACTTGTGATTTATCATTCCATTCATATTTTTGGATTTGCATATGCAGGGTGACTCAAAAAAATTAATGAAGGCGTGAATTTATTTTATCGATTTAATCAGGAATTACAAAACCGAATGCTTTGAAATCTTGGGAATATTTTAAAGTTATTATAAGCATGGTAAACTTTTGTTCAAAATGTATTTGTTCATCCCTCCTAAAAAAATTGATGACGTCACCCTTAAATTTTGCTGAATAAATCTTATCTAAAATGCAAAAAATATGATGAGTTTGTACTTGTGATTTATCATTCCATTCATATTTTTTAGATTTTCTTAAGAGGTGGTTCAAAAAAATTAATGAAGTCAATTTATTTTATTGATTAAATTAAAGGCAACACTTATTATTAGTATTACACCCCAACCAACCCAATTTGGTAGACACAAAATTTGTTAAAAGAAAAACTCGGTTGAAACATAAGGGTAGCACGCTTATTTACATCGACTTTAACATTACAGACCTGCATTTGTTTTATGCGCTCACTTGGTTCCGCGAATGTGAAATAGACATGTTTATAATCAACCAATTGTGAATTTCACCGTCAAGAATTAAAATAAAACCCAATGTTTTATATAATAAGCGGAAGTCGAAGCAATAAAACCGATGGTCGTTTTGTTTACAGTTTCTCTGTTTGACTCTCACGTATGCTGTTACGCCTGTCATCTTAAATTAAGAATGTTTATACATACACGATTTTCAGTTGCCTCTGATACGTAGGTATACGTGAGTAAATTGTTTCGTTATTTTATTGATTATTACAAATCAATATTCAAAACGACCCAATTCATTTTCCCGAAAATTTGAGAATATAATAATTTTATTCTTAGTATTACACTACATCTATCCCAACTGATATACGTGTCCTTGCAAAAATGTTGATGACGTGATCGCAATTTTTTTTAAATTCCCACTACAAAAATGTAATGAGAAAAAAAACAGAATAGGCATGCAGTCGTCAAGTTTCCGACAGCGAGGGAAGTACTGTCTAAACTCTTTAGACCAATTTTTTTTCCTGTTCATGGTTTATTTGTCTTCCTACAAACAAAAATCCCAGTTCCTCGCTATTTCTTCGACAGGATATGTTCGAGAAGGTCATAGAAGATCCTTACAATTTCTCCTTAATTGGAAACTTACTTGATCATGATTCAAGTCTCCTTTTCTATCATATTCGTTGATTAAGATGTAGAATTTCTCCAGGAGGTCTTCTTCCATCTTGTATTTCTTACTTCTTTGCTTCTGCTTTACAAATGTTCTAGAATTCTTCGTTTCGAACTGGATTATTGAGCAATTTCTTCACACGTCTTCAATCGTTTTTAGATAGAATCGTTCTTGGACGTTGTATGCTGAAGTCAAAACTCACATCCACATCTGTTCTACTCCCAAAAGAGAATTCATACAGAATCTTCTCAAATGCGCACTAGTTACTACATTCACTGTGGTTAAAATTCTTCTGTATCTTCTTCCCTTTTGCCAACAGAAAGAAGTCTTCTAGAACTTTATTCTTGCCCGACTCTTCTATAATCTGCTTCCTTGGTTTTTCTAATTCCACTAATTTGGAAAATATGTAGAACAGTGTAACAACTGGAAGAATTTGTCATGAGTTCGTATCATTTAAAAATTGGTAGTATATCTTTCGTCAAACTTTACAAATAATATGATACGAGACTGAGATAACAGACACGTCTTAATTATCAAACTTTACTAACTTTACACTTTATTCTTCTTAAAGATGAGTTTTGAAAATTGTTTGTACAAAATTTTTCAAGTTTAATAAAAACGTCTGTTCATATTTTATATTTTATCCGGTAAATGGCTACTTCCAAGTTTTCTCGCCGGTTCATGATCCTTAGAGTACGAAAGAATAGGTTTCCCGTCTCCGTCCGATGGTTGTCACATTTAATGTAATGTACAGTCGTTTCCAACACATTTCGGGCAAGATGAGCAAATCAGGTTCTCATAGATCAATGAAAAGCAATGGGAATATGACTTTTTTGGAAACGACGGAATGTAAATGTGTCCCCCAACAATTTGATGACGCCCGTTGATCATTTTGCATAGTGAAAGTTATCCAAATTTTATAAAATAGTTTATTTCTGTACTGGTGGTTGACGAATCCGCCTTGATTTTGATCACAAATTTCTTTGTGAAATATTTTCCACATGTTTCATGTAGCCGATATCTCGCTAATGCGTGGTTCAGACTTGTCCTCTGTCTTGGTGGGTAGAATCCCATCCTTATGGAAAGTTTTTTGCTTCCCGAGCGTAAGCAAAGAAAGTATTGTATTCGAGTCCATCGGACGAATTGCCACTTTTGCATTTTCTTAACATATCATGACCTCTAGAGGACGAAGAAATAGGTCTCCCGTTTCCGTCTGTCTGTCCGTCTGTCCGTCTGCCGTCCCGGATTTTTATTAGACAGATAATCTCCGAAAGTACTAGGCCGATTGTTGTCAAATTTTGTATTTATATTAGGTATATCATGTAGATATTAAAACGCTAACCAAAATTTGTCTAATCATCCCCACCACTAATGTGATGACGTCACTTCAAAATTGTACATGATAAATGGGTTTTAAATCGTATCAAATTACATAGTCCTACACATGTAGTTTATGACTCCGAATTGAGATTTTACCCAAAACGTCCAGATTTTTGGAAGAAAAATTAAAATTAGGAAACAACATTTTGACATTTAATTTGGAATCTCCAAAACCGAATCCTTTGAAATATTGCAGATGGTTTACAGTTATGATAATCCTGATAAGTTTTTATTCAAAATATTTTTACTCGTCCCCTCCAAAAAATTGATGACGTCACTTCAAAAGTTTGCCGAATAAATCCTATCTAAAATATAGAAAATATGATGAGTCTGTACTTGTAATTTATCATTCCATTCATATTTTTTGGATTTGCATATACAGGGTGACTCAAAAAAAATTAATGAATGCGTGAATATATTTTATTCATTTAATCAGGAACTACAAAACCGAATGCGTTGAAATTTTGGAGATGTTTTAAATTTATAATAGGCATGGTAAATTTTTGATCAAAATATATTTACTCATCCCTCCTAAAAAATTGATCACCACCCCAAAATTTTTCCGAAAAAATGGTATCTTAAATGCGCATTATGCAAAGTATGATGAGTCTATAATTGTAATTTATCACTGCGTAAATATTTTTTAGATTTGCTTATACGGGGTGTGCGAAAAAAATTAATACCGAGTCAATTTATTTTTTTGATTAAAACAAGAATTGCAAAACTGAATACTTTGAAATCTTGACGGTTTGAAGTTATTATAAGCATGGTAACTTTTTAATGAAAATGTGTCTGTTTATCAACCCCAAAAAATTGATTACGGCATCTCAGAATTTTGACGAATAAATTCTTTCGCAAATGTGCAAAATGTGAACAGACTTTTAATCATTGCATTCGTATTTTTACTTCCCGAGCGTAAGCAAAGAAAGTATTGTAATCAAGTCCATCGGCCGACTCTCTACTTGTACTTTTTCTCGATCTTTCATAACCCCTAGAAGACGAAGAAATAGGTCTCCCATTTCCGTCTGTCTGTCCGTCTGTCCGTCCGTCTGTCCGTCCGTCTGTCCGTCCGTCTGTCCGTCTGTCTGCCGTCCCGGATTTTTATTAGACAGATAATCTTCAAAAGTACTGGACCGATTGTTGTGAAATTTTGTAGTTATATTAGGAATAGCATGTAGATGGTAAAACGCTAACCAAAATTTGTCTAATCATCCCCACCACTAATGTGATGACGTCACTTCAAAATTGTACATAGTAAATGAATTTTAAATTGTATAAAATAATATAGTCCTAAACATGTAGTTTACGACTCCGAATTGAGTTTTTACCCGAAACGTCCAGATTTTTGGAAAAAAAAATCAAAAATATAAAACAACATTTTGCAATTTAATTTTGAATCTGCTAATCCGAATGTTTTGAAATGTTGCAGATGTTTTAAGGCTATAAAGAGCATCATAAATCTTTACTCAAAATATATTTGGTTATTCCCTCCAAAAACTTGATGACGTCAGCTCCAAAGTTTGCCGAATAAATCCTATCTAAACTGTACAAAATATGATGAGTCTGTACTTGTAATTTATCACTCCATTCATATTTTTTGGATTTCCATATACAGCGTGACTCAAAAAAATTAATGAATGCGTAAATTTATTTTATTGATTTACTCATGAACTACAAAACCGAATGCTTTGAAATCTTTAAGGTGTTTTAAAGTTATCTATCATAAGCATGGTAAGTTTTTGTTCAAAATGTATTTGCTCATCCCCCCTAAAAAATTTATGACGTCACCACAAAATTTTGCTAAATAAATCCTATCTAAAATGTACAAAATATGATGAGTCTTTTCTTGTGATTTATCATTCCATTCATAGTTTTTGGATTTGCATACACAGGGTGACCCAAAAAAATTAATGAATGGGTAAATGTATTTTATTGATTTAATCGGGAACCCCAGAACCGAATGTTTTGAAATCTTGCAAATGTTTTAAGGTTATAAAGAGCATAATAAATTTTTAGTCAAAATATATTTGGTTATCTTCTACAAAAAACTGATGACGTCAGCTCAAAAGTTTGCCGAATAATTCCTATCTAGAATATACAAAATATGATGAGTCTGTACTTGTAATTTATCATTCCATTCATATTTTTTGAATTTGCATATACCGGGTGACTCAAAAAAAAAAATAAAATCTACTGCGAAAATAAAAACATAATAGACATGCAGTCGTCACGTTTCCGACAGCGAGGGAAGTACTGTCTAAACTCTTTAGACCAATTTTTTAGATTTGCTTAAACACGTGACTCAAAAAAATTGATGAATCAGTCAATTTATTATTGATCAAATTAAGAACGAGCTACCCTATTTTCTGGAAAATGTGAGAATACGCTCGTCTTTATAACAATAAAATAATGATAAATCAAGAATTATAATAATAACATTCAAGATATTTTGTTCAATGGAGGGTTATGAATAATTTTAGTCATGTGTTTTGGGGCGATAAACTCATTCAAATCAAACAAATGTCTACGTGACATTCTTCCGATGTAATGTATTCCTGTTGATAATGTGCTGTAAATAAATTTTTTGCACTCATAGCCTTTTTTGATGACCTTGGTGCAGTCAACAGCATGCGGGACGTCGAACATCACGCACAGACGCGTTTTGCTATGCTTTGCCACGGTAGCCTAGCCCGGAAATGTCAAATTGGTGAGTGTTTATGACGTCGTTGTTTATAAATAAAGCTGGGCTGTCGAAATTTATTCATCCTATCTACCCGTCTGAAGTGCGGCCGGTGCATCCTTGCTTTACTCGCTTCTCGCTTTCCAATTGTGCATCATTTTTAATAATTTACAGAAATAGTTTTATTTTCAGCGAGACCGACACTTGAAAATTATTAAAAATATTATTATTATTATGTCGTGGATATGGATTTTAAAATCATCAATTGACGTTCAGTTAACGTTAATAAAATATATAAAATTTAATAAAATTAAATATAATAATATATATATTTAAAAATAAATAAAATTTTGCAAAATCAAATTTTATAATCTTGCGAAAAAACTGGATTTGTTCCATTGTAATCAAGGGGCGAGGGAAGTTCTGTCTAAATAACCTTAGGCCATTTTTTTGCAATTATCTAGCACAGAAATTGATGAACTTATGGAAAACTAAAATATGTAAAAAATTAATTGCATAATTATAAAAGTTGATATTATCATCAGTTTAATAAATCGCTAATCAAAATTTGTCTATCCCTCACCAAAATTTGGATGACGTCATTTTAAAAGTTTGATAAATAAATAAATTTTTAGTAAACATATACAATCTTTCAAAATTAATTTTGGTGCAGCAAGTAAATAATATATCGTCAATATTTTCTTACGCTTGGGAAGTATTGTAATCGAGTTCATTGGGCTACTTGCTACTTTCATATTTTCTCGACGTTTCGTGACTTCTAAAATACGAAAAAAATGGTCAGTCGTTTTCCTCTGTCTGTTGTCTGTTTCGATTTTTGTTAGATAGATCTCCGAAACTACTGGACCGATTGTTGTTAAATTTTACATGTGTGTATGAGAAATACGACGTAAATGCTAACCAAAATTTGACAGATCATCCTCACCAACAATTTAATGACGTCCGCCCATTATATGAGTGTATGAGATATGAGAGTATGGAAAAATCGATTTTACCTCAAAATTTTTGCAGTAAATGGTATTTAAATTTTATAAAATAACATAATTGTGGTTTATAAATTGGTATCAAGCGACATACAACCGGCAAATTAGTGTACATCAATCGATCTATCAGTATCTGAGTAAATGTTTACTCAAGACATAATCTAATTTTAACAACCTTCCACAAATTCGTTATTACCCTCGTAAACCAAATTATGCATTCGGAAACTACATCAAGCGATAATCCAAAAACCTGTTTTATTTGTGCAATTCGCCCAATTTTGCAAATAAGCTGGCTTAACACATTTTCAGCCAAATATTTCTGTGCTCATAGTCGACCTTCTTCTTACCCACACTTCGAAAAATCCGATTTTTTATGTTTTATGTCTTTATTAAGTGCCGGTTTTCTGGTAATATCAGCTGCAATAACTCTCTTCGAAATAAAATCCATGAAATTCCCCGAGCTAATTTTATCGATAATGATGTTCCAGGCTTGTGTCGTCACATTCACGATTATCTTCACTTTGCAGAAGTATATGGACTTACAAATATGCCACCATCACGGAATTCTTTACATCGTGGAAAACAGACACTACTTCGAAATAGACGAATTTTTTGGAAAAACTTTTAAAAACGACGTTTTGAAAATCGTGTGGCAGTTCTGCACTCCGTATTTGGTTCTAACTATAGTTGTATTCGGCGCTTCTCTCTACAACTACCAAAATCTCACTAACGAGCTCGTTCGCAAACTCGTAACTTTGTTGATAAACATCATCACCAACTTATCTAACTTTATAGTGACCCTTTTATTCACAGATGTGTACAGTCTTCTGTTCAAGAGATGTCACAAACAAATAGAAACAGTTTTAAGACAACGTTGTTACAAATACACCAACACGAACTCTTTCCAGATGAATTTTTCCCTAAAACAGAAACTTCGAGCTTTGCAGTTACTACACATGAGAATTTTTGCTAACTTTCAAGTCGTGCAGACAGTTTTTAGCATGAATTTGTTACTGTTCTGGGCTAGCTTTTGTACGATTCTCGTTGGAAATTTTTTCCTTGTTATTACTCGTCTTGTACAATATACCGCCCCCACTGATGAAGAAATTTTATCTTTTGTTTTGTACTTTGCGGCTTTTATTGGTTCGAATGTGTTTTTTGAGAAACTGCAAAGGCTGAAGGATACGGTAATTTTATTTTTTGGGTAGTTGGATATAATAGGTAATTTTTGTAGGGTCAAGAAACAATTTCATTTTTATTGAGATGTCCAACGTCTAGATTGAGCATGATGGAGTCGCTGCAAGTAGAAATGCTGATCATTACTTTGGGGTTGCAAAGACCAGTGCTAAGAGCTGCAGATGTTTTTACTGTTGGGAAACATTTAATGGCCTCGGTTTCTGGAACTGTTCTTACTTATTTGTTGGTAGCACTGCAATTTAGTGCACTATTAAGATAATTGAGTTGTTCGTTAAATGTTTAGTGTTTTGATATCATTTAAAATAAAATGTTTATATTAAAAATAAATCTAAGCCTTCTGAAATCCCTCTGTAGTAATAATTGAGTTTATTGGCTTAATTTTTTTTACTATCAACATGATATTCTTAATACACATACACAATCTGACAGCAATCGGTCCGGTGGTTTCGGAGAATATCTGTCTAATAAAAATCGACACAGACAGACAGACAGACAGACAGACAGACAGAGAAATATCAGAACAAGTGTAATAAAATAAACACATTTTTTTGTTTTGATAAAATGATGCGTTCTATTTTTCACGTCGTTTTTTGTCAATAATACAGAAAAAGAACGATTAAATCATAATGACCCCACAATAACGCCGCACTTTTTTACCTAATTATAGTTTAATGTTTCGTGTCTATATTCGTCCATTCGCTTATCAGTGGCACGCAATAAATAAAACTCAGACCTAATACAAAAAATTAACACACTGTATACCAGTATAACTCTAAATATTTTAAATTTCGCCATGAAAGATACTTGCGCTGTTTGTGCTTTTCAGCCCGCGATAAGAGTTTCCAGATTTAACACACTAACAGCATATACAACATGTCCACATTCGAACCCACCATCTTACCCCTACTTTTACAGATCTGAATTATTTTCACTACTGGCTTTTCTCACAGTAATTTTTTCAACAGTACGAAGTCTCGCAGCTCTTGTATCTCTAAAGTCAGTGGATTTCAACAGTATGATATCCTCATTAGTACTAATTAGTCTCAGTACTACCAACAGTACAATAATAATAAAACTGCAATTCATCATGAAAAAACAACTTCAGCATGTGAACGGCATGTTGTACATTACTGAAAATCGACAAGCCTTCGAAATTCAAGAAATAATTAACTACGGTTTTAAAAAGAAGATTTTGATGATGTGCCACCAATTCTATGTACCGTTAGTACTACTAACTTTGATATTTTGTGGAACAAAATTGTACGATTTTCAGCTACTAACCGTAAACAAATGTCTCGATTTAGTGACACTCACACTTATTATTTCTACCGATATCTCTATTTTTCTGATCACTCGTTTATACTTTGAAATTTATCTCTTATTTTGTACGAAGTGTTACGAAGAAATAAGAAAATGTTTTACTGAACAACGTTTTAAGAGGCGGATAAAACAATTACGACGATTTTATCTGTGTATATTGGCAAATTTTCGAATGATGCAAGATATCTTTGGAAATAATATGCTACCATTTTTCCTTTCTGGTTATGTTTTGTTCATTGGAAATCTGTATCTTATATTGAGCCTTTTTCAAGAGAAGCAGTCGATAGCTCAGGAAGAAATTTTATCGTTTGGTGTGAGTGCCTTTGTTTTCTTGGCGCTCGTTTTAACTGTTTTAAAAATGCAAGAACTTCATGACTCGGTAAGTAATCAATGGAATTAAAGATCATTCTTTCGTGTATTTTCAAATTTCTAAAAACTTTTTGGAAGGAAAAAACAGAAAAGAAGATACAATCTAGCAAATATTTTGAATATGAAATATATTTCTCATTAACGACTTTCCCTGTTGTTTGAACCATATGAACTTTGTTTTTCGTTCTTAATTGAAATCCAATACACCACTAATAAAACGTTAGTTATAACTTGATACAAATATGAGTGAATCTTCTAATTGCCCTATCTGTATTCTAAAACCAAACTTGTTCTGGAGTCGATTAAACACATTCACAGTGTATACAACTTGTCCACATTCTAAAAGGCGCTCTTTTCCGCAGATTTACAAGTCAAAGTTACTATCAAGCTTTTCGTTTCTATCTGTACTATTTTTAGCGATAAAATGCTACCTTTCGATCACTAATTTTAACAATATCAATTTTAATGAAACTGTAGTATCGACAGTAACGGTCATTTTGAGTATCACAATCGGCATTGTAATCATTAACATGCAGTTGAACTTATCAAAACTCGTCCTACATGGTAACGCTCTGTTGCACATATTAGCCACCAAAAAACTTTACGAAATCGACGAATTTATTAACGATAAGTTTAGAGAGAACGTTCGGTTAATAGTTGACGGAAGTTATCCTTCATACTTAGGACTATGTTTGCTTCTTACCGGAAAAACTTTCTACCAATATCAAATTCTAACCGTCGGAAAAGTCTGCGACCTGTTGACACTTTTGATCTTTCTTTTGACGTATTTTTCAACTTTTGTGGTAGTTTTAACAATGGTGGAGGCATATTTTTTACTTTTCGGTAAATGTCAGCATCAAATGAAAATGGTCATCGCACAAAGGGATATTTTTTCGGCTAGATTTTTAAAAAGACGTTTGCGAAAATTGCAGAAGTTGCACATGGTTTTATCGCTGAATTTTCAAATAATTCAGGAAACATTCAACTTTTCGCTGCTTTTGTTCTGGTTTGGTGGGACTACTATTATGATTGGGAACATTTTTGGTTTGTCAAATTATGTTTTTTATGACGAGGAGCTAAGTGAGAATGCTATTGTCACTTTGGTAGTGAGTGTTTTTGGGGCTCTGAGTACTACGTATCTTATTTTCAAATTGGATAAGCTTGGTAATGTGGTAAGAAAAAATGTCTTGTTTTTCATTGTTGACTATACTATTACGAGAAAAAATAATTTTAGTAAATACTTTGATGATTTTTTTTTTGTAGAGTGAAGATATTTTGTCCTTTTTGTTTCAATGTCCAGTCAGCAAACTGAATCCTCTAGAGTCTGCTCAAATAGAAATGCTGATTTACACGTTAACGTTACAAAAACCAGTTCTGAAGGCTTCTGACATTTTTGTTCTTAAAACGGGATTGATAGCTTCGGTAGCCGCTAAATTAGAAATATTTATTTTTCTATTTTCTTTTTTTAGGTCTCTGGAACTATACTAACTTATGTTTTGGTGGCGCTCCAATTTCACGCTGTGTGGTCCAAAAAGTAGGAAAGAGTGTAACAATATTGTAAAATTAAAATGAATAAACATTTTTCTAGATTCTTTTATTTTTTTAACTTTTTTAACTACCTATTAAAATGCTTCTTTAGCGTACGCTCGGGAATTGTGGTAAAAAGAGGCAAGAACACTGATAACTGCAAAATAATTGCCAAAAAAGGTTTTATGGCCGCGAACCAGAGGGTTTGAAAATGATAAAAATTATACAAAAACAATCGGTCAGAACTTTTTCAAGCTTACACGAAAATGAAATTTTTGATTAAATAATAATCTAATTAGAAGCAAAATTGTTTGATGAAATTAGTTTTATACAATAATAAAAAAAAAATCTTGTTTTCAGCAAAAACCGGCCACTTGTTGACGCCGAAATTTCAGTTGTTTTGCTTATTCTTCTGTGTGAGAACGTTTGTTGTTGATTACTCCTTATAATATTTCTAATTTATTTCTTTTATTGAAATTTATTTTCTAAAAGAGTTAACGCCTACATACTTTCCAGCTTGTCAAGTTGTTGTGAAATATCCTGTTTAATTGGGGTTGCTGCGGCAGCATGTGCAAGCGTTGTTAGAAGGAAGCGAGTCCGAAGTCAAGCTGAGTTGCATTTCCTTTTCCGCGATTGCTAAGTATCGACTCAATCAAAATTAAGGAGGTCATGTCATTACTCCGCAACTATGGCCGGTCACATGACTATAGTTGTCAATATATAACTTTTGGCTCGCACCTGAAGAAGTTAGTTGTATTAGTTGTATTTGTATTTGTAGTTGAAGAAGTAGTTGTAGTTGTAGCAGACAAGGGATAATTGTAACCAACACCCGTACCAGCGACATTTTCTTCTAATAAATTTGGTATACTGCCCAATCTGTTTGAATTGCCAACCCCTACGCGCAACATTAATTAACATAACATTCGAAAAAAATCAGGTAACACAATATTCTAAAGGGGCTTAAATTAAGGGTATTATTTTGATGTATAGTCGCTTCACGAGAATAAGAAACTTTGAATGAAGCTATAAATCATAATGACAAAGAAACCATCGAAAAGGTATTATTGCATTTTTTTCAATTGTCTCTCATTTTGTACGAAGTGTTACGAGGAAATAAAAAAATATTGTACGGAGCAACGTTTCAAAAACCGGAAAAAACCACTACGATGACGTTATTTTTTTCGTTTACTCTTCGGTAAGTCTCAGTACCAAACGAGAAAGCTTCTGATCGAACACGGTTCTTAAAAACACGCCTGGGAAAATGGTTTTATCAGTGAATTTTCAAATAATTCAGGGAAGCTTCAATTTTCTGCTGCTTTTATTCTGGTTTTTTGGGATCACAACTATGATTGGGAACTAAATTACTTTTTTTTATAACGAGGAGCTAAGAGAGAATGCTATTGCTACTTTGGTAGTGAATGTTTTTGGGTCTCTGAGTACTACGTATCTTATTTTCAAATTAATAAGCTCGGTAAGGTGGTAAAAAAAATGTCATTTTGTTCTTAAAACAGGATTGCTAATAACCTATGTTTTGGTAGCGCCTCAATTTCACGCTATGTGGTCTAAAAAGTAGCAAAGACTGTAACGATTTTGTAAAATTTAAATGAATAAACATGTTTCCAGATATACTTTTTTTTAATTTTTCATTTTTGTATAAAATTACAAATTTCGTTTATAGTTAAATATACAAGTTTCGAAGTATTTGCACTACATCCATTTAATAGTTGTGAACTTAAATTGTGATATGATGATATGAATTTAACACAGTTTAATTCTTGACTCGCTTGACATACAAGTACCTAGTAAAACTTTACAACTCCATTATGACAACCAGGGACAGTAATAATCCTTACGGTTCGGGTCCATAAAGTTTACAATAAGCTTAAGTCATAAAAGTTTTTCTAGGTGTATGTCAAGTGAGTTTCGACAGGTCTTCCCTCAATAACTACTAATGTATTAATTAAACACTGAAAACTAACCACAAGCATTCATATTTCCAATAATGTTTTTAACATTTTTGTAATTGTTTCACGTCTCGACAAGTTCTTCGAGTTTGGGGTGTTTTAGGTCACATTATTATTCTTGGAGACGGAATTTCTTAACTCAAAATTTTATACCATGCCTACATACCCATAAATTACTGTTCAATTTGCTACTATTTGTCGAAAAAGGTTCCTCCGACGCGAACTAGAAGGCTGTTAACAAAAATGGACAAAGTCGTAAAGAATTAAGTATGCAAAAAAATTGTTTTTTTTACGGAAATTCAAATCTGCTCGGTACCAAGTGATGAAATGAATTTTATAAATAATAGTAAAGTGTTTTTAAGGATATTTGGAAACAGAGTTATAGCTATTAACACTCCTAGGAATATTATGGATTTTATTACAGCCGCAGATGTCAAGTTGAAACATGAACTAATAAGATATATGTTATGGACCATAACATCCGTGATTTGTTCAATAGTTTATCAGTTTCGAGTGACCAGCTTCCGATTTTGTGAATTTATAAAAAAAAAAAAATTCTTACAACTATTAAAATTTTTTTCCTTAAAAATCAAAGTCGTTATGCACGATGTTGATATAGCTTTCTTCTCACGAAAAAATCATTTTCATAAATTTTAATACTTTCTCAAATGAATGAAACGACTGGAACTAATTTACATCAAAACGTAGTGGAAAGTGCTGAAGAATTAGTAATTCGTTTTTGTATATTGCTATTACTGATAATTTTGATAACAAAGGTTTATCAAATAATTTCTTTTCTTGTGTTGTAAAAATATTACAATACCAATACGACATTTTACATTACAAATAAAGTTATAAGGTGTATTACAACCTAACTTGTGTGAATGTTAAGGACCTCTTTACATCCTGACACCCAGAAAATTTATTGCACTCTAAGTGGGATATAAATGCCTCCATCATAAATGTTTCAAAGCCCAGGCCTTCACTGCATACGAACCGGATTGTACTCGGGTACTTTCATGGGGATTAAGCTCAATTGCAAGAAATTGAAGGTTGACCAGGGACTAATGACACTCATAAAGTGTCTCTTTCCAAATATCTTTAGAAAATGTATAATGGTTATTCCGGGTAGAGCATTATTCTAAAGCCACTTATTTAAGGCAGTATTTTTCTTTGGTAATTATCACTAAGCCTCTTCAATAGGAAAAATTTTGAGGTGAGGATGAACAGACAAATTGCGGTTAGCGTATCACCATAAATAATATTCCTAAACTATAGCCTTCCAGATTTTCTGAGGTTATATGGCTGTTGTAAAATTGGGGTACTGTGAAGTCGACAACGGAGCGGTTAATAAGGCACACCGACAGTTCTAAAACTTTTCGATTGTAGTACGATTGGACTGAATACATGTATGAACATAGTTAGTTAGATGGCTACGTAGATTTTATTTCCATCTTTATTCGTCCAGTATCAACTATATAATGCCACTTTCTAAGTGGATAACTCATCTGAATTCCTGTTAAGGAGGTACAAAGGATTATTATTTCCCATTATTATTAGGTTTAATGGGACCATATAACTTTAGAGAGTCTGGAATAAAATTATTTTGGTAGTTTCGGAGATTAATTATATAATTAATATGCATGTATAATAAAAATAGACACTGACGACAGACACACGGAAACGAGAGACCTACTGTTTTTTCATGCTCTAGGGTCCTGAAACGTCGACAAAACTTGAAAACCCAATTACAGCTTACGCTCGGGAATTATGGGAAAAAGAGGCTTTTACCTTTTCTATATTTCATGAAACCACATTCAGATAAATTTATATATTGTCAGTAGTATATATTTTCTTAGTTTATATATTATTATTATTATTATACAAGCAGGAACACTGACGACTGCAAAATAATTGCCAAAAAACGTTTTATCGCCGCGAACCAGAGGGCTGTTAAAAAAAAAAACGGTTTGAAAAAAATAAAGAATTATACAAAAACAATCGGTTAGAACTTTTTTCAAGCTTCTACGAAAATTATTTTTTTTTTCCATTACTCAAATTTTTTATTAAATGATAATTGAACGATGTTAACCAAAAACGTACTAAGCGTGTGCAGTGCTTTGTTTCCTTGTAATTATCCTACAAACTTAGTGTTTTATAAGCGTCCATTTTGACTTTATAACGAGAGTATTTACTCCAGTAAAACAAGGAAAGGACACTATTTTATTTGGAAAAAAAGAAAATAGGTCGTGGCGCACAAAAGGTGGGGTCTTGTCTTAAGAGCTTAATACCTACTGAAAATTTTACCAAAAAGGATATAACAGAACTGACTCGGTGGTCTGACTCTTGTGGGCGTCAAAATAGTAATATAAACAGTGTATTCATGCTAAAATCAATATTATAGCAATATTCTACTTAACAAACGATTTATTTGAAATTTTTTGTTTCGGAACATAGTTTTTTACCAAATGACAAAGATTTTGGAGTCATATAAGTATGTGGAGTATATACGCCACAAGATTACGCTAATATTATGTTAAATGTTATAAAGAAAAATCCACTTATTTTTTAGTTTATGCAGAAAGAACATTTTTGTAGTGAAGCCGTATTAGATTCTAGTGTCACAAATAGAAGGCATACATGAACAAAAAATTAGATGCTTGAAAACAAGAGTGATTAAACTTACTAAAGATAAACCGCTTTCTATTTTTATGGAAAGTAATCAGGAAAATGAGATCTACAATGAAGTTTTGATGCATAAAAGGAAAAGACTTCTAAAAATTTTGGAAAATTGTCTACATTATGGGCCAATGGAAAAGCAATATCGCATAAAAAGTTGGCAGATCTAAAAACATTATCTCCTTTTATTCCCGAGGATGCAAAACTCTTTTTTCAAAAACTTACGGGGAATAAACTGTGGAGAGTTTTTCAGATGATATCGATTTCGAATTAGGGAAAACAAATTTAACTTAATCATTTTTGTTTTTATTTCATGGCATATGTCCCTTTTTATAGCAGGTCGTTAAATTAATATAAATATATATAATATTTTTCAAAAAATTACTTAGTGCCTTTTCACGGAATAATATGCTTCTTTAAAACAGTATAGGACTGGGTGTTTTTGATGCCATTAACAAAGTAGACTACATTCATAAAGTCATGTATTCTTAAGGCAAAAATTTTATTCCGACATTAATATAAATTTTTAGTTTTTAATGAAAGTTTACTCGAGTATTACTCAAATTGCAATTTTGTCGCTTAGTACGTTTTTGGTTAACGTGGTCCAATTTACTTAGAACCAGTATAGTTTGATAGAATTAGTTTTATACAATAAAAGAAAAACGTATAGTCAGCAAACATCGACTTTCAGTTGACGGCGAATTTTTAACTGTGCTGCCTATTCTTTTGTGTGAAAATGTTTGTTGTTGATTACTTCTTATAATATTTCTAATTTCATTTTTTTTACCGAAGTTTATTTTCTAAAATAGTGGACGACTACATGACTTTGGCTTGTCAAGTAAAACATTCGAAAAAATTCAGGTAAAACAATATTCTAAATTTTCATGTAGGATTTAAAGCGGTAATTTGCTTTGGTATTTATGACTCAGCCTCGTTAATTCCTTCATCTGTCAGTCAGCTTAAGCCATAAAATTGTTTCTCTTGAAAATTGAATTACCTGATATTTGTAAACCTAACTAGTTAATAAATTCGTCCAAAATTGTTTGAATAAAACTTGTCTCGTAAACAGTAGCTGTTGCGATTTTTTTCGACGCATTCGTCAATTTTGTGTACGAACGCGATAAGGGGGCATTCAAGTAGTGGGCGCAATTCGGACATTTTCCGAGAAGGACAAGGGCGCAACTCCTGTATTTTTCAGGTCAATTGGGACTTCCCCATTTAAGGCGGTATTCTTTGGTAATGATACCATAGTCTGCATGTACCAACCATCTTAATTCTCAAAATCTTTACCTTTGTTGCTAACTGTTATCAGGGGCTTACACCCCTTCCCTTGACCTACCCATACCACATTTTGCATCCTATAAATACCACCTATTACCTGAATGACTTCAGTATAGTTCGAATAGTTTCACAGCAACAACCACTAAAACTCAAAATGTTCGCTAAAGCTAAACGCTTCAACTACCCCGAGGAAGCCCCAAAAAGTAAGTTCCTTCACTTCATTATTTTAGTAAATTTTATTTTGTCTTACTTCAACTAATCTACTCCTTCTTACAGGACCCGTCACACAATGTGTACGGCATACCCACCATATGTCCGCCTCAACTCGCAAACCGAAACCCAAACTCAAAATTGAAAATCATTCCTCAACTGTAGTTCCCAAACCCGTCTTCAATGCGATCGCCTACGATTCGATGGACTCGGACAACCAACAGAGTTCGATTTTCACCTCAGAAGATGGCTTGTTCTCATCGGGGGCTCCTTCAACACCGTCTGTAGAAGAGGCCGCGACACCGTCTCTCGAGTTCCAGGTCAACCGCATACCGGTGGAGAACCTGGAAGAAATTTGCGAGATAGTCGCAGGCATGGTACGGGCAAAATTGGAAGCCGAGAAACAGAAGAATAGTTTATGGCAGAGGGCCAGGAAGTGGTTGAGAAGAGTGAAATGTTCTGAATAATTTAGGTTAAGATTTTACTGTGTATTTTATGTAATTGTATAGTTAGTTATAGGCAAATACTTATTTTTAAAATTATAGTTTCTCGTTTTTTTTCTGAAACTGAACTTTAACTGAGCAAAAAAGATCGAACTGAAACAAAGAACCATCTTCAAAAAAGGAAGATTCGTACACCGTACGTATAGGAGTAAATTATTATACAACATTGAAATCATTTTACATAGAATCTTTTGAGATGACATTATATTGTGTGGAATGATTTTAGCGGAATTTTGGTTAGCGTTTAGATTTTAGTTTCATAACTTAGTGGCAATCGTTTAAAAATTAGCAGGAGGTGGTCATATTGAGAACACTTGACATAAAAAACAATCAGATCAGAATATTCAAACAACTGATAATATCACAACATAAAACTGTAAAGAAAAAACCAAAAATATTTACATAATTATTCTTAATGAGATTTTGATCACATTTACAATTCTGTTCTATTATAAATTAGACACAAATTTGTCCATTCCGACACCCACGATGTCCGAGCACAGGAGTTTAAAGCAAAATCCTAAAAACAATATACCAAGCGATTGCCCAATCTGTGCATTACGTCCCGTGCTCTACATAAGTCACGTAAACGTATTTCAAGCCAGATACTTTTGCCATCATTCAAACCCACCATCCAGACCCCATTTCGAACCATCAAAGCTTCTCAAATCAATAACATTCACCTGCAACTTAATGCTAATGTTCGCAATATACAACGATTTCAACCACATCTCGGGAAAATTCACACCTAAACATGTCCTGTTATATCTCGAAATCGTTTTCAACATTTCTGCGATCATTCTGAACTTTGTATTTATGTTCAAAAATGACCTTAGGCTTTTGGAAAGCCACGGATTGATCGAACTGATCAACATCAAATTTAAATTCGGTGTTTACACCATTTTGTCGAGCAATGCGGCAACGTTTCTGCATAAATTGTCGCTATGTTTAATCATCGTTTTTATTTGCGAAGAAGTGATAGTGTTCAACGTTGCGCTGGCTTTCGAAAATGTTGACAAGGAGCTATTCGTACGAATGGTGTTGCTTGAGGTTGTTATTTTTTCGTGTGTTTCGTTTGGGCTGTTTAGTATTCAGGTGTTGCTTATGTACCATCGACTCCTCGACAAGTGCTACTGCGAAATTGAGACATTTTTGAGGAGACTGTGCGAAGACGGCGGGGACCTTTCTGGGAGAATTTTTACCAATCGGTTGCAGAAATTACAAAGATTGTACATGTGTTTGAGACGGAATTTTAAAGTCAACGAAGAACTTCTTCAACCTTATGTGGTTATCGTTTATAGCGTTTATGTTTGTCTTCTATTGATAGGTTATGGGTACTTTGCTACAACATTTATCTTGGGAGAAGTTGGAATGCTAAGATTTGATCTCTACGTACTTGCTAAATCTTTAACTATTGCTGTGGGGTTTTACAGTCTTTGTTACGAGGCAGAAAAGATTTCAACAATGGTGGAACAACATTGATTGAAATTTTAAAACACTAAATTTGTTTTTTTTTAGAGTGAAAAACTTTTGTCTTTTTTGTTCAAGTACCCAGTCAGCAAATTAACTCCTTTGGAATCTGCACAGATTGAAATGTTGATTTCGAGTCTGACTTTGCTAAAACCGCAGTTGAACGCTTCTGATATTTTCACCATTGGGACAGCTTTATTGGTCTCGGTAATCTGCCTTATCAGTTTTTCGTTTGAATTTTTGTTCTAGCTTTCAGGAACTGTGGTCACCTATGTGCTTGTAGCACTCCAGTTTCATGCTTTGTTATCAGTGGACTAAAACTAGAACACTGAAGGATGAATTTCTTAATCATTTAATTATTATTTAAGTGAGATGTAGCACTGAGTTCAGGAAAAGATTGCAAATTCTGTGAATATATACATCTTTAGCGTTTATTAATAAATGAGAAGTTAGAAAAAGTTGTAATGTTTACTTCATTTGTTCAAAATTTTGGGAATTCATTAACAAATTGAATGTATATAAACTTTTTTTGTTGCATGTTTAGTAAAAACCAGTATATTCAATGTTAAAATCATGAAATTTATTTGTCATTAACAACTTTCACTATTGTTTGCATCCTGTGAACATTGTTTCTCGTTCTTAATTGAAATCCAATACACCACCAAATCATTAGTCAGTAACTTGAAGCCAAAAATTTCGGGAAAACTGTATAAATATGGGTGAATCTACTAATTGTCCTATTTGCATTCTAAAACCAAACTTGTTCTGGGCAAGATTAAACATGTTGACAGTGTATACAACTTGTCCACATTCTAAAAGGCGATCTTTTCCCCATTTTTACAAATCGACGGTGTTATCAAATTTTGCGTTTCTCACTGTCACATTTTTGTCAATAAGAAGCTACGTTTCAGTCGCTAATTTTAACAAGATCGAATTTAATGAAACTGTAGTGTCGGCAGTAATGATCATTTTAGGTATCACAGTAAGCATCATAATCATTAACATGCAGTTAAACTTATCGAAAATGATACAACACTGTAATAATTTGTTGCACATATTTGCCAGAAAAACACTTTACGAAATTGACGAATTTATCGATGATCAGTATAGACAGAAGATGCGCTTGATAGTTGATGGAAGTTACCCCTCATATTTAGGACAATGTTTGCTTCTTATTGGTAAAACTCTCTACCAGTATCAAACTCTGAACTTAGAAAAAGTCTGCGACTGTTTAACTATTTTAATCTTGCTCTTGACGTTTTTATCAATTATTGTAACGTTTTTGACAATGCTGGTGTCGTATTTTTCAATTTTTCAAAAATGTCACCAGCAAACTAGAAAGTTTTTGATCGAACAAAGTGCGGGAAAATTGTTAAAAATACGTCTGCGAAAAATACAAAAGTTGCACATGGTTGCGTCTGCCAATTTTCAAATAATTCAGGACACTTTCGATTTTCCGATGCTTTTATTCTGGCTTTGTGCGTCTATCATTATGATTGGAAACTTTTTCGGTTTATTAAATTATCTTTTCTATCACGAAGAGCTGAGTGAGAATGCTATTGTTACTTTGGTAATAAGTCTTTTTGCAGCTCTGAGTACAATTCACCTGGTTTTCAAATTGGACAAGCTTGGTCATGTGGTAAGAAAAATGTTTTTCGTGATTGGCTAAATTATACTTCGATAATATTTATTTATTTTGTAGAGTGAAGATATTTTATCATTTTTGTTTCAATATCCAGTCAGCAAACTGAATCCTCTAGAGGCTGCTCAAATCGAAATGCTGATTTACACACTAACACTAAAGAAACCGGTTCTGACAGCTTCTGATATTTTTGTAAATAAAGCAGGACTTCTGGCTTCGGTTGCTATTATCTTAAAAGTATTTTTTTGTCTATTTTCTGTTTTTAGGTCGCTGGAACTGTAATAACTTACGTTTTGGTAGCGCTGCAATTTCGCACTGAGTGGTCCAAAAATTAGGAAAGTTGAATTTTTAATTTTTTTATAAAATATAGAAATTTCGTTCATGATTTAATATCACTCCATAGTATCTATATCGTAGACAAATAAAATACATTTCTAGGAAATTAAATGGTTCATTTTTAAAGTAATCGAAGTAATTCGTCCTCTTTTTTATGAAGAAGTAAATGACAAAAAATGTGGTAAAGTTTGTGAAATCATTGGTTTGTTTTATAACTACACAAATTTCAAATTTCGGGACTGATAATGAGACATTTGGCAGTTGGAATTAAAAAAATAAGAAAGGAAAATAACGAGTACAAAAAAATGTATCAAAAAGAAAAGAACAGAAATAATCCGATCACCAAAGGAATGAAAATAAAATAAGTAACAGGGAAGTTTTATAAGGATTGGAAAATTTTATGAAAAAAGAATTAGAAATAGAACTGGAGGAATAAATGAAAAGATGCACGGAACTGAAAAGTTTTGAGGATAAAGTAAAAGTCCTTTGAGATTAAGTAGACGAAGTAGAACTTAGCAGACGACAGACAGACGGAATCTATTCTTTCGCACTCTTTGGAGTCATGAAACTTCGAGAAAACATGAAAGTAGCCAGTCGCCCGATAAACTCGATTACAATAGTTCCTTAGCTTACTACGCTCGGAAAGTAGAAATAAATGGAACAAAAAACTGAGTAAGGTACAGAAATAAAATACAGTGTGTTTTATTTGAAAAAAAAAATCTGAATCTGAAAATTGTAATATTTTACAATTTTGTATAAACTCTCTGTACATTAAAACCAATTTAATTTACACACAACAAAGCGCGTACCTTTCTTTATTTCCTGATAAATTGCAATAAAAGAGATTTACAAGAAAAACCTATTATATTTTATTGTGAACCCTTACATTGCAAAAAATTTAGAAAAAAGGGGGTAATGTGGCAGTGTCGCAGAATTTCCAAAATAAACGTAGAAACAAACCAATAAGAATATTAAAAAATATAGAGGTGATGTACTAAAAAAAAACTAATTTGTATATTGTCTCAAAAACAGAACACTCTGTATAGTTGAAAATAATTTGAATATATGCTAGTCAAAGAACTGTACAACTTAATAAGTGACTTTTTTTGTATTTATTTGCTATAGTTAATGAAATATCGAGAAGCCTGCTTAGTGGCTCACCCTGTATATAAACATAAACACTTACCTATACATAGTCAATCCAAAATGTTACACACATTTTGGATTTTTACAAGTTTTAAATTTTATACTTGAAATCTTAAAAATACATATTTGCAATAAAATCTCCAAATCATCGTGTACGAGTAAAATTTACAATACGGTATAAAATTTTGAAAATTGAAAAAATTGTTTTAAAAATATAGATTAAAGAAGATAATCGATTGTATTTCAAAGAAGCCCTGGAAGATTCAAATTCGGAGAAGATTTGACTTCACTATAGAATGGAAATTTAAGACACAATCAACGAAATTTAGTTATGGCTTGGGATAGTTTAGTAGGTACGAGTTTTTTATTATATTAAAAAATTGGGCCAAGGTTACTTCGACAGAACTTCCTTCGCCCTTGAAGTACAATTTAACAAATTCCGCTTCTTTGAAAAATATAAAAAGTTGTGTTTTCTGATAATCTTTATATAATAAAAACCAGTCCTGTAAATGACACCTCGAACCCTCTGCGCCGCGGGGGTGCAAATTCCAAGAGGGTGCCGTCCGCAGATATATAAACAATATGAAATGTATTCAAAGCAAATAACCAACCGAAAATAGTATATTATTATCAGTGTACATGCTTAACTTCGATTGTTTATGTTTATACATCGAAAGAATATTACATAGAAATTTGTTTAATCTGAATGAGTTGTCTCCTCAAAACAGAATTAAGCCACAATGGAACAAAATGTTTTGAATATGATTATTATTATTCTTATTTGATCATAATTAAATAAAAACGTGAGTATTCTCACATTTTCTAGAAAATAAGGTTCTTAATTTGATTAATAAAAAATTGATCGAACACTATAAGTATAATCCGACACGTCCAGCTCTTTAAAAAATTTTAAAATTTGATTTTACGATTTTCGTTTTGTGATAATCGCTATAAAGTAAAAACCAGAGGCATAAATAACACCCCCTGTCCCGCAGCATTAGGTAACAGCAATCTGAAACTCAAGTATTTCTTTATATTTTATACATCCAAAGAATATCACGTAGAAATTAGTTTGATTTGAATTTGTCTTCTCGAAACAGGACTAAAATGATTAATTAAACCACAATCGCACAAAATGTTCTGAATATTATAATTCTTATTTAATCATTATTATATAAAGACTCGTTCTTAATTTGACCAATAAAAACTTTGTGACGACGTCGTCAACATGGACAATTCTAGTCATAGCACAAAAGAAAAGTAGTCACAGCGTACATCCGACACTGTGTCCTAGAGACGTACAAACCGTGTAGGGAATAAAACGTTATTATAACTTGCAAATGTTTTTGCGAAAATTTCAACGTTTACCGAAAAAACTGAAAGCGGATTCGTACACTACAAGTATATGAGTATATTTTTGTGTAACATTCAAATCATTTTAAAATACCATTCATTGAAATGACGTCATCAAATTGTTGGTGGGAATGATTAGCCAAATTTTAGTTAGCATTTAATCATCTACATGATATTTTTAATATATATATACAAAATTTGAGAACAATCGGTCCATCAGTTTCATAGATTACGTGTCTAATAAAAATGGACACAGACACCAGACAGACAGACAGGCAGACGGAAACGACAGATCGCTTTTTTCGTACTGTAGGGGTCATGAAACGTCGAGAAAACATAAAAGTAGGAAGTAAAAATAAGAAAACAAAATAACGAGTACAAAAACCAAATGAAGAAATTAGCACGTGAAAACGAGGAGTTAAAAAGCATAGTAAAAAAAATGACTCAGAATAGAAAAAATAGAATTGGCTCTGGAAATATACCAAAAAGAAAAGAAGAGAAATAATCTGATCATCAAATGAATGGAAATAAAAACAAGCAACAGAGAAGTTTTACAAAGAGTGGCAAATTTTATGAAAAAAGGACGGAAACGGAAAATCTATTGATTCGTACTCTAGGGGCCATGAAACATCGAGAAAACATGAAAGTAGTCAGTCAGCCGATGAACTCGATTAGAACAGTTCCTTAGCGTACGCTCGGAAAGTAAAAATAAACGGAATAAAAACCGAGTAAGATGCCGAATAAAATTATTATTAAAAAATTGGTCTAAAGAGTTTAGACAGTACTTCCCTCGCTGTCGGAAACTTGACGACTGCATGCCTATTGTGTTTTTTTTCTCATTACATTTTTGTAGTGGGAATTTAAAAAAAAATTGCGATGACGTCATCAACATTTTTGCAAGGACACGTATATCAGTTGGGATAGATGTAGTGTAATACTAAGAATAAAATTATTATATTCTCAAATTTTCGGGAAAATGAATTGGGTCGTTTGAATATTGATTTGTAATAATCAATAAAATAACGAAACAATTTACTCACGTATACCTACGTATCAGAGGCAACTGAAAATCGTGTATGTATAAACATTGTTAATTTAAGATGACAGGCGTAACAGCATACGTGAGAGCCAAACACAGAAACTGTAAACAAAACGACCGTCGGTTTTATTGCTTCGACTTCCGCTTATTATATAAAACATTGGGTTTTATTTTAATTCTTGACGGTGAAATTCACAATTGGTTGATTATAAACATGTCTATTTCACATTCGCGGAATCAAGTGAACGCATAAAACAAATGCAGGTCTGTAATGTTAAAGTCGATGTAAATAAGCGTGCTACCCTTATGTTTCAACCGAGTTTTTCCTTTAACAAATTTTGTGTCTACCAAATTGGGTTGGTTGGGGTGTAATACTAATAATAAGTGTTGCCTTTAATTTAATCAATAAAATAAATTGACTTCATTAATTTTTTTGAACCACCTCTTAAGAAAATCTAAAAAATATGAATGGAATGATAAATCACAAGTACAAACTCATCATATTTTTTGCATTTTAGATAGGATTTATTCAGCAAAATTTAAGGGTGACGTCATCAATTTTTTTAGGAGGGATGAACAAATACATTTTGAACAAAAGTTTACCATGCTTATAATAACTTTAAAATATTCCCAAGATTTCAAAGCATTCGGTTTTGTAATTCCTAATTAAATCGATAAAATAAATTCACGCCTTCATTAATTTTTTTGAGTCACCCTGCATATGCAAATCCAAAAATATGAATGGAATGATAAATCACAAGTACAGACTCATCATATTTTGTACATTTTAGATACGATTTATTCGGAAAACTTTTGAGCTGACGTCATCAGTTTTTTGTAGAAGATAACCAAATATATTTTGACTAAAAATTTATTATGCTCTTTATAACCTTAAAACATCTGCAAGATTTCAAAGCATTCGGTTTTGTAGTTCCTGATTAAATCAATAAAATAAATTTACGCATTCATTAATTTTTTTGAGTCACTCTGTATATGCAAATCCAAAAAATATGAATGGAGTGATAAATGACAAGTACAGGCTCATCATATTTTGTACATTTTAGATATGATTTATTCGGCAAACTTTCGAGCTGACGTCATCAAGTTTTTGGAGGGGATAAGCAAATATATTTTGACTAAACATTTATTATGCTCTTTATGACCTTAAAACATCTGCAAGATTTCAGAGCATTCGGTTTTGTAGTTCCTGATTAAATCAATAAAATATATTTACGCATTCATTAATTTTTTTGAGTCACCCTGTATATGCAAATCCAAAAAATATTAATGGAGTGATAGTTCACAAGTACAGACTCATCATATTTTGTACATTTTAGATATGATTTATTCCACAAACTTTTGAGCTGACGTCATCAAGTTTTTGGAGGGGATAAGCAAATATTTTTTGACTAAAGATTTATGATGCTCTTTATAGCCTTAAAACATCTGCAACATTTCAAAGCATTCTGGTTAGCAGATTAAAAATTAAATTTCAAAATGTTGTTTTATAATTTTGATTTTTTTTCCAAAAATCTGGACGTTTCGGGTGAAAAGTCGATTCAGAGTTGTAAACTACATGTGTAGGACTATGTTATTTTATACAATTGAAAACCCATTTACTATGTACAATTTTGAAGTGACGTCATCGCTTTAGTGGTGGGGATGATTCGACAAATTTTGGTTAGCGTTTTACCATCTACATGATATTCTTAATATAAGTACAAAATTTCACAACAATCGGTCGAGTACTTTCGGAGATTATCTGTCTAATAAAAATCCGTGACAACAGACGGACAGACGGACAGACGGACGGACAGACGGACAGACGGACAGACGGACAGACGGACAGACGGACAGACGGACAGACGGACAGACAGACGGAAATGGGAGACCTATTTCTTCGTCTTCTAGGGGTCATGAAAGATCGAGAAAACGTAAAAGTAGAGAGTCGGCCGACGGACTCGATTACAATACTTCCTTTGCTTACGCTCGGGAAGTAAAAATAAAAAAAAATAGAAACAACGTGGCAACGTCGCATCAAAATTTTCGAAATAATAAATGTGTATTGTCTCAAAAATAGAACACTCTGCATAGTTGAAAATCATTTTAGTATATGCTAGTTAAGGAACCGTGATAGTCTAGTCTGACTTTTTTTGTTTTTATTTTCTATAGATAATGAAATATTGAGGAACGCGCTTACTGATTCACCCTGTATATGAATATAAACACTTACACCTAGCCAACAAAACGTTATAATATTACACACATTTTTTATTTTTACAAGTTTTAAATTTTATACTTTATACTATACCTCAAAAATATTTGCAATAAAATCTTCAAATCATCGTGTAAAATTTACAATACGCCCTAAATTTTTAAAAATGAAAACAACCTTTGCATTTTACAAAATAATTGTGGACTTTGATTAACAAAAAAAAGGTTTTTAACTTGAGTTCGTGAAGCTTCTGAAAGCGTTCTATTTTGCAAGAAGAACAAAGGATTATTCTGATTAAAGAAGTTAATCGATAGCATATCAAAAACCTCTAGAACATTCCGATTCGGAGAAGATTCGACTTCATTACAGAAAGGAAATTTAAGACACATGAT
This sequence comes from Zophobas morio, assembly GCF_036711695.1. Lineage (NCBI taxonomy): Eukaryota > Metazoa > Arthropoda > Insecta > Coleoptera > Tenebrionidae > Zophobas > Zophobas morio. The sequence goes on along the minus strand of NW_026972136.1, from coordinate 10,711,572 downwards.
TATCAAGAAAATTTCGCGATGCTTCAGATAGTTTCAGTACAGGTGTTTCATAATGTATATTATATAGTAAGCAATGAGGGTAAATTCTAGGTTCCAAAGAAATTCTAGAACATTCGAAAAATGGGAGGTAATTTTGTAAAACAATTGTAGTAGAGAATAAGCCGAATTTTCGTGTAAATTTGGACTCAAGGAGGATGAAGAAAGTTTCAAAAAGTACTCTAGGAAATTTCGATAACTAGACCATCTTCGGAAAAAAATTCGTAGTTAAAATGACAAACAAAATGATTCACACAGAGAAAATAATTGACGAAGCATCCGTAAAAGTGAAGAAAGTTACTTTGACGGTCTAAAACACATTTTTTTTCTGATTTTGCATTTAGAAAGTAAAAAAAGAGTAAAAAAAAAATATATATTTCTTATTCTGTTTCCTCCTAAAATAACGACAAAATTGAGCATAATTGTTAATGTTATTATCATAGAAGACATTTCTTTTTACAAAATAAAATGCCTTTCTCCTTTTAAGATCAATAAAGATATTTTGTATTGAGTTTGTTAAAAAAAAATCACGATAGCCGTTCCAAAAAATATCCACCTTATCAGTTCTAATACCTGTCGGTTACTCGAAAGCCCATTTGAATTTTCTTATGCTTTTCTAAATTAACTAAACTTTTATATACAAATTTACAAAATTATAGGTTCTGAAATTTATTGTTTATAAAATTCTGAGATGATGTCACCAATTTTTGGGGGGATAAACAGATATATTTTGATTAAAATTTTACAAGCTACGATAACTTTATTTTGATTTTTTCCAAAAATCTGAGAACTCAACATGGATTCATAAAATAGGAAACTTATCAGCTAGGATTATAGATAAACGAAAAATAAGCTTAAGAGCACGGATACCAGCAAATGTGAAGAAGGAAGAGAAATCAAGACTCAGCAAAATTTTATCTCAAAACCGAAAAAACTTCTATTGAGGTGATTTCTTTTTTACATACCTTTCAAAAACACCCTGTATAAAAAATAGTTTAAACATTAGAATGGGAAGGTCACTTTTGAGAAGCGCTGCGCATAAAGAAACAAATGATCACAATACTAAGACAACAATTGATAACATCACCATCGACTACAAAGAAGAAAACGAAAATACATAATTACACCTAATGAGTTTTCGATCACATTTACAATTCTGTTTGTTTACTTTAAACCTTACAAACCTTACTAAATTAGACTACCACCTAATTTCACCCAACGATGTCCGACCACACCACTTTAAACCAAAACCCTAAAAAAACCAAACCAAGCGATTGCATAATTTGTGCATTACGTCCTGGTTTCTACTTAAGCAGCCTAACCGTATTCCAAGCAAAATGCTTTTGCCATCACTCAAACCCACCATCAAGACCCCACTTCGAACCATCAAAACTTTTTAAAGCAATATCAATCACCTGCAACTTATTGCTGATACTCGCAATATACAACGATTTCAACCACATCTCGGGAAAATTCACACCTAAGCACGTCCTTCTATATCTCGAAATCGTTTTCAACATTTCAACGATCATGGTCAACCTCACATTTCTGTTGAAAAGCGACTTGAAGTTTCTAGAAACCCACGGACTGATTGAACTGATCAACAACAAGTTTAAATTCGGGGTCTACACAATCTTGTCGAGCAATGCGGCAACGTTTTTGCATAAATTGTCTTTATGTTTGACAGTGGGTTTTATTTGTGGAGAAGTGCTAATTTTCAACGTTGCTTTGGCTTTGGAAAATGCTGATCAGGAAATGCTCGTACGAATGGTGTTGTTTGAGATCGTTGTTTTTTCGTGTATTTCGTTTGGAATTTTCGGTATTCAAGTGTTGGTTTTGTATCATCAGCTTCTTGACAAGTGTTACTGCGAAATTGAGACATTTTTGACGAGATTGAGAGCTACAGAAGAAATTTCTGGAAGAATTTTTACCAACCGGTTGCAGAAATTACAAAGATTGTACATGTGTTTGAGATATAATTTTAAATTGAACGAAAAACTCTTTCAACCCTCTGTTATTATCATTTACTGCGTCTTCATATGTTTTCTGTTGATAGGTTACGGGTACTTTGCCACAACAATTGTCTTGGGAGACGTTGGAATGCTAAAATTTGATATGTACGTACTTGTTAGATCTTTAGGTATTGCTGGAGGATTCTACGGTCTTTGCTACGGGTCACAAAAGATTTCGACCATGGTAAATCTAAACTGACTGAAAATTTAAAACACTTCACTTCGTTTTTTTTTTTAGAGTGAAAAGCTTTTGTCTTATTTATTCAGATATCCAATTAGTAAATTAAGCCCTTTGGAATCTGCACAAATTGAAATGTTGATTTCTAGTTTGACTTTGCTAAAACCAGAGTTGAATGCTTCTGATATTTTTACGATTGGAACAGGTTTACTGGTTTCGGTAATTTCCCTCCCCAGTTTTTCGTTTGTATTTTTGTTTTAGCTTTCAGGAACTGTGGTGACGTATGTGCTTGTAGCACTTCAATTTCATGCTTTGTTGTCAGCAAATTAAAATTAGCACATTGAAGCTGAGTGACACTTCTGATTAATTCAATTATTAGAGATGATTCTGTGAAATACATATCCAGTATTTATTAATAAATAGGAAATTTGAGAAATTTGTAACTTATTGACGTCTAATTTTCCTTACCTTCTAAGTTTTCATCACCTATTTTTAAAGATCAATATCTCAGTTATTTTTTATGGAAATTTTGGAACGCGGTTCTCACCACTGTTTTTAGCTTACAAAACTCTATGAATGGTAAGAAAAATATTATCGATTTTACTTTTTACTACTTTATTCTACTAGTTGTTTACATGTTTGATAGCTTGTAGTCATGTTTCTAAAAACACTGAAGATATCCAAACTTTATTTATGAGACAACAGGGCATCAAATTGGAGTGCCACAAGTACATACGTAACCACAGTCCCTGACATCTGAAATCAAAATTTCAAAAAAGTGCAAAAATCCAAATCTGCCACTTACAGAAACCAATAATCCAGTTCCCAGAGTAACAATATCAGAAGCTCTCATTTCTGGTTTCAACAAAGTCAAAGTCGAAATCAGCGTTTCAACTTGAGCAGATTCAATCGGATTCAGTTTACTAACTGGATATTTAAACAAATAAGACACAATTTTCTCATTCTGTAAAACAATAACTAATACTTTGAAACTTAAACAAAAACAACAATACCATCATAGAAATCATTTGTGCTTCGTAACAAAGATAACAAAACCATAAAGCAAGACCTAAAGATTTAGCTAAGATAAAGAGATCAAACTTCAACATTCCAACATGCCCCATAACAAAAGTTGTAGCAAAATACCCATACCCTATCAACAACAAACAAACATAAACGGTAAAAACGAGAATGACAGTAGGCTGCAACAACTCTTCGTTAACTTTAAAATTGCGTCTCAAACACATGTACAGCCTCTGTAATTTCTGCAGTCTATTAATAAACACCCTTCCAGAAATCTGGCTAACCTCCGCTGAAACCAACTGTCTGCTCAAAAATTTCTCTATTTCGTAATAACACCTCTTGAAAAGTCGGTCATACAAAAAAAACATCTGTATTGCAAAAAAACCGAGACCACCAAGTGATAAAATGATCACTTCAAGAATGAACAATCTCACAAACAATTCATTGTCCATGTTCTCGAAGGCAAAAATTGCGTTGAACATCACCAGCTCTTCGGAAACAAAAACCAAAACCAAGAACAAGCATAATCTGTACAAGAACTTTGCTGCGTTAGCTGGCAGGATCGTGTAGACTCCGAATTTAAATTTATTGTTGATCAGTTCGATCAGTCCTTGCGATTCTCGAAGCTTGGTTTCGTGTTTGAGCACGAATACGAAGTTGAAGATGATTGTGGTGGCGTTGAAAACTATTTCGAGGTATAGAATAACGTGTTTGGGTGTGAATTTCCCCGAAATGTGGATGATGTCGTGGTATATTCCAAAAATGAGGATCAAGTTTAGGGTGATCGTAATTATTTTGAAGAAGTTTGACGTTTCAAAGTGGGGTCTAGAGGGCGGCTCTGAATGCCGGCAGAAAAATCTTGCTTGAAAAACGTTGACGTAGCTGAGATAAAGCGCTGGACGCGTTGCACAGACTGGGCAGTCGCTTGGTATATTGTTTTCGGAATTTTGGTGTATGCTGATGTGTTCGGACATCGCGGTGATCAGAAGCGACGGAAGTGAAAGTTGGGGGACAATTTGTGGGAAAATTATGTGTATGGATTTTTATCTCATCAAAAAGTCATTATGATTGTAACAGATTTTCATGTTTAGTTTAGAGCTAATTGTAGATCTTGATCTGTTGTTTTTCAATCATTCATTTAGCAAAATTACCCTTGGAAAATTTTCCACTGTTCAAAAGCAGCAAAACGAAATAACTGTATTTTCTCATTATTTTGTTGTTCGTTTTTACCTGCCTGTTAATCTGTTAGTTCGGTTACATTATATATGTTGTTTACCTTCAATTGCGATCTGTCGTGTATGTCGATGTTTATTAGACAAATAATCTCCGAAACTACCGGAATAATTGTTCTTAAATTTTATACACATTTATATTTATAAATCTTGTCTGATAATCCTCACCAGAATTTAATAACTTCTTCTCAAGATTTTGCATAGTAAATGCTACTTAAATTTTATAAAATAACATACTCTTGTATTGACGATGCCCTCTAAATGGAATGTTTATGTTCTGGTGGACAATAAAACTATTTATTAAAATTTATTTATTTATTTATTTAAAATCAAAGAATTTAAAAAATTCAAAAATATATTTAAAAACTCAAAAAATCGAATAATTCAAAAAATCCAAAAGGTCGAATAATATCGCGAAAATCCAAAAAATCAGAAAATAGAAAACCAAAAAAAAAAACAAACAAAAATAAAAACTCCAAACAATTCAAAAAATTCAAAGAACCGACGAAATCGAAAAACCTAATTCAAGAAATACAATAAATCCAAAAAAAATAAAAAATCCGAAAATTCCGAAAAATCTGAATACTTAAACAAAAAAATCCAAAGAATCCAAGAAATCCAAAGAATCCCAAGAATGCAAAGTATCTAAAAAATCCAGAGAATTCAAAGGCATTTTCGCAAATGCTATAACAATATTTTATAAGAAAGCAGAGCAATGATAGTGAGGCGTGGTAGTAACAACGTCAATGTCGTGGGTTTGACTTCTTCAGGGTCTTATATCTTTTAACTAATAGAAATTTAAATAAAATTTCGCAAAATCAAATTTTATAATTTTTCGAAGGAACTTCTACCCAAGTAACCTTACATTAGTTTCTGAAACTTAATGTAATTTTTTTTTTTTTTCTAAATGACAGAGTATATGGTAAATTTAGTAATGTCAGTATATTTTGAAAAATCCAAAAAATTTGAAAAATTTAAAAATCCGAGTACTCCAAAAATAGAAAAAAAAACAAAAAATTCAAAATTAATATAGGAAACCCAAGAAACTCAGGAAATCCAACAATCCAAAAATTGGAAATATTAAAAAAATTAAGAAAACATAAAAATCAAAGAATTTAAAAAATAGAAATAAAATATTTAAAAACTCGATAAAATCGAATAATTCCAAAAAAGCCACACGGTCGAATAATATTACGAAAATCGAAAAATAAAAATCAACCCCCCCCCCAAAAAAAAGAAAAAAACAAAAAACTTAAAAATCCAAAATTCAAAAATTCCCCAAAAAATCCACGAAATCGAAAAATCCTATTCAAGAAATTCAATAAATCCAAAAAAATCCGAAAAATTCGAAAAATCCGAAGAATCCGAAAAATTCAAAGAATCCAAAGAATCAGAAGAATCCGAAGAATTCAAAGAATCCAAGACATCCAGAGAATCCAAGAAATCCAAGGAAAATCCAGACTCCAAAGAATCCTCAGAATCCTCAGAATCCAAAAAATATAGAAAATCCAAAAATCCAAAAAAAACAAAAATTTCAGAAAGTCCAAAAAACCGGAAAATCCATGAAATCCGGAAGATTCTAAAAAAGTGGAAATTCCAGAATATCCGGAAAATAAGGAAACTTTGGAAAATACGAAGAAACCGCAGAATCCGAAGAATCCGAATGATCCGAATAATGATCCAAAAAATCTAAAATATCCAAAAAAAATCAAAGAATGGAAAAAATACGAGAAACCCTTCAAGGAAAAATGAAAATAAAAACCAAAAAAAAAATTATCCAAAAAATAAAAAAAATTAATAACCCCCACCCAAAAAAAACAAGAAAAAGACAAAAAACTATAAAATCCAAAATTCAAAAAATTCAGAAAACCCAAAAACTTAGGAAATCGAAAAACCCAATTCAAGAAATTCAATAAATCCAAAAAATCCGAAAACTTCGAAAAATCACAAAAATTCAAAGAATCCAAAGAATCCAAAGTATCCAGAGAATCCAGAGATTCCAAGGAATCCAAAGAAAATAAAAAGTATCCAAGGAATCCAAAGAATCCAAAGAATCCCAAGAATCCAAAGAATCCAAAGAATCCAAAGAATCCAAAGAATCCAAAGAATCCAAGGCATCCAGGGAATCAAAGGAATCCAAGAAATGCAAGAAAAATCCAAACTCCAAAGAATCCAAAGTAAACAAAAAATCCAAACAATCCAAAAAATCTAGAAAATCTAAAAATCCAAAAAATCCAAAAATTCCAGAAAGTCCAAAAAACCGGAGAATGCAAAGAATCCAAAGAATTCAAAGAATCCAAAGAAAGAATCCAAAGTATCCCAAGGATCCAAAGTATCCAAAGAATCCAAGGCATCCAGGGAATCAAAGGAATCCAAGAAATCCAAGAAAAATCCAAAGATTCCAAAGAATCCAAAGAATACAAAAATCCAAAGAATCCAAAAAATCTAAAAAATCTAAAAATCCAAAAAGTCCAAAAATTCCAGAAAGTCCAAAAAACCGGAGAATCCATGGAATCCAGAAGATTCTAAATAACCGGAAAATCCAGAATATCCTGAAAATCAGGAAACTTTGGAAAATTTAGAATACGAGGTAACCGAAGAATCCCAAGAATCCGGATAATCCGAATAATGATCCAAAAAAATCAAAGAATGGAAAAAATACGAGAAACCCTTCAAGGAAAAATGAAAAAAAAAAAATTATCCAAAAAAAAAGAATTACCCCCCCCCAAAAAAAAAACAGGAAGAAAACAAAAACTAAAAAATTCAAAAAACCTAAAAAAACTCACGAAATCGAAAAATCCAATTCAAGAAATTCAATAAATCCAAAAAAATCCGAAAACTTCGAAAAATCACAAAAATTCAAAGAGTCCAAAGAATCCAAAGAATCCAGAGAATCCAGACAATCCAGACAATCCAAAGAATCCAAAGAATCCAAAAAATCCAAAGAATCCAAAGACTGTAGAGAATCCAAAGAATCGAAAGAATCCAAGGCATCCAGGGAATCAAAGGAATCCAAGAAATCCAAGGAAAATCCAAACATTCCAAGAATCCAAAAATCCAAAGAATCCAAAAAATCTAGGAAATCTTAAAATCCAAAAAATCCAAAAGTTCCAGAAAGTCCAAAAAACCGCAGAATCCATAAAATCCGGAAGATTCTAAAAAAGCGGAAAATCCAGAATATCCGGAAAATCAGGAAACTTTGAAAAATTTAGAAAATACGAAGAAACCGAAGAATCCGAATGATCCGAATAATGATCCAAAAAATCGAAAATATCCAAAAAATCAAAGAATGGAAAAAATACGAGAAACCCTTATAGGAAAAATGAAAATAAAAACCAAAAAAATAATTATCCAAAAAATAAAAAAAATAATAACACCCCCCCCCCAAAAAAAACAAGAAACTAAAAAATCCTAAATTCAAAAATCAAAAAACCCAATTCAAGAAATTCAACAAATCCAAAAAAATCCGAAAAATTAAAAAAATCTGAAGAATCCGAAGAATCCAAAAAATCACAAAAATCCAAAGAATCCAAAGTATCCAAAGAATCCAAATAATCCAAAGAATCCGAAAAATGTAGAGAATCCAACAATAAAAAAAAAATCCGAAAATTCCAGAAAGTCCAAGAAATCGGAAAATCCATGAAATTCGGAAGATTCTAAAAAAGCGGAAAATCCTGAACATCCGAAAAATCAGGAAACTTCGAAGATATCCGGATTAAGGGATTAGTCAAAGGCAATAAAAATAAAATCGAAGTGGTGTCAACTAGGTTTAATTGCGTGTACCTGATTAAAAAATAATTAAATAATTTTTGCAGTACAAAAGATCTATGTTTTTAAATTTTTCCATCTGTTTTTTCTTGAATCGAAATAAAGATAGCAAATTATTTAGCTGACCAGGAAGCATGAAACTGTAGAGCCACTAACACATACGTAAGAACAGTTCCTGCAATCTAAACCCCAAGTAGAAATTTTTTTTAAGCAAAGATCATACCGAAACTAGCAATCCAGTTCCTAAAGTAAAAATGTCAGAAGCCTTGATGTCAGGTTTTTGTAGACTCAAAGTAGAAATCAACATGTCTATCTGCGCACATTCCAGAACGGTCAGCTTGCTGATTGGAAATTTGAATAAAAACGACAAAAGTTCTTCGCTCTGTCAAATTTGTCGTTAATAATGGGAAATGAAATTCATGAGTTACTTACCATTGTCGCTATGTACTGTGCCTCGTAACATAAATAACCGAAAGCTATAGCAATAGCTAAAGATTTGATAATCAAGTAGATATCAAATTTCAACATTGAAATTTCCCCCAAAAAGAAAGTCATACCAAAATAACCATAACCTATCAATAAAATACAAACATAAAGACTATAACCGACGAAAACCACTGGTTGAAAAAACTGTTCATTCAGCTTATAATTTCTTCTCAAACACATGTACAATCTTTGTAATTTCTGCAACCTCTCTATGAGAAGACTCCCAGGGGTTTGATCCTCCACTCCCGACAAATATAATCTACTTAAAAATTCCTCAATTTCAGAATAACATCTACCAAATATCGCCTTATATAAATGCAGCGCCTGCACGCAAGCAATCCCAAGAACCGCATTGGAAAGTATAAGTATTTCAAGCATGAACATTCTGATAAATAAATCGTTATCAACATTTTCCACCGCGAAAGTGATATTAAACATGATCAACTCCTCCAACAAAAATATAATCGTTGCATAGAACAAAATATCGTGAATCTTTTTAGCTGATTTGCCGGTCAAAAGCACGTCTACCCCAAACTTGAATTTATTATTAATCACTGCGATCAAACCATGAGCTTCCTGAAGCTTTATTCCATTTTTGGAAAAAAATGTCCCGTTAAATAAAACAGTCAGTATATTCAAAAACATTTCGAGATAGAGAATGACATGCTTGCTGGTGAATTTCCCAGATATTTGATTCAGGTCGGCGTAGACGCCGTAGAGAAGAACGCAACTGCAGAGGATTGTTAGAACTTTTGCAGTTTTGGACGGCTGGAAATGGGGTCTTGATGGGGGTGAAGAGTGACTGCAGAAGAAGCGAGCTTGGTAGATGTTGATTTGATTTAAGTAAAGTCCAGGACGTATTGCGCAAATGATGCAGTCGCTGGGGATGCTTTTGTGGCGGTTTTGATTTAATATTATGCTGTTGTGATCGGACATTTTCGTGGTTAGTAATTTATCGGAAAGTGATAATGTTGGTACGTCTGCAAGGGAGCTATTTTTAGGGAGCAAATAAATTTTTGTGTAATTAGAAATACATTAGGAGAGTTTAGTGTTTCTGGTGAAATTATGGTCATATGTTTCTGATTACAAAGCAAACACGTGGGAAAGTGGGAAGTGTTATCACGTTAAATAATAAATTTGAGAGCTATAATTTCGCAGATTTGAATAAAAATCATTAAAATTCAAATGGGGTTCAAGTGATCGACAGATATTTATATTTTTTTAATAAACAATTCAAAGTGTCCTAATTGAGCTTAAAATTTTGAAAAAAAAAAATTGTTATACATATGATAATAATATTATCAATTATGGCCAATTTTGTCGTTATTTTACGAGGAAACAGAATAAAAAAATTATATTTCTTTCTTACTCTGTCGTTACTTTCTAAATACAAAATCAGAAAAAAAATGAAATTGTTCTAGACTGGTAAAGTAATATTCTTCACTTCTACAGATTCATCGTTAACGATTTTCTCTTTTTGAATCATTTGGTTTGTCATTTTAGCTAAGAATTAGTAGATATCAAATGGAACTCTCAGTTTACGAATGTTCTAGAATTTACGCAAAAATCCTGGCATTCACGCTTTCTTCCTACGTTATCGAAATTTCCTAGAGTACCTTCTAGAACTTTCGTCATTCTGATTCGGTCTTTTCCATAATCGCAAATTTCCATAAATACTTAAATATATTTAATTCTGTTTATTTTTTATAACACAGGGCCCAGTCGTCAGATGTGTAACCGTTTCCTTCGATAACATTCACCCTCTCGGTCAAGTACGATTACAAAACCTTAAAACGACCATCGGAGAAACTAATACTGGATAATTTATGGAGTAAAATTCGATGATTTACTCTGTCAAGAGCTTTGAAGTTAGTTAGTATTCATTTATTATTTGCCTTACAGGCTTAATAAGATTCCCAGTACAAGTACAAATTAACTTAATCTACATAATACAAATAAGTCAATAAATCAATAAAATAAATAAAATAAATATTCAAGTTTTATATAATAATAATTGTTCTATTCTTTCTGCTTGCCCATTCCTTAGTTCCCTTATCTTCCGTACTTCTTTCATCCAGTCCAGTCCTTTTCCATCCTTGTTTAACACTTCTTCCCTACTTTCCTCCGATTCTCTCAATCCTTCCCCTCCTTCCAGCATATGCTCTATTGTTTCTCCCTCTCTCCAACATATCCTACACCTTCTGTCAGTTTCATCCATCGAAAATTTATTCTCTTTCTCTTCATTTCCACACCTAAATCTCGCCATCATTTTTTCTCTTTTATACTATCTCTTTCTGTGTACTTTGGTACTTCATCCTTTACTATTTTTCTATACTCTGCATTATATCTAGACTCCCATATTCTGGATCTGCGTTCTTGCTTATCTATATCCTTATCTCTTACACTCAGTTCTTCTTTGATACTCCTTCCCATTTCTCTCATTCTCTCTATTTCTTCACATGCATATCCCTTTCCTACATAATACTTGTCTCTTTCACTCCAAACACGTTTTCCCCCTTCTTTTCTTATTTCTTTCCAACATTCTTGCAATATTTTACAATCACCTCTCTCAGTAAACTTCTCTTCAAATCCAACCGCCCTTTTACCCGCTTCCACTCTCATTTTCTCCTTTTTTGTTTCTTCTCTCACTATATATGCCGGCGTATACTTTTCCAGTCCCAATGTCCATTTTAAGTATTTTTCTTGCACTCTCTCTGTTTCTTCATATTCCATCTCCAAATCTCAGCTCCGTACATAAATACACTTTTAATCAAACTATCAAACATCATCATTCTTCTCTTATAATCATCTCCAAATTTTCTCTCTCTTATTTCCCATACCACTCCTATCACTTTGTTCGCTTTTCGGACCATTTCTTGAATATGCGCTCTATCTGAGTTAATGCTCTTTGATGTATATCCTAAGCACTGGAATTCTTTTTTCACCTGTTTAATCTTCTTCCCTCTCCATGCCCACTCTTCCTTCTCCTTTCTTACTTTCTTCCAAAATACCATAGTTTATGTTTTTTCCACATTCACTTCCAATTCCTTTTTTTGTACGCACTTCTCGAAACTTTTAATCATTCTTTTCATTTCTTCTCTTTTCTTTGCCACAATCACCAAATCATCTGCGAACGCCAACAATCACACTTTCTCTTTGCCCACTACCACCCCTCCTGTCTGTGCTTTTCTGAACATTTCATCTATATGTCCTAGATAATCTGCAAACAATGCGGAGCTAAGTGGGCATCCCTGTCGCACACCTCTATTTGTATAAAAACTCTCGCTGTCTATTCCATTCACTCTCACCTTATTTACTGTTTCTTCCATTTTCGTTACCAGGTACGGCTCTACTCCCTTTCTCCTCAAATACTCCCACATTTTCTCTCTATTCACGCTATCAAACGCTGTTTTGAAATCTATGAACAATACGTACATTCGTACACACTCTTTCTTTATTTTTCTTCCCACTAAATGCCGCAGGGTGTACACATTGTCCATAGTACATCTTCCTTTCCTAAACCCTGCCTGACCATCTGGTAACATACACCTTGCTTCCATCTCCTTTAGTAACCTCTCATCTAGTATCATCGCATATATCTTGTACGCCGTGTTGAGCAAGGTGATCCCTCGGTAGTTCTTCACCTCACTTTTTTGCCCCTTTGTAAATAATGGGATTATTATACCTTCTCTCCACTGCTAAGGAAACCCTTTTCCCTTCCAAACTCTATCTACCACTTCCCATATTCTTTCTTTCACTCCTTCTGTCCCGAACATCCACGCTTCGTTCTGGATTCAATCCCCTCCTGGTGCCTTTCCTCTTTTCAGGCTTTCAATCTGTCTTCCTATTTCATCTTCTGTTATTTCCGAACCTCTCCACATTTCTTCCGTCGTTGTGATTCCTTTATTTATTTTGTAGCATTTTTCCTCACAACCTCCCAATAATTCCATAAAGTGTCTTCTCCATTCATGTATTTTGATTTTCTTACTGACTTCAGTCTTCCTTCTTCGTTCCTTGTTTATATATCTCCATACTTCTTCTGTTTTCAGGGACTTTATTGTCTTCTCTTCTTCTTCTTCTCGTTTTTCTCTTTTTCTTTCTTCGCATTTTCTCTTATAATTCTCTCTTGCTTTTAAGTACTCTTGTTTCCTTCCCCTGTTATTCTTCCATTTTCTTAATTTTTCCCTTGCTTTTCTTTTCAACTCACTACATTCAACGTTCCATCCATTATTACTCCCTTGCCATATGTATATCTTTTTTTTCCGTAGCTTCTACAATTAAGTTGATTAGTTCTGCTATCATAGCTTCTACATATATCTTCTTTTACTTCGAATTTCTTTTTTCTAGTCTACTTCTGTATCTTTGAATTCCCTCTTCATCCCATATTCTTTTTTTTATTTCTTTTCTTTCGTTTCTTCTCTCTTGTCTTTCGTACTCTTGCTATTTTCCTTTGATTTTTATTCCTAGTGGCATGTGGTCTGATTCTACCCTTTCCCCCACTTTGAAACTCTTTATTTCTTCCCACGCCTCTTCATTGACAATCCGATAGTCTATAATTGATTCTTCCCTAGCCCCTACGTACGTCCATTCTCTTTCTTCATCTCCTTCCTTGTTTCCATTGAAAATTTCCCATTCCATTTCTTCTATTATCTTCCACAATATTTTCCCTTCTTTGTTATTTGCTTTGTCTTTTGGTCCTCTTTTCTCTCCCTTTTCTTTATCTATATATTATTCTTGTCCCATGATCGCCCAGTCTTGCGTTAAAATCCCTTCCTGTAAGTATTTTTTCATCTCCTTTTTCTTTTGTTTCCTTTTCTATGTTTATCTTGGTATCCTCCATTTTCTTGCTATAAACGATTATTATTTCCGTTCCATTAGTCCGTTTTTATTATTACTTCCCTTTTCCAATTCTTGCATTTCTTTTCGAATTCCCATTACTATTCCCCCGCCTGCTCTCCCTTTTTTCTTGTCGTTTGTCGCCCCTTGATACTCCCACACATATTCTTGTGGTAGTGTCTTTTCAAATTTCTCCCAGTTTTCTCTTTGTACCCATGTCTCTCTAGCCCCACCACATCAAATTTTCCCACGTAGTCCCAGAACTCCTTTTCTCTTTTTCGCAACCTTTGGACTTTCCAAAACAATACTTTCACCCCGTTTTCTCCTAATTTTGTACCAGCTTCCCTTTTCCGATTTCCTTATCTGCATCCTTTATTCCTTTTCCTTTGCCTTGTTTCCTTTCATTTTTCCTCCTTTTCTTCCTTTTCTTTTGGCTCTTTACTAAACATTTTCTACCTTCTTGAGTCTGCCCTCTTCTTCATTCCATTCAAAATTTCTGCCATCTACAGTAAAAGCTTTGAAGGAATAATATAAATAACCTCTAATTGACCTCTGGTGTCTAGTGTTTCGGAGATAGCCTGTGACATGCAGGTTAGGTTGGTCAGTGTTGATCTACCAGCCATAAAGCCGTGTTGACAATCTGTTAATAAGCATTTAAGACGGAACTGAATTTGATCATAGATCACTCTTTCGAAAATCTTACAAAAGTTGCACCGTAGGGAAATTGGTTTGTACTTAGTCTTGTGGATCATCGCCTCTAAAAACGGGTACCATTTTGGCTTTTGTCCAAATTGTAGGAAATTTCGAGTTACTTAAAATTAGATTGAAAATATACGATAGTGCAACAATTTAGATTTTGAGTCTTTTGAACCAGCTATAAAATGAGGTACATTGTGGTAGAATTAACATTCTCAAAACATTCAACAAATGTTTCAAAATCACATACTGAAACATGAGGTGGTATCTATGTAAACCGTGTATACATAAATCTTTTGAGAATTACCATAAATTTTACAACCAAGTGTATCTATTATGGTCACAGCGTTAAAGTTAAACGTATCCAGCTGAGCCACATCAAACGTATTCTTGACAGCAATAAGTGCTCCGCCACCACAAACGTAGCCGGTAAGACCAAATTTCTGATCCGAACGAAACACTGAAAACTCACGCGCCACAAATTCAGAATTTTATCAATAGAAGAATCTAACCAAGTCTCTGTCATAGAAAAAACGTCGTAATCATTATGCTCCATAGCCATATACAACTCATTAACCTTAGACTTAATGCCGCGAACGTTTTGATAATATAAACATAAAAGATTATGGCTGTTGGACCCTAACTGTTTGAAGGCAGCGTTGTTTTTTGAATAATCTGCGGTATATTATTTACATATTTAATCGTCCCCCGGCCATCCTGACACCGCACGATGAGTCATCATGGCTGGACATACTAGAACTCATAGGCGTTGTACCGGAGCGGCGTATGGGTTTCTTTTGTAACAATACTTTCACATAATTGTTTTCTTTGCCCTCTTTCTAGGGTATAAAATCGTAGTCTATTTTGGAGATTTTGATGAGACGTTATCCTCATTTTTTTTTTAATTTTTTAATAATACATATAAGGATCCATAAAAACACAAGGGGGTTATTTTTAAAATCTCTCTTACCACAGTTTGTCAAGGGATAAGAAAAAGGTCCGCGCTTTGTTGTGGTGTAAATTAAATTGGCTTCTAATTACTAAAACATCACAATTTTCAGATATTTATATTTTTTTCAAACAAAACACACTGTATTTTACTGAAGCACCTAATTCAGTTTTTTTTTCAATTCTTTTTTTTTCCCACCGTAAACTAAAGAATTATTGTAAACTAGTTCGTTGGGTAACTGGCTACTTTCATATTTTCTTGATGTTTCTAGACCCTCAGAGTACGAAAGAGTAGGTCTCCCATTTCTCTCTGTCTGCCTGACTGTGTCGATTTTTATTAGATAGACCATCTTCGACACTACCGAACTATTGTCGTCGGGCTTTATACATATGTTAGAAATATCGTATAGATAGTAATAATAATAATATTAATAATAATGATGTAAACCGCTGAAGAAATTTTAAAGAAGACACTGACATCGAAAGAAAGTGGGCAAAAAATAGAAAAAGATGAAACAATTAAATATATGGTGTTGTATTTGAAAAAAACTGAAATATCAATAGTTTGAAATTGTAAATTTTGTAACACACATGATAAAAATTGACCTGTTGTGATTTTTTTGTGAACCCTTGTATTGCTAAAAAAAAATCAAAGAGATTGGGATAACGCGGGGACGTCGCATCGGAGTTTCAAAACAATTTAGGATTATAATAAAGCCTACAAAACAACGAAGCGAATCAAAATATGCAAAAATATATAGGAAAAAAAATGTATTCTACTCATTAAGAAGTATATAGCTTTAGTCTTTAACTTTTAAATATATCTCTAGATAATTAATCAGATGTCGAGGACCGCGCCCTGTTGATTTCTTTATGGTTATTATAACAGTCAGGAAGAGTTAGCCTAAAGATATTTAGACAGAACTTTCCTCTCCCCTGAAGGACATTCCATAACAATGCAAAATTTCAGAGAAATCGGTTTCGTAGTTTTTAAGTTAAAGTGTAAAATTATGCCTAACTCTATAATTTTCAAGGTTTTTCCCAAATCAATTAAATTTACAATTAAAAGATGCATTCGTAAATTATAAGTAGGTAAATGTAGAAGCATATTATTTTGGTCATTTTAAATAGGATTTACTTAGAAGATTTCGGGATGACGTTATCAAATTTTTAATGGAGATGATTACACGAATTTTGGATCACGTCAACATACGTAACATTTTAAAGTGATCGATTCGGTAATTTCGGAGATGACCTGGATAAACGACAAATGGGGTGTAAAAACTATAAATAAATTAGTATCAAGAACTAATCAACTCTTTTCTACCTTAATGGAAATTCAATATCTCCTATCAATCTTCCCGAAATAACTTAATTCGATAAAATGCTACCTAGCGACTGTTTTATTTGTGCAATTCGGCCCGTATTTTATATCTGTAGATTCAACATATTCACCGCAAACTTCTTTTGTCCTCATTCCACCTTTGCATTGCACCCGTATTTTCAAAAATCAAAACTTCTCTCGAAATGTGCTCTCGCCTGTATCGCTTTTCTTGCCTTTGAAACTTACGTGATTTTTGCGGATTTAAAAACAATGACGTTCAACAAAGTTTTGTCGAATTTAATGATAATGGTTACAAATGTCACCATTATCATCATGATAATTCAAAACCAGTTTAATTTAAATGCTCTGGTAGATCACGCTAATGGGATTTTACACATTTTACTAAATAAAGACAGGTATGGAGTCGAGAACTTTTTGGGGCCACAGTTTCAGAAAACGCTGTACTTACTGTGTTACAAAAACTACACTCCTTTCATGATCATATCCATTATCCTAATCTTAAACGAACTCGCCAACTACCAAAACGTAACAGTAAAGTCGTTTCTAAGATTAGTCAACTTACTAGTAAACACATACACCAATTTGTCTCTGATGTGCAACATTTTGCTGCTGGTGGAAATCTATCGCACGCTTCTCAACAGATGTCATGAACAGATGCAAACAGTTCTCGATTTGGCAAGTAATAGCACCAAAAGAAATTTTTCTATTCGAAAAGATCTTCAAAAACTGCAACAGCTTCGTACCCACATTTACGAAAATTTTGAAAAAGTTCAAGTCGTTTGTGGGTCCAATTTGATAGTGTTTTGGTGTTGTGGATGCACAGTCTTAGTGATGAATTTTTTCCTGCTCGTGGATGGTATCAAACAGTCTAGAGTTCCTGATTATGACGAAATTTTGTTGTTTATTTTGTATTGCTTGGGGTGTGTAGGTGCTTACCTTGCGGGTATGAAAGTCCAGAAACTTTACGAAATGGTAAGAAATGTAAAAAACTGAATTGATGGATTCTTTGTGCTTTTTTTAGAGCAATCGCATTTTGTCGTTTTTCTTCAGATATCCACTTAGTAAATTGCATGCTGACGAAACAGAACAAGTCGAGATGATCATTATTTCTATAGTCGAACAAAAACCGGAAATTAGTGCTGCAGATATTTTTACTATTAAGAAGAGTTTAGCGTGTTCGGTAAGAATTTGTGTGAAGAAGATTTTAATTTGTGAATGTCGGTTTAGTTTGTAGGGACTGTTCTTACGTATGTGTTGGTGGCGTTGCAATTTCAGGAATTATGGACAGTTAAATAAAATTTTAAGAACATTTAAAATAGTTTAATGTGAAACTGTATAAATCAGTGTGCATATTTCTCACGACTAGTTTTTTTACTCGAAAACTAGCCACTACCTCTTCTTTTAAATTATGCAAATATGTATATCACAAAGGTTTGGTGAATATATTTTTTATTTTCTGCATGTTTTATTTCTTATATCACTTAGCATATTATAAAATTTCTTGATTATACTCAGAGCTTAGTATGTTAAATAATATAGCCCTAAAGGTGGATTTATAAACTTGTCGCTGAAGTTACTGTTCGCTGTTGACGTTGCCGTTGTAAGATAAATACGTAGCGAAGGTATGCTTAATTTTTGCCTTGTTTGTTCTTAACATACGTAGTATTCTTTGAACAACATGATAATCAAAAACATCTTTTTTATTTTTTGTAGAGAAATAAGGATTTTGCACTTAAGCCCCGCCCCCTTGGCTCACGACGAATAAAAAAATCATTACAATTGAGCTAGGGCGGGTGGGCGAGGCTTACATTTTGCCTTTTTTTCTTAATATGTGTAATTATCCTTTCACAACAAGAAACTTAAGAGGCTTCTCTTTTGGCTTCTTTTTTAATTAATACATTTATAGTTTTGTTTATATAACACAATTACTTAAGGACATATTTCACATGGTAATTTATTGTAAAAAAATAAGGGTTTTACAATTAAGCTCCGCCCCTCGGCTTGCGACGAAAAAAAATCATTAGAATTGAGATAGGGCGGATGGGCGGGGCTTATGTTTTGCCTTTTTTTTTTCTTAATATACATAGACATCTTTTCACAACAAGAAACTTAAAACATGGTTAAAACGGTACATTTTTGAATAAAATATAGATTTTGCAGTTATGGGCTGGAGACTAATTGAAAAATCGATATTTCCTTATACAAATTTTCCATTTTAAACATATTTTAAGTTTCATGTTGTGAAAGGAAATCTACACATATTAAAACGAAAAGCCAAAATGTATGCCCGCCCACCCGCCCTATCTCAATTGTGATGATTTTTTTTATTCGCCGTGAATCAAGGGGGTAGAGCTTAACTGCAAAATACTTATTCCTTTACAAGAAATTAAAAATATGTCTTTGAGTATCAGATTGTTCAAAATATTAACCCCACCCCATCTGAATTGTGATGATTTTTTTTTATCTGCCAACGAATAAAAAGTTCATTACTATTTAGATCAGGGCAGGCATGGGTGGGGCTTAATCTTTGGCTTTATTTTTTTCTTAATATACATAGTATTTCTTTGAATAACACGATAGGTAGGTACTCAAAAACATGTCTTCCATGGTAATTTCTTGTAGAGAAATAATAACGATATTGCAATTAAATTCCGTTAATTTGGCTCTCGATTATTAAAAAAAAATCATCACAATTGAGATAGGGCGGGTGGGTGGTTGGATATGGGTGGTGCCTAATCTTTCGCTTTATTTTTATTTATTTTTTTTTAATATACATAGTATCCTTTGAACAACACGATACTCAAAAACATGGTTTAATTTCTCTACGAGAAATGAGGATTTTGCAGTTAAGCTCCGCCCCCTTAGCTCACGACGAATAAAAAAAAGCATCACAATTGGGATAGGGTGGGTGGGCGGGGCTACATTTTTCCTTTTTTTTTTTTTCTTAATATGTGTAGACTAATTTTGACAACAAGAAACTTAAAACATGTCTAAAATGGTAAATTTTTGTAGTAATCAACTTAAATCCTCCACTTTTCTTCTACAACCTCTTTAAATACGGCAAAAGTTACTATCGACGGCAACTTGGCAACGTAGTTTATAAATGACAATTTTCAGCTATAAAAGCCACGTCAGCGGGAACAGTAACTGCAACGGGAACTTCAACGTCAAGAGGAAGGTTATAAATCCCACTTAACTTTACGGGGCACCATCGGTGTAGTATAGTTTTGGAAATTTCGTTCTACCCTATAAAATATTATTGGCAATAACGAGGTGGACAGTAGTACAATGGCAAGAAATATTAATGGTCACACCAGTTCACCCGAATTTGTTTGAGAACATTTAGCAGGTAGTTGTACTCGTAAAATAATGCTCATTTTTGTTTGTGAGTAACGATGGGCCCTGTCCGGACCTGGATTATTCTGCTTTCTAACATCTGGGGATTACCGGCACGCGACAACTTCAAATTATAAATATCTCTTCCTATTGTACTACTGTCCGTCTCGTTATTGCCAATAAAATTTTATAGGGTAGAAAGAAATTTCCTAAACTATACAAGGTTCAAATCTTGTGCCTCTAGTTTTTTCTTTAATTTCTAAATGATATTCAGATTTTGGATAATCTGCTTTTTTGAAGCGATTTACGACTATCTCAAGAATAGTTCTTTTAATTTTCTTAAAATTCTAGGCACATGGTTATATTGTAGATTCCAGTAATTTGTTTGCAATCGCAGAAACTTCAGTGCAAAATTTTTTAAATGTACTTTCCGAATATAAACTAACTAACAAACTTTATGGTCATGGTCAACATGATAGTTTCTAATCAGAATTCATTTATCCATCCCTTCCAAAAACTTGATGACGTCATCTCAAAATCTTGCCATGTAAATCTCACTTGCAGAATAGCATACATTCCAATACTTTGTTGATTATTAATAAACAATAATATCAATAACTTCAACACATTTCTGTCCGTCATTCTATCCATCCGTCCGTTTGTCTGTTCGTCTATACGTCCTGTGTTTAATTAATCCACCAATTTTTAAACTTGTTTACATACTAAACTACTAAAGCAATTGCTCTGAAATTTAGTACAGCGTTGAGGACATCATCGGCTTGATTTGTCTATGCATCCCCATCAAAATGTTGATAACGTCACTTCAAAAGTTTGCTATGTAGTGCATTTGAACACATCAAATAATTTCTTTATTAAACCGAAAGTGGTTTATTCTACTATCCCAAAATTTTGGGAACGCAAGATTACTTTATATTTTAATATAGATGCAAAAAATAAAATTTGGAGAACCGCCGTTTATAATTTATCTAGAAAACTGGATTTATTTGGGTACGGCTCAGATTTAAAGTAGGTTTTGTCTAAATAACTTTAAATCAGTCTCTCGACGTTTTGTGATTCCTGGGGTACGAAACTACTGGACTGATTGTTGTCAAATTTTATATGTATGTTAGAAATAACGTTAACCAAAATTTGTCTAATCATCCCTGCCAGCACTTTCATGACTTCACCTCAAAATTGTGTGCATGAAGTAATCATCATCGAAATTTTAGAAAATAACATACTCCGGTACTTGTGATTTATGAATCCACCTTGAGTTTTTCCCCTAGACACCCAAAATTATTATCAATTTTTTTAACTTAATTTCCCAAAATCAAATTCTATAATTGTCGGACTGTACTTCAGGGGCGAGGGAAGTTCTGTCAAAGTAACCTTAGACCATTTTTTTAATGTAATACAATTTCGCAAAATCAAATTTTATTTCTTACCCTGTGACTGATATTGGAATTGTTTTCTAAAAAACTGGACTTGTTTGATTGGATTTCAGGGACGAGGGAAGTTCTGACTAATAATATCAGACCACTTTTTTCTTTGTTGCTCTAATTTTGACCAAGTGTACGTCAAACAAAGTAACTATAGATCACAATCATAACACTAGCATTCTTGGAAGTACTTAACCTTCGATCATGATGAAATTACAGACGAATGGAATATTGTTAAATTTGGGTCAATAACATTTTTTCCATCGCCGTTTTAATAAAGCGCCTATGCTGAAAACAAATCAAATTTAAATCACATTTTTGCACGCATCCATCTATAGAAATCACGAGTTTTTTCAATGTCAAGGAAATCTATTGTTGCACTAAAAATTATATCCTGTTATCTAAAACAACCGTTGCAGCAATTATTGTATTTTAAACCTTAGATATAAATAAAACTGAACTCTCGAAATATATAGTAGTGCACTTGCTCCCATAGCAGTCATTTTCGTACGTCTGGTTCCAAAATGGTTCTTCAGCGAGGCAACATCACAATTTCAGACGACTTTATAATAACAACCCCAAACCCCATAAAAGAACCCACCGAAGGTATCGGATGTACTATATACACGCATATGCAAAACCACACGAACCAAGTTGCTCAGGTACTACTCCACAAACATTTATTTGATCACAAATTTTACGATGTTTATTTATATTTCAGATTGATGCCAGAACCGGAGAAGAAGACACTTTTGGTCAACTCTTGCAACGCTGCATTCGAACCGCTCTCCACCTTCGGGACAAAAATATAACACGTGACCATATCGTCAGTCTTTGCACCAGTAACCATCTAGACACTGTGGTACCCTACATAGCCGCACAGTTTCTAGGTGCTAAAGTAGCCTCCTTGGACACGTCTTTCTCCCAACAAGAAATGCTCCATCTGCTAAAACAAATACGTCCAAGAATACTTTTCATAACTCCGGAATCGGTACCATCTATAGAGAAAAGTGTCCAAGATTTGTGTCTGGATTCAGAGATTGTCGTATTCGGCGAGACCCAAAAACACACTCAATTTAGCGATTTTTTGGAGCCTCACTGGAACGAAGACGAGTTCAACCCTGTGACGATCAACGACTTGAAAGAAACCGCTGTTATACATTTCAGCAGTGGTACCACCGGATTACCGAAGGGAATATGTTTGAGTCACCATGCTTGTATAGGTCAAAGTTTGAATATTACTCATACCGAGAATCCCGACCATGAGTACATGAAGAGTCAAGCTGAAAGAGTGTCTTTTCCGTTGACTCAACTCGGCTACACTTCTCTGTATTGGGTATCCGCTAGTACTATGTTGTTGACTTCCGTTATCCAAGGTTTCTGTAGACTAATATGCCCAAGTTTTGACGCAAAAGAAATCTGGGATTTTATTGAAAAATATAAACCATTAGTCTTGATGTTGACGCCTGTTGAAGCAATGGAGATGTTATCACACGTTAGAAACGTCGACGTTAGTAGCATCTTGAGCATCATCATCGTTGGGTCACCTATATCGAAGGAGTACTGCTTAAAAATACGCCAGGTTTTTCCACAGGCGGATTTAGCTCGAGGCTATGGTCAAACGGAAGTGTGTGGAGTGTTAACAAACTTTCGTGGGAATGATATTTTCCACAGACCTCTTATGAAGCGCGAAGATAAAATCGAGTCTGTTGGACTTCCACTTAGAGGAATATCCTATAAGGTAGACTTTTGTCAATGTTTTGTTTTTGTCGACTTAATTCAAAATTCCAGGTTGTGGATCTCGACACTAATCAAAATCTTGGGCCAAATCAGCGTGGTGAGCTTCGTGTCAAATCGAGTTTTGTCATGAATGGGTACTACAATATGGATTCCTCGGATTCGTTTGATGAATCTGGGTGGTTGAAGACCGGTGATGTTGTTTACTATGATGACGACTGCTGTTTCTACGTGGTGGATAGAATTAAGGAATCTTTTAAATATAGAGGATGGTTCGTTGCACCCGCGCTAATCGAAAATGAGCTGTTGAATCATCCTGCTGTTAAGCAAGCAGTGGTTGTTGGTATACCACACGAAGATGGGTATCATCCCATGGGCTTGGTTGTCGTAAGAGACGGTTTTGGTGTAAGTGAGGAAGATCTTGAGAAGTTTGTTGAAGAGAGAGTACCAGAGAGACAAAGGTTACGAGCTGGGGTTAAATTTGTTAAAGATTTGCCTTTGACGGTGACTGGGAAAGTAAAAAGAAGTGAGATAAAACAGATGATTTCGGAAGGATTAAAGAATATTTGATTTTTTAGTCAGATTTGATAATAAATGTACTCGAACTTTAGTGCTAATTGTATTTACAAATAAAAAATATAGCATGATTATAAGTAAAATGTAGTTTTAAAATTGCATTATATTTAAAATTGTGACGAAAAAAGTGATTGAGTTATTTATAATGAAGTAACAATGATATTCTAATCAACAGTTGACAATGAATTTTGGTTATCTGCGTCTTCTTTTTCTCTAATTTTCATTAATTTTTAATTATAATTTAAAACTAGCTAACATCGAAATAAATCTAGATGCCATTTTGATGAAGTGACCAAATCAAATTGGTTCTTGCTGTCAAAACTTCTAAGTTTCTCTTTTGTTGTTAATAAAAATTTTACCCCTACCATGGTCCAGGGCAGAAGGGACGACTGCTATTTAAGGGCTGCTATGTGAGCGAAAAGGAGCGAATTGCGCGGAAAGCCGCAATTCGTATAAATCCGTGACGAACGAACTACAGCCACGACGTATTTCCAGTAACGTAATCCTGTTCGAGCCCTGAGCTCCGAGAGGATCAATTCATATCTTCGAATTGTACTTATACAATAGATGCATCAATAAACTTCTGGTACAATTCCTATAAAGCGACTTAAAAAAAAAATGTGAACACGCCATTACTTTTTCTGCGAAATCAAATATATTAATTTCGAATGTATTAATTTTCAAATTATTAAAATGCTGAAAAATGTTGCTGTCCAATTGTGTGATTAATTTTTTTTATTTGTATTTAAACGGTTAAATATAATAATTGTAATTAGCGACAATTCTTGTTATTATAAAGGCCTGAGAATGGCTAGTCATTATAACCGAAACCGGTCGTAAAAAATAAATAATAAAATATCCTGAATAGAAAGTTAAATGTAAGAAATAAAAGGAACAACTAAATAAATTTAGATCAGGATGGTCTTTATTAATGATTCTAACAGTACTTTTCTCGTATTTTGCTATTCCAGTCATTTAACTATCTATGAGCGATTGAACACATTCCGCCATTTTGTTTCACAATTTGAGGATTCAGTAATTTTAGATTACTGAATTATGATTTCTTAAATATGTATATTTAAATATCAATGCCAAGGAATTGATAGTTTCTTATTATTCGGAAAAATATGAGTCATTTAATACGTCAATTTAGCACCTTATTAATGATATTTAATTTATCATTTTAGAAATTTATTAGAATTACAATTTAAGTAATACATTATGTATCTTTTTTAATTATCGTGTACAGGTTTCTTCATTTATCAGATTTTAAATATATTATTATTAATATTATTATCATTATCAGATCCATCACTGACCCGGAAATAACGGGCATTCAGGGTAGACTTGTGTCATTACAGGTACTTAGACCAAGTAAATTCTTATCTTATTTTAGCCGTTAATTTTTACTTCCCCATCGCATTAGCTAAGGGGCGACTGGCTACTTTAATGTTTTTTCGACGTTTCATGACCCTCAGAGCAGGAAAAATTAGGTCTCCCATTTTCGTGTCAGGTCGACTTTTGTTACATCATAATCTACGAAACTACTGGACCGATTATTCTTGTCAAAATTTTGTATGTATGTTAGCAATATCGCGTAGATGGTAAAGCGCAGTAATAACTAATATTTTTTTAGCAGATATCATTTAAAAGATTATAAAATAAGATACTCCTATACTTATGGTTTATGAATCCGCCTTGATTTTTCACTCTAGGTATCCAAATTTTCGCAAATAACTTTTTAAAATTCTTGAATGAAACACATCCAAAAAATGTTTGGTTTAATTTTGAAAGTTTTGGAATTCCGCGTAAAATACTTTAGGTTGTAAAATTGTAACAAGTCTTTAGTTTTGCCTTTCAGTATCACACCACACTGACGATGACCAATTTGTGGACGAAACTAGGTGAGAATCAATTTGTGGGAAAGCAGAGAAAAATGTTGTGCCTCGGTGGGATTCGAACCCACGTCTCCAAGCAATCCGGGCTGGTATGCTAACCGCTACACCACAAGACAACTTATCTTTACTCTGCTTTACCCGCGTGTTATTGTGCCGCCACAGTACTCCCCCCCCCAGCGACACAGCGCGCGGTCGTGCTGGGGTGCGAAGGAGATAGTTGCTGGCGTCGCTCCTGCCACTCTTACGTTCGTCGTTCGAACCCTGGCGATGCTGCGGACCCCGAACACAGCGGGCACAGGGCGGTGGCAGAAGGATGTTGCGTGCGCGTTGCCTGTCGGTGGTCACCAATGTGGGAAAGCAGAGAAAAATGTTGTGCCTCGGTGGGATTCGAACCCACGTCTCCAAGCAATCCGGGCTGGTATGCTAACCGCTACACCACAAGACAACTTATCTTTACTCTGCTTTACCCGCGTGTTATTGTGCCGCCACAAATTCATGTAAAAATAAGAAAGGTCCCACACTTTTTTTACCAAACACAATAAACATTAATTAATATATATTCTCAACAAAATATGACATAGTTAAATATGTATTTTATTATATTATGTATTTTTGCTAAGAAATGTTTACACGGAATAGCTTTAAAAATGTATATGTATGACTCGATTTTTTTTATCTATTAGAGATTAACTCGTTGATTTAATCTCTGTTTAATATGAACTTGGAAATGTGTTTATCTCTTTCAGTAAGTAGTTAAAAACATTTTTCTTCAAAAATACGTCTAAAATAAACAAATTTATTTGTTAAGTTCTTAAACACGAGTGTCGCCAAGTAATGTAGGTTAGAGTAAACAATTCTCAACATCCGATATGGTCTAGTGGCTAGGATACCTGGCTTTCACCCAGGAGGCTCGGGTTCGATTCCCGGTATCGGAATAACTTTTTTTTCCAATTCACATGTTTATTTATTTGTGCTTTTTGTATATTTTTTTATACAATTAAATACCAATTGGAGAACACCGTTTATACACAGATTTCTAAAATTAATAAATAAATTACGTTGATTACCAAAATAAGTGAAATTGTAGTGCAACTAATGTGTATGTTAAACCAGTAGTAACAATCTACAACAAATACACTAGAAAAATGTAGTAAAAACACATTGAATATACCGGAATAATAAGATCAGATTTTATAGCAAAGAATTCCGAAGCTTTCATCTCCATATTCTGCTCGATCATTATTCGTATCAGAGTTTCTACCTAAAAAAAACATTTACTAAATAGAGTAACCGGGAACACTAAGCTCTTAAAAATTAATGAATAGATAAAAAATTTAAATTAACACCAGACCTAAATAGAACGAACATGAATGGATTTTTTGAAAAATTAAAATAAAAAAATATTTAATTAATACGAAAAGAAAAATACCTTCGATGCCTCATTATTACTAAGACGACTAAGCGGAAACTTCATCAAAAACGACATCGGCTGCTGAATCAAACTGCTCAAATTCTCCGACTGAAAACAAAAAACAATTTGCCCAACAACCACCACAAGCGACTTGACAAAAATCTGGGAACAAGAAGCGTAAACCTCAACCTTGCCCCTAAAATAGAGAAGCACCACATAGGTTTGACAAATAATAAGCAGAACCGTATTCATGATATAGAACACTATCGCACTCGGTGAAAAAAAATTCCCACTCAAAATAAAATTCCTCCGTAGAGCCATATACAGCCGCTGCATCATTTGCAACTTCTCCGAAACAAAAATCCCCTGGCAAGAGGTTAAAGAAGATTCGATTTCGCTGAGACACTTGTGGACTAGACTGGTGTAAATTTCGCTGTTTTGGATCAAGTGGACTTGAAGCGTTATCAGTGCCATGGTGGAGAGTTCCGATGGTAGTACCCTCATCCACTTTATAAAATCGGTGGAATTCACAGCCACCACGACGCCCAAATTCAACAGCTCGAAAATGGAGAGCACCGTTATCAATGTTTTCATTTTCTTGTTGATGTGTTGCGAGCTTTCTTCGCTTATAACGAAGTCCATTCCGTATTTGTTGTCCACGATGGCTAAAAGTCCGTTGTATTCTTTGACTTTTTCTTTAGTGGCTAAAATGTAGCTGGTGTTGCAGTAGATTACGCAGATGTTGATGGACACTTCCATGAAAGTGAAGAGATGTTGTGGCTCAAGATCTTGGTAAATTGTGACGAGGTCTTTAATGACAGTACCGGCCAACACTATGTTACACAAAAGATTCAAAAACTGAAAAGTTTTGGAAACTTTGAATTTCGCGCGCGATATGATTAAAGAGGTGTGTTTACATTTGTAATTGGTGTTTAAAATGTTTAATCTGCAAAAATTTAACGATGGTCGGATTGTGCAAATGAGGCAGTCGGCGTGAGGTGTTGTCATGTTGGCGGCAGCTGATTTTGTGAGTCAATGGAAAAATTTGAGACGATTATTTCGTAATTTGGACGAAGATAACGATGGACAAGCACCGTGTTATTAGTATTTATCAAATAATTTTTATCTCGTTACTCGACTTATTTGATTGGAAATTATAGTACTTTAGCTCGATGAGCGATAGATACTAATGAATCCTTACAAAGTTCATTTATTCGCTAATGTCGAGTCAATGACGAAATTGCAACGTTCAAAGAAGTGCACAATTATAGTTATCATTTTTATCGATCCTAAGTTCAACAAGATTAGTAATTGGTGCAGTAGATCAATGTATAACAATTGTTATCTCTATTTAAAAAAATCCAAATAGTAATAGTTATAAATAAATAAATAAATGTAATTTTACATTTTATTACTTAGGAACAATTTTTTTTAGTAAAATATTTAAACCAAAACCTGAATACCAAAAAGCCCAAACGAAACACACGAAAAAATAACAACCTCAAGCCACACCATTCGTACGAATAACTCAACATTTTTGAAAGCCAGCGCAACGTTGAACACTCACTTCTTCGCAAATAAAAACGATAATTAAACATAGCGACAATTTATGCAGAAACGTTGCCGCATTGCTCGACAAAATGATGTAAACACCGAATTTAAATTTGGTATTGATCAGTTCGATCAATCCGTGGCTTTCCAAAAGACTAACGTCATTTTTGAACATAAATACAAAGTTGAGAATGATCGCAGAAATGCTGAAAACGATTTCGAGATATAATAGGACATTTTTAGGTGTGAATTTTCCCGAGATGTGGTTGAAATCGTTGTATATTGCGAACATTAGTATTAACTTGCAGGTGAATGTTATTGCTTTGAGAAGCTTTGATGGTTCGAAATGGGGTCTGGATGGTGGGTTTGAATGATGGCAGAAGTATCTGGCTTGAAATGCGTTTACGTGACTTATGTAGAGCACGGAACGTAATGCACAGATTGTGCAATCGCTTGGTATATTGTTTTTAGGATTTTGCTTTAAACTCGTGTGCTCGGACATCGTGGGTGTCGGAATGGGCAAATGTGTGTCTAATTTACAGTAAAACAGAATTGTAAATTTGATCAAAAACTCATTAAGTATAATTATGTCAATATTTTTGGTTTTTTCTTTACAGTTGAATGATGTGATATTATCAGTTGTTTGAATATTCTGATCTGATTGTTTTTTTATGTCAATGTTCTCAAAATGACCACCTCCTGCTAATTTTTAAACGATTGCCACTAAATTATGAAAATAAAATCTAAACGCTAACCAAAATTCGGCTAAAATCATTCCACACAATATGATGTCATCTCAAAAGATTCTATGTAAAATGATTTAAATGTTGTACAATAATACACTCCTATATTTACGGTGTACGAATCTTCCTTTTTTGAAGATGGTTCTTTGTTTCAGTTCGATCTTTTTTGCTCAGTTGAAGTTCAGTTTCAGAAAAAAAGAGAAACTATAATTTTAAAAATAAGTTAATGTTATTAAAAAATTATGTATTTGCCTATAACTAACTATACAACTACATAAAATACATTTACAAATAAAATCTTAACCTAAATTATTCAGAACCTTTCACTCTTCCCAACCACTTCCTGGCCCTCTGCCATAAACTATTCTTGCGTTTCTCCTCTTCCAATTTTGCCCGTACCATGCCTGCGACTATCTCGCAAATTTCTTCCAGGTTCTCCACTGGTACGCGGTTGACCTGGAACTCGAGAGGCGGCTTCGCGGCCTCTTCTAAAGACGGTGTTGAAGGAGTCCCCGATGAGAACAAGCCATCTTCTGAGGTGAAAATCGAACTCTGTTGGTTGTCCGAGTCCATCGAATCGTTGGTGACCGCATTGAGGACGGGTTTGGGAACTACAGTTGAGGAATGATTTTCAATTTTGAGTTTGGGTTTCGGTTTGCGAGTTGAGGCGGACCTATGGTGGGTATGCCGTGCACATTGTGTGACGGGTCCTGTAAGAAGAAGTAGATTAGTTGAAGTAAGACAAAATAAAATTTACTAAAATAATGAAGTGAAGGAACTTACTTTTTGGGGCTTCCTCGGGGTAGTTGAAGCGTTTAGCTTTAGCGAACATTTTGAGTTTTAGTGGTTGTTGCTGTGAAACTAGTCGAACTATACTGAAGTCATTCAGGTAATAGGTGGTATTTATAGGATGCAAAATGTGGTATGGGTAGGTCAAGGGAAGGGGTGTAAGCCCCTGATAACAGTTAGTAACAAAGGTAAAGATTTTGAGAATTAAGATGGTTGGTACATGCAGATTATGGTATCATTACCAAAGAATGTCGCCTTAATTGGGGAAGTCTCAATTAACCTGAAAAATATAGTAGTTGCGCCTTTATCCTTCTCGGAAAATGTCCGAATTGCGCCCACTTATCGCATTCTTAGACAAATTGACGAATGCGCCAACAAAAATCGCAACAGCTACAGTTTACGAGGCAAGTTTTATTCAAACATTTTTGGACGAATTTATTAACTAGTTAGGTTTACAAATGCCAGTTAATTCAATTTTCAAGAAGAACAATTTTATGGCTTAAGCTGACTGACAGATGAAGGTATTAACGAGGCTGAGTGATAAATACCAAAGCAAATTACCGCTTTAAGTCCTACATGAAAATTTAGAATTTTGTTTTACCTGAATTTTTTCGAATGTTTTACTTGACAAGCCAAAGTCATGTAGTCGTCCACTATTTTAGGAAAATAAACTTCGGTAAAAAAAATGAAATTAGAAATATTATAAGAAGTAATCAACAACAAACGTTTTCACACAAAAGAATAGGCAGCACAACTGAAAATTCGCCGTCAACTGAAAGTCGATGTTTACTGACTATACGTTTTTTTATAGTATAAAACTAATTCTATCAAACTATACTGGTTCTAAGTAAATTATCATTTAATCGAAAATTTGAGTACATAATGGAAAAAATTTAATTTTCGTAAAAGCTTGAAAAAAGTTCTAACCGATTGTTTTTGTATAATGCTTTATTTTTTTCAAACCTTTTTTTTAACAGCCCTCTGGTTCGCGGCGATAAAACGTTTTTTGGCAATTATTTTGCAGTCGTCAGTGTTCCTGCTTGTATAATAATAATAATAATAATAATAATAATAATAATATATATATATACTAAAAAAATATATACTACTGACAATATGTAAATTTAGCTGAATGTGATTTCATGAAATACAGAAAAGGTAAAAGCTTCTTTTTCCCATAATTCCCGAGCGTAAGCTGTACTTGGGTTTTCATGTTTTGTCGACGTTTCAGGACCCTAGAGCATGAAAAAGTACTAGGTCTCTCGTTTCCGTGTGTCTGTCGTCAGTGTCGATTTTTAATATACATACATATTAATTATATAATTAATCTCCGAAACTACCAAATTGATTTTCTTCCAGACTCTCCAAGGTTATATGGTCCCATTAAACCTAATAATAAAGGGAAATAATAATCTTTTGTACCTCCTTAACAGGAATTCAGATGAGTTATCCACTTAGAAAGTGGCATTATGTAGTTGATACTGGACGAATAAGGATGGAAATAAAATCTACATAGCCATCTAACTACATGTATTCAGTCCAATGGTACTACAATCGAAAAGTTTTAGAACTGTCGGTGTGCCTTATTAACCGCTCCGTTGTCGACTTCACAATACCCTAATTTTACAACAGCCATATAACCTCAGAAAATCCGGAAGACTATAGTTTAGGAATATTATTTATGGTGATACGCTAACCGCAATTTGTCTGTTCATCCTCACCTCAAAATTTTTCCTATTGAAGAGGCTTAGTGATAATTACCAAAGAAAAATATTGCCTTAAATAAGTGGCTTTAGAATAATGTTCTACCCGGAATAACCATTATACATTTTCTAAAGATATTTGGAAAGAAACACTTTATGAGTGTCATTAGTCCCTGGTCAACCTTCAATTGCTTGGAAATGAGCTTAATCTCCATGAAAGTACCCGAGGACAATCCGACCCGTATGCAATGAAGCGCTGGGCTTTGAAACATTTATGATGGAGGCATTTATATCCCACTGAGAATGCAATAAATTTTCTGGGTGTCAGGATGTAAAGAGGTCCTTAACATTTACACAAGTTGGGTTGTAATGCACCTTATAACTTTATTTGTAATGTAAAATGACGTATTGGTATTGTAATATTTTTACAAAACAAGAAAAGGAATTATTTGATAAACCTTTATTATCAAAATTATCAGTAATAGCAATATACAAAAACGAATTACTAATTCTTCAGCACTTTCCACCACGTTTTCATGTAAATTAGTTCCAGTCGTTTCATTCATTTGAGAAAGTTTTAAAATTTATGAAAATGATTTTTTCATGAGAAGAAAGCTATAGCAACCAATGTGCATAACGACTTTGATTTTTAAGGGAAAAAATTTTAATAGTTGTAAGAATTTTTTTTAATAAATTCACAAAATTGGAAGCTGGTCACTCGAAACTGATAAACTATTGAACAAATCACGGATGTTGTGACCCATAACATATATCTTATTAGTTCATGTTTCAATTTGACCTCTGCGGCTGTAATAAAAGCCATAATATTCCTAGGAGTGTTAATAGCTATAACTCTGTTTCCAAATATCTTTAAAAACACTTTACTATTATTTATAAAATTAATTTCATCACTCGGTACCGAGCAGATTTGAATTTCCGTAAAAAACCTGAAAAAAATGTTTAACCAATTTTTTTGCATACTTAATTCTTTACGACTTTATCCATTTTTGTTAACAGCCCTCTAGTTCGCGTCGGGGGAACCATTTTCGACAAGTAGTACCAAATTGAACAGTAATTTATGGGTATGTAGGCATGGTATAAAATTTTGAGTTAAGAAATTCCGTCTCCAAAAATAATAAACACCCCAAACTCGAAGAACTTGTCGAGACGTGGAAGAATTACAAAAATGTTAAAAACATTATTGGAAATATGAATGCTTGTGGTTAGTTTTCATTCTTTAATTAATGCATTAGTAGTTTTTGAGAGAAGACCTGTCGAAACTCACTTGACATACACCTAGAAAAACTTTTGTGACTTAAGCTTATTGTAAACTTTATGGACCCGAACCGCAAGGATTATTACTGTCCCTGGTTGTCATAATTGAGTTGTAAAGTTTTACTAGGTACTTGTATGTCAAGCGAGTTTAGTATACAAGAATTAAACTGTGTTTAAGGCTCCTCCACACAGTCATTAAAACATGCCAAAATAAGGCAAAACGCCAACCCATTTTGCGCCTTCATTTTAACTTAAAAATCTTTAAGTAAGAGTCTTGTATTATTTAAAAAACGTTGCAGTTTTTAAAATAAAATATAAAGTGCGTAAAACCCGAGCGGATTTTTAGCGAAAACTATAACTCGATGTGCTTTTAAAAAATATCCTGGTGATAGAGAATTTTTTTCTCCTTTAGGCGCCATTTTTCGTTTTCTATCAAAATTTTACTTCTTTTAGCTAATTTTCGAAAGTGGGTGAAAAATGATCAAGAATTTCATGGGGGGGAGTATTGAAAAATTGAAATTTTGGGAAACTTCCCAAAAAATCTACAAAAAAATCTGAGATGTAGACCTCAACGTGCTAATTTGAAAAATATAAAGATTTTGTTGCCCCAGAACAAGATTTTTTAAATATTGGGTTTAAAACTAAATTTTTAATACTTAATTCTAAAAATTGCCATTCATTCAATTGGCTGTTCTTCAAAACTGGTAGGAATTTTCAAAGAAATGAAGTCTAAAAGAACTTCTAGGCGTTGAATTATACAAAAAAATTTCTACCGCTAATTTTCCAAACAATTAAGCGTTTGGAAAAACGGCCCGAAAATCCACAAAAAATCTGAAAAACAGATTTCGACGTGCCGATTCGAAAAATAGAGCGTGTTTATGGTCCCGGACCAAAATTTCCTAAATATTCGGTTTGAACCTCAAATTTTTTAAAGATTCAAAAATTTCGTACATTCAAATGTTAGGACTTTTTGACAAAATAAAACCAAAAATAACTTCTGATGTCTTTCGCCAGTTTTCGAAATTGTCGAAAAATGAGATGAGTATTAAGATTTATCACTGAAGCTATGTTGCCACATATATTTTTGATAGAAATTGTGACGTTTGTGGACTTAAAAAAAAAATTGGTCTAAAGAGTTTAGACAGTACTTCCCTCGCTGTCGGAAACTTGACGACTGCATGCCTATTGTGTTTTTTTCTCATTACATTTTTGTAGTGGGAATTTAAAAAAAATTGCGATGACGTCATCAACATTTTTGCAAGGACACGTATATCAGTTGGGATAGATGTAGTGTAATACTAAGAATAAAATTATTGTATTCCCAAATTTTCGGGAAAATGAATTGGGTCGTTTTGAATATTGATTTTTTATAATCAATAAAATAACGAAACAATTTACTCACGTATACGGCAACTGAAAATCGTTTATGTATAAACATTCTTAATTTAAGATGACAAGCGTAACAGCATACGTGCATGAGAGTCAAACAGAGAAACTGTAAACAAAACGACCATCGGTTTTATTGCTTCGACTTCCGCTTATTATATAAAACATTGGGTTTTATTTTAATTCTTGACGGTGAAATTCACAATTGGTTGATTATAAACATGTCTATTTCACATTCGCGGAACCAAGTGAACGAATAAAACAAATGCAGATCTGTAATGTTAAAGTCGATGTAAATAAGCGTGCTACCCTTATGTTTCAACCGAGTTTTTCCTTTAACAAATTTTGTGTCTACCAAATTGGGTTGGTTGGGGTGTAATACTAATAATAAGTGTTGCCTTTAATTTAATCAATAAAATAAATTGACTTCATTAATTTTTTTGAACCACCTCTTAAGAAAATCTAAAAAATATGAATGGAATGATAAATCACAAGTACAAACTCATCATATTTTTTGCATTTTAGATAGGATTTATTCAGCAAAATTTAAGGGTGACGTCATCAATTTTTTTAGGAGGGATGAACAAATACATTTTGAACAAAAGTTTACCATGCTTATAATAACTTTAAAATATTCCCAAGATTTCAAAGCATTCGGTTGTGTAATTCCTGATTAAATCGATAAAATAAATTCACGCCTTCATTAATTTTTTTGAGTCACCCTGCATATGCAAATCCAAAAATATGAATGGAATGATAAATCACAAGTACAGACTCAGCATATTTTGTACATTTTAGATACGATTTATTCGGCAAACTTTTGAGCTGACGTCATCAGTTTTTTGTAGAAGATAACCAAATATATTTTGACTAAAAATTTATTATGCTCTTTATAACCTTAAAACATCTGCAAGATTTCAAAGCATTCGGTTTTGTAGTTCCTGATTAAATCAATAAAATAAATTTACGCATTCATTAATTTTTTTGAGTCACCCTGTATATGCAAATCGAAAAAATTTGAATGGAATGATAAATCACAAGAAGAGACTCACCATATTTTGTACATTTTAGATAGGATTTATTCAGCAAAATTTTGTGGTGACGTCATAAATTTTTTAGGGGGGACGACCAAATACGTTTTGATCAAAAATTTACCATGGTTATGATAATTTTAAAATATCTTCAAGATTTCGAAGCATTCGGTTTTGTAGTTCCTGAGTAAATCAGTAAAATAAATTTACGCTTTCATTTATTTTCTTGAATCACCCTGTATATGCAAATCCAAAAAATATGAATGGAGTGATAGATCACAAGTACAGACTGATCATATTTTGTACATTTTAGATATGATTTATTCGGCAAATTTTCGAGCTGACGTCATCAAGTTTTTGGAGGGGATAAGCAAATATATTTTGACTAAACATTTATTATGCTCTTTATAACCTTAAAACACCTGCAAGATGTCAGAGCATTCCGTTTTGTAGTTCCTGATTAAATCAATAAAATATATTTACGCATTCATTAATTTTTTTTGAGTCACTCTGTATATGCAAATCCAAAAAATATGAATGGAGTGATAAATGACAAGTACAGACTCATCATATTTTGTACATTTTAGATATGATTTATTCGGCAAACTTTCGAGCTGACGTCATCAAGTTTTTGGAGGGGATAAGCAAATATATTTTGACTAAACATTTATTATGCTCTTTATGACCTTAAAACATCTGCAAGATTTCAGAGCATTCGGTTTTGTAGTTCCTGATTAAATCAATAAAACATATTTACGCATTCATTAATTTTTTTGAGTCACCCTGTATATGCAAATCCAAAAAATATGAATGGAGTGATAAATTACAAGTACAGACTCATCATATTTTTACAGTTTGGATAGGATTTATTCGGCAAACTTTCGAGCTGACGTCATCAATTTTTTGGAGGGGATAAGCAAATATATTTTGACTAAACATTTATTATGCTCTTTATAACCTTCAAACATCTGCTAGATTTCAAAGCATTCGGTTTTGTAGTTTCTGAGTAAATCAGTAAAATAAATTTACGTATTCATTAATTTTTTTGAGTCACCCTGTATATGCAAATCCAAAAAATATGAATGGAGTGATAGATCACAAGTACAGACTCATCATATTTTGTACATTTTAGATATGATTTATTCCACAAACTTTTGAGCTGACGTCATCAAGTTTTTGGAGGGGATAAGCAAATATTTTTTGACTAAAGATTTATGATGCTCTTTATAGCCTTAAAACATCTGCAACATTTCAAAGCATTCTGGTTAGCAGATTAAAAATTAAATTTCAAAATGTTGTTTTATAATTTTGATTTTTTTTCCAAAAATCTGGACGTTTCGGGTGAAAAGTCGATTCAGAGTTGTAAACTACATGTGTAGGACTATCTTATTTTATACAATTGAAAACCCATTTACTATGTACAATTTTGAAGTGACGTCATCGCTTTAGTGGTGGGGATGATTCGACAAATTTTGGTTAGCGTTTTACCATCTACATGATATTCTTAATATAAGTACAAAATTTCACAACAATCGGTCGAGTACTTTCGGAGATTATCTGTCTAATAAAAATCCGGGACGGCAGACGGACAGACGGACGGACAGACGGACGGACAGACGGACAGACGGACGGACAGACGGACGGACAGACAGACGGAAATGGGAGACCTATTTCTTCGTCTTCTAGGGGTCATGAAAGATCGAGAAAACGTAAAAGCAGAGAGTTGGCCGACGGACTCGATTACAATACTTCCTTTGCTTACGCTCGGGAAGTAAAAACCTTCTTTATCTGTCGATACAGATGGCAGACCGACGACAGAAAAGCTACAAACAAACAACAGACAGACGGAAACGGGAGACTTACTTTTCCATACCCTAGGAGTTATGAAACGTCAAGTTCCTCCTTAGTTTCTTTCCTTTCGAAACAAAAAATTCAAAATATTAAAAACTGTTAAACTGTGCCAAATTTTTAAAACCAGAACTTTTTCAAATTTACGAATTGTAAAATGGGTTAAAATAAATAGTTCAATGTAGTTATCGAACAGAAACATTTACAACATTCAGACACTGTACAATTTTATTTCATGTAGCGAATACACAATAGTTTTATTAAAAGACCATACATAATTTTCCTTATTATATGGCAATTAACATTTTAATAAAAAATTGAAAACAAATTTTTGATTTCGGTGGTGTTACACTTTCTGCTAGAAATTTGTATACATATAGTAAGAAATTTGTGTAGTTGGCTGTAAATCCAGGCCAAAGCCTGACAGTGATAAGAATATGTTTTAATATTTTCAAACATCCATCTGACGTTCTCAATTTTCATCTAGGTGCAACAAAGCTCGAAACTGCAGTGCCACTAACGAATACGTTATGACAGTTCCGCAGACCTAAAACAGCCAAGATAACACGAAAATCAGTAGCTTTCGAAGCTCACCGAAGCCAGTAATCCCGTATTGACATTGAAGATATAAGAAATATTCAAGTTGGGTTTCAGTACAACAAAAGTTTGAATAATCAATTCAACCTGTGCAGACTCCAGCGAGCTCAACTTAGTTAACGAGCACTGAAACAAAAGCGACAGTGTGTTTTGCGTCTAAAATCCAAAACAATAACATTCAACATAAATGTGACCACTTCGTTAAACCTGAATTAAAATCCGCTCAGCCTCGTAACAAAATATACAAAATATCGCCACCAGAGCCAAGGATTTCACAATGACGAACCAATCGAACTTCAACAAATTAACGTCTTGTTCATTCAATACAACAACTAGGTAGCTGAAACCGATAAGCAGCAAACAGACGTCGATTGTGTAAATTATTATCATTCCAGAGCGAAAAAAAAGCTCGTTCAGCTTAAAATTTCTCCTCAAGCACATGTAGAAACGTTGGAGCTTTTGAAGTTTCGTCAAGAGTCTAGCGTGCGTTTTGGTGCGTAAGCACTGTCGTAGTTCTTCGTAACAATTTTCAAACATGATGTGGTATAAATTCAAGAACTGTACAAGATAATAAGCTATTGAAATATTACAAAAGATAATCATCTCGATCGCGAACATGCGAACGAGTAAAACTGAATCTAATTTTTCTGCTATGACGGTTCTGAAGAAAGTTGCCACTTCTTCGACAATTAGAATTAGAACGAGGAATAATAGCAGATCGTAGATTTTTCCAGCAGATGATGCACTTAGGACTTCGGTTACTTCGAAAACCGTTTTTTTGTTAATCAATGAGATTAAGCCGTGGAGTTCTTGAATTTTGAAGGGGCTTTTGAAGAGGCACTGTATATTCACGATGATCGTGGATGCGCCGATTAGTATTTCCAAAATGAGTAGGAGATGTTTAGTTGTTATTTTACCTCTAATCTGTAGAAGATCATTTATTATTCCAATTATTAGAACGACGCAGCATAAAATGTTAAGAAATTTGTAAGTTCTTGATGGCACCAAATGGGGTCTTGAGGGTGGTGTTGAGTGACTGCAGTAAAATGTTACTGGATACACATTTAGTTGATTAAGGTAAAGAGCGGGTCGTGCGGCACAAATTACACACTCCGCAGGGATCTTTTTTTGTCCCCTAAAGAACATTTTACTCCTTGGAAACATTTCTTTGACAGTGTCAGTTTTGTCTAGTCTATCGTGGATAATTACACTGCTGGTAATTACTAATCGACTGATATTACTAGCAGATTAATATCGCAATGTTAAATTAAAAAATAATAAATAAATGTAGGTCATGTTTACCGGTGCTTTAAAACACATTTTCTGTCGACCAGGAATACAATGGTGTTTATGTATAATTTGTAATCGAGTTATCTTTGGAATTGAATCCGTATGTTGACACAAAATGGGCAATATTTTCAGAATTTACTCTAATAATTTAATTTCATTTATTTACTAAAATTAATTATTCTTGTGCCAATTTTCCCTGTAACTTCACACCTCCTTTATTAAAAATCTTATTAAACTGTGTCCGCCATATTTGATTTCATATTAGTCACTTTTTGACATTTGTCAGTGTGGTTTAATCACCGACATGCTAAACCAAGGGTGACTCGATTATAAATTATGTTGCTCGCCAGATATATTATAACTTTTAAAACAGTGTACTAAGATCTAGAAAGCAATCGTCTGAAACTTTTCCGGAAAAAGTTTAATCGAGTTCCACTTTAAACTTGTGTAAATTTCACTGTTTTGCATAAATTCTATTCGATGCAATAAATTTAAATAGCAAAATGTTAAACATAAAAACTTCTGAATTTCAAACAGGAAAGTAGTATAAAATTTGTACAGCAAAAAATAATTATTCGATACCGACAATGCTATTTGTCAATTAATGTACCATACTTTCCTCCATTTTTTGATTTTTACTTGAATTTATTGCCTTCGTCAGTTCTAAAGACACTAAATTTTGAAAAACTTTTCGGAATGTTTTCCTTTCCACGCTATTGCTTTTCAAGAGGCCAAAATTTCTGGGAACAGTAGGAGAAGATACAAATTTAAGTACCACTAAAAAACCTAAACAATGAAAATATCGTGTAAACAAAAACTCAAAATAAGTACTAAAAATTGTCAAAAATGTTGAAATGGTGCTTTTTGATGCTAAAATTATTAAGAATTTTTTTTTCGCCTCCATTATTGTGAATAGTCCAACCTGTAAGTCGAAATCATCAAAATATCTCTTTAGGTAATTTTCGAAAGTGCATAGAAAAAGGTCAAAAATTTCATACTGAAAATTTAACTTTTGGCAGAATTACCTAAAAATCTACAAAGAATTTTGTAAAATAGATCTTAATGAGTTGATTCGAAAAACATGATCTGTCGATAGTCCCAAAACAAGATTTTCGAAATATTCGGTTTCAAAATCGATTTTTTAAAATATCCCAAAATGGTTACATTTCGGTTTGGCAATTCTGGAAAAATGGTTGGAATTTTCGAATAAATAAAGAGGAAAACAAATTCTGCAATTCGAAATGAACAAAAAAATCTTTTTAAGTGCTCGGAAGAAACTAATCGTTTGACATTTTCGAATCACATTCTAAAATTAACTAGAAATTTTTGTGTTCATTTTTACTTGTAGAAGTTTTTTACAGCTTAATTTTTTCGAATAATGCAACCTGTAAGTAGAAACCAACAAAAATCTCTTTGGGTAATTTTCGAAAATGCACGGAGAGATAAAAATGTTCGTATTGAAGATTTCAGCTTTTTGGAAAGTTGCCTAAAAATCTAAAAACAATTATGTAGTATAAATCTTAACGAGCTGATTCAAAAAATATAGTCTGTTGAAAGTCCCAAAGCAAGATTTTAGAAATATTTAGTTCAAAATCAAATTTTTTAAATATCTCAAAAATTATCATATTATTTCGTTTTGTAATTCTGGAAATATGGTTGGAATTTTCCAAAAAATAAAGTCGAAAAAAAATTGTGCAATTCGCAATCAACAAACAAACTCTCAATAGGTAATTTTCGAAGGTGGTCTGGCTGCATATTGAAAATTTCAGACTTTGGCAAAGTTGCCTAAAAATAAAAAAAAAATCTGTGATTCAAAGCTCAACGAGCTTACTCGAAAAGTATAACCTGTTGATGATAGTCCTGGTGAAATATTCGGTTTCAAAATCAAATTTTTAAAATATTCCAAAAATGGACATATGTATTTCGGTTTGACAATTCTCGAAAAATGGTCGTAATTTTCGAATAAACGAACAGGAAAACAAATTCTGCAAATCGAAATCAACAAAAAAAAACTGGTAATTTTCAGAAGTGCTCGGAAAAAAAACTGTTGACCTTTTCGGAGCACATTCCACAATAACTGTAAGAGAAGTTTTCTTGATTTTGACAAGTTATTTTAGGCTTCATTTTTACGAATATAAAGGTCAAAAATTTCGTATTGAAAATTTCAGTTTTAAGCAAAATTCCGTTGAAATCTCAGAGCAAGATTTTCGAAATATATTTTTTTCAAAATCGAATTTCTAACATATCCCAAAAATATTTCGTTTTGGCAACTCTGGAAAAATGATTGAAATTTTGAAATAAATAAAGCCAAAAACAAATTCTGCAAGTTGAAACGACAAAAAAATCTCTTTAAATAATTGTCGAAAGTGCTTCAAAAATGTCAAAAGTTTGACCTCTCGAGCACATTCGAAAATTAGAGAATTTTTTATTGATTTCGGCCTGCAGAAGCTATTTTCGGCGGAAAAACGTCAAAAATTTCATATTGAAAATATGAGCTTTCAGCAAAGTTGTCTAAAAATCCACAAAAAAAATCTGTGACATAGATCTCGATGAGCTAATTAAAAAAAATAGTCTGTTCATAGTCCTAGAGAAAGACTTTGGGAATATTCTGTTTCAAAATCAAATTTTTAAAATATCCCAAAAATGGCCATATTTCGTTTTGGAAATTCTGGAAAAATGGTTTAAATTTTCGAATAAATGAAGCCGAGAACAAATTCTGGAATTTGAAATCAACAAAAAAAATCCCTTCAATAATTGTCGAAAGTGTTTCGAAAATGTCAAAAGTTTGACGTCCTTTCGAACGCATTCTAAAGTTAGATTTTTTATTGATTTCGGTTTGCAGAAGTTATTTTCGGCTTGATTTTTTTGAAAATTCCAACCTGGAATTCGACATTCCCAAAAAAAATCTCTTTAGTTAGGTTTCAAAAGTGCACGGAAAAACGTAAAAATTTTATATTGAAAATATGAGCTTTCAGTAAAGTTGCCTAAAAGTCCACAAAAAATTCTGTGATACAGATCTCGATGAGCTAATTCGAAAAATATGTATAATCTGTTTATGGTTTCAGAGAAAGATTTCCAAAATATTCGATTTCAAAATCAAATTTTTAAAATATAGCAAAAAGGACCATTTTTCGTTTTGGCAATTCTGGAAAAATGGTTGAAATTTTCGAATAAATGAATCCGAGAACAAATTCTGCAATTTGAAGTCAACAAAAAGTAGCTTTTAATCCTCTTTAAAGCTCCGAAAATGTCAAAAGTTTGACCTCTCGGACACATTCGAAAATTAGAGATTTTTTTATTGATTTCGGCTTGCAGAAGTTATTTTCGGCTTGATTTTTTTTGAAAATTCCAACCTGGAAGTCGACATGCACAAAGAGAAATCTCTTTTAGGTAGCTTTCAAGAGTGCACGGAAAAACGTCAAAAATTTTATATACAGAATATGAGCTTTCAGTAAAGTTGCTTAAAAGTCCACAAAAAAATCTGTGATATATAGATCTCGATGAGGTAATTCGAAAAATATAGTCTGTTCATAGTCCCAGAGCAAGATTTTCGAAATATTCGGTTTCAAAATCAAATTTTAAAAAAATCTCAAAAGTGGGCGTATTTCGTTTTGGCAATTCTGAAAAAATTGTTGAAATTTTCGAATAAATGAAACTGAGAACAAATTTCGCAAGTTGAAATCAACAAAAAAATCTCTGTACTTAATTGTCGAAAGTGCTACGAAAATGTCAACAATTTGACCTCTTTTCGAGCAAATGCGAAAATCAGAGATTTTTTAATGATTTCGGTTTGCAGAAGTTATTTTCGGCTTGATTTTTTTTGAAAATTCCAACTTGGAAGTCGACATTCCCAAAAAAAAATGTCTTTAGTTAGGTTTCAAAAGTGGACGGAAAAACGCCAAAAATTTCATATTGAAAATATGAGCTTTCAGTAAAGTTGCCTAAAAGTCCACAAAAAATTCTGTGATACAGATCTCGATGAGCTAATTCGAAAAATATGTATAATCTGTTTATGGTTTCAGAGAAAGATTTCCAAAATATTCGATTTCAAAATCAAATTTTTAAAATATACCAAAAAGGACCATTTTTCGTTTTGGCAATTCTGGAAAAATGGTTGAAATTTTCGAATAAATGAAGCCGAGAACAAATTCTGCAATTTGAAATCAACAAAAAAATTCTTTAAATAATTGTCGAAAGTGCTTCGGAAATGTTAAAACTTTGATCCATTTTTGGGCACAGTCGAGAATTAGCGAATTTTTTATTGATTTCGGCTTGCAGAAGGTATTTTCGGCTTGATTTTTTTTTAATTCCAACCTGGAAGTCGATATTCACAAAAAAAAAATTCTTTTAGGTAGCTTTCAAAAGTGCATAAAAAATGTAAAAATTTCATGTTGAAAATATGACCCTTTTAGCAAAGTTGCCTAAAAATCCACAAAAAATTCTGTGATATATAGATCTCGCGGAGCTCATTCGAAAAATATACTCTGTTCATAGTCCCAGAGAAAGATTTTCGAAATATTCGGTTTCAAAATCAAATTTTTAAAATATCCCAAAAATGGCCATATTTCGTTTTGGAAATTCTGGAAAAATGGTTTAAATTTTCGAATAAATGAAGCCGAGAACAAATTCTGCAATTTGAAATCAACAAAAAAAATCCCTTCAATAATTGTCGAAAGTGTTTCGAAAATGTCAAAAGTTTGACGTCCTTTCGAGCGCATTCTAAAGTTAGATTTTTTTATTGATTTCGACTTGCAGAAGCTATTTTCGCCTTGATTTTTTTTAATTCTAGCCTAGAAGACGATATCCACAAAAAAATGTCTTGTAGGTAACTTTCAAAAGTGCACGGAAAAACGTCAAAGTCAAAAATGTACTGAAAATATGAGATTTCAGCAAAGTTACATAAAAATCGACAAAAAATTCTGTGATATAGATCTCGATGAGCTAATTCAAAAAATATGGTCTGTTCATAGTCTCAGAGCAAGATTTTCGAAATATTCGGTTTCAAATTCAAATTTTTAAAATATCCCAAAAATGGACATATTTCATTTTGGCAATTCTGGAAAAATGGTTGTAGTTTTCAAATAAATGTCTTTTTTTTTATTTAGTCTTGTATAAGTTATTCCCGCTTATTTTTTTTAATATTCCAACTTGGAAGTCGATATCCACAAAAAAAATCTCTTTTAGGTAGGTACTTAGCTATCAAAAGTGCACGGAAAAACGTAAAAAATTTCTTATTGTAAATATGAGCTTTCAGCAAAGTTGTCTAAAAATCCACAAAAAATTCTGTGGTATATAGATCTCGATGAGCTAATTCGAAAAATACACTCTGTTCATTGTCCCAGAGAAAGATTTTCGAAATATTCGATTTCAAAATCAAATTTTTAAAATATAGCAAAAAGGACCATTTTTCGTTTTGG
The DNA here is from genome assembly GCF_036711695.1 of Zophobas morio. Lineage (NCBI taxonomy): Eukaryota > Metazoa > Arthropoda > Insecta > Coleoptera > Tenebrionidae > Zophobas > Zophobas morio. Next base: position 10,666,985 of record NW_026972136.1, on the reverse strand, counting down.
CAATTCTGGAAAAATGATTGAAATTTTCGAATAAATGAAGCCTAGAACAAATTCTGCAATTTGGAATCAACACAAAAATTCTTAAAAAATTGTCGAAAGTGCTTAGGAAATGTCAAAAGTTTGACCCATTTTTGGGCACAGTCGAAAATTAGCGATTTTTTTTATTGATTTCGGCTTGATTTTTTTTTTTAATTCCAACCTGGAAGTCGATATCCACAAAAAAATCTCTTTTAGGTAGCTTTCAAAAATACATGAAAAAACGTCAAAAATTTCATGTTGAAAATATGACCCTTTTAGCAAAGTTGCTTAAAAATCCACAAAAAATTCGGTGATATAGATCTTGATGGGCTAATTCGAAAACTATAGTCTGTTCATAGTCCCAGAGAAAGATTTTCGAAATATTCGATTTCAAAATCAAATTTATAAAATAATATCACAAAAATGGCGATATTGGAAAAATTGTTGCAATTTTCAAATAAATGAAGCTAAAAACAAATATAGCAAGTCGGAGAAAGGTCAAACTTTTGCACTTTCAGAAATTACCTAAATGTCTCTAGGTGATTTTCGAGAATGTTCGCGAAAAATTCAAAAATTGAAATTAAATTGAAACAAACTACAAATAAAAATTTTATTTTGTTTGTTTTGTAGATGCACACATTTTAAAAGCAAGCACAATTATTGTGATAGAGAAACATGTTTTTAAGTTGCACAGTGCCATTTAGGATCTGTTTAGACAATTATTTTATTACCGTTTGTAACTCCACAAGACAACAAATTTTAACAGGTGCAAAAATAACTTTCTGGCGGGAATGAACTGACCTAATTTACAAAGAAGTTGCAACGGTCAAAAGAAAACTACAGAACAAAGAAATAAATAGAGTTGCTAAGCCAGAAGTTGTCCAGTTTATCTAATAGCCGGTAGCAACATGTTCAGACATATTTATAAGTTTTTAAACGTAAATCATTAGTCTCTTGACAATAAGGCTCGAAACTGCAAAGCCACTAAAACATGCGTTAAAACAGTTCCACAAATCTAAAACAACCAAGCTAACAACAAAATTACTAAATTTCCAAAAACTCACCGAAGCTATTAACCCCATATCAGCAGTGAATATATACGAAGCATTCAAGTCGGGTTTCAAAACACTTAAAGTCTGAATAATCGACTCAATCTGTGCCGCTTCCTCAGACTTCAATTTAGTTGTCGAACATTGAAACAAAGACAACAATGTATTTTGCGCCTAAAATTCAAAATAATAATATTTAAATCAAAACGATCATTTCGTAAAACCTTATTCAAAATCCGCTGAGCGTCGTAACAACCAACAAAAAACATCCCTATCAATGCCATAGATTTCCCAGCAAGATAGAAATCTAACGTCGTCAAATCAAGTTCCTGTTCAGCCTGTAGAACCACAAAGTAACTGAACATGATAAGTACCAAACACACGTTGATTGCGTAAGTTATAACAACTCCAGATCGAACGAAACGTTCGTTTAGTTTAAAATTTCTCCTGAGACACATGTAGAAACGCTGCAGCTTTTTAAGTTTCGTCACAAGTCGCACGTGCGCTTTGCTTTGTACGCATTTTCGTAGTTCTTCGTAACAATTCTCAAACGTGATGTCGTACAGAGTCAAGAATTGAGCAAAATATAAAGCTAATGACACATTACAAAGGAGAATTATCTCAGTTGCGAATATACGAACAACCAAAACGAAGTCCAGTTCTTCGGTTATGACGATTCTGAAAAGAATTGCCACTTCGTGTAAAGCTAGTATTAGAATGAAGAGTAATAACAGATCGTAGATTTTTCCAGCCGATGACGCACTTAGGACCTCGGTTACTTCGAAAACAACTTTTTTATCAATCAAGGAGATTAAGCCGTGGGACTCTTGAATTTTGGTGTGGCTTCTAAGGAGACAAAGTATATTCACGATGATTGTGGAGGTGCTGATTAGAAGTTCGCACACGAGGAAAAATTCCTTAGCTGTTAATTTAACTCCGAACTGTAGAAGATCATTTATCATCCCAATTATTAGAACAAAGCAGCATAAAATGTTAAGAAATTTGTAAGTTTTTGATGGCACTAAATGGGGCCTTGAGGGTGGAGTCGAATGATTGCAGTAAAATGTTGCCGGACACACGTTTAGTCGATTAAAGTAAAGAGCAGGTCGTGATGCACAAATTATACACTCCCTAGGGATCTTTTTTTGACTATTGAGGGACATTTTACTCTTTGGAAACATTTTGTTGCGATGTAAGTTTGTCTACAGTGGATCGTTCACTGTTCGTAATTACTAGTTTCGTGATATTAGTAACAGATTAATATCGAAATGTTAAATTAAAAAATAATAAATAAATGTAGGTCATATTAATTTACTTCTGGCGTATCTGATGTTTAAAACGTCATATATTAAGAAATAAGATTTTCTGTTATACTGGTTGAAAATTTTACCTAACATTTTCAATTGCTTTTCTATATAATTTGCATTGTGTTTGGTGGCTTCAGAACCCGCTAGCAATTGATCTTGCTTACAGACTTTTTTGTGAGGATATATTAATAATACTTAAAGTGATTGTGCTTGATGTTAACGTTTCACTGTAACCCTAGTCCCTGGTTACAGAGAACATAGAGAAGCGTCATAGTTTAAATTAAATGACGGTTGAGGACTCCTCGACATATGTTGGCAACAGTGTTTGTTTCTAACTAGGAATAAAATTAACTAGAAAAAATGTAATAATATTTTTAACGACGCGTTTTACTTTCGACAAATTGACACTTGATTTACCAGAATATTACAAGCTGCTTACTGTTTCCTTCATTTTAATTCAGGTCACGCGAATTACAGTTCGTCGTCTGAGAACTTGTTTGATCTGCGGTCCAGAGCGCACTCAGGCCAATGTCGACTCTAAGCGTTCGGAAACGATTTGATTCTGATACACATCCTAATCGGTTTTGACCACAATTTCTTGCTGTTTCAACTTTCGAATTCTCAGTTTTTCGAAATTTTAGTTTGGGGACTTTTCAGTTTACTCCTATTTATTATTCAATTCTTAATTTCTCAGTTTTTCAATTTCTCAGTTTTCAGTTTTTCTCTTCAATTTTACGATTTTTAAATAGTTCGATTTTTCAATTTTTAACTTTTATAAACTCTGTATTTGTCGATTTTTCAATTAATTGATTTTTCAGGTTTTTTGGTTTTTCAATTTTTTTAGGTTTCGATTTTTCAACTTCACTTTTTTGATTTTTCGATTTCTCAATTCTTCAATTTTTTAATTTCTCAGTTTTTCGACATTTCAGTTTTAGGATTTTTCAGTTTACTTATTATTCAATTTTTCGATCTTATGATTTTGCAGATTTTTGATTTTTCAATTTTTCGATTCTTTAGATTGTCAGTTTTGGGATTTTTCAGTTTTTCGATTCGTCAGTTTTTCTTTCATTTTTCAGTTTTTCGATATTTCAGTTTTGGGATTTTTCAAAATTGCTGTTCTTCGACTTTTCCATTTTTGACTTTGGATTTTTCGATGTGTCGACTTATTACTTTTTCGATTTTTAAATTTTAGATTTCTCAATTTTTTGGTATTTTAATTTTTTAATATTTAAAATTTTAGGTTTTTCGATTTTTCATTTTAGCTCTTCCATATTTCAATTTTTCAAATATTTCGATTTCTTAATCTTTCGATTTTTCGACTTTCCGGTTTTAGATTTTGTTTTTCAATTGTCGTTTTTTCAATTTTCTGATTTTTAAATTTTAGATTTTTCGATTTCTCGATTTTTCATTTCAGTTCTTCGATATTTCAGTTTTTCAAGTTTTCGAATTTTTCAAATGTTTCGATTTCTTAATCTATTGATTTTTCGACTTCCCGGTTTTAGATTTTCTGTTTTTCAATTGTCGTTTTTTCAAATTTTCGATTTTTCAATTTTTCAAATTTGACATTTATAAACTGTTAATTTTTCGATTTTTCAATTAATCGATGTTTTGATTTTCCCATTTCTTGACTTTCGAGGGTTTCGATATTCCCGTTCAATTCTTTAATTTTTCGATTTTTCAGGTTTTTGATTTTTCATTTTTTAGTTTTTTTAAGGTTTCGATTTTTCGACTTCACTTTATTATTATGGATTTTTCGATTGCTCAATTTTTTTATTTTTTAGGTTTTCAGTTTTTGGATATTTCAGTTTTCGGATTTTTCAGGTTTTCCTATTTTTCAGTTTTTCTTTCATTTTTCACTTTTTCGATATCTCAGTTTTGGGATTTTTCGATATTTTGATTCTTCGACTTTTCGATTTTTGACTCGTGGATTTTTCGATGTGTCGATTTTTTTACTTTTTCGATTTTTAAATTTTAGATTTTTTAATTTTTAAAGCTTTAGATTTTTCGATTTCTCGATTTTTCATTTCAGTTCTACGATATTTCAATTTCTCAAGTTTTCGAATTTTTCGAATGTTTCCATTTCTTAATCTTTTGATTTTTCGACTTCCCGGTTTTAGATTTTCTGTTTTTCAATTGTCATTTTGTCAAATTTTCGATTTTTTAGTTTTTCAAATTTGACTTTTATAAACTCTCAATTTTTCGATTTTTCAATTAATTGATGTTTTGATTTTCCCATTTCTTGACCTTCGAATGTTTCGATTTTCCTGTTCTTCAATTCTTTAATTTTTTGATTTTCAGGTTTTTGATTTTTCAATTTTTCTATTCTTTAAGGTTTCTATTTTTCGACTTCACTTTATGGATTTTTCGATTGCTCAATTTTTTGACTTTTTAGGTTCTCAGTTTTTGGATATTTCAGTTTTCGGATTTTTCAGGTTTTCCCATTTTTCAGTTTTTCTTTCATTTTTTCTTTCATTTTTCATTTTGTCGATATCTCAGTTTTGGGATTTTTCAATATTTTGATTCTTCGACTTTTCGATTTTTGACTCCTGGATTTTTCGATGTGTCGATTTTTTTACTTTTTCGATTTTTCAATTTTTCGATTTTAAAATTTTAGATTTTTTAATTTTTAAAGTTTTAGATTTTTCGATTTCTCGATTTTTCATTTCAGTTCTGCGATATTTCAATTTTTCAAGTTTTCGAATTTTTCGAATGTTGCCATTTCTTAATCTTTTGATTTTTCGACTTCCCGGTTTTAGATTTTCTGTTTTTCAATTGTCAATTTGTCAAATTTTCGATTTTTTAATTTTTCAAATTTGACTTTTATAAACTCTCAATTTTTCGATTTTTCACTTAATCGATGTTTTGATTTTCCCATTTCTTGACCTTCGAGTGTTTCGATTTTCCTGTTCTTCAATTCTTTAATTTTTTGATTTTTCAGGGTTTTGATTTTTCAATGTTTCGATTTTTTAAGGTTTCTATTTTTCGACTTCACTTTTTTGATTTTCGATTTTTTAGTTTTTAGATTTTCAGTTTTAGGATTTTTCAATATTTCAATTCTTCGGTTTTTCTATTTTTGACTTCTGGATTTTTCGATGTGTCTACCTTTTTACTTTTTCGATTTCTCAATTTTTGAATTTTTAAATTTTAGATTTTTCAATCTTTTGATATTTTAATTTTTCAATATTTTTTCGATTTTTCGACTTCCTTTTTTTTTTAGATGTTCTGTATTTCAATTTTTCGATTTGCTAATTTTTCATTCCCGATTTATCGAGATTTGATTGTTTAGGTTTTCGATTTTTTATTTTGATCTATTTCGGTTTCTCATTTTTTCCAGTTTTCCATTTTTTCGTTTTTTTTATTTTTCCACTTTTCCAATTTTTCATCTTTTATCTTTTTGTTTGTCGATTTCTCTATTTTTCAATTTTTCGACTTCATCACTTTTCGATTTCTCGTTCTTTTGATCTTTCAATCTCTCAATTTTTCAATTTTTCGAATTTTAAGTTTTTTGCTTTCTCGATTTATCGAGATTTGGATTTTCCGATATTTTGATTGTCAATTTATAAATTGTTCAATTTTTAACTTTTCGATTTTTCGATTTTGGCCTATTTCGGTTTTTCAATTCTTCGACTTTTCGACTCCACGATTTCTTGATCTTTTGATTTTTCGATTTCTCGGTTTTTCGATTTTCCAATTTTTCGATCTTTCGATTTTTCAGTTATCCGATTTTTTAAATTTGGGAGTTTCGATTTCTGGATTTTTCGTTATTCGGTTTTAAATTTTAGATTTTTGAATTTTGCATTTTTTCGATTTTCAGTACTTCGATATTTCGATTTTTCAATGTTTCGAATTTTCGATTATTTTAATTTTTAATTTTTTTTTCTCCCTGTTAATAATATCATAGTGTATCGAACACAACCACAAAAATTGTCTTTAAAAACATTTAAAAATTCTTACAAAATAGAACACAGTGTTTCCAAAACATTTTCCCGAGAAAAATCCATTGGGATTACGATTTCAACAATATTCTTTAGTTTAAGACGTTTTGCTAGTATAAAACACAAATAAAGAATTAATTCTTAGTTAAACAAAATATGTAAAAATATTCACCTAGTCGTTATAAAAACCGACCAAACGACTATTTCCCGCATAAATTATAGTCCAAACCAACCAAATCGCTTCTGAACGCTTAGAGTCGACATTGGCCTGAGCGCGCTCTGGTCTGTAGATCAAACAAGTTCTCAGGCGACGAGTTGTAGTGAAACAAGTTTTTTTATTGGCATCGACTATTTAAATTTGGTGCTTGCCTTTGGCGGTTAAGGACTCCAATGTCAATAAGGGTGGTTTTGCAAAATCAGACTGTATGTCGCATCTATATTAATCTATGCTGGTTACGTTTTCACAACGTGGGTTCCACTGTATACATATTCGAAATATTTGCATGTCATCTGGATTTGGCACGGATATTGATTAAATACAATATAAATAGACAGTATTGTATTCAGTCTATAGAGTGGTAAATATTGGCAGGTAAAGCTCTGATAGATTCTAATGGGTTTGAGGAAATATAATTTATATCTGTATAAGGCACTTGAGTCTTATTGTTTCGCTGTCTTATCGTATAACATTGGAATGATAATCTACTGAGGATCTTCTAAAAATATATTAATGTGATTATAATTTATTTAATTTGGATAAATACAATTAACTGATAAAAAAATTCGGAACCTGCTTAGGCAACCATTTATACATCACGACCGTTTTTGCAGGGCTCCCCTTTACCGACGATTAAATGTTGACAACTGTTTTCCGAGAAAGTTGAAGTTTGTCCCTCCTCTTTCATTCCATTGTGATGTCGCAACATCCGTCTCTTTCTAAAAATGGTGAACCAACGTTTACAATAGCTGAAGCAGTAAGTTTGTCTAATTTTTTTCGCAAAATTTAATCCCAAATGCCGGTTATTTAAAGTGTTCGTTAGTAATATTCAAACCGTAGGAACCTAAAATTGTAAAATGTCAACGGGAAACAACATCGAAAGCGAATTCCGCCGTCTGAACGAGAAGAATGAATGGTCGGCACTTTTTCAGGTATTTCATGGTCTAATTCTTACATTTTTACTTTTGAACAATAAAAAAAAAACCGAAGGTGAAACAAAACTCGCGTTACGTACACCTAAGACGTACGCAGTTCTTGAGAATTTCCCAGTCGTGAGTCATAAGGCTTCACAGCTAAATGACCAACAATTAAGTAATTAAAGAGAACCAATCACTGAAATATTCCGCCACAATCACGCTTAAACCCCTTTTCCCCCCAGAAAATCCGCTCCGAAAGCGCCAAGAACACCTGCGGATTCCTCGAAGCCGTCAAGCCGCAGAACAAAAACCTCAACAGATACAGAGATGTGAGCCCCTTCGACCACAGCCGGATCGTGTTAACGCGGGGACGGGTGGACTACATCAACGCCAACCTGATAAAAGTGGAAAAGGCAAATCGGAAGTACATCCTCACGCAGGGCCCCCTCATCAACACCGTGAGCCACTTCTGGGCCATGGTGTGGGAGCAGCAGAGCAAAGCCGTGCTGATGCTGAACAAACTCGTCGAGAAGAAACAGGAGAAGTGTTTCCAGTACTGGCCGTCGAAGCTGGGGGACGACTACCTCATGACGTTCGACGACGTGGGGCTGTCGCTGCAATACATCAAGCAGGAAGACCACTCGTATTATTTACAAAGAGTATTGAGGCTGACGGACATGAAGACGAGGGAGTCCCGGGATATTTTACAATTTCATTACACAACGTGGCCCGATTTCGGAGTGCCAAGCTCGCCGACGGCGTTTTTAGAGTTCCTGAGGAAGGTTAGGGATGCTGGAGTGCTGGAGGCGGACGTGGGGCCCGCGGTGGTGCACTGCTCAGCTGGGATTGGCAGATCGGGGACTTTTTGCCTGGTTGATTCGTGTTTAGTTCTTGTAAGTAAAAAAGTAGGGGGTTTGATAAGCATTTCTTAGAAGGAGATAAGTGGCATAAACGTAAATTAACGGAAGAGGGGTCAGTGGGAATTGTTGATACCTATTGTGATAATTTTACATGGCAAACAAAGCGTTACAAGTTATTGCTATATTTAGGAAAGAATTTTGATGACTAAAAATTTCAAATATTTGTTTCGTTTTTTTAGCTTAATCTACATATATTATAATAAAAGTGAAGTGTTTACGAAAATTTAATTAATATTAACTAAAAGTGAATATTGTAGAGTACACCTTAATGTTTATTTTTTTTATCAAATTTTATTAAGTTCGTCATTAAAAATAAAAACTTGATAATAAAAACGTCGAGATTTTCAAAGCGACGGAGACAAAAAAAATTGTATAACTCAAATAGTTGCAGATCATAAAACTTAAGTTTGATTATTTTACAGATAATTGTTTCATTTTTTTGTAAAACGTTTCGTTTATTATAGTTTATTAACTGGAATTCTTAAATTGTAATTTGATGTTTATATTGGCTTGGCTAAGTACAGTGTAAAAATATTTAATTACCAATCAATACATCCTAAGCAATATTATTGCAGATTAGTGACTAACTAGGGTCTCTAAGCCCGTAATTGATGCAGATGTTTCTCATTATTCGCCTTCTTTTTTTTCGTTTTATGGTACTGTGACGTTTTTCCATCACTGCAGTTACTCCATCTACGCTTAACCATAATGGTCTTAATAGTCTTTACCATAAGAATCACGACTTTTATTAGCTGTGCAATCATTGTTTTAATTTGATTATCGCTCAATAGTACTTTATTTACTAAGTTTGTTACTCGTCAATCCACTGTAAAAGTCGTTGATTGGATACTAGTGATGATTGTTATGAAGAACAGAGATATGTCTCTGTCCTCTTTAGATCCAATAACGTTAATTCGCTAGCTGTGTTCTTCTATTCTCAGACCAGTTTTAAATACTTCACAATAAGTAAATTAATGATAACAGTAATTAATATATATTTAGAAAAATATATATATCGAAGTTTTAAATGAAATATTAATAAATAGAATTAATAATAAATTTATTCGTTCTTAGAATGCATCTTATTGGAAAAATCATTGAACCTGTTGGCTGTTTTTCTCGATTTTGTTTATTTATTTTTCTTTTTTTAGTACGTAATTGATGAATAAATATTTTTGTGTATAAGTCCCGTAAACATTTAAAACTGAATATTGCTATAAATAGGTGTTTAGGTATTTTTAAATGTGTAATAAAAATGTTAACTCTCATCCAATGAACCAAAAAATTCCGATTTATTGTGATTTTCGTTCTTTCAGATTGAAAAATTTGGCATCAACTCCATAGACGTAAAAGAAATTTTATACGAAATGCGACGTTATCGAATGGGTCTTATCCAAACGCCCGAGCAACTAAGATTTTCATACCAAGCAATCATCGAAGGTGCACAACAACAACTCAGTCCAAATTCCAGTCCAGTGGTATGTCATTCTTTGATTTTTGTCACGTGCTCATTGCAGGAATCCTCTTGCGTTTGTAGACGACGTCCTGAAGTCCCCACCCTTATAACCCTAATCCCGCACAAGAAATCATTCATGTCGATAAATTATTGTAATGTGAAAAACAGCCTCTTATTTTGTTTATTAGGAAAATCACGTAATTTCACCTCCCGATCCGATTATTAATGAAGTAGGAGATGACGATGTCGCATCTGATTCAGATGACGATGGACCTCCTCCTCTCCCTCCGCCTAGGTTAGACAGTCTAAAGAAACCAAATGGCACACCTGTAGATAGGCCACTTCCGAATATTCCGAATAGTGTGTCGTGTAATGATTTTCATTATGAAGGCGACGGCGATGAAGTAAGTCAGTTTTTAGTAGCATGTGACTTATCGGTTGCGCGCGCATTTGGTGTTTTTGCGCCACAAATTCGCTGAATTTTCTAAATAATTAAGGCAAGAATGCGCGCGCATCTGGCAAAATCACTAAATTTATCTATGTAGCGCGTGTGTTTTCTCTTTTCTTTCTTTGTTGTTTGTTTCTTTATGCGGAACAATTACACGTAGTGGGTATAAATAACAATGCTAAATGCTGAAAGTGGAAACTTCGTGATTTGTATCAGGCGTTCTTTGACATAACTTAACCTATTAATTGAAGCCGGAGACGTACAATTGAACTAGTTATTAAATATACCAAAAGATAATTGTGGTCGTTGCCATATCCCGTGATCATAATTTTATTCATTCATGTTTTAAATTGTTCAAATGTTGACCCTTTTTATGCGATGTTTCAAAATTTATGAGTCTCAACGGTTGTACTTTTTGAGAGACTGAGTGGAGTATTAAAATTTTGCAAACTAAATTTTTTCAAAATTGCAGGATATCATTTCAAAACAAAAATTAAAATTTATTGAAAAATATGCTTGCTTTTGCTTCAGTCGATTGACTTTATCGGTTTTGCGTTATCGTTAATTGAGGCGTCAGTGCGCCTAGTTTTAGCACTTTGGGAAAGTCCATTCTAAAAATGCGAGAGGCTCTATCCACTGGTGGTGAATTACTGAGAGATTCGTTTTGTTTCCAAACTTAAACTGTTGCAAATAAGAACACATTTTTACGAACCTCAAATGTGTTCTCGTGGGTGTAATCCTGCGTTTCTTATTATTATTATTAAAAAAAGAAATATTACACGTATGTTTTCATTGCTAGACAACACAATTTTCTGTTTTTCTTCATTTCTGTCAATTATTATGTTTTATATGAAATTTTCACATTTTCGTTTCGTTGTTTGTTATATTTTAAAATAATTTTAATGTTTGCTATTTAAAAAACCATACAACTCTAATCTTGGACTTTTTTCTTAGTATTAAAACTAGAACTAGAGTTAATGAAATATCGAGGAGCGTACGCTTAGCGATAATAATTGACGCGAAATATTAATGTGATTGATAGTAAATTAATTAAAATTCCAATGGTAAACAACTGAACGAAATAAAGAAATCATGTGAACCTGAACTAATATTTTTTTAGGTTGTTGTCATTAAGGTATATGTACTATTTCGAATTTCAAATCACAAACAAAACGGTATAAAATGTCAGTTATTTGTAAATCCCATGTAATTTAAGCAATTATTATTGATAGAGTAAAAATGTTATTAAAATAATTCCCATAAATTAACAAGAAGTAAATTTGGAATTCAGATTTTTCTACTACATTTTGCACTTTTTTTATCTTTTTCAATATATTATAGTTTAAAGTGACTGTTTGTTTAATTTGTGTTTATTCAAAATTAAATTACGGAAAAATACCATAGAAAAAAAAATAGGGATTTTTTCAATTAATGACAAATTTTTATATTGAATAATCATAAAATTAAAATTTTTGTGTAATAAGATAAATTTTTTACCCAAAAATTGTCGAGTTTATTGCGCAGAAATCTAAATAAATTAAAAAAATTAAAACCTATTACATAAAATTAATAACAAGCATTAAATTATTGCAATAACTAACAATTTTTTTGGTTTTCTGTGGTTATAGCTAAATTTTTGGATGAATTTAGTAATACCAGGTGTCTGGAAAATGGTCGAATAACTAGAGATGTTCAGAATTCCTGCCTTGTGCATATAAGTAAGATCGTAATGTTTCCAAATTTTGATCATTTTTTGTAAAAGTTAGTCATCAGTACTTGCTAAGATAAAACTGATTTTTGGCCTAAGAAAAGAGAGGGTGGGTGGGTGGGGCTATTGGCTGCTAAGATAAGACTGATTTTGGCAAATGCGATATCCTCTAAGAAAAGAGAGGGTGGGTGGGCGGGGCTAGTACCTGTTAAAATAAGATCGATTTTGACAAATGACATACCTTCTAAGAAAAGAGAGGATGGATGGGTGGGGCCAGTACCTGCGAGGATAAGACTGATTTTAGCCAATGAGATCCCTCTAAGAAAACAGAGGGCGAGTGGAGGGTTAGTAGAGTAGAAATCATTTGAAAACAGCACGTTTCAATAAAATTTATAGATATAACCTCACTTTTAAATCGTGAGTTTTTGAGAATTTAAGCTATTTCAAGACTTTCACCAGATAATTAGGAATAACAGTGTTAAATTGACTGTTCTGTAGTATTTATAATGACAAAGAGATGAGTAGTAAATGCGAGAAAGAAGAATTTTATTTATGTATTTTTTATAAGAAGTTCATTTTTGTTTTGTATAAATTGTTTAAAACAAATATTTTCTCAAACTCCAAAAGTTCTGAAAAGAACTGATTTTATAAACCGAAAATATAAAATAATAATCATAAAACACATAAAACACCGCATACGGACGAAAACAGCAACGGCAGGCACACCACTGTAAAACAGCTGAAGGCACCCCTCAAATTTGAAAGTGGATTCACTCGAACCAGAGTTGGTTTTATGCGCCCACTTTATTGGTGTGCTCTTTTCAAATAATTTCTACTCTATCTGCTAAAATAGATCGATTTTGGCAAATGACATACCCTCTAAGAACCGAGAGGGTGGGTGGGCGGGGCTAGTAGCTGCCAGGAGAAGACTGATTTTGGCAATTGACATATCCTCTAAGAGAAGAGGGGGCGGGTGGGCGGGGCTAGTCCTGACCTGATTTTGGCAAAAGAGATCCTTCTAGGAAAATAGAGGGGATGGGCGGGGTTAGTACCTGCTAATCTAAGATCTATTTTGGCAAATAACACCCTTTAAAAAATAGAGAGCGGGTGGGCAGGGCCAGTACCTGCTAAAATCAGTTTTATCTTAGCAGCTACTAGCCCCACCCACCCGCCCTCTCTTCTCTTAAGAGGTATCTCATTTGCCAAAATCAGTCTTATCCTAGCAGGTCCTAGCCTCGCCCACCCACCCTCTCTTTTCTTCGAGGGTATCTCATTTGCCAAAATCGATTTTATTTTAGCAACTACTAATCCCGCCACCCGTCCTCTATTTTCTTAGAGGGATCTCATTTGCCAAAATCAGTCTTATCCTATCAGGTACTAGTCCCGCCCACCCGCCCTCTCTTTTCTTACAAGGTATCTCATTTGCCAAAATCAGTCTTATCCTAGCAGGTCCTAGCCCCGCCCACCCACCCTCTCTTTTCTTAGAGGGTATCTCATTTGTCAAAATAGGTCGTATTTTAGCAGGTACTAGCCTCGCCCACCCACCCTGTCTTTTCTTAGAGTCTATGTCCTTTCCCAAAATCAGTCTTATCCTAGCAGGTACTAGCCCCGCCCACCCACCCTGTCTTTTCTGAAAGTGTGTTTACGCTACATAATATGTCATATGATTTCTTATATGACTTTTCGTACACTGGCTTTTTTCATGTTTACACTGTATGATTTCGCACATTATACTGCAAGTCACGAAAGCAGTCATAACCAAATTATAGCTCATTTCAAGAATAGGACGGTTGGAGAAATTTTGTGTTTGATTTCGTTTGAATTTTTCGCGCGTTTTTCAGTCTTTGACAGTCGAAACTTAGGTTAGGTTACACTCGTTGTCTTACCAAGCACGTTGTAATAGCAAGTATTATACCGCGAGATCGAAAAAGAAATTAGTCAAAGTTGGCCATGCGCGACAAGCCGTTTCTCGTAATTAAATTTTTTTTTAAATGTCAAATTAACATTTTAAAATTAGAATTATGAAACCTACGTTTAAAACACATAGAAATGAATCAAAATCACCGTTTTCCAATTTTGTCCCATTTCTGAAGTAAGATTTTAACAAAAAAGCTTTAATTTCGTTTGATAATATCGCAAATTACTTTTGTCAACGTGACGTTTAATTAAAAAATATTTTAAACTAAGACAAACGGCTTTTCGTGCATAGCCAACTTTGACTAATTTCTTTTTCGATCTCTCGGTAGTAAATTTGAAATATAAAATTTATACATTTATATTTGTCATTAATAATGGAAAAAGTAAGTCTACTTATTATGACACTTGTTGACTATTCATTGTTTAATTATTAATTGTCACGATAACACACCGACCAGTCGTCTGATACTGGAACAAGAAAAACCTCCAAAGCATTCCAGAGCCAAATGTGTTTTGCTTCCTTCAATTTTTAGGTTAGGTTTTCTACATTTGATAATTTCAATTCACTCGTACATTTTCACTTAACGGTAAATCATGAGAGAAATAATAGTAGTCTAAACCGAAAATCTTTTAATGGTGTGATTCCTTGAAATTATTGAACTTTCCATACATTTATCTTAGCAAAAGTCATATGACAAATCATGTAGTGTAAACACACTTTTAGAGGGTATGTCCTTTGGCAAAATCGATAATATTTTAGCAGGTACTAACCCCCCCCACCCCACCCTCTGTTTTCTTAGAGGAATCTTATTTGCCAAAGTCAGTCTTATCCTAATAAGTACAGTTGCGGCCCCCCAAAAGTGCACGATTTTTCGTTGTCATGAAATTTTTTGAATTTTTAAATTAATGGAAGGTTGGCTATTACCAGTGGCACAGCATTTTTGAATAAACAAAATGTCAAATTTGACATTTTTTTTATTCGAGCGCCCATTATTTGAAGATAGATTTACAATAGAGAAAATTATCGTGCACTTTTGGGGGGCCGCAACTGTACTAGCCCCGCCCACCCATCCTCTGTTTTCTTAGAAGGTATCTCATTAGCCAAAATCAGTGTTATCTTAACAGCTACTAGCCCCGCCCACCCACCCTCTCTTTTCTTAGAGGGTATGTCATTTGCCAAAATCAGTCTTATCCTAGGTAGTAGCTGCTAATAAAAGTCAGCATTATCCTAGCCCCGCGCACCCACCCTCTCTTTTCTTAGAGGGTATGTCATTTGCCAAAATCAGTCTTATCCTAGGCTGCTAATAAAAGTCAGCATTATCCTAGCAGCTAGTGCCTAGGATAAGACTGATTTTGGAAAATGACATACCCTCTAAAAAAAGAGGGTGGGTGGGCAGGGCTGGAACCTGTTAAGATAAGACTGATTATTAAATTATTATAAGAAAAGACACTAGAGGCTCCAAAGCACTTTCAAATTCTTTCCAAACAGGGATACCTAAAACCTCAAGATTGTAATTTTTCAAAGAAAAGTCTGGGTCGCAAAATTGACTCAAAAACAGGTCAGGCCAGAATTTTCCAAAAATAGAAGACCAAAGTCTACTAAAATTGTTTTAAATAATTTACAAAAAAAATCTTCATGGGTTCCCAAAATAATACACCATGGGTACCCAAAAACTGCGGCACTCTAGACTTTTCAGATTCGTAAAAAGTAAAACACTAACAGATTTTTTCAAGTTTATCCAGCAACAAAACACCAGACCGAAAATAAAACACCAGAAATATTAACTAAAAGTTTTATTACTAGTTATTGTGATAATGAACGTGTTGTTTAGTTGTTAAACGTAGCGAAAGAACCAATTTTAAAATCATTTTAATCCCACCAAAATGTCAGAAGGAATTTTTTTTACTATTTTTCCCAGAGTCACCAGTTGATTGTTAAGAGTGTAGGGGAGAGTTAATCCGCCACTTTGTAGGCACCCGGTATACAAAAATATTGAATTTTTTTTATTAAATAATTATATCTTTACGAATACTTCCCGAGTGTAATCTTAGAAAATGTTGTAATAGGTTCCATTTGACAAACGTGTACTGTGAGATACGGTTTACAATTATGGTTAATTAAAAAAAAATCTTTCGCATCTAAAATTTGGTAATGTTATCCACAATTTTGCTGAGTAAATTGAATTCAAAATGATGTTCTACATCTCTTTAAGGTAGAACGAAATCAGATCATACGCAAGCCTCAGAATTTTTGAAAAATAAATACGTCCTAGTTGTGCTTGAGTAACATTTTTTATTTTTGGAACTAATTATGCCAGTTGGTTCAAAAAATTATTTCATTGATTATCTCATTTGATTATGGGTGAGCGGAAATTGCAGAGATAATGGCGACTTTATTTTTATGTTGCATATTTTAAAAGATAAACTTAGTCGATTTATCGAATTAATCTGTTCTCTTAGTAGTAGTCGGATGTTTCAATTTAATTACGCAGTCGAAAATAACATGAATTGCAGTTGGCCGTGAGCTAAGTGCAGAGTTGGTACTACTGCACGACTGATCAGTGTCAAAAATTAAACAGTAAAATCAGTAGTACCACCCAAAACTTGTCAGGGAACGCCACCTCTAACTTAATTTATTTAGGCTACTTATTAAGTTCTAGTAAATAATAATGCAAATAGGAAATCGTTTTATTTTCTGTAATTAAACAAAAATTAAACAAAATTTACTTATGGCACTATCGTTGATTTAAACATCTAATTATCTTAATTTGATTTAATCAGTAGCACTGAAACATTTGAATTCCGTAAGTCAGCAAATTGCAAATTTTAAAATGTGCATCTTGTAAACAAGTCCCATCAATTGGGGAATTACACATTTTTTGTTCAAAAACAAAATCATCAGTTACTTGTGATGTATAAAGGCGCTTCTACTTCTACATACAAAAGGAAAGTCTTGGTATGTAGTAGATATGTTGTATTTATATTGAAATTTTTCACACTGGGATTATCATTTGGTTAGAAATTTGTTAAAATGCCACCCTTTGCAGTAGGTTGCTTTGGAATACGTTTAAAAGTTTTAAAAAAGTGTCAAAAAATTGGGTGTTGACCAGTCGCTTGTCACACTGACACTATGAAAACCATCTGAAATAACCCCCTTTTTCATTTCTCATTTGCGTTACATTCTCAAAATAAATGACTTTGCCCCACTGACGCTTTCGCATTTATCGAAATGTCAAAATTTTTACGTGACGAAGCACCAACTTTGCTTGTACGTTGCATCCGTGATATATCATTTGCTGATTCAAACGAAAGTATCGTACTACCTAAATACTATGACACGGTAACTAGAAAATTGTATCATCGTCTTTGATTAATTCTTTTTTGTCTAGTACATTCCAACTGGTCCACTGCCCGTAGTGCCCGGAGATGAAGAAGACGAAGACGAAGATGAAGGAACCAGCGATGAAGAACTGGACGATTCGATAAGTCCGCCTTCCGAACTGCTGAGTTCCGACAGGTATTTTTTCCGAATTTGTCGAAAATGGTTAATACGATATTGTGTGTTCGTTTTAGCATAACACCGTCAGAGTTAAGGCATCGTAAACGGATGGAAAACAGAGAAAAGCTGGAAGCCCAAGTGCGAGACATGAAACGAAGGCAACAAGCCAACGAGCAATGGACACAATTGAAGAGGTCTCTATACAAACCTTTATTTATAGCGGGCACTGTTATTTTGGGAGGGGGCCTCATTGCCTATCTTTACTTTAAAGATTAAACAAAAAGAATAAGACGTGTGTGTTAAGCCGGTGAGAGATGTTTGAATAGTTACTGATCACGTACCCAATTAAACGTTATAGTTTTTAAATTTTATGTATATTATTCACAAATGTTTTTGGTAGCACTGATAAACTTTATTTAAAACTTGTAATGAGAGACGAAATTCTTTGGAGATATATCGTAAAAGTTTCAATTACATATCAAAATATTGTCTATTTTTATGTTTTAAGTATGTATCGATTTTTGTATTTATTTACCAGTGAATATTTCAGCCACTCATGTTGTTGGAAGTAAATATTTTTAATGTTACCACATCATGATGTGATTTCCTTCCTAGCTTTTTTCTGTAGTCATTACATCACATTCTTGGCTTCAGTTACTAATTTATTAACATTCAGTGAAAACATTAAAAATCATTTAGCAACAACACCGAAACGATTTATGCCAAAGTTGTGTTTTTTCCATGAATCGTTTCTGATTCATCGTCCCCCATTCCTCAGTTTAAACGCATTTCATTTCATTGTGTAAGTAGGTATATGATGTAAGAATGTAGGAAAATTATACATGTAGTGGAACGAGTGGGTAAGACAAAGACTGAAGATCGCCACCAGTTTTCTGTTTTAAAATCGTAAAAAAACCCACGGTGGTGGTCCTAACAAGCTGAGTTGGCTTCGAATGTCGAGTGATGGTTAACACAAGTTTTTGTTTGGTCTAGCGTAGCGCGCAAAACTTTTGTATGCCATCATGTAGGTACGGCTCTTCGTTTTAATCAAATTACAGGGTGCTTGAAAAACCGAAATGCACGAGGCATTTTTTTAGATATTTATAAAGATTTTTCTATCTCCAGAAAAGAACAAAATTTTCTACGGATTTTGTACCTTATTTACATTCCTTTTAAGTGCCTACAACGCTGTTAAAACTACGTCGACAATATGATTGTGTTGTTAATTATGATTTACTAGAATGTGACAATCGGTTTCAAGTTTGTTTATATCTGGACCGCCGATTATTTGTGATTAATTAATATTTTCTCAAGAATTTTTATGGATATTCAATAAACATTAAAAAATTTAAACAGATTGTGTTTAATATACCTGAGTTTCTTATTTCAGGCCTAAAACTTCACTTCAAGACTGACATTTGAACTTTTTCTGGAGAAGACTGGACTTTGATACATTCAGATTAGTTGAAGATAAGTTCTGCGGTCTTACTTTTTAGTAAAACTAGTCAAAATTCTAGGTATGTCGCATGTATCAATCACTCAGATGTCAATTTTATACGGCCTGCACAAACGCAGCAATAAAGTTGCCATCGCAAACTGTGTAACTTAAATTATAGCCTTTTGTACCCGATGTGCAATCCTAATAATCTCAAAATTAATAGTTAGTGTAACGCATTTTTATAAAACATTTGAACGAAAAATGTCATTCTAAATTTGTCATAATATTGTACTTGTGTAATGAAATTACTCCCCTTATACTTAATTGTATCAGCTACATTCTTAGTACAAAGTTTTCATAGTGCCCAAACAACTCCTCTCGAAAATAGCGCTTATCCTCTTCAGGGATACAGACGAATCGCCTTCCCGCAATCAAAAGATAATGTAAGAATTTGTAAGCAATAAAACGACGTTTTTAATAAAACTTTTTTTCATTAAGACATTACACAAAAAACGTAAACCGAAGCCGCTAGCCCTAAGCGAAATCAGAAACGTACTCACCTCGATACTCCAAGAGGTCGCCGCGCCACTCAAGGAACAAAAGCGAGACACCAAATCCCACAAACACTCGATGGCCAAAGGGGGCCGCAAGGCCGTAGCCCACAAAAGTCGCGCCATTCTCCCCGAATGGAACAAGTGGACGGACTGGTCTTCGTGCAGTGTCTCCTGCGGAAAAGGCAGGGAAATCCGGTGGAGGCACTGCATGAACAACTGCAACGGAGTGGAAACTGAAATGGAAGAGAAAGCCTGTCAGTTGCCCGCCTGCATCGGGAAATTGTTTGGGCTGATTAAGTTATGATAACAAAATATCTGTAAGTGTAAGAATGACAATAAAAAACACATAAACAAAACTTTACCATTTTTTCACAAAGTTGCGGAAATTCGTATTGCCTCCCTGTCTAGGGATTTTCACTTTGTCCCAATACGAGTAATATGACACAAAAATTGATATTCCTATAAATAAATATAAATATCGTGTGATTTACAGCCTGCATTCTTTATAAAGTATTTATACTAACACGGAGAAATTTCAATTTCGAAATTATTCCGTAATTTTAATATTTTAATTTTAAAAATGGGGGATTTCCGTTGGGAATTTTGTTCCCGCTCTAGTTTCGCACATGTGTCACGTAAACGTCAACTTTGACGTTTGGTTTATTGTCAATAAACATGTCATCGGCTACAGTAAGGCCCACAATTGATGTAATAAATTAAATAATAAATGCTTGCAGTTGCCCCTTCTGGAGGATGACACCATCGCCTTCGGTGAGGAAGACTTGGACACGGGTGCTGCCAAGGACACCCTAAAGTAAACATTCCATACCATTCAGACAGCCCCCCGAATCGTTCTTTTTCCAGGCACCCCTACGTAACTTTTTTCCATTTAGCCTTCCGAGGGGCCTCCATTTTCGTCTATTTGTTTTGTCGTTTGTTCAGTGATAGTTTCATTTCCACTTTCGTGACAGTTGTTTTGCTGCTCTCGATGGATTTCTGGACCGTCAAAAACATTACGGGTCGTCTCATGGTGGGTTTGCGATGGTGGAACTACGTGGATGATGACGGGAAGTCTCATTGGGTTTTTGAATCCCGAAAGGTTAATTTTATTGCTTTTTTGTTGTCGCTTTAATGTTTCACTGATTCATCATTTGGCCCTTTCAGGGTCAATTACAGGGCAGGGTGAACGAAAGAGAATCTAGAATTTTTTGGACGACTCTTGTTTTGACGCCGTTGTTATGGAGTGTTTTCTTTATAATTGCGTTGTTTGGGTTGAGCTTGAAGTGGATGGTAAATTGGGTGGGTTTATTAATTATGTGGTATTTATGATTGGGTTTCAGTTGCTCGTAATGATTGCATTGGTGCTCAGCGGAGCCAATTTGTATGGATATTTTAAGTGTAAAGTGGGTGCGAAAGAGAGTGTTGGTTCTGTTACGTCGGACTTTTTCCGAAGACAAGTCCTACAAAGCGCAGTATCGCTGGTTACGAGGGAGAATACGGCACCTCAAGCTAATCCTATGAGTCAACCTGCCAATGTAGTTTAGTTTATTTATGTTTGTAAATATTTCTAAATGTTGTGATAATTAAATAATTCCATTTAATAGCCGTTTTTAATTTGAATTTAATGAAGAATCAATAAAAGTAGCAATAGTTGCGCTAATTACTACGTGTTAAAGTTAAAATTTGGACAAAAAAAAGTTGCTCTAGGTGAGGCTCGAACTCACAACCCCGGCATCGCTCACGACTACTGTCTTATAAGTACCGTGCGCTAACCAATTGCGCCACTAGAGCTATGGATGAAGCGCGTGAAATAACCAGTTATAACTTTAATACTATTTCATCAATTAATAATTATTTGTTTCTTCCACAAATCAACTACAATTCTAACCAATTCTTCTCACATGCATTTTTCGGAAACGTTATCTTGACATTTTTATGACCGAACATGTGATTAGCACCACAATCTCTTATCGCGCGAAATTTAAATACACCAACCCCGGGAAAATTTGAGGTTATATTCCAAAAACGTATCGATTTACAAAAACTTTTATTTTGTAAAGAAAACACCACCGTACCTTAACAACATTTATTACAAGATGGAATCTGTACAATAATTTCCAAACGAACTAATAATCATATCACAGGTTAAATTTTAAGTGCAATATACTTTAATCAAGATAAACAGCAATCTATCAGCACCCGCTAACTGTTAAAGTAAAAATCCTGTATCACAAAACACAATAAAACAACAAACACTTCAATCTCTTCCCTAGTCATAAAAATTCTTATAAAAGCAACTTTACTGTACAAGCTGAATAAATTACATAACCTATAAATTTTGTTTTTGTTGTTTTAATAACTCATCGATTTGACTTTTGTACATTTCTTTAACGTCTTGCAAATCTAGCTTTAGTTCTTCATTTTCTTCGACTTTTTCGCCATACAGTTGGCACAAGGTGTCATACTGCTGTTGCAATTCCACCTGTTGGGTTTTTAGAATATCATGGTCTTGAGTTTTTGCTTCAAGATCTTCCACTCGTGTTAGGAGTGAGGAGATTTCTTGGTTTAATAGCGACCGTTCTTGTTCGCGTCGATTTAGCTCCCACTGTAGTTGCTGCACTTCCCCATCGCGTTGTTTCAAATTTGTTTGAAGCATCTGCATTTCGAACATGTTGGTGTATCTGGGCGCCTGTCCCATGTCGAGGGTTTCATCCTAATAGGAAAAATTAGCTTCGTTCGCTACGTGACAAGCTATAGTTTACCTGTGACCAGAAAGAACTTCCAAGAGATTCAGCTACTGACACTTTCCCGAGACTTAACGTTGGCGAATTACTACCAGTACGGGGCGAATTTCGTTCCAAATTTGGTGGTTCTTGAGTACTTTTCTTCCGTTCTGATTCGTTCGTTGATTTTTCGAGAGCTAGTTGTTCTTGCAAACTTGAAGCATCTTTAATTAAATCTTCCACTTTTGATTTTTCAGTTTTCAGTCTCTGGTGCAAGTCGTCGATTTGGCTGCAATATAATGTGTTATTTACGCACAAAGTAATCCATTTTTACCTTTTCAAGTCCTGTTCTTCTATTTGTTTTTCGGTTTTATACTGTTCTAACTGCATTTTTACCATTTCGTTTTCATGCCGCAAAGAACCCATTTCAGACTCCACGTCAGATAATTTTGATCTTAAACTAACCGCTTCGTCTTTGACTACTCTTTCGGTGTTTTGTGACGTTTGCAACCGGCTCTGCAAATCATCTACAAAGAAAATTATACAAATATGTTGACACTCAAACCCGACATACTGATTTTCAGAGTTAGTTCCTGCTCAATCTTCTCAAAATTTGAAATTTTTATGGTATGCGTTGCCTGCAACGACTCCAATTGTCTAACCAAGGGCTTGCTAACTTCCAGAATCGACTGCGACAGCTCCTCGTTTCGCGCCTCAGCATCTTCCAGTCGCCTCAGCAGCTCGTTATTTTCTTTCCGTAAAAACTGCTCCTTTTTCGCGTAGTCTAAATCAAGCTGACGCATTTTGGAACGCAGTTCTTCTAACTCGCTTATTATCTGCAAGACAATAACATGATCCTAAAGCCGCTACTTTTCGTTATACGAATCTTACCGCTGCGTTTTGTGACTCAGTTTGTCTTTTTTCGTTCTCCAAACTTTCAAGTTTGTGTTCTCTTGCGATTAACTCAGAACTGGTTTTATTCTTATCGACTAATTCCTTTTTCGCCGCGTCGAGTGACTTTTTCACAGTGTCGTACTTCTGGGTCAAATCGTCGAATTGACTTTGTAGCTTGATCACCTCAGTGTCGAGTTTCTTATTTTTTGCTGTTAGTTGATGTACGGCTTCTATTTGGGACCGTTCCACTTCTTCTTTGGCAGTTAAGGAGCGTTTAAGGCGGTCGGTTTCGGATGAGAGGTCCTCGATGGTTTCCCTTAAGAGAACATGACTCAACTAAGTATACTTAATTTAAGTCAAGCAGCTACTCACTTCAGGTGTTTGATTGTCGACTCATTCTCCTTCTCCTTGGCCCTCAACTTCTTAATAATATTAGAATGCTGCAGCTGCTGTTTCGACAACTTCTCTCCTTCCTCCCGCAACTCCTTGATCGTTTCATCCTTCTCATTCATAAGGGTCTCCAAGTCGCCCTTACTCAGTCTAGTTGCCGCCTCTTGCTTACTCTGCTCCAGTTGCTTTCTTAAAGTGTCTTTTTCTCTAATAGCTTGCTGAAACTTTTTTTCTAAAGCTGATAATCTCTGAGTGTATTCTTCCGTGACTTGTGACAAATCCACCGATTCCAGTTGCTTCGTAAGCATGCTATCTAGTTGGTGCTTTAGATCGGTATTCAGTTCTTGTAACTCGGCATTTCTTCGGTTCATATCGATGAGTTTTGATTCCCTGGATTCTAAAATTTCGGTCATTTCAGAAATGCGCTTGATCAATCGATCGACTTCAGATGAGTGAGAGTCGTCGCTAACACTGGACGCTTCTGAAAGTTCCCTGGTGTGGCCTTTGGCTTTTTTCATAGTCATTTTACAAAGTAGGTCCTTTGTACCTATTAAAGACAAAAAGCAAAATTTTTTTACAATTTTGGTGAAAATCAACCTTTTATTTAAAAATTACTGACATTTTAACTACAATTCAACAAAAACTCAGATTTAAAATATTTTTAATATATTTTTACAATTTTGTATATGAATTAAAGTTGAAAGAAGATACCTACAATCGAAAATAAAATGTATTTGAGTTGGCGTTGCCTGTCAAGTTTTGGGTGGTACTACTGTCCTCAACTTGATGACAGGTCACCCAACGTCCCCAAAAATATACCATATGATCGAAAAAAAAGTCCTGTAGTCAGCCATGGAATTATAATTTTTTTAAATTGTGTTGGCAAAATCTGCATTGTCACAGCTGAAAATTGTTTGCGAAGTTCTTCTAAAGTCGCGATCTTTTCTATAGAACCACTCCCTAGTGTAAATTTTCAAAATTTGTTTGGTGTAAGTGACCTTGACGGGTTTCTGGGGGAAAACATATGTGTCAAAAATTTGACAGGTTAGATGGCCCCATTGTTAATGTAGATATTTTATTTTAATAAATAGATGAACAGAACATACAGTCTGCACGGAATACAGTGCGGCATATTTGAGGGCAACCGAAACATTCGTGTTGTGCTAGTTTCGATTGCCATATCAACTACCGCTACCAACCGCGTTCGGCGTAAAGTACTAGATGACAGGGCTATCAACTTGACTTTTTATCGAGTGGTTCCGTAGAAATGACCGCTACTGTATACATCGCATTAAATAGTTGTATATATGTTTCCTGCTTTACTCTAGTTCGGTAATAACTTTGGATAATAAAAATTGTATGTTCTGTTTCAAGCATTTTTTTAACACACTGACAATATAAAAGTCAAATTGACAGCTAACTTCAATGGAACATAACAGTACTGCCATCACAGTTTAAAAAAATAATAATTCCAGAGCCGACTAGACGGCGCTTAATTACACTTGAATAAAACGAATTAAGATACTGAAATTCTGTAAACGTCACTGTTTTAACAATTTTTTTACAAATAAATTCTTATTATGTAAGTCTCACGTTTTACATATACAGGGTGATAAACTTTTATCGTTTCACTATTGTAATCTTGGAAACTGTAAAGATAAGAAGTTGTTTAAATTAGAAAAAAATGGGGTTGGTTAATAGTCCGCTGTGAAACAAATTCTAAGAGAACTATATTTCACCTGATAAACATCTACTTTGTTTTTGCTCAGCTCATGGACACACACTTTACCTGAGTGAAAAAAAGAGACATTTTTTAGTTTTTAGTTTACAATGCTAATATTCTGTTCTTTTTTATGCACAAATTATATCTATATTTCGATTTTTACTTCCCGAAAGAAGTATTGTGATCGAGTCCACCGGGTGACTGGTTGCTTTCATGTTTTCTCGACGTTTTATGACTCCTAGAGTACGAAAAAAAGGTCCTCGTTTCCGTCTGTCTATGCGTAGTTTGTGTCAATTTGTATTACACAGATAATAACATCCGACATTATCGTACCGATTGTTATCAAGGTTTCTATGTATGATAGGAATATCATGTAGATATACATGATAAAAGGTTAAAACATTGCCCATCAACAATGGAATGATGTCATCTCCAAATTTTACAACAGTAAATATTATTTAAATTTTAAAAATATAAATCTTGTTGAATTTTTATCTTAGACATCGAGATTTTTGGGAAAAAAATCAAAATTGTTCAACAATTTTTCGATTTATCAATTTTTACATTATTCGGCTTTTCGATTTCTCGATTTTCCAATTGTCGATTTCTCAATTATTGGATTTTTCAATTTTTCGATTACTTAATTTTTCGACATTTCAGTTTTCAGATTTTTCGATTCTTCGATTCCTTGGTATTTTAAATTTTCGATTTCTCGACTTTTTTATTTTTCGACTTCTTAATTTTCGGATATCTGCGTTGACCGATTCTTCAATTTTTCAATTTTTTTATTTTTGGCGTCTCTAATTTTCGATTTTTTCTTGACATTTTGATTTCCAGATTTTTTTATTTTTCAGCTTTACGTTTGTTTATTTTTTCGATGTTTCAGTTTTGGGACTTTACAATTTTTCTTTGATTTTTCAGCTTTTCGATTGTTAATTTTTTCGCTGCTTCAGTTTTGGGACTTTTCAATTTTTCGATTCATCGATTTATACATTTTCCGAAATTTCAGTTTTGAGATACATATTTATATAAATACTTATTTATTTTTTAAATTTTAGATTTTTCCATTTTTCAGTTCTTTGATTTTTCTATTTTTCAATTTTTCCAAGTTTTAAATTTTAGATTTTTCAATTTTTTGACGTTTCGATCTTTCGACATCTCAGTTTTAGATTTTTCGAATTTACAATTGTTCCATTTTCCTATTTTTCAATTTTTCGGATTCTAATTTTAGTTTTCATTTTTTTGATAATTCGATTTCTTAATCTTTTGACTTTTTTAATTTTCCGTTTTAGATTTTTTGGTTTTACAATTTTTCACATGTTAAAATTTTTGATTTTTCGAGTTTTGAATGTTTCGGTTTTAAATTTATCGATTTTTTAGTTTTTCTACTTATCAAATTTTCTATTCTTCAACTGCCGATTTTTCGATTTTTTTAGATTTCATTTCATGTTTCAATTTCTCGATGTTTTGCATTTTCCAATTTCTCGATTTTAAAATTTTTTTATTCTTCAATTTTTCGATTTTTCAATGTTTCGCTTTTTAAAATTTTTGACTTTTCGATTTCTAGTTGCTTTGATTCGATTTTGCGAATTTTTACATTTTCCAGTTTTCCGATTTTACGTTTTTTTTTTGGGTGTTTCCATTTACCAGTTTTTCAATTTTTTAATGTTCCAATTTTCCGAATTTTCGATTTCACGACATCTCGTCTTTTTGGTTTTTAAAATTTTTTCAACTTTTAGATTTTTTGAATTCTCAATTTTTCAAAATTTTTTCAATTTCTGGGTTTTTCAATTCTTCAGTTTCTTAGATTTTAAATTTTTCGGCTTTTCGATTTTTTAAATTTTTTGATTTTTCGATTTCAAGATTTATCGACATTCCGAAGCTTCAGTTTTTCAATTATTGTTCAAATTCTCGATATTTTGATTTTTCGAAAAGCATTTATTCATGGGCTGTGGGAGCGTTATTTACAAAAAATTAATAATTTTAGTTTTTCAATTTTTTGATGATTCGATTTCTTGATCTTTGGATTTTTTTTTGACTTCTCGGTTTTAATATTTTGGTTTTACAGATTTTGAATTTTTCATATTTCGGTTTTAAATTTATCGAGTTTTCTGTTTTTCTATTTATCAAATTTTCTATTTCTCGATTGTTCATTTTACCGGCTTTCAATTTTTCAAATTTTAATTTTCCGCTTTTGGTTTATTTGGATTTCTCGATTTCCTGATCGTTTTATGTTTCGATTTCCCAATTTTTCATTTCAGTCTGGAATATTTTAATTTCTCGATTTTAAAATTTTTTGATTCTTCAATTAATCGATTTTTCAATGTTTCGCTTTTTGAAATTTTAGATTTTTGAATTTTCCATATTTTTAAATTTTACATATTTCAATTTTTCAAGTTTTGGATTTGTCTATTTTTCAAAATTTCAATTTTGGGAATTTTTCGATTGCTGGGTTTTTCAATTTTTTAGATTTAAAATTTTTCGGCTTTACAATTTTTCGGATTTATAACTTTCCGCTTTTGGGTTATTATTAATTTTTTCGATTTCCCAATTTTTCGTTTCAGTTTGGAATATTTCAATTTCTCGATTTTAAAATTTTTGGATTCTTAAATTTTTCGATTTTTCAATGTATCGCTTTTTTAAATGTTAGATTTTTCGATTTCTGGATTTCTTATTTTCCCGTTTTTCGGATTTTCGATTTTTTAAATTTTACATTTTTCAATTTTTCGATTTTACGGTTTTTTGGCGTTTCCATTCAATTTTTTAAATTTTATTGATCAAATTTTTCGAATTTCCGATTTTTCAATTTTTCAAGTTTTTGATTTATCAATTTTTCGAAATTTCAATTTTGGGAATGTTTCAATTGTTGGGTTTTTCGGATTTTAAATTTTTCGGATTTAAAATTTTCCGCTTTTGGGTTATTTTTATTTCTTGATTTTCTGATCATTTCATATTTCGATTTCTCGATGTTTCCAGTTTTCAATCTCGCGATTTCTGTTTTTTTTTATTTTTCCGTTTTCCGATTTTTAAATTTTACATTTTTCAGTTTTTCGATTTTATGCTTTTTTGGTGTTTCTATTTCGAAATTTTTCAATTTTTGATGCTCCAATTTTTCGAATTTTCGATTTCTCGATATCTCAGCTTTTCGGGTTTTAAATTTTTTTTGACTTTTAGAATTTTCGATTCGTCTGTTAATTTCAAAATTTCAATTTTGAGAATTTTTCAGTTTTTTAATTTTTCGATTTCTAGATTTATCGACATTCCGATATGCTTCACTTTTTCAATTATTCAGTTTCTCAATATTTCGATTTTTCGAAAAGCATTTATTCATGGGGCTGGGGGAGTGTTATTTACGCCATTGATTTTCACTTTAGAAGGTTATCACAAAAATAATATTATTTAAACAAAATTAAACTATCAAGTTTTACTTTTCTATATTTTATAGAAAAAAAACTCGAGGTATTTTACAAATTTGGTGGCCTCATTTTTTTTAATTCAAAAATGTAGACGCCAGGGACAAAAGTTATAAAGTTATGTTGACATTTATATACATCAAAATAAAGCAGTAATACCACCCAAAGTTGACGGGCAACGCCAACTCTAATTAATTTTATTTTCAGTTGTACAGTATTCGTTGCAACGGTTTTTTTCATTATGTAAAAAAAATAGTGTGTTCAAAGAAAAACAAGTATGACTTGGATGGACTCGCAATTATTTTACATAGTCATTATATATTTTGTTTATCAGCTGAAGATAGTGTAAATAAAAATGCATCAACATCGAAGTATCAAGGCCTTGGAATAAAACATGATATTGTCTGCGAATGATTTACAACGTTGACAACAGATCAACAGATGATTCTAATCATAAAATATCTATAAAATGTGTTTTTGAATCAATAGTATCCACGAACTCTGTCAACGCTAAGGTAATACAATTTATTTATACTCACAAACACATCACAAAAACGTCTGCGGTGTTTTACGAAAGTAAATACTACTATATGCGATAATGGTTAAATTGCCAGGAATGTTAATATATTTTATCACCAATTAGCTACAGTGAAAAATGTCGCCACTTTTTTTTTTTTGAACTGTCATTATTTTAACCTTATTAACCTAGTTATTATAAAATAAAAAATAAAATGACATCAGTGTTTAGAGAACCCCTCAATAAATTGTTGAACCAAAAAGGCGTTCGGTTATCCCATTGGAATTTAACGATCTTTAAAAATATGTGATAAAAAACTGTTTTTTTTTTGTTTTTCAGTTCGTTTTCAATATTTGGCCATTGAGTTTAACGTGACACACCCTGTAATGATATATAATTTGAGAAACATATTTGTTTTAATAATCTGAATATCAATAGTACATAATTTCTTTCAAATTTATTTAATATTTCTTATTTTCTTACTTCTACTACTACCATTATAATTACCTTCACTTTTACCCTTAATACAAGTTTGTTTAGCCGGACTCTGCCGACTCTGCGTACTACTCGAATCACCATTTGGACTAGAAATGATCTCAATATCCGACGACGTGGTGGTTTCCAATTCGTCCCCCGACGTGTGCCCCGACGTATGATCGGACCCGATCTTCACCAAATCCGATCGGCTTTCCGAACTCACCGGCGAGTTCTCCCGAGGCGGCATGTCCAACTGACTTATCGAGATATTCTCCAACACCACATTCTCCTGCTTCGAGTCGATCATACTCTGCGACAAATCCATAAAATGACTTGTCTTCACCTCGCTCTGCTCCGGACTCTTCTCAGTCATAGCGTCCGCGATCAAATTCTTCAAATACACCGAGTTCATCCCCTCCGTAATACTGGTGTCGCTGCTGCTGTCCATGGCCCCGTCTTTCGCAATAATCGTCCGATCGGACTGTGACCCCTCGTCGCAGGACTCGATCTGCGCGTTTTCCTCGTGGGGAATGTCGATGATGTTGGTGTTTTTCAGGAGGTTGGAGAGGTCTTGGCGGCTGCTTTGCGGCTGGGTGTCTATTAATACTTGATTGACTTGTGTTAGAGGTAAGTGCATTCCGCCGCGACTTGGTGCTCGGGTGATGGCGTCGGCGAAGCTGTGGTTCTTCTCGGGGCTGAGGGAGATGTCGCTTTCGGTCATGTTGGTGTTGTAGGTGTCTTTAAGCATTTTTTGGGGTTTGAGGTGCAGGAATGCTTGGTCGAGGACTGTGGCTGAAGTGCTTTCAGAGATTGAGGTGTAGGACATTGTGTCTTCGGCGACGCTTTCTTCTTGGTCCTCGGGGATGACTTCCACGCTGTCGGGGGAGGTTTTCTCAATGCAGGGGCTGAAAGACAGTTTGTTAATTTTGTACAAATTTGAATTTTCAAAAATTTGTTGAAGGTTATTTCCACAGAACTTCACTCGCCCTTCAAGTGCAACCCAACAAATTCCGTTTCTTTGAAGAATTATATTCTTTTTTTGTTTTTTGTTAACTTTCATGGAGTAAAAAGCAGGAAATAACACTGCCACAATTTTTTTTTTAACTTGAATTTTTCACTTTTTCAATTTTCTATTTCTTTAGTTTTTCGATTTGCAATTTTTCGAGTTTGGGAGTTTAAATTTTTCAGTTTGCGATTTTTCGATTTGAGCTTCTTGAAATTTTAATTTTTCGTTTGGTTGTTTATTTTCTTTATCATTTTCAATAATTCGATTTTTAAATGTTCCGATTTTATCATTTTTTGTTTTTTCAATTTTTCAATTTGAGATTTTTCGATTTTTCAATGTTCCGCTTTAATAATTTTTTCTTTTTTCAATTTCAATCGTTTCAATTTTTCGTTTCTGCAATTTTTCGATTTGCATTTTGTTAATTTTTCATTTTTTTATTCCTTCAATTTTACGTCATGCAACTCTTCCAAGTTTTCATTTTTAAATTTTTTAGTTTTCGATTTTCCAGCCCTCGGATATTCAATTTTTCATTTCTTCAGTTTTTTCGCTCTGCAACTTTTCGTTTCGGTTTTTTATTTTCTTTATTTTTTCAATGTTTAAATTTTTCAATGTAAAATTCTCTCATTTTTGGATTTTTCATTTTTCGATTTTCAAATATTTAGATTTTTTTTAATTTTACGATTTTAGAATTTTTCCATTTTTCAATTACTGGATTTTCGATTTTTAATTTTTCAATTTTTTTGATCTTTTAATGTCGCAGTTTTTCGACTTTACAATTTGGACAATTCTATAATTTTTCAATTTTTAGAATTTTAATTTTTCGTTTTTTCAATTTTAGATTTTGCGGTTTCTCGATTTTTCAATTCTTCGTTTGTTTAATTTTTGATTTGCAATTTTTCTAGTTTTCATGTTAAATACTCCTATGTAATAATAATAATAATTTTTTAAATATTTCACTTTTTCAATTTTATGATTATAGAATTTGTCCATTTGTCAACTATTGGATTTTAAAACTTTTTCATTTAAGCAACTTTTCAATTTTTCGATTTTTTACAATTTTTGTTTTTTCAAATTATCGATATGTAATAATGTTTATTTCAATTTCAATAGTAATGTTTCTTCAATTTTTCGGTTTGCAATTTTTCAATTTTAATTTTTTTTTTGTTTGATCAATAATATTTTTTTTCTTCCAATTTTCATTTTACAATTTTTCTGTTTTTCGATTTTCCAATTCAATTTTTAGAATTTGCAACTTTTCGATTTTCAATTTCACCAATTTTCAATTTTTAGTTTTTCTATTTTTCATTGCTTCCATTTTTCGATTTGCAATTTTTCGTTTCTTTTTTTTATTTTCTTTATTTTTCCAATTATTCGATTTTTCAATATTTTATAATTTTTTCGCTTTTTCAATTTTTCGTTTCTTCAATTATTCGTTTTTCAATATTTCAACTTTTTATTTTTTGTTTCTTCAAACGAATTTTCGAATTTTCGGTTTTCTATTTTCTTTATTTTTTCAAATGTTCCGCTTTTATAATTTTTTCTTTTTTCAATTTCAACCGTTTCAATTTTTCGTTTCTGAAATTTTTCGATTTGCATTTTTTTAATTTTTAATTTTTTTATTCCTTCAATTTTAGGTCATGTAACTCTTCCAAGTTTTCATTTTTAAATTTTTTAGTTTTCGATTTTCCAGCCCTCGGATATTCAATTTTTAGATTTTGCAATTTTTTAAATTGCAATTTCACGAGTTATCAATTGTTAATTTTTCAATTTTTCATTTCTTCCGCTTTTTCGCTCTGCAACTTTTCGTTTCGGTTTTTTATTTTCTTTATTTTTTCAATGTTTCGATTTTTCAATGTGAAATTATCCAATTTTTGGATTTTAAATTTTTCGATTTGCAATTTTTTAGTTTCAAATTTTTTGATTTTTGCATTTTTTCAATTTTAGATTTTTCAGGCTCTAGATTTTTTATTTTACGATTTTAGAATTTTTTCACTTTTATTTTTACTTTTTTAATTTTTAGATATGTATTTAATTTTTCGATCTATTAATGTCGCAGTTTTTCAATGTTTCGATTTTTCAATGTGAAATTATCCAATTTTTGGATTTTTAATTTTTCGATTTGCAATTTTTTAGTTTCAAATTTTTTGATTTTTGAATTTTGCATTTTTTCAATTTTAGATTTTTCAGGCTCTAGATTTTTTCTTTTACGATTTTAGAATTTTTCCACTTTTATTTTTAATTTTTTTTGTTTTTAGATATTTAATTTTTCGATCTTTTAATGTCGCAGTTTTTCAATGTTTCGATTTTTCAATGTGAAATTATCCAATTTTTGGATTTTTAATTTTTCGATTTGCAATTTTTTTGGTTTAAAATTTTTTGATTTTTGAATTTTGCATTTTTTCAATTGTAGATTTTTCAGGCTCTAGATTTTTTATTTTACGATTTTAGAATTTTTCCACTTTTATTTTTAATTTTTTAATTTTTAGATATTCAATTTTTCGATCTTTTAATGTCGCACTTGTTCAACTTTACAATTTGGAAGGTTTTATCATTTTTCAATTTTTAGAATTTTAATTTTTCGTTGTTTCAATTTTAGATTTTGCACTTTCTCGATTTTTCAACTCTTCGATTATTTAGTTTTTGATTTGAAATTTGTACTTCTAGTTTTCATTTTAAATACTCCCTTATGTAAAAATAATAATAATAATATTTTTTTAACTATTTCACTTTTTCAATTTTACGATTATAGAATTTATCCATTTTTCAATTATTGGATTTTAAAACTTTTCAATTTTTAGATTATACAATTTTTTATTTTTTCAAATTATCGATATGCAATTTTTCGTTTTGATAAATGTAACCTTAATATTTTTATAATTTTTTGATTTTTCAATCTTCCGATTTTATAATTATTTGTTTATTTCAATTTCACTAATAACGTTTCTTCAATTTTTCGTTTTGCAATTTTTCAATTTTAATTTTTTTTTTGTTTGGTCAATTTTTTTTTCTTCCAATTTTCATTTTAAAATTTGTTTTTCATTTTTTCAATTAAATTTTTAGATTTTGCAACTTTTCGATTTTAAATTTCACCAATTTTCAATTTTTATTTTTTCAATTTTTCGTTTCTTCAATCATTCGATTTTCAATATTTCAACTTTTTATTTTTTGTTTGTTTAAACGAATTTTCGAATTTTTAGTTTTTCGATTTTCCAACTTTGGAGTGTTTCAATTGTACGATTTTTCATTTTTTCATGTCAATTTTTCGATTTTCAATTTTGAATTTTTCGGTTTCATGATTTTGCAATTTTTCGTTTCTTCAATTTTTGATTTGCAATTTTTCTAGTTTTCATTTTACGTATGTAATACGTATTAATAATTTTTAAAATATTTCACTTTTTCAATTTTACGATTGTAAAATTTTTCAATTTTTCAATTATTGGATTTTAAATTAAAGCTTTTTCATTTATTCGATTTTCCAATTTTTCGATTCTTTAGTTTTTTATTTCTTCAAAATTTCGATTTGGAATGTTTCGTTTTGCTTTTTATTTTATTATTTTTATATATTTTTTTTCAATTTCAGTCTTTTAAATTTTTGTTTCTTCAATTTTTCGATTTGCGATTTTTCAATTTTTCATTTTTTTTGTTTGATCAATTTTATTTTTATTGTCTTCATGTTTTCATTTTTAAATTTTGCAACTTTTCGATTTGTAATTTTTCGAATTTTCTATTTTTCCATTTTCCATTTCTTTAATTTTTCGAGTTATAATTTGTCATTTCGGTGATTTATTTTGTTAATTTTTAAAAAATTTCGGTTTTTCAATGTTCTGATTTTATAATTTTTCTTTTTTTCAGTGTGAAATTTTTCAGTCCTTGTTTGCAAATTTTTCTAGTTTCCATGTTTCAATTATTGGATCTTAAAACTTTTTCATTCATTCGATTTTTCAATTTTTCCACTCAATTTTTTATTTCTACAAACTTTCGATTTAGAATTTTTCGTTTTGGTTTTTCTTTTATTATTATTTTTTGTTTCAATTTTTTATTTTTTTGTTTGATCAACTTTATTTTTATTGTCTTCATATTTTCATTTTAAAATTTTTCATTTCTTCGGTTTTCCAACCTTCAATTTTTAGATTTTGCAACTTTTCCTTTGCAATTTCACGAATTTTCTATTTTTCCATTTTTCATTTCGGTGTTTTACTTTCTTAATTTTTTTAAATTTTCGCTTTTTCAATGTTCTGATTTAATAATTTTTAATTTTTTCAGTGTGAAAGTTTTCAGAAATTGTTCATTTTCTATAATATAACTATAATTTTGTAAAATTTTTAACTTTTTGATTTTTCATTTAATCGATTTTTATTTTTTTTTTTGTTTTTGATTTTTAGATTTTTAATTAGTTCAATTTTTCGACTTTACAATTTAGACGGTTCTATAATTTTTGAATTTTTTTAATATAATTTTTCGTTTATTCAAATTTGTATAAATTTTTACTTTTTCAATTTTATGATTTTAGAATTTTTTTTCATTTTTATATTATTGGGTTTTGACTTTTCATTCTTTTTTTATTTTTAATTTTTAGATTTTTTATTGTCCAATTTCTAATTTTTAATTTGTTCAATTTTTCGATCTTTCCATGTCACAATTTTGACGATTCCCATAATTATTCGATTTAACAATTTTTGGGTTTTCTAACTTTTTCCATTTACATTTTCGATTCATAATTTTTTTTTTATTTTTAAGTTCCTCGATTTTTAGTTTTTCAATGTTTCAAACTTTCGATTTTTCAATTTTTTCTGAATTTTTAGTTTTCCGATTTTTCAACTTTTCCAATCTAAGAAATGGAAAAATTGCAAAACTGAAGAGCCTAAAAATTGGAAATCAATAACGAAAAATTGAAAAATCTAAACATTAATTAACATCGAAAATTGATTGAAAAAAAAAATCGGAAAATCGGATAATTGGGAAATTCAAAAATTGAAAAATTGAATAGACGAACAATTATAAAATCGAAAGAAACATTGAAAAAATAAAGAAAATGAAAAAACGAAAAATTGTGCTACAAAATAAAAAAAAAACGAAACTAACAAAATTGCCACAATAAAAATAAAAATCAATAACTTTAAAAATCGAAAAATTAAAAATTGAGAAACTAAAAAATTGAAAAAAAAAAAATTGTAACAGCGAAAAATTGTAACAGCGAAAAATTGCAAAATTGAACAATTGAAGATCGAAGAATCGAATAAACGAAAAAGTGAAAAATTTGGAAGTCGAGAAATGGAAAAATTGAAAAATTAAAGAAAATGAAAACACGGAAAATTGTGATAGCAAAAAATTACAAAATCGAAGAGAAAGGAAAAACCAAAAATTGTAATACCAAAGAATTGGTCAAAGGTCAACATTTTTTCAAGGACACGTATACAAAATGTTCAAAAAATGGCGCGATAACTCTATGACACGTTGTTCACGATCATTTATGAAGCAAAGAAAAAATAATGTCAACATTATTTTCGTCCAAATGTAAAAGATATAGCTGCTCAACGTTTTTTTCCCGAAATTTTACCATATTTTAATTCACTATTGTGTGTTGGGTATCTGAAATCGATCGGAATTTCATCATTCACAATAAGTGTAAAGAAAATGTTTGTCTTTATTAATAGATTTCTTCATTTTAAAACATTACAAAAAACTTAAAAATTGTTTAGGATGAAAGCAACGACACTGGCTAATTTTCACGTTTTTTGATGTGTATGAACACCCTGTATCTGTCTAATAAAAATTCAGACAGACGGACGGAAATGGGAGACCGATTTTTCGTACTCTAGGGGTCACGAAACGTCAAGAAAACATAAAAGTAGGCAGTCGTCCAATGGACTCAATTATATCTATAAAATATAAACTGTAGATTTATTACCTCGCCTCTTCTTCCGCAAGTGGCGACTCCAGGGGTGACGCAAACTCATCTTGCGTCTTCCCATCTAAACTATCCAATCCAATAATCTCAACAGAACTTGGACTAGTCAAACTATCAGCCAATACTTCCACTGACTCTGAAGTCTGTCTAGCCACCGCTGAGCTAGAAGTTGAAATACTTTGATCGCCAGACAACAATTCAGACTCAGGACTTGTGGTACACTCCGTACTACAAGTAATTAATTCCACACTTTCAGAACTGTTTTTACCACTCTCACTACTGATTATTGAAAGCCGATTTACTGAGGACGATGGCTTCTCGCGCCTTTTCACCACAGATGCAGGATTATCAGGAGAATCTGCAGAAAAACTACTCACAAAAAACCCAACAGCATTCACAACTCACCTAATTGTACTTCAAATTTTTCAAAAGGCGAATTTGTTTCATTGTCATTTGTGATAGTCTCTTCGTCTGTCTCCACAGACGACAATCGCGAATAATAACTATCCCCATCATCACTTTGTTGCACTACAAGCTTACTTCTACTAAAATGCTCACTACCTGTATCAATGGAATCATCTAAACTATCAATAGAAGGCGATTTTGGGTCATCCTTATTGGTGTCAAAAAACGATCCGGTGAATGACCCCCACAGACTCGACTGAAGCTTGGGTTGCCTCGGCCCCTCATCATCCTTCTTCGGGTCTTTAATGTGACCCGATTGCGTCAAACCCCACGTCCCGAAAAAGTCGTCCGAGTTTGTGTCAATGGGTGTGTTTGCAGGAACTGGATTAATTTCGTCGTCTTTAATATCTAGGGCTTTGTCTATCGTCCTCTGGGCTTCCCTTAGTGCAGACTTTGCTATGTTGGCAAACCCCGATGCGTCGAACCAACTCATTATTACATTATAGGTTAACTGCAAAGACTTTTCCTAAGCAAATTCTAGTGTTTATAAACGAGAGATTTAAAAAGAGTTAGCCCAAAAGTGATTCGTTGACTAATTATTTCGTTTAAGGGCATTGTTTTTAATTTTTGACAACTATGACATGTTGACGTTTCACGGTTGCTACGGGCAGTGTTGCCGATGTGCTCCCAGAACTTGTGATTGCACGAGTTGTCACGTCAGCCATTAGCACGAACATTTGCAGTGACGGAGGTAAAGGAAGAGTTATTAGGGGCACGTTTAGAATAAGGGTTATCCAAAGTCATTCCTGTGCAGGCACGTAACCAAGGGGGGGCCTGGTTTAAAAGTAAAGCAAATTCGAAACTTCAGATCAACAGTAAATTTTAGCTATGTGTAATCTTATGTTATTATCTTGTAATATCAGTGATAATATAACTCTTTTGAGTAAAGCAATACTGGTATGAACAGTTTTGTCGATAACTTTTTTAAGCAATTAGCCGATACAACTGATGTGAATTTTTCTAAAGGCTCCCTTATTTGAAATTAGTGCCCGGGTTGGGCCCCTGCAAAATAAAAGGCTGGTTACGTGCCTGCCCGTAAGAAATGCATTTTATGGGAGGGAATTCGCGGCGCTATTTAATTTTGATTATTAAAATTTCATAGTAGATCGAATTTTTTTGAATTTTCATCGCGTTTTTTGGTTCTTTATCACGTTATATTTCAAAAACAATTCAAAATTTTGTCTTTGTTTTTAAACTGTACTATAACCAAACACCACTGATTTTAACAAAAATGTAACTTTTACTGTTTCTAAATTTCTACAAAAAAAAACTTTCTTTGTGCTTGCACAAAAGGTGTATTGAAATTTTTTTGTTATTTGATAAAGTTTAAATGCGGTTTTACCATGAAAAATTTTGGGGTGACATAATCAAATTGTTGATCGGGAACACCAGATAAATTTCAGTTAGCGTTTTACCATCTGCACGATATTATTTCAAATCCGGAGTTTCGAAGACGAGCAGATGACAGACAGACAGACAGACGGTGGGACGGAACTGGGAGACCTCTTTTTTTTGTACCTTAAGGGTCACGAAACGTCGAGAAAACATGAAAGTAGTCATTCGCCGAATGGATCATATTATAAAACTTCGGGAAGTAAAAATAAAAGAAATTATAACACTATCACATTTTACTGACTTTAGAAGAAAATACACTGACGTGAAATTTGCCCTATACTGTCACTCAGAAAAAAAACTTGACATTTAAATCTCAAAAACTAGTCAGGATAAAAATTTGAAAAAATTGCATAAACCAAATACACTTCGAAAAAAAAATAAATGATTGTTGAGATACTTCACCAGCTCCAGACTTTTACGCTACTCTGTATATTTGTTTTTACTTCGCGAGCGTAATCTAAGGAAGTATTGTAATCAAGTCCATCGGGCAACTGGCTACTTTGATATTTTCTCGACGTTTCATAACCCCAAGAGTACGAAAAAATAGGTCTCCCGTTTCCGTCTGTCTGTCTGTTTGTCTGTCTGCCGTCTGCCCGGATTTTTGTTGCACAGATAGTCTCCCAAACTATCGGCCGATTGTTGTCAAATTTTGTATGTTTTACAAAATAACGTACTCCTCCATTTGTGGTTTATGAATCCGTGTTAAGTTTTCATTTTAGGCATTCAGATTTTTGGATAACAAATAAAAATTACATAAAAACATTCATGACGTCATCTCAAAATTTTGTCGAATAAATGTTAACAAATAGCATAGTCCTGAACTTGTGGTTTATGAATCTGTGTTAAATTTTTATCCTAGATATCGAGATTTTTGGAAAAAAAAACAAAGTTATATGGACAACAATTTTTTAATTTATCAATTTTTTGATTTTTCGATTTTTCGTCTTTTCGATTTTCCGATTTTTCAACTTTCGGTTTCGTAATTTCTCGATTTTTCAATTTGAATTTTGTTCAAATTTTCGATTTCTAGATTTCTTCGTTTTTCGATATCTCATTTGCCGATTTTTTAGTTTTACGATTTTTTAATTTTTCGATTTCTCAGTTTTTCAAATTTTGATGTTTCTAAATTTTTCATTTTTTGATTTCTCAATTTCTTGATTAATCGATTTTTTGATTTTCCAATTTCTCGATTTTTTTCAATGTTTCGATTTTTCAGTTTTTTAGGTCTTCAATTTTTCGATCTTTCAGGTTTTTGATTTTTCGATTTCTCGACTTTTCAATTTTTCGAATTTTCAAATTTTAGATTTTTCGTTTTTCAATTTTTCATTTTTCAATTTTTTGATATATCGAGATTTTTGGAAAAAAAATCAAAGTTATACGGACAACAATTTTTTAATTTCTCAATTTTTTGATTTTTCGATTTTTCGTCTTTTCGATTTTCCGATTTTTCAACTTTCGGTTTCGTAATTTCTCGATTTTTCAATTTGAATTTTGTTAAAATTTTCGATTTCTCGATTTCTTCGTTTTTCGATATCTCATTTGCCGATTTTTCTAAAGTCACTAGATCTACTATTACTTTTAGAAAGTACGGCAAACTGCCTGTGGTCGGAATTCGACAGAGAGGAACCTAACCTATGTGTTAAACAAAGATAGCGCGAGGCTAGTAATTTTCGCTATCTGTCAACGAAAGTTTGATGTGTTTACGATTTGAGGTTACGACAGACTGTACTAGAATTATTGAGTTAACGGACCGGAAAGAACACTATTCCAGTCCCAAAGTAAAGTAACTCCAGCCCTATTCAACGAGAAAGTGTCACCGGTAACCAGCAAACAGTCGTGGAAGACGTGTTACCACCAAGGCAATTGACGGCCAATTGACAGTAACAGGATCGCCATACTGGAAGCAAAAAATACCTGCTGTCGAAAAGACGGAGCATAACAAGGACACAGATATATTTCTATTTCATAAAAGTTACTAATTGCCACACATTTCAAGATCGAGTCACATTAGATTTTTCAGTTTTACGATTTTTTAATTTTTCAATTTCTCAGTTTTTCAAATTTTGATGTTTCTAAATTTTTCATTTTTTGATTTCTCAATTTCTCGATTAATCGATTTTTTGATTTTCCAATTACTC
The DNA here is from genome assembly GCF_036711695.1 of Zophobas morio. Classification (NCBI taxonomy): domain Eukaryota; kingdom Metazoa; phylum Arthropoda; class Insecta; order Coleoptera; family Tenebrionidae; genus Zophobas; species Zophobas morio. The sequence continues at coordinate 10,626,553 of NW_026972136.1, read as the reverse complement.
GATTTTTTTCAATGTTTCGATTTTTCAGTTTTCCAGTTCTTTTTCGATCTTCCAGGTTTTTGATTTTTCGATTTTACGACTTTTCGATTTCCCGGTTTTTGATTTTTTCGATTTTTCAATGTGTCAATTTTGGGATTTTTCAATTTTTCAGTAGGTATTTCCATTATTTTACTTATTGATGTTTCGATTTCTCGATTTTTCAATTTTTCCAATTTTCAAAATTTAGATTTTTCGTTTTTCAATTTTTCGATTTTTCAATTTTTTGATATATCGAGATTTCGGTGTTTCGGTTTTTTAATTGTTCAATTTCTGGATTTTTCGATTTTTCAATTTTGGCCTATTTGATGGTTCGGTTTCTGGTTGTTTCAGTTTTTGAATTTTTTGATGGTTCGATTTCTTGGTTTTTCTATTTTTCGGCATTTCGATTTTCCAATTTTTCAGGTTTTCGATTCTTCAATTTTCTGTTTCAATTTTTGCATTTTCGATTTATCGGTTTTTTGACTTTTTAAAATTCGTTCATTTTTCGATTTCCTATTTGCCGATGTTATCCTGTTATTCCTTTACAGGAATTTTGAGTACTTTATTCCGGGATCGATTACGTTTGAATATTTGATGCGGCGTAATGAACTTTACACCAATCAGATTGGGCATGACTATGTAACTAAAATATTGTATATACTAGTCCGTAGTATTAGATATAAAAATGTGAGTAATTTTCGCCACAGTCTATTATCATTATGTTACATCCGAATTGTGTTGAAAATTGACATTCTGAATAATTTTTTAATCAAATTATAGTGGCGTTGCTTAGTCATCGTTTGTTACGCCACTGGGCTTGGAATTTCAATAATATTGTTTTCTGAGCGGAAAATTACAGACGTAAAAATTCCTCAAAGCAGATGGTAAACCTGTGATAACTATTCCTTGTTTATTTTGCACGTTCATCCATTATCTTCCACTTAATGTGATATCTGATATCTCTGTTCAACAAACATAAACCAAAACATTTCCAACATGGCAACAGCGCCCAAGGTTCCCTTATCTGGGGAATTGTAGGGACTTTCGTGACGCTTTGTTATCAACCAATTGCACCATATTGAGTGACAGATGCAGATATTCAAGAAAAATCGTTGGGTTTGTGTGATAATTCCGCCCTTAATTTCGCATTATTTCGCAATTGTCGTTCCAGATTTTGTCACAGTTTCGTCCATGTATATGAAAGCAATTTTTGTATCGGCATGTAAGTGATGATATCGAATAACACGCCTTACAAGCTCAAAGCTTCAAAAAGCTCCAAAGAAATCAACGATTACGACAATAACCACTCCGATGACAACTACGAGAACAGCAGCGTCGACGGCGATGTAGAAAACAACCAAAAGTACCATGTTTACAGCCGCGACAACCGCTACCGGGGCTCAGGAAGGCCCCGCTCGAGCGAGTTCCGCTCGTCCAAAGTTAGCGACCGAAGGGGCGGCTACCGGGGCCGCGGCGGCCCCCCGAGCCGCCGGGGGGACCGAGACGGCTCCGACAATTTCTACATCTTGAACCGGAAGTACCAGGACTCGCTATCGCGCCATTCGGAGTCGTCAGGTGAGTGTTTGCAATTTTGCGATTTACGAGCCAAGTGATTACGTAAAACCGTTAGGAACGTATCATGGAAAATTCTACGAACCGGAAAAGAAAAACGACATCAAGCTCAACCTCCCGGAGGACACGCGGATCTCCAAGCTGTTGCGCCGCCTGAGCACGGAGACCGACCAGGAGAATTCGCTCACGATTTCCAAGAAGCTGCTGGAGGTGTTGTTGCTGCCAGACAACGCCCAGTATGTGCGGAAAGCGTTCCACATTTTGGGGGAGTCAATGTTCGACATTTTGCAAGTGTCGCCGGGGCCGCTGGCGAAGCTTCAGGCGACGAGAGCGTTGGGACGGATGGGGTACATCATGGGGCAAGAGAACGATTTCGAGAGGTACCTGAACTGGTTGTTTGTGAAAATGAAAAACACGTACGAAGAAATGCAGATTTTGTTGATGAAGAGTTTTAAAGAGACGCTGGCTTTTGAAAAGAATAAACCCGTTTTGCAGGAGCATGCGGAGAATTTGATGCACCATTTGGTGGTTTCCATTGAGATAACGGAAAATGCGGAAGTGTTTAAGGCGATTTTAGACATTCTGATGACGACTGTTGAGCTCTATCCTGAGTGTTTCTATCCGCAGTTTCAGGACACTGTTGATTTGTTGTTTGGGTGGCATGTAGATCACACTCAACCGTTATCCAACATAGAGTTTATTTCACGCAACTTGCAGCGAATTGCACCCCATTTTAAATACAATCTCGATTTTGCAGTCACTTTAATTGAGAACTTTTTAGAAGACATCACGAATTTTAGCACTCAGTTGAACGATTCAGAGAGTAATTCGCTAGAGCATGTCAATGTTTTGATTTTAGCATTGAACACCATTTTGAAGTGTCTTGGAGACAGTTTTAGACCGGCTAATAACAAACACGTGACTGTTGAATTAGTCTCTACTTGTTTGAACCAAGTAATAAAGACGGTTCGCGAGGTTCTGGAGAACTTTGTCACTGATAATCTCATCATAGCGGCGAACGAAAGCATAGGGATTTTGTTGAGTCAGTTGGACAACAAAAGTCAAGCTCTGAGTACTTCCATTTACAATTTAATAGATCTAGAGTTGTCTTTGGTGAACGATTTCTCAGACGCTACAATGGTGTCTATGCTTCTGCTCATCTCTAGAATAATCAAGGAATTGTCGGCGAACCTTCCCATTGAGCTTATTGAGAAACTAATAGGACCTAAGTCCGAAATCGTGAAACTGAGGTACTCCCATTTTAAAACCATCCAAGACTCTGTGATTTGCGTCTACCAAGCTTTGCTCAACTTAAAGAACGTATCGTTATTGCAAGAAGCGTATAGATATGTTTTGGGCGACTTAGAGGTCGTCTATCGCGCGATTGTCCCCAATGTGGAACCCTTCATTCAAAATAACCCCTTTACCGTTGATAGTTTTGACTTGACTGATGAAGAGAAGGAGCTGACGGTTCTGTTCTTACTGAGATGTTTGTCCCAATTGGCTAACGCCAGCTCGATAATAGTGATGTGGGCGCTAAAACCCAGTATCCTAGAACTAGTGGGAGTGAATTTAGCCCCTTACCAAGTTTCCTTGGCTAAAAATAACCCAGCGTTGCAATATAGCCTGCTCTACTTGCTATATTCGCACTGCAAGTGCTACAACCACTTCATTTCAAGCAGCAACCTAGTGGCGAAAAAACAAGATCAACCAAACCTGATGGGACTCTTCACATTATCAGACGTTCTAAACTTAAACGACGTACCGAATACGTCACCGAATTTGGGTAACTTCGAGATAATTTTAGACATTTTGTATAAAACACTCTGTATACAGACACCCTGTGAAGTCACTCTGTTGCTTTTGCAGTGGTTCAACGACATCCTTATCAATTCTGATAGTTACTTGGCCAACTTGTATGATAACGATAAGTTTGTAGCCGTAACGGAAGTCCTAGTACGTTGTGGGTACCACTTCAACACGAAAATAGTCCTATCGGTTTGCGAAAACCTAGACAAGCTTTTAGCGAACAAACAACTGTCTTGGAGTAACCAGTTCTTGATCAACGTCTGCGAATTAGTGAAACTCCACCTAAGTTCCAATAATCGAGAAATCCGGCTCAAGTACTCCAAACTGTCGTCAAACATCCCCTGGGATGTCGCTATCGTCGAATTCAACAAATCCAACTCTTTGTTCGACGTGAAAAAGCCGAGTTTCGCTAAACACTACTCTAATTACATGATCTGGATGGCGCAGCACGTCCATTTGAACAATAGCTCAACTGGGGATATCTACCCGCTACAATTTAAGACATTCATGGACTATCTACTAAAGAACGAACGACCTGATTCACCCAACTGGCTCGAAGACACCTTCATCTCTAGTTGGCCTCTCCAAACCAACTACAAAGCTATGGAATTCTTGTATGACTTAGCTCTCAACTCACGTTTGGTCCTCAATAGTTGGACCACCCTCGAGAGTGCCCAGTTTTGCGTCAACTCCAAGCTGCGCACGCCACTCGGGAAACCCAACGAGACTTTCACTAAGATAGAGGGCGCTTTGAACCAACTGGGCAACGATTTAATCAACGCCAAGAAAAATAAAGACAACGAAAGTCGCAATGATAGTACCCGAGTGAAGTTGCTGCTCTTGTTCATTGAACATCTTGAAAAAGCTATATATAGTGCGTCGGAAGGGTGTGCCATCGCAATGCAGCAACCCCCAAAGCAAGTTCGCTCGTTTTTCATCACCAATACCAACACTTGTAGCGAATGGTTGAGCCGGATCCGCATGGTTGTGATACATATAGCTATGCATGCCGGTGACCCTTGTACCGCAATAAGGCACGGGCAAGCCCTCCTAAGCGACTTAGTCGCCACTGGAAGGTTAAGCGGAGTCGAGTTCGAAAGGGTGGTGATTTTCGTCACTCTAGCGTTGCTACAAATGAGAGAAAACGAAGCCATTTTGGGGTTGTACGTGTGGTGCAAAAACGTCGCCGGACGGAAGTTCGTTTGGATTAAATATGCAGCTGAACAGGCGTGCAAACACTACGAGATAGCGATTGACGGCTATAGAAAGGTGCTCAAGCACAACCACGTTAATGATAGCGACGACCAAACTGAGTCGTCGAAGTTGGAAAGCGATACCCAGAATTTTATCTACGACCAGATCGCTATTTGCTATAAAGAATTGGGGAATTGGGGCGACATGATTAACTGGAACTCTATGGACAACGCGGCTGAGAATATGGACAACGGAAGGAGGTATTGGTTTAGCATGACGGATTGGGGGTGCGTGAACAACCTCTTCAACGTGGAAGTCGGAAGACAAGTCTTCACCGAGATGTGTACTTGGAACTATAAAAAAGACCCGAATTCGTGGAGTCTGTACGAGGATTTGACAACCCTTGAGAGTAACTTGTATGGTTTGTCGTTCACTGTAGCCGCAAACAAAGATAACGTTGATAAGAAAGTCGACGACAATTTAGCTAAACTACAACAATCGGTCCGAGATCATTTGAATTACGCGCCATCAGAGTACCTGCAGAACTTGCTTCTGATGCAGTACGCCTGCCAAGGTGTGAAAAACATCACGAAGAACACCGACGCCAACACAGTCTTTTTGGTGTCGGAAGACTTCGAGAACGAAATCGCAAAAGTCGATTCTTCCATCTTGCGCAAGATTCTATGGTGGTCGGAGTACTTCGGCACGGTCCAGAACCTCAGTAGTACCACCTTCTGCACCAACCTCCGCATAGACGTGATAAAACGAGCCCGAAAAGAACGCAACTTTAAGTTAGCCCGTAACCACATCCATCGATTCCTCAAAGACAAAGAACTCACGCTGGAAGATAACGGTTTTAACACTATTGCTAGTGGTTTCTTGCAAAAAATCCGGGAGATTTCGGTATGGAGCGTTGATACTGCTCGGGTCATCACCGAAATCATCAAACTCTCCTACTGTACTGACCAGAATCGCCAGCACAGCTTCAATCTGTGCGCTTCGGCTTCCACCGCCATTTCCAAGTACGCGGAACTGTACGGAGGCACCGAACTAAAAAAAATCAGCAGCAAGATTCTACTAAAGTTGGCGAGTTGGTTGCAAGTCAACGAAGAGATCTGTCTAACTGAGATCAATAGTCCATTAGGGAAACTCCTAATGGTACTACCTGAAATCGGCATGATGGAAAACAGCGCTTCTAACGTCATCCCGATGAGCGAGATGGCAATCGGGAAATTGCTGCAGTTCAGCGTGCACCAGAGTGTGGGTTTGGCCAAAAGCTGGAACGTTTTTGGTACCTGGTGCTACCGCTGGGGACGCAAAATCGTGGATTATAGTTCCGACGTACACAACAACCTCACGGATGAAGACTACGCCATTATTAAGAACATCCTTCACGTGGGGGCTTCCTCAGACGACGTCAAGCAAATCGTTATGATTTTGTCGCAAACAAGGTCGAATCTAGACGAGGAGGATATCGAATCGCACGATTTGAACACTTCAGAGATGATTCAAAGCCAGTTGAAGTATGTACCGGTGCTGCAAAATGCATCCGAGGCGGATTTAGAGACGTTGGTACAGATTTGGAGGAACACGCAAAAGAGGATTTACACGTACTATGCTTTAAGTGCAGAGGCTTACTTCAAGTACTTGCATCTGACGACGAACGCCGAGAACGTCACGAAGAGTACCGAATGTAACGTGATTACGGTTACGTTGCGTCTGTTGAGGTTGATTGTGAAGTACGCTTTGGAACTACAAGGGATTTTGGAAGAGGGGTTGCAAACCACACCTACGCAACCGTGGAAGGTCATAATACCTCAATTGTTTTCGCGTTTGAACCACCCCGAGAGCTACGTTAGACACAGAGTGTCGGATTTGTTGTGTCGGATAGCTGAAGACGCCCCTCATTTGATTACGTTCCCGGCGGTCGTTGGGGCCCTAGAAGGAGGGTTGAAGTTTGACTTTTCCGAAATCTCGCTACCTAAAGACTGTTTATCACAGAATAACGAGTGTCAAGATGAGGAGCTTAACGAAGAAGACGACAACTACGAAAGTGACAATGAAGATTCGACCAATGCGCTACAGTCGTGCTTCAAGACCATGGTAGACACTCTTAGTAAACAAGACCCTGAAACTATAGCCCAAGTACAAACCCTTGTCAAAGAGTTACGACGCATCACACTCCTATGGGACGAACTATGGCTAGGAACTTTAGCCCAACACCAAACGGAGATCAGCAAACGCCAGCAACAACTCGAGTACGAAATCGAGAAAGTGAACGAAAACCCGAACCTAAACAAAGAAGAGAAGATGTCTCTAATCGCCGAGAAACACCGCATTATAATCAAACCGATCGTTTTTGTTCTGGAACAGCTGCAAGAAGTAACAAGCGCTGAAGCAGAAACCCCTCACGAGAAAGACTTCCAAGAGAAGTACCTCCAAGAGATCAAAGAAGTAATAAACAAGTTGAAGAACCCTGAGAACCCTGATAAACCGCAAGAGAGTTTGCAACCCTTGAAGGTACTACACAAGCAGTTCCAGCAGAAATTCCACCGTCGAGCTTCTTACACTCTCAAAATGCAGTCGATCAGTCCAGTTCTCGCCTCCATCAAGAACACCGTCATCGCGATGCCTGGGTTGGCCACCTCTGCGAAAACCCGAGTCACCATTTCGCACGTCTCCAACATCGTGTCGATCCTTCCGACCAAAACTAAACCCAAGAAGCTGATTTTCTACGGTTCGGATGGCCAAACCTACACTTACTTGTTTAAAGGTTTGGAAGATCTACACCTCGACGAGCGCATAATGCAGTTTTTGAGTATCGCGAATACCATGATGGCCCAAAACCCAGACACTAGTGGTCATAACTTGTACCGGGCGCGACACTATTCCGTGATACCTCTGGGGCCTCGATCGGGTCTGATTTCTTGGGTCGACGGTACCACTCCGGTTTTCGCTTTATATAAGAGGTGGCAACAGCGCGAGATGGCTAAGCCGTTTATTAAGAACAACGTGAACACCACTGCGAGTGTGCTGCGGCCTTCGGAGTTGTTCTACAATAAGTTGAATCCTTTGCTGAAGGAGCACGGGATCAAGAATATAGAGAATAGGAAGGAGTGGCCGTTGAGTGTGCTCAGACAGGTGTTGACGGAGCTGATGGCAGAGACCCCGAGTGATCTCCTGGCGAAGGAGTTGTGGTGTAACGCGGTTGACGCGAACGCGTGGTGGCAGGTGGTGAAAAGGTACTCGTATTCGGTGGCTGTTATGAGTATCATTGGGTATATCATCGGACTGGGGGATCGGCATTTGGACAATGTTCTTATTGACTTGACGAGTGGTGAAGTGGTGCATATTGACTATAATGTCTGCTTTGAGAAGGGGAAGACGCTGAGGGTTCCTGAGAAGGTTCCGTTTAGATTGACTCCGAATATTAGAGGAGCGCTGGGAGTTACAGGAGTAGAGGTAGGTGGGAAAGTAGATGTGGTTGTGGTGTGTTTGGTATACAGCTGGATGGGAGAGAAAGAGAGAGAGAGATGTTATAGGTGTAATACAGCCGACAAACTCTATCAACCTGACGCTGACACGTGCACTTGGCGATAAATGGACACGTGCATAAAGTCGCAATTATGTACTAGTTACATAAATAGCTATTATCTTTGCTTTAAGAAACTTGTGTGTGTTGATAACGTCGGCTACAGAAGGTAAACTCTTGCATTACACGCAACAACGTGTAAGTGTATAGTTGTCGGTTCGATAATTTGTTGCCATAAGTAGTGAATACTGCCGTTTACACATAGTAGTGGAAGAATAAGATCATGGATATAAATGATGAATAGAGCGGGCCTTAACGTCTTCCTTGGGAAACATCAATGGGTAAATTAATCCTATATGTGTATTTGAATTTACCATTTTTATGTTTTGTAAAGTAAGTTATAAGAAGCCAGAAAAATAGCATATCTTGGTCGAACTATGCGCATATATTTGCATCAAATCAAACAAGTACAAAATCTACACATTTCTGTAAAAATATGTTGTAAATATTCATAAGTACTTTGTTAATCGCATTCGTGCATATTCTACACTCGTAAAACACAAAAAATAATCAATTTACTATTATTTAATGTTTATACTTATCCTATCGAGTTTTTCCAGAAACTCACGAAACTTTTTTTCAGTTTTCATGACGCCTAGAGTACTAAAAAGTAGGTTTCGCGTTTCCGCCTGTCTGTAATCTCCGAAACTACCGAACCAATTGTCAAATTTTATATGTACAACAGAATTACCGTGCTGCTGGTAAAACGCTAACCGAGATTTGTCCAATCATCCCCACTAACATTTGACGATGTCCGCTTATCATTGTATTCATGATTTATGGATCCGCCTTGATTTTTATGACAATTAGTTCACCATTTTTTTTTTTTTGCAATACTTTCAGTTTGGTTCATGTAGCCGATATTTCGCTGCTGTGGGTTCGAATCCCGTCCTCGCCGAATGCTTTTTTGCTTTCCAAGCATTCACTAAGAAAATATATGTATTGTAATAGGGTCCGTCAGACGAATCGCCACTTTCATGTTTTCTCGACGTTTCGTGACCCTTAGAGTACGAAGAAATAGATCTTTTCCCATTTGTCTGTCTGTCTGTCCGCGGTCTGTGTCGATTTTTATTAGCAGAAAATTTCTCAGAAATTTCCTGACCGACTGTTGTCAATTTTTTATATATGTTAAGAATATCATGTAGATGGTAAAACGTTGACCAAAATTTGTCTGATCATCCCCACCAACAATGGAATGACGTCATCTCAAAATTTTATAACAGTAAATGTTATTTAAATTTTGTATTGACGTAGATACTTCTCCACTTATGGTTTATGAATCTGTGTTGAGTTTTCACCATAGGCATGCAGATTTTCGGAAAAAAATTGTATAACATTTTACAGTTTAATTCCAAAATCTAATGTTTCGAAATCTTCTTGCAAACGTTTTAAAGTTATCGGAATCGTTAATCAAAATTTATCCGGTTATGAATTTTTTGATTTTTCAACTTTTTGATTTTTCCATTTTTCCATTTTCCGATTTCTCGATTCTTCAGGTTTGGGATTTTCCAGTTTTTCGATTCAATTTTTCTTCGATTTTTTTTAATTTTTCGTTTTATCAATTTATTAATCCATTTTTTGATGTTGATTTTTCGAAAATTGAAATATCACACAGCTCAAAGATTTTCCAATTTTTCGATTCTTCAATTGTTCGACATTTTAATTTTTCGATTTTTAAAATTTTACATTTTTCGATTTCTCGATTTATCAAGATTTCGATGTTCAACTATTCTGTTCAGTTTCCCGATTTTGAATTTTCCAATTTTCTGGTATTTCGATTCTTGATTTTTAGACTTCTCGACCTTGGATTTCTCGATTCCTGGATTTTTTAGTTTTTCGATTTTTAAAATTTTACATTTTTTAATTTTTCAATTTTTTTTTACATTTTTTTAATTTTTTGGTATTTCATACTTTCCGTTTCTCCACATTTCGGTTTTCCGATATTTAAAATTTTTCGACTGTTCAATTTTTCGATTTCTCCATTTTTCAACATTTGGTTTTTGGGAATTTTTCCATTTCTGGATTTTTCGATTTTTTAAATTTTAGATTTTTCGATTTCTCTTAAATTTTACAGTTTTTAATTTTTAATTTTTTAGATTTAAAATTTTTCGAGTTTTCAGTTTTTCAAATGTTGAATTTAATGATTTATCGAGATTACAATGTTTCGACTTTTCGTTTGTTCAGTTTTCCAATTTTTCAGTTTTTCGATCTTTCAATTTATGAATCAATTTTTCGATAGTGATTTTTCGAAAATTGAAAAAGCAATATGTATAGCTTAAGCATTTTTCAATTTTCGATTCTTCAATTGTTCGATATATTAAATTTTCGATATTTTGATTTTTTAAATTTTAGATTTTTCGATTTCTCGTTTTTTTTGATTTTTCAGTTTTTCGATTTCCTAATTTTTCAATTTTTTGAATTTGACTAGATTTATCAAGATTTCGATATTTTCACTATTGTATTGTTCACTTTACGGACTTTGGATTCTTCGATTTGTCGTTCTTTTTTTTTTAATTTAAATTTCTCAATATTTTACTTTTCCGATTTTCGGGTTTTTTCGATTGTTCGCTTTTTTGACTTCTCGACTTTGGATTTCTCGATTCCTCGATCCTTTGATGTTTCGTTTTCTCGATGTTTTAATTCTTTAATTTTTCAATATTTCGATTTTTATATTTCTGGATTTTTCGTTTTTTCGATTTCCCGATTTCTCAGTTTTTCAACATTTCATTTTTGGGAATTTTTCCTTTTCTGGATTTTTTGATTTTTTTTTAAATTTAGATTTTTCGATTTCCCTTTTTTGATTTTTCAGTTTTTCTATTTTTAAAGTTTTACAGTTTATATTCCTAATTTTTCGAGATTTAAAAATTTTCGAGTTTTCGGTTTTTCAAATGTTGAATTTCATGATTTATTGAGATTTCAATGTTTCGACTTTTCGATTGTGCAGTTTTCCGATTTTTCAATTTTTCAATTTATCAATTTAAGAATCAATTTTTCGATATTGATTTTTCGAAAATTGAAAAATCCCGTAGCTCAAGGATTTTTAATATTTTCGATTCTTCAATTATTCGATAGTTTAATTTTACGATATTTTAATTTTCCGATTTTTTCAATTTTAGATTTTTAGATTTCTCGTTTTTTTTTTGAGTTTTCATTTTTTAGAATCTGTAATTTTTCAATTTTTTGAATTTGATTTTTTTCGATTTCTCGTTTTATCAAGATTTCGATGTTTCGATTTTTAAAATTTTTCGACTGTTTAATTTAATTTTTCGATTTCTCACTTTTTCAACATTTAATTTTTGGGAATTTTTCCTTTTCTGGATTTTTCGATTTTTTTAAATTTCAGATTTTTCGATTTCTCTTTTTTTGATTTTTTAGTTTTTCAAATTTTGAATTTCATGATTTATGGAGATTTTAATGTTTCGACTTTTCGATTTTTGATTTACGCAGGAACTACAAAACCGATTGCTTTGAAATCTTGAAGGTGTTTTAAAGTTATCATAAGCATGGTAAGTTTTTGATCAAAATGTATTTGCTCATCCCCCTAAAAAACTTATGACGTCACCACAAAATTTTGTTAAATAAATCCTATCTAAAATGTACAAAATGTGATGAGTCTTTTCTTGTGATTTATCATTCCATTCCTAGTTTTTGGATTTGCATATACAGGGTGACCCAAAAAAATTAATGGATGGGTAAATGTATTTTATTGATTTAATCAGGAACTCCAGAACCGAATGTTTTGAAATCTTGCAAATGTTTTGAGGTTATAAAGAGCATAATAAATTTTTAGTCAAAATATATTTGGTTATCTTTTACAAAAAACTGATGACGTCAGCTCAAAAGTTTGCCGAATAAATCCTATCTAGAATATACATAATATGATGAGTCTGTACTTGTAATTTATCATTCCATTCATATTTTTTGAATTTGCATATATCGGATGTCGTCACGTTTCCGACAGCGAGGGAAGTACTGTCTATAAACTCTTTAGACCAATTTTTTAATTTTTCAATATTCATCGATTTTTTAGTTTTTCAATATTTCATTTTTGGAAATTTTTCCATTTCTGGATTTTTAGATTTTTTAAAATGTTAGATTTTTCGATTTCTCTGTTTTTCATTTTTCAGTTTTTCGATTTTTTTAATTTTTCAGTTTTTAATTTTTCATATTTAAAATTTTTCGGCTTTTCAGTTTTTCAAATTTTGAATTTCATGATTTATCGAGATTTCAATGTTTCGACTTTTCGATTGTTCAGTTTTCCGATTTTTCAATTTTTCGTTGTAACAATTTATGAATCAGATTTTCGATATTGATTTTTCGAAAATTGTTCCACATATTAATTTTTCGGTATTTTAATTTTCCGATTTTTCAATTTTTACTTTTGGTTTTCGGCTTCTCGACTTTGGATTTTTCGATTCCTCGATGCTTTGATGTTTGGTTTTCTCGATGTTTTAATCGATTCCTCGATGCTTTGATGTTTGGTTTTCTCGATGTTTTAATTTCTTAATTTTTCCACATTTCGATTTTTAGATTTCTCGATTTTTCGATTGTTTAGTTTTTCGATTTTTTAAATTTTACGTTTTTCAACATTTCGGTTTTTGGATTTTTAAAATTTTTCAACTGTTCAATTTTTCGATTTCTCAATTTTTCAACATTTCATTTTTGGATTTTTCGATTATTTAAATTGTAGATTTTTCGATTTTTATTTTTTTGATATTCCAGTTTTTCGATTTTTTAGATTTTACAGTTCTCAACTTTTAATTTTTCAGATTTAAAATTTTTCGTCTTTTCAGTTTTTCAAATTTTGAATTTCATGATTGATCGAGATTCCAATGTTTCGACTTTTCGATTGTTCAGTTTTCAATTTTGAGAGTCTCTCCGTTTCTTGATTTTTCAATTGTTTCGATTTTTATTTAATTTTAGATTTTTGGGGTTTGTCGAACTCTCGATTTCTCGATTTTTCAAATTTTAGTTTTTCCGAATTTTTAATGTTTCGATGGCTTGATATTTCGGTTTTTCGACTTCTCGGATTCCGATATTTCGAATTTTTAATTTTTCAATTTTTCAGTTTTTCGGTTTCTCCAACGCCATTTTTCCAAAACTACCGGGGTGATTGTTACGAAATTTTAGATGTATTTTAAGAATATCGTATGGATAGTAAATTTCTGACCAGAATGTGTCTGATCATTCATATCAACAATTTGATTACGTCATTTCAAAATTTTATTAGGTAAGTCAAAATTCAACAACCTATAACCTGTAAAACTTATTACTCCGAAAAGCTGCAAACGTTTTACGATTGTCTTAAATATGGTAAATTGCTAATGAGAATTTGTCTGTGTATCCTCTCCAAAATTTAATGACGTCATTTCAGTATTATTATTAAGAAAAACTCATTTGAAGCATACACATAGCATGCCGTTTAATAATAATTCATATGCATTTTTATTTTAACTGTATTATCCTAAAGAATCTTAGATTGAAGTTTTATAGTTTACTAAAAAATGTTCTTATTCTTTGTAATAAAAAATCCAAAGTCAATAGTAGGTATGAAAAGACCACAGTGAAATTTGCAAAATATCAGTAAAAACGAAACAGTGTTAATATGATCTTAAATATCACCAGCTGTCGTGCGTTTAACGTAATTTCATTTTCTAGGGTGTCAGAGTTGTTGTAATACGTACGTACATAGCAACGGCGAGAGTAATACAAGTAGTACAAAAAAAACGACGTTTACTGATAACGAACTGTCAAATAAGATTATGTGAACATCTGCATCTGGCATTGCTGTTGTGTAAAACAGCTGTTTATGACCTTGTAACTTTTTTTTGACTATACGATATAATTTCGTAACCATATAAGTCTGGTATCAAATAATGTACGAATACAAAACTAGATGTACATTCTGTCGTTGTGTTAGACAAGGACAAACAATAACTGAATACCAAATATTCTTGTGTACGTTACCGAAATTTTGCAAAAATTAACTATTATACTCAGTAATCCACACAATTCAAGTATTGCAAGCATATATTTACAAGTAACAAACTTTTATTATATGTACAGTCTATATAACATAACGAGAATTAAACCTACATATCACAATATTTACAAAAAAAAAAAAATCTCAACTCCACGTCGCAGCATGCACTGTTGTCATCTCCGTAGACACACTACACTCGTGTTCGTCGTAATCTTTATGATTCTGCCTATTCATCTCCACATCAATGTCAATTTGAGCCACCACATTGTCGTGCCCCCGTTCCGTTTCGTTCGTCATCGAACTTTTCTTACTACTGGGCACGTGATTCGTGATGTAGTTGGTCTTCTTCGTCGCTTTATTCGGCGAATGACAAGTCAAAAGGCACCAGAAAGCCTCCCGGAAACTGGAATTTTTCCAAGCGTAGATCACTGGATTCATCCCTGAGTTGCACACCGCCATGGTGAAGGCGATTTCGTATGACAGGCTGAACTGTATGGACTGAGAGGTGATCCTGAAGTAGGTCGTGACGATGAAATAGGGCATCCAGCAGATGGAGAAACAGCCGAGGGTTAGCATCACGACCTGTAAAAAAAAAGTTTGTTAGAGCAAAAGTGTTTTCAGAGCTACTACACTTTGAAAAATCAATTTACTAATCCTAAAACAATCCATTTTGTTAATAAGTTGTTTAGTATTTTTCGTTCGTAACTTATCAGTTATAATCAACACCAACCAACTCCACAAAGAACACCCGAAGTGTGGATTTACAGAACACGTGTTCAGGTTTGTGTTTTGCTCGCCGTGGGTAATTTGTTTGATTAGAAAACTCATTAGGTCTCGATAGGACTCAGGCAGTAAATCCTTTCCTAATTAGGTCGTCAATTAAATGTTCTTGTGTTCATCAGGAAATTTGTTCACAAGACTGACGACCTTCCAGACAGCAATATCGCGATTCGTTCTAGCTATTTTGATTCCTCGGTCGCGTCTGTTTGGAGTAATTTAATTAGCGATTAATTGTGGCGTTTGTATACTCAACATTGACAACGATGTGTTGATAATTGAGTACCTTATGTCGGGTTTCTAACTGGCAGTGATTAAGCATGGAGGATCTGTGTTTATTTATGGTTTGTTTTATAACGTGTCATCGTGTCAGTTGCCGAAGGGTGGGCGGATCCGAACTGCAAGGTGTATCTGCGTCAGGCTTTATCGAAAATGTACCGAAGCTTGATAAAGTTACTGAAAATAAATGCTTCGGGTTGGGTTATTTTATTTACTGGCTGTTGTCCGATACATGCTTGATTTATGCTGTGTTTGGTTGGTTTTTAAATAGCTGTCGACTGTTCGAACATATCTGAATTCTAATAATATATGTCTGGATACAAACAAAGAAAGCATCGCGAGTTTCAGGAATGTTTAATTTCGTGTTTCTTGATTTTTATGGCTTGTCGAATGCGAAAATGTTTCCCGTTTCCGTCTGTCTGTCATCGATAATCCGTCGTCTGTCTATTGACGATTTTATTTATGAGTCAAATAGTGTCCGAACTTTGGAACTATTGGCTGTGAAATTTTTAGAAATGTTAGTGAATAAAAAACAATTTGTTTAAATTGCTTTAAAGCATGAGACGCGTTTTTTTAATTACCTTTTTCAGTTGTTTTATGTTGGGTTTTGTAAGAACGGGCAGAAATTTTGGAACAATATACCAATTTATCAAATAAATGTATTTTTTATAAATTTCTTTAATGAATAATATGTATTACCAGTTCCATGCTGACAGCTGCAATATAAATGTCAAACAGTAACATTAAACATTTCAACAAAATTATTTGTTCTAATCTGTATTCAAAATTTTATTGAAGTGTTCGTTGTCGTCCAAGTATTTCAAATTTGACTATTAAATAAATAGAATTTTTTTGTGCAGATTTTTGTTCCGTTATCAGATATGTTTTAATAATTTACAGTGAGGGCTTCTTTCATATTTTCTCGACATTTCATGACCCCTAGAATATGACAAAATAGGTCCTCCGTTTCAGTCTGTCTATCGTTTATCGATTGCTGCCAATTTTTAACCAAATTTGTCTAATCATCCCCACCAACATTTTGATGACGTCACCTCAAAATTGCATGGTAAATGCTATTTAAATTTTATAAAACAATATACTCTTACTTGTGGTTTCTGAATCCGCTTTAAGTTTCTACTCTTACTTTTTCAATTTAATTTTCATGACGCCTAGAGTATTAAAAGTAGGTCTCGCGTGTGTAGTAATGGGTATTTAATTTTTATAAAATAATTTACTGTTGTATTCGTGATTTATGACTCTGCCTTGATTTTTATCACAATTATTTTAGAATTTTTTTGTCCAATACTTTCCATGCGGTTCATGCTTACCGAGTGTTTTTTTTTTTACTTCCCAAGCATGAACTAAGGAAATATTGCAATAGGATCCGGGCGAATGGATACTTCTCGACGTTTCATGACCCTTAGAGTACGAAGAAATAGGTCTTCCGTTTCAATCTGTCGGTCTGAGTCGATTTTTATTAGACAGATAATTTCCGAAATTACCTAACCCACTGTTGTCAAATTTTGTATATATGTTAGGAGTGTCATGTAGATGGTAATCAGAGTTTGTCTAATCATCCCCATCAACAGTGGCATGACGTCATCTCCAAATTTTACAATAGTAAATGTTATTTAAGAATTCAGATTTTCGGAAAAATTATATTTACAATTTAATTACAAAATCGAATTTTTTGAAATCTTGCAAATGTTTTAAGGTTATGGGAAGCTTGGTAAATCGTACAGCTTTTTGATTTTTCAATTTTTCGATTTTTTGACTTTTCGATTCCTGAGTTTTTCGATGTTTCAGTTTTAGGATTTTTCAGTTTTTCGATAAAATTTTTCTTCAATTTTTGATTTATCGATTTATGAATCAATTTTTCAATATTTGAACTATGGGATTTTTCAATTTTTCGGTATTTGAATTTTAAGATTTTTAAATTTTTGATGACGTCACCTCAGAATCTAGCATGGTAAATACTATTTAAATTTTATAAAAGAATATACTCTTTTAATTGTGGTTTCTGAATCCGCCTTAAATTTGTACTCTTGGTATCCATATTTTCGCAAAAACCCATGTTAAATTTGTTTGATTGTACTTTTGATGACTAGAATGTTATGCATATGTTTCAAGTGAAATTAACTGGATTCATAATTTGTAAAAGTAAAAGCATATTATTTTCTACATTTTAGATACAATTTGCTTAGCAAAATATTGCAATGACGTTATCACATTTTTGGTGGATATGAACAGACAGTTTTGGATTAGCATTTTACTGTCTACACAATATTCTCAAAGTGTATCTAAAATTTCACAACAATCTATCATGCAGTTTCGGTGATTTTTTATTTAGTAAAATCGTAAATAATAGATGGTATATTGGAGGCAACGAGGGACCTACTTTTTCAAATTCTAGGAGCCGTGGCACCACAATATTGGGTTCTAATGTCGCTCAGGTCGTGACATTTTCCCTCACTTCCATAGAGAAATAAAACGTTGAAAAAATATGTAATTAGCGTGTGCTTGGAAAGTAAAAATGAAACAAAATGTATACATTTTTCCTGTATTTCGAGTATTTAAAAAAATTCAATTTTTTAACTGAGTTTCTATTCCTATAGACAGTACGTATTTTTCACAAAAGATTTGTTCAATAAATTTTTGGAATGGCGTGATTATGTTTGAGGAGAACTTGTTGGTTTAAACCATACATATTTTTTTAGAGATTCTTGTGGGGTTTGTTTTTCTGAATTCATTAATGTATCATAATTTAATCACCCATACTCCGCCACTGTCTACGATTCGAACGCATTATGTTACCAAAAAACACTGTGTTAAATTGTTTATATTTGGTCTGGAGTGCTTTTGTTCTCCACCCGTGTTGGCAAACGGATTACCAATTGTTCCAAAATTGCATTGATAAAAGGCAAAGATATGCCTGTATTTCTAGTGAGTTGTCCCGTTTGAAAAAGTTTCGATCAACATTATTTCATCTAGGACGAGTATGTCAATTCCGACACGTGCAATTTCGGAATTGACATACTAAAATAAAACACTTGAAATTTAATTAATAAAAAATATAGATAATAGTAGTAACAGTGTAATAAATAAAAAGCCCTGTGCCCTCTGTGGTATAAAAGGTTCCTGTAGTATTTCGATTTTTTTTGCAAAAATTTGGAAAATTTCAAGGCGGATTCATAAACAATAAGTACACTAGTATGTTAGCGAATTGACTCAGTGTTTTCATTTTATTCATTGCAAATTTCTGAGACAAATAGTAAAATTGTATCGTTTTAAAAATCAAAGTGACGTCATCAATTTTTGGAAAGGAAACGACAAACTGTGTTTTTACGGAACGCCAATAATACAGAAAATTATTTCTGTAAGAACGATGCCAGAAGTGACACGTTTTTAATATTTTCTCTATTTTAAATGTAAAAACTAATTTTTGACAACACAGTGGGATAAATTTTAGTTATTTGTTTATTTGAGTTGCGAAATCAGTTACACTAGTTTTTCTTTTTTTTTTTATAGATTTTAGACAAATTCTGACGTCGTAGATAAAATTTGGTACGTTACACGTAACACATGCGTCAATGCATTATTATCCACTCGTGAGATGATACAACTCAGCTAATGCCTCTTTGTGATTAAGAAATTCAACCATTTTTAACAATTTTGTGCCTAACAAATGGCAAATAAAGATGTAAATGTAAAGTTGGTTGCATATCCTAATTTTCATTTTTAAAATTCATTGATCAAATTTGTATTATAAGTATAAAAAGCTCTATATTTAAGCAGTATTTAATTTATTACAAATCTGATGTCTTTTAAGTAAAAATTAAACCAAAGAAGTGTCACTTAATAGAATTTTTAAATTTTTGCAGATGGTTTTCTAGCTGAAAACAATCTACTGTTAAAATAAACACTTGTCACGAATTGAAAAGTAGTAGTAAAAGTGTAACCGTTAATTTCCTTTTATTGGAAACGATTATCTTGTTTTTATTATTGAAATAACACGCTTTACACAATTTAAACAAAATCGTTTCAATTGTGAACATTTATAGGAAAATAATTCTGGGTTTTTATAACGTTCTGGCTAAGTATTCGATTCGCATAAATACATCGAGGTTTTCATTTTTAAGCACGCCCCAAATATTTACTAGTGTAGTATTTTATTAAGCCGAAAGGTCTAAAATTAAGCCACTATTTTCGCTTTGTTTCTTTGTTTCGAGTGAGATTTTTAATAATCGTTGTAGTGACGTAAGCGAAATTACCTACACGGTTATATAAAAAAGGAACCTTCAACTTGACGAAGGCCGCCGTCCTCTGTCAGAAATTGCCTATGATGTAAATAAAACCACTGATAAGCAAACCGCATTGAGAATGTCATAATCATAATGTTGTACTAAAACACGCATTATTACCTGTATGGACTTAGTGTCGTTAATACTGTTAGAGTTGTGTAAATTTGTGGCACTTCTGATTCTTTTCGCGTGTCTGGAGGCCTCTCTCCAGATTTTGATGTAGATGAGGAGCATGATCCCCCATATTAGGATAAACAGAGGGGTTAAAACGAAGGTGAAATACACGCTAGGGATAATATTAACGTCGCAAGTTTCCTTGTTCCACGAGTTCCAGTAGATGAGTACAGTCGACAAACTAAGCGAGAATATCCACACTAAAGAGGCAAGAAAGAGGGAAGTCCCTCTCGTCATACACCTGTTGTAGCGCAAAGGGTGGACCACAGCGGAGTACCTATCCGTAGCCACCACGAAAAGGTTCAAAATCGAGCTGGAGCACCCGAACGAAATCAGCACGAAACGCAGCAAACACCTGTCTTTGCTTTCGCCGAAGCTGTGCACTAGGTAGAAACACATGTGGTAGGGCACGGAGAGGCCCACCAAGAGATCACTGATGGCCAGGCTGAAGATGAACTGGTTGGATATCATCGACGACAACTGTCTGCTGGCTATTATGGCCAGGAGGGTCAAGACGTTGCCCACCACGGCGAAGAAGATGATTATGCAGAACACCGTCACCCAGAAGCCGCTTCCTATGTAGGAAGACAGAGTGTCATTGGCCATTGTTGGTCGGTCGATTCGGCAACATTTCAGTTGATGCACTAGCCGGCACTTGGGTTTTATTTTGAACTTGCGTTGATTGGGACAAGTTCACGCGGAGCTGCCGCGAAATCGACTGATGATTGGATGGAAGGTTCGTGTCGGTATCAACAAATGGCTAGGAGCGGCGGCGGTGACTCGTGGGAAGAGGGTTCGAGGTGGTGGAGGAATGAACTGGAAGAAGGGGGTTCGGCAGCTAAATTTCGAGGTAGTGCGTGCGGTAATTGGTGGTGTGGACAATATCGTTTCGGTTTAAAAGAATTCCAGAAATTCCGTTTAATCAAGAAATTTATAGGAATTCCAGGTGTATTAAGTAATTTTGACTTTTTCAAGGTTTTTCACAGCGTTTTCGTTTTTAAAATAGTTTTACGAATTTTAATTTAAAAAATGTTAATAACTTCGAATTAGTTGTTATCTATCAATTAAAAAATGTCATTAAATTACCATAAAATATGCATTTAATGGCGCCGTTTTTTTTTCATTTTTGTGATACTAAAAACTATAAAATTTGTAAAGTGGGTTAAATATATGAGACGCTTTGATAGTGACGATTCAAAAAACGATGTAATTGGTAGAACTCTTGAAAAAAAATTACCGACCTTTCTTAGGAATAGTTCAAGAAGAGAATTCCGAACATATTTTAGAATATTTTGGCTAATAGATCTTGAGATGCAATGTCAGGAAAAAGAATTTCGAAATACGAAAATTATGCGACGAATTGTTCAACAAAATGCCATATGATTTTGCCAACTTTTTTTATTTTCATGTTTTCACGACTTTGGATGACCCCTAGATTATGAAAAAGCAGGTCTCCCGTTTCCGTCTGTCATCGGTCTGTGTCGATTTTTATTGGACAGATAATCTCCGATACTACCGAACGAATTGTCAAATTTTAGAAAATTTGCGATCATTTTCATCAACAATTTCATGACGTTATCTCAAACTTTTGTATGGTAAATGATATTAAAATTTTATAAAATAACAAATTGTTGTACTTGTAGTTTATGAATCTGCCTGGAGTTTTACCCTAGGCGTCTAGATTTTCGCTAAAAACTCAAAATTTTGTAACATTTTATTATAATATATTTAAGAGGGAGTAGTTCTTGCAAAATTTAAAATTTCTTGGTAAATAGTCCTTTTAATGTAATTCCAGTGGTTTTTGAAAACATTTCGGTTAATTCTAAAGTGGTTCAGATGAATTCGATAGAAATTGTAGTGAATTCCAAATAGTTCCAATAAGTTTCGATAATTCCAGTTTGTACCACATTAAAAAAAAACAAAGTGTCCATTCAGTGATTATACAGGGTGTCACAGTCCTCGATATCTCATTAATTATTATTAGAAACAGAAAAAAAGTCATACGAAAGTTGTAAAGTTGTTTGACGATTACACTCTAAAATAATTTTTAACTATACAGAGTGTTCTGTTTTCAAGACAACACACAACTTACTATTTTAAATGAAACACCCTAAATATTGTAGAGAATGTTTATAAAAATATCAAAAACTTTTCAAAATATCTTAATATATATAAATATATTAGTTCGCAGTATCAAGTTAACAAAATACTTAACAAAAAAGACAACAAAAATTGCGTAAAATGCAGTAAAAAAATACAGGGTGTTCTATTTGAAAAAACTGAAATATCGATATTTGAAAATTATAATACATATATTTTTTTATAAACACTCTGTATATGAAAATTGTATTTTATTTATACCACAACAAAGCGCATACCTTTATTTATCTCTCCATAAAATATTGGGAATACAAATTTTAAAAATTACCCTACTCCAATTTTTTGTGAATCCTCCCAATTCTAGATATTTCTAGAAAATTGAGATCTGTGGCAACGTCCGATCGGAATTTCAAAAATAAACTGTGGCAATAAAGCCTGCGAAGAAATTACACAAAATATGTAAAAATCTATAGGGTGTTTCATTAAAAAAAAAACTAATTTGTATGTTACTCCTTAAAAACAAAACACTCTGTACAATTAGAAATAATTTTAAAGTATAGTCTCTAAAAAACTAATTAACTTTGGTGTTGACTTTTGTTGTATCTGTAATAATTATATACATAATAATTATACTATATGTATGTAAATATGTGATTGAGTTTACAAGAGGAACACAAATTTTCGAAAATTATAAAATTTGATTGTGAACATTTAATTTTTTTGTGATAACCCCTGTAAGTTAAAATAAAGATATGAGTGTAGTATCCACTTGTTTCAGGCGATTTTTTCAAATACAAAATTTTGTATTGACGTCCTCAAAATTCTATGAAGAACCACTCTTCACTTAATCAGTAGAATAAATAGCCTCATACATAAATTATTTTGAATAATTCTGTATAAACAATTCTAAATCAGGTGTGACTCACCACAACATCGAAATATCAAAGAAAACAACAAATCGTTAACGACTGTTCTGCTATCCAGGACTAGGTTTTACACAAACACATTTTTCCAAGAAACCGTAAACTCAGAACAGGAAGCGGAGATTAATTAAAGAAAAACGAAATGTTCTTAGTACAAAAAAAAAATGGTCCAAGGCTGTTTACACCGTTTGAAGTACAGTCCGGCAATTTCAGGTTCTTCGAAAATTTATAAAATTTAAATAACCCTTATAATTTAAAGTAGAAATATGTATAGATTGCTAAGGCATAAGTAAAATCAGTCACAGTGTAAGAAAAAAAAAAGAGGATATCACAGATCGAACTTGCTTTTCACTGAGTCATAGCCTATATTCGGTTGGTATTATGTATTTACAAAACACTATTACTATGAGAAATACTGAATAATACAAATTATAATAATAAATAAAATCAAGGCAAAATCATAAACCACAAATACGGGAGTATATTTTTTCATAAAATTTATGTGGCATGTACTCAGCAAAATTTTGGGATCACGTCCTCAAGTTGTTGTGGGAATGATTAGACAAATTTTGTAGCGTTTTACCATCTACACGATATTCCAAATGTACAGTTTTTTTTTAATTATCAAAAAAAAAATTATATATTTGAAAAAAAATTGCATTGTTTAAAAAATTTTGTAGGTGAAATATTTCCTGTACAATAAAAAAACCCTATTGTAAACTCAATCCGGGGACATACTGTAGATAGGCAAATGTGTTGAAATATAAATTAAACATTCAGAAATTAGTAGATTAATAAGAAAATAAGACAATAATAATGGATAAATATAACAAAAAAAGGAAAGAAAAAACTTCTCATAAAAGAAATTCGTTAACTGGAAACTTCCTTCATGAATTTCTTTGTATACGTCTTCTGTAGATTTATTATGTTCAAATGCTCATGAAAAAGGGACTAGATTTTGATAATTATGATAAACTTACGTCGACTCACCGCAGATAATGAATTTATACTTCTTCAAATGTGAGGATAAAAACATTCCTTAAATTGATGGCATTTTCAAAAATTTTGATTTTAAAAAACACATTTTGAAGTTTCATTTAATTTGTTAACATAGCTAAAAACTGTTTTTATATTTTTTTAGGTTCACTGTCTTATCTCGAAATGAAGACCAAATACACGTTACAAAATATGAAATAGTTTTTCAAAAAAAATATAATATTAATAATAACGATATTGTTTTAGTGTAAAATAACAGAAAGACTATTTATCCTGAATTTGTCACTAGAAGAAAGTGTTCTAAAGTCTAGATTCTAACTATCTTGATATTTTGTTAGGTTGCTTTATCGTTGATTTTCAAAAAAACAATTGCAATATAATAACCACAATGTTATTATAGTCTGAAGTTTGATCATTGTTTAATTTTTTCGGGAATCCCATATTACCAAATTTTTTTCCAAGGTTATACAATGAACTGTACAGAATGTTTGTTTTTCGATAATTATATGTTTCGAAATAGGAAATTATTAGATCGAGTAGTCATTCAACAGGAATTTGAACAAATTTAAAACAGTGGTATTTGATATCGTTAATTTTACTTTTTTAAGACGTGTTACGACATATTAACAACATTGTTATTAAAATTTAAGCACCAATTATCTAAAATATTATTTCCTGTGTAGTGTGTGATTATTTGGCTGACTGTGACCCTCATCCAGAAACTAAATTTTGTTAAAACGAAGTTTGTACCACCGTTTATTTTAACTGTGTAACTATAATTACATAATGTCGTGATCTGGTAATTTTAGACTAGAAGGTACAAAAGAATAAACTGTTTACCTTGAAAAAAATAATTATTTGAAACCAATTTATGCCGACTTGACAAAGAAAAGCTAGTGAAGTCTGTGTACACAAAGTGCTTACAAGTGAAGGTTAATATTTTCATTGGATAAATAAATATGTATTTAAATCAAATCATTTTCACTGATTTCGTTTGATTCGAATAGATTAGTTTTAATTTCCGGATGTGGACCCGATTTAATTTATTAATAAATACAATAAAAACTTGCTCAGTTCGCACAATTAACATACTTTACTTAATTGTGGTTCACAACAGGAAAAAAAAGAACCCAGACAGTAATTGTATTAAGAGCGGAATTTTATTATCGTCGCGTGGACTTCTTATTGCTTTTATTAAATCGAATCTATATTGGTGTCAATTTATTGACCATACTAGATTTTACGAGATCGTCGATTCTTTGGTTGTATGTACGCACAGTAAAGAAACCTTCACCTTTGCCACGAATTCGCAGCAAGATCGCATTGCAAACTACGATTTTATGAGTTTTCCAAGAAATTTAACCTGTTTTCGGTTTTTAATTAGTCAGGTTTGTTAATAGTCGTAAAAGTTAGCTAATGCATGAAATCTTCGCGTGTTTAATGACAGCAGTAGTGGAAATTTTTCAGATGCAGTAATAATGATTGTTATTGTGAAATCAGAGTTAGCTAGTTTAGAATAACTTTTGGGAAGTTTTTTCCCGGTGGATTTATTTTTTGAATCGTAGGCATTTTGTTTCGTGATCCATAAATACACTTCCGCAATAACGTAAGAAAACAATAAAATCGTATTACATCCGGCTGCTGGAAGCGGAACAAGTTTCATTACAGATTTTTGTTAATTGTTAATTTTCGCTCTTAAGGCTTGTTCACACCTTACCAATGCGAAATTTCTAATTATGTTGCTTATTTTGAGCGATTTTAATAGTCAACAACTTTTCCATGTGCATATCTGAATTAAAAAAAAATGATAGAGTTTTTTTTATCTTACTAAAATTAGCAATCTTAATTCTCAAACGGTTAAAAATTTCACCAAACTTCCCTATAGCAGTTGTACACTGCACTAATTGCAACTGTTAAGTGTATAAAATTAAAGTGCAACTTACGAAAAGAGGTTTACTTTATAATTTTTGTGGTTTAAATTTGGAATACTATTAAAAGCTTGGAAGCTTTGGAAATTATATTTGTTTGTACTCTTATAAAATGTATCAAATAACTAATGCAGACGCATCGTGGAACGCACGTGTTCTATGGTGAGTTTTATTTTTGGAAATCAATGTATATACAGGGTGATCAAAAAATGACGAGTGAGCTCGATGGCACGTTGTTAACTAGGTTCTGAAGAACTCGAAAAAAAATGGTCAAAAAAAAAATTAAAACTTTAAAGTTGAAGAATTAACTTCGTAATTCTGATTTGTTTTAATGAACTGCGTATAGACAGTCATATAATTACTTATTAATAATTTTTAATGTCCACCGATGCCATTTTTGGCAATTCTTATCAGAATTTTAGACTGTCAATTAAATTAACATTAAAACAACAGAATTATAT
Organism: Zophobas morio; assembly: GCF_036711695.1. Classification (NCBI taxonomy): domain Eukaryota; kingdom Metazoa; phylum Arthropoda; class Insecta; order Coleoptera; family Tenebrionidae; genus Zophobas; species Zophobas morio. The sequence goes on along the minus strand of NW_026972136.1, from coordinate 10,600,446 downwards.
TATTTATTTTGCCGATAATCACAAGTGAACTAAAAAACATGGAATTTTAATTTAAAAAAAATTAATTAATAAATAAATAATAATTAATCTTAAACTTGTTTTGAAATTTTAAAACACAAAAGAATGTCAGAATCCTATATAAAAAGTTGTAGTTGAAAATAGTGTAATTAAGAATGCAAAAGGTTTTTAAGATTTTCTGCAGAATTTTTATTCTTGTTCGTCATATAGGAGACATTCCAATTAATCTATGCGCTCTGTACACCTTTTTTTGACATCTGTTATTCAAAATTTTCTAATTTTATTTTTACTTGAACCCAGCTCGAAGTTAAATTTCCAGTAATAACAAGAAAATATTTATTAAGCATCACTCTGTATCTAATATTTACATCATACTTCTTCATATATTACTAACAGCTGGCGATTACTTGCAATTTAAATAGAGTTCATTTGGCGAATGACTAGTTTATTTTATGTTTCTTGACGTTTCATAACTCCTAGAATATGAATAATTATCCTCACCGAAAATGTTGTCATTTCAAAATTTTGCTAAGTAAACCTATTTATTTTATTGTCAGCTCTTACACACGTAGATTTTCAAAAAAAAAAACAAAATTGTACGAAACAAAACTTTAATCTATCTTAAACTTACAAAACCCTCCGAAAGACTTAATGACGTCGTCTCAAAATTTTGTAAAAGAAATCTCACTTTTTATAAAGTAGCACGCTTGTATAGGCCCTCTCGTATGCTTTACAATTATACAGGATGTCTCACAGAATTAAAGAATGAAGCAATATATTTATTATGTCAAAAACCACTTCTCATCTAATTTTCTTGAAATTAGTGTTGTTATTAGTGGTACACTGTGCGTATCAAAATTGAAATATTTTAACAATTAGTGTTATTCAATAAGTAATATTTTACCCATTTAGATTATGTGTTGACCAAGGTTTACTGCTGAAAAAGTAAACAGAATTGTATTATTTATGTTCGTATTCAAAACGAAGCAAAATTTTTATATAATATGGTTAAAAATAGTATAGAAATTAGAAAAGTATTTTTACTAAAATAAATTTAAACAATTGCGTTTCGAAAATTTGTCACCTGCTGTTCCGTAAAAAAAAATTGGTTGAATTTTATTTCAACGGAACTTCCCACGCCCTCGATGTGCGTCCAACAAATCCCACTTCTTTGAAAAATCATAAAATTTGAGCTTGCGACTATATTTAAAGCAGCCAACGGGAAAAATGTATTTTCAACAACAACATGGTTAACTTCGAGTGTTTATGTTTATACTTCGAAAGGATTCGACTTAGCACGTTCATATAACAAGCATCAGCGGGGACATGCATCTGTGTTAAAAGAAAATGAAATTTGATTGATTTTGTCTTCTTAAAACAGATGAGAGGACTGATTAAATTACAATGGAGCAAAACCCTTCCAATATTGTTTCGGCTGAGGAGTTGTTATTATGATAATTATTATTGTTTTATTATTACTAAATATAGGCGAGTGCTACATTACTGTATTCTTATATTTTCGAGAAAATGGGCTGAACCGCTACTGATTTGATTAAAAAACAATCGAAACGTCGTGAAATCGAACCACGGACATTTCACCTCTAAAATAGAGTTCCCCAGCGCAAGAAGAAGGTTTAAACAACAACGATTATAATATCAAGGCTGATTCATAAACCACAAGTGTAGTGTAAAGTGTAGGAGTAGAATATGTTATGAAATTTTAGTTCTATTTATTGTGCAAAATTTTGAGGGATGCCATCACCTTGTTGATGGAGATAATTAGACAAATTTTGGAAGCGTTTTACTATATTCCTAATATAAATACAAAATTTGACAACAATATCGGTCCAGTAGTTTCAAAAATTATCTGTTTAATAAAAATCTAGATAGACGGCAGGTCTATTCTATCTCAATTATTCTTGGATTTATTGTTCTTCTGTACACATCAAATTAATGCACCTCTTTCCACCAAGAAGTTATTAAGTGACTTGGTGCTACAAAATCCATACAATTGTGCAAAACAATCGAAATTAGATCTTGTGTATATACACTCCGTATAAAAATTACGTCAATATTGTGATATTAAATTAAATTAAAACGGCATTAAACTATAGTGTGGACAGATAATTACGACACTGATAGTCTAGTGGTCAGAACATCCTCCACTCCAGTTCAAGAAATTTTTCCTCACTTTCTACAATGTGATTTATATTTTCCTATAAGTGTTTAGAATGTTGCCGTAATTAATATTTATGGGTAGTGTATTAAAAAAAAAACACTTTAAAACTCAAGTGTTGACTTACTACTTGTCCCTGTAAAAGATCAAAATAATCAATTTTCCATCACTCTAAACTACACGTTCAATTTTCCTCAACTACCCATTCATCATCCGACAATTACTCTAAACCGGCAGTAGTGACACTATTTACGCAACCATTAACCTCAAGCTTCTTCATTACCATCCTATTTATAAATTTAATCAAACATCACCTCTTGCAATAACGTGGCGAAATTCGTTACGACCGTGACATTATCTTCCGCTAATCCTGACATACCTTTACATAATCGATAATTGTTAATTTGTTTTCAAAAGATTCATTAACTCCGTTATCCACATCACGATAACGCGAAATGATGAAAACACGCGCAACTTCTTTGTTGTTGAGCACACCTACCTGGAACGATTTCGTGTCGTTGAGATTGGCTTTGCTTTTGGGAAAAGTGGCATTTCTGACCCTTTTGGCATGTCGATAGGCCACCTTCCAGATCTTAATGTAGACGATAAGCATCATGAACCAAGCAAAACAGAATAGAGGTGTGAGCATGTAGTTGAAGTAGAGGGTGGGTAGGAAGTTGACGAGGTCGCACATGTGGCTGCCGTCCCAGTCGTTGTAGTAGATGGGGACTGTGGACCAGGTGATGGTGAGGACCCAGGCACCTATGATGAGGAGCCAAACTACTTTTTTAGTCATGTAGCGGTTGTAGTGTAGCGGGTAAACTATAGCTATGTAGCGATCCACAGCGATAGTTAGAAGTTTGCAGATGGAGTGAGAACAGGCAAATACCGGGATCATGAAGAGCACTATGCAGAATAGCTCGATGTGGCCCATCGTGTCATTGTGGATTAAAAAATACACATGGTACGGTATATACAGCCCTACCAGTAAGTCACTTATAGCCAGACTGTAGATGAATTTATTCGCAGTGACGGATGACAGTTGCTTGTTGAAGGCAATAGCAAATATTGTCAACAAGTTACCAGAAACTATCACTATGAAAATGATCGAAAACACGGTCAACCATGCCGCACTTCCGACGTATTCTGATGCCTCCGAACTGTTATTCATTGCTAATCCACTAAAACACTCCCGGATTAGAACTGATGGATTCTGGACGTTTACATCGCTTTATTGAATGGATGAGTTGCGTCATTTCTTGGGCTCAGTTCATTGATGGCTGGATTTTCTTGGTGTTGGTCAGTGGTGACGTCGTTGATAATTCGTACGATTTGTGGCTTATCAAAAAACAGACTAAATGTTGCGGAGCAGTCGAGGTATCAAATACCAATTTAGTCAAACAATCACGTCATCCGTTATTTGTTTTGCTATCAATCGGTTATGTGTTATGATTTTTTACCGAGAAGAGGAAGAGGGAGCTGGGACCTAGTGTGTTTCTGGGAGGCGGTTTATCTTTTGCGCTGAGTGGATTTTCCCAATTGGGAATGTTCTAGTAAAGATAATGTTCCGTATTATATTAATAAAACTTAAATTATTTTTTTTCGGTTATGAATGCAAATACAGTTGGTTCAAATATTTTACCTTTGAACTTTTTTGACCCACTTGTTACGGTCATTCTTAATATTATTGTTTTTTTTTTCTTTTGTATTACATATCTTTCTTAAACTTGTTTGGTTGTACTAAGCTCTCTTTTAAAGATGGTTTTGTTTGTTTACCCCCACCAACAACTTGATGACGTCACCACAAATATTTGTTAAGTAAATAATATCCGCACATTCTGTCAAGACTTTGGGTCCATTTTTTTTTCTTAATAATAATACGTTAGTTGACTTTTTGTACTATAAAGCACAGTAATCATTTATCAGCAAAAATATTATCATGTTATTGTTATTTTACGCATGGTAACCAGACCTATTACGGAAAATCCGATTATGTTAATTCATGGCTGTTTGTCCAAATCTTCGCATGACTTTAATAAAATTTTAGTACAAAAAGGTGCTTTCAAACTGTCATCGGAATTTCCATGACTCGGAATATTCTCATTTTTATGTGCAGCACACGATGCACATTTTTAAATCTTAAGGCACGCTTTCACTGGTCCTTATTCGGAGAACACGTCCGTCAAACAATAAATAATAAACATTTGCATTTTTGGCAGTCATCATTGTAATCATGACGAAACTGCAATAGGTTTCATTCTGAACACAATTGTCCTAAGAATGTCCATAATTTCTTAGTTGCGACGTGTTCGGTAGACGACGGATGAGTGAAATAGTGCCTTTATTATGGATTGTTGTAATTTTATTATTATTTTTTTTTCATCGAGGATGCGTAATGGAGGTTTTATCGTAATACATAGTTGAGTATAAAAGTTGTACATTAAATATTTACGTTGCCATCTTTTTTTAGCCATGTCCTATCCCAAATGGTGGGAAAAGACCAACTTTATGGTCATATCACCGAGATAACAATCAAAGTTTAATTGTTTACAAAGTAGCATAACACAGTGTAAATGTCCACCTGTTCTCTCCTGCGAAGCATCGATTTTTTGCTTATCTACCCAAGTGGATCCTCTGGATATCGTGATAATCAAGCTCGACCCTTGAACCGACCTGCGTGTATACGTGAAAGAAAATGAATTGAAGATCATTTGGATCTTCCAATAATAGTGGTTCTTAATATCGTGGTGGCTGCAATAGCGTTTTTGCGGCTCTGTAAATGCATCATTGTACTGCATAAACTTAAATTTATATAACATACAATATTTCAATATTTATTTTTGGTTAACGAAAAAATTCGTAAGCTTGATAAAATGTAAATGATTAGAGGGTCGAAGTAGATCATGAAAACGTTCCGCCTCTCAGTTTTAAACTTTGCTACTACTTTACTGGTTGCTTCATATCTTACTAAAAAATAAAACTATTTCATTACAATAAAAAGAAACACATTATTGCGGTTAAACATCACAGTAAAAGTTGAAAATGTTGTGCAATCCTTTCGTCAATACCCATTATTCAATTTCATTTTGGAACAGGACTGCTGAGGAAATCTTGTGAAAGATGTTTGCAGATTCTGCTCAAGTCGTATCAAATCATCGACAACTTCCTCAGATACTGAAGGTCTTTCAGGAGACTTTCCTTTGTTGACGCTGCCAGTTCGAACAAATCTGTTGTATTAATGTTTGTGTTTTTTTTTATTAGGTTGGCAAGATATTTAAAATTTCATGATAGCATACCTGATGTCAAATTCAAATTTTGGGCAGCAATTCAGCAGCTGCCATCTTCTCATTGACAACTGTGAACTGTTATTTTTTTATTTAATAGCAATGAATATAATACCGAGTGACTATTAATGTTGGCGTTTTTTTTTATTAGGTTGGCAAGATATTTAAAATTTTATGATAGCATACCTGATAGCGAATTCAAATTTTGGGCAGCAATTCAGCAGCTGCCATCTTCTCATTGACAAGTGTAAAATGACATACTAGCATTGCTGGTAATAATTCAGAATTGCCAACCCAAAATTTTGCTTGAATCATTAATAGTCACTCGGTATATACATAATAACACAAATCTGTAATAAGTAATAATTTAACTATGCAAACCAGGGTTGGAAAAAATTTGAATTAAAAAAAAGTCAAAAATCAATGATATAAACCAAATTTTTTTTTTTTAATTTTTCGGTTATTTTAAATTAAAACTTTCTGTGTCTCAATTTCTCGATCTGTATTTCCCGATTTCTCAATTTTTCCATTTTTTGACTTAAAATTTTTCAATTGTAGATTTCTCGATTTTCGATTTCATGATCTCTCGATTTTTCGAAATGTATTTTGATTTTTCAAATTCTCAATGTTTCCGGTTTTCAATAAACTGCGCGTCAAAAGTTAGGGACATCGACGAAAGCCATGTTTATTACTATTTCTTTTTTACTTTTCCAAATATTTGACTCGGCTTAAGTTAAATTAATTAAAATATCCCTAACTTTTGACGTGTAGTTTATTTCAATTTTTCGAGTTCTCTGTTCTCGAATTTTCTATTTTTCGGTGTTTAGATTTTTCGATCTATCGACTTTTTCGGTTTGTCGAATTTTTGAAATTTTTTGGATTCTTCGATTTTTCGAATTTTCAATTTTTCGCTTTTTCTATTTTTTGATTTTTCAATTTTCCGACTTCTGCATTCATCGATTTTTCGGTTTTCCGATGTTTCAGTTTTCGTTTTCTATTTTTCTTGTCTTCTCCGTTTCTCAATTTTATCAGATTTTTGTTCCTACATTTTTCGATTTCTCGATTTTCCGATTTTCCGAATTCTCAATTTTTTTATTTTTTTATTTTTCCAATTTTCAATCTCTGGATTTTTCAATTTCTCCATTTTTTGGTTTTACATTTTCCGGGTGTTCCATTTCCCGATTTTCAATTTCTTGATTTCCCAATTTTATGAATTTTAGATTTTTCGTTTTCTCGATTTTCGAGATCTCACTTTTCGATTTTCAATTTCTCGATTTCTTGATTTTGGATTTCTCGATCTTTCGAATTTTCATTTTGATTTTTCGAATTCTCACTTTTTCCAATTTTTAATATCTCAAGTTGTCTAGTTCTCAGTTCTCGATTTTTCAATTTTGCGAGTTCTGAATTTCTCAATTTTCGATTTTTAAATTTTTCAAATTTCTTCTTTTCTGGTTTTTCGAATTCTCACGCTTTTCATTTATTAATTTTTCGAATTCTCAATTTATTGATTTTTTATAGAAAATTTCTCGTAGATAACGAGTCTAATTTTTCGAGTTTTCCCATTTTTCGAATTCTCTGCAAAAACATATAGTGTTACGACTACAGAAATTCAACTGTGGTGTGTGACATTCAACGACCATTTATGTATTTAAAACTAAACTTAAGTTATCCCTCCCAATGAATCAAACAGTTTTTTAACGTTGTATATTTGTCATATTCCAAATCGATTCTACTGCCATCCACACATTTTACTTCTCGAGCATATACATCGTAATAGGCTTCGTCTGACGAATAGCTACTTTCATGTTTCGTCGACGTTTCATAGCACCTAGAGTACAAAAAAGACCTTCTGTTTGCCATTTGTCTATCTGTCTGTCATCCGTTTGTGTCGATGTTTATTAGATAGATAGCAGAACCAATTGTTGTCAATTTTTATATGTATGTTAGGAATATCATGTAGATGGTAAAACGCTAACCAAAATTTGTCTTAACGCCCCCACCAGTAATGTGATGACGTCACCTCAAAATTTTGCATAGTAAATGGATAGCATACCTGATATCAAATTCAAATTTTGGGCACCAATTCAGCAGCTTCCATCTTCTCATTGACAACTGTAAAATGACATACTAACATTGCTGCCAATAATTCAAAATTGCCAACCCAAAATTTTGCTTGAATCATTAATGGTCACCCGGTATATACATAATAACACAAATCTGTAATACTTAAGTAATAATTTAACTATGCAAACCAGGGTTGGAAAAAATTAGAATTAAAAAAAAAATCAAAAGTCAATGATATAAACCAAATATTTTTTTTTTAGTTTTTCGGTTATTTGAAATTAAAACTCTAAACTCTGAAAATAGCACGAAAAATCAAAAGTTATGAGTTTTAGTTGCGTTTATTAATTTTTTCGCATTATATTTAATGGAATTATTCCAATTTTCATTTTCCACGTATTTTAACACATATTTTTAGTAGTTTTGACCAATAAGGAAAATTTATTTCCCTTTATGTTGCTAAATAGTAATAGTAATAGTAATTTTATAAAATTTAAACAGCAATTACTTTGCAAAATTTTTCGGTGACGTCATCAAATTGTTGGCGGAAATAGGGAGATAAATTTTGGTTATCGTTTTACCATCTACACGATATTCCTAAAACACAAATAATACTTGATAACAATCAGTTCAATAGCTTCGAAGGTTATCTGTCTAATAAAATATACACAGACGAGAGACGGGAGGTCAATTTTTTTCATACTCTGGGAGTGAGGAAACGAGAAAACGAAAGATTACGCTCGGATAATAAAAAAATCAAAAGAAAATGATTTTGTTAGAAATTCTTATTCTACTCGGTGTTCAATTTATTTTGATTTAAATAATGATTTAAATCGGACCAGCTTTACAGAAAACAATTACAATAAACACAAACAATACCACATTTCCAGGTGTATTTTGAAATAAAGATCGGTCAAAAATTTTTTGAAATGACGTCATGAGATTTTGTTAGTGGATAAGTAAATAAAATTTAATAAATGTCAAATAACCAAAATTTCGAAAGAATAGGTTATGTGTGTCAGTGGTCAACGTTTAGAGCAGCTTTATTCTTAAAATTTATAAACAGAGTTGCTGTTGACTAGTTTGCATAGTAAATGTTATTTAAATTTCGTAAAGTAACATACTTTTATAATTGTGGCTTATGAATCCGCCTTTATTTTTTACCCTTGGTATCCAAAATTTTTTAATTTTGTATTAGCGGTGTACGAACGTCGTACTTTATAAGCGATTAACACCGTAATTTAAATTTTTTGACTGGGAAAATAAACATTGATTATATTATTGCAATAAAAATGCTTTATTCGCACCGTAATCTTAACATTCTCCTGTATCATCTACATATTGCATTTTTAATTTGTTAGCTAGTTATGATTCTCATTACATGTTATTAGACACTGTGTAATTACTAGTTTCTAGTAACATCGATATCCTCAGGTGTACACAGTGAATCACCGTTAATTTCCTAGAAGTTATATTCTTATAAATTGTACTCTCACCAGCACCTGGATGCTAATAAATGGTATTGTGTAACTTTAGCGACTCGGCTTTTACATATTTCGAAAGATATTTTTTTGCTTCTTTTTTCAATTAAACATAAAAGTTGCTGTATCATCAAAGCTTGGATGACAGGATAATAAAAAACTGTTTAAATTGAATATAATTCAACAAAACAAATTATTTTTATTTCTGTTACATGGTTGACAGCTTGTTCACTTTTACACAAATATTTGGAGAGCACCTATGATAAAAATGAATGGATCCATTTTAAATTTTTATTGTGCTGAATCTAAGTAAGTTGCGGTGTTGGTTGATCTTTACTTTAATAATTTGTGCATTTGTGGAGATATATAAAAGAAATGTGGAATCAAATTTATCTAAGAAATTGTATTCGTTGACTTGGATTGTGTTTCGGAGGCCAGAAGGGAGTATATCCAATTTTTTCGAAGTATGTGAGAAATAAAATAAAGTGATGTCTCCAGGAAGAAGAAAAATAATCTCATTCTCTCAAGGTTTTTTCTGAAATAGATTGCCACATTCGCTTTTAGAACTTTTTTTTATTATAACCGCATGACTCATCAAAGTAATTACAACAGCAATTACATGTAGTAGTGTATCTATTTTCTGCTTGTTTGTTATCTAAAAGTAGACATTGTACGAATCGCGCTTTTAAAATTGATTAACCCATCCCGACTAAAATAAACCGTTCGCACTATATCAACTCGGGATTCCACTCAAACGCACATTCTATTAAAATAGGCCACAATAATCATATATTCACGATCATCAACAATAACCTTCGCAGCCGCCGACAATAAAGTGCGATTACCTCGCGTGCAATTAACCCATCCGGATAACACCCACCGTGATAAATTTGTTTTTAAAGACAATGAATTTCGTTCACCATAAATTAATACACTTTTTTCATTATGAATGGGGGATTATTGTGTCAATTGCAAATCGTATATAGCGGAGATAAACCGCAATGTTATCAACACTCGAATCAATGGATGTAATTTATTGAATATTACAAGATAGCTGTTAAGGGATTTAGGGTTTTGTTTGCTGATCGCGGAAACTTTTCCAGGATATGTAAACAACAATGATTTCTGTTGCAGGGTATTTTTAGAACGGCGTGCGAGAGCGTCCTGAAGACGATGCGCAAGGGGAGAGAAACGTTGCTGACTCTGTTGGAGGCGTTCGTGTATGATCCGCTCATAGATTGGACGGTGGGCGGCGAAGGGTTGGCGGGGACGAGTTTCGGCGGGATTTCGGCCACCATCAGTACTAGGCAAAGCAAGAAGGATCTGGAGAAGGAGGTTACTTTGTCTATGTTCAATGTGCGCTGCACGGAGATGAAGGTGGAATGGCACGACAACAAGTAAGTTAGGTTTGGAAATAAAGTTGGAAAGTGGGTGGTGTCAAGTCAAGTCAAGTTTTTTCAAAATTTTAAGCTGCTTTCATACTTTCGCGACGTTTCATGACCCCTAGAGTGCGAAAAAATAGGTTTTCAAAACCGAATGCTTTGAAATAAATAAATAATTAATCAAAATTTATCCGTTCATGCCTCCCCTCGCCCCAGGAATTGATGTTGTTATCTTACTTACACATCTTAAAATTTTGTCGAATAAATTTTATTTAAATGTTAAAAAGTATCATAGTTCTGAACTTGTGATTTATGAATCGGTGTTTAATTTTTATCCTAGACATGAATTTTTGGGAAAAAGTTAAATTTGTAAATATGTATAAGAATTTTTCGATTCTCTTTTAGCTTTTAGTTTTCAATTTTTCGATATTTCAGTTTTGGGATTTTTCAATTTCTCGTATTTCTAGATTTTTCTATATATGGATTTTTCAATTGTTAATTTTTTGATTTTTCAGGTTTTTGATTTTTCAATTTTTCCATTTCTCGGTTTCCAGACTTTACATTGTTTCGATTTTTCAGTTTTTCAATTTTTCGGTTTTTCGACTTTGATGTCTCAATTTTTCGATATTTCACGTTTGGGGTATTTCAATTTTTCGATTCTTTACTTTTTCTGCCATTTTTCAATGTTTGCATTTTTCGACTTTTGGATATTTCGATTATTCAATTTCTCGATTTTTTGCTTTTTCGATTTCTCATTTTTCGATTTTTGCATTTAAATTTCTCGATTAATCTCGATTTTTTGACTTTTTCATTTCTCGATTTTTTAATAATCAAATTTTTCGATATTTTAGTTTATCAGTTTTTAAAATTTTAGATTTTTCGACTTCTCAGTTCTAAATTTTTCGGTTTTAAATTTTTCGACTCTTAAAATTGTTAATTTTTTTATTTTAAATTTTTTTTGATTTCTCGCTTTGTCGAGATTTCAATGTTTCGATTTTTTGATTGTTCAATTTCTTGATTTTTAATTTTTCATTTTGACGATTATTTAAAATCTTAAATTTTTCAATTTTGAACTTTTCAATTTTTCCATTTTCGACTATTTCGATTTCTCAGTCTTTTGATGTTTTGATTTATCGATGTTTTAGTTGTTTCTGAATTTTTTGTTGTTTCGATTTCTCGGTTTTTCGATTTTTTGGCGTTTCAGTTTTTCGATTTCTCAATTGTCCGCTATTTGTTTTGGAATTTTTCAATTTCTCGATTTTTCAGTTTTTCGACTTTTCAATTTTTCGATCTTTCACTTTTGTACTTTAATTTTCCTTCCATTTTTCAATTTTTCGATATTTCCATTTTGGGATTTTTCGATTTCCCGATTTTTCGAGTTTTCAGTTCTTCGATACTTCTCTTTTTCAATTTTTGGTGTTTTTAAAGTTTTGATATTTCAGTTTTTCTATTTCTCGATCTTTCGACTTCTCGGTTTTAAATTTGTGGTTTTAAATTTTTCAGTTTTTAAAATTTCTGGTTTTTAGATTTTTCAAGTTGTCGGTTTTTAAATTTTTGACTTCGATATTTTTGATTTTTCATTTTATCGATTATTTAAAATTTGTAACTTAAATTTTCCTATTTTGGCCTATTTCAATTTCTCAATTTTTCGATGTTTCGATATCTTGGTTTTTCGATTTCACTGTTTTCCGATTTTTCTATTACTCGATTTGCCGATTTTTCGGTTTTTCAGTTCTTGAGTACTTCTTTTTTTTAATTTTTAAATTTTACATTTTTGAATTTTTCGATTTTTCAATTTATCAATTATTTAAAAATTTTAACTTTTAAATTTTCCTCTTTTGTTCTGTCTCAGTTTCTCAATTTTTCGATTTTTCGACTGCCCAACTTTTCGATTTCTCGATTATTTGATGATTCAGTTTTTGAATATTTCGATGTTTCGATTTTTTGGTTTTTCAATTTTTCTATTTCCCCTTTTTTTAATTTTTTAGTTTTTCGATTTCTCCGTTTTTCGATTTTTCTACTTTTCGTGTTTTCAATTTTTGAATTTTTCAGTTTTTGAATATTTAAATTTTTAAATTTTTGATTTTTCTATTTCTCGATCTTTTGTTCTTCGACTTTTCTGTTTAGATTTTTGGTTTTAATTTTTTCAATTTTAAAAATTTAGATTTTTAATTTTTAGGTGTTTTTGATTTTTCATTTTATCGATTATTTAAAATTTTTAACTTTTAAATTTTCCTATTTTGGCCTATTTCAATTTCTCAATTTTTCGATGGTTCGATGTCTTGGTTTTTCAATTTCTCTGTTTTCCGATTTTTCTATTACTCGATTTGCAGATTTTTCGGTTTTTCAGTTCTTGAGTACTTCTATTTTTTAATTTTTAAATTTTACATTTTTGAATTTTTCGATTTCTCAATTTATCGATTATTTAAAATTGATAACTTTTAAATTTTCCTGTTTTGTGCTATCTCAGTTTCTCAATTTTTCGATTTTTCGACTGGCCAACTTTTCGATTTCTCGATTATTTGATGATTCAGTTTTTGAATATTTCGATGTTTCGATTTTTTGGTTTTTCAATTTTTCTATTTCCCCTTTTTTTTAATTTTTTAGTTTTTCGATTTCTCCGTTTTTCGATTTTTCTGCTTTTCGTGTTTTAAATGTTTGAATATTTCAGTTTTTGAATATTTTAATTTTTAAATTTTTGATTTTTCTATTTCTCGATCTTTTGTTTTTCGACTTTTCTGTTTAGATTTTTGGTTTTAATTTTTTCAATTTTAAAAATTTAGATTTTTGATTTTTCGGTGTTTTTGATTTTTCAATTTATCGATTATTTTAAATTTTTAACTTATAAATTTTCGTATTTTGGCCTATCACAATTTTTCCATTTTTTAACTTCCCGACTTTCGATTTCTCGATTTTTGAATTTTTCGATGTTCCGATGTCTTGGTTTTTTGATTTCGGTTTTACGATTTTTTTAATTTTCGACTTTCAAATTTTTTTAAAATTCTTGTTTTTTCAGTTTCTCGATTTGCGGATTTTTCGGTTTTTCAGTTTTTTGGTATTTTTGATTTTTCAATTTATCGATTATTTTAAATTTTTAACTTTTAAATTTTCCTGTTTTGGCCTATTACAACCGAAAAATTGAGAAACTGAGATAGGAGTTTCTCAATTTTTCGGTTTTTCAACTTCCAGACTTTTCGATTTGTCGATTTTTTTGATGTTTCGATTTCTCGATGATTCAGTTTTTGAATGTTTCGATTTTTAGTTTTTCAATTTTTCTATTTTCTTTTTTTTTCAGTTTTTTAGTTTTTCGATTTCTCCGTTTTCCGATTTTTCTACTTTTCGTATTTTTAAATTTTAAATTTTTCAGTTTTTTTATTTTTCGATCTTTCGATTTTTCAACTTCTCGGTTTTAGTTTTTTGGTTTTAAATTTTTCCATTTTAAAAATTTTTGATTTTTCCATGTTTTTGGTTTTTCAATTTATTGATTATTTTAAATTTTTAACTTTTAAATTTTCCTATTTTGGCCTATTACAATTCCTCGATTTTTCGATGTTTCAATGTCTTGGTTTTTCGATTTCTCTGTTTTTCAATTTTTCTAATTTTCGACTTTTACATTTTTAAAAATTTTTTTTTTATTTCTCGATTTGCGGATTTTTCGGTTTTTCAGTTTTTCGGTATTGTATTTTTCAATTTTTCGTATTTTTAAATTTTGGATTTGACTTTTTCGATATTTTTGATTTTTCAATCCTACCTCAGTTTCTCAATTTTTAGATTTTTCGACTTCCCGACTTTTGGATTTCTCGAGTTTTTGATGTTTCTATTTTTCGATGTTTCAGTTTTTGATTATTTCGGTGTTTCGATTTTTTGGTTTTTCAGTTTTTCTATTTTCCCATTTTTTTAGTTTTTCAATTTCTCCGTTTTCCGGTTTTTCTACTTTTCGCCTTTTAAATTTAAGTTTTTGGATATCTTAATTTTTAAATTTTTGATTTTTCTATTTCTCTATTTTTTGATTTTTCGATTTTTCAAGTTGTCGGTTTTTCATTTTTCGATATTTTTGACTTTTCAATCCTATTTCAGTTTCTCAATTTTTAGATTTTTCGACTTCCCGGCTTTTCGTTTTCTCAATTTTTTGATGTTCCCATTTTTCGATGTTTCAGTTTTTGAATATTTCGGTGTTTCGATTTTTTGATTTTTTAGTTTTTCTACTTTCCCATTTTTTCCATTTTTTTAGTTTTTCAATTTCTCCGTTTTCCGGTTTTTCTACTTTTCGCCTTTTAAAATTTTGAGTTTTTCGATGTTTTAATTTTTAAATTTTTGATTTTTCTATTTCTCTATTTTTTTGATTTTTCATGTTGTCGGTTTTTCATTTTTCGATATTTTTGATTTTTCAATACTATCTCAGTTTCTCAATTTTTTGATTTTTCGACTCCCCGACTTTTCGATTTCTCGATTTTTTGGTTTTTCAGTTTTTCTGTTTTCCCATATTTGGCATTTTTTTAGTTTTTCAATTTCTCCGTTTTCCGGTTTTTCTACTGTTCGCCTTTTAAATTTTTGAGTTATTCGATATTTAATTTTTAAATTTTTGATTTTTCTATTTCTCTATTTTTGGCTTTTTTGATTTTTAATTTCTTCGGTAGTTCCATTTTTCAATTTTTCGTATTTTTAAATTTTAGATTTTTCAGTTTATCTATTTCTCGATCTTTCGATATTTCAACTTTTCGGTTTTAGTTTTTTGGTTTTAAATTTTTCAATTTTTAAAATTTTTGATTTTTCGATATTTTTGATTTTTCAATTTTTCGATAATTTTAAACGTTTAAATTTTCCTATTTTGTTTTATCTCAGTTTCTCAATTTTTCGTTTTCTCTGTTGTCCGATTTTTCTACTTTTTATCTTTTAGAATTTAGATTTCTCAATTTTCCGATATTTCTATTGTTCAATTTTTCTCATTTTTAAATTTCCAGTGTTTTGACTTTCCAATTTTTCGATTTTTAAAATTTTTCTACTTTTTGATTTTTATATTTCTTTATTTTTCAAGTTTTCGATTTCTCAATTTTTCAACATTCCAATTTTGAGATCCTTTCAATTTCTGGATGTTTCGATTTTTTAATATTTTAATTTTTCGATTTTTGGAAAAACATTTTTTCCGTCGGTTATCCGCTTCATATTGTTCGCACTTGTACGGACCGTGTGCCTTGGAATTTGCACGGGTTGCACTTCCGCCGTGAGGGAAGTTCTATCTAAATAACGTTCAACCATTTTTTTTTTTTAATTTACAAAAATAGAAATGTTAGCCTATAATAAAATTTATATTTGAAGGTGCCCCTAAGTAGTTAAAAGTATTTTTCACAAGTGAACATAAACGATAATTTATTGACACGGTTGGTGTTTATAATGGCACTATTTATTACTCTGCGGCTATAGAAAACACATTATAGTCAAACAGCTGCGATTTGGTTTACCGCAAATTAAAAAGTGGGTGTAAAAACAAATTGATTGATACACATGACAAATAATTTTTTTACTTATCCAGGGAGCAAATCCAAAAAGACATCCCATCTCTTCTGTCCCACTTCAACTCCTGGCTCGACGTCCACAAGAAAATCGACGAAACCGAAGACTACCTACAAGACCTCCACCAACAGATGGCGCTGGTAAAAGAAGCGGAAGCCCACGGCGCCAACAAACACAGCCTATACAACCTCCCATCACGCTACGAGATCTACTGCAAAACCCAAGAAGCGATGAAAACCGCCAAAAAAGACATAGACAAAATAGTGAACGAAGCCGAAACCCACATCACCACCTACCTGGAAGCTCTAAAGCTCCTCGAGAGCTCACAGTTCGCCCAGTGGATCCAAGACCTCAAAACGCCATCCAACGACATGAACGTCTTCGACTTGGTGAAAGAATTCTTGCACAACGCGGGAAAAAACGACATTATAACGCAGTGCGAGCAGTCCGAAAGCGACGTCGAACAACTATCGAAGCTCCAGAACTTGTCGATTCGCAGATGTTTGCAGCTGTTGCAGGAGTACCACGCGATTTTGTCCCAGTGCCCGAAATCCTACATCGAGAACCACCGGATGTACCTCTTTTTAAACTGGTGTAAATTCATGACAGACACGAAAACGGTGGAAAGTTGCGACGCCGTCTACGAGAAGTTCAGACTCTTTTTGGATTTGAGCAACGCTAAACACACCCTACAGTTTTCGTTCAGCTTGGAGGGCTGCTACAAGGAGACGGTAGCTCAAGTTAATAAGTTGTACGAGGACTTGACGAAAATAAGGGCGCAGGAGTCGAGCGCGTCCCTGGAGAAGCTCTACGCCACGGCTAGGTTGGGCGTGTCGACTTTTCTCAGTTGTGAGAAGGGGGCGACAAGTGCTTTTGAGTTCGTCATAGCCAATGAGTTGGTTCTTCTGAATAAGAATTTCCTGACTTTGGAGACCGCTGCTAGTCGCAGTGGGGATCTTCTGATTAAGTTGACGTCGAGGGATGGCGACTGGTTTTTGGATGAGCTGGTCTTGAATAGTACCAGAGTGGTGGAGATGATTAATAATCTTCCTTTGAAGCAGGAGGGTGAAGATGAGAGGTTTTTGAAGATTTTGAACGGAATTAGGAGCGCTAATAACGTTTATAAGGGGTTGCACGAGTTGCATTTTAATTTCCACACGATTATTTTGCCGGAGAGTATGAAGAAGATACAGAGTGAGGAGCCTACGGCGATACAGATGATTACGGATTTGGGGAGTTTGATCATAGAGTTGGGGACTACCATTCCTGAGATGATCGCGCAGTTGGAGAAGATCCTGTCGTGTTTGTTCATGCAAATGGACATTAATGTAAGTAGTAAAAAATATACAATTGGGGTTGACATTAAAAAAAAAAAAATTTAACATGACGTTTGGAAAAATACACGTATTTGTTTCAAAGTTGTGATAAATGCATTAAATATTGAAATTAGAAAATATATATATACAAAAAAACCTATCCTCTGTTTCAGAAATGTGTGCTCGAGAGTTGATTCTGCAGTAGATTTCACAAAAACTTGTTGCATTAAGAATTTTCTGAAAAAAAAAAAAATTGTTTGGCAGGATAATTGAAAAATAACTAACACTTTGGAAAATAATCAGAATTTCTTTCGTTAATTTCGGCTCCCAGAATTTTTTTACGATTTCATTTCTTCCAAAATTCCTATAATTTTTCCAGGATTGTCAAAATGAAATAAAATTCTTGGCTTTAAAATCGAATATTTCGAAAATCTTGGTCCAGTACCATTGTTTTGCATGCAATTCAGCAATTTTTCGTGGAATTTTAAACAATTCAATATGAATTTTTTTACCTTTTCTCGAGCATCTTCAAAATTCACCAAGACAGGTTTTTTTGTTGATTTGGAATAGAGTAGGTATTTAAAAAAATTATTTTAAAATAAAAAATTTAGAAAATCTTGGTCCTGGAACATCAACACGCTATGTTTATAATTTAGCTTGTCTAGGTCTGCATTACATTTTTTTTTTGTGGAATTTTGGGCAACTTCGGTGAAAGCTAAATTTTCAGTATGAAATTTCGAAAATTACCAAAACAATTTCTTTCGTTAATTGCGACTCCCACAATTTTTGTTGCGACTTCGTTTCTTTGAAAATTAAAAAAAAAATTCCATGATTGCCAAAATGAAGTACGGCAATTTTTGGGATATTTAAAAAAATCTCACTTTAAAAACTACTATTTTCAAAATTTTGATTCTGGACTATCAACACACTGTCGGTTCAGTTGGTATAGATCTATTTTCCAAAATAAATTGTTTATAAAATTTTAAGCAATCAATGTATTTGAAATTTTAAGCAACTTGGACAAAATTCAATTTTTCGACATCAATTCAGTATGAAATTTTTGACTTTTTTTGGGAAACTTTTAGAAATTACTAAAAGAGATTCTTTTGTTGGTTTGAACCTCCAGAGGTTTTTTTGCCTTCATTTCTTCGAAAATTCTTACCATTTTTCAGAATATCGAGAAAATGAAATATGGCAAATTTTGGGATATACCAGATAATTCACTTCAAAATAGACTTTTTCGAAAAGCTTGGTTCAGGACTATCAACACGCTATGTTTATAATTCAGCTTGTCTAGGTCTACATTCTATTTTTTTTTTTGTGGAATTTTAGGCAACTTCAGTGAAAGCTCAATTTTTCAGTATAAAATTTTCTAAAATTACCAAAACAATTTTTTTTTTAATTTCCAGGGTCGCCAAAATGAAATAGGGTAATTTTTGGGATATTAAAAAAATCTCACCTTAAAACCCAATATTTTCAAAATTTTGATCCAAGACTATCGCCACTCGGTTTTTCAGTTCAGCTGGCCAAGATTTATATTCCAAAATAAATTGTTTGAAAATTTTAAGCAACTTCGGCAAAATTCAGTTGGTCCTAATTAATTATTATCAGAAGAGATTCTTTTGTTGATTTAAATGGTTAGAGGTTTTTTGCCTTCATTTCCTCGAAAATTATTACTTTTTCCGTTATCGAGAAAATGAAACATAAGAAATTTTGGGATATTTAAAAAAACTCACTTTCAAGAAGCATGAATACGCCGTTTTTAGACTTAACTTGTCTAGATCTACATTCTACATTTTTTTTGAGGAATTTTGGCAAAGCTCAGTTTTTCAATACTCAAATCAATATGAGATTTTTGACCTTTTCTCGAGTACCTTCGAAAATTACCGAAATAATTTCTTTCGTTAATTATGACTCCCAGAATTTTTTTACAACTTTTCTTTGACTATTTCTAAAATTTTTCGAAGATCGTCAAAATGAAATTTTTCTTTAAAACCGAATATTTTCAAAATTTTGGTTCGGGACTGTCAAACACGCCGTTTTTCTGTTCGGTTGGTCTAGATCAATTTTCCAAAATTGTTTGTGAAATTTTAGGAAACTTAGGCAAAATTTTTCAACATCAATTGAATATGAAATTTTTTACTTTTTGTCTGGAAACTTTTACAAACTACTAAAAGAGATTCTTTTGTTGATGAACCTCCAGAGGGTTTTTTGTTTTCATTTCTTAAACAATTCTGACCATTTTTCCGAATATGGAAAAAATGAAATGTGATGACAATTTTTAGGAAAGATATTAAAAAAAATTGACTTTAAATAAAAAATTTCGAAAATATTGGTCCAGTAACATCAACCCGTTGTTTTGCAATTCAGGTCGTCTAGATCTATAGCCCAGAATTTTGTATGGAATTTTAGGCAGCTTCCACAAAAGCTCAATTTTTCAATACTCAAATCAGTATGTTTTTTGACCTTTTCTAGAGCAAGATTCTTTTGTTGATTTTGAAATTCCAGACGTTTTTTGCCTCCATTTCTTTGAAAATTCTGACCATTTTTCCGTTATCGAGAAAATGAAATTTGGCCAATTTTGGGATATGCCAGAGAATTCACTTCAAAATCGAAAATTTTGAAAATCTTGGTCTTGTCAATACGCCATGTTTTTATTTCAGCTTATCTAGGTCTACATTCCATTTTTTTGTGGTATTTTAGGCAACTTCGGCGAAAGCTCAATTTTTCAATATGAAATTTCGAAAATTACCAAAAGAATTTCTTTCGTTAATTTCGACTTCCGAAATTTTTGTTGCGACTTCGTTTTTTGTTTTTAAATTAAAAAATCCAAGATCGCCAAAAAAAACGGCAATTTTTGGGATATTTAAAAAAAATCTCACTTTAAAATCCACTATTTTCAAAATTTTGGTCCAAGACTACCGGTTCAGTTGGTCTAGATCTATATCTAATAACATCATAAACAATTTGTTCTGGATCTATAATCTAGAATAAATTGTTTATGAAATGTTAAGCAATTTCGGCAAAATTCAATTTTTTCGTATTCAAATCAATTGAATATGAAATTTTTTATTAAATTCTGAGCGCTTTCAAAAATTATGGAAAGAAATTCTTTTATTGATTTGAGTCCCCGGAGGGTTTTTTTGCCTTTATTTCCTCGAAAATGATTACTATTTTCCGTTATCGAGAAAATGAAATATTGCAAATTTTGGAATATTTAAAAAAAAGTACTTTCAAATTTAATATTTCGAAAATCTTAATCCAGGGCCATGAATACACTATTTTTGAACTTAGCTCGTCTCGATCTACATTCCACTTTTTTTTTTGAGGAATTTTACTCAAAAGCTCAATACTGAAATCAATATTACATTTTTGACTTTTGCTCGAGTACATTCGAAAATTACCAAAAGAATTTCTTTCGTTAATTTAGACTCGTAGAATTTTTTTACGACTTCGTTTTTTTGAAAATTTTAAAAATTTGTCCAGGATCGCCAAAATGAAATATAGGAATTTTTCGGATCTTCTAAAAATCTTACTTCAGAACCGAATATTTTCCAAATTTTGGTTCAGGACTATCAAACCCCCCGTTTGTCTGTTCGGTTGATCTAGATCTTTTTTGCAAAATTGTTTGTGAAATTTTAGGCAACTTTGGCAAAATTCAAATTTTCTGTCAGTTCACTATTAAATTTTTGACTTTTTTCTGGAACTTTCAGAAATTACCAGAGGAGATTATTTTGTTGATTTGAACCTTCAGAGGTTTTTTGCATCAAATTCTTCGAAAATTCTTACCATTTTACCAATATCAAGAAAATGAAATATGATGGCAATTTTTGGGGTAGGCATTTAAAGAAAATTACTTTAAATCAAAAATTTCGAAAATCTTGGTCCAAGAACATCAATTTTTACAATTTTGCTTGTCTAGATCTACATTCCCTCATTTTTTGAAGAATTTTAGCCAAAAGTTCAATTGTTCTATACTCAAATCACTATGAAATTTTTAACTTTTTTTCATGTACCTCCGAAAATTGTCAAAAGAATTTCTTACGTTAATTTCAACTCCCAGATGTTATTTTCGTTTCATTAAATTTTTTTAAAAATTTTGTAAGATCGCCAAAACGAAGTATGTCAATTTTTGGAATATTTTAAAAATCTCACTTTAAAACCCAATATTTTAAAAATTTTTGTTCGGGGTTATCAAAAAAAGCCATTTTTTTGTTCGGTTGGTTTAGATCCACATTCCAAATTTTTTTGTGCAAATTTAGGCAACTTGGGCAAAATTCAATTTTTCAATATCAATTCAATCTGAAATAATTGATTTCTTCTGCACATTTTCAAAAATTACCAAAAGAGATTCTTTTGTTGATTTGAACCTCCAGAGGTTTTTGCCTCCATTTCTTCGAAAATTCCTACCATTTTTCCAAAATTTAAAACCGAAAATTTTCTAAATTTAGGTTCAAGACTATCCGTTTAACCTGGTTTGTCTGTTCGGTTGGTCTAGATCCATTTTCCAAAATTGTGTGTGAAATTAGGCAAAATTCAAATTTTCAGTATCAGTTCAATATTAAATGTTTTACTTTTTTCTGAAAACTTTCAGAAATTGCTAAAAGAGATTCTTTTGTTGATTTGAACCTCCAAAAGTTTTTTACATAAATTTCTTGGAAAATTCTTATCATTTTTCCAATATCGAGAAAATGAAATACGATGTCAGTTTTTGGGATAGGTATTTCAAAAAATTTACTTTTAAATCGAATATTTTGGAAATCTTGGTTCAGTAACATCAACTCGCTGTTTTGCATTTCAGTTTGTCTACGAATACATTTCAGAATTTTTTATGGAATTTTAGGCAACTTCGACAAAAGCTCAATTATTCAATACACAAATCAGTATGAAATGTTTGACCTTTTCCTGAACAATTTTAAAAATAACCAAGAGAGATTCTTTTGTTGATTTGTGCCTCCAAAGATTTTTTGTCTACATTTCTTCGAAAATTCTTACCATTTTTCTACCATCGAGAAAATGAAATATAGCAAATTTTGGGATATTTCAAAAAAATCACTTTAAAATGGAGTATTTCGAAATCTTGCTCCAGGACCATAAACACGCTGTTTTTGAATTTAGCTCGTTTAGATCTACATTCCACATTTTTTGAAGAATTTTAGGCAAAATCTCAATTTTTTAAACTCAAATCAATATGAAATTTTTTGTCTTTCCCTGAGTACCTTCGAAAATTACCAAAAGAATGTCAGGTTCGCCAAAATGAATCATGACGATTTTTGGTATATTTGAAGAATCTTATTTAGAACCCAATATTTTCAAAATTTTGGTCCAGAACTATCAACACATTTTCCAAAATTTTTGCTGAAATTTCAGACAACTTCGGCAAAAATCCAATTTTTCATTAATTCAATATAAAATTTTTCACCTTTTCCCGAGCACCTTCTTTTATTCATTTCAATCTCCAGTAGTTTTTGTGCCTTCATTTTTTCTAAAAAAAAAATTGTCGTTAAAAGCGAATATTTTTAAAATTCAGGACTATCAACATGCTATTTTCCAATTCAGCTGGTTTAGATTAATTTGTACTCCCAATTTTTTTCTGGAGTTGGCAAAACTCGAATGTTTCAATATCAATTTAGAATGAAAATTTTTACTATTTTTTTATCGCCAAGAAATTTAAATATGGCAAATTTTGGGATTTTAAAAAAACAATCTCTATAATATCACACATTTCGAAAATTCAGCTCGTCTGGATCTACATTCTACTTTTTTTGAGTGATTCCGGCAAAAGCTAAAATTTTAAATTCCCAAATCAACACGAAATTTTTTATTTATCTCGACTATTATCGAAAATTGCCAAAAAACCTGAACTGACCCCACCCGACCAGATCTGAGCCGACCCGAGCCGACCTGGCCTGATCCGACCTGACCTGATGCGACCTGACCTGACCTGACCTGACCTGACCTTACTTTTTCCCAACTGCCATAGGAAATTATCAAAAAAATTCGTTGGTTAATTTTGACTTCCAAAAGTTTTGTACGCCTTTACATTTTTGAAAATTGCCAAAAGAAAAATTTGGGATACACATCTCGAACGGAAGTCAAGAAAAAAGAGAGAGAAATCGGTACCAACATAGAAAATAAATTTAGTAGCGGAAAATCCATAAAAGAATACCTGTTAGAAACATCTTCTTAAGTCACCGAAAGTGAAAACAGTTTTCGTCTTAGAAGAAAATATTATTTTGAAAAGAATACAACTTTGAAACAAAAATTTTCAGATTCTGTTTTCCATTTTAAAACAATGAATAAAAACGACCAATAGTAAATAGCCTTAATATAGTTAAATTTATACAAATATTTTTTGCAGCCATCCTACGAGCTCGTCCTCGACCGCGTCTCCTCCCTCCGCACCAAATTCTACCACCTCGTCCAGACCCAAACCGACACCCTCAGCGCCGGCAAAATGCTCCTCATGGGCTTCAACGGCCTCTTCGACAAACTCACCCAAGAAATGCACAACCTGGTGAACCTCCTCGGCAACGTGGACATCCCCACCCCCTGGAAGAAACTCGACCAAGTAAAAGAAGCCAAAAACATCGCCGCCCACATCTTCAACCCCAAAGTGCACGAAATCCTAGAAGACATCTTCCTGCTCAAGCGCCTCCAAACCATGTCGGAGTTCTTCGAGCTCACGTTGGAAATGTGCCAGTCGTTCAAAGGCAGCGGCAAACACGTGGTCTTCAGCGACGAGCAACTGGTCAAACCAGTAAGGCAGTTCATCGCCGATTTTATCTCTAGGCAGCTGCTGGGGATCACCACGGAGGCAGTGGCTTACACTGTATGCTTCCTCCTCCAGAATCTGAGTCTAGATGTGGAGCACGAAATCGAGCAGAAGGATATCGGAGCTGAGACGAAGGTGCCATTGGACGAACTGTGCCACAAAGCGTGGAATTGCTTACTAAAACAGGGGATTTTCACCCAGAACCTGGTTTCACAAGCGTCGAGCTTCTCGGCGAATTTGAAGAGCGCGTGGGAGAAGATCCAGGAGCCGAAGAAGATCGAGTTGAAGTTGACAGTACTGCAGTCTAGCGCCATGCGGATACAGAATCAGTTGACGGTGTATAATTTTATGTATGAGGAGATTTTGACGCAGTTGCATGTGTATACGGGGGTTAGAAGCAAGTTTATCATCGATTTGAAGAACGAGATGACCACGTTGAAGAGTATACACGCGAAGTTGACTGAAGCGAGGGAGAAGCAGCAGTTGTTGATTGAGAATGCCCATCAGAGGCTCAACTGGGCGAAAGGGGCGAATCCCAATGTTATAGAGATATCGGCGGCTTTTGAAAGCGCGGTTTCGGCGAGAGATGGCAGACTTACTCTTGAACAAACTATAGAAAGCGAGGTTTTGGCGGCCTGCAAGGTCATACTGCAGCACGAATTGCTGAGGACACACTGTAACGAATCAAAAGGTAGGTGGCGTTTACCGAACAGATGGAGCGATCACGTGAGCTAATTAATTAAAATTAAAATTAAAAAAAGATAGTCCCCGACCCAAGCGTAAAGAGTTAATCTTGAATGAGAATAGTGAACATATTGTGATAACCCAAACTTCCCGCAAAGCAGGCCGTTACGGTCGCAGATTCGCAGTTGGGTCTCGACCATTGGACCAAGTCGACAGCACTACTGCATCTTTTGTGCAGGTGACGCGATAAATCTCACCAGCCCGACAAGGAACCGCACACTCCACTTCTGCCACGTTTTCTGTGTTATTTAACCTCAATCTTGTGAAATTTTAAACAACAAATAATTCTTATTTGAGATTAAGATTGGACATCAGATAATTTATATGATGGAAACATTAATCAACAAAATATTTGCAAAACAAAACTTAGCAAAGATTTATAAAAACAAAAGATCTGGTGTGAAATAAACTTGTGCAAATAAAAATATTATGTGAAGTTAAAACTGCAGAGCATGAAATTTACGTTCAATTAAAATTATACAACAAATAAAATTACTGAGGTTAAAGTTGTGAGATAGAGAAATATTGTATGAGGTGAAAAATTACAAAGTTAACAAAGTTAAATGAGATTAATACTTGCAAGACTTTATCAACGATTCAAACAAAGAGTTTACATTATATTAAATTATGTTGTGATCCAAGTGATTGGTTACTTAAAAACAATTTACTTTGAGAGTTTATCGTGAACTAGTTACTCCCAACAAAACACATAATAAATGAACACAAAAAGATCCAGTCATCGTTGCGAGGAAAAAGTGTCTCGGTGATGTAAATTTTAACAATGCGAGGAAACGTCTCTGTGATGTAATTTTAAACGTTGCGAGGAAATGCCTCGGTGGTGTAATGATGATAACGATGATAACTGCCTAAGGGAAGAAATTATTTTAACTCCCCGCCAGTTCACGGTATGAATTAGTTAATTTAAGTGCCGTAAATGAACTATTAGCAATCTTGTGTGAAGAATTAAGTGTTATAACATAACACTTACGTACAAACATCCAGAAACTTATTTATAATTAGACAAACAAAATGAACCGAGTCCTGACTCAGTGAATTTCATGAAAACTCCTAGCAAATGTCTGTTAAATGCTGTTAGCACCACTTAACGATTAAAATCCTAACCTGATCGGTGAATTTACAACACATAATAAATAAACACAAAAAGATCCAGTCATCGTTGCGAGGAAAAAGCGTCTCGGTGATGTAAATTTTGACGTTGGCGAGGAAACGTCTCGGTGATGTAATTTTTAACGTTGCGAAGAAATGCCTCGGTGGTGTAATGACGATAACGATGATAACTGCCTAAGGGAAGAAATTATTTTAACCCCCCTGCCAGTTCACGGTATGAATTAGTTAATTTAACTGCCGTAAATGAACTATTAGCAATCTTGTGTGAAGAATTAAGTGTTATAATGTAACACTTACGTATTAACATCCAGAAACTTATTTATAATTAGACAAACAAAATGAAACGAGTCCTAACTCAGTGAATTTCATGAAAACTCTTAGCAAATGTCTATTAAATTGTGTTAGCACCACTTGACGATTAAAATCCTAACCTGATCGGTGAATTTACAACACATAATAAATAAACACAAATAGATCCAGTCATCGTTGCGAGGAAAAAGCGTCTCGGTGATGTAAATTTTGACGTTGTCGGGGAAACGTCTCGGTGATGTAATTTTTAACGTTGCGAGGAAATGCGTCGGTGGTGTAATGATGATAACGATCATAACTGCCGAAGGAAAGAAATTATTTTAACCCCCCGCCAGTTCACGGTATGAATTAGTTAATTTAACTGCCGTAAATGCACTATTAGCAATCTTAAGTGAAGAATTAAGTGTTATAATGTAACACTTACGTATTAACATCCAGAAACTTATTTATAATTAGACAAACAAAATGAAACAAGGCCTGACTCAGTGAATTTCATAAAAACTCCTAGCAAATGTTTGTTAAATTGTGTTAGCACCACTTAACGATTAAAATCCTAAGCTGATCGGTGAATTTACAACACGTAATAAATAAACACAAAAAGATCCAGTCATCGTTGCGAGGAAAAAGCGTCTCGGCGATGTAAATTTTAACGTTGCGAGGAAACGTTTCGGTGATGTAATTTTTAACGTTGCGAGGAAATGCCTCGGTGGTGTAATGATGATAACGATGATAACTGCCTAAGGGAAGAAATTAATTTAACCCCCCGCCAGTTCACGGTATGAATTAGTTAATTTAACTGCCGTAAATGAACTATTAGCAATCTTGTGGGAAGAATTAAGTATTATAATGTAACACTTACGTATTAACATCAAGAAACTTATTTATAATTAGACAAACAAAATGAAACGAGTCCTGACTCAGTGAATTTCATGAAAACTCCTAGGAAATGTCTGTTAAATTGTGTTAGCACCACTTAACGATTAAAATCCTAACCTGATCGGTGAATTTACAAACGATAAAACAAATTTACAGCACGAATAACGTTGATTGAAAATTAGCACTTTTTCCGATTTAAAAGCCGAAAGAATTAGTTGCGCGTATTGGGGGAAAAATTGTGACGTCATCGTTGTGACTAATTTTCCTTAAACAAAGGCTTTCACCTTTTTATTAACTACCAAACCAACTAAATTAACCAGACTGCTCTTCCCCATGCCGCCATCAACCAACCCTCTAACTAAAACCCCCTAGCTAGCTACCAACTATCAGGAAAAGAACTAAATGTGCACAAGGCCTATGTTTAACGATTTTTTTGATTGATTTTTTTTCTCAAATTCAAAGTATCCAAAGTCAATTAGAGCTTTTAGATGGTTGTAACATTTTATTCTCTTTTTTTTTTATCCTGCTTTGGCCAAGTTGAACAAAAATGTGTGGTGGTTATGGACGACGCACCATATCATTCAATGCAGTTGGACAAACCACCAACATTTTCTAGTAAAAAAAGTAACGTTTATTTGCAATACCGAGTGTTTGAAAAATGGCGGATTTACTCTTCACTACGTTATGTACGGGTATTTCAGGGGTCTAAAATATAATAAAAAAATTCTTTATGATCTGGACTACGAAAAAAACTTAATTTTATCAAAGTAAAATTTGATTTCTTAGTAACAATGGTAACTGTTGTGCATTATTATTAATAAAACAAGCTGTTATTTTTCATTGATAAATAAACCGAAAAAACATTTAATAAGAAATTTATAAATTATAAACAAAAACCAAACCAACGAAAGAAAAATCCATTAAAGCATAGATAAGCTCGTAGTGTTTCCAAATTTTGATAATTTTTTGTAAAAATTAGTTGCTAAGATAAGACTGATTTTGGCAGATGACATCATCTAAGAAAAGAGAGGGTGGGTGGGCGGGGCTAGTACCTGCTAACGTAAAACTGATTTTGGCAAATGAAATACCTTCTAAGAAAAGAGCGGGCGGGTGGGCGGGGCTAGTACCTGCTAAAATAAGATTGATTTTGGCAGATGACATACCCCCTAAGAAAAGAGAGGGCGGGTGGGCGGGGCTAGTATTATCTATCAGAGCAATAGATTATTAAATGTTTTTAAATTTTCCATTAGTAATGATCCGCACTCCTCACACAACACATGTTTTAACATTGAAAACGATCTTTCAACATTGACGTAGGTTATTGGAGCAAATTTTAAATTTCCTATTACAACTTGATCTATATCCACATTTACAAATTCTCCTCCCATAATTTTACTCACAAGCGACAAAGTACTACAACCTACATTTTTTTACTTACTTAACAGTTACTTGCAGAAACTTTTGGCATTTTGGACTCGAAGTTCACTTGTCAGTACTAAAATAAAGACTGACCAAATTAAGAATGACTACTTGAAGAGTTAAATAAGGGAAAATTAACCTCCTGAACGGTCTGTACTAATTTTCTTTCGTTTTCTTACAGGTTACGACAAGCTCTTCCTCAACAGTTTCGAAAAGTGGAGGATCGCTTGTCAGTACACGACTTCCCGAAACGACGTTCTCACCCCCACCGAAGAAAGCATCATGAACCTACTAACCACCGATCTATTACACAACCCGAAATGGCTTGAAGCCATCTCCGAGATAATCTCGGACCTCATCACCATGTCCCAACGCAAACTGAGCGAGGACAGAGCCACCCTCCTTTGCGTCTACGACGACCTGACCTCTTCCATCGAAAAATTCAAAGAGGTCTACAACACCCACTGCAAACTGATGAGCGACGTCAAGTCCCTCATCAAATCCATGACGAAAATCGAGGACTACGGGACCCAGACCCAACAGTTCGTTTCCGACTACCGACAGTACATCGACAATTTTTCGTCTTTGTTTTCGAAATTCAAAAAAGACATGAACTTGGAGGATGTGAAGACGTGTGTCGACTATTTGCATCTTCTCGAACAGCGCACCGAGCAAATCTATGGCGATTTGCTGAATTTGGAGGCGAAAAGGAATCGGCCTCAGTTGATCAGGCAAGATTGCGTCTCTGTGAGTCCGGCCAAGATGGCGAAGCAGGAGAATACGAAGGGACAACAGAGGAACGCTTATGCTGTTAATGTGTGGCGCAGGGTTAAAATGAAGTTGGAAGGACGAGATCCAGATCCTGGCAGAAAATATACTTCTCAAGAGCAGGTAAATAAAATGAATTTTTTTGGAGATTCTTTCTTATACCAGGTTTTTCTGTGTTTTCGAAGGTGGATTACGTAATCCGCGAGGCGACCAACTTGGATAACTTGGCCCTCCTGTACGAGGGCTGGACACCGTGGGTTTGAAGTGCATCGAGCGCGGCAGTAAAGCCCTGCCTGGATCTCTCTTCAGTACTAGTAATGCGCCAGTGCGCACTGGTCGCCGTGGGTGAAGCAGCAGCGCCATCTCTAACTATACTTGCCCATCAGGCCAAGTCGCTTAGTTTTATTGTTCTTGCAAGAATTTGATTTAGGAATCGAGGGAATATTGAAAAAATAAAAAAACAAAAAATAAACACACCGTTCTTGCACTATCGGTAAAACTCTGCCACTTGAACATAGTAAAGTATATCTCAAAAGTTAATGCTGCTTTTCATTTTAATTATCAACGGTAATGTCAGAGTCGACGAACGCTGCCTAAACGGTAGTTTCTATGTTTTCAAAATGGAGTCTTATCGATGTATTTGGAATCGAAAAATTCATCGTACCATAAAAATCTGCGGTACTTGAACTGGATTTACACGTGGGAGTTACGTCGTGGCTGCGTGTGTGTAAATTCAGTTGGGATTTTACTATTAATGTTACTATACCTTCAACTCTAGTAGGTACCCTTCAATCATGCTCTAGCTCTTCATACGTAACTTTATCACGGATCTGACAAAGGTATAAATTGATTTTTAGATGTAGTACGTTCTTATTATTGCTTATCTAGGGTGTTATTATTTTTTAATAAGTTTGATTTTTATTTAGAAATTGTAATAAATGTTTCCGAAGACACGTCCTCATTCTTTAATAACACGCTAAAAGAATGCCTTAAATCTTTGTGTGTGTACAATGTTTATTACTTTTTCTGATTTCTTTTAATAATAATATAGAATATACCTATTCCGCTGTGCAGTTTTTTTTTCTTTCATATCCTCAATATTTTTAAAAATCAAACTAAATACTTGCCACCGTAGAAAAAGGTGCAAGCGTTTTGTATTTGGCGCGCCGACAGAATTGTTCCTTATTGGACTCTGTAAAGCGGATCGTTCATTGGATGTTGCAATTAAAATGTCGGTGTAAATCTGTTACGCCCAAAGTTTGCCACGTGTCATTCAAACTTTTTAGCAGAAATCGGTTGTCGCATTTTACGGAAACTTCGCGTACCCATTTTACGGTATTCAAATCAGCAGCTACCAATGGGGAAATTGTTCGCAGATCACGTGTTCGTAGGACTCTTCATCATTGGTGGCCACAGTAGAGGGAGAAACGTCAAAAACATAAACAAGTGAACGTCAGAGTTGCATTTACGACAGAATTTTTTAGGTTAGTGAAAACACGGTAGAAGATTTAGAACGAAAATCGATATTTATAATAAGTGGGTTTCTCTCCTAACTCGCTAGTGTTTCTTGGACCGAAAAGACCGAATTAGTAATTTACATGAAACCGAAGGTTGTGTTTTGAGTATAAAAATTAACCTATAACCATTTCCGTTAAATCCGCTCAAAATGGTAATGGAATCAAAGACCACAAGTAAAACAAGCTGCCTGAAAGCCCTCCTACTTAAAGCGTGGCGTGAGCGCTGGACTGATTTACAATGGGGCATCAACATCAAAACAGTCCTTCCGAGAGGTGTCAGCGGCGACGTGTACAATCTAGCGGACTGCATTTTGCAACAAGCTGTAGTAGGCGCCGGTGCCAACCAGTTAGTTTTAAGTTACTTAAGACATTCGTTAAGTGCTCAACTTGTGTCTCATGCGGCTGTTCTACAACGTCTTAGCAAATACAACCAGTTAAATAAGGTCCACTGCGTTTTCAACCTCTTGGAATTTCTTGAAGGAATGTTACCAGGGGTAACTTGTTGCGGAAAACCGGAAGAAACAGTGCTTGCAACAGCAATCCTATCGATTGTGTGTTGGTTGCTGAATATTTTATTGCAGTGCAAAGGCACCCCCCATTTGACACAAAAAGCGTCGTTTTTGTTAACGACATTGATGAACGACGATTTTTACGTATCGATGATGTGCTTGGCGAGGTACAGCGATCCAGGTATTTAAATTCTTCTTCCAAACTTTTTTTTAAACATATAATTTTACGTTTTGTAGAATTGTTTTCTGAAACTAACCGAAAATGTCTCGAACTGGGGGCTTCTCTCGCCGAGTCTGACGACCTCTTTAAATGTGTGAAAAAACTAGAAAACATTGACGTCAACACTTTAAGTCTACCAATCACGAGCGAGAAGTGGCCAGGCACCTTGATCCAGTGTTGGCTGGAAGTCAAACTCGTGGGTAACCCGGGGGCCTCCACCAGCTCGCTCTCGGAGCAGTTGAGACTTTTCCAGAAACTCAAAGGTTTCGACGGCCCCCGCCTCTACGCTGAGTTGATGAGAGGCAGTTTATTGGCACTATATGACGTGAATCAAACTTCACACGAAAGCCAGTGGGGGGCTTTTGCGTTTTTGAAAGTCCCACATATTCTTATGGAGTTGACGGGGAAGAATGATAGTTCGAGTATTGTGAATGCGGTGGAATTAATGTTGCAACATAGCCCCCTTTTGGACGCTATGGACGCCAATAGCTCCTGCTCTAGTTTAGAGTGTCTTTTGGGCGAATTAGTGAAAGCTCGGTTAATTACAGACACTCAGATTAAACACTTGTTGGAGAAGAGAAAAGCGCCCCCAACGCTGAAACTGGACACTGCGCCTGCGGCTGCGGGGATACCGAAAGTTATTATTTGTGCAGAGCCGACCCTGGCGGGGATTTTGAAGACGTTGTCCACGGACTATCATAAAATACAGGTAATGTTAAAATTTTGTTTCTCGAATATAACCTAAGGAAGTATTATATTGTAATCAAGTCCAACGGGCGACTGGCTACTTTTATGATTTCTGGACGTTTCATAACCCCTAGAGTACGCAAAAGGGGTCTCCCGTTTCTGTCTGTCTGTCGTCTATGTCGATTTTTATTAGACAGATAATATTGAAAACTGCCGGATTGATGGTTGTCAAATTTTGTGTGTATGTAGATTGTAGCAGTAGGATGACGTCGTCTCCAAATTTTACAATAGTAAATTTTATTTAAATTTTATAAAATAACCTACTCCTCCACTTGTATAACATAACAATATTTTACAATTTGGAAATAAAAAGTAACACAGTCCTGAACTTCTGGTTTATGAATCCGTGTTGAATTTTTGTAATAAACGTGGAGATTTTTTGAAACAAAAACAAATTGAATAACAATTTTTCGATTTCTCAGTTTTCCTGTATTTCAGGTTTAGGATTTTTCAATCTTACGATTAATCGATTTTTTGATTTTTCACTTTCTCAATTTATCGATTTCCCCGGTTTTCGATGTCTCAGTTTTGGAATTTTTCAACTTTTCGACTTTTCGTTTTTTTAAGTTTAAGATTTTCCGATTTCTGAATTTTTCGAGTTTTTAATGTTTGATTTCTCGATTTCTCGAATTTTCCTTTCTTCGATTTTTCTGTCTTTCAATTTTTCGAAATTTTAAATTTTACAATTTTTTACTTTCTTATGTATCGATCTCTCAATCTTTTGATTTTTCAATTTTTCGATTTTTTAAGTTTAACTGTTTCAATTTTGAATTTTTCGATTTTGAGCTCTTTCGAATTCTCAATTTTTCTGTTTCGGTTTCTCCATCTTTGATGTTTTGATTTGTTTCAATTACATATTTCAATTTCTCGATTTTTCGATTTTCCAATTTTACGATATTCCAGTTTCTGGATTTTTCAGCTTCTCTCTTCTTTCTTCTTTTCTTCTTTCAATTTTTGAGTTTTTCTATTTTTTAAATTTTACAGTTTTCCATTATTCAGATTTTTAAGTTTTCGATTTTTCAGTTTTTCAAATTTTCAGTTTCATGATTATCGAAATTTTCATGTTTCAATTTTTCGATTGTTCAGTTTCCCAATTTTTCACTTTTTCAAGTTTTCCATTTCTCAATTTGTCACTTTTTTAATGTTTCGATATTTCGATTTCTCGATTTCTCTGTTTCGATTTTTCAAGTTTTAGATATTTCGTTTTATCGTTTTTTTTTTAAGTTTACGTTACAGTTTTAAATTTTCCGATTTTGGGCTATTTCGATTCTCAACTTTTCAATTTTTCAGTTTTCGATTTTTCAATTTTTTGTTTTTTTAAATTTTTGATCTTTGGATTTGTTTTTTGTTTTTTTTTTGTTTTTCGATTTTTTTAAATAATTTTTTTAATTTTGTATATTCATTTTTTCCATTTTTCTATTTTACGATTTTTTGATGTTTCGATTTTCCAAGTTTAAATTTTTTAATGTATTTCAATTTTGAAATTTTCGATGTTGGGCTGTTCGAATTTCTCAATTTTCCGGTTTTTCGACTTCTCGATGTTTTAATTTTTCAATTTCGATTTCTAGATTTTTTGGTTTTCTGTTTTTTCAATTTTTCGACACTTCAGTTTTCGGATTTTTCAATTTCCCGGTTTTAATAAAATCTAATGTGTTTCAGTTTTTCGATTTCTCGATATCCCGGTTTTTCGATTTTTGAAAATTTTCGACTTTTCGATTTTTCAGTTTTTCAAGATTTCTGATTTCGATATTTCGATGTTTCAATTTTGAATTTTTTGATTTTGAGCTATTTGAATTTCTCAATTTACAGGTTTTTCGCCTTCTGAATGTTTCGGATTTTTCAATTTCCCGATTTTAAATTTTCTATTGTGTTTTTATAGTTTTTCGATTTGTCGATATCTCGGTTTTTCGATTTTTGTAATTTTTCGACTTTTCGTTTTTTTGATTTCTCGATTTTTCAAGTTTTCGATTTCTCAATTTTGCAACATTTAAATTAAGGGATTTTTGAAATTTTTCGATATTTTGATTTTTTAAATTTTAATTTTTTCGTCTTTTTCTCGATCTTTCGATTTTGGACTATTTCGAGTTCTCAATTTTCCGATTTTTCGAGTTTTTGATTTCTCAATGTTTCATTTTTTCGACATTTCAGTTCTGGGATTTTTCAGTTTCCCGATTTGTCCATTTTCGATTTTGTGATTTTTTCATGTTTCTGTGTGCCAATTTTAAATCTTCTAATATATGTTTCAATTTTTCTTTTTTTCGATTTCTCACCATCTCGGTTTTTTGATTTTTGAAATTTTTCAACATTTCAATTTTAGGAATTTTCCAATTTCTGGATTTTTAAAGTTTTTGATGTTACGATTACTCGATTTTTCGATGTTGATTTGGGGTTATTTTCCACCTCTTGAACGTGCGAAGTTTTTCATTAGGAGGCTGATTGATAACGATAACGACATGTTTCGACTTTATTACATATTGAAGTCATCTTCAGGTTTTTACAAGCTAGTAACATGGATTTTTACAAAAGCTTAATGAAATTACAATGATTAAAATAATTAAAAGGTCCAACTATTTTTCGATTTTGCGGTTTTTCATTTTTTCGATTTTTAATTTTTTTTTCAATTTCTCTATGTATTTATCACTATTGTGATATTTTAGTTTTCTCGATATTCGATTTTTTGAAAAGCGTTTTTCTCGTTAGTTATCTGCTTTAAATATATTTCACGTTCTCAGTGCTGCGGACTATTTATACCACTGGTTTCTACTTTATAGAGATTAGCAAACATTTTTTTTTAATTTTTATGTTTCCAGGACCCACTTCTGGGAATGCTTCACCAAGTATTGACAGGCAAAAGCTTCGAACTCATTCTAGCAGTGGCCACAGTCCAAGGCCAGCTCCGAACCCTAGTGGCTCGCTTAATACGTTTCAACGAATGCTCGAAATCTGGCGGAGACAAAGCCAGAGCTCAACTTTTCGATATAAGTTTTCTAATGTTGGTGGCCATTGTCCAAAATTACGGCGCCAACGCCGTCCTAGATCCGGACGGAGAATCCCTCTTTGAGCAATGGGTGAGGTCCTGTATGGTAGAACGACAACGCCCGAAAGCCCCCGAGCAGTTGCTTCGCCTGGGCGACCCTGTCACCGTTGAGGTGCTTTTGCAGCAGTTCAATGCCGGCGAAACTGAGTTCAAGTCGACCGTTAAGTGGCAAGACGTGTTGTTCAATATGGCGGGGGTTATGCACGAAGTGTTGGTAGCGTGGGAGCAGGGAGCCTTGGTAGGAAACTTGGTTAAATTTAATATATCCAACCCTGGAACTGTTTTAATTTCCAGGCCCCTTCAGACGTCAAACGCATCCTGGACGCCGTCCGCGGCCGCATGTGCTGCCTCCCGCTCGCCGCCGCCGCCTGGTTGTGCGCGTACATGCGCACCGCCCCCCAGGAGAACCTCCTCAAGCCCGTCAACATGGTGCAGCAGCTCCTGGCGCCTCCAGCTGCCGAAGAAGACAGTCTACGCGAGCGCTGGCAGCTAACTTGCGAGATCATCAGGAAGATGCAGCGCGACGTACAGTTGCCTCTCCAAACTAAGAGCAGCCACCATTTGATCTCTCGGCAACCGGCAATCGAGCAGCTGCATTCCGCCTGGTCAGCGGCTATTCGTCGGGGTTGGTTGGACCATAGTTCGGCTAAGACTTTGCATTGTTTGTTGGACACGGCTGGACCTAGGTGGCTCGTGTCAGCCGTCGTCCAGGAGTTGATGAAGTTGAGGTATAGAGATCAGCTGCAGAGGGGTGTGGATTTGGCGCTGGCTGCGTTCCATGTGGATATTGGGGCCTGCACTCTAGAGCTATTGACGCATATTTTGCCGCAGATGTTGTATAATGATCTACAGGCGGATTCGTTAATGGAACCGCAGCTGCTGGCGTTGGCGTACTTGACGTGTTATTGCGTGTATACGGCGTTTGATGCTTTTACGGAGGTAAGTATCGATGTGTATTATTTTTCAGATTTTTACTTCCCGAGCGTAAGCTAAGGAAGTATAGTCATCGAGTACATCGGCCGAATTACCACTTTCATATTTTCTCGACCTCTAGAGTACAAAAAAGGTGGTCTCCTGTTTCCGTGTGTCTGTCTGGTGTATTCATTTTTATTAAACAAATAATCGCCGAAACTACTGGACTGATTGTTGTCATATTTTGTATGGGATGACGTCCAGAATTTTTGGAAAAAATTCAAAACCGAAAAACAATATTTTGCAATATATCTTTGAAACTGCAAAACCGAATGCTTTGAAATCTTGTAAATATTTTAAGGTTATCGTAATCATGGTAAATCGTTAAGCAAAATTTATTCATTTAGCCCCTTCTAAAATATCGATGACGTCATCTCAAAATTTTGCCGAATAAATCTTATCCAAAATATGCAAAATGAGTTATTGTGATTTATCATTGCATTAAAAGTTTTAGATATATTATACATATACAGGGTGACTCATAAAAGTTAATGAATGAGTCATTTGATTTTATTGATTAAATCGGGAACGGCTCACTCCATTGCCCGAAAATTGACGTCTAGAATACGAAAAACATAGAT
Organism: Zophobas morio; assembly: GCF_036711695.1. Classification (NCBI taxonomy): domain Eukaryota; kingdom Metazoa; phylum Arthropoda; class Insecta; order Coleoptera; family Tenebrionidae; genus Zophobas; species Zophobas morio. Next base: position 10,563,615 of record NW_026972136.1, on the reverse strand, counting down.
CTCTTGTTTCTGTCGTTTGTGTCCATTTTTGAATAGAAATCTCGTGTAAATGGTAAAAGTCTAACAAAAATTTGTTTGATAATAATCGATGACACCATCTTTCAATTTTGCCGAATAAATGTAAAAATTGTAAAATACATATGTACAATGTTAATTCTAGAAATTACAGAAATTCTAAAATTCTGACCGAATTTGTGGAAAGATTCCAAGTGTTGTGAACGTTCCAAATATTCTAAGCCTTTCAAAAGTTTTAAGGCTTTCAAGGGTGCTAAAAACTCTTAAGAACTAGGAATGTCAAAAAATTTAAAAAGCCGGAAATTTAAAAATTGTAAAGGGATTTCAAAAATTTCGAAAATTCCTGATTCCAAATATTTAAAAATTGAAAAGATGATATAAATCCTAAAGATCTAAAAATATTTAAAATTCTAGAGATACTGCAGTGTTTAAAAATAATGAAACTTGGAAAGCTCTAAAGATCATAGAAATTCTAGAGATTCAAGATTCTAAAGATTTCAAAGTTTGTAGTGGTTTGAAAGATTCAAAAAGTACAAAAGCTTTCGCGGTTTACATCCACTAGAAATTGCGAATTGTAAAGACACTCAAGATTCTAAATAAACTAAAGTTCTATTGTTCTAAATATAAAAAAGATCCAACAAAACCTTAAAAATTTTAAAGAACCTGGGGGTCCTAAGAGCCTAGAAATTGGAGAAATTTTAGGCTTTTTAAAAATCCTAGTGATTCCCAAAGTGTTCAAAATTTCCACAGATTGGAAAGACTCTAAAGAGTCTAAAGGTTAAATATTATAAAGGCTCAAAAATTCTGTTTCGAATACTTAAAAGATTCTAAAGGTTCTAGAGAAATTCCAAAAAGCCAAAGATTCTAGAACCTGTAAAAATCGCGTGAACTCCTAGAATGCCAAAGATTTTAAAAATTCTAAAGACTTTAAAGAAAACAAAAATCCTAAAGACCTAAAAATCGTAAATATGGGAAAAATGGTTTCTTTAATTTTTTTAAATCCTAAAAACACTGAAGGCCTTGAACACCCTAATATCTTCTTATATCTTATAATAAACTGTAAACATTCCGGAAATTCCAAAATTCCAAAGATTTAGACTCTTGAGATCTATAAATTTTAGAAAATCTGAAGAAATTTAGAAAGCGTGGGAAAAATGTGGTAGACCTAGAAATCTTGAAAATATGATTGGAAAATGTTGAATTTCAAAATTCTGATCATTTTGTGTACTTCGGAAAATCTGAAACATTGGGCTAATCTGGAAAATCTGAACATTCTACAAATTTTGAAAAATTTGCAGATTACAAAATTCCCGAAAATGAAAAGAAAATAAAAAAATAAAAATCTCAAAATTTCAAAAGTTTACACAATCATAAGATGTAGATATTCTAAAAATTCCAAAGTTTCAAACCTTTCAAAAATTCTAAAGACTCGACACGTTCTAAGAATCTTAAAGATTTCATATATGTACTAGAATTTGCGAATTGTAAAGACACCAAAGATGCTAAATAAACTAAAGTTTTAGGTTTTAAATAAAAGAAACATCCGACAAAATTTTAAAAATTGTAAATATCTAGGAGAATTAATGTTCTAAAGCTATAAAAATTCTAAACTTTATAAAGTTTTTAGTAATTCTGAAGTATGTGTCCAAAATTTCCAAAGATTGTAAAGACACTAAGGACTCTGAAAACTCTAAAAATTCGAAATACTCTAAGGACGTTAAACGTTAAAAACGTTTTTAAAATTATGTTCCAAACATTTCAAAGATTCTATCACTTGTAAAAAACGCATGAACTCTTAACACGACAAAAATTTTAAAGATTCCAAAGACTAAACAAAACAATAATCCTAAAAATCTGCAGAATGCTTCCTTTAATTGTTATAAATCCTACAAGTATTAGGGGTCTTGAACACCGTAAGTATTATCTTGTACATCTTAGATTCTAAAGATTCCAAAAATTTCAAAGACTCTTGGGGTCTATTGATTTTAGAAAATTTCGAAATATCTAGAAAGTGTGAAAAATCTGGAAGACCTAGAAATCTTGAAAACTGAGGAAAATGTTGAATTCTGGCATATCCGAAGACTGATATTTTTATAACATTTAGAAAAGCTGTAACTTCTGGAAATTTCCGAAAATTTACTCAGTTCTAGAAATTGTAAACATTTTACTGAATTTGTGAAAATATTCCAAATAGGTACTACGAAAGTTCAAAGTCTTCTCTAGATTTCAAAGATTTCGAGGATTCTAAACATTTTACTGAAGTTGTGAAAATATTCCAATTACTGTGGAAGTTCAAAGTCCTCTAAATATCAAAGATTTCGAGGATTCCAAGGGTTCCAAAACTCTAAGGAGTCTATTAATACTAAATTGATATGTGTCCTTGCTACAATGTTAATAACGTTATAAAAAAAAATAAGGAAAAACTTACTATAAAGATGAAAAAAAAAAGTTCAAATTTAAAGTTGATATAATTTTTCGAGGTTGTATTTGTTCGTCTGGAGTTTAGGGGCTAGGGAAGTTCTATCGAAATAACGTTCAACCAATTTTTTAATTTATTTTTTCATTGTTACTTCCCGAGCGTAAGCGAAGGAAGTATTGTATTCGAGTTCATCAACCGACGTTTTACGTTTTTTCGACATTTCATGACCTCGAGAGTACGAAGAAATACACGTCTGTCGGTGTGTCTATCTGCCGTTTGTTCGAAACTACCGGACTGATTATTGTCAATTTTATATGTATGTTAGGAATATGTATAGGAATTTTACCGTATTTAGCTTATAGAATTGGCTGAACTCAGGTACAATTTTGTGTGATCGTCAATCCTGATCTAATATGTAAATAACATTAAAACCAACAAATAAGCCGAAACTTCAGAAAAAACAAATTCGTGAGTTGTCGGCTCTGTGCCATCGCGTTTAAATTCTCATTTGTTGCAGGAACCCGAAGAACCTCTTGCCAAAGTCGCCCGTTTGAACGACAGCATGGAGGACGGATCTCCCATGGACCAGCTCGTCTCAGCCCTGCGACAACTATTAATAATTTTTGAAGACGGCATCCACGAAGGCTACATTACTCAGCAAACTTACTTTGCCTTCTACTTGATTAAGGGTCTGGTGGAGGTGAAAATTCCGACGGCCAATGCACTCCTGGCCGCCATCCCCCCGGCTCTTATCACCGACTTACTGAGGACACTCCCAGAACTGTTCACCTACCCAATCCTGCTGCATTTACACGACGTTCGTAGCACACACGGTAGAAACAACATGGCCAAAGATCTCTGCGTTCTGCGCAACTATCATTTAAGGAATGTATCGCAAGAGAGTAGTAATGTTTAAGTGTATTTTGTAAGTAAATCGTTTTATTCTTCCAAATGTCGAACATGCTTACATAAAATATTCAATTGATTCTGAATGCCAGGCTTAATATAATTATATACTCTTGCCCTGTCAACGTAAGTGATAGCTTGATGTACATAAATTATACAAACGTAAATCTAAAGTCCATTTTCTTATATACACTTTGAATAACTGCTACTTCACTAATCCTAGCTTCTTCGCTTCCACTTCATAAATTATCAACCTCCACATCTTCACAACGAAAACTTCTGCTTCTTCATCTAATACCTGCAAACCAGTGTTACCAACCGTTTAAAACGCGACTCCACTTACCATTTGGACGTCTTGTAATATGACTTGCGGCTGAGACCCCGCCAGAACTTTGGAACAAATAAAATCGACCAGAGTGGGCTCTGGTTCCCCTATATACTCAATAATTTTTTTATTGATCCAAGGGCGTATTTTCCTCTCCATTAAACTATTATCGATCGCCGACCAATCGAGCTGATACGCGAAAAGCGCATCTTTCTCAGTTGGAATTTTTTCTATTAACGATTTGATGTGTTTTTTCTTTTCCTCCTGGGACTTTATAGATTCTTCTGATTTTTTCTCACCTTCTTTCTCTTTCTTATTCTTTTTATCTTCGCTGTAGTCCAAAGGAACGAGTTTCCGCTTCTTCACTTGCGTGTTGCTGTCGTCTTCATCGGGATTGAAGACCTCGCGAAGATCCAACTTTTTGCGTTTCGGGTCGCGTTGTTGGTTTTGAGGGCTGAAGGTGATGGGTTTAGCTAGGGTGATCTTCATTCCTGTACCAGTGGGTGGAGGGGGATTTTCCTCGTGGTTTGAGGTAAACGAATGTCGGGAGTCTTCGTCGCCAACTTGCACTTGAGTCCACTAAAAAGTAAAAAGAAAAATTGTTATTAAACACTTCAACTATACTTATTTTTTTTATTAAGTAACACAAGTAAGTAAACTTACTTTTGCTGATTCTGAGTCATCATTAGAGTTGGCATCTGGTTCTGGTGGGGCTGGACTGTAGTGATTGTCATCCATGTCACTGTCACTGTCAATGGGTTCAGCCTCCACTGCTGCCAACTCCTGAGCCGCTTGCTGCATTACATATTTCTCTCTTTCTTCTCTTTGTCTTTGTCTATCTCTTTGTCTTTCGACTTCCCTGTGACGTTCCCTTTCTCTCGCTTTTTGCCGCTCCATTTCTCTCTCCTTTTCTTTTTCTTTTTGCTTCCAGTGTTCTAAATTAACATCAATTAGCAACTTGGGTCTGTACTGGTCTTCTTTCTCTTTCTTCGCCCGTTCAAACTCAGCATTTGGATCTTCATGTTCGCCCGAAAATATTCTACTCTTCAATTCTTCGATTTCTTCTTTCTCCTTCTGCCTATCTCTACTATCGAGTTCCGCTTCCTTCACGCGTTCCGCTAGCCTCCTCTGCAGTTCCCTTCCCCTACAAAAAACACACCATAAATAACAAAATTCCCTATGGAACTCCCCCATACTTGTAATACTTGATGTCGTCCCTCTCATCATCATAATCCTCCAGAAATTCCTTCAGCCTCTTCGCTTCGTGCTCCCGCTCCTCCTCCTTTAGTCTTTCCTTCTCCCTTTCCTTTTCGTATTCCTTCGCCTTCCTCCGTTCGCGCGTCTCCCACGCCCTTAACCTCTCCTGGTACGCCGCCTCTTTCTCCCTAGCCCTCCGCTCCGCCTTCTTCTTCTCCTTCGCCTCCTCCTCCATCTCCTTCTCCTTCAACAAATCCTTGGCACTTTTCTTCTCTTCCCTCTCTCTTTCGCGTTCCCTCAACTCACGTTCTCTCTCCCGTTCGCGTTCTCGCTCCCTCTCGCGTTCCCGCTCCCTCTCTCTGTCCCTTTCTCGCTCTCTTTCGCGTTCACGCTCTCGCTCCCTGTCTCTCTCGCGCTCACGGTCGCGCTCCCTCTCGCGTTCTCTGCTGTGCTCGTGCGTCCTATAATCGCACAATTATATCATGTACAATGCGCAAAATGACGAACTTACCGTGATTTCGATCTTGACCGCCGCCTTCTCTTGTCATCTTTTTCCCTTCTTCGCGGGCTCGGCGAGTGCGAATGCGATTTCTCACGGTTCTTCTCCTTCTCTTCTTTTTTCCGTTTGCTGACTTCCTTCTCTTCCTCTTGTTTCTAAAATAGAAACGACCGGAAATTAATGATCTAGTCGAAAGTCACGTTTAAATTAATATTTATTTGAAAAAGTTTTTCTCATACCACTGGATGATCAGGTATACGTTACGGATTTTTTAAAATTAAATCGTTCAATTTATCTTTTTTATTGTGTTGGCATTTTTCATTCAATGCTGTAACGAGTTAGAAAATTTTAAACATGTTAGTTCATAGGGGTTTATACAGGGATAGCTTTTATTGTTAATGTTTATGGACCAATAAATTATATCCAGAGAAAGCCATTCGAAAATATTCCAAAAATGGTTTCCACAGGTAAGGAGATTCGAGAAGGAACTGTTTTATTCAGAATTGTGTCTAGCGATGAAGCGGATTTTTAAAGTGAATTTTTGTGTATAAACATATTTTTTTCGAATCGGAACACCTCTATTTTGGACATAAATTCGTACTTTTCAGAGCGTTTAAAATTGTATATTTTTTTATAATTTAACTATTCGTGATAAAACTGTTTTTATTAAAAAAATAAAAATACGATTTTATTTGTAACTATTATATATATTTGTGGTGATTTTCAAATCTGTATTTTTTTTGTTTCTTCAGTTTTTCGATTCGAAAATTTTCGAGTTTTCAAGTTTAAATTGTTTGATTTAAAATTTCTCAAGTTTTTAATTTTTTTCGATTCTTTAATTTTTCATTTCCTCAAAGTTTCGATTTGCAATTTTTGTTTTGGTTTTTTTATTTTCTTTATTTTTAAATTTTTTGATTTTTCAATTTTACGATACACAACTTTTCATTTTTAAATTTTTCAGACTTTCGAATTTCCAACTTTTGAATGTTTCAAATTTTGCTCTTTTTCAATGTGATATTTTTCAATTTTTTGATTTTTGAATTTTAGATAGTTTAATTTTTCGTCTTTTCAATTTAAAATTTTTCAGTTTCTCGATTTTTCTATATTTTTTTTTAATATGTGATAATTACTTTAAAAAATTTTCACTTTTGCAATTTTATTTTAGAATTTTTCCATTTTTCAATTACTGGATTCTTTCGAGTTGTCATCCAATTTTCCAACTTTTGGATGTTTCAATTTTTAATTTTCTCAAATTTTCGATTTACAATTTTTCATTTCAGTTTTTATTTTCTTTATTTTTTAAATGTCTCTAGTTTTCAACTTTTATTTTTCTGAATTTTTCGTTTTGGTTTTTAATTTTCTTTATTTTTACAATTTCAATTTTATCAATTTTCGTTTTTTCAATTTGACGATGCACAAACCCCTCAACTTTTCGTTTTTAAATTTTTCAGTTTCTCGATTTTTCAATTTTTTGTTTCTTTAATTTTTGATTTGCAATTTTTCTAGTCTTCATTTTAAATATGTAATAAGTACTTTGAGATTTTCCGATTTTCGACTTTTTCCAATTTTCAATTATTGGATTCTTTCGAGTTTTGATCTTTAAATTTTTCAATTTTCCGATTTTCCAACTTTTGGATGTTTCAGTTTTTAAATTAAGCAATTTTTGATCTGCATTTTCATGAGTTTTCAATTTTTAATTTCTCAACTTTTCATTTCCTCAAATTTTCGATTTGCAATTTTTCATTTCAGTTGTTTGTCTTTATTTTTAAAATTTCTCGAGTTTTCAATTTTAATTTTTTCAATTTTTCGTTTTGGTTTTTATTTTCTTTATTTTTACATTTATTTTTATTTTTCAATATTCCTATTTTATAATTTTTTGTTTTTTCGATTTCAATTTTTTCAATTTGCGTTTCTTTAATTTCACGATACACAACTCCTCGACTTTTCATTTTTAAATATGACATTTTTCAATTTTTTGTTTTTTCAATTTAAAATTTTCAGTTTCTCAATTTCTCGTTTATTCAATTTCTGATTTGCAATTTTTCTAGTTTTCATTTTAAATATGTAATAATAATTACTTTAAAATATTTTCACTTTTTCAATTTTACGATTTTAGAATTTTTCCATTTTTCAATTATTGGATTCTGTCGAGTTTTGATCTTTAAATTTTTCAATTTTCCGATTTTCCAACTTTTGGATGTTAAAGTTTTAATGCAATTTTCGATCTGCATTTTCACGAGTTTTCAATTTTTCATTTCCTCAAATTTTCGATTTGCAATTTTTCATTTCAGTTTTTTATTTTCTTTATTTTTAAAATTTCTCGAGTTTTCAATTTTTCGTTTCGGTTTTTTATTGTCTTTATTTTTACAATTTTTTGATTTTTCAATTTTCGTGTCTTCAATTTTACGATACACAACTCCTCGACTTTTCATTTTTAAATTTTTCAGGCTTTCGAATTTCCAATTCTTGGATGTTTTGAATTTATCTTTTGTTCAATTAACATTTTTCAGTTTCTCTATTTTTCAATTTTTGATTTGCAATTTTTCTAGTTTTCAATTTTACGATTTTAGAATTTTTCCATTTTTCAATTATCGGATTCTTTTGAATTTTCATCTTTAAATTATGCAATTTTTGATCTGCATTTTCAAGAGTTTCCAATTTTTCATCTCGGTTTGTTATTTTCTTTATTTTTAAAATCTTTCGGTTTTCAATGTTCTGAACTTATTTTTTCTTTTTTCAATGTGAGATTTTGCAACTTTTAGATTTTTCAATTGTAGATTTTTGAGTTACTTGATTTTTCAATTTCTCGTTTCTTAAATTTTTAACTTTTCGAATCAAAAGAAAACTTCGAAAAATCTAGAAATTGGAAATCAAGAACTTGAAAACTTGAAGAAACGAAAAATTGAAAAATCGAAAAGATTGAATTGAAAAATTTAAAAACCGAAAAACTGCAAACGAAAAAACGAAATATGTATTATAAAATTGACATATTGAAAATTAAAGAAATCGGAAAAAGGGATAAATGGAAAAACAAAAATTGAAAAATCGAAAAATTAAAAACTCAGAAACTGAAAAATTAAAAAATAAAAAATTGTATTACAGAAATATTGCAAAATTTGGAAGTCGAGAAATTGAAACATTGTCACATCAAAAACTTGGTCGAATAGTCAGATTTTTCGAAAAATTATAAAATTTGAAAAATCTGGATGTCTAGAGTAAAAATTGAACACGGATTCATTAACCACATGTGAAGGATGATTTTTTTTTACGAAATTGAAATAATATTTACTAATTTAAATTTTGGAGATGAGTCCATCCTATTGTTGGTGGGTATGTTTATCCAAATTTTGGTCGGCATTTCAGCGATTATCTGTCTAATACAAATTCGGACAGACGGCAGACAGAGAAACAGATGGAAATGGGAGACCTATTTTTTCGCACTGTTAGGGTTATGAAACACCGAGAAAACATAAAAGTATTTAGTCGTCCGATGGACTCGATTACAATACTTAATAAAAATCTAAGTTAATATTAGATCTTTCGTTGCTTTAAACTATTTTAGAAAGATGGAATTAGTTTTTGAAAAATTTTCAAAATTTAAACGAGTTACTATTCCAAATGAACAAGTAGTTTTTTATTTGTCGATGTATATTAAAGCGTAATTTATAAATCCACCATCGTCTGACTATATAATTCTAAATAAAACAGTAGCAGCAAAAAATCCAGGATTTCGAGTCTAGGATTAGGTGAAACATCACACTTCCAACTTTCAAATATTTTCGAATGAATTCGTATGCTTAAAAATAAATATGAAGACATTTCTACATGTACTGTTTTAACTTACTCTCGCAACAGACGACATAAATCCTTACTGAACTTGAGATACGTCCCCAACTTGCGAATCTCCACAATTTCGACGATAACAAATTACACCACGGACTATAACTTACAAATACAGCCCGTGGCACAAAAACTAACTAATATTACCAAAAAGTGGACTAATAATAACAATAAATCTCATCAACACAAATCGTTACAATCATTCCTCCATTCTAATCAAAATCCATCCAAAAAATTACTCAATTGTAACTATTTATGTATCGAACAATAAACAGGAGAAAAATCATATTCAAACAGCACACACACATTTTAACGTAGCGCAATCAAAATGTGACAGGCTTCAAGAAAGCAAAAAACACACGTTTTAAAATATGTGTGTGTATTTAATAAGGTACAGTGGAGATAACTGTTGACACGTTACTCACCAGCGGCGCCATGGGCCGAACCTAGGTGGGACTGCGTTGCTTCCATTTGCCTGTTTGGTTTCAAGCACCATATGAGCGCAACCTTACTTCTAATACTTTGAATTTAAAAAAAATCACCCCCCTGCCCTCACATGAATTTCGAAACAACAACTGAAAATTCATACATTTTCAGTCAACTCTGCCCGAATTGCATTGATATGCCCCATTTTAGATAAGTGTCTTAAATGTGAAAATATTCAACTTACTTTCATGATCTCTCGGAACTTCCCGATCTCTCTCGTTATCAAATCGCGTTTTTCTTCTTCTACGTCGGCTTCTTCTAACACTTTATGACACTTTTCTATCACCTCCTCTGCAAACAATGACGAGTTAGCACTCTTACCGACGACGGCAGACTAAAATTCTCCAACAGAAGAAAAATTCCTCTCTAAAAGACCATCAGTCTGCCCTCTTGAGTCGTGCGACTTACCTTCTTTTTTAAGCTCGAAGTTATTCATTTCGTCTTCATACTCACAGAGAATCTGTTTAATTCTTTCCATGGCCACGGCATCCAGGGCTTGGGTTTCTTCGTCCAAGACGTCCTCTTCGGGCTCGTCCTGGAGCGGCGACGACCCCTTTTCCTTTTTTCTTCTTTCGGCTGAAGAAAATCGCGATTAAAATTCGAACACCCGCCCCCACTTAGCTCAAACAACAAACTTACATTTATCGTACTTATACAAATTTACTGCTATATACTGAAGAGAAGCCATTAAAATGAACATCGAAATTCAAGCAATCCACCGAGACCCTTACCTTTGTATTCATCTAGTACAGTCTTTGTCTTGGCGTCGACTTTCGCCACTAGCCGCTTGTCCCCGACCATAAGATCGTGAAGTAACCTAACAGCCCTTAAGCCGGCGTCAGGTCCAGCTAGTTCACAAAAACCAAATGCTTTTACCTTCTTCCAGCTAATGACGTGTCCGCAAGCGGCGAGAATTTGTCGGATCATCGCGTCGGGGGCTCTTTCCGTAATGTTTCCTGCGAAAGGCGATTGATATTTATAATAATAATAAAAACGAGGTAATAATAATATTTTTATTCAAACGTCAGCGATAAAGACATGTTTCTGATTTCCGTCTGTCCGTCTGTTGGCGATTTTATTTAAAAAGTATTTCTCGAACTAAAGGACAGATTTTTATTATGAAATTCTAGGTATATAATCAGAATCTCAACCTGGTTTATCCATTCCAAAACAAAGTAAGAGCACTTTTACAACTCCATCTGTTCGGTAAACGACGTGGAGTTACCTAGAGTTCACTCATATTTTTTAGAACTGTTCATATAGTAATAGCAACTGCATTCCTAGGATCTTTAAAAAATTAATGAAACAATGTAGATATATTATAATTTTGAAATGTTTATATTTCAGTTACTTTCAAATAGACCATCCTGTATATAATGGTCTCTGCTTTTTCTATTTTAGATACATCAACACACTCAAGCAAAAAGTATATAAAACAGAGTAAGATACAGTCATAAAATACAGGATGTTCAATCCGAAAAAACTGAACTATCGGTATTTGAAAATTGTAATATTTTTGATTTTTTTATAAACACTCTGTGTATTAAGATTTCATTTAACTGATACATAACAAAGCGGGTAGCTCTATATTTATCTCCATAAAGTACTGCAATATAATAGACGTTAAAAATAAGACTATTGGGATTTTTTTTGTAAATCTTTACATTATTAAAAAAATTGGTTGGAGGTTATTTTGACAAAACTTCCCTGCGCAGCCCAACAAATCCCGTTTCTTTGCTTTTTTTTTTGATAACCTTTATAAAGTAAAAACTAGTAGCGTATAAATAACACTTCTGTAGCTTTTTTGACTTGAATTTTTCATTTCTTCAATTTTTAATTTGTTCGATTTTTCAATGTTTCGATTTTATAGTTTTTTGTTTTTTCAGTTTCAACATTATCGATTTTTCGTTTCTTAAATTTTTCGATTTGCAATTTTTGATTTTTTTTTGTTGCTTCACTTTTACGAATGCAACTCTTCGAGTTTTCATTTTAACATTTTTCAGTTTTTCGAGTTTTCAGTTTTTAATTTTTCAATTTGGAATTTTTCGTTTCAATTTTATTTTCATTATTTTTTCAATTTTTCATATCTTCAATTTTTAGATTTTGCAACTTTACGAATAAAAATTTCTCGAATTTTCAGTTTTTAATTTTTAGATTCTTTAATTTTTCATTTCTTCAAATTTTTTAATTTTTCAATGTTCCAATTTTATAATCTTGTTTTTTCAATTTCAATTATTTCAATTTTTTGTTTCTTAAATTTTTCCGTTTTTGGATTTTCCAACTTTTGGATGTTTCAATTTTTCAGTTTTTAATGTTTCAATTTGCAATTTTTCGTTTCAGTTTTTTATTTTCATTATTTTTTCAATTACTCGTTTTCTTAATGTTTCGATTTTATAATTTTTCGTTTCTTCAGTTTAACGATTCTGCAATTTTTCGAATTAAAATTTCTCAAGTTTTCAATGTTCCGATTTTATAATCTTTTGTTTCTTCAATTTCAACTATTTCAATTTTTCGTTTCTTCAATCTTTCAATTTTTAATTTTCTCGATTTTTTTATTTTCCAACTCTTCGATGTAAAATTTTTAGATTTGCAGTTTTCACGAGTTTCCAATTTTCAATTTTTCATGTCTTCAATTTTTCGGTTTTTCAATATTCTGATTTTATTAAATGTTTTTTTAATGTGAAATTTTTGAATTTCTCGATCTTTCAACTGTCAGATTTTTGAATTTTTCTTTTTTAGGAACCAACTTTTGGACGTATGAATTTCTTAATTTGCAGTTTTACGAGTTTTCAATTTTTCGGTTTTTTGTTTTATTTCATTAATTCAATTTCTTTTATTTTATTGTTCTTTTTTTCAATGTGAAATTTTCCAACTTTAAAACTTTGGAATTTTTCCATTTTTTAAGTATCAAGTTTTAGAACTTTTTTATTTACTCGAATTTTAATTTTTCTATTTTTTGATGTTTCAATGTTATTCGACAATTTTAACAATCCTATAATTTTTCGATTTTACAATTTTTCGATTCATTGGTTTTTTCGATTCATTGGTTTTTTCGATTTTTGATTTTTCAATGTCTCAATTTTTCGATTTAAAATTTCTATTTCCAATTTTTCATTTCGGTCTTGTTTTTCTTATTTTTACAAATTTTCCGATTTTCCAACTTTTGGATAATTAAATTTCTAGATTTGCAATTTCACGAGTTTTCAATTTATTTTCAGTTTTTCATGTCTTCAATTTTTCGGTTTTTTCTTTTATTCAACTGATTCAATTTCTTTTCTGTTATTAATTTTTCTTTTATCAATGTGGAATTTTTCAACTTTACGATTTTGGAATTTTTCCATTTTTTAATTATTGGATTTTAAAACTTTTCAATTTATTCGAATTTTGATTTTTCAATTTTTCGATGTTTCAATGTTACAATTTTTGAAAAATTTTGACAATAATTCTATAATTTATAGATTCGATTCGTTTTATTTTCTTCTTTCCAATTAATCGATTCATCGGTTTTTTTCGATTTTAAGTCTCTCGATTTTTAGTTTTTCAATGTTTCAATTTTTCGGTTTTTTAATTTTTCATTCTTCAAATTCTCGATTTGCAATTGTTCATTTCGGTCTTATATTTTTCTTATTTTTACAAATTTCCCGAATTTTCCATGTTCCGATTTGCAATTTTTCAATTTTTTGTTTTTGTTTCTTTAATTTTGCGATATACGACTCTTTAACTTTTTATTTTAAAATTTTTCAGTTTTTCGATTTTCCAACTTTTGGATGTTTATGAAATTTCTAGATTTGCAGTTTTCAATTTTCAATTTTTCATGTCTTCAATTTTTCTTTTTTTCAATGTGAAATTTTTCAACTTTCAGATTTTTTTATTTTTGGTTTTTTCAATTTCAGATTTTTCAGTTTCTAGATTTTTCAACTTCATGATTTTGAAATTTTTCGATTTCTCGGTAAATTAATTGTTTCAATGTTACAGCTTTTAGACAATTTTGACAATTCTATAATTTTTCGATTCGTTGTTTTTTTTCGATTTTTAAATTTCTCGATTTTTAGTTTTTCAATGTTTCAATTTTTCGTTTCTTCACTTTGATTTTTCGATTTAAAATTCGTTTCAGTCTTATATTTTCGTTATTTTTACAAATTTTTCGATTTTTCAAGCTTCCGATGTGCAATTTTTCAACTTTTAATTTTGTTTTTGTTTCTTCAATTTTGTAATATGCAACTCTTCAACTTCTTATTTTAAAATTTTTCAGTATTTCGACTTTTCAACTTTCACGAGTTTTCAATTTTTCCTGCCTTCAATTTTTCGGTTTTTTCTTCTATTGAATAACTCAATTTCTTTTTTTCAATGTGAAATTTTTCAACTTTTAGATTTTTTAATTTGTTGTTGTTTGTTCAGAATTTTCAGTTTCTAAATTTTTCAACTTTACGAATCTTTTAATTATTGGATTTTAAAACTTTTTCATCGATCCGATTTTTAATTTTTCAATTCCTCGATATTTAATTTTTCAATTTTTCCATGTTTCAATGTTACAGTTTTCCGAAAATTTTATAATTTTTCGATTCATTGGTTTTTTCGATTTTTAAGTCTCGTTTTTTAGTCTTTCGATGTTTTAATTTTTCGTTTCTTTACTTTAATTTTTCTTGTTTCTTCAACCTTTTGGATTTAAAATTTCTGGAGTTTTCAATTTTCGAGTTTTTAATTTTTCATTTATTAAAATTTTCGATTTGCAATTTTTCAATTTTTAATATTGTTTTTGTTTCTTCAATTTTGCGATATGCAACTCTTCAACTTTTTATTTTATAATTTTTCAGTTTTTGAACGATTAAATTTCTAGATTTGAGTTTCACGAGTTTTCAATTTTCAATTTTTCATGTCGTCTATTTTTCGTTTGTCTTTTTTTAATTCAATTAATTGAATTTCTTTTATTTTATTAATTTTTCGTTTCTTCAATTCCTTGATTTTTCAACTTTACGATTTTGGAATTTTTCCATTTTTTAAATATTGGATTTTAAAACTTTTTCATTTATTCGAATTTTAATTTACAAATTCTCCAAATTTAATTTTTCATTTTTTTTCTTTTATTCAATTGATTTACTGTCTTTTATTTTATTAATTTTTCTTTTTTTCAATATCAGATTTTTCAACTTTACGATTCTGGAATGTTTTCATTTTTTAATTATTGGATTTTAAAACTTTTTCATTCATTCGATTTTTAAGTATCTCAATCTTTCACTTCTTCAATGCTTCGGGATTTGCAATTTTTCATTTGTCCTTTTTTCAATTTTTGGAATTTTCAACTTTTCGAATGAAAAAAATGGAAACGCTGCAAATTGAAAAAACGGAAAACTTTGAAAAATCTAAAAACTATTTATTTTATTCAATTATGTTTTCCAACAGGCCGGAGGCCCAACTACAGGGAAACAGGATATACACAACACCCAGACGCTGGGCTGGAATCGAACCCACGACCCAAGGTGTAGCGGGGAAGCACGATGCCAACTACCCACCTGGGTCCTTTAACTAGAATCAAGAAATTGAAAAATTGAAGAACGAAAATTGAATAGTGGAAGATTAAAAATTGAGAAACTTACAAATGGAAAAAGTGAAATATGTATTGTAAAATCTAAATATTGAAAATTGAAGAAATAGAAAATTCGGATATGTAATTGGAAATCCAAAAATTGCAAAATTGGAAAACTGTAAAATCGAAAAATGGAAAAATCAATCAGAAAATTAAAAATCGGAAAAATGAAAACTAAAATTCAAGAACTTGAAAAACTCTGGAAACGAAAAATTGTACAATATTGAAAAATATACAAAATAGAAAATTTGCAAATCGAAAAGTTGAAGATATGAAAAATTGAAAAATTTGGAAGTCGAAATATTGATAAATTGAAAAAACGAAAAAATGTGATATCAAAAAATTGGTCGAAGGTAAATAAAACCGATTTCTCGAAAGCCTCATTTTTTAGTCACCCTGTATAAGTAAATCTAAAAACTATGAGAGCATTGATAAACCACAAGTATAGAGTTACAATGTTTTGCGTATTTCAGAGTTTTTTTGGGAGAGGATACATACGAATACATTTTGATTAACGATTTACCCATGATTACGACAACCTTAAATCGTTTTAAAGATTTCAGAGAATTCGGTTTTACTCTTTTAAGGTTAAATTGCAAAATGTTTTATACAGTTTTGATTCTTTTTTACAAAAAGCTCGATGCATCCTACTTTATAAAATAAAAAAAATATTAGTGCAAATTTTTGAAACAACATCCCATTAGTGGTGGGGATGATCAGCCAAATTTTGATTAGCGTTTTACCATCTACATGATATTCCTAATGTACATATAAAATTTGACAACAAACAAACAACAGACAGACGGAAACGGGAGTCCACTTTTTTTTACTCTAGAGGTCATGAAACGTCGAGAAAACATGAAAGTTGCAGTCGCATTGGAATTTCAAAAATAAAATGGTTGTAAAGATCTAATGATAACAATTAATGAAACATCTATATATTATAACTTAAAAAAGATGATTTCAGTTATTCAGTTTTAAACAAACAGCAAATCCTTACATGACTGCACAAAATAATGAATATGAAAATTGCTTGCTTATTTAAAAATCTAATTTGGGAATATGAAATATTTATATGCATAATAAAACAACTTCTGTCTGTCGATTATTTGGCTCCATAACCAACCATCTATTAATAACAAATAACAACATTTAAGTCACCTTGTTAAACTCAGTGCTATTTATTCTTGTGCTTTGAGTAACAAAGTTTCAAAGTCTCTTTGTACTTTTCCAAGACCGAAAAATCGCCCCTTTCATAATTAGTTTACAAAATACATGCAGTTGCATTCTGCGACTTTATTTTTCTACACTTTAGACCGACCGGTGCTGGTACTTACCGACGAATACTGTGACGGCGGGACCCTGCATCTGCTTCAGCTGCTCCCTACTGGCGTTCAGCCGAGGCAAAGCCCGAATTTGGGGGGCGCTTGTTACCTGAATAGGTACCATCTGTCAAAGTTAAGATTTCCACTAAAGACAACATCTAGACAACCAGGCGGGGACTTACATGTTGCAAAGGCATGACGGCGGGCATCAAGGGGGGCGCGGGCCCCCCCATGGACATATATGCCATTGGAAGACCTTGCATTATTGGGGGGCGGCCTGGGTATGACATGGTAGTTTGGGCCAAAATCAGGACATCCAAGCGAGGCGAAGTAGGGCTCAACTAGTACGGCACTGGTGGTATTGCACTATTTGTTTACGGTAGCGTAATATTTAGTCAGTTTTTTTGATTAAAAACGCATCAAGAACGAGTTTTTTGGTGAATTAATAAGTTTCGCAAGAAACGCTTGTGGAGTCTCACATGTCAATCGCGACAACAGTGGCGCCAACGTTACTTGTACCAACTTAGCGTGAGAAATAACTAGGTTTTGGCGGGCAGCTCAATCGACCGTGCTTGGTAGTTGTTTCGTTTCATTTAACAATAAAACGAATTGTGTAACTAAAGAACTACGTTTATTGTGTTCACTTAGAATTTTTCACTTCAATATCGTGACAGTGACGACAGTGACATTTACTAAACAAGATTTTTGGAGCTCATACTAAATTTCCTACTAAAATGTCTCGACAAGAGTTTCCCATAGCGCTATCACATGCAGTTTTGGCTGGAACCAGTATCTACTGTCTCAGCGAGGTTAAAAACATGGACCCTTTTTGTCCCCAAATCACTTACGGGATTATAGCTACTAACAGTATTCTGGGAGTAATATGGTGGCTTATGGATTATAACTCAAAATTAAATGACATAGTGAGGCTTACCGCCTACTGTCAACTTCTTTTTGCTCTTCCGTGTATCACTACTACCGTATGGCTGCAAAATGGGTATGCGAAAGACTGGAGCTGGGCATGGGCTGTGGTACCAATCTTCCCGCTTTTGATGTATATACTGCATACTGATATCGATATGCCCCTTGCTGATCTTATCATTGTGTTTAATATAGTCGGATTGGGAGTAGTGTCTTTTGTTAAAGAAATAAACTATGGCATTGGAGCGGTTGTAGCTTATATTGTAGCTCATGGTTACGGAAGAAGACTGGATTTAACCAGACAAGCGTTGTATAACTATGTTATGTGCGTTTTTGCCTACTGTTCTTTGAGAGCCATTGGACGTGGGCAAGATCTTTTTTAGATAATGATATGTGATTCACAAATCTCTCAGTCTGATGGATTAATTACTTTTGTTGTAACAATAAAATGAAAGTGTGGAAAGTTCAACCTAAAGGTTGTTTTATTTATCGGTCATATTTAGAAAAAAAACCTGACTTTGTTTTGTAAATTTATTGAAAAACATTATAATAACAGCTACTTATTCAATAAGATCTCTTTAAACTTATCACTGACATGTTCTTAAAAATCGTTTCCTTATTCCTAGACTGAAAAATAAAAATATCAAATTGGAAAATCGGAAATGACTTGTATTGTCTATACAAAACTATATTAAATATGTATAATCTTATAATCATCATATATACAATAAATAAATAAATAAATACAACTTGCTGATGTATCTACTAAACAATATCTATCACACTATTGGTTAGCCTGAAAATATCATTAAGCTAGAAATCCTACAATAGTACATAAAAATATTCTTCAGGTCATGTTTTCGGTAAAGCAGTACGTTCAGATTTCTCACCATAATACTGACTCAAGTTTCGGGAATTGAGGAGCTTAAACATGAAGGATGTGTAAGGATCAATCGATTTTCCGAGAGTAGTCGTTGGGGCAAATCTGTCCATTTCTTGGAATGAACTTTTCTTCATGACTTAAACTAAACAAGTTGGCAAATTCGGCTTTCTTTTCCGCATAGCTCAGGAAGTTATCTGAAATGGTTAAACTTAGTTGGACATTCTCCAAGACAACGACCTCACCAAAAGTAATGTATCCGAGTTTGTTTCTGTCTACTTGTCCGAAAATTTCGTAAGCGTAGTCTTTACTGAAGGCTAACGTATGGAAAAGGGCTTTGCTGAAATCTTCAGGTGAAAGCCTTCCACAGCCACTGGTGTCATATATCTGGGGAAAGAAATGAGTGTTGGCCGATAAAGTAGTGCAAATACGAACCTTACAAGCTAATTTTACTGCATCTAGGGTTGTTCTG
This sequence comes from Zophobas morio, assembly GCF_036711695.1. NCBI lineage: Eukaryota > Metazoa > Arthropoda > Insecta > Coleoptera > Tenebrionidae > Zophobas > Zophobas morio. Next base: position 10,544,746 of record NW_026972136.1, on the reverse strand, counting down.
CTATTTGACAATGCTAACACTCCAAGTAGGTAGTCTCTAAAATCGATAGCACCAGTACAGTTCTGTAAAAAGTTGATTAGGTGTTTAATCTAAATAAAAAGTGGTTGATTTACCTTATCATATAATCTGAACAAATGTTGTGTAGCATGATCGCTTGGTGACAAATTTAATAATTTACAGAATTCTGGGAAGGTTACTTTGGTGCAGTTTTCACAAAGAATGTTGGAATTAAGGAGATTTTCTTCTACGTTGGCTTGGTGTAGGCTGCAAATTGTGATACAACGAATTAAAATTAAAATAAAGTTGTAATTATTAAACAAAACCCACCTCAGCCTATGCCTCAATTTTTGTACTTCAACCAGTGACGTCGAATTAGGCAAATTCATCTCTTTAGCCCTCGCCATTAATTTGCAATCTCCGTACGTATAATCCGAAACCGGAACTCCTAAAGCCCTAAAACAAAAATCATCCCATTACGCGAACACTTCTTTTCCTCCCTAACACATACTTTGCCATAACGGCCCTAACATTATTAGCAAACAGCTTTGGATCCCTCTTTTCCTCCTCGTTTGGGTTATATACTGGAAGAAACTCGATTTCGCAGTAGCTGTAGGGTTGTGTTAAAGTCAACCATAAAAGTTTTAACCTGTAATAATAAGTTAACAAAAGAGAAAATGTGTTGGTAAGAGTGCGTACGCGCTCGGGCCTTCCCACGTCCACGTCACCGTGTCCAGTTTATTTGGATACCTGATACACACAGGCTGGATGGGAACCCCGGGATAGAATGCCCCAGGTTTGAATGTGATCAAACATGATCTGTTCGTACATGTTCCTTCTGGAAAAATGAGAATTTGTGGCCAGTCTAAACTCGACGTTGCTCTGCTGATTATCTCTTTTATGGTGTTCTGACGGGAGTCTGGGTCGTCTCTCCAGACGTACACAGGTTGTGTGAAGTTGATCATCTCTGGAAAAAAAGTACAGTTGGTTTTTGGTTTAGTTGTTTCTCAACAGGGTGTTTGTTGTTCTTGTTTTCGGAAGGAAAATTCGACTTAACACTTTTGTTTTCAAAGAACACAATATGTGCTTTAGTGTTATACAAACTAAACAAATAAGTGGAAAGTTTTAATACGTCCGAATTTTTGGAATGATTTGTTTGAAAGGTACAAGTACGTCTAACATTAGAACAATTTATTATTCAAAAACTTCTAAAAAAAATTAAGTATTTTTTGTAGGTAGAAATATAAGTATGTAGTTACATATTTAGTTAGATTTAGAATTAGTCTGAAACTTTAAAACAAATTTGTGAAGCAGATACTGAGTGACTATTAATGCTTGTGAATTTTTTTTATCAGGTTGGCCACATATTTAAAAAAATATATGATACCGCCAAGTACCGACGTTGCCAAATTGTGCTCTGCATGAATATAGTACATAATTAACATGTATTCAATGAAAAAGTCGTCAAGTTGGCTTTGCCTTTATGTAAGTTGTCCACAAATTTCTCTACATAAAACAGCGGCATTTTTTTTTTAAGTTTATCATCATCGTCCTTTTTAAAACTTTGGTGAAATTGTTCGTCACGTATTTTTAAAAATCAATTTCTCAATTATTTATAGAAATTTCGGAATGCGGTTGTCACCACTAATTAGAGCCTGTAAAATTCTGCACGTTAAGTGGAAAACATTGTCGATTTCTTTTGTTGAAAATGAGATACAGCAGAAACAGCTTCTTCGACAAACGCTTTCTAACAAAAAAAATGACAATGTTTCCCGGGTAACCTATAGAGTAGTATAAGCTGAAAAGAGTGGTCAAAATTGCGTTACAAAATTTCCATAAATAATCGAGATATTGATTTTTAAAGTGAGTTTTAACGTAAAAATTTTACGTGATGAAAAATGTCATCAAAATGCTAAAAAGAAGATGACGATAGAGTGTTTAAAAAAACTGCTCGTGCGTTATATAGCGAAAGGTGTGGACAGGTTATATTTACTGTTAATAATGAAGATATTACATTCTGAAAATATACTAAAAAATGAAAGTTTAGTGAAATAAAGCACCTCCACTATATTTTATAATTAACAAAATCTGTTTCAGCATATATTCGAACTGTCGTATAATAGTGGTAGTTTTTGATTTCACTCGTTTTTCATTTTTTTATGTTTATAAATTTTATTTTATTTTTTTATTAACTGAAAGTGAAATAAAAATGTATACGTGTTGTATTGTAATCAAGATTTAACAGTCTACCACAATCCGTGGAAAAGTATATGTATAAGTTGCAGTTTAAAAAAATATAGGTTTGCCTCATATTTGCAATGTGCGAAATTGAGCTTCTTTCTTCAAGCTAAAGGCAAAGGAGTTTACAGAAATTCAATATATTCTCTATCCGTTCTCAAGATATTAGGTCGCAGAGTTTTAACTGGGACACCTGTATATCGAATACGTTAAGATTTTATTTATTTTTTGTTCAAAGCACAAAAAATAGTGATTATAGTAATTTGTAATTACATTATTTTGACGGTATTTCAAACAAGAAAATTGCTTTCAAAGTAACATTGATTAGCCCTATGATTTTTTTTAATTTGGCATAAGGGGAGGCCCTGGAAACAAAAGATGTGCATACTTTAATTATTTTTTATATAAATTTCACTGTCATTGCCACAAATTGAGGCTAAACTAATTAAACTACGTCCTACGTCTTTCACATTTTTTGTTTCCAACATCTTCCCTTACGTACACTTTAAAAATCGTTTTAATTTTTCAGCGTATTGTTGGTTGCATATGCTTTTATTTTAAAGTGCGGTGTATAACTTGGCAACGTCGGTAACTGTTGGTATATTTAACGCTTCCTCTCTGTGTCAGTAGCTGCTAGAGATGTAAAAACCGTTTTTTATTAATTTTTTTTTCAAAAACGGCTTTTTTGTTTTTTTTTGTTGTTACAAAGATTTAACAGTTTTATTAAATAAGCAGCTAAAACACACTTTTTCCGTAAATTAGCAAGTTTTTGTTATTTAATAGAGTCTCGAGTAGTTGTTATCTTCTTAACACGTTTATTAGGCTCACTCATGTCAAAATTGACAGCTGTGAACTAACATACTAGCATTACTGCCAATAATTCAGAATTGCCAATACAAAAATTCGCTCCAATCATTAATAATCACCCTGTATTGTAAGCCAAATTCTCTTAAACAGTACATGTTTAACATAACTTTGAAAATTATACACATATATGTTTTAAACATTTTAGATGATCTCATCAACTTTTCGGCGGGAAGATTCTGTACTCTTTAATGTTAGTGCCTTTGGAAAATTTCAAAGAAATTTTCGGAGATGATACATTTTATTTTTTAAAGTAGGTAGTTTTGTGAATTTTATTCTACCTCATAAAATTGTATTGACAATAACGAGACGGACAATGGTAAGAAATATTTACGGCTCACACTAGTTCACCCGAATTTATAGGAGAACATTTAGCACATAATTGTACTCATCAAATGATGGTGATTTTCGTTCGTGAGTAACGATGATCCCTGTCTGGCCCTGGATTATTTTGCTTTGTAACATTTGAGGATTACCGGCGCGCGACAACTTTAAGTTGTAAACTACTATCCGTCTCATTATAGCCAATAAAATTTTACAGGATAGAATGAAATTTCCAGAACTATAAAAGAGCATGTCAGTCGGCATATTTCAATTGAGATTTGTTAAAAATTTAATGTTGACGTCATCAGTTTTTTGAAGTGGATGAAGAAACAAAATACTGTTTTACCGTTTGTTGTTCTATAATTTTGGAGAGTACCTACTCAGTAAAATAACTGCCAACAAATAAAAAACAATGTTGTTTGGATTCTTTTCTTATCGTTTTTCTTTTTTGAAAGGTGGTATTTTCTAACACAAAAGCACATAACTGAAGAAGAATTAGTCCTTCGTAAGATAAGACTGATTTTGGCAAATAACATACCCGCTAAGAAAATAAAGGGCGGGTGGGCGGGGATAGTATTTGCTGAGATAAGACTGATTTTGGCGAATGACATAGATTCCAAAAAAATAAAGGGCGGGTGGGTGGGGCTAGTACTTGCTGAGATAAGAGTGATTTTGGCCAATGACATACCCTCTAAAAAAATAAAGGGCGGGTGGGCGGGGCTAGTACTTGGTAAGATAAGACTGATTTTGGCAAATGATTTATCCTCTAAGAAAATAAAGAATGAGAGGGTTAGTATTACCAAGATAAGACTGAATAATAAGAATTTTTCCAAAAAATTTTCCAATATAAACTGGTTACGTTTTGTAGTTAAACCTGTTCAAATAAATTTAAATCTATATATTTTATTACAAATTTTTTAAGTAACCAAAAATAATAAAAAATGAATTCAATTTCTGGTGAAACTTGAACTGTTATATACTCGTATGACACTTCTAACTAGATTTTGTATTATTCTTTCAGGCGCGGATACAGGATTTCGTTTAGGGGGGGGGGGGCAATTTTTGTGGGATTTTACCTATCCCCCAGAAATTCGTTCTAAACAAAAAAATTTATAAAATTTTAGCTAGTATACTCTTTTTCACATAACATGGTTGACATTTAGTTGTTTTCCTTACACGTATAGTGTACAGTAGAACCTCGATAATCCTAATAATTGGGAAAAAGTGTGTTCGGATTAACGATTTGTTCGGATCAGCGATTTTTCCAAAAATCTGAAAGGGAATTGAATAACAGCTTCATACACAACTGAAAACAAATTTCAAGAAATAAACTTAAATTTTATTAAACAAAATTAAAGAATTCTTAAGCAACAATGGATAATAATATACATACTTTCTAAAAAATATTACTCCGTGACCATAAACACGTAATTTTTTTGGAATAAACACGACGGGATCTAAACCCTGAATTTCTTCAGAATGTTTAGATGAATTTTTCAAAAAGGAAATTTTCCATTATGTATTCGTATTACCTCCATTATGCAAATTTCGACCCATTCTCGACGATTTTCGCAATTTAACTAAATACGTTTTCTTGTAGATTTTCGGCCTCAGAAGTCACTTTGGCTTCATTTCTTCAATAACTTAAGCCATTTTTCCAGAATCGTCCAGTTCAAATATCGCAATTTTTAAACATTTCGAAAAATTCGAATTTTAAAGCGAATTTTCCGAAAATATTGCTCCGTTACCATAAACATGCTATATTTCTGGAATCAGCACGTTGGAATATATATCCCTGAATTTTTTCAGAATTTTTAGGAAATTTTTTCAAAAATGAAATTTTCCTCATGCAAATTTCGAGCCATTTTCGACGATTTTCGAAACTTAACTAAATATTTTCTCTTATAGATTTCGGGTCTCATTTTTTCGATAACTTCAACCTTTTTTCCAGAATTAGTTAATTAATTCAGTGCATTGAAATAGCGCAATTTTTAAAATTTCAAAATATTCCATACAACATGTGCAGAAAGATCTTGCGTCATTTTTTCCAGTGGGTGCATGTTTTCAAGTTCAGTTCGGATTGCAGAGTTTTTGTTCGGATTAAAGAGGTATCGACTTCAAATAGCCTCGGTCCGGATTACTGGATGTTCAGATAATCGTGAGTTCGGATTATAGAGATTGTACTGTAATTACAAAATGAAATGCGATTTCAAAATTTTGAAATTGGTCAAAATAAAGTACCTCGATCGTGTGTCAGGGGGGGGGGGCAATTGCACCCATTGCCCCCCCCCCTCCTGGATCCGCGCCTGAATTCTTTAGACAACCTTTCATTCAGGTAAAGCTTGGTAATTTTCCCAGATCTCTTGAGAAGAAACACGCTATACCGGGTGTCTGGAAAATGGCGGATTAACTCTCCGCTATGCTCTTATAGTAATCACTGGTATGTTTAACAACTAAACAACACATTCATTATCACATTTTCGGATAAATTTAAAGAAATCTAGTCTTTTGTTGCTGGATGAATCTGAAAAAATCTTTTAAGCTTTTAGTGTTTTATTTTTTACGAATTTGAAAGTTTTGGATGGCATTGTTTGGGAGCCCATGTGTGTTATTTTGGGAGCCAATGAAGATTTTTTTTTGTAAATTATTTCTAAAAATTTTTGGGGGACTTTGGTATTCTATTTTTGGAAAATTCTGACCTGATTTGTTTTTGAGTTAATTTTGGGAACCGGTTTTTTTTTTAGAAAATTTAAAACAATCTTGAAGTTCTAGGTATTCCTGTTTGGAAAAAATTGGAAAGTGCTTTGGAACCTCTAGTTTTTTCTTATAATAATTTAGTTAGCAGGTAGATACTAACCCCATCCGTCCGCCCTCGATTTTCTTAGAGAATATGTCTTTAGCCAAAAATCAGTTTTAACAGGTACTTGCCCCACCCACCCGCCCTCTCTTTTCTTAGAGGGTAGTCATTTGCCAAAATCAGTTTTATCTTAGCAGATATTAACCCCGCCCACCCACCCTCTCTTTTCTTGAGAGCATGTTATTTGCCAAAATCAGTTTTATCTTAGCAGGTACTAATCCCCCCCACCCGCCCGCTCTTTTCTTAGAGAATATCTCATTTGCCAAAATTAGTCTTATCTTAACAGCTACTAGCCCGCCCACCCACCCTCTCTTTCTTAGAAGATATGTCATTTGCCAAAATCAGTTTTATCTTAGCAAGTACTGATGATTAAATTTTACAGAAAATGATCAAAATTTGGAAACATTACGAGCTTACTTATATGCACAAGGCAGAAATTTTGAACATCTCTAGTGTTTAGTTGGTTATGTTTTAATGGATTTTTCTTTTGTTGCTTTACCAAAACATCAGAAAACACACATTAGGTGCGTGCAGTGTTTCCAGTTTTACTTTTATAAAATTACGTTTTATTCATAATCAACATCATAAAGAATGTTTTTATTATTTTTTTGAGACTCCTGAAACCCTCATACATAACGTGCTAAAGAGTTAATCTACCATTTTCCAGACACCCGGTATATACATATATAGGTAATTAATTATTTTTTTGACAGTCGTATAACTTATAAGTAAAAAGTGCCTGTATTGTATTGAAAAAAAAAAAACACATTGAAAAGTGGAACTGTGTGTGCTTATAACATTTTTGATTCTACTTTGTAACGACACCCAGCCTTTCATTATAATTAACTTTTATGGTGTACCAACATCTCAGCTAATAAAGAAGCTATAACCTGAGAAATAAAGTCTGGCATACCCAGTATGCTATTTTTGCCGCAGTAATCACACTAAAAATAAAATTTTTATAGAAACATGAAACATTAAATTTGCAAAATTTTTGAAGAAAATTTATTTTTCTCTCTAGATATAATATATATTTTAAAATTCCTCTAATAAGTATCGTACATGTAAATATGAAAAATTAGGGTTCCCTTTTGTTTCTATCTGTAGATTGTTAACTATTTTATAAATTATGGATAATCCCCGAAACTACTGAATCGATTACTCTGAAATTTTAAGCTTACCGTATAAATGGCAAAATCTATATAAAATACAGATTACAATACATTAAAAATGGCGGTTCATGGCAAGTGAATTAAATGAGTATTTGATTGGCTGCATTTGATCACGTGATCGGTTAATTACGTCATTAAATTAATGCAGTGATTAAATGCTCGTGTACATCAGGTTTTAATTTTTAGTTTTTAGAATCGTTGACAAGATGACAAGGCATATTTGTCGAAGTAAATGAATGACGGTTTGTCACCCTAATAATTGTCGGAAAATTCAAAGGAACACCGCAACATTTCGATTAGTTTTTACGCCGTACTTACCAAAGTTAATATAGGTATTGATCTGTCACAAAGTTGATGACGTCATCTCAATAAATCGTCATTGAAAAATATGCATCTGTGCATGACGTGTCGTCGTGTTTCAGACGAGGAAGAAAGTCTTAGTAAACAACCCTTTATTTAAGGTAACGATATTATATTTTTTGGAAAGCAAATATTTCTGCTTGATTTTTCCAGTGTACAGTGAATTAATTACCAGAGAACGGTCATTATCGACAGTTACTTGAGCAACTTACCATTAACATGTTTTCAGTAATTATTTTTTGAACAATTGTTTTAATATTAGACGTACTTGTAGTTCAAAATATAAAAAAGTCGTAAATATTCTTTGGCATGGGATGACTACTATGATTAACTAATTTGCCTTCTATGTGTACACATATTAAGACTCTTGTCCGGCCATAATCTACAAAAACATAAAAATACATACTTCCAATGTAGGGATTCATACCGCTCTCCCGCCTAACAATGATAGAGGGATAGCCAATGGCGTAGATTATCCCCCCGTCCAAGAATGTAGAGTGTGGGGCAATCACTAAAATGGGTGCTTCATTTCGGCTGGCTTGTTTACCTTTGACAACCACACTCATCCCTCCGATTCGGTACACGCTCTGACCCAAAAAGCACAGTATGGAAGTCAACTTCCTACCATCCAAAAATAAACACATTACAATTTTTACCTCGTCGTCGAATGAGGGTTAGTTTGATGAAACTGTGTGAAAGAATGAGGCACCCACACCCACCGAACCCATAGAAAGCAAAGTTAGTTTGGCGAGTAAATTTACAAACTTAGAAACTAAAAATTATGGGAAGGTTAATGTTAGTGTTAAAGTTACATACTCCCGAAGAAAGGTATAGATGCAGTTTCTCCTTTCGCCACTATGGAAGGCCCTCCCATATACACCATGGCGATGCTATCCATAAAGGAAGAATGAGGTGCTAAAGCTACTACCGGTGCTGATGTACGATCCGACTGTTTTCCAATCACCCGGAGTCGGAAGCCTCCGGCGGTGAACAAGCACCGGATCATTTTAGCAGATAGTCGACGTACTATACTGTCCAAGGAGCAAAAGAGGAATTAATATAGCGGCAAGAATGCCGGACTAATTGTTAATAGAAAGTAACTGCTATTCTAAGTAAACAGAACTTCTAAAAAAGAAATATGCACAATAATACAGAGTTGGCTTTAAATTTTACTTTTCTTTGTTCAAAAACTTCTCAGTGAAAAACACAGTGCGTGTTTTTACGTTATCCCGTATTTTCAGTGATGCCAGATGCGACGTTATCATAGCCAACCCCGAATCATTGATTTCGATCGTGTGTGTTTTATTAGAATGTGTGTTGTAGTAGTGAAATGTTTACGACAAACACGACGCATTGCAGCCAGAAAGTCATCAGTCAGGATGATCAGATGTTGGATATGTTCCAATCCAATTTATTATGTAAATACATTCCGATAGTTTATCGATGTGCTCGTTCTAGCAAATTACAGGAAGTAACGATCGAAAGGTTCTTATTGGTTTTTCGACAGGGTGGTGATCGTTGTGTTTTGTGTTGTGACTTTCCAGCAAAATGGGTTTGGTATTTTTAGATACTGTAATTATCTGAGATATCAGGCACGAGAAATAGCGTGTAAAAAAATTGCTCCATATTAATACATTGACATTTTACTTTTATTAAAAGGAAAATAAATTAGACAGATTGTCATTTTTTTGTTTTAAATAAATTATGAGACATTTATATTCAAAATCTTCTTTAAAAACCGAGAGAAATTGCGATTTTAGTGAAAGTGATTTGTGACCAAGAGCAGTTTAAGCTGAATTTAGAATTTTGTTCGTTGTTTTTTTGTTTTTAGGACGTTGACTTTTTGATGTTTTAATTCCCTTTTCACTAATTTTTAAACTGTACGCTTCTTTATCTTTTTTACTTCTCGAGCGTAAGCTAAGGAAGTATTGTAAGTCCATCGGTCGACTTCTTTTCTTGTCATTTCTTAACCCCGAAAGTAGGAAGAAATAGGTCCCTCGTTTCCGTCTGTCTTTTAAGACTATCATGTCGATATTAATTATTCCCAAATTTACAATAGTATAATTTGGTATATAATATAATTATTTTTATAAAATAAGATACACCTGTACTTGTAGTGTATGAATCCCTGGAGTATTCACCCTTCACATCCCGATTTTTGGAAAAATAATTTAAGATTGTATAACAACATTTTGCAATTTAATTTTGAAAAAATTGAAGACGTCATTTCAAAATTTTGCCGAATAAATTCTCTCTGAAATATGAAAATATTGTGATTTTATACTTGTGGTTTATCAAAGTACTAATAGTTTTTAGAATACACGGTGAGTCAAAAAAATTAACGAATGAGGCAGTTTATTGCATCAAATCTTATAATTTTTCGAAAAATCGGGATTTATTTACCTTGGACCAATTTTTTGTGATCATAATTGTTTATTTTTTCATTTTCTTTAATTTCACCATTTTTTAATGTTTCTGTTTCATAATTTTTCCTTTTTGAAAGCTCAATTTTATCAATTTTTCAATTTCTCGAATTCCAAATTTTTCAATTTTGCAATTCGTTTCCTCAATTTTCCCAATTCTTGATTTTATTTTTCAATGTTTCTTTTGATTTTATAATTTTTCGTTTATTTAATTCTTGAAATTTTTATTCTTTGATTTTTCAATCCCTCGATTTTCTTATTTTTCAAAGTTTTCAATTTTGCAATTTTTGAATTTTTCAATTATCCGATTTTCCGATTTATTTAATCTTCAATATTTCCACTTTAAAATAATTCGCTTTTTCGATTTTGCACGTTTTCGAATTTTAAGTTTCTCACTTTTTAATTTTTCGTTTCTTCAATTTTTCAAATTTTCATTTTATACTTTTTGGTTTTCTTTTGGTTTTTCAGTTTTACAGTTTTGCAATTTTTCCATTTTTTTCATTCTAAAAGTTGAAAAAGCGGAAAACTTAAAACAAAAAATGCAAATCAAAGAACTTAGAAGAACCAAAATCGAAACGTTGAAAACCTGAAAATTGAGAAACTTAAAAATCGAAGAAAAATTAATGAATCGAAAAATTGAAAAACCCAAGAATTGTAAAATCGAAAAATTATCCAATATCAAATTGGAAAACCCAAAACCTGAAAAATTAAATATCCAGAAATTGAAAAAAAAAAATCTAAAATCTTAAAACTGAAAAAGTGAAAAATTTTAAAAACTGTAATTATTATTTCATATTTAAAATGAAAACTAGAAAAATTGCAAATCAAAAATTGGAGAGACGAAAGACTGAAAAATCGAGAAACTGAAAAATCTAAAAATGGAAAAACGAAAAATTAAAAAATCTGAAAGTTGAAAAATCGAACAATTCCAAATTGAAAAACTGACAAATAGAAGAAATGAAGAAAATAAAAAACCGAAACGAAAAACTGCAAATCGAACAATTGAAGGAACGAAAAATTCAAAAAACTGAAATTGAAAAAACAAAAAATTATAAAATCGGAACATCGAAAAATCGAAAAATTTTAAAAATAAAGAAAACGGAAACCAAAAGGTGCAAATCGATGATCTGAAGAAATGAAAAATTAAAGAATCGAAACAGTGAAATATTAAAAATTGAAAACTCGAGAAATTTAATTAGAAAAATTGCAAAATCTAAAAACTGAAGGAACGAAAAACTAAAAAATTGTAAAATCGCAAATCGAAAAATTATAGAAACGAAAAACTGAAAAAAAATCGGATAATTGAAAAAATAAAGACAATAAACAACCGAAACGAAGAATTGCAAATCGAAAAATTGAAAAATTAATACTTTAAAGCTCGAAACTCAAATCGAAATATTGGAAAGTATAAAATTTTTTTTCAAGAGTTGTAAAATCGAAAAACTGAAAAAACGCAAAACTGCAAAATCGAAAAATTGCAAATCAAAAAACTGAAGAAACGAAAATCGAAAAGTTATCGAATGTCAAAATTGTAAAGTCGAATAAAACTGAAGATTGAGAGATTGAAAAACTGAAAAATTAAATATCGAGAAAAATTAAAAATCGAAAACATATATGAGAAAGTCTTAAAATCCAATATTTGAAAAATGGAAAAAATTCTAAAATCGTCAAGTTGAGAAAGGGATAAATTTTAAAAATTATAATAATTATTACAAATTTAAAATGAAACCTAGAAAAATTGCAAATAAAAAATTGGAGAAACCAAAAATTGCAAAATCGGGAAACAGAAAAATTTAAAAGTTGAAAAAATAAAGAAAATAAAAAACCGAAAAGAAAATTGCAAATCGAGAAATTGAGGAAACGAAAAATTAAAAAAAATTGAAATTGGAAAAGCAAAAAAAATCGGAACATCGAAAAACCGAAAAATTTTAAGAAATCAAGAAAAATCGAGACCAAAAGTTCTAAATCGATGATTTTGAGAAATGAAAAAATTGAAAAATTAAAAATTGTAAACTCGAGAAATTTTAAATAGACAAATTGCAAAATCTAAAAATTGAAGAAATATAAGACTGAAAAATTGCAAAGTCGCAAATCGAAAAGTTAAAGAAACGAAAAACGGAAAAAAAGTTATAAAATGGAAACATTGCAAAATCGAATTACTGAAAAAATAAAGACAAAAAACTAAAACGAAGAATTGCAAATCGAAAAATCGAAAAATTTAAAACTCGAAGAACTCAAATCGAAATGTTGCAAACTCTAAAATATGAAACATTCAAAAGTGGTAAAATCGAAAAATTGTAAAAAAAACTCAAAATTGCAAAATCGAAAAAGCGGAAAATCGAAAAATTGCAAATCAAAGAACTGGAAAAGCGAAAATCGAAACATTGAAAAACTAGAAGTCGAGAAACTTAAAAGTTGTAAAACCCAAAAATTGTAAGACCGAAAAATTATCGAATGTCAAAATTATAAAGTCGAAAAACTGAAGATTGAGAGATTGAAAAACTCAAAAATTAATTATCTAGGAATTGAAAAATTAAAAATCGACTAATGAAAATGATTTAAAATTCAGTCATTGAAAAATGAAAAAAAAGTGAAAAATTTTATTTCATATTTAAAATGAAAACTAGAAAAATTGAAAAATCTAAAACTGAAAAAACGGAAAATTAAAAAATCTCAAAGGTGCAAAATCGAAAAATTGAAAACCTGAAAAATTGAACAAAATAAAGAAAATAAAAAACCGAAACGAAAAATTGCAAACAGAAAAATTGAAGAAACGAAAATTTCAAAAAATTGAAATCAAAAAAGCAAAAAATTATAAAATCGGAACATCAAAAAATTTTAAAAATCAAGAAAAACCGACACCAAAAATTGCAAATCGATGATTTTAAAAAATGAAAAATTGAAGAATCGAAAAATTGAAAACTTAAAAATTGACAACTCGAGAAATTTTAAGTGGACAAATCTAAAAATCTAAAAATTGAAGAAACAAAAAACTGAAAAATTGGAAAATCGCAAATCGAAAAATAAAAGAAACGAAAAATTGAAAAAAACAAAAGGTTATAAAATCGAAACAACAAAAAACCGAAACGAAGAATTACAATTCGAAGAACTGGAGAATTGAAAAATTCTGACTTGAATTTTTTTGACTTAAAATCGGCAGCAAAAAATATTTTTAGAAAAAAAGCGGGATTTACAGGGCTGCACTTTTGGGGCGAGAGAAGTTCTGTCGAATTTTTTGACCTAGTTTTTTGTCCTGAAATTTCTTTAAAAAATCTTTCACCAAACTATTGTCACAGCGTAAATTGGGAGAAGTTTTGTAATAGGAAAATATATACTTTGTGTATGTGGCAAAACGCCAACTAAAATTTGTCCTAGCTATCCCCTCCAAAAATCACTGACGTCAACATTAAAATCTACCAAGAAAATCTCAGTTGAAGCATTACAATCTGTTGAAAAAAGTACATAGTGCTGACAGAACTTGATAAAATTTTATTTCTTTAGCCTCTCCAAAAAATTGATGACGTCATCTCAAAAATTATTCATTAATTGTCTACAAAAATATGATGATTGTAATATGCTTTTAGCTTTTATAGCTACTTTACTCACAGGGTATTTCCAAAAAAATGACGTAATATTGACAAAACAACAGGTTGAAAAAGAAAGATATTTACATAGATTTCATTGCCCAGAAAGTACAACATGTCGTAAAATAATATCAGGAAGCTCATGTTATGCAGTTAGAATGTACCTAAATACTAAAATAACTATAAATGTTATTTCATTAGACTCGACTCAAGATTGACTATTAAACAATACAATTATTTTACGAAGATTTATGCAAAATTACACATTCAAAAAACGCTATCAACCAATTTAAATTTCTCCTTGAATACTTAGAACAACTAAAAAACTTTAAAAATTTCAACACCAGAAAAAATAAATAACTTGATAATATGTACTTTCGTCAAGTTAAACAATGTGGTAAACGTAAACACATATTTAGATAACAGAGCGCAAAGAACATTCACATACTCGTATGACTGAAAAATAATGAAACTTTTATGTTAATAGTGCAAGCAATGATTCATCGAGGATAGTCCGAAGTTGTAGAATTTTGATACGGAAAGTACTGTTGATATTTGTTGTTTGTTTTAATGTGCGTTGACTATTTACTGTTTTAGAAGAAAAATTTCCAATCAGGGACATTTATGTTTGAACTTGATTATGTTTGTGAACTGTAACTATTACAATGTACGTCGCCGTAGGAAGTTATCGCAGCACTATGCAAAATTTTGTTATCAGGTTACCACAGTTTTGAATAATGTTAACTTTAGTTGGTAGCAACACAAATCCTAAACAAGTTGCATCTACAAATTGTCCAATAGTTTCATAATTTCGAATTTTATGTTCTAACAATACATTTTTATTTTTGTTATATTTAGTGAACGAGATTTTTTTAAAAGAATCTTTAAGTCATTTTTTTTACGACAGATCATTCACAATTTTTTTTTGAGTTATAAACACCGCGTTGTTTCGGTTTGTGGGCGTTGTATTACGTATGACTCGACTCAAAATAAAATTTGTTGAAAAATTATTTTCAGAAACAATAATCTGACACTATTTTGTTAGCGGTGCAGCTAATGCAAATATTGCGGAAAATTGGTAATTAGGACCAGTTGTGTTTACTGTTCAAAGACCAAAATAGAGTTCTAAATAGGTTCTCAAACATGATCAGATGCCAATAGATAACGGAAGAATGCGACTTTGGAAATTTGTATAAAAATAGGATGATGCTGTATTTTTAATTTTTTTTTCAGCGTCATCAGTTCTCTGGAGGAGATGAACAAAGAAACTTTATTTTTTCAGGATAATTCGTAAACTAATTGTAAAAACAGATGCACTTCACAAGTTAAATTAAAAATAGGTGTGGCGCAAATAAAGACGTCAGTGAGTTTTACTTATCAAAACTTTGACATAACGTCATCAAGCGATTAAGAAACACAGTTGAATGTTATTCATACTAAATATTAAAAATTATAAAATTTGATATTGAGAAATTTTATTTATGATCCCTATAAATTAAGAATATACAGATAGACACTTGTTACACTGTAAAAAAGTGGCCCCGTCAAGGCGGATTCATAAACCACAAGTACAGGAATATGGTATGTTATCAATTTAAAATAGTATTTACCACGCAAAGTTTTGAGGTGACATCATTAAGTTATTGGTAGTGATGATTAGACAAATTCTGGTTAGAGCTTTATACAGAGTGTCATTTTTATTTAATACAACCCCTGCAACTATTTTTGAAGATAGGTCCCTTGTTCTTGAGGCAATTTTGTATTCTACTAGAATATTTATCTGATGATAAACTCATTCTTTAATACTCATTTTGATATACACCGGACATGACATCAACTTATTTTTTTTTAATTGAACATGCAGTATACTTTGTAAATGAGTCTCTTGAATTTTTACCACAAAAAAATTATAAGCAACCAGTATTCTAAAATTAATAATAAACAAATTATTCAGTAAAATAAATGAAAAATTACTATTTCTTTAAGAAAATATAGTAATCCGAACATAACAACCACGTGTCTATTCATTTGTTTTCTTTTCTATTTTTTTTTTGCTTTGATTTAAACATTAGTCCAAAATCCTGATAACGAACTTAATTGAAATATCATCATCTATAGATGACGTCAGGAGCAAAAAATTCTGAATATTATTACTTTTATTTTATTGTCATTAAATATAGGCGGGCGCAACTTTACTATTGTATTCTCCAATTTTCCAGAAAATGGGGTGAATCGTTCTTGATTTCAGCAATCTTCGCGTTAATAATAATTCAACATTTTTACGACACGCTCATGGAGTTCACCGCACGACAGTGCTCTTATACTTGTATAAAATGTGATCAGTGATTTATTTGCGAAAATTAGGACGCTTAAGGTAAAAAAAAAATCAAGGCGAATTCATAAATCACAAGTATAGGAGTTAGCTATTTACTAAAAAAAATTCATCAAATTGTTGGTGGGGATGACTAGCCAAATTTTGTTTTTTACCATTTACACTATCGTGTAAATGGTAAAAAACAAAATTTGGCCTGTCTGTATGGTAAGAAGATATTCTTACCATACAGACAGGCGGAAACGGGAGATCTATTTTTTCGTGCTCTAGGAGTCATGAACGTCGAGAAAATATGAAAGTAGCAGTCACCCAATATACAATTTGTACTTCGTTAACTTACGCTAGGACAGTCTTTAAGAATAACCGTATTGCAATTTTTTGTGAACCCTTCCATTGTTAAAAAAATTCAAGAAAATTGGAATAACCTGGCAACGTCGCATCGGAATTTAAAAAATAAACTGTGGTTGTAAAGCCTAAGAACAAGTCAGTCACAATATGTAAAAATTAATCGAAAGTTGTTTCGACAGAACTTCCCTCGCTCCTGAAATACAATGATAATTTTTTTTGGGTCACTTGTATCCGCAAATCCAAAAAATATTAATGTAAGGATAAGTCACAAACTCATCATATTTTGTATATTTTAGATAGGAATTATTCAGCAAAATTTTGGGGTGACGTCATCAATTTTTTAGGGGGGATGAGCAAATACATTTTGATAAAAAATTTACCAAGCTTATGATAACTTTAAAACATCCCCAAGATTTCAAAGCATTCGGTTGTGTAGTTCCTGAGTAAATCAATAAAGTAAATTTACGCATTCATTAATTTTTTTGATTCACCCTGTATATGCAACTACAAAAAATATGAATGGAATGATAATTTAAAAGTAAGTATTTTGTACATTTTAGATAGGATTTATTCGGCAAACTTTTGAGCTGACGTCATCAATTTTTTGGAGGGGATAAGTAAACATATTGTGATTAAAATTGTATCATGCTTATCATAACTGTAAACCATCTGCAAGATTTCAAAGCATTCGGTTTAGTAGATTCCAAATTAAATGTCAAAATGTTGTTTCCTAATTTTGATTTTTTTCCAAAAATCTGGACGTTTCAGGTAAAATCTCAATTCGGAGTCATAAACTACATGTGTAAGACTATGCTATTTGATACAATTTAAAACCCAATTACTCTGTACAATTTTGAAGTGACGTCATCACATTAGTAGTGGGGATGATTAGACAAATTTTGGTTAGAGTTTTACCATCTACATGATATATCTAATATAAATACTGGGCAACAATCGGCCCAGTACTTTCGGAGATTATCTGTCTAATAAAAATCCGGGACGGCAGACAGACGGACAGACAGACGGAAACGGGGGACCGGGGGACCTATTTCTTCGTCCTCTAGGGGTTATGATAGGTCGAGAAAATACAAAAGTGGAGAGTCGACAGACGGACTGGATTACAATACTTCCTTTGCTTACGCCCGGGAAGTAAAAATATATAGGATGTTTTATTCAAAACCACGAGAAAACGAAAAACTGAAAAAAAAATTAAAAACTAAAGATCTAAAAAACCGAAAAAATGAAGAATTTAAAACTGGAAACACGGAAAATTTAAAAAACTGAAAATTAAAATATCTAAAAATTGAAAGATTCCAAACACGAAAAATTGTAAAACCGAAAAATTGGAAGTCGAAAAATTGAAAAATTCAAAAGTAAAAATCAACAAATTAGAACTGAAAACTCAAAAAATAGCAAGTCGAGAAACTTAAAAATCGAAAAATTGAATTTAAAACTGGTAACATCTTCAGTAATATTTGCGAATCTTGTCTTGACTTTAAACTGATCTCTATTATAATATCAAAACTTGTTTCAAAAATATCCGAAACAATTTTTTCTTGTTTGGGTATAATTCGTTGAACCTTTGGCAAGTGCGTTATTATTTTGGCTCATTACAACATTAAAACTCCTAAAATGTCGAACTAACGTATCAAACACTTATGTTTCAAGCAGCTAGATTTGAATTGGATACATAATTTTTGACTTAATTTACTAAAAATCTTTTTAATTATTGATTTTAGAATATTGGTTTTCTATGATTGTTTGTGTAAAAGACGCAAACTTTCCAAATAGCTATCAAAAAATATACCGAGTGTTCCATTAAAAAAGAAAGAAGTTGGTGTCATTTCAGGTTGCACCGGAAATGATAATAATAAGGTTTATCATTAAAAATAAAAAAGTTGTAGAGGTTGTATCAAATAAAAACATGATATTCTTAAAATACGTATAAAAATTTACACAACACAGACGACAGACGGACAGAAATGTAAGACCTATTTTTCATACTCTAGGGGCCATGAAACTTCGACAAAACATGAAAGTTCGGGAAGTAAAAACGAACATTTTTACAACAATCATAAAAAAATATAGTATAAAGTTCACTAAAAATATTTTTTGGTTGAAGTGAAGTACGTACAAAGTATTAAAAATTATACTTGGTAATGTACAAATCAATATAATTTGCGTGTCGTTTGCCATATCGCTACTTAACGATAAAAACCTATACTAAAAGAAATAAATTTTATTTATTGCACATATAATTTCACGTGCATAATTACTATGCAGATTTAAACCGGAAAAGCTAGAAAACATTTCATAAAAAGTTTAACATATGAAATAAATATTTGTTTTTTTGAATGTAGAACAGCAGCAGATGCACAATATACATTTTTATCGAGTTCATTAAAACCAAACAATCGTTCGACTATTAACCATTGAAACAAGAAAGTAGCAAGAATGCAAAAGATTCCTAATTTGTTTAACACGTTTTCAGGGTTAGATGAACATGCGACTAGTAATAAGACGATAAAAATGTCTGTTTGCACATTCGTGTTTTTTATTCAAATTTGTTCCCACTTACATATTTTTAAAGAGTCTTAACCTTTATGACTAACGAACTTCTCGTGTCATTATCTCCCAACAGCCAGCTTTCATAATTATTTACAATTTTTGTCAACTAAAATTAATTCAATTAATTTATTTATTAACATGCAGCCCCAAAACACCTTTCTTTACTTTCTCATGCATAAAGCATTATTGTTTGTACACAGCATGCACTTTTGAAAATCCGGTTTCATTAAAATTTGAAAAAAAACCGTAATGTACAATTCGAATTGAGCGCTATCATCGACTTAGAATTTAACAATACATTGGATTTCTCCAATTAAACTAACAGTTAGTGAAACTCGCGATTTATTTTTTGTCCCATAAGCTATGTGCAGCGGGTCAAGTAAACATTTACCTTCTCCATCCCGATAAGGGTTGGGCCCTTAGATCCTCCTCTGTCAGCCCAAACAGGCCCACACAGGCCAGCAACCAGCCCGTGATCAGGAAAATGCAGATAATGGAAACTCGAATGGGTAACAAAACTACCGTCAAAACTGCGGTCTGGAAAAAAAAGAAACAGGATATAATTAGTCGCTTCGATAAAATCTCGATTATCAAAAAATGCGTAAAAATATGAATTTGTGTTAATTAGAGACCCAGATTCCATTACAATTTGCAACTTTGGTGTTAAAAAAGTGGCACACATGCATTTTTTTCCAGCGAGAGCTGGAGAAATTTAGTGGGTTAACTAGTGGCCAGAATGTGGTCATTTTTTACCGGGTCTATTTCGGCAGCGGTAATGATAAATAATAATATGTTGCAGTGACGGATTTAAGAGTGGGGCAAAAACAAGTAAAAGGAACATACTGTCACAATATTTTTGTTGTATGTACTTATTACTATTTTTTTAATCCGAGTAAAAAGTACCTACTAACAATGTCTAGTTAAAGCTTAATCTTGCTAATTATTTAGTTAGCGTAATTATAAATCTACACCCACCATGTTTCGTCCTTTGAGTGGCATCATCACGAACAAAGCCACAGTGATTGAAAGCGTGTCGACGCACATAATTTGCATCTTTGTCTTTGTTACGAGATTATAGAAAACAGATTATCATATCGATTCCTGCTCATATGATGGAGGTCAAGGCCTATGGAAAGAAAGTTTCGTAACGGAACTTGAGCATCTATCCACTCAAGACAATCGCATTTTAGAACGGCACCTGGTTCCTGTTTAATAAAATAGTATCACCGAAAAACGCCTTCGGGCGGTGTAATGTGTTTCGAAATGTTACGGAAATGCTGAGCAGTTATAAAACTATGCCTGTTATAACATCCACTCTTTATTTATGTAAATTGGGAAAAGTAATGCTACTTTCGCGAGTCTAAATCCGGACAGGCGTCTTTTTTTTGCTTGAAAGTGTAATCTCTTGGATTCTGTAATTGTGCGTAAGTGTACGTAACACTACAAAAAAAACCATGGTAGAATCTCGAGGTTCTGTGAACTCAAACTCGATGAATGATTTGTTCCGTTTCATTGAAATCAATTCGCCACCGCTGGCTTGGCATCGTGTCCGTGAATTTTATTTATTTAGAAAGATGATATTTCAAAATTGTACGGTGAACATTCAACGCCAAATATGTTTCAAGGTGTGAGAGGTTTTAATTTGAAAAAATTATTATAGTAAAATTTAGAAATGCATTCTTTTTTTGACTGAACGATTAACATAATTTATTTGGCGAACGCAGCACCTTTTTATACCCGTTTAAAGCAGCTGTGTAGGTCACCATCAGGTGAATATAATAAGTAAAAGTTTGAACGGGAATATTTTGACTTTTCTTAAAATTTTGACTGAAAGATAGTTTTAATTATTTCTTGACTAAATCAGAACTTAGATCTGTTACGGCACTAAACTAGGAAGTTGATGACGATCTGTAACATTTTTAAAGCGTACAACAGGTCGGTGCTTTTCCTCTCATTCAGTATTAACCTGTTATTGCAGCGTCAGTCTGATGCCTTTGACCGCGCTCTCTCACTTGCTTATTACTTCTTCAGTTCTTGCTTTTATTGCAAATAGTTGAGTTTACAACAAAGAACACTATCCATTTTCCTGTACATCGTGAGGAATGTCGTTACAAAATATTAAGAATAGTAGGGGTCTCAGCACCGAGTCTTGTAAGATTTCATTAATTATTTACGTTGTATTTGGATTTTGATGTATGCGGAAACAGATCCGATTTTTTTAAATTTTGTTTAGTTTTTCAGTTATTATTTGTTAAAACTCTGAAAGTATCACGAAAAATCAAAAGTTATGGGTTTTAACTGTGTTTATTCAGTCTTTGACAGCACTTTGTATTCTGTTTAGTTACTGTAATTTTCGTTTCTCACGTATGTTAACACACATTCTCAAGTATGCGATTCCGTGTCATGTTTGAACAATAAAGAGAATTTATTTTCATTTATATTGCTATATACTTAATTAGTGTTATTTATCTTTATAATGTTTACTCGAATATTTTTTATTAATGTTTTGTTGCACCTGTTCTTAAAATAAAAAAACTGGTCTAATAAGACATTAAGCAGAAGGAAGCCTCGACCCAAAACCAACAAGTACAGCTCCTACTAAGTTTGATTTAGCGAATTTATTTTTTATGGCAACCCCTGCAAGTAAAAAGAAAGTTCAGAAGTATGTTGTTTTATAAAATTGAAATAACATTTATTATGCAAAATTTCTAGGAGGCGTCATCAAATTGTTGGTGGGGGTGAGCCATAATTTTGTTTGGCGTTTTACCTTCTGCACAAGATTTCCAAAACGCAAGTCAAACTTTACAACAATCAGTCCAATAATTTTGGAGAGATCTAATAAAATCCATGGAGTCAAAAACGGGGACCTATTTTTTAGTACTCTAGAAGTTATGAAACGTCGATAAAAAATGAAGAAATTTAGTGTTTTAAAAGGTCATAATACGCATTTTATATTTTTTTTAATTAAAAAAAAGTAAAGAAATAAATAATCACTGCTTAATTTATTACGGATGCCTGTTTTTCTGGTCAGATGCTATATTTCCTGAAATTTTTAGACAAAAGAAAAAAATTGCCTATTGTCTGGAGGACAGTAATATTTTGTAATGATAACTTCAATGTAATAAATTTAGAGTCCCTTATATTTTTAAATTCTATACAATCTCAATTATCTTGAGAACCTTAGGAATGTCAAAAGGTTTTGGATTTTCTCTACAATATTTAGTTTAGAACATGTTGCATCATTGAAAATTTTAAAATCCGTGAAATCTATAAATTAACTGGAATATCCTCGGAATATTTATGATCTTTAGATTCTCTACCGTATTTAGTGTCTCCGTGATCTCTGAGATTTAAATATTTCTAAGATTTTTAAAACGTCAAAAATTCATATAAATTTTATCTACAATCTCTAGAATTTTTGGATTCTAAAGTCCCTCAGACCCTAGGTTTCAAGGATCTTAAATATTTATGCAAGTTCTCAATTTATATAATTTTTATGTCGCTGCAGATTCTATACCCTCTCAAACCCGTAGAAGCTTTGAATACCTGGAATTTTTGGAATCACTATAATTCTTAGAAAGGTATTAGTTATTTCAAGAATTTTATAACTCTCAAAAAGTTTTAAACTTCTATCATCTATGGAATATTTTACGCATTTAAATTACATATGGAAACACTGAAATCGCTGGAATCTACAATTTCCTTGGAATGTATAACTAGTATCCCTGGAATATGTATAATCTCTACGATTTTTCTGGGATCTAATGTTATGGAAACCTCTATGGTTCTAGCATTGTTGACATCTTCAGAATCTCGGAAATTTCAACGCAGTAAATTTAGAATCGCTACTAAATTTTCTAGAATGTCAATAATCTCAAAAGGTTTTGGATTTTGTTGTATCTCTAAAATATTTAGTGGTTTTAAAACAACTTTGGAAACTTTAAAAAGCCTAAAATCTACAAATACCCTATAATATTCTTGGAATATTTATAATCTCAAGAATATACTCTGTATCGTATGTAATGCCTCTGCGAGCTCTGATGGTAAAGGATTTCTAGAATTTTTTAAATGTCGAAAGTTTGTTGGGTTTTTAAGATCTACTAAACCTTTAGACCTTCTATGACCAATGAATACTACAATCACTAGGATCTGCAGGACCTTGGAAATTTTAAATGTCTCGAATTCCTGGATTTTCTGGAACCTTGGGCCATTTATAACCTTTAAATATCGGAATCTCTAAAATTTCCATCCCGCGGCAATCTTTCCTATTAGTAGAATCTGTGAATACCTGGAATTTTTGAAAACTCTAAAATTCTCGAGGATCTACGCATGTAAGTTTTTTCACAATTTCAGGAATTTCAAAAACTTTGAGCTTTAGAATTCTTGGGATATGTATAATCTCTATATTCTTTATGGCACCTAGTGCTTTTGGGATTATCGGATTTCTCATATTTTTAGAACTTCGGAAATTTGTAGGATTTTTAGGAATTCTAATATTTCAAGGAATTTTCTGCCTACAAATATACGTAAGATTGAAAGATACTTAAGGGTTGTTATTTTGTAAAGAAATTGTGGAATGTCTTCTCAAATTCAAACATTTTAGGGTTGAAAAAGGTTAATTTTTTTATGTAATACTCCTAAATAATAAATAATTGTCACATTTATGTTTTTCTTGGAACTTGGAACAATTTTGACGTAGAGCGAAAATTTTTTTTTTCAAATTTTTCTCGATTTTTTTAGGCTTGTGAACTTATAATATGCCATTGAGTTAGTGCTCCATGTTTTGATCACCCTGTATATTATGGTGGCGCCAAAAAACCGACTATTTTTTTTTGCGTCTCGTGTGAAAATAAGTGAGTTTATCATTTTTTAAAACCCTCCTCCCAAGGACAGCTCAAAAAAGGTTTTTAAGAGGTCGCTCCAAATTTTTACAAATTTCCCAAATCGTCAAAAATTGTTTTTTTTTTGTTTAAGTTTGTTTTTCTCGTTAAGGTAATATTTTATACACGAAAAAAGTAAGTTTCCCAAATTTTTGGCTCAAAATATTAATTTTTAAAGGTCGCTCATAATTTTTTTTAATTTACAAAAGCATTGCCTTAGATGTTTTCGAGCGACTATAAGCTTTAAAATTGTATAAATTCACAATTTGTTTTCTGAATTCATAACAAAGTTTATTTAAATGTTGTAAAAATGTTGTAAAAATGTTGTCAAAATGTCGTTAAAATGTTGTAATTGTTTACATAAAAATATCGAATTATTAAAAAATTATATTTCCAGCATTGTGTTTGATTTTTTTTTCATCTCGTGGTGTATTTTCACTGATTATCTCACTAATTAAAAGGTAAACATTCATTGAAGTTTAATATAAATTTTAAAAAGCCGCTCGAAAACATCTAATATTTAACAATTAATATTTTGAGCTAAAAACTTGGGAAACTTTTTTTTTTCATCTATAAAATATTACCGTAACGAGAAAAACAAAAATTAAACAAAAAGGTAATCAATTGTTGACGATTTGGGAACTTTTTGAAAATTTGGAGCGACCTCTTAAATTTTTTTTGAGCTGTCCTTTGGAGGAGGGTCTTAAAACATGATAAGCTAACATATTTTTACACGAGAGCCACACAAAAAAAATAGTCGTGTTTTTTGTATATGTAAGTTATAAATTTAATTAGGTTTTTGGAATTATTTTTAGCATAAACCCCAACAAACTCGTAGCAAAACAAAGAGAAAATTTCAGAAAAATGTTTTAAAACACAAAGTGTTGAAAACATGAAAAGTTTTCATATTTAATCAGTCTATATATTACGTGTTCTTTTATTTAACAAAACCCCTGTAACTTTTTTATTTTTAAAGATAAACACGTTCTTTGAGCAAATTTGTATCACTAGATTGTCATCAATAAATATAAATTTTTCGGTTATTTTATTGAATAACTTTTTAAGTATTGATTTTAGAATATTGGCTGCTTTTGATTTTAAGAAAAAATCAATCTTTCCATTTATGAAAAAATATACCAAGTGTTCCATTAAAAACAAATAAAGTTGACGTCATTTCCGGTTCTACCGGAAGTGATAATACAAATGTGAGGTTGCCATCAGATAGATCTTTTAAAATAATACAAATTTACTCAGAGAACTACAGGTTTACCTTTAAGAATAAAAAAGTCACAAGAGTTGTATCAAATAAAAGAAACACCCTGTATAAATAAATATGTTTAACTCTGTTTTTTTGACGTTTTGTCGATTTTTATTAAAGAGATAATCTCCGAAACTACTGACCCGGTTGTCGTGAAATTTTATACGCATTTTAAGAGTACCGTGTTGATGGTAAAACGTTAACCAAAAGTTGTCTAATCACTCCCACTAACAATATAGTAACGTCCGCTTATTATTTA
The DNA here is from genome assembly GCF_036711695.1 of Zophobas morio. Lineage (NCBI taxonomy): Eukaryota > Metazoa > Arthropoda > Insecta > Coleoptera > Tenebrionidae > Zophobas > Zophobas morio. Next base: position 10,519,282 of record NW_026972136.1, on the reverse strand, counting down.
GCACAGTAAAAGTCATCTAACTTTTTTAAAATAATATACTCCTGTACTCGTGGTTCATGCATCCGCCTTGAATTTTATCAAAATTACTTTACAATTTTTTTTGATATCTTGTGGCTTCGTGGATAAGTAGCGGGTTTCGGATTCGTTCTCTGCCGCTCGTGTGGGTTCGAATCCCATCGTTATCGAAGGTTTTTCTTACATTGTGCCTGGTATTATCTATGTATTTTTACTTATAAAATAAATAAAATTTTTTGAATTAAAATTTTGTAATTTTTCAAAAAAAACTGGATTTGCTCGATTGTATAATACAGGGTGACTGCGAAATAAGTGCAAATATTTTAACCACGGCATCCCCCACCCTAGTAGAGCCGAAATATAGAAAAAAGAAATTAAAAATCGAATGGGGCAAAACCCCCATGAACCACCCTCGATACGAAGGCACTGAGCCACCTTGTAAACAGAGTTGGAAAAACGTTTGAATAAAAACGACCTAAACACTTTCAGTTTCAATTAAAAGTAAAACCGACTTTTTGCTGCTTATCATTCGTTCATTCATTTACTCATTCATCGTTAAAGGTCAGTGTGAAAGTTTTTTGGTAATTTTGATTCTGACGGATGTTTGGTCCTTGTCACAACGATTTTACGTTGTTTATTGGAACAGAAATAAGAGCAACTTAGAATGCTACTACCTTTTTACAAGAAATGTTGAAAATGTTGTCCTTGACTAGCAATACAGGCGTCAGAGCGTCGCAAGAGGTTTGTTGATAGGTAAAAAAACACCGGAGTAGCGGGTGTCACTTTCACTTGTTGAAGCTCTTCGATAATTTCTGGACACTGTTGATTTCCACAAACGAACTGTTTCATCCAACTGATACACATTTATCGAAAACCGTCTCTTGAAATCGTACTTGTTGACGACTACGTGGAGTTCCATCGGACAAAAAGTGAGTTACACAAGGTGGACAATCAGCGGGCTCCAAACCCTGTACTTTGTCAACATGGTATGGATGTGGCCGTATTCTTTTAATGTAGGATGCACTACAAGCTGTGAAAATCCAACTTCTTCTTTCTGTCCTATCACGGCCACGATCGTGAGTTTGAGGTTGAAGGTACCATGATCTCGGAGATGCTGTACCACTGATGCACCCATTACCATATCGACACAATCTGCATGGGAAAACTGCACCATAAACCGATTTCACCGACCGCTCGATGCTAACTGGCCCTTTTCGTGTTTTTCACGTTGCGATTAAAAAAGTGCCTGATAAAGTAACTTTTTTGGTTCTTTAACCGACTCACTCTGTTCCATTCATTGTAGTAATTATGTAGGTCACAAAACAGTCCAGCGGCGCGTACAACAATTTACATTGAATTTCAAATAATTTTTTCTAGACACTGCTACTACTTAGGACCGTGAATTTTACCCAGTGACATAATCATATTGTGAGCTATTCCCCATTTTTTTTTTTGCATGTATTTCGCAGTCACCTTGTATAAGAGGCGAGGGAAGTTTTGTCTAAAATAACTTTAGAGCATTTTTTTGTACGTACGTTAAAGCAAGCTAGAGAGTTTTGTACACAAATTCGAACTACCAGATTTATAAATGGTGGAGGTTTGGATTTCTAAATATCACCTTTTTTCAATAAAAATATAAATACTCCTGAATTTTTTCGTTTATATAGGCTGTTTCATTTAACAAAACAACATTTTTGTTTGTATCTATTTTAAATACATAAACATAATCTTTCGGTATCAGATCATTGAGACACCTGTACTAAATATATGTGTATTGTGTATATGTGAACCTATGTATTCAAAACCAAAGTATAAATTTATTAATACTACCGATAGGACAATAACAAAGTGAATTGAAAATGCAACGATCAACGACAATCTTTCAAAAAATCATAGCTCTCTTTGATCGTGTTTTTTGTTGCTCTCTCGGTACTACTTCTACAATTATTATTATGCGAGTAAATTTTTCAGTATATTGAAATTTAACTACCATTCATTATATTTATTTAATAATATTTTGTGATAAAAAAACTTCTTGGGAGACAAATAAATAAATTTCAGTTAACGTTCTGTATCTCTAAATAGCATTAAATAAGTAACATAATAATAAAAAACGCAGGCAAATTTCACTAACGTTTTACCACTGTATGACATTAGGAAACTACTATTAAATTTCGAAGCAACAGGTGCGTTAGTTTTTTAGATTATTTTCTAATGTGTCCAACGCACGACGTTTGATGGACAGATGGAACAGGAAATTACAATACATATTTCTTTTGCGTAGAAATGCTTAAAAGTGAAAATTTTTATTTTCCACCAATTAAGAAATCACGTTCGAATACGAACACAAATATTTTGGTTTTAATTTTTATGAAACGTCATAATTTTGTTTTAAAGTCCGGAGTCCTCCACAAATAACTTGAATGAAAAATTTAATGGTATGATTTTTGAGGATGTCAAATGGTATTAAATTTAATAAACCTCTAACATATACCGAAAATTTAGACGTTATTAAGTTTGTGCAGATTACAAGAAATGCTCAATCGTGCATCAGCGATTTTATTTAACACTATGTTGCTATAACACAATAGATAATTGCCAATTTCATGGTCTCACTGGAACTTTAGCGAAGAAGATTTTTTTTATGAGACCTAGCCCAGGTAAAAAATTAAAAAATTATTCAAGAAAGCTAGAAATGTACACAGTCGTACAAAAAATTTTTAGAAAAAATGTGACTCGCCCATTAAAGTAAAAAAAGATCTAGTTTATTGCACATTCAAATGAAAAAAAAAAAAAATAGTTGATTAGATTTAGGGAAGTGAAATTGGCCACTGCTAAAAAAACGAAATATTATTTTTTTATTTAATAGAAAGTAGAAAAACACGATTAATTGGTCAAAAGTAGACATACTTTCAATAATTTTAGCAAAAAACAAATATTTAGATTTCTGAAGCTAGTTTGCCAGTCACATTTGCCTAATGCAATATTTACAATGACAACATAGAATGTGTTTAAAAATTAACCGTATTATTTGCACACATAACGTCTTTTTTATACGTACGCCGTTACGCACTAAATTCCAGTTTCGACACAATTTCGTAGGCAAAAAATTTTGCAAGCCTTCCAATTTTTTACATAAAGAAACTCAAAATGTAGGCTTTTACCTATTATTATATTAATTAGTTAATTAATGCCATGTTACGTCTCCACAAAGCAGTCAATACGGATGCGACTTTCTTTTCCACTAACAACAGTTAAGTGCAGTAGTTCAAACAATTAGCTAACACTCAAATGCAATGTAAATATTTACCATTTCTCTGAGAAAATTTAATTGATTAAGCTTGACACTTGTGTTTAATAGCATAATAATGAGGATTGCGGTTATTTGAATATTACACTTTGCGCTACCTTGGCATTTAACGGAACTAAATACTCGTCGAAATTTGAAACAATTAAAACTTGTTAGCTGATCTCATAAATTTTAACATGTCGTGTATACGCGCTATACATTTCACTGAGGCTTTCACTTTTCAGGCGGGCGGTATTCCACTTAAAGAATAACGGGCCAAATTATGGTGATTTACGAAATGATAGCGTTTTTCTGGCTCATTTATAATTTAACGATGCATCATTATTAAGTGCTGAAATACTTCGTACATCGTTATTCAAGCCGCGCCGATGCATTTCGCGAATTCAATGCAATAAAAATGTACTTATGCACTTGATTTTTAATGTCTTCATTAAACTCTTTGTTCTTTTCACGTTTAATGATCCTTGAGGGAGGATGTTCGTGTTTAAGGGAAATTGAAATCAATTAACAAGCTTGACTTGGTAGACAGTTTATGTAATTTCACTGATTGTGTATTAACTGGTTATCACTTCTGGAGGAAATGTGAAACAAAACATGTGTGTTTATAATTATTGCATTCAAATGAATTCTGCAATATGTCGCAAGAAATGTTGTGTACACTTTTGTTACGATCGCTTTTAAGGAAAAGTACGTTTCAGTGTTACTTTATTAAGTAACTCTTAATACACGCTGCAAAGCATAATTTTTTTGTCAAAATTTCTCGCTAATTAAATTTGTATGGGAAAAACTTTGACAGGTGGCAGCTTACAAAAAGAAAAATTAAGATCGTGGTTGGTTATAAAAAATTATTTACTCGTATATTAGACTCATTAAAGGTCAATGTGTATGTTGCAGTACTCACATTGCACAAAATATGTGGTGAAATTGTTCAACCTAAAATTAACTGTAATCTTTGAGGAACCGCGTGTTTACATGAGACAGGAGAGAGCGTGGGCTTACGTTTGAATTTTCTCTCGGTCTCATGAATTAAAAATGTGATACCTGTTCTTTCGTGAAGAAAATTATTTTACCAAATTGTTTCCTGGATTATTTTGGCATTTTACGCAATTGCAAAATATAAACAATAAGCAACTAATTAACGACTGTAAGAGTTACGTCTTCTGTTTAAAAGTAAAATATTATTTATATTAAAGCCGTAACTAGAGAAATTATTACTCTTGTTTGTTATATAATATGTATGTATGTACGAAAAAACCTATACAAAAAACCTGTGCTGCACACCTATAATGAGCATCCCAATAAAAGACAATTATACTTTGTTTAGGATAATAATTATGTTATTATAAAATTAACCTGTTCCAATAAATTTATCACAGTATGGAAAATTTAAATTGTACTTAAATTATACTATGTTAGCACCTATTTTAGCGACGTAAATTAATTTATTGAGTGCATGACGTCTAACAAGAGAAAAATATTTAATTATATTTAAGAAATCTAGCAGATTCAAAGGGTCTAGAGGTCATAAAGAATCTAAAAAGATCTGATGTGAAGAATTGAAACAATCCAAAATGCTTAGAAGATTCCAAGAATTTACAGGATGTATAATAGCTAGCCTTCAGAAGATACAGAGATCTAGAAGGATCTGAAGAACCTACACGATCTACAAAGCTTTTCAGGACTTCGAGGACCTAAAAAGATGTAAAAAACCCCAAAGAATCTAAAGACTCCACAGGATCTCAAGAATCTACAAGAAGTGAAGGAGTTCGTCTAGAAGATTTAAAAGATCTGAAGCATTTAGAGGATTTGCCCTATCTAGGCAATTTAGAGTATCTAGATTAGCTAGCCTTCAGAAGACACATAAATCTAGAAGGGTTGGAAGATCCTAAAGGATCTAAAGTGTCGATATCTTAAACGATCTACAATGTCTCAGGGATCTAAAAAATGTGAAGGATCTCAAGGATATAAAAAATGTGAAGGATCTGAGGGATCTAGAAAACGTGATGGATCTCAAAAAGCCAAGGATGTGAAGGATATGAAAGATATAAAATATTCAAATAGTCTAAGATTTAGAGGATTTAAATTAGCTAAAGTCTTTACAGGGCACAGAGGACCTAGAAGGACTTACAAGATCATAAAATTTTAAGGGTCTACAGGATATTGAGGATGTGCAAGATGTGAAGGACATCATGCATTTAAAATAAGTCAACGATTTAAACATCTTAAATGTCTCAAAGACCTGCAGGATCTATAGGATTTAGAGGATCTTCATTAGCTACTCCTCAGAAAACATAGAGGACTTAGAAGTATTTAAAAAAACCCAAATAAAGAAACTAAAGGCTCTATAAGATCTCAAAAATTCACAAGATGTGAAAGAACCCATAGATCTTAAGGATGTGAAGAATTTAAAGATTATAAAATATCTAGAAGATATAGAGCATTGGCAAGATTTAGAAGATCTTCATTAGCTAATCTTCAGAGCTTATAGAGGACCTAAAAGGATTCAAAGAAGCTAAAGGATGTAAAGAATCTCCGGCATTTTTAAAAGCTTTACAGGGGTTCAGGGATCTAAAAAATATGAAGGATCTCCGGGACCTAAAAACTTGGAGGATTCAAAAAAGAAAGGATGTGAAGGATATAGAGGATATAAAATATTAAAAAATTCGCGAAAATTTAGACGATTTAGAGGATTGAAGAATTTGGGTTTCCTAGGGAATTTAGAGGATCTAGATTAGCTAAAGTCTTTACACATCATAGAGGATGAAGGAAGGTCTAAAAAAACCCAAAGATTCTAAAGGCTCTACAGGACCTCAAGAATCTACAAGATGTAAAGATTTAAAAAAATCTAAAATGTCTAGAAGATTTAATCGATCTACAGGATTTAAAGGATATTTATTTGATAATCTTTAGAGCTCACAGATGATCTAGAAGGATCCAAAAACCTAGAGGGTCTAAAGGTCTACACGATCCTAAGAGATCTACAGGGTCTCAGGTAGCTAAAAAATGAAGGATCTAAAAAAGATCCTTTTCATGAAGGATGTAAAATATTAAAAATTCGAGAACATTTAAACGATTTAGAGGATATAAGGATTTGGATTATCTAGAAAATTTAGAGGACCTAGACTAACTAAAATCATTAGAGGATATAAAGGACCCAGGGGGATATAAAAGACCTAGAAAATCTAAAAGCTTTACAGGTTGAAGAATCTACAAACTGTGTAGAAGATTTAAAAGAGGCAGAGAATTTTTGCCTTATCTAGAAAATTTAGACCATCCAGATCAGGTAGTCTTCAGAAGACACAAATCTAGAAGGATCCAAACAACCTAACGATCTAAAATGTCTACACTATCCTCAAGAATCTACGGTGTCTTAGGGATCTAAAAGATATGAAGGATTTCAAGGATATAAAAAAAGTTAAGGGTCGCAGGGACCCAGAAAACATTAACGATCTTAAAAAACAAAGAATGTGAAAAATATGAAGGATATAAAATATTAAAAAATTCTAGTAGATTTAAACGATCTAGAGGATTTAGATTAGTTAAAGTCTTAACAGGGCATAGAAGACCCAGAAGGATTCAAAGATTAAGGGCTGGTTTATAGAATAGCAAATTATAGCTATTAACATACCTAGGATATAAAGAGTGTGTTCAAGATTTTATCGGCTTCTGCTCATTTTAATCCAATAATCCAAAAATTAATTAACAAATAAATCAATTTGGTTGATGACGTTTGCATGATATATTTCAGTGTCATAGTTACATTTTAAAAAAAATTGTGAACAGAATAATTATAAAAACCAAATTTATATACAGGATACAGTTATGGCTTTCCTACCAACCAACGTTTATAAATGTAAATGTGAAGATTTAATAGACAGAAACCGGTAAAATATTTCATCCTCGATTAATTTAACATAGGATTAAAATATGGAATATGAGCCCGAGATTGGTTAAAATATGCACATTGCCTAGGAACGGACCTCAATTAAAAGTTAGTCGCGAATTAACTTTAATTTCGATTTCTATAAACCGGGTCCTAAAAATGTAAAAGTTCTAAAGGATATCAAGGCATCAAGGTATCAAGGTATCAAGATATAAAGGACCTCATGCACCTAAAGAATATGAAGGATCTTATAAAGCAAGAGATGTGAAGGATAAGAAGGAAATAGTGTTTAAATTGGAGAAGATTTAGACGATGTAGACGATTTAAGGACTTGAATTATCTAGGGAACTTAGAGAATCTATATTAGGTAAAGCCTTTATAAGACATAGAACACTTAAAAGACTTAAAAAATCCAAAGAATCTAAAGGCTGTACAAGATTTCAAGAATCTGCAAGACGCGAAGCTCACGGATCTAAAGGATGTGAAGAATTTAAAGAATATGAAATATCTAGAAGACTTAAAGGATTTACAGGATTTAGAGGATCTGTCTTATCTAGAGAATTTAGAGGATCTAGATTGGCTAGTCTTCAGAAAACACAGAGACCTAGAAGTGTGCAGAGAACCTAAAGGGTCTCAAGGATTACAAAATATGAAGAATCTCAAGCACATAAATGATGTGAAGGATATAAAATATTTAAAAATTCCAGAAAAGGATCTGTGTTATCTAGAGAATTTAGAGGATTAGCTAGCCTTTAGAAGATACAGAAATCTAGAAGGATGCAAAGAAGCTAAAGGTTCTACAGGGTCTCAGGGATCTAAAAAATACAAAAATAAAATGAGAAAGATCTTAAAAAGCAAACGATATGAAGGAAATGAATACCAAAAATCTAAAAAGTCGAGAAGATTTTTAGGATGGACAGGATTTAGATTATCTAGGAAATTTAGAGGAATTAGATTAGGATACAGAAGATCCAGAAGATCCAATAGACCTAAAAACGGATATAGCTGTTTGTGTAACCAGTGGAAAAAGTGTACTGTGGTTGTACCAGAATTTTATATACATGTTTTTTATCCAACATTAAAGAGAAGGGTTCAGAATTGACGTCTCATTAGTTACTACGACATTTTTAATTGTGAAAGGTCACTTTTACCAATTAAGAAAACAATTATTTCAACTGTGTAAGTAAGTAGGGCGATATTTTAATTTAACGTGTTAACCACTGGAGCGATATTTAACAAAAAATTAACGCAGTGTTGGATAAATAAATTGTTTTACCTCTTTTCGTGTATTCGTCTCAAATTCAATAATTCAGGCGTAATTTTAATTTAGTTACTCTTTTGAATTTACCTCTACATGAAAAAATCCATGTTATTTTAGCAGTATTATTTCATGTCTTGTAAACCACAACATTAGGAAAAAAACATCAATTACTGTGGCTACAGGGTTTCGATCGAATTTATAGATGGTCGTATATAATTTAATATAGTTATTACCTTAATTCCAATTACGTAGATTGAAGAATAAAAATGTAGTAACAAAACACAAAGAAAACATGCAGTTTGTTGAGAAAAGGTTGTCATAAGTTTGTAGGCGAGGTTTAGATTACGCAAAGATTACTAGCAAGACCTGTTTTTAAACCATAGCTTGTAATTTAATTCTACAAATTCAAACGTGACACCATTGCCCCTAATGGATGATGCTCCTTTACATGGTAAGCTGATACACAATGGTGTTCGTTCTACATTCATCTCTTAGTTAATGGAGTCGGCGTTCGTTTTTAATAGTTTCCAAGATCAAGACTGCGAGGTCGTACTTGCAAGTTATGTAAAGAACTTTCAATCTCCTGCAGGCTATTTTAATGGTTGCGTATAGTTTTCTCTCAATTATTACCTAGTTTACCGGAAGATGCTGTTTATATCATCATGATTTACCGACTAGACTATTAGTTCCCTTTCCGTTTCTTTTGTTGTTTCCCATATGGTTTTTAGCTGATATTGATTTATTAAATTTGGCTCTGTACGGTAACGTAATCAGTAATTTTGGAGATATCAGAGTGTAAATATCTGCAGGGATTAAGTCCGTAATAATAGTTACTAATTATAAAAATGTAGCTTCTATTTCTGATGTAATATTTTTGAACCGGTTTAACTTTTGTAGATAGTATTCTATGCTGTTACTTTCTATTTGCATTGTTAAATTTCTTTTCATGGCTGTTGGCAGGTTTTCAAGATTTATTCTTGGATGATATAATGCAAAAACAATCAGTTGGTCAGAGTGTGTGCTTTCAAAGGATGGGTAGTCCCATTAGAAAAATAAGTTGGTGGGGCAATTCATAAACTAACGATATACGATACAAAAATAACGTGCTGAGTATAGCAAATGCCACAATGGAATGCGAATGTGTGAATAAAAAAAATATTTGTAAGTTATTTCGACAGAACTTCCCTCGCTCCTAAAGTACGGAAAACAAATCCTGCTACTTTAAAACATTATAAAATCTGATTTTGTGAAATTTTATTTTTTTATGGTCACCTCTATGGAGTAAAAACAATATAGAAAGTACAAGTTACAGTGTAAGAAAAAAAGGTTTTACTTTGTTAAAAAAAAAAATAGTTGGGGCCCCGAGAAGGTTTCGCTTTCTTTAAAAATAAAGCCAGTGGTGACCCCCGAGAAGGTTTCACCTCCTTAAAAAAGACTGTTGGGGCCGAGAAGGTTTCACTTTATCAAAAACAAAGCAGCTGGGGCCCCGAGGAGGTTTCATCTTCTATATATAAAAAAAACAGTTGGGGCCTTCGAGAATGTTTCATATTCTTAAAAAAAAAAACAAATTTGACCCCCAGAGAAGGTTTCACCTTTTTAACAAAAAAAACACAGTTGATGTCTCCGAGAAGGTTTCATCTTCTTAAAAAAACAGTTGAGCCCCCGAGAAGGTTTCACCATTTTAATAATAACAGTTGGGGCCCCGAGAAGGTTTTGCTTTCTTATAAAAAATGCGGTTGGTGTCCCCGAGAAGGTTTCATCTTCTTAAAAAAAAACCAGTTGGGCCCCCGAGAAGATTTCACCTTCTGTAAAAAAAAGTTGGGGGCCCCTAGAAGGTTTTACCTTCTTAAGAGAAAAGAGAATTGGGACCCCCGAGAAGGTTTCATCTTCTTAATAAAAAACAGTTGGGGCCCCGAGAAGGTTTCACCTTCTTCTAAAAAAAAAGCAGTTGGTGTCCCCGAGAAGGTTTCACCTTCATTAAAATAAAGACAGTTGGGGCCTTCGAGAGGGTTTCACATTCTTAAAAAAACAGTGGGGCCCTCGAGAGGGTTTCACATTCTTAAAAAAGCAGTTGGGGGCCTCGAGAAGGTTTAATCTTTTTTAGAATAAAAGACAGTTGGGGTCGCCGAGAAGGTTTCATCTTCTTAAAAAAAAACAGCTGGCCCCCCGAGAAGATTGACAGTTGGTGTCCCCGAGAAGCTCTCATTTTCTTAAAAAAAAAAAACAGTTGGGCCCCTGAGAAGATTTCACCGTCTGTAAAAAAAAAACAGTTGGGGGCCCCGAGAAGGTTTTACCTTCTTAAAAGAAAAGAGAATTGGGGCCCCCGAGAAGGTCTCACCTTTTTAATAAAAAACAGTTGGGGTCCCGAGAAGGTTTTGCCTTCTTATAAAAAAGACAGCTGGTGTCTCCGAGAAGGTTTCATCTTCTTAAAAAAAAATAGTTCGGCCCCTGAGAAGATTTCACCGTCTGCAAAAGAAAAAACAGTTGGGGGCCCTGAGAAGGTTTTATCTTCTTAAGAGAAAAGAGAATTGGGACCCCTGAGAAGGTTTCACCTTCTTCTAAAAAAAAAAAACAGTTGGTGTCCTCGAGAAGGTTTCACCTTCATTAAAATAAAGACAATTGGGGCCCTCGAGAGGGTTTCACATTCTTAAAAAAAAACATTTGGGGGCCTCGAGAAGGTTTAATCTTTTTTAGAATAAAAGACAGTTGGGGTCGCCGAGAAGGTTTCATCTTCTTAAAAAAAAAACAGCTGGCCCCCCGAGAAGATTGACAGTTGGTGTCCCCGAGAAGCTTTCATTTTCTTAAAAAAAAAAAAAAAAAAAAAAAAAACAGTTGGGCCCCTGAGAAGATTTCACCGTCTGTAAAAAAAAACAGTTGGGGGCCCCGCGAAGGTTTTACCTTCTTAAAAGAAAAGAGAGTTGGGGCCCCCGAGAAGGTTTCACCTTTTTAATAAAAAACAGTTGGGGTCCCGAGAAGGTTTTGCCTTCTTATAAAAAAGACAGTTGGTGTCTCCGAGAAGGTTTCATCTTTATTAAAAAAAGGATAGTTGGGGCCCTCGAGAGGGTTTCACATTCTTAAAAAACAGTTGGGGGCTTCGAGAAGGTTTAATCTTTTGTAGAATAAAAGACAGTTGGGGCCCCCGAGAAGGTCTCATCTTCTTAAAAAAAAACCAGTTGGGCCCTTGAGAAGATTTCACCGTCTGTAAAAAAAAACAGTTGGAGGCCCCCAGAAGGTTTCACCTCCTTAATAAAAAGCAGTTGGTGTCCCCGAGAAGATTTCATCTTCTTAAAAAAAAAAAAGTTGCCCCCCTGAGAAGATTGACAGTTGGTGTCCCCGAGAAGCTTTCATCTTCTTAAAAAAAAAAACAGTTGGGCCCCTGAGAAGATTTCACCGTCTGTAAAAAAACAGTTGGGGGCCCCGAGAAGGTTTCACCTTCTTAATAAAAAAGAGTTGGGGCCCCGAGAAGGTTTCACCTTCTTATAAAAAAAAACAGTTGGTGTCCCCGAGAAGGTTTCACAAGACAGTTGGAGCCTCCGAGAAGGTTTCATATTTTTAAAAAACCAGTTGGGGGCCTCGGGAAGGTTTCATCTTTTTTAGAATAAAAGACAGCTGGGGTCCCTGAGAAGGTTTCACCTTCATTAAAAAAGCAGTTGAGGCCTCCGGGAAGGTTTCACTTTCTTAAAAAAAAAGACAGTTGGGATCCCGCAGATTTCACATTCTTAAAAAAAATGCGGAAATTATTTCAACAGAAATTCCTTCGTCTTTGAAGTTTTTTTTTTCATAATATAAAATGGACCTAAAGTTAGGTCAACTTAAGCGAGGTCAAATTAGGTCAGGTCAGGCCAGGTCAATGACAGACAGACAGACGGAAACGGAAGAGCTATTTTTCGTACCGCAGGGGTCATGAAACGTCGAAAAAAAATAAAGGTAGCCATCCAATGGACTCGATTACAATACTTCCTTACCTTACGCACAGGAAGCAAAAATGCGAACCAGAAAGAAAGTACATACTCCGAGAAGGACGAGGTCAGCTCTAGGTTATTCTAACTTCTCTGTTATAAAAAAAAATTGTAAAAATGCGGATAAGTTTTATTAAAAAATTCATTCCACAGCTAACTTTAGCGTTTCGTTGACACAGTCTTTGTTACCTATATTCGACGACAGTGAAACTTGAATGTATTAAAATAAAGTTTTAGAGAAACAAGTTTACAAGTGACTAACGACCTGCACAATTGTTGGCAAGTTTACTACAACATTTAGCTAAATACGAACCTGCCCTAGACCTAGTTTTCATGAAAAATTGCAACCTCCACGACAATAAAAGTCGGGAAAATTTTCTACACACGCACGGTTTTTTTTTTAAGTAGGCGGACAACTAATTACTATTCTTCGGATTACCGAAACAACTTTCTTTCACGTTGGTTCACGTGCCATGAGCTCCCCTTTCAGCAGCCGGCTTTTCCACGCTCCCCTTATTTGTTTTTCAAGCACACCACCCAAAGCATGTCTCAAGCTAAATAAAGCTCCCTTTGTAGGAACTTCCTCCGGATTTCACTTCGACGCCTATGCTAATCCTCGAGTTCATTGGCAGCGAGTGTGTATCAGTTGGGAGAGGATGAAAGCAGTAATGACATACTAAACTGACACACATTGTATTACGCGGTGTACCTTACTATTTACTAACAACTCTTGCTCTCACGCCACCGTAACAATACGTGAAGAACTTATATCACAGCTGATACGGAATGCAGCGATAGCTGGAGAAATTTGCAGATGGGGAATCTGCATGAGATCGGCGAGAAAAAGCGGAAACGGTTTATTCTTCCGAGATTTTATCTAAGTAGATTGGGTACTTTCGACGAAATTGTTGACCCACTAACTTGTTTGTGTTTGAAGGCGAAGATTTTGTGGATGACCTCGGGCGCAGTTTTGGTTTGGTTTTTAAATGTGCGTCGGATCGAAATTTCATTAAAAAAGAGATAAAAATAGTGGAAGTCGTGAGAGATTTTAGGTGCATGTTTTAGTTTGGAAGACGATAGGCTACGTTGTGGTTTAAGAAAAAAATGGGGCCAAATTTTACGATATGTTTAATTTACATAAGAATTGTGACTGACTGAAAGAAGTAACCACAAATTATTCGTGTGTACCTACTTTCTAGTCTAACAGGTAAAATTTGAGCACTTCATGCTAAATTATAACAAATTAGACAATAATTATTCTAATATGACATAAAAATGGTAGACGCCACAGAAATGAAAACTCGTAATGATGTTTGACAAAAATGAAGAAATGATAATAATATTTCACAAATACAACTTTAAGATCGTAATAACCTCCAAGAAATAGTTTCAGAAATCTAATAGAACTTTTTCAGTTCTAAAATGAAAACTCTAACTCATTGTATATCGACAAAATCATTCAAACTTTCTCCCAGCGTTTATGTCCATAGCAAACAACAATACAATAAAGCTACCTGTCGGTGAAATCACACTTCAATCAATTTCAAAAATTAAACAATTAAAATAGAATATACAAATGTTGTCATGATCAATACTAGAAAATGGATAATTGTCTTTCGTTTCCTCAACAAAATACCTTTTTGCTTCCTTTTCAATTCAACATACGATTGTTTTCCTTCTTGACAAAGAAGTTAAAGGTGGGTTTATATAACCAGACCTATCTTCAAAATAATAATAAACAAACAATTTTACTTTATATAACATGCTTTCAGCAGCACAATTAGGTATTGTCGGAAATATTTGTTTGCTTTTTTTAATGTAAAGGCCACGATACGTAAAGTGGGTGTTCGTGATTATTTTTGACATTTAAACGTCAAATTTTCACATCTCTCCACACAAAAACACACAGCAAGATAATTTATTTAGTTGGACCAGTTTCGACCTTTTGTGATTTCATCAGTAATTGTAATAGCAAAATGTCGGGTGAGCAATATAATATTTGATCACAGGAAGTTCTGGAAACAATATTTTGAGTCTATACTTAATCGGTACAATTGACAGCCTGAAAGATATAGATGAAGAGTTTCCTGAAACGGCCAACTGCGATCACAAATTATGTGGCTTACCAGATACGTATCGTAAGATTGGAGACCATAATACCAGGAGAGCAACAAAAAAAAACACGCCCATGAATTTTTGTCTTTGATTGTTGCGCTTTGAACTCAAACTTTCAAATTGACGATAATAGTCAGACAAGTTTTCAAAAATTCATGGCTGTTTTTGATTGTGTTTTCATTGATCTCTTGGTATGAACTTTCTAGGATTCACGGGACTCCGAGATTCTTTCAAATTACTTCAAAAAGAAGACATGCAATCCCCAAGATTCTTTCAAACTACTTCAAAAACAAAACAAAGAGGGTCCTTGAGATCTTTTGAAACTACTAAAAGTTCCTCGAGATTTTTTCAAACTACTTAAAAACAAAACAAAATGTGTCCTCGAGATTGTTTCAAACTACTTCAAAAAACAAAACAAAAGTGATCTCCGAGATTCTTTCAAATTACTAAAAAACAAAACAAAATAGTTCCTCGAGATTCTTTCAAACTACTTCAAGAGCAAAACAAAAAAAGTCTCCGAGTTTCTTTCAAACTACTTAAAAAATCAGACACAAGGGGATTTTTTTTCGCAACTTGAAAAACAAAACAAAAATGTTCAGTGGGATCTCTGAAATCACATAAATTGTGTCGTAATAATATGAAAATTAAATAAACATTGGGTAAAATACCAATAAATGTTATGTTGTTTATATTTCTGTATGTTCCTTAATTTTTTAGGAACAAAAAATACAACATTTTATTATCTGTCTACATGAGTTCGACACATAAGCATAAAAACCAGTGTGGCGAAATAAATTCAGCAAAAAAGTTACGTAATCTAAAAGATTATATCTAAAATTGAATTATTTTTATTTTAATTTACCTCAGTTTTAAAACCCAGGAAATCTTTTAGTATTATTTTTTCAAATAACTTTCAATAGAAGCTTTTAAATTTTCGTGTTCATTGTTGCAACAACTTGGTTCAAATTACTATAATTTCAAGTTTAGCACAAAAAATATCCTTTTTTTTTTGAAGGCTACAAACATAGTATTTCCTTATTATCACAAATTTATGCTAAATTATTAATTATTACAAACTGTTAAACAGCGCTCAAATCCCTGGTCAAAATGAATAACTTATTCGC
This sequence comes from Zophobas morio, assembly GCF_036711695.1. NCBI lineage: Eukaryota > Metazoa > Arthropoda > Insecta > Coleoptera > Tenebrionidae > Zophobas > Zophobas morio. The sequence continues at coordinate 10,503,615 of NW_026972136.1, read as the reverse complement.
AGGAGAATTTTTAACCAACAAGCAAATATTGACGAAAAAAAACCATTGTGTCCATAAAATGTTCACCAAAATCGATAAACAGTTCGAATTTTTTTCATCGAAATTGCCAAAGTCGTGACGTCCTCAGTTTATTTTTTAAATGTCAGGCCTATTTTTGGACCGAAAAGTAAAATTTTAAATCGTGAAATCATTGTCAGAAAAAAAAATCTCGACACGAAAATTTTGACGTCGGTGGTCAAAAATTTTCTTAAAATAAATTAACCCGTCAGGTGTTTTAGCCAAACTGCAACTGCGTTTTGAATTTTTTTGACTTTACTCCAAATTTTATGTTTATTTTTCCACTGTTTACTAATTAATTTATCGATAACCACTAAACAAAAAAGAGTAAATATTCCTGACAAAGACCACCCAACCAATTATTTACCGAAGCCCTAATTTCATGCTTAGCGTGTCAATGCACCGAATGTTTACATTCACGTGCTGATAACGCACATTTCGTATACATTATAATTTCAAGAGCGGAAACATTTGAAATTAATTTAATTAGCGTTTACAAAAGAAAGTAAATAATTGCACTGTTTGCAAGGCGTTGCTAAAGTGCTTTTTCGCTGTGCTGTGAACCAATTAGCGGAAAAGGGGAGAAAATTTAGCCACTTCTCGAATTAGAATACGCTATTTCACGCTAGATTAAAATAGGACTTTTTAATTCCTTCGCGGCAACGTGCAATCTCCTGATTTACACTCTATTTTTAGCTGTAAAAATTGCGATAAAAATACATCTGTTGGAACCGAACATCCATGCATTTCGCACGAAAAAAAAAAAGATAAGGTGAGAAGGGTGTCAGGATGAGTCAGGTTCTAGAACATCTGTGCAACAATGTGCAATCATGCACAATTATATACTTATTTAACAAATATAAACATTAAGCTGCTGATTAGTGTATTTTGAGTCTTTTTGTGTACAAATAGTGAAGCTTCACATGTTTTATGCACACTTTATTTCCACCTCCAAGTCACCCCTTTTCTACTGCGTGTTAATTACTTTTTAAAAATAGAAAACCATTCAGTAGTCACTCACTCAATCATTCCCTTTAAATTTGTTTCTAATAATATTATTCTTACTTACTTTGATTTTTTCGTATGTCGTATCCAATTCCAGCCGGTGTACGAAAGGATTTAAGAGTTCTTCAGCTAAACTGTCATGAGATATACCGGCAGCCAATTTGGCGTTCATTTTCACTAATGTTATCAATTTATTTTAATCGAACAGTCGTTTATACACTCTTTAAACTAAACCGCGCGCGATGCAGACAACAAATGACATCCCTTCCATGTTAAAACAGAACCAATCGAATGTGAAACTGACCCACCGAATGAAGAACGAAGACCGACGAAGAAGCCGATCAATATTTTCACTTTTGCGTGCTTCACGAAAAATAGTGGCGCCATCTAAGTGAGAATCCCGTAAATATAAAACGAAGAAAAGTGTTAAATTACAAAAACAAAGTATACACTCGTCACCAATTGACTGCAAAAGCATCACTAAAAAAGAGTTCAAGTAGGAAACAAAAAATATTTTTTTTTAGTTTCACAGTGGCTACACATTTCAAATTTGCCGCCTTGGTAGTCACCGCCTGCTGCGATAGCGTGGTTGCAGAGCTAGCAACAAAATGCAATTTACGACAGGTTTTGGAAATAAAAAAATGTGCGGGCCATAGTTTTGTGCATTTGATGATTTTTTTTCTGGTGTGATGGATGTAGAAGGTCAAGTTCAGAAGCATTTGGTCACTTTTTGCAAAGCGTTGCCGGTGCACGTGAGTTGTTGGCGGTCGGTAATACAGGACGCTGCAAAGCCGCTGCAAACTTTGGCGAATTTGTGTGAACAGCGACGTCACGTAACAGCGTAGGCGCCAAATTTAAACACTGTTCACAATTCTATTAATTTTGTGCATTCTAGGGCCAACTTGAAAACTTTTGACGAGTTTGAAGACGCGCAGAGTCAGCTGCTGTATCAAATATCGTGCTTGATCGAAGAGGAATTCCTGGTTTTAAAGGAGTTGATGTACGTTTCCGCTTTTTTTTTCTTTTATATGTATTTTTTTATTTTCAGAAATAAGTTGAGTAAGAGTTGCAATGATTTAAAAAACAAGCTTTTGACTTTCGAGCGGTCGACTTTAACTCTGGATTGGGAAGAAAATAGCGAGTTAATAAGGGGAAGTGGATTTCAGCCTCCATTATCTAGATTACTGCAGGATGGTTTAGAATTCTCAAATTTTTTGGGAAGAAGTGCTAAAAATATAAGCGACCGTTTCAAATCGCTTAATTTGGACGATGAAAAAGCCATTAGGGAGCTTCAAGCATCATTTGATGTTAATCTTGACGATGGGATTGTGGGTGCGTTGATTGCGCTTACGCAGTATGTCGATAATGTTAAAGCTATTTTGTAGACATTTTTTTAGTGTAATAAACATTTATATACATGGTTATGGTTATTTGTTTTAAATACAACGTTGTTGTGTAAAATCTAATTGTTATGTATTTTTTACGTAAATGATGGTGTGGTTATGCAACATATAAAACACTTGTGTAAAGCACTAAAACAACGCATTTTCTGTTAAATCCATGACAACGAGCGTTCAAATAAAAACGACGTCAAGCTGACTTTGTAAATATGAATCTAAATGAATAATTCATTCACATTTCCAAAGCGAACTTGACGTTGTTTTTATTTGAACGGTCGTTACTTGCATACAAACTACTTTCGGTAATAACATAACCATTAGCATTCTAAGAAATAATAGCTTTTTCATGTTAATGCGTTATTCAAAATATAAACACTTTTTAAATTTTAAGCTTTTCCTTCCTACTGAACAAAGTAATTTGTTAAGAAGTATTCTTTTTAAAAAACACATTCACAAGACACAGTTATGAAGCATATTAATTAATAGTGAAAGTACCTAATACATATACCTATATTCTACAAATTGTCTACAAATGAGTGTCAGATTAAAAACAATCTTTACTGTTCCCGCTTTGTTGAAATAGAACTCATAAGCACACAGTTAAATGGACATTAAGCTATTTCCAGTTAAATAGTTAATGTTATTTTAAACGTGAGCGGCAAATCGCGGCAGCTTGAATTTCCAATGGTAAATCGATGTGAAAAGAGTCTGTTTCAATTTCCGTTATTTGTAAACTATTAAAATGTAATTAATTAAAATGTCGATTTCCAATGATTTGTTAACAAATACTCCTATTTATTATTCAAGAGTAGAGTTAAGTAGAATTCTACTTTCAAATCACTTTTGTTAGTCAAAAAATAACAGACATAATAAATTTGATAAAATTCGGTCTGGTAATTTTGAAAATCATCTGTCTAATAAAAATCAACATAGGCGACAGACGATAGACAGATGGACCCTATGATAATACTCCCTTAGCTTACATTCGGGAAGTAAAAAGTAAAAAAGGTGAAGATTTTCCGGTGGATCCCTGCCTTTGAAAAAATAACTTGATGGTTTGTGTCTGCAATTTTTTTTTGTTAATCTGTTTCCCATTAATATTCAACAGATAATGACTACACTAAATAATCGCTCTGTATATACTATCTGACATAGTAAATAACAAAATTCATTAATTTTTGAGAGGTAAGATATTTATTTAATAAAAGTGAAATGGATTTCGTTTCCCGTTAATTATATATATATATATATATATTGCCTGTATTCGTTGCTATGGTGATACTGACGTCACTGAAACATTTTTTAATAAGAATCATAACAATAATAAATATCTTAAATTTCTTGACAAACTGTCATAGTAGGTTATTTCATTTATATATGGTTGACAACATATAATTTATAAAAGAATCAATGCTAGGTATGAACTAATAATGTTGACAAGTTTTAAGTTATCATAATATGGATCTTATAATATATTCGCAGATATCGTTAAAAAATATGATAAATGATAATGGTCTAAGATTGGTACCCTGAACTACATTACTACTGTTACCTATACACCTACAGTAGCAATTGATAACAGTTAAGCTTTACGAACCGTCGAAAACCTTTTCAAATTTGACACGGTCCAAACCCGGAAAACGTCTTTCTATTATTGAATTTGTGTTTGAATTTCATACTCTCACAAGTTAATTTTTTTCGTCGTTAGTCAGGATTCTGTTATCCAAAGGTAAGTTATTTAAATTGAACTATGTTAGTAGCAGTCGACATATATTTAATAAAAACCGTATTGATTTTTGGAAAAACATTAATTATTACTTGTGGATTAAATTCAAGCTAGTCAATTTTTAGTTCTAATTACGTTATTTTTAAGTTTCTTCACTTGTTCATGACGGTATCCAATTTTGAGCTATGATGTGAGACTCATTATTTTTTTTTAATAAAATGGTACATCTTTGGTTATAGTTTTAGACTCTTAGGACCCTTTTAAAAAATTCTACATGATATCTATGAGTAAATTTTTAATAGTTTTTGAAATACGCATTGCATTTTTAATTTTTAAAATTAACTAAAAATATTGTTGGTATATAAACCTCATACAAACGTGCATACATTTCTTAAATAAAAACAAAATTGAATATTCGTTATATTTTAGTTTTATCCAGAAATAATCAACAACTTTCGCCGTGTTTTTAATTTTTTTTGAAATTGTGTAAACCATTTGACTGGAGCGTAAAAGCGTAATAATCTCAAGGACGCTTGAAAGTGGGACTACCAAATGTGGCTCCGTTGAAAAGATCTAAACTCTTCAAAAAAAAAAAAAACACTTGGAGTTCCAGATATTCTTTTAAATTATTTGTCTCTTGAGATTGTTTTAAAATATTTAACAAAAAACTAGGGTTCCTTGTGATTCCTGTAAATCCTTAAAAACCACTAAGTGAAATTCGTTTTTTCTTTCAACTCTTTAAAGAAATAGTTAAGGCCCCCACGAATCTTTTAAATTCTTCATAGAGAAAAACGCTAGGATTTCCCCAGATTATTTTAAATTCATTAACAAAAAATTAGGATTCTTGTAAATTCTTTAAAAAAATCAGTTGGAGTCCCCGACGTTCTTCTAAATTCTTCAAAAAGGAAGACACTAGAGTCCCCTTAGATAATTTTCAAGTTCTTAAAAAATACACATACCAAAGACCCCCAAGATTCTTTTAAATTCTTTAACAAAAAAATTGGATTTTTTAAAAAACACTAAGGGTCATCGAGATTCCTTTCTTCTTTCAATTTAAAAAAAAAAAAAAATGTGGGGATCCTTGAGATTATTTTAAATTCTCAAAAAAAGAAAATACTGGGAGCTTCCGAGGTTCTTTTTTAAAAAGCACCGAAATTATTTCCTTGTTTCAGTTCTTTAAATAAAGGGGGGGCTCTGAAATTGATTTAATTTGTAAAAAAAAAAAAAATATGTGGAGCACCCAAGATTCTTCTTAAATTCTTCAGACGCCAGAGTCCCCCGAGATTATTTAAATTTCGTAAAAAAAAACACGAGGAACCCTCAAGATTCTTTTAAATTTTTCATTAAGAAAGATTGGAGTTTCCCGAGATTCTTGTAATTTTTTACAAAAACACTAGAGATTATCAAGGTTATTTTCTTCTTTCAATACTTTAAAAAAATAGTAGGGGCCCCTGAAATTATTTTAAATGGTTTAAAAAAATATATATTAAGAGAACCCAAGATTGTTTTAAATTCGTCAAATAGAAAGACATCAGAGTCCTCCGAGATTATTTAACCTTCTTAAAAAATCACAATGGACCCCCGAGATTCTTTTAAACTCTTTACAAAAAATTAAGGTTCTCCGTGATTCTTGTAAATTCTTAAAAACACACACTAGGGATCATCGAGATTCTTTTCTACTTTGAATTCTTTAAACAACTAGGCGGCGGCCCCTGAAATTCTTTTAACTTCTTCCATGAAAGACACTAGGAGCTCCCAAAAGTTTTTAAATTTTTCATAAAGAAAGATATTGGAGTTCTCCGAGATTCTTGTAAATTTTTAGAAAACCCGCTAGGATCCCCAGATTCTTTTAAATTTTATCACAAAAATCTAAGGTTCTCCGTGATTATTGTAAATTCTTAAAAAAACATACTACGAGTCATCGAGATCTTTTCTACTTTCAGTTGTTTAAATAACAAGGCGGGGACCACTGAAATTCCTTTAACTTCTTCCATAAAAAAACGCTAAGAGCCTCCAAGATTCTTTTAAATTTTTCATAAAGAAAGACATTTGAGTTCCCCGAGATTCTTGTAAATTTTTAGAAAAACCCTAGGAGTCATCAAGATACTTTTCTTCTTTGAATTCTTTAAAAAAATAGTGGGGACCACTGAAATTATTTTAAATTATTAAAAAAAAATATTAGGAGAACCCAAGATTGTTTTAATTTCGTTAAATAGAAACACATCAGAGTCCCCCGAGATTTTTTAAATCTCTTAAAAAATCACAAGGGACCACCGAGATTCTTTTAAACTCTTTAAAAAAAAAACTAAGGTTCTCCGTGATTCTTGTAATTTTTTAAAAAAGACACATTAGGGGTCATTGAAATTCTTTTCTACTTTCAATTCTTTAAACAACTAGGCGGCGGCCCCTGAAATTCTTTTAACTTCTTCCATGAAAGACACTAAGAGCTCCCAAGAGTTTTAAAATTTTTCATAAAGAAATATTTTTGAGTTCCCCGAGATTCTTGTAAATTTTTAGAAAAACCCTAGGGGTCATCAAGATCCTTTTCTTCTTTCAATTCTTTAAAAAAATCGTGAGGACCCCTGAAATTATTTTAAATTGTTAAAAAAAATATCAGGAGAATCCAAGATTGTTTTAAATTCGTCAAATAGAATGACATCAGAGTCCCCCGAGATTATTTAAACTTCTTAAAAAATTACGAGGGACCCCCGAGATTCTTTTAAATTCTTTAATAAAAAACTAAGGTTCTCGGTGAATTTTGTAAATTCTTAAAAAACACACACTAGGGGTCATCGAGATTCTTTTCTACTTTCAATTCTTTAAACAACTAGGCGGCGGCCCCCGAAATTCTTTTAACTTCTTCCATAAAAAACACTAGTAGCTGCCAAGATTTTTTAAATTTTTCATAAAGAAAGACATTGGAGTTCTCCGAGATTTTTGTAAATTTTTGGAAAACCCACTAGGATCCTTAGATTCTTTTAAATTTTATCACAAAAATCTAAGGTTCTCCGTGATTATTGTAAATTCTTAAAAAAACACACTAGGAGTCATCGAGATCTTTTCTACTTTCAGTTCTTTAAATAACTAGGCAGGGACCACTGAAATTCCTTTAACTTCTTCCATAAAAAAACACTAAGAGCCTCCAAGATTCTTTTAAATTTTTCATAAAGAAAGACATTTGAGTTCCCCGAGATTCTTGTAAATTTTTAGAAAAACCCTAGGGGTCATCAAGATACTTTTCTTCTTTGAATTCTTTAAAAAAATAGTGGGGACCACTGAAATTATTTTAAATTATTAAAAAAAAAAAAAATTAGGAGAACCCAAGATTGTTTTAAATTCGTCAAATAGAAAGACATCAGAGTCCCCCGAGATTTTTTAAATCTCTTAAAAAAATCACAACGGACCACCGAGATTCTTTTAAACTCTTTAAAAAAAACTAAGGTTCTCCGTGATTCTTGTAAACTATTAAAAAAGACACATTAGGGGTCATTGAAATTCTTTTCTACTTTCAATTCTTTAAACAACTAGGCGGCGGCCCCTGAAATTCTTTTAACTTCTTTCATGAAAGACACTAGGAGCTCCCAAGTGTTTTTAAATTTTTCATAAAGAAAGATATTGGAGTTCTCCGAGATTCTTGTAAATTTTTAGAAAACCAGCTAGGATCCCCAGATTCTTTTAAATTTTTTCACAAAAATCTAAGGTTCTCCGTGATTATTGTAAATTCTTAAAAAAAAAACACTAGGAGTCATGGAGATCTTTTCTACTTTCAGTTCTTTAAATAAGTAGGCGGGGGCCACCACTGAAATTCTTTTAACTTCTTCCGTAAAAAACACCAGGAGTCTCCAAGATTCTTTTAAATTGTTCATAAAGAAAGATATTTGACTTCCGCGAGATTCTTGTAAATTTTTAGAAAAACCCTAGGGGTCATCAAGATAGTTTTCTTTTTTCAATTCTTTAAAAAAATAGTGGGGACCCCTGAAATTATTTTAAATTGTTAAAAAAATATTTTAGGGGAACCCAAAAAATTTTAAAATTCGTCAAATAGAAAAACATCAGAGTCCCCGAGATTCTTTTAAACTCTTAAAAAAAAAAAAACTAAGGTTCTCCGTGATTCTTGTAAATTCTTAAAAAAGACACATTAGGGGTCATTGAAATTCTTTTCTACTTTCAGTTCTTTAAACAACTAGGCGGCGGCCCCTGAAATTCTTTTAACTTCTTCCATAAAAAACACTAGGAGCTCCTAAGATTCTTTTAAATTTTTCATAAAGAAAGACATTGGAGTTCCCCGAGATTCTTGTAAATTTTCAGAAAACCCACTAGGATCCCCAGATTCTTTTAAATTTTTTCACAAAAAACTAAGGTTCTTCGTGATTATTGTAACTTCTTAAAGCAAAACACACTCGGAGTCATCGAGATCTTTTCTACATTCAGTTCTTTAAACAACTAGTGATGGGCCACTAAAGTTCTTTTAAATTCTTTGAAAAAAAAAAACATTAGGATCCACTAAGCTTCTTATAAATTTATTTAACAAAAAACTAGAGTTTCCCGCGATCGTTGTAAATTCTTTAAAAAAACACTAGAGATCAAGATTCTTTTCTTCTTCTTACTCTTTAAAAAAATAGTGCGGGCCTGAAATTATTTTAAATTATTCAAAAAAAAAAAGACACTAAAAGCGCCTAAAATTGTTTTAAATTCTTAAAAGCGAAAGACACGAGAGTTCCCCGAAATTATTTAAAGTTCTAAAAAAAGCACAAGGGAATCAAAATCGGCGTGGGGAAAACTCAACAATTTATTTCTTAATAACTCGGATCTACACGACTAATTGCAGAGCGATTATGTACCAACTAATTCCAGCGCAACTTGGCTGCCTGTTCTTAACATTCGCTGGACTCGTGGTTCGACTGAATAATCTCGTTCCCGAAGATGGCGGGAACGACGTAGTTGGACATAGAGATTGACCTGTTTCAACATTTTCGACAAATACTCCACCATTAATTTTAAAATTAATGAATTTATTCTATAAGTAGTTTACACAGTGTATAATACTCGACACACAACTTATTTCACAAAATTAGATAATATGGAAATAGGTCTATGGTTATAAACTTATCTTTCATGAATTTTTCCACACTCTTAAAATTATCACGGTGAGCAAATGTAAAAGTGGAAAAGAAGGCAGATTCGGTATGCAGAGATGGGCAGCACTCTTTATAACAAAAGTTTCTAGCACTGTCATCGTTATCACAAAATTGATCCCAACAATAACTTTTAAGAATATCAAGAGCTCGAAAGTGGTCGTCCTAAAGCATTTACAATGCCTTGAAGAGGGTTTGCTCGAGGGTTATGATTAAAAATCGTATTTCCGGGAATTAACAAAAGACCAAGAGTTTTCAGGATGATGTTAAACAGACTGCTCATCATTCACTAAAACGTAGATCGTTTGTCTGAGCTCCCTATATTTGTCCGACTGATATATTGAACCACTTTTTATGTACTTGTAGCTTTTGTTTGATTATATCAGTTGTGGATTCAGTGAACTAAAAGGGATAATTATTCTGTTTGTGATTACCAGTTAGTAATGGAATATAATGTAAGAAGATATCATTGGCAGTGACAATATACTGCTAATAAATCACCGTACAAAAATTAAACCTAAGTGTTTTGGAATTAACAAAAAACATGGAATGGCTTCAACAACTAAAAAATTTAATGTTACTTTACAAATCTTAATCTTAAGTAATTAAAATATCTTTAAATATTTTTTAAATTTTAGAAAATAACGTTCATTTCTTATGATTATTCCATATTCAAATAAACCGATCTGCTGGTCTTAGAGGTATTAAGTAAATTTTTCGCTGTATTTTCCAACAGTCTGTTTTATATTAGGACGATTTCATTTACGAAAATACGGCGGTATATACGTTTTAAAACATATTGCACTCGTTTTTTTCCATTTTTTAATTCTGCCAATTTTTTACCATAAACAGAATATTAAAAGAGCCAAAATTGCATTCACCGGACTTTATTTAAATCAAAAGCTTTCCCCAAAGCTCTCCAAACATTCCCCAGAAATATGTTTGCATTTTTAATCAAACGTAGTGCTTGCCCTAAATCTGCGCCCAACATTTCAAACAAATATAATTTTTAGCGTAGGTCGTAGGTATATTTCCTAACCAAATTTACTGCCTTCCGCATCGCTTATGTTTCTCTCGTCCACACATCCCCTTCGCCGAAGTCTACTATGTTTCTTTATTTTTATAGATTCGCGTAAACCCTGCAATATCCACCCTCGGTGAATGGAAATGCGCGACAAAGACCAGGAACAATAAAAACACAAAATATTCCTTTTGCGTCCGTGCGAAGAGCGTCGTGGCGCCGGCGCCAGTATTGATTCTCTCTAAGTCATGAGTTTGTGTGTGTGACGCTTGCCGACAGGAGGTTGATGCCGTCCTCACCATCCACAGGTACGTAATATTTAAAGAAAAAATACCATGTTGAATTTACTCCGGATGGGGCGAAAGCTTCTCGTGCTTTCAAACTGAATACGAAAACACTGGACGAACAATTCTGGGGGAGCGTTTTCAAAATTGAATTAGGCTCTACATGTAATTATTAATGTTTCATGAAGGTCTAAACTAATTTTCGCCATCAGAGCGCTGGAGGTGGAGTTGCGTTTAACCGTATGGAAACTGTCGGAAAAGCGCTTTTTTATTAGAGTAGTTAGCAGAAGTTGTTTGCGTTTTTTCGATGTATACTTTATTGATTTTAATTTAAAATATTGCTGCGTTGAGTGGCTTCTTAGTTTGATCTGTTCGGAATTACTGATTAATAGTTTCGTTCCACGGTGAAAAATGTGTGCGCCAATTACTTAATTGTGGAGCTTTTTTAATTAAATTGTTGCCACGGTCGTCATCTATCACTGTGTTGTTCGTAACGTCTTACCATTGATTACACCGGTAAAAGAAAGACGTCAACTAGTCGCTTGCAAGACATTATACTCAAATATTTGGACAGGGTAATTAGTTAAAATTTTTTTTGAGTAATATTTCTCACTTTTTCGTGTCACCTAGAAAATAATCTTCAACGGTTCTGTCGATTTAATACGGAAGTTTCGCTCCTGATTTTTTTTATCCGGCAGTTCAGCTTTACGTTCCTAAAGGTTGAGTTTTCTTTTAGTGCAATTTTCCAGTTTATTTGTGTGGCGTTTATCTCTTTGTCGTAAACCCTCAAGGAAGAGTCGAGAGTCTCTTCTTACACCCACACCATTAAAGTCTCTTGCACATTAGTGTGAGCTTGATATACAAGCTTATTATTTGATAAATGAATGCAAAGTGTGCTTCATAATTAAAGGCTGAGATAATTCTGTTTTTATAGAAACGCTGCTACTATCCGTATTTCAGATTAAAATGGAAAGCACGGTTTTGTAAATATTTGCCGAAATTATTTTAAATTAGTATGTTTAAAACCTTTAACCGGGCAATGTGTCTTATGACGTAAGCGTTGCACATGTATGTAGCAGTACATTAATACTAGTTCCGGAAGAAAAAAGTTCGTTAAAACTCATGAATAAACCTTGTAATGGTATTATTATTTGTCTTTTCCAAAGTTTTTGTGCTAATCAAATATAAATTCATTGCAAATTTGCGACATAAGGTCCACATGAATCAGTTGTTTCATCGACATGAAAATAAATTAGATTGTCGTCTATACTTTGACGAATAGCCTGCTGTTTTTTGAAACGTTTTGTCCACGAAATTTTTTCTTAAGGTACTCTCATCGGGAATTTACTTCATGGTATGTATTTTAAGAAATGATGGTAGCTTGTGGTTATTCAGTTTTGATAAAGTAATATCGGCCCTGAGGAATATTTCACACAATTCGTAACAATATTCTTGTTGATCTGTCATCTTCTGGGTGTTGACTTATGCATTGTTAAACATAGTTCTCGACGTTGAAATCAACAAGATTTATTGATATTCGTCTCAAAAACAGATTAGGTATTATAACTACAAGGGCTTACATTTTGGCCATTTTTCTTAATATGTGTAGTCTTCTTTTCACAACAAGAAAGGTAAAACATGTTTAAAATGGTAAATTTTTGTTGGAAAGTATCGATTTTGCAATTAGGCTCCGCCCCTCGGTTTGACAACAAATGAAAAATTCATCACGACTGAGATCGAAACGGATGGATGAAGTTTCTCTTTTGGTTTTCTTTTTTAATTAGTAGATTTAGTTTTCTTTGTATAACACGATCACTTAAGTACATATTTCACTTAGTAATTTCTCGTAGAAAAATAAAGATTTTGCAATTAAGCTCCGCTCTTCGGCTTGTCTTTTTCTTTTAATATACATAGCCATCTTTTCACAACAAGAAACTTAAAACATGGTTAACTGGTACATTTTTGCAAGGAAATATGGATTTTGCAATTGTGGGGTGAAAGCTAACTGCAAAATCGATATTTCCTTATACAAATTTTCGATTTTAAACATGTTTTAAGTTTCATGTTGTGAAAACAAATCTACACATATCAAAACAAACAGGTAAAATGTAAGCCCTCCCAACCGCCCGATCTCAATTGTGATTATTTTTTTTTATTCGCCGTGGACCAAGGGGGCGGAGCTTAACTGCATATTCTTTACTTCCTTACAAGAAATTAAAAACATCTTTTTGAGTATCGTGTTGTTCAAAGAACACCATGTATATTCAGAAAAAAATGCGAAATATGAACCCCGCCCACCCACCCGATCTAATTGTAATAATTTTTTTATTCTTAGAAACTCATTACAATTGAGATAGGGCGGATGGGAGGATTTTACCTTTTTTCTTAATATACGCAGTCGTCTTTTAGGACAAGAAAATGAAATTATGTTTAAAATGGTAAATTCTTGTAGATAAATATGGATCTTGCAATTATGCCCCGCCCCTCGGTCTGACAACGAATGAGAAATTCATCACAATTGAGCTTGGGATGGGTATTGGTAGGGCCTAATTTTTGGCTTGGTTTTTTCTTAATATACATAGTACTTTGCGAACAAAACGATACTGAAAAACAAGTTTTTTATTTCTTGCAGGGAAATAAGTATTTTGCAGTTAAGCTCAACCCTCTTCGCTCACGACGAATGAAAAAATCATCACATTTGAGATAGGGCGGGTGGGCGAGTCTAACATTTTGGCTTTTTTTCTTAATATATGTAGTCATCTTCTCACAACAAGAGACTGAAAACATATTTAAAATGGTAAGTTTTTTCCCCCATCCTTCTCTACAAATTTACCATTTTAAACATCTTTTCAATTTCTTGTCGTGAATAGAAAACTACGTACACATATTAAGAAAAAAAGGAAAAATACAAACCCCTCCTACCCGCCCTTACCTCAATTGTGACGATTTTTTTTATTCGTCGTGAGTCGATGGGCGGAGCTTAATTGCAAAACCTTATTTCTCTACAAGGAACGACCATGTGAAACATGTTTTTTAAGTATCGTGTTGTTGAAAGAAAATTATATGTGTTAAGAAAAAAACCTAAAAATATTCATTCGTTGTTTGACTCACGACGAATAAAAAATTGTCACAACTGAGATAGGGTGGGCGGGCGGGGCTTATATCTTACTTTTTCCTTATTAGGCGTTATCTTCCTTTCACAAGATACTTAAAGCATGTTTCAAATTGTAAATTATTGCAGGAAAGTATGGATTTTGCAATAACGCTCCGCCTCTTGGTCTGACAACGAATGAAAAATTCATCACGATTGAGACAGAGACGGGTGGGTGGAGCTTGTCGTTTGGTTTTCTTTTTTTAATTAATACATTTAGTTTTCTTTGTATAACACGATTACTTAGGAAGATATATATGTCATATGATAATTTCTCGTAGAAAAATAAGGATTTTACAATTAAGCTCCGCTTCTTGGCCTTCGACGAGTAAAAAAAATCATCAGAATTAAGATAGGGTAGGTGGGCGCGGCTTATATATTGCCTTTTTTTTCTTAATATACATAGCCATCTTTTCACAACAAGACTTAGAACATGGTTAAAATGGTACGGAGGCTAATTGCAAAATTGATATTTCCTTATACAAATTTTCCATTTTAAACATGTTTTAAGTTTCATGTTGTGAAAAGAAGTCTACACATACTAAAACAAAAAGGCAAAATATAAGCCCCGCCCACCCGCCCTATCGCAATTGTGACGATTTTTACTTCCCGAGCGTAAGCAAAGGAAGTATTGTAATCGAGTCCGTCGGCCGACTCTCTACTTTTATGTTTTCTCTATCTTTCATGACCCCTAGAAGACGAAGAAATAGGTCTCCCATTTCCGTCTATCTGTCCGTCCGTCTGTCCGTCTGTCCGTCTGTTGTCCCGGATTTTTATTAGACAGATAATCTCCGAAAGTACTCGACCGATTGTTGTGAAATTTTGTACTTATATTAAGAATATCATGTAGATGGTAAAACGCTAACCAAAATTTGTCTAATCATCCCCATCACTAATGCGATGACGTCACTTCAAAATTGTACATAGTAAATGGGTTTTCAATTGTATAAAATAACATAGTCCTACACATGTAGTTTACAACTCTGAATCGACTTTTCACCCGAAACTTCCAGATTTTTGGAAAAAAAATCAAAATTATAAAACAACATTTTGAAATTTAATTTTTAATCTGCTAACCAGAATGCTTTGAAATGTTGCAGATGTTTTAAGACTATAAAAAGCATCATAAATCTTTAGTCAAAAAATATTTGCTTATCCCCTCCAAAAACTTGATGACGTCAGCTCAAAAGTTTGTGGAATAAATCATATCTAAAATGTACAAAATATGATGAGTCTGTACTTGTGATCTATCACTCCATTCATATTTTTTGGATTTGCATATACAGGGTGACTCAAAAAAATTAATGAATGCGTAAATATATTTTATTGATTTAATCAGGAACTACAAAACCGAATGCTCTGAAATCTTGCAGATGTTTTAAGGTCATAAAGAGCATAATAAATGTTTAGTCAAAATATATTTGCTTATCCCCTCCAAAAACTTGATGACGTCAGCTCGAAAGTTTGCCGAATAAATCATATCTAAAATGTACAAAATATGCTGAGCCTGTACTTGTCATTTATCACTCCATTCATATTTTTTGGATTTGCATATACAGAGTGACTCATAAAAATTAATGAATGCGTAAATTATTTTATTGATTTAATCAGGAACTACAAAACGGAATGCTCTGACATCTTGCAGATGTTTTAAGGTTATAAAGAGCATAATAAATGTTTAGTCAAAATATATTTGCTTATTCCCTCCAATATCTTGATGACGTCAGCTCGAAAATTTGCCGAATAAATCATATCTAAAATGTACAAAATATGATCAGTCTGTACTTGTGATCTATCACTCCATTCATATTTTTGGATTTGCATATGCAGGGTGACTCAAAAAAATTAATGAAGGCGTGAATTTATTTTATCGATTTAATCAGGAATTAGAAAACCGAATGCTTTGAAATCTTGGGAATATTTTAAAGTTATTATAAGCATGGTAAACTTTTGTTCAAAATGTATTTGTTCATCCCTCCTAAAAAAATTGATGACGTCACCCTTAAATTTTGCTGAATAAATCCTATCTAAAATGCAAAAAGTATGATGAGTTAGTACTTGTGATTTATCATTCCATTCATATTTTTTAGATTTTCTTAAGAGGTGGTTCAAAAAAATTGATGAAGTCAATTTATTTTATTGATTAAATTAAAGGCAACACTTATTATTAGTATTACACCCCAACCAACCCAATTTGGTAGACACAAAATTTGTTAATGGAAAAACTCGGTTGAAACATAAGGGTAGCACGCTTATTTACATCGACTTTAACATTACAGACCTGCATTTGTTTTATGCGCTCACTTGGTTCTGCGAATGTGAAATCGACATGTTTATAATCAACCAATTGTGAATTTCACCGTCAAGAATTAAAATAAAACCCAATGTTTTATATAATAAGCGGAATGTATGCTGTTACGCCTGTCATCTTAAATTAAGAATGTTTATACATACACGATTTTCAGTTGCCTCTGATACGTATACGTGAGTAAATTGTTTCGTTATTTTATTGATTATTACAAATCAATATTCAAAACGACCCAATTCATTTTCCCGAAAATTTGAGAATATAATAATTTTATTCTTAGTATTACACTACATCTATCCCAACTGATATACGTGTCCTTGCAAAAATGTTGATGACGTCATCGCAATTTTTTTTTAAATTCCCACTACAAAAATGTAATGAGAAAAAAAACACAATAGGCATGCAGTCGTCAAGTTTCCGACAGCGAGGGAAGTACTGTCTAAACTCTTTAGACCAATTTTTTTTATTCGCCGTGAACCAAGGGGGTGGAGCCCAACTGCAAAATACTTATTTCTTTACAAGAAATTAAAAACATGTTTTTGAGTATCGTGTTGTTCAAAGAATACTATGTATATTAAGAAAGAGAACAATATATAATCTTGCAATTAAGCCCCGCCCCTCAATCTGACAACGAATGAAAAATTCATCACTATTGAGAATTGAGATCGGGGCGGGTATGGGTGGGGTCTAATCTTTGGCTGTATTTTGTCTTAATATACATAGCATTCTTTGAACAACACGATACCCCAAAACATCTTTTTTATTTCCTGTAGAGAAATAGGGATTTTGCAATTAAGCTCCTCCCCCCAACTTTTCAAAAGCTCATTTTTTATTATTTACATTTGTTCGATCACTTTCGAAATTTATTTGTAGGCATTTTTTGTTGATTTAAACTTACAGAAGTTATTTTCGGCTTTTCTCCATAATCGCCAAAATAAACTGTCAGTCTTTGGAATATTTTTAAAAAAGTATGTCGAAACCGAATAATTCGAAAATACTGGTTTGGGACTACTAACAGGCTATATTTTTCCAATTAGCTCGTTGAAATCCATATTCTCAATTTTTTTGGGAAAATTTAAAGTGAAGAAACGAAAATTTATGGAATCGAGAAATTGAAAAACGGAAAATTTGATAAAGTGAAAGAAAATAGAAAATGGAAAATGAAAAATTTTGATATAAAAAAATTAATCAAATTTAAATAAGTGAAAATTTTTCCAAAAGTTATAACATTTGACTTTGCGATTTTTTTTACGATAACCTTAATAAGTTAATATAAAAATGTAATATTAATAAAAACAGTACTGTATTCCCAAATTTTCGGGAAAATAGAGTGAGTCGATCTTTATTAAATCAAAAAAATATATTGCCTAATTGCAAAATTCATATTTCCTTACTCAGATTTACCATTTTAAACGTGTTTCAAGTTTCTAAGAATAAAAAAAATTGCTCACAATTGAAAAAGGGGGAGTGGCTTGTTACTTTGGTTTGTTCGGAATTCGGCCACTTTGATTTTTTGTAAGTCTAGTTCGCCATTTCACATAGCAAAATTCAGTCTTCATCTAATCAAAAAAACCAATGACATCCAAAAGCGGGGTGGGTGGGGTTAGTTTTACCGTTTCGTCTAGATTCCAATGTTTATCAACGTAAAACCCATTTTTTGTCCAATGAAATGAGTAATCAAGAGGAAAATCGGATGGGTGGGCGGGCCACTTTGAATTTGTATAAATAGATTCGATCACATGACAAAATAAAATTCAATTTCCATCTAATCAAATAAGCCAATGAAATCAAAATCGAGGGTGGGTGGGTGGGGTTAGTTGTAGGTTTTTTTTAGATTCCACTGTTTAATATAAAATGCACTTTCGTCTAATAAAATGAGTGACCAAAAAGAAAACCTGGTGAAAAAAAACTGAAACATTCTATACAAATGAAATTTAAAAATTTCAAACGTCATACTAATTTTTAAAGATTTTTTATATTTTAAAATTTTCAGATCTTGTCCCTGTAAACAAGCATGTTTTTTCACATTTTACAAAGTTCCAAAGTTTTCACAGCTGAAAGTGAACGCATTTTTGGTGTTTAAGATATACAAATTTACGATTTTACGCTGCTCTAAACTGAATATTTATACCGAAAATTGTGTGAATTTTAACTTTACTCGTTCAACATTTTTCGATTTAAAATTCTGGAAATTTTACGTTCTCGATGTCTCGTATTCGAAATTTATACCAATTTTGTGCTCTTTGAGAAAATGAAATTTCAGCATCAGTTAACAGAATTCTCAAAATTTTGGCTTTACCAAAATTCTCGAATCATTCAAGGCCAGATTTGGAAAAAATTTCACCACTTCATGTACTTTCATCACAACCGCACCAAGTAAGAAATGTTTTTTTTCAAACCTTATCAAAATTTTGAGAATTTTCGTAACGTACTAATTTCCCTTAATTTAAAGATTTTTTATACGTCAAAATTTTCAGATCTTGTCCCTGTAAACAAGCGTATTTTTTGTCACATTTTACAGAGTTCGTAAGTTTTCATAGCTGAAAGTTAACGCATTTTTGGTTTTAAAATATACAAATTTACCACTTTACGCTAATCTAAAACTGAATTTTTATTCCGAAAATTGTCTTTACTCGGTCAACATTTTCGACGTATTCGAGAAACTTGCTTGGAGTTTTAAGGGGGTTAATATACGTAGTATTCTTTGAACAAAACGATACTCAAAAACATGTTTTTAATTTCTTATAGAGAAATAAGGATTTTGCTGTTAAGCTCCGCCTTCGGGGCTCACGACGAATTAAAAAAAAATCATCACAATTGAGATAGAGCGGGTGGGCGGGGCTTATATTTTCCCTTTTTGTTTTAGTATGTCTAGACTTATTTCGACAACAAGAAACTTAAAACATACCTAAAATGGTAAATTCTTGTAGTAATCAACTTAAATCGTCCACTTTTTTTCTACAGCCCCTTTAAATACGACAAAATAAGTTGAACATAAAAGTTATTATCAGCGACAATTTGGCAACGGAGTTAATAAATGACAATTTTCAGTTCTAAAAGCAACATCAGCGGGAACAGCAACTGCAACGGGAACTTCAACGTTAACAGCAACAGCAAGTTTATAAATCCCACTTAACACTAGTTCGGGTTACTTTTTTATCTAGCCGTAGACACTTGCAGAAAATTTTTACACTTTGGACTCGAAGTTCACTTGTCAGTACCAAAATAAGGACTGACGAAATTAAAAATGAAACGGGTAAATGACAAACAAAATGAGTAATTGCTTGATGGATGCTACCTGAATAGTTAAATAAGGGAGAATAAACGGAGTGTCTCCAGTTCGGATTATGATATCTTAGTTACTGTTTTTCTAGGTAAAGATTCTACTGAAATGTCTTGCTCTTTGCTGAATAAAGCTACAATTTGAAATTTTTTCTAAAATATGCATAAATATGCACTTAATCGGTAAATATGGAGTTAGATTGAAAAATATGCAAAATATACATTTTTTTTAAAACCCATTGTTTAAAAAGTTATATTGCCAGAAAACATCTTTTTTTCTGAATATGCCGCATTTTAAAGACTATGCACTTTGCATACAATCCGAGCCTTGGTTAGAATTTTTGCGGCAACAAGTTAATCGTAAAAAAATTCTAATCCGCGTTATTACATTCATTTGCATCGATAATAAATGCGAATCATGTTTCCAGCACTTTTTCTGCTCTTTTGAAACACAGTTGCGTCCAACGCAATTACTCATTCAAATTAACTGACATTCATGAATTCATTTAAATACAATTCTACTTTTTTCTTGTAACTGGAACCCTTTCTTAAATTCCAAAATTTATTCTACTATTAAAGGACCCTAAGTGAAATCCGTGCTCCACGTTATTGATTTAGGACGATAGGCTCAAGTCGGAAATGTTTGTTTCTGGTGTAAACTTTTGGCTTAATTTTGTCAAGAAGAGCAAAGTCGGACCGAACTTCTGAGCCCTGTGATATTAATATTATTACAAACACGTTAACACCTTCAACTTTTAATTTAATTGGAGGATCTTTGCACCTTTTTATTAAGGATAAGTTGAAGCGGAGCGGCTTTCAACCTCTGCAGATTTTAATTAAATTACTGTTGTAGCCATTGGTTAAAGCCTGTAGCTGTTAGTTTTATTGATTCATCCTTCATCGGTCCAATTAGAGGCACGAAAACCAAAGAAAGAGCATTCGAGGGATGGGTGAGATCAATCCGAATTGATGGTCAGAAAAACGGAGGAAGAAGTCCACACTTTCATCAATTGTCTTGAGAAAGCATGTATGTCGAAACAAAACACGTGTAGCTGGGGTAACATTATTCAGACTGAAAGAACTGATAATCCCGTTATAATCAACTTATTAAATTTTGTACATATAGTATATTTGCGAGGCTATAATATTAAAATTACTAAATTAAAAAATATTTGTGTCGAAAATTGTTAAATTTTTTAGTGAAAGGACACGTTATAAAAAAATTAATTAATTTCTCTAGAACGTCTAAATATCTGAGCAAAATAAAAAAGCAGCACAAATTTAATCCAAAATAAATAACCTCTTTTTTGGATCGATTTAACCAAATTTAAATTAATGTATTTAAATACGTTTTTTTCGATTACATAAACAAACAAGGTGAAAATAAGCTCAAAGTGATGATTATGAGAAAGTTTCCGAGAACTCTGGTGTGTAATTCAAATTAATTTGGGAATTTTAAATTTTTGCTTAAAAATGGTGGAGGCGCCGGGCTAATAAATAATTTAAAAATATTTATTTCCAGAATTTTTAAGAAATTTTAGTATACAAAGAGATTTTTTATAAAAACTAACGAATTTCTTTAAAACCATCTCAACATTTGAACAAAAAGAGCACAAATCTGACCTAAGTTAAATAATCTGTTTTTGAATCAATTTAACCGAATTAAAATTATTGCATTTAAACACGTTTTCTCGGTTATTTCAACTTGTCTAAAAATTCTCAAAAAATTCTGGGGTGTATATACATCTTGACGTGCATTCGAAAAATATAGTTCACAGTTCCGGATTAAAAATTTCTGGAAAATTCGGGTAGAAAGTGATTTTTTTAAAATCGTAAAAATTGCCATATTTCAATTGACGATTCTGGAAAAACGATGGGAATTTCCGACGAAAGGAAAGCGAAAATGATTTTTGGATGTCGAAATCTACAAGAAAATGTCTTTGACCAATTTTCGAAAATACTCGAAAAATGATCAAAAAAGTCGAAATTAGGAGTATTGAAAAATTGATCTTTTGGAACAGTTGTCCAAAAATTCTCAAAAATTCTGAAATATATATAAATCTTGACGAGCTGATTTGAAAAATATAGCGTATTCATAGTTCCAGATTAAAGATTTCCGGAAAATTCGTATTGAAAATAATTTTTTTTTAATCGTAAAAATTGTCATATTTCAATTGGCAATTTTGGAGAAACTGTAGGAACTTCCGAATTAACAAAACCGAAAATGACTTCTCGATGTCGAAATCTATAAAAAAATGTATTTAGCTAACTTCTGAAAATGGTCGAAAAATCGTCGAAAAATGGTCAAAAATTTCAAAAATTTGAACGTTTAGGAAACTTGTCTAAAAATTCTCAAACAATTCTGGAATGGATATATATCTTGACGTGCATTCGAAAAATATAGTTCATAGTTCGGGATTAAAAATTTCTGGAAAATCGTGTTGAAAGTGATTTTTTTTAAATGATAAAAATGGCCATATTTCAATTGACGATCCTGAAAAAACGGTGGGAATTTTCGACAAAACAAAACGAAAAATGAGTTCTGGATGTCGAAATCTACAAAAAAATGTGTTTGGCTAATTTTCAAAAATGGTTGAAAGATGGTCGAAAATGTTAAAAAGGGGTAGTATTGAAAAACTGATCATTTGAAAAAGTTGCCCAAAAATTCTCAAAAATTCTGAAATATATATAAATCTTGACGAGCTGATTTGAAAAATATAGCGTATTCATAGTTCCAGATTAAAAATTTCCGGAAAATTTGTATTGAAATTTTTTTTTTAAATCGTAAAAATTGTCATATTTCAATTGGCAATTTTGGAGAAACTGTATGAATTTCTGAATAAACAAAACCGAAAATGACTTCTGAATGCCGAAATCTATAAAAAAATGTATTTAGCTAACTTTTGAAAATGGTTGAAAAATCGTCGAAAAATGGTAAAAAATTTCAAAAATTGAATAATTGAACGTTTGGGAAACTTGTTTAAAAATTCTCAAAAAATTCTGGAATGTATATCTTGACATGCTTTCGAAAAATATAGTCCCTAGTTCCGGATGAAAAATTTCTGGAAAATGGGTTGAAAGTGATTTTTTTTAAATTATAAAAATGGCCATATTTCAATTGATGTTCCTGGAAAAACGGTGGGAATTTTCGACAAAACAAAACGAAAAATAAGTTCTGGATGTCGAAATCTACAAAAAAATCTATTTGGCTAATTTTCGAAAATGGTTGAAAAATGGTCGAAAATGTTAAAAAGGGGTAGTATTGAAAAACTGATCATTTGAAAAAGTTGTCCAAAGATTCTCAAAAATTCTGAAATATAATATAAATCTTGACGAGCTGATTTGAAAAATATAGCGTGTTCATAGTTTCGGATTAAAAATTTCTGGAAAATTTGGGTTGAAAATGTTTTAAGAAAATCGTAAAAATTGCCATACTTTAATTGACGATTCTGGAAACACGTTGGAAATTTCCGACGAAACCAAATCGAAAATGATTTGTGGATGTAGGAATCTATAAGAAAATGTCTTTAGTTAATTTTCGAAAATTGTCGAAAAATAGCCAAAAATCACAAAAGTATCGAAAAATAGATCGTTCTGAAAAGTTGTCCAAAAATACGCATACAATAAAAAATCTTGTATAAAAATGGTGGAGACGTGGGACAATATATAATAAAAAAAAATGTTTATTTTGACAATTCTTAAGAGTCTTTTGGTTGATTTCTCTTCAGAAATAATGCATTAAAGTAGTTCATTAATGTTAAGTTACGTTAAAAAAAATGTCTCTTTTTAAAAATTATTGGCAATTTAAAGAATTTGTTTTAATCCGTCAATTTTAGACTCTGAAATGGGACAATTTGACACAAAAATGGAATGACAGAAAGTATATTTAGCTGGTTCTAATTTGTAAAGATCGATCATCAAGAAAATATTGCAACTAACATGTTATTTCATTACGTACTGATAAAGATACTATTGTAGTTGGCGACAAAGAAAGGATTGCGTTAAAACCTTCAAAACGAAAGATTTATTTTTCAATATCGAAAAACCAAAAAATATTACACTCCCATCTTACAAGCATTTTCCAGCTCTTCAAACCCTGAGCTTCATCGTCCGGCTGAACTGTGAAGTATCTAACCGGATTACAAAGAAAATCCATGATAAATGGCTTCGCAAAAAATTTGCATAAATATAGAGAGCGAAATTGAGCCAAAACGGATATAAATAAATCCTAGCCCGCCCAACACTTTAATACTCGATCTACACTTTTTAAACCCTGTGTAACATTTTTGAAGTAGAACACAGCCGCTTTATTTTATTCGGCGAAAAACTTCTAATCTCTTTACCCGTTTCCTTAATGGCGTATTGTGGATATTTATACCACGTACCGTTTCCACCCTTTCCTCGACAATATAAACGAGCAATTTAGTATCGATTTATAATAAACTTTGATATGGGACGTTTCAAACGTTAAACGTCGATAGTGATTGGGTAGTGAAAGTGTGGCCTCAACCACTTCGCTTCATGAGCACCTGTGGACCATTAAAGGCACAATTAATTTTGTTTCTTAGCGAGAAGTGCACGTTTGTGGCAACTCATTAAAACCTAGATCATGTACAGCATCTTTTAATACGGAGGAAATGAGGATCCCTTGTTCAGAGTGTCCTGACCTGAATCGATTAATCTTGAGATTCAAACCTGTATGTATGCCAAGAATTTCAGCAATTCCAAATTTAATCCTAAATTAGATAATCTTGGTAGGGGTAGAATTATGGCTACCGCAACAGATTTAACGATTTGGCTGCTAGAGGATAACTACAAGTTCCTGTGTTTGAGGTCCATAGGCTCGATGCTTTTCCGTATTGTCGGGTTTTCCTCGTTAATACTCTGGAAGTTGTATTCATCTGTTTAAAGCACCCCATATTTTGTGCAGTCACCGAACCAAATCACGAATTTCACTCACCATATTTTTACATCTGTAAGAGGGCTGGACGGAAAATCGTTTTAAGTTTGATTCTCTTTTTAATTACTGAAATTCGTTTTTGTCTTTCATTCGTTATGTTAAACGTTTTTATAGATAGTTATGTGTTTTTCCAATCTACGAAACTTGGATGAGAGATATGCTCATTAAATTTTGTCTTCATTGTCGTTCTTGTTTTAAGTAACGAACTTTTCATTACCTGCTTTCATAAATTTCGAATTTTGTCCTTGGTCTCACTTTATTCTTCGCGCTGACGAGCAAACTTTCTTGGCTCGTTCTAGAATTGTAAACTTCTCACCCCGGATTCCTTGAAAACTTTTTCTTTGTGACTGAAAGAGCAAATGGGACTGTAGCCGAAATTGTTTTCTCTTTTGCTCCTCCAAAAGTAAAAAATTCTAAGAGAGTAAATTTATTCAAAATACCTGCGTCGAAATCTTTATAGTAATAATTGCCAGTTGAATTGAATATATTCCTCAACGTAAATTAAAAAACATGGTCATGATACATACATCAACGAAATCCATAACTCGTCCAGCGAGTGGTTTCTTCCACTTGATTAATTAACTCTAATGGAACTTTTTTTAGCGAAAACTAGGTTGTTTCAGAGCTAAGCTTTTAAAATCGTTGCCTAATCACTTCCGGGTAGGTGTATTAAATCTCGAGAGAACTCGGCGAAACTGGATTCGAAACATGGAATTAAATTTAAATTTAAACTCTGGGGCGCCTGTTTCATAATGACTTATTGACAGTTTTATCATTTGCTGCGGTTCAGGAGTTGCTGTTATAACTTTCGTGTTTTATGATCGTCAAACCGTAATTAAATCGAGTTCTCACAGTTTTACTGTGGTGTGTAAAAAAGCATATTCTCGTTGAGTAAAGTCTGCGTTTGGTTTTAATTTCTGTTGCAGACACACTCGTTTCCAAACAATATTTATCGCCGAGCGATATGCAATTTGCCGCATGATCTATTGACTTGAAAGGTTTGTGTGCAGAGAATTTTTCAAATGCAAACCTGGAGTTGTATGCAAGCGTTTGAGAAGGACTGTAGTCAACAACAGGAAAATAACTATTAAAGTACGTGTTAGGTCTCTGTGAAAATAATATTTTGGTGTAGTTTGTAATTTTTTGAAAATGTGATGGCTGTTAAATAAGAATTAACAAAAATTATTTTAGAATTCTTAATAAACGTGTGCGTGTAAGAAGAGATTTTGTACATGAAGTGATAAACTTTGGAAGAAAATGAGCGTTTCTTTAAAAATATTTTGATATCTGCTAGCCAAAATTACAAAATAAACTAAATTTTGAATCAAAATACATGATGTCCTTTTGGTTTCAATAAATTTAATTTATTGGTTATTAATACAGTCACAGTCAAATACTAGCCCCGCCCACCCACCCATCCGATTGAGGCGTGCAAAGTCCATATTTGTTTACACAAATTTATCATTCAAACATATTTTAAGGTTCTTGTTGTAAAAAGAAGACTACGTATACCTATTAAGAAAAAGGCAAAATATAACCTCATCCACATGCTCCTACCTCCAATGTGACGATTTTATTATTCGTCGTAAGCCGAGAGGCGGAGCTTGATTGCTTAATTTTCTTCAAGAGTACTGTTTCTAGTCTAGGAGATTTTTTTTATTTTAAATAGTTTAACGGAAAGTGCTAGAACACAAAACATTTTCAAAATGTAGAAGATCCTTCTAGAGACACAACTGAAAAACTCCTTTAATCCATAATGTTTACCACCAAATGTGAAATAAAGACCTAAATAAATAAAAAATATTTGTTGTGAAGGGTTTATATTACAATTTTAAAATACTGACACCCTTGCTATGAGAATTTTAAAACTGAAAAGGTTTTAAGCGTCTTGGTGTTGAAAGAAAACTACATATATCAACAAAAAGAAGCATATGATAAAGCCCCACCCACTAGCCCCGATATCAATTTTGAATTTTTGAGTTGTTGTCAGATCGAGGGGCGGAGTTTAATTGCAAAATCCATATTTGTGTACAAAAATTTACATTTTAAATATACATATTTGAAGAATTTTGTTGTAAAAAAAGACTACGTACATTAAGGAAAAAAGGCTGAACATAAAAAAACTACTGTATAGCGTAAATTGGTGAATCTAGGAACCCTGGTAACGTTTCACATGGTATAATCTTGTAAGAGAATAGAGATTTTGCAATTAAGCGCCGCCCCCAGCTGACGACGAATAAAAATTTTTATCACAGTTGAGGAAGGGGCGGGCGGGTGGGGCTTATATTTTGCCTTATTTTTCTTAATATGCGTTTTCATCTTACCACACAAGCAACTTAAACCATGTTTAAAAAGATAAATTTCTGTAGAGAAATATAGATTTTACAATATTAACCTCTGCTCCTCGATCTCACAACGAATAAAAAATGCGAGACAATTCAGATTGGCGCAAGTGGGTGGGGCTTCATTTTTGGTTTATTTTTCGTAGCATGTGCAGTTTTCTTCCAACAACAGGATACTTAAAACATATTTCCTGGAGAGAAATATGAACTCTGTATTTAAGCTCCGCTCACCGTCTCACGATGAATAAAAAAATGTATCGCATTTGAGAAGGGGTGGGTGGGTGGGGCTTATCCATTGATTTTATTTTCGTAATATACACAGGCTTCCTTCGAGAATAAAGTGTTGAAAATATCAAATGGTGAATTTGGGAATAGAATTATGTTTTAAGTATTGTGTAGTTGAAAGAAAACTATATACGTTAAAAATAGAAGCCAATGATTAAGCCCCTCCCACCCGCGCTTCTCTCAATTGTGATGAATTTTTCATTTGTTATCAGATTGAGGGGTGGAGCTTAATTGCAAAGTCCATATTTGTTTACAAAAATTTACCATCCAAACACGTTTTAAGTTTCTTGTTGTAAAAAGAAAACTACGTAGACCTGTTAAGAAAAAAAGGCAAAATATAATATTGTATATGAACACATTTCTTTCAATTAATTGAAAGAATGCGTCGGTAGAAAACACAGATTCAAGATATTGAAAAAATTTATAATGGCAGAGATCCTTTTTGGAAATAGATTTGGTATGTAGGTAAGCGAAGTAAAATGTTGCAGCCTCGGTGGGAATCGAACCCCGCGCCTCCCGCTTGCCGGGCAGGTTTCTTGACCAGTAGACCACGAGGCCACTTATCTCTCTTCGCTTACTACTACTTATTATTGTGTTGTCAATAGTATTTCAGATTTTTGCCAAGGTGGTGGAACTTAAAAACTTAAAAAAAGATACTTCTATTGTTTTTAATATACTTGTAAAATCTAAGAATGTATTTGGCAAGAACTTATGAAGAATTATTAAGGAATTTGTACATGAATTGATATATTTTGGAAGAAAGTGAGCGCTATTTTAAAAAGATTTTGATATCTAACCAAAATAACGAAACAAGATAAATTTTGAATTAAGAAAAATTATATCTTTTTGGTTTCAACAAATTTCAATTATTGTATATGAACACATTTCTTCCCATTATCCGAAGGAACGCAAGGATACCAAGCACATATTGATGATCTGGAGAAAATTTATGATTAATCACCGTTTCTCACATCGATTTGTCATTTCAATTTTGTTGAAAGTGTGGTGGATATTAAATAATAAAATAAAAGCACTTCTAGAATTCCTAATAAACTTACGCGTGGAAGGATGTGTTTTCAGGGAATTTATGAAGAACTATTAAGAAATTTGTACATGAACTGATATACTTTAGAGGAAAGTGAGCCTTTCTTTAAAAATATTTTGATATCTATCCAAAATAACAAAACCAGGAAAATTTTTAACCAAGATAAATAATGTCCTTTTGGTTTCAATAAATTTAATTTCGTGGTTATTAACACAGTCACAGTCAGGTACATAGCAAATACTAGCCCCGCCCATCCACCCATCCGATTGAGGGGTGGAGCTTAAGTCCATATTTGTTTACAAAAATTTACCATTCAAACATGTTTTAAGGTTCTTGTTGTAAAAAGAAGACTACGTATACCTATTAAGAAAAAAGGCAAAATATAATCTGATCCACATGCTCCCACCTCCAATGTGACGATTTTTTTATTCGTCGTGCGTCGGGAGGCGGAGCTTGATTGCTTAATTTTCTTCAAGAGTACTGTTTCTAGTCTAGGAGATTTTTTTTTATTTTAAATAAGTAGTTTAACGGAAAGTGCTAGAACACAAAATATTTTCAAAATGTAGAAGATCCTTTTAGAGATACAACTCTTTTAATCCATAATGTTTACCACCAAATGTGAAAAAAAGATCTAAATAAATACTAAATAAATAAAAAATATTTGTTGTGAAGGGTTTATATTACAATTTTAAAATTTTGCTATGAGAATTTTAAAACTGAAAAGGTTTTAAGCGTCCTGGTGTTGAAAGAAAACTACATATATCAACAAAAAGAAGGACATGATAAAGCCCCACCCACCCACCCCAATATCAATTGTGGTGAATTTTTCATTTGTTGTCAGATCGAGGGGCGGAGTTTAATTGCAAAATCCGTATTTGTGTACAAAAATTTACAATTTTAAATATATTTGAAGAATTTTGTTGTAAAAAAGACTACGTACATTAAGGAAAAAAGGCTGAACATAAAAAAAACTACTGTATTGTAGCGTAAATTGGTGGATGTGGGAACCCCGGTAACGTTTCACATGGTATAATCATGTAAAGGAATAGAGATTTTGCAATGAAGCACCGCCCCCAGCTGACGACGAATAAAAAACATTATCACAGTTGAGGAAGGGGCGGGTGTGTGGGGCTTATATTTTGCCTTATTTTTCTTAATATGCGTTTTCATCTTACCACACAAGAAACT
The DNA here is from genome assembly GCF_036711695.1 of Zophobas morio. Lineage (NCBI taxonomy): Eukaryota > Metazoa > Arthropoda > Insecta > Coleoptera > Tenebrionidae > Zophobas > Zophobas morio. The sequence goes on along the minus strand of NW_026972136.1, from coordinate 10,474,426 downwards.
TAAACCATGTTTAAAAAGTTAAATTTCTGTAGAGAAATATAGATTATACAATATTAAGCTCTGCTCCTCGATTTCACAACGAATGAAAAATGCGAGACAATTCAGATTGGCGCAAGTGGGTGGGGCTTCATTTTTGGTTTATTTTTCGTAGCATGTGCAGTTTTCTTCCAACAACAGGATACTTAAAACATATTTCAATGGTTATTTCCTGGAGAGAAATATGAACTCTGTATTTAAGCTCTACTCACCGTCTCACGATGAATAAAAAAATGAATCTCATTTGAGAAGGGGTGGGTGGGTGGGGCTTATCCATTGATTTTATTTTCGTAATATACACAGGCTTCCTTCGAGAATAAAGTGTTGAAAATATCAAATGGTGAATTTGGGAATAGAATTATGTTTTAAGTATTGTGTAGTTGAAAGAAAACTATATACGTTAAAAATAGAAGCCAATGATTAAGCCCCTCCCACCCGCGCTTCTCTCAATTGTGATGAATTTTTCATTTGTTATCAGATTGAGGGGTGGAGCTTAATTGCAAAGTCCATATTTGTTTACAAAAATTTACCATTCAAACACGTTTTAAGTTTCTTGTTGTAAAAAGAAGACTACGTAGACCTGTTAAGAAAAAAGGCAAAAAATAATATTGTACATGAACACATTTCTTTCAATTAATTGAAAGATTGCGTCGGTAGCAAACACAGATTCATGATATTGAAAAAATTTAGGATGGCAAACATCCTTTTTGAAATCGATTTGGTATGTAGGTAAGCGGAGAAAAATGTTGTTGCCGGGTAGGTATCCTGACCACTAGACCACAAGGTCACTTTTCTTTCTTCGCTTACTACAACTTATTATTGTGTCGCTACAAGAATTTCAAACTTTTGCCAGTGGTGGGAGTTAAAAACTTAAAAAAGATACTTCTATTGTTTTTAATATACTTGTTATGTGTATGAATGTATTTGGGAAGAATTTAAGACGAACTATTACGAAAATTATACATGAATTGATATATTTTTGACGAATGTGTAGGTTACTCAAAAAGATTTTGATATCTGACCAAAATAACAAAACAAGCTAAATTTTGAATTAAGAAAAATGATATCTTTTCGGTTTCAACAAATTTCAATTTTTGTATATGAACACATTTCTCCCAATTATTTGAAGGAATTCAAGAATTCCAAGCACTTATTGATGATCTGGAGAAAATTTATGATCACAGTCACCGTTTCTCAGATCGATTTGTCATTTTGAATGTGTGGTGGATGTTAAATAATAAAATAAGAGTACTTCTAGAATTCCTAATAAACTTGCGCGTGGAAGGATGTGTTTTCAACGAATTTATGAAGAACTATTAAGAGATTTGTACATGAACTGATATACTTTAAAGGAAAGTGGTCGTTTCTTTAAAAATATTTTGATATCTATCCAAAATGCCAAAAACAGGAAAAATTTTGCACCAACATAAATGATGTCCTTTTGGTTTCAATAAATTTAATTTATTGAATACGAACACATTTCTCTCAATTAATTGAAAGAATGCGTCGATAGCAAACACAGATTCAAGATATTGAAAAAATTTAGGATGGCAGAGATCCTTTTTGTAATCGATTTGGTATGTAGGTAAGCGAAGAAAAATGTTGCAGCCTCGGTGGGAATCGAACCCCACATGCCTCCTGCTTGCCGGGCAGGAAACCGTACCACTAGACCACAAGGCCACTTATCTTTCTTCGCTTACTACAGCTTATTGTGGTGTCGCCACAAGTATTTCAAATTTTTGCCAACGTGCTGGGAGTTAAAAACTTAAAAAAAGATATTTCTATTGTTTTTAATATACCTGTAATGTGTATGAATGTATTTGGGAAGAATTTATGACGAACTATTAAGAAATTTATACATGAAATGATATATTTTCGACGAAAGTGAAGGTTACTCAAAAAGATTTTGATATCTGACCAAAATAACAAAACAAGGTAAATTTTGAATTAAGAAAAATGATATCTTTTCGGTTTCAACAAATTTCAATTATTGTATATGAACACATTTCTCCCAATTATTTGAAGGAATGCATGGATACCAAGCACATATTGATGATCTGGAGAAAAGTTACGATTACAGTCACCGTTTCTCAGATCGATTTGTCATTGTGAAAGTGTGGTGGATGTTAAATAATAAAATGAGAGTACTTCTAGAATTCCTAATAAACTTGCGCGCGGAAGGATGTGTTTTCAACGAATTTATGAAGAATTATTAAGAAATTTGTACATGAACTGATATACTTTAGAGGAAAGTGAGCCTTTCTTTAAAAATATTTTGATATTTATTCAAAATTACAAAACCAGGAAAATTTTGAACCAAGATAAATGATGTACTTTTGGTTTCAATAAATTAAAATTATTGTATATGAACACATTTCTCTCAATTATTTGAAAGAATGCGACAATAGCAAACACAGATTCATGTTATTGACAAAATTTAGGATAGCAGTGATCCGTTTTGAGATTGACTTAGTTTTTCAAATTTTTTCCTAAAGTGGTGGAACTTAAAAAATAAAAAAAAAATACTTCAATTGTTCTTAATAAATGAACTTGTGACATGTAAGAATGTATTTTGGAAGAATTTATGAGGAATTATTAAGAAATTTGTACTTGATGATATACTTTCGAAGAAAGTGAGCTTTTCTTTAAAAATATTTTCATATCTAGCCAAAATAACAAAAACAAGCAAAATTTTGTTCTCTCTTTGTTTACCGGCGACCGTCTTTAATTTTTTCTGTATATGAACAATTCACATTCTTTCTTTGCGTATTTAACTGTATTGTTTTTGTGCTCAAACAAATAATTTAAATGTATTAAATCACATACATATTTTGCAGTCACAGAGATTCAGTTTGGTCCATTCAAATTCCATTCGAATCGTTTTATATGCTGAACACGCATTTTACTTTGATATTTATCGTTAGGGCTGCCAGTCTATGAATGTCGATAAATTTGACGCGCCATTAATAATTAGTTTTCAATTTACTCTTTAAAATAAAACATACTGACACACTTATTCACTTTGAGATTCAAAACATTCGCCATCACTGAGCAGTTTTCCGGATTCCCATCATCTGTGTATCAATAAAATTTCCCGTCTCCGTCCGTATTTGCAAGAACAGCAAATAAACGAAAAACTAAATAAATTTTTTTACAGACTCACTCGCTTACTTCGTACTCTCTTTGAAATTATTCCAGTCACGTCCTTTTGATATCCCAGGGGATGTGCAATCAATTCGTCGCTTTTCCTGCCTTTCTTAAAGCATCCACTAACTTTCTTTAATAAAATACAAGATTTCCCGGCGTTCTTTCGTATTACGTGGTAATTACCCGGAATGAATGTTTTTTCAGTTGCACCCTATCACGTCCGAATCTCGACGTGATTCTTGTCGAATGATGTAACTGTGATGTCTGTGTTTTTCTTCGTTGTGTCGTTTGCGTAGTCGTATTTCAGGGAATTTCACAAAGAAAAGCCTGAGGCGTGATTGTCGGAGAGGGATAAGAAAATAGAAAAACATGAGGGAGAGTATTTTACTGGATAAAATGGGTTTAGAGAAATTTCGGATCTTTGTAAATAGGGGGTTAGAAGGGTTTCCGGAGGGAGTTTTAAGTAAAAAAGAGCATTAAGCTCTGGAGGTGTAACCCGAAGAGATAAGTGCACGTGCCGGTGTCTAACAAAACTAATTTTATTGAAAATGCAATATTGGTTCTTAAGTTGTTCTACAGGTAGAAAACTAATACACAAAGTCACGAACCGACAAACTTCCGGTATTTGCATGACGTCATGCATTTATATCGTTTCGGACAGAACCTTACAAAGTCTCAAGAAGCGAAATAAAACGATACCGTGAAAAGAAAAACTTTTATTACCTAAACTTGAAACATTTAAAGTTTATAAAAGACTGAAATTTACAGCAGACGTGTTTCCTTTCAGTTCAAGATGCCAAACTTCACAGACAATAATATTTAGAAGTAGCCCATTAGACCCCAACAATGGCGAACACGGCCCATCTGGTCCGGCGACAAAGTTCTCGGGACCTCAACCCTCAACGATCTTTGGACCGTCTGGAACTCAAAGAAATGCGTGGACGTCTGGTCGTGGAAAATGGGAATACGGGTAGTTATGGTGCCACCAACGCTGCCTTCGAGGACTCCAGCCCCAGCGCAAGGATAAAATCCGGGTGTAGTAGCAAGAGGGGGTCTCAGATCGTGGTAAGGTCCACTTCTACGACTTCTTTTTCAGTTTTAAAATGGTGTGTAAAATATAATACCACGTAATAAATGAGCGCCCATCATGTAATCAAGCAGAGAAATAAAGTCAGTTGTAAAGATAACGCCGATTTGCTCTTTTAGGAAACATAAGATAACGTTAAAATTGCTGAAAAATAATTTATCATGGTTGAATGGTGACCGAGAGTTTTTATCACGTCCGGAGCGGCCTTTACATAAATCAAATCGATTGTGGAAAACAGGGTATTTCATGGAATTCAACTGGTTCATCGATTTAAATCAGAAATGAAGTTCTATAGACCTGAGAGAATATGAATTATTTAGACTTTAATTTTCTATTTTAATTTTAGTCTGTGTACTGCTTTGGGTGAAACTAATATACATAATATATAATAGAAATACAATAATTGGTCGACTAGTTTCGTTTAATTTTTGTGCTTCTTCAGGACACTTACGTTCAACAATCATGGTTTAGTTATTAACGTACTGTTAGAGCAGTGCATGTGACTGATAACTATTCTGATCTGATGTCTGGTGTTTATTGATCTTTATTAGTGATTCCTCGCTCCACCACTCTGCCATGTAAACGAAAATAGGGATTTATAGGTAGTTCGTACGAGTTTTAAAACCGGCCTTGGAAATTCTGTTTGGTGAATAATTTATAACGCTGTCAGTTGTTTCTTTGGTTATGATTTAGTGTCATTTTGGCACCTAAATATAAATCACCATTGAAATCAATACACTTTAGATGCCAGGTTTTGTAGCAACACAACATTTTTGATTAGTTGGTCTTACACTAATTACACTCGTTGAGGGGGACAGTGGCGTCGAATGCGATTTCATTTTGTTTAAACAAGTGCTCTTTTGTGAAATTACTACAAAACTCTAGTACCAATTTTAACATGTGTTTACACTCACATCGCCAAAACCAGAAATGAGTTCAAGAGACTTTTTAAAAGCTACCAATACGGGGTGAAATTCCATCAAACATGCATGGTTGCCTACGTTATTGAATAATTTTCTTTTATTTTTCAATTTAAATTTTCAAATAGGGACACCATAGTGGAATGGATTATTAAATTACAAGCTTCAGGAGCAATAGCATTTTTTCATATCGTCATCAATTTTTAATAGAGACAATATTGTTTAACCCTAATGGTAATTGTGTTGTGTTTCCGAAATTTCATAAAAATGAGATAAAACGTTTCTATTTCCATTCTAAAAACGTTTTCTATCATTTTAATGAAATTTCGTAATGCCATAAATACTTAATAAGATTTTGACCTGATGTCATAAATTTTTGAAAAGGATAAATACATGAATTATGATAAGCGGTTTACCATATAAACGACAATTCATCTGACGAACGGCTACTTTCACGTTTTCTCGATGTTTCATAACCCCTAGAAATGAAAAAATAGGTCCACCCTTTTCGCCTAGTTGTCCTCTATCTGATCTTCCGGCTGTTTTATTAGAGAGATAATCTCTAAAACTACTGGACTGATTGTTGCAAAGTTTTACGTATATCTTAGGAATATCATGTTCATGTAGATGGAAAAACGTGAACCAAAATTTGTGTTGTCATTTCCACTAATAATTTGATAACGTTGTCTCAAAATTATGCACAGTAAAAGTTATTTAAACTTCATAAAATAACATACTTCTGTGCTTGCAGTTCATGAATCCGACTTTATTCTTGTCTTAGATATCCAGCTTTTTTTTATATTAGCATTATTATTATTTTTACACTGGCAAGTTGGTAGTACAAAAACTTCAAATTTTGAATAGTTTTGAATGGAAACCATGATCATCCTAACCTCAATTTTTTTGACAGGACATTTTGGTTGAGTGTTGCCGCTTAAGTGGTTTTTTAATTTTTGAACTGATAATACACACATAATCTTTATTTTAATTTATTATTATAAAAAAATAATTCTGTTTTTGACCATTTTTTTATTAGTAGTATTATATTAAATAATATATAATATTTACAAAAGGATTAATTTAAGCAACATTTCTAATGAGTAAAAGTGTATTACTAAAGAACACAAAAGTTGCATTTCGAAGTACATTTTTTAATAAACGTTTATTTAATTAATCTTTGCGATGACGTCATTAAATTTTAATCACTGTTCTGTAACCACTAGATGAATATTTATGTCCTACCACAATTTCAAAATTCGTTTCTTAGAATTTAAGAGAAATTGTAAAATTTACTTTTTCAAATTTTACATTGACCCTTGTCAGAATACGAATGCTTTGGATACACTATAAGATCATAAATTTAAGCAATAACTATTTAACAAAAGTTTGAGTGACGTCATCAAGTTTTGGAAGGGATCAACGATTGTGCAAAATTTCGACTGTCAAATTTTGTATCACAATTTTGAATTTTTTTGCCAAAAACGTTATACACAAAGTTAAACGTTGGAGTGCGTTAATACACCATAATACAAGAAAATTGGAATAATGCGGCAACGTTGCATCGGAATCAAAATAAACCATCGTTTAAAGCTTGAGAAAAAGCTAATGAGAATGTATAAAAATACATATAGAAGTGTTCTATTTGATTAAACTTAAGTTCTGTGCTATTATGCCTCGTAAATAGAATATGTTTAATGTTTAATGTTTAATTTATTAACTGAAACTTCCAATTTACAAAAAAAAAATAATAATAAATGGAAAAGAAAAATCAAAACAGAACATAGTTAATTCCTAACAGTGGTTAACAACATATTATTAACTTATTACTCTGTATAGCGAAAATAACTTCAATGTACTAATTTATGTAACTCAAAGAACTGTATAATTTTGGTCTCTGGCTTTTTTCTATCTTTAGTAATCAGAGTTAGGCAAAGCCGGAGTGATGGGGAATCAATCAGACAAATATTAAAAACGATGGCGTGACGTCAAGCGATAAATTTGGCTGGTCGACTGTGCAGTCTCAACCTCAGTGACGTTTGATGCAATTTAGGGTTTATCTGATCAAGATCATCACAAATATTGACATGTTGAACAGTTACTTTTAATTTCTAAAACATTTTAACATCTAGGAAAACTCGTATAATTGAGGAAAACCTAGAAAAAGTAGTAATTGTTATTAAGAATTGGCGATCGGACGGCAATGAGCATCACTTTCGCGATACCGAAGTCTGCTAATAATAATTAATCAGATATCGATGACCGCGCACTTAAATTTTAGTGACTCAACCTTGTATATATTTTGTATGTTGTAAATAGGATTTGCTTACTAAAAGTTAAAAATTTTTGGTGGGAATGATCAGACAAATTTTCATTTACCATCAAAACGGTATTTTTAAAATTCATCAAAACTTCACATCAATCAGTTTAGTAGGTTCGGATACCCTATTCTTTTTAATAGAATCGTCAACAGATCACAGACCGACGGAAAAAGAAGACCGTTAAAAGTTTTTTTTTGGTAACTATTGTGTCAATTTACAACTTCTTTTTGATAATATCAGCCACATATCGAAGATTATGTGGGACCATTTTTCATTAACTTCCAAAACTCATATTTAATCGTATCTTAAAACGTAAGTAGGTTTATGCTATCCCAACTTCCTCTAGGTTTAGAACAGAAATTTGTCTTTATCGAGTAGTGGCGGCACATTTTTTTTTTAATTTTCAAGCTTCAAGTTCAACAATTATTCCAGCAGAATAGTTGCCATTATAATTGTCAAGATGACAACTGAAAGAAAGTATATCTTTAACTACAATGTACACGAGCGTAAGCCATTCAGAGCATCCTTGTCGTGGGAGTTTAATGACTCTGTTCTTCAACGCTTTGCCTGGATCTTTGTGTTTACCCTCTGAAACGCTTCCGGTTAAGGTGTTAACAAAAACTTACCTGTTGAAATTCCAACAATCACTGAAGTGTCTCTTTAAGGAAAAGAACTGAAAACGCCTTCCATTGTCGCTGAACGTAGGTGTGAAGTTTCCTAAAAGTTTTCCGTCGATTGTTGACCCTAAAGCTTAAAAGTTGGCAAAAGAATTTTACACTTACACTTTATTTGTTTTTGTTTGCAATTATAATACATTTATCTCAAAGGATGGCAAACCCATTTTTCGGCCAGAGTGCGGCGAAGACGAGCGCGAATCCTGGGACAGCAAGCTGACTTTCCTCTTGGCCACTGTGGGTTACGCCGTGGGCTTAGGCAACGTGTGGAGATTCCCTTATCTGGCCCAGAAAAACGGAGGTGGGGCGTTTTTGATCCCCTACTTCGTGATGCTGGCCATTGAAGGGATCCCGATTTTTTATCTCGAGCTGGCGATCGGGCAGAGGTTGAGGAAAGGGGCCATCGGGGTGTGGAATCAAGTGTCGCCGTTTCTTTCGGGTGAGTGGAGAAAAACAGCGATAAAATTAATATCCGGGCCGTGATGTGTGGGCAGAGGCGGGAATTAATTTAACGGGGTCGGAAAATTTCTGTCCGAGACGATATGTTAGCGTTGGGGTGCAAATTTGACACAATATCGCTTTGATTATTAGTTTTTCTTTCTCCAACAGGTATTGGTATCAGCAGCGCCGTGGTCTCCTTTAACGTAGCCCTCTACTACAACACCATCATCGCCTGGTGCCTCTTCTACTTTGTCCAGAGTTTCCAGTCGCAGCTCCCGTGGGCCGAATGCCCCAAGGTCTACTTCCCCAACGGCTCCTACACCTCCGAACCCGAATGCGTCGTCAGCAGCCCCACCCAGTACTTCTGGTACCGCACCACCCTCATGATCTCCTCCGACATCAACGCACCCGAAGCTTTCAACTGGAAAATCGCGCTCTCCCTCGTCATCGCCTGGATTCTCGTCTACATGTGCATGATAAAAGGAATCGCTTCTTCCGGGAAAGTCGTCTACGTCACAGCCACCTTCCCCTACATCGTCCTCATCATCTTCTTCTTCCGCGGGATCACCCTTAAGGGTGCTTCCGACGGCCTGAGGCACTTGTTCACCCCAACCTGGCACACCATTTTGGACCCCGTCGTGTGGCTGGAGGCTGGGACGCAGATCTTCTTCTCGTTGGGACTTGCATTCGGAGGCCTTATTGCATTTTCTTCGTATAACCCCGTTAATAATAATTGTTATAGAGATGCCGTGATGGTGTCTCTGACGAACTGTTTTACGTCGATGTTTGCAGGAATCGTGGTTTTTTCGATAATTGGGTTCAAAGCGACGATGGTCTATGAGAAGTGTTTGAGTTCGAGGAATAGCACCATCGCTGGGCTGTTTGGGGGTGGATTGGATGAGGGGCAGCTGCCCCCTGAAGGGACGGTGTTTAATGTGACGAATGCCGATGGGGTGGTTAGTAGTGTGGTGATGCCTTCACTGCCAGTGTGCGATTTGGAGAAGGAGCTAGATAATGTAAGTTGACTGTATGTGACTAACTATTCTAAAGCAAAATTAAAAAAAAGTCACCAGATCAGAGTAATCAGGTTATACTTTCGACCATCCTCATCAAAGCTGGCATCTGTGGTTAAATCCGAGCAGACTCTCGCCCATAATCCTTCTGCTTATTGTTGCTATAGAAACGGTGGTTTCTCCCGTCACAAAGAAGCAATTTAATGCCATTATCACGAGTATTTACGATGAGAATTTTTAAACTGACTAATTTATTTGGCGTAAATGATGCTGGTTTTTCACGCCGTGTTCGCGTTGGGGAGGAAAATTTCTCTCAAATATTTATTTCGCAAACAGTTGATATTTAATTGTGTCATGATCATCATTAAAATTGTAATTACTTGGGGAGTTCGGAAAGCTTGTTGGTTTTATTTATTTTCGGCATTAGTTTGATTAATGAGTTCACGGCGCAGTTTAAAGCATTATTTTTTAAATTGGGGGACAGTGTCCGGTTTTATTAAAAACTAGCTGACCCCGTGAACTTCGTTTCACCTACAATTTAATTTTGAATCTGCAAAATCGAATGCTTTGAAATCTTGCAGATGTTTTAAACATATCATAAGTATAATAAATTTTTATTCAAAATATATTTACTTATCCCCTCCAAAAAATTGATGACGTCAGCCCAAAATTTTGCCAAATGAATCCTATCTAAAATGTCCAAAATAGGATGAGACTATACTTGTGATTTATCATTCCATTCATATTTTTTAGTTTTGCTTATAGGGGGTGTCTCAAAAAAATTAATCACTGAGTCAATTTATTTTATTGATTGAATCAAGAATTGCAAAACTGAATTTTGAAATATTCCAGACGTTTTGAAGTTACTGTTTGACATGGTAAGTTTTCAATCAAAATATATCTGTTTATCAAACCCAAAAACTTGAAGACGTCATCTCAAGATTTTGCCGAATAAATCCTATCTAAAATGTGGAAAACATCATCAGTATATTTTCGTAATTTATCATTGCATTCATATTTTTTAGATTTGCTTTTACAGTGACTCAAAAAAATATATGGATCAATCAATTTATTTTAGTGAATAACTCAAGAGTTGCAAAAATGAATACTTTGAGATCTTGCAGACGTTTTAAAGTTATTGTAAGCATGGTAAATTGTTAAGAATATTTATTTATTCCCCCCAAAAAATTGATGGAATGGCTCACTCGATTTTCGCAGATAATTTTGGGAATATAATACAGTTATTTTTAGTATTACACTGCACCAATCCAAGGTGGTATACGTGTTGATAGTAAATGTTGATTAGGTCATCACAAAATTGTGTGAAGAACAGACTCAACTCGAAAATGCTGAATAGGTTTCATTATACTTTTGGTGCTAAGGAAGTTCTGTCGAAACAACGTTCGATCAATTTTTTGACAATGGTTGATATAAATAAAACTCAGTAGATGCTCATACTCGAAATACGAAGTATCTACTCCAATATCAAATCAAAATATTTCTAGTTTTTCTAGATGATACTAATACTTCAGTATGTAACAGTTGATGCTCAAGTAGCATCTCGATACAACAAAAAAGGACAACAGTGACAGTGTTCAACCATCAAGGCAAAAATCGAGTCATCAAAATATAAGTTAGTATGGGATAGACACCTTGAGATGCGAATCTCTATGGCCAGTGTTAGAAAAAACGCACTGCACAATTTATGCATAAATAAAATGAAAAGTTTTCGATATTCCTGCTCCTAATGTGTTTTTCAAACTGAATGCACCTTTTGACGACGTTCCACGTTCACGAAAGTCACCATGTTTAGTTAAAATTCACTCTTACAACGATCCTACTGGTTTTCTAAGTTGCTTTACAGACAGCTCAGTTATTTGCCACGCCGATGCTCATTTCTAGATTAAATGCTCACAAAACGCGTAGATGTTCAGTTTGTGTCCGGGGAGATACAATGTTTCCAAGTAGGTACTCAGTACATAGAGTAGATGCTCAGGTATATAAGAGTAATACTGAAGTAGGTACTTCGTACTTCGAATATTAGTATCTACTCAATTTTATTCATACCACCCAATTTCTCGCTTCAATGTTTGAGTATGTTGATTATGAGCACAACGCTGATCAACTTCCATATCCGAATTACCTATGAAATAAATCATTGCAGTTTGCACCTGAGGTAGTTCGTCGCACATTTGATTGACTTCGTGGACCTATGTGAGCTTGTCGTCTTCTCGGCATTTTAATGAACTTCATAAAACGACACAGAATCATTTTCACAGTCAATCAAATCTGTAAATTTTGTCTTGAGAATTTTAAAATATTGAAAACTTCAAATTAAATCCTCGAATAACGGTCAAGTTTGAGGTTTTGTCGAAACCAACAAAGTGAATATAGGTAAAAAGAATGGCAGATCAAAATGAATAAGAAACTTTCGCAATGTGTAATTAAATTCACTTTAACCAAGACTTTTCTTAAAATAAATGACGTTTTTTTTTACGAAAAAACAAAGAACGATTTGAAATGCAATATACTTTTCACAATCGCACGGAAGAATTAGTTTTGTATGACACGTCAGTTAGACGACAGGTCCGTCAGAAACGCCAACTATTGAAATTAATTCGAAGTGGCGATTCCCATACAAAATTTTTAGACTTTTTTTATTTTTTAACTGTTCTTTTAAGTTATCCTTATTTTTTTTATTTATAAACCATCCCCGTAATATAAAAAAATGTTCAAATCGGTCAAGCCGTTTTTGAGTCTTAGCGAGACTAACAGGAACAGCAATTGATTTTTATTTTATAGACGATTAAAAAATGGGGGTTGGTGGTAGAAAGGTGAAAATTTAGGGTTATGTGTATTTTTTGATGCCAAATCTTAAAAAAATTAAAATAAAAAATTGTGTCCAAAAAATAGACATTTTTTAGGGTGGGCCACCCTTATCACTTAGGGGTTTAAAAAATAGTTTACAACTTATTGTCAGACCTACCGAATATAAATAAAAAATTTCATACAACTTGGTCAACCCATTTCGGAGAAGTTGGGTTACAAACACTGTGACGCGAGAATTTTATACATAATGCATTATTATTTTAGAACAAATTTCATTACCATAAAAAAGGTTATACTGACATGACCTTAAAAGATAGACATATGCTGTCGCGGACTTTTCTTTAGAACTTTTAGAGGGGAACAATTTCGTCATACATGATTTTTACGTAACTTTAACCGTTTAAGCAGCGTAAGCAACGGAAGCTGTCAAAGGAGGAATAATTTTCCCGTTTTTCCGAATTTTTCATTGCTACTTTGCTCCTAATGATCGTAGCGTGATATTATATAGCCTATATGTAGATATGATACATGGACTATCCAACACAAAAAGATTTTTTAAATTTGAACCAGTAGTTTCTGAGATATGCGTGTTCAAATAAACAAAAGCTTCAGCTTTATTATATAAGTATAGATATCTCTAATAGATAGGTGACCCATAGATAGACAGACGGAAACGAGAAACCTGAAGATTTTCAAAATTGATCGAGCGTTATAGTGAGATTAACGGTAAAATGTGTATTAACTATTATACGTTTTATGTAATGAAGCAATTAAACTAGTTACCAATATAACAAAAAAAACGACTTCGAGTGGTTTGTTTGATGCTCGAAATACCTTCCGAATGTTCTCTGGTACGTAGTTACGACGTTCGGTTAGAGGGAAAATCGATGTCGTTTTTTGTGTATTTACACGTATTTAGTTTATTAGGACAGCTCTCGCCATGTTCCTCACTGAGTAAACACCGGCGCAAGATAAGTTTACATTTAATATCACGATGTTGAGCAAAAAGTACGAAATTCAATATCGTTTATGTAAAGTGGATTTTGTTTTTGTTATAAGTTATACTGCAATACGCGGAAGATACAGTTAATTGAATGTAAAGATTGAAATTAGTAATGATGCTAATAAAAAAAGAATCTAGAAATTTCGGGTAAAAACTCAACACGGAGTCATAAACCACATGTGTAGGACTATATACAATTTAAAACCCATTTCCTATATCAATTTTGAAATGACATCACCACATTATTGGTGGGGATGATTAGACAAATGTTGGTTAGCATTTTACCATCTACATGATATTCCTGAAATAAATACAAAATTTGACAGCAATCGGCCCAGCACTTTTGGATATTTAATAAAAATCCGGGACGGCAGACAGACAGATGGACAGACAGACAGACGGACAGACAGACGGAAACGGGAGACATATTTCTTCGTACTTTAGGGGCCAAAGGTCGAGAAAACTTGACAGATAAGGCGGTTAATGTCAAAAAATATTCAATGCTAAATCAACTTTAAATCTGAAAAAAATAATATCAGTAAGTTTCATAAAATAAACTTGTTCTTCAAGAGAAAACTGCAGGTCACATTCCTAAAAAATCCAAAGTACAAAAGATGAATTTTTAAAACTCCAAAAAACATTATGTCCAAGACATGAATTCAAAATTTCTTGTGACTATTAAGTCATCTAAAACAAATATACAGAGAATATTTACAACTGCAAAAAATTAAAAAAGATGGTATTGAATTTAGTAACGCAGTACATAACTCTCAGACCATTGAAAATTCAAAAATTCAACAATTTGGCCGTCTGACAAAATGGAACCCTACGTTGTGTTTGTTTTTTTTTTTTTTGTTGCGGAATGCGTTCAGATGCAAGTGGTGGACCCCAAGGTTGGAAAAGTACCGCTAAATCAGACACAAAATATATGGAGGACACAAAATTACTTATTCCTCCACTGACAAAAAAAAAAAAAGAAAAAAAGCTGCGACAAAGTTGTGCCCGTTGCTTTAACTTTGAATGAAATCAAATTATAAACGTTCTGAATCAATGCAAATATTTGAATATCACAAATTTAATCAAACAAAGAAAAATCTGAATTAAAGTAACTGGATGGAAATACACAAGTTATTAGGAACATGTGGCAGAAAATTTAAAATTATGGCAGTCAATACGAGAACAAAATTTTAATAAAAAACTATGCAGCAGCACCAAAGCGCTATAAGAGTGTGAGGATCGACGTATTTCAATTTCCTTCTATAGCACAGCAGAATTACCCATAGGGAGCGTTGTAGCACGTGCAGAGTTTGGGGCTCCCGGTTGTGGCTGTTCTCCTACCCACGACGGTGATTCTATCTATCGAAAGCACAGCACCTTTCCATTACGAACATGCCGTACGAGCAGGCCGTTACGGCCGCAAACTCGTGGTTGGGTTCCGGCTATGGACAGAAGCCGACAGCGTCACGTAATCTCGACCGCCCCTGACTTCCATTCAAATCTGCGTCTTTTGTGCAGCTCGACTAGGAACCGCGCCCTCCGCTTCTGCCACATGTTTCTGTGTTATTTAACCTCAGTTCCATTTAAATGTTCAATCTCTATAACTCCGATATTAAACGACAACTGAACAAGTGTTAAAGTTTCAAAAAGAGCAATAAACACCATTTAAGTCGCCATACACGCTCATGAAATTTTTAAACAGCAAAGGATTCTTATCTGAAATTAAGACAATTTATATGATGGAAACATTAATCAACAAAATACTTACAAAACAAAAACTACCAAACATTTATAAAAACAAAAAAGATAGGAAATAAAACTTGTGCAGATAAAAAATTACGTGAAGTTAGAAACTGCAGAGCATGAAAAATTTACGTTCAATTTAATTATACAGCAAGAAAATTACCGGAGTTAAAATTGTGAGATAGAGAAAAATTGTATGAGGTGAATAAATTGCAAAGCTAACAAAATCACGTGAGGTTAATATTTCATGTTAATTCGAGTCATTTGTTAATTTTTAAAAGTGAAGTTATTCAGCTGCATTGTGGGCCATCGTTTTACATTTCGGCAAACAAACACATACAAAAACATAGCAGGTAATCTGGAGGTTCAAAATGGTGTCGGACGAATGCGTCGTTCGCAAAATATGCGATAAAATATGTCTCCCAGAAATGCGATCAATCCTGGGGTGCTGTGCAAATAATGGTTTAAATACTCTTTCAACATGGGCGCTGCTAGAACAAAGAATTTACCTGATGTTAAATTATGCCACACTTTATCAAAGATTCAAACAAAGAATTTGCATTACGTTAAATTATGCCACACTTTATGAACGATTCAAACAAAGAGTTTACATTATGTTAAATGTCACACTTTATCAACGATTCAAACAAATAATTTACATTATGTTAAATTATGCCACATTTTGTCCAAGTGATTAGTTACTTAAAACGATTAGCTTTGAGAGTTTATATCGTGGACTGTCCTCAACTTATCCCAAATAAAACACATGATAAATAAACAACACAAAATGTATTAGGCGTTGCGGGGAAAGCTCCTCGGTGATGTAATTTTCAACGTTGCGAGAAAATATATCTCGGTAATATAGCTTTCCACGTTGCGAGAAAATATCTCGGTGACGTGATGATGATATGATGATAATTGCCTTAGATAGATAATTAATTTATTAATTAATCTCCCCGTAGCTCAGTTCACGATATTATGAATTCTACAGTACTTTCACGGTTCCTTTCCCAAAGTGGGATAACGTTAGGTTAATTTTAATTGCCGAAAATGAACTATTAGCAATCTTGTGTGAAGAATTAAGAAGAACACTTAAGTATAAGCATCCATAAACTTATTCATAACTAGATAAACAAAGGATGAGCCCTGACTAAGTGAATATCATGAAATTTCCTAAACAAATTCCTGATTGTTAAATTGTGTTAGAACTAGTTAACGATTAAAAATCCTAACATGAACTGTGAATTTACGAACAATAAAACAAATTTACACACGTGTTGGCGTCCGTCGAAAATTCACTTATTTCCGTTTGGAAAAACCGCAAGAATTATCTACGCTTGTTGGGGAAACTGTGGCGTCTTCATGGCTATCAAGCCAACTAAACTTAACCTAGCTAACTCACCACGTGGTTACACTCACAACAACACACCAAAAAGTGAAGCCTCTCATCCTCCTACCAAGCCGCCATCTTCTACAAACCCTCTAACTAAAAATTCCAAGCAGAACTACCAACTACCAGAAAACGAACTAAACGTGCACATGGTTGCCTATGTTAAACGATTTTCTTGATTGAATTTTTTTCAAATTCAAATTATTTAAATGTGATTTCGCTCCGCTATTAATTTTTTTCAGCGCGAAATTTTAATTCAAGTTCGGTCACCACAACAACATTTTACAATATAACTTTGAAACAACAAAACGGAATGTTGTGAAATTTTGCAAACGTTTTAAGGTTATCGTAAGCGTGATAAATGGTCAATCAAAATTTACCGTTTACGCCTCCCAGAAAATTGGTGATGTCATTTTAAAATTGTTACGATTGTAAAATGAACAAAATATTACGACCCTATACTTGAGGTTCATTAATTGATTCAAAGAGTCGTTATTACTTATACAGTGAGTGAAAAAAATCATGAAGGAGACAATCTATTTTATTGATTAAATTAAGATCGAGTCACCCCATTTTCCTGAAAATTTTATAATTTTAAACCATTTTTTTAAATAAAACCTTAACGTGCTCGCTGCGCTCGCATTCTAAACGTTCCTTTTTTGAAGTTTAGTGCCAGAAGTATTGAAGAAAAAGTATCAGAGAAGTTGTTTGAGTTGAATTGGAAAATGAATGAGTTAACTTGTGATTAATTTTTGATAAAAATTGTCACCAAAGAAATCTCACCTGACCGAATGTTAGGAAAGTACTACATAAACCTTAATGCTTATAATATAAATACCTTATATACAAAATATAAACCGAAATCATGGAGCAGAGCGATAATATCTAAATTTTAGAAGCATTGAACGGTCACTTCTACACGAGTTGCTTTCAACAACACTTGAAAGGAAAGGCTTAAGAGATCAACAGGTTTTTTAAAGCAACAGGATTACGTTAAATCCTATGTGAAAATGTAAAACAGTTTTCAGTTTTATTCACTGTTTGACAAAGTTATTACAATTTTTCATCGTTTTCCTTTAAATAATGTAATACCTATAAAGCAGATTGCACAATCTTTTCGAAACATATTTGATTACTATTTAGTTTTGTAGCTTGATGTAAACTAACCTCTTGTGGTTGACGGAAAAGCTAAAGATGTTGATTTTAAATAATATGATTTGATTTTGATTTTTCGTTGTTTAGCTCAAGTTATAATCTGATTAACTCTTCAAAACTATTCTCGATCCTGGCTAACCGCAGCACTTCCTACATATTTACGCTGCATTTCCATATTCCTCTACCCACACTCACCACCTCTAATTGTTTGTTCCTCTTCCAGTCAGCCTCTGGCACAGGACTTGCCTTCATCATATTTACAGAAGCAATAAACCAATTCCCGGGAGCCCAATTTTGGTCGGTTCTCTTCTTCCTAATGCTGTTCACATTAGGAATTGATTCGCAGTTTGGTACGTTAGAAGGAGTCGTCACTTCCATTGTTGACATGAAGCTTTTCCCCAACTTGCCCAAAGAAATCCTCACGGGCGGGATTTGTTTGACCTGCTGCATTATCTCGATGGCCTTTTCGCACGGATCTGGAAATTACATTTTTGTGCTTTTCGATAACTATAGCGGAAATTTCCCGCTGCTGATTATCGCTTTGTTCGAGTGCATCGGGGTTGCCTACGTCTACGGATTGAAAAGGTAAAAGAGATAGTGAAAGCTTTATTATTCCTAAAAAATATTACGGTAATGATCTTTAGATTTGCTGACGATATCGAAATGATGACTGGTCAACGTCCAGGACTGTACTGGCTTATTTGTTGGAAGTATCTGTCGCCGCTTGCCATGATTTCCATTTTGGTGGCGAGTTTCGTGGAAATTGCTGTCGATGGGACGGGGTACGACGCATGGGTGCCTTCGAAGGGAGATACGGAGAGACACCAGTGGCCCACATGGTCGGTGGTACTGATTTTTGTTTTGGTCTTCAGTTCTATTGCGTGGATTCCAGGGACAGCGATAGCGAGGTAAGAAATCAATCTCTATTTCTGGTCTTCGTTTTCCAATTTCGTAGTAGTTTAAAGTAATCCTACTGCTGACACCAAAATGAAAAGGATACAAAGAGAATTAAAATTAAATTTCTATTGCCACAAAATTGTTTACTTTAACCAACGATATGAACCGAAATTCTATTTTAGGCTCTTCGGGTTTGTTATAATCGACGACAACGAAAAAGCCTGGTTCCCAGCCAATGACTTGAAGGATTTCCATGGAATAATGCCGCACGAAGTTTCCACAGCTGAAACTCTTTTGTTCTGCATCCGTGCTGATGGAACAGAGGGATTATGTTGTCCGACGAGTATTGTCGATGACGAAGAAGATATCGATTAGAATATCGTAACCCATATTAGTACATTAGAACAAAGATCCATATCCATAAAATGTTTCATATCATATGGTTGTATACTCAAAACTTTGAGATCAAGGAGCGCTTGAAAAGTAGCCGTTTATTTATTAGTTGCATGAAGAGTGTCAAGTGCTCCTTGTTCCGAACCAAGTAACTACGAAAGGTTAAAACACAAGTGTTTATGGCAGTCCTTAAACACTTCTGTTTTGCCCGATCCGCGCCGACACATGATTTTTCTATAGTGAATTTTTTTGATAACAAAATCTACAAGACCGGTACGATATTTTCTATAGCCAAAACGGTACGTTTTATGGTCTGACCTATTTTTGGAACTTTTGACAATACAGCCTAAGCGACAATAAATTTAGAAAAGAATAGCTGAAAAAGACTTCCTATGAAAAATTTAACGAGGTGTTCAATATCAGACCTATTGTTTTTTTCGAAACTAAAAATGTGATATATTTGCACAAATGTTGTTTTAGTTTCGTTTGTTTTAAACAGCGAACGGCAGACTCGCCCTTGCTCATTTTCTGTTTCCAAATACTGAGGAACATCGATTCACAAGAACATATCCATTTCACTACATATCTTCAATAGTGAACGAAAATCCAAGCCATTTAGAGTCTGTCCTTAATATAGTCAATTTAAACTTCATGATTAGACAATAATAGATTTTAAGGTCAATGTGTAGCTTAGCAGTTTATGTATTTAGCTAATTTGTTGCTCTTTGTTGTTGATTAGATCAGTTGACTTAACCGTTCCGTTGCAAGCTTGGCTTGGAACCGAGCGGATAGGTAATAAGGCTTTGGAGTCCTTCCAAAGTCCCTGGTTAAAAATGGTAATCTATGACAATAAATAACTTATGATGCAAAGTGTATGTTATGAAAATTTAAATATTTTATTTATTGCTATGCAGCTAGTCCTTGTTGAATACGTAATCATTATACTGTATAAATGTATAAAAGTATTGTAAATATCAGATCTGTTACAATGATGTGGAAAATAAAATTGCCAAGGATAAATAGCACTTATCTGTCGTTTTTGACGTTTTGGTTCCATCATTATTTAAGAGCAAATTTTTGTGGATGATATGCAGAAACCAAAATCTCTTAGGGAAGAAATGCAAGATCCATATTCTACAGATCCAGAGACGTCAATTCTGAATCTTTTACTAGGTATGAAAACCACAGGACTTGTAATTTAGTTTTTCTTTGAAAAAATCCATTAGACAGAAGCCTAATTTTTTATTTTTGTATGTTTTACCTTTGATAATGAACTAAGTAATATTTTAGGTACAGTTGGAGTCACTTTTTTGTTTATAATCTGCTGTTGTGACCTTAGGAATGGGCAGCGTCGCCACTAAATCACACAGTTCATATCATCAGACATGGAAGACCTTAGGTAACTCTGACAATAAATAAGTCGTCTAGCAACAAAGCTATATAATTTTTTGTGGCAATCATGTTGACAGTCTCATACAAATTTTGGTAATTGACGATATGCCAGCAAATATTAAGGAACAGTTGGACAGGCAGCCTCCTTTACGAATTCAAACGGACAATGAAATTCCTATAACGACACTTATAGCAGGTGATTATCATAATTAGTGAGATATCCATATACAGTACAAGATTTTTGTAGGAACCGTTATAGCGACAGTGTTAGTTATGTGCTGCTGCTGCAGTGGGGGCGGCCGCAGAGATCACCATTAGTTATTTAAATGTGCGTCCTACTCTCTTGTGTGCAGTTGTTAGTCATAAAATGATATATTTGTGGCTCCAAAATTATTCTTATTGACACTATTTGAATTGACAGTTGCATAATTATTGTTCTTTTAATAAATGGATTTGCGTATATATAATTATAATTTAGTATTAATATATTATTGTAACATCTCATTCAACATTTGCTTCTCAACGAAAACTTAAATATCGCCTATCGCTACGATTTGGTTTGTTGGAGTTGTATATTTTACTTTTAAATACTATTTCCAATCTTAAATCTACCCGTAATAAATTTGTTATTTTTTTTTTGATTACTGTAGTGTATTATCTCATAAAGTTCCAGTTTCGAATTTAAAGCTTTACAACCAGGAAATTTTAGTCCTTGTCCATTTGATTGTGTATACCAAAGTGTTTGTTAGACTATGAAAACCCGCAAAGAGGAGGCGGAGAAGCTTAATGCCTTTCGCTGCTGGCTACCGACAATATATTTGCGTGCGATAGTATATGGTTTATGATTTATTCATACATTTTAAAATTTAAAAATTTTTGTTTAATTTTTCGAAAATCTGAATATTATTATCCATTCACGCTCTTTATATAATAAAGTAGACTTTGACATTTTTTCTTTAAGTTGGATAAACTGATTTGATGATTTAGTTTTTTGTCTGTAAGTAGTCTGATTGACATTTGCTTTGAGCTGGATTGCCACTTTTCCACTTCGTTTATTAGATCAGAATTATTAGACGCAATTTTGTAATCAAACAAACAAATGTTTTAATTTTGTCAGCATAGATAATTTGTCATTGTGACAGATTCACAGATCATTGCGACATTATTTAAAAAGAAAATGCTTAAAATAGTTTTTTTGCAGTTTCGAAAAGACAAGCCCGATCTTTCTTTCGAAGAAGTAACTATGAGGGTCTCGAACATATTTTCTGTAATGTGAAAATACGCTGTAAAATATTTTTTAATTTTTTTTCTCATAGGTGGAACATCAACTGTGGCGAAAATTTTATCAACAACGGACCAAAATTTAAAAACATCACTATCTGGAAAGCGAAAACCAACGAATTTATTTACAAATTATATGTTCCGGAAATACCTGCAACGACAAATTTGGCAACTTAATGAAAAAAACGAATATTACACTGTAGATACTCTTTTGGCACATTCTAGGGAACAGTTTAAATTTAAAGGGGGGCGAACCACATTATACAAAATTCTTAAGTCAATGGGTTATAAACACAGGAAAGTAAGTGTTCGCAAAATTCTATGTGAACAAAAACATGTCGTTGCAGCCAAAATTACTTTTTTGAGAACATATTTACAGTTTCTAAATTTTTGTGAAAATTTGACTTTCGTGTATTTGGATGAAACATGGATCTATCAAAATGGTTCGTCCATTCGTCGCTGGGTGCACGATACTGATCTAAAAAGCAATCCCACCTAAATTAAAAGTGAAAGATCAAGGTTTACTATTCTTCACTCGGTTTGTTCAACGGAGTTCTTGGATGGTTGTAATAATTTTTTAAATTAAAAAAATAACGAAAGATACTATCATAAAACGATGGACGGGACAATTTTTCAAAATTGGGTGGGTAATCAGCTCATTCCTGCTTTGGCAAAGTTGAACCAAAAATGTGTGGTGGTTTTAGACAATGCACCGTATCATTCGGTTCAGTTGGATAAATCACCCACTTTTTCTAGTAAAAAATGTGAAATGCAGGAATGGCTCTTTAAACATAGTGTTGAATTTGACAAAAAATTTTCGAAGAAACAGTTGTCGGATTTAATTAAACCCTTCAGAAACAATAGAAAAAAAAAGACATTTGGTAGACGAAACATTAAGAGAAAGTGGCCATCAAGTTCTTAGATTACCTCCTTACCATTGTCAATATAATCCAATTGAAATGGCGTGGGGATTTTGTAAGAACTATTACAACAAGCATATAAATTCTCAACCTTCAATAAAAAAATAGGGTGGAGAATTTGTGGTTTGAGGCGCTTTCTAAATGTACTCCAAGCATGTGGCAACATTTTTGTAAACATTGTGAAAAACATATTTTGGCAGATTGGGAAAAAATATGGGAAATTTTTCGTACGAATCTATACCTCCTTTCATTATTTCGCTAGGTGAATCTGATTCAGAATCTGAATTTGAAAATGACGGTGATGATACAGATTTTTATAGCGAAATAATGGAAATGGAGTGAATTGTAGTTTGTCGGGGGGTGATATTTTTACGCATCTTTCGTTTTAAATTTACCAAGGTAGTATGTGAAAAACTACCTGACGTACAACAAAATAAGTATAATTTTAGTTAGGTCATCCACGTTGTTACTTTGCACCAAATTTTAAGCATTTCCATTTTTTTTGTAACTCTTCGTGGACCTGGAAAAGGTGTATAGTAACGTTCCTATTAAGCGTTTGGAAGTACTTAGTAAAAGCAAATAAAGAGCACTTACGTAAACATTAGTAATAGCCACATAGATAAATCATTCAGTTTAAGGCCGGAAAAATGTTTCAGAAGAGCTAAACCTATCAAAGCACTAGAGCAAGGTTGTTGTCTTTTACTAACCCTTTTGGTAATCTTAGAAAAGTGAAAAAAGTAGTTGGAAGATATAGAAATAGGCTGTTCACAAAGGTCGAAATTTCCATTTCTAAGAAGAGTGGGCGAGCAGAACGAACATTCATATAAAAACAATGTTTAAGTGAAACTTTAGTGTTTGTTCCTTACATATGAAATAAACACTTACAAAAATTCGAATAACTGTTTTAAATAGCGTAAAGTTTTATGTTTTCTAAGAAATGGATCCCGTTAATTTGGTCATTGCTACTGAAAACTAAAAGCATCGGCAACAATGTTTATATTTCTGGCCTATTTTTTAACCTTTAATTTAATAAAACATAACCTAACCAAAAATGTTCAGGGAATTTTTATTCTTCTGCATCGAATACCAACAAACTCACTAGATTTTCATGACCAACACTACTCTATAAAGATCGTGAACGGATAATACGTATCAGAATTGACATATTGGTCCTCAGTGTAATTAATAATCCACACCAACTAATATTTTAACCTTTATATATTTTCATCTGATTTGTAACTTGTAACTGTAACGTAAATAGCAAATGGTCATAACTAGAGAGCGGATTTATAAGCACAACAAAATTAAGAATAAGCGCTTATATAAGCACATTTTCAATAAAAAAGTTTTATTTTAAGCAAAAAAGCATTAAATAAGCATAACACTTTCATTAAAAAAGTTTTATTTTCAGCAAAAAAGCATTAAAAACATAATCATAGTACAAATCAAAGAACACTTCTTAGAACTTTGGATAAAATATTATTACAATAATCCTAGACTTTATATTTTACACACGTATTTCAGTTTTCTTTAAAACAATTTATGATTGAATTATGTTCCAAGTTGTCCACTGTAAAATTTTTTCGCCAATCATTTAAAATGTGTTTAAAATTGGAGAATGTGCGTTCAACATCCACACTCGTTGTTGGCGCAAATTTGAATTTTGCAATTAATGTTGAATCTAACTCCAAATTTTCCACCTTCTGGCCTTGTAAAACACGAGCAACGTCGGAAAGAACACCGAAACCTGCATTTTTATTTAACACTTCGTCAAGTTTTTGAGATACTCTAGTACCAATATCACCCCTTACTGCGTTTGCTTGTTGTTTAAATTCTTTCACTAAGTTTATGGTATCTACCAACAACATGTTGGGTTTTTCTAACTTTTCTATTACCTCACATACGAATTCATAATTGCTTCTTAGAAAAGCTAGATCTTGTCGCTATTCTTTGTTTTCCAAAATATTTATGCAATCTTTAATCGATTGAAAAGAATCTTCGCTAAACTCCGTAACTACTTCCTCAAATTCTTTGATATATTTGTCATAATAAAATGTGGCCTGTAACCATGTTCCCCACCTCGTTATAATCGGCTCTGGGGGCAATGGTATGTTTGGAAATTTTTCCTTAAAATGTTGCACTCTTAGTGGGGCTTTAACAAAAATCTTTTTACCATTTGCCACTAATTTATTAACAGTAGGAAACTGCAAACGTATTCCTTCAGCCACTCTGTTTAAACCGTGGGCAGTGCAAGTAGAGTGAATTAAATTGGGGTACAATATTTTTAGATTATTCCCTGCTTTCAACATATAACGAGCTGCATCCGAGATCATCAATAAAATTTTATTCGCCGGTACGGCATTTGGCAAAATAGTGATGTAAGACTGTCATTTACAAATCTGGTACCTAATCGTATTGCCATTTGTTTTATCTAACATTTTCAAACTTACTACATACCCTCGACTAGGGAAATTTTCATTTAAGATTCCAACAATTAAACTTGTCACGTATCTTCCACAACTATCGGTTGTTTCATCGACAGCGAACCATAAATAATTATCTCCAATGCGATGTTTAATTTCGTTGTAAATTTGCTGAAACACTGGGTCTAGATAATTTTTTCGGAGAGTACTTTCAACCGGAATATGTCGATTGCAGTGTTTTTCAAGGAATTCTTGAAGAGGGCCTTTCTCCAAATTTTTTAAAAGTATACTGGACTGGATCATCATTTTACATAAATCGAAATTAAACTGAAACTGCTCATCTTTTGTGGAAGTAGATGCAACAGATTCATGTATGGTCTGCTGTTTAATTTTAGAAACTTCAAACATTTTCTTCCTTTCTATATGAAGAGTCGTTCTGACATGTTGCGTCACGTTATATTTTTTATCACTTTGAATCTAAAACAACGTACATATACAGGATTAACACAGGAAAATAGATAAAAAAAAATTAGTGGGCTTACGGTTTTCACACAAGCTCTGCAGAATATTTTGTTGTTTTCTAATTTTAATCCCTTATCCACTCATCCGGCGTCGATTTTACTTTCGGTATTCTTTTAAAATATTAGTAATATTACCAAAAAGAACTCAACATGTAACAAGGGAGAACCACGTATAACACTGTACTACGACAGATGCGATAGACTGATGGTTGTGAAATAAACGGTTCATTTACTTAAAAGTTTCCATTAGAAAAATTTTAAGGTAGGTAGTTGGGTACAATAATCCTTTTTTCTAGAAAATCTTCAACGGTCTTGCCTCAAAATGCCGAAAAAGAACATCTGGTTAAAAGCTTTAATTCATTATCAACGGAAGTAAGGATTCAAAGTTATAAAATCAATGGAGTATTTTTCCAATCCTATAATAAAATTTTATTACCCAAACGACCGAAACCTATTCACAGAAAGGGTCTTGAGTAAGTGTACTTTAATGGTCAAGTCCAGGTAAAATGCATACGATACGATACGACTAACTAACAAGTATTTGTCATCCCGACAAGGCCGGCATTTGAACAAAATATGCATTAAAACTCATATTCGTCGAAAAAAGCATTAAATAAGCATATAAGTTTTAATATGCATCAAATTGAAAAAAAAGCAAATAAGCATAAAAAAAATGTGTCAAATGACTCCAAATTGTATCATAGTTACAGATATAAAAAAGTTTTGAAGTGCTTACATTTTTCACAAAAAGCATTAAACCTAGAAATCCACTCTCTAGTCATAACACAACATTAACATCAATATCATCTAACGCGCTAGAACTGCAAGCAAAACTCCACACCCCCAAAACCCAAAAAATCAAGACACAACCGTCACTTGTAAACAACTGCTTGCGTCATGTCTCCTCATGACACAAACTTTATTAAAATTTTCTCGTAACTTTTTTAGACCCAGCCACATCCCACCATGAAGAAATACTACATCTCCTGCAAACGAGACAAAGACAAAAAAGGCGCAGAAGGCCAGGGACAGGGGCAGGCGGAGGAAAGTACGGTACCATGTCTGGCACTAATGGCAGGTAAAACCCAAAACAGACGTCAGATGGACATTTCTACAGAGAAGCCTTTTAGTTGTCGCAGTCGTTACGCTCCTCCTCGGCTACTTTTTTTTTAAGGGTGACGAAGGTGGTGGCGGTGGTGGTGCGGGAGGCGGCGACGCTGGTGGTGGCGGTGCATCGGCTGGACGATCCGGGGGTGCATCACCGGCCGAAGAACCTCCACCAGAGGAGCCCCCTCCCCCTGAACCGGAACCCGAACCAGCTCCCCCTGAGCCCGAACCGGCCCCCGCTGAGGCCGAAGCGCCGCCCGCAGAGCCCGAAGGCGAAAATAACTAAAATGTGGCAGATTTTGATGTTTTAGGCATTCTAATAAATTTGGAGTGTGGTCGTTTTGTCGGTGTTGTTAATTCGAAAAGTGTTGGAAGTGAGATGAAAAATGCTATTAAAAAGATATTCTGAAGATGTGGTAAAAATGAATAATGAAGAAGACAACTTTTTTAAACTTGAAATTACTCCAGGCGATTTTTTTTTAAATATACCAGTTTAAAAAAATAGAGGTTCGGTATTTTTAAATATTACAGAACATCACATCATTTTTTAGTTTTTTAAATACAAAAATCCACGAAAAATTTAAAATTTCGGTTTGAACTGTGATCGTCAACAAAATTGAGCTTTCTAGAATCATTGGCTGTCTAGAATCATTGCAGATACACATTCACGTGAAACGGAAAGAGAAGCCCTCAATTTGAGCTTCTGTTCTCTTCATCCCCCCCTCCAAACGTTTATTTCGGTTAGGTTTAAAATCTCCCGAGTTTTCAGGATAACAAATCAAAATTATAATTACAAATAAAGAAGCAAGCAAAATTAAAATATGCCACACTGTTGACAATTTCAAATTACAAAGAATTTACGTGTGGTTAATTCAAGCTATTGATTAAATCAAAATCAATTCAAGGATTAACTTGAGGAAACCCTATGCCACATACAAAAAATTGGTCTAAAGAGTTTAGACAGTACTTCCCTCGCTGTCGGAAACTTGACGACTGCATGTCTATTGTGTTTTTTTCTCATTACATTTTTGTAGTGGGAATTTAAAAAAAAATTGCGATGACGTCATCAACATTTTTGCAAGGGCACGTATATCAGTTGGGATAGATGTAGTGTAATACTAAGAATAAAATTATTATATTCTCAAATTTTCGGGAAAATGAATTGGGTCGTTTTGAATATTGATTTGTAATAATCAATAAAATAACGAAACAATTTACTCACGTATACGTATCAGAGGCAACTGAAAATCGTGTATGTATAAACATTCTTAATTTAAGATGACAGGCGTAACAGCATACGTGAGACTCAAACAGAGAAACTGTAAACAAAACGACCATCGGTTTTATTGCTTCAACTTCCGCTTATTATATAAAATATTGGGTTTTATTTTAATTCTTGACGGTGAAATTCACAATTGGTTGATTATAAACATGTCTATTTCACATTTGCGGAACCAAGTGAACGCATAAAACAAATGCAGGTCTGTAATGTTAAAGTCGATGTAAATAAGCGTGCTACCCTTATGTTTCAAACGAGTTTTTCCTTTAACAAATTTTGTGTCTACCAAATTGGGTTGGTTGGGGTGTAATACTAATAATAAGTGTTGCCTTTAATTTAATCAATAAAATAAATTGACTTCATTAATTTTTTTGAACCACCTCTTAAGAAAATCTAAAAAATATGAATGGAATGATAAATCACAAGTACAAACTCATCATATTTTTTGCATTTTAGATAGGATTTATTCAGCAAAATTTAAGGGTGACGTCATCAATTTTTTTAGGAGGGATGAACAAATACATTTTGAACAAAAGTTTACCATGCTTATAATAACTTTAAAATATTCCCAAGATTTCAAAGCATTCGGTTTTGTAATTCCTGATTAAATCGATAAAATAAATTCACGCCTTCATTAATTTTTTTGAGTCACCCTGCATATACAAATCCAAAAATATGAATGGAATGATAAATCACAAGTACAGACTCATCATATTTTGTACATTTTAGATACGATTTATTCGGCAAACTTTTGAGCTGACGTCATCAGTTTTTTGTAGAAGATAACCAAATATATTTTGACTAAAAATTTATTATGCTCTTTATAACCTTAAAACATCTGCAAGATTTCAAAGCATTCGGTTTTGTAGTTCCTGATTAAATCAATAAAATAAATTTACGCATTCATTAATTTTTTTGAGTCACCCTGTATATGCAAATCGAAAAAATTTGAATGGAATGATAAATCACAAGAAGAGACTCACCATATTTTGTACATTTTAGATAGGATTTATTCAGCAAAATTTTGTGGTGACGTCATAAATTTTTTAGGGGGGACGACCAAATACGTTTTGATCAAAAATTTACCATGCTTATGATAATTTTAAAATATCTTCAAGATTTCGAAGCATTCGGTTTTGTAGTTCCTGAGTAAATCAGTAAAATAAATTTACGCTTTCATTTATTTTCTTGAATCACCCTGTATATGCAAATCCAAAAAGTATGAATGGAGTGATAGATCACAAGTACAGACTGATCATATTTTGTACATTTTAGATATGATTTATTCGGCAAATTTTCGAGCTGACGTCATCAAGTTTTTGGAGGGGATAAGCAAATATATTTTGACTAAACATTTATTATGCTCTTTATAACCTTAAAACATGTGCAAGATGTCAGAGCATTCCGTTTTGTAGTTCCTGATTAAATCAATAAAATATATTTACGCATTCATTAATTTTTTTGAGTCACTCTGTATATGCAAATCCAAAAAATATGAATGGAGTGATAAATGACAAGTACAGGCTCGTCATATTTTGTACATTTTAGATATGATTTATTCGGCAAACTTTCGAGCTGACGTCATCAAGTTTTTAGAGGGGATAAGCAAATATATTTTGACTAAACATTTATTATGCTCTTTATGACCTTAAAACATCTGCAAGATTTCAGAGCATTCGGTTTTGTAGTTCCTGATTAAATCAATAAAATATATTTACGCATTCATTAATTTTTTTGAGCCACCCTGTATATGCAAATCCAAAATATATGAATGTAGATCACAAGTACAGACTCATCATATTTTGTACATTTTAGATATGATTTATTCCACAAACTTTTGAGCTGACGTCATCAAGTTTTTGGAGGGGATAAGCAAATATTTTTTGACTAAAGATTTATGATGCTCTTTATAGCCTTAAAACATCTGCAACATTTCAAAGCATTCTGGTTAGCAGATTAAAAATTAAATTTCAAAATGTTGTTTTATAATTTTGAATTTTTTTCCAAAAATCTGGGCGTTTCGGGTGAAAAGTCGATTCAGAGTTGTAAACTACATGTGTAGGACTATGTTATTTTATACAATTGAAAACCCATTTACTATGTACAATTTTGAAGTGACGTCATCGCATTAGTGGTGGGGATGATTAGACAAATTTTGGTTAGCGTTTTACCATCTACATGATATTCTTAATATAAGTACAAAATTTCACAACAATCGGTCGAGTACTTTCGGAGATTATCTGTCTAATAAAAATCCGGGACGGCAGACGGACAGACAGACGGACGGACAGACGGACAGACAGACGGAAATGGGAGACCTATTTCTTCGTCTTCTAGGGGTCATGAAAGATCGAGAAAACGTAAAAGTAGAGAGTCGGCCGACGGACTCGATTACAATACTTCCTTTGCTTACGCTCGGGAAGTAAAAAGCACATATGAAATATGATCATAATCAAAATAAAGTGGTCTCGGAAAAGACTCGGTGTACTTCGAGGTCAAATGTTCTATTTCAAACCGTAAGAAATTAGTAAATCTGTAAGAAAATATTGAAGACCTCCTGTTTTTTTTTTATTTCACAGGAATATTAATTTAACAGATGATAATTTTCAAGGTCCTTTCTCTCAAAATAAATGAACTATTTCCAACCTAGAGTGAAAAGTTATGAAATCTCTTAACTTAAATAAAAACATCTAGAACTTTAAGACATGGTGATAAAAAAGAATGAAACCTGAGTAAGTGAATTTCCTGCCACGTGTTTTTATATGAACATATACATGTTTGCAATTAGAATCTCTTAGAACAATGTAGAAATGTAAAAAACCGTTTTTTTTATTATTTTTTTTTCAGTCTTTTTTCGTCTTTCGGTGTTTTTTAGAGTCAAGGTTTCCTCAAAAATTGAAAAACTGTTAAAATTTGCGACAGCGGCATCTTTAGTTTAAAAATCTTAACGTGAACTGTGAATTTACAAATAAAAAAAAAATAACTCGTGTGAACGAATTCTTCAAAGTTTTACACATTTAAGATTAGAAAATCATTAATTACACAGGCCTGCGAAATATAACTTTTAAATTCCCTTTTAAGTAATATTGTTTTTTTTTTAGGTATTTATGTATGCCGAATTAAAATATAACTCTAGTTTTTTTGTAGCACATCGAGATTTATTTTTATGTAGGCCTAAATATTCATAGGTTTTCAAACAATTTTTATGAAAAAATAAAATATAAAGAATATAAAATTGAATGTTTATTTATTAAATGAACTAAATAAGTTATAAACAAGACTTAAAAAAACAAATAAATCAAGAAGCTTCTTTTTTTCTTTCTTCAAAGCTCTGATTTAAGCGTTTTCTCTTGTATTCACGATAGGATATGTTATTGCTGTTACATTTTTCGCATTATATCATTTTATATTTGAACAGCAAAAGTAACAATCGTCTGTATGATTTTGTGGCTCCATCCAAATCATTGGTGTCAGCAAACTTATCTGAAGAATTAACCCATTTCCGAGAAGACATTAGTAATTTTTGTTTAAATTCAGGGTAATAAGCGCATAGTCGACACAAATAACTCTTACTAAGCTGAACACGAAATGAAATATCAACACCATTATCAATACATATTATTACCACAAAATCTAGAAGTTAATTTTTATAGTACTAAGAACAAAACTGAAAAAAATATTTTTTGCAGAAACTGTACGTGATAGAAATTTTTGCAATTTTTTTTTATACATGAGTGTCTAAGACCTACCAAAATTACTACTTGATTTTGTTGGGGGAAAACCATCGCAGGCCTGTGTTATTATTAATTACATTGGATGGGGACCGTGGCGTCGAATGCGATTCATTTTCGTTTAAATAATTGCCAACCTAAGGCATGAGATTCGCTAATTCCCTAAACATTTTGATTATATTGTTACGTGGATTGGTAATTAAAAACGGCGTGGGTAAAACTCAATAATTTATTTCTCAATAACTCCAGTTTACATGACTGATTCCACAGCAATTATGCTCAAAATAATTCCGACTCGACTGGAATGGATTTGACTAGACTCTACTTCTCCCATTATCTGGACTGCACTGACTGATCCCGACGCGGTCCTTCTCGAAAGGCCTTCGTCACCGCTTCTATACTTGTCTGGAGCACCCACAGCGACTTCCGCTTCCAGGCTCTTATTTAGCGAACGTCGTCCGGCGGCTGCCGTCACCGACGATGAGTCACCCATATGGGTTTATTTCGTAACAATATTTTTACTTCCTGAGCGGAAGTTAATCGAGTCCATTGGCCGACTTTCTACTTTTATGTTTTCTACAGCTTACACGAGCCCTAGAGTCTGTCTGAATTTTTATTAGACAGATAAATCTCCGAAACTAATGGAGCGATTGTTCTCAGATTTTGTATAGATGGTAAAACGCTCATTAAAATTTGTCTGCTCATCCCCACCACCAATTGGATGACGTCATCTCTAAAATTTATAATCTATTTTGTTTTAATTTTATAAAATAAGATATTCTTGCATTTGTGATGTATGAATTCATGTTGAGTTTTTACCCTAGACATCCAGATTTTTGTGAATGAAAACTTTTTAAGATTATCGTAATCAAGGTAAATCGTTAATCAAAATTTATTCGTTTATCCCTCCCAAAAAACTGATCACGATCTCTCAAAATTTTAAACAAAGAATTTACATTATGTTAATTGACTGGTTACTTAACACAATTAGTTTTGGGAGTTTATATCGTGGACTGTCCCCAGCCTATCCCAAACAAAACACATGATAAATAAACAACACAAAATGTATCCAGCGTTGCGAGAAATATGCAACTCGGTGATATAATTTTCAACTTTGCGAGAAAAAAATACGTCTCGGTTATGTCATGATGATAACGATGATAATAATTGCCTAAGAGGAGAAATTTTTTGAATCCATGGTACTTCAGTGCACGATATTATGAATTATACCACACTTTCATGGTCTTTTCCCAGAGTCGGGCAACGTTAGATTGATTTAACTACCGTAAATGAATTATTAGCAATCTTGTGTGAGGGATTAAGAAGTGTTATAATGTAACACTTGAGTATAAGCATCCAGAAGCCTTATTCATAATTCGGTAAAAAAAGAATGAGTCCTGACAAAGTGAATTTCATGAAATCTCCTAACAAATGCTCTATCTATATAATCTCAGGACTGTTAAATTGTGTTAGACTTTGTTAACGATTAAAATCTTAACATGAACTGTGAATTTGCAAACAATAAAACAAATTTACAATACGTGTTAACGTCGGTCGAAAATTAGCATATTTCCGCTTCAACAGCCGCAAGAATTAGTTACGCGTGTTGGGGAAACTGTGGCGTAGTCGTCGTTACGATTAATTTACGTTAAATAAAGGTTCTCCCTTTTTTATTAACTACCAAACCAACTACACTTAACCTAGCTAATTCACCCCGTGTTTTCACTGGATACTACAAAGAAAATCTCTAGGAGCTACCAACTACCAGAAAAAAAGAACATGCAAATGGTTGCCTATGTTTAACGATTTTCGTGGTTGAATTTTTTTCAAATTCAAATTATTCAAATGCGATTTTGCGCCGCTGTTCATTTTTTTCAGCGCGAAATTTTAATTCAAATTCGGTCACCACACCTTGGACCAATTTTTTTTTACTTTTATAATTATTTCGTGGCCTTAAATACTGTTAAGCTCGTTTTTGAATCAAGCCATAATGTACAACGTTTACATACGTGTTTAATTGAAAAAGCTATCAAATTGGCCTTGATTTTTGGTAAACATTGTCTATAGTAACCTAAAATTCAGTGGATGAGAGA
Organism: Zophobas morio; assembly: GCF_036711695.1. NCBI lineage: Eukaryota > Metazoa > Arthropoda > Insecta > Coleoptera > Tenebrionidae > Zophobas > Zophobas morio. Next base: position 10,440,636 of record NW_026972136.1, on the reverse strand, counting down.
TGACAACGCCGAAATGTCAGTTATGTATGGATCAATAAAACACATGAGTTTTTCGCTACGTTCTCTTCTATCAAAAATCAACGCCAACTTGATGACTTTTTCAGTTGAACACCCCGTATATTCCACATTAATAGTACTTATTGCATTAGTTGTGTCCTTAAAGTGGATACAAAGTGTTGTAGAATTTATGGCCAGAGATAAGTCTTTTGGGAAGAGCGCTGACATTAAAATTTCAAAGAGGATCAATTCCCCGGAAAAAAAAATCACCTACTACGTATTGCTTATTGTAGTTGAAAGCGGTATACAAAGATTCCTTTGGGAGTTTTCCTGGAAAGAATTGAGATGGCGCTTCGATGTTGTCTTGGTTTAAAGTGACTAATAGTTACTTTTAAAAAGCGAATTAGTAATTACTTGTGCCCGGAATTGGAAAGAGAGGAACTTAACCTATGTACTGTGGACAGAGATCATATGTTAATAAATTCTTAGTACAAAAGTCGTGACTGTCGAAAAAAATTTGCAGCCTAATGACAAGTATACACAGAATCGCTATAATGGCAACAAAAAATACCTGATTTCAAAAATTTAAAGGTGTTTAAATATTAAATCGACAAAGACGTAGCAACATTTCGCAAATTTTTCATAACCAAGATTTTAGTAATAATAATAATAACAATAATAATAATATGTTGCATCAAGAGGTTTTAAAAACCATAAAATGTTAAACTGACACAGAATTAATGCCGTAAGATAAATATTTCACAAATTTTTCAATACATCATCACAAGGTTTTCAATAAGTACCAAGAAGAAGTTTATATCTGATTTGATGACGTCCACTCAGAATTGCATGGTAAATGCTATTTAAATTTTATGAAATAACACACCTCTGCACTTGTTTTTTAGCGTTTATTTTAATCCATGATTTTGCGTCAGAAATCAATTTTTAATGCATTGTTTCACTGAAATTCTGGAGAGATAGATCGCTGTTACATTTTACATGTTGAAAGCAATTGCTGCGTCTAACAAAATTTGCACTTCCTTCCCTGAATTATAAAGAAATCTCAAGGAAAACTAGAGCTTGTTTGCGCATCAGCGTCGGGAAAATACGGTGTAAATTAACTTACAATTTTTTTACAATGCATTCAAGTGCTTCCGATTTCATTGCACCACTAAATGTTTTAAGTTTACTGGAGTTTTCCTCCAGAAGTTGTTTGCGCAATTTATTTAACTAACTCCACGGAACTCTTTCCTTTTCTTTCAAATTTGTGCCAGTTTGTTCTGAAGTTAAAATTTCTGAAAATATCAGAGCTTTTAACTTTTCATAGCATCAGGAAGTATTTTGTTGATAGTTGTTTTTATTCGTATTTTATCACTTTATTATCAAGACATGAGCGAGAGTTTCGTTATTTCATGGCACTAAGTCAAGTTTAATGCATGTAAAGAAGTCGTTAAAAATGTTATAAAAACTTAAACGTGCGTACGACTTTTTGTAAATCGTTTCAGGTATTTTTTAATTGCAACATATCACGTAATTAAATTTTGCAAGCTGAAACATATAAATTATAATTGCCGTGTAAAACAACAATTTCTGAATGTTTTGAATATCATAAACTTTTATGTAAAGTAGATGACTTTATAACATACTGCATGTGTTAAACCAAATATGTTGTCTTAACATCAGTACTAAAGCAGCATTTATACCTAAATCCGTTTGTTTGTTTTTCGTAGCACAAGAACGCCACGAACCTTGCATCAGACATAATTTAATGGTATTAGCTTACGGCTTATGCAATAACTCCACTTAACTACAACAGACGTTACTCTCGAAAAATTAATAAGTTCCCTGGAGCTATTCATAACTGCTGCCCTCAAAAAAAAAAAAAAGAAAACAAATAAGGCAAACTTGCAATTTCTCTTTAACAACCCTTTATACCCAGCGCAATCTTGGAGTAATAAAGTAAAACTTTGACATTACAATAGCACGGATGAGCTGCCTCGTAAAGGTGATTAAATATTAAAAACCTAATAAAAAATTAATAACGTTCAGTATCATTAAGGTTGTTGCATAGAAACGGCTTGCATTTGGCCACTGAACCCAGGTCAAGAACCTGAGCGACTGACCTGGTAATTGAATCAAAAGTTGGTCGATACATGACGGAAAAACAAAAAAATATTGTAATAGTGGCGTGATCCCGGCGCATCCACCATAAATGCACAATAATAGCTAACTACGTTTTTCAACATTTTGTATTTTGGTTTTTAGTTACTTTCAACTCGGGGACCTCAAAGAGGTGATTTGTGGAGAAGTAGGTCTTTGCCTTCTTACAATATTCCGGCCAAGCAAAACCTCTCAACAACGTCTTTTTAAAAATATTCTTCAACTTTCTGCTCTCTGAATAGAAAAGCGTATCAAAGTTGGATGAGAAACGCCTGGTGGTATATTACTTGTTTTCGATATATTGCAATGTTGGCGAGATTGGATATTGCTGGCTGAACTGTAAAAGTTGTATTTATTTGCATGTGTAATGTGTCGTGTGTGCGAAATATGGAGTCCGTTTAGGCTTTTCAATTTCGCTTTTTTAAAGCGACGTGTTCGGGGTTCGTGATTAACACGTTCATTAAAGTTTAATTAGCTCTTTTGCGTTTATAATGTACATTGATATGTATGGAACTATTTATTTAATTATACGGTCTGGTATGCGTTTGAACTAGATTACCGCAGCATTCACGATTCAAGTGCAGATTTTTTTTATTTTCTGAAATGTTTTGTGTAAATAATTCTACATCCACGGGAACGATATTTTATTTAATTTTAATTATTTCAGTTACAACAAAGCGGCTGGTACTTATGCCAAATTTAAAAGATAACATCAGTTGCGGTCACATTACGGAAGTACGGGGTTTGTTTAACAACAGCAAAAATTTAATTACGTACTACAGTAGTATTTAACATATTTCGGTTATTTTTGCTCGTTTAGTTATTTGCAGGAGATAATTTGAAATTAAATTTCAGAAGCATTAATATAAAATAAATGAGTAATTATATATATGCTGTACAAAACCCGTACTCTTTTGACTAACGTCGGGTTTTAAACTGTGGTAAATTTAATTTTGTTATTAACTGATTTTATGGCGAAATTCAACAAATCAATGATGGTTAAATATTAATTTTTAATTGCTTTGTATAAATGGGCTCTAAGTAATGGAATTTCATGAAAACAAAGAAAAGTCGATTTTTCGATTATATTGGAAAATATAAGAATCGCAGTGACAGACAAGCAACAACAAAACGTTTAATAAAATATATTAGTAGAACGATAGTTCTTTTTCAAGGTTATGTGAGTGCCTGTTTAACATTGATATATTTTTTGTAGTATAGTCTTTTAAGGAATTAATATTTCTCGATGTTTTAACAGCAGTATTATATGTAACGATATCATAAATAAAATATCAATATGATACTAAAATACAATTGATCGTAGCATTCCAGTTTATGAAGACACGAAAACATTTAGATAAAATTCTTATCAGGTGATGTATAACAATGTTTGCAATTATGTTGCCATGTAAATTGGCTATTATTGATTGAAGAAGTTATCGTTCAATTTGTTGGGCTACATACTTTTTAACTGATTGTCCAAAACTTTGTGTGTGAATATTTGAACCTTACAAATGTAAATCAAAAGTTTGGACATTAAGTTAAATTTCGAATTAAAAAGTGTAACAAAGTCGAAATTTTGAATTTATTTTAATTACATCACAACTTCAAAAGAGTACGCCAAAATTTCGTGACAATAAACCAAACTTTGGAAATGTTTACTAAATTAAAGTCAAACTTCAACAAAGTAAGTTGACACTTCGAATAAGTCATTAAAACTTCGAGATAATAAATTGAAAGCTCGAATAATGACAAAAATTGTGAAAAAATAAATCAAGAGTTTAGTTAATTTCGATATAAAAAGTGTAAATTTAGTTAATAAAATATATATATCAAAATTACAAAGTGGTAAATCGAAAGCTTGGAACAAAACATTAAAATTTTCAGATAAGAATTACAAAATTTTGAGTTAACGAAATGAAAATTTTCTTTAAAAATTTTAATTTTGAACGAACTAAACCGAAATTTCGGTATACTTAAAATAGCCATAATAAAATCATGAACTAATAAATAATACAAATTTATGGAACGAACATTTTTTTCTAATACAAGCACAAGACGGAATTTGGAAACATGAATCAAAATTTTTTTTAATTAAAGCAAATTTTCAACATAGTAAGATGACACTTCGAATTAAACAAATTAAAATTTTTAAATAATTAATTGAAATTTGGAAATATTTCTCAACAATTACCAAAAGAATAAATCAAAATATTAGACAGTCAGTTAAAAATCGAAATAAAGAGTTTAAATTTTGGTTTAACGAAGTCGAAATTTCGAACATGTAGGACAAAATCTTAATTCGCCAAAGTGTTAAAGAAATACAATAGTAAAAACATTAAGCCCAAATTCCAAAGTAAATCGAAAGATTGAAATAAAAAATCAAAATTTTCGGATAGAATTACAAATTTTGAGTTAACGAAATGAAAATTTTAAAATAGTATAATTCTTAAAATTTTGAAACAACTAAATCGAAATTTCGGTATAAAAACTCCAAATTTCAAGTACACTAACCAGTCAAAATCTTAAGATTAAATTCAAAATTTGAATAAAAAAGAAATATTAAATAAAACAGGAACTTCTATCTGAGGAACTTGTGATTTATAAAAATGCAGAGGGGATATGTTTCTAATAGAAGTACATCAATATAAAAATTCCTCATGGTAGAAATAAAAATTTCTAGATAGCAAGACAGATTTTCGAATAAAACTAAAAAATTTTCTTAATGAAGTCAAATATTCAACATGGTATGCTGACACTTCAAATTAAACAAATTAAAATTTTGAAATAATAAATTGAAATTTATTAAAAATAAAAAATTAAAATCGAAATAAGTAATTTAAATTTTGCTTTAATGAAGTCGAAATTCTGAAATTGTAGGACAAAATCTTAATTCGTCAAAGTGTTAAAGAAATACAATAGTAAAAAATAAAGTTCAAATTACAAAGTAAATCAAAAGATTGAAATAAAAAATCAAAATTTTCGGATAGAATTACAAATTTTGAGTTAACGAAATGAAAATTTTAGAACAGCATAATTCTCAAAACTGTGAAACAACTAAATCGAAATTTCGGTATAAAATATATAAATTTCAAGTATACTAACCAGTTGAAATCTTAAGATATTTTTTCAAAATTTGAAAATAAAAACATAAAATATTAAATAAAACAGAAACTTCTATCTAAGGAATTGGTGATTTATCAAAAAGCCGAGGGGATATATTTGTAATAGAAGTACATCAAAATACAAATTCCTCATGGTAGAAATAAAAATTTCTAGATAGCAAAACAGATTTGGGAAAATAAGTAAAAATTTTGCTTAATTAAAGCAAACTTTCAACACAGTATGCTGATACTTTGAATTAAACAAATTAAAATTTTGAAATGATAAATTGAAATTTCGAATAATTGAAATAAATCAGAATATTAGACAAAATAAATAGTTTAAATTTTGCTTTAATGAAGTCGAAATTCTGAAATTGTAGGACAAAATCTTAATTCGTCAAAGTGTTAAAGAAATATCATAGTAAAAAAATAAAGTTCAAATTACAAAGTAAATCAAAAGATTGAAATAAAAAATCAAAATTTTCGGATAGAATTACAAATTTTGAGTTAACGAAATGAAAATTTTAGAACAGTGTAATTATCAAAATTTTGAAACAACTATATCGAAATTTCGGTATAAAAAATTCAAATTTCAAGTACACTAACCAGTCAAAATCTTAAGATTAAATTCAAATTTGAAAAAAAAGACATTAAATAAAACAGGAACTTCTATCTGAGGAACTTGTGATTTATAAAAATGTAGAGGGGATATATTTCTAATAGAAGTACATCAAAATAGGAATTCCTCATGGTAGAAACAAACATTTCTAGATAAAAAGACAGATTTTCGAATATAACTAAAGAATTTTTTTAACGAAGTCAAATATTCGACATAGTATGCTGACACTTCAAATTAAACAAACTAAAATTTTGAAATAATAAATTGAAATTTATTAAAAATAAAAGATTATAATCGAAATAAGTAGTTTAAATTTTGCTTTAACGAAGTCGAAATTCTGAAATTGTAGGACAAAATCTTAATTCGTCAAAGTGTTAAAGAAATATCATAGTAAAAAAATAAAGTTCAAATTACAAAGTAAATCAAAAGATTGAAATAAAAAATCAAAATTTTCGGATAGAATTACAAATTTTGAGTTAACGAAATGAAAATTTTAGAACAGTGTAATTATCAAAATTTTTAAACAACTAAATCGAAATTTCGATATAAAAAAAATCCAAATTTCAAGTACAATAATCAGTCAAATTCTTAAGATATTAATACAAAATTTGAAAAAAAAAAGAAATATTAAATAAAACAGAAACTTCTATCTAAGGAACTTGTGATATATAAGAATGCAGAGGAGAAAATTTTTAATAGAAGTACATCAAAATAGAAATTCTTCATGGTAGAATTTCTAGATAGTAAGACAGATTTTGGAATATAAGTAAAAAAATGTCTAAACTAAAGCAAATATTCAACATTGACACTTCAAATTAAACAAATTAAGATTTTGAAATAATAAACTGAAATTTTGATATATTGACCAAAAATTATCAGAAACATAAATCAAAATATTAGGAAATCAGTTAAAAATTGAAATAAATAGTTTAAATTTTGGTTTAACGAAATCGAAATTCCAAAATTGTAGGACAAAATCTTAATTCGTCAAAGTCCTAAAAAAATAACACAGGAAAAAATAAAGTTCAAATTGCAAAGTAAATGGAAAAATTGAAATAAAGGATCAAAATTTTCAGATAGAATTACAAATTTTGAGTTAACGAAATGAAAATTTTAGAACATCATAATTCTCAAAACTTTGCAACAACTAAATCGAAATTTCGATTTAAAAAATCCAAGTTTCAAGTACACTAAACAGTGGAAATCTTAAGATATTAATTCAAAATTGGAAAATAAAAACATGAAATATTAAAAATAAAACAGAAATTTCTATCTAAGGGACTTGTGATTTATAAAAATGCTGAGGGAATATATTTCTAAAAGAAGTACATCAAAATAGAAATTCCTCATGGTAGATATAAAAATTTCTAAATATCAAGACAGATTTTGGAATATAAGTAAAAATTTTTCTTAATTAAAGCAAATTTTCAATACTGTATACTCATACTATGAATTAAAAAAAAAATAAAATTTTTAAATAATAAATCGGAATTTCGAAATATTGATCACAAATTAGTAAAAAATAAATCAGAATATTACAAAACGAAATAAATAGTTTAAATTTTGCTTTAACGAAGTCGAAATTCTGAAATTGTAGGACAAAATCTTAATTCGTCAAAGTGTTAAAGAAATACAATTGTAAAAAATAAAGTTCAAATTACAAAGTAAATCGAAAGATTGAAATAAAAAACCAAATTTTCGGATAGAATTACAAATTTTGAGTTAACGAAATGAAAATTTTGAAACAACTAAATCGAAATTTCGATATTAAAAAATCCAAATTTCAAGTACACTAATCAGTCAAAATCTCAAGATATTAATACAAAATTTGAAAAAAAAAGAAATATTAAATAAAACAGAAACTTCTATCTAAGGAACTTGTGATATATAAGAATGCAGAGGGGAAATATTTTTAATACAAGTACATCAAAATAGAAATGGTACAATTTCTAGATAGCAAGACTGATTTTGGAATATAAGTAAAAAATTTTCTAAATTAAAGCAAATATTTAACATTGACACTTCAAATTAAACAAATTAAAAAAGATTTTGAAATAATAAATTGAAATTTTGAAATATTGACCAAAAATTATCAGAAAATATTAGGAAGTCAGTTAATTGAAATAAATAGTTTAAATTTTGGTTCAACCAAGTCGAAATTTCAAAATTGTAGGACAAAATCTTAATTTGTCAAAATGTTAAAGAAATACAATAGGAAAGGATTAAGTCCAAATTATAAAGTAAATCTAAAGCTTGAGATAAAGAATCAAAATTTTCAGATAGATTTATAAATTTTAAGTTAATGAAACAGCATAATTTTCAAAAATTTGAAACAATTAAATCGAAATTTCGGTATAAAAAATGCAAATTTCAAGTACACTAACCAGTCGAAATCTTAAGATATTAATACAAAATTTGAAAAAAAATTAAGATTCTGAAATAATAAATTGAAATTTCGAAATATTGATCAAAACTTAATAAAAATGAAATCAAAATATGACAGTCAGTTAAAAATCGAAATAAATACTTTAAATTTTGGTTTAACGAAGTCGACATTCCGAAATGTAGGGCAAAATCTAAATTCGTCAAAGTCTTAAAGAAATACAATAGCAAAAACATTAAGTCCAAGTTACAAAGTAAGTCGAGAGTTTGAAATAAAGAATCAAAATTTTCACATACTACAAATTTTGAGTTAACGAAATTAAAATTTTAGAACAGCATAATTCTCAAAATTTTGAAACAACTAAATCGAAATTTTGGTATAAAATGCAAATGTCAAATACATTAGCCAGTCGAATCTGAAGATATTAATTCAAAACTTGCAAATAAAAACATGAAATATTAAATAAAACAGACTCTTTTATTTAAGGAACTTGTGATTTATAAAAATGCTGAGGGGATATATTTTTAATAGAAGTGCATTAAAATAAAATTTCCTCATGGTAAAAAATTTCAAGAAAACAAATGGAATTTGGAAACATGAGTCAAACTTTTTCTTGATTAAATCAAATCTTCAACATAGTAAGTTGACATTTGGAGTTAATCAAAGTAAAGTTTGGTTACATTAAACTGAAATTTCCAAATAGTGACAAAAAAATTGCAGAAAGATAAATTAAAATTTTAGATAGTTAATAAATACATAGTTTAAATTTTGGTTCAACAAAGTCGGAATTCCGAAAATGTAGGACGAAATTTTAATTCGTCAAAGTGTTAAATAAATGGAATAGTAAACAAATTAAGCCCCGCGCACCCGCCCTCTATTTTCTTAGAGGGATCTCATTTGCCAAAGTCAGTCTAATCCTAGCATGTACTAGCCCCGCCCACCCACCCTCTCTTTTCTTAGAGAATATGTCATTCGCCAAAATCAGTCTTATCTTAGTAAGTACTAGCCCCAGCCACCCATTCTCTCTTTTCGTAATTAAACCAAATTTTCAACACAGTTAATTGGCATTTTGAATTAATCAAATTGAAATTTCGAGATAATAAATTCAAATACAAGAAACTGTATAAATTTAATATAAACGAAATTTTAAATAGCTGCAGAAAGAGAGCAATTGAACCGAGCTACAATATGTTTAAATATTTTAATTATCAAACAATTAAAGTGAGCGAAGCGTTTTGAACAAATGGCAAAATGAAAATGTGTAGTTTCTCAATTTATTAAATGCAGAAAATTAGTGGAACAAACAAAACAAATAGAGCTCGCATAGTGAGCGAAACGTTGTACCTAAAAATGTGGCGGAACCTGCGATGTGAGCAACTCGTGTCGTAAATCAATATTACCCAGCATTTTAAAATAAAATAAATCACGTCAGACTGCTGCTTTCCAAATAAAAAACTCCAACACAATTCTATTAAATTTGTTATATTTTCATATCAGCTAATGGATATTGATCCTTGCAAAAGTAATTTGTGTGAAAACTAGTTTAATACATTACAAAAAGTAATTTCATTTAAAAACAAAATGTTACGAACAGCATCACAGAGACAGCTACAGAGTTTCCACGCAGTTGTGGTAAAGGTACGATTTTACACCTCATTGAACCGAAAATATTTGTCGATTCGAAACAGTTTTGTGATGATGAGCGAACACATGTTATTATTTTAGCTAGTCTAGGTGTTAAAACCGCTTGATAGACTGAAGTAAATTAATTTTCAGCGCATATTTTTTAAATTTTAATAAAAATTAAATTTCATGGCGTCTGTATGTATCAAACACAGAATTTAATTAATCTCTTTGAAACATAAAGAATTGCATTCACGTCCACAACGACCCTCGACGTTGTATTCAAACTACCACCACTAATTTTCCCCGATGACTCTCTACTACAAAATTAAGTTTCTGAAGTAAAGGCTCACAATTTTCAGGGCGTAATGAAACTCCCGTCTACTTTTTTTTGCTGCTAGTTTCCACCCTTTGATAGCTAAAACTCCGCTCCCACACATCCGTGTGGCAAATCCACCTGTATTGGCAAACACGTGTCGCATGTCTATTATTAGAACTCGTCAAGAAAAAATAACAAGTCCAGTTTACCAAAGGCTTAATTTTGCCACCGCGTGTCAAGTTCGTGTCGTGTTTCCCTTGTCATCGTGTCAAGACAAGGAAGTGAATCAGCCGAACTGATATGTTTACAAACAATTCTCCGGCCTTCCGATTGGTAAATCGGTGTTTCCTCCCCAAAAAGTGTTTACTCTTCTCCTGTTTTTAAATGTATCGATGTCGATTTTATTTTTATTATGCCGCCAGTGGCGCAACTATAATTTGTAGCGTTCGGGGCCAAAATTGTAGGATTGTCTAGCCGTCGATCAATATAGCAGATAAAAAAGAGCGAGAGAGGAATCTTCGTCGTTCTCTCTTGACATCAACAGAATTTGTTTGTCAAAAAATATGGATTAGTTACATTCCATATACATAGTTCAAATGTGCGCAATTTATATGTTATTTATACAGAGTGTTTCAACAATCTAGTGACGACAGGTGGAAACCCCATATATTTTTATAAATCAAGATGCTTTATTCCATTTTTAAAAATGACGTTATGGAATTTGGCATTAACAGTTTTAGTCAGTCACGTTGTTTGAACATACTTCTAAAAAATCGAACAAGTTTTATTCTTATTTACACAGGGTGGTTTCTTCTAAAATTACGTTTGTTAGCGTTTATCTCAACCATAATTCTGGCAAAAAAGGGTGAATATAAACCTCAACGAAAACTGACAAATTACAAATTGAATCATCTTATTCACCCTGTATAAATAAGTTCAATATTTTTCAATTTTTATGTACTCGTCAAGACAAAATAGTTAAAAAGCTTTTTGAAAAATGGTAGATATTTATCTTCAAAATTTGTTTTTACAAAAAATTCTTTTTTTCCGATTTTTCATTATTTCATTTTGCTCCATCGTTTCACAGGTCGAAGAGAATTTAGAGTTTATTTTTTAAATCGTTGGAAAAAAAATTAAAAGGGATGGATAAATACATCCTGAGGATAGGTTACTAATGGATTTCACTATTTATTATCGACATTTCTTAAATTGTTTATATAACTGATAATTATATTAGAAACATTCCATCTGATCCTAAGAGTACCGTAAAATTATGAAAATATAAATGAAGAACTGGTTTAAGGTTATTTAGACATAACTTTCATCGCCCTGAAGTACAGGCATTTCGTTTATTTTATGATAATTAATAAGTCAAAATATTATATACAATACAGTGTAAGAAAACACAAGTTGGATTTTTTTGCCAAAACTTGCGTAAACAATCAAGGCAGATTCATAAACTTTAAGTACAGGAGTATGCTATATTGTAATAATCAAAGGGCATATAATTTGCAAAATTTTAAGGTGACGTCATTAAATTGTGGGCGGGTAATATTAAACAATTTTGGGCCTACACGATATACTTAACACATGTATAAAATATGACAACACACCGGTCGGTAGTTTCTGAGATTATTTGGTGGAAGCAGAAGACATGTTTTCTTACTGTAGGGTACGAAACGTGAAAGTAGTAATTCCCCAGATGGTCTAATTTAGTCAAAAAGGTATCATTATTTGAATTTTTAAAAATTAATTTTAGTTGCAAGATATTCCACCATAATCCTCATTTTCGGCCCCGTTTCTTTGATAACTGCAACTTTTTTTCCAGAATCGAAAGTCGAAATAACGAAATTTTAAAAAATTTCAAAAATTCGCATTTCATGCCGAAAATGTTGCTCCATTAACACGTTTATATTTTTAAAATCAGCATGTCGGGGTTACGCGCCTGAATTTTTTCAGAATTTTTAGACGACTTTTTTAAATGTGAAATTTTTCCAATGGTCCCCCCTTCGTCTTTTTCGTCCTTCGTCCTTTTCGTCCTTCGTCCTTTTTGTCCTTCATCCTTTTCGTCCTTCGTCCTTTTCGTCCTTCGTCCTTCGTTCTTTTCGTCCTTCGTCTTTCTCGTCCTTCGTCCTTTTCGTCCTTCGTCCTTTTCGTCCTTCGTCCTTTTCGTCCTTCGTCCTTTTCGTACTTTGTCCTTTTCGTGCTTCGTCCTTTTCGTTCTTCGTCTTTTTCGTCCTTCGTATTTTTCGTCCTTCGTCGTTTTTCGTCCTTCGTCCTTTTTCGTCTTTTTCATCTTTTTCGTCCTTCGTTTTTTTCGTCCTTCGTTCTTTTTGTCCTTAGTTCTTTTCGTCCCTCGTCCTTTCCGTCCTTCGTCTATATCGTCCCTCGTCCTTTCCGTCCTTCGTCTTTTTCGTCCTTCGCCCTTTTCGTCTTTCGTCCTTTTCGTTCTTCGTCCTTTTCCTCCTTTGTCCTTTTCGTCCTTCGTTCTTTTCGTCCTTCGTACTTCGTCCTTTTCGTCATCGTTCTTTTCGTCCTTCGTCCTTTTCGTTCTTCGTCCTTTTCCTCCTTTGTCCTTTTCGTCCTTCATTCTTTTCGTCCTTCGTCCTTTTCGTCCTTCGTTCTTTTCGTCCTTCGTCCTTTTCGTCCTTCGTCCTTTTCGTCCTTCGTCCTATTTCGTCTAACGTCCTTTTCCTCCTTCGTCCTTCATCCTTTTCGTCCTTCGTGTTTCGTCCTATTTCGTCTAACATCCTTTTCGTACTTCGTCCTTTTTGTCCCTCGTCCTTTTCGTCCTTCGTCTATATCGTCCTTCGTCTTTTTCGTCCTTCGTCTTTTTCGTCCTTCGTACTTTTCGTCTTCCGTCTTTTTTCGCCCTTCGTCCTTTTTCGTACTTTTCGTATTTCGTCCTTTTCGTCCTTCGTTCTTTTCGTCCGTCCTTTTCGTCTTTCGTTCTTTTCATCCCTCGTCCTTTTCGTCCTTCGTCTATATCGTCCTTCGTCCTTCGTCTTTTTCGTCCTTCGTACTTTTCGTCCTTCGTCCTTTTTTCTACTTTTCGTATTTCGTCCTTTTCATCCTTTTCGTCCTTCGCGTTTTTCGTCCTTCGTCCTTTTCGTATTTCGTCCTTTTCGTCTTTCGTCCTTTTCGTCCTTTTCGTCCTTCGTCCTTCGTCCTTTTCGTCCTTCGTCCTTTTCGTCCCTCGTACTTTTCGTCCTTAGTCCTTTTTTGTCATTCGTCCTTTTTCGTCCTTTTCGTATTTCGTCCTTTTCATCCTTTTCGTCCTTCGCCCTTTTCGTTCTTCACCTTTTTCGTCCTTCGTCCTTTTCGTCCTTCGTCCTTTTTGTCCTTCGTACTTCGTCCTTTTCGTCATCGTTCTTTGCGTGCTTCGTCCTTTTCGTCCTTCGTCTTTTTCGTCCTTCGTTCTTTTCGTCCTTCGTACTTCGTCCTTTTCGTCATCGTTCTTTTCGTCAATAGTCCTTTTCGTCCTTCTTCTTTTTCGTCCTTCGCCCTTTTCGTCTTTCGTCCTTTTCGTTCTTCGTCCTTTTCCTCCTTTGTCCTTTTCGTCCTTCGTTCTTTTCGTCCTTCGTACTTCGTCCTTTTCGTCATCGTTCTTTTCGTCCTTCGTCCTTTTCGTTCTTCGTCCTTTTCCTCCTTTGTCCTTTTCGTCCTTCATTCTTTTCGTCCTTCGTCCTTTTCGTCCTTCGTTCTTTTCGTCCTTCGTCCTTTTCGTCCTTCGTCCTATTTCGTCTAACGTCCTTTTCCTCCTTCGTCCTTCATCCTTTTCGTCCTTCGTGTTTCGTCCTATTTCGTCTAACATCCTTTTCGTACTTCGTCCTTTTTGTCCCTCGTCCTTTTCGTCCTTCGTCTATATCGTCCTTCGTCTTTTTCGTCCTTCGTCTTTTTCGTCCTTCGTACTTTTCGTCTTTCGTCCTTTTTCGCCCTTCGTCTTTTTTTGTACTTTTCGTATTTCGTCCTTTTCATCCTATTCGCCCTTCGCCTTTTCGTCCTTCGTCCTTTTCGTCCTTCGTACTTCGTCTTTTTCGTCATCGTTCTTTTCATCAATCGTCCTTTTCGTCCTTCGTCCTTTTCGTCCTTCGTCCTTTTCGCCCTTGGTCCTTTTTCGTCAAACGTCCTTTTCGTCTTTCGTCTTTTTCGTCCTTCGTCCTCCGTCCTTTTCGTCCTTCGTCCTTTCCGTCCTTTGTCACTTTTGACCTTCGTCCTATTCGTCATATTTGTTCTTTTCGTCTATTTCGTCCTTCGTCCTGTTCATCTTTCGTTCCTTTCGTCCTCGTCTATATCTTCCTTCGTCATTTTCGTCCTTCGTCCTTTTCGTCCTTCGTTCTTTTCATCCCTCGTCCTTCGTCCATATCTAAGAAAAATCTGTCTGAAGCTTTTTCCAAAAATGATGAAAAATGTTTTTGCCAATTTTATCTTTTTTGTAACACCTATATGTAAAAACAAAAATATAAAAGTAAAGAAGCATGCGATGCGTATGTTTGAAGTGAGTTTTTTTTCCAAAATTTTGTTGTAACATCATGAACAATTTAGCAACAACATGTATGTGAATTTAAGTATGTACTGAGTGGTACTAATAATACTGTTCCCAGTTTCCTTAATTTCAGCAATAGAATAAATTCTCTCTTTCATTAATGGACAAATTTTGATTAGTTTTCTATGATTTACATGATATTGCTAAAATGGTCCGGTAGTTTCAGATACCAGAAATTAACATAGACGACGAAACGTTGACAAAACTTGAAAGTAGCCATTGGCCGGATGGGCTGTATTAACAATACTTCTTTACCCTATGCTCAGGAAGTAAAAATCAATCTTGACGATTTCCTTTCAGGGTTTTCTTTCAGGAATTACGTAAAGATTTATGCAAATTTTCCATTTTCTAACGATTCTTACTTCCCTACATTTGCTAAATAAGGTATTGCTCGATGTAATTTTCTTTTTTGGCTTTTCAGAGTTGTACACTAATGAAGGTGGGTTTCCGGGTCTGCTAGTCGTCTGTTTGTCGGAAATTTACTAGAGAGCCAAATTAAATTATATATTAAACCTGTTGCCTTGAAGTTTTCCTTTAGATCGTCCCTAGAGGGCCAATAGCAACCAAATTTATCTATGCAGTCCTTCCGATAAATTGATGATGTTATTTTTCATAGTAAAAATTGCGATAATTAAAAAAATCTTATCAGGGAGGTTGCAAAATTTTAATGCATCCTGGATATTATATCTATTATTTCAGAAACACTTGAAATAATTTTTCTGAAATTCTAGAATAACAGTGACATACTGTAAAACGCAAAATATTTTTTTTCAGCGGAATATTTCCTAGCTACGCAAAACAAACAAAAATGTGATTCCCCTGTCAGAATGTACAAACACCAATAAATACAGATTTTACACCACACCAGATATAAAACAATCCGTTAAACAAACATCTGTCTGGCCTTGGCGCCACCCTCCCCTAGCTACGCCACTGCACTCCCTATATTTTCGTTTTGTTTTAACGGCTGAAGTTAAACGGAAAAAATAACCATAAATAAAAAAATCATTTAATGAGGCGTACGGCCAAGTTTTAGGCTTCTCGGTTTGAAAAATTCGCGACTTTCACGGAAAGTTAAACGGGGTGAAATTTTTAGTTGAGTATGTGTGATAAAAACAAAAACTTCGCGATATGAGGCTTACTGATGTACAGGCGTCACGATTTGCTCGTATTTTCCCGAAGAGATACGTTTGGAAGATTTTAAAAACTCATGCACTGCAGTATTTTGGGGGTGTGTGCAGATGTCATCGGAAAATAACCAGTGGAGGCTGTTTTGAAGTTAAAGTGTGAAAACATTTGCGCATGAATGACGAAATTAATATTTGGATATTTGAAAATGTGTGAAGTTTAAAGCTAAAACATAATTACAACTAACTTAATGAAGATCAAATGGACTGTAGTGCGTGCAGTGTGCACTGATTAAAACTGGAGTTTGTACTGAAGTCGACACAAAAATAATAATTAATTTAGCCACTTGGCATTACAGTCGGGTGCATTTAAAAGTGTGTTGAAATTTGAAACAAACATGTACTCCTTTTTTGCTCATTCCACAACCGCATGAGTAAATAATTCACGTCAAACGTAATAAAATTGTTTCCCACAAAATCACCACAATACATTTCAAAAATTTATGCTGAGCGTAGGCATTTCTGCGTGTACACTACTAATTCAAATTACACCATTATCGCTAGTAATTAGAAATTCAGCACAGTTTAGAAAATGTGCGTTTTCAGGACGCTAGCGTTGTTCATAAAATGGCCAACATCTGAAAATAAAAAGACATGTGTTGCGTTGAGATTTACTGACATAATTACTCGCTTCGCTAATACTCTTAAATTAGTTTTTATAAAATATTGTCATTGTTCCCAGCTTTATTCTCTTTTTAATGTAATATTGCGCGCGGGAAATCGATATTGCAGCACTTACTGTTATGGTATTGTCGGAGTATTTCCACTTCCTGGCTCATAGTTTTTATCGGAATGAATTAACGTAAGTCGAGTTACAATCCGTTTTGTGGCTGCTTTCCAAGCAAGTATTTGTGCCAGAAATTAGCTGATGCCCTAGTTTATAGCACAAATAATGCCGATGTATATCGATTTATTTATTTTTTTTCATGATTGGCAGACCAAGAATGAGTTCTGCACTAAAACGTTTATGCATTACATGAAAGGTTGAATATTTGATGCCTCGAATCTTCCATTAGTAGTTAAGTTAAAATGGTCGAAACGAATAATTCCGTTATACAGGCTGTTCTAAAATTACTGCAGAAAAAATACATAGTCAAACAGATTCCGTTGATTGATTGTTGCATTCTATGTTAATTGTGCTTTAATTTTGAAACACCTGTATATAGTGGTCTAATTCTTTGCTTACTTTTAGAAGAAAATATTATTTTTAAACGTATGACTTTAACAAGATAGGGCACCACCACTTATTATTACACATTGCAAAATCCTTATTTTTCTCGAAAAATTACCATGGGAAACGTGTTCTTAAGTAATTGTCTGGTTCAAAGAACAACTCTACTTAATTTTTCTTGTAAGATCACCTGAAAACATTGTACTCAAATTAAGAACGAGTTAGCCCATCTTTATCAACACGTCTTTATATAATAATGATAAGATAAGAATTATAATGATGATATTCAGAACATTTTGTTTACTTGGGACTTAATTAAAAAAAAAAAATAATAATTTTATTCCTCTGTTTTGAGGCGACAAACTTATTCAAATCAAATAAAATTTTACCTGACATGCTTCCAATGTATAAACATGAACACTCGAAATTAAGCATGTTATTATTGCTGAGAGACCATTTTTTCCTGCGGGATGTTATTTAAGCCGTTTTACTTTATTTTAAGTTATCACAAAACAATTATTGCAAAATCTAATTTTATAATTTTTCAAAGAAGGGGAATTTGTTGGACTTGTACTTAATTACTTAATTGTAATTTAAATTACGCAGAACCAGATTTTATAATTTTAATGTGGTTTTGATTTTCAGACACTTTATTACGAGTTTGATTTTTTTTTTCAGTTTTTGGTGATCTGTAAGTCTTGACATTTTTTTTTGGAAACTACAGTGTTTAACAAAGTGGTGTTTTCATAGAATTTTGGTCAGTTTTTCGGTCAGCTGTTAACTGGTTTTCCACGTGCCCGATTTGACATCTACTTTAGTTTTTACGTCTCCAAGTTTCATGACTTATAGTGATTGAGAAAATAGGTCTTCCGTTTCAGTCTATCTGTCTGTCATCTGTTGTCTGTCTGTCATCTCTATCGATTTCCAATCTCCGAAACTACCAGAATGATTGTAGTCAAATTTAAATATGTTTTAGGAATCTCATGTAGATGGTAAAATGTTAACCAAAATTTGTCTACTTATCTTCATCGACAGTCTGATGACATCACTTAAAAATTTTGCAATAGTAAATGTTATTTAAATTTTGTAAGAGTAGTATTTATGCTTCTACACTCGTGGTTTATGAATCTGTCTTGATTTTTTACCGTAGACATCTAGATTTTTAAAAAAAGAAATTAAAACAATATAACTGGCCATATTGTATTGTTTACATTGTGACGATTTTTCTATATTCGTCGTGAGCAGGAGGGGGCGGAGCTTAATTGCAAAATCCTTATTTTTCTCGAAAAATTATCATGGGAAACGTGTTCTTAAGTAATCGTCTGGTTCAAAGAAAACTACATGTATTAAGTAAAAAGAAAGCCAAAAAAATAAGCCCCACCCATCCGTCTCGATCTCAATCGTGATCAATTCGTTGTAAGACCGAGGGGCGGAGCGTAATTGCAAAATCCATATTTTCCTGCAAAAATTTACAATGTTAAACATGTTTTTAGTATCTTGTTCTGAAAGGAAGATTACGTATAAAAAGTAAAAAGCAAAATATAAGCCCCGCCCACCCACCCTATCTCAATTGTAACGATTTTGTTATTCGTGGTGAGTCGAAGGGGCAGAGCTTAATTGCAAAATCCTTATTTCTCCACATGAAATAAACACCTTGGTCGGACAACGAATGAACAGTTCATCACAAATAAGGTTGGGGTGGGTGGGTGGGGCTTATGTTTAGCTTCCTTTTTCTTAACATACATAATTTTCTTTCCACAACATTATACTTAAAAAACATGTTTCACATGGTGGTTCCCTGTAGGATTTTGCAATTAAGCTCCGCCCCTCGATTCACGACGAATAAAAAAAGTCGTCGCAACTGAGATGAGGGCGGGTGGGAGGGGTTTGTATTTTTCCTTGTTTTCTTAATATAGTACGTATTTTTTTATTCACGACAAGAAACTGAAAAGATGTGTTGTTGAATATGATAAATTTGTAAAGAACTGTGGGGGAAAAAATGTACCATTTTAAATATGTTTTCAGTCTCTTATTGTGAAGAGTATGTATATTCAAAAGAAAAAAAAAGCGAAAATTATAAGCCCCACCCACTCGTCCTGTCTCAGTTGTGACGATTTTTCTTTGTTCGTCGTGAGCAAGAGGGAGGCGGAGCTTAATTGCAAAATTGTTATTTTTCTAAGAGAAATTGTCATGTGACACATGTTCTTAAGTAATCGTCTTGTTCATAGAAAACTATTGTATATGTACTAAGTAAAAAAAGCCAAAAAATAAGCCCCACCCATCCGTCTCGATCTGAATCGTGATTAATTCGCTGTAAGATTGAGGGGAAGAATACGTTTAATAAGAAAAAAAAAAACAAAAAATAAGCCCCGCCCACCCACCCTATATCAATTGTGACGATTTTTTTTATTCGTCGTGAGTCAAAGGGGCAGAGCTTAATTGCAAAATCCTTATTTCTCTACAAAAAATAAATCGCTTGGTCGGACAACGAATGAACAGTTCATCACAATTGACGTTGGGGCGGGTGGGTGGGGCTTATTTTTAGTTTTTTTAACATATATAATTTTCTTTCAACAAATTGATAGTTAAAAAACATGTTTTACATTGTAGTTTCTTGTAAAGAAATAAGATTTTGTAATTAAGCTCCACCCCTCGACCCACGACGAATAAAAAGTCGTCACAACTGAGATGAGGGTGGGTGGGAGGGGTTTGTATTTTTCCTTTTTTTCTTAGTATATGTACGTAGTTTTCTATTCACGACAAGAAACTGAAAAGATGTTTAAAATGGTATATTTGTAAAGAAATGTGGGGGGAAATTTCAGTCTTTTGCTGTGAAAAGTATGTATATTAAGAAGAAACGAAAAGGGAAATCATAAGCACCGCCCACCCGCCTTGCCTCAGTCGTGACGATTTTTCTTTGTTCGTCGTGACCAAGCGGGAGACGGAGCTTGATTGCAAAATCCTTATTTTTCTACCATGTGAAACGTGTTCTTAAGTAATCGTTTTTTCAAAGAAAACTACTTGTATTAAGTAAAAAAAGCCAAAAAATAAGCCCCACCCATCCGTCTCGATCTCAATCGTGATGATTTCATTGTCAGACCGAGGGGCGGAGCTTAATTGCAAAATTAATACTTTCCTGCAAAAATTTACAATTTTAAACATGTTTTAAGTATTTTGTTGTGAGGGAAGAATACCTACAAAAATAAAAAAGTAAAATATAAGCCCCACCCACCCACCCTATCCCAATTGTGACGATTTTTTCATTCGTCGTGAGTCAAAGGGGCAGAGCTTAATTGCAAAATCCTTATTTCTCAACAAGAAATAAACCCCTTGGTCGTGAGCAAGAGGGAGGCGGAGCTTAATTGCAAAATCCTCATTTTCTACGAGAAATTACCATGTGAAACGTGTTATGTTGTTGTTTTGTAACATGCTGACGTTTTACCATTTAACCTTGAAACTGCAAAACCGAATACTTTGAAATCTTGCAAATGTTTTAAGGTTATCGTAATAGTGGTAAATCGTTAATCAAAATTTATGTTCATTGCCCCCAAAAAAATTGATGACGTTATTTCAAAAATTTGGTGAATACATCCTATTTAAAACGTGCGAAAAGTATGAGTCGATACTGTAGTTTATCAGTGTTTTCTTATTTTTTAGAGTTACTTATACAAGGCGACACAAAAAATTAATGAATTATGCAATTTATTTTATTGATCAAATTAAGAAAGGTGACATCATAACAAATTTGTGTAAAGAACACTCAGTTAAAACATATCCATAGCCTGCTTCTTTAGTTATTAAATTCGTGTCCATAATTGTAATAATTCCAACATGTCACCAGTTTCCTTGAAAATTTGTATAATCGTTGTGTTGATGGACAGTAATGACAAAAGATCATTTTATAATTCACATCTCACCAGTCTACTTCTATTATCGGAAAAATGTCAAACTTTCTAACAAGTACTGAAGACAGTTATTATTTATTTTGTGATGCAATAATTGTTATATCCAATATTTACAATTAATTACTATAATGTATTCGCTATAACGACTTTAATTTGAATCGTCTATGAGATCCGTCTAATTTCCTAATTCAATCGGATTTAATGAAGACTATATTTGAGCTTTGCATAATAATCTCATAATTAACTGAATCAACAGCATTACATATACATATCATATTAGTCCGGTAATGGAATTTTAAATTCGATCAATCTAATGGATAATGTAACTGTCAATATAAGTTACACTGTTTTAATAAAAATGTTGACGGATATCAACCACCATTTTGTTGAAACCGAACTTTCTTCGTTTATATATATGATCTATCTTAAGTTGAATAAATAAAGATAGAAATCAAAATATTTTTGCTACACGTTTTAGCGGAAATTTTATTACGGAAAAACAAGTCTTACTAAAGTATCACGTTACAAGTGGGATAACAACTTTATTACCCACAACTTCCAAGATTGCTTGCGGAATTAGACGCGATATGCAGTTACACGAGTGTAATAACAATACATTAGCTCTCGTGTAACACATAAAATTTTACCTACGAATTCAGAACTTGTTGAAGACCAATTTAAATAAATGAGAAAGAGTTTTATTTGTAAGAGGATGGACGTTTTTTATAGTTCATGATATAGACATCTTAGATATGTTTCTTATTACTGATAGCATCTTTAGACAAAATTTATGCCAGTAGTAAAAAAAACGTTAAAGATACTGAGAATGAAAAACATGAATATGCATTATTACCCCAAGAAGAACTGTAAAAATATTATATATCCTTTTTTACGTCAAAATTGCTTCCGAAACAGATAAACAAATAAAGCATAAAAGTAAAGCTATTATTAGAACAAAATGAATTAAAAAAGCAGGTTATTAATACAACGTTCTATTTTCAAAATTCTGTTCTTTCCACTATTTCTTCGAGCTTTATGACGGCACAACACGTAACCCATTTATTATCTCCAACGAAAATTGTTTCCATAACATTCCAAGTCTACAAATTTACGCGACTAGATATAATTCAGCTCATTTATTGTCTGACGAATGTAAACACGTTGAAAGTTTCCGAACATTAAGCATGTCAGAAATTTCACAATAAATAATTAAATTCTAACCGAGTTCTCATTTGTAGTATTTGTTCAAGTAATGCCTGCAAACCAGCCTGTGCAAGCATGTTCTTCAAAGAAAACAAACACAACAATTGATTTATGAGCACATTTCGCTACGCAAGCCAGAAGAATTATCAGCCAATGGATGGGCAAAAGTCTGATTAACCACTGTTTGCATTTCAACTAAAAGTGAGTTGAAATCAGATTTACCGTATCTGTTGTGTTATTCTTTGCACGGGCAAACGTTAAAGTGCTGGAAATTTATGGCACACGGTGGATCTGGATATCCATTTGGTGCAGGGGAAAATTACAATTCATAAAATATGACCGAAAATGGTGCGTAGATTTTTTTGTGGGAGCTGCGATGAGTTTTAAAGACGACCACTATTTTACGTTCAAGTCGACTCATTACCATCGAGATAAGGGTGTGTAGAATACCATTTACATTATTTGTGAACACAACGGAAAAATGAATAAACATAAATTTAATGCGGCAAAGTTTATCGATTAAAATATGCTTTTTCGTTAAATTATAGTGTTGCATGCATAAAAGTTATGTCAGGCTGAAGGTTTCGTAATAGGGGTGGATTTGATAAATCCGTTGTTGAAATTGAAAAATTAAACCACTTTTTCATTATGAAAATATCTATGGAAATTATTCAAAGCATGTAATTAAATTATGATGCAAATATTTATTCGGACGTGAAGGTTAGTTGAAAAGTTATTTTAGTTTCTCCTGAGCTGAGTGTTTTTAAGTTATTTGTTGATTCCTTTCTAAAATTTGATGACGTAAACTCACATTTTTTTTTAAATATTGAACATTTATCTTTGAAGGAAAGACAACCTAAGTTAATTTCCTGCTATAAACGATATTTTTAATCACATTTGACGGTGATATGTATGGTATATACTTTCGTTAAACAAAAGTGTATTATTAAAGAACGTGAGGTAATCTAAACAGCAACGATTTATTACCCATTAGGATCCTCTTTCAATTGCGTTCAATAAAACGCGTTATACTTTTAAAGGAGAACGAAAACAATATATCCTTACAGTGACACCGCAGTAACCACCCTCTGTCACACTCTGGAAGGGAAATAATGATCCAATTGATTGATGATCGGACTACATATCACTAGCGCAAACCCGGCCCTGCAAACAAGAGCCTGTCACATTAAATCAAAGCAAAAAATGGCTCGATGTTCTGCTTCTTTCATCTAAAAATAGCCCCTAATATCCTCAATTTTTAAAATTTAAATAAGAGGGGCCGACACACAAAACAAAGGAAAGTCGGTAATGAGTTTCAACCACAACAAAACGTCTCCAAGAAAGAATTTTATTGTTGTGATCTGATTATTGTATGCACGCACGTCGAGGGTCGCCATTTTCGCAATTATCGTAGATTCACCCCCGTATACACGTGAGTTGTGCAGTTCTATTGAAAGAGCACGATGCTAATCGGTTATGTTCACCATGACCTAAAAGTTTAACACGATACTGGAGGATCGATTTTTGATGAAGTGGGTTATCCTTCCAGAATGCAAAACAGGTTTAAGTTTTAATTTTATGTTTAGAGAGCGGATTTATAAGCACAAAAAAATTAAGAATAAGCGCTTAAATAAGCACAACATTTTCAATAAAAAAGTTTTATTTTAAGCAAAAAAGCATTAAATAAGCATACCACTTTCATTAAAAAAGTTTTATTTTAAGCAAAAAAGCATTAAAAACATAATCATATTACAAATCAAAGAACACTTCTTAGAACTTTGGATAAAATATTATTACATTAATCATAGACTTTATATTTTACACACGTATTTCAGTTTTCTTTAAAACAATTTATGATTGTAATATGTTCCAAGTTGTCCACTGTAAAATTTTTTCGCCGATCATTTAAAATGTGTTTAAACTTGGAGAATGTGCGTTCAACATCTACACTCGTTGTTGGCGCAAATTTGAATTTTGCAACTAATGTTGAATCTAACTCCAAATTTTCCAGCTTCTGGCCTTGTAAAACACGAGCAACGTCGGAAAGAACACCGAAACCTGCATTTTTATTTAACACTTCGTCAAGTTTTTGAGATACTCTAGTACCAATATCACCCCTTACTGCGTTTACTTGTTGTTTAAATTCTTTCACTAAGTTTATGGCATCTACCAACAACATGTTGGGTTTTTCTAACTTTTCTATTACCTCACATACGAATTGATAATTGCTTCTTAGAAAAGTTAGATCTTGTCGTAAATCTTTCTTTTCCAAAATATTTATGCAATCTTTAAGCGATTGAGAAGAATCTTCGCTAAACTCCGTAACTACTTCCTCAAATTCTTTGATATATTTGTCATAATAAAATGTGGCCTGTAACCAGGTTCCCCACCTCGTTATAATCGGCTCTGGGGGCAATGGTATGTTTGGAAATTTTTCCTTAAAATGTTGCACTCTTAGTGGGGCTTTAACAAAAATCTTTTTACCATTTGCCACTAATTTATTAACAGTAGGAAACTGCAAACGTATTCCTTCAGCCACTCTGTTTAAACCGTGGGCAATGCAAGTAGAGTGAATTAAATTGGGGTACAATATTTTTAGATTATTCCCTGCTTTCAACATATAACGAGCTGCATCCGAGATCATCAATAAAATTTTATTCGCCGGTACGGCATTTGGCAAAAATAGTGACGTAAGACTGTCATTTACAAATCTGGTAATCGTATTGCCATTTGTTTTATCTAACATTTTCAAACTTACTACATACCCTCGACAAGGGAAATTTTCATCTAAGATTCCAACAATTAAACTTGCCACGTATCTTCCACAACTATCGGTTGTTTCATCGACAGCGAACCATAAATAATTATCTCCAATGCGATGTTTAATTTCGTTGTAAACTTGCTGAAACACTGGGCCAACATAATTTTTTTGGAAAGTGCTTTCAACCGGAATATGTCGATTGCAGTGTTTTTCAAGGAATTCTTGAAGAGGGCCTTTCTCCAATTTTTTTAAAGGTATATTGGACTGGATCATCATTTTACATAAATCGAAATTAAACTGAAACTGCTCATCTTTTGTGGAAGTAGATGCAACAGAGTCATGTATGGTCTGCTGTTTAATTTTAGAAACTTCAAACATTTTCTTCCTTTCTACATGAAGAGTCGTTCTGACATGTTGCGTCACGTTATATTTTTTATCACTGTGAATCTAAAACAACGTACATATACAGGATTAACAAAGGAAAATAGATTAAAAAAATTAGTTCGCTTACGGTTTTCACACAAGCTCTGCAGAATATTTTGTTGTTCTCTAATTTTAATTCTGGAAAATCCCTTGTCCACTCATCCGGCGTCGATTTTACTTTCGGTATTATTTTAAAATATTAGTAATATTACCAAAAATAACTCAACATGTAACAAGGGAGAACCACGTATAACAATGTACTACGACAGATGCGATAGACTGATGGTTGTGAAATAAACGGTTCATTTACTTAAAAGTTTCCATTAGAAAAATTTTAAGGTAGGTAGTTGGGTACAATAATCGTTTTTTCTAGAAAATCTTCAACGTTTTTGCCGCAAAATGCCGAAAAAGAACATCTGGTTAAAAGCTTTAATTCATTATCAACGGAAGTAAGGATTTAAAGTCATAAAATCTATGGAGTATTTTTCCAATCCTATAATAAAAAAAAACATTAAATAAGCATATAAGTTTTAATATACATAAAATTGAAAAAAAAGCAAATAAGCATAAAAAAAAATGTGTCAAATGACTCCAAATTGTATCATAGTTACAGATATAAAAAAGTTTTGAAGTGCTTACATTTTTTACAAAAAGCATTAAACCTAGAAATCCGCTCTTTATTTATGTTTATAAAATACATGGATATTTAGTTTGCATAGATCTTATTAATATTTTATTATTATTATTATTGTATTTCTTTGAGGCAATTGATTCTGTCTGATAACACTCGTTTAGGGCTACAGTTTAAAATGTGTTTCACTCATATTTCGTTTAAAATATATTTAGTTTAGACTACTTATCAAAAAATCCATCCAGGTTTTTCGAAAATTTATAAAGTTTGATTCTGAGAAATTTTATTTATTTTAATAACACCAGTTATAGTGTAAGAAAAAAATGGCCCATGAGGGAAACGGACAGGCGACTAATATTATTATTTTTATGCAATTTGGATTTCTTTGCAAAATATGGATATCTAAAATAAAAATCAAAACGGATTCATAAGCCATAAAAATATGTTATTAAAAAAATTCCAATAACATTTATATTTTGAGGTGACCCATTAAATTGTTCTTGGGGGTTGATTAGACAAATTTTACCATTATCCTTCAATACTCCTGCATACAAAATTTGACAACAATCGGAGATATCTGCGAAATTGACTTGTTATTACAATCCTTAATCAGTTTACTATCTGGAAGCAATAAAAGAGAAAAAGATATTAGATTAATATCTTCTAATATATAAGTAATTTCCAACATAAGATATTTTGCATTTTTATGTAGAAAAATTGTGATTTAAAAATTTTCTGCTGCACTACTTTCAAAAATTATTACTTATTATTAAATCAGGGACAACTGATGCCAGGGGGCACAAGGGCACCTGTCCTCCCACAATTACAACGTCTACACACACTGGAAATAGCAAAATAGTAATTTACAATATTTAAAAAATTATCCGGAAGTTTGTGTCGTAATTATCAGAACTAATTTTTTTATCTCTCTCTATTTGTATCAAATGTATCAAAGCCTACATTTAGAGATGGTTGGTAAGGTCTCGTTGCCATGGAAACAGCGCCTCTATTTGCTGTATTTGGCTGGAATCGGGTCACATGTGAAACCGTAACTGCTAGCAGTAATTCAACTACGGGAGTTCATTTCCTTCTGCATGAGTGAAATTGTTTGATTTTAAATAAAAATAATGAATTCAGTTGAATATTTAATAAAAAATCGTCCTCTGTATTACGACGATAAAATTGTAGTGAAAAGTTTAGGGAGAGCCATCCCAGATTTATTAATAAAAAAAGGTATTCATGGCAAAAGGAGAGACTTTCATAAATATTTTAGTACACATAACAAGTATGATACATTTTTGTGGATGTGCGGTTGTGAAAAAGATAAATTGTTTTGTTTTGCGTGTCGTTAAAACTAGAGGTAGGTGGACAATTTTTTTTAATTTTTTGTATTTATTTCCTTCAGACAATTTCGTCTATTAATTAGTAATAACAGCCAGTTTTGTATCTTCATATTTAACTCACCAATTAAATTGTTTCCCCCCATTTCAAAAGATCACGAGCCACCACTGTATTAATAAAACTGAGAAAATTAACCGTCATACGAATATGTTAAAACACCTCATTATCCAAAATCAGTTTTATCTTAGGAGGTACTAGCCCCGCCCACCCACCCTCTTTTTTTGGAAGGTCATCTGCCAAAATCAAATGTTTTTTTGGTTTATTTATTAGTGAAAAATAACAGCTTGTTTTAATAATAATAATTAATATGGCACAACGATTAATGACTACTGGTTATTGTCCTAAAAAATAAAAGGTGAATTTCAGTTCTAGTTTTGGACATTTCATTCTACCCTATAAAATTTTATTGGCAATAACGAGACAGACAGTACTACAATAGCAAGAGATATTTACAACATAAAGTTGTCGCGTGCAGGTAATCCCCAGATGTTGGAAAGCAGAATAATCCACGTCCGAACAAGGACCATGGTTACTCACGAACGAATTACCATTATTTTATGAGTGTAACTACCTGCTAAATGTTCTGCGACAAATTCATGTGAATTGGTGTGAGCCATAAATATTTCTTACAATTGAACTACTATTCGTCTCGTTACTTTCAATAAAATTTTATAAGTAGAATGAAATTTCCAAAACTATACCATGGTTACTGAGAAATCAGAAAGTAAGCCCAAGGTATTTAAGCATTAGGTGCATGCATTGTTGCCAATTTTACGTTCATAAAATTAATTTTTTTTCGTATTCTACATCATAAACAATTTTTTTATTACTTAGTTAATCAGCCATTTTCTAGACACCCCGTATAGGGATTCTCAGTTTTTAAATTCAAACCATGTAAAAATGTTGAATTTAATTTGCTGAGATTTTAAAGACATATTTGAAAAAACTCAAAAACTTTTATCGTTGACTGGAAATATTCCAGTTAACTAATGTTACAACTGAGAGAAATTTTTCGGCTTTAAAAAAAATTAAAACTTATTTAAGAAATTCCATGACCCAAGAAATTTTCAATTGAAAAAGAAATCCAAAATTTTACGAAAACATCATCAAGAAATTTGCCAATTCAAAGGAAAGACGAACTGATTTAATTTATAAAACGTAAAATTGTGTAAAATTTATTTAAAACCATAATGTGTTGTTTTTTTCAGTGTGTTGAGGTTACAGTGTTATTTTATTGTCGTTATTGATTTATTCTTTTTTATTAACTGGATAAGTACGGAAGTTTAAACAATTTTATTTTTGTTGTTTGTTTTTATTGTTTGGTGTAGAGCTGTAATGGCGATGATCCTCAATAAAAAATAATTGATTAACGCGGCGAGCAAATTACCTCTTGGGTGACGAAGAAACATTTACACTAATACAAATTTTTTTATTGGTATATAAATGATATAGGCAGTTTTTTCTTAGCAGGTATTAGGCCCGCCCAACCACCCTCTCTTTTTTAGAAGGTAAGTCATTTGCCAGAATCAGTTTTATCTCAGCAATTACTAGCCCCGCCCACCCACCCTCTCTTTTTTTAGAAGGTATGTAATCTGCCAAAACCAGATGTTTTTTTGGTTTATTTATTAAATAAAAATAACAGCTTGTTTTATTAATAATAACGCACAATGATTAATGACTACTGGTTGTTATGGTTATTGTCCTAAAAAAAATAAAAAAATAAAAGGTGAATTTCAGTCACCATCGTTACTAAGAAATCAGAAAGTAAGCCGGAGGTATTTATGCCTTAGGTGCATGCAGTGTTGCCAAATTTACTTTTATAAAATTACGTTTTTTCTTAATCTAAATCATAAATAATTTTTTTATTATTTCTTTGAGACTACCGAATGTACTGAAGAGTTTTCCAGTTTGAAACTACCATGCCGATTGTTGTCAAATTTGTCTATTCACTTCCAACATTTAATTATTTGATAACCTCTGCTTAAAATTTCACGTAATAATGAATTCCTGTATTTGTGGGTTATGAATCCACCTTGATTATGTTTATTATTATCATCAATTTCATGGTTTAATTCTTGCTGTTCTTTCAGTTTGGTAAATAGAAGACCAGGGTTCGAATTCGGGGTATTCATTTATTTATTGATTAAATGAAGAACAATTCACCCAAGATTGATAATACAGTACTTATGATTAGTTATTATTAGTTGTACGCCACACTTATTTCAGTTGATACGTGTGTTCTTGCTAAAATATTAACGGCGTCATATTTTTTTGTGAAAAAACTCACTTCAAATATATGCATAGCATATTTCTTTTTTTTTCAAAAATATATAAATTAATTGTAAAATGCTAAGAAATATTTTGTGCATTCAGTTATAAAACAAGCAGAAACAATCGTAAATTGGAACCGTCCACCGTCATTTCTGTGGTCCTGAGTTTATGGTTTTTTAGGATAACGTATTTATATCAATGCAAAATCGGGTCCTCGAACCTCTTTGTAACAGAGGAGCCATAAATAATCGATAAAACAATATTTTGGTATCAGAGGATTCTCTCTATTAGTACTTAAATATTTATATAAAATATGTGGATACTATATGTACTAATGTATTAACTTCTTAACGTTTAAAGCAGTAGCATTTTTACCAAAATTAGTTAATATTTCTAAAAAGTTTGTAATGTTTTGCAAATTTCACAGAAATTTGTAACGACTTTAATTTTTCGTAGGAATACCTCTTTATATTTGTTTATTAATTCAGTAGCAGAGTAAACTAAAAAATTTAAATTCATTTATTTTACTTTCATGTTTTCTCGACGTTTCATGATCCTTAGAGTACAAAAAAAGTGGGCTCCGATTTCCCTTTGTCCCTTTGTCCGTCTGTCTGTCTGTCTGCTCGTCTGTATCGATTTTCATTAAGCAGATAATCTACAAAACTACCTTGTTCTCAAATTGTTTTATCCGCAATAATAAAACACAATCAACGTAGTGTTTTAATATTACTATATTCGTTCATTGTTTGATTCCGTCTTGTTCTCTACATACACATAATAAGAACTCTCTAATTTGTTAATAATTAAATTAAGAACGAGTCACCCTATTTTCTCGAAAATGTGAGAATACAGTGATGTTGCTCTCGTCTATATTAAATGTTAATAAAATAAGAATAATACTAATAGGTACCTCTGACGTGACCTGATCTGACCCCTTTATTTTCTCAAATAAATAGAAGATTGTTTGATAAGTAAAGAAAAATAATAATATTTTTTTTTATTTATTAGTCTAGAACTAAAGGAAATATTAACTATAAATAAATAATAATTTGACTTTTTAAGCTTTTTTTGCCTGACGAGCGTTTGTCAACGATTTCACATCTTGTGATTTTATTTGCATTTTAAAACTGATCATAAAAGTTTGACTAAAATTTAAAAATTGAAGTATTGTACTGCTGCGTCACTAATAACCCCTAGTGGTTGATGTGACATTAAAAGTTTAATACAAATTTATTTGAGAACTATTAGACCACATGTAAGTGGCAATTTTTTCCTTAATAAAATTTTCTGCTCCACATTTGTGAACAAATAAATTAAAAAAATAAATTACAATTTATTGCCTTGATGCACAATCATTTTTATTACATTATACAATTACATAAAAATTCTATTAAGGAAAATTTAGCGAAATTTTATTAATTACAAACATAAATTTTTATTTTGTTTGTGTATAAAAATGGTGGATGCGCCGGGTTAACGCAACCGTAAAAATTCTCATATTTTCACTTGCATGCCTTCCACATTCAAACCCCGCGCATTTAATAAACACCACACACAGTTTTATGATTGTCAGATGCTTAAATTACACATTCAAAAATTTACGCACCACCACGATTAATCACGCACTTTGTTTAGTTTTCTTTAGAAAGCGATGACTGAGTGCTTTCTAGCATGCCGAACAATAACAACTTATTTTTACTTACAAGAAAAGTCACCACGCAGCAAATTACCAAAAGTATCGACAATTGTTCCACAAGTTTTATTGTGTATTAATTGCATTCGTCGACCTTGACAAACTCGAACATTTTCATCGGAAAACAAACCCGACTGTTTTTATTTCTGTTTACTCACAACATGGTTCCACGCTGCGTAATGTTTGTAAGCAAATTAAATAAAAAAAATCTTGGCAGTCTAGACGGCGCGTTTTGCCATTCCGGATGAGCAATAATTTGTCCGAAATACAAATGGTCCAATTTCTGAAATAAGACATTCTGATCTGCTCCTGACAAGTCGAATTAAAATACGTAACGATATTTTGTTCTCGTATAGCGACGCGGAGAAAAACTGCGGGCTTTTCGATGACAAATTATTTTGCTTTTTTGGGGGAGTTCATTTGCTTTGTGCTTTTTTTCATTCTCGAAGCTAAATTCTACGTTGTAGCGAGATACAATATAAACGAATTTTTGTAAGCAAAATTTACCTTCAGAACTGCAGCAGATTTAAAAAGTGTGTATTTATTACAATGAATTTTCCTACGACTAGAATATTACGAGCTTAGGTTGTGCGCAAGATATCGAAATACGCATAAGGAGACCTTTCGAGGCAGAAAATCTTTTATGGAAGCATTTATTTTTGTTGGTTGTGTAAAAATCCGAACTACACTGAAATAGCAATTTTTTTCTCTGATGCAAATGTTCAATTTTGCTTCAACAAAATTGTATTTGTTGCGAGTCAGATTCTAGTTTGATAATCACGCTGTAAACTCAGTTTGCGACATCTGGACGACCAGAGATATTTTATACAGGGTGTCAAAAGGTCTGATTTTAATTTTCGAAGATATGAAGCCGAAAATAGCTTCTATAAGTCAAAATCAAGAAAAAAATCTCGTTGGTTGATTTTTGAAAATGTTGAAGGGAGGGGGTTATTGACAATTGACTTTTAGTTGTCTAACAATCGACAAAAAATTCCGAGCTGACTCGAAAAATGATGGTCCCAAATCATGAGGTTTAAAAATTAAATTTTTGAAATATTTCAAAATATGGTCATTTTGGTGGTTCTAGAACTATGTTAGGAAATTTGGAAGAAATGAAGCCGAAAATAACTTCCCCAAGTCGAAATCAACAAAAAATCTCTTCTGCTACTTTTTGAAAGTGCTCGGAAAAAAAAATCTGGGGTACAGATTTTAAAGGGCTGATTTTGGAAAACAGCGTTTTTATGGTTCCAGCGCAAGATATTCGATTTGGAATTTAAGTTTTTTAACAAATCCTAAAAATTGTCATACTTCAAGGGGTGATTCTGGAAAAATGGTAGGGGTTATGGAAGAAATGAAGGCGAAAGTAACTTCTGGAGCTCGAGATCTATAAGAAAATCTATTTAGGCAAGTTGCCAAAGTGGTCAAAGAAGAGTTAAAATTCTCATAAATAGGAGTACTGAAAAATTGACCTTTTAAAAGTTTGTCTAAAAAAATTTCCAAAAATTCTGGGATATATATTTCAACGTGCCGATTCGAAAAATACAGTGTTCCATGGCAAGATTTTAAGGATGTCCAATTTGAATTTCAATTTTTTTAACAAATCCTAAAAATTGTCATTTCTGGAGGTCCAAATCTACAAGAAAATGTCTTTAGGTAATTTTCGAAACTGAATAAAAAAAGTCTAAATTTTCATTGAAAAACCGA
The DNA here is from genome assembly GCF_036711695.1 of Zophobas morio. Lineage (NCBI taxonomy): Eukaryota > Metazoa > Arthropoda > Insecta > Coleoptera > Tenebrionidae > Zophobas > Zophobas morio. The sequence goes on along the minus strand of NW_026972136.1, from coordinate 10,407,535 downwards.
GTTTTTGAAAAGTTCCCTAAAATTCTACAACAAATTCTAGAATATACATTTCAAGTGTTGATTCGAAAAATATTGCATTCTTATACTTCGAAATCCATATGAAAATGTCTTTAGATAATTTTCGGAGTTGGTTCAAAAAGGGTAGAAATCTTCGTACTCCCTAGAATTATTGAAAAAGTATGAAGTAGTTTGAATTGAGTTTTTGAAGAAATGAAGCTGAAAAAACTTTTGCGAGTTGAAATCAACAAAAAATTTCGTTGGCTGATTTTTGAAAATGAATGAAAATTTTCAAAATACCCCAAAAATTGTCATATTTCATTTTGGCGATTTAGAAAAATAATGAGAATTTTCTAAGTTGACATCAACAAAAAAATCTTTTGTACCTACCACTTTTCGAAAATGCTCGGAAAAAAGTCAAAAATTGCATAAACTTTGAAAAATTTTGGGTTTTAGATTTCGGCTTGCTGATTAAAAAAATATAGGGTTTTTATCATTCCTGGGCCAAATTTTTAATAAGTATATCCGATTTAAAAATCAGTGTTTTTAACAAATCTTAGTATTGTCATATTTGAGGGGGTGATTCTAGAAAAATGATAAGATTTATCAAAAAATGAGGCCAAAAAGGGGGAAAATTTGAGCTTCTGAAAAAGTTGTCTAAAAATTCTTAAAAAATTCTGAGGTACATATTTCAACATACTGTTTGAAAAATATAGCATTTTTTTATGTTTCCATGGTAAGATTTTAAAGATGTCTGATTTGAAATTAAATTTTTTTAACAAACCCTAAAAACTGTCATATCTCAAGTGTTGATTCCCGAAAAATGATAGGAGTTGCCAAAGGAACGGAACCGAAACCAAATTTTTTAAGTCGAGATCTAAAATCGATATTTTCAAATTGAAAAACAGAGCTTTTGAAAAAGTTGCCTAAAAATTCCCATTTCGATGAGCTGATCGGAATAATAGTGTATTCATGGCCCCGGAACAAGATTTTAGAAATACACATAAGGTTTGAATTTTTTTTTTAAATCCAAAAAAAGTGTCCTTTTCCATTGGGCGATTCTGGAAAAATGGAAGAAGTTAATGAAGTAACGAAGCCGAAAATAACTTCTGGAGGTCCAAATCTGCAAAAAAATGTGTTTAAGTAATTTTCAAAGATGAACAAAAGATTCATTACAAAATTGAGTTTTTGAAAAAGTTGTCTAAAACTACAAAAAAATCTGGACTGTTTCAAATTCCAATGTTGATTCGAAAAATATAGCGTATTTATATTTTTGGAGCAAGTTTTTAGAAATAAGTATTCAGTTTGAAATAATTTTTTTAACCCGTAAATATAGCTCTTTTTCAATGGACGAATAGGAAAAATTATTAAAGAAAGGACGCCGAAAATCACTTCTGGACTTCGAAGTCCATATGAAAATGTCTTTAGATAATTTTCGAAGTTGTTTCAAAAAGGATCGAAATTTTCGTACTCCCTAGAATTATTGAAAAATTATGAAGTAGTCTGATTTGAATTTTTGAAGAAATGAAGCCGTAGATAATTTCTGCAAGTTGAAATCAACAAAAAAATTCTTTGGTTAATGTTTGAAAATGAATGAAAATTTTTGAAACATCCCAAAAATTGTTATATTTTTTTATTTTGATAATTTTAGAAAAATGATGCGAAAAGTCAAAAATTCCATAAGATTTGAATAAGTTGTCCAAAAATCCCCAAAAAATTATGGGTTGTAGAGTTCAGCGTATTGATTAGAAAAATATAAAATTTTTATGGTTTCTGGGCAATATTTTAAAGATATCCAATTAATTGTTTTTAACAAATTTTAAAAATTGTCATATTTGAAACGGTGATTGTGGACAAATTACCAAAGAAATGCGGAATATTGATTTCAACGTACATATTGGAAAAATATGGCGTTTTCATGACTCAAGAGGAAGATTTTAAAGAAAATCGATTTGAAATGATTTTTTTTTAAATTTCTAGAAGCTGGAATATTTATTTTAAGGGGTGATTCTGGAAAAGTAGTAGGAATTATCGAAGAAATGGGACCGAAACTAGCTTCTGGAGCTCGAAATTTATAAGAAAATTTACTTAGAGAAGTTTCGAAGGTGGTCAAAAAACGTCGAATTCGCATAAAAGGGAGTACTGAAAAATTGAGCTTTTGAAAAAGTTGTCCAAAAATTCGCAAAAAATTCTAGGATATCCATTTCAACGTGGTGATTCGAAAAATATAGGCAAGATTTTAAAGACATTCGATTCGGAATTCGATTTTTTTTATTCCTAAAAATTCTCATATTTCAAGAGATGATTCTTGAAAGCTGATAGGAGTTTTCGAAAATATGAGGCCGAAACGAAATTCTTTAGGTAGAGATATACAAAAAGATACATATATTTAGGTAAATTTCGAAGATGGTCGATGAAGGGTGAAAAATTTCATGTGGAGGGAGTAGGTACTGAAAAATGGAGCTTTTTAAAAAATTGTCTAAAATTCCCAAAAAATTCTGGTATATAGATTTTAGCAAGCTGATTGGTCCCAGAACAAAATTTTAGAAATATTCCGTTTGATTGTCTTTAGTTTACTTTCAAAGGTAATTAAAAAAGGGTCGAAATAGCAGATAGAGACTTTAAAAAATTGAGTTTTTGAGAAATTTGCGTAAAACTCTAAAAAAAATTGTGGGATCTAGATTTCAAGTGCTGATTTGGAAAATAATGCATGTTTATAGTTCTGAAGTAATATTTTAAAAATACTCAGTTTAAAATTATTTTTTTTTAATCGTACAAAGTCCATAAGAAAATGTATTTAGATAATTTTCGAAGTTGGTTCAAAAAAGGTCGAACTTTTTGAACTCTCTAGCATTATTGGAAAAGTATGAAGTGGTCTAACTGGAATTGCAAATCGAAAAAGCCGCGGGAGTGAATTTACGCCACTGGTTTTTAATTTGTAGGGGTGATCAAATATCAAAAATCGCAATTTTTTTAATAAAAAATAAAATTTCTTGGACTTCAGTTCCGGAGCGAGGGAAGTTCTGTCGCAATAGCCTTCGACTAGTTTTTTCCATTTTCAGATCAGAATTGAGGAAACCCTTTCAGGCCTTTTACGACCGCTCGTGATCTGCCCCCATTTCCTCCCCGATTCGTATTTGTCAAGATAATTCTCCTATTGACGGCAAGCAGAGTTTGCATCGAGTTTACTTTTTCAACTAATAGAACTTAAATTGAGCTTTTTCAGCTTCAACGCTGATTTATTGCCAACTTTCCAAAGTGAAAGGCCGGAAGGGTGACGCGACAAGCATTGGGGCGTGCTCAAGATCGAATTAATAAATCTCAACATTTCCAGACGTCAATAAAAGGAAATTTTTGTTAATTCTGAAACGTCTGATTCGCGATTCGCCGTCCAAACACTCAAAATTTCCCGTGAAAAACGATTGCACGTAATAAAACACCTCCATCGGTTCCAGCTGACAAGTTTCACAGTTTAAAGTAAATGGAAAAATCACTTATCAAATTTTTCCTTCTCTGATAAATCCCTGACTCGCTGCCACCATTCAGACCGGAGCGTCCTACTTCTCGTTCAAAACTTTGCTTATTTTTCAGCGGACATAAATTCTTTACACACCACCATATTTTGTTACATTCCCACATAAATTACGACGTTTCCTGCTTTATTCAAATAATGTTATTGCTCAGTCTTCTTTCGTATCGTGTTTTCCTTATTCCGAATATTCGCGTTATTACTTTTTGAATAACAGCGACTTTACTTTCCTCTCGTCTCGTTTAATCGAGCTTTCATTTAGTAATGTTTTTAAGAATGTAGATGTGCAGTGATTCTTCACGTTTTGGGACGTTTCTTGTATTAAGTCGTTATTAAACGTGATATCTGTAAAGGAGAAAAAAGGAATAAGGAAGACATCATATTTCAGATGAACAAAAATAAAATATCGCGTATCTTACAGATCGATACAGATAATGTTTTGGCCGAAACGGAGAGAAAAACACTTTAAGCTTACAAGGAGTTTTGTCTTTCTTTTTCATGTTCCGAAGGAGCAATAAAATAATTGTGCATACCAACAAGCCGTTTTGTTGTACGTATAAATTTTTACTCGGAGGAAGGAAGGTTACACTCGGTACGTAAATTACTTGGACATAAACGTCTGAATACTGAATCAAGCGTCGTGAAATATTCTGAAGAAACTTCTTTACTTTAAAAGTTTAAAACTAGTCTATCTTTCTGTTGCATCTCGTCCGCAGCGATTAATCTTTAGGAAGATTCAGATTTCTAGAATAAACTAGGCTACAGAAATATTTTAACTACTCCCATAAATTTTGCATTATGCAACATAGCAAAAATTAAAAATGCGTCTAAAATTGTTTAGACAGAATTTGTCTTCTGTCAAAAGCAGACGACAGCAAACGGAAATGGGCTACCTACTTTTCCATTTTTCAAAAACTATTAAATTCAAAGAAATTATTATTTTAATCATCTCTCTATCATGTCGTGTAGCTAAAAAATAACGATTCATACAAATCAGAAAGATATCTAATCCATCTCAGAATCGCGGTTTGCCTTCTTATAATTTTTATTTTTATTTTTGCTTATCTCTGATGCTTATGTTAATTCATGAAATTTATAGCTTCTTCGCGGAAAAAAATAACAATTGGTTTCATGTCGCATTTTTCCCCAAAATGTTTTATTTTTTGCTAAATACACGTTAAAAGAAATGCTTCGAATTTTCTGGATATTTTATGACTGTACGGGTTTGCATTCGACTTGGATATTTTGCATAAAAATGCTATAACAACGTGCCCTTGCCTGCCACGATTGAAAGCGTTTTCTTAAAAATTATTTAAAATATGAAGATAAATTTTGGGTGTTGATATTACACACCTACTGTGAATCATAGAATTCATAAATAAACAAAATAATTTTAAAAAAGAAAATGTTAAATTAAGTTTTGTGGGCTGATAGAGGGTTGATAAAGTTCCAGAGTGTAATAACTAGACTTTACCCCAGCAGAGTGCAATAAAATGCTGATATGTATTTTAAATCTCGCATTTTGGCTATTAATTGCCGCACGACACTGAACTTTCAATGCTAATGAGAAGGGTGAGAAATACATATTCCGGCGCTCGACCTAACTTTCTAATTCAACGGTACGGTATTAACGAAAAAGCAAAATTTTGTTTCCATATACATAGCAATAAACCAACAAAATATGTTTAACATTTTTATAAGAATAAAATAATTAAATTACGGGAATTACGGTTTTTTCTCGTTGGTTTCACAAGAATTTTTCTTTTTCGAAATGGCTGCATTAAAATTACCTATTTAGACTTGCACAAATTATTTTCGAGTTCATTAAATGAACATAAGTCTTGTTTTGACAAATGACATCCTCTGAGAAAATAGGGGGCGGGTGGGTGGGGCCAGTAATTTGTAAGATAAGACTGATTTTGGCAAATCAGATATCTTTTAAGAAACGAGAGGGCGGGTGGGTGGGGCTAGTACTTGGTAAGATAAGACTTATTTCGGCAAATGACATATCCTCTGAGAAAATAGGAGGCGGGTGGGCGGTCCTAGTACTTGTTAAGATAAAACTGATTTTGCCCCTATTAATCTTGTAAAACCTTGTGAAATTTAAAGGCAATGAGTTTTTACTTGTGATTTATCATTGCATTCATATTTTTAGATTTGCTTATGCAGGTGGCTAAAAGAAATTAATGAATGTGTCAATTTATTTTATTGATTAAATCAGGAACGGTTCGATCCATTTTCCCAGAAAATTTCATCACAAAATTCTGTAAAGTAAAAACTCAACTAAAAAATGGTGGATATGTTCCACTGTACTTTAGGTGCGAGGGAAGTTCTGCCGAAACAGATTTTGACAAATTTTTTTTAAGAATGTGAAACCTTCTCGAGGGTCCCAACTGTCTGTTTTAAAAATATAAAACCTTCTCAAGAGCGCCAAATGTTTTTTTTGTGTGAAAACTTGTCCTGGGTCCCAATTGTCTTTTTAAGGGTCTGAAACCTTCTCGGGACTCCCAACTGTGTTCTTTTAAGAAGACGGAACCTTCTTTTTTTCTTATACACTGTGACTAGTATCTTCTATATTCAGTGACATGGAAATCAGAACACCCAGTAATAGTAAGCATATTTTAATCATTTTTGATATACGTGGTAATTACGACAATAGAAGTAAATTATCAAAATTTGAAGTGCTTCAAAAATATAACGTGTCTCGGACCAAAATTTTCGGAAAATTCAGTTTGAAATGAAATATTTCAAACATACATCTTGAAAATGAAGCCCAAAAGTTGTAATCTACAAGAACCAGTTGAAATTCACAAGTGAATGTCTTTGAGTGATTTCCGATTCTCTCGAAAAACGCTGAAAAAATGTATACGGCGGAGGAGTTGGTTAAAAATACTCAAATATTTTTTTATCTAAAAAACAGAAAGTATTAACGCCCCCGAACTAAAATTTTCGAAAAACTTTCTTTGATACTGAGCCTCCAAAATTGACATTTTTTCATTTGATCATTTCTGGTAAAATTGTTGGAATTTTCGAAGAAATGGAACCGAAAATAACTTCTACAGATCTAAGTTACTAAAAAATGGCTAATTTTCGAAGTGTTCGAAGGACAAAAAACTGTTGGTTTTTAATTATTTTTTCGGTAGTTTCAGAGATCATCGTAATTATCGTAGCAGGTACTAGCCCCGCCCACCCACTCTTTTTTTCTGAGAGGGTGTATCATTTGCCTAAATCAGTCTTATTTTAGCAAATTTTGTTCGAAAGAATTGCCAAAATGTGAACTTACCATTTTTCGGATATTTCAAAAATTTGATTTTGATACCAAATATTTCAAAAATCTTGGTTTGGAACCATCAACAGGTTATATGTTTCCAGTTAGCTCGTCGAAATCTATATCTCAGAATTTTTTGAAAATTTTTAAACAACTTTTTCAAAAAGTTAATACTTCAGTACTCGTCGCTTATGAAATTTGTTTTAGCACTTTCGAAACTTACCTGGAGAGAATTTTTGTTCATTTCGACTTCCAGAAGCTATTTTCGCCCCCATTTCGTCGAAAATTCCAACCATTTTTCCATAAACGTCAAAATAAGCTAACCCCATTTTGGAGATATTTTAAAAATTAGAAGTTGAAACCGAATAATTCGAAAATCTTAGTTTGTAACCACCAACAGGCTATATTTTTCCAATCAGCTCGTTGATATGTCTATCCTAGAATTTTTTGGTAATCTTTGGACAACTTTTCAAAAGCTCAGTTTTTATTACTCACTTTTTGACATTTGTTCGATCACTTTCGAAACATACTTATAGACATTTTTTGTTGATCTAGACTTACAGAATTTATTTTCGGCTTCATTTTTTCCAAAATTCTACCATTTCTCCATAATCGCCAAAATAACCGCCAGTTTTTGGGATATTAAAAAAAAATATGTTGAAACGGAATCATTCGAAAATACTGATTTGGAGCTATATTTTTCCAAATAGTTCGTCGAAATCTATACATATTCTCAAATTTTTTGGGGAAAAATTAAAGTTGAAAAAACGAAGATTTATGAAACCGAGACATTGAAAAATGGAAAATTTGATAAAATGCAAGAAAAAAGAAAAATGAAAAATTTTGAAATAGAAAAAATTGGTCAAAGGTAAATAAATTCAGATTTTTCCAAAAATTATAAGATTTGACTTTGCGAGTTTTATTTGTTTTTACGATAGCCCTAATAAGTTAAAATAAAAATGTAATAGTAATAATAGCATTACTGTATTCCCAAATTTTCGGAAAAATAGAATGAGTCGATCTTTATTATTACTCGCAGACTATTTAGTTTTACATTTTCTCGACATTTCATGACCCCTAGAGTACGAAGAAATAGGTCTACCGTTTCCGTTAGTCTGTCTGTCTGTCTCCCCGTCTGTCTGTTCATCTGTCTATCCGTCTGTCTGTCCGTTTGTATGTCCGTCTGTCTGTCCCTTGTCCGTTTGGATTTGCTTATACAGGATGACTCAAAAAAATTAATGAATGAGTGAATTTATTTTATTGATTTAATCAGCAACTACAAAATCGGATGTTTGAAATCTTGGAGATGTTTTAAAGTTATCTTAAGTATAACTAGTAAATTATTGATCAAAATGTATTTGCTCATTCCTCGTAAAAAAATGATGACGTCACCTCGAAATTTTACTGAACAAATCCTATCTTAAATGTGTAGAGTCTATACTTGTGATTTATCACTGCATTAATATTTTTTAGATTTGCTTATACAGGGTGTCTTAAAAAATTAATGACTGAGTCAGTTTATTTTTTGTTTAAATTAAGAATTGCAAAACTGAATACGTTGAAATCTTGCAGATGTTTTGAAGTTATTGTAAGCATGGTAACTTTTTAATCAAAATGTATCTGTTTATCAACCCCAAATTTTTTTTACGTCATCTCAAAATTTTGTCGAATAAATCTTATCAAAAATGTCCAAATAATTGTAATTTATCATTGCTTTCATATTTTTTAGATTTGCTTATACAAGGTGACTCAAAAAATTAATGTATCAGTCAATTTATTTTATTCAAATTGCAAAATTTTGAAATCTTGTAAACGTTTTAAAGTTATTGTAAGCATGGTAAATTGTTAATCAAAATAAATCTGTTTATTCCCCCAAAAAATTGTTGACCTTATTTCAAAATTTTGCCGAATAAGTTCTACCCAAAATGTGCAAAATATGATAAGTTTTTACTTGTGATTCATCATTGCATTCATATTTTTTCTTGATCAAATTGAGAACGGAAGCCGAACATGTGAAAATACAAACGTCTTTGTTTAATAAAAATTATAATAATGATATTCAGAATATTTTGTCGATTGTAGCTTACTACTTAACAGTTTTGATCCTCTGTTTTGAGGGGACGAACTCATTCAAATCAAACTAATTTCTACGTGACATTCTTCCGATGTACAAACATAAACACTTTCAAGTTTTTTTTCTTAAGGTCGTACAGTTATGGAGTCTGTTGGGCAATTTGGTACTTTTATATTTTCTCGATATTCGCGATTCAAGAATAACAACAAGAGATGGATTTCACAATCTGTACTTTATGGGCGAGGGAAGTTCTGTCGAAGTAATCTTCGACCAATTTTTTTTGTATAAGTAGTTCTAAAAACTATGAGTAAGCGTTAATAATCCACAAGTATAACAGAGTTGTAACATTTTGCATATTTCAGGGAGGATTTATTCGACAAAATTTTAAGATGACGTCTTAAATTTTTTGGAACGGTATAAACGAATCAATTTTGAATAACGATTTATCAAGCTTACGATAACTTTAAAACGTTTGCAGGATTTCAGAGCATTCGATTTTTTCCAGTTTCAAAGTTAAAATGCAAAATGTTGTTATATAGTTTTGATTTTGATAAACCACATGTGAAGTCAAACAAAGTCACCATGCTAAATCCTGCTGATGACGTCATCAAATTATGCAAGATAGTCCTAATATGCACACAAAAAACATGGATAAGGAAGTAAAAATACGCCAAATTATTTTTATTCGTAAAAAATTGTAATTATGCGTTTACTGAAAGCGTTCGTAAGAGAGTTACGCCATCTCCATTAGGAACTCCGCTCCTATTGTTTCTGAGCACATTTCATTCAATTCAAAACTGGCACAGCCGTTCGCTTGTCCAAAATAAATTATGTTTATCCATAGCGCTCCTTGTAAACTACCAAATGCTAGCAACTTGGTGAATAAAACACTTCCTAGTTGATTGTGACATTAATGAATCCTTTGCGTAACCTGAACTAACAACCAGAATCACAATTTAACTATAGAGATCCAACTAAATGGGATTTATGCATTAAGCCGTGAAGAGATATCCACCGAGGACTCGCTTTTAATGATAGAAACATGTGAAGTGGCTTAGGTTCCCTCCAAATTGCAGTTGCGTTGTTGGTTCCACACCAAAAATATCAGATATCAAAGCTAAGGCATTTATAAATTCAAGCTGACATCACGGAATTGAAGGGAATAAAGCGGATTTTTGGGTTAAAGCGGCATTTAAATTTGTATATGCAAATTTATACAAATTCACGAAATAAGTCTATGATGAGGGTTCGTGTCCCATTTTGAATTTTTTATTTAATAATGTTTTATGTGCGGGAGAGGTGGCGATAAGGTCGCGATTGGCCAGAAATGCAAACATTTGAAGGTTGGATAAAACAAAGATTTATGTAAAAAATATTATAATATCTAATATGTCTTAAGAAAAACAATGTTCCGAGAATAATTTTATTACTTTTAATAAAAGGATAAACAATTTTTTACAGATTTGAAATTTTCAATTAATGAAAGTTTCCAAGGCGAATTCTGTACTACTGTACTGAAAACAAAGAAAGTAAACTGTCAGAAACGTTCAACTACACAAATTGTCTTTTAATATTTTCATCTGCTTTTTAAACGTAACCGAAACCAAATAAGATAATAAAAAGTTAAATAAAAATGACTCTGCCATTTGCATATGCGTGTATAAACATATTGAGCTTGGACAGACTTTGTGGAAAAATACACTACATGAAATTCTCTTGTGTTTATTTTGTTCTCAAACCGAGAAACTCTAAACAAACAAAATTTAGATAATCGTACAAGTCATGTCCATGACAGCTTCATACCAAATAAACACTGAAAAACTTTTATCTCTAGAACTGTCTCAGAGAAAAATCGATAAAGCAATGACCTTTCTGATTTCTAAAATGTAAAAGTTTTGAGATTAGTCCGCAACCAATTGACGTGATGCATTGATATCTGATATAGTGTATTTGGCTTGTTCGCCAGTCTCGATGTCTCATCTGAGTTTACTATACATATACAGGATATTCCAATCCAGCTCAATTGTTTTCACTACTGTATAACGTTTATTACCCCGCAGCACAGAAAAGACAAAAATTGTAGACGCGTTTCACTAACCACCTTGGCATTATCTGGACAGCCAAGGTGGTTGGTATTATCTGGACAGAACAACTGACGTCTATTTTGTGGTCATTTTCAACTTGATTTTTCAAATATTCCTCCTGAATTTGAATTGCGTGATGATTGACCAAGATATTTTTGATTACAGTGCATCTGACAAATACCCGACTTTTCATTAGGACATCGTAATCGTTATTAGGGTGATTATAAAGTATTGTTCATCAAGAGTGCGTTGCTCGTGGCAGTCTTCTTGTCACGGGTGAGATGGAATTGGGGCTCTCTGCCTGATACGCTAGTCGTAGAAGGAATTGCATCCATTGGCTTAATGACCACAGTAACCGCGCTTTAATCAACTAAGCTGGGAAGAGCTGGGGATCGTGGCTCGATCTTGTATGAGTCTGAAACATTATTTGTGATTTTTTTGTAAAAATCTGGTTACATTTTTCCGTTTCCTACCATAGTCTTCTTGTACAAGTAGAAGAAGATGAATTAAACAATAAAAGTTATAATAATCATAAACACAATCAAGGCGGATTCATAAACTACAAGTACAGAAGTATGTTATTTTATAAAAGTGTACAGACAGACGACAGACAGACAGACAACGGAGAGATGATAGACAAACGGAAATAAGAAACCTATTTTCCACAGTCTAGAGGTTCAGTTTTAATTGTAAAATGTATCGAATACGTGTTCATACGCATTTTTTAAAGAAATATTTAATATTTTTCAGATGACTGATACTAACCAACCTTAACACGTATTTGTACGTTCATTCTTTGAAACAGCCTTCTTGTGCAATTCTGAGGAATGAAAAAATATTAAGACAATCACGTCATATATGTAAGTATATATAAAATTTCAAAACCAGTCTAGTAGTTTTGGTTATTATATATCTAATAAAATATCTACACAAATGCAAGACAGACGATAGACAGACGGCAAAAAGTTTTTACTTTGGACATCTAGATGTTTGGAAAAAATTCATAATTGTACAAGAAAATGTGAAAAGTTATTTTAGAAAATCAAAAATCAACTGCTGAAGAATTGTGCAGATGCTTGAAGTTCATTGTGAACGTGCCAGTGTTTTTAATGTGCCATGCTCTTGTACTGGTGATCTTCATAATGAATTTATCTATTTATGTGTATACGTTAACATATAAGAGGTGCCAAAAAATCGGCCGAATCCAATTTAACATTTTATTCGAAAATTCGGACTTGTTTAATTGTGTTTACAGGAAAAGGAACTCTCTGAGGAATTTTTGTGGCTACATATATTCATTGTGTGTGTGTGCCCCCCCCCCCCACACACATATCCCCCCATATGTACATGTATATTGTATAAGTCAAATGCAGGGATTGATGAACGTAAGGGTCTGGGTGGAATTGCGTCGCTTGTGGCAATCTTCGTCACCAGTGGAATTGGAATTGGGGCTCTCTGCCTGATCCGCTAGTCGTAGAAGGAATTGCGTCACTTGGCTTAATCACCGCGGTGACCGTAAGTGTAATTATCGTAAGCCCTCCTAATCCTCTAGTCTCAGGTGCATGGGATTTGCGGTTCTCTGTGTGATCCATTTGTAGCAGAAACAAATACAGATAGCATAACTAGGTATTTATGTTCCGTTGTCATTTGAACTTCAAATGCTAGAGACACATTTTTTTAGAAAAAATTTGATTATCATATCATATTACATTTGACTTCACAAGAAACATTCGTTATAGACCAGAACTTTCGTCGCCCCTGAAGTTGATTAGAAAAAACAATATAAATAATATCAATGGTAGTTTAGTGGCCCATGGCGGTTTAATCAACTAAGCCGTGAACAGTTGGGGATCGTGACTTGATATTATATGAGTATGAAACCTTATTTATGATTTTTTTTTTGTAAAAATCTGGTTATACCTTCCAGGTCAAAATTTTAAGATTTTACAGTTTCGTGTCATATGAGTGGAAGAAGAAGGATTAAACAATAAAAATTATAATAATCATAAACAAAATTCATAAACTACAAGTACGGAAGTACGCTATTTTATAGACGGCAGACAGACGACAACAAACTACAGACAGACAACAGACAGACGATGGACAGCCGACGAACAGATGACAGACAAACGGAAACAGGAAACCTATTTTTTAAAGAAATATTTAATTTTCTCAAATGACTGTATCAATTTTTGGGGTATGCACTAATTTGGAAATGCACAACATGATACTAACCAATCGTATTTGTACGTTGACTTTGAAACAGCCTTTATGGGCAATTCTAAGGAATGAAAAAATATTAAGACAATCACGTCATATACGTATACATAAAATTTGAAAATCAGTCGTAGTAGTTTTGGTTATTACCTGTCTAATTAAAATAACGACACAAATGCTAGACATACGACAGACAAACGGTAGAGGAAAGACAGACGGAAAAGGGAGACCTATTTTTCATACTCTAGGGGACGTTCAACGTCGAGAAACCATGAACCTTACCATTCGATGGATGGACCCTAATTCAATACTTTCTTAACTTACACTAAAAAATCTTTCTTGTTTTCTAATTGATAGTCCCTGACATAAATAGGCAACCCCGAACAAGCAGTCATATTTAGAAATACACTTTTTAAATGTATTTTAAAATATGAAAGTCCCATTGCGCAAAATATTGCAGACGAATGCGTCCTCCAAAAAAAAATGTTTCAAAAATATGTCTCCCAGAAATGTGATCAATCCTGTGCAAATAATGATATAAATCAAACGAGTAAAATGGACGTCCCACATGACCCACAATGTTGTTAATTTGTTCAACGAAATTTTACAGTTCAAACATTTGCTCGGTTTGAGAATACCCTTTCAACATGGCCACTGCTAGAACAAAGAATTTACCTGATGTTAAATTATGCCACACTTTATCAACGATTCAAACAAAGAATTTACATTATGTTAAATTCTGCCACACTTTATCAGTGAGTCAAACAAAGAATTTACATTATGTTAAATGATGCCTTGATCCAAGTGATTGGTTACATAAAACAATTAGCTTTGAGAGTTTAAATCGTGGACTGTCCCCAGCTTATCCCTAACAAAATACATGAAACATGATAAATAAACACAAAGTGCGTCTCGGTGATATAATTTTGTTGTTGCGAGAAAAATGTCTCGGCGATGTGATGATGATAACGATGGTAATTGCCTAAGGGAGAAATTTTTAATCCCCCCGTACCTCGTTGTTGCCGGTCAATGTATAAGCATCCAGAAACCTTATTCATAATTTGGTAAACAAAGCATGAGTCCCGACTAAGTGAATTTCATGAAATCTCCTAGCAAGTATTTTAGTTAATAAACCCATCACTGTTAGATTGTGTTAGAACCAGTTAATGATTAAAATCCTAACATGAACTGTGAATTTACAAACAATAAAACAAATTTACACCACGTGTTAGCGTCGGTCGAAAATCCGCATATTTCCGATTAGGTAAACAGGAACAATTAGCTACGCTTGTTGGGGAAATTATGGCATCGCAATCGATACGATTAATTTTCGTTAAACAAAGCCTTCCTCCCTTTTCTAACTATCAAACCAACTAAACTTAACCTAGCTAACTCACCACGTGGTTCACTCACATCAAACCAAACAAAAGTGACGTGTCACGATGCTCTACCAAGCCAGCACACCTTACTACCAACCCTCTAACTAAAATTCCCTAGGAGCTACCAACTACCTAAATGAACTAAACTTGCACATGGTTGCCTATATTTAACGATTTTCTTGATTGTTTTAATTCAAATCTGTTCAGCATAACGTTACTTGTGAATTATTGGACATAAATATAAATATATACTTATATAATATAAATTAGTCCTAGCCTAAATATCTAAATAACTGCAAACGTATATTCATTTGAAATTTTTTATCTAGTTAACGCATTCTAAATTCATTTTAAAATACCGAGTGACTATTAATGATTGAAGCAAATTTTTGAGTTGGCAATTCTGAATTATTGGCAGCAGTGTTAGGATGTCAGTTCACAGTTGTCAATTTTGTCCTGACCTAAAAACCACTGAGAAGATAGCATCATAAAATTTTAAATCTCTTTCCAACCTGATAAAATTAATTCGCAAAACTTTCAACACCAGGAACAAATGCTTATCACAGGGATTTCACAACTTTATTTCATTGTGTGGACACCCAAAACTGAGCATTGATGTTGAATTCAAATTATTATTTATTACTAATTATTCACTAACACTCCTGTTAAAATCGTTCGAAGTATTTTGAATTAACTTATGGTATCTTTTAAATTTAATAAAGACATTATTATTTACATAAATTGCACTACTAACAATTATTTAATATGACAGCGACCTTTAAAATGCGCTACTTTGTTACTGTGATTTTCAAACGATTCTATCATATTTCAAGCACCAAAATGAGGAAAAAACAGAAGACAATCGTGCTTTTTTACGATATTTCTCTATCACATATTTTTGGTTGAAAAAAGGAAAACATTGCTATACTTCCTCTAGCGAGCCTCCTTAATAGTCACTCGGTATAAAATACAGATTTAGGAAAACATCGTAAAAGCATTTCAAATAAAAGTATTTTGCATTGGTTCTGTGTGTTTGCTGTCATATAAAAATATGTGGAACGTGGAATAGTTTCTCCCTTAATATGGGGTAAAAATTGTGTCACAAAGAACTGATTTTAATATTCACAATTTTTGAGGTAAAATGTCCAAAAAAGTAAAATATGATTTCAGGAAAGTCGTTGAGTTGAGGATTCCTCACGGCTCAATTTTCGTCATGCTTCTACTTGTTGAAATGTAAGTGAATGAAAACAATACCTTTAACGCTTTCAAGAGAAAACAAAGACTTCTAGAAAAACCATCACAAACCGCTTCCAACTTTAAATGAAAAATCTGCTTTCTTTGTCTAGACCTGGGAAATCCTAATTCAAATGTATTGTTACAAAATAAATCCATACGTCGCCTATGGGCCGTCGAGAGCTTTCTGGTATGTCATCATTAGAGAGCGGATTTCTAGGTTTAATGCTTTTTGTGAAAAATGTAAGCACTTCAAAACTTTTTTATATCTGTAACTATGATACAATTTGGAGTCATTTGACACATTTCTTTTTATGCTTATTTGCTTTTTTTTTCAATTTTATGCATATTAAAACTTATATGCTTATTTAATGCTTTTTTCGAAGAATATGAGTTTTAATGCATATTTTGTTCAAATGCCGGCCATGTCGGGATGACAAATACTTGTTAGTTAGCCGTATCGTATCGTATGCATTTTACCTGGACTTGACCATTGAAGTACACTTACTCAAGACCCTTTCTGTGAATAGGTTCCGGTCGTTTGGGTAATAAAATTTTATTATAGGATTGGAAAAATATTCCATAGATTTTATGACTTTAAATCCTTACTTCCGTTGATATGAATTAAAGCTTTTAACCAGATGTTCTTTTTCGGCATTTTGCGGCAAGACCGTTGAAGATTTTCTAGAAAAAAGGATTATTGTACCCAACTACCTACCTTAAAATTTTTCTAATGGAAACTTTTAAGTAAATGAACCGTTTATTTCACAACCATCAGTCTATCGCATCTGTGGTAGTACAGTGTTATACGTGGTTCTCCCTTGTTACATGTTGAGTTCTTCTTGGTAATATTACTAATATTTTAAAAGAATGCCGAAAGTAAAATCGACGCCGGATGAGTGGATAAGGGATTTTCCAGTATTAAAATTAGAAAACAACAAAATATTCTACAGAGCTTCTGTGAAAACCGTAAGCTCACTAATTTTTTTTAATCTATTTTCCTTTGTTAATCCTGTATATGTACGTTGTTTCAGATTCAAACTGATAAAAAATATAACGTGACGCAACATGTCAGAACGACTTTTCATGTAGAAAGGAAGAAAATGTTTGAAGTTTCTAAAATTAAACAGCAGACCATACATGAATCTGTTGCATCCACTTCCACAAAAGATGAGCAGTTTCAGTTTAATTTCGATTTATGTAAAATGATGATCCAGTCCAATATACCTTTAAAAAAATTGGAGAAAGGCCCTCTTTAAGAATTCCTTGAAAAACACTGCAATCGACATATTCCGGTTGAAAGCACTCTCCAAAAAAATTATGTAGGCCCAGTGTTTCAGCAAGTTTACAACGACATTAAACATCGCATTGGAGATAATTATTTTTGCTTCGCTGTTGATGAAACAACCGATAGTTATGGAAGATACGTGGCAAGTTTAATTGTTGAAATCTTAAATGAAAATTTCCCTAGTCGAGGGTATGTAGTAAGTTTGAAAATGTTAGATAAAACAAATGGCAATATGATTACCAAATTTGTAAATGACAGTCTTACGTCACTATTTTTGCCAAATGCCGTACCGGCGAATAAAATTTTATTGATGATCTCGGATGCAGCTCGTTATATGTTGAAAGCAGGGAATAATCTAAAAATATTGTACCCCAATTTAATTCACTCTACTTGCATTGCCCACGGTTTAAACAGAGTAGCTAAAGGAATACGTTTGCAGTTTCCTATTGTTAATAAATTAGTGGCAAATGGTAAAAAGATTTTTGTTAAAGCCCCACTAAGAGTGCAAGATTTTAAGGAAAAATTTCCAAACATACCATTGCCCCCAGAGCCGATTATAACGAGGTGGGGAACATGGTTACAAGCCACATTTTATTATGACAAATATATCAAAGAATTTGAGGAAGTAGTTACGGAGTTTAGCGAAGATTCTTCTCAATCGATTAAAGCATAAATATTTTGGAAAACAAAGATTTGCGACAAGATCTAGCTTTTCTAAGAAACAATTGTCAATTCGTATGTGAGGTAATAGAAAAGTTAGAAAAACCCAACATGTTGTTGGAAGATGCCATAAACTTAGTGAAAGAATTTAAACAACAAGCAAACGCAGTAAGGGGTGATATTGGTACTAGAGTATCTCAAAAACTTGACGAAGTGTTAAATAAAAATGCAGATTTCGGTGTTCTTTCCGACGTTGCTCGTGTTTTACAAGGCCAGAAAGTGGAAAATTTGGAGTTATAAGATTCAAAATTAGTTGCAAAATTCAAATTTGCGCCAACAACGAGTGTGGAAGTTGAACGCACGTTCTCCAATTTTAAACAGATTTTAAATGATCGGCGAAAAAATTTTACAGTGGACAACTTGGAACATATAACAATCATAAATTGTTTTAAAGAAAACTGAAATACGTGTGTAAAATATAAAGTCTAGGATTATTGTAATAATATTTTATCCAAAGTTCTAAGAAGTGTTCTTTGATTTGTAATATGATTGTTTTTAATGTTTTTTTGCTTAAAATAAAACTTTTTTAATGAAATCATCGGTGACGGTGGCCGAGCGGTGTTCCATAAAGACAAGTCTGGAGCGGGTTACCGGAAGTCTCGATTGTGGGGCCCAGAAAATCCTGGAGCGGCGTTCTCGATCCATCGAGAGGAACATATAGGTTTAAATAGAGGCCACCATCGGGAACGATGATTATTCAGTCAGTAAGTGGAATCCAGTAAGCGAATTCATTCAAGTTACACCACGGAGTTATTCTGTACATAATCGCTGTAATAGGTAATCGTGTAAATTTGAGTTACTGAGAAATAAATTGTTGACTTTGAAAATAATAATCCATACAACAAAATTTGAAGTTTTCGGGAAAGTTTCCAGGTTTAGTATTCATTCCTTTCGGTTCGCTTTTTGTCTACTCATTACCAGATCACCTAGAGACATAAATTGTTTTAAAAATAACGTCGCTTATTCGCTTTTTGATGTAGACATAATAAACGCACCTCGATAAAGTGTGACAAACCTTTCCCAACTTTTCTCCCCCGCTGTAAGTTTGGCATCTCAATCCCGACCTCCTCTCCACCTGAACCTTATTTGTTGACCCCAAGCCGTCGTAAACCTCGTCGCAATAACCCTCCGCAGCAGGTATGCCTCTGTACCTCCAAGCCCGTAGCGTACGTTTCAGGTGTTTCAGCAATTTTCCGTCTGAGTATGGAATCGATCGCTGGAAGCGCCTCGGCGCTCCGCAACTCGGCAGGCTCAGTTTGTGTGCGTTCGGCTTCCCAGAAACTCGCTTTGCACCCTCTGTGTACACATTGTTCTACTTGTGAAACTACGATGCCTCGGTCGTATCGCTTCTTAATCTAACCTATTGTTTTTTTCGAGTTTTGGTGTGAAAAGGCTTTCTTTTTTATCGGGTCATCATGCCGCTGTTGTTTACGGTTCTCGTGTTCTTGTTGTTGTGCAGCACGGGGTTTTTGGTCAATCCGGTCAGTGCGGGTGATCCGGCGCCGGGGAGGTCGCCGGGGCCGCCGGAAGGCACGGTGGCGGCGGCGGTGGCGGATGGGTGCGAGATGGACGCTGGCGAAGAGGCGGACGATGGCAGTGAGCTGGAGGTGGAGGTTACCCATGCACTGTTCAGGACGGAGGTGGTGGTGCCAGGGATCGAATATCAGGGTAGGTGAAGAAGGTTGCGCTGGGTTTTGGCGCTACCTCGAACATTCTGGAAATGGGAGCTTAAACGAATTATTATCGTTGGGGTATAACTGATCAAAGGGAGAAATGTAGAGAGCAAACCGTTGAAAGGATGAACAAAACAACAATAACAAAATAGTTTACAACAAAACTAAATAACAACAAAATTATATTTACCATTTTCAGGTGGTTGTGGATTTTCTTTACCTGACTAATCAAATTAAGTCAAACTTTTTGGGTTACATTTAGATCAGATAAAAGACTTCATTTTCTGTTATTGGGTTAGTTGCGTCGTAGAACCAACGTAATAAATACATTGCTTGACCGAAATCTTCAGGTCAAAACATTCCACCGAGATTCTATAATTTCGTTGTTCATCGGATTGTTTTTCACTATACTTAATAACTATATCTAAAATAATTGTAAATACGTTCGCTTGACACTAATTGTTTAATTTAAATCTGCATTTACTGATAAGAATTTTTTATATATCGATTTTTAGACCAATTTTAATAATTATTATTAAAATATTAATATAAATTATGTTATTTAGAAAAAAATAGGTCCCCGTTTCCGTCTGTCTGTCTGTCTAAAATTTGTTGGCGCCACCTCAACATTTTGCGTAGTAAATACTATTTGAATTTTTATATAATGTGTACTCCTGTACTTGTAATTTATGAAGCTGCTTTGACTTTTTATGACAATTACTTTATAATAATGTTTGGTCAATATTGGCCACGTGTTGCACGTAACCGATATCTGGCTTATGCTTACGAATCGAATTGTGACTGGTACTGTACATAGCAGATATAGTTCGCAAAATCAGAAAGAAATGAGGTTTTTAAAATTTTCGGGAGATACTAACCTTGCTTGAAAATTATTGTGATTTATATCAAATTTAGCTACGACTTTACTTTAAATTATCTTTAAAATGACTTAAAACAACTTGGACTTTTAAACGGACTGCATACGTGGAATCGCATTGAATACAAACTGACTACATTACATTTCGTATGCGTTTTTTCGCTGACAAACCACATCACATTAAAATAAATTTTCTTGAAAAATCTCTGGACGATTCTACATTAAACTGTATTTCCAACTCTTCCACTCACGCTACTTTCTTTACGACACTAAACTTCTTATCGATTGTGAATGCGTTATAAATCTTTATGCTGGAAATGTGGATCTGATTTAAGCTTCTTCGTTGCGTTGTTTTGACTTCACCTAAAGTACATATTAACACTATGCAGTCATTTTAATAATTAGAAAGTGAAGATTTTTCTAGATTTTTCTTCCTTGCTCTAGACTTATTTTAGTCACATTTATTTTTGTACTGGTTGCTTCCAAGTTATTTTAGTTTTTCATCATTTTATTTTTTTTACTTCAGTTTTTCATTACAATTTTTTATAATCTTCCTCTGCCAAGTTTTGAAAATATCTATAACATTCGTACTTTTTGTTCACTTTCTGCTTGTCCATTTAAAGTTTCCTTTACCTTAATTTTTTTAACTCCAGATTTTGTTTTGTTTTATGTTCTATCAAACCCTCTTCATTTTGTTTATCGTTCGTTGTTTTGTTAAGGAATTTTTTTCTTATTTTGACCATCTACTTCAGTTTTCGTGATAAATACTCATAACTATTGAGACCCACATCTATAGCTGATGTTATCTTAGTCACCAGACAGGTGTTTCTTGTGCTTTTTAGTTTGCCTTGACCTCAATTCGACGTCTTTCTTCTCTGTTGCTGTAATATTATTTCAGTACGTTTAATTTGATTTTTGTGTATTCTATTTCTATCCTACTTTACCTTAAGTGTGTATTGTTACTATTTATCAATAGTATAAATAATTTTTTAGACAGCGTGATTATCATTCTTTAGAGTTTTTTTGTTTCGTAACTTATTCTGCTGTTATACTTTTACCGTATTTTTCTATTTTCTACTAAACTGTTGTATTTCTGTTTACATCCCAAGCGTAAGCGAAGAAAGTATTGTAATGGTCTCAACGTTATATATCAATAAGTCTGCCGTTCGTCCGCCGTTTGTATCGATTTATATTAGACCGATTACCTTTAAAACTACCGGACCGATTGTTGTGAATTTTGCGTAAATGGTAAAAACTCATCAAAATTTTGCTAATCATCCCATCCAACAATTTAATGACATTGCCTCAAAAATTTGGACATTATTTAAATTTTATAAAATAGCATAGACATGTAGTTTATGAATTTGCCTTGACCTTCTCCCGCGACATCCAAATTTCAATTTTTCGTAAAAAACTTCAAATTTTATAACAACATATTATATGTAATGCTGATTACGAACTCTCGGTGGCGCAGCGTTAAAAAATACGGTTGCGAGTCGGGATCCTCTCATGGGCCTATCTTCATATTCCCTGGGCGTAAGCTAAGGAAGAAACTACGGGATTGATTGTGGGCAAATTTTATATGTATATGTTAGGAATGTCGTATACATGGGCCAACGCTACTAAAATTTGCCTAATCAAACTTACCACTAATGTGCTGACATCTCCTCAAAATTTTTCATACTAAGTAGGATTTAAATTTTACAACATAACATACTCCTGTACTTGTTGTTTATGAATTGGCCTTGAGATTTTTCGCGAGGCATCCAAATTTTCATAAAAAATCGAAATTGGACAGAAATCTTTTATGTTACTATGTGTATAAGCGGAGTTATTACAAGGCTGATCGCGTAAGCGTAGTGTTCGCTTTTTGATGTATAACGCAAAAATGCCGCACGTTCGGATGTGGAATGGGTTTTTTTTTGTATGATCTACGTTTTTATTGTTCAAATCTCACGGACGGTACCCCAGTGTTTTATTATTAGTATTACCTGCACGTGTCGCAATTGACATAAATGTCCTTGCTGAAATAACGCTGATTAGAACATTTTTAAATGGGAAACTCACTAAACAGGCCTTGCTCTTTATCAGTACATTGATAATTTTGGGACAATTGTTAATCCGTTTCCCGTCATGGGTAGAGGACAAGGATACTCTGGAGTCTAGAGCAAATACTCGTATAAACAATTGTGTTTTCATAACATAATGCTTTCGAATTATAGACAGTAGCAGGGTATGGGTGATCAACTATGACATACTAATGATTTCAGAATAACAAGCTCTACAAGAATCTCTAAAAAATACAATATCATATGCTTATATTTTGCCTTTTTTTAATATATTTAGTCTTCTTTCCATAATCAAAAACTTAAAACATGTTTAAAAAGGGAAAATTTTATAGAGAAATATGAATGTTGCAATTAAGTTCCGCCCCCAAAATTACGACAACCAAAAAAATCGTCGGATAGTGCGGGTGGGTGGGGGCTTATATTTTGCCTTTTTTACGTATTTATTCTTCTTTTCATAACCAAAAACTTAAAATGGTAAATTTTTATAGGGAGATATGAATTTTGCAATTAAGCTCCCATCCCCTAGCCCACGACAAATTAAAAAACCATCACAATTAAGGTAGGGCGGATGGGCGGAGCTTATATTTTGCTTTTTTTAAATATATTTAGCAGTCTTTTCATAACCAAAAACTTAAAATGATTGTTTAAAATGGTACATTTTTCTAAAAAAATATGAATTTTGCAATTAAGCTCCGCCCCCAAGCTCACGACACATATGTAAAAAAATCAACACAATTAAGACAGGGTGGGTGGGCGGGGCTTATATTTTGCCTTTTTTTTATATGTTTAGTCTTCTTTTCATAACCAAAAATTTAAAACATGTTTAAAATGGTAAATTTGTATAGAGAAATATAGATTTTGTATTTAAGCCCCACCCCGTGACTTGTAACAAATAAATAAATCTTCACAATTGAGATGTGCTAGTATTTTGCCTTTTTTAATATATTTAGTGTCATTTTCGTAACCAAAAATTTAAAATATCAATTATGCAATTACGCTCCGCCCCCAAGATCAAGACAAATAAAAAAATCATCACAATTAAAATAGGGTGGGTGGGTGGGGGCTTATATTTTACTTTTTTTTTTTAATATATTTAGTTTTCTTTTCATAACCAAAAAATTAAATTGGTAAATTTGTATAGAGAAATATGAATTTTGCAATTACGCTTCATCGCCCAGCTCACGACAAATAAAAAAATGATCACAATTAGGATAGGGCGGGTGGGCGGGATTTTATATTTTACCAATTTTTTTTAATATACTTGGTTTTCTTTTATTAACAAGAAAATGAATAAATATTCAAAATTGTAAATTTTTGTAGGGAAATATGAATTTTGCAATTACACTCTGCCCCTCGATCCGACAAAGAATGAAAAATTCGTCACAGCTGAGATATATAATAACATATTTAAGTGTTAACAAAAAAAGTTGGATTTTGTGCACAAAAAAAAACGTGTCAAAACACGTTTATAGAATGTCATTTCGCTTCTTACATACAAATAAAACTGTATTTTAGGGGCGAGGGAAGTCCTTAAACCATCATTATCTTTATACTTTAACTGTCATTGTCTACATATTTTTTAGTTTATAAAGGTTATTACAAAATAAGTAAAATTTCACAGAAACAATTTATAATTTTTGAAAAAACTGTACTTCAGAGGTGAGAAAAATTCTGTCCTAATAACCTTCGTGTAATTTCTACTTCCTAAACATAAGTTTATTGAAACAGAGCTCATCCGGTGAATGACTACGTTCATATTTTCTCGACGTTTCATGACTCGTAGAGTACGAAAAAAATAGGTCTTTCCTTCCTGATAATCTCCAAAAATACCAGACCGATTTTTGCCAAATTTAGTATGTTATGAATGTCATGAAAATGATGAAACACCAATTCAAATGTGTGTAATCATCTCCACCAACAATATGATATTCGCTCAAAATTTTGTGCAATAAATATGATTTAAATTTTATAAAATAATATACTCCTATACTTGTGGTTTATGAATCCGCCTTAAATTTTATTCACAATTACTTTACAAAAATGTTTGTGCAATATTTTTGCCTGTTTCGTATGATAATCATCGTTGACTTTTTTCTCATACATCGAATTTGTTTGACTGTTTCACTTCTAAATCTCTAAATAACTTGGACCAATTTTTGTATAATATTCTTATTAATGTCGTTAGGCTAAGTATCTTAATCATGTTTTATATCTTTTTAGCGTGCATTTTTTTCTAATTTGTCACCACCAAATACTTCTTCTGGCTTCCTCCTTTTGTCCAGACATGTTGTCTTGCGTCAAATTTCCTTAAATTGTTTAATATCAATAATATCGCAGCCACAAGTAACTCACATAAATCCTGGAGTAGGAAACAGTAGGCCCTCCGTTTCCGTTTGTCGTCTGCTGCGGATTTTGTTAGACAGAAAATCATCGAAACTAACAAATATTCTGAAATTGTGGGTATCTTTTATGAATATGTAGATTTTAAAACGCTAAGTAAAATTTGTTTCATATTTTGTAATTTAATAATCTACCTTTGTATTTACATACATATTTAAAATACGTGGAGATTGTTAAATTTTATAATTTTTATAAAAAAAAAACTGAATGTGTTTAATTGTGCTTCAGGGCTGAAGAAAGTTATAACAAAGTAAATTTAGATTATATATCGACTTTTTAAAACGTATTACGAATATACTGTGTAATCAGAGATGTCTGAGTCTATTAGCAGTACTTTCAAACAAAATTGTTACCTTTTCTTGCGGTTATGTTGGCATAACGGAAGTAATTGTGTGACAGATATGTCAGTCATGACATGTGATAAATTTAGGTTATGTTTTGAATACATTTTGCAAATTAAAAATGTCAATTTTGACAGCTGACAACCAGAAATTGTAGAAAACATCGTGACACTAATTTCAACTAAAAATCCGGGATAGCCAACAGACTCAGTCATTTCTGATCACACGGTATTTCCTCTTAAACTTGGTAAATCTTTTAGTAATCTCCTGTGTGTCAGAGTTAATGTTATTTTGCAACTGATAATAATAATTGTTCACAGTAATTATTTGCTATGAAATTATGACCTGACCTGGCCTTACCTGACCTGACCTGCTCGACTGAGTCTGCTCAGTACTAAGAGTAACTGAGAACTGTTTTTTTTTTTTAAATTAGATTTTAAGTACCCACACTACTTGGTAATCAAAATAACTATTTTATTAAAATTCAATAGAATCTTCAATTAACAATGGCAAATATTTTCAATTTTCTTTTAGTGCGAAATTTATATAAATATTTTCAAAAGCAATCCAGGAAAAAAAGGCATTACATTAAAACCAACTAAAAATTCATTGTAGGTTATTTTTGCAAAATTCGTTTAATTTGTTGTCAGTTCGTCCTAAGAGAATAAGCTTCACAACTTTCCTCCACACTTCAAAAAACACAAGTCTGGTAAAAAAGTCGACGGAACTTTAGTTTCTCTGATCATGTAAAATTTACTAAGGTTTTCTGTGCCTTCTTCTCCATTCTAGCTAATAGTAGGGGCATGCTCCCTTTATTAATAAAAATTTATCTCGTTTCTCATTTGAACACAACAAAATTATTACTGTCGAAAAAATAAAAACTTGCCCCTTTTTGTGGGGCAAAAAGGGCCAAATTGTTCCACTTTGTGGTATCCTAAGTGTGCAACTCGCGATAGAATTAATGATCAGCCATAAAGCTCCTTTCACGCAAAATAAACATGTTTTTTGTGCAATATGTATAAAGTTTACTGCTGAGTATACTAGAGTAATAAATGCAAGCATCCATAAAAACTGAAAAGATATATTATGTTATACTGTAAACTGTATGTTTTTGTTGTTGAGAAGGCAACATAAAGAGGAGGGTTCGGTGTCAGCTATGACAGACGAGAACCAATGAATAAAGTTTCTTATTAAGGCCGAAAGCATACAATAAATGGGTCAAGTTTCTAGCCAAACATAGGCTTTCTTTATATTTATGATTTTGTTTTCGTTAGTTCGGATATAAGGCCTATTTATAAAACAGACACCCTGTTATGTTTTCTAAATTAAATTAATTTATTGCCGATAGTTATCGAGAAGAGCGAACAGCCAGCTAAGAGAAAATTATCTGCATGTTTTTGGAGCGACTTCCAGACTTTGAGGTTTTTTTGAGGCAATATTTCAGCCCAGATTTATGAGAAGCGTTTAGTATAAAAAGGCTTCGATTAGAATTACAAAATTTTCTCGTTAAGCTCTCGGAACCGAGCCGCGATCGACTTTCATTACCAAAACCAGAACCTAATTGCGCCGAATGAAATAAACGCGGATGATCAGAGTCTGCGAATACGGGTTAATACTGCCCTTACATCCGTCGAATTGTCAGCCGTACGAAATTAATCACCTGCAAAAAAAATACGTTAAATGGTTTAATTAGGCGTCGATTTGAGAATCTATTAATCATGGAACAATGATTGACCACTTCTTGTTCCCATGGACTCCATCAAATCAATAAACCCACTGTAATTAATCAAATTCCCACAAGATCAATTCCAAAACAATTCGTGTTTCTGCTAGCTAGCTGGATACCTTTACTTTAATCAAAAGATTAATTACTTGTAACTTGGGGCAAAATTTTGAGTTATTGTGGTGTTTATCTTAGTTTGGTGGTTCCTAAGGGAGTGGTGAGTGGAAGGAACATGAGGAAAGCGACCATCTGTACTAATTGTGACAGTTCATCTGTCATTTTGTACGGGAAGAGTATTAACTAATTATGACGCGAGTCGTTCGTGTTTAGAGTAATTAGAAGATACTTGGACTCTACAACGGTTCTAGGTGAGGGATTTCGTTCTCGTTTATTACCTTAAAAAACCTGAAAAAAAATTGGTCTCGTTCCTAAAGCAAAGTACAACACATCCCACTTCTTTGAAAGATTATAAAAAGCAGCTTTTTTGAGTTGAATTTTTCAGTTGCTTAATTTTTATTTTTTTGTTTCTTCTGTTTTTCAATTTTCCAACATTTGATTCTTCCAATTTTTCGACAGAATCTTTCGTACGGTTTCCTATTTTCTTCTTTTTTAATTATTCGATTTTTTGTTTCTCAATTTTTTGTTTGTTCAATTTTCAGATTTTTCGATTCATTGATTAACTTATTCGATTTGCAACTTTTTAGAATTGCGGTTTTTCGAGTTTTCAAGTTTAAATTTTTCAGTTTTTCATATTTCCAACTTTTAAATTTTCAATTACAATAATTTTTTTTCAACTATTCGGTTTTTGATTTTGTAATTTTTTACATTTTCAATTTTTTGTTTCTTCAGTTTTCGATTTGCGATTTTTCGACTTTTATCTTTTATTTGTTTCTTCAATTTATAGATTTTGCAATTTTTCAGTCCGAAATTTCTTGAGTTCTCAATCTTTAATTTTCCAGTTTTTCGAATCTTCTTGTTCAATTATTTCATTTTTTGATTTTATAATTTTTTATTATAAAAATAATATTATATTATCTGTTACCCTCTTTTGCCCATTGGGTGTCGAGGGAATATTATTTATGTATTACTTATTTATTATAAAATCAAAAAATTATTTATAATTTTTTGTTTCTTCAATTACTCACTTTTTCATTTTCTTGTTTCTTTAATTTTTAAAGTTTGCAATTAACCGCTCTCAAATTTACCGAGTTTTTAATTTTTAATTTTTCAGTTTTTCGATTTTTTAATAAACCTTTTCTTCAAATTTTCGATTTGTAACTTTTCATTTGGGTGTTTATTTTCTTTGTTTTTATAATTTTTTGTTTTTTCAATTTAAATTTTTGAATTTTTATTTTTTTTTGTTTCTTCAATTTTAACATATACAACTTATTCACTTTTCATTTTTAAATTTTTCAGTTTTTCGATTTTCCAACTTTTGGTTGTTTCAATTTTTAGATTTGCATTTTCACGATATTTCAACTTTTAATTTTTCAATTTTTCATGTCTTCAATTTTTCGTTTCGGTTCTTTATTTTCTTCACTTTTTAAATTTTTCGGTTTTTCATTGTTCTAATTTTATAATTTTTCTGTTTTGCAACGTGAAATCTTTCAATTTTTGAATTATTCCGTTTTTTATTTTTCAAACCTTTGAATCTTTTAATTTTCCGGCTGCAATTTTTCGTTTTGGTTTTTTATTTTCTTTATTTTTACAATTTTTCGATTTTTTTAATTTTTTGCTTTTTCATTTTATTTTTTTCAGTTTTTCACTTTTTTGTTTCTTCTATTTTTAGATTCTACAATTATTGGGTCTAAAATTTCTCTAGTTTCCAATTTTTAATTTTTCAGTTTTTCAATTCTTTGAGAAACTTTTTCTTCAAATTTTCGATCTGCAATTTTTCATTTCGGCTTTCTATGTTTTTAGAATTTTTCGATTTTTCAATGTCCCGACTTTATAATTTTGCAATTGTTCGGTCTAAAATTTCTCCAGTTTTCAATTTTTGATTTTTCAGTTTTTCATTTTTCCAACTTTTGAATCTTTCAATTTTTCGACTGCAATTTTTCGTTTCGGTTTTTATTTTCTTTATTTTTTTCAATTATTCGGTTGTTCGATGTTATAATCTTTGTTTTTTCTCAATTTTTCGTTTCTTAAGTTTTTCAATTTGCGATTTTTAGATTTTCTTGTTTTTTCGATTTTCAGATTTTGCAATTTTTCCATTTAAAATTTCTAGAGTTTTCAATTTTCAATTTTTCGATTTTTTAATTAACTTTTTCATCAAATTTTCGATTTACAACTTTTCGTTTGGGTTTCATATTTGCTTTATTTTTACAATTTTGTTGTTTCAATTTTTCGTGTCTTCAGTTTTTCATTTGAAATTTTTCGAATTTTCAGTTTAAATTTTTTAGTTTTTCAATTTTCCAACTTTTAAATCTTTCAATTTTTCGAATTTTTCTTTTCGGTTTTATGCTTTTATATTTTGTTTATCTTTTAATTATTCGATTTTTCGATTTTATAATTTTTTGTTTCTTCAAATTTTCGTTTCTTCAGTTTTTTGATTTTTTCGTTTTTCTAGTTTCTTAATTTTCAGACTTTGCAATTTCTCGTGTTTTCAGTTTTAGTTTTTCAATTGTTCGATTCCATAATTAACCTTTTCTTCAAATTTTTCATATGCAATTTTTCGTGATGAATTGGTATGTTCTTTATTTTTACAATTTTTCGGTTTTTCAATGTTTCGATTTTATAATTTTTTGTTTTTCAATTTCAATTTCTTTCAATTTTTCATTTTTTTTTTGTTTCTTCAATTTTACTATATGCAACTTTTCCACTTTCATTTTTATATTTTTCGATTTTTCGATTTTCCAATAATTTTGGAATGCTATAATTTTTAGAATTGCAGTTTCATGTGTTCTTAAGTTTTAACTCGTCAATTTTTCATTTCTTATATTTTTGATTTGCAATTTTTCGGTTTTTCAATTTTTAGATTTTTGAATTTAGCGTTTTTACAATTTTACATTTTTCAGCTTGTAGATTTTTTTATTTTACGATTTTAGAATTTTTCCACTTTTCAATTATTGGATTTTAAAACTTTTTCATTTATTCGATTTTTAATATTTCAATTTTGCGATCTTTGAATGTTACAGTTTTTCGTTTTTACAATTTTGACGATTTTATAATTTTTTGATTTTACAGATTGTGGGTTTTCCAATTTTTGGATTCAATTCGTTTTTTTCTTTTCCAATTTTTCGATTATTTAATTTTTTCGGTTTTCAAGTTTCTCGATTTTTAATTTTTCAGTCTTTCATTTTTTTTTCTTCAGTTCTCCGACTTGCAATTTTTCGATTTTCCACTTTGTTCATTTGCTGTTTTTTTCGTTTTTTTTTTCAGTTTTTTCCCATCTTTTAGTTTTTCGATTTGAATTCTTGAATTTTTCGATTTTTCAACTTTTTGATTAAAAAAATGAAAAAATTTCAGAAATGCAAAAATTGAAAAATCAAAAATTAAAAGACGAAAAAGTATAAAACGAAAACTCAAAAATCTAAAAATTGTAAATCAACAACTTGAAACAATTGAACAAACGAAAAATACAAGAAACCTTGAAAAAATAAAGGAAATGAAAAATTGAAAAATTAAAAATTGTAATATCGAAAAATTGGAAAGCTGACAATTTGCAACTAGAAAAATTGAAGAAACAAAAAATCAAAAACTCAAAAAATCAAAAAATGAAAGTAGAAAAAACTGAAAATTATGAAACTGAAATTGAAAAATGGAAAAATTGAAAAATGAAAGAAAATGAAAAAACGAAAAACTGTGATATCAAAAAATTGGTCGAAGATAAATAAATCCAGATTTTTTGAACAATTATAAAATTGGATTTTGCAAATTTTATTTTTTATGATAACCCTTATAAGTTAAAATAAAGTCACCCTGTGTATAAGAAATTCTAAAAACTATGAGTATCTTGATAAAACACAGGTATAGTTTCCCCAGTTCTAATTCAGTTTTATGATAGTACCCCATTGTGTAAAAATTAACTTCAGTCATAAATGAGGATTTAACCATGCCGTTACCATTATACAGTATAATAGTTAAATCCTTATTCATGACTGTTCCATCATCGGCAGTAGAAATGTATTCTTAAGGAACTTAACTTTTACAGATCATAAAATCGAATTAAAACTGGGGAAACTATATAGTCATAATGTTTTGCGTATTTCAGAGAGGATTTATTAGGCAATTTTTTGGAGCGGATAAACGAATAAATTTTTATTTACTATGTTTACGATAACATTAAACCGTTTGCAAGATTTCGGAGCATTCGATTTTGCAGTTTCGGAGTTAAATTGCAAAATGTTATACAATTTTGATTTTTTTTTCCAAAAATCTGCATGTCTAAGATGAAAACCCAACACGGATTAATACAAAATTTGATAACAATCGGTCCAGTAATTTCGGAGATTATGTGTCTAATAATCATGCTCAGGAAGTAGGAGCTTTTATTACGTCGTGCAACAAAATCATGAAATGTGTTTTCAGATGCTCAATATCGTGCAAAATTAATAAGTCAGAATCCGGAAGTCTCTTAATTAAATAAAAATTTCTAAATTACAAATATTTTGTTTGAAGTCGTCAAAAAGTGGGAATGTTGTTATTCGACCCAAATCTCAAATAAGCTTGCGTTTAAAGCGCACTTTCCCCGTTTGCTAAAATCTCACAATTTCTGTAAATTGCAAATGTACAAAGTGGTCGACATTAATAATTTCGCAATTCCATTTGGTTCTTATTTAGCACATTTATAATTCTAAGCATGTTTAACCTTTAAAATCCCATCTCGAAATTTCAACTCTGACCTTTCCATAAACACTACATTACTTCGTGAAAAATCACGAACTGCATTCAGGTAGAAAATTACGATTCAACAAACACTCCACCAATTAACTCCTGGCACTCACTCCTAAGTAATTAAATTTATATCGCAAGATCGAAAACATTAATAAGTAAATTGCCTGTACCCATTAAAAGCAAACGAGTAAAATTACCGTACGCTTTTCTATTTTCATCGATTTTCTAATGGGTCTGATTATTTCTGGCACAAAACAACCCCTAGGACACACACACAGCGGCACTTAACTCAACAATAACATTATTTTTTCGAATATTACGTTAGAAAAGTGGCGGTAAAAGCCTTCGCGGTCTGAAAACATGTTATTTCAAGAACTCAAACATTGTGAAGAAGCGCGGCAAACTTTCGTAACTGCGGGAATAATATTAAAGTCGGCCCACACTCGTAGGCCAATGACGACAAAATATGTCTGGAAAATTTTGCACAAAAATAAATGTAATTTAATAAAAAGACCAAAGGTAAATATTTAAAGAAGCGGCTTGTTAAGCACATGTTTACAGTTTAATGTCACTTTTATCCCCCGTGTCTAGTTCAGACGTTCATTTAATTTTCGGTAAAAACGTAAAATTCAAATTATGTGGATTTTTAACGTCACTAGACATAAAAATATTGTGGACGAGGAAAAGCGAAATGTTTGCGGTTTGCCTGAACGATACATAATTAATGACGTTTGTTTATTACTTGACGAGAGAGAAAACTTTTTAAAATAAAATTTTTGTGGTTCTAGATGTCATATTTATAAGTAGATCGCTAACAGTACTTTTGAATAAATATTTTAAACATGAGTAGTGCATTATACTTGTAGATAACTGATCTACAAATCTGTTCTAAAATTCAAATGAACGTAAATAAAATACGTATACGAGACAAAATTGGATCAAGTTCGTCTATCGACTGTCATTATTATTATCAACGTTAATTTTTTGCGCAGTACCAAACTAAAATAGTATAAAATTTATATGATTATAAGTAAACATTTATATTTTCATTTTTTGCTTAGGTAATTTTTTAATATACGTTGGCGTAAAGTTTTGCAAAAATATGACAAATGAGATTACAGAATGTGAGTGGTTATTGGTCTTTAAAAATTCAAAGCCAAACATGTTATTCCGTTAAAAAACAACACATAATGTCATAGTTCAAAAGCTAATGGTTCTAGGTATAAACAGATGAGATCCAAACAACAACCATTAAGAAAATTAGTTTACCTGTACAACAGTAAAATGAATTTTTTATTTTTTTACACTTTGGAGTTGGTGTACACAAAGTTTCTTTCATTTTATGCCTCGATATAAGCTGCTTAGATTTCTTTTAGATTTCCACTAATTAATTTATGAAATTATTTCAAAAATTTGGTGTAAATCAATACGGATTCATAAATTACGAACACGCAATCGGTTCGATAGTTTCACAAATTTCGGTGGTAAATGAAAACGGGAGAAAACATGAAAGTAGCGATAATCACCGGATGGGCTTGGCTTACGCTCGGGAAGTAAAACTATGTGTCAGGAAAATCATTACTTTAACCAGTTAGTCAAAAGAGGGATCCATTTTACATCTAATGATCCGCCATTTTGGTGTAGTATATTGTGTCCTCTTTAAAGTGTAATCGAGCGCAAAGAACATTACTGCATGTCGTTTTATGCAGGAAAATCTCATGAAAACAACATGTCATAACACTGGAGAACTTCTTTCCGTTTAATGACAGATAAATTCCATGTCTCGTATGGAATGGAGAAAAACACATGCTAGACGCTAAAATTTCCTTCCAAAAGCCTCGCGTAAGTGTATATTCCATTTTTATGTTGAAATATATATATGTACTTTGCATCAAGTGGAAATGTTTCAGAAAAACATTACTTGCAGGTTTTTCCTGTGAAATTAATTCAAGTGACTAGGGATAGATGTGCTTACTTTTAAAATTCCAAAATTTCACAATGAATGTAAAGAATTTGGGAAGCCATCTTGACTAACTCTTGCTAAACCTAGGCTAAATGTGAATTAGGATCACAGTCACCGTATATACAGAAGTTCCAATAGGTGCCGCCGGGGAATTACACAGTTATTGTTGACTACATCCTTCAGCACTAATTTATTATTTTCAAATATATAGGTCTACATATACGGTGTCAAAAGTGCATACAAATTTTAATTTTTCAATGCGACAGCCTATATATTATTAAAACTTTTTTTTATATATAAAAAAAAACACATCATATCAAATCATCAATTTTCAATGAACAGATACTTAAAACGTGTTCAAAATATAGGTATTTATGTAGAAAATCTTCATTAGAAATTAAGCTCCGCCTTTTGTTCGACGATGAATAAACAAGCACAGTTATGCTAAAAGAGCAGAGTGGGCGGCGCCTATTCGTTTAAAGTTTTACTTAGAATAGTTTGTTTTCAGCAATGAATAGTTTAAAGTAAGTTTTAAAAGCAATTTCACATTCAGAAATATTTCATTTGCATTTAAGTTTCCCTTGCCTTTAGCGTATGTGGAATAAAACGGTTCATTAAAGTGGACTTTAGGGTGGGTGGCTTTTTCCTATCACAATATTCTATAGACGGGAACACTCTTTTTTTCTTAAAATCATCAATTTTCAATGAATAGATACTTAAACCGTGTTCGAAAATATAGGTATTTCTATAGAAAATCCTCACTGGAAATTAAGCTCCTCCTTTCGTTTCACGATGAATAAATAACATCATTTAGGCTAGAAAAGCTGAGTGGGCGGGGCTTATTCATTTAATAATGTTTTTCTCAAAATAATCTCTTTTCAGTAATTTCAAATAAGTTTCAAAGACAATTTCTTCTACAGAAATAACATTTGCATCTGAGCTTCGCTCGCCCTAAGGTTGTGAGGAATAAAAAGGAATATCAAGGTGGGGTTTAGGATGATTGGGCGGAGCATATTTTTTCTAGTACAGTAACCAATAAACGGGCACGCTTTTTGTCTTAAAACCATCGATTTTCCATGAACAGATGCTTAAAACGTGTTCTAAATATAGGCATTTCTATAGAAAATCCTCTTTGGAAATTAAGCTCCGCCTCTTGTTCCACCATTATTAAACAAACGCAGTTAGGCTAGAAGAGCTGAGTGGGCGGTGCCTATTCGTTTAATGTTTTACTTAGAATAGTTTGTTTTCAGTAATGAATTGTTTATAAAGTCCTCTTCAGAAATATTTCATTTGCATTTAAGTTTCACTTGCCTTTACCACATGTGGAATAAAACGGATCATTAAGGCGGAGTTTAGGGTGGGTGGGCGGGGCATCTTTTTTCTATAACGATATTATATAGACGGGCACACATTTTTTTTTCATAAAATCATCAATTTGCAATGAACAGATACTTAGAAGGTGTTCGAAAATATAGGTATTTCTATAGAAAATTCTTACTGGTAATTAAGCTCCTCCTCTCGTTTCATGATGCATAAATAACGTCATTGAGGCTAGAAAACGTGAGTGGGCGGGACTTATTCATTCAATGTTTTTCTCAGAATAATTTATTTTCAGTAATGAATAATTTCAAATAAGTTTCAAAGACAATTTCTTCTACAGAATTATCATTTGCTTCTAAGCTTCGCTGTCCCTAAGGTTGTGAGGAATAAGAAGGAATATCAAGGTGGGGTTTAGGATGGTTGGGCGGAGCATATTTTTTCTAGTACAATAACCAATAAACGGACACACTTTTTTTCTTAAAACCATCAATTTTCAATGAACAGAACGTGTTCTAAATATAGGGCTTTCTACAGAAATTCCTTATTGGAAATTAAGCTCCGCCTCTTGTTCCACGATGAATAAACAAACGCAGTTAGGCTAAATGAGCTGAGTGGGCGGAGTCGATTTCTTTTAATGTTTTACTTAGAGTAGTTTGTTTTCAGTAATGAACTGTTTATAAAATAAGTTTCAAAGGCAATTTTATCTTCAGAAATATTTCATTTGCATTGAAATTTCTCTTGACTTGAACACATGTGGAATAAAACGGATCATTAAGGCCGGTTTTAGAGTGGGTGGGTGGAGCATCTTTTTTCTATCACAATATCTATAGACGGTGACACTCTTTTTTTTTCTTAACGTCATTAATTTTCAAAGAGCAGATACATATTTAAAACCTCATTGGAAATTAAGCTCCGCCTCTTGTTCGACGATGAAGAAACAAACGCAGTGAGGAAAGAAGAGCTGAGTGGGCGGGGCCTATTTGTTTAATGTTTTACTTAGAATAGTTTGTTTCCACTAATGAATTGTTTAAAGTAAATTTCATTCGATAGTTTCATCTTCAGAAATATTTCACTTACATTTAAGCTTCGCTCGCCTTTAGCTGATGAGGAATAAAAAGGATCATTAAAGAGGAGTTTGGGGTGGGTGGGTGGGGCACCTTTTTTCTATTGCAATATTCTGTAGCCGGGCACACTCTTTTTTTTAAATCATCAATTTTCAATGAAAAGGTACTTAAAACGTGCCCAAAATATAGGTACTTCTACAAAAATGCTCATTTGAAATTAAGCTCCGCCTCTCATTTCACGATGAATAAACAAACTCATTTAGACTAGAAGAGGAGAGTGGAGAATAGTCTGTTTTCAGTAATGATTTATTTAAAATAAATTTCGAAGGCATTTCATCTCTAGAAGTACTTATTTCATTTGCATCAAAACTACATTGGCTTTTACCTCATGATAAATAAAAAGGATCATTAAGGTGGAGTTTAGGGTGGGTGGGCGGGGCATCTTTTTTACTACAGTAATAAATAAACAGGCACACTTTTTTTTGTTAAAATCATCAATGAAGAGGTACTTAAACCTGTTAAAAATATAGGTGTTTCTATAAAAATCCTCATTTGGAATTAAGCTCCACTCTTGTTCCACGATGAATAAACAGACGTAGTTGGGCTAGAAGAGCTGAGTGGGCGGGGCTATTCGTTTAATATTTGTCTTAGAATAGTCTGTTTTCTGTAATAATAATTCATTTAAAATAAACTTCAAAGGCATTTCATCTGCAGAAATATTTCATTTGCATCAAAATTTCTCTCGCCTTCACCTCATGAAGAATAAAAAGGATCATTAAGGCGGAGTTTAAGATGATTGGGCGGGGCATATTTTTTCTAGCACAGTAATCAATACATGGCCACTTTTTTTTCTTGAAGGTAACATGTACTTGAAACGTATTTAAAGTATAGGTGTTTGAAATTAACTGTCATATTTAAAAATTCAGTATTCACCATCTGCCAACATGGCAAAATGTTTTAATCATCTTGCTTTGATATATTTAAAATACAGCTTCTTCGAAAAATTATAAAATTTGATTTTGGAAAATTTTATTTTTTTGCGATTTAAAGTCAAAAATATTAATGAATTGATAAATCGTAAATACAGACTCATAATATTTTGCATATTTTAGAAGAGGATAAAAAGATAAACACTATTTAAAAGCAAATATATTTCCATTAAAGATTTACTAGGCTTACGATAACTTGAAAACGGTTACAACATTTCAGAACATTTAGTCCAGTCATTTTAGGATAAAAAAGGGATCAATCTCGGAATGAGAGATAATAAGCTGAATTTTTGTATATACCTTAATTTTGGCGTTTTAAAAGTTGTGTCAAAAGTCTCATAAAATCTCGTGTCTGCGTCCTAAGTTATTCTAGGTCAAAGATGAAGAAAAACAGTTTTTTGCGATTATCTCGGTTTCTATTGCTCCAGTGATGTTAACATTTATTATCATAATTGTAGAGCACAAAATTTGGGACAAATTTTATTTGAAATATTTTTTCTAGCGCTCAATCGTTTTTGAGATAGAGGGCAATGAGCGCGCAGCGCTCATCCATACGTACTGTAATGCAATCAACCGTGAATATCTATGAATACTACCTTGAATTTTGAAAAAAATTGTATTATTTATCAATTAATACATTGTATTTAAACATTTTACATATTTTCAACATATTCATTGAATAATACTTACTTACCTACTTTGTGTAATTAAAAACGCATTTAATGAAATATTTATTGTATATCTCAATTTATTTATATCTTTAAAATGTGTAGGGTTTTAAATACTTATTTTTCTATCATGATTATAACTGAAAGGTCTGGAAACAACGATTCAGGGCACCGAAGATGATGACGATGAAACAGAAATTCCCGAACGTCCAGAAGATGACGGTGAAGAAGAAGAAAATTAATACTTTTGTTCTTTAAATTATTAAAGATTTCTAGATTTTCACTGCGATTCAATTTCAATCGTAAGAAATGTACAGGTACTGAACAAAGATAAAATTAAAATACATTAACTCGTTTTACTTCCTTAAATTTTTACTTTGAAAAAATTAATATAACTTTTAGATATATAATAATATAACAAGTATAATATATTATCTAATATATTAAAACTTACACATTTTAAAGATAAAGTACTTAATTATTTTTCTACTTAAAATCTACTTTCAATAAATTAAGATATACATGCAATAAGTATTTAATTTAAAGAGTTTTTAATTCCACAAAGTAGGTAAGTATCATTATCATTAAATGAATGTATTGAAAATATGTAAAATGTTATTAAATGCAATGTATTAACTGATAAATAATACAAATTATTCAAAATTAAAGGTAGTATTCACAGATATTCACGGTTGATTGCATTACAGTACGTATGGATGAGCGCTGCGCGCTCACTGCCCTCTATCTCAAAAACGATTGAGCGCATGAAAAAATGTTTCAAATAAAATGTGTCCCAAATTTTGTGCTCTACAATTACGATAATAAATGTTAACATCATTGGAGCAATAGAAACCGAGATAATCGCAAAAAACTGTTTTTCTTCACCTTTGACCTTGAATAACTTACGACGCAGACACGAGATTTTATGAGACTTTTGAGACAACTTTTAGAACGCTAAAATGAAGGTATATACGAAAATTCAGCTTATTATCTCTCATTCCGAGGTTGATCGCTAATTTGACTGGACTAATTCTGTTTTGCAGTTTCAAAGTCCAATAGTAAAATGTTGTTATAAAATTTTGATTTTTTTTTTTTAAATCTAGCTTCCTAGGATAAAAAATCAAGACGGATTCATAAACTATAGGTACAGGAGTATGTTAGTTTATAAAATGTAAGTAACATCTACCATGCAAAATTTTGAGGTGACGTCATTAATTTGTTAACGGGTATGATGTAGTAGTCAAACTATGTCCAGGTAAGGTTTCTTTTGTTGTTGTTGAATACCAAACAAAAATGTTAAAATAAATTTCAATAAATCTTGCACCAAAAGCAAAGTACAGGTTGTTTGCCAGTCAAAGGTGATTTTCATCTAAAATATAGTACGACATTTTATTATTAGTATTAAACTGCACGTGTCGAAATTAACATACATGTCCTTGCGGAAATAATGTTGATCGGGAAATTTTCAAATGGGACAAATCGATAGAAATACAGGGAAAACCTTGTGTTTTCAGACATTCTCAGAACTAGGAAATTGTTGCAAACAACTTTAGGTAAATTACGCAAATCTAGAGGCAGTGACCCTTTTATAACAAATTTTATGGAAAACTTGACATTAATATTTTACCACCGAAATGTATGAAGGAAGTGAAACGAATGATAAACAGAAATTAAGGCAAATCTTTTCGGAAATTTTTGACATTATAAATAATCAAATACAAATTAGATTTGCTGGCATAGAAAAATCACACATTTTTGATTTGGTTAATGTTTCTAGAATTTCATTCTTTGCGAAAAATTTCCATGGAAATTCCTAAATACACAAGCACCAGAATATATATTTTTTTATATTTAGATATGTCCGCCTTCTAACGACAAATGCGCTCCAGGCCAAACATAAACAAGAGTGTTTTCGTAACATAATGCATTCGAATTGTAGACGGTGGCGGAGTATGGGTGATTCAAGTATGATACCTTTATAAATTCAGAAAAACAAGCTCTATAAGATGTTTAAAAAATATAGCATCATTAAAAAAAAGTTGGATGTCGTAGACAAACATAAATAATGTCTAGGTTGTCTAAACGCAAAACACATGGTATAGAATATCATTTCTTATCTACATTTGTTTTAATGTGTAGAGCTTACCACAAATAGACAACAACAAATATATTAGGAAATTATTTTAAATTTTAGCCCTAAGCGAATTTTATCAGATTGCGTCAAAGAATTTTTTCAGTAGTCCACGGGGAAGCGTAATCTTCAGGCGTCGGATCGTTGAGACACCTATTTAGCTGTCTTATCAAACAAAGTAAGCTGGTAATAGACAACAAAATGTAATCAGCTGAAGCTCTGGAACACTTTTTAAACTTTAAAGTAACTGAAGTACTTTTTTTAAGAACGATTTAGCATTTATTAATTTGTCACAAAATAAGTTAAAAAAATCCGTTTTCCAAATTTGAACTTACCTAAAATAAAATTATACTATTATTATAAGTGATACACTTATAATAACGCTGGTGCCATACATTCGTTCATAATAATTTAATTCTGTTTTCCATCAACCGCAACTTGTCGCTCTCCCCGCTTAAACAAGTCAATTCTAAGCCGACATAAATCTGTTTTATTTTTTAAATCGCAAATCCCGTACCCGAGTGAATTTGCATCGAGAAAGCAGCGCAAGAAATAAGGGATAATAGTGACATGTTTTTCTTCAGTTATCGGTATTAGCCGCCCTTCACTCCATTCTACAAAGAAAGTAAAAAAGCCTCATCTCCATTCTGGACGGATTTCACCTCCTTCTGTGCTGCGCACTTAAGAAAATGGCCGATTTTTTGGAAGAGTTATTCGAGGGGGATGCCAAAGATTACACCCTTGTCAACAAAGACCTCGATCAGATACGGAAAATCTCATCAAAATTTTAATGAAAAGCGAAACAACGGAA
This sequence comes from Zophobas morio, assembly GCF_036711695.1. NCBI lineage: Eukaryota > Metazoa > Arthropoda > Insecta > Coleoptera > Tenebrionidae > Zophobas > Zophobas morio. The sequence goes on along the minus strand of NW_026972136.1, from coordinate 10,366,881 downwards.
TTTGTGACATCACGGAATCGATCGAGTGGTCACTTATCTCACCTCTACCGTAACGCGAAGTTTACAGAAAAACTAGTTTGGGCTTTTAATTAGGTTAACGAGGTCGGGAAGTTTTAGGGCCCGATGTCCCAGTTTTGCAGGAAATTCGTTTGATTTCAGCGCAATGTCTAGATTAGCTATACTATCGGGAAAAGTTCGAATTAGTTCTCCATGCAGGACCTGTCCTATAATTTATAGCTGGTGCGACTGATTAATTTATACCATAGCTGAAGTGCTAATTGAAAGTGCATTTACTTAATTGAATAAGATATTAGAGGCTTTCTGGAGTTAATTTGAAAAGGAAAACTACCAGCAGCAGTTTGTCATAAAGCGTATTGAGCTGGCTGATTTTATGACTTCATTTCAGAAGTATAATTCAAAGCGGGGACAGAAAAAGGTCTGATGACGGAAAATTGCACATTTCCGGTACACTATTGAAAAAGTGGTTTGACACACGTTGATAGATGAACCTCAAATTAGTTTTATTTATATGGACACATATGGTATTTTCAAGTTCCATGAAAGTCTTAATTCAGTAAAAAAATAGTTGACAAAAACGTCCTTGTTTGTTCGCTACATCATGACACTGTACTGTTAAAGGATAACTTTCACGTAAAAAGCTCCCTTCAAAGCTCGACGCCGAGGCTGAAGCTAACTCAGTTAAAGGTAAAAACGAAGTTATCACCTGTGTCAATGAACCCATCTTTCCGGCAGTGGTGATAAATCAAGAAAATCACATGGTAAACAACAAGCGGGATAATCCTTAAATCCTAATACTTTAAGAGCAAGCTTGCCAAGACACATAAAGAATAATGGACTCGAAGAGAAAGTAGTTTTATTTGGGTGGTGGATAAAAAATTTAAACAACTTGTATCGTTTTTGCAAATTTAGGTCTCCATCGATCAGTTGACCTAAAATAATACATTTCTGTGTGTCAAAACTAGCGCTTGAAGCGACATCAGAGGACTTAACAGTTTGTCAAAGTTATTTATGTGAAGATAGGTTCGAAAAACCCGGTCTATATTTATCGCTCAAGGTATCTATATATCCTTATAAATAAAGTACACAAAATCATGTAAACGGTTAGGTGGCGCAGAGGGATTTCAGCAAATTGTTATCTTTTCCCGGTGATAAATTCGAGTCCGTCAGGATGAGCCACTGGAAGTGGAAGTAGGACTAACAATACATACAGGATGTCTGACAAAACTGACGCCGGAAGATTCTAATTAAATTATGCAAATATTACACCTAGATTTGAAAATGACAGTTGTAAGTTTTAAACGTAACATCCTAAGTACTTTTGTGAATTTAAATTCCTTATTAAAAAGAAGGAAAATGATATATGACACAAAAATGTCTCTTCTCTGTCGTGTATCTGTCGTTTCTATGTCGATATTTATTAGACAGATAATCTCCGAAACAACTGGACTGACTGTTGTAAAATTTTATAAGTATTTTAGGAATGTCGTCTGATGTTAGAACTTTATTCATTGTTACTACTATCTCTTTAACCCTTGTCTTGCTTTTTTTTATTTATTTTTACCTTCTGACCGTAAGCTTCCATTTTGGGATAACGTCATTGTCAAAATTTATATAGTAAATGTTACCTACATAAATTTTATAAAATAACATATTCTTGCACTTGTGATTTTTGAAAGCGTTTTGGGTTTTCATCCTAGACGTCTAGATTTTGAAAAAAAGCAGTCAAAATTGAAAGCTTGCAAAAATTTATCCGTTTATCCCCCTATTTTTTTGGACGACTCAAAATTTTTCCGAATATTTGAACTCCCTAATTGTTACGGAAGCTAAGGAAGTATTGTAATAGGCGTAAGCTAAGACCGACTGCCGGATGGCTACTTACATGTTTTCTCAATGTTTAATGATCCCCAGAGAATGAAAAAATAGGTCTCTCGTTCCGGTCTCTCTGTTGTCTCGCGTCTGTGGTGTGTGTTGATATTTATTAGTCACATAATCTCCGAAACTACCGGATCGATTGTTGTCTATTTTGATGTGTATTTTAGGAATAATAAGCTTAACAAAATTTGTTTACTTATTCCCTCCAACAATTCGATCATGTCATCTCGAAATTTTTCATGGTAAGTGCTATTTATATTTTATGAAATAACATACTCATGTACTTGTGGTTTATGAATCCGTCTTGACTCAGAGTTTACAGAAAAGATCAAAATTGTATTGTAACATTTTAGCGTTCAGCGACCGCTCGTTGGCAGGTGGCAGGTTCGATCCTCTCATGAGCTACTTTTTGTCGTACACTGTGACTATGTGTGTATTATCTATTTTTTTTAACTGAGTCTGATAATCCTTCAATGTCTAATGCCGTGAAACCATTTTTTTTTACCTTGCAGTAGATCTATAGAGTACTGCCTCCACGTCTTCCTGATCTCTTCCTCTCCTGTTATAATTTCACCCGTTTTATCTGTCAATATTTAATTTCCTGAGGATAAGCTACGGAACTGACTACTTTCATGTTTTTTCGACGTTTCATGACCCCTAAATAACGACAAAATGAGTCTCCTGTTTCCGTTTGTGCGTCGGCTATCTGTCTGTCTTGATTTTTACCCCTGGCAACCAGATTTTTGAATCCGTTGGCCAATTCTCTACTTTTACGTTTTGTCGACCTTTCATGACCCCTAGAATACGAAGAGATAGGTCCCCCGTTTCCGTCTGTCTGTCGATCTGTCTGTCTGTCTGGCTGCCGTCTGTCCGGATTTTTATTAGACAGATAATCTCCGAAACTACTGGACCGATTATTGTCAAATGTTATACATATATGCATGAACAGTATTATGTAGATGGTAAACCGCTAACCAAAATTTGGATAATCATTCCCACCAAAAATTTGATGAAAAAAAGTAGTAGGTATATAAATAGGCGTGACGTTAACAACCACGTTCGAGTCTCACCTATGTTTTTTTTCTGGTATTTGACAATAAGTGTCGTTTTCAGGATCTTTTATTTGGACTGACTGTTGTAAAATTTTGTAAGTATTTTAGAAATGTCGTTTGATAGAATTCTATTCACTGTTATTACTAACTTTTTAATACTTGTCCTGCTTTTGCCATTTCCTCCAGTTCCTGGTTTCTTGACTCTTTTCATTTCGCTTATTGCTTCTGTAACTTTTTCTTTGATTATTTTTACTTTCTGAGCGTGAGCTTCCACTACTGGGATGACATCATCTCCAAGATTTACATAGTAAACATTTAAATTTTATAAATTAACATACTCCTGCACTTGTGGTTTATGAATGCGTGTTGAATTTTTACCGTAGACATCTGGATTTTGAAAAAAAAAAACAATCAAAATTGTATAACAAAATTTTGCAATTTAACCTTGAAACTGCAAAACTGACTGCTCTGAAAGCTTGCATCTTAATAAAAATTTAATTTTAAATCTGCAAAACCGAATGCTTTGAGATCTTGGAGATGGTTTACAGTTATGACAAGCACGATAAATTTTTAATCAAAATATATTTACTTATCCCCTCCAAGAAATGGATGACGTCAGCTCAAAAGTTTGCCGAATAAATCTTATCTAAAATGTACAAAATATGATGAGTCTGTACTAGTGATTTATCATTCCATTAAAATTTTTTGGATTTGCATATACAGGGTGACTCAAAAAAATTAATGAATGCGTGAATCTATTTTATTGATTTAATCAGGAGATGGCTGGAGATGTTAAGTTGTCATAGGCATGTTAAATTTATAGTCAAAATGTATTTACTCATCCCCCCTAAAAAATTGATGACGTCACCTCAAAATTTTACTGAATAAGTCCTATCTTAAATGTGCAAAATATGATGAGTCTGAGTTGTAATTTATTATTCTATTCATATTTTTGGATTTGCATATAGAGGGTGACTCAAAAAAATTATTGAATGTGTGAATTTATTTTATTGATTTAATCAGGAACTACAAAACCGAATGCTTTGAAATCTTGGACATGTTTTAAAGTTATCATAGGCAAGCTAAACTTTTAGTCAAAATGTATTTGCTAATTCTCCCTTAAAAAATTGATGACGTCACCTCAAAATTTTGCTGAACAAATCCTACCTTAAATGTGCAAAATATGATGAGTCTGTGGTTGTGATTTATCATTCCATTAATATTTTTTGGATTTGCATATACAGGGTGATTCAAAAAAATTAATGAAAGTGTGAATTTATTTTATTGATTTAATCAGGAACTACAAAACCGAATGCTTTGAAATCTTGGAGATGTTTTAAATTTATCAGTCTATACTTGAGATTTATCACTCCATTAATATTTTTTAGATTTGCTTATACAGGGTATCTGAAAAAAATTAATTACTGAGTCAATTAATTTTATTGATTAAATCAAGAATTACAAAAATATAATACAAAAAAGACATAATAGGCTTGCAGTCGTCACGTTCCCGACAGCGAGGGAAGTAGTGTCTAAACACTAGACCAATTTTTTGAAATGGCATCTCAAAATTTTGCGTAATACTTAAATCCTGTCTAAAATATGCAAAATATTGAGACGCGCTTATTGTTATAGAAGTTAAGGAAGTATTGTATTAGGCGTAAGCTACGACCAGCCGGCGTAGGCTAGTTCCATGTTTTTTTCGACGTTTCATGATCCCCAGAGAATGAAAAATAGGTCTCTCGTGTCGGTCTGTCTGTTGTCTGTCGTCTGTAGTGTGTTGATATTTATTAGTCAGATAATCTCCCAAACTACCGGATCGATTGTTATCAAATTTGATTTATTTTAGGAATACCCTGCAGATGGTAAAACTTAACAAAATTTGTTAACTCATCCGAAATTTTTCATGGTAAATACTATTTAAATGTTATGAACTGACGTAGTCATGTGCTTGTGGTTTATGAATCCGCCTTGACCCTAGGCGTCCGGAGTTTGCAAATGAGATCAAAACTGTATTACAACATTTTATACAAAAATTAAGAAACGTTCAACGACCGCTGGTTGGCAGCTGGCAGGTTCGGTCCTCTCATGGGATACTTTTTTTCTTACACTGTGATTATACCTATTTTTTTGCTAAAAAACTGGATCTGTTTGATAATTCCTCAATGTCTAACAACATGAAACCATTTTTTTTCTTGATCTATACTTTTTCTGTTCTAATTTCGCCAGTTTTATGTTTCATATTTTTACTTCCTGAGCGTAAGCTAAGGAACTGACTACTTTCACATTTTCTCGGCGTTTCATGGGCCTTGAATTACGAGAAAATGAGTCTTCTGTTTCCTTTTGTCCGTCGTCTGTCTGTTCACCCTTTTGTCTATCTATATTGATTTTTATTAGGCAGATAATCCCCGAAACTACTGAATCCATTGTTGCCAAATTTTTATGTATATTAATTAAGAATATCATGTAAAATTTGGCTAATCATCCCCCACATTTCTTTACTACAGCTGATTTGTCTTTTCTGGCACTTCTAATCGCTTAAAAGAAGAGTTTCTGGTTCTCCTAATTAGAAGTAATTTAATTTGTGACATCTAATCTTTGGTTTGACATCCTGTAAATTGTAAAACGCCAATCAAAATTTGTCTGATTGTTCCCATCAACAATTTGATGACGTCACTTTACGATTTTACATGGTAAATCCTATTTAAATTATATAAAATAATATTATGTTTGTGGTTTATGAACCTGGCTAGGCGTTCAGATTTTCGCAAAAAATCAAAATCGACAATTTTTTCTTGCACTGAAACTCGTATCTATTTTTTTTCTCATCTATGGTTTTTTTGGTATTTAGTAGGTGTTGAAAGAAGTGGTTTTCTAAAATAAACCTGTACCGCAACAGCAGCATCACAAGGGTCCAGTTTATGTCTCTTGCAGTTTTTGCTTTACACAAATGACTGACAGCGAAATAAGCTGTAATAAAATAAAATGTTTCACATTAATGCGTTAATTTTATTTACCAAAACACATCCACAATAACATCTAATTTAACTATAGTTAACTAGAGAGACTATAACTGGTTTTACAAAAAAATACTTCTAGAACAAAATATACTTATACAATTCGGTGTTTATGTTAATAATGAATATAGGAAATGGTGTGACAAAGTCACTGTTATGGGTGTGTTGTTTACTTTCGCTTTATTGATCGTGATAATAGCAAAATTGTTCAAACGTGTCTTATTTTAGATTTTATATACAAGAAGCGTTGAGGTTTTGATGACCGCAGGAATATTTTAAGAAATCATCCACTCAGAAATTTTAATCAGACATTACTTAAATTTATTTCAAGTACCGTCTTTGTAGGCTAACGGAATTGAGTTTATCTGTCACTTTTATCGATAAGTTACAAACTGCTTGATAGGAATTGTAAGAATACACACTAAAATCACATAACCTTTTATTATTCGTTTTATAGATCTAATATTTCTATGCCGTTCATCATTTTAAATGGTTGTCCCATCACAAAGAAGTACCTCATTTGCGATGTAATAAAACTACTAGTAAAATAACAACCATTTTAGACACAACTGAGTTTCGTTTTTTTTTTTTTCAAAAATTAAACATCAAGAACACGACAAATGTGACAAATGTTTCGTAGTTAATATCAGTTTTAGGAGAGAAATTGTTTCCTATAATACAACTACATAATCTTGTTTTTGTTTATTATGTAACTGTTTGCAGAAAAATCGTTTCTTTTGTCTTTCAGTCGCTACCAAACTTTCTAACTCGAACGTATATTAAAAGAACCAGCCACAATTTCAACTTTGACATTTTAATATAATTTTTCCACGACCACTATGTAATAGCGTCAATTACGCTTAGCCTAGTTGATGTCTAAATGCCTAGTTACGTGCACCCTTACGTTATGAAACAGAACTAGCACGTAATAATATTACGTGCATGTGTTGGGGAATTTTCGTTTGATGGAAATGTCAGTTGGAAATTGCAAACTGTCAAACACTCGTTTAAAACTGGCGCGTTGTGGTTGTGTACAATCGGTGGACATATAAAACTGGTACAAACTGTCATAAAAATTATGAGGAAAATGAAAAATTCATTTTGTGTAAATCTGTCTTGTTGACGTTGATGTTATGTGCCATGATAGATGGATAACGCATATTTGGCCAACAACGGTCCCGGGTATCAAACTTGATACTCATTGGAAAAATTTCTTTGTACCAGTCTTATATGTCCACCGATTGTTCTACATAATTTTCATGTTCTTAAAGCAGAATTGTTTGGAACTGAAAATTTTCAAGAGATGCCTTCAACGCCATATTGGCACCTACAACTGTAGTATTAGAGAAATGTGCTACTAAACTGTTCTAGAAAAAACTGGAACGCCAATAATTACAAAAAAGTGCCAAAACTTTACGATTAACTTTCATACCAATTCAAATAATTAATTGTTAACATTTTCAATGTATAATTATAGTTTGTAGTTAATACATAGCTAAAATCAAATATTAACTTCTTTCACATTGAAATATTTTTGAGGTGTGGTCGTGGAAAAAGTATAGTACACGACTCGTGTGCAAACGCTCATTACGCGCTCGTTGAATTACTGCACTCGCCCCTACGGGGCTCGTGCGCAATTTTTCAACTCGCGCGTAATATGCTATTTACCACACTCGTTATGTAATATACTATTACACGCTAACCAAAAGTTTACAAACAGTTGTTATTAACTTATTACATGACTCTTCTTGCACGAACACTTCGAACCACAAAGCACACCCCCACGTTATTTATTTACTCACCGATTCTCCTCCAGCCAAATCCACAAGTGTTCCGCAAAAACATTTTTTTATGACAACAGTTCTGACCAAACCGTTAGCCGATTCCTGTTCATTTTTATCCTCCCGTAAAAAGCTAGAAAACAATACGTTAGGAATCCGGCAGATCTCCACCCTAATTCACTTTCATAGATTCACCTCGAGCTCATGAATTTGATAATTTAACGACTACGGCTTTCAGGATTGCAGTATCGACCTGAAACATCATTGTTGTTGCTTTCAGAAAACACGTCCGTGAATAATAGCCGAAAAAATGTAATCTGCGTCGGGGAAGCATGCATATTTTAGATCGGGGACCTGTAAACACACAAAATGTTCTCAATCTACTCGCAAAAAATTATTATTCATAAGTTCCATGCTATTCGGAACGGGATTTAGACGGTAAATTATTAACGCGGTAAAATTACCGGATGATGGGAGGTCGGTGAATATTGAAGGCGAAGTTCGAATATTAGAGATTAATAAAAATTTTGTGATGGGCTAAGCTGACAGGTGCGCCAAAGCCGAAGCGTATTAAGCGAATTAAAATAATGTGCGAGCTAATGAAGGGGTTAATTTATTTTAATTTTAGGGGTTATCGATTTTTTAGAGGGCGAAGCAACAGCGGAGTCGAACACCTGTATGCCAAAGCAAACTCCCAACAAATTTTTATATATAATAAAATAAAAAAAAGTGGCTGGAAGTTGTTTAGACAGAACTTTCCTCTTCTCTGAAACACAATCTAACAAATCCAAGTTTTAGCTATTTTTAGAGCCACATTACCTGTTAAAGCTCCCCATGTCTGCTCCACATTGTTAGCGTTCCTCCTCTCATTGAATCAAAACTCAGATTATGTCTCGGTTTACATCTCGCAGCCAAGTTCTTCCACACTTAAGCCCCACCTCACCTAAGCTTAACGACATTAAAACTTAGTGCATAGCATAATGTAAAACATTATTCAAATTAACATCATTTCAGACGAGATCACAGCCTGAAACACCCTCACTTTGCCTATTCGGCTTCGCTCACTTCTTGTACTGGCTGCTCCTTGGCGCTGAAACCACAATATTTCACTTTTAATTAAAGTAATTATTTATGTAGCAGATTTAGCAATTTTAGCGAGTTCCGTCTGCGGGATTCCTTCACTTTTTCCACGCAAGCAAATTACCTTCGGAGCTAATTACTCATTTTCGTAAAATAAATAAACGCTTTCACCGATCACTCATTTTGCGTCGGCTTTTCTCGAAAACTCGACAAAGCGTTATCGTAAATCTTCCTTTTGGTGTATGCCTCAAGATAAGACAAGAAGTGGGTACAACTAAGTTGCGATCCAATTAAGTGAATAGGACATTTCTGGAATCATCCCGGAATTAATGAGGGACGAACCGCCCATGGTCTTAATCACTTGTACGGTATTTTAATTTATGGCGAGGGACGGAGATAAATCTGGGAGATGACTTAAGTTTTTGTGGGGAAGATCGAGTAATCATTTTTGGGACAATGGAGTTAAGCGGGGCAAGATTGAAACACATCATTAGGGGAATAATTAACGTTTATTTTGTCTTCCACGATAAAGGGGCAAACGTAAATTTTAAATGAGCACCTAAGTATAACAAAATATAAATAAAAATATGAGGTACTAAGATTACTTAGCACAGACATATATTAAGCAGTATCAACTCTTTCCTGATATATGAGATCTTCTTCATTGTTTAAGTTTACTAAAGTAAATTTTATTCCAGTGAAATATTCTCAAACTTTTAGCAAGGTTCCTTTCCTTTCAACTTCAAAATTGTGTCGTAGTATAGGTTAAGGATAGATTTGTTCTAAAACTTCTTAAATCCTTGATGTCCGAGTTCTTCCTCAATTTTGATCCAGATGGTAAACCACATTTCTTCTCTTCCTTCTTTTCCCATTTCTTTATGTTTTAATAATTCATTCAGCCCAATTTTTCCAAGCAATGTTATTTTTGACTGAAATTTGATTTTCAGTGTTGTCCGAAATTTCTAAACTTAACAACTTTCATTATAAATACAACTCTACTCTAACTACAACAACTTTTAACAAATTGACCTTCTAATTTTAACCCATTTTTTTATTCCAGTTTAGTATTACCGAGAGAGCAATAAAAATCCGATCATGGAATTCTGAAAATTTATCTTTGGTAGAATTTTCATCTAGTCAGATTAACATCAATTTGTAATTTTGAGTTGAAAATGACAAACTTTAAAAAATCCATGGTTGTCTTTGATTGCACTTTTTATTGCTCTCTCAGTATATATATATATCCCTGGTAAATAGCAAAATTCAGAGAAAAATAAATACTATAAAGATACTAGTTTTGCATACTAATAAAATTTTATGGTCCTATTAGTGTTGTTTAGGCTGAAAGTGATTTAATTTTTGTTAATTTTATAAATTTTACAACAATCAGTTCAGTTGTTTAATAAAACAGACCACACATGACAGACAGACGGAAACGGGAGACCTATTAAAAATTTCCGTATAACTAATTATTTCATCTGGTAATCTTATTGATCCTTTAATCAAACACATTATTAATTAAGATTTTTGTGAATTCCGAAAGGAAATTGTTGTAATAGGGGCACTTCAAACAAAGGCTTCATTTCATATTTCCTTGATATTTCAAACCACATGAATACGAAAATACAGGTTTCATTTCTATTTATCGGTGCTGTATATTGTCTGCCCTCTGTCGTTTACCTGTTTTAGAATTTATTAGAAGGAAACGAGTTTTTGAAAAATGTTAGTTAAAAATTCTCATTCCATCGCGTCCAAGAAATGGGTGACTTAATCTCAAAATGTGTTCACTAGAATTTTCCTTTAACGTGCAGCTTAATTCCCCCTCTGCTGTGTATGTATATAAGGTTGTCTCAAAAAAAATGTTTGAAATCTAAAATTTTTGGCTTGTTTCTTCAAAATGTTTCTACATTGTTGACACGATTTAGGAAATATTGATTTGTTCATACACTTCATATATTTGATGACATATGTTAGTGGTAACATATTTTTAATTTTTATTCCTTAGAATTGCCTACAAAGGGTGTTTCAGAAAGTTAATATTACCAATATGTACTAAGACTTGATTAGTATCACATTGTGCATATAGAAACTAATACCGTTATCCCTACCTTAAATAATGTGAATAAAAGAATTAAATACTTCTTTAATCGAAAAAGAACTTCCCTCGCTCCTGAAATACACTCCAACAAATTCTATTTATTTGAAAAATTATAAAATTTAGTTTGTGATTTTTTTGTTATAACCTCTGTAAAGTAAAAAGAAGTGGCGGGTGTGCAAATTCCAAGGGGACAAGTGCGAATAATATGAAATATATGTATTTAAACCAGGTAGCGAACGGTAAAAAGTGTGTTCCCAGCACATGTTTAACTTCAGCTGTTTATATTTATATATTTGATCAGCGGCAGAGTAAATTATGCATTTGTGTTAAAAGAAAATGAAATTTGATTGATTTTGTCTCCTCAAAACAGAAGAACGGGTTAATTAATGAGCTATTTAACCTTTTTTTTGACCGCCTTTTTGTCTTTTTTGACTTTTTTTATAGTATTTTTCCCGCTTTTTGTTGGTTTTTGTGGTGTTTTTAATCGCCTTTTTTGTCGATTTTTTAGTCGCTATTTTGTGGCCTTTTGCCTTTTGTATAATTTCATTTTTTGTCGCGTTTTTGGTCATCATTTTTCTTTCATTATTTGTTCCCCTTTTTATGTTTTTTTTTAAATCTTTTTTTGAACTAGTTTGTTATCATCATTTTTGTTGTTTTTTAATCCCTCCTTTTGTCCTTTTAGTTCCCGAACGTAAACTAAGGAAGCATAGTAATCGGGTCAATCGGACGAATGTCCACTATTATATTTTCTCGACGTTTCATGACTCCTACAATACGAAAAAACTAGTATCCCGTTTCCATCTGTCTGTCTGTCTGTTCGTTTAGTGTCTGTATCCATTTTTATTAGACAGTAATCTCCGAAACTGCTAGACCGATTGTTGTCAAATTTTGTATGTATATTAGAAATGCCAGGTAGATTAAATACCAACCAAAATGTTGCTAATCATCTCATCAAACGATTTAATGACGTCATTTCAAAGAATTCTATGTTTATTTGATTTAACTGTTATACAACAATATACTCCTATACGTGGTGTACAAATCCGGTTTTCGCAAAAACATACATCGTAAGACATCCCGATCTTGGTCTAGTCGATAAGAGTGAGGAATTCGCATCGTAGGTCACGGGTTCGATGCTAAACTTGGCCTTTCGGTTTTTTTTTCTCTCGAATTGGGTATTATCTATGCTTCTGACGTCATAACAAATTTTTTATTGGTCAGATTAAGAAATAGTCAACCCATTTTCTCTCATTCAAATCAAACTAATTTCTGCGTGACATTCTTTCGATGTATAAACATAAATAAACACTTGAACTTCAGATTGCTATTACGTGGTGCTGAAGGACATTTTTTCCAGTTAGTTAAGTGCTTTATATATATTTTACATTGTCCATACGGCGCAGGTGCTGTGGGGATGTTACTTATGCCGCTGGTTTTTATTATACAGATATTATTTCAAAACGAAAATCGTAAAATCAAATTTTATACATTTTTTAAAGACCTGGATTTGTCGTATTATCCGTCAAGGGCGAGGGAAGTTCTGTCGAAATAGCCTTCGTTTCTTTTGTTGTCTCTTTTTAGTAGTCCTTGTAATTTTTGTTGTTGCTTTTTTTTTTGTTTTCATCATTGTTCATGTCTTATTTTTTAGTCATCTTTTTTGTTTCCATTTTTCTGTGTTCTTCTGTGATTCCATTAAAAAAAAAAATGTTGTTTTTAATAATATTCGGAACGATTTACAGGCGTTTCGGATATTATTTTTGGTAAGGAGTTGTTGTTATGAGAATTTTTGGTTTTGCAATTTTAGTGTTTTTATACTTATAATTTAGTTTTTATTTTTCCAAAAAATTGTATTGCCTAAGGTAGGAACTCAACATGGATTCGTAAATGCAAGATGAGTATGTTGTTCCAATTTTTCGATTTTATGCTATTTCGATTTTTTTTGACTTCCCGTTCCTTTGATGTTTCGATTTCTAGATGTTTCAATTTTTCGATTTCTCGATTTATCAAGTTTTGGTTTTCTCAACTTTTTAACATTTCGATTTTGGAAATTTTCAAATTATGGATTTTCCAATTTTTCAATTTCCCGATTTTTTTAATCCTGGATTTTGCGACTTTCCGATTTCTCGTTTTTTATTTTTCAGGTGTCCCATTTTTCAATTTTTTAGATCTTTAAATTTTTCGATTTTTCGGTTTTTCGACTTTTCGATTTTTCGGATTCTCGATCTTTTAATGCTTAGATTTCTTGATGTTTCTATTTTCAAATTTTTCGATGTTTCGATTTTTCAATTTTGCCTTTCCCAATTTTTTGACTTTTCAGTTTTGGGATTTTTCGATATTCAAATTTTTGGATTCTTCAATTTTTGATTTTTAAATTTTTCGTTTTCTGGATTAATCGACATTTTGATGTTCCAATTTTTCGATTTTATACTATCTCGATTTCTATATTTTTCGATTTTTTTGACTTCCCGTTGGTTTGATGTTTCGATTTTTCGATTTCTCTATTTATCAAGTTTTCGTTTTCTCAATTTTTCAACATTTCAATTCTGGAAATTTTTATATTATTATGGATTTTTCAATGTTTCGATTTCTAGGATTCGACTTCGATTTTTCAATTTTTCGATTTATTTTAATCCTGGATTTTGCGGTTATCCGATTTCTCGTTTTTTTATTTGCCAGATTTTCCAACTTTTTAGATCTTTAAATTTTTCGATTTTTCAGCTTTCCGATTTTTCGGTTTTTCGACTTTTCGATTTTTCGGATTCTCGATCTTTTGATGTTTAGATTTCTTGATGTTTCGATATTCAAATTTTTCGATGTTCCGATTTTTCAACTTTACCATTTCCCAATTTTTTGACTTTTCAGTTTTGGGATTTTTCAATATTCAAATTTTCCAATTTTTCAATTTTTCATTTTTTGATTTTTAAATTTTCCGTTGTCTGGATTAATCGACATTTTGATGTTCCAATTTTTCGATTTTATACTATTTCAATTTCTATATTTTTCGATTTTTTTGACTTCCCGTTCCTTTGATGTTTCGATTTTTCGATTTCTCGATTTATCAAGTTTTCGTTCTCTCAATTTTTCAACATTTCAATTCTGGAAATTTTTAATGTTTTAATTTCTAGGATTCGACTTCGATTTTCCAATTTTTCGATTTATTTTAATCCTGGATTTTGCGGTTATCCGATTTCTCGTTTTTTTATTTGCCAGATTTTTCAATATTTTAGATCTTTAAATTTTTCGATTTTTCAGCTTTCCGATTTTTCGGTTTTTCGACTTTTCGATTTTTCGGATTCTCGATCTTTTGATGTTTAGATTTCTTGATGTTTCTATTTTCAAATTTTTCGATGTTTCGAGTTTTCAATTTTACCATTTTCCAATTTTTGACTTTTCAGTTTTGGGATTTTTCGATATTCAAATTATCCAATTTTTCAAATTTTTCGTTGTCTGGATTAATGGACATTTTGATGTTCCAATTTTTCGATTGTATGCTATTTCGATTTCTATATTTTTCGATTTTTTTGACTTCCCGTTCCTAGGATGTTTCGATTTTTCGATTTCTCGATTTATCAAGCTTTCGTTTTCTCAATTTTTCAAAATTTCATTTCTGGAAATTTTCATATTATGGATTTTTCAATGTTTCGATTTCTAGGATTCGACTTCGATTTTCCAATTTTTCGATTTTTTTTTAATCTTGTATTTTGCGATTTTCCGATTTCTCGTTTTTATATTTTTCAGTAGTTCGATTTTTCAATTTTTTAGATCTTTAAATTTTTCGATTTTTCCACTTTTCGGATTCTCGATCTTTCGATGTTTAGACTTCTTGATGTTTCGATTTTCAAATTTTTAAATGTATCGATTTATTAGTTTTATCAGTTCCCAATTTTTTGACTTTTCAGGTTTAGGATTTTTCGATATTCAAATTTTTCGATTCTTCAATTTTGCATTTTTTGATTTTTAAATTTTTCGTTGTCTGAATTAATTGTTGTTTGAATAATCGACATTTGAAAAGTTAAATTGCAATGTTGGTATATATACAATTTGTTTTTTTTTTTTTTAATTTGAATGTGAAGGGTATTTTATAAAATCTAAATTATTACCATCTACATGGTTCGATAACAAACGCAATACTTCCTTTTTCGTACTCTAAGGGTCATGAAACGTCGAAAAAATATAAAAGTAGCCTTTCGTCAAATGGACCCCATTTTAATACATCCTTAGCTTACTCTTGGAAAGTAAAAATTTGTTGTTTTTATTTCTCAAGTGTTGTAAGCTAAGGATGTCACAGGGTCCATTCGGGGAATAGTCGTCGGTTTTTATTAGACAGATAGTCTCCGAAATTACCGAACCGATTGTTGCCAACTTCTTGTCTCCAACGACGTGATCACGTCGCCTCAAAAATTTGGGTGATAATTGATATTTAAAATTTAAAAATAACGTATTTTTGTACTTGTAGTTTATGAATCCGTTTTATTTTTTTACCTTACTTTAACTTAGGACATAATTCATTTTTGTACTTCTATAGCTTCAGCATAATTTCCTTAACTACATTTTTGAAATTTTAAGAAAAGAATATAACGATATAACTCATCGGATGGTAAACTGTATAAATATATGTATTAAAGGGACACAAAATATAACATAAATCGTGTTTATTTTTATTTCTGACTTTTATTCATTAATTAGTAACCGAATCTAAGAAAAATGGCATGGAATGTTCATGTTTAATGAGATGAATCTCCTTATTTTCTCCTTATCACTTCCAGATTGCAAACAAACAGACATTATATATCCTCTATATAGAGAAAAATTTGAGTGAGTGTTTACTAAGATATTTAATATCCAATATGTGGTTGCGCGTAGACGGCTAATTATAACCTTGTTTATATTATTGTTTTTCGTCCTGTTGACAGAAAATATTCCTATTTGACCTTTTGTCGTCTTACAAAAACAAATAAGCAACCTTACAGATAATTTTTAAGCAAAGCATATTTCCTAATTATGTTCAATCTTTAATGAAGTATAAATAATAATAATAGATCAATAAATAATTAAAAATGCAAAAAAGCATTAAAAAGTGTGAATTACGGTCCTGCATCTCCCAGGTGGCTTATTGCAATATTCCGACAGTAAATATTAACTCATGAATATTTCATAAGCTGTAGACTTTAGTTATCTTTCATTTGCTGCAGGAGCTTTACGTCAGGAAGCAAGACATTAATTTTTCAGGAGTATTGATGCAAAACTCGGCTTTAAAATCTGCACGCGGTTTATCCAAAAATACCGCTTCCAATAAGAAAGCTGTACTAGAAAATTACAGCCATCCCGGAAACTGCTCCACTTCCATTGAACATCTTTGCATGCATTTCTTTAAACATAGAGTCGGTAGACCGTGAACAATCGAGCCGCTGTGAAAGAAGCCCTAACTCAATACAAATACATCGAGTGTTCTACATTCGAAAACAAATCGAATTTGCACAATTCTACCCACACGTAACATATACAGAATAATAATAGTCCGCTCTTAGCCGAGTGCGTCACTTTAACGACACTTCCATTGGGTGTTCTTCCATAAAAAAACTTCGCGCCAATAAAAGTTGCGAAACTGTGCGATAAATAATAAGTGAAACATACTGCGAAGAGAACCTTCGTTGCGATAGGTGTCTAAAGATAAATGAAGGAGAGGTAAAAGTTTCGTATGTGACCTGAAAAGTTAGTTTCAGTGGCGTCGGGCGGGATGACAACACGCAGAAAGTGTTACGGAAAGTTGAGATAATTCCTAAAGTATCGGCTCGCCGCGTCTGCATTGAAAAGTAAGCCAGGAAATAAGATAATAGGACTGAATCTGACTCGGGGAACTTAATTCTTGGAACTAGATAAAAATTGCGTTTTTGTTGTTTTCGAAAACTCAACGACGCGGATATTTATGAGAGTTTTATTTTTTCGAAAAACAAAGCTTTGTTCAGATAACCACCCAACTCCCATTTTGTCACAAAACACAAACAATCCTACAAGTAGATAACACAAATAATGGGTCGAATGTAAATAAAAAAAATGTGTAAAATTATTTGAAATAAACTGAGTAATTCAATTTCCTGGCACGTGTTTTGTATGAATATTGTTCAAAAATTACAATAAAAAGGTGAATAGTTAAAAATCTTAACATGAACTGTGAAAAATTACACGTGTTGACATTTCGGATTAGAAGAACATTAATGAACTGATGTTGCACGAATTACACTCCTTGCGGAGGACTGTGGCGTCCAATGTGATCCATTTTTTGTTTAACCAATTGCCAGACACTCTGTATACCAAAGTCTACACTAACTCGAGGGTCGAAATTCTGTTACGAATACAAACGCATGGCGACTGCTTACGTTACAAAATGAATTTTCTGTTATTTTTAATCTCTTAAAAGCGGTTTCGGGACCTTCTTTTTCCTCAGAGCAAAATTTAAATTTGATACTCAGGACATGTCAAGTGTAGCGTTTTTATATCACAATAAATAATTGTAATAGCAATATATTAAACTTTCTCGTTTTAGTTGATTTATACTTCTTATACAGAGTTTCTATAAATGATTCGGTCGAAGTAGGTTATGGAAGCGTGCCGCCTATCACTTTAAATGTGCTTTACTAAATGCCCAAGGACAAATACTATACGCATCTGTATAACTGGTTGGCTAAGCGCTTCACACCTTATGTTATTAAAAAATAAAATTTAGAATAAAAGTAAAGAAATTAATTCATTTTTTTTTGTTCAATTTCATGTTGCAACAATAACTCCTGACTGCTGAGACAGTCTTGTCAAAGATGTTTACGGATTCTGCTCGCTGAGTCGTTGTCTCAAATCATGAACAACTTCCTCAGATACTGAAGGTGTTCCAGGAGTTTTCCCTTTTTTTCACATTGCCAGTTCTAACAAGTTTGTTGGTTAGACCTCTAATGTGAGCCTCCAATGACATTTCTTGAATTTTAAATTCATGGCCAACTAAGCCCTTAAAATCATTTATAAAAACCCTGTATAGTATTACGTCTTTCATTTAGCTCCATATGACAGGATAGACCTTTCTACGTCCAAATGTTCTGTTCTTTTGGAAATTTTATTGACAGGTACATTCCCAATCATTTCATAAGTTTAAGATACACTCATTGGTACTGTTCTAAAACAGAAACTGATTAAACCGAAATTGAGGACTATTAATAAGTTTAAAAAGGGTCTTTCCTCGTTCCTGAAGTACAGTCAAACAAATCCAGTTTTTTTAGAAAAAAATTATAGATAGTACTAGTCACAGTGTAAGAAAAAAAAAGAGTTTCCTATGAGGAAATTAAACCCACGATCTTCGCCTTACTAGCACGACGTTATAAACAACTAAACTAACGAGGGGTTCCTTGGCCTTCTTTTTATAGTAACTTGCGCTTCTTTAAATTTCGAATCTAGTTGCCTTTGGAATAAATAGTCTTGTCGTTGATAAACAAGACATTTGGGACCCTCGAGATTATTTTACATTTAAAAAAAAAAACGACAGTTGGGACCCCAAGAAGGGTTCATATTCTTAAAAAAATACATTTGGCGCCCCCGAGAAGGTTTTGCATTTTTTAAAAAGGTAGTTGGGATCCCAGGGAGGTTTCATATAAAAAAAGACATTTGGGACCCCCGAGAAGATTTCACATTCTTAAAAAAATACATTTGGGGCCCCCGAAAAGAAGAATGTGAAGGAATCTGAAACCATTTGAAGTAATTTGAAAAAATCAAAAAAATCTGAAAGAATTAGAAAGAATAGAATTTTGAAAGAATTTGATAGAATTGGAAAGATTCTGAGAAAAACCGAGAGAATCTGAAACAATTTGATACGATTTGCAGTAATCTAAAAAAATCTGAAAAATTGGAAAGAATAGAATTTGGAAGAATTGGAAGTAACAGAAATGGAAAGAATTTAAAAGATTGTTTTGATAGAATCTGAAGGAATCTAAAACAGTTTAAAGTAGTTTGATGTAATTTGAAAGAATCTAAAAGAATCTGAAAGAATTGAAAACAATAGAACCCGAAAGAATCTAATAAAATCTGAAATAATCTGAAAGATCTGAAAGTATCCGAAAGAATCCAATAGAATCTGAGAAAATTCGAGAGAATCTGAAAGAATGTGAAAGAACCTGAAAGGAATTTGATGTAACTTGAAAAAATTTAAAAAATCTGAAAAGAGTTGGAAAGAATTGAATTTGAAAGAATCTCATAGAATCTGACATAATTTGATGGAATCTGACAGAATGCGAAAGATCTGGAAGAATCCGAAAGAATCGAAAAGAGTCCAATTCAAAGGAGTTTGATGTAATCTGAAAAAATCTAAAAGAATTTGATAGAACTTAATAGAATCTCACTGAATCTGATAGAAACTGAAAGAATCTAATAAAACCTGATAAAAACTGAAAGAATCTTAAAGAATTTGATAGAATTTGGGAGAATCTGAATGAATCTGAAAGAATGTGAAAGCAGCTGAAAGATTCTGATAGAATCCGAGAACCCACGACAATCCGAGATAATCTGAAAGAATGTGAAGGAATCTGAAACAGTTTGATGTAATTTGCAACATTCTGAAAGAACTGAAAAGAATAGAATTTGAAAGAACTGGAAATAATCTAAAAGATTTTGATAGAATTTGAGAGATATGAAGGAATCTGAAAAATTGGAAAGAGTCTAAAAGAATCTTAGAGTCTTAGAGAATTTGCGAGAATCTGAAGAAATCTGAAACAATTTGAAGGAATTTGATGTAATTTGGAAAAATCTATAACAAAAAAATAGAATTTGAAAGAATCTGGTAGAATTTGATAGTATCTGAGAGATTCTGAAAGCTATGAAAGAACCCGAAAGAATCCGAGAAAATCCGATAGAATCTGAGAGAATACAAGAGAATCTGAAAGAATATGAAGAAATCTGAAACAATTTGAAGGAATTTACAGAATAAAATGATCTGAAAGAATTGAAAATAAATAGAATTTGAAAGAATCTGAGAGAACCTGAAGGAATCTGCAACAATTTGAAAGAATTTAAAAAAACTGGAAAGAATAAAATTTGAAAGAATCTGCTAGTAACTGAAAAAATCTGACTGAGTATGATAGAATCTGAAAGAACATGATAAAATTTGATAGATTTTAATAGAAACTGAAAGAATCTTAAAGAATTTGACAGAGAATCTGAGAAAATCGAAAAGCATCTGAAACAAGC
This sequence comes from Zophobas morio, assembly GCF_036711695.1. NCBI lineage: Eukaryota > Metazoa > Arthropoda > Insecta > Coleoptera > Tenebrionidae > Zophobas > Zophobas morio. Next base: position 10,346,738 of record NW_026972136.1, on the reverse strand, counting down.
TGAATGAATTTAATAGAATTTCATAGAGTCTGATAGAGAAATTGAAAGAATCTGAATGAATCTACTAGAGTCTGAGAGCATCTGAAAGGATCTTCATTCCACTTGACATCGCATTTTTTAAAAAATGTAATATAATTTCGACTTTTTTGCAAAAATCTGGATGCCCGGGGGTAAAAAAATCGTCGATAGCTATTTCGACAGTACTTTCCTCGCCATTTTCTAATACATTTTATTTTGTGATTATTGTTTTGTGATAACCTCTATAAAGTAAAAACCAGTCACTTAATGCGCACAGTAAAACAGATAATATAATCAACGAGAAAAATGTATTCTCAATTTCTTATTCATGCTCAACTTCGACCGTTTATGCTTATACTTCGAAAGAATTCGACTATTAACACGTTCAGATAACAACTATCAGCGGCGGCATTTGTGTAAAAAAAATTAAATAGGTAGAAGAAGAAAATTTCAGAAAATTTTGTTTTGCAGATACAAAATTAAATTGCTAAATATTGGTAAACATTTTTTTTTTAGTCTGGAGGTATAGGGTAAAAACTTAGTTTAAATGAAATTGTTCGAACAAATTTAAGAAAAGAAGATGAAGAGCAATTTATTGTAAAACTACCAAAAGCAATAGACGAAGAAGAAGAAGGAGAAAATATGTTAGTTATGTTAAATGTATGACTAGGAAATCAAAATGCAAATATAAAAGAATATTTAGAAAAACATAAGGATATATATATAAATAGGCGAGAGTTGAGGAAATCAGGAATAGGAAATACAAATGGAAAACTGTATAGGACTTAAAAGTAGCAACAAACGAAAGCGGAAATCAGCTACTACCTAGTAAAGATGGATTTAAAGGAAAAAACATCAATTAGACAAATGAAGGCAAAAACACAAGAAAAAATAAAAAACTACATTAAAAGAAATTAAATCTAGTGAAAATAAAAAAAAAAACAGAGTAGAAGAATAATAGTAGAAATTAAGAAAAAATACACTAAAAATTGTTTTGGAAAGATGAAAAAAAAAACCGAAAATAATAAAGAGATAAAAACGACAGAATTCTGAAATATAGAGATAAAAACAAAAACTGAATACATATAAACAAACCAGAGACGATAAAGAAAAACGGAAATAAATATGGCGATCAACAAAGTAAAACAAAACAAACTTGGATAAAATTTGTCTACAAGATAATGAAAACAACAAAGACAACGAAAATTATTTTAGGGAACTTTTGAACAACTTGGACAAAAAAAAACAAGGTGACAAATTTTGAGAGAGAATTTCAGAACATAATTACGGAAGAGGACCAAATTATAAAAAGAAGGAGACAATATTTTGAAGAAATAACAAGGAAACAAATGATTCACAAGACCTATAAAAAATACAAGAACAAGAAGTTATAGACGCCACACAAAAGCTGGAATTGAAAAAAGCACCTAGAATTAACAACACTATATTAATGATAAAATAGATGAAAAGTAACGCAATAACACAAATTATAAAAATTTTAAACTAAATAATAAGGATAAAAATAGGAGCAAAATGGGGGTGTATGCTAAGCCCTCCTCTATTCTGAGTTAATGAAGTTAAAAAGACAAAGTCGAAGATTAAATATCTTAAAACAGGCTACTGACAAATGGGACAAATGGGACAAATGGAAACAAACAAAGTAGTGTATGCAGATGATGTGGCTCTGAAACTAGAGAAAATCAATTGCAATATATTTTCCAAGTGTTCGAGAGCTGAACACAATAAAAATAAAATTGTACTCCTCGATAAGCTCTATCAGACGGTTCCAAAAAATATTAACGATAAGTACCGATAAATGCGTAATCCTTCAGCAGACCGTTGGCACAGCTCAATAAGCTTGTTCCAAATTGAAACAACCATTACAAAAGTTGAAGTTGAAAAGAATGAAGTGGTCGAGGGACGCGGATGTTATTCAGGACAGTTCTCTGCATGATCATTAATAATTCAAAAATGAGGACGCCCTTAAATTCAAGTCTGCCGGTCAACTGCATCTGCTTTCCACTCCTCCCGGAACCAACAACAGCAATAACACAAACATAAATTTTATTTCGCACAAATGTACGTAAACATTTGCTTCTCTCGAGCTAATATTGTTGCATAATTTTCATGCGGATCCATCTGCTTCTGCTAAGGACTGCGCTAAGGGTTTAATTAATCGAGAATGTTCCAGTTTAACGTCATTATTTAGTTACACTCCGCACAACAGACAACACCAGCGTAGTGTTGACGATGATAACAAAATTTTCCTGAATTCATACTGATAATGAACACGCCTATTCCAGTGAAATTATTTCGTTTGCATAACAACAAATGGAAATATGTTTGTTTGTGGTAAACAGACTGTCCCTTCTGTTTCAACTTTTCCGAATGGAAACATGTTTTGTGACTTCATTTTTCACATTTTGTAGTTCCATTAAGGAATTGCGGAAATAGTGCTGGTGGCTGGGTGATAAATTGTCAGTAAACGGACTTGTTGTATTTAAAAGAAAACATTTCGTATTGATTAACACTTTAAGCTAAATGAGGTAATAGCCGAAGACTCACGCAAACTTTCAAGTGTGGCAGGTTTACGAAATTTGTTGTAGTGTAGTAACGGCTTCATTATTAAGAAGGTTTATTATCGTGTCTTTACGGTTTATGGATCCGATAAAAAGAGAGTAAGGGTCATATATCTTGTAGTATCCGAGTATCTGTGTCACTAGATCATATATTGATTAAGTTTAAATTATTCAGAGGACAATTACAACATTCGTCCTTTGTGAATTATTTATTAGTGCACTAAATGCCCGTTTGCACGAAGCTTGACGTAAGCTTTGCTTAACTAAGAAGTGTTTAATTTTAAGTGGGACTTAAACTGTTTGTCTATTGCACCATCGTTGCTTATCCGTGACTTAATAAAGCAATGCTTAGTTAGTGAGTTTAATGGAATGCGGACTTCTATTGGCAACACTAGCAACTGAGGTATCTTCAACGCATGATCGTAACATGCAAAGTGCAACATGATTGGCAACAGCGACCAAGCATGCGCTCTTTCATTTCTTGTTGTTAAGAAGAACTTTAGAATTTAAGCCGTCACTACCTGCCGGCTTAAAATAAGCCCCTCTTAGAACACCCTAAGAAGCGGTTTCATGTTGGTGCAACGGTTTTCTGTTTTTAAGTATTGCTTAAATTTTAAGTATAGTTGCAATGCGTTGGTGCAAACGGACATAATAGAAACAGATAAACTGCAAGCTTTCAACGGCTTCATATTATTCTTGGTTATAAATAATAAATGATTTCGCTGGAATTGATTTCAAATCTGCGACTCATTACATGACAGTTCTACTAACCTTGTAGAATGTTAAATCGATTTCTTTTCTCGACTATTATAACACAGTCATCGTTAATCAAAATTAATGTTTATTCCTCCCAAAAACCTGATGACGTCAAGGGCGAGGGAATTTCTGTCTAATAGCTGAAAAATGGTAGTGCACTTAAGTTAGAAAAACAGCTGCATCTAAATTGTTAATCAATTATAATCACTGCGGTTACGGGAATCGTGCACCATTACGAAGTCTTTTAAAACTGTGCTAAGATACTGTGTACATTTCCGATTGTGTTCGCTCCAGGTCCAGCCAACCTTAAGTTGTTTTTCCGTTCCACTGCACTCCTCGAAGATTGAATCGCACAATCTGCCTATTGTAGGACGCTAGAATAGATGATGGTCTTTCGGGTATTCTCATCAATCTAGACGTGATTTGGAGCACCTCGAACAAGCATGAAAACGACCTTTGATTAAGATTTACACCAGAGATTTACATCCCTAAGCCATATCCTCATTGCATAAATTGAAGGAAGACCAAGACATATTCGAGCACGATGTGCAAATAACCAAATTAATCTTTCACCCACAAGGAAAATTTCCGTAATAGATAAAATAAAACGTTCTCAATTTAAATTTGAATGCTCTTCGAATATTTATTCCAAGAACAAAACGAGTAACGAAAAGAGAGTTTTTGTAAATACTAATGGCTCTCATTAATCACTTTTTTACTATTGCATCCAGCATATCTGGGTTAAAACACTCGATTGGAGCGGTGTGAAGCTTTCTTTCTGTTCCAGGCGGAAAAGTTTAATGAGTTTCTATTCAAGACTCGTTTTGGATTTCGCTTCATAAATAGGTAGCAAATGTATTGCGTCTCGAAAGTATAACTTTATTTTCTGGTTTAATTATGGACTGTTTTTACCGTTTATCCGCTGCGTAATTAAATATGTTTACTACGAGGATGAATACAAAATCGAGAAAATCGTTATCTGCCTGGGTAAATTGCTTTGATATTTCAGTTTACAAAAGAACAAAATGTGTTGAACTACGTTGCGAAGCGCGGTGTATTTTCTAAAAGCTTTACACGAGAAAACTATTGTTAGCTTTTTCTCAACAGGTCGAATAAGAGCAAGTACGATTCAAGTGGAATAAAAATGAAAGGCAACGAAAACATTTTTAATCTCTTTGACGAGCTCTTTTGTCACAATAACGTCTTTGAGCTGTATAAAACTACTAATGGGTGGGTAAGATTCATAAAAGTACAACTAATAACTTGTTTTGTGGTTTTCTAAATCGTTGGACGTCGTAGTGGCAATTGAAAACTGCGCAGTAAACATAGTTGGGGTTGATGTGTTATGTCAAACGCTGACAATTGTCGTTTCTAGTGCAGTTTTCGCGATGTCACTCTTGCTATTTTTCCAAGTCGGTTTAGTTATAGCGTTGTGGAAGAAAAACTGTGTAGGAAGCATTGGACGGAACGAAAGGGAGGCTGTAAAATGTTCGAAAGGATCTACGAAACTGAGTGATGATCATACATCTTTTTCACCTGCGAGACAGCATGATGTGTGGAAAAGTTGGTGTATTTTTTCTCAGGTATTTACTCCTGTAAGTAAAAATTCGCTGATTAATTAAAAGCATCCCCCTTTGACGCTGTTTGCGTGGGAAATAATTATAGCTAAACAAATTTTTGCGTCTACGAAACTTACTAAATGAGTTTAAGTTAATTAAATGCGTAGACGCAATGGCAGAGCTAACTTCGATAACTCGTTACTGGAAAACTGGATTAAATATATGCTGCTTTTTTAACGCTTATGTGAAGGATGACAGCAGTAACAGTTTGAAAATCCTTATTAATATTATTAAACAAATGCTTTAAAGTCGCAGACAAAACGACACAGAAATGTCATTTGCGTCAAAATTTCAGGAGATTTGTATATTGTAAGCCAAACATAGACGTGAGTTTAGCCAATGGCGTAAAAATTTAGGTATATATATATATTTAGGTTAACACCAGTGTCACTTATACGTCAAGTGAATGTTCATATTGACGTTATATCTGTCACTTATGTCACTCTGTTTTGGTAAATGGTTTATTTGGGGGTAATACAATTTATTTATCTTTTCCACTTGGGGAAAGTCGAGGGAGATGTGGCGTTATTCTAAATAAATATACCTGGATATCTGTTAGAATTCACATTACCCAGTTTGATTTATAAAATTTAACTAAGAACATGTCGACTGGGCATAAAATACACAGTGAAAACAACTTTAATGAATACATGTATACATGATTACCCTGAATTTATTTTGATCGATGAAAATGTTTTTTGCAAAGCATGTGTGAAAACGATTTTTTAGAATTTATATTGCATATTTTTAATTCGATGTTTTAACTTGTTTTTGTCTTGAAATAAAAAAAAAATTTTTTAGATAACTTGTGAGCACAAGTTCGAAATATTACAATATGTTTCAACATCGCAAATTTCCTTAAAATAATCTCTTGTCGGAATTTCAAAGAAAAATGAACAGCAAGTATTTAATTCAGACTTCTGACTTGTATTCAAGATCTGCGTCTTTTGTGCAGATGGCACGACCGCTAGCTCGACAAGGAACCGCGCACTCCGCTTCCGCCACGGTTTCTGTGTTATTTACCTCAATTCCATTTAAATGTTCAATTTCTATGACTCTGATATTAAACTACGACCGAACAAATGTTAAAGTTTCAAAAAGAGCAATAAACAACCTTTAAATGCGGCATACACTGTCGTGAAATTTTATACAGCAAAGAATTCTCATCTGAAATTAAGATAGAACATTTATATGATGGAAATATTAATCAACAAAATATTTACGTGGTAAAAAAAAAGACTAGCAACGATTTGTAAAAACAAAAAAAAATCTGGTGAAGTAAAACTTGTGCAGACAAAAAAATTACGTGAGGTTAGGAACTACAGAGCATGAAAATTTACGTGCAATTTAAATTATACAATAAAGAAAATTACTGAGGCTAAAGTTGTGAGATAGATAAAAATTGCATGATTGAATTTTACCTCATTTTCCACGGTCCTTTTCTCAAGTCGGATAACGTTAGGTTAATTTAACTGCCGTAAATGAACTATTAGCAATCTTGTGTGAGGAATTAAGAAGTGTTATAGTGTAACACTTAAATATAAGCATCCAGAAACCTTATTTATAACTTCATAAACAAAGGATGAGTCCTGCCTAAGTGAATCTCATAAGACCTCCTAGCAAGTGCTTTATTTGAACAATCTCATGACTGTTAAAATTGTGTTAGAACCAGTAACGATTAAAATCCTAATATGAACTGTGAATTTACAAACAATAAAACAAATTTACACCACGTGTTAGCACCAGTCGAAAATTCCCATATTTCCGCTTGGAAAAACAGCAATAATTAGCTACGCCTGTTGGGAAAACTGTGGCGTACTCATAGATTTGATTAATTTTCGTTTAACAAAGGTTCCCCATTTTTATTAACTACCAAACCAACTAAACTTAATCTAGCTCACACCAAAACAAAACATAGTGACGCGTCACCCTCTAGTAAACAAGTGAACTTCACTGCCAACCCTCTCACTAGATACTACCCCCAAATTCCCATAGAAGAGCTACCAACTACCAGAAAAAGAACTAAACTTGCACATGATTGTTTATGTTTAACGATTATCTTGATAATTTTTTTTTCAAATTCAAATTATTCAAATGCACTTTCGCGTCCTGTTTTTTTTTTTGCTTTTCACCACAATGTACCAGTATTTACAATAAGACTATTTCTAGTATTAAATAAATTGTAAAAAAACAATTTATATATTATAACGCCAATCTACTGGTATTACCCTTTAAGAAATAAAGGGTCTGGTAAATATTTAACTGTATGCAAACGATTAGAAAAAGTCAACCATCTGTTTGTATTAAGATTTATTAATGAATTTTTCATGAATTTCTTTCTTCATGATGGTGTTCCGGTTGAGAAGATTTTAACAACTTAAATCTTTATGTCCTAATTTGACGCACGTTACGTGTTTGCGGCACGGATTAAGTAGACTTGCCGAGGAAATTATACAATAATTTCCAGCTGTAAATTTTTTAATAAGTAATGGTAAAAAAATATTTGTAAAGTCACATTTGGGGTGTAAATATTTAAAGAAAAGTTGCCAAATACTCCACTGACTTGATTTTGAATTTTGAAATGGGAACTGTAGTGTCATCGCAATATGTCATCAAATTTCCAAAATCAATTATTTGCTAAACGAATTAGTATTTATAGAAGCGAATTATCAATTTGTTTCGACGACGATTATAAAACTAGAAGAGTGAATCCCCTTAATTAAAAAAAATCAAACAAATACTTATATATTTCAAAAAATATAGGCGATTCTGTAAATAATAAAGTAAAAGAGGTTATTAATAAAATTACTGGTTACAAGCTCCTAGAGAACATCAGTTGAATTTTAAGTGACGAATCACAAGCTATTATAATCAGGATTGGGTCCGGACTTGATTAGAGCGTTTAAAGTACACACCAATTACATCTGTTTTATAGCGTAATTAAGCTGTGTGTCAAATATGTTATAGAGGTAATAAGTGTAATTATAAAAATGTCTTTTGTTTTTTGTTTGTATTTTATTGGTCTTTCTTTCCGGGTCGCAAAAACTGCATATTTCGAAGAAATTTTGTGCATATAAATCCGCTCTCTACTAAGTCTCATTATAACAGAATACGTCAGAGATATCAACAAAGCAAGTAAAAACAAAATGTATCCACAAAAATAAAATAAAAATTTACCACATGATTGGAAACATTTTTGATCGAGTTATCTAGTTAGTGGTGCCACCATTTCTGCCATACGAACTACGCTATTAACCCAACTAAGAAAATTGTTACGACCTTTCAAAAAATAATTTATTTTAATCGTTTTTACCTATCTTGTGAATTTTTACTGCCTAAGCGTAAGCTAGGAAGGCATTATAATATGATAAATCTGGCGAATGGCTACTTTCATGTTTTCTCGACGTTTCTTGACTTCTGAGAGGTCTCCCGTTTACGTCTGTCTGTCGTTTGTGTAAATGAATTTTTAATTTTCCTTTTATAATGATTATCCTATTTTTCTTAAATAAAAAAAATGGCGTATGATATTTATTACAATTTAGAGACAATTTGATTAATTAAAGTTACAAGATATCTGACTTTTTTGTTTTTCAACGATCTAAATATTTAATAGAATGTTTTAAACCCAATTGATAAAAAGACTAACAGATATAAATTTCAAGGGTGATTGAAATCCACCTTTTATTTTTTTTTTTAGGACAATAACCGTAGCAACCAGTAGTCATTAATCGTAATTAATAAATAAACCAAAAAAAAAGCATTTAATAGACATTTATAAATTATAAACAAAAACAAAACCAACAAAAGAAAAATCCATTAAATCATATCCAACTAACTTTATTCATACAGGGTAAAACAATTGTTTTATGTACAGGTCCAACTTAAAAAAGAAAAATGATTAAATCTATACACGCACTACTAAACACTAGAGAAGATGTTTAAAAGTCCTGCCTTGTGAATATAAGTAATCTCGTAATGTTTCCAAATGTTGATTATTTTTTGTAAAAGTTAGTGATCAGTATTTGCTAAAAAAACTGATTTTGGCAGATGACATACCCTCTAAGAAAAGAGAGGGTGGGTGGGCGGGGTTTAGTACCTGCTAAAATAAGATCGATTTTGGCACAAAACATACCTTCCAAGAAAAGAGAGGGTGGGTGGGCGGGGCTAGTACCTGCTAAGATAAAAGTGATTTTGGCAAATGATCTACCCTCTAAGAAAATAGAGGACGGGTGGGTGGAGGTAATACCTGTTTAAAATAAGACCGATTTTAAAAAAAAAGCGGGGTCACAAAAAAAAACTCAAAAACAGGTTGGTTAGAATTTTCCAAAAATAGAACCCCAAAGTTCCCCAAAATTGTTCTAACTAATTTACAAAAATTTATTGGAAAATAAAACACCAGGGGACCTAAAATTAATAGTAGAAATAGAAATTAGATATGGTCATGAGCGAGAAAAATATTAACTAAAAGTTTTATTACTAGTTATTGTGATAATAAATTTGTTATTCACTTGTTAAGCGTAGCAAAAGAAACAACTTTAAAATTATTAAAACTCCACCAAAATATGAGGATTTTTTGACTATTTTTCTCAGACTCACCAGTTGAGAGAAACGGAGAGTTAATCCCGAGACACCCGGTATATGATGGAAAAATGGCGTACTTAGTGAAGAGTACATTAAGCTCGCAAGTTTAAGTTCGAAAAAAATCACTGAAAGTATTTGATTTTTATTAGACGTCGTCAATTTGACGTTCACTTACGAAAACAAAATATCGGTTTAGACTGACAGATAGATTAACAGTAATGAAAAATTAGCCAATACTGTCAGATTCACTCTCAACAATTTTCAAGTCCCGTATTCTCAAATGTAGATAGCGTTCAAACGCTCCCCCTCGAGTCAAAGGTCGCGGGACTGTCCATTAAACGAATGGCATCTGTGGCACCCAGTTTCGTTCGAAGTTTTTTCCTCGACCGACCTCTTCGCCTTATTTTGGTCACCTTCAGTGGACCTTGAACTTTGACATGTCCCTGATTAATGTGGTCTTCGAATGGTGTCGTGCCCATCGTTTTTGTCGTTGTCAATTGTTAAAACGACAAGCCGACATGACTAAAAGTGCAACTACGGAGTATTTCATCGATTATGTCAGCCATCTGACACCAGTGTCTGAGATTCCGTGCTCGCAACTGTACTTTTACACGTTAAAAATTTTTTTAAATAAACCCTCACTGAAACTGACATCCGCCAATAATTGTAAACACGAACTTTGGAAAAATGGGTGTTTATACCCACATAAAATTCATAATTTTTATTTGAATTTATATTTGACTTAAATCCTCAGAGAGAAGCGTTTGCATTTAAAATTGCAGCTTCAGAACATTATGTGTCAGTCATGAATATTTTAAGTCGTTTTAGATTAAAGTTGAATGAAAATATTATCCAGGCAAAGATAAACCAGAAGTATTGCACATTTTATATACTTTTAAACACGTATCTATTATTAAAATTTCCTGACTTATTTTTTGCTCGCACGTACGAGATATTAACTACTTAAATAAAATATTGTTTTCCTTTGTTGTTGTGTTAAATGTTGAATTAATAAAAAAACTGTTATACGGGCAAATAATTGTTAATTAAAGCTCAACATGGTAAACTCAGCTGCAAATTCAAATTCTACAAAACTATGACCTAGGGGATTAGTTTGGTTTACCACGAAATGCGCATGAAAATTAAATATATGCAAAAACATTTTTTTAATGTCTGGAAAAAAGTAATAATTTTCGAGCAACATTTTTAAACAGCGTCAAAGCTACAATTCACAAAGTGCTTTAGTACCATTTTGCGCAAACTTCACTGCATGAAAATCGATAACTAACGAAAAAACAGCTTCACACCCTTGATGCGCCCACTCAGCTTTTTTAATGTTTCCGAAAATCTACACAAACTGACTAAAATTTATTTCATTAATGTTAACTTCAACGAATATATACTTAAACAAAAAAAACAAAGACAGACAAAAATATTGTTTAAAATAGACGAACGAGGTCTACGTCTGGCTTGGCGAAGAGGTCGCACAATTAAGGTAAAATGAGAAGGGGCGCTATCATGCATAAAATACCTTCTCTGCCAGGCTGCTAAAGATATTTCTTCTAATAATTCTTGCAGCTGTGTTTACACAAAATTAAAATAATTGTCTCCGTTAAATTTCTCCGGTAAAACATCCGCTTGTGTTCCAATTATGCCATCCCAAACATTTCCAGAGAAACAGTCCTAAAACAGGAGTAGGGATTGGCATTTGCCCAGTAGTGAGTTATGAAAATCGAGAGTGCCATCCCGGGTAAAGCGACATTCGTCCGCCATAAGAATGTCCGGATAAAATAGAGGATTGTCATCGTTTCTATTCAGCAGCCACTCACACTAGAAATAAAGTCATTCGCGCTCAAGCTTTGTATCCGTTGAAGATCGTAAGAAAAAAAAAAGGAATTCTTTCGTGTCTTCAATATTGTGTGGTGACTTACTCCGACCTGTCATGCACATAGCCATACTGATTTTTTTTTAACACCGATAGGGATATCGGCCTCAATCTTAACATCAGTACTTGAGTTTGACCTTTCCGTATCGCTTGATGTTTTAAGTAAAATTGACCCACTGTTCGAAGCCTTTTAGCTACAGCTAATCAACAGTCAGGAAAACGTTCCAGGTCTCTTCTAAATGCCACATTTGCATAAAATGTCGACACAATCAGATACTATGTATTCTGGCTTGTTTTTACTTTCTGAACATAAGATAAGGAATTATTTTACTTAGGATGATTTCGATCAACGTCTAATTTTGACGTTTCAGAATTTGTACAAGCCGAAATTGTCTGTCCCCCATTTGTCTCTATCTGGTCTATTTGTCTGTCGCCTGTCTTTTGGCGATCGTATTCGATCCAGACCATCAATCATTGCAACTTTATAATTAAAGGAATGTAAGGTGATGATTGTTGAAAGCTTATTTGTAAAAATGTAGTCCTCCTTTACTCCAAAAAACCTTTTAAAATTTATTCGTATTTTTTAAATCGTTATACTCCCGAGAAGGCTTCACATTAAAAAAAAAGACATTTGTCGCCCCTGAGAAGGTTTTACATAAAAAAAACCAGCTGGGACCCCCCAACAAGGTTTCACATTTTTAAAAAAAGACATTTGACGCCCCCGAGAAGGTTTTGCATTAAAAAAAAAAACAGTTGGGACTCCCGAGAAGGTTTTACATTAAAAAAAAACAGTTGGGACTCCCGAGAAGGTTTCACATTTTTTTAAAAAAGACATTTGGCGTCCCTGAGAAGGTTTTACATAAAAAAACCAGCTGGGACCCCCCAACAAGATTTCACATTAAAAAAAAACATTTGACGCCCCCGAGAAGGTTTTACATTAAAAAAAAAACCAGTTGAAACTACCGAGGTTTCACATTAAAAAAAAGACATTTGGCGCCCCTGAGAAGGTTTTACATAAAAAAACCAGCTGGGACCCGCCAAGAAGGTTTCACATTAAAAAAAATACATTTGATGCCCCCGAGAAGGTTTTACATTAAAAAAAACCAGTTGGGACTCCCGAGAAGGTTTCACATTAAAAAAAAAACACATTTTGCGCCCCTGAGAAGATTTTACATAAAAACACCAACTGGGACTCCACAAGAAGGTATTACATTAAAAAAAAAATACATTTGACCCCCCGAGAAGGTTTTACATTAAAAAAACCAGTTGGGACTCCCGAGAAGGTTTCACATTAAAAAAAAACGACATTTGGCGCCCCTGAGAAGGTTTCACATAAAAAAAACCAGCTGGGACCCCCCAGAAGGTTTCACATTCACAAAAAAAAGACATTTGACGCCCCCGAGAAGGTTTTACATTAAAAAAAAAAAAACAGTTGAAACTCCCGAGAAGGTTTCACATTTTTTAAAAAAAGATATTTGGCGCCCCTGAGAAGGTTTTACATAAAAAAAGCCAGATGGGACCCCCCAAGAAGGTTTCACATTAAAAAAAGGACATTTGGCGCCCCTGAGAAGGTTTACATAAAAAAACCAGCTGGGACCCCCCAAGAAGGTTTCACATTTAAAAAAAATACATTTGACGCCCCCGAGAAGGTTTTACATAAAAAAAAACTAGTTGGGACTCCCGAGAAGGTTTCAGATTTTTTTAAAACAAGACATTTGGCGCCCCTGAGTAAGTTATACATTAAAAAAACCAGCTGGGACCCCACAAGAAGGTTTCACACTTAAAAAAAAACATTTGACGCCCCCGAGAAGGTTTTACATTCTCAAAAAAAGACATTTGGTGCCCCCAAGAAGGTTTTAGATTTTTAAATAAAGAAGGACGTCTTCACGCCTTTTCGAGAAAGTGGGGTCACTTCATCAATAAAAAATCTGTTATGATGTCATAAACATAGATAATACACAATGCGAGAGAAAAAAAAAACGCGCGAGGTCCAGTCCGCTAATGGTGAACTCTTATTAGACCGTGCACTATGTTTTTGCAAAAATTTGGACAGTTAGCGAAAAACTCAAATTGGATTCGTACACCACACTTATCTTGCAATATGGAAGAATACGAGAGAATAGAAATAACATACAGGAGAATTGGAGAGAATTCGAGAGAATCCGAAAAAATCCGGGATAATACAAATAAATCTAAGAACGACTCCGAAAGAATCCGAAAAAATACGAAAGTTTACGAAAACCTTTTAGACACCAGAGAGAAAAAAATCCGAAAGATCGCTGGAGAAAGATTCCGAGCGAATTCAAGAGAATATAAATAAATCTAAGAGATTCGGAGGGAATTAGAAAGAATCTGGAAAAATCCGGGATAATTTATTTGAAGAGGCAAAAATTTCTAAAAGAAATCCAGATTTAAAAAACAGTTGAGGCTCCTGAGAAAGTTCTTCTAACAATAGTCCACCAAATTAAAGAAAATATATATTGTAAAATTTCCCGAGCAATCCGAAATAATTCCAAGGAAAATTATAGAGAATCTTGAAAAATCCGAAAGAATCCAAGGAATTTCTGGAGAACATGATAGAATTCTAAAAATTCTGAGAAAATATAGATAAATTTAAGAGACTAATAACCTAAGAGATACTTCGAGAGAATCCGAAAAATTTGAAAAAATGCGAAAAAATACGAAAAAATTTAAGAGAGTGGAAAGAATTCGAAGGAATCTGAAAAAATCTGAAATAACACAAACATCCGAGAGGATGCCAAAGAGTCCGAATGATTTCGAGAGAATATTAATAAATTTAAGAGAATCGGACAGGATTCAAGAGAATCCGGAAAAATCCGAAATAACACGAAAAACTCGTAGAGAATCCAAAAGAATCCGATTCGATAGAATCCAAAAAAATCCTGAAAAAATCCCAGAGAATCTTTAAAAGAGTAGAAAGAATTCGTGAGAATTCCGAAAAATTAGGAAGACTCCGGGAAAACTCAATGTATTAATAAATAGATCTATTGTCCAACAGAACATAAACATTCCATTCAGAGAAGCCTTAAAAAATCCGAGAAAATCCCAAAGAGTCTGAGTGAATTCGAGAGAATATGAATAAATCTAAGGGAATCGGAGAGAATTCGAGAGAATCTGGAAAAATTCCAGAAAATCTAAAAGAGATCAATGAATTCAGAAAAAAAACTCTATCCAAAAATGCATTAATTATAGTAGTGCTACTTAAAAAACTCAAGTTGGCCTTGCATCTCGAAAACAAATGAAGCAAACAAAATTTTTTCCATGAATACACCTAATTTCAGATGATTTGTACAATTGGTTCTCAAGAAATTTAACCGTTTCCATACATTCTAGCGATCCTGTATATGTATTAAGTAAATAAGAATTAACTTATACCCGCCCCTTTTCAACTAATGAATTTTTCATTCGTTGTTAGACTGAGGGTGGACCATAATTGCAAAATAGATATCTCCCTGCAAACATTTAGGGCTTTAAACATGTTTTAATTTTCTTGTTGTGAAAAGGTACCTACATTTATTAAGCAAAATGTAAGCCCCACCCACCCATCCTATCTCGATTGTGATGATTCTTTTTATTCGTTGTGAACCGGGGGGTGGAACCTTTTTCCAATCCTAATTTTTGTCAAAAAAAAAACAAGGCAAAAATGTTCTTAAATCGACGTGTTGCTCAAAGACAACTATATGTAAAAAGGAAAGGCAAAGATTAAGCCCCACCCATACCCGCCCCGATCTCAATTCCCAATAGTGATGAATTTTTCATTGGTTGTCAGACCGAACGGCGGAGCATAATTATATTTTGCCTTTTTTTTAATATACTTAGTTGTCTTTTTCTGTTTTAGATCTGTTCTAAGTTTCTTGTTGCGAAAAGAAGACTACGTATATTAAGAAAAAGGCAAAATATATTATTAACAGTGGCTTCAGTCTTAATTAAGCCACATTTTTTATAAATAAATGTGAATTCCACTCTCGCCGTAGAAGAGTAAAAAGTGCCCCGGCTTTTCCACTACAACAATTTTTACACTTTGCCGGCTTTTCAACATCAAGTACAAAGAAAAGGATGATAAAAAACTTAAAACTTTATTAGCCTCCATAAAACAGCTTCTGAATTTTTGTGGCAACGTTCCGTTAAAGCCCCGCATAAACTACGACCGTTAAATCTCGAAATGTCATTTAACTCAACACAGATCTTACTCCGCAAGTGTAAATTTCAATTAAGTCGTGCCACTATACACCCAAGGGTTCAAACTGAATTAAATAGAGCCTTGTAAATTTGCTTACTTTTAATTGCTCATTTAAATGCAATACCGCCTAATAATTTAATGAGAGACCGACGTGACAACAATAAAACCACAAAGGTCCTGCGTGCCTGTGTTCGGCACAATTTCGCATTGTTTACGAAATATGTTTTTATGTCTTTGTTAAAGAAGGGCACAATGAGGCCATTGTTTTCGGTGAAGCTAAACGCGACAACCGCTATTTTTAACGAAGGGAAGGGTTAAAACCCTTCAATTTTCCGCCAGGTTAATGAATGTTTGTTCGAAAAAATTATTGTTAGCGTAGCACTTTGTGAAGTTGGTTCAGGGGAGCAAGAGCAAGGTCAAGTGTTTAGAAATAATTTAAGAAAACACAAAAGAGTCTAAAAATGGGTCCATGGTGTCGAAAAAAGCGCACACGTAACCAGTTCAAGCACGATTTAAATGGCACAAAACTGGCTCTCATGATTATAAAATGAACACGAACTAATTGATACAGGAAGAGAACTCGAAAAGAAAGTTGTAGAAGGGCTTGGTGTATTTAACACATCAGACATCACCAACACATGATGCGTAAACCCCAATTTTTAACTGAATTTTGCCATAATCTCTTAAATTCTAAAAGATTTATTTTTTAATTTAACGTGTCACGTATCCGAATGGCCATAACGCCACAAGTGCCTCCACCAATTGTCGGCTTTAATCGAGGCCATCACACTTGTTCATATCCATCCAATTCCGCAAAGACGAAAAATAAAAGTGAGTGCATTATCGTTCCCGGCACAGAGGGCACGAACTTGTCGGAAGACGTGCAAAGAGCAGAAAAGCTCGCTCGATTTATTCATTTAATTTTGCGAGACAAAAATACAGCAGGAAAAGATACAATCGACGTTGTCTGAAAGGTCGACAATGTCCTATTCAAACAAAATGGACGTGTATCCGGCACCAGGTCGCTGAACTAAGAATAAGTACGTGACGTCATTCTTTGAATCGATTACCGGTAAATCTGGTGTGCAAATGGCAGGAGTGCACCGGGAAAGGTAGTTGCATGACTTTTAGGAGGAGTGGGGAGGTTGTACAACGCTGACCCGGAGTAGTTTGGGATATTCGGTTGGTTCAGTAGGGCGAGTTCGATTGAGGGATTGTTTAGCTAATGCTGGCAAAGTTTGGATCTAGTTTACAGGGTTGTATTTCAAGGCATCGTTAAAAAATGGATTATTAGCTTGAGGGAGATTCTTGGTTGAGAAGCTCTTCCAGATTCAATAATTAAATATATATTTTTTAATTAGTAGGGTTATAAAATGGCGTATTTTGTTCTTTCACCCGTCACCCCATTAAATCGTCGAAAATACATTTATTAAAATAGCACTACAGTTTCATCATTTGTCATATAAATTGTTCACAGATCATTGAGTGGTAATGGAAACAAACCTGTTGAATTGACATTAGTGAGTTGTTACTGTTTTTTTAATACCACTACGCACTTTATTGGTAGCAATTTCATAATAAAAAAACATTTCAGCGATTTTCGTCCTATAAAATAAACGTTATTTTTCAGGCTTCTGTAAGCTTAGAGAAATTACTTATTTTAAAAAATCATGATTTACGTCAAAATCGTCTATACATTGGAAACAAAAAAAAATGTAAACAAAACTCTCAAATAATTCATCGAATATTCACTCATATGTTTACAAACAACAAAAAGATCTGAATCTAGTACAAGCAATAATACTCCATTTATTATTCACTAGAATCCGATACCCAATTTATGTATACCATATATCAAAGGTATCACAGCGATATGTATAAATAAATAACATAGCTTTCCAAATAATCTACCAAATGTATCTAAATATATTCTAGAAAAAAAAACACATCTTTCATAACCCCCTGAACGGAAGATATTGTATTTCACCCACATTTTAGGTTGGTGTTTAAAAACGTGAAACAATCGTAAATTTGCAGAACAAAATTATACTATTTATCTTGGAAACTACAAAACTAAGTTATCGTGAATGTAATATTGTTAATTTCTTCCAAAATTTTGATGGCGTCATCTAAACATGTTGGGAAGTTTGTATTTTAACCTAGAGGGGTTATCATAACATAGAATTAGTTTGACAGAATCAAATTTTTTACGTTATCTAAGAAACTGTATTCGTTTACCTCATTATTCTTCAAATTTTAGATCCGTTTTATCTACAACAATTTGCTAGAGATTTGAGTTCTACGCGTTTTTAACTAAAAAGTTGTGATGTGCAGGGGTATGTTATTTTATAAAATGAATAATAATATTTACCACGCAAAATTTTGATATGACATCATCAAATTCTTAGTGAGAATGAGTAAACAAATTTCATGACCCCTAGAAGACGAAGAAATAGGTCTCCCGTTTCCGTCTGTCTGTCCATCTGTCCGTCTGTCTGCCGTCCCGGATTTTTATTAGACAGGCCCATTGTTGTCAAATTTTGCATTTATATTAGTTATATCATGTAGATGGTAAAACGCTAACCAAAATCTGCATAATCATCCCCACCAATAATGTGATGACGTCGCTTCAAAATTGTACATAGTAAATGGGCTTTAAATTGTATAAAATAATATAGTCCTACACATGTAGTTTATGACTCCGAATTGAGTTTTTACTCGAAACGTCCAGATTTTTTGAAAAAAAATCAAAATTATGAAACAACATTTTGCAATTTAATTTGGAATCTGCAAAACCAAATGCATTGAAATCTTGCAGATGGTTTACAGTTATGATAAGCATGATAAATTTTTATTCAAAATATATTTACTTGTCCCCTCGAAAAAATTGACGACGTCACCTCAAAACTTTGCCGAATAAATCCTATCTAAAATGTACAAAATGTGATGAGTCTGTACTTGTGATTTATCATTCCATTCATATTTTTTGGATTTGCACATACAGGATGACTCAAAAAAATTAATGAATCGGTGAATTTATTTAGTTGATTTAATCAGGAACTATAAAACCGAATGCTTTGAAATCTTGGAGATGTTTTACAGTTATGATAGGCATGGTAAATTTTTAATTAAAATAGACTTCTTCATCCCTCCCCTAAAAAATTGTTGACGTCACCTCAAAATTTTGCTGAATAAATCCTATCGTAAATGTGCAAAGTATGATGAGACAATCCTTGTGATTTATCATTCCATTCATATTTTTTGGATTTGCATATACAGGGTGACTCAAAAAAATTAATGAAGGGTGGGTGAATTTACTTAAATGGTTTAATCAGGAACTACAAAACCGAATGCTTTGAAATCTTGGAGATATTTTACAGTTATCATAGGCATGGTAAATTTTTAGTTAAAATATATTTCCTCATCCCCCCTAAAAAATTGATGACGTCACCTCAAAATTTTGCTGAATAAATCCTGTCTTAAATGTACATAATATGATGAGTCTGTACCTGTGATTTATCATTCCATTCATATTTTTTAGATTTGCCTAACAGGTCGCTCAAAAAAATTAATGAATGAGTCAATTTATTTAATTGATTAAATCAGGAATAGTTCACTCTATTTTCGTATTTTCCCGAAAATTTGGAGATACAACACTTTTATTATTAGTATTATATTACATGTAATAAAATAAAATGTAATAAGAAAAAAAAAATAGGCATGCAGTCGTCATGTTTCCGACAGCGAGGGAAGTACTGTCTAAACTCTTTAGACCAATTTTTTCGATTTGTGTTTCGATTTTTCAGTTTTTGGGAATTAATTTTTCAGTTTATCAACATTCCGATTTTTCAATTTTTCGACTTATAGGGTTTTTTAAGTTTAAATTTTTCAATTTTGAATTTTCCCATTTTTCGATCTTTAGCTATTTCGATATTTTAGTTTTTCGATTAATCGTCTTTTCGATTATTCGAGTTTTCAAATTTCGACGTCTCAGTTTTGCGGTTCATGTATTTAAATTTTTCGATTTTTCAAGTTTTGGCGTTTCTAATTTTTTCAATTTTTCGATTTCTCTGTTTAAGTTTGGGAATTTTTCAAATTTGGGATTTTTCAAGAGTGCGATTTTTAAATTTTTAGTTTTTCGACTTTCAGTTTTTTTGATTTTTACTTACTCGATTGTTAAGAATTTTGCGAGTTTTACATTTTTCAACATTTTCATCTATTCGATATTTTAAGTTTTGGATTTTGTAGATTTATAAGTTTCTTGATTTTTAAATTTTTCGGTTTTAACAAAAAAAAAAAAATGATGCTAGGAGCCCCCAAGATTCTGCAAAATTCATTCCAAATAAAGAAATACACGGATCCTCGAGATTTTTTTAAAGTATTTTAAAAACAAAGCACACGAGGCCCGAAAGACTTTCTCCTTTAAACATAAAAAATTGATCTAAAGTTATTTGGACAAATTTTCCCTCGGCTCTGAAGTAAAAATAAATTATCAGTACATGCTTAACTTCAATTGTTTATGTTTATACATAAATTAATATTAAGCTACAGATGCAGAAAAACATTCTGAATATTATTTTGATTAAGTCGATCTTATTATGACAATTTTTATTTTATCATTATTAAATATAGGCGGGCGCAACATTACTGTATTCTAAAATTTTCGAGCCCCAGCGTCCTTCACAAACCAGAGCTCGTATATTGGTATAAAATGTAATGATCTAAAAACGACAAGGCGAAAAATCGAAAAAAACCGTTAAATCGAAAATTGAAAAAATCGAAATATCGAAAAATTGAAAAATTAATTCCGAAAATTGAAAAATCGAAAAATTTAAAAACGAGAGAGCAAAAAATCGAAAGATTGAGAAATCGAAACAACAAAAAAGTGAAAAATCTAAAATTTAAAATTTCGAAAAATTGAAAATTTAATCAAAAAACTGAAAAATCCAAAAATGTAAGATTTAAATCGCAATATTTTGAAAAAGCGAATAAATAAGAAATCAAAAACACGAAAAGTCGAAAAATCTAAAAATTTAAAAGTCCAAGTATTTAAAATTGAAATAGATACAAGATAAATAGGAGCTAATTTTTAAATATTTCATTTCGAGGTTTCGTTTTGTTTTATTTTCGAATTGTCAATATTCCTAAGTTTATTCGATTTCTTACTAAGTCAGGTTGATAAAAAATATCACTTCTAATTTAAAATCTACCCCACTACAACACAGTTTCTACCTAAAGAATGTATTGTGTATTCGATTTCTGTAATCAAGCAAGGAAACTTTAGTCCTTGTCAATTTTTACTTGTTTAGGAATTATAGCAACATGCAACACTTTTGCGTGCGACAGTACATGATATTCCTAAAATAGATATAAAATTTGATGGCAATCGGTCCGGTAGTTTCGGAGATTAACTGTCGGATAAAAATCGACATAGACGATAGACACACAGACGAAAACGGAAGAGCAACCATTGCTACTGTATTATTCTATGATAAAAAAATATTGTAGTAATATCACTCTCTCATTCCTAGAAAATGAAGAAGCAGGTGTCCCGTTTCCGTCTGTGTTCAAAACTACTAGATTGATGACTATGAAATTTACGGACATTTTAAGTTTATCATATAGATGATAAAACGATAATCAAAATTTGTTTCGTCATCCTTCTCAAAAATTTGATGACGTCATCTCAAAATTTTATTGCGTAAAGCTCGTTTGAACTTTTATCGTCCTACGTAAATAATTTCAAATCTTCGCGAATCTTGTAATGAGTATTTTCCCCTCATCTTTTTATTATGATAGAGTCCATCCGACGAGTCACTGCTTTCAGGTTTTCTAGACGTTTTATGGCCCCTAGAGTACGAAAAAGTAAGTTGCCAATATCGTGTAAATGGTAAAAGCTAACTAAAAATTGTCTAATTACCCCTATCAAAATTTACTATACAAAATATTATTGAAATTTAATAAAATAAGATACTCCTATATTTGTGTTTTATGAATCTGTGTTGAGTTTTTACTTTAAACATCTAGGTTTTTCGGAAAAAAATTGAATAACAACATTTTAAAATTTAACTTTGAAATTGCAAAACTGAATGCTTCGGAATGTTACAATTTTAGCTAAATTTTATAAAATTACATACTCTTAGACGTGTAATTTATGAATCCATGTTGAGGTATTACCCTAGAAATGGAGATTTTTGGGTAAAAAAATTCAATTGTATAGCATTTGACAATTTAAGCATGATGAAACCGTATCAAAATTTATACATCCTCCCCATAAATTCAAATTGATATCAGTGTCCTTGATAAAATGTTGATCACAAAATTGTGTTACGGAAAAACTCATTTGAAACATAAGCATAGCATGCTTCTTTTTCTGTACTTTATTTTAATTTTAAGGTTTATCATTAAAAGATAAAATTTGCAAAATTGAATTTAAAATTTTTCGAAGAAGCCGTATTTATTCGATTATATTTTATAGCGAGGTAAATTCTGTCGAAATAACTTTGGATCAATTTTTTTTCTTTTTCCTGTTTCCGAAACTACCGGACCGATTATTTCTAAATTTTAAATATATGTTAGGAATATCGTATACATAGATGGTAAAACGCTAACTAAAATTTGTCTCATGATGTCACGTCAACATTTTGATTAACAAATACTATTTAATTTCCATAAAATATCATACTCCCGTACTTGTGGTTCATGAATTTAAAAATAAAATTTAAACTTTTAAAGTAGTTGGTTCCGTAGTTCTGGTGATTATCTGTCTAACAAAACCGCCAGCAAATTAGTTAAGTATTTTAGACAAATCTCCTATATCCGATGTTGTAAGTGTTTGTTCAATACGTTTATTTGTGAGGTACTTATTTCAGATTTTTCTTTAATTTTTTGTTCGGCTTCCAAATTTTTTCATCGTTCAAATAACACTCACTCATATCAGACTATGGCGACTACCTGTTCAGCAGTAATGGAAAGAAATCAAGAAATATGTATGTTTCGAAATTGTTTTCCTATCGATTTCTCATTAACAACACTCCATTAGAATATGAACTTTTCCGCCTCCAGATAGTGATTAAGTGGGCAATGAAACAGAAAACTAGCGAAAAAACTCCCTATCATCTAATTGAAATAAAATTCATATACTTGTGTGCAGCCTTAACCCAGAGTACCATTATATTTTAAATAAAAATACGAGCCATCCACTGTATGATATATGTATACTAGTACGATTGTTGCTTATCGGAACTATTATTAGTACGACAGAAATTGAATATTGATTGTTGCCTATGAACTAAGTATTACGAAAGAAAATAAGAAGTAAAATAAAAGTTGTTAACATCAATAAAAAGTAGCAAAATATAGTAGAAGAGTAACAGAATTAGAGAAATTATTCAGACTAAACAATTAAGCCGTGCGAAATAAATTATTGAAAGCAGTAATAAGAATAAATATACAGAGCTATTATTATAATATCTATTATTTAAGTTGACCGAATTTACCCTAGAATAATAAATCTGTCACTGCGACAATTAAGAATATAAATTTAAAACTGTGTATATTTTGAGAAAACATTATTAATAAATGTGCTAAAGTAAAAACGGCAAATATAAAATATAGAAAGAAAAAGTTAGCGTACCACAGTTGATGCTTAATATTACTAAATTTATTCATACACAAAACTGGAAACAAGAAGGATAACGCTTTATGTCTACGAGAACCCTTGACCCAGACAAAGAATAACAAATTCAGCGCATAGACATTTCCAACCCTTCCCCACTACCGTTTAGCATATCTTAACCCAATACTCACCTCTGCCCGTCGTTTCCACTAATCCAATTTCACCATCAGGTGAGCTAATGACGTCAGAAGTATTGACCAGCGACCGCTCGTAGTGTTGTTGTTAATCGTTTCACCTGAACGTGGTGCTCATGCGTGACGTAATTGTTAAACATCGCGTCACGTTCCTACCAAAAGTCGATAAAAACTTTTGATTCATTTAGAAAATCTTTCTTGGTCAGAGCGACTGCACCTTTTTTAAACCCCGAGGCGATAAATTATAAAAGGGATCACGGATTTTGGCCCGCAAAATCTAACCTTTTATTGGATCGGTATAATGTGCGAAAGAATCGCGTGGAATTTGATAAAAAGAAGTTTTATCGTAGAAAGGCTAGCGGTTATATTGTTACGTAAGACTATTGATCGATGGTGAAGTCGCTTAACTTTTACCCAACTCATCAATTTTGGTTGCTTGTATATTATGGTGGTGGCACGATTCCTGGGGGGTTTTTGTGTAGGCGAAATTAGTATTTGCTGACATATACTACGGTTATTAAATCGGGAGAATATAGGTGAAACATGCTCGCGAAAAGTTTTAATTAAGTAGCTGTTGTTTCAGAAGTTGGGCGAATTTTTTCAAGTCTTATGTTTAGCGTTGTAAAGTGAAACAATTTTTATAAATTGGCATCAAATAAAAAACTTTTTTGTAATTTTACGTTAATTGCTGCGATGAACGAAAATGGTGGATGCGCCGGGATAAGTAGTAAAAATTAATCACAAGAATCCAGGAATATTTAATTTTCTTATTCTTAATCTACCCGCCTGCACTGCAAGTAGCATTATCTACGTTGCTCCATTACTGTTTACGTTTTTGCGTCAAAAATAACTCTCCATTTATTCACCCCTGCTGCTTACAACGTACACAATGTTCCCAGCCTTGTTGAGTCGTATTTCCATAATACCATACTATTTTTCACTTTATGATAATCGCTGAGTGACTTCAAATTCTCGATTTAACACGAACTTATTGCATTTACACTTTCTTCTAATTTATTTTTATTACTGTCATAAACTGTGGTCTTTCCTTGATACCGACTAAGTAGCAGTAAATTTTTTATTGCTGTTAAATGAACTTGAGTCGGATCCTCACTAAGCTATAATTTGTGAATTTCCGTTAGCTTTATTAATCTCTAGTCAGTTACCTTATCTACATAATTGTTTGCGTGAAGAGTTGAGACTATAAAATTTAAATATTTAAATTAAAAAATCAATATTTTTTTATTACTAATTATTTCTGTACTTTTCGAGAGTTAACTTCCAATAAATTACACCACAAAAGAAAAATTTAACTCTTATTTTTATAATTGTTTAGTAATTTATGATTGTTTTCTTAAGTTCTATTTGATTAATGAGTTTTATTATAACCAAAAGAAAATTTCATTAGGTAATATTGGAAAGAGTATCACATCAAACTTCACTAAATCTTTGGAACTTTATTACCAAGGTTCTCAAGGCTCGTACAATTTTTATAGACATAGAACTAATTAGGATTTGAGTAACTAAATCCCGAAAAACTACTTTTAGAATGGCTACTTAAAATACGTAGCGACGTTGAAATCACAAATCATAATTGAAGAACAGCCACAAATCTGTTTTGTCTACGGTTATGTTTATTTTCAGTTTGAACTTTTAGGATATTGATCATCATTATACGATCACGCAACAAAATTCCGTCCACAAATATAGAGAGCTGTTTTATGGTTCTACAGCTAAATATTTCAAATCTGGTATTAATAGTTATTACGTTTTCAGTTTTTATTACTTAATATATATATTTACAATTATTTTCACGTTATAATACAAATAAAAAACTTTTTTTATGACATATATTTCTTCAAATTCTTAGAGAGCTTTGTATTTCTGAATTCATTAAAGTATGATACTTTAATCACCCATACTCCGCCACTGTCTATGATTCGAACGCATTAGATTACAAGAAGACACTTGTTTACATTTGGTTTGGAGTGCATTTGTGCTTAGAAAATGGTAAACAGATTAACATATTTTAATACTTGACCCAACTAAGAATACAAGACCAACCTTCCATTTTTTTGTTATTTGAACACAAATGGAAAAACTGAGTCCAGATTGATGATCCAGAGAAGATTTCTGAGAAATGTGGTCTTCTTTTATACTGATTTAATTAGACCCAGATTTATACTACCCGAGCGTAAGCTAAGGAAGTATTGTAATCGGTCTATCGGGCGATCGGCCACTTTTATGTTTTTTCGACGTTTCATGACCTCTATTTACAGGGGTTCTCATAAAAAATTTGCAAAATCAACTTTTATAAGTTTTCGAAAAAGCTGGATATTTTTAATTGTCTTTGAAGGGCGAGGGAAGCTCTGTCGAATAAAATTCCACCAATTATGTTGGTAAAAAAATGGTGGGATAATTTTTTAGCCCACATTTGCACTCTTTCAAAAAATCCATATGAAATAATACGATTAAGATAAGACTCCAAGAAATTAGAGGGCGAGTGTGCAGCACTAGTACTTGCTAAGATAAGACTGAGTTTGGCACATAACATACCCTCTAAGAAAATAGAGGGCGGGTGAGCGGGGCTAGTATTTGATAGGATAAGACTGACTGTGGCCCTTTTGACATTTTCGACCAGTAAACTTGTCAACAAAGTATTACAAGGCAAAAATGTAGAAAAATATTTAAAAACGAAACCCACTAAAATATCTAATTTTAAATTTTTTGTATAAAAATGTTGGATGCGCCGAGATAATTTTTTAGCCTATATTTCCACCCCTTCAAAACATTTACATGAAATAATACGATTCAGATAAGACTGATTTTGGCAAATGACATACCCTCCAAGGACATATACGGCGAGTGGGCAGGACTAATACTTGCTAAGATAGGACTGATTTTGGCAACTGACGTACCCTCTAAGAAAATAGAGACTAGTATTTGATAAGATAAGACTGATTTCGGCACGTTTGACATTTTCGACCAGTAAACTTGTCAACAAAATATTACAAGGCAAAAATGTAGAAAAAAATTTAAAGACGGAACCTACTGAAATTTCTAATTTTAAATTTTTTGGTATAAAAATGGTGGATGCGCCGGGATAATCTTTTAACCTATATTTCCATCCTTTCAAAAGATCTACATGAAATAATACGATTCAGATAAGACTGATTTTGGCAAATGACTTACCCTCTAAGAAAATAGAGGGTGGGTGGGCGGGGCTAATATTTGATAAGACAATACTGATTTTAGCACTTTTGACATTTTCGACCATTAAACTTTTCAACAAAGTATTACAAGGCAAAAATGTAGAAAAAAAAATTAAAAACGAGATCCACTGAAATTTCTAATTTTTATTTTTTTGCTATTAAAATGGTGGATGCGCCGGAATAATCTTTTATCCTACATTTCCAATCTTTCAAAAAATCTACATGAAATAATACGATTAAGGTAAGAAAATAGAAGGCGAGTGGGTGAGGCTAGTACTTGCTAAGATAAGACTGAATTTGACACATAATATACCTTCTAAGAAAATAGAGGGTGGGTGGGCGGGTGTAGTATTTGATAAGATAAAATAAGACTGATTTCGGCACTTTTGACGTTTTCGACCAGTAAACTTTACAACAAAGTATTACAAGACACAAAATGTGGAAAAAGATTTAAAAACGGAACCCACTGAATGAAATAATACGATTCAGATAAGACTGATTTTGGCAAATGACATAACGTCCAAGAACATATACGGCGGGAGAGCGGAGTTAGTACTTGGTAAGATAAGACTGATTTTGGCAAATCACGTACCCTCAAAGAAAATAGAGGGTGGGTGGGCGGGGCTAATATTTGATAAGATGAGACTGATTTTGGCACTTTTCACATTTTCAACTATTAAACTTGTCAACAAAGTATCACAAGGCTAAAATGTAGAAAAAAAAAATTAAAAACGAAATCCACTTAAATTAATTTTAATTTTTTTGGTATAAAAATCGTTGATATGCAGGGATAATTTTTTATCCTACATTTCCACTCTTTCAAAAATCTACATGAAATAATGGTAAGGCGAGTGGGTAAGGCTAGTACTTGCTAAGATAAAACTGAGTTTGACACATAATATACCTTCTAATAAAATAGAGGGTGGGTGGGCGGGGCTAGTATTTGATAAGATAAGACTGATTTCGACACTTTTAATATGTTTGACCAGTAAACTTGTCAACAAAGTGTTACAAGGCAAAAATGTAGAAAAAAGAATAAAAACGAAACCCACTGACATTTCTAATTTTAATTTTTTTGGTATAAAAATGGTTGAAGCGCGGGGATAATTTTTTATCCTACATTTCCACTCTTTCAAAAAATTTACATGAAATAATACGATTAAGATAAGACTCGAAGAAAATAGAGGGTGGGTGGGCGGGGCTAGTATTTGATGAGGTAAGACTGATTTTGGCGCTTTTGACATTTTCGACCATTAAACTTGTTAACAAAATATTACATGGCAAAAATGTAGAAAAAGGCGAAGAAACGAAACCCACCGAAATTTCTAATTTTAAATATTCTCATATAACATCGTGTGGTGTTGAAAGATTCTTCTCTAAAATGTAGATAAAATAAATGTAGATCTCAAAAAAAAAACCAGACGTTGCCTAAAGCGCCTATTTTGCCATTTTTCGGATCTAAGTCCCCCGTTTTTTCACCTATTCTAAGGCACATTTTGGCCTAAAATCGACTCTTTAATGATGACACACCACGATAAAATAAAACAAGCGAAGCTTTCAACGTATTTTTTAATGATTTTACTAGATTTATTTTCCTTCGAAAAAATTATAGTTTCTACGTTATTTGAACAGACTAAGTTTTGAAGTAGAACTTCTACCACTTCTTGTGTTTTAATTTCCCTCTTCTTCCTCATTATACTGATATTCTTCTGTATTCAAATTTATGATCGATATTTTTTTATATTTGCCTCTTATCCTTATACGGCAGTAGACTACATTCTTTCTGTGATTGCCTTAAATTCCACTATTGCTGCTTTAAATTCTTTAGCTATTATAAACCCTGTTCCTAATCTTATATCCTTCCCTCCATTATTCATAAAAATATTCCCATCATATGCTCATCTTTCTATTTCGAATTTTGAATTTCTCATATTAGGTTTTTCAAATCTCCTTCACTATATATATCCTTCTTACATTCCATATTGCCATCTTTACGATATCTTGTTTGTCACTTTAATATTCATATCCATAGTGAGTAAATAAAACCTTAGTTTCACTTATTTTCTTCTGTGTCCCTTCCTCTTTTGTTTCTATCTTTTTGGGAAAGGTTATCTTGAACACATATCTTTTCTCCTTCTTGAATTTCTAGCTAACTCCTATTCTGCATCACTATATTTTTAATCTGATTTACTTGTTAGTTCTACCAGACATGTTTTTTTGTACTAGTCTTATGACAACTGTAATTCCTTATGTTATGAGATTTCTTAATTTTTCATTTTCTGTCTATCTACATTATAACTTTCTTTGGCTTAATTTTTTTACTGTCCTGTCTCTATTCTCAAATTTTATCTATGTAATTTTTCCTAACTTTTGTGGCTATATCAACATTTTTTTTTTCACATTTTACGCGTCATGTTCATCAATATTTATATATTTTTTCTAGTTTTCTTTGACCTTTTACTGGTTTTTGACTTCTCTATTTTTCTTTCCCTTTAAAATTCTTCTTAATATTTTCCTCATCACTCAACATTTCCTTGTTATTTTTTTCCCTTTAAGCGAATATTTCTAAGCCCAAAGCAGTCCTTTCCTTACCACAAAATGCCGGTGTTTCTTAAAAATATTCTTCAGTTCTCCAAACATCGTAATATGACTAAAAAAACAAAAAAAATACGGGTTTGGAACCAGAGAACTAGCTTGTTTTGATCAATTTAGTTTCTTTCGTTAAAAACCTATATTTTCATTAGTTGAACAGATATGGAAAAGTTATGTACAGATTCATAATCCTGAAAAAGTTGGAACCGATTTGGTCAGATTTAAATTTTTGCTATAAAAATGGTGGATGCGCCGGGACAGTAATTTCTTTTTAAACCATGCATTTCTAGGCCTTAAAAAAATTCAACATGAAAAAATATACCACACTGTCAAATGTATGTACCTTATTACAGCCTAAAAGCAAGCTTTATGTTAAATCCGAATTAATAACAATAATTAATCTGTGAATTAACCGTTGTTGCCACACTGCACTTGCGTGCAACATTCCTAAATTTCTGTATACATCCAGTTTCTTTATTTAATTTTCAAACAATACAATATCCATTAAATTCGTGGTCAATTATTAATAAATTTCAGAACGTGCCTGAAACATTCACGCTCATTTATATTTAAATCTCGACAGTTCGCGATTCATTATCCAGATATTCGGAAAATACATCCAGATTAATTAAACGGTGGTTTTGAAACACGTAAAACAAAAATAGTCGAATTTTAAGATTAGAGACACCCATCAAACCGTCCACTTATCAAAACTCGAAACAACCCAGACCCGTTAATTTAACCCTTTTCCACTTGTAAATAATAAACTTTAAGATCATAAGTGTAAACAAAGTTATTAAATTTTTATCCAACCTAATTAGGCAAACCATCCATAATTACCACCCTTTCTCGGCATGACGCAGATACTTCATCAACCCTCCCCGGGCTGATGAAAATTACAAACAACATTATCTTTTTCTTTGTTGTTGATTACTTAAAAGCACGTTTCATGAAATAACCTTTAGTTTAATTCCGACCCAATTGTATCCAGGCGGGTTTTCGCCAGCGGCGGCCATGTTTTATACGAAATTATTTTGTTATTAAATTACTTCTCCTCAGACGAATATCATTAAAAAATACTAAATGTTCCCGGCGATAAACATTGGGAATACACTTCTCATCATTTTAATTAAACACGATTCTCTGTGGAACCCGCGGTTGAAAGTTGCTCATTAATTAAAAAGCTCGGTCGGGCAAGTTCGGTTAAATAATATACGATTAGTACAAAGGGTGCATTTGAGCTAAAGCAGAAAAACTTGATGGAAGTGCTTGGAGCTAGAAGTCGCGGAATTTTTATGAAAAATACGCCAAAAAAAAGTGGAGTTCGGAGAACGGTGACAATTTTTTTGACTGATACTCAAGTTGATCTCGAACTCGACGCAACAACAAGTAACAAGATGTTGAAAATATTGTAAATTGGAAGCTATTCCACTAATTCCTGCGGGTACAGTTTCGTACTAAGTAACTAATGTGGTAGTTCGTTTTGTGAAAATGAAGTTAATTTGTATGGATGTTTGGTTTATTTTGGCATTGTTTTTTCGCTGCTATTTATCGGCAAAATCCCCCAAAAGCTCCGCTCGTCCCGAATCAATATGTTCGTTAAGCTTAAACTTCGAAATATCAGTTTATGGCGAAAATGCGTAAACAAACTCTGACATTTAAAAAGTTTTCCATTTGATCGAAACGCGACGTTTCATAAATATTTAAAGTTTTATTTAATGGGATCACGAAACTTTTCAATTTAATCAGCATATTATTAAAATCGGATGGGGGGAAGAATTTTTTTAATTCTGTGAAACAAGATGGGTCTGAATGGGGATCTTTGAAAGTGAGTTGTTATTATTCGAAAACGACAGTGCGCAAAGGATGCGAAAAAGAGTCGACTAATTTAAGTACAAAATTGAATTAGCGCACCAAAAGAGGACTTGATAAAACATTCTGGGTGTAAAATTACAGGCTTCAAAAAGCCTGACGGACTGAAAAGTTTGTTAACTCTTTTGAGCGGAATCTATGAAGATTATCTTTGTTGCAGCAGAAAAGTGAACAAATTAGTTGAAAAAATTCACATCGTCGATATTTTTATAACTATTTCAAACAACAATAATATATACAATACAATAATAACAGAGTTACTAATGTTTTTACAGTAACTGTTATCCAGTATTTTCAGTAATGTTGCCGAATGAAAATTTTATATATTTTCCAGTCGTTTATTCCTTCTCCAATAACCTCGCTAATATTTTATTACATACCTGCATTTTGGATGAGCTTTTATTTGCCATTTCACGAACTTCATAAATATTTTTCCATAATAATATTTTAATAACTTTTTACGTCCCATAAAGCCGTACCATTCTATCTCCAAAACTTCACCATACAGTTATTTTCCCCCACATACCAGAATACCTAATTCCGATCAATGAACAACATCAATGAAGAAAGTTTCGTTCGTCGAAACACATTCGTGACGTCAATCCACGTTAGGAATGAATAATAAATACAACGTCTTTGCATGCCTACAAACCGTACAACCATTCGAAAGGTAGGCCAGATATAAATTTGATTAGATAGACTTCAATAAAACAAGGCGTAGTTGGCCCCCTTTTTTAAACGGTCCACAAATGTCTTGTTGGTGCTAAATGCGCCCTAACTCAATACAAACACGGGAAAAAGCCCTTTAACCAATCTAAAATCTACCTCGAGTTGGGTTTAAAAACACCTGCAAGCGCAGGAATAACAGGGCTGGGTTTCATTAAGGGCTGAAAAAACAGGGTAATTGCTTTTTTTAATTAAAATTTTCAGCCGAATCGAATTACGTACAAATGAAACGAGTTTTAAAACAGAATTTGCAATTTAAAAAATTCTAAGTTGATTGATTTGGGACGACGAAAGGGTAAGTTGGTTATGAGGACGATTCAAGTCCAGTTCTGAAGCGGTTTGTGGTGAAAGCAGTAATTAAGGGCTGTTTTCGGTTTTATGTTGATTTGGTGCGAAGAACAAATTCATAAATCAGTGCTCAGTCGGTATTCAGTTTGAAATTTCAGTTAACACTCGAGACATGTTAATTGCATTCCGACGTATGAGCGCTTTCGGGAAAAATGAAAAATGAAGTTATTGAATTGAGTGGGGTCATGGCCTAGGCGATTTCCCCGAAAGATTTAAAATTTGAACATAGTGAGATAGTCAACACCCGACATTAATTGGGTGTGATTTTCTTAACGTAAGTGTATTATCAGAGAATTATTTCGAAAATTTCGAAAAACTGTAGTAATTGCATAATCGTAAAATTAGAAATATCGATTTCCCGTTTCCGTCTCTCTGTCTTCCATGTTTAAAATAAATTTCCTTATCAATTTTTTTTAAACATCCTATATAAGCAGTTCTAAAAAATATGGGTGCACTGATAAACCACAAATACAGGTTAATACTAAGTCATCAATTTATTTTTGCATACAATTTTCATTTTTCCCCAAAATCTACATGTCTATACTAAAAAATAAGGGCGGATTAATAAGCCACAAGTATAGAAATATTATGTTGTAAAATTTAAATACGATTCACCACTAAAAATTGTTGTTAGCGATATTCCTAAAGTACACAGAAAATTTTACAGCAACCAGTCCAGTAATTTCGGAGATAATCTGTGTGGTATCCGATAATCAAAAAATACAAAGAAGTCTATTAAAAAAAAACCTTAACACTTTATATGTATAATTTAATAGAGTTTTATAACCTGGAAAAAGTGGTGAAAAGTATGTTACCAATATTATATTCTGAAAATGTATTGAACATCTTTCAAGAGCCACAGGTAGGGATTCGCCTTTAGTTTTCCTTTGTACATCAAAATTAATACATTTTCGTGTCCACGTTATATTGAGAAAATTTTAGTAAATCTTTATTGAATACTGGTAATTGAAATATGATGTTGCCCATATTTCACTAACATTCTTTTATATTTGTTTCCCGAGAGTAAACTAGGAGAAGTATTGCACCAGGGTCGCATTGACGACCATATAATATACAGGGCGAGTCACTAAGCGTGCGCTCCTGAATGTCTCATTAATCATTAGAAAGATAAAAAAAAGCTAAGACTGAAGTTGCACAATTATTTGAGGATCACATTATTTTCAACTATACAGGGTGCCTGGAAAATGGCGCATTAACTCTTCAGTACGTTATGTACGGGGGTTTCGGAAGCCCCAAAAAAATAAAGAAAACATTTCTTTATGATGTAGATTACGAAAAAAATATAATTTTATAAAAGTAAAATTGGCAACACTGCACGCACCTAGTGCGTGGATACCTCCGGCTTACTTTCTGATTTCTTAGTAACGATGGTGACTGAAATCAACTTTTTATTATTTTTTTTAGGTCAATAACTATAATAACCAGTAGTCATTAATCATTGTGTATCATTTTTGATTAATAAATAAACCAAACAAAAGCATTTAAACAGACATATATAAATTGTAAACAAAAACAAAACCAAATAAACACTAGAGAAGATATTCAAAATTCCTGCCTTGTGCAAAAAAGTAAACTGATTTTGACAAATGACATATCCTTTAAGAAAAGAGAGGGTGGGTGGGCGGGGCTAGTATCTGCTAAGATAAGACTGATTTTGGTAAATGACATACCCTGTAAGAAAAGGGAGGGTGGGTGGGCGGGGCCAGTACATGCTACTATAAGACTGATTTTGGCAAATGGTTTGGTTTTTTGAGGGACATAACGACATATTGAAAGAAAGAAAAGAAAAAATAAGGCAGTACTAAAATACTAAGTTCTATTAAAAAAAAAACTGAATTATCGATATTTGGAAATTGTAAATTATAATTTTTATAAGCATTCTGTGTATTAAAATTTTATTTAATTTTTACCGTAATAAAGTGCATACCTCTGTTTATATCTCCATAAAATGTTGCAACACAGATCTTAAAAATAACGTTACTGCGATTTTTTTATTATATTTTTGTATTACTAAAGAAATAAAAACTAATCAACGTGGCAACGTCGCATTGAATCTCAAAAATAAACTAGGAAGAGGCTAAAAAGAATATGTAAAAATGTATAGGGTATTCCATTAAAAAAAAAAGTAAAGTGTGTGTTATGTCGCGAAAACAAAACATTCTGTGTAGTAGTAAATAATTTTAATCTATGCCGTATAACTGAACTCTCTAACTTTCTAATCTCTGACAATTAATTCGATATCGAGGAGCGTTTAGAGACTCACCCTGTATACAATATATTTTTTTTAAAGCTTATACGTACGTTGAATTAACAATGCTTTAGAGGCCAAGGAAACTTCATTTAAACAATGCTTTAGAGGCCAAGGAAACTTCATTTAAACAACTTTAGACCAATTTTTGGATAGTGATAAATTTGAGTATACAGGGTGTCTCATCTAAAACACCGCGTCCTAATATCTTAAGAACGCATAGAGATATTGGAATTTTGTAAACGCCGTTGTTTCTAGCTTGAAAAGGGAAGCTTAATTTATACATTACTATTATGGGCAATATGGGTATAAATTTTTTAACGGAACAACAAGCTTCAACAATCAAGAAAAAAAGTGCTTTTAAGGTATCCAAGCAATTTTTTTGTTAACAACATTAACTATGACAGAAAATGGAGTAAATTTAAAAATTCTGCACATTCTCTATTTTTGAGAAATGATTATAATTTGGGAACAAATTAAATGCACAGTTTTATTTTTAAACGCTTTGTGTTTTTAT
This sequence comes from Zophobas morio, assembly GCF_036711695.1. Taxonomy (NCBI): domain Eukaryota; kingdom Metazoa; phylum Arthropoda; class Insecta; order Coleoptera; family Tenebrionidae; genus Zophobas; species Zophobas morio. The sequence continues at coordinate 10,311,751 of NW_026972136.1, read as the reverse complement.
TCGGTAAAAATGATAAATGCCAAGTTATATAATAAATGCTCAGTTAAAATACAAATTCTCAGTAAAAGTAATATATGCTTGGTGAAATAATAGCTGCTCAGTTAAATTAATAACTGTTCGGTTAAATAAGGAATGTTTAATAAGAACTCTACTTGATAAGCATAAAAATTGTAAATGTTAATTAAATAAATACATGCTCAGTTTATTTTACTAATACTACTTAATTTACTTTAACGTAATGAAATTAAACTATCTTAAATTTAGGAATTAGTTATTGTTTAATAATTTTCTTTCATAATGATAATTATTAAACACAAATAGGTATACTTCTGGAAATTTCATTGTACCCTATAAAATTTTATTAGCAATAACGAGACGGGCAGTAGTACAATAGCAAGAGATATTTGCAACTTAAAGTTGTCGCCTACCGTTAATCTCCTGATGGTAGAAAACAGAATAATCCAGGTCTGGACAGGGCCCATCATTACTCACGAGCGAACATGAGTATTATTTTATGAATACAACTACTTGCTAAATGATTTCCGACAAATTCGGGTGAACTGGTGTGTGCCATAAATATTTCTTACCATTGTACTACTGTCCGTCTCGTTATTGTCAATAAAATTTTATAGGATAGAATGAAATTTCCAAAACTATACCTACTTAATATCTAATCGGTAGGTACTGCAAAAAGCAGAGGCTGGGCTAGGCTTACTCTAGTTTTTTGGTTATACCAACTTATTTTCAAATGTCATCGTTCGTTGTGATTCAGATGTTAACTTAAAGTTGGAAAAATGTGGATAAGGGACTTAATTAAATTCAAAACATTTTATACAAGCGACATTAAGAAGTGATGAAACCTACTCCACCTACTTTGCAAAATGAAGAAAGACTACGTTTATTATTTTAATCTGAACACCGAAAATTGTGCAATAAATTAGAAAATACCGTGCAGTTTTAACTGATCACGACTTATTTTATAACTGTGCAAATTACATTTATTTATAAATTAATTTATTTTTTAAACTGTGTAAAAATCCGTTAAATACTGATCGTAAATTTTTTTTCTGAGCAGATCTCAAATAAATACCGAGCATTTTTTATTACTACCCTTCGCTAATTTTTTCGATATAATTTACCGTTAAAATTATGCAGTGGTGCTCTGAATCATAGTGGATAGTCATACGAAAAGAGAGAAAAAAAGAGTTATACAAAAACAAAGATCCTAAAAAAAATTAGAAGCACAAAAGTTAATGTCAAGGAAGAATATAACAATTTTACAATAGTTTAATTCTAATGTTAATGTCGAGTCTATCGGCGGGCGACTAGCTACTTTTATGTTTTCTCTACATTTCATGACCCAGAGTCTGAAAAATTAGGCCTCTTGGTTCAGTCTGTGTGCCATCTGTTCACATTTTTATTAGGCAGATAATCACCAAAACTACCGGACCGATTGTATTTTATATGTATGTTAGGAATATCGTGTAGATGGTAAAACGCTAACCAAAATTTGCCCAATCTCCCTATCAATGTTATGACATCTTAAAAATATCTATAATCATAAATTTTATAAAATAGCATACTTTTGTATTTGTTTTATTGAATAGGAATTCGCAAAATCTAATTTTTTATTATTTTTTTTTTTATGTACATACTGGCCAAGTACAAAGCTGCTTGACATTAATTTGGCTTTTATTTAGCAGATTCCTTGCCACCTGTCCACAAAGAACTTAAACTCTGAAATATTCACAAGCCTTTGATTTTTAAGACTTAAGACGCATATTAAATGATAACGCATACGTTGAGCTTCATTTTGATGCCGACCATTTTTTTTTTTCATTTTCCAACACTGGTAAGTACGCAGATGAGAGGGTGTGTTTTCAAATTAAACATTAACTTTAAATTAATGAAATTTCCACACCACTTAACAAGATTTACTTTGATGTTTGGAAAAATGTTTTTAAAACCAAAACGTAATAGCTAGAACAATAAATTTGATAGAATTATCTATCGCTTATTCTTTTTTACATCGTTTCAATTTCAATTAGACGTTTTTCATTACTTTGTGATTAAAATCAATTCATTTTCATACCAGACTTCATTAAACTACAACAAAATATACGTTCCCATCAACTGATAAGATATTGTAAAAATAATGCTTCATATTTGGACTGAAAAATTAATTACAGACATTTTATATTCAAATATTTATTGCACCGTGAACGTTCGGTTTACACAATAATTACATTTAAAGTCAAGTTAAAATAAAATTAACTCTAGAATGAATTCTTTAGCACATTTTTAGTAACTTCATCGGATCCTGAATTAGAGTCTCCCACGCAATTGGCAATTGAGTACAATAATGGCGGAGTTTTAAATAAACTTTTATGGAAAATTCTGCACCGCCATTAATAAAGTTTCCTAACTTTGTGGAAATTTTTATCCGAACGCTCAATATTATCGTTTGATTTTTAGATATACATAACTGTGCAAAAGTTCAAGCAACTTCTCGTTTTTTCTGAATTGAGTAATTCCCAAAAATTTACCTACTTCGTAAAACTTACTACTTGCCTTGAAATTTAAACTCGGACGATGAACTCACGAATAAAAGCAACAAGAATATAAACATTTAGCATAAAGAAGTCACTTTAACAAAGTACGCGCACGTTTCCATTTTAGAAGCAGCCCATAAATATTAGAGTAAAATGAAAAATTACGCGTTAAAAACACTAAACGCCCTCCCATTGTAGCTTAGCAGCAAAACTCGGCCATTTGTACACCTCCATAAATCTTCCCCAACCACATAAATCCTCCTAATCTTTAGCACACATTCTAGGTGCGGCGTTGATTTAACGAAAATATATCTAAATCCGTTGTTTACCCTTTCGGTGAATATTTAATTACTCGCTTTGCTATTGACTTAATTAGTTAAAGCGCCCAACTAACAACGTTTACTAAGCGTTCGCACAGAGCGCTAATGGCGAATAACGGCGCATTTTCTTTTGTTGGTGTGTTACCTATAGAACGGGCTATTTTAATTAGCTCATCAACGTATTTCTTGAAGTTTTGGCTGCTTTAATTGGCTGATAATTTCGAGTAGGTGTATTTAAGTGAACGTACTTAATACTGCTGTGTTAATTATATCTTAGTTAAGTTATAATATATATGTGAAAGACGATCCCGTGGAATCAACTAGTAGGTATAGTGTGTAAATAGTTATTTATTTGTCAACAATGGAGTGTGAACTCGAAAGCGAACAACGCAATTTATGCTAGGGAGAAATGACTACTTCGTTCCTGTTGCACCTATAACTTTCTCACGATACTGGGATTTTGTTCTGTTCGTGCTCCTGAGGGGATAAAACGAACACTGAACAGCCAGAAACAAAACTATTTATTAGAAAATTTTGTAATACATAATAAATTATTCCAAAAGTTCCTGTAGCAAATTAGCACCAAAATTGTTAGCAAATTTTCTATAACTCTCCAATTCTTCAAACAAAAACACGATTCACATTTTGTCGGCTCTTGTTTACGGATTTTTCCCCAACGGAGTGACATTTTCTACATTTAAGAAAGGCATTCTAAGTATTTTATCTCAGGATTTTTCTTAAACGATTCTTTTACTGTCAACTAGTGACGTGATACTAATATTAACAGCTTTCTCGTGTGAGTCGTTGAAATCATGGCTCTGCTATGATTTTTATGCTGATGGTTTTTAAATGGCGGCTTTTAAACATGCATAAACCGTCAGGAATAAAAATTACTGTTGAATAGAAAATTTATTTTACAAGTAAGTCAATTAGTGAAAAATGTGTCAACATAATTTCACTTTCAAATTTACTTCAACAATTTTTGACAATTGAGGAGCCAGGCCTGGAGTATTTTTAATTAAATTCTCGGAACTTTTACAAATTTACATTTGTCCAGATTTATTCTTTTGTTTTTTCGACGCTGTCTAATAATATTTATTTTTGGAGTTTGAAAGACGTAATGAAAACCAGTCCCATTTAATTAAAAAATGCTTTGGATATTACTCTAATCTAAAGTGGAAAGCTGGCTATGTTAAAGGTACAGTCGGTTCTAATTCTGACTTAATTTAGTCAATAATAAATTATTCAAAATGGTTAACTGGTTATACTTTAGAGAATGAAAAATTGTACATCACACTAGTGAACATATTTTATTGGAATATTTTTGCATCTTGAGCGTAAACTACGAGAGTATCGTAACAAGGATTCATAGCTGCCATTCGTCAAGGAGATATGTTTTCTCGACATTTCATGATCCCTAGAGGACGAAAAAGTAGGTTCTGTCTATCTGTTGTTGGTCCGTCTGTCTGTCTGTTTGCCTGTTTATCTGAGTCGATTTTTATTAGTAATTGTTAAACAGGTAATGTCGGAAACTACTGGACCGACTGTTGTCAAATTTTGTATATTAATATGTTAGAAATATTGTGTAGATGGCAAAACGCATACAAAAATTTGTCTAATTATCTCCCCCGCTCAACAGTGGGATGACCTCATTTCCAAAATTTACAATAGTAAATGTTATTTAAATTTTATAAAATAATATGCTTCTGTAGTTGTGGTTTATGAATCCATGTGACCTTTTTATCCCAGATATTCAGATTTTTGAGAAAAAAATCAAAATTATATGACATCTTATAATCGCATCTTTTATAAATAAATGTTCTTCAAATGTATGAATCTTTATTGTACTTAAGACATCCAGTTTTTTTGGGGAAAAACCGAGTGTACTTAATTAATTAATTTACTTTTGACACAAATATTGTGTCAAAAGTCGAATTCTTTCGAAGTATCAATAATATAAACAGTCAAAATTAAACATGTACTGAGAAATTGAGAATACATATTCCCCGTTGAAAAAATTTGAGTATTCGATATTACGAGTTATATTTAACACCTAAAATTTAGAAACTTCAGGTCCCTTGTAGGCTGTGTCAAAATTTTGGTAACAGGTCTGGTTTATTACAACTTTTCGAATTATTTTTTTATTAAAAAATATGCTCGTAAAATTTCGTTACCTTATTCTCCACGTGCTAATTCAGAAAATATATCGTGTTTACAGTTCCGAGCCGAGCAGGATTTTAGAAATATTCGGTATAAAATTCATTTTTTTTATCCTAGAAATAACCATATTTATTTTCATTTGGCAACCCTGGAAAAATGATGAAATTTCGAAAAAATGAGGCTACTAATTGGTTTTGTAAGGTCGAAATCTATAAAAAAATTCTTCGTGTAATTTTCAAACGCGGTGGTAAAGATGTCAAAATTTTTATAAGAAAAAAATTGAGTTTTTGAAAACATTATTTAAAAATTTATAAACATAATGTGACTTATGCTCTAGGAGCAAAGGAAGGATTTTTTTCCTAAAAATGGGTATATGATTTTCACAGGGCGATTCTGGAAAAAGGAATTTTACAAGATCAGTCTTATCTTGCCAGCTACTAGCCCCCCCCCCCCCCCCACCCACCCTCTCTTTTCTTACAAGGTATCTCATTTGCCAAAATCACAGCTTTGAGCTAGAATAAGACTGATTTTGACAAATGACATACCCTTTAAGAAAAGAGAGGCTGGGTGGGAGGGGCTAGTAGCTACGAAGATAAGACTGATTTTGGCAAATGAGGTACCCTCTAAGAAAAGAGAGAGAAGGCGAGTGGGCGGGGCTAGCGAGCATTTTGAGATTCTAGCGATTCAACAAATGTTAGATTCTACCAGATTCTAAACATTCTTAAGTTTTCGAATATTTCGAAGGTCCCAAAATTCTAAAGATCACAAAGATTTCGAGGGTTTCAAAGATTCCGATGATTTCAGAGATTCTAGAAATTCCCAAGATTTCGGATTACAGGAGACTAGAGAATCCAAAGAATCTAAAAATTCTGAATATTTTGAAAACTGAAAATTCCAACAATTCTGAAGAATTTGAAGATTCCCAGGAGAATCCACAAATTTCAAAAATTCCGAGGCTAGAAATTTCAGAAACTCTAAATATTCTGAAAATTTTTAATAATTTATATTTATATTCTATAGACTTCAGACTTTCTAACGAATCTAGATTCTAAGTAATTTAAATTCTAGAGACTATACAGCGTATTGAGATTCTAGCCATTCGAGAAATGTTAGATTCTAAAGCTTCTACAGATTCTAAAATTCCCGAATATTTCGAAGACTGAGGTCCCAAAAATTCTGAAGGTTCCAAAGATTTCAGAGATTCTAGAAATTCCCAAGATTTCGGATAATAGGAGACTAGAGAATCTAAAGAGTCTAAAGATTCTGAATATTTTGAGAACTTAAAATCCCAACAATTCTAATATATTTTATAGATTTTAGACTTTCTAACGAATTTAGATTCTAAGGGGGAGATTCTGGAAACTTCGATAAGTTGCAAATCGCTATCGAAACTGCAAATACAATGCAACAACAATACATGTTGCTATGGTTTTGAATTTGCAGATCCTTGCAAGGCCTTATCGAGTTTCGAGAATCTCCCCCTAAGTAATTTAGATTATAGAGACTATAGAGCGTATTGAGATTCTAGCCATTCCAGAAATAATACATTCTAGAGCTTCTACAAATTCTAAAATTCCCGAATATTTCGAAGACTGAAGATTCCAAGGATTTCAGAGATTCTAGAAATTCCCAAGATTTCAGATAATAGGAGACTAGAGAATCCAAAGAGTCTAAAGATTCTGAATATTTTGAGAACTGAAAATTCCAACAATTCTGAAGAATTTGAAGATTCCCAGGATTATGAATATTCTAAAAATTCCGGAGATTCCACAAATTCCAAAAATTTCGGAGCTGGAAACTTCAGAAAATCTAAATATTCTGAAAATTTTGAATAATTCATATATTCTAATAGATTTTAGACTTTCTAACAAATCTAGATTCTAAGTAATTTAGATTCTAGAGACTGTAGCGCGTATTGAGATTCTAGCCATTCGAGAAACGTTAGATTCTAGAGCTTCTACAGATTCTAAAATTCCCGAATATTTCGAAGACTGAAGGTCCCAAAAATTCTGAAGATTCCAACGATTTCAGAGATTCTAGAATTTCCCAAGATTTCGGATAATAGGAGACTAGAGATCCAAAGAGTCTAAAGATTCTGAATATATTGAAAACTGAAAATTCCAGCAAATCTGAAGAATTTGAAGATTCCCAGAATTATGAATATTCTAAAGATTCCGGAGTTTCCACAAATTCCAAAAATTCCGAGGCTAGAAACTTCAGAAAATCTAAATATCCTGAAAATTTTGAATGATTTATATATTCTGTAGATTTTAGACTTTCTAACGAATTTAGATTCTAAGTAATTTAGATTATAGAGACTATAGCGCGTATTGAGATTCTAGCCATTCGAGAAATGTTAGATTCAAGAGCTTCTACAGATTCTAAAATTCCCGAATTTTTCGAAGATTGAAGGTCCCAAAAATTCTGAAGATTCTAAAATCAGTTTTATCTTAGCAGCTACTAGCCCCACCCACCCACCCTCTCTTTTCTTAGAGGGTATGTCATTTATCAAAATCAATTTTATCTTAGTAATTAGGTCCAAACTAACGTTTGGAGGTCCAAATCTATAAAAAATTTCTTTCGGTAATTTTCGTAAGTAATCGAAATCAGGTTGACATTTTCATAAAGGGGAAGTATTGAAAAATTGAACTTTTGAAAAAATGGTCTAAAAATTCACAAAAAATTCAGGAATATAGAACTGTATGTACTGATTCGCAAAAGATTTCGACGTATTGAATCCAAAAATATATCGTGTTTATGGTTCCAGAGCAAAATTTGAGAAATATTCGGTTTAAAATGCAATTTCTTTTTTAATCCTAAAGATTGCCAAACTTATGTTCATGAACGATTCTGGAAAATGGTAGAAATTTTGGAAGGAATTAGAGCGAACGTAGCTTCTGGAGATTGAAATCTATTAAAAAAATCGAAATTTTCATATGAAAATTAGAGCTTTTGAAGAATTTGTCAAAAAATTTAAAAAAATTGTAGAACATACTAATTCGAGAACCATAGCGTGTTTATGATTACGGAGAAAGGTCTTAGAAAAAATGTAGCTTTAATTCATTGGGCGATCCTGGGAAAATGGAGCCGAAAGGAACTTCTAGAAGTCTAAATTTACAAAACTTTAGATAATTTTCGAAGATTATCGAAAAAAGGTTCAAGTTTTCATTTAAAAATCGAGCTTTTGAAAAAATGGTCTAAAAATTCACAAAAAATTCAGGAATATAGAACTGTATGTACTGATTCGCAAAATATAACGTGTTTATGGTGCCAGAACAAGATTTTACAAATATTCTGTTTGGAAATCACTTTTTTAATCTTAAAATTGCCCTGTTTATAATTTATTGGGCGATTCTGGAGAAATTATAAAGGCTTTTGAAGAAATGAGGCCGAAAGGAACTTCTTAAAGTCCAAATTTACGAACAAATTTTAAACAATTTTCGCAAGTAGTCGAAGATCGAAAAAATTCCGAAATTTTCGTAATTGCAAAAATTGAGCTTTTGGAACTTAAGTGGTTTAGATTTTCAAAAAAAATTTTTGGGAAATAAATCTCAACGTACCTACTAAAAATCCAAAATGTAGAGGGTGTCTATGGTCCCAGACCACGATTTTGGAAATATTCCGTTTGAAAATCTTTTTTTTTTAACCTAAAATTAACATATTTGATTCAGCGATTCTAGAAAAACTGTATGAGTATTCAAGGAAATTAAACAAAAAAAAGTACTGGACGGCGAAATCTAGAAAAAAATTCTTTAAGTAGTTTTCGAATAAAAAATAAATTTTCATATGAAAATTCGAACTTTTGAAGAATTTGTCAAAAAATTCAAGAAAAATTCTGCAGACGTGATTCGAAAAATATAGCATGTTTATTTATGGTCCCAGAGCAATGTCTTAGAATTGTTTTTTTTTTTCTTTTACGCAAAATGTAGCCTTAATTCATCGGGCTATTCTGGGAAACCAATAGCAGTTGTCAAAGAAATGAAGCCGAAAGGAGCTTTTAGACATCGAAATTTAGAAAAATACTTTTTAGAAAATTTTCGAAGGTGGTTGAAAAAAGGTGAAAATTTTCGTTCAAAAATGGGGCTTTTGAAAAAGTAGTCTAAAAATTCGCAAAAAATTTGGAGATATGAATCTGCATGTACTGATTCACACAATATAGCGTTTTGATGGTCCCAGAGTAAGATTTTAGAAATATTCGGTTCGGAAATCAACTTTTTGATCGAAATTATAAGTAATTTTCGACGACAGTCGGAGTTCGAAAAAATACCGAAATAAGAAATTGAGCTTTAGAAAAATGGGTTAGATTTCCACAAAAATTCTGGGATATAAATCTCGACGTATTTACTGAACCCAAAAAAAAAAACAGAGGGTGTCTGTGGTCCCGGAGCAAGATTTTGGAAATATTCGGGTTGAAAAAAATTTTTTTGTTATACTTAAAATTAACATATTTCATTGAGCAATTCTACAAAAACTGTATGAACTTTCGAGGAAATTAAACCGAAAAAAGTTCTGGACGGTGAAATCCAAAAAAAATATATTAAAATTTTTATTATGAAAAATTTAATTTTTCAAGAGTTTCTCAAAAAATCCAAATAAAATTCGGGATTATAGATCTCGAGGTACTGATTCGAAAAACGTACCGCGTTTATGGACCCATAGTAAGCTCCTAGACATATTTGGTTTAGAATTAATTTTTTTTTCCCAAAAATAAAACGAGTAACTTTTGGATGTCGAAATTTATAAAAAGAATCCCGTTAGATAAGTTTGGGCGAACTGAACTTTTAGAAAAGTGGTCCAAAATATCACAAAAAACCCTAGAATAGAGATCTCGAGTCTCGACGTACTGAATCCAAAAATATATCGTATCCATAATTAATCCCGGTTTTAGAAATATTCGGGAGAGTAGAAAAATGCGTTATTTTCACAAAAGCTTCTCTTTTGTAAAGCACAAAAAATACCTTATTACAAAAATAAAATTTTTTGCTAATTCAACAGTTCTAAATCAACTCAATTACTTACTCTGGGAACTTGTTTACTAAGTTGTAAAATTAAAACCAACACAACACGAATTGTCGGCTTTGCTCTATCCTCAAAAACTTGATATCAATTAAAGTCTGTTTTTCTATTTTGCGGCTTTGTTATTTCGAAAAACAAAATGAATTATTATTCCCTCGATGCACCCAGCTTTCACAATTCGCTTTTTATGTACGGGCTAAAATGAATTTAAATGAGAGGAAAAAAGCTTCGACGGCATGTCCAAACAGTCTGTATGGAATTGGTTTTAAATTTTCAAATTTAATTGTCCCTCCGAAGGATTATATTTTTAAATTAACGTTCACATCGATCGGCGATAATGAAATATTCGGAGCATTCTATCGATACAATACTTGTTCATTAATTAGATAATTAATTTCAGGTAGTGTGTGTTTAGTGAAAAATTCAGTTTGTAGAGCGATTATTGATCGGACGTCAAATGAAGCAAAGTTAGCATTAACATCGATGGTTTAATTCTGAAAATACCAGAAATATGCGTGTGATTAAATTTATCGAGGATTAATATTGTCAGTTAAATTTAAAAAAAGTGACACCCGGATTTAAAACGAATGCCGGAAATATTACTTGTTATAGATATAAATCCGGGGAATGTTTTAACGACACACTTTTGTTGTAGATATTTAAAAATCCAAAACCATTGTAGTTCAAAATCAGATCCATTATTAAATTCGAATTTTTTTTCGCACTGTAAGTAATTCAGTCTTGAATTTATTTTAGCAAAGTGAAGCGTCCTCCATCGGCTCCGTGCCAAATGGGAGCCAGAGACAACTGATAATAGCTTTTCGCTATCACTTTATGACAAAAATAACTACAAGAAAAATCTTCCTCTTCGCGAATTCCCATTACTGCGCGAAGCACTAAACCAGCGACGTTCTTTAATTTATAACTTCCACTTTTAATATTTCATCTTAGTTCCGAATCGGTGGGGCGACTTTTTAATAAGCGTTTTCTATATATACCTGACCTAGACATTTCCCCTAATAATAGACAAGGGTGCTGGAAGCAGGGTGGAAATGGGTGTTTTCATGTAGGTCGTGTTTACAAACTTTGCGTTATCGAACACTACATAATGTATCGAAAATGAAAAGTCAATACCGCCCTGCCCTAAATTAAAATTACGCGCTCTGTAGATAATAAATAAGCAAAAGAAAACGTAAAGGCGATGTGCGTCGATATTGGTTTGTAACGATTGGACCGGAAATCTAAACAGCTTTGTGCTGCCATAACCGAAAACGATATTATTCGTTTGCCAGCCTTGAACTGGGAGTGGAAAATATTTAAATCAATTAAAACTAGTAAGTAGGGTTTCTAATTGCTCTCTAATTAATTTCTATTGAATATGAAAAATAAAACTATATTTTTTAAAAAGGGAGTAGACGAAACTCAAAAATTGAAAGAATTGTCCAGTTTTTTTTTTGTTTGCACTCTAGGTGCTTTAGATGTCGTCTTACCAAAACGACTAAGATTTGTAATAAATGGTTCGCCTTAACAAATGTACCCTGCTGTGCACAAAATATTTCTAAAGATGTTGATAGTAAAGGAAGTCGACGTGATGTGCACAGATTTCACAAAAGCTTTTGATCGGAGAGCTCGTCGCCTACATCTCAGAGTACTTAGAGATAATGGATTCAGATAGTAAGGAAAGCAAGCCTAATTTGAAACTCATTAAAAAGTAACTCCCGTTTAAGCTTTATCATATATCTGGATTTTCTTAAAACTAAATTATATGTTATTCTACGAACTCGAGTTTAGAAAACTGAAAAATTTTACAGTTTATGAACGAGCATGGATTTTTGACATAATTCTGCGAATTTAGAGTCTCAATTAGATTTTTACTCGACCTTTTTTTTTCAAACACCCCAATGAAATAATTATGGAAAATTTAAGACTTAAAAAAAAAGTGCCTTCCAAAGTTAATGTATATTTTGCTAAATAAATCTTGCTGTGGAACTCCCTTTGGAAAGCGCTATATTTTCGAATAAGTATGTCGAGATCCATACCCCAGAATTTTTTGTGAATTTTTGAACCACTTTCGACCTTTTGTCGACCATCTTCGAAAATTATCTAAAGAATTTTTTTTTGCAAATTTGCACCTCCAGAAATTGATTCACCTTAATTTTTTCGAAAAGTCGTACCATTTTCCCAGAAAAGCCCAGTGAAATATGGCAATTTTTGAGATTAAAAAAAAAGATTTTCCAACTAAATAGTTCTAAAATCTTATTCTGGCACCATAGACACAATATATTTTTGGATTCAGTACGTCGAGATCTATATCCCAGAATTTGTTGTGATTTTTTTCTTTCGGTCTCAATTCTTCGAAATTTTAGTTTTGGGATTTTACAGTTTATTTGTTATGCAGTTTTTTGATTTTACAATTTCCCAATTTTTCAATTTATGCATTTTCAGTTTTTCGATTTCCCAATTCTCTTCAATTTTACGATTTTTAAATATGTGTTTCGATTTTTCAATTTTTAACTTACAAACTCCCAATTTTTCGATTTTTCAATTAATCGATGTTTTGATTTTCCTATTTCTTGACATTTTCAGTTTTTCAATTCTTCTATTTTTCGTTTTTGCAAGTTTCCGATTTTTCAATTTTTCCATTTTTTTAAGGTTTCGATTTTTCGAAGTCACTTTTTTGATTTTTCGATTTCTCAAATTTGCACTTTTTTAATCTCAGTTTTTGACCATTTCAGTTTTTCTTTCATTTATCAATTTTTCGATTGTACAATTTTTCAATTTTTCAATTTCACGATTTTCAAGTTTTCCATGTTTCATTTTTTCTCTTCAATTTTACGATTTTTAAATATTTCGATTTTTCAATTTTTCGAATTTGACTTTTATAAACTCTCAATTTTTCGATTTTTCATTTCTTCAATTTTTCAGTTTTTTATTTGTTTATGGTTTTGCTTTCGACATCACTTTTTTGGCTTTGTGATTTCTCAATTTTTCAATTTTTTAATTTCTCAGTTTTTGGATATTTCAGTTTTGAGATTTTTCAGTTTCTCCATTTTTCGGTTTTTCTTTCATTTTTCAATTTTTCGAAATTTCAGTTTTGGGATTTTTCAGATTATTTATTTATAACTAAATTTTTCGATTTTACAATTTCTCGATTTTCAATTTTTCGATTTCTCAATTTTCCGATGTTTCAGTTTTAAGTTTTTTCATTTTTTTTCTTCTCCAATTTTATAATTTTTAAATAAGTATTTCAGTTTTTCAATTTTTCAGTGTTTGATTTTCCTAAATTCTCAATTTTTCCAATTTTCAATTAATCTATGTTTTGATTTCCCTATTTCTTGACTTTCGACTGTTAGTTTTTCAATTCTTCTATTTTTCATTTTTGCAAGTTTTTGATTTTTCAATTTGTCTATTTTTTTAAGGTTTCGATTTTTCGGCTTCAATTTTTCGATTGTACAATTTTTCAATTTATCAATTTCACGATTTTCAATTTTTCGATGTTTCAATTTTTCTCTTCAATTTTACGAGTTTTAAATATTTCGATTTTTCAATTTTTCGAATTTGACTTTCATAAACTCTCAATTTTTCAATTTCACGATTTTCAATTTTTCCATGTTTCAATTTTTCTCTTCAATTTTACGATTTTTAAATATTTCGATTTTTCAATTTTTCGATTTTTCATTTCTTCAATTCTTGAATTTTTCAATTTTTTAGGTTTTTGATTTTTCAGTTTTTTTAATTTTTTATGGTTTTGCTTTTTCGACTTCACTTTTTAGGCTTTGTGATTTCTCAATTTTTCAATTTTTTAATTTCTCAGTTTTTGGATATTTCAGTTTTGAGATTTTTCAGTTTCTCCATTTTTCAGTTTTTCTTTCATTTTTCAATTTTTCGAAATTCCAGTTTTGGGATTTTTCAGATTATTTATTTATAACTAAATTTTTCGATTTTACAATTTCTCGATTTTCAATTTTTCGATTTCTCAATTTTCCGATGTTTCAGTTTTAAATTTTTTCAATTTTTCTCTTCTCCAATTATATAATTTTTTAATAAGTATTTCAGTTTTTCAATTTTTCAGTGTTTGATTTTCCTAAATTCTCAATTTTTCCAATTTTCAATTAATCTGTTTTGATTTTCCTATTTCTTGACTTTCGACTGTTAGTTTTTCAATTTTTCAATTTCACGATTTTCAATTTTTCGATGTTTCAATTTTTCTCTTCAATTTTACGAGTTTTAAATATTTTGATTTTTCAATTTTTCGAATTTGACTTTCATAAACTCTCAATTTTTCGATTTTTCATTTCTTCAATTCTTGAATTTTCCAATTTTTTAGGTTTTTGATTTTTCAGTTTTTTTCATTTTTTATGGTTTTGCTTTTTCGACCGCACTTTTTTGACTTTGTGATTTCTCAATTTTTCAATTTTTTAATTTCTCAGTTTTTGGATATTTCAGTTTTCAGATTTTTCAAATTATTTATTTATTACTAAATTTTTCGATTTTACAATTTCTCAATTTTCAATTTTTCGATGTTTCAGTTTTACTTTTTTTCAATTTTTCTCCTCTTCAATTTTACAATTCTTAAATATTTCGATTTTTCAATTTTTCAGTTCTTGATTTTCCTAAATTCCCAATTTTTCGATTTTTCAATTAAGTAATCGATGTTTTGATTTTCCCATTTCTTGACTTTCAATTCTTCAAGTTTTCGATTTTTCAAGTCTATGATTTTTCAATTTTTCGATTTTTTTAAGGTTTCGATTTTTCGACTTCAGTTTTTTGATTTTTCGATTTCTCAATTTTTCAATTTTTATAGATTCTCAGCTTTTGGGATTTTTCAGTTTGTCCATTCTTCAGTTTATCTTGCATTTTTCAGTTTTTCTTTTTTGACTTTTGGATTTTTCGATGTGTCAATTTTTTTATTTATTCGATTTTTCAATTTTTCGATTTTTAAATTCCAGATTTTTCAGTTTTTAAAATTTTAGACTTCTCGAGTTCTCGATTTTCACTTCAGTTCTTCGATATTTCAATTTTTCAAGTTTTCGAATTTTTCAAATGTCTCTATTTCTTAATCTTTCGATTTTTCGACTTCTCGGTTTTAGATATTTTGTTTTTCAATTTTTCGTTTTTTCACATTTTGGATTTTTTAATTTTTCATTTTTTAGATTTTTCTATTTTTCATTGTTTTGATTTCCGATTTATGGAGATTTGGATGTTTCGACAATTTGACTGTTTAGTTTTTCAATTTATAAATTTTCGATGTTTTATTTTGGCCTATTTGGTTTCTGGTTTTTTCCTTTTTCAGTTGTTTCTTTTTTTAATTTTCGGCTTTTAGATTTTTTGATTTTCCAATTTTTTAAATTTTAACTTTCGTTTTTTCAACTGAATGCCTTTTCGATTTCTCTATCTTTTGATCTTTCGATTTTTCAATATTTCAATTTTTCAATTTTTCGAATTTTCATGTTTTTTAATTCCTTAATTTATCGAAATTTCAGTGTTTCAGTATTTTGATTGTTCAATTTTCCAATTTTTAACTTTTCGTCTTTTCAATTTTGCCCGAGTTCGGTTTCTCAATTTTTCAACTTTTCGACTTCTCGATTTCTCGATCTTTTGATCTATCGATTTCTGGGTTTTTCGATTCTTAATTTCTCAATTTCTGACTTTTCTAAATTATCAATTTTTCGATTTTTCAAATATTCGATGCTCTGATTTTCCCATTTTTTTGATTTTCGATTGTTTCGATTTTCCAGTTCTTCAAGTTTTCGATTTTTCGGGTATTTGATTTTTCAATTTTTCGAAGGTTTAGATTTTTCGACTTCACTTTTTTGATTTTTCGATGTCTCAATTTTTCAATTTTTTAGATTCTCGTCTTGTGGGATTTTTCAGTTTTTCCATTCTTCAGTTTTTCTTGCATTTTTCAGTTTTTTTATATTTCAGTTTTGGGATTTTTCAATATTTCGATTCTTCGACTTTTCGATCTTTGATTTTTGGATTTTTCGATGAGTCGATATTTTTACTTATTCAATTTTTCGATTTTTAAATTTCAGATTTTTCAGTTTTTTGATATTTCAATTTTTCGATTTTTAAAATTTTAGATTTTTCGATTTCTCAATTTTGCACTTCAGTTCTTCGATATTTCAATTTTTCAAGTTTTCGAATTTTTCAAATGTTTCTATTTCTTAATCTTTCGATTTTTCGACTTCCCGATTTTAGATATTCTGTTTTTCAATTTTTCGTTTTTTCAAATTTTGGATCTTTTATTTTTCTCATTTAGATGTCTACTTTTCATTGTTTTGATTCCCGGTTTATCGAGATTTGGATGTTTCGATATTTTGATTGTTCAGTTTCTCGATTTATCAGTTTTTCAATTCTTTATTTTAGCCTATTCGGCTTCTCAGCTTTTCCATTTGCCGTTTTTTGTTTTTTTTTTCCGCCGTTTGATTTTTCGATTTTCCAATTTTTTAACTTTTAACTTTCGTTTTTTCGATTTCGGCCTTTTTCGGTTTTTAATTTTTCTATTTTTCGACTTCATGACTTTTCGATTTCTGGATCTTTTGGTCCTTCGATTTCTCAGTATTTCGATTTTTGAATTTTTGGAATTTTTAAATTTTTTGATTCCTCGATTTGTCGAGAGTTGGATGTTCAGTGTTCTGAATGTTCAATTCAATTTCGATTTTGGCCGAGTTCTGTTTCTCAATTTTTCGACTTTGATTTTTCGGATTTTCATTTTTTCCAGTTTTTAGATGTTTCGATTTTTCTATTATCTGATTTTCCAATTTTTGGAATTTTTAAATTTTGGAGTTTCGATTTCTCGATTTTTCATTTTCCAGGTTTTAAATTTTAGATTTTTGAATTTTTCATTATTTCGATTTTTTCATGTTTCGATTTTTTTATTTTCAGTTCTTCGATATTTCTATTTTTTAATTTTTCGATTTTTTAAATTTTACATTTTTCGATTTTTCAATTTTTAGGTTTTACGATTTTTTTTGTTTCGATTTGTTGACATCTTGGTTTTTAGATTTTTAATTTTTTTCTTAGTGTTATTACAAGGTATCGAAAATAACTACAACAATTGTCACTAAAAATATTTAAAATTTCATACAAAATAGAACATATTGAATTATTACGATTTCAAGAATATTGTTAATTTAAGACGGTTTGCTGAAATAAGATACAAAGAATTAATTCTTAGTTAAACAAAAAAATAGTTGCATTTCAAAATCGAATGAAACATGTGACATTTTTAATTTTTGAAGAAGCGGTTTTTGGTGGGTTTCACTTCAGGGTCGCGAGAAGTTCTGTCGAAATAACCTTCGATCAATTTTTATTATAAGGGCGTGTTTAATGTGCTTGACAAAAGGAGAAGCTTTTGGACAAATAACTTTACACATTTTTGTGAAAGCGTTTCAAACCTTTTATGGATGAAGTGCAGTAAAACTTTTATCTCAGTTGCTGCAATAAGGTGCCAAGTTTCGCTCGTAAAAAGTCTTCTTTATAAAATGATCTCGAAAATTAATCCTGCAGTTATCTTGCATTATTATCCTTATTTAAATACACAGTTGCTTCTACAAAGTTGCCAACAAATTAAAAGTTTACAACTTGAACACCTCTAAAAGCGCCGTGAATTTGTGCATACAAAACTACCAATGCCGGAGCATTCCGACAATATTTCATTGTTAACGACGCATTTTTAGGATCACATCTCGTCAAGCTCCCAGCCCGAAGAACTAAATGAAGTTTTTAACAGGAAGTTTTATTCTACAATAATCTCGGGTGTAAAACAAACTCCAAAGTTTTCAGCAGTCGGATCACATCCTTCCAAAGCTGAAAGACAATTATAATTACGAATAAAGTGAAACTGTAAATCTTGTAGATTGTTACGAGCAAACTTGCGCAAAAATCCCCCCAACAAGCCGAAATAACTCCACTTTGGCGACGACAAAATTTTCGTACTTTAAGTAATATCGACTTGTTTATTTCGACTATGCTTACGGTGTGTTTTGTTCGCAGTCGTTTTGAAGAGAATAAGAAAAGGACCTGTCATAGCGTTCACAATAAAGTCCCGGATCGACGACTTTCCGTTGGGAAAATTCATCAATAGTGCCGAAGGGTTGGATTGTCGACCGCACGTCTTTAAAAGTCAATTGGACGAGTCGCCGTTAACGCTTAACTGGACTATAGAGGTCGACGAGGACATTCAAGCAGGCAATCTAACCTTCGAGTAAGTGTAAAATAAAAATCACTATTTCATGAAGGGGTGTTTTATATTTTGTGGGCGATTTTATTGCGCTTAGATGTTTTATGCATAGTCCGAAATAAAAATAAACTTTTCATTAGGGTCAAATAATTCCTTTATTTATAGGCCCGAGGGTTAGACTCGATTAACGAAGTAGGGATTTTATTTGTTTTGTTGAAACCCTGCAAATTTTAAATGGACGTGTCGATCGGTGAATTTTTCAGTTCTGGTGTGATTCTAAGGGAAGCTGAATCCATCAGGCAACTTGGTACTTTCATATCTTCCCGACGTTTCATGACCCGTTACAGGAAAGCCCTGTTGTCGAAAATCAACATAACTAGACCGACGAAAATCATTGCTTTGTAATGTAAATACATAGATCGGGTAATTGTTGTGGGTAAATTCCACATCGTTATCTCAGATTCTAAATGTTCGGTGTTTGCATTTGTTCTGTATTTTAATCTGTGTACCATATAATCCACAGTCACTTACTAATTAATTTTAACGTCCACATAAACCCAAAATAGCAGCTTTTAAAGAAAACCAATAATAACCCTAAACCCATTTCGAGCTGGTTCGTGAGGTGTATAGTTATAGTTATAGTTTAGATCAATATATGAATATCAAATCTGGCGCAAAATAGATAAGTTAAAGCAGAGTAAATCAACCATGACATGAGATGTCATGCCCTGAGGGCTTTTACTACGTGTTAGGTTCCTACGTGCAATAAAACGGACAGAGTTTTCTCGGGTGCACGAAGTGGGAGAGGTGAACTTACATCAACACATATTTACTCCGAGAACCTGAACAAATTTATTACTAAAACTAATTTGAACGGTGTTGTAAACAAAAAAGCTCACTATGACTCTCTAAAATTACTAATGCAGCTGCAGCGAACAGGACCTGGATGCAAATAAACAAACAAATCCTAATTGGTTCGTTCCAGAGCTCTGTAGATTGCTTTTCATATTTCTCTATTTTTCAAAGCAAAAATACCTTCCAGTATATTCAAAAAAATTATATGCAATAGTCAATATTGCGACCCTTTTGGATGTCAAATTGCAGCATATTCCAGTTGTGCAATTACGTGATTTATAATATTATAAATTCGTTCGTTCTGTGTAGAATTTGAAAGTATTGGTAACCCTGTTTCCGTTTATTCACAGTTTTACTAGAGAGGTCAGTCCTACAACTAGTAAATCGATTACTTTGAAGTTTCGAGTGCACTCCAAGATTATCGTGAGGGTCATCAAGGGTTAACCAGAATTTGTGTACTTGTTCCCATCACATAATTAATGACGTCATCTCAAAATTGTACCATATATACATCTCATGTAAAGCCTCTGATTTCAACTTATTTTCTTGATGTTGGTAAAACGTTCTTTGTTGAACTGTCACATAAAGTGTCAAATATCTGTAATACCAACATCACTTGGTACTAGTTCCTGAAGATTTTGCCCGCCTAATTTAAAATTTGACGTTTGGTGTCAGCGCTTTCTACGTATTTTATTGTGTTGTCAGATAATACCGTGAACTATTGCCAAAAATACACTTACTGGAATTGCAGAATAAAGCAGACCAGAAACAAATCTCTCTTTATCGAATAGGCCATTTTTGCAGCATAAGAATCTTACAATTTGTATAAGAAATCACAAAACGAAATTCTCTGAACTGGGTAAAACAATAAGATGAATTTAGGGATAATTAAATGATATAAAAGTTTGTGCAAACTTCTTTTTCACAACATGCGAAACTTTCATGTAAATTTTAAAGTAAATTTCAGTATTGGTGGACTAAAAAACTATCAATAAATTCAATTTTCTTAATACACATTTTTTGGAAATTTGACGAAAATGTAGTACATACCAAGAGAATTGTATATATTTCAAGTAAAAATTTGATTGCGTCATGCCGAAAATATACAGGATGATATTAGGTTTACTACCTCTGTAACACCAAAGATACAAAAATACAAAAATCGTTGACGCGTTTCGCCAACCACGTTGGCATTATCTAGGCTAACCTGGTTAGTATTGTTAGTAATGCCAACGTGGTTGGCGAAACGCGTCCACAATTTTTGTAATTTTGTATTTTCCATGTCTAGAGCCATAACAGGAGTAGCTTTAAACTGTTATCCTGCACCGAGAGATCAAATAAGATCCATATACAGCGTGATCGAAAAATGGCGCGCAACCTCTATGACACCTTGTTTAGAAGTGTTTATTCAACAAAGAAAAAATTATTTTAAAAAATTCTTGGCCTCAAATCTAGAAGACATATACGTCATTTATCTAGCGTTTTCTTCATTTTATAATATCACAAAAGGCTTAACAATTTTAATTATAACATACCCCCACGGGTAATTTATGAATCCGTGTCGAGTTTTAACTGAGACATCCAGATTTTTGAAAAAAAAAAACAAAGTTGTTCCACACAAAATTTAGCAATTTAATTTTGAATCTGCAAGAACGAATGCTTTGAAAACTTGCAGACTTTTAAAGTTATCGTAAACATGATAAATTTTTAATTAAAATATATTTGTTTATCCCCCCAAAAAATGATTACGTCATCTCAAACTTTTGCGAATAAATCCTATCGAAAATCTGCATAATGTGATGAGTCTATACTTCTTATTTTTCAACGTATCATTGTATTTTTCAGAACTTCATTTACAGATTGAATAAAAAATATCAGTGAAGGAGTCAATTTATTTTATTGACTGAATCCAGAACAGCTGGCCCTGTTAATAATAAATCCTAAAATATGTGAAATATCATGAATCTACACTTGTGGTTTATGAAGGCATTCATATTTTTTAGGATTAATGGTTCTCAAAAAAATAATGAACGAATTAACCTATTTTATTTTTCAAATCAAGAACGGCTCACTCCATTTCCCCGAAAATTTGAGTATACAGTAATTTTATTATTAGTATTACATGGCGCCTGTTCTGAGTGGTATACCTATGTGTCCTTGTTAAAATGTTGATGACGTTATCACAAAATTTTGTCATGGAAAACTCACTTGAAACGCATGCATAGCATGCTCCTTTACCTATACTTTAACATTCCACGCACATATTTATTTTCACTTAAAGGGGCTATCATAAATTCGCAAAATTAAATTTCATAATTTTTCGAAAAAAAAAACAAATACGAAGACGTACTAGACGTAACCAAATATTTCTTCGCCTTAGGTTTAAAATATAATAAAACTAAAGATCCCAGAAAGAGTGCCACACTAAGAAATCCAGAAATTTCTACGAAAAAGAAGAAAATACATATTGTAATAAAGTCCAATCGACGAATCTCTACTTTAAAGTTTTCCTGACGTTTCATGACCCCAAGAGTACGAAAAAAGTAGTTTTCCGTTTACGTTTGTCGTTTGTCGTTTAACATCTGTCGTCTGTGTCGATTTTGTCAGGACAGATAATCTCCAAAACTACTGGACCAATTGTCGTCGCATTTTATATGAATTTTTGGAGTATCTTGTAGGTAGTAAAACACTAATCAAAATTTCTTTAATCATCTCTACCAAAAATTTGATGACGTTTGTTTAAAATTACGCGTTATAAAAGTTATTTAAATTCTATACAATTGTGATTTTTTGAATCCACCTTCAATTTGTTTATTATTATTATTTTTACTGTTTAATTCCTCCTCTTCTCGGAGTCGGATAAGTCAGCTTCTAAGAATGGTTCGAAAACCGTCAGCTTCACAAATAACAAGTCCGGGTTTAAACAGTATTCACGATATCCCCAATTCTTTTTTTTTATTAATTAATTCAGGAACATTTCACCCTAATTTTCTAAAAATATGAGAATACAGTACTGTTATTATTAATATTACATTGCACCTATTCCAATTGGTACACGTGTCCTTGCTAAAATGTTGACGACATCATCACTTGAAACATATGCATGGCATGCTGCTTATTGGAATAAAAAAAATCTAGTTCTTTATTTAATTGTAAAATGCTAAGAAATAGGTTTTTGCATTCAAACTATTAGATAAATCAAGCAGAAACAATCGTAAATTGCTCAACGTTCCCCTTTCCTATTCTGAGTTATGGTTTTTTAGAAAAATACATTTGTATCAATGCAAAATCGGGTTTTCCAACATCTTGATAGTCTCGAAACCGTTAACAATTCATTGTTTTGTTGGATATTTTGTTGTGTATACTTTGTAACTGCTAATAATGGTGATTCAAATTAGTTCATTCATGAGGCAGTTTATTTTATTTATCGAATCAAGAACGGTTCAGCAACGGGAAAATATGTATATATTATCAATACATGCTTAACCAGGACTCTGTTTATGTTCACGAGATCCCTCTAAGAAAATATAGGATGAGTGGGTGGGGTTAGTACCTGCTAAGATAAGATCGATTTTGGCAAATGACATAATCTATAAGAAAAGAGAGGGCGGGTGGGCGGGGCTAGTACCTGCTAAGATAAGCCTGATTTTGGCAAATGACGTATCTTCTAAGAAATTGAATTAAATTATACAAAGAAAATACACCAGAGGTGCCAAAGCACTTTCAAATTCTTTCCAAACAGGAATATCTAGAACCTCAAGATTGTTTTAAATTTTTCAAAAAAAAAGTCCAAAAATTAACTCAAAAACAGGTCACATTAGAATTTTCTAAAAACAAAACACCAAAGTCCCTCAAAATTGTTTTAAATAATTTACAAAAAATCTCCATGGGCTTCCAAAATAATATACTCTGGGAGACTCTGGGTACCAAAGAGTCTCCCGAATTAAAAAAAATTGGTCTAAAGAGTTAAGGCAGTACTTCCCTCGCTGTCGGACAGGTGACGACTGCATACCCATTATGTTTTTTTTCCTATTTTTGTAGCGGGGTATTTTAAAATAAAATGAGTATTAATTTTTTCAATTTTGTCATTATTTGGCATTGACATTTTGTCATTTTTTTGTGATTGCTATGATTGCTTATTAAAAAAAAATAAATTGGACGAAGTCGTCTCTGGGGTGTATAATATGTTGCCTATGCAAAAATTGTCAGGCGTAAACAGATAAAAGGAACACTCTGTATAGTACTTGTAATTTAAGACAAATACGCCTGCAAGATTTCAGACTATTCAGTCATTTTTTTTTCAGACACCCCGTATAAACAAATCTAAATAATATTATTGCAGTGATAAATCATAAGTATAGACTCATCATTTTCAGCAAAATTTTGTGGCGGCGTCATCAAATTTTTAGGGGGGATGAGCAAATACATTTTGATCAAAATTTTACCATGGTTATAAATTTAAAACATCTCGAAAATTTCAAAGCATTCGGTTTTGCAGTTTCGGATTAAATCAGTAAAATAAATTCGCGCATTCATTAATTTTTTTGAGTCACCCTGTATATGCAAATTGAAAAAATATGAATTGAATGATAAATCACAACTACAGACTAATCATATTTTTCACATTTAACAAAGGATTTATTCAGCACAATTTTGAGGTGACGTTATCAATTTTTTGGAGGGGATAAGTAAATATATTTTGAATAAAAATTTATCATGCTTATCATAACTATAAACTATCTGCAGGATTTCAAAGCAATCGGTTTTGCAGATTCAAAATTAAATTGCAAAATGTTGTATCATAATTTTGATTTTTTTCCAAACATCTGGACGTTTCGGGTAAAAACTCAATTCGGAGTCATAAACTACATGTGTAGGACTATGTTACTTTATACAATTTAAAACCCACCTACTATGTACAATTTTGTAGTGACGTCAACGCATTAGTGGTGGGGATGATTAGACAAATTTTGGTTAGCGTTTCACCATCTACATGATATTCCTAATATAAGTACAAAATTTCACAACAATCGGTTCAATACTTTCGGAGATTATCTGTCTAATAAAAATCCGGGACGGCAGACAGACGGACAGACGAACAGATGGACAGATGGACAGATGGACAGACGGACAGACGGACAGACGGACGGAAACGGGAGAGCTATTTCTTCGTCCTCTAGGGGTCATGAAAGATCCAGAAAACGTAAAAGTAGAGAGTCCGCCGACGGAGTCGATTACAATACTTCCTTTACTTACGCTCGGGAAGTAAAAAAACACTGCGGCACTCAAGATTTTTTCAAATGCATAAAAAATAAAACGCTAAACGCTTTTTCAAGTTCATCTAACAACAAAACATCCAATTCCTTTAACTTTATCCGAAAATAAACCACCAGGGGAGGACCTAAAATTAACTGCGAACATTTTAAACGTAGAGTTTTGAAAACTTTGACAATTTTTGACATGTCAAACACTTTTAACTACTTACTCGATTTTGCTGATTTGTACCTTATATTAGGCAAACATTGTTGTTAAATGGAAAATGATAAAAGGATTCTTTTACTATTTCTTCCAGATTCACCAGTGGACTGTTAAGAGCGTAGCGGAGAGTTAATCCGCCATTTTCCAGACACCCACTATATAGGTGGGCGCAACATTACTGTATTTTTAAATTTTCAAGAAAATAAGGTGGATCGTTCTTGACCTTCGCGTTAGTAATTCAACATTCTTACAGCATGACCGTGGAATTCTTATACGGTATAAAATATGGTGACGCTTTTTACCTTTTTATTGCAAAAATCTGGATGCCTCGAATAAAAAATCAAAGCGGATTCGTAAAGCACGAGTATAGGAATATGTTAAAAATGGGGAGACGATGTCAAGTTGATGGTGAGAGTCTTTTTCTTACACTAAGGGTTATGAAACGTCAAGAAACTATGAAAGTAGTCAGTCGCCAGATATGCCGATTACAATACTTCCTTAGCTTACGCTCTGGAAGTCAAAAATAAACGAAAATCATTTCTTTTATGTGCAGGCTTTTGTCCTTTATGTTAAATTACATTTTGTTTACTCTGTTATTTTAAAAATCACATAATTAATCAAATAATTACAATTTCAGTGACATGCACTTCAACTCATACAAACTATAAATTATTTATTTTAATACCGATAACGCACAAATTCAATACATGACAAATTGCGAGTGGTTATTGGAAAATTTATGTAATTTGCAACGACAGTGGAATAATTGTTGAAAACCTAATACAACGTGGCGTATTTAATTGTACAAAATTAAATAAAACAAGGTAAATAATTGTAAAATTAGTCTTTATGCGATAATGAATTAAACAGTATACAAACTGCAGCAACAGATCTGTTTTCCATATCAATGGTATACACTAACTGTAAAAGAACAACTGATGATCTGCAAAAAGAATTTTGTGGACAGACAGTGAGATGTGATCTTTTAATGGCAACATTTTGAGAAAAAATTCTGATAGCAGCTAAAATATCCGGAAGACAAATCAACAATCTGTGGTTTACCGTACAATGCAGACAAAAATATATGAGAAATAAAAATTAACTTCCAACTTGATGTAAGATACTTATTTAGGTAAACAAATATTTGTTTATTTCTTTCTTATTTCCTCAGAAAAAAATTAAAACACAGATAAGACAAAAGCTCAACTGTTTCTTTTTCCTTTAAAAAAACTCAGACTTATTTCTCGTTGTATAACATCGTCATTGCTAGATGCATCTCACTGAGTACACTTTTTGTAACTTTCTAGCTAAAACTACAGCGCTGAATAAATTTTAGCATCTCAATTTGCTCTCGAGACAAACTTAAACTTAAGCAAAACAGCATATGTATTGTGTAATAGAGAAACTCTATTTAATTCCTCTATACAATGCTCTACCCATGTTTTGCCACAAACTCCCTCAACAACTGAACCATGAAACACAGTTTACGTAGTTGAAAATTCCGTTTTTATTCAGCCATAAAGTAACGATCTTTTTTCGACACGACTTCAGCACAACATGTGTATGAATGAAATTACATCAACTCCCCAAATTTGCATATTTAGCCCATCAGGCCGCCGACTAACCGAAATTTAACCGGGATCTCGATTAGTGTTTCGGTTTATCTAATATGTCACAGAACGCTTCCGGAAGCAACTCCGGACTTCGGAGATACGGAAATTGTTCCTGCTCAAAGTTGTCAAGAACTAGAAACCGAGCATCCAGAAATTATAGGTCGAACAATAACCGAACGCTGTTAATTAATATCATAATTATTTAAATCCAACTTGGAGTTTAATTAATTCAGGAAACACTTGGTTTGCCGATGGAAATTGCATTTCCGGGGGTCGCCCGCTTTCACGTGCACCGTATTATCTGGAGCGTTTTATGCATATTCAACATGTGTCCACTGTAAAAATTTTAATCACCTTGTGGGGTATGCGATTTAGAGCCGTGTTAGGGTTAGTGTGCATTTTCATTAGGGTAATAATGTGATGTAGGCTGCATGCATGCTGCCTAGCTGAATTAACGTCGTTATGGCGTCATAAAAGCATTATAGACGTTATAAAATTGAAAATAGCTGGCTGAAATTTCGTCCCCGCGAATATGACTGGGTTTTCACGGAAAGAAAATTGCTGTTTTCGTACTTGAGCTACAGGTGTTGCGGTGTAGGGGAAATTATACTGAAATTTTCGTTTCAATTAGTTTGGCTTATTGACGGTTCTGTTCCTGTTTTGTCGTAGTTTGTGAATTTATCCGAGTGAAGAATAATTTTGGAATATCAAGTTTAAATTTCGAGCTATGTTTCCAGGACGTCTTTCACTTTACCTGTTACATAATCTGCGTGACAAGCGAAATGCGACAGCGGAAAAGTCTTTGCATTTCAATTTACATACGACAAAGTTTCTGAATGGATGTGAATATTACGTTAGTTAAAGTTTTATTATATGATGTGTGTATTTGGCTTCCTGCATTTTTAAGATGTACTTTACAATTTACTTTGCTAGAAATATTTGAATTTAATACCACAGAAAAGGATGATGTCGTTGTGTTTTTAATAGTATGTTCATTAGACAAGGATTAATTAATGAGATATGAATATGAAAATTACGTAATAAGTAGGAATGTTATAATGAGAGTTGTATACACTATTTTTTCGACCAAACACAATAATGAAAGATAAAACCATTAAAGTAGCCCGGTATGAATATTTGTAGATTAATAAAAAGAAATTAGTGTTAATTTTTGTTTGACAAAATACAACTGCTCTAATGGTGTCTTTTGGCTTCTGTTTATTCGCAGAAAAGTCAGGTTACGTTAGATTAGGTCATAATTAAGTCACAATGTTTTTCTGCATACGATATACACTTTTTTTACATAAAAAAACAATCTGCAATTAACTAACAATTGTTTGCATTTTACGTGTTTGCAAACTTGCAACTTTGGTTCAGGAATTAGATAACTTTGTTTTAACCACCACTAGCATCAAGCAAAACTACAACGAAAGCAGTGTCCGATGTATATAAACTGAAATTTTAAAGATTTAAGAAAGTAGCGATCTCTTTTCCCATGTTTCCAAGTTTGTTTATCCCAATGTTTCGTGATGTGCATTTTCCGTTGATGTATTTAATTGATCAAGAAAAGTTGGTGTTATACCATGCTCTGGACGAAGATTTATGTACTTGGTGTATATTTCAAAAGACTTTCTAGTAACTGTAAATTTATTTTCGTGTGGTTTTCGTTTTAGTATCTTTAAAATTGTGACTAGAAGGTATGGTCCAAAATTATTTACATCTCGAAATTCCAACTCGTCTTTTGCAAGAAACATGTTATTTTGGACAACAATATTTAGCATGTGGGGCCTTCTCGACTAAATGTTTCTATTTTATTTGTAGAAAACATTTTAATCCTTTTGCATATGTATGCTTCAGGTTTTGTTTTCAATAAGGCGTGTAATTTGAAATATACTCGTGTAAAATGATACTATACAATTTAGATTTTTTTCCGAGAATTTGGTTGCCTAGGAGAAAATCTCAAGGTGAATTCATAACCAACAAGTACAGAAGTATCTTATTTTATAAAATTTAAGTCTCACTTACCATGGAAAATTTTGAGGGAATGTTGTCACATGTTACTAAGGATGATTAACATACATATAAAACAATCGCTACTTCCGTAGATTATATAATGTCTAATAAAAAGATCTAGACCGACGACAAACAAATAGACAAACAGGCAGACAGACGGAAACAACAGCCCTATTTTTTCGTATTTTAGGGGTCATGCCAGGTCGAAAAAACATGAAAGTAACGGTCAAGCACAAGAATAGGCTCAAAATGTTTTACATATTACAGATATATAGAAGAAAATCTTGCAATGGCGTCATCAATTTGGGGGAGGGAGGAGATAAATTTTCATTAGGATTTACCGCACTTATTGTTTGTAAAACGTTGTTATAGAAATTTGTTTTTTCCAACCATTTGGATATCAAGGACAAAAATTCAACACAGATTCATAAATCACAAATACAATAGTATATTATTTTATAAAATCTAAATAATATTTATTGAATAGATGACTAAAATTATTACTAATTAAGTCACAGGGGAACAAAATGTTTTGAATATGATTCTTATTATTCTTATTTGATCAAAATTAAATAAAGACCTGGGTATTCTCACATTTTCTACAAAATAAGGTCCTTAATTTGATCAACAAAATAATGCATAGGTAATACGACAAATGCAACTTTTTAAAAAAATTATAAAATTTGATTTTACCATTTTCGTTTTATGATAAAGTAAAAACCAGCCGCATAAATAACACTCCCGCAGCACATAACTAACGGGATAAAATGTTCTTCAGTAGTAGGTAATAGCAATCTGAACCTTAAGTGTTTATTTATATTCATACATCGAAAGAATGTCACATAGAATTAGTTTGATTTGAATGAGTATATTTGACCAATAAAAAATTTGTGATTTGTCATCAATAATACTAGTCACAGCACAAAAGAAAAGTAGTCGCAGCGGACTATCAGTGCAAGAAAAAAAAGGAAAGGACAGGTTCGGTATCGAACCCACGCCGGTTCCTCGAGAAAGCCACTGAGCCACGCAGACTCATATTCTGTATTGACAATATAATGTTACTATACCTTGTGAATGTTTATACAAAAATTTGAACGTTTAGCGATAAAACTGAAAGCGGATTCGTGCACTACAAGTATAGAAGTATATTTTTGTATAACATTTAAATCATTTTAAAATACGGTTCATTGAGATAACGCCATCAAATTGTTGGTGGGGATGATTAGCCAAATTTGGTTAGTCTTGTTACGATGGGTAAAACTCAACAATTTATTTCGTAGTAACTCGAATTTACACGACTAATAACACAGCGATTATGTACAGAATAATTCCGACTCGACTTTAATGGATTTGACTAGACTGTACTTCTCCCATTATCTGGACTGCACTGACTGCTCCCGAGGGTTCCCATTTAAACAGCACGCGATCGTTCTCGAAAGGCCGCCGTCGCCGTTTCTAGGTTTATTCTGGAACACCCATCGCGACTTCCGCTTTCACACACAAAATTTTGACAACAATCGATCCAGCAGTTTCAGAGAATATGTATCTAATAAAAATGGATATAGACACCAGACAGGCAAACAGACAGACAAACAGACAGACCAATGGAAACGGTAGACTACGTTTTTCTATTACGGTCAGGAAGTAAAAATAGTGGCTTCCACTTATTTTCAGTGAGAAACCATAATTAAAAAAATTATAGGGCGAAAAATTTATAATAGTCACCATTTACTTTTAAAGGATCTGTACTACGTGGTATCTCAATAGAATTAGTAGAATTACAAATATACAGAAAGACTTCTCTACACGTGTAATTCTAACTTAACACTAATGCAGATTTCTAACAGATCTTAATACAAAAAAATTACTATACGTTTGATATAATTAGAGCAGCTTATAAGAAACTAAACTGGTCATAATCAATAGTAAATAGATTTATTTAATACCATCGCCTAGTAAAAACGACTACAATAACCTTCACACAATACCACTCCTCTTCACAATTTTTTGTAGTAGTAGCCCGGGAAAGTGTGTGCTATCGACCTGTTTTCATGTGTAAATATTTTACTATCATAGTCTACACAGTTCAACTTTGCCATCCAAACATATTATTTGTTTTTACATTAAATAACATAATAGTTATATCCTATTACTGTGAAATAATATTCAATTTTTTTGGTATATTTATAATTAAAATGTAAGCGAATGACTCCTATTATTTTTCAAAATTTAATGCTTTAAAAAAGTCTGTATCAAAATTGTAGAATTCTTTTCAAAGAAAACTGTGGAGGTCTTTTAGATCCCATTATTCCTTTTTCTCTAATTTTATCGTAAGGGAGAAATATTCAAATAGGGTCATTTGATTACTGATTAATTTCATATTTTCTCCACGTCTCATAGCTCCTATAAGATGAAAAAGTAGGTCTCCCGTTTCCGTCTGTTTGTTGTCTGTCGTCTGTTAACAACTTTATCAGACAAAAAAATTTACTTCTGGACTGATTGTTGAGAAATTTTAGACGTATTTTAACAATATCTGTAGATGCGTAAACACGAACCAAAATTTGTTTAATCATCAACACCAAGCCTTCATGACGTCACTTCCAACTTTTGCTAAGTAAATCCTCCATTCGGAAACATGTCGCTTGAAACTAAGTGCTCTGAAATTTCAGTCCATCCAACAACTATGACGTCATCTAAAAATTTTGTTGATTAAATGTCACTTGAAAACTTGCAGTATACAAGGAAAAATTAATAAGCAAAAAAAGAACAATTAATCGAGAACACAGCTGAAAATTTTCTCACGTAAAATGTTTTCATAACACATTGCCAACCTAAGCTGAAATAATCTATAGTTCTGGGTTGCACTCCTCATTTACTTTTTACCCATTTCTCAACCCGGTGGCTTAATTGCTTTTGAGTATGATCACGCAAGTTGCAAACAACAACGCTGTAATGGACTATGTCTGAATCCTGAAAGCTTTCTATAAATTTTTATCTAAGATGTAAGCAAGGCCAAATTCAACGATCGAACATCTAACCCACCCTTGACATTGTTCTTTTTTATTTGACGATAACCACCGCTTTACTTTTAAAGCTGTCTATCTCAGATATTGAAACCTGTTGTACAGATTTTCAATATTTCAAACTTCACTGACACTCACTCTTTTCCATTTTATTTAAAAAGCTCATTTTTCATCAATCGATACGTCATTTAAACTAAATAATACTCTCTAAGTATGGCTGTAAATTTAATCGTGCTATATTTTATTACTAAATCTACATAACCATAAACACCAACTACCCCTTTAGAAAGCTCCACCCCTACCGCCATTCCATTCCATTTTATATGAATTGAACCAAAGCCAAAATTTCTAGAATTACCCTAATTGGCACATCCATAATACAACACAGAGCATGGGTACTCCCCCTTGAACGAACAATTTGTATGCACATAGGTATCCAATCAAATATTTATGTTTTCCTTTGTTTAATCCCAGAAGCATCCTAGATTTGCGTGTAATCTCAAGGGTTACGTGTTTCACGCATGTTTGGCAGAGACAACTACTTTTCTTGTTTATCGTACACCAAGTTCCAAGAATAACTGAGCGGATGCGTGCAAATCTGAGACGCGGATGGCTTAGAAGAGGTCCAGACGATAACTTAACTTCCGATAAAGTCGTTTAATATTAAATTTCAACAATTACAGCAAGAAGAGGCGGCTTTGTGAAATGAGCAGTTAAGTCTGGACGCTGTAGTCGCAAAGTTTCTTAAACTTAATACGCTCTTTGCGTCGCACAAAGTTTCGACGAAAAAGAAGGCTTTATTGGCGCCGAAGTGGGCTTTGGGCGATTTCATCTTTATGATCAGATTACAAAAACGCTGTCTTCTAATAGCACGACATTCGTTAAGTTTGTAATAATTTTTTCGGTGGGTCGTATAAGTCGAAAGTTGATAAAAACATCCAGCTTATATAACTATAGGATTATTCTCTTTTAGAAACTTAAGAGCGTCTAGTGCGTCAATTGTTCCTATTGTTTAAATACATCAAAATGTCATAAATCGTAGAACTAAATTCAGTCGTCTTGAAAATTAGTCTGGTGTTTCATCAGGTCACAACATGCCAGTACACAATACACTACCATATTGAATTGAATAACATGAATAATAATACTAACCCGGCGCCTCCACCATTTTACGCATTCAAATTTTATACGTAAAACGTCGTTTAATTTATTTACACGGTAACCTTCGTACTACGTAGTTTAATAACTAAATCCAGTTGTTTCACTTTGATAAAGGAAGTTTTTCTTTTTCAGAATAAACTACAAAATATCTGGCGACCCTCCGGTCTACAGAACATTATACACGCTTCCAGCATTTCGAGGTAAGAAAACACAATACTCCGTTTTAGTTATCGTACCTATTTTCGCAAAGTCATTATATCAGCTTTTCGCAGCTGTAATGAAGGCCTTTTAATGTCGACCCAGTGATTGATCATCTCTGGCGAAGCTAAACGATGAAATTTTAAGAAGCTCCGCTCGTCTGTTTTATTTTTAAATCGCCCTGCGTATATTTTCATATTTGCGGAGATGAAATGATAAATCTTACAAAATCTAATAAGGGAATAATAATAGATGTCAGCCGTTGCACAAAACTGGGTTTTAATGTAGATTTAAAGTTCCTGCTGTCATTCGTAAATTCTGAATAATACTGGAAGTCCCAAATTAATACAAACTGACGACGGGTGAAAAATATTCGTCGTGTTTTTGCCAGACAGTTTCGAATTTTAAGAGTTGGTGGTGATGTAGCCGGAGTCATTTAAAATCAATTTGACGTAGATGCTTTGAAGTTTCCTCTAGAACATTTGGTATTGTTTTTGTGTTTACGATCGGCCACCCTACGTACATTTTTGCATTTAGTAATAACAAAGTTGGGAAGCTGCAATAAAATGAAGTTTTCTCAGACTTGGAATCGTGTAGTGGTCCAGATGTCCGTACTCAAGTTTACTTGTGCTATAAACTTGCAACAATGTAGGCCCGTATTACAGAGCTTTAATCGTCGCACTGCGACCAATAAAACATTTCTGGCATTGTTAGAATAGTATTCGGGTCGTTATCTAGTAATGGTATAATAGTTCTGGAACAATTTATGTAGCACGTATATATTAACTGCGAAAACGTGGATCATAACTGGTTTTAAAAAATACATCTTGAATTTAGTGATTAAAACTCCAACGCAGAAATAAAAACAAGAAAAATAATAATAAAAAGCTCAGTCCTGTATTCTGGTCCCCGTTATAATAGACAAGAAAAATGGAACTATACATCGCTAAATCCATCTGTTCCCGAAACTGTGCAAAAATTACTCCTACAACCACTTATAAAATAATAAAAGGTAGCTTATTTCAACGATATGAGAAAACAAGATAAAATTTCGTCCTAATTCTCCAAAAAAGAACATCGAGAAAAGCGTCACACACTGAAAGAAGACGTAAACTGACCTATTCATCTAAAAAACGGGACATTAAATCAGATTCTGCCTCTTTCACCGTAATTTTCGTTTGTTCGACTGTGAATATGGTTACGGTTATATGGATATGCTCGATCGAACATTTCGATAAAGAGGAAAATTTATTTGTGTTGGATTTTATCATAAAAAGCGTATCGCTGTAGTTACAAAAATACATAATTTGAACTTTATCGAAAAAAAATTTTGCCAGGAGTGTGAACGTTCAGGATAAATTATAAAGATATGTGGTAACAATTCAAACATT
This sequence comes from Zophobas morio, assembly GCF_036711695.1. Lineage (NCBI taxonomy): Eukaryota > Metazoa > Arthropoda > Insecta > Coleoptera > Tenebrionidae > Zophobas > Zophobas morio. The sequence goes on along the minus strand of NW_026972136.1, from coordinate 10,277,786 downwards.
TGCGAAAAATTAATTTCTGTTTTGTATTGTTTTGCTGTATTTATTTATGGAAAATTATAAATTTACAAATGAACGAATCGGTTAATTGCGGATTTCCAGAACATGCTTCCAGGTCTCGACTTACTAATAATGATGAAAGTGAAAATATTGGAACGTTCGATTTTATAGTAATTAGTGGAGGTGATAGCGAGTCTGTACATGGTAACGATTATCAGAAATGAATTGAAAATTCTTCTTTAAGAAACTGCATGAGAATAAGTTAATTCTTCCAGCCATTAACTTTTTTAGAAGTTTAAATTTCTTTTTTGATCGTAGTCGCTTTAACGAATAGTACGTACATATTTTACAAATTAAGTTTGAATGAAAAAACTTTACTATTTACTGCAAAGCAATACAATAAATTTTCTAGGTAAAAGTTTAATAAGTTGTGAACATTGATTTAGATTTTAGAAAACTTTAATTAAAATTTGTTTATTCATCTCGTTCGAAAAGTTCATGATATCGTCTGAAAATTACGTTCTAGGATGCATGCAGTATCGATCGTGTTTCAGAAAAGAAGGCTGATAAACTGCCTGCTACTTTTCATAGATATTTCTCTACTTATGCACGTTCATTTTTTAAATAATTCACATCATTTCTGTACCGCTTTCAATTTTTCAACATTTCTTCCACAAGCTTTCAGGGTTATTTAACTTCGTCTGCTCGCTTCACTTGACTTTTCTTTTTTTTTCCTGTTAGAGTAAATATTACCACATTTTATATTAATCATCCTCAGACAATGTAATTATACAAGATTGTATGTAAAGTTGCTTTTTGAAACTCTGAAACTATATTTTTAATAAGAATTTTCCGCTTCCTTATTTCGGCGAACAATTTATTACAAGCTAATAGTAATATACATAAGAATATTCCTGCAAGAAATGCAAGCAAATTGTTATACTTGAGAAAGGCTATGATAGACATCTCCGCTTCTACAGGGTTTTTATAAATGATTCTAAGGGCGTACTTGGCAAAAAACCGTGATTTAATAATTCAAGAAATATCCTTGGAAGATCACGTTACAGATGTAATCGAACTGGCAGTGTCAACAAAGAGAAATCTCATAGAAGATCTTCAGTATCTGAAGAAGTTGTTGGTGAGTTGAGACCACTTGAGCAGAATTCGCAAACATCTTTGACAAAATTTCATCAGCAGTCAGGAGTTCCTGGTACAACATGAAATTGGACAATGGGCATTGCAGAAAGGATTACAGAACATCTTTGAAATTTAAAACAGAGTGAACATGTACCTTGAACAAAATGGTGAACATTTTCAGCATTTAATATGGTGTTTAACCGCAATAAATTTGTTTCTTTTTATTGTAATGAATGAATTAGTTTTATTCTTTTTAAAAGATATGAAGCATTTAAGCAACCAGTTATACAGATGCGTGTGGCATTTATTGTGCGTCGTTGGGCATTTAGTAAGGTCCAAAACTGAGAGGCGGCACGTGTTCATGACCTACTTCGACCCTATAATCATTTAAAAAAACCTTGTAGGGTTGAGTAATACACTAAAATTTATAATGGCCTTAGAAAAAATCACTTAAAACAATACTTAAATATGTAACTAGGTAATTTTACCAAGTTTTGTACCAGGTCTACTTTGGAATATAAATAGCGGTTGCGCTAATGCAATGTACACATTGTTAATGCAATTAATTCCTAAAATAAAAAAAGATTCGCAGAAAAAAAATTCAAAAACAACTATTTTTGGAGATATTTCAACCAATATTTGAAAATTTGACATTTTCTCTGTGAACCAAACAGTTATTCAACTTTCTCTAATTTAACTACATTTGTAGCTCATCCTCATGTTTATTCTGGTCCATTTGGTGGAATGTGACGCCGGCAAAACATTTAGAATGAAGTATAATAGTTCCCTTTCTCGACCTTCCCGACCCCACATTATTTCGATCCGATAAAGTCCCCTTTATCCATCTTTCCGACCCAACGCTAATTCGAACCCACAAAGTCCCCTCCAGCTTCCCGACCCAACGCTAATTCGATCCGATAAATCCCCTTGGTCCACCTTCCCCAAAGCTAATTCGATCCAAGAAAGTCGTTTTTCTTCACCTTCCCGACCCAAGACTAATTCGATCCCAGAAAATCCCGTCCCCATCCTCCAGCTTCCCGACCCAACGCTAGTTCGATTCGATAAAATCCCTTGGTCCACAACTTCCCTAGCCAAGGCTAGCTCGATCCAACAAAGACCCCTTTCTCCACCTTTCCGAATACTCCAATTCGGGGTCCTTTGACTCATTTCATCTTTTCTTGACGTTTCAAAACTCTTGGAATATGAGAAAATAGGCCTCCCGTTTTTGTCTGTTTATCGCCTGTCCCTTCCTGTCTCTTCCATTAACCTCCAAAACAGCACAAATTCGACGAAATTATCTCAAAATTTTACTCACTAAATCCTATTTCAAATGTAGAAAGTGCTTTCTCTACCTTTAATCCTTTGTATGCAGATTTTTGGAAAATTTTCAAAATTATACAAGAAAATTTTAGAATCCGTCTTATAAACTACTTTTGCAGACGCTTGCAGATTGGCATAAACAGATCATTAATTAAAATTCCTATATTCGTTCCTTCCATAACTTTGATGACGTCATCTCAAAATTTTGCAGATAAATCTGCTTTATATGTTTAATTATAAGAATATACGAATTCAGGACTGAAGATAATAAAAAAAAAATTGTGAAAACAAAAATTAATTAATGAAACATTTATTTTATAAATCAAATCAAGAACGATTCACTCCGTTTTCCGAAATTTTGAAAAAATAATATTGCTATTATTGGTACTAAGTACATTGCCCCTGTTCAAACTGTTTCATTCTCTTGCTAAACTGTTGATGATGAAGAGGTAATCATAAAATTTTGTTATATAAAACTCATTGCAAATACAACACAAACCATGGTCGAGTCGACGGTGGAAACGCGTACATCAAACCCATCAAACCCCGAAAAATTGTGACCATTTTAACCGGCAGTTACGTTAATAAAATCGAAGTTTTCGGCAATAAAAGTGTAAGAGGGGTAAAATTCTCACGTCAAAACCGCACCTATTTTGTCAAGTGTTCAAAAGAAGTGATTTTATCGGCGGGCTCTATCGCGTCGCCACACATACTTATGTTATCAGGAATTGGACCCTCTCCACATTTACGACAAGTCGGAATTCCAGCTATTCAGGATTTGCATGTGGGGAATACTTTACGGGATCACGCTGACTTCCACAGACTGGTTTTTAATTCGAATATCGTCAAGGTGTGAGGTCATTGACTGTTCCTAATTGAAACAAGTACGAAAAACTCAGTTCTCCAGATCTGGAAATTGTTATGATTCCCATTGATGAATTCTCGGATACGCTTTTAAAAGCTCGCGGAAAAATCTGGATGCATTTAAATCAGACCGGATCGTTCATAACGCACATTGTGGCCATACATTCCAAAGCGGTGGGTTCTTTTCGATTAAAAAGCTCCAATCCTTACGATTATCCTTTAATCGACGCGAGATTTTTATCAGATGCGGACAGCCGTGACATTGATACCTTGTACGAAGGGATTAAACTTGCTTGAAATTTAACAGAGACTAAAGTGTTAGCAAAAATGAACGCCAGTTTGATTAAACAGAGTTATCACAGTGCGACAAAAAGTCTGTCGGAGATTTCTGGACATCCGAATATGATTTGTGTTGTGATAGGAGAAAAAAATTTCAGGCTTGATAAAAAAGCAACATTTGTCCTAAGTTTGTGGGGAATAAAGGCACGTTTAAATCAATGGGGTTGTTTTATTGTGTTATTGATTGTATTGGTCGTTCTGTAAACAATCAATCATCGCTTATTTATCTTGTGTAATAAATTTTGGTTGAACTAGGATTGCAGGTTTTATGACATACACGCCGTATAAATAAAACATACGCACAGATAATAGAAATGGTGAGTCAAAATACATTTTGGTGGAAAATAAAGTCGTTACAATGATTTAGGTTCGGTTTTTGTAAAAACAATATTTAGTAAATTACACCTCGAGCCTGGAATTGCGAACAGGGTAAAATATGACATGGTGATCTAAACAGCCAGATTTGTTCAACAAATGTTTGATATGATGTCTAGAGAGCGGATTTATAAGCACAAAAAAATTAAGAATAAGCGCTTAAATAAGCACAACATTTTAAATAAAAGTTTTATTTTAAGCAAAAAAGCATTAAAAACATAATCATATTACAAATCAAAGAACACTTCTTAGAACTTTGGATAAAATATTATTACAATAATCCTAGACTTTATATTTTACACACGTATTTCAGTTTTCTTTAAAACAATTTATCATTGTAATATGTTCCAAGTTGTCCACTGTAAAATTTTTTCGCCGATCATTTAAAATGTGTTTAAAATTGGAGAATGTGCGTTCAACATCCACACTCGTTGTTGGCGCAAATTTGAATTCTGCAACTAATGTTGAATCTAATTCCAAATTTTCCACCTTCTGGCCTTGTAAAACACGAGCAACGTCGGAAAGAACACCGAAACCTGCATTTTTATTTAACACTTCGTCAAGTTTTTGAGATACTCTAGTACCAATATCACCCCTTACTGCGTTTGCTTGTTGTTTAAATTCTTTCACTAAGTTTATGGCATCTACCAACAACATGTTGGGTTTTTCTAACTTTTCTATTACCTCACATACGAATTGATAATTGCTTCTTAGAAAAGCTAGATCTTGTCGCAAATCTTTGTTTTCCAAAATATTTATGCAATCTTTAATCGATTGAGAAGAATCTTCGCCAAACTCCGTAACTACTTCCTCAAATTCTTTGATATATTTGTCATAATAAAATGTGGCCTGTAATCATGTTCCCCACCTCGTTATAATCGGCTCTAGGGGGCAATGGTATGTTTGGAAATTTGTCCTTAAAATGTTGCACTCTTAGTAGGGCTTTAACAAAAATCTTTTTACCATTTGCCACTAATTTATTAACAGCAGGAAACTGCAAACGTATTCCTTCAGCCACTCTGTTTAAACCGTGGGCAATGCAAGTAGAGTGAATAAATTGGGGTACAATATTTTTAGATTATTCCCTGCTTTCAACATATAACGAGCTGCATCCGAGATCATCAATAAAATTTTATTCGCCGGTACGACATTTGGCAAAAATAGTGACGTAAGACTGTCATTTACAAATCTGGTAATCGTATTGCCATTTGTTTTATCTAACATTTTCAAACTTGCTACATACCCTCGACTAGGGAAATTTTCATTTAAGATTCCAACAATTAAACTTGCCACGTGTCTTCCACAACTATTGGTTGTTTCATCGACAGCGAACCATAAATAATTATGTCCAAAGCGATGTTTAATTTCGTTGTAAACTTGCTGAAACACTGGGCCTACATAATTTTTTCGCAGAGTACTTTCAACCGGAATATGTCGATTGCAGTGTTTTTCAAGGAATTCTTGAAGAGGGCCTTTCTCGAATTTTTTTAAAGGTATATTGGACTGGATCATCATTTTACATTAATCGAAATTAAACTGAAACTGCTCATCTTTTGTGGAAGTAGATGCAACAGATTCATGTATGGTCTGCTGTTTAATTTTAGAAACTTCTAACATTTTCTTCCTTTCTACATGAAGAGTCGTTCTGACATGTTGCGTCACGTTATATTTTTTATCACTTTGAATCTAAAACAACGTACATATACAGGATTAACAAAGGAAAATAGATTAAAAAAAATTAGTGGGCTTACGGTTTTCACACAAGCTCTACAGAATATTTTGTTGTTTTCTAATTTTAATTCTGGAAAATCCCTTATCCACTCATCCGGCGTCGATTTTACTTTCGGCATTCTTTTAAAATAGCAGTAATATTACACAAAAAGAACTCAACATGTAACAAGAGAGAACCACGTATAACACTGCACAACGACAGATGCGATAGACTGATGGTTGTGAAATAAATGGTTCATTTACTTAAAAGTTTCCATTAGACAAATTTTAAGGTAGGTAGTTGGGTACAGTAATCCTTTTTTCTAGAAAATCTTCAACGGTCTTGCCGCAAAATGCCGAAAAAGAACATCTGGTTAAATGCTTTAATTCATTATCAACGGAAGTAAGGATTTAAAGTCATAAAATCTATGGAGTATTTTTCCAATCCTATAATAACATTTTATTACCCAAACGACCGGAACCTATTCACAGAAAGGGTCTTGAGTAAGTCTACTTCAATAGTCAAGTCTAGGTAAAATGCATACGATACGATACGGCTAACTAACAAGTATTTGTCATCCCGACAAGGCCGGCATTTGAACAAAAACTCATATTCGTCGAAAAAAGCATTAAATAAGCATATAAGTTTTAATATGCATAAAATTGAAAAAAAAAGCAAATAAGCATTAAAAAAAATGTGTCAAATGACTCCAAATTGTATCATAGTTACAGATATAAAAAAGTTTTGAAGTGCTTACATTTTTCACAAAAAGCATTAAACCTAGAAATCCGCTCTCTAATGATGTCAAACATGAAAACTTTCAGAGCAACAGCTTTTCTAGTTTCTAAGTCAAATTGTAAAACTTTGTTGTACAATTTGGTACTTTTTTCCAAAAACCTACAAGCATAAAATTAAAAATCCTTATACGTGACTAACAAAGTACAGGTATAGAAGCATAATTATTATTTTGAGCAGTTTAAACAGGATTTGCTTGACAAAATGACTTTATAAGAATTTTAGGTAGGGATATTTCGATCCAAATAAGCGGCAAACAGTAAAAAGTAACATAAAAATGTCATTCACATATATACCTATAGCATAGGTACTTTAATCGTTACGAAAACACATTTTGTTAACTTGTTTATATTTGGTCTGGGGAGCGATTCTCCTCCATCCATGATAAGAAACGGATTGGCAATTTGCGTGTAAGGAGGCAAACCATCAGTGCAATGAGGCACCTGATCCTCGCGTCGGAGAGACTAACCTTCAGGTCACTGACTACACGAAAGTAAAAAAGACTAGTTTCCCTACAAATTCACGCATTTCCAGTGGTGTTCATGCCAAATTAAAGATAAAAAAGGCAAAGATCATGCCATTACCTCAGTTTTATGAAGGAAAACATTTTGCTTAAATTGCAACTTAACCCTCAACAAGGACGCAAGTGTGTGGGCGACCAGAAGGCTAAGGTGGAGAGAAATTGTTTTTTAGATTAATGACGAACGACGAACAAACAACAACAGATAAATTAGAAATGTATTTCGGGACCTAGAAATTGCGTAATGACGAAAAGTATGAAATTAATTACCTTTTACATTAAAAAGAGAGCTTAAAATAGAAAAAAATTGTCATCCTTTGATATCAAAGTCGCATTCTTTCCATTTATAACACTTTTAAAGTCTCAAAAGGTTAAACAGTCAAGTCAAATAAATCTAATTAGACCTTATTTAATACAGGACAACATATTTTGAAACAGCCATCTTCCTTTTAGTGGAAATGCGTAATTATTTATACGGTGCGGAACGATAGAAAAAAACATGAATTTCAACATTCGCCAAAACAGTACACTACTTTCCTTAACTAAAACAATCTCAAAAATGACACGTACATAGAATTTCCAACCTTAACCACCGACATATTAACATTTGCTTTGCCTCCGTTCTAGTCCTCCGTTCCGATAACATCTCCACCGACCGGATATCGAAACCCTCCCGAACAATAAGAACGCACCCCATCCTCCCCGCCGCCACTTCCATCCGCCGAAACCCCTTCCTACTTAACCCCCATTACAACAGCTAACCGTTGAAAATTCAATTTCCAATTTCAGATTGTCAGCTCCGCCTAAAGAAGCCCGAAGCAATAATCAGCTCCACCGACCTCTCGCCCACCGTCGACTGCCAAGTGTGGTTCCCGGTCCACGGCACCGGCCACAGCCTCGTCGTGGAACTGACCCGCCTCAACGTCCCCTGCTCCAGAGGCTACGTGCACTTCTCGGGGCTCAACGTCAGCAACCAACACCAGCACTTCCGTAGCCACAGGCAGGCGCATCTGTGCGGCAAGCTCGAGGAGTTGGCCGAGAGCGACCGTCACGTCTACTTCCCCTTCTCGCACACACCGCCCGTCATGCACACCCACGGAAATCCGGTCTTTACTTTGTCTTACCATCTGGTGGACTATTGTTATAACGTCACTTTTGTTACGAGGAATGGGAGCTTCGAGCTGAAACCGACGGGGGAGCTGCAGTGTACTTTCAAGATATATTTGCCGTATGGGAATAGAGTGGCGATGAGTCTGCAGATTGGGGATAGTAGCTCGACAGGTGAGGATTCATTAGTGTCTTAGTTTTGGCCGGATTGGGGGTAATACGAGATGTAATGCGGTCGCAAGTGCGGCTGCAGCTGTGGAACTCGGGTCATTAGTAAAACGATAAAAAATAATTAGCCTGATGGCGTTCCAGTGATGCGTGGAAGGGGATTGGACTAACATGGTAGTATTTAGGATTGGTTCTGCTCTAAGCTAAATATAATAAAATTTTATATACCGGGTGTAAGAGATTTTGAATGAATGCGACTGAGTGCATCATATGTAAAGAGCGGAATCTAGGGCAAATGCCTTTTCATTTTGGTTATAGACAAATGCATGAAAGGGTCGCTAGAGTGTATGGAAACGGTTAAATAACTTGAGAACCAATTGTGCAAATCACCTGAAATTAGGTACAAGGGCACAAATAGTTGTGCTCTATTTTCTTTTAATGGCACTACCATACAATTAATGCATTTCTAAATAGAACTTTTTTTTAATTCCCTGATATAATAGTACCTGCTAAGATACGACTAATTTTGGCAAATGACATACCCTCTGAGACAATAAAGGGCGGGTGGGCGTGACTAGTACCTGCTCAGATCAGACTGATTTTGGCAGATGACATCTCCAAGAAAATAAAAGAAATTCTTGAAATTTTCCACTGATCAGAAAACTTGCAAGATTTAATGTTAAACAGAATAGGTAATGGTCCCACGAAAACATTCACACAATGGCTTACAATAAAAGCCGGTATTTGATCAGGGCTATTAGTCATTTTAGGCTTCCATTCTTTGGTTGCCGAATACATATTTGCTTGCGTAATACATTTTAAATTCATGACAGATTTGTTCACACTGGAACAAGTTAAATCAGACCGAACTTTATTTTTATTTATAAATGACTGAGCAAAAAGTTTCGCAAATCCATCGGCTCTTTCTTTTGGATCGGCCAAATTAATACCGTTCTGATAATAATATCTGATAGAATATTAACAGATCTTTCCTTCGGATAACTGGCAGACTTTTTATTTTCTTTGGACAGAATATTCATCAAAAAAAGACCAATTTACGAAAAGCAAGGCCTCGTATAGTGACATTGAGACAACACATTGATCCCACTTGGTTAAAACAAGATCCAAGAGGCGATTATTTACTATTTTATTGTACTGGTCCAAATGGCAAAATGTCTTAAAGTTGTTAATACATTGAAAAAAAACTGTCGCTGAAACTTTATTCAATGTGCTTGTGACAAAATCTGGATAGCTGAATTCACCTAAGACGATGATTAAATTAGTAAGACATGAACATAGAAGCCAAAAAAATGGTCATTATTGTTATTGATTTAGAATTTTTTGGCCAATGACGTGAACGCTAACAATTATGTATACAGGGTGATTAAATTAATAAATTGTCAGTTTTTTCGTGTTTTTCACATGGAACACTTCAATTTTATCATCTTACGTATCTCTTAGCAGGTACTAGCCCCCCGCACCAGCTCTCTATTTTCTTACCGAGTATGTTATTTGCCAGAATCAGTCTCATCTTAGCAGGTACTACGAGCCCTAACAACTAAATATTGGGACGACTATAAATTGTTATAAAAAAATCACCAAACTTAAACAAAAATGTAATTTATTTTAGATAATTACAATTTTAAAAATTAATTCGTTTAAAACTTTTTTTTTAAACTGTTAATGTTTACAGCACAACAAAAACTAATTTCTAACTCAAACAGTAACATAAAACTCTAAAACAACGTAACGTTTTATGACACATAAATATTGGGACAATGCAAATTCAGTAACTGATCACATCTCCTTTTGCCTTAATAACTGCAGGACTACTTTCGACTAATTTTCTGCAATACACAGGAGTTATTAATGTATCCTACACTAAATTTCTTGTTGAAGATTGGCAATCGTTTATTACGGATGATTTCCCAAATAATTTTTTAATTCACGCCATACCTTCTCTACTAGATCTAGCCTTTTTCGTCCTTTTTGTCCCTTTTCGTCCATATTATCCTTTTTTTCGTCCTTATTCGTCCTTTGCGTCCTTGGACGTCCTTTTTCCTAATTTTTGTCTATTTTCGTCCTTTTCGTCCTTTTTCGTCCTTTTTGTCCTTTTTCGTCCTCCTTCGTAGTTTTTCGTCCTTTTCGTCCTTATTATCCTTTTTCCTCCTTTTCGTCCTTTTTCGTCCTTTTACGTCATTTGTCGTCCTTTTTCGTCCTTTCCATCATTATCGCCCTTTTCATCCGTTTCGTCCTTTCTCGTCCTATCCATCATTATCGTCCTTTTCGTACTTTTTCGTCCTTATTCCTGCTTTTCGTCCTTTTCGTCCTTTTTCGTCCTTTTACGTCATTTATCGTCCTTTTTCGTCCTTTCCGTCATTATCGCCCTTTTCATCCGTTTCGTCCTTTCTCGTCCTATCCATCATTATCGTCCTTTTCGTACTTTTTCGTCCTTATTCCTGCTTTTCGTCCTTTTCGTCTCTTTTCGTCCATTTTCGTCCTTTTCGTCCTTTCCGTCCTTTTTCATCCATTTTGTCCTTTTTCGTCCTTTTCGTCCTTTTTGTCCTTTTTCGTCCTTATTATCCTTTTTCCTCCTATTCGTCCTTTTTCGTCCTTTCTAGTCCCTTTTCGTCCTCTCTCGTCTTTTTCGTCCTTTGTGTCCTTTTTCGTGGTTTTTCGTCCTTTTCGTCCTTTTTCGTCCTTATTATCCTTTTTCCTCCTATTCGTCTTTTTTCGTCCTTTCAAGTCCCTTTTCGTCCTCTCTCGTCTTTTTCGTCCTTTTTGTCCTTTTTCGTCCTTTTTTGTCGTTTTCATCGTTTTTCGTCCTTATTATCCCTTTTCCTCCTGTTCGTCCTTTTTTGTCTCCTTTCGTCATGTCTCGTCTTTTTCGTCCTTTTGCGTCCTTTTGGTCCTTTTCGTCCTTTTTCGTCCTTCTTCGTCCGTTTTCGTCCTTTTGCCTAATTTTCGTTCTTTTTCCTAATTGTCGTCCTTTTCGTCCTTTTGGTCCTTTTCGTCCTTATTCGTCCTTTTTCGTCCTTCTTCGTCCTTTTGCCGAATTTTCGTTCTGTTTCCTAATTTTCGTCCTTTTGCCTAGTTTTCTTTCTTTTTCCTAATTTTCATCCTTTTCGTCCTTTTTCGTCTTTCTTCCTACTTTTCGTCATTTTTCGTCCTTTTTCCTACTTTTCCTTCTTTTCGTCCTCTTTCGTCCTTTTCGTCCTTTTTCGTCCTTTTCCTTACTTTCCGTCCTTCTCGTCCTTTTTCGTTCTTTTTCGTCCTTTCTCGCTTTTTTTCGTCTTTTTCGTTCTTTTTCGACCTGTTTCCTAGTTTCCGTCCTTTTCGTCCTTTTTCGTCCTTATTCCTGCTTTTGGTCCTTTTCGTCCTTATTGGTCCTATTTTGTCCTTCGTCCTTTTTCGTCCTTTTGCCTAATTTTCGTTCTTTTTCCTAATTTTCGTCCTATTCGTCCTTTTTCGTTCTTTGTCGTCCTTTATCGTTTTTTTTTCGTCCATTTTCGTCCTTTTCGTCCTTTCCATCCGTTTTCGTCCTTTGTGTCCTTTTTCATGGTTTTTCGTCCTTTTCGTCCTTATTATCCTTTTTTCCTTCTATTCATCCTTTTTCGTCCTTTCTCGTCCCTTTTCGTCCTCTCTCGTCATTTTCGTCTTTTTTCCTCCTTTTCGCCCTTTCTCGTCCCTTTTCGTCCTCTCTCGTCTTTTTCGTCCTTTTTCGTCATTTTGGTATTTTTCGTCCTTCGCCCGTTTTCGTCCTTTTGCCTGATTTTCGTTCTTTTTCCTAATTTTCGTCCTTTTCATCCTTAATCGTCCTTTTTCGTCCTTCTTCGTCCTTTTGCCTGATGTTCGTTCTTTTTCCTAATTTTCGTCGTTTCCGTCCTTTTTCGTCCTTATTTTTCATACTTTTGGCCTTTTCGTCCTTTTACGTCCTTCTTCGTCCTTTTTCGTCCTTTTGCCTAGTTTTCGTTCTTTTTCCTAATTTTCGTCCTTTGTGTCCTTTTTCGTCTTTCTTCCTATTTTTCGTCATTTTTCGTCTTTTTTCCTACTTTTCCTTCTTATCGTCCTTTTGCGTCCTTTTCGTTCTTTTTCGTCCTTTCTCGCTTTTTTTCGTTCTGTCCCGTATTTTTTCCTAGTTTCCGCCCTTTTCGTCTTTTTTCGTCCTTTTTCATCCTTTTGGTCCTTTTCGTCCTTTTTCGTTCTTTGTCGTCCTTTCTCGTTTTTTTTTTCGTCCTATTCGTCCTTTTCGTCGTGGGCCAGGACAGTACTAATAATAATAATATTATTATTCTTTATAATAAGTTTTGTAGTTGCGTAACTTGAAACATCGTCCTGTTGAAAAATATAAATACCTACAAGGTAGACTGCTACAGTACTTGTTAATATTTTTTTATAAAGTCTCTTGATATTTGTTTGCATTTGTAATTAAATGAACTTTGTTAATTGGCCTTTAAGCACTTTGTAGTACTCCGTCGTCCACTTTTATAAATTTTCATTAGTTGTCGATCACGCGGCTTCACAAGTGGTGACCTACCGGGAATTTTACCTTTTATTTCTATGGTACCTCTGTCTGCGTAATATTTTATGAAGTTTCCTATCGACGATTAAGCTATTTGGAACAAATCTGCACTTTTCCTAATCGATTTTCTCTTGCAGTACTACTAAATTATTATTTTGAGAACTTTTACTAAAACTTGCACACCGCAAACTATTTTTTCTAAATAAAACCATCACTAGAGTGAAATACTGTGATGCCTATAATAATGGCAGCATTCGCCAGCTACTAAATTTGTAATTCCATGAAATTTTCTCGGGTGTCCCAACATTTAAATGTCAGCAAAAATGGCACATTTTTATTCAAGTGACAATTTTTGCTTTATAAGAAAATTTATTAATTTGCAAACTCACTCTCTGGCGAAATATATGCCCATGCAAAATTTGCATTTAGTCCAAACGAATTGAATGATATCAAAAATAGGTACCGGATTTTTATCACAAAGTATCTTTATCCAAATATATACTTGTTAGGGCTCGTAGCCCCGCCCACCCACCCTTTATTTTCTTGGAAGGTGTCATTTCCCAAAATCAGTCTTATCTTAGCAGTTACTAGCCCCACCCACCCGCCCTTTATTTTGATGGAGGGTATGTCATTTGCCAAATCAGTCTTATCTTAGCAGGTACTAGCCCCGCCCACCCGCTTTTTATATTCCTGGGGAGTATCATTTGCAAAATCAGTTTTATTTTAGCAGGTACCATTTCCACTTATTTCCACTTTCTTCCATATCACTTCCACGTATTTCTACCCATTTCCACTTCTTTCCAATCATTTTCATTCGTTCTACACATTTCCACTTATTTCCACTCATTTTCAAAATACCTACTTCTACATTATGCTAACTCATTTACTCATTATTTCCTCCAATTTCTATATGCCAACGATCAGCATTTATAAAATTCTAATTTTATTCGCTATTTGAGCGTAGTCTATTGTTACGTTGAACGGGTATTTAAAAATCGGCGTGGTTAAAACTCAACAATTTATTACTTAATTCAAATTTATATACGACTAATTACAAACAGCGATTATGTACAAAATAATTCCGGTGCAACTTGACTGGATTCTCAACATTCACTAGACTCGACTCGTTGATTGAATAATCAATCGTTCCTGAAAGTAGTCTCTATTTAAACCCATACTTTTTTCTAGAGGTTTCGTGATCGAGGTCTTTCTGGAATATCCATCGCGACTTCCGCTTCTAGAATTCTCTTTAGCGAACGCCACTCGACAGCCATCACTGACGATAAGTCACCAATCATCGCCACACATACTAGAAAACCCATAGGCGTCGTAGTGGGGCGGCTTAACAATATATAAAATATATTATGTGACATTTTTCGCGTACCATCATATACATCGATCTAAATCAATGCTTAAAATACTATTCATTTTTGTTCAGGGAGAGGCTACTGAATTTTTTAAAACGTTTTTTACAAACTATCAATTGACTTAATTTTCTGTGTTTATGGACATGGTCAATTTGGCTTCTGAACGAATCATATAGTAGTCATTTAAAAAAAAACAAGCAAAAAAAAATTGTTTTTGACGAGTAATTTGAGCACAACTTCTTGTACGCCTATATATAATTTCAGTTGATTTGTACAATAGGTTCTCAAGATATTTAACCGTTTCCATACATTCTAGCGACCCTGTATGTACCTACATGTCAAAAACCAAATCTAGCGAATCGAGACTAATTTATTTATTCTAAAATTAATATCACTCAGTCGAAATTTATAAATAATGGCTTCCATAACAATGATTCCACAATGTGTGGGCCATTATGACAGCCAATGAAATATCTCCACTCGAGATCTTTGTAAACTCGATTCCGAACATTCTCTATATTCGGAAGTCAAACTTTTCAATATTCGAACGGCATAATCATCCAAATACGACGTGGGCCGTAATAATAAAGTTTCCATATTGGCAATAAAGTTTTAATATGTTCCATCAACACACGATGTGAACGTGAATAAATCCAATCGATAAGACTATCTGAAACAATTCTATAACACTAGTCACAACGCATGGCCGACTAAGATCTGGCGTCCGTCGTAACATTTATGTCGAATTTTATTCACTGTTGAGAAGAAGAAAAAATGTGTACGTACCGCCACTGGAAATTTGAGTGACAAAGGCAGAGAACTAAAATCTATAGGTCCACTCTTCTCAAGAGTAGCAAAAAACTACCATATCTATGTTTCTTTCTAACTTGACATCGCTGTCAGTCGTGTTCACACTCTTAAAAAGACATAATACATCAAGGCACTCTAGTCACAGGGAGCGTAGCCGACGCCAGATCTCAGTTGGCGGTGCACACCGTTAACTCACCCGCCACCTCGTAATTGTTCTTGAAAGAATCGACTCAAAAAACGTTACAAACTTGGAGGTAAATTGATTTTTGGCCATTCTGTTTATCTTTAAATTCACGTTCTACCGCAAGCGGTTTTCAATTAAAACACGATTCTAGATGCCTATCGATTTTCATCCCTCGTTCCGAGAAAAAGTTTCTTCTACTTTCAAGTGTTACATCAAGTGGAGTACCTAATTGAATTATTTAATCAAGAGACTTTCAAAGTTGTCAAGAAATACATCCCATGAAGTTTCGCAAGTGATAAGAAGTTGCTTTTTTAAGTAATTACGGCAATATTTCTGTCACTCCTACGACATTTTACCCGGTTGGAAACGGATGTAAATTTGGTTTTATTAAACGTTTTCATGATGACTGCGATAATATTTATGGTGCTAAAGCACCACCGTTTAGGAGTTTTATACACAGAATTTATAGGTTTCGTATAATAATAAAAATATTGATTTTTTTGAGCTTATTTTCACCATGTACAAAAACAAGCCTGTTATATACTGTTACTTTTAAAACATCCACCACCTGTTGATTCATCTTGGTAACATTACAATTACGATACTAATTAATAATGAGTGACAGTTTACTTGTCGTCAGCTGACGCAAGCACGTAATAAACAAGTCCCAAATTAATAAACGGAGAAAACAACGAAATTTACTCCGTTACACGCTACCATCCCACACACCAACTTCCCCTTGACTACAAAATGAAAGTTCCGCAAAGCTTATAAACCGAAATACAGAAAGAGGGAAACGAAGGTCCACCGAGTACCTTTGAAATGAAATTCGGGAAACAGTTACAAACGACGCAAGTTTTGGGTACGGAACTGACGCGAAGTCGACCCTTTGAAGTGTTGAAAAACTCTGCCAATTTTTTTGTTGGTTTGCAAGACGTAATGAGTACAAAGCTGTGAAATTTTGACAATTACGATAGCGATCAGAAGTTTTCTTATTAACAAAGTTGCTGAAAAAATCTTGGCACTTCGGAAAATAGAGGATGACGTCTGTTTGTCTTTGAGATGGAAGGATCAACAATAATCACGAAAGAACGTTCAGAAATCCGGGGAATTAAACATAAGTTTTTGATGTGAACTTTAATGCTAGTTAGTTTAATGCCTGCCTGTTTCTATACAAAAATTGGTCTGGAAAAACTTCTAGAATTTTTACTGCTGTTCTCAAACAAATTTAAGCAACTTAAGTTTCTTAGATAATTAAAAAAAAATTAACATGTTCACATAAAATGACAAATCGTATTAGATTTCATGCTTTTTTTATTCTCCGAACAAAATAATGACAGTAATCATAGATTTAAACCAGGAAAAATGACTCATTTAAAAAATGACTTGATTATGAGAAAATTTCTAAAAAAACAAACCATTTTAAGCAATTTCAATTGTTTTAGATGAAAATGGTGGAGGCGCCGGGATAGTAATTAAATTTAAAAATATATATTTAAAACTTAAACCAAATAACAAAATCAAAAACAAATTTAATAAATTTTTTTTTTGCAGAGGAACAAGTTTTTTAATCTAATTCGCCAAGTTCATTATTTTGGGAAAATTTTGGAAAAGAACAGGGTATTTTCAAACCGAGATCGATTTAAATAGCGTAATTTGCGTTTCATGAAATGGCGGAGGCGCCGGGATAAGAATCAATTTTGAACATATTGTTTTAAGTATCATTAAGGAACTTCAACACAAAATAATATATCTAGTACCGACGAAATCAAGCACTTCTTCAAATACCTTCAAGTCTGCACTAATTAATAAAGTCGAACACACAATTGAATCAACAAAAATAATAATCGTTGTTTCAACACATTTGACAACCTTGATTTTTTCGCCGTTATTTTGAGGCAATTTTTTTTAACAAAACATTTACTTATCTAATCTAATCTAATCTAATCTAATCTAATACTATTAAACGAGCAAAGTTTGTATATATATATGTAATGGGTTTCTCGAAAACGGCTCTAACGATTTCGATGAAATTTACAGGTTAGGGATTTTTTGGGTCAAGAAATCGATTGATCATAGTTTTAACTTCTGAAAATTACAGCTTCATGCATTTTCAGCAATTTTCAGGCAGTGAATTATATTTGTTGCTAGGCAACATCAGATGACACTACACGAACACGAGATTGTTTTATATGAGAAGTTTGGGTGACAGTCTGACAGTACGTTTGACGTACCTTTTTATCTTCAATTGTACGTACCGAAACATACTCCACTGTATAGAGGACGTTGAAATTCACCTCCTGAGGTAAGAAAATTTACCAAAAACTAAACAGTGAGCGGATAAAAGGCACACGAAAGTGTGTTGAATTGAGATTATTTTGTCAAGCATTCATTTCAGAGGTTCCACGGTCAGTGTCAACATGTGATCGTTTTCGGGGATGGGACCGTGTTATTTGAGTTTTTGGGCTCAACGTTTCGCACACTTTCGTAAATGGCATCTTCGGGAGCAGGGTTGAGATTGAGAAATTAGGAATAACACAAAAGAGCACGGTAACTCAGTATGTTAACCACACCAGAGGCGAAACTCTTCTGGCAGTAAGAATGTGGTTGTGACCTTTTTCTAGAGTCGAGAGAGAGAACTAGGAAAAAAAAAACGACAGAGAGAAAACTTGGGTAACAAATGAGATGTCAAACAATAATTCCAGTTTTCTGTTCTTTAATCTCTACATGTCACTTATCAGTGTTTAAAACAAAGACTGCTTATGGAATTTCTTTTTTAATGTGTATTTTTAAGTAGCGCGTGTACTTCAAAATGCATACTATACGCATATTTATCTGTCCTAATCTGATCTAATACTACCAAACGAGCCGAGTGAAACTCGGTCAACCAGATATTAAATTAATAATGTCTGTCATTTTTAAACTTAACCTAAGAAATTTTTTAAGAAACTATATATTTTTTTTTGTGATCACCTCTGTCCATTAAAAAAGTAACTTCCGATTAGCAAGTAAAAATATGATAGTTTGAATTTTTTTAAAGTTTATTGAAGAGCTTGTTATTTTGAATCCATTAATGTGTCATACTTTAATCACCCAACTCCGGCATTGCCTTTGATTCGAACGCATTATGTTACGAAAACACTGTGTTTACTTGTTTATATTTATTCAGGCCCAAAGTGTGGGGAAATGGGGTGAACGATCAAGCAAATTGTTCCAATAATATGGATACATTGATAAAGCAGCAATCGGCCTGTTTGTAGTGAATTTTTTCACTGAAAAAGGTACCGATCAACATTTTCAGGACACGTATGTCAATTCCGACACGTTAAGTACACCTGGAATACTAATAATAAAAAATATAATTAATACCAGTCATAGTGTACTAAAAATTGTGACACATGGCAGTAATTTAACATTTTACGGCACGACCACAGGTCGTAAAAACTGAAGACGGATTCATAAACCATAAGTATGTTATTTTATAAAATTTAAATAGTGCTTAAACAAAAATGAAGGGACGTCATCAAATTGTTGCTGGGGATTACTGGGTAAATTTGGTTAGCCCTCTACGATCAATACAATGTTTCTTAACATACATATAAAATTTGACAACAGTCGGTCCGGTAGTACCGGAGATTATCTGTCTAAAAAAACCTGTACTCTAGGGAGGATCAACGTTGGAAAAACATGAAAGTGAAATAAAAATTAAAATACGTTATGTCCTAAATTAAAAAGGATACTAAATGCTGCTACTATTTTTAACTGTCACGAATAATGATAATTAATGCATCTGTAATCTAAAAATTAGCACTATTATAATTTGTATAAAACCAATTGCCACAATGTTTGCCAATATTATTGCTGGAATGATTTGTAGTGTTTGATTTATTCGTTTGGAAATTTAAACATCAATAATGATAATTGTCTAATACAAATAATTTATAATATCTACCTAGCGTGTTAACCCTGTACAAGCTCGCAGTACGCCTTCGAGTACGTCTATAAAATCTCAAATTTTCAAACAAATTTTCTTTTATTTGGAACTATTACACAATCACAAAACAAAAATATACTCTTTTATCAACAATAAATCTATATTTAGCGTTATACCGGGTGTCTGGAAAATGGCGGATTAACTCTCCGCTACGCTCTTAACAATCAACTGGTGAGTCTGGGAAAAATATTAAAAAAATTCCTTCACACATTTTGGTGGAGTTATAATGATTTTAAAATTGGTTCTTTTGCTACGTTTAACAACTAAACAACTCATTCATTATTACAGTAACTAGTAATAAAACTTTTAGTTAATTACCATTTCAGTTAGAATACACAAAGATGGCTGTGTTGTTTTTGTAATAATTTGATAAAATTCCATTTGACAACCATGTTTGCCTGATATAAAGCGAAGGTGGATTTCAGTCACCATCGTTACTAAGAAACCAGAAAGTAAGCCGGAGGTATTCACGCATTAGGTGTGTGCTGTGTTGCCAATTTTACGTATATAAAATTACGTTTTATTCGCAATCTACATCATAAAGAATTTTTTCATTATTTTTTTGGGACTCCCGAAACTCCCGTATATAACGTACTGAAGAATTCATCCGCCATTTTCCAGACAGGCGGTATTTTACGTTAACATGTCCCACAAACTGTTTGTCTAAATGTAATAGTGACAATAATAATTAGAGAGCAGATTTATAAGCACAAAAAAATTAAGAATAACCGCTTAAATAAGCACAAGATTTTCAATAAAAAAGTTTTATTTTAAGCAAAAAAGCATTAAATAAGCATAACACTTTCTTTAAAAAAGTTTTATTTTAAGCAAAAAAGCATTAAATAAGCATAACACTTTCTTTAAAAAAGTTTTATTTTAAGCAAAAAAGCATTAAAAACATAATCATATTACAAATCAAAGAACACTTCTTAGAACTTTGGATAAAATATTATTACAATAATCCTAGACTTTATATTTTACAAAAAGTATTTCAGTTTTCTTTAAAACAATTTATGATTGTAATATGTTCCAAGTTGTCCACTGTAAAATTTTTTCGCCGATCATTTAAAATGTGTTTAAAATTGGAGAATGTGCGTTCAACATCCACACTCGTTGTTGGCGCAAATTTGAATTTTGCAACTAATGTTGAATCTAACTCCAAGTTTCCACCTTCTGACCTTGTAAAACACGAGCAACGTCGGAAAGAACACCGAAACCTGCATTTTTATTTAACACTTCGTCAAGTTTTTGAGATACTCTAGTACCAATATCACCCCTTACTGCGTTTGCTTGTTGTTTAAATTCTTTCACGAAGTTTATGGCATCTACCAACAACATGTTGGGTTTTTCTAACTTTTCTATTACCTCACATAAGAATTGATAATAATTGCTTCTTAGAAAAGCTAGATCTTGTCGCAAATCTTTGTTTTCCAAAATATTTATGCAATCTTTAATCGATTGAGAAGAATCTTCGCTAAACTGCGTAACTACTTCCTCAAATTCTTTGATATATTTGTCATAATAAAATGTGGCCTGTAACCATGTTCCCCACCTCGTTATAATCGGCTCTGGGGGCAATGGTATGTTTGGAAATTTTTCCTTAAAATGTTGCACTCTTAGTGGGGCTTTAACAAAAATCTTTTTACCATTTGCCACTAATTTATTAACAGTAGGAAACTGCAAACCTATGGGCAATGCAAGTAGAGTGAATTAAATTGGGGTACAATATTTTTAGATTATTCCCTGCTTTCAACATTTAACGAATTGCATCCGAGATCATCAATAAAATTTTATTCGCCGGTACGGCATTTGGCAAAAATAGTGACGTAAGACTGTCATTTACAAATCTGGTAATCGTATTGCCATTTGTTTAACATTTTCAAACTTACTACATACCCTCGACTAGGGAAATTTTCATTTAAGATTCCAACAATTAAACTTACCACGTATCTTCCACAACTATCGGTTGTTTCATCGACAGCGAACCATAAATAATTATCTTCAATGCGATGTTTAATTTCGTTGTAAACTTGCTGAAACACTGGGCCTACATAATTTTGTCGGAGAGTACTTTCAACCGGAATATGTCGATTGCAGTGTTTTTCAAGGAATTCTTGAAGAGGGCCTTTCTCCAATTTTTTTAAAGGTATATTAGACTGGATCATCATTTTACATAATTCGAAATTAATCTGAAACTGCTCATCTTTTGTGGAAGGAGATGCAACAGATTCATGTATGGTCTGCTGTTTAATTTTAGAAACTTCAAACATTTTTTTCCTTTCTACATGAAGAGTCGTTCTGACATGTTGCGTCACGTTATATTTTTTATCACTTTGAATCTAAAACAACGTACATATATAGGATTAACAAAGGAAAAAAAAATTAGTGGGTTTACGGTTTTCACACAAGCTCTGCAGGATATTTTGTTGTTTTCTAATTTTAATTCTGGAAAATCCCTTATCCACTCATCCGGCGTCGATTTTACTTTCGGCATTCTTTTAAAATAATAGTAATATTACCAAAAAGAACTCAACATGTAACAAGGGAGAACCACCTATAACACTGTACTACGACAGATGCGATAGACTGATGGTTGTGAAATAAACGGTTCATTTACTTAAAAGTTTCCATTAGAAAAATTGTAAGGTAGGTAGTTGGGTACAATAATCCTCTTTTCTAGAAAATCTTCAACGGTCTTGCCGCAAAATGCCGAAAAAGAACATCTGGTTAAAAGCTTTAATTCATTATCAACGGAAGTAAGGATTTAAAATCATAAAATCTATGAAGTATTTTTCCAATCCTATAATAAAATTTTATTACCCAAACGACCGGAACCTATTCACAGAAAGGGTCTTGAGTAAGTGTACTTCAATGGTCAAGTCCAGGTAAAATGCATACGATACGATACGGCTAACTAACAAGTATTTGTCATCCCGACAAGGCCCGCATTTGAACAAAATATGCATAAAACTCATATTCGTCGAAAAAAGCATTAAATAAACATATAAGTTTTAATAGGCATAAAATTGAAAAAAAAGCAAATAAGCATAAAAAAAATGTGTCAAATGACTCCAAATTGTATCATAGTTACAGATATAAAAAAGTTTTGAAGTGCTTACATTTTTCACAAAAAGCATTAAACCTAGAAATCCGCTCTCTAATAATAATAATAATCATAATGATTGCAGTAATTTGGGGATATTTAGTTGCTTCTTTTGTTTAATTTTCGTTATAGGTGTTTAAGTTAATTACGTTCTGAGTGTTAATTCTAAACTTGTACATTTATAACATTCTGTAAAAGAACAATTTTACTCTTTATGATGTAGTGCAATAGGAGAAAAATATATTTGTGTCTAGAATACTCTAACGATTTTGAATATCAGAACAACATAATTAAATTTACCATCTATCAATTTTATATGTCAATGGTATAGCGATAATTACGAAATAAAAATTTGTTAAGAAATTGTCCGGCATATACATTCCATATTGGCACATTTATCTTTCGCACTACCATGTTGAACGACCAAGAAATCTCTTATAAGTCTATATTGTTACCCATCACCCGATAAATTGTTGCTATCGCCAACTCATGTCCTTATTGTTTTATAGGAAATTAGAACTTGGCGTGACGCATTTGCCGATAAGACCTTTATGATTTGAGTTTTATTGTCAAGGGACCACATCAAGACGTATTTTTCGTTCAGTTCATTACATTTATAGTTTCTGAAGTTTGTCATTTATAACCTGCTTGCATGGCACGCTGATCTCCATTTATATGGTGTATTTTGCGCGAATGAATTCCACAAGTTTGAAGTCAACATTTTTAAGCGTCATAAACAGTAAAAATTTTACAATCCGCATTGGAATTTTAAAGCAAATGTATCATTTTCACTGCTAAAAATGTCATGTTATGTTAATAGTTAATTATTATTGTAACTCGTCTTCTCGTTCGAACACTCTTTCTTAATCTAACTAGGTAGTAAAGCTGCGTGCTCATCCCCACACATATTTTTAAAGTGATCACATCCTGTGAACAACGATATTATCTCCTATTTGGCACTAGAAGTCGCCCCAACCTGTCAATTGTCATATATGCTTTTGCACTTTTCCAACACACATCGCAAAAATTGAGGTAAATATTAATTCGCACTAGCTCCCATACCGCCAATGTAATCGCCCTGGCTTTGAAATAGAGTTCACCCGTTTGCCGTCAACCATCCAAAGGGGCAAATTCACTGTAACAATTTCAGCTGAAAACCAAATACCCACAACGTATGCACTCTAGTGCCATTTATGTTGAAAAACTTTGTATTTGGCCTCGATATAATTCATCCCTGTTTGACCATTTAGGCCAAAATATAGGCAAATTTTTACGTTTTCTGCATCGAAAACAGACGAAAGTTTTTTGCATATCGTTGGGTCAATCTACGGCCTCATAGATCTCGATACACTCACTAAGGTCGTTATTTGTTTGAAGGAAGAGCCAAGATAAAGAAAGAATGTTCAGATGAGAAGACGAGGCACAATTAGCACAATTAAAGAAAAACAATGATTATATGGCGTCCGACCTCCATTGTGCTCCCGCTTTACTTTAAACTTAATAACAATCGACAAATTGGGGCGACCTCTGATGACCAATACGAGATAAGACAGCTGTTAATGTTAATCACTTTAAAAATTGTGCGTGAAAACGAGTACAACGCGTCACTACCTACTTAAATAGAGAAACAGTGTTCGAATGAGAAGATGAGGCACAATTAAACAGGTTAAACGATTTTATGACATGCGATCTTAATTGTGCTCGTTTTCTCATCCGAACACTCGATTCCCAGAAAACCCTCAGTTTTACTTTAAACTTAATGAAAATCGACAATTCGGGGCGACCTCTGGTAACTAATATAGCATAAATCCTGGTCATTGTAAAATAAATGGAAAACCATTTTTACGGGAGTCACTGAACGTAAATAAAATATAAACCGGCCTTGTACTTTACGACGACCTTGCAAACATTAAAAAAAGTTAGAGACAAGAGACCCAGTTTGTGTCCTTGAATTTAGCCGATTTGGAGGCCGGGATTTGTCGATTTGTTTACGAATTCCGTTTTAGGAATACCCGGCCGACCCTCGTTTCCCCTTTTGCCGCTTCGTTTTTCGTGTTCTGTTAACGTTTAGAGACAGAGAGAGATTTCAAGCAATGTTTATGTAAATAAATAAAACGTATATATCTGGTGAAAGCTCAAAGGAGGAACCTGAAGTTTTAAAGTTTCTTTAATTTAGTTTTGCATTGTTCAGGTTTAGTGAACAAGTTTTTTTTTTAGTTTATCAATACAAGATTTAGGTCAATATGATACCACATCTTTTCTTTTTTAAAAAAATAAATAACAAAAGTTGCATGGAAATGCAGCACTGACTGATCGATTATGGTGGTGTTGTCATATCGTAAAATTTAGCATTCCCTAGGTAATCCACCTAGCTTTGCATAATAGTGTAATTGATGGCTTCCTCATGACGAAGTTGTATCGATTGCAAAGACTGCAGATTTTGTATACATTTTCACAATAAAACTTCAGGAAATAAGTATACCTCTAATCTGGACTTGTGTCCACCTTTATATCGGGTGATTTTTTTAATTTTCTCTTATAGTTAGCCATAACAACATAACAAAAATGAACTATTATCGTCTTCGAAAAAGCAACCTCTACACAACCGCACACCTTCCCAAGAAAAAAAAAACCCTTAATATTCCCTTTTCCAAGATCATAATCTTAAACCAATCACCGTTATCATCACCCTCTCCATTCCGCCGTGTCGAGCTTTCACCGCCCGTTAAACACTTCACTCTCGTTCCAGGGACACCGACGACCGACCTCCTCACCAAGGATTCGCGCCCTCCTTCCGCCCAGTGCGACGGTCTGCTCACCCAGCTCCACGACGGCGACAACATCTGGTCCCACTGCACGAAAACCGGCGACGCCGAGCGCCGGATCGAGGTGGTGTCGAGGGCGAATCGGGTGGTGTTGAAAGTGATCGTTCGGAGTAATCCCGCCAAAGGCGGCGGCGGCGCTCTCGGTTTACGTATGCAGTACCACGCGGCGCCCATCCAGGAGATCGTGGGCGGATGCGGTTTCGGCTGGGTCACGTTGAAACAATTTTGCGTGGCCGCGGTCGAAGAAGCCAAGCTGCCGTGGGCTCAGGCCGAGATGGAATGTGGAAGGAGGGGAGGGCATCTGGCGAGCATCAGGAGCGAACATGCACAGAATGTCATTAATAATCTTCTGATTAACAGGTAGGAGGGTTGGGGTTTGTGAACGGGAGAGGTTTGTGGGTGATTAATTCGGGCTGAAGATTGCGGGGATTTAAAATCTAGTTCTAAGATGCAACAAAAATGGAAAAAAGACAATATATTTAAAAAAAAATAAAATCTTATGAACTTAAATCAACAACTAAATTATTCGATTAATGTTTTCAGTTAAAAACAACGCTTTAATAGATACTATGAAAGCGTTGTTTTGTGGGTTGGTATTCCTGACTTTATAATGTGGTATAAATCAAACTTGACACAGAATTGACATTTGTGACCGTTGAATGATTTTCATGTTATTTCTGCATAATTACAAAATCCTGAATCCCTAATTGGAACTGACCAATCTGTAATGTAAACTTACATTTTGTCTCAAACCTAAATTAGTATGCAAACCTGCACAGCTGTTCAAAGCAGCCAGAATGACCACCCAAATCTTAATTATTTTTAATTTAGCGCCAAATTTGACATTATTTGTCGAAATTCGGTATGCCAACATTCAACAGTAACTACCACTACAACTACTACAACCGACTTAAGTAATTAAATGAAACTATGATTCAAGTAATTCCAAATTTCAAGATAATTATCCAGAATTTTAAATTAATAAGATAAAAATTTTGTTTCAATAAATTGCGAATTTTAAGTTAAGTAATTATATTACAATTTCGCAAAAACACATCAAAATTTCTGTATAAGTAAAGATTTCAACTAATTAGATCTAAGCTAGAGGTAAGAAATCTGATTTAGTTAATCAAATCAAATTTGTAAACGTTCAAAATTTGAAGCTAATTTATTAAAAATTTATTGAAAATAAGTTAAGCCTTTATATAAATTAAATTAATATTGCGAAATTATAGGTTGACATTTTAAGATAAAGACCAGAAATTTTAGTTTCTTAAACGGAAATTTAGAGCTGATTATTGAGGCGAAATTTGTACATAATTGGGTCCAGTTCTGAAATCAATAAACAGAGCTTGGAAAGGCTAGTCAATCGAGTTAAGTCGAAATTTAAATTTAAGTTCCGAGATAATTATTAATTTAATAATATGAACAGCTAATAATATAAATTTAGAAACAAGCAATACGTCACTAAATTGAAATTGAATCCCAAAAACAAATTAATTGTCCAAATTTTGGTCAGATTAATATTGGAACTATGACTCAATTAATTTTAAACTTTAAAAAAATTAGACAGTTTTAAATAAATGAGAAAAATATTTTAGAGAAAGTATCCAAAGTTCAAACTAATCAAAGTTTGAAATTAATATTTTGAAAATTTAAACTACGATAAATAATAGGACTTCCGAGTCACTAAGCTGAAAGCTTCAATCCCTAATTAAAAATTACAAGGTAATTAATTAATTAATAGTCGTAATTAAGAAGTATTACATTGAAGCTATGACTTAATTAACTTTAAACTACAAGAAAATTGGATATAGTCTTAAATGAATAAGATAAAATTTTGAGAAAAAAATCCTAATTTCGGATTAGTAATTTGGCTTAATTAACTTCAAATTTCTAGTTAACTAATTAAAATTGAACGTTAATAAGTTGAATATATAAAAATAATAGGATTGTCGAATTAATGAGTTGAAATTTTCAATTCCTAAATCAAAATTCCTAGTTAATTAATTAATTCGGTTGAAATCTTGAATTCCTAAATAAAAATTCAAAATTAATTAGTTAATTGAGTTGAAATTTTGAATTCCTAAATCGAAATACAAAATTAATTAATTAATTCAGTCAAAATTTTGGTATAATTAAATTGAAACTACAAATTAATACACTTCTTTAAACTTCAAAAAAATTAGTCAGAGTTTTAAACGAACAAGATAAAATTTTTAGACAAAAAATCCAAATTTCCCATTAATAATTCTGTGTATTTATTTAAAGTTTCTAGCTAACTAATCAAAATTTGAAATTAATACGTTGAAAATTTAAACTAGGATAAATAATAGAATTTCCGAGTCACTAAGTTGAAAATTTCAATTCCTAATTAAAAATTTCTAGGTAATTTATAGTCGCAACTAAGAAGTATTACATTGAAGCATAGTTTTGAATAAATAAGATAAAATTTTGAGAAAAAATCCTAATTTCGGATTAATAATTTGGCTTAATTAACTTTAAATTTCTAGCTAACTAATCAAAATTGAAAGTTAGTAAGTTGAAAATATAAATATAATAGTATTGTCGAATTAGTGGGTTTTCAATTTCTAAATCAAAATTCCAAGTTAATTAATTGAGTTGAAATCTAGAATTCCTAAATCAAAATTGAAAATTAACTAATTAATTGAGTTGAAATTTTGAATTTCTAAATCAAATTGAAACGATGAATTAATAAACTTCTTTAAACTTCAAGAAAATTAGTCAGAGTTCAATTAAACGAATAAGATACAATTTTTAGAGGAAAAATCCAAATTTCGCATTGATAATTCTGCTTAGTTAATTTAAAGTTTCTAGCTAACTAATCCAAAGTTTAAATTAATACTTGAAAATTAAAACAAGAATAAGTAGTTACAAAGCTGAAATTTTTAACACCTAAATCAAAATTCCAAGTTACATAATTAACTAATGGTCGAAATTTTGGTATGATTAAATTGAAACTATGACTTAATTGCCTTTAAATTTCGAAAAAATTAGCCAAAATTTTAAGGAAATAAACCAAAATTTTGGAAGAAAAAATTCAAACTTCGGATTAATCCGTTTGTTTAGTTGACCTAAAATTGTTAGCTAACTAATCAAAATTTGAAGTTAATACGTTGAAAATTTATACCCCATAAATATGTAATGGGATTTTCGAGTCACTGAATTGAAATTTTCAATTACTAAATGAAGATTCAAAATTTTAGTATAACTGAAACTGACTTACTTAACAACCTTCTTTAAACTTCAAGAAAATTAGACCGAGTTTTAAATGAATAAGATACAATTTTTCTAGAAAAAAATCCAAATTTCAGATTAATATTTTTGCTTAATTAATCTAAAATTTCTAACTAACTAATCAAAATTTGACATTAATACTTGAAAATTCAAACAAAGAATAAGTAGTTAGTAAGCTTAAATTTTTAAAATCAAAATTCGAAGTTAATTAATTAATTGATGGTCCAAATTTTGATATGATTAAATTGAAAGTATAACTTAATTGATTTTAAATTTCACGAAAATTATCTAGGATTTTAAAGTAATAAGACAAAATTTTGAGAGAAAAGATTCAAATCTCGGATTAATAATTGTGTTTATGAAACCTAAAATTTCTAACCAAGTCACCAAAAATTTGAATTCAATACGTTGAAAATTTAAACCAGCATAAATAATAGGATTTTCGAGACACAAAATTCCAAGTTAATTAATTAATAAATTGTCAAAATTTTCGTATAATTAAACTGAAATTATGACCTAATTAACTTTAAAGTACAAGAAAATTAGACTGAGTTTTAAATGAATAAGATAAAATTTTGAGAAAAAAACCTAATTTCGGACTAGTAATTTGGCTTAATTAACTTAAAATTTCTAACTAACTAATCAAAATTGGAAGTTAATACGTTAAAAATTTAAACCAGCATAAATAATAGGATTTTCCAGTCACTGAGTGGAAATTTTCTATTCCTAAATCAATATTCAAACTTAATAAATTAATTAACAGTCGAAATTTTGGTATAATTAAATTGAAACTATGAATTAATAACCCTTCTTTAAACTTCACGAAAATTAGACAGTTTTTTCTTAATTAATGTAAAATTTGTAGCTAATTAATCATCATTACTTGAAAATCTAAACAGGAATAAGTAGTTACTAACTGAAAATTTTAATTCCTAAATCAAAGTTCCAAGTTATTTAATTAATATAATTAATGGTCGAAATTTTGGTATGAATAAATTGACTTTAAATTTCAAGAAAATTATCCAGAATTTCTTTAAAATAAGACAATATTTTGAGAGAAAAGATCCAAACTTCGGATTAATAATTTGGATTAATCGACTTAAAATTTCTAGCTAATTAACCAAAAATTTGAAGCTAGTAGGTAGAAAATTTAAACCAGCATAAATAATTTGATTTTAGAGTCATTAAGTTGAAATTTTCAATTCCTAAATCAAAATTCCAAATTAATTAATTAATTGTCGAAATTTTGGGGTACTTAAATAAAAATTATGACTTAATTAGATTTAAATTTCAAGAAAATTGGACAATATTAAACGAATACAATACAATTTTTAGAGAAAATATCCAAGTTTCGGATTAGTAATGTGACTTAATTAACTTAAAATTTTTAGCAAACTAACCAAAACTTTAAATTAATATGTTGAAAATTTATACCAGAATGAGTAGAAGGATTTTCGAGTTATTGAAGTATCAATTCCTAAATCAAAATTCCAAGTTAATTAATTAATTGATAGTCGAAATTTTGGTATGATTAGATTGAAACTTTGATTTAATTAAGTTTAAATTTTAACAAAATTGGCGAGAGTTTTAAATGGATAAGAAAAAAATTTGAGAGAACAAATCAAAATTTCAGATCAATAATTTTGTTTAATTAACCTAAAACTTCTATCTAAAGAATCAAAATTTGAAGTTAATACGTTGAAAATTGAAACCCACATAGATAATAGGATTTTCGAGTCATTAAGTTGAAATTTTCAATTCAAATAAATTGAAAACATGACTTAATTAACTCTAATCTTCAAGAAAATTAGACACAAACTAATTAAAATTTATTTAACAACAAAATTAGCGCACAGACCCAGACATTTTTTAGATCCTTAAATATCGCTTGCATCATTCATGTTCTTTACTCGGCAACAAAAATCACTAAATCGCTTTAATAAGCTCCATCCACTTCTTACTTCATCGCCAATTAAAACTTTTAGCCGCTTTCTAGACTTGATCTCAATGAAATTATATTTTAAAACGCTTAGTTCGAAATTATCTCTATTAAAATAAACTTCAAAACAGATCTTAAATTGCTGGAATATCAGACACTACTTTTACGGCGCTGAACCAACCCACAAAATGAAACTAGAGAATGCTTAATTAAAATCAAAGTTTTAACCAAGACTATATTAAGTTTATAACCATCTACTCAAAAAATGTTAATAAAAACAAAATACGGCATCTAGAGCAGACAAGAGTAGTTAATAAACAATATAGTGGAATGGTTCACAGACTGACAAATTTAGTTATGACTATCACATTTATTTTAACGACGAAACTAAATCTATTTTTCGGGGTTTCATATAATAATTTTGACGATTTTTAGAAACTATTAACGTAGATTTCACCAATGAAGTTAATATTTATTACCCACGTGATTCGGCATCGCCTCAAAAAATTATACCACTGTTTCCGACTACAAATTGGACTTCACTGGCTTATACACAAATAACTATTATGGTGGTCTAACACGCACTAAATTTGGAAAGAGCAACTTACATCACGGAAACAAGACTTATCGTCTTCTATTTCTTAATAAATTTTTCGGTCAAATAACATTGAAAAATCGTTAGTGCTAAAAATATAAAAAGCGCGTTTATAGTGTCACAGCGACTTCTGTTTCATATTTGGAAATATTAAATAATTATGGAAAACTAGCGACGATAAACAACTAAATATATATTATAATTAAAAGATATTTTCCAGTGTTGATTTTAATTCAGTTTTTCGCAGCAATTAATTTACTTAACGCTTTAATACCTATTATAAAGTCGTCCAACATTTTCTCTGTGATAGTGAACTTAAGAAGACATTTATTAAAAAACTTGCTTTGTATCCCGGCGCCTCCACCATGATTACTTTCAGCAATTTTTTTTGAATCGCTTCAAACTATAAATTGACAAAGGCACTTTACTGTGTAACTTTGATCGTTTGCGTAACTCAAATTATGAGGCATTACATAAAACTTCACTAAAAATATTAGAGAAAGCTCACGCTGGTTGCCTTTAATCCGAAAGTCCATTAAAATATTAAAATTTGCGATCACGATGTAACCATTGATGATTACGACATGAGCAACCCTCATACTTATAATTAATAATCTGTCATTCTACATTTAAAACCCCATAAAACTTGCAGTTTATTTGCGAAATTCCCCAACTTGAACGCGGTAGCGTTTTATGTCGGCATTTAATTATCAGAATTTGCGGTTTAGCGCTTTATCTTGAGAGCTGTGTACGAATCTCTCTCCACAAATAAATAACCAAAAGAACAATTTGTTACAATGTTGCTTCAACACGTTTTATAGCCTCAGGTGGAACCTATGAAATAGTATGCTAAATTTCATAAGCACGAAATATGCATGGCTGATTGGTTACACGGTACAGACCAAGCACTTTTATGTTCAAAAGTTTGAAGGTTAATACCAAACTCGTTTTGCTCTCTTAAAACCATAAATTTTAAAAATGCAAATGCATGCTCTCAGCAAGTGAAAGAAAACTGATTTATGACTAACACTGCGCGCTAAAATTCCACTTCTTGACTTTCGACTCTATCTTCTGGATGAATGTAACGAAAACTGATTTGTTCGTGTCAAAAAACGTTTCTCGTTTTCACATCAGACTACCAAAGGAAAGTTAATTCGTCCGAATGTGCCGCTCTCCTTTACGGTGACATGCACTAACGATTAAACTCGTTATGTAACGTCACTTCGACAATTTGATTTCATCCCGTTCCAGTTAAATGTGACTTCTCGCCAGCTTTCAACGATCATAATTTAAATGTTATCTAATTGTTTCGTTTGATATTTTAGCTGTAGAGAAAATTAATTGGGAACTATTTGTGTATATCCACCTCTATTGTTGAAGTGGATTTTATTAAACGAACTATTTTTAGAAAAGGTGGAAACGTCGCATTGATAAAATTATTATTATTAGACATTCATGCAATGGGAAGAGACGCAAAATAAGTAAAATAACCTCACAGATCTAAAAATGAATGTAACCTAGATTGTCATTTTTCCCTCTTTTCGTCTATTCAGACCCTCATTTTAACATCTTGTAAATGCGCCAGCAATATCGTATAATTTAGAATCTTTTGGGAATGAAAGTCAAATTAATTTTGGATATTGTCTTTCGGTAATAAATTGTAAAATATTGTATATGATCAATTATGTGAAACTTCATATCTGAAGTTTTACATAATTAACCATTGTGACAGTTATATTAATTCAAACCAATAAATGCCATAGTTAAGAGGTCGCGAAAGTTTAATAATATATTGATATTTTTTATACGTCTGAGATGAAGAAAACACCTCTGACAGAAACTTTCAATATATAGTGTAGTTCTACTAATAAAACTTTACCTAAAAGTTTTTAACTTCTAATAGTTATTATAACGTGCGATCAATGAAAACTTTCTAAGCTGGCGCCGGATTTTCAGGTGTTTATCTCATTCCCCTGATGAATAGTAGACGGTGAAGACGGACAGCTAAGGTATTATAGATTTTTAAACAAATACTTAAAAAAAAATTAAACTCAAACTATGACTTAATTAACCTTGAATTTCAAAAAAACCATGCATAATTTTAAATGAATAAGATACAAGTTTGAGAGAAAAATTCCAAATTTCGGATTAATAAGTTTGCTTAATTAATTTAAAATTTATAGTTAACTAATAAAAGTTTAAAGTTAATAGTTGAAAATTTAAACCAGGATAAATAATAAGATTATTACCGAGTCACCAAGTTGAAATTTTCAATTCCCAATTCAAAATTCTAAGTTAATTAATTAATTAATTAATTAATAGTCGTAATTAAGAATTATTATATTGAAGCTATAACTTAATTTAAGTGCAAAAAAATAGACAGAGTTTTAAATGAATAATAAGAAAAATCTTATTTCGGTAATAATTTGGCTTAATTAAAATAAAACTTCTAGAGCTGATTAATCAAAATTGGAAGTTAATATGTTGGAAATTTCAACCAGCATAGACAATAGGATTTTCGAGCCACTAAGTTGAAATTTCCAATTTCTAAATCAAAATTTCAAATTAATTAATTAAGTTGAATTTTTCAGCTCCTAATTCAAGATAATTAAAACTATTAATTAATTAGCAGTTGAAATTTTGGTATAATTAAATTGAAACTATAAATTAATAACCTTTGTTTAAATTTCAAGAAAATTAGTCAATTTTAAATCAATAAAATGAAATACTTAGAAGAAAAACGCAAATTTCGGACTAATAATTTTGCTTAATTAATCTAAAATTTCTAGCTAACTGATCACTAATTTGAAATTAATACTTGAAATTTTAAACAAGAATAAGCAGTTGCTAAGTTGAAAATTTTAATTCCTAAATCAAAATTCCAAGCTAATTAATTAATTAATAATGGTAATTTTAGTATGATTAAATGAAAAGATGACTTAATTAACTTTTAATTTCAAGAAAATTAGCTAGAATTTTATCGTGTAAATGCGCCAGCAATACTAAATAATTTAGAATCTTTTGGGAATGAAACTCAAACTAATTTTGAATATTATCTTTCGGTAATAAATTGTTAAAGTAGGAGACGACGAAGACGGACAGCTAAGGTATTAGAGATTTTTGAACAAATAAATATTTAAAAAAAAATTAAACTGAACTTTACATTTCGGAATTACGAATTTTATTTTAAATTAACCAAATTGTGTCCTTTTTGTTCTGGAGCGGAAGCTAAAGAAGTGTTGTAACAGACGATAAAACAACAATTTGATGACGTTATGGTAAAGTTTTGCATGGTAAATGCTATTTAAATTTTCAAAATTGGCGTAGCATGTACATGTGGTTTATGAATCCGCCTTAATTATTTACCATACGAATCCATATTTTCGCAAAAAAACCCAAATTATGTTACAAAATTTATAAAATTATTACCATAGGAGCGTATAGAGGAGAGTATAATTTCTCCATTACGTGGTAAAATTTTCGCTGTTTTATTAATTAAATTTGGAATTAGAATTAGAATTCATGTGCACACCAATGTACACCTATTTTTAGAAATTTTTGTACAGGTTGTTCCAATAAACTAAAGCAACTTATTTTATTGTATAAATTAAAAACAGCGTCTCTAACACAGTACCGTCCAGGAATGGCCGAAATTTTCTTAAGGGTGGATATTTTGCTTTTGAATAAGGAAAATTCAACAAAAAATTCCGGGAAATGGATATCAAAGAATTCAGGTCAATAGTAACTTGTAGAGCTTGCAACCAAAAGAAAATATCTTTACTTAAGTTTCAAAGGTGGTCGATAAATTACAAAATTTTCATAAGGGGTGGTATTGCAAAATTTTGATTTTCACAAGTTCTGTAGAAGTTCCTTCAAAAATCTGGAATAATGATACAGACATGCTTATTCCAATATATCGTGTTTATAATAGTCGGATAAGATTTTAGAAATAATGCTTTGAACTTTTTACAAAAATCCAAAAAACTTACATTTCAGTGGACGATTCTGAAAAAATGGTAGGAGTTATCGAAAAAACAAAGCCGAAAGTAACTTCTAGAGGTCGAAATCTACAAGAAGGGTTATTCAATTCAGATTCGAAGGTGGTCAAAAAGTTTCGAAATTTTGAATTTTGGTTTTGAAAAAGTTCCCTAACGTCCACAAAACATTCTTGACTGCAAATTTCGTCGAGCTGATTCCAAAAATATAGGGTGTCTATAGCAAAATTTTTAAAATATTCGGTTTGAAATTTATTTTTTTTAATCCAAAATGCAATAGGCAATTTTTGAAAAATGGTAGGAGTTATCCAAGAAATGAGGCCCCACAAAATAACTTCTAGAAGTCGAAATCTACGAGCAAATGTGTTTAGTTAAGTCTCGAAAGTAGTCTAAAAATTCCAAAATTTTCATAAGGGTCCGTATTGCAAATTCTGATTTTGAAAAAGTTCCCTAAAAAGCCACAAAAAATTCTGAGATACCTGATGATTCCAAAAATATGTTGTGTTTATAGCTCCGGGGCCAGATTTTAGAAATATTTGGTTTGGAAATCATTTAAAAAAAAAAACAAAAATCTGCCATATTTCAGTGGGCTTTTTTGAAAAATAGTAGGCGCTATTGAATAATTCAGCCCAAAAGTAACTTCTATAGGTCGAAATCTACAAGCAAGTGTGTTTAGTTGAGTTTCGAAAGTAGTCTAAAAATTCCGAAATTTTCATAATGGGAGGTATTGCAAAATTCTGATTTTGAAAAAGTTCCCTAAAAAGCCACAAAAAATTCCGAGACACAGATTTAGATTTGCTGATTCCAAAAATATAACGTGTTTATAGCTCTGGGGCCAGATTTTAGAAATATTTGGTTTGAAAATCATCTAAAAAAAGCAAAAATATGTCATATTTCAGTGGGCTATTCTGGAAACATGGTAGGAGCTATTGAAGAATTGGGGCCAAAGGTATTAGTTAAGTTTCGAAAATAGTCTAAAAATTCCGAAATTTTCATATTGCAAAATTCTGATTTTGAAAAAGTTCCCTAAAAAGCCACAAAAAATTCTGAGATACAGGTTTAGACCTGCTGATTCCAAAAATATGACGTGTTTATAGTTCCGGGGCCAGATTTTAGAAATATTTGGTTTGAAAATCATTTAAAAAAAAAAGTAAAAATATGTCATATTTCAGTGGGCTATTTTGGAAAAATGGTAAAATTCGAAGAAATAAAACCAAAACTACAAAAAAATTAATTAAGCTTCAAACGTGGTCGAAAAATTCCCAAATTTTCATCAGAGGCGTAAAAATTCTGGTTTCAAAAAGGTTCTGCAAAAATACACAAAAAATTCCAGGATATAGATTACGCGTGTGATTCCAAAAATATAGCGTGTTTATGGTCCCGGGACAAAAATGTTTAATATGCAATTAAAAAAAATGCAAAAACTCATGTTTCAATGGACATTTTTGAAAAAATGGTGGAAGTTATTGAAGAAATGAAACCAAAATTAACTTTCTTGAGGTCAAAATCTACAAAAAAACTGTTTTCGTTAAGTGTCGAAATTTTCAAAATTGAAAGATTTTGCTTTAGAAAAAGTTTTATAAAAGCCTGGGAAATAGATTTAGACGTGCTGATTCCAATATATAGCGTTTTTATAGTCCCGGGGCAAGATTTTAGAAATATCCGGTTGAATATGCATTTTTTTCCAAGTCAAAAAACTCATTTCAATGAGCAATTCTGGAAAAATGATTTGTCGAAAAAATGAAACCGAAAGTAAGTTTCTCTTGGCCAAAATCTACAAAAAAATGTTTTTCGTTAAGTTTCGATGGCGGTCGAAAAATTTTGAAATATTCAGAGTGGTACTAAAACATTTTGATTTTGGAAATCTTCTAAAAATTTGTAAAAAATCAGGAAATGTAGACTTTTTTGTGCTCACACAAAACTCATATCTCAATGGACACTTCTGAAAAAATGGTGGAAATTGTCGAAGAAATGAGGCCAAAAGTAACTTTCTAGAGGTCAAAATCTACAAGAAAATGTTTTTCGTTGTGTTTCGATGATGTTTAGAAAATTTTGGAAATTTTCAAAATTGAAAGATTTTGGTTTTGAAAAAGTTTTTAAAAATCTGGAAAATAGACTTCGACGTGCTGATTCAAAAATATATAGTTTTTGTGGTCCCTGGACAAGATTTTAGAAATATTCAGTTTAATATACGATTTTTTTTTTAATTCTAAAAAAGCTCAGATTTCAATGGGCAATTCTGGAAGAATAGTAGGATTTGTGGAAGAAATGAAACCTAAAGTAACTTTCTGGAGGTCAAAACCTAGAAAAACATGTTTTTCGTTAAGTTTCGAAGGTGGCCGAAAAATTTCGAAATATTCAAAAAGGTACTAAAACATTTTGATTTTGAAAATGTTTTCTAAAAATTCTCAAAATTTTCAAAATTGAAAGATTTTGGTGTTGAAAAAGTTTTCTAAAAATCTGGACAATAGACTTCGACACGCTGATTCCCAAAATATAGCGTTTTTAAGATCCCGTTTTTTAATATGCATTTTTTTTTTAATCCAAAAAACTCATATTTCAATGGGTAATTCTGGAAAAATTTATGGTAGTAGGGTAAGATTTTAGAAATAGTGGTTTGAAATTCAACTTAAAAAAAAAACAAAAAACTGCTACATTTCAGTGGGTGGTTCTGAAAAAATGAAACCGAAAATAACTTTCTGGAGGCCAAAATCTACAAAAGAATGTTTTCCATAAGTTTCGAAGGTGGCTAAAAGTAGACGAAATTTGAGGAAACTATTTTCAGGGCGTCCCGAAAAAATAAACAAATGAAGCAACTTTTTTAATTAAGTCAAAAACAGCTTATTTCATTTTCCTGAAATTCATTGTTGTTTAATAGTCTATTTTTATTTTATTTAATCGATACACGTTTTCGCAGCAAAAGAAAATACTTAGTAGAAGCAAATTTTATAATTTACCTATGAAATTGTTTATCTGTTTAACACTCAAGGGAAGAAAGTTGTATTTAAACAACTTTAGACGAACTTAGAATATTTATATGTAATTCACGACAAAATAAGCTCAAGTAGGGAGACAAAAACAATGACTAAATTTTAGCAAAGTCTTGAAGTTTTCATTTATTAGAAATTACAATGTTATAATAAACTAACAATGGAATAATTATTATTTATTCTTCCGAGAACAGCTTTTAACAAACATCGTCTAATACTAATTATTGCTTAACTTCTTACAATAAAAACATCGGCAAAAGATATTAATCTTAGCGAGTAAACATTGGATAAAAATTGTCGGAAATTAATTATTAACAATCGTAAGTTACGAAGGGAAATACTGATAATGGGCTTAACTAACTATTTACCTTAGTTCCTCTTAACCCAAATACGTACAACTCAAATAGGTTATTAATTAATTAAACCGTCCTATCAAAATAAACTAAACTCCGATGCGAAGGCAAATACTCGTGATCATAGAAATACAGTACAAGCTGTCGATTGTGTGTTAACCTGCTTCAACTTTTTTGTCCAAAAAACAAAAATAAGTAAAGGTTTGAAGTCTATAAACTACACGATAAGCATACAAATTTCTATTAGTTAATGGCAATTTTGAGAAGAGTTAAGCAAAGTCTGTACCGAATACAATTTAACAACTTCAAGTTTACTAGTGCTAACCTAAAAAGTGTCTCTCGATACGTGTACAGCAAACATTCGCAAACTCTCGCCTTTCCCTACATTTCCAAATGTAAATAAAGAGACCCACTCCTGGTGTCTACGTGACATTCGGCATCCACTTTGAAACATTAAGTATCATTTTGTTGAAACAACATGGGAACCGAATTCCACTCCCCGAAGACGCTCTATGGGACCCGTTGGATCCATTTTCTTTGTTGCTTTCCCGCGATCTTCGTAAAATTACACGCACTTTCCGTAATAATCCGAAACTCACGAAATGAAATTAATAGCAAATTTTCTTAAAAGTCGTAGGTGTCGAAAGATCATACGTTTTCGGGCGAAATGATAAATGTAAAAACTTTCCCTCAGAAGATAAATGATCGCAAAGGGCATCGTTTGACCTTTATTAGGATTTGTGATCGACACCCGGGATCTCTTAAACGGGTTTCCTGCTGTGGATTACGTAAAATGCACGGCTGGCGTCAACAGCATTCGATAATAATTGGAGTTTTATCGACAAGGTCGTATTTCACACGCAAATTTTCCCCAGTAATATATACCTACTTGGATAATCGGAGTTTGTCGTAAACACTTTTCGATGCTCCGAAATGTGCTGTAAATTCCGTCGTAAATAAATTTTGAAGTTGGAGGAGCGAGATGACAAAGTTTAAATTGATTTAAGGCCAAAATTTCGTCCAAAAAACACTGAACTGATGCTTTCGTTTTTATACTTCGTGCTGTGTAAACAGTGGCATAAAAAAGTACGAAGCAACTTCGCTTAGGTTTATTAAAATCTGCTCAGATCCACCAACACCGCAATTTTGTTGAACTTCATACAAGTCTATCGCTAGAATTTTCAACATGAATAATTTCTTTATTAAATAAGTTTACATTCACAATTAGTTAAATCCACGCCATCTACTATAATTTCCTGAATAGGTTCAAAACATTTCTCTTTCCGTTTCACTCCTAGTTAGCTTAGTCGTTTATTCATCCTCTTTAAAAGCGGTCGCATTTCTATTAATTAGATAACTCACTCAAAAACATCGAATCTCAACTTCTGTTTGCTGGCTAAAACTTCCGCAGTTAAATTACTTGTTTAAGTTGAGTTTGAGAAATTAGAATGCTCCTTTTGTCGAATTTTGTTAGCAACTGTTCGAAAATAAGCCCACTGATATTCAAGACATCGTCACCATTGGAACGAGCTGAAATAAAGTCACTGTAGACCTTCACATCACGTAGAAAATAATGTAGACATCAGTCGCAATACGGTGGTTATTTTGTGAAAACTTTTTCTAATTAAAAATTTAATACAACGTCTGAATACCGAAAACACGCTAGAGGAACCGAAGGATCGTTAAAGGAATTACAAACAACTACTAAATTCACGTTTAATAGTGTGATAACTTTAGTTTTCAAATGAGGGCATCAAATCACCAAACATAAAAACAGTTTCGTTCGATATTCTGCCGCCACATTCTGTCCAACTTCAGAATGAACTGTTGCTATGTAAAATTAAATTAGACACTGGGGTGTTTTGCTTTTGTTAATGACACACACTGCCAACCCTTCGACTATTGTAAATGGGAGGTTTACCTCACTATTGCTCTTTCTCTGTTATTTGCGATAAATTCAATGAACGCATCAATAAACACCTTCCCTCAACACGCCGCAAATAATTACTACAACATTTAACAGACGAAAGTGAAACGACATGTCTTTGCGTCTTCCCAAAGAAAAACGAAGTGTTAACATCCCGAATCGAGTTATCTCCACTTTTTCTACACCCTTACAGAATGTAATCACTTAATTGAATTAAGCTTGTGTCAACTCGACTAATAGTGATTCAAATAATCCAGATTTTTTGCTTGAAGAAGGACAGTCGGAGGATGTGGAAGTCCGACGTATCGATTTATTTCCGGCGTTTTTTCACACGTTTTGGTCCGCGGGTTCTCGCTGCGCGATCTTGATAGAGCAAATTCGTTTTTGATGTGTTATTAACAAGGTGCTGTAACAAAGTTTTGATGTAGCTGATCAAACTAATTAGAAGTTTTGGCAATGGTCGGATGTGAAGTTAAACGTGCACTTTATCGGAGTAATGAAATCGACTGTTTCGTTAAGTGAATTGAGTTTTTTGAAGATGTGTAAGAACAAATGTCGATATTTCATTGAACATCGACGCATTCTTGCTATAAATGTATTAGTCTTTTGTTCGGTATCTGCACTTTCTTTGGGAGCTTTCGTGTCACAGTGCAACACAAAAAAGAGTTTCAATTAATTTTCCTGGCGATATTCAAGATTAAATACCTAAAGAAAGAACATTCTTGTACAACACAATAAATTCTTCATTTTTCAGTAACTAGATCATGATTCATAAAACTTTTTAGCAGAAGTATGTCGTTTTTTTAATTTTGAAATTTTAATATAATATTTACAAAAAATACGAATTGGTCATACTCACGTTACTTAAGCTCTCATATTTCAAGTACTGCACTATTTATGGGTCTTTTTGTACTTCTAAAATTCGTTACGAAGTTATATAAAATTTTATGTCTTCATGTTCTAAAAGTAGGTGAAATAAGTTTATGTTCAGTATTTTCGCTAAAGTAGTTTCCTGTAGAAAATTGCCAAAATAGTGATATTTATACTAAACTACAAGCTGTAAAATAAAAAAATATATATAATAATAATTATCATTATTATTTATTGAGGGGAAAGCCCTTTTTACAAAATATAAACCTGTATATCATAATACAAAAATAATACAAAATAAAATAAGTACAAAATAATTAAATAACCAAGTATAAAATAAAATATGTATAAAAATTTTAAATATCAAAAACAATAAATTAGCTCCCAGATTGTTAGCACTGGCCATAATTCTGTTAGTTGTCGATATTGGAAGCCTAAAGATTGATGTGCAACATGTGATTCTGCTCCCAGATGGAGGTACAAAAAAAGACAACTTTCCTAATAGATACGTATTTTCGATATAACAGTTGATGAGTCCATGTAGAAAACAAATATCAGATAATTTACGTTGATTTTCCAAGGAAATCAAATTCAGATTATTCATAATCCAAGTATATGCACCTTTTTGATGAGTTTAGCCCAACTTATATTTCATCAAACGTGTTTTTTTCTGGACCCTTTCTAAAAATTCAGAATCACTTTTATGAAAGGGAAACCATAATGGTGAGCAGTAATTAAAATGTGAGCGAACAAAAGAAAAATACAATGTCTTCACATTAAAAAAGAAGAGTCAATTTATTTTTTTGATTAAATCGGGGACGGTCTATCCGTTGTCCTGAAATTTGTCTGATAAAAATCGATTAATTCTAGAAATTACAGAAATTCTAAAATTCTGACCGAATTTGTGGAAAGATTCCAAATGTTCTGAATGTCCCAAATATTCTAACCCTTTCAAAGGTTTTAAGGCTTTCAAAGATGCCAAAAACTCTAAGGACAATAAGGATTTCAGGAATTTAAAAAAATTAAAAAAAGCTAGAGAAGCTGGCATTTTAAAAATTCTAAAGGTATTTCAGGAATTCCAAAAATTCCGAAGATTCCACAGATTCCAAATATTTAAAAATTGGAATGATGATAAAAATCCTAAAGATCTAAAAATATTTAAAATTCTAGAGATACTGAAATATCTAAAAATAATGAAAATCTGAAAGCTCTAAAAATTATAGAAATTCTAGTGATTCTAGATTCTAGAGATTCTAAAGATTCCAAAGTCGTTTGAAAGATTCAAAAAGTATAAAAGCTTTCACGGATTACATACACTAGAGACTGCGAATTGTAAAAACACTTAAGATTCTAAATAAAGTAAAGTTCTAATGTTCGAAATATAAAAAAGATCCAACAAAATCTTAAAAATTTTTAAAAACCTGGGGGTACTAATGATCCTAGAAATTGCAGAAATTTTAGGCTTTATAAAACTCCTAGTAATTCCCAAAGGTTCAAAATTTCCATAGATTGGAAAGGCTCTAAAAGGGTCAAAAGTTTCTAAGGACTCTAAGGGGTGAAAAGCTAAAATTCT
Organism: Zophobas morio; assembly: GCF_036711695.1. Taxonomy (NCBI): domain Eukaryota; kingdom Metazoa; phylum Arthropoda; class Insecta; order Coleoptera; family Tenebrionidae; genus Zophobas; species Zophobas morio. Next base: position 10,235,148 of record NW_026972136.1, on the reverse strand, counting down.
GTTTCGAATACTTGAAACATTCTAAAGGTTTTAGAGAAATCTCAAAATACCAAAGATTTTAAAAATTCCAAAGACTTTAAAGAAAACAAAAATCTTAAAGAGCTAAAAATCGTAAAGATCGCAAAAATGCTTTCTTTAATTGTTATAAATCCTAAAAGCACTAAAGGCCTTGAACACCCTAATTATTATTTTATACATCTTGGAGACTGTAAAGATTCCAAAAATTCCAAAAATTCCAAAGATTTAGACTCTTGAGATCTATAAATTTTAGAAAATCTGAAAAAATAAAGAAAGTGTGGGAAAAATGTGGTTGACCTAGAAATCTTGAAAATATTGGAAAAGATTGAATTTCAAAATTCTGGTATAAATGGAGCCTGATAATTTTCGAAATTTTGAAAAATGTAGAAATTCTGGTCATTTTGTGCACTTCGGAAAATTTGAAAAACTGGGCTAATTTGGAATATCTAGAAATTTCAAAAATTTTGCAAATTACGAAAATTCCCAAAAATTAAAAGAAAATACAAAAATATTGAACCTCAAAATTTCAAAAGTTTATACAATCTTAAGATTGTAGATATTGTAAAAATTTCAAAAATTCTAAAAATCTTAAAGTTTTCATACACTAGAATAATAGTAAGGGCACCAAAAACGCTAAATAAACTAAAGTTTTAGGTTCTAAATAGAAGAAACATCCAACAAAATCTTATAAATTGTAAAGATCTTGGAAGTATCAATGTTCCTAGAAATTATAAAAATTCTAAACCTTATAAAATTTCTGGTAATTCTGAAGTATCCAAAATTCCCAAAGACTGTTAAGACTCTAAGGATTCTGAAAACTCTAAAGATTCTAAATACTCTAAGGACTCAAACGTTAAAAAGGTTTTTAAAATTCTGTTCCAAATATTTCAAAGATTCTATAATTTATTTTTGCATGAACTCTTACCATGACAAAAATTTTAAAGACTCCAAACAAAACAAAAATGCTAAAAATCTAAAAATCGTAAAAATCTGAATAATGCTTCCTTTAATTTTTATCAATCCTACAAGTATTAGGGGTCTTAAACACCCTCTAATGCATCGCAGAGATTCTAAAGATTCCAGAGATTCCAAAAATTTCAAAGATTTAGACTCTTCAGATCTAGAAATATTAGAAAATTTGAAAAAACTTAGAAACTGTGAGAAAAATATGGTAGACCTAGAGATTTTGAAAACATTAGAAAACGTTGAATTTCAAAAATTCTGATATAACTGGAGCCGGATAATTTTAGAAATTTTGAAAAATGTGGAAATTCTAGTCATTTTGTATACTTCGAAAAATCTGAAAAATGGAGTGAGCCGTTCCTGACGTAATCAATAAAATAAATTGAACATCCATTAATTTTTTTGAGTCACCTGTACAAGCAAATCTAAAAAATATGAATGCAATGATAAGTCACACGTCAAAACTCATGATATTTTGCACATTCCGGGTAGATTTAGGAATTTAACTCGTTACTATGGAAATTTGCAATTTAACACCTTTAAATTTCACACGTTTTTACAAGATTAAGTTGTTAAAAATGTTATTTTTATAAATCTTTGAAATATTTGCTTTTTTAAATCACTATACCTTTAAAAACAGGGTAAAATCCTTAAAAAAGTGTTGTGTGCTGAAAAGCTTTACTCGTAGTAACATATTTAAAATTTTATCTTGTCAAATTGAAATTTTGAACACCAACTCCATAGCTGCTATAGTCCTCCTTGGTTTTTGGGCGGACTATGTCAAAATTAATAATTGTGAGCTAACTTTCTAACGTTGGTGCCAATAATTCAGCATTGTCAACCCAAAATTTGCGTAAATCATTAACAGTCATCCGGTGTTTAGATCCCTCAAATTTTGTAATTCGTACAACTTCTAAATTATTTTTCAAATACAGAATACAAAATTGAATTTAAAAATTTGTAGTATTGTAGAATTATCACAGAAGTAAATTTAGAAAATTTTGAATAATTTTCTACAAAAAACAACTACAGTAGATCATCTTAAATTTTCAGTATTATGAGTTATATTTTGACATTTTAGTCAAGTAGCTACTTAAAATGCAAAAATAAAACTACTGCACCCAAAAGAGGGACATTTCGACGTGCACGAACCCTCCGCTGAACATTTCAATCCGTGTTAAATAAACCGTGAATATTTGGTTGCCTATGCTTCAGCCGAACTGCACCAACACGAAACAAGCACAGATTTATTATTTACAGCCTCCACAAAATTAAATGGAAAAAAAAACGTAAATTACGTTCTACCTCGAATAAAGTAACTTTTATTCCTTTTTTACTTGCCTGAAATTTACATAAATAACAAGAGTAATTAATCGTGACGTAACAGGACATTTGGAAAATTTATTGATAAGTTTAACCCATTATCAGCTGCGGCTATTTTTAAAAGCTCGAAATGGAGCGTGAGACATTCGTTTACCAGTTTTGCTGAAACATTACCTTTCTGTCGGTTTTGTTGGGAGATAAAATAATAGGATGATATTTTTCGCTAATATTTTCACATCAATTTCACCACAAAAGGTGATTCCTGACAAAAATCATTTTTAAAAATCGCAATTTTTCATCAACAACGCACGGAAAATGGGTCGTTTATTCTATTATTCCTCATTTGGAACATCGATCACAGATGTTACCCCAGAGAAACACATTAAAAAGTTATTTAAAAAAAAGTCAGAAATGGACGTAAGGATGTCAAAAATATTGAAGCAATTATGGAAAAAATGAAAATGTTAACTATTCTGTTTTAATTGCAGCCCCGGTTATCGTGATCATAACGCATACTGGATCGGCGCCTCCGACAAGATCGTCGAAAGCGACTTCCGTTGGTCCGACGGTCTTCCCTTTTCATACACAAGTGAGTATAATGAATCGAATCAACGAATAATTCAAGTTAACTAGAACGCTCCGTAAACAAATCGTATTCTAAGTATAATACTCGTACCCCACCCCGAAGACCTCGCCTCCGATACTTATTTAGTAAAATATGTTTTGTAGTTATATTTAACCTTCATCCTCTCTTCCCAAGCCAAAGTTATTTCTGAATGAACGCGCGCCTGTGTGAAAAGAAAAGTCGGAGCACTTGGATGATTTTTGATCATGAGGAAGTAAAGTAAATATTACCGAATTGTGGCAGATGCTCGAGTTATTTCTAGTACGAGAATATAAATACTTGGTGACGTATTTTTGTATACATTCTTCGGTTACCTCCCGCACATGTACTTATTAAGCAATATGTATTTCGGTTGGGGCTATGTTTAGATGGGTATTAATAGTGGAGGTGAGGGTTTTGGCTTTTTATGGTGAGGCGAACGATGTGCGAGTTTTTGTAGAAATAAGGGCGAAGATTTTATTGACTTAAAAAAAAAAGTACATTTGTATAACATAATGTTTACCAAAAACGTCTCAAAAATAAGAGGCAGGCTGTTACTATAAAGGGGTTTTATTTACCTGCCCAGTCACATGGTACATACAATAAATGATAACAAATGAAAAATAAGTGTAAAGATGTTATTAATAAAGTATATATTCAAAGATGTTCCTTATAAAGTCTGTCTGGCAGTACAACCACGGTCGCAACAATAATAAATCTGTAGATGTAATACAGTAACAACATATGGTAATAAATAAAAATGCAAAAGGCTTAGAAGCACTTGCGGTGGACAATTCCAGGGCCGGATTCGTCGTATTCCTGCTTGGAGATCCACATCTGTTGGAAGGTGGAGAGGGAAGCCAAGATGGACCCGCCGATCCAGACGGAGTATTTCCTTTCTGGGGGAGCGATGATCTTGATCTTGATGGTGGATGGGGCGAGGGCAGTGATTTCCTTTTGCATGCGGTCAGCAATACCAGGGTACATGGTGGTGCCTCCAGAGAGGACGGTGTTGGCGTACAAGTCCTTACGGATGTCGACGTCGCACTTCATGATGGAGTTGTAGACGGTCTCATGGATACCGCAAGATTCCATACCCAAGAAGGAAGGCTGGAAGAGAGCCTCAGGGCAGCGGAACCTCTCGTTGCCGATGGTGATGACCTGGCCATCAGGCAACTCGTAGCTCTTCTCCAAAGAGGTGGAGGCGGCCGCGGTGGCCATTTCCTGCTCGAAGTCCAAAGCGACATAGCAAAGTTTTTCCTTGATGTCACGGACAATTTCCCTTTCAGCTGTAGTGGTGAAGGAGTAGCCCCTCTCGGTCAAGATCTTCATGAGGTAGTCGGTCAAGTCGCGACCAGCCAAGTCCAAACGGAGGATGGCATGAGGGAGGGCATAACCTTCATAGATGGGTACGGTGTGGGTGACACCATCTCCAGAGTCCAAGACGATACCGGTGGTACGACCGGAAGCGTACAGGGAGAGCACGGCCTGGATGGCGACATACATAGCGGGGGTGTTGAAGGTCTCAAACATGATTTGGGTCATCTTCTCGCGATTGGCTTTGGGGTTCAAGGGGGCCTCAGTGAGCAAGACGGGGTGTTCTTCTGGGGCGACGCGGAGTTCATTGTAGAAGGTGTGATGCCAGATCTTCTCCATGTCATCCCAGTTGGTGATGATGCCGTGTTCAATGGGGTATTTCAAGGTGAGGATACCTCTTTTGCTCTGGGCCTCGTCTCCTACGTACGAGTCCTTTTGACCCATACCGACCATGACGCCCTGATGCCTGGGGCGGCCTACGATGGACGGGAAGACGGCACGGGGGGCGTCATCACCGGCGAAGCCGGCTTTGCACATACCGGAGCCATTGTCAACGACAAGAGCCGCAACATCGTCGTCACACATGTTGTTTGATGTGGTTGATCACTGCTCACTAGACAGAAAGGACACAGCTATGAAGCTAGTTACGATGCGACTGGGTGCTGGGGACTGAAGCAAACACTTTTATAGGGTACGCCGACAGCGGCGGGGTCCTCGGATTCTATTTTTTCTAAAGCGCTACCTCGCACATCTTACTATATTAGTTCCAACGGGCACGAAGCGGCTCTCTGTGTTTATTCGAGGGGCTAATCGATGGATAATTTCTAAGAGAAAATTAACCCTCGACAATTTAATGCACACTTTTTTTTATTTGTAAAAGCTTTCAGACGACCATTAAAATTCGATTGATTTTTGTCGATGCACCATTTCATTCCAGAGGTGTACCATAACCGACGGGGATTTAATTATAAAAATTACGGACAGATTTTTGGGTTTTTTTAGGTGAGCTAATTCACGTAGGGTCTCAAGTGACTTAAAAAAATACACCCACCTTTATTAACAAAAATTAAAATGTATTTAACAAAAATTGGAATTTAAATTGAAGCTTAAATCAATTTTTACTTCAAAAATTCATCAAACCTGTCACAGCTTTTGGAAAAAACTAAATTGCTCTTTAATATGGTATGGTATTTTCCATCAATTTTTCCATTATAAAACTTATTCATACATTAACAATAGAAAATTTTAAATAACTGAGATCGAATTTATAGCCTATATTTTATAAATAATGGAAATTTTACACTTTTAATAATGCACGAGAAGAGGATTGTTTATGATTCCGGTTTGAATATATTTGAAAAACATTTTTCACATATTCGGATGTAAATTAAACATATTCGAATATATTTGAAAAATATCTGTAGCCGTAAACAATTTTTTCTTGCAGTATTTTTCATACCAAGCTATAAAGTTACATTAGAAAGCGCTTCATTTAAGTGGTATTAAGGTAATAAAGAATTTCTTAGTCCTTCCAATTATCTGTTCTGAGAATAAAACACCTGTTGCATTACGTTAGTACAAATTAATGTTTTTTTTTAGATTTAAATCAATACCGAATGAAAAGAGTTATGGTCAATTTGTTGAAAGGGATTAAATTCAATTTGTGACATAAGAAAATCCTATAAAAACAGTATATATTTCAAAGATAAAAAACAACAAAAAAACTGATTTAATTTTTCTAATAAGAGAGGTGGAATGTTATCTTTTGTCGTTAGAAGTGAAACAAATTATTTAATTTAAATTTAAATTTAATTACCTGCAATATAAAATGTTTTTACAGAGCTTCTCCCAAGAGTATTGAAATAAAAATTGTTAAATTATCAAAAAGACATATTTCAATGATGTACTAAAAAAATTGTTACAAAAAAAATTATCTGAATTTTTATTTTAGTCTGCAAAGCAATTTTTTTCTCACAATATATTTGCATTTTTTGAACTAAAAAAAAATTCAAAATCTGAATAATGAAAGAGTGGTATGTCTGCAATATACTTTTTTCCGTTGCTTTTTTTTAAGGAGTGAATTTACTATTATTTTCCATTTGCAAATTGAATGCCGTTACTTTTCGATAATAATAAAAAAAAGTTATTTGAAGCGTCCCCTTTTAGCTGACGCACGCTGTACACTTATTTTGTGAACAATTAATAAACGATTTTCAATTATTCGACCAGGTGATTTATTTATTCTTAGTAATAATTAATTGCTATAATAATTTTAAATCACTGTTGTTGGTTTTTGGATTCGTCAACGGTTGTTATAAAAGCTAAGGTTGTTTTATTTACTGGGGCTACGTCTCGATTTCGGAAAATTACCTAGTCGTAAAACGAACTGCCATATTTTCTATTTTAAATATTAGTCACACGAAATAATAAAGCTTTTTTTAAAAAAATTATTCCATTTTATGTGTCAACACAAATCAAAAGTTGTAAACACATTAATTGGAGATCATTTATAGAAGTTCAATTAAACATTTGATATTGCAATTAAAATTTTAATGCGTCATTAAACTGTCACGTGACCAGTTCATCGCCAATCAAATGTTACCGATCGCCTCATTAAATGGGTCATTAATTTAGCTTCAATAAAAAAATTCTATAAACTAGCCCTCTTACTACCTTGTAAATCATACACAGTAAATAACATACATATTTAGGAATTTTTAAAATATGGACGAACGTATATACAAGTGAATTTTATTTATTCATTATTGCTTTTTTTCTATTTTTTTTAATTTATAGTCCTACAGTTCTAACACCGCTACGTAGAAAACATTTAGTAGATTACAGAAATTCTGGTGTTTAAAATTCATTATTTGTTTGAAATATCAAAATTTACTTTATTTTCTTTTTAATAATTCCAAATCGACCCGTAAAAAAATATAAATCCTCATCAGCAAAAAAAAAACAAATTTTGTTCTGGTTTAATTTATTTTACGGTTTCCGAGATTATGACACCAAAAACAAATTTGCTCCAACATAAAATTTGGAAAAAAATTGCATTTTTGCACATTTTATTATAATTATTATTTCGTAAGGTGGTTTTTACTGTCAGAGTCAATTCATCTTGCCAAAGTAGTACAAACTGATATCTAAAATCTGCACTATTTGCAACATTTATTATCAGTAAGGTAAAGAACTCTTCAGAGTCCTAAAATTCACGTACAAGTACATTAATTGAATTGTTGTTAATGTTTAAAAATTAACTATAGTTGATAGTGAACCTTCTATGACAATTTAGTTGCCCAAAATTTATAACAATTATTTTGTAGTGTTTTTTGACTGAAAATGTTGCTAAACAGTTTCCCAGATTTGTTGTAACGTGAATATTTACATTGACAGCGACATTTAGAGAAATTTGCAAAATCCGGGGTAAAAATTAAATAGATTTTATTAGTACCACAGTATACTAGACAGAAATGCGTGGAACGTATATAGGGATAACATTTTCTGGTTACGACCAAGAACCCACAAGACCAAATCCGCGCCCTCTCGTTGTCCAAATATGGCAAATTCGCATTTCGCGTCCCGTGGAAGAAAACCACGCCGCCGCCACTGGTTCAAGACGGTTCCCAAAATAACCCGTACCGTCCATGTATGGCTCGCCTCGTACAGCGACGCAGTCGCATGGCGTCGCCCAAATAAGACATCCTTGTTGTTAGTGGGAGGCGCGTCGAGACGACGGATTTCATAAACGTGGCAAGGTGTACGAGCCCTCCAAAATAGTACCTCTAACCAAAAATGCATGCCATCGCTCGAAAATCGCCAGCACCGAAGCCGCCCTTATCGTCATTTATTTTCAGAGCTCCGTCGCCGCCGTCAAAAGCAGCCCCATGTCTCTTTTTGGGCAAACCCTGAGAAACGGCGCGTTTTTGACTCGTTTTGGCTGAGATATTAAATGTCGGTTACACTAGATAAATTGTGTTTATGTGACATAATTGTTGAGATGACGTAATGAGGCACTTCCCTCGAGTAAGTAATGGGTTGACATTTGAAGATTTGGTGCGTTCGCTTTTGGCATGTGCGAAAACGAGCATTTTCTTTAAGTGAGTAATGCATGTATAGGAAAGCGTGGAAAGGTGGGTGTCGGTATTTCAGGTACGGAGAGTTTTTTTTTTAAGTAATCGACTTGCTAATGTTTGGCTGATAATAGAAAAGGCGATTAAGAGCGATTTTAAAACTGGCGATTTAAAAATATCGGTTGGGTTGAAATGTTTCGTGTCGACGGTTTTGTGTGTGGAAAATGTTTTGTCTTTATAAAGGCTCTAACGATGATTTATGGCTGCAGCAAACAATGCTCTGTCTTAACCTAATTTCGGTTAATTAGGAAAGAATCCAGCGATGCAACAAATTGTTGTCTTGTTGTTTCGTATAAAATGGGTCTTATAATTACTCTGTCTTGCGCATGTAGCATTAACAAAAGCTGTTACAGTCGTATGAGCTGAAGTTCCTAAATGTCCAAACAAAAGAGCGAGAATAATCAGAGTGCATGTGCAACGCAATAAAATCGCATTTTATAATATTAATGTAGATCTGCTGCTAGCAACACGTGACCAAGAATACTGAATTCAATAAAAAAAAGTTGATGAAGCACTTTTATTGTTTCCTGTTTTTCATCGAAATTGTAATATAAAAAATAAATAATGGTTGCGTTTATTAATAATCTTGGAATTTAAAACATTTTTAAAACTAGACCAACGTGGCACATTTTAGGAACGCGAATAAATTTTTCGTACTAAGTGAAGTTTCATCAACACAACCGCGAAAATGGAACTCAAAAGTAAATACCTTATTTATAATTTGTTGTACATCTATATTCTAATAATGTATTAATAACAATTTGTTAATGCTTTAGAACAATATTTTTTAACAAACTTGCTCGAAATTTCAACTCCGAATTTTTATCGGTTCTAAAACAGCACCATAAAATTTGATACGAAAATTAAGGCAGACATTCTAAAAACAATTTTAATAAAGTCCTATTTTCGCACGTCTGTGGTCGGTGTGTACCTACTGGAATATTTTGAACGAGTTATTTTCGAAATTACTGTGCCAACTTTATTTTTTAGATATGAATACAAAGGATATTTTAAGCACGTGAATGTATAAATCGATTGTTTTCACGATTATGTCATAAACATAATATCTATTTTTTATGAAATATTGGAAGGCTGAAACGTTTAAAATCCTTTCAGAAAATAGTTAAGCAGCCTTGAATGGAAAAGTGGGGTATTTGTTGGACTTTCAACGGGAGGGAAGTTCGGTGGAAACCATAAATTAATTAAATTAGGAAAACTACTATCTACTTTTATTCATTATAATCAGACAGTTTGCTTCCTAAAAAAATTGCCAAATAATGCCCGTTCAACTTGTTTTATTTATATATTTATTTTTTATTTCGTGTGTAAAGCCGCAACGAAATTTAATTAAATCTCGTTAAAAATAATACGTAGTTGCCCATAATATATACGGTTGTGTTCAGTAAAAATGGGAAATGTCAAAAAAAATCTGTTATTTTTAATAAACAAAGAGAAAATTTTAAGCTAAAAAAAAACAAAATAGGCGATAAAAACGGGCAAGTTTTAGAAAAAATAAATTTTACGCAAAATCTGATTTTCTTTGAGATCACAAGCTAGACATTTTTTTCAATTTTCGACAGAAAATTTTTCCTTCTGTCTGTTAGGACATTTTTTATCTAGACCTCTCAACATCATTTAAAATTATAGATTTCAATAGGTTTCATTTTTGAATATTTTCTACATTTCCACCTGGTAGCAGCGCATTTTGCTCTTTCAAAACAACAGCCTATTGATTCGTACATTACTATCTAATTTACTCATAACAATAAGTAGGTAGATAATATACAAACAAAATTTCATTTTTGAAAAAGTCGTCTAAAAATCCTCAAAAAATTCAGGGAAAGAGATCTTGACGTGCTGATTCTAAAAGTGTAGCGTATTTAGGGTCACCGAGCAATATTTTCGAAATACTCGGACTGAAATTCGAATTTTTTGAAATTTTTAAAAATTGCGATTATTGAATGTGCGATTCAGGAAAAACGGTTGGAGTTTTCGAAGAAATGAGGCCGGACATGACTTCTACGGCCTGAAATCTACAATAAAATGTGTTTAGTTAAATTTCCAAACTGGTCGAAAATGTGTCGAAATTTGCATAATATAGGTATAGTGGAAAATTTTATTTTTTAAAGAATCATCTAAAAATTCTCAAAAAATTCACAGATATAGATCTTGACGTGCTGATTCCAATAATCAGCGTATTTAGGGTTACTGACCAATACTTTCGAAATATTCGGAACGAAATTTGAATTTTTTTAATTTTTTTAAAATTCGGATATTTCAATGAGCGATTCTGGAAAAACGATTGGAGTTCTCGAAGAAATAAGGCCGGACATGACATCTACGGCCCGAAATCTACAATAAAATGTGTTTAGTTAAATTTTCAAAATGGTCGAAAATGTGTCGAAATTTGCATAATACAGGATAGTGGAAAATTTTATTTTTTGAAGAATCATCTAAAAATTCTCAAAAAATTCACAAATATAGATTTTGACGTGCTGATTCCAATAATCTGCGTATTTAGGGTTACTGAGCAATATTTTCGAAATATTCGGAACGAAATTTGAATTTTTTTAATTTTTTTAAAATTCGGTTATTTCAATGAACGATTCTGGGAAAACAGTTGGAGTTATCGAAGAAATGAGGCCGGAAATGCCTTCTGTGGCCAGAAATATAACTAAAAATGTATTTAGTTAAATTTCGAAAATCGTCGAAAATGTGTCGGAATTTGCATTAGGGAAAATTTCGTTTTAAAAAAGTCGTCTTAAAATTCACAAAATAATGCAGGGTTATAAATTTTGACGTGTTGTTTCCAAAAATGTTGCGCAATCAGGGTCTCCGAGCAATATTTTCGAAAAATTCGTTGTAAAATTCGAATTTTTTGAAATTCTTAAAAATTTCTGGATAAACGGTTTGAGTTAACGAAGAAATTAGACGAGAAGCCCGAAATCTACAAGAAAATGTATTTAGTTAACTTTCGAAAATGGTCGAAAAGAGGTCGAAATTTGCATGCTAAGATAAGTGTAATTTTGGCAAATGACATGCATCTAAAAAAGAGGGTGGGTGGGCGGGGCTAGTATTTGCTAAGTTAAGACTGCAGAATTATATAAAAGTAGTCAATCAAGAGGGGATCAATGGGCGGGACTACTGCTTGCTTACAAGACTCTTAAGAAAAAAGCTAAACTCAGCTCCACACACCTTTTTTCTCTATTTCATTGACTTATTTTATTTACTGTACAACGGGAATTGAATTCTATTTTGACAACCAGTAGAATCTAAAATTTAAAACAAAATCAAAAGTGGCCACTCCCTTCCCCCTTACTCCGTTTCATCATTCATTCTTATTAGCTCTGAAAAAAGAATTTCACGAGTTTTCAATTTTTAATTATTCACTTTTCGATTCTTTATTTTTTGACCTCTTCAATTTTTCGAATTGCATTTTTTCAATTTTTCATTTTTTTTTAGTATTTGCTAAGATAAAACTGATTTTGGCAAATGATATATCCTCGAAGGAAAGAGAGGGTGGGTGGGCGGGCCTAGCAAATGTTATGATAAAAGTAATTTTGGCAGATGACATACACTCTAAGAAAATAGAGGGTGGGTGGGCGGGGCTAGTATTTGCTAAGGTAAGACTGCACAATAATAAGAGTAGTCACTGAAATGAAGAGGGGGTCAGTGGGTGGGGCTACTGCTTGCTTCTAAGACTCTTAAGAAAAAAGCTAAACTCAGCTCCGCCCATCATTTTTTTCTATTTGACTTATTTTATTTACTGTACACTGGGAATTTAATTCCATTTTGACAAGCGGTAGAATATAAGATATTAAAACAAAGTCAAAAATGCCCATCCACCCGCCCGCCCTATTTTCTTAGAGGGTATGCCATTTGCCAAAATCAGTCTTGTCATATTAGGTACTAGCCCCACCCACCCGCCCTTTATTTTCTTAGAAACCATGTCATTTGCCAAAATCAGTCTTATCTTGGCAAGTATTGGCCCCGCCCACCCACCCCCCCTATTTTCTTAGAGAGTATGTCATTTACCAAAATCAGTCTTATCTTAGCAAGTACTAGCCCTGCACCACGATTTTATCTCTGCTCAATTGAGATTCACCTTTAATTCGGACTAGATAAAATGAATCACTGAAATAGAGGCGGGGTGGGTGGGCGGGGCTAATTGTATGTTCTTTGGTGGAATGCGAATGGGAACTAATAGAACGTAGGCTGTTAAAAAAAGAGCTAAACGTATTTTTTTTTTATATACTTTTTGCTATAAATCTTGAAGTACTGATTCCAAAAATGTAGCGTGTTTAGGGTCACTGAGCAATATTTTCGAAATATTTGAAGTGAAATTAAACTATTAAATGGAATTCGGAAAATAGGTTCTAAAAGAAAAATTATAAAAGTTGATTTTAAAACCCAATGAAATTTCACTTGAAAAAATCTGTCATCAGGCATTGTATGCGGAGTATTTGCCAAAAAATGCGTTTATTATTTATTATTTATAACTTTTTGAGACGACATTGTAAACATTTTCGCAGCAAAGATTCTTTGAAACTGTATAATCAGTTCTTAAAATAATCATTTCATTCAGGAAATTCTGAGAGATCCTGTGGAAGCACTGATACAAATAAGCAAACTGCATCCCGTTAATTCAAAACGATTTATTTAAGATTTTTCGAGATAACAGCTTCAACAGTTTGGTGCATATAAATAAATAAATATGCGAACTTTAGTGGGAACGCTGCAACATAATATTACTATATTCTCCAAATTTCAGGGAAATAGATAAGCTATTTTTAAGATAATCCTAGAAATATATTAGTTTGAACTCTGATTATTATTTTTAAACATCCACTGTAACGTATCGTATGTGGCAACTTAAAACTAGAAGTGGATTAATAAATCTTAAATAAAAAGAAAAAAAGAATTCTTATGCCATTTTTATGTTTTTTTCAAGAAGGGATGATTTTTTATTCATAAATTACTGTGAAATCAGCTAAACCCACTTTATAATAATTCTCTGGGCGTGGTTAATTAACTCTTCCCTTGATCAAATTCTTGAGATCAGTTGAGGTATTTAATACCCCATTAACTTCCGAATAAGACATTAATTTTTAATTTGCTTTCTCCAAACCGGCCCTTCATCTTTCGCTTCTATAGAAAATAGCAAAAGCAATAAATTTTCTTCCGGACAATCCCACCATCCCGCCCCACAGTACGAATTCAAATCACATAATGGCAAAGTTTTTCCATCGTCAACCTGAAAGCCGCCCAAAAAAAAACACAAAAGATCGATTCCTCCGTAGTCAACCGTCTCGACGACACTGCCCCCTCGTCCCCATCACCTTACACCATTTACTGCAATATCTTTCCTCGAGCATCTGCGTCATTCTTTTCCCATTTCCATGACGTATCTGTATTTTTTATTACATTTTTTTCTATAAAACTCTCCCACTTTCGTTCCTCGACACGAAACAACTTCATAAACTCTTATTCTCCCTCGCAGAACTCCCGAACCGTGAAATCAGAGTTAAAATTTCTACACTCGCGCGAACACTTGCTGTGGCGCGGCGCTGCGCCCTCCGAAATCCTTTTTTAATTATGCTAATTTGGGAATCTTAAATATTTAACCAAATTAAGGGCAACAGGAACAATTGTGGCCAATAGTCGGGGCTAATTTTAGACTTTGGGAGGCAGAGTGTGACGAGACGACGGTTCCGGCTCCGAATCGTGTGCTCGGTCGCTGTGAAGGAAAGATGTTGAAAAATAAATTGTTGGAAGATGTTTTATTTAACGGATTCGTTCTGGACTTGGTGGTGGGAGCTTTTTTTACAAGAGGAGACTAAGAACGTAGGTAACCGGGAAGAGACAGATACGATTGCCATTTGCTTGTTGGTGAAATGAACGAGGGTTCGGCTTGGAATATAGAGTGCTTTAGTTAGTATTGGGAGTATTGTGAAAGAGCAAATGAGTTCTAAATTGCTAAATATTTTTCAAGTTAGAAGTAAGAAACAGGTACGAGTACTCAATCTTTAGCAATTATTATTTAAAGGAAGACAAGTCTAATGTTTGTAAGAAAATAATAAATAAAATATACTCCTAATTTTTATTAAACCAATTGATTTATTAAATGTTTTTCAAAATTTTTCATTAGAATTGGTTCGCGTTGTGTGACGAACACAACATATGTTTTAACACTGAAAACAATCTTTCAACATCGGCAGGGGTTACTGGAGCAAATTTTAAATTTTCTATCATATCTGGATCTAAATCCACATTTTTTTACAAATTCTCCTAAAATTTTACTCACTAGCGACAAGGTATTAAAACCAACATTTTTTTCTAAAACAGACTTAAATTTCTGAAAAACTTGTTTACCTAATTTACCTTGAATATTGGATACTTTTGAAACAATTTAATACTAGGTGAATACAATCTACCAGTGCTAAATTGTTGCATTCAACTTTTAAAATTTTATCAGCAACTATGGAAAATTTAGCTGAAATAAATACCAACTGAGATGAGTTATGTTTTAGGAAAAATTATTTCAGATTCTTAAAGCCCATTGTTTAAAAAAGAAGTTATATGGCCAGAAATCATCTTTTTTCTGAATATGCCGTATTTTAGGAAATAATACAGCTTCCTCAAAAAATAATCACATTTAATTTAATACATTTATTTTTATAATACACAACACATACATACACATATGACAATGTCATAAATTTAAAGCAAATAACTAACGAGAAAAAATATATTCTCAGTACATGTTTAACTTCGATTGTTTAAACATGGAAAGAATGCGACTATTAAGCACATACCAAGTTGTCTGCTCAAAACAGAGGAAGCGACTAAAATTATTAATTAAGCTACGGTGGAGTAAAACTTTCTGAGTATTATTTTGGGTGAGTATCTGTTATTATGATAATTTTAATATTAATATTATTAAATATAGGCGGGTGCAACATTACTGTATTTTCAAATTTTTGAGAAGTTGTTCGTTATTTGATCAATAAAAAGATTTGTGACCTATGCGTCTATCGAACCAGCCACGTTAGTAATTCAACGTTTTCACACAGTAATGAAACGCCGAAAAACATGAAAGTAACCAGTCGCTCGATGGAGGCTGTTGCAATCTTCTTTAACTTACGCTCGGTAAGAAATTAAATAATCCCGTATGAGATTGAAATTCAGAGAACAAATTTCGAACACTTTTGCACAAAAATCAAAACCAAACGATTGAAAGAACTTTCATTTTTACGATATTTACTACGTGAAGGAGAATATGTTACTGGAAATTACTTAACAGGTAGTGTTAATATCGTAGAGTTCTTGTATACATCCTAAGCAACAAGGAAGTCAAAGGTGTTTACAATTTCTGTAAAGCAAAGTTTAAAGGTAACGTTGCTTCATAATGGAAACAAATACGCCTCCGTTCCTGTCGCTCATTCAATACACTTAAAAGAGAATTACTAGAATATTAAATTTGGAAAAAATTCATCACATCTCAAAAGAATTAAATTAGCTCGTTGTAAGGTACTAGAACTGCTTCTGGGTGAACGATCTCAGTGAGCACTGATAAAAAGGAACATGGCCGCTGACAACTCCTACTAAGATTAAAAAGTTCATCTAAGGTTATTTAAACAGAATTTCCCTCGCCCATGAAGTAGAGTCTAACAAATCCAATTCACAAATCCCGCGGAATAACGCTAAAAACTGGATTGAAAATCTGGCAGAGATCACCACGAGGCTGATCACATGGTATTTAACACATGTATGTTCCAACACTTTATTCTAAAAAAAACGGCCTATTGAGAAAAACTCAAAGTGGATACATAAACCACAAGTATAGGAGTATGTTATTTTGTAAAATTTAAATAAAATTTGGCATTCAAAATTTTACGCTATTTGAACGAACGCAATTCTTGATTGAGCTGATCGTTGGGGGTACATTTAAAAAACCTGCAAAGGTGAGTCTAAACTCTCTAATGGTCTTTCTTTCTTTAAATAAATCAGAGAATTCTTGAAAATTCGCACTTGAACAGTCGTAAGATAAAACTGATTAAACTATCGATAAAATGGGGAGAGCTATTGCATAGGTAGGAGACCTACATACCTACCAAGCCCAACGTATATCACCTCGGCAACGATCATCGTGTTAGTATATACATAACAGTTTTTTTGGGTCCATTTTTTCAGATAAAATTTTACTTTATCATGGATACATAGGTACTGAAAAAAAATGTTTCCGAACACCTAGAATATACAGGGTGAGTCACTAAGCACGGGCTCCTCGATGTTGAACACTAAAGTTGTACGTTTCTTGAAGAACCGTATACTAAATTTTTTTTGATCTGTTTGGAGTGTTCTGTGTATAAGGAGTGACACACAACTTAGTTTGTTTTTTTAATTGGCTATCCTGTATATTTTTACGTATTTTTATTGAACTCATTTTAGGCTTTATAACCACAGTTTATTTTTGAACTTCCAATACATTATTCCAATGTTCTTCATCTTTTTATCAATGAAAGAATTCAGAAAAAGAAATCGCAATAGGGTTATTTTTTAAAACTTTGGTAAAATATTATATGGAATTATTGTGGCTTTGTTGTGGTACAAATAAAATTGAGTTTTTTCAAATAGAACGCTCTTATTTTGTTTTCATCTTTTAGTAAAGAAGTTTCTATATTTATTTATTTTCTATACACCAACATATTGAAAGAAAGAGAATATAAAAAAAATAGTAAGAAAAAAAAGGGCGGGTGGACGGGGCTAGTACTTGCTAAGATAAGACTGATTTTGACAAATGCCATACCCTTTCCTTACACTTTCCATGTAATGCGATGTGATCGTAATATCTGAGTTCACGAGAGGAAAATTTGATTTTTGAAACTCTTGTAAAAATGTTGAAAAAATTCATTCCAGAGACTACTCTAAGTATTGTTCAGTTTTATATTGGCAGGTACTAGCCCCGCCCACCCGCCTTATTCTCATTTTGATGATTTAATTTCTGGTCATCAATATAAAATCCCTTTCATTCAGATACAATGAGTCACCAAATGAAGGCGGGGTAAGTGGGCGGAGTTAATTATATGTTCTTGTGCAAAGTGGCAAGAAACTATTAGTACTTAGACTGTTAAAAAAAGAAAAAAAGAACGCGAATCGTATTTTTTTCATTATACTATTTGCTATAAAAAAAATGCCATTTCTTTTTGCAGAAGAAAAAAAGGGTGGGTGGGTGGGCGGGGCTAAGTTTAACTTTTTCTTACAGTCTTCGTTAAGTAATAATTAGCCCCACCCACCCACCCCCTCTTCATTCTGGTGACTAATACTGTTATCTTCGATTCCTAAGATCGTTAATCTACTTATTAATTTTTCACTGCAATTTTAAAATCACCATAAAAGAATTTTGAAGTTTCAGAAAAAAAAATCTTTTCTCAATTTTCGTATATGAATCTGTAATTCTTAATAGTAATCAGGACTTTAGATCATAATTTAAATAAACCGAATTTTTCAAAAAAAAAAAATTTATTTAAATCATTCTTAATTTTTGTAATTTTCTTTTCAAATCACGAAAATATAATGCATATTTATGGCCTTTTTAAATGTAGTTTAAATTAAACAAAATGAGTAAAATAATTCCAACAAAATAAAACATAAATTTTCTTTTGAACTTTTACGTTCCGAGCGTAATCTAGGGAACTATTACCATAGAGTCCATCCGGCGAACGACTACTTTTATGTTTTCTGGCGTTTAATGGCTCCTAAAGTATGAAAAAGATAGGTCCCCCGTTTCCGTCTATCCGTCTCTTCGTCTATCGTCTCTCATCTGTGTCGAGTTTTTTAGATAGACAAATATTGAACTGATTGTCGTCAAATTTTACATGTATTTTAGAAATATCCTGTAGGTGGTAAAACACAAACAAAATTTATTTGATCATCCCCACCAACAATTTGATGACGTCACCTAAACATTTAGCGTAGTAAATGCTAGTTAAATTCAAATTCCAACACTTTTTTCTAAACATAAAACGGTTTATGAAATAAAAATTTAAGGGTCAAGGCGGATACATAAACCACAACTACAAGAGTGTTATTTTATAAAATAAAAAAAAAATTTGCAATTCACAGATTCGCATTTTAACATCTATACGATATTCCTAACACACATCTAAAATTTAACAATCGGTCCGACCGGTTCTACCTAATAAAAATTAGCAGACTGACGACAGGTAGACAGAAACGGCAGACCTATTTTTATGATTAACCAACAATGTAATAATAACAATCTAAAATGGTCAAAGTATTTAAATATTTTACACCCCATTCAACTATTAATAATAATTAAAAACTAAAATTTAGTTAACACGTCCCTTGGAATCAAGTTCGGTAATTCGAAATCTTATTTTTAAAGAGATATATCTCATATTTTTAAAATTGAATCCCTGAAATCGCGATAATGTTCCCCAGGGCATACGCACCCCTTAACGGTTGAGCTTAAATGTCTGCAACAGAAACATGATATTTTTAACAGATGAGAAATAATGGTTGATAACTTTGTAATTTTTATATTTAAAAATGATTATATGGGCTAACTAGAACAGAAATCTCAAAAATCAATCGATATTTATAATTAACGTGACCGCTTAATTGAAATCAACCAACAGTACAATTAAAAATCAAGTAAGGACAACTAAGAAGATGCGATTTAAAAAAATAAAAAAAAATGCCTTTAAAAGTGGTCTAATTCTCTTATTTAAAATTTGATTCTGAAAAATGTCATGCATTTGAACATTTTAACTATGATGGGAAATTTAAAAAATCTAACCCATAATTTCATAATAACAAACAGAACGAGGCAATACAAACGGAGGACACATCACAATCACGAAATAGATTCGGTTGTAAAATAGAATTTTATGTCAACAACGGGGGAGTTTGAAAAATTTTAACAGTTATAGGAGTCACAGAGATCGTTAAAATTTTATTAATATCGTGAATTAATGGTTCTAAATTAGTTGTCATTATTTTTAAATGAATGCAAACAAAAGAGAACATCTACGATGAACGGTCAAAAAAAAACAGGGTAGGTCAGGTTTTCTCTTTTTTGTCACTGACTGAGATAATATTTTTTAAAATAATAAATTTCTATTTATACATTTTTTACTTTTCTTGAGAAAACATAAAAACGGAGGAGTGTACAAACAACATTACAGCATATAAAAAAAACAAATTTATTTTTCTCCCGTTTGGTGATTCATAAGTTTAGTTTTGTAACTTTTGACTCATCACAGAATGCCACCTAGATGTAGATACATTCATTGACACTAAGTAAACACCGTCTGCTTATAATTATGGTGAACTTGGCAGTACCCCGTTTTTTTTTATAATGTCCAAATATTGACACTTCGATTTGAAAACAAAATTATATTACATCTTTTTGAACAATGAATTTGACGAAACGTGCGACATCTAGTTATTTTTATAGTACTAAAATAGCATAGGCGTCATCAGCGCCTCTTGCTTACATACAAAAATGGCCAATGTCGGTCTTTATGTCGAAATAATTTCATAAAAATAGCCGTAATAAATACCAGACACATTCCCATGCGCTTTTTTAATTTTGAATGAACAACCCAACAACCCATATTTCTAAAAATACGAGCGATAATCACATCAACGTTCCCTGTTCCTGCAGAGGCACCTTACTCATTCCCGTTATTTATTAATATCAAATCATTGAGCGCAGTGCCAGCTAAAAAATTGCAGGCCAAGGTTATACTCTCTCCCGGTTTTACATTTCATTATTTTTAACTGAATCCCCGAACAATTTATTTCTTATTTGCCCAACGCCACACCAAAGCCGCTTTCCAGCCGAAAGCTCCAAAAATAGCCGATAAGATGATGGGTAGCTTTTATCCGATTTAAGTCTAGCAGTATGCCGATCTGATTTTTGTTTTGTTTGTTTCCTCGGATAGCACTTCTTTAACCGGCTCGTATCGAACGGAACCTTTGCGAAGGGCACGCGGAAAAGTTTACTAAGAGAGCGCATTTTGTTTCAGATTGGTTCCTCGGCTGGCCTCAACATGGCCATTACAATCGTCAACCCAACGATGATGGCCTTAGCGAGCAGGACTGCGTGGAAGTTAGGAGGATTTACTCGCTTCCCTCAGCGTCGGCCAGTTTGGCTTCGGCTTTTATGTGGAACGACAGGGATTGTTCCACACCTAATTATTTTATTTGCGAACGGCTGCAAACCGACGGTGGGTATAACGATAACGGGAAATACGAAATTGCCGAAAAAACTTTGTGCGAGGTTTCTAAGGGCTGGAAGAGAAAATATTATTCTAACACTGAAACTCGCAAACAAAATAACTTTTACTGCACCGTCACGCCTTTAAATGACTTTCTGGAGTGTTGGCTAAATCGTAATATGATTATATACATATTAAAAATTAATTTGGTTCGTAACATATAATTTTCTGTTTAATTTCACCTGGACTTTTGAGCAACAAAATTTCCTTTGATGGTTCTAGTTAGTATTTTGCACGCGAAAATTGGCCGTGTAGGTTCTGGATTATTACCTTAATAGGCGGAATGTTTGTACTTACATTATACTGTATTAACGTTCCTCGAGAACTAGACACCCCGACAATTAATAATAATAATAATAATAATAATAATAATAATTGTGATTTATTCATTAGGATCAATAAAGATCATTGAACACGTCAAATATAGAAACAAAACACACGGAACAGTAACATAAACATAAAAATAAACATAAATATGTGACCATAGATATTATGCATGTGTGTATAAACATTCTACACAATATATTATGTACATACAGAAAATTAGTCAAATGAGACAGCAGAATAACATAAAATTCATAACTCGTCGAGACTATAGTACTCCTTATTTATAAAATATTTTTTAATTTCGCGTTTGAATCTATTATTTTCATAGATATTTATTAATGACAAGGGCAAGGTGTTATATATTTGTATCGCTCTGTAATATGGTCCCTTTTCGAAGCAAGTTGTCCTATGTTTTGGTACACTTAGGTAAGTATGACCTCGTGTTGTCATCTTGGAGTAAAGATCTCCATTCTTTGTAAAATTACTTTGATTTCGTCGGACATACATAATCAACTTATACATATACAAAGAGGTAACTGTCATTATATCGAACTTCCTAAAGAATGACCTACATGATTGTCGGGCTGATAAGTTGTAAATAGTTCTTAAGACTCTCTTTTGTGCCACAAAGACTTTATTCCAATCAGGGGAGGCATACCAGAATATGATACCATATGCTACTAAAGACTGAACATAAGCATAGTAAAACTGTTTGATTGTCTCGATGGATAGTTCTTCCTTGAGTACACGAATGACATGGGAAGCAATATTTATTTTATTTATCAGATTATGTATATGTTCCCTGTAGTGAAATTTTGTGTCTAAAATTAACCCTAGGAATTTAGTTTCATTAGGTTGCTGAATAATAATATCCCCTAACTGTAGATGTCCTGTGTTTTTGAAAGTTAGTATAGCTGTTTTTTCCACATTTAATAAGAGACAGTTCTGCTCACAATATTTTGTCATTTGATTGATAGTTGTGAGTGTTTTATGGGATAATTTTGGAACACTAGAGCTACTCACCATACAGGAGGTGTCATCTGCGAATTGATAGATGTTGTTACTTATGTATTCATAAAGATCATTCACATATAATAGAAAAAGGATTGGGCCCAAAATTGAACCTTGCGGGACCCCTTTTTTCATTTCATAGACGCCGGATTTTTGTGTTGTAATAATATTATTTGCTGTAGTTTTTAAAAAGATTTGTTGTGTCCTCCCATATAAATATGACTTTATAAGTTGGTTTACTTGGCCTCTAATACCATATTTCGCCAATTTGTTTAGCAATATTTCGTAATTAATTGTATCAAAGGCTTTTGATAAGTCAAAATAAATGCCTGCACACTGTTGCTGATTATCTATTTGGGATAATAACGAATTCATAAAATTGAATAATGCAGATTCCGTATTGCGGTTTGGTACAAATCCATGATGCGTTGATGATAATATGTTGTTAACTCGAATAAAGTGAATTAATTTATTATATATGATTTTTTCGAAAATTTTCGAGAGAGAAGGCAATATAGAAATAGGCCTATAATTGTTAATGTTTCCTGTACTGCCTTTTTTATGAATCGGAATGATTTTTGCTGATTTCAGCTCGTTTGGAAAATATCCATCTAAGAAGCACTGATTTATTATATGCGCCAAAGGTTCGCTTATATAATCACAAACATTTTTTATCACAGATATTGGAATATCATCTATCCCACAAGCATGTTTGTTTGGTAGGGCATTTATTACTTTTTTGACTTCATCGGCTGATACTGGGTTGAGGTACATAGTGTTATTAAATAGTTTTTTGGTAACTGTGTGAAAGTTAGGATTCTTGGTAGTTCTTATTAAGTCCGGTGGTTGAAATGATTCTATGAATTTATGAGCAAGTACAGCTGGATCAGTAATTATTTGATCATTATCTTTTATATTCAGCGGTTTTGTATAGTTGGAATTACTGTTACCCTGTTTAGTAACTTTTTTAAACATGGCAAAAGTAGTTTTTGTTTTGTTTTTTGAATTGTTAATTATGGAATGGTTTAGATTTTTTTTATATTCATTTAGGGATTTCTTGAATTTTTTCCGTTCTAGTTTTAGTTTTTCCAATATTTGTTGAGATTTTGTATTAATATACAATTTATGTAGGTCATGAATGTAAGTAGACCAGCTTTTAAAGTACGAATTATTTATTTTTTTTTGACCATTTTTAGATATAGATTTCATACAGAGGGGATAAGCTTTATCAAAGTAATATTTAAGTGTTCCGTAAAATTCCTTAAATTTAGATTTGCTGTCTGGTACATTATACACATTGGACCAGGATTGATTGCTAATGGCTTCGAGAAAGTTAGAATTATTTTTTAAACTTGAGAAGTTTCTTATAGAGACATGTAGATTTTCTGACTTACTTGCTTCAATAGAGATTCTTAAAAGTTGTGAGAAGTGATCTGATAAGTAAGATTTGATGACAGTGCAGTCTACTAGATCGTCATTAACGTTACTAAAAAAGTTGTCAATAAGAGATTTCGAGGTTTTGCTTACCCGTGTAGGCTCATTAACATGAGGTGTTAGTCCAAAACTAAGAAAAAGTTGCTGTACGTCTTTAGCCTCAGTGCTGCTTGAATTTGTTAAGAAGTCTGTGTTGAAATCGCCACAGATTATTACTCGTCTCAATGAGTTACGAACAAGTTGCTGCAATAAGTCCCATAATTTATCAAGAAAAACATTTATGTCTCCTGAGGGAGAACGGTAAATACATACGATTAAAAAACTTTGTTGACTAGGTACATTAATCGTGGTACAACAGTACTCAAAGTCTCCTTCTACCTGAATGGGCTTTTCCAGCTTCAAGGGCTGAGTGTCGAACGTAGATGTTTTTACAAATATTGCGGTGCCACCACCTTTGGAGTTATTCCGTGAAGAGGCGCTACTTAGCTGATAATTTTCTGGTCCGTACAAGGACACTTCGTCTTTGTTTAGCCAGTGTTCGGTAACTGCAATGGCTGTGGGAGCCAATTCGTTAATAAAGTAGTCAAATTCTTGGCGTTTATTCCGCAGACTTTGTATATTCAAATGGAATAAGGAAAAATGCGGAGAGGCGGCTAACTGGGAGATTTTGTCTGTTTCCCCCGGTGAAAATAACGGGTCACGTAACATCCTTTTGGCCAGTTCTCGGGATGCATAGCAGAATCGAAATTGTGCAAATGCACTGTGACTTTAAAAGCTGAGTAAAACTCAGGGTGCTTGCAATCAAGCTTTTGGATCGTCGCTTCTGGAAAATTTGGTGTTAGAAGGGCGGCTAGGTCCGATGTTGTTGTTTCTGGAGCCAACCTTGATACATATATGAAGCCTTTCTTTGGTGCTACTTTTATGGAACATGGTTGAGTGTTATTACCAATTATATGAGATGTCCGCGTAAACCGTTTTTGTTTTTGTGTGACTTTAGTCCATGTAGTGCTTTCATTGGTGTTAATAGGTTGAGTAGGCTGAATTTCAATTAGTCCTGATGTTACTTCTTGGGATAGCTCAGACTGCTCAGACTGATGTTGCTGATTGTGCTTGGCATACGGAGTTGATTTCGATGTTCCTGGTTCAGCTGATGGTTGTTTTAATTTTAGTTTTGAAGTTTTCATGTCAGCTGATCGTTGTTTATTTTCATTTATTGACTCGTATTCTTTTTTTGAAGAGCTCCTCTTATCTTGCTGGTTATTTTTCTCACACAGCCGGTTGTCGCTATCGGCTTGGAGGTCAATGGATTTTAATGTGTTCATTTGTTTTTGCATTTCAATTTGCTCCTTCAGGATTACTACTTTTTCCTGAAGTTCGGATATAATGATGTCCTTTTGTTTAAGGATATATTTAAATAACGTTGGCAGTTCTTCATGGTTGAGAGCTTCCTCAAATTTGTCATTCGTCAATATTGTTGATTCGACGGGTTTTTCACAACAAATTAGTGTGGCACCTATTATTTTTACATCACTACATTTTCTAGCACAACTTGGATGAAAATAAGATGCACATAAGAAACACTTTAGGCCCGAGGCTACTTTTAATTTGCACTTTTTACAGAGCTGCTGGTTAGGCTCGTCTTTGTCTCCGGCCGCCATCTTATGTTAAGGTTGTAATCTTAATAATGAGATTTTCACAGTTCGTAGGACACTGGTCCAGAAGCTACACCGACTAATTGTGACTTCTGAAGTAATTTGCATACAAATATCTCATTAAAGGAACATATTTAGAAGAAAACTGATCTGCAGTTTATTCGTCTATGAAAGACGATCCATCAGGCCAAATACGTTTAAAATTTGACAACGATGAGTCCAGTAATTTCGTTTAGTGAAATCGCCACTAGACGACAGACGGTAACGGAATTCCTGATTCAAATAGAAGGGGTTTTTGATTTTTAATGCTGATTGATTTTTTATTTTAATTATTGATACGACTCTACTAAAAGCACAATTTTTCTTTATTCATAGACGAAATTTATAGCCTTAGCCCAGTTTCAAGCTCGTTTGCGTTGCCATAAATTAAATTTGTTAATCAAACAGCTAATAACTCATCAACAGTCACAAATTTGCATCAAGGCAGGAACTTGAAATTGGACCATTAATTAATAATAATCAAGACACAAATGAAGGAAATTATACGTATACATCATTCAATTTGGAGGAGACTGACGTCGATTTTCAGAAAATAGGCAAATACTAAGTCAAGACGTTATTTACTCAACACTATTTTTAAGATGACGTCATCAATTTTCTTAAGGAGTTGAATAAATTCAAATTTCTTAATAATCACAAAGTCAATGTTAGTTATGTTTTAATAAAAATTTTAAAGAAGTCTATTATTCGGTCTCGCAAAATATAAGTCGTAAATTTTGATTCTGCCAACCCTTACGTGTTAAAATAAAACTGATAGTTATTCTATATATACATATTTAAAATCAAACTCTGTTGGTAAAATTTTGTAGATGACATATCTTTGTAAGCTAATAATATTTGCCGGTTTAGAAATTAAACAGGCAAAGATCCTATTCCGTTCACCCCCACCCCCCACTCCCAGAAACGTTAGGGCTGGATACCTTAATATTGGCGTGGGATTCCCGGCCTTCTGCCGGACCCACCTGGAGAATATCCAGATTTAGACTTGACATATTATTGGTTCCCTTTTTTACTGGGTGGCCCTCCCAAGCGTTTTTTACCCTACCGCCAGATCCAGAGTTATTGCCATAATCGTGTCCGTGTTCATAGTCCTCATTGTCGTTTTTTATTCCTGGAGGTTGTCTCCTCCTTACTCTATTTGGTCCGCGGCGGCTATTTTATTTCGCCGCAACCCGCCGGCAAAGCCGGTGAGGGCTTCCCCTATCCGCCACCCGGGGGACGCGCCCAGTAGGAGTTTGGCTTCTCCCCTGGGACTCGACCCGGCCTGACCTGACCTGACCTGACCTGACCTAACCTAATCTAACTAACAACACTTGCCCTAATATAACTGAATATGACTTGACTACTTTTTTTTCGTTGGCGGGGACCCCTTCATAAGAATCTTATGCCCCCGGTAGTGCCGGACCCCTACGGGCTAAAAAATGTTACAAAAATATGAGCAAACATTGCAAAAAAAAACACCATCAAAATCGTCCACAAAAATTCGACAAAAAATAGGCAACAAAAAAGTCTACAAAAATGACAAATAAGTAAAAGGCGAAAAAGGTGATAAAAAGCGACAAAAAAGATGACAAAAAACGTGACAAAAAGGTTCTTAAAATTCGACAGAAAAATGACGACAGAAAAGTTCTTAAAATTGGACAGAAAAATGACGACAGAAAAATAGTGATAAAAAAAGTCACCAAAAAAAAATACATAAAAAAAGTAAGAGTGAAAAACGCTAAAATGATGAAAAAAAATACGGCAAAAAAGATTATTAAGGAAAAAGCGATCAAAAAATTATAGGAACAAAAGAGTTGATAAAAAGTGACGAAAACAAGGAAGACTAAATAAAGACTGTTGAACGCTTTTGTCACCTCTTTTTTGATAAAAAACGACAAAAACACGATTAAAGGTGGACTAAAATCTGGAAAAAAGCTTAGAAAACATGACAAAATCGCAATGAAAAGTCCACAAAAACAGGAAAAAAAAGGCGACAAAAACATCTTCAAGAGTGAAAAATAGCGACAACAAAAACAATGAAAAAAGCGCTAAAAAATGACAAAACTGTGAAAAAGTTACGGTAAAAAAATGAGTCAAAGAAAGCGTCAAAATAAATGAAAAAAGAACTACAAAAAAAACGGCGAAAAAAAAGGTGCTAAGAAACAAATGACCAAAAAAGTGACAAAGTCGACAAAAATATTGATAAAAAAAGAAGCTACAGAATAGGCTTTTGATTGCTTTTCGTTATCGCTCTTTGATTAGTAGTAAAAAACACGACATTTCACAAAAATAAGACAAAAAAGGGTAGCAAAAAGGTGATAAAAAGTGACAGAAAAGTGACATAAAAATAGACACAAAAATATAACAACAAACGACAACAAAGTCTATTCAAATTCTATAAAAAAAGGCGACAGAAAAATGGCCACAAAAATGGTCACAAAAGAAGCAACAATACTGCTTTAAAAAATTAGACTTAAAAAACAACAAAAAAAGGAGAATCCTTAGAATCTTTAGAATCTTTAGAATCTTTAGAATCTTTAGAATCTTTAGAATCTTTAGAATCTTTAGAATCTTTAGAATCTTTAGAATCTTTAGAATCTTTAGAATCTTTAGAATCTTTAGAATCTTTAGAATCTTTAGAATCTTTAGAATCTTTAGAATCTTTAGAATCTTTAGAATCTTTAGAATCTTTAGAATCTTTAGAATCTTTAGAATCTTTAGAATCTTTAGAATCTTTAGAATCTTTAGAATCTTTAGAATCTTTAGAATCTTTAGAATCTTTAGAATCTTCAGAATCTTCAGAATCTTCAGAATCTTCAGAATCTTCAGAATCTTCAGAATCTTCAGAATCTTCAGAATCTTCAGAATCTTCAGAATCTTCAGAATCTTCAGAATCTTCAGAATCTTCAGAATATTCAGAATATTCAGAATCTTCAGAATCTTCAGAACCTTCAGAATCTTCAGAATCTTCAGAATCTTCAGAATCTTCAGAATCTTCAGAATCTTCAGAATCTTCAGAATCTTCAGAATCTTTTGAATGTTTAGAATCTTTAGAATCTTTTGAATGTTTAGAATCTTTAGAATCTTTAGAATGTTTAGAATCTTTAGAATCTTTAGAATCTTTAGAATCTTTAGAATCTTTAGAATCTTTAGAATCTTTAGAATCTTTAGAATCTTTAGAATCTTTAGAATCTTTAGAATCTTTAGAATCTTTAGAATCTTTAGAATCTTTAGAATCTTTAGAATCTTTAGAATCTTTAGAATCTTTAGAATCTTTAGAATCTTTAGAATCTTTAGAATCTTTAGAATCTTTAGAATCTTTTGAATGTTTAGAATGTTTAGAATGTTTAGAATGTTTAGAATGTTTAGAATGTTTAGAATCTTTAGAATCTTTAGAATCTTTAGAATCTTTGGAATCTTTGGAATCTTTGGAATCTTTGGAATCTTTGGAATCTTTGGAATCTTTAGAATCTTTAGAATCATTAGAATCATTAGAAACTTTAGAGTCTTTAGAATCTTTAGAGTCTTTAGAGTCTTTAGAGTCTTTAGAGTCGTTTACAACCTTTACAACCTTTAGAATATTCAGAATCTTTAGAATCCTTGGGATCCTTGGGATCTTTGAAATCTTTGGGATTTTTAGAATCTTTAGAATCTCCGGAATCTCTAGAATCTTTAAAATCTCCGGAATCTTCGAAATCTTCGGAATTTTTAGATGCTTTAGAATTTTCAAAACCTTTGGAATATTTAGAACTTTTAAAAACTCTAGAATCCTAGAATCTTTAGAGTTGTTAAAGTTCTCAGAGTGTTGAGAGTCATTAGAGTCCTCAGAATCCTCACAATCCCTAGATTATTTAGAGTTTTTTAAAATTTTCGACATTTTAGAATTACTAGAATGTTTGAAATTGTAGAAAATAAAGGTTCTCTAGATTCATAAAATCTCTAGTACCTTCAGGACATCTAAGATCTTTATTCTTTAGTATCTTTACAATTGGGAACCTTCCTAATCTTTTTCTAATCTATTCTAATCTAATTTATACGATTTTTAAATTCTTTGGGGCATCTGGAATAATAAGAATCTTTGAAATTTTTAGAAACTATAGATTTTTTAAAATCTTTAAAATTTTATAAGTTCCCAACAGCTCTAGTTTCTTCTCTTCGAGAGGATTCTAGAATTTTTAAAACTTTTCGGATCTTTAGTATTTTTAAAATCTTTACAATTTGAATATTTGAAAGAATTTTTACAACCTTTGGAATATTTCAGTTCTTCGAGTCTTTAGAGCCTTCAGAATCTCTGGAATCTCTGTAAATTCTAGAGTCTTTAGAGTTTTCAGACTCCTTAAAGCTCTTTAGTCTTGAGGACCTTTAAAATTTTGGAAATTCTACATTCTCTACAACGTTCTAGAACATTTAAAATTTTGACAATTTTTGGAACGTTTGAGCCCTTTTGAATCTTTGAAATGTTTAGATCTCTGCAGTCTCTGGAATCTCCGAAATCTCTGGAATCTCTAGAAACTCTAGAGTCTTTACTTACTTGAAAAATTGCAATTTTTACAATCTTTGGAACATTTGAGAGCTAGAGTTCTTAGAATCTTTAGAATCTCTAGAATCTCCGAGATCTTTAAAAAATCAAGAGTCTTTACAGCCTTTAGAATTTTTGGAAATTGTCGACATTTAAAATCTCTACAATGTTCTAGAATGTTTAAAATGTTTGACCCTTTGGAGTCCTTAGAGTCTTTAGAATCTCTAGAAAATCTCAAATCTTTGAAATTTCTGTAATTGTTGGAAAATCAAGACTCCTTAGAATTCTCAGGGTCAACGGAGACTTGAGAGATTCAGAGTCCTTAGAATCTTTAGTCGTTACAGCCTTTTGAATTTTTGGAAATTTTTTACATTTTAAATTTCTACGATGTTCTAGAATATTTAGAATTATTTCTAGATTAGTGTCCTTAGAGTCTTTAGAGTCTTGAGAATCTCTGAAATCTCTGTAACATGTGATGTCTCCGAAATATTTTAAATCCCTGAAAATTCTTGGAATCTTTAGCGTTCTCAGAGCAATCATAATCCTGGGAACCCTTAACCCCTCCCTGACTCGTGACAGGGAACAGCTGTGAGGCATTATTTCCGACTGCCTGATACCATTCTTTTTCTAACTTAAAGGAGGATTGGCAGTATTATTGTATATTTTTCACATGCAGCTAGAAACATCGTTTTTTCACTAGCAGCCTGGACGCATGCAAATGTCGACTCATTTAGTGGTAGCAAATTCAACTTTTGCTACCACGGGTTCAAAAAGAAAAATTGAGGTTATGTACGCAATGTTTGATGTGATTATTTCTTAAAAAATGAACAAATGTGTGCTACAAACATTACTTGAGTATACGCATGGTAGCTGGTAGACGGTAGAAGATAAAATGATTAACTCAGCGACAAGTAGAAACGGTTTTCTTTGTGTTGAAGATTTAGATCAAGTTTGATTAGAAATCAAAACAAAATCATGTTGCGTCAAAAAATTGAACGTTTATTTTTCAGTTTATTGTCTTATGGTTTCTACCAGTGAAAAAAATAGTATATTAACCACGGTTGCAAAGCCACTTCTAGACCTCGCACTTAGAGCCCTCGACGCTGCGCGTCTCGGGTTCTAATTTGCGCTCGGTCTAGAATGCTTGGCTCTGCAACCTTGGCTAATAATATACTATTTTATTTGACCTGATTGTTCTTGACCTCACCCGACCTGACCTTAATCTAACCTGACTTGACTTGACTTGCCCTAAAATAACTGAACATGACTTAACCTGACCTCACCGGACCTGGACTTGGCCCAAACTTTTCACAGACATATTGTTGAAAAGTAAAAATATGTAATTCAGCAGCTTAAAATACCATTTTTAGCTGACCTGACCTGAGTTGACTTGACCTGATCTGACATGACATGACATGACCTGACTAACCTGATCTAACCAGATCTGACCTGACCTGAACTGATTTGACCCGACATCATCTGACCTACTGTCAAAGATGTATTATTAAAACGTGAAAATAATGTACATACTCAAAAACCAAATCGAAGAAACAAATTTTTAAATTGGAAATAATCAATATTTTGGCATGGATAAAAATACTTATTTTGATATGTAACACAGAACAAGATTTTAGAAAAATAACCTGAACATGTTCTGGGGATTTCGTAAAAAACAATAATCAATAGTACAACAGGATCACATCAAGGAAAATGTGTTATGAAAATGCACTTAATTTTTTTTTTGACATGACGTAATCAGCATGTTTGAAAAACAATCGATAGGCAAATTTTGTTCATGAAAATCTTAAAATCCTAAAACATAATCGTCGCCAACAAAGTTCTATTAAAAGTGTCGTAACATGATAATTCGCAACACACCCGAAGGTCGTTCGAAGCCGACAACCAACAATACAACACGACCAACAAAATTTTAAACCCATCCTTCTCCGCTGTCCAATACTCGCCAATACATCCACCCCTTTAAATCAAACGTCGAATATGTTGAAATATAACATGTAAATAAAAAATATTTATGGTATCCATAAATTCCCGGCCTCATCTTGCACAAGCCATTCCTGGCCGAATACATTTCCCGTCATGAATTTTCTATGCGCCCGCTCAGGCACCGGTCCGGTAGTCGAAACTTGTAAATTTAACCCCGTCTCGTACATACACACGAGTCACGCAATCCACATAGCCCAGAAGTGAGCCGAAATGATTTACAGAGCCCCTCGAAGACAACTGGCCTCCGGACTGCAACCGATCGGTGGAATTGTCCAGACAGCAGCCCAGAGCCATCGTGACCAGTCCGGGATTTCCACGCCATTATCCCGACAACACGGACTGCGAAACCGATATCACGGCGCCTTCTGGTTATCGACTCGTGCTGGATTTCGAAGAGCTGGTCCTCGAGAATGAACCATCGTAAGTCATCTAACTATTTCAGTTTTATTTTAATATCAATGAAAGCTCTGAATTCGTGGAGCACTGATGCAGATGAATCTCTGGTGGAAGTTTTCCTTGTACATTTCTAGTAAATAATGATATTTGACGTTGAACGAACTTCCCCCAATATTTTTTTGTAATCCCCAGCTTATACCCACGCGCATTTTCTACATAAACATCCGCTTCAGCATTAAATCTTCAAAATCAGTGACATCGACGTAACGGGGAGGGTTCGTGATGTCCTCCGAAAGCAGTTACCGGTGTAATCGTTACAATTCAAAAGCCCACGTGACTTGCCACCTGGCGCAGTATCTTTTTATTCAGTGGTAGTTTATTCCGATAAGTTGAAATAAACATTTATCTTGCTTATAATTTACGAATGAACAACGATGTGGTAGTGTCGATGTATTTGGGCACAAAGACTAAATTATTAACACTGTTTATTACTTTACCAACAACTGCGAGGTTCTCGCGATATCAATTTCTACAGCAATTGTCAGTTTACCTTAATACTTTTCGGCACGCACCAACCGCTCCCTAATGGGTGCCAATACATCAAAGGAAATAAATATAAATTGATAAAGGTACAAGTTTAGAAAACACGTTTCTATTTTCGTCATGGAATAATAACCGGCTGTTTCATAAGAAATTTATCAATTTTTGGTAGAGTGAGGATTCTTTAATTACAGAAATAGATTTTTCGGTATTATACAGGTTGATTAAAAATTGTTATACATCAAATTGGCTTTGGAAAATAAGCCACTGCAACTTTAATAAGAATTTGAAGCTTCGATGAAGTAGGTAACATAACAATCTATAATTTCGTTTGAATTAGTTGTTGCCTATTTTGCAGGCAGCAAAAATACTGAAATGACTTTAAAAAATTTTGTTATGACTGACATTTGTAGCAAGCAACAAAATCATCACAAGGAAGCGGCAAAATTCACGAAATTTCAAAGCCAACTTGATGTACTATCTTGTATATTTACCTTATATTTGCTTATGATAATGTTTATTTTTATTTGAGGTATTAACGACATTTTTTTAGTAAAATTCTAATCACGGATTTTCCATGTTTGTGTTTTTTAATGTTTCAAAAAAATGCTTAATTAAAATTGTTGTAAATATTATTTCTTCTAATTTTTTCTTCATATCTCGTTAAAAAATGATTTTTTTCAGCCACGAATTTACCTGCCGCCGTTATAAAAATTTTCTGTCATATTCGTGTTAACGGACTTTTTCTTAAACTGATGTTTTATGGTACTCGCTTCACTCGTTTCGACCACCTGAATCTATTACTCAAAAAATTGAACTCAAAAAGTATGATTTCTCCTTCGTATTTAAAAACTACTCAGTTATCAAAAACTACATTAATATATAAAATATTTCAACAAGCGTGCAGTCACACAATGTCCTATTTTTAATATAACACCCCGTATGTTTTTCAACCCGTCATTGGACTCTTCTTAGGCTAGATAAAAAATTAGTCGAAAGTTATTTTAATTAAAAAATTTAATTTGGCAAATTTTATTTTTTAATGAAAAACCCTGCTAAGTTAAAATAAAGATGTGTGGATTGTTAAGGTACAGGTAAAGGAGCATAATATAACGTTTGTCCCACCACACCGAAAAAACAAACAAAAAATATGTTGTGGGGATTAACGTTATATTATTGTAGCGAACGGACTGATCAAAAAAAAATTCCCGTGAAGGAGCATGCTATGTACGTCTTTCACGTGAGTCTTTACGTAAGAAAATTTTGTGATGACGATATCAGTATTTTATCAAGGATACGTATATCAATTTCAATAGACACAGTATAATATTAATAATAACAAACTATATACTCACATGGTTGCAAACTTTAAGGGTACACGGTCTGCAAAAATTCAGGCATTGAAATATAATCATTGAGACCCCTCATGGTTTCTTTTTTTAAACCGTGAAGCCGACAATTCTTACTTTAATAAATATGAATTATATTTAAAACACGTAGCACGATTTTAGCTCCTCAAAACAGAGGAGGCGACTAAAATTATTATTAATTCATCTATAATGGACCATAACTTTCTCAATAATATTTTATAATTCTTGTTTTATTTTTATTAAATATAGCCGTGCGCAACATTACTGTATTCTCAAATTTTCGAAAAAATGGGGTGAGTCGTTCTTGACTTGGTCAATAGCAAAAATTGTGATCCAGTAGCTTTCGCGTTAGTAGTTCAATATTTTTGTCGAGTTTACCAGACGACATTTTATACTGATATAAAATGTAATGGATAAATAAATTGATTTATTATTTATTATTATGTTGTAATTTGGATATTTTTGCGGAAATTTGGAGCCTGGGCTAAAAATTAAGGCGGATTCATTAACCACAAGTATAGAAGTATGTCATTTCATAAAATTAAAAAAAAATGAGGGGAAGTCATTAAATTGACGATGGGGATAATAGCCAAATTTTGGTTGGCGTTTAACCATCTACATGATATTCCTCATAGGCATACAAAATTTGGCAATAATTTTCTGATAAAATTCGACACAGACAGAGACGACAGAGGACAGTCAGATAGACGGAAATGGGAGACCTAATGTTTCGTACTCTATGGGTAATAAAACGTCGAAAAAACAT
The DNA here is from genome assembly GCF_036711695.1 of Zophobas morio. Classification (NCBI taxonomy): domain Eukaryota; kingdom Metazoa; phylum Arthropoda; class Insecta; order Coleoptera; family Tenebrionidae; genus Zophobas; species Zophobas morio. The sequence goes on along the minus strand of NW_026972136.1, from coordinate 10,200,421 downwards.
TAAATGGACCTTATTCATTCTACAATGCTTCCTTAGCTTACACTCTAGAAGTAAAAATCTAAAAGTTATCACAAAAAAACATAAAACACGTATATTTTATGACTGCATTTTATTGATTTTATTAAGCATTTTCGATATCTAAAATTCGTATTATCTGGATTTTTTCACTTTTTTAATGGCCAAAATTATATTTTATTTTTTATGAACACTTTGTATAAAGCCCAGTTTCATTGATCCAATGGTCAGAAAGACTATTATGAATCAAAGCAATTTAACATGAAAGCTCTTCTGAAACAGAATCTGAAACGTAAGAACTGTAACTGAATAACGAGCTTGGAACGAATTCAGAAATTTTTGGCAACAGTTAAAGATCCAAATTAGTAGTTTTTACTTCCCGAGCGTAAGCTAGAAAAATATTGTAATAGGGTCCATCCAATGAAAGGACAATTTCCTGTTTTGTGGACGTTTCATGACCACTAGAGTTTACAAAAATAGGGCTCCCGTTTCCGTCTGTCTGTCGCCTGTCTGTCGTCTGTAGTCTGTTGACGAATTTATCAGACAGATAATCTCTGAAACTACTCATTATCTTTTTTTTAACTTATAGCGGGTATCACAAAAAAAAATAAAATTCATACGTATTTTTTTCTAATCTAATTAGGAACTTTAATTGTTTATCAGGCGTGAAAAAATCTGTCTAAATAGTTTCTGATCATATTTTTCTTGATGTTTAAAATTTTGATGCTTATTTGCATAATTATTTGAAAAATTTCGAAATGGTGATTTTTCATTTATAGGTAAAAGGATATCAAGAAAAATTAATTCTAACACCTCTAAGAGCTAAATATAAATAAAAATCCAGTGCGGACACCAGTCTGAGAATTTCTGCTTCAGGCAAAGAAGTAGGATCTCAAAGTCCGTAAGTTCTGCGTACCTTTGACTTTCTAACACAAAGCGTTTGACGTTTAAGTCCACGGAACTGTAAAGCAATGCCGTATTCAATGCGTTAAAGCTTTTGAAAATACATTTGCAATCTTACCTTACCATTTCGCATTTAAACTAATTCTAAAGCATTTTTGCAGTGTACTAAAAAAATTGTTATCTCCTCATATTCTCCACGCAAACGTAAGAAAATTTGGGTTCTTATTTTTAAACTACAGCGTAATTGTATTAATTTATAAAACCAAATCTAATAATAAGTTATTAAAAAATTTGCAGAAACATATTTTAAAAATGAAGAAATAAAGAGAACCGAAGGAACCTTTCTCTACGAAAACACAACCAACCAAACCAAGAAACAAGGAAACTGGAAAAAAGCTAAATAAAATTAAATGAGATTTTAATAAATCACTGATAAACTTCTCCAAGGATAATAATGAACCTATAAAAACCCTCTACGCAGACCGTGAAACCGCAATCACGGCGCCTCCTAGTTATCGACTCGTGCTGGATTTCGAGGAGCTGGTTCTCGATCTCGAGAATGAGCCCTCGTAAGTGTTGCCGCCTTCTTCTTATTCCGTTTCCCTTTTCCATTAACAAGACGAGAGGGCGTATTGTTAATAAATTGATCGAGTACTTTTAAGAGGATGACCCTTTTAGACCTCTTCGCTGAATTTAGACGGAGGGTCTTAAAGACGAGAGTTATTAAATGACAGGCAATCAAATGATGCATTGGTAATTTTATCGCGTTTCTGCTTCGGGGATTTTTTATATTGAGAAATGTGACGGATGAATAGGTGATTCGGGCTCCGAGTCAGTAAGGCAGGTTGAATGGAATTGATGTAATTAAATGCCTGTAAATGTTGACGTGTAGCTTGTAAATGTACGACATGATTTGAGTTTTATTTTTCGGGTAATAACTAAGCTTCATGGGGTGAGCTGTAAAAATACAGGAACTGTATTGAACGTGTAGTATACAAATTTCAGACATGAAAAAATGTTGTAAATGTGTGATACGCTATACAGGGTGTCCCAACAACCGAATTTCTCTCTTCGGGAGCCGGATTACTGGAACTCTCTGTATATGCCTAAATGATACATCAGTGTTAACAGCCTTTTAACAGTTTTGCTCCCTTTTAAAAAATAGAACATGATTCAGTGAGCTTGTAACGACGGCCATTACTCATGAGGATGAAATATACAACACAAACCGCAAATGAGTGTGGTAAATTATTCTCGTGAGTAACCGCCATTGCACGAAAGCTGATACAATACAGCACTAATATTCAGGTTTTATTTTTTTTTTTTGACCTACTGAAAATACAAATTGCGCCATTAATAACCGGCGAGTCGTGGATTATCCAGTAAGAAACATACTTTAATGAATACAGTGCTGAAAAATTGCAGTTAAAATAAAAAATTTAAAATTAAATCGGTTGGTTAAGCCATTTTTTTTTTAATTTGAAAATATTTCTTACTTAAACCTGACATAATAAGTATTCAAGGGCGGAAAATTAAACGTTCTCTGGAGAGCTGAGCTTTATCGACGAAAACGTTATCGGTCGCCTCGAAACCCTATTGCAGTTGTTGCAAAACCAAACCAATCAGTTGCATTATCTTTGGATTCGAGAAACATTCGTTTTTACCTCCACAGTTTCACTTTATAGCAGGACACGTGCTTAACTGACTCTTTTCAGCTGTTGGTGGCAGGATGACGACATGACCAGTGTGTGCATATTGCATATATATTAGTCGTTGCTAAGCAACCACTAGTCCATTATGTGGAGTTCCCCATGTTGTCCTTTTGTTGAATTTGCAAATGGTGCGCATTTGAACTGGTTTCGGGGGATTACAAAGTATTTGCGGAGAAGATCTTGATATTACATTCTTATGTTACTTAGGACGACGGAATACTGATAAGGGAATTGCCGCAGAAGCTATGGTAGTATTAATAACCTTGTATTGGCCATTTTCCAAAACACGTTGTTGTGGAAATCTTAGTAACCCGTTGAGATTTTTGGCAGTAGGTGTCACTACTTGTAAGTTTTGGCGTGGCCAGTCTCATACAAAACGTTTTATCCCCAAATTTTTTGTAAATTGTCAAAACTGACTACTTTTAAATAAAACTACTGACACCACAAAATACTGTCTGGAAAAATAAAAGCAGACAAGCATGAAACGTAAAACTGAAGACGAAAAAATGGGTCGATTTAAAAAAAAAATCAACAAGTATGATTAAACTCAGCAGATATTTTTAATGTGTACCAGCGAATAATGTACAAATCGGCAATTAAACCCTAATTTTGATAGTACATCCAATAGTAACTTCAAAGACAGTTTGATCCTTATTTGTGAGTACTGTAATAGGGTCAGTCACGTAGTTTCTCCACGTCTGATGATCTCTAAAGAATGAAAAAGTAGGTCTCCCGTTTCCGTCTGTCTATCTGTTTGTACTAAGAAAATCTCGTTTTTTTTTTTTAATTACGAACTACTAAGACATATTTTTTGTATTAGAATAATTAGACTAGTTATCAAACAAAATAACAGAAACTATCGTAAATTATGACCATCGGCTGTCTTCGTTTCCTGTTTATGGTTTCTTAGAATAATGCGTTTGTATCAATGCAAAATCGAGTTCTCGATACTAGAGGAGCCGTTAACAATCCACTGTTCAATCTTATTTAGAATTGCTTATACAAAATGGCTCAAAAAATTGATGAATCAGTCAATTTATTTATTTAAATAAATATAATAAATGGCTCACCCTATTCTTCCGAAACCTGCTTCATTACCTCCACTTATCATTATTACAGGATAATAAAATAAAATCCGCAAAATCAAATTTTATAAATCTGTCTGACGTCTGTCTATCGTCTGCGTCAATTTTTATTAGACAGATGTTCTCCAAAACTACTACCCAATTGTTGTATATTGTGTGAACATTAATAATATCATGTAGATGGTAAAGTGAAAACCAAAATTTAGCTAATCATCCCCCCAAAGAATTTGATGACGTCAACTCAAAAAATCCTATACTAAAATGATTTAAATATTACATGTAATATACTGCTACACTTGTGTTGTAGAGTTTTTGCCCTAGATATCCAAATTTTCGCAAAAAAATCCTAATTGCACGATAGCAGTATTATAATTTGCCTTTTTTTTTTAATATACATATCCATCATTTCACAACAAGAAACTTAGAACATGGTTAAAATGATACATTTTTGCGAGGAAATATGGATTTTGCAGTTATGGGGTGGAACCTATTTTAAGTTTCATGTTGTGAAAAGACATCTACACATATTAAAACAAAAAGGCAAAATATAAGCCCGCCCACCCACCCTATTTTAATTGTGATGATTTTTTTTATTCGCGGTGAACCAAGGGGGCGGAGCTTAACTGCAAAATACTTATTTCTTTACAAGAAACTAAAAATATGCTTTTGAGTATCGTGTTGTTCAAAGAATACTATGGCCCGGTTGTATAAAGCCTTTGTTAACTTTAACAAATTGTTAAACCAATGTTAAATTCGTTTGCTAATGTCAAGTGTTGTATAAAGCAGTTGACAATCGATTAACAACGTGTTAACTAACAATATGTCAAACCTGTGTTAACTCTGGATTTGGGTTGTATAAAGCTATCGTCAAAGTTAACATCATGTCAAACCTTAGTTAACTTTCTGTCAGCTAATCAGTCATCCGCCATCAATTAAGTTTCGATTTCATGTTTGTATAAAGCTTTAAGGACAAGATTTCTTAGGTTTTTGAAATAAAGGAAACGTAATTGCGTAGTAATGGTTGTATTTACTATAATTGGTCATGCAAATCTTAGAAGATATCATTATCTCGTTCGTCTTCGATGAGTGAAAACAGTGATGAAGAAAGGAGATTGCAAGCAGTAAGAATGCGGCATCCAAGACGTATTTTCATTCGTAAGAATCCATTTAGGCTGTATGATGATGTGGATTTTACGAAAAGGTGGAGGATAAAAAAAAACACCTTGATACAGTTGCTCAATCTAATCAGTCATCAGCATCACCTAGAACCCGCATTAAAAAGAAATCACTTTATTTATGCAAAACTGCAACTTCTTCATACATTACGATTTCTGGCAAATGCATCTTTTCAGCAAGTTTTCGGGGACAATCGGACAATCTTGACATTCATAAATCTTTGATGGGTAGAATCATTACCACGATTTGTTCTTTTTGTCGTAACAGATGATGTACCTTTATGTTCAATAATGGGTTTATCTTGCATGTTACCCACCAAAAACTACCACACCACACAATACAAGTCACAAGAAAATCAAAAACTGAAGTTACGTTAGAGAAAACGTCAACAACGCGTGAACTCATACCAACATCAATTCATAAACGATAAAATTTCTAGTATTCGAACGTGATCCTATGTTAACTCGTTGTCAAAGGTTTGTGAGTTAATTAGCGTCCGTAAATTGTTTATACAACGGTGTCACAAATAATCCAATGTTAACAAGCTGTTAAAGTTGACAGAGTGTTAGCTGACATCTAACTTGACAGGCTTTTATACAACCGGGCCTATGTATATTAAGAAAACAAGCAAAAATATAAACCCCGCCCACCCACCCCATCTCAATTGTGATGATTTTTTTTATCCTTGGAAACTTAAAACACGTTTAAAATGGTAAATTTTTGTAGACAAATATGGATCTTGCAATTAAACCCCGCCTCTCGATCTGACAACGAATGAAAAATTCATCACAATTGAGATAGGGTGGGTGGGCGGGGCTACATTTTGTCTTTTTTTTCTTAATATCTGTAGACTTATTTCGACTACGAGAAACTTGAAACATGTCTAAAATGGTCCATTTTTGTAGTAATCAACTTAAGTCCTCCACTTTTCTTCTACAACCCCTATACTTTCTAACCCGAAGGTATCGCTTTCGAAGCGCTGACTAAGTAGCTTCTTTTTTATCTTAAACTGGGACCCTTATTATCTATATTTTCTTTATTGATTAAATCAAGAATGGTTCACCCTATTTTTTTAGTGATCAAATCTCAAGAAAAATACACCCCAATGTTTTGTTATTAGTATTACACTGCACGTGTCGGAATTGACATACGTGTCCTTGCTGAAATAATGTTGATTCACGTTTTTGTAACAATTGTTAATCCGTTTCCAGAGGCACCTTGTCCTGTGAGGGAAGTGAGTCAATGTCCCAGCAATGAACACTGTATTATTTTTGTTATTCCTGATCGCTACATTTCTGGTCAATAAAATTTTTTTGTTCTAATATTTTAAAAACTGATCGAAAGTTGTTTTGACAGAACTTTCCTCGCACCTAAAGTACAATGAAACCTATCCAGCATTTTCAAGTTGAGTTTTTACTTTACACAATTTTGTGATGACGTCATCAACATTTTTGCAAGGACACGTAAGTAGATCAACTTGGATTGGTGCAGTGTAATACTATAAATAACAATATTGTATTCCCAAGTTTTCTGGGAAAATGGAGAAGCCGTTCCTGATTTAATCAATAAAATAAATTCATTCATTCATTAATTTTTTGAGCCACCTGTATAAGCACATTTTGAGTAGAAATTAATTGGCAAAATTTTGTCATCAATTTTTTGGAGGGAATAAACAGATATATTTTGATTAATAATTTGCCATGCTTACAATGACTTTAAAAAGTCCGCAAGATTTCAAAGTATTCAGTTTTACAATTATTCTTGATTTATTCAGTCAAATAATTGATCTGTTAGTTTTTTTTGAGGTACCCTGTATAGACAAACCCAAAAAATATGAATGGAATGATAAATCGAAAGTATAGTCTCATATATTGAACAATTTAGATACGATTTATTCGGCAAAATTTAAAGCTGACGTCTTAAATTTTTTGGAGGGAATAAGCAAATAAATATATTTCGATTAAAAATTTATCATGCTTATCAAACCTTTAAAACATCTCCAAGATTGCACAGCATTCAGTTTTGCAGTTTCAAAATTAAATTGCAAAATGTTTCATAATTTTGACTTTTTTCCCAAAAATCTGGACATTTCGGGTAAAAACTCAACACGGAATCATAAACTACATGTGTAGGACGTCGTCACATTATTGATAGGTTAAACGGTGCGCTTCAACACACCACACAGAGGTAGACTGTAATCTGTACACAAAATTGATGCCATTTAATATGTAGTCTATCCGTAATGCACCCATAATATATGGTGAACAAAAACAGAAATTAAGGAAAATCTTTTTATTAAATACAGATTAGATTTTCTGGCATGGAAAAATTACACATTTTTGACTTGCTTAATGTTTCTAAAATTCAATTTTTTGTGAAAAAATTTCCATGTGAACTAAAAACGCAAACACGACGATATAATTAAACATTGGACTATCTTGTGCCCTGTTTCATCAACTTCTCAATTCGTGAGCCGCTCCTGTCCGTTTCCTAAGGACAATTGCCTCCAGATCAAATATAAACAAGTGTGTTTTCATAACAAACTGCGTTCGAATCATAGACAGCGGCGGAGGATATATGATTAAAATATAAATAGTTAATGAAAAACAAGCTCTACGAGAATTCTAAAAAATATATAGTGTCATAAAAAAAATGTATAGGTTCTCGAAATATATTTATACAATATCATTTAGCCTCTTACGCTGTTAATGGTATTACTTATCATGTTTGTTTTTATATATAAAGGTTATCCACAACTAACAGGTTCGACTAAATTTGTAAACGTTTCATGATTTTCTGAAAAATATTTTGTTAAACGTGTGAAAACATGCAGCTTGGAATTTGTATAACTGGAGAATTGTCTTTGTGTAATCTTTTCATTTTTCTTTTTTTGATTTTCTTGACATATGAAAATGATATCTAGTTTCTCTGGTTAAAAAATCTTTGATATTGCATTACTCATTATCCTATTTATTGGCAGGTTTACAAATTATTAATTTTAATGTTTATTTCCTTATTTTGAATATTTTGAAACATTTTTAAACATTTGAATGAAATATATCACTAAATAAAGAAAAAATATCAAACTGTTTAAAATACAAAATAATTTTTTTAACATAAATATAGTTGCGAATTTCGAACTTTAATCTCTCTAAAAATCGAGACATACAAGTAGAACATATAACTTGAGACACCCTGTATATTCTAGGGATACATCTTTTGATAACATCGTACCTCATTTGATGTACAACATCCGAACAGCCAGTGCAAATCAAATAGTCGATTAAACCCTTTTCCAACCCTCCATAAAAAATCATACCAACATACACAACAATTTATCATTTCGTAAAACGTCAGTTAATGCTATCGATGCTTTCGAACTCTACCGAAAAAAAATGGTCTTGGTTTTGTCAGTTACAGAAGATATATGACCGATACCAATTTTCGTCGAATTTTAATTTAAAAAGAAATTCATCAAACCCTGCAAGCAACTTATTTTTAAAAAGTGATTTATGTCTTGCATCCATTCAGCAGCCTTCCAATGTCCATTTGCAATAATCGTTCTTTTTATTCATCTCGTCTTGTCCATTTTCTCGAGCGACGGCTCGCATTCCCGAAAAAATTATACAAAGGATACTTTCATGCAAATTAGGCGCAAGAGGCGAGACATTAAAGCGCGCGATCGATGACGTGTGAAAAGCTCGCCTTATCTCCTGCACATATTTAGCCTCATTTCCATATTAACAGTTCGTGATTTTGTCTTTCCAGATGCAGCTACGACTATCTGGAGATTTTGGAAAATAACAACATGAGCGCGACGATAAATTCGAGCTCGTCGAGGCGTCTGTGCGGCGACTGGAGTTCCAAATTGAAACTGCTTCGACACGTCAGTAACAGGTCGAAGCTGAAATTAAAATTCAGCTCAGATTACTCCCATCATTTCGGCGGGTACAAGGCACGCGTCTCGATGGAAAGTGGTAAGCTGGCGCATTTTTCTAGCAAATAGGTGGGAAAATATGACCGACGCGAAGGAAAGAAAAAGGAAAGAGGATTTCTGCCGGCTGATCGAGATAAAACATGCCGGGGCTTTGACTTACAAATGAAAAATTATTTGCGTGGGGTTCCAATATTTTGTTGAATCGGAACGACAAATAAAATTAATTTTTCGCTGTCTTGGAAACGAATTGATAAATTTTCTACCTGAAATACGGGCAGTCGTTGGGTAGGCGGCTGTGGTCTAGATAAGCAGCGAAAATTGAGTGTGGTTAATAAGAGTTGGTTTTATTTTCAGGATATTTTTGATACGGTTGTACCGTGGGTAGTAAAATAGACATGGTAACGCGAAAGATAACTCGAACTAAACAAGTCCTAAAAAAAATTTCGTTTTAACGTTGGAAAATAAAGAGATATTTTGCTTTTTAAAATGGACTTGCCTCATGCTCATTTTTTTTAATGTCGTTGTTTTCCGACTAAATTCCAACGTACTGCAAAAAAATGCAGTAATTCGAACAATTTACGTACACTACTTAGATGAAAATTGTATCATATGATCTGACACATGTTTTTCTTATGAACAAATTTTGAAAATAATAAAATTTTTGAAACAGCTGTAGAAAAAAATTGGTCCAAAGTTGTTTCGACCAAACTTCCCTCGCTCCTGAAAACATATCCAGTTTTTTCTTTACACAATTTTCTGATGACGTCATCAACATGGATTGGTGCAGAGTAATAATAAAAATAACAATATTGTATTCCCAAAATTTTCTGGGAAAATGGAGTGAACCGTTCCTAATTTAATCAATAAAATAAATTGACACATTCATTAATTTTTTCGAGACACGTTCTGTTTAAGCAAATCTAAAAAATATTAACGCTATGATAAAAACTCATCATATTTTGCACATTTTGAGTAGAATTTATTCGGCAATTTTTTGTAGGGAATAAACAGATAGATTTTGATTAACAATTTACCATGTTTACAATAAGACAATAATGTTGATTTATTCAATAAAATAAATTGACCGATTCATTAATTTTTTTTTTAATGACCCAGCAAATCTAAAAAATGAGGTTCTTAATTTAAACAATAAAAAATTGGTCTAAAGAGTTTAGACAGTACTTCCCTCGCTGTCGGAAACTTGACGACTGCATGCCTATTGTGTTTTTTTTCTCACTACATTTTTGTAGTGGGAATTTAAAAAAAAATTGCGATGACGTCATCAACATTTTTGCAAGGACACGTATATCAGTTGGGATAGATGTAGTATAATACTAAGAATAAAATTATTATATTCTCAAATTTTCGGGAAAATGAATTGGGTCGTTTGAATATTGATTTGTAATAATCAATAAAATAACGAAACAATTTACTCACGTATACCTACGTATCAGAGGCAACTGAAAATCGTGTATGTATAAACATTCTTAATTTAAGATGACAGGCGTAACAGCATACGTGAGAGCCAAACAGAGAAAATGTAAACAAAACGACCGTCGGTTTTATTGCTTCGACTTCCGCTTATTATATAAAACATTGGGTTTTATTTTAATTCTTGACGGTGAAATTCACAATTGGTTGATTATAAACATGTCTATTTCACATTCGCGGAATCAAGTGAACGCATAAAACAAATGCAGGTCTGTAATGTTAAAGTCGATGTAAATAAGCGTGCTACCCTTATGTTTCAACCGAGTTTTTCCTTTAACAAATTTTGTGTCTACCAAATTGGGTTGGTTGGGGTGTAATACTAATAATAAGTGTTGCCTTTAATTTAATCAATAAAATAAATTGACTTCATTAATTTTTTTGAACCACCTCTTAAGAAAATCTAAAAAATATGAATGGAATGATAAATCACAAGTACAAACTCATCATATTTTTTGCATTTTAGATAGGATTTATTCAGCAAAATTTAAGGGTGACGTCATCAATTTTTTTAGGAGGGATGAACAAATACATTTTGAACAAAAGTTTACCATGCTTATAATAACTTTAAAATATTCCCAAGATTTCAAAGCATTCGGTTTTGTAATTCCTGATTAAATCGATAAAATAAATTCACGCCTTCATTAATTTTTTTGAGTCACCCTGTATATGCAAATCGAAAAAATTTGAATGGAATGATAAATCACAAGAAGAGACTCACCATATTTTGTACATTTTAGATAGGATTTTTTCAGCAAAATTTTGTGGTGACATCATAAATTTTTTAGGGGGGACGACCAAATACGTTTTGATCAAAAATTTACCATGCTTATGATAATTTTAAAATGTCTTCAAGATTTCGAAGCATTCGCTTTTGTAGTTCCTGAGTAAATCAGTAAAATAAATTTACGCTTTCATTTATTTTCTTGAATCACCCTGTATATGCAAATCCAAAAAATACGAATGGAGTGATAGATCACAAGTACAGACTGATCATATTTTGTACATTCTAGATATGATTTATTCGGCAAATTTTCGAGCTGACGTCATCAAGTTTTTGGAGGGGATAAGCAAATATATTTTGACTAAACATTTATTATGCCCTTTATAACCTTAAAACATCTGCAAGATGTCAGAGCATTCCGTTTTGTAGTTCCTGATTAAATCAATAAAATATATTTACGCATTCATTAATTTTTTTGAGTCACTCTGTATATGCAAATCCAAAAAATATGAATGGAGTGATAAATTACAAGTACAGGCTCATCATATTTTGTACATTTTAGATATGATTTATTCGGCAAACTTTCGAGCTGACGTCATCAAGTTTTTGGAGGGGATAAGCAAATATATTTTGACTAAACATTTATTATGCTCTTTATGACCTTAAAACATCTGCAAGATTTCGGAGCATTCGGTTTTGTAGTTCCTGATTAAATCAATAAAATATATTTACGCATTCATTAATTTTTTTGAGTCACCCTGTATATGCAAATCCAAAAAATATGAATGGAGTGATAGATCACAAGTACAGGCTCATCATATTTTGTACATTTTAGATATGATTTATTCCACAAACTTTTGAGCTGACGTCATAAAGTTTTTGGAGGGGATAAGCAAATATTTTTTGACTAAAGATTTATGATGCTCTTTATAGCCTTAAAACATCTGCAACATTTCAAAGCATTCTGGTTAGCAGATTAAAAATTAAATTTCAAAATGTTGTTTTATAATTTTGATTTTTTTTCCAAAAATCTGGACGTTTCGGGTGAAAAGTCGATTCAGAGTTGTAAACTACATGTGTAGGACTATGTTATTTTATACAATTGAAAACCCATTTACTATGTACAATTGTGAAGTGACGTCATCGCATTAGTGGTGGGGATGATTGGACAAATTTTGGTTAGCGTTTTACCATCTACATGATATTCTTAATATAAGTACAAAATTTCACAATAATCGGTCGAGTACTTTCGGAGATTATCTGTCTAATAAAAATCCGGGACAACAGACGGACAGACGGACAGACGGACGGACAGACAGACGGAAATGGGAGACCTATTTCTTCGTCTTCTAGGGGTCATGAAAGATCGAGAAAACGTAAAAATAGAGAGTCGGCCGACGGACTCGATTACAATACTTCCTTTGCTTACGCTCGGGAAGTAAAAATTGGTCGAAGGCTATACATATAATCCGACAAATCCAGTTCTTTAAAAAAATTATAAAATTTGATTTTACGATTTTCGTTTTGTGATAACCACTGTAAAGTAAAAACCAGAGGCATAAATAACACCCCTTGTCCTTTAGCAGTAATAATAGCAATCTGAAGCTCAAGTGTTTATTTATGTTTATACATCGAAAGAATGTCACATAGAAGTTAGTTTCATTTGAATGAGTTTGTTTTCTCAAAACAGGACTAAAATTATTAATTCAACCACAATCGAACAAAATGTTCTGAATATTAAAATTCTTATTTTATCATTATTATATAGAGACGTGCGTATTCTTCACATTTTCGAGAAAATGGGGTAACTCTTTCTTAAATTGAACAATAAAGTAGTCACACCAATGCAAGAAAAAAAAAGAAAAGGGCATTAAACCACAATCACAGTACCGCAGGTCGCCATTATCTCCAATACATCTGCGCCACGGAGACGTACAAAACGTGTAAGGGATAAAACGTTATTATGCCTTGCAAGTTTTTCTACGAAAATTTGAACGAGTATATTTGTGTATAACATTCAAATCATTTTAAAATACCATTAATTGAAATGACGTCATCAAATTGTTGGTGAGGATTATTAGCCAAATTTTGGTTAGTGTTTAATCATCTACATGTTATTTCGAATATACATACAAAATTTGACAACAATTGGACCAGCAGTTTTGGAAATTACGTGTCTAATAAAAATATATACAGACAGACAAACAGACTGACAGACGGAAACGGGAGACTACTTTTTTCGTACTATAGGGGTCATGAAACGTCGAGAAAACATAAAAGTGGCCATTCGTCCAATGGACTCGATTAGAGATTGATTATTTTAAGTTCAACATGGTGAGTCATCAGAATCTGACAACGGACTGTTAGTCAGTAACGTAACATGCACACTTCAGAAAGAGGTGGTTTTTTAAAATTATTTTTTTAAATCGCCAACAATAACACAGGGAAACATAAACTTAAGTGAACTTGTCAACACGCTAGCAGGAATGCGAATGAATCTAGTAGGCACTAACCTAAACAGGTACCCTTACGCAGTTAGACAAAGAAACGATGACGGACGCCTCTGAGGGTGCGTCCACCCCTTAAATTTGAAAGTGGACTGGGCCCGACCGATTATGTGCTTCTATGCAGCTTTACAGCTGTGTTGACTTTACAGTGAACGATGTCTACAATACTCCTTTCGCTTACACTCGGGAAGTAAAAATGCCAATTTTTTTTGAAATGTAGGTGTCCCAGTAGTCTGATGGCGCAAGATTAGTATTCCTAATGATTAAATTTAAAATTTTGCTCTGACTTCTCATCCGAACACTCCTTTTCTTTATTTAACTTTGTAGTAGTGCAACCTAGTCGTTTCCACACACAATTTTACCACCAGAGGTCGCCCCAACTGGTCAATTGTTATTGTTTGAAGAAAGACACAAAGATTTTTAGTTATTGAAAGTTATGAGGAAAAGTGCATGTGAGCCATCTCATTACCTAACTCCACTGCAAAAAACTCTAGTTGTAGCCACCACTGTGAAGCTTGCAGAATAAAAATAAAACTATTTAGACCCCACAGCAGAATGCAATAATGTGTAATGAAAGTACTCTACTGTGGGCATTGTTGCTCAGCACATTGATAATGGAATAGCTGATTAACAAACCAGGTGTCTGAGTCTGCGGAAATCGATTGGACATTATTCAACTGATGCGAGATGTTTTAGATCACAACATTTCTACCTATCGTTCTTCCTTTAAGGCAGCAAATGGAAAAATTCGACCAAACACAATATTTATCTGAAGCCTCCCCCCTTCTACTGCGGCTGATACTACCACCGGATTATAGAATACAGAGTTAAATCACAACGGATGTTCAGTTAAAAAAGTCATCAAGTTGGCGTCGCTCTTTTGATAGAAGAAAGTGTGGCGAAAAACGCATGTGCTTAATTAGTATACTTATATACTGTTGTATATAATTGACATTTATAAAAATTAAAGTCAACTTAAACATCTACTTAGTTAAATAAAAAAGAGTGTTCGAATGGGAAAACTTAGCACAATTAAACAAAGACCAAAGGATTTTATAAAGTTCGGCCTCGATCATTCTAAAGAATCTTTTAATCCCAACGAATGTGATCACTTTAAAACTCTTGCGTGTAAACGAATATGTTGCACTACTATCTAGTTAAATAAAGAAAAGTGTTCGGATGAGAACACGTAGCACAATTTTAAATTGATTCATTAGAAATGCAGACGACAATTAAAGTCTAACATCATAAATTCATTTGACCTATGTAATATTTTCAGATACATAGTTTTTTTTTTATTTAAAAATGTAATTTTACACACCATAGTTGTACATATTTTTAAACTAAACAGTATTTTTAACTGATCTATATAGATCTATTAAATTTTGCAAATTGTCAATTGTCTATATTTTACAAATCGGAGACCCTGTATTTTATAAAATTTTTGGACTTATCCCCAAGTAAATTTTGTCTTGATTCCGAATTTGTTAAGATTCATCCTAATCGACTTTTTTTGACTGGACTAAACTCCAGCAAATCCTGTATTAGAAGATACTGCACTAAAGGGCAAGTTCAATATTATAAATATACAGGGTGAGCCAGTAAGCAATTGCTCCTAGATATCTCGTTAATTATTAAAAAATATATACGAAACAATTTAAATACTACAGTTAGACGTTTCCGTGAAGATCATACACAAAAATTAGTTTCGACTGAACAGTGTTTTTACATATTCTGATAGACCTCTCCCTAGGCTTTATAATTACACTTTATTTTTGAAAATCCGAAGCGACGTTGCCACGTGATCCCAATTTTCTTATTAATAGTTTTAGCAATGTAAGTGTTCACAAAAAATACATCGAAATAGGGTTGTTTTTAAAATCTGTTACAATATTTTGTAGAGAGATAAATGAGCGTACGCGGTTTGTTCTGGACTAAATAAAATTAACTTCTAGTATACAAAGCGTTTATAAAAAAAATACTATGTTGAAATATCGATATTTAAGTCTTTTCAAACAGAACACCCTATATATTATTACTGTATCTTATTCTGTTTTTTTTGTTCTCTTTCACTTTTGTTAAGTATTTTCTATCTTTAAAGTTGCTAATTATTGTGTTTTTTCCTTTTTTAAGCAACATATTGAAAAAAGAACAAAAAATACAGGAAGATGCAGTAATAAACAGTCCTTAACAACGTGTCATAGAGTTAGTGCGCCATTTTTGGTCCTGTATGACTTTTTTTATTTCTAATAATTAATCAGATATCGAGGATACGCGCTTAGAGAACCATCCTGTATATAAAAATAAGTAATCTGCCCTTTAAAAAACCTAAGAAAACGATACAAAAGTAACTAGAATGTGTTGTCAAAATTCCAAACCTCCATTTTAGAAATGCTGCGACCTAGAATTTTAAATATAATCTTTTTTTCCATAAAATGCAAATATCTTAAAAACTACTAAGGAAAAAGCTCTTGTATCTGAAATCGTTTTCCTGTGTTTACACCACAGAATCTAAATTTATAAAAATAACGTACATATAAATTTACATTGTTTCCATACATAAACGTTTTCAATTTTTTCCGTACATTTCTAGTCTGTTGACAATTTTATTACAGCATAATCTCCCAGCCTACAGAATCAATAACTTTGAAATATTACCTATACGTTAGGATTATGAGGAAAATGGCAAAACGCCGATCAAATTTATTACCCCAAAAACTCAGTCCGTATCGAAATTTCTACTGTAGTGTTTACAGTTTTGCTGAAAAATACTTAAGGCCAATCCCCACGTTTGCCACGTAGTATTTTCAATATATTTTAACAAAATGTAACATCTTCGTTATTGTCAGACCTATTGTTATGAAATTCTATCGTATCAAATACATTATCGAGTTTATTATTATCGTATCTCATTTCCAACAAAAAAGTCGACAATGTATGTGTACGATGGTTTTGTAACCTGAAAACGGTGTTGAAAACCGCGTTCCGAAATTTCCATAAATAAATGGGATCTCGAGTTCAAACGTGATGCAAAAATTTTACTGAAATTAAAAAAGAAAATGATAAACTGTTTTTTGACAAAACTGCCCGTGCGATATATGCATAGAGAAAGTTGTGGACAAGGCATATTTAAAATTAATAATGGAGATATTATATTTTGAATATGTATTGAAAATCCCATGCGGCAAACGTGGGGACTGGCCTTAATGTAGTTTTTGTTGTGCTTCAAAATACTGGAAATTTGCATACAAATAGCTGGACGAACTTGTTGCTGACAGTTGTCGCCGAAAGAAAAAACTATGTTTTTTATTTAAAGTTATTATTATGTATTATAAAAACTCCAAGAGTTTTTTATACACTCCGTGTGCGTATCTAGTCATCCCTAGCCAAAGTTGCTTATTATTTGAGAATTCGGTAACCGGTAAGTAGAATACAGGGTGATTTTTAATATGTACAAACTACATAGGTACTTATAATTTCTTCCTTTGTTGAAACGTAACTTTGAAAGGTTGGATTCTAAAGCAAAAAAGTAAAAAGTAAAAGATTGTGATGATTCGAGCTGTTCTTCTCATATTATTTCCACTCTACCTGGGAAACAATTATTACTATTATTACTAATGGAATTGTTGAGTGAAGTGATATTCCCTTTTCAGATATCTATTAAAGCAAATAAATCAACGTAGAATGAGCCCTATTTTTGCGTTTCTTTTTGCACCAGTTTTAAATCCCGATTAAACGAATGGAACGTGGAAAGTAATTATATGGCTTTTATCCACCACAACTTAATTTCCTCGTGGAATGTTGACCGTTTCATTGAAACATCAATAGACAGATTCAAGCAGGTTATTATTTCGGTTATTTAACCGATTGACGAAAAGGGTTAAATTCCTTCCCATTTACCAAAGTTCGAAATTAGCAATGTAATTTACACAGGAGGAAGGTATTTGAATCAAGAAACGAGACGACATGAACATATTGTTTTAAAAATAAACCCTTACTATAATATGATTTCGATACACCAGTAGTTGAATTCATTTTCTTCATTCATACATATTGATTTTTACATTTGCGCATTACACAGCTTGTAAACAACACTACAATCTCAAGATCCGCCAAGCCAGCAATTTTCTAAATTTATACACCGATAAGCAACCCCTAATCCGGCTTCAGATGTCGTGTGATTACCAGTTTAGAAGTCGACACTATCAAAAATCCTTATCGCCTAATACGCCTTGATCTGGATTATGATATTTGTAGTAAATTCACGCCATAATATTCCCCACGGTGAAATTCCAATAGTAACCAGTTCTACTAGGTAGTAAATCTGTGGGTAAACTAATCGGAAGGGTGTAACAGACAATTAATTCCGTTATAATAGTGTTCGATACAGATCCGCATTAGCAAAATTGTGCAAGGGACCGTGAAAGCTTTCCGGCTACTCGGACTCGTAAATATTTCAGCGTCTACAAATAAAATTTTTATCAAGTAGAAAAATCGATAGTTTCAGTTTGGCCAGTAAGCTGTATCGTCTTTTTTTTCACTTTTGGCTACTACATTATAAATAAATGTTGTAAAAGTGCGATAAAAGCGCTACTATATACTTGCGACATTTTATATTCTCCGTGGCGACAATTTTGTCATTTTAACGCAGTCGTTCTGCTTTTATGGTGGTTTTGCCCGAGTCAGGGGTGTTAATTCTTAATTCCTCTCATAATGTGCGAACTCATCCAATGAACTCGGCTTGTTACAAGCTTCCTTTATGTTTAAAATTATCTACAGGTTGGTACTTAACAGAATATAATTCGAAAATAAACAAACTAATCCGTGCCTCCACATCCGCATTATAACTAACTTTCGGGCAAAGTACGTTAAATTTACTTGTCCGCAATGATCTAGCTTAGTAGGTAATTAATTAATTATTTTCTGCTACGGAGAACATTTACTTTAGTTACCAATAATTAAAATTTGATAAAGACCCAAGTACAACAAAAACACATGGAAATTGAACTCTGTATTTCTGTACACAGTGGGGAGTTTTTGTGGGGCACAACGCTATAAATAATTTTTCCGTTTATTAACTTTACTGACGTCAAAGTTCGAAGAAACCACGGAAAAACGCGACACCTGATTAAGTAAAAAATGTATTAAAAATTTGTTAAAAGCTTCAAACGTCATGTGTATTGACGTATATAGGGTGTCTCAGCGGTTTGGTGGTGGGGGGTTACGCATTTATCGTGGATTATTGAAAAAGATCGTTGACGTATTCTAATATTTACGCATTTAGGGTTCTAGATCCTGGATTCTAATACGAGTTATAGTTTTTTCATGTTCCATGACCTCTAAAGATAGTAAAAATAGGTCCCCCGTTTTCGGTTGTCTGACGTCTGTCATCTGTTAGTTGTGTGTGTCAACTATATAACTAGAAATTTAATCTGACTCCAGGTTTATAGTCTATCCCTTGTTTTGATGCCAAGAAGACGCATATACAGGGTGTTCAAAAACTGGCGCACCAACTCAATGACAAGTTGTTCAGGACCATTTATAAAATGCAGAAAAAACAATTTAAAAATCAGAAGTTGTTCAAATTTCGAAATTTCACGACATTTTAATTCTGGAGACACCATGTCTTTATTCTTAGATTTCTTCATTTTAAGACATTACATTGGTGAGTTTGTGCACCATTTTTTGAACACTCTGTATAAGAATCATTTTGGGTCTTAAATTGTAAAAACCTAACTTAATTATGTATGAGTTGTCTCTTTATATCTCTCATTTTCTATCTTTCTTTCACTTGTGCTGTTAAGTGATTATTGATAAACACTTAGTTGGAATATTACCAACGTCATGGAAGAAGTATGTGTTTGTGTTTTCTTATCACTGAAACATACTCACTATCTAATCAAAGTTCTTATCGCTTTTGAATGTATTGGTTTTTGAGCCTTCAAATCTAGGCTTTACGTATAGTCAGGTTGGCCGAGCGGTCTAAGGCGCCAGATTTAAGCTCTGGTTCTCGAAAGAGAGCGTGGGTTCGAACCCCACACCTGACAATTTTTTTTCTCTGCACACTTTATCTTATCTTATCAT
The DNA here is from genome assembly GCF_036711695.1 of Zophobas morio. NCBI lineage: Eukaryota > Metazoa > Arthropoda > Insecta > Coleoptera > Tenebrionidae > Zophobas > Zophobas morio. The sequence goes on along the minus strand of NW_026972136.1, from coordinate 10,180,790 downwards.
TAAAAAAATTATTTGTTTACAATCACAGTGTCATCAGCAATCATTGTGTAATCAGAATATACATATGTTCAAGAAATATAATATTTACAGTCATCAATTTTTATATATCCCCATCTTTAAATATTGCGAAGTTGAGAATTTTTAAATATCCTAGCCGGCGAATGGCTACCTTCATGTTTTTTCGATGTTTCATGTCGACTGTATCGATGTTTATTCGACAGATGATCACCGGAATTACGGGATCGATTCTTATCAAATGTAATAACTTCTTTTTAAATATCGGGCAGATGGAAAAAAATCTCATATATGTGTACTTGCGGTTCATGAATCCGCTTCGAGTTTTTACAGAAAAAATAAAGTAATAAAACTCGATTCCTTCACTTTTTTTTTACTTTGTGACGGGTATTAGGTATATGTATATTTGTTATCTAATAAACTGGATGTTTGCCTATACCTACTTCAAAAACGAGGGAAGTTCTGTCCAATAATTGAACTAGGATACAAAAAATCCAGAGTCAATTCTAACTTGCCTATATGTTTTTTGCTATAAGGTCCTGCAGAAACTTCGTAACACTGTTATAATATAATTTATATTTATTTTACGCCAGATAGGGACCTGTTTGGAATTCTACGTGATTAGTTCCATATTAAAGACGCGTACTTCCGCCTAACCTCAAATCAAGATGTATCATTTACGCTAAGAATGCGACTTGTTGTAAAATTGCTTTTTTATGCTCACTCCGTGCGTTATTGATGGTGTATCCCAGCCGGAATATTATTGCGTGAGCTGAAACTTTGATTCGCCGGTTCCAGCGCACGCACTTCGGTTTCTTTTCCTTCGAAAACTCGTTAAAACTGACAGTAGATTTTTTATTTCAAGCATCCCATTGCTCGGACGATCGTCTTCAGATGTTCAACAACTCCTGCTACCTCTTCGTGAGCTACCCCGAAGTGACGTGGCCGACGGCCCAGGAAATATGCAGAGGCAAAAAAAGTCAATTAGCGTCGGTCCTGAGCCCGGAAGAAGAGCGTTTCATCACAACGAATATCCGAAAGTCTGTCGAATACCGAACTAGCGCTCTTTACTGGCTCGGCGGGAGGTCCGAACCACATTCTGATTTTAAGTGGATCGATGGAAATTCCATGGATTACATGGGATGGCTTCCTGGGCAGAAACCCCCGGACGGTGAAATCGCCAAAAACTCGGAAAATGTCAGGTGAGGATAGGTCTAGATGAAAAATTCTTGGCCGAATGCGGAGAATTTTTTTTGTTTATTGCAAATCCCGTACGGGCGAGGACATTGTAAAAATTTGGGGCAATGTCTTGCTTGAGCTTTGGCATTAACTATGAAAATTTTCCGTGGATAATATTTCCGTTATCCGACATTTCATTTAGTTTGTTGATGACATAAACAGCAATTGGTTACAATATAAACAACCTGTTATTTAATTACGATGATTGAAAAGAGGAGTATTATTTACAAAATTGGTAACAAATATGTATGTTATTTTTATCTGTTAAAACCAGACTGTGTGCTCTAAATTATCTATTGTGCGTTCCGCTTTGACTTGGCAGCGTTCTAAACACTTAAGCAATGCATTTTATATGGAAGAATTCGCGGTGGTCTTGTCAGTTATCAAAAATCTACCGATTTCTAATGAAATTTATACATGAATTTTACACAAATTATCATAAAGTTTTTGTTATTCCTCTTCTATTCGTGTTAAAATTTGACAGACGTTTTGTAGAACAACTTCCTTGACTTGATTAATAGATTTGATACATTGTTGGCTGGAAAATGAGGTTACCTGAAAGCAATGCTATTAAAAATGTTGGCAAACCATTTTAAAATCTTGAAAGAAGGTGATTTAATTGTAGAGACAATTGCACCTATCATTTAAGTTTCTTGATCCCAAATATTGATTTTTTTGAGAAGAAACTCGAAGATTTATTATAATTTTGACCACGATTTAAAAAAAAGTTAAAAAAACTCAATAGAAAAGAGATTTACATTTTAAGACTGACCTACAATTTTTCTGGGCCCAAAAAAAGATGCGCCTGCTAGAAAAACTGGTCTAACGTTACTTAGAAAGAATCAAAGCAGATCCATAAACCACAAGTAAAAGAGTTAGTAATTTTATAGAATTTAAATAATATTTACTAAGCAGTATGTTGACGTCATCAAATTGTTGGTGCAGATGATTATTGATTAGACAAATTTTAGTTGGAGTTTTAAAAAATAAAACAAAATGAAAACCAAAAAAGTTCTCACCCCTATCTGTTAGAAATATTTACTTGTTAGAAGGTACACCAATTATTTGCCAAAATCAGTCTTATCTTAACAAGTACTAGCCCCACCCCCCGCCCTTTATTTTCTTAGAGGGTATATCATTTGCCAAAATCAGTCTTATCTTAGCAAGTACTAGCCCCGCCCACCCGCCCTCTATTTTCTTAAAGAGTATATCACTTGCCAAAATCAGTCGTATCTTAGCAAGTATTAGCCCCACCCGCCCTTTATTTTCAGAGAGGATATGTGATTTGCCAAAATCAGTCGTATCTTAGGAAGTATTAGCCCCGCCCACCCAGCCACTATTTTCTTAGGGAGCATGCTAATTTATTAACTGAGGTACAATTTTATGTTCCACGACTAAGTTGTAGAGTACCAATAACTTTTTATTATAATGTACCTAACACTTTCCATCACTATAACTGTCCGCTCTTAATATGTTTTAGGCTATACAATTGTCTTGGTGTTAACTTAGATATATTTCATGTCAAGCTTAATAACAAAAGTGTAAAACAAACAATTCTGGCATATTATTCCTAATTATGATACAAATTTTCTTTCGTTTATGTTTTCTTTTATTTGTATTTATTTTATTTTATTTTATTTTGTTATGTATTAGTGCCTTGTGTTTCCACACAGTCGAAAAATCGAATCATCCAAATCTCGATAATTCCAGAAATTGATTTTTCAATTTTTCAATTTTTGACTTTTCGATTTTGGTCTATTTCGATTTCTCAATTTTTCGACTTCCCGACTTTTCCATTTTTCAGTTTCCTGATGTTTCCGTTTTTGAATACTTAGATGTTTCGATTTTTCGATTCCTCGCTTTTCCGATTTTTCGGCTTTTCGATAATTCGATTATAATTGTTCAATTGAAAATCGAAGAGTCGAAATATCGAAAATCTTAAAAATCAAAAAATCGACACATCGAAAAGTCGAGCAATCGAGAAATGGGAAAATCACAAGAAGAAGAAAGAACAACAAAAAGAAATCGAAATGGCATATCTCGGTTTTCCGATTTTTCGGCTTTTCGATCTTTCGATCTTTCGATTTTTCAGTTTTTTTATTCTTCAATTTTCCGATTTTTTAAATTTTGAATTTTCGATTTCTCGATTTTTGTTTTTTTTTTTTTAGATTTTTGAATTTTCAATTTTTCGACTACTCGACTTTTCCGTTTCTCGATTTCTCAATGTTTTGATTTTTCAATTTCCCGATGTTTGCACTTTTGAATTTTTCGATATTTCGATTTTTTAATTTTTGAGTTTGTTGATTCTTCAATTTTCCTCATTTTTCAATTTTCGCGATTTTTGAAACTTGAGATTTTTCGATTTCTAGACTTTCACATTTTTCAGTTTTTGGAAATTTCAAATCTTAGATTTTTTAGGTTTTTGATGTTTCAGTTTTTCTGTTTCCAAAAAAAATGAAAATCGAAAAGTCGAAAAATTGAAAATTTTAAAAATCAAAAATCAGAAATGGGAAAATCAAAAGAAGAAGAAATCGAAATGTCACTGCCTCGGTTTTCCGATTTTTCGATTTTTCAATTTTTGAGTTTTTTGATTTTTAAATTTTCTCGATTTTTTAAATTTTGAATTTTCGATTTCTCGATTTTGTTTTTAGATTTTTAAATTTTTTAATTTTTCGACTTGTCAATTTTTCCGTCACTCGATTTTTCAATGTTTTGATTTTTCAATTTCCCGATGTTTCCGTTTTTGAATATTTCGATGTTTCGATTTTTCGGTTTTCCGATTTTTCAGTTCTTCGATTTTTCAGTTTTTGGAAATTTCAAATCTTAGATTTTTCAGGTTTTCGATCTTTCGATTTTTCTCTTTCCAAAAAAAAATGAAAATCGAAAAGTGGACAAACAGAAAATTTAAAAATCTAAAAATCGAAAAGTCAAAAAACGAGAAATGGGAAAATCATAAAATTTTCGGCTTTCGATTTTACAATTTTTCGATATTTCGATTTTTCAAATTTTCGATTTTTGAGTTATTTGATTCTTCAATTTTCGCAATTTTTAAAATTTTGAATTTGCGATTTCTCGATTTTTCAAATTTTCCATGTTTCGATTTTTCAGTTCTTCGATTTTTCAGTTTGGAAATTTCAAATTATAGATTTCTCGGATTTTTGATGTTTCGATTTTTCTATCTCCAAAAAAAATTGAAAATCGAAAAGTCGAAAATTTTAAAAATAAAAAAAAATCGAAACATTGAAGTCGAGAAATCGAGAAATGGGAAAAATCACACGAAGAAGAAGAAAAAGAAAGAAGAAGAAGGAAAAGAAAGAAGAAGAAAAATCGAAATGGCATATATCGGTTTTCCGATTTTTCAGCTTTTCGATTTTCTAATTTTTCGATGTTTCGATTTTTCAATTTTTTGGTTTTTGTTGATTATTCAATTTTCTTATTTATCAATTTTTGAGTTTTTGATTCTTAAATTTTCGTGATTTTTTTAAATTTTGAATTTTCAATTTCTCGATTTTTCATTTTTTTTTAAATTTTTCAATTTTTCAATTTTTCGACTTCTCGACTTTTCCATTTCTCGATGTTTTGATTTTTCAATTTCCCGATGTTTCCGTTTTTGAATACTTCGAAGTTTCGATTTCTCGGTTTTCAGATTTTTCGATTTTATAATTTTTCGACGTTTCGATTTTTCAATTTTCGCGATTTTTGAAATTTTAGATTTTTCGATTTCTCGATCTTCATGACTAAGTTGTAGAGTACCAATAACTTTTTATTATAATGTACCTAACACTTTCCATCACTATAACTGTCCGCTCTTAATATGTTTTAGGCTATACAATTGTCTTGGTGTTAACTTAGATATATTTCATGTCAAGCTTAATAACAAAAGTGTAAAACAAACAATTCTGGCATATTATTCCTAATTATGATACAAATTTTCTTTCGTTTATGTTTTCTTTTATTTGTATTTATTTTATTTTATTTTATTTTGTTATGTATTAGTGCCTTGTGTTTCCACACAGTCGAAAAATCGAATCATCCAAATCTCGATAATTCCAGAAATTGATTTTTCAATTTTTCAATTTTTGACTTTTCGATTTTGGTCTATTTCGATTTCTCAATTTTTCGACTTCCCGACTTTTCCATTTTTCAGTTTCCTGATGTTTCCGTTTTTGAATACTTAGATGTTTCGATTTTTCGATTCCTCGCTTTTCCGATTTTTCGGCTTTTCGATAATTCGATTGTTCAATTGAAAATCGAAGAGTCGAAATATCGAAAATCTTAAAAATCAAAAAATCGACACATCGAAAAGTCGAGCAATCGAGAAATGGGAAAATCACAAGAAGAAGAAAGAACAACAAAAAGAAATCGAAATGGCATATCTCGGTTTTCCGATTTTTCGGCTTTTCGATCTTTCGATCTTTCGATTTTTCAGTTTTTTTATTCTTCAATTTTCCGATTTTTTAAATTTTGAATTTTCGATTTCTCGATTTTTGTTTTTTTTTTTTTAGATTTTTGAATTTTCAATTTTTCGACTACTCGACTTTTCCGTTTCTCGATTTCTCAATGTTTTGATTTTTCAATTTCCCGATGTTTGCACTTTTGAATTTTTCGATATTTCGATTTTTTAATTTTTGAGTTTGTTAATTCTTCAATTTTCCTCATTTTTCAATTTTCGCGATTTTTGAAACTTGAGATTTTTCGATTTCTAGACTTTCACATTTTTTCTTTAGTTTATGTTTTCTTTTATTTGTATTTATTTTATTTTATTTTATTTTATTTTGTTATGTATTAGTGCCTTGTGTTTCCACTGTAGACGTATATATCTGTTGGAAAAATATATATATTATTATTATTATTATTTCCCAAAATCAGTCTTATCTTAGCAAATACTAGCCCCACCCGCCCTTTATTTTCATAGAGGATATGTGATATGCCAAAATCAGTCGTATATTAGGAACTATTAGCCCCGCCCACCCACCCACTATTTTCTTAAGGCTATATCATTTGCCAAAATCAGTCTTATCTTAGCAAGTACTAGTCCAACCCGCCCTTTATTTTCATAGAGGATATGTGATTTGCCAAAATCAGTCGTATCTTAGGAAGTATTAGCCCCGCCCACCCACCCACTATTTTCTTAGGGCTATATCATGTGCCAAAATCAGTCATATCTTAGACTAGCCCCGCCCACACGTCTATTATTTTCTTAAAGAGTATGTCATTTGCCAAGAACAGTCTTATCTTAGCAAGTACTAGCCCCGCCCACCCGCCCTCTATTTTCTTAAAGAGTATATCACTTGCCAAAATCAGTCGTATCTTAGCAAGTATTAGCCCCACCCGCCCTTTATTTTCAGAGAGGATATGTGATTTGCCAAAATCAGTCGTATCTTAGGAAGTATTAGCCCCGCCCACCCACCCACTATTTTCTTAGGGCTATATCATTTGCCAAAATCAGTCATATCTTAGGAAGTACTAGCCCCGCCCACACGTCGACTATTTTCTTAGACGGTATGTCATTTGCCAAAATCAGTCTCATCTTAGGAAATACGAGCCCCACCCCCCACCCTTTATTTTCTTAGACGGTATATCATTTGCCAAAATCAGTCTTATCTTAGCAAGTACTAGCCCCACCCGCCCTTTGTTTTCTTAGAGAGATGTTATTTTCCAATTCAGTCAGTATTTTTCAAATATTTTTCGTGGTTAGAATACAACCTGAGACCTAAAGAAATTTATAGCGACCTCACTAGAACCACATCCGAGAATTCTCATATAAATGTTAAAAAATGTATATCAAATAATGCATTATTTATTTTCCGAACAACAATTACATCAATTTAATATCCGCGCTCCTCTTCCCCTATTCACCTCGCCCTCCACAGACATTTCATATAACCTTCCTCGCCCATCCCCCGGCGAAAATTCTTCATCGATCAAAATATTACACAAAACCTCATCACCAAACCACACATTATTTCCAGGTGTCTCAGCATCCAGTGGACCCCCAGCCCCACTCCGATGCTCCCCAGCGGCCTCTATTGGAAGTCCTACCGCTGCAACAGCCACGGCGGCTACGTCTGCAAGAAGCCCAGCCACCAGCTCTCCGGCATCGGCGTCAACTTCAACAAGACCGTGAACGGCAGCGACGGCACGCTCACCACGCCCCGTTACCCCGAGAACTACTACAACCACCTGGACTTCTCCGTGCGCATCCTCGGTCCGGACCGCACCCGTCTGGTGGTCAAGTTCCAGAAGATCGACATCGAGGCCCAGCTGGAGTGCCTCTACGACTACGTAGAGCTGAGCAGCGGGCCGCAGGGCGGCGACGCCGTCAAGTTCTGCGGGGTGCACGACACGGACATGCACCGGTTCAACTTCGTCGCCGAGGGCAACGAGATCGAGCTGAGGTTTCATTCGGACTACTCGATTTCCGGCAGCGGGTTCTCGTTGGGTTGGCACGCGGTGGACGTGTCGTCGTGCAACCAGAAGACGCTCACGGCGAAGGAGGGGGTGTTGAAGAGCCCCAATTATCCGGATTTCATATTGGGGCGACTGGATTGCGCGCTGACGGTGCTGGCGCCCGTGGGGAAGAGAGTGTGGTTGGAGTTTGAGGATTACGATGTGGAGAAGACGTTCCTGCAGGGTAACTATTGCACAATTTTGGGATTTTTCTTTGTTAATTTTTGGAATTGAAAAAGAATTGTTGGTCAACAGGATCGTGAATTTAAAACGTTTTAGTTTTTGAAGAATATTTTAATAACAAATTCTGATTGCATTTCATTCAGATCTATATGACGGGTGATTAAAAAGTTTTCAGCTTAGGGTACGTTATGGAAATATTTTTCATTTCTTTGATTAAACTTTCGCGTCAAAATTCAAACAAAGGACCGAAAATTGCGACGAACGATTTCATGGTGGCAAAAAGTTCATCTTAAATTCCAACATTAAATCAGTTGATTTGTGACTTTCCATTTTGATTTTAACGTCTTTGATTTTTCGACCATGACATTTGTAAGGCTTACCGGTTTAATCAAAGAAATACAAAATAGTAGTTCCACAGCCTTCTCTAATCTTAAGAATTATGGATCACAAGTTACCAAATCAAATATACAGAGTTATGATAAAGTAATGCACAAAATTCATAAAAAGCCCATACTTTTTTCACGGAAATTTAACAGCAGATCCATATTTAGATCATCTTAGAACCGTAGTGCTTTAATTGCTACGTTTCCTGATAATCGCAAGATTTGGTTCCAATAGGAAGGGGCACCACCACATTATGGCGTGAAGGTAAGGGTTTTTTTTTGGATAATCAATTTGATGGAAGGTGGATTGGAAGGAGTGGACCAATAGAATGTCCACCTAGGTCTCCAGATTTGACACCCCTTGATTCTTTTTATGGGGGCATTTAAAAAGTCGTGTTTACATGAATAGAAATGACTCGTATAAGTCCCCAGAATATTGAAAATTCCGTCAATCAGGTCTATCATCGTCTGGGTTTGTGTCAGATAGTGAATGCAATCAAAAATTATACCTTCCTCTAAAAAAAATCATTGATAACTTTTACAAATTTGACGTAAAATTTTTTCACATATTTCAAAAGATGGAGAGTAAAATAAAAAGCTTGACATGTTTTTGCATTTTTTTCAAAAGCAAATGCTGCGCTTTTTATGAATTTTGTGCATTATTTTATCACAACCCTGTATATACTGAAAAAATGGCAGATACACAAGGATTGTCGTTATTTTTCCGTTATTATATTATATGAGTCAAAGTCAAGTATCTACTTACTTAATCTTTAAAGTGTATAGCAAACAATCCGCAGTAAATACATGCAGTACAATCGCCAAACACATGATCACATGAAGAAGTCTATCACCAGTTTGCATCAGTTAATTTACTAATTAAGAATCCAGATTAATGTTACTGTTTGCTACTGTAATGAAAATTTCTCACCTGTCCTTTTCAAAAATGTATACCGTCATCGTAAAATTAAAAGTTTACAGTTTGTCTTACATATTGTAATTTTGGTGAGGCACTAACTGATTCTCTGATTACAGAATTTTGACCAATTTAAGATCTGCCTTTTATATTAAAGCCTATAAAATCTTTCATTAAAAAAAGAGAAATCGAAGTAGGCGGGGCTAAGTTTAGTGTTTATCTTATAGGCAATAAAACATAAAAAAAATGGAGAAATGACAGATGGGTGGGGATAGTTTTAAATTTTGATGATCTTAAGTTCCACCCCGTTTTTCTCCAAGTGAAGGAAATCAGACATTGAAACAAACAAAAATAGCGAATGGGCGGAGCTAAGTAATTTTAAAATCCGCCTTTCATCGAACAGGAAATCAAGTGAATCCTTGAAATGGAAAAACAGCTGGCGGGTGGTGCTAACTTAAACTTTTGTAAAATTTCTGCTGTTTGCCAGTATAAAATCCACTCTTCATTTTAAAGCAAATGAATTTGGTTTTTAAAAAGGGAGGGGTGGGTGGGCGGGGTTAATTTTATGTATTTTTTTTATCCTTGTATTTGCCAAAATAAAGTGAAGGGAAATGATATAAGCCCTTGAAATAGAGAAGGGGCGGGTGGCTGGAGCTAACTATTTTTTTAAATATAGATTCCACTATTTGCCAATAGAAAAGCCATTATTTCTCTCGGAGTAGATAAATTTGGTGTTTAAATAAGAGAAGTGGTGAGTGGGCGGGGCTAATATACTCTGTAATCAAAAACTGAAAGCACATCACTAATGTACCACGACAGTAATAAACAACACGATCAAAGACAGTCATGGATTTATGATAATTTTGAACTCATTCTTTAAAATTGACAATAATAAAGGCGAAAATTCTACCAAAGAAAAATTTTCAAAAAGAAAATGGCTGATTTTGATCATTGCTCTCGGTATATGAAACATTGAATTTTAAAACATCGTTTTTTTAACATGTATTGTAATATTTTTTTGGGATGATACCAGAAACACTAAAGCAATGTGAGTTAAAAGGTCTTACCAAAAATTTAAATTGAGGACAGGTTCTTAAATAAATTTGCAAAATTTGATTCTGTTTACTTTTTATGAATAACAATACCGGGTGTTCCGAAAATGACGGAAAGCTAGATGGTACGTTGTTATGAAGGCTCTAAAGAACTTAAAAAATGGTTAGAAAATCCCTGCAGCAAACTTTTGAAAATATAAAATTTCTGAAAAAAAGTTTGAAGAATTAACTTGGTAATTCTGATATGTTTTAATGAACTAATTAGTCATTAATAATTTAATAATAATTTGCTAAAATAAGTTCCACAACGACATCCTTTTTAAACAGGTCTAAAGAATAACAACATATTACCAAGAACAAACAACATAATACCTTATGTATAATAGTTAAAATTAGCCCCACCCGCCCGTCCATGCTTTTTGATAACTGATTTGTTTGGTTCAAAAAAATATGTGGATCATGTTACTGTCATGCTAATAAAATTAGCCCCGCCCACCCGCCCCTCTTTATTTTGACGAATTTTAAATTAGCTATAAAAATTTGTCGTAAAGAACATTACAAATTTTGTCCCTTTTTTTGTTTATCTCATCTATTTTACGTATGTTTAATAATACTCAAACTTTTAAAAATCGTATTATAATTAATAATTTTAGTTACAAATGGTGGAGGTGCCGGGATGAAAATAAATTTTGAAAATATTAATTGCCGGTTAAATAAAAAAATATATAACTTAGAAGGAAACATACTTTTCTTTAAATAATATAATCAAATCAAATACACATTTCAACCAACAAAAATTACGCTTGTCTAAACAGATTTGACGATGTTTATTGTTTCGCAATGACAAGTGATTTTGACCGTTATAAGATACAAATGGATCCGTGATACTAAAAAAAATTCTTAAAAAACAATCCACTTTTGGGTCATTTAAGCAACTGTAAATTTGTATATAAAAATCGTTGGGCGCCGAGTTAAAAATATTGGAGATAATGTGACAAGACCAAAAGTCTATCAAAGACAAATCTTTAAAAATTCCATGGCTGTCTTTGATTCTGTTTGTTCTTCTTCTACTATACGAATAAAGTATACACAGATTCGTAGTCCGAAAAAAAATACGGAAAATGATCCATTTTCTGAAAATGGTAAAAGCGCCGTGACAATAAGGATGAAAGTATATTTCTTTCAAACTATTTTTTACATAAAAACGGATTTTTTGTAGTTATTTGAAAAAAAATGTAGCGAAAATAAGCTGAGATTCCTAATTTCGAGGAAATTTTGGCCGAGGATTAACCTTTTTGAACGATTCGACTAAACTACTCAAAAGACTAATGTATGAATTTAAGACAAAGCAATTATTAAAATTAGCTTATAGGCCATCCACGAAAATAGTGACATTAAAATTTTGACTTTTTGAAACACCTCTAAGTAGATAAGCCTGCGTAGGAAAGGCGTGCGGGGCAAACATGACAAAGAACCACTACCTAAGTACATTTACATCTAAAAGTTGACAAGAGCAACGAAGGAGTCAAAGTCGTAAAACAACTATTTTCGTGGATGGCCTATACATGTAAGGCCTACAAAGTAGAAACAAAATTATTATCGAATCTTCAATAATTTTTTTCTTTCCACCTACACAAAATAACCTTAAAAGTTCTCGACAAAATATATTGTCTTTATTGTTAGACAATCTCAAATTAACCGAAGCCCAAGAGAGTTCTTTGTCAAACATTTAGTTTTTAAGTACACTATTTTTAAATTTTAGAGATCTCACACAACACACATGGGAAGAACTTGTACGACAATAACCAAACAGGTAAAAATTTTACACTGCTGTAATAACTTCTTTTTCATTTTTTTTTTCTAAAAAAGTTTACCCGAATAATGCACCTTTAAGATTTTCATTACATTTAATGAACTCAGTGCACAAAATTTATAAATTTTCTTATATTACTTTTTCTAAATAATGTTGCTGTATCCATGAAACAATTAAACTTTCTAAGAAAACTTGCAGAAAAATATCGTATCATCCAAAAAGCAACCATAATTTTCATCGCTCGTTCCACGTGTCAGTTTCATGTTGTCCCTTAACAAACTTAACTTTGTAAGTCTGCATAATTTGTAAAGGATTAAAAAAATAGTTGCACAATATTTTACACAAAGTCAACAGCATGCACATAAAGTTCAATTATTTAAGCTCATTTAGGAATAGTTTTGGAACTAAAGCCAAGTAAAAATTTTCTCTCTCCGAATTTTAACCCAAATACCTAATTTTCAGACTCCAGCATCAAACTAACCGACACGGCCGTCCTCGAGCTGCGCCTCGGCAAAGAAACCGCCCCTTTCAGACCCTTCGAGACGGAAAATCTCCTCACCGAAGGCAGTTTCCTTTCAACCGAAGAGCGTCTGAAGATCAGTTTCCGAACCGGCGACCAGCCCTCCGGTAAAGGATTCCGCGCTATCTACAAAATCATCACAACAGCGAGCGAAGAGAAATTCATCAACCTAAAGCACAACTCGTCCGGGGCACTTCTTCACCTCAATTACCCCGACACTCCTCCACTTAACGTTAATTTTCTACAGCATTTTATCGCACCTCTGGGATGCGTCATTTCTTTGGAGCTCTTCCACGTCAAGCTCAGCGATACCGAGTGTCTCGACGGAAACGGCGTGATAGAAGTTTACGACAATTATTACGACACTAACGGTACTACCTGGAGGATGTGTTATGACGCCAGCAGCGAGGAGGCGGTGCTTCCGGTGACCCCGATATCGATCACTTCGTTTCTTAACACGCTGCATCTGAGGCAGAGAAGTGGGGCCGTGGGGATTTCGCTGAATGGGAGTCTGAGGGTTCAGGAGGATGTGCTGTTTAAGGCGAAGCTGTTGAGACACAAGGACGGAGAAGTGGAGGCTTGCGAGCCGAATCCGTGTCAGAACGGAGGGAAGTGCATGACGAAAGAAAATCGCAGCTTTTGCCAGTGTATTGGACATTTCACAGGTAAAGTTTTGTCTAAAATCACGTAAAAACGTTCTGCTGCCGAATTGTACCTCGTTCGATCTAAATCCCAGGGACACACCAATTTTCTTCATTTGTTTAATTATAACAATTTTCACGTTAACATTCCCACCATTTCCACGTCTTTCCGTATTCCCGCCCCCCGCCTCCACGCCACTATTGTTCCCTTCCACAATCAATATTTTCATTAAACCCGAGCGTCTAAAATACTCCCTAAGACCTAAAAGACTAATTATTATATTTCCTCTCCCGTTTCCATTTAATCCCTAATCTTCAATTAAGTCTATCTAACCGATCAAATCTCCTCTTTTAGGCCTTCTGTGCGCCCTCACCAAATGCGAACTCCAACCCTGCGTCTTCGGAACGTGCGAGCTCACCAACTCCAGCTACAAGTGCCACTGCAAGACCGGATACATTGGCCCCACGTGCGAACAGAAGAGGAAACCCTGCGAGGGCAACCCCTGCGAGAGTCGTGGAGTCTGCATCGAACGCGGCGACGGCTTCCAGTGCCGCTGTCACGCCTGGTGGGAGGGCCCCAGGTGCGAGAAAAAGATGCAGCACATACCCTACAAGCCGCTGAGTGAGAGGATGTTCCACGAGCCCTTCTGGCTGGGGCTGATGACGGTGTTCGTGGTGATGGCAGTCATAGGGCTGGTGTGGTGCGCGAAGAGGCACTTCCCCGAGAAGATCGAGAAGCTGCTGAACGAGGACAACGACAGGAACAGGAGCACGAGTACGAAAAGATTTGTTTATTCACTAACAATAATAATGATGATAACAGTGATAAAACGGAAAGGGTTTCAGTGAAGCGCTATAGAAGAGTTGTGTCAATATGTTAAAAAAAAATGTTATAAGAACTCATCAGGGTGCCTCGGGCAAAAATTTTTGTGGATGTTATGTTCCTCTTCGTTGTTTCGTAATGCTTCTTCTTTTAATATTTTCTTTCATCACTCTGGTTTCTGGGAACTTTCGATGTACCTTAGCTATTGAAAGGTTGTTGTACAGTTCCATGATTTCTTTGTTTGTTTTTTCTGCACATTTTGTCCCCATTTTTCCTCCAGCGTTTCTGCTATGTTTCTTTACCCGATTGTTAATTTCTCTGCTCTCTTCATTTTGTTATTTATGTTTACTGTTAGATGGACGAAATTTTATGTGGCGTCAAATGTCTGTTTTCCCTTCTGTGAGAATGATTTTTCACATGTTTCATCATCAATTTTGTAGAATTTTTGTACTTATATATCAATTGGTTCTCATTAGTTTGTGCTTCTAATACCGCGTCATCAGAACTGATTGAGTTGGCAATACTTTTTATATAAAAATGTGAACTTTTCTTACAGTTATGTTAGTATAACAGAAATAATTCTGCATGACATGCAATAAATTTAGGTTGTGTTTTTATATCTTGAAAATTTAAAAATATCAACAATCTGTCAATCTTGAATACCAGAAATTATAGAAAGTGTCACAAAACTCCAGGATTGCCAACAGACTCCGTCATTTCTGATCATGTGGTACCAGATGACCGAAAAAGAACGCTGTCTAGCCGGCTGTGGAATTAATTTTAAAAAGATATATGTCGGAAAAATTTGCAGTGCCACATGTTTGTTTTTGAGGTTATGTATCAATTACCCGCGAAATTTTTCTACGCATTTTGTTATAGAGTAAGACCCTTACCCGTTTTATTGTTTCGCTCCATTCTGGTAATAATTTTGGGTAATAAAAATGTTTTGTTCTGAATCAAGCAGTTTTTATTATACGTACAATACAAATGTCAAAGTGACAGATAATTTCGTTGTACTGCCACCAGAGTTTTTTAAAAAGTTAATTCCATGGCTGATTAGAAGACATTTTTTTTCGATCATGTGGAACCTGCTTCTGCAACGTTTACAAAATAAAAGTTGAAATCTACGATGTTAAATTAAGTGATACTTAACTTATACGGGCCCGAAAATGCCAAAGAACCCGCCAAATTTTAGCTAGAAATCTTATTTTTGTCGAATTTTATGAGTTCTGAAGTATATTTAGACTTGTTTTAATGATTCTGATCGTCATGATACACTTGGAGACCATTGGATATATTTTCCACAATCGAGTGTTAACAGATTCAAGAAATTCTTTAAAAAATTTCAGAAATGTTACTTTTAAAAATGTTTCCACTATTTTCTAGCATTTTGGCATCCAACGGGCCTGAAAATACCAAGGAAACCATCAAATTTTATAAGTTTTTAAAAATATTTCCACTTGTTTTGACTATTCTGATCGTCATAACTTACGATGTGCATAATTGACTTAAATATTTTGCAAAAAGGAGACAATTGGGTATATTTTCTACATTCTGGCGTTTGTACATGCCAGAAATTCGTCAAAAAAACTTTGGAAATGTTGGTTTTCAAGATCTTTCTTGTATTTTCTAGTGTTTCCGGTACCCCGCTGGCCCGAAAATATCTAGGAAACCATCAAATTTTCGCTAGAATTCTTATTTTTGTAATTTGATGAGTTTTTAAGTATATTTCGAGTTGTTTTGAGGATCCTGATCGTTACGACGCACTTAGGATGTGTATAATTACACTTATTTTGCGAAAAGGAGACGTTTGGGTATATTTTCCACATTTTGGCATTCGTAGATTCAAAGAATTTGTTAAAAAAAATCAGCAATTTTGCCCTTCAAGATTTTCTTTGTAATTTCTAGCTTTTCCGGCACCCAACTGGCCCGAAAATACCAAGAAAACCATCAAATTTTAGTTAGAAATCTTACTTTTGTCGAATTTTTTGAGGTTCTTCCAGTATTCTCTAGCGTTTTGGCACCCAATGGGCCCGAAAATACCAAGGAAAACTTCAAATTTTATAAGTTTTTAAATATATTTCGACTTGTTTTGACGATTCTGATCGTAATGACGCACTTAGGATGTGTATAATTACACTTGTTTTGCGAAAAGGAGACGTTTGAGTACATTTTCCATATTCTGACGTTTGTAAATTCCAAAAATTCGTTAAAAAAGTTCAGAAATGTTAGTTTTCAAACTTTTTCTTATGCTTTCTAGTGCTTCCGGCACCTTACAGACCCGAAAATACTGTGAAAACCGTCAAATTTTAGCGAAAAATCTTATTTTTGTTGTATTTTATGAGTTCTGAAGTATATTTCCACTTGTTTAACCATTCCGATCGTCTTTTGCAATTGCGATATGCTGAATAAACTTATTTTGCGAAAAGGAGACGATTGGGTATATTTTCCACATTCTGACCTTTGTAGATTCAAGAAATTCGCTAAAAAAACTTGAGAAACATTACCTTTCAAGCTTTATTATGCTGTTTTAAAAAATTGCAAATCTAGATACTGTGACTTTAAATTATAACACATTTTAATTGTGTGATATAATTGACTTAATTCGGGATTGTTTTTCAAAAAGTTCAGTAAAAACAGAAACTCATCAAAGGCATAATTTAGAGGCAATAACGTTTACCTTTTTATCAGTTATGTGTATACCAATCGCTTCAAGTGCATTTTGTTGACTACGAAATCCAGAATCTACCATTTTAAAACTTATGCTATCTTTCCAATATACCACTGTCTTGGCGACAAAAACTCGCTAAAACACAAGATAAGAAAATTACAATAGTCAAAAAATAAATAATAATGACAGTTTCGTGCGTATAGCGTTTCACTGAAACCACCTACATACATTTCTTTTAACACCCATGCAGGACCAATCACAGACTGCCCTTTAGTACTGATGTGTCTCGCATGTTTCAGTATCATCACTGCGAAGTTCGTCCGTTCGTGAACAGCTCGCCGTGGCGTCAGGGGCGGCTTCGGTGACGGTGACCCCCAGCCCAGGTCCGACGGCGCCCCGTTCTCTATTCGGCCGCCTCGGTATCCGCAAGCCATCCATCCTCAGCCTGACCAGTCCACACGCCAGCGGCTACGTGCCGGCCACCGCCCGAACGTTTAGTTTGGACGATTTGCTAAAACCTCCCCCGAGACGTAAGGCCTGGTGCCTGAGCTGTTAATGTCGACACACCTTACTACTCTATATACTTACTTGTTCACTTACTCTCTCTTCTTTACTCTCTCTGTCTCTGTTGTCGTAGACCAGAATGCCCCTTTATTATCCTCACTACCTTGTTGCGTGTGGCTGGTAGGTTGCACACTACCTTTAACTTGTATACCCGTCGCACCGACGACAGCTATTGTACATACACCACAAAAGCTATTGTACATATGCTAAAAGCATAGTGAAAAGCGTCAAAACAGTGCGAAGATATCGCTGGTTTTATCAGCTGCTAGACCGGCATTGTGGGGCTGACTGGAGTGCTCTATTCTGGATAACAACGACGTTGAAACAGAAAAAGCGGCCAAGATTTTCATTAGTAGTTCTACACAGTTCTACAGCATTGTGTTTCACACTTAGCTTCCTTTAGTTTAAGAATGTCTAAATTTTCACTCCCACGGAAAATTTACTTGAAAATCGCATTTCAAATATTTGAACCAATCGGATTGGGAAATTTTTCAGATATCGACTAGTGAAATTATGCTTTCATGGAAATCATAATCATGCATGCACTTTTTAACATTTTAATTGTTATTAAATTAATTACAATGAAAGAGATAATTATTATATAATTGAGCACACCTTGTATTCACTTTCCCTACCTTCCTAACCAGAATTTCACAGCACTCTAGTCAAACCTTCACCGCAAAGTTAAAATTTATCCACCGCTAGATCAGACCAGCAACATTTTCGCCTTATCCTCTAAAACGGTTACCCCCGTAACCTCCATACAATAGTATGTGGCTTGTGTGACGTCCCCACTCTCAACCACACCTCAATAACAATCTCCGCGTACCTTCCAGGCACACCTTCTCCAAAAAAGAAACGCAACAACTCCACCCCCACTAAGAAAAACGCCGCCGAGAAGAAGCAGATCCTCCAACAACTCATCTCCCCCAACAACAAGCAGCTCTCCCGCAAAGTGAGCCTCGGCGAGCTAATGCAGATGAGCGAGCGCAAACTGAAAGAAAACGAGCAGAAAACCGATGGCACGGACGCCGAAGCCACGAAGGAGACGAAATTCGGCGGAGACAGCCTCCAGACCGCCCTCAGCGACCCCAAGCTCGAGAAGAAAGTGACTTTCGCCCGATTGCTGAACAAAGTATCCGCGGAGATGAGCTCGGGCTCGGAGATGGAGTTGGGTATCATGCAAAGCGGCCGGCTCGGGTGCGTGTTCGCGGGGGCGGCGGCGCGGCCCTCGAGCACGCCGCCGTCCCCGAACGTGGATGCGCGCTCGCCTAATAGTACCTCAAGCAACCAAGGTAGCGACTCGTTCACGAGCTCAGACCTCGCGATTCCCAGCGCGCTGAGCTCGAGCGTGTCCGACTTGCTGAGGTCGGGCCAGGTGAGAGCGGGGCAGGGTAATCGCTTCGCGGGGAGGCAGAAGCCAGCTAGTGCCGATTCTATCCTGGCGATGTTCCGGAACTTCTCGACGAGCTCGGCGGGGGTGAATTTGCCGCCGTCGCTGAAAGTGTCGCCGTCGACGACGCCTACGGCGTCGTCTCCGCAGGATGATATTGCGGGCGACGACGAGTCGTCCACGTCGCCGGTGTCGTTCTCGAGCGGGGCACCGGAGAGCCCCATCATGCACCACCAGAGCACCATCGAGGTGCCGGTTCTGGATCCACTGAGCGCACACAAGTCGTCGAGTTGCGGCAGTAATCTGCTGCATCCGCCCACGATACTCTTAGAGATACCGAGCACAATCAATAAGTGCCTTTCGCCCATTAGGGAGATGCCTACGCCGTTACCCTCGCCGATGCCGTCGCCGGCGCTCACGCCCATCATGCGACGGACCACTCTTTCTTCCGTGGAGGATGCGGAGATGAGCGACGACAGGATCTCGGTGGAGCTGCCGAATATTTCGATTAGCGACGGGGACGACGACGACGACGTGCCGTGCACGCAGGACATCGCGATCGATCCCCAAGCGGAGGATGGGTTCATCCTGGAGGAGGCGGCGGCCATGCAGCAGAACAGTGCCGGGATGCGAGCGAAGGTAACAATCATCGTTATTATTTCAACACAACTAATTTTGTGTTCCAGGCTCGCCCACCACCTCTCGGCCAAACCTCCGCCTCATCGTCCTGCTCGTCGCAAGCTCACCCCCTCGTCATCCCCATGCTGACAATCCAAACCCCTTCGCCTACTCATTCCAAACCCCCGTCCATCCTCTTCTCAGGTACACCCGGCTTTCCAGGTTCTCCCCCTCCCCAAAAATCGCACCTGCAGGAGCCCTCTTTCCAGTTTCCCCCGCCGAAACTAACCCGCAAACTCTACAAGGACCTCGACAAGCCCAACTCGTTGGACCTCCCGTGCGCACCCCCCATGATAACCATCACTTGTAACATGAGCGAAGCCGAATCAGACGCCGAATCCATATCACCCGCGAACAAAGCTGCGGCTCATCTTGGAGGGGCGACGGGAGGGATGACCTACTTGAGTCCTTTTCCCATGGGGGCCCGAGGAGACCACAACGCATCAGAATCCAACTTGAGTTCATCTGGATATAGTTCGATGGCCAGTCCAGGACCGTCGAGATGTGGGTCGAGTAATCCGTTGTGTCCTTCGGAAATGGAGGATCAAGGGCCTCCCGGATCAGGCACGTCACACAGGAGACCTTCGCCGGTTTTGAAGGCCAACACAAGCGGGAACGAGAAAGGAGAGATTAAAAACCAGCAGGATCAAAGAAGGGGGAGGTCTGATTCGGAAACGCTATCCGACGATCCTCTTCTAGAATCGAATGACGAAGGAATCGGGACGGATCACATAGATGAAAAAATCGAAGAGGGTGACCTAAAGAGTGCGAAAGAACTAGAAGTGTTCATGGTCAGTGAAGGTGAAAACAAGACTCTTTTAGAGATACCTATGGTTCCTGTGAAAGCGAAGAGTTTGGAGGATACGATGGAGCGGCTTTTGCCGCCACCATGTGGAATGAAAACCCTCCAGCTCCCTTCCATCGTGGTTCAGTGCGACCCTTCCGGCTGCGAAAAACTCTTGAGCCCGATGAGTTCGCGCAGTGAAAGCCCTTTGAGTGACCGCAGCGGCATCGGGAGGTTCTCCCCTCAGTTCTACGGAAGACACAAAGACTTGCTCCCTTTCACAGACTCTGATGGCCTCTACGACTTCCCTAGTACGGATAAAGTAAATGTGATGACGAGCACCCAACACAAGAAAACCAGCAGGAAACGAGAGAAGAAGCTGCTGAGGAACTGCAAAACCCCGAGTCCCACAAAACCGACCAATCCACTTTCGCCGCACAACCACCTAGATGTTCCGTGTAAAGACAATTATTTCAAGGTGCCCCCGCCGAGGAAGCTTAGTCCTAAGCGCAGGGTAACGCGTTCGCAAGTAGTTAGTTCGAGTTCTAGTTCGGATAGTTTAAATTCGTGTCGAGAGGTTAAGATGTCGAGTTCGAGTCCTAGTCCTGACACTATTAGGTGGTCTTCGCCTATCGATTGGTTGGATGACAAGTGCCAACAAAAAATGCATGAAGGGGAATACGATGTACGTATTGGGGTGGGTGAAGGGAGAGACTGATTGTTGTGTGTTACAGGATGTTAATACTGCGATGTTGCCAAAGCCGGCTGAGGTGGCGAAACATCAAAAGATTAGTCGCTTGAGAGCGATCAGTCATCAGATTAGGTGAGTAAAGTTTAGTGTTAGGTTCAAATCCCGACCGCCTAGGAATGTAGTTTCGTTGATAGTTTAGTGAAATAGAAAGAAGAATAGAGCAAAAGAGACGGTTTCGAAAATTGTAATCATAAGTTTTTTCACTTACTAACTTCCAGATTTCTGCGAAGGTTGGAACTGAGCCTGAAACGAAGAGAGCGCACCATCAGTCCGTCGGATAGCTTGGACAGTGGCGGCGACGACGAGTCTCCACGGGCGACATCCCCTCTCCTCCAGCAATCGAAAGGCCCCAAGATAGAAATCCGAAAAAGCAGTAGCATAGGAAAATTACCCAGCAGCGGTCAAAAATGCAAAACAAAACGAGCGAGGTACAAACGTGGTGAACTGTTACTTCCCCAACAAGAAGAGAAATCCTGGAAACGGATCGTGATAACAGGAAACGGTCATTCCGATTAAAATAAGTGTTTTCAATAATCGTACTTTAAAATAATTTTTATTAAAACACAATGTACTGATAGGTAAATAACGAAGAAACAAAAAACGAATAAATTAATAATATATTCTAAAACATCGAACAATCATAAATGTAATTTTTAACTTATGAACGCAATATTTTAAAAGTGGAGAAATCTCGAAGCTTGTTGAAATGTAAAGCATTTATCGAATTTATAATGGGTATATATTCATTTAATGCTCAAAACGCGTTGTTGTTAAATGTTGCACATTGTTTCGTTCTTGTTTGTTTGTTCCATCGAACGTTGGTCGAACAACCGAAGCAAACTTGGATTAGTTACGTCGACACCGTTGCTTCGATTTTTCGACGAACGCGTAAAATGTTATACTGTAATAAATGTAAATATGTCGTCCATGACATTCAAAATGGTTCCCCGAGGGATTCACCCAAAATTCAAGCTGACCTGGTTCAAGAGGAACACATAGAAGGGCTTGTACATGAGACTGATTTTCTACTATTTAAATTTTAGCCATTCTTTGTTCGTTCATGATGTATTTGTATTTGCACTGTTCATGTCCAGTCCCCGTTTGTACTCCCACATGTTATTGTCATACGGGTATCGTTATTCGTTGATACCACTGTGATAGACCTCTACTACTACACTGTAACTTCTACAGCAATATTATGAAGGGAGCAAGAGTCTTTTCGGCACAAACGAGCAATTATAATATGTAGAATTGCGCACTCTTTACTAAACAACTACTTTTCTTTGTGACTTATTCGTAAAACTTAAGAAGTCTTTCATTAGGCCATGCATTTAAAAATATATATTTTCTATGTTGTTTATTTGCTGTACTCATCGAAATTTTAATAAAGTGCTTGTTTTTCTTATCAGAGTGATTTATCTCACCCCCCCCCCCCACTCCTGTTTACTCTCTCAAATCATAGCTTTCTTTTCACTCCAAAAAATTACCTCAATTAATAATTTAGAATATAATAATAACACTGGTGGTTAGCCCATGGTGCCCTGAATTTGAGATTTAAATTTCGAGATAAGAATAAAAACAAAACAAAAAATTAAAAAAAAAGGATTGTTGTGTTAATTTAATTTACCGGTTTTATTTAAAATGTTTAATGCTTGACTCGCCCCATTTTTAACATTTTCGGGTAATACGTCGCCTAAATCCATCAATTTTCTAATTCTGTTCACAATGTTTTTTTGAATAAACAACAATAGTTACACCGAAATATATCATGCAAACGTGATTAACCAAATTTATTTTTCGAACACTCCATGGAAATTGACTAGATTTCTTTATACCAAATCCTAAAAAAAAAACATTTTTCTTTATTATAGCAACACTTTTCTTTATATAGCAACAAGATGACAAATCCAATTATTATTTATTTGAATAAATATTAAAACTACAATTGTTAAGATTAGAAAATGTAATACTTGAACAATTTGAACCATTAAAGGCTAGTAATGATTGATGAACTTCAGAAGGTGACGAATGACAAGCAGGAACGAGTTGTAATTCAGCGGACAATATGATGGTATTTCGTGAACCCTGGCATTTGCTAGCTGATGACCAAGATGTCTGATCAAAAATCATTTGTGAAGTTTTTAGTTTATTATTTATTATGCAGTATAATAAATAATTTATACTTTCTTCTATATATCCTTCCGCTGTTGTGGTCGACCGCCATGTTTTCTTTTACCCTCAGCGTGCTTT
Source organism: Zophobas morio (assembly GCF_036711695.1). NCBI lineage: Eukaryota > Metazoa > Arthropoda > Insecta > Coleoptera > Tenebrionidae > Zophobas > Zophobas morio. The sequence goes on along the minus strand of NW_026972136.1, from coordinate 10,157,664 downwards.
TTAACATGGAGTATGTTGACCAGTGTGGAAAATTTCAACTTTTCAACCTGTAGGCATAAAAATAGGAACACTTATAGAACATTAAATGAATGTATTTGGCAAAACTAACCTTTTCATGGAAAAAAGCAAGGATAACTTCTTCGTCAATATTTCTCACTTTCTTCGAGGTCCTCCAAGAATCGAAAATATTATAGGTCTTCTCATATTTTTCTAGGGATTTTGATGGTACTAAAGTTGCAACAGCTTCAAGCAATTTTATTGCCATCGAGATCCAAAAGAGCGATTTGGTTTTCGTGTTTTTCGTTTTTTAAATTTTTATATGTACTTCGCTTTAAAAATTCTAATTCTAATTGAGTGTCCGAAAAAACGTTGTGTATTAGACGTAAAGGAAAGTGTTTTTTCTTTACTTGTAATACAAATAACTATTATTTTTTGATTAATTTTTTAATTATTGGATTAAATGGGTAGAAACCCATAAAATCTTGTAGACACTACGGATTTAACCATAACCGCCTTAAGCCGTCTTAAACGACTGCGGCGGTTATATCAGTCTTTACATCCTAGGTATATTAATAGCTGTAACTGAGCAGCTATTATTTCACCAAGCATGTATTATTTTTACTAAGAATTTATTTTTTTACTGAGCATTTATTATATAATTAAGCAATTATCATTTTTACCAAACAAAAATCCAGAGCGTTCAAAAATAAAACTGTACATTTAATTTGTTCCCGTCTTTTTTTTTACAACAAAATCCTTAAAACTTGTTTAAAATGGTGCATTTTTATGGGGAAATATGAATTTTGCAGTTACGCTCAGCCTTTCGAACGAGAACGAATGAAAAATTCATCACAATCGAGATCGAGACATAGGTGGAGCTTAATTTTTAGCTTTCTTTTTCACTTAATACATTTATTTTCTTTGAACAACATAATTACTTAAGACCATATTTCACATGGTAATTTTTCGTAGAAAAATAAGAATTTTGCAATTAAGCTCAGCACTTACTCACGACGAACAAAGAAAAATCGCCACAACTGAGACAGGGTAGGTGGACGGTGCTTATGATTTGTTTTCAGTTTCTTGTCGCGGATAGAAACCTACGTTCATATAAATATTAAGAAAAAAAGGCAAAATACAAACCCTGCCCACCCGCCCTCGTCTCAATTGTGATGACTTTTTTATTCGTCGTGAATCGAGGGGCGGAGTTTAATTGCAAAATGTTTATTTCTCTACAAGGAATTACCACGTAAAACATTGTAAGCATCATGTTGTCGAAAGAAAATAATATATGTTAGGAAAAAAAAATTAAAATAAGCCCCTCCCACCCGCCCCAATCTCAATTGTAATGAATTGTTCATTTGTTGTCCGACCGAGGGTGGCGCTTAATTGTAAAATCGATATTTCTCTACAAAAATTTACCATTTTAAATAGGTATTAAATATCTTATTGTGAAAAAAACTACGTATTTTCAGCAAAAAAAAGCAAAATATAAGCCTAGCCCACCCGTTCTATGTCAAGTATGATGCTTTTTTTATTCGTCGTGAGCCGAGGGATGGAGCTTAATTACATTCCTGTAAATCTTAAGAAAAAAATTGATCTAAAGGGTTTAGACAGAACTTCCCTCGCTGTCGGAAACATGCCTATTATTTTTTTTTTTAATTACATTTTTGCAGCCGGGCAATTAAAAAAAAATTTGCGATGACGTCATCAACATTTTTGCAAGGACACGTATATCAGTTTGGATAGAAGTAGTGTAATACTAAAAATAAAAGTACTGTATTCCAAAATTTTCAGGAAAATGAATTGGGTCGTCTTGAATACTGATTTGTAATCAATAAAATAACGAAACAGTTTGCCGTGTGCATTAGCAGAGGCAACTCAAAATCATTTATGTATAAGCATCCTTAATTTAAGACACCAAGCGGTAACACTTGTTGAGATTGTACACGTCAGAGTCAAACGAGAAACTGCAAACAATACCGATGGTCGCCCAGACTTTTTTTATTGCTTCGACTTCCGCTTATTATATAAAACATTGGATTTTATTCTAATTTTTGATGGTGTAATTCACAATTGGTTGATTATAACTTGTCTATACCACATTCAGGGAACCTAGTCAGCGCAACAAAACAATGCACGTCTGTAATGTTAAAATAAATGTAAATAAGCGTGCTACGCCTATGTTTCAAACAGGCCTTTACTTTACAAAATTTTGTGTCTATCAAATTGGGTTGGTGCAATGTAATACTAATAATAACAATGTTGTATCTCCAAATTTTCGGAAAAATGGAGTGAACTATTCCTGATTTAATCAATAAAATAAATTGACTCATTCATAATTTTTTTGAGCGACCTGTTAACCAAATTTAAAAAATAAATCACAAGTACAGACTCATCATATTCGGTTTTTTTGAGTCACCCTGTATATGCAAATCCAAAAAATATGAATGGGATGACAAATCACAAGTACAGACTCATCATATTTTCTACATTTTAGATACGATTTATTCGGCAAACTTTTGAGGTGACGTCATCAATTTTTTGGAGGGGACAAGTAAATATATTTTGAATAAAAATTTATCATCCTTATCATGTATAACTGTAAATCAACTGCAAGATTTCAAAGCATTCGATTTTGCAGATTCCAATTTAAATTGCAAAACGTTGTTTCAGTTTTGATTTTTTTTTTCAAAAAATCTGGACGTTTTGGGTAAAAACTGAATTCGGAGTCATAAACTACATGTGTAGGACTGTGCTATTTTATACAATTTAAAACCATTTACTATGTACAATTTTTGAAGTGACGTCATCACATTATTGCTGGGGACGATTAGGCAAATTTTGGTTAGCGTTTTATCATCTCTATGATATTCCTAATATAAATACAAAATTTCACGACAATGGGTCCTGTACTTTCGGAGATTATCCGTCTAATAAAAATTCGGGACGGACAGACAGACGGAAACGGGAGATCTATTTCTTCGTCTTCTAGGAGTCATGAAAGGTCGAGAAAATGTAAAAGTAGAGAGTCGGCCGACGGACTCGATTATAATACTTCCTTTGTTTACGCTCAGGAAGTAAAAAAGTAAAAAAATAAGCCCCACCCGCCCGCCCCAGTCCCTTTTGTGACGAATTTTTCATTCGTTATCAGACCGAGGGGTGGAGCGTAGTTGCAAAATCCCTATTTCCCTACAAAAAATTACCATTTTAAACAAATTGAAAAATTGAGAAATCGAAAAAATGAAGAATAGAAAAATCGAAAACACAAGTGAAAAATCGAAAAATCGAAGTTGAAAAATTTATATGTACTAAATTAAACATTTAAAAAAAGTTTCATCCAAATCGCATCTGATGCTGAAAATTATGGAGTAAAATCATTCATTGACTCGAGACTAATATGTATGTAATCTTACAGTTAATGTTATGAATAAAATGGCAGCTTTCTTTTCACTCCAAAAAATGAGCCCTCAATTAATAATTTAGAATAAAATAATAACGCTCGTGGTTAGCCTATGGTGTCCTGAATTTGTGATTTAAATTTCGAGATAAAATTAAGAACACACCGCTGCAAAACCCCGTTTCAAATCTTTGTAAGAATAACAAAAATCATTCCATAACGTAGGCAACCAAGTATGTTTTAAATTTAAAAACCCGTGACATACTGAATTAAAAAAAAAGGATTTCGACCCCACTTGTTGTAGGCGTAAAGCGGGAGGTTTTTTGGGCGTGCAGCTATATGCTCAAAAAACCTGCCGCATATTATACTCAATGGCCCATTTTAACAAAACAACGTGGTAATAGACCGTAAAACGTCAGTTTTGACTAGAAACCGTGTGTTCTGCTTGCTTGTACTTTTAATTTCAATAAACTTCACATCCTGTATTTCCAGAACTTACAATGGCTGAATAACTATTAATATTACAAGAAGAAAGCAAGCAACATTTAATTACGCATTATTACAATCTATCAAGAATTTCAAACAACAAAAATTTTGATGTTAATTTATGAATAAATCAAAAATACAAAATACGTGAAATAAACACAAGCGCAGATTAAATAGTCAAAATAAAAATAAGGTGGTCTCAGAAACGCTTCGCTTTAAAGCAGCGACTACGAAAATGAATGTTCAAATTTTAAATCGTAAGAAGTCATAAAACTCGCAAGAAAATAATAAAGCCCTCTCGTTTTCGAGGCCAGGATCACATTAATTTATGAAATTTTCAAGGTAATCTCTTAAAATGGGCCAACGTTTAAGATTAGTTTAAACGCCATAAATGAATTCCTACAAATCTCGAGTGAGAAATTACAAAGTGTGAATATGTAATAACTTAAATAAAGCCCTCCAGAACTGTAGACAAAGGTTAAACCGGAACTAGTGAATTCATATCATGTCTTTTATATGATTATAGTGAAATTGTATTAGAACCAAGAACAGTTCAAAACTATTCACAGGAATTTACAGAGTAAAACTAATTAATTATAATTAACTGGGACTGTGGCGTCGAATGTAATTCATCTTTATTTAAACAAATAACCTTTCATGAGACTCTTTAAAAACCACCTGCTCTTTCTTACAAATTCCTTTTCCCCCGACCAGTACGAAGCCGAGGATAACATTCCTATGCCTCGTTACAATCTCACTCTTAATGAAACGAAAAACATACAACAGTATAATTTATTATCATTTTTCGGAATAAAACATTTAACAACCTCATTGAAAACGATAAAACAACAAACTGAAAAATAATTTACTCTGAATAAGAACATTTTTGATTCTGTCGTTAAAATACATTGCACAGCTTAATCACCGAAACGATACAGACAAGTTGAAAGTGGAGAAAATGCTCATCACATACATACTAATTCGATTATATGCAGTATTTTAAGTACATGTAACAATAATATACTGATCCGTGGCGGTCAAAGGAATGTAACAGCTACTCTATTGTACAAAAATATCATCTTCACTTGTCAGAACAAAAAAATTCGCTAGTAGTTGATAGTATGATTAGTTGTCTTCGTCGGAGCTCAGCAGCATGGTCTTTTCCGTATAATTCTGCGAAATTGTCGAAACGCGTGGTCCTGCGGAGATGGGTGGTCGAGATGGGTTATCTAGACTGTTATAGCACTGCGGGACGGTCCCGCCGCTGGGGCTCATGGGGTCGTCCGGATCGTACGTGGACAGCCGCATGCCGCGCCCATTTTTCCCACCTGAAAAGCACTCTTTTGTCACCAGGATGGTACAGTACCATCGAGCATGCAAATAAACCAACGAATGCACACCAAACCAATTTATTTCATAAAAAAATTATACGTACAATAATAAAATATTAAATTAACACAACTCTAAGTGATAGGTACAATTATATACATTTTAATACTATTTTAAGTACGTTATAGATGCAAGAACTTTGATCCTACTCAAGTTCTAAAATAAAATAATTACTAGAAAATATCACAACGTATTTTGATTGTTCGCTACCGTAAACAACAAAACGGAACTAGGGTCTCCAAACCTAGCGATATTGTACACTTGTAAAGGTATGAAGAAATTTATAGTTTTATTTCTTCGGTAAGTAGTTTGAAAATATACAAGGTATTGTGCATTACAGTATAGAAAATATATACCATCAAAGTTATAAAGAATATTATCGTTGGTTTCCTTCTAGAACGATAAAACCCTTTATCTGCAGAACCCTGAGAGTATGAAATAGTGTATGGTGGTAGTAGATCAGTGAGATGATATAGCTAGTCTAGCACCAAGGCGGTCATGCAGCGACATGCTAGCAACTTCACAGCCTCTCGTATGGTTGGTGCGAGATGACCTCTGTAAAAAGCATTCATTACATGCAGCACATTTATTTACATATTTGCATAACAACTAAAATGGATTCAACATCAAACAAACATAAAATAAACTGGCGTATGACCCATAAATCTGGGATATAGAACTCCACCGTGGCAAAAATTATTTGGTAGTTACGTGATTTTTACGACTTTCCGTTGACGCTTTTATTGAATCAATATTCACAACAGAATTTAATGCCCAGTTAGAATTATTCGCTGTTTTATGGGCGAACAATAAACAAAACCAATGCAGCAGAATGAAAAACATTTGCGTTGAAAAGATGTATTTTAAATTATAGTTGATTTTTTAACAGGAGCAGAAAATCACACAACCCAAAAAACACATCCCATTTTTTTTTTAATTTTGAATCAAAGTGTCTCGTTAAATTTTGACAAGTGCTGCATAAAAATCAACAAGTTGTTTCTTCATCTATCATCCGTTTACATGACATCCGCACTGTCAGTTGTCAAATCCTGCAAAAATTCTTGAGTGTACTCAAAATTTTAGTTCATTCTTTTGACTGTGTTCGTAAATGTAGTAAAATACAGTTGAAAAAGTTACTAACGTCAAAAAGTGAACTTCATAGGTTACAACGCAACTTGAGGCTAATATTATGTTGAAATCAAGATAAAACAGGACAGAGTAAGAACAGTAACAATTGTTAACAAAGTAACAAGTAAAACATACAAGAAATCACAATTTAAAAAAAATGTTTCGCTCTGTTAACCATTCAATATTAATGATTTTTTTGAAGAAGAATTTGGTCGTTTTACACTAGGATTTCAGTCATCCATAAAGTTTGCAATTATAATTAAGGCTTAAGATATTATCTCATTATCAAAAATATGTGTACATTAATTCAGGGGTCAATTTTTTTCTAAACAGTAATTGACCACAACCGATTTCTTTCTAACCGATGGTAAACCCTACGTGCCTTATTTACACTCATTTTAGCTTATTGTAATAGGAGTTTTCAATTACGAAATTTAGGAATATAAATCGTTTTTTGAAAAATGTCAAATCTGACATTTCAAATTTTGGCAGATTTGACTTTGACATGAGCGCCAACCGTAAAATTTAAAATTACTAAATTCGAAGAAGACAGCGAGACCAGCCTTGTTACAGTCCGTGTATCGTGTAGACGGATAATATTCTTTATTTCAAAGTCTTTGTCGACACAGTTGGCTATGAAAATTTTAAATAAAATATAGTAATTTTGAGTAATTTTGTTGGCATTGCAATTGTTTTGTCAGAAACACGTGTGTCAGCCCATGGTGTAATCTTCTTCGTTTGTAAAACCATCTTTGACATTTCATACCAATTTTTTTTTTTAAGTATAACACAGTTTTCGACTTTTCAATTTTTCGATTTCTCGATATCTTAATTTTTCGATTTTTCTTGACATTTCTATTTTTCAATTGTTCGATTTTTAAAATTGTTTTTTCTGTTTTTCAATTTTTTTTAATGTTTTGATTTTTCAGTTTTTTGTTTTTTGATTTTTCGATTTCTGGATTTATCGAGACTTTCATTTTTTTCATTCTTCAATTTCTCGATTTTTCAATTTTACAATTTTTCGATCGTTCAACTTCTTGATTTTCCGATTTCTTGATCCTTTGATGTTTAAATTTCTCGAGTCTTGGGTTTTTGAATTTTCTTGTTTCGATTTTTCGACTTATCAGCTGTTGGATTTTCCAATTTTTCGATGTTGCGATTTTTCAATTTTTCGATTTCCTAATTCTTCGTAATTTCAATTTTGGAATCTCAATTTCTGGATTTTCCAGTATTTCGATTCTTCAATTAAATTCTTGATTTCCCGGTTTTTCGATTTGTCGACTTTTCAATTTGTCCATGTTTTAATTTTTCAAATTTTAGATTTTTCGATTTCTTGATTTCTGAATTTCTGTATTTCTCATTTTTTTACATTTCTATTATTCAATTTTTCGCATTTTTTAATATGGATTTCGGTTATTAAATTTTTTGTGTTTTAAATGTTTTGATTTTTTAGTTTTTTGTTTTTTTGATTTTGCGATTTCCCGATTTATCGAGAGTTCGATTGTTTTATTGTTCAATTCCTCGATTTATTATTATTATTTTTCGATTTTACAATTTTTTGATTTTTCGACTTCTCGATTTATCAATTTTTCGATTTCCTAATTTTTCGTCATTTCAGTTTTGGAATCTCAATTTCTCGATTTTGTTCAGTTTGTTGACTCTTCAATTAAATTCTCGATTTCTCGGTTTTTCGAATTTTATATTTCAGATTTTTTAATTTTCCGATTTTTTAATGTTTGGATTGCCCGATTTTTTAAATTTTAGACTTTTAGATTTCTTGATTTCCCGATTTCTAGATTTTTCAGTTGTTACGGTATTTCTGTTTTTCAACTTATCGATTTTTTTGACTTTTCGATTTTAAAATTTTTCAATTTCTCGATTTCTCTATCCTTTGATGTTTAAATTTCTCGATACTTCGGTTTTTGAATTTTCTTGTTCCAATTTTTCGATTTAACGGCTTTTCGATTTTTCGACTTATCGGCTGTTGGATTTTCCAATGTTTCAATGTTTCGATTTTCGAATTTTTCGATGTTGCGTTTTTCAATTGTTCGATTTCCAAATTTTTCGTCATCAGTTTTGGGATCTCATTTTTCGATTTTTAAAATTTTTGTTTTTTCGATTTTTGAATTTTTCGTTTTAAAATGTTTTGATTTTTCAGTTTTTTGTTTTTTCTTGACTTTTCGATTTTTCGATTTATCGAGACTTCGATTTTTTGACTGTTCAAATTCTCGATTTTTCGATTTTACATTTTTTTCCATTTGTCTATCCTTTGATGTTTAAATTCCTAGATGCTTCGGTTTGAATTTGCTTGGTTCGATTTTTCCATTTAACGGCTTTTCGATTTTTTGACTTATCGGCCGCTGAATTTTCCAATTTTTCGATTTCCTAATTTTTCGTCATTTCAGTTTTGGAACCTCAATTTTTCGACGTTTTAGTTTTTCAACTTTTCAAATTGTAGATTTTTCGATTTCTCGATTTCTGAATTTCTGAATTTCGATTTTTCAGTTTTTTTAATGTTTCGATTTCTCAATTTTTCAATTTTTATACTTCTCGGTTTTATATTTTTCAGTTTTTCAATTTTTCGTTTTTAAAATGTTTTGATTTTTCAGTTTTTTGTTTTTTTTCATTTTTCGATTTCTCGATTTATCGAGACTTTGATTTTTTTATTGTTCAACTTCTCGATTTTTCGACTTCTCGATGTTCCAATTTCTTGACCCTTTGATGTTTAAATTTCTGGATGCTTCGATTTTTGAATTATCCTGTTTCAATTTTTCAACTTATCGGCGATTGGATTTTCCAATTTTTGGATGTTGCGATTTATCAATTTTACGATTTCCTAATTTTTCGTCATTTCAGTTTTGGAACCTCAATTTCTCGAATTTTCAGTTTGTTGATTCTTCAATTAAATTCTCGATTTCCCGATTTTTCGATTTGTCGACTTTTCGATTTTCATACTATTTCAGATTTTTGTATGTTTCGACTTTTTAATGTTTGGATTTCTCGATTATTCAATTTTTCAATTTTTAAATTTTTTCGAATTTTAGATTTTTCGATTTCTTGGTTTCCCGATTTCTCGATTTTAGAGTTATTGCGATATGTCTACATATTTGATCTTGATTTTTCAATTTTTCGATTTTATATATTTTTTAATTTTTTCAATTTTTCGATTTTACATTTTTTTGATGTTTCGATTTCTTGACATCTTGGTTTTTTGATGAGTTTTGAAAAAATTTCGATGTTTTGATGTTTCGATTGCTCAATTTTTGGGTTTTTTAACCTTTTGACTTTTATAACGTTTGATTTTTACCTCCAGTCACATTCATTAATCCATCAATTTTACTCTAATACGATCAATCAGATTGTCGATCCTTTGCGAGACGTGTCAATCTGGTTGATCGTGTAGGGGGAAGGTTGATGGATTAGTGACGTCTCAGGAAGGATTGAGAATCTGATTGATTCATTCAGATTGTCGTTCCGATTTTTTTTTTTTAATAATAAATAATTATCTTTGGTATGTTATGTTGCATAATTTTTCTGCTCCTTTAAAATTAACTATTAAGTAAAAGGTAACAATGTAAGTGGAATGACATTAACTAAAATGCAAAGTAGTTGTTCAATCAGTCTTAATAAAGACATTCGTTTTTTTTTTCTTCTGCATAGTGTCACAAATTTTTAACTACTTTTCTTCACTTAACATAATTAGTACATACTTTTTTTCTGATTTGTTTTACGACAATAAATTCAAACAAGTTGACATTTAGTTTTTCTTCAAATCAAGTAGGCTAGCGTAACATTGGTTGCATACTTAAACAATAAGCTCACCGTAAGTTAGGGAAATTTTTCACCTCATTCTGTTTTGAAAGCAGATTCATAACAAACAAAACAGACATTTGGCAATTTATGCTTGGCAACGTCAAGGTTGTGACGTCATCAGAATCAACTTACTTTACCTTGTCGTGTTCTGAATTTGGACGTGGACTAGTTATGTCTTGATGTTATTAATATTTATATTACTAGATATATAAAACAGCTGTGTGCTATCTAGGTGGAACAAATCAACAACAAAAGCAAATGCAAATTTCAAACAACTTTATCACCACGTGAAAAATATGAATTGATTGGACAAAATTTTCTGTCAATTGATAAAGTTGAGAAAAAATTACTTTAACGAGTTGCAATTTTTTTTTATAATTTGCAAGTATTCTGGGGTCATTCCCGACTGAATATTTTTAAGGATTTCCAGTACGTCATATAAAACATAACAAAAGCTGTTTTAATATTTAGAAACATTACCACACAAAAACAATCAACGTCGACGTCAAAAAATTACGACCTTAATAAATATTTACGGTTTTAAATAAAACAACGTCACACATTTTGTCGAATATTTTGCATGTAATTTAATCGTAAAAATTCACTACATGAAATAAAGAAAATTGTATATTCTCAGACGTTAATAGATTTATTAGACACCAAAAATAATCATGAAAAACATGTATTTTTTCATTTTAAATTTATCCAGAGACACTAAGAAGACTTCAAATTCTATTAAATATGGACAATTTGGTCTTTATCTGTTTGAAATTTTGTTATTAGTTGTATCAAATATGCTATATTTCAAATAAGTACCATTATTTTTTTTAAAATCTCGTCCTAAGTAATAGTTTCGTGAAATATAGGTTTCAATATATGTAACATTTGTTATGCTGGAAGGGTTTCGTACCGTAATAGAGCTTCTTATTAAAAATAGGTGAGCAACCCACAATACACATCCTATACTAACTTGTTGCTGTTTATTTATATGGGATTGGAATTAAAGTTGTAAACAGTTGTAAATTTAAAAGCGAGAAGTGCTTGTGCAAGTTTCATTTTCTGTCCACCGTCGTGAGGTCAGGTATCTAAAATTTTCATCACCAACAAACGACGCGGAAATTGTATTCTTAGTACCCTGAACGTTTGTTTCCACATTACTAATTTTTAACTTCAACTGTTTAGTTTATTAAAACGACCGTAAAAAATGTGCTACTGTTTCACATTTAAATTATTGGGTTTTTTAAAGTCCCTGTTTGTAACGAAATAAGTAAACAAATTTATTTACAACAAAATTATACGATTCCATTGCATTATTATCACCATTCATGATAGATTAGCCACTCTGTGCAATGTTTACCTAAATAATTCAAACAAGGAACTATTTTCAAAGAAAAAAATTAAATATCATTCCGCTGACCACTTTTGCGAAATTTTAATGCACTAGGAACAACTATTTTTTTTAACTAGATAATCTACTAAAAATCTGCTGCATTCAACGGAAAACATTAAAACAATTAAAACACTCGTCACAATTATTCACCTTTCTCGGATCAATATACACTTCCGATACTATCAATTCTCGTAAAAATCGTTCACCACAAATACAACACATACACATTCTTCGTCGATTGTACACCAAGCATGCAACAGCAACAAGAAATTACCTGAACTATACTGCGTGTACTGCTGGTACTGTGGATGGAAATTGTGAATCGCATCCGTCATGATATCTTTGGGATTCATAGTTTCCTAAACAGAACACGTTAATTCCAACAACGCAGCCAAAAATTCCTCACTTACTTTAAGACTACTTGAAATACTCTGCATTGTAACAGATCGTCCACGCGAATCGGTAACACATCCCTGGGCATAAACTCGGTACGGAAAAGCGTATCTTAGAGCGATAGCGGCGCAAAACATTTCAATACAAATCAAAAAGTTCTGATAACCAGCTGAAACCGTACCGGCCGACGTTCGTGTACCGCTGTTGTCGATAATGGGCGAGATCACGTTGGCCTTTTCCAAGATGGCTAAGCCAACACCTGCAACAGTCATGGTTGGTGTAAGCCGCGATAAGTAAATGGCACGTCGCGAGATTAGAGAATAAGCCAAGAATTTTCATTTCGCTTAAAAATGAGTTCATTCTCTAATCGAATCAACACACTGTTTCGACTTACCTTGCCAAAACGACAAGAAAATCACAGATTTGACTGTACAGAACTTCAAGACGGGTTCGAAAGGCGTCAAAAGATCCCTGGTGGCAAAATAAAACAAGAACAATCCATAAAGGGCAAGAGACACGGAAATGTTATAAATAATGGTGATGTAAATGTAGCCTCCGTCTGGACTCCAGTCTCCGTCGCGGTAATGTCCGAACGCTTGCAGGAATATAATCACGAAAGCCATCAAGGGTTTAACGAGACAAAACTGCAAAGTCGCCTGTTTACAGAACCTGAGGAAACCGATCGTGTACGTTTTGCCGTTCAAACAACAGGTACCATAAAGGCAACTCGAACGGATCGGTTTGCCGCGGATTTCTGACATGATGTTGCCTTCACCTCCCAGGTATTCGTAGCAGAGCGATAGGAAATTGTATATGACGAAAGCTGGAAGAAGAGGTGGTGAGAATGGAGTCGGGGGAGTGTGGTGGCGGCTTACCTTCGTAACAATCGCGGACGGTGAAAAAATATACGTAGTAGCTCTCTGAATTGAAGAACAAAAGACTGATCCATGAGTACGTTGCGTATATTGGTACTATGAATAAGATTCTAACTATCCATCTCTGCTCAGTCGGGTTGGTGTACCATCGCAAGTGATGGTAGATCTGGAATTTGGTTTCATGTTATTTTATATACAGTGTTTGAGATAGTTTTGGCTGAAATCACATCACTCACTTTCAAGAGTTTCTAACGCACACATACACACTGGAACAACTTGAGGTTTTCGACTGTGTTACCCACACAATTAAACCACTTTTACATTACTTATGCCTCAAGTTAAGTCACGCAAAATATATATATTTAATTTTCTCATCTCCACTTTTTGTTTGAATAATTGGGGCAGCTCTAAAAATGGTCCAAGTATTATTGATTATTATTATTAGGTTTTTATTAAGAAAAAAAATAGATATTTAAAATTTTGTCTTGTTAATATGTATAATTCTAACGTAATTTTTTTTTAAAGAATGTGAATAATATCCACTACTAAATTAATAAAGAATTAATATACATAGTCATCTTTTCACAACAAGAAACTTACAATATGGGGCGGAGACTAATTGCAAAAGCCATATTTCCTTATACAAGTTTACCATTTTAAACATGATTTAAATTTCATGATATGAAAATAAATCTACACACATTAAAACAAAAAAATGGAAGACCGTCCACCCGCCCAGTCTCTATTGTGATGATTTTTTTTTATTCGGCGTGAACCAGAGAGGCGGACCTTAACTGCAAAATACCTATTTCTTTACAAGAAATTAAAAATATGATTTTGAGCATCGTGTTGTTCAAAGAATACTTTGCACATTGAGAAAAAAAAAAAGCAAAATATAAACCCCACCCACCCCATCTCAATTGTAATCACTTTTTTTCTGAGAAACTTAAAATACGATTAAAATGGTACATTTTTGTAAAGAAATATGGATTTTGCAATTAAGCTCCACTCCCTTAGCTTACGAGGAATAAAAAAATCATCAGAATTGAGACAGGGCGGGTGGGCGGGGCTAATATTTTATCTTTTTTTTTTCTTAATATACACTGCGTTTCAAATAAAATGCACCACCTAGAAGGAGTAGGCGTATAATGCTGAAATTTGGTGGAGAAGACTATTGCATATAGACAAACATTTGATTAAAATTTCAAAGAAAAAATAAAATGTCTAACACAAGAAATGTTAATAATGTGTTAAAATTACAAGTGCGCGAATACAAGACTGTATTCTTCTAGGCATGGTTAAAATGAGATGATCTATTGCCTGTCGGGGTATCTCATTCCAGGCATTTTGAATTTGTTGTAGCAATTCTTCCAAAGTCTTTGGAGGATGTGGTAAATTGCGCAGCCTTCTATGCATTACATCCTAAACATGTTCGATTGTTGATAAATCTGGTAATCGGGCAGGCCAGGGTAAGAAGTTGACGTTATTTTCTTTAAACACTCTTTAAGTTAATATGGCCACATGAGGCCACGCATTATCTTGTTGAAAAGATGTTCTTCGACGGTTCTAAAAGTAAGGAAAAAGAATTTGATTTAACACGTTATCGATGTAACGCCGGGCATTTAGCGTGCCTGGAATGAACACTAAGGGGGTACTTCAACAGATGTGTATACCACCCCATATCATTACTCCAGGTGTTAGAGCGGTATGACGTCTCTGTACAAATTCCAGATTTTACTTTTGGCCTCGAGGCCTTCGAACACGTATGCGTCCATCAGAGTGCCACAAACAAAACCTAGACTCGTTTCTAAACATTATGACATTCCACTATTACAGCCATTGCTGCATGTCTTAGTACCGGCGAAGCCTGGTAGTTTTGTGTTCTTGTGGTAAGGGAAGTTTACAGTTTGGACCATAAGATCTCAAGCCAAAGGAACGAATTTGTTAGTAGATGGTACTCCTCGGATTCGGTGCCCAATTGCTGTCATCCAGTCTACCCAGACTGATCGTTATGGTTACCAAGGGTATTGAATAACACTTCTTCTTAGCAAATGATCTTCGCGTGCTTGGGTTACTCTGAAACGGTCGGTACCCCTGCGACGCATTTGTAGCTCTTCGTTGTTCCATTCTCGACTTGTTCTTAATATCGTAGAATGCGTTGGGCCTAGTATTCTGGTGTTTTCCCGAAATGGTAAACCAGCCTCATGCAACCCAATAATTCGCCCTCTTTCAATAGGTGTTATCTGTTGAAAATTACCTCGTGTGCGAACTCGTAGCATTTTTGCAAGCACAATAATGACAAATGTCAAGTCAAATTGCAAAAGAATCTTACTCAAGTGTCTTTAAAATATAATCAAAAAATTAATAAAAATCGAATAACACCCGGTATATTATCTAAACAAGTTGTAGTCTTTAGTTCAAATTTTAATCAAATGTTTGTCTATATGTAATAGTCTTCTCCACCAAATTTCAACATTCTACACCTACTCCTTCTAGATGGTGCATTTTATTTGAAACGCAGTGTATATAACTATCTTTTCAAAACAAGAAACTTAAGACATGGTTAAAATGGTACATTTTTGCAAGAAAATATCCATTTTGCAATTATGGGGCGGAGCCTAATTGCAAAATCTGTATTTCCTTACACAAATTTACCATTTTAAGCATGTTTTAAGTTTCATGTTGTGAAAAGAAGTCTACACATATTAAAACAAAAAGGCGAAATGTAAGCCCGCCCGCCCGCCCTGTCTCAATTGTGATGATTTTTTTTATTCACCGTGAACCAAGGAGGCTGAGCTTATCTGCAAAATACTTATTTCTTTACGAGAGATTAAAAACATGTTTTTGAGTATCGTGTTGTTCAAAGAATACTATGTACATTAAGAAAAAAAAAAGCAAAATATAACACCTCCCCACCCACCCCACCTCAATTGTAATCATTTTTTTTGCTCAGAAACATAAAACACCATTTAAATGGTAAATTTTTGTAAACAAATATGGATTTTGCAATTAAGCTCCACTCCCTTAGCTTACGAGGAATAAAAAAAATCATCAGAATAGAGATAGGGCGGGTGGGTGGGGCTTATATTTTACGTTTTTTTCTTAATATACATAGCCATCTTTTCACAACAAGACACTTAGAACATGGTTAAAATGGTACATTTTTGCAAGAAAATACGGATTTTGCAATAATGGGGCGGAGCCTAATTGCAAAATCACTATTTTCTTATACAAATTTACCATTTTAAACATGTTTCAAGTTTCATGTTGTGAAAAGAAATGTACACATATTCACACAAAAAGACAAAATGTAAGCCCGCCCACCCGCCCTGTCTCAATTGTGATGATTTTTTTTTATTCGTCGTGAACCAAGGAGGCGGAGCTTATCTGTAAAATACTTATTTCTTTACGAGAGATTAAAAACATGTTTTTAAGTATCATATTGTTCAAAGAATACTATGTACATTAAGAAAAAAAAGCAAAATATAAACCCCCCCACCACAATTGTAATGATTTTTTTTCTCAGAAACTTAAAACACCATTAAAATGGTAAATTTTTGTAAACAAATAAGGATTCTGCAATTAAGCTCCACTCCCTTAGCTTACAAGTAATAAAAAAAATCATCAGAATAGAGACAGGGCGGGTGGGCGGGGCTAATATTTTACCTTTTTTTTTCTTAATATACATAGCCATCTTTTCACAACAAAAAACTTAGAACATGGTTAAAATGGTACATTTTTGCAAAGAAATATGGATTTTGCCATATTTTTTCTTAATTGATTGGTAGGTAAATATAAATTTTATAAATATACTTGCATACTTTTTAGTGTTACGGAAAGATCTATGAAGTAATTGTCGAAAGTTACTAGCGCACGCAAAAAAATTGTCAAGCAGCCAGGCATTAGACTGTTCCGCCTCCGCACTGCAGGTTCCCATAATCCCCAAACACTTACATAGAATAAAGTCGAAAAGTTGGAAATCGAAACGAAAACTTTTTGAGATAATATTTTAAACCAAACAATACAGTGATTTTTTTAACAATAATGAAACTTAATTTAATAAATTTCTTACGGGCAGATTTTAGGTGGTAAGTAGTATTTTTTTATTAACAGATCAACCTGATTCAGTGAGCAATCGAGAAGAGTGACGAATATTGACAATTTGAAAATAGCACAGGACGAAAATTGTAGTTGTTTCTTAATTTTCATGTCTTTCTTATTATATTTATCCCCCCCCCCCCCCCCAATTAATCACCCCATCACAAAATTTTGCCGAATAAATGTTATTTAAATTTTATAGAATAAAATTATTTCTTAACCTAGAACCTCAAGATTGTTTGAAATTAAAAAAAAAGATCTCGAAATTAACTGAAAACAGGCGAGGTCAAAATTATCCAAAAACAGAACACCAAAGTCCCCCAAAATCGTTTTGAATAATTCGCAAAAAAAATCCCCATGGGCTTCCAAAATAATACACCATGGGTACCCAAGAGTTTCCCGAATTAAAAAAAAAAACACTGCGGCACTCAAGACTTTTTCATAAAAAATAAAACACTAAAAGCAAACAATTTGAAAGTGCTTTAGAGTCTCTAGTGTCTTTTCTTAATATAACAATTTAATTAAATTTCTTAGAGGATACGTCATTTGCTAAAATCAGTCTTATCTTAGCAGGTACTTAGCCCCAGCCGCCCGCCTCTATTTTCTTAGAGAATATGTCATTTGACAAAATCAGTTTTATCTTAACAGGTACTAGCCCCGCCCACCCGCCCTCTTTTTTCTTAGAGGGTATATCATTTGCCAAAATCACTCTTATCTTACCAGAAACTAGCCCCGCCCACCCACCCTGTGTTTTCCTAGAGGATACGTGATTTGCCAAAATCAGTCGTACCTTAGGAAGTATTAGTTCCGCCCACCCACCCACTATTTTCTTAGAGGTAAATCATTTGCCAAAATCAGTCATATCTTAGAAACTACTAGCCCCTACTAGGAATTTTGAACATCTTCCATAGTGTTTAGTTAGTTATGCTTTAAAGGATTTTTCTTTTGTTGGTTTTGTTTTTGTTTGTAATTTATAAATGTCTTAATTGTTTTTTGTTTTTGGTTTATTTATTTTTTTTTTTTGTTTTTGTTTTATTAATAATAATGTGTTTAACACACAAAAAGAGGAAAAAACACAAAACAATGGTGTTTTTTTAAGAATATTTCTTTTACATTTTTTGGTTGATTCAACTGTTTTCAAGCTGGAGATACACAATACATCTATTTTAATCACATTTTATCCCCTTAATTGCTTAATTAGTTTTTTTTGAATTGCATATATTTTTTTACAAAATCTGAAGATGTTATTCCATCACATCACGATCCATTTTTAAGAGTATGACAAAAATCAAAACTTAAAAATAAAGGTTACGGCGTTAAAAGAGGCGAGAAATAGAATTTCGGAGAGAACTGTTGTAAAGAATTTTTTCTGGAAAATAGCTTTTAATCATTAAAAACTAAGGCATCTTTGATAAAAACATGAACTCCCTGTTTGGTTAAAGAAAATTCAGCAGAATTTTTGAGGTTAGCAGAACCAATCAAATACGACGCTTGTTACGGCCGGCCGTTGGAAGCGCAGCGGACGTTACATCTTGGTTGGCCATGATTAGAACAATCTCAAAACAAAAGCCACCTCTAAACCAAAATATTTTCAATTGCATGCCACTTGATTGAAAACTATAAAAGGATATAATATCTAGGATTTCACCAAATTTAATTTTTAACAAAAACCGCAGTTTCCTATTATTTCACATGTATGTGACTACATTTATGAGAACAAAATTCTCCAAGAGTCTAGAAAATTCGATAAAAATGGAACAATACGGCCGCGTACAATGCTAATTAAGCATATACAATTTCATCTTATTTAGAATTACGACCAAACTCCGTGGGAAGCAATAATCTGTGTAATTACAGATAACAACGCCAATATCAAAAGTTATCTAACAATACAAATAACAAAATTTTTTACAGTTGCGAACTTCGTTAACTGCTAATTACTTGCTTTAATAACTCTTCGCATGTTATATTTACAGCAACTTTCATTTTTATAACTGTCTAAGATTATAAAACCCCAAAACTTCAAATTACGATACAATCTAAAATTAACGTAACTGTACACGTTCGCAAAATTACAATTCTAAAAACTGCTCCTTGTCCCACTTTACCGCCCACTAGAAACCGTTCCAACTCGCACCATCAAGTATCTCGTGGAAAAATCAACCTTTAAGAAGGCTAATCTCCTTTACTTGAAAGCCTTTAAATTCAAGTAAACACATTACGTGCCGCTGCCATTTATCACGGCGTAAAATTCGTTAACTCCCCAACATGTCGACTTTCCCACATGAAGAATTGGAAAAAGTCGGATCGTGACGTCGACTGATTAGCTAGAAACCGACCAGAACTATGCTTACAAAATCAATAATAACGCGAAATTCACGTCACGCATCAAACAAAATACAACGTTCCAGATACTGTTCCGGCAAGTTGTAAACGAAAAAATCGCTCTGCGGCGACCACAAGAGGTAGACCGATACAGCACGATTTTCCGTCGGCGACGACGCCGTGACCGTGACATGGTGGATTGAAGAGTACGAAGAAAGTGAAAAGGTCAATAATAAACAGGTTTATTAGCGATTTCTAGACTTCGTTCCCGTTTGGATTGAAAGTTTGTTTCAATCTAGATATTGGATTTGCTGAAGGTTAGCACTAGTTCTTGTCAAATTTTACGTTACTAATTTGACACTGACTTCCAATAAACAATAATTCAATATTTTTTCTAAAATAAACAAACCTTTTTAGGTGTAATTGAGACGCTCACAGAAGAATGTTCGTATCCCGTTTCTAGTCCACGTTAGTGAGAATTTTATTGCTACAGCTCGTAAAGATCAATACAGAAAGTTTTAAACACTGAAAAGTACATGCATTATTTATAACCTATGCAGGCTAATGCAATGCAAATGCATTCGTCAAACATTAATATCTTAAACATTGTCTGGGATGTTATAAATTTTACGTTTCGTTACAATCCTGAAAAATTTCACTTGCAAATTCAGCACCCCAAACATTCAAAATAACTCAAACTGAATGATTAATTTTAAAATTTAATTTAACTTGTAAATTTGCAATTTGAGTTTTTATCTCCCATTCTCAATTTTTCCCCCAAATATGCAGACGCAGAAAAAAATAAGCAGATTCGATTTAATTTTAACAAGTTCTGCGTCTCACATCCTGAATCGGTTGTATGTCGTTATGACGTCACGTGTGTACAATTTACACCATCTAAGTAGCTCTAACTTGAAAACAACAAATATTAGAAAGTTTCGGTTTACACTGTTCTTCTTCATTGTTATTAACGTATGTTCATTTGTTTTTAATTTTACAAATACGGCACCGAATTTTGTGGTTTATCTCTTTTTTTATTAATTAATTATTTGGACAGAACTTCCCTCGCTTCTTTGAAAAATTATAAAACCAGTAAAAAAAACAGCTGATTTTTACACTTTGATATAAAATACAAAAATTTAGCAAACATTAAAAAACCAGATAAGAAAACAAAAAATACCAAACAAGAAAATTCATCCTTGCCATTTACGTATTAATTAGTAGTGAAAGCAGTCGTAACTTAATAAAAACAAAAAGTATTCTTCTGTTTGAAGTCTAAATTTTATTTAATTTATAGTTAATTGGCTCCATTTTTTCAGGCTTTTCGTTTAGAAATCATGAATGCTTTGAAACTGATGAATGTTATTTTTAAATAAATATTACTTGGACATTTTCTTAGATTATTTTCTAAAGCATGATTTACAGAATTAATCAAAATAAAAAATAAATGAAAATATATACCGGATGACTAAGAATGATTGAAGCAAATTTTTGTGTTGGTACGTAATTCTGAATTATTGGCATGTTAATTCACAATTGTCAATTTTGATATTAAGGACGCGTAATAAACATGATGAGATGAAAACGACTGGCTTGGTGCCTAAAATTTCAATTGGACAATCAGGTATGCCACCATAAAATTTTGAATTTTACCAACGCGACAAAAAAATCACTCAATATTAAGGTGTCACCTATGCTAAATTGATTTGTTTATTTTAACAGTTCGAAAACGAAACAATTTTATTATGGATAATTTCCAACCATCAAATGTAGACACACCCAAACCAGTAAAAAAAGCTTTTTGGTTAACGTTTTATGTTAATTTTTATATTTTGACATAAAATTTCAAAAATTCAGCGCAAACATTCAAAAACCCGATAAGAAAAATATTCCTTTTCATGTTTCTCTTTTTTTCTAATTAGTAGTGAATTTTTCAGTCATGAGTTTATAAAAACAAAAAAGATTCTTCAGTGAATAAGTCCAAAATATACTATATAGCTAATTGGCTCCCTTTTTCTAGTTTTTTTTTTTTAAACCATGAATGTTTTAAAACTGATGAACGTAATTTAGAAGAAAATATTACTTCGACGTTTTCTGAAATCGTTTGCTAAAGCGAAAATTACAGAATTAATCAAAATATAAAATAAATAAATACAAATTAATACTGGATAACTTAATAATAACGACTGAAGCAAATCTTTCTGTTGGCAATTCTGAATTATTGGCAGTAGTGCTATTATGTCAGTGCCCAATTGTCAAATTTGACATAAGGGCACGTAATAAACACGATGAAAAGTACTACTGACTTGGTGTATAAAATTTCAATTCAACAATCAGGTGTACCACCATAAAATGTTGAATACGTTGCCAATCTGACAAGAAAATCACTCAGTATTAAAGCACATTTATTTTTTTCATAGCTAAATTTAGTGTATTTTTTAATTTCGAAAACGAAACAATTTTTTTTTTATGGATAACTTCCAACCATCAAATTTGGACACACCCAAACCAGTAAAAAAAACTTTTTCGGTTAATGTTAATTTTTATATTTGACATAAAATTTAAAATTAAGCAAACATTCAAAAACCCGATAAAAGTTATTTACGTATTAAGGGTATAATTAGGGAGATTATGGCACAAAGGAATGTTTAAAGCCCCACGAAAGAGGGTTTTTAATTTCCCGAGGGCCGCAATCGACAATTATGCCCCTGGTAAATACGTTTTATTTTATTTTAGTTTCTAAAATATTTTTAACGAAATATCGTCAAATTGTCAAATAATTCGATTTTCAAAACGCAAACTGAAGAAGAGAAAAACTTAACTTAAAAGAAATTTTAGAAGAATTCGAAGTCGGCCAGGGAATGATTTGATAAAATATTGTTTTCCCAACTTTAATAAAAATGTTGAATATTCAAGCTTGTTTGAATAATTAATTAATGTAAATGAATAATCAATTGTTGCTTAGCAATTTTTGACTGATTTGTGCCATAAAGGCCAATTTATGCCCGCATTTGGGTGCTTATAAACAAGATTTTGATTCTAAAATAGAATAAAAAAAAATCCTTTCAATGTTTTTGTTTCCTAATTAGTGAATTTTTCAGTGATGAGTTTATAAAAACAAAAAAGATTGTTCAGTGAGAAAGTCCAAATTATACTTTACAGCTAATTAGCTCCGTTTTTCTAGTTTTTTTTTTTTTTTTTTGGAAACCATGAATGTTTTAAAACTGGTGAACGTACTTTTAAATAAAATATTACCTCGGCGTTTTCTAAAGCGTAAATTAAATAATAATGACTCAGGGAAATTTTTGTGTTGGCAATTCTGAATTATTGGCGGGAGTGTTATTATGTCAGTTCATAATTGTCAGTTTTGACATAAAGGCGCATAATAAACATGAGAAGATGGAAACCACTGACGTGGTGCTTAAAATTTCAATTTGACAATCAGGTATGCCACTATAAAATTTTAAATATGTTGCCAACGTGACAAAAAAAATCACTCAATATTAAGGCGTCACTTATACTAAATTTAGTTGTTTTTTTTAACACCTCGGAAAGGAAATAATTTCCAACCATCAAATTCTGACACCTCAATTCAATAAAAAAAGCTTATTTGCGGTTAATGTTTATTCTTATTTATTTTATTCTTTTATTTTTATATTTTTAAATATAAAAATTAAGCAAACATTCATTATTACTAAAACCAGACAAGAAAAAAAATCATAAAATTTCAATTTGACAATCAAGTATGCCACCATGAAATTTTTAATATGTTGCCAACCTGACAAAAAAATTGCAAACATTAATAGCCACTCGGTATTAAAGCACAACTTATTTTTTTCATAGCTTAGTTATTTTTTTAACATCTTTAAACGGAACAAATTCTTTTTTTATGTATAACTTCCAACCATCAATTTTCGACACATCCAAGCAAGTAAAAATTCCAATTTTTGCGAGTATTTTTTTTTACCATAAATACAAATAGTTTGGAACCGATGAATGTAATTTTGAAATAAGTATAAATACACTTGGACACTTTCTGAAATTATTTTCTAAATCGCAAAATACAGAATTAATCAAAATATCAAATCAGTAGAAATAAATATTAAAACGCTATTTTTTATTAGCAGCAAATTTTTATGATTATTTGATTACAAAATCAACAAGGATTTTTAGTTGAAATCAAAACTTCATTTACAGTTCATTTTTTCTAGGTTTTTTTTTTTGAAATCATGAATAATTTGGACTCATTAACATAGTTTTGAATTAAATATAGACTTGGAAATTTTCTGAAATTATTTTCTAAACTGTAAATTACAAAAAAAAACAATACAAAAAACATAATTAAATAACCACCTATTAATTACTAAAATTAAGTAAGTAAGTCGGAGACAAAAACCTATAAATTTGATAACACCCAGGTACGTAGGCACCACTTTGGAATTGTCCCATTTTAAGGATTATTAGTGGAAAATGTTTGTAGTAGGATTTCTTATCCTTTTTTGTAACAAGAGTCCAAACGAAACGAAAATATTAACAGGATATGAACAATCTAATAGAATACATAAACAGTGATTTTTTTTGCATGTTAAACACGTACAGAAGAATTCGCCAAGACACTGTAAGTAGTATAAATGGCAACCGAATAATAGATTCTTTTCATATAACATAAATCGTGTTTTTCTAGTCGAAATGAAAATTGATTCAGATCCATCAAATCTGTCAGTTTGCGTGATTACAAAGAAATGAACATCGATCACATTTTGTTAAACATCTTCTGTTACTAAATTTAAGCACATTTCAAAGACAAGCCATCAATAGTACATTAGCAAAAAATCAGTACCATCTAAAAACAAATTAAATGAAAAACCCCAACTCGCCACGATTTTCTCCACACGCAAGCGAAACTAACAGTTTCTAACCCACTCTTCACTCATCTCGAACTCCAACACCACAATCAGTGTTGCCACCTCCACAACATACCTGTGTACAAGTGACAAACAAAGCAGCCCACACGAACACGCCGGCGATGCCTTGGGCCAGCTTCGTCTGAAGAAAAATGGGTTCCGAGGGAGCTGAATGCACATTTTCTGGTACCGAAGTGGCCATGGTCGCGTTCGCCACTAAACTTGCCGCCAATGATGACGCGGTTGTGCTACTGATACTGCTTGTCACTCTAGTCGTTGATGACATACTGCAAAAAAAAAATAATAACAAAATGAAAATATAGCAACTGCACATTCGAATATGTGGAAAAATGTCTAGCAACCAAGATCGTATTACGGTCGCAATAAAAGTCAGACCTCAGTTTTGCATATCAACAGGTTAGGTTTCTGGTTGATATTTAGATTGGAAGAGAACGAATCCGGCTTGCGTAAAATCCTTGTGGCATTTAGTTCGTTTAGAAACGGGGAGATTTATTGCTTGCTGCATTCATTTCATGCATCGTAAAATTGATTTCTGATAAATGAGATGTCAATTGTGTCTTTGTTGGGTGTTAGTGCGTTGTGGGTGATTGACGTTATTAATAAATTTCCCGGTTTATTTTCTTGCGGGGAAAATTAATCACTCACAAATACCAAAAAATTAAGTAGTAAGAAGCATTAATCGATCCGTAAATACTTTATTTCACGCATAAAAAACCTTTATACTGGTACTTTCATTGATAGAGAGTGAAATTGTGTTTGGTAGAAGAAAACTTACGGAAACTGTTGTGGCTGTTCCGATAACTGTTCAATTTGTTAAGGAGAGAAAACAAAGACAATTTGTATTTATTGTAGTTTGCGTTTGTGATACACCTACGCAAGCATAAAATAATCGATCGAAATTATTTCGATAACCTTCAGTTGTCTCTTAATGATAATTAGTCAACCGTTTTGATGACACAAAAAACATTGTTTCCCACTTGTTGTGCGGTTGTAACTATTGAAAGCTTTTGTTAGTCAGTACGTTGTAGTGGGTGTTTATGGTCAAAAACTCGTGACCCAACGTTGGTGTCACAATAAAATCTTCACTTCAATTTATTTGTTCAACCTAGAAAAAATACCAAACATAATTAATTGATTTGCAACTTTTATTGATGATAGAAACACTCAAAATAAAATTATAATGTAGAAGTTATATATTTCCCGTTAGAACATGTTTTACTGTCACAACAGTGATGACGTGTACTTATATCCGCATTGAGGTAGGTTTTTCCACCGCTGATCAACTGTTGGTTAGTTACTAAAAACACATGAATATATACAGGGCTTTCTTAAATATTTCGTACATCTAGTGATCTATGAAACTTACAAGTAGTGCAGATTTGCCACTTCTTAGTAATGGTGGACATTTTTTAAAGCTTTAGGTTAACAATACATTACGGAGGTGATTTAGAATCTGGACTAAAATCTTTAATAATCACATCCTTTCACTGTCCCATCTTTTTTTTTTACTCCGTATCTTATCACCTCTAGACACAATGAAACAGCTAAACCAACTAATCTGATACTTATTTGCAATAACGTGCTAGACAAAAATACCTTGCTTTGTTTTCTTCGTTCCCATTATCATCATCACGGAACGTTTTACATTATGAAGCATTTTTAAGAGGCACGATAAATTTTTGATAAAAATTATCGCATAATTGCGCAATGACATCATTAATGTCATAAATTAATTTGACATTATTATTTTTTATCACAAGTTTCTGAACATGCATTGTTAAGTCATAGATCTAAGGGTTAATTATCTCCGTCAAAAAATGTTTAGTCACATTTTTTTAGCAAAAATAAACACCAGCTTTAGGTTCGTAAAACAGAGTTATGATTTTAACAAAAAAAAAAAATACAAAACGGGAGAAATGTTTACGAATAATTGTTCTGGATAAATTAGCATTACCCTAAGTGCCATAAAATGTATTCCCAACTGATGGATGTCAGTTTAAACAAAATTTCTAATTAAATGTAAACTCGGTTTATAAATATGAATAACGAGCAAATTTTACCGTCTACCAGTATTTACACTTTGAAAATTGTTTCTCTGAACATATTTATTGAAGATTCTGAGAATACATTTTCAATTTTTACACACAAAGTCATAGTTTAGTGGAATTTTTTGAGAAAAAGCATCGTTGGAAGCGAGAATTTAATTATGTTAGGCAGCGTACACTCACTTAATTTCGTATCACAATTCGTAATTTAATCATTCTCTCGAAATACAAGACAAGGATTCAGAATGATTAAACGTGCTATCCATTTTCATTATTACATATTACACTGACATTGTTTCGGAATGAAATTTACATAAAATTAAATACAAAATAGTCAACTTCTTCCCAGTTTGCAAGTCTATGGCGTAAATTTGCACATTTTCACATGTGGAGAAAGAAAATTGAGACGAAAATGTTTTAATGAAACTGAGGCGTCAGAAAATGCCGTACTTTCACATAACGCAGCGAAAAAAATATTTTCCTTGAGGTCATAAAAGCATGTTTTTTATGACTTGATTCGCGATACAAAGGTAATTTTTTTACATATGCAAAAAATACTATAAAAAAATGTATCGCGTGTCACAGGTTAAAGCTCCCTCGTTAATTGAAGTACAGACATGCGGCGAACACCAAGTTTACCAACATGTTGAAAAACATGCAAAAATTTCCGAAAAACATAAGTCAGTGGTATCATGGTGGTCACTGCCGCCTCCCATTTTTCTACTTTTAATAAGTACAATGTTACCAAATTTTTTCGTCCAAAACATTGATGACGTGGATTCTCCTCTAGAATGCGCAGTGTAAAATGTTGAATAATTCACCCACAATTTTACGTTTTTAATTTTAAATTTATCTACAAAATGAACTTGTCCAAATTTGATAATACATACACTGAACGCAAAAATAAAACGTACAAATAATAAAAATGGGAAAGGTTGGTTATTTCGACTGAACTTCCCTCGCCCCTGAAATAACAGTTACTTAATTAAAAAACCACTCAGAGTAGGCGTTGGAATTTCATGTGACACAAAAGGCGTGTCTACTTTTATAGCATCCACTTACCAGGAACATAACCTTACATTTTAAAATAAACATTTGATAAGTGCAGTGTAATACTAATAATAAAAGAGTACTGTGTACTCACATTTTCGGGAAAATAGGGTGATCCGTTTTTGATTTGATAAAAAAATCAATTTCCTAAATTATCCATCGTTTTGTGTCGCCCAGTGTAAGTATGTAATATTAAAAACTATGAATCCATTAATAAACCACAAATAAAAGTCTTAATATTTTGCGTTTTTTAAATAGAATTTATTCAGCAAAATTCTGAGATGACGTCTTCAATTTCTTGAGAGGGGGGAAACGGATAAATTTTTATTACAGATTCACCATGCTTTCGGTGAAACGTTAAATTGTACAATTTTGTTGGATAATTGTGATTTTGATGTTTTTTTTTTTCAAAAATTTGCATGTCTAGGATAAAAATTCAACACGGATTCATAAACTCCAAGTGCAGGAAATGACGTCATCCCATTGCTGATGACAATGATTAGGCAATTTTTGGTTAGCGTTTTACCATCTACACACAATTCCTACATCCATATAAAATTTGACAACAATCGAACCAATAGTTTCAGAGATTATCTACCTAATAAAAATTTACAACAGACGACAGACAGGAAGACAGACGGAAACGGGAAACCTACTTTTTCGTACTCTAGTGGTTATAAAACGTCTAGAAAACATTAAAATAGTCCAAAGTTGTTTCGAGAGAACTTCCTTCGCTCCTGAAGTACAAGTGGACAAATACAGTTTTTTCGAAAAATTTTAAATTAATAAAATAAACATATGTAAAAATGCAACTAAAATAACAATTCAACGTTCTATGCTTGTATGACCTCATGTGAAAAAAATTACATATACCAAGATTAAACCGTGGAATGGAAAATACAATGGATTAAAACTGACCTTGCCTATCGAGCTTTCGATATTACTTCTGCCCTCAATTAGAGGTAAACGAATGCCAACATAATCTTTAACTAATCTTCTGTGTCAGTGGGTGTTGACGTAATATGATGTGTCAATTATGCAGTAGTACCAACTGTACAACTAGTCCATCAGCCAACTCTAATTCCTTTTATTGTACTATAGGAGTATTTAATATTATCACCAACTGTGATCAATGTTTTTAATTCTTAAAGACTAAACATACATCAATACATTATGCTAAAAGCACCTTTATTGCAAAAATATGATTTCATTTGACATTAAAAAGTGAGTGGTAGCAGCGTGGGAGCGCTACTTTTGAATACACATTTCTTTTAGTCTCAACTAATAAGGGAGCTGTTACCTAGAACAAAATTTCGTACAACAGGTGTAAAAAAAATGCGTCAAGTTAATTTAGACAGAACTTCTTTCGTCCCTGATTTCGCGAATTTTTTTTTATGAGCTCCTTTGCTCACGAGGACTTGATTTTGCATTGATACAAACGCATTATTCTAAGGAACCATGAACTCAGAACAGGGAGCCGATACGGCCGAAGGTCACAATTTACGATTTCTTAGATTTTTGTAATTAAAGAAAAAACGAGATTTTTTAATACAAAAAATTTGTCAAAGGTTATTTACACCCTCTGAGGTACAATCCAACAAATTAAATTAATTAAATTAAATTAAACAATTAAAAATATGTAAAAATGGATATAACGGAGATCGAACCCTGAGCCCTTCATATGCAAGGCTAAAATGCTTACCAGTTTTACTACAAGAAATACTGAATAACAAAAATTATAATAATAAAGATCAAAATCAAGGGAAACTCATAAATCACAAGTATAGGGGTATGTTATTTTATAAAATTAAAATTTATGTGGCATGTACTAAGCAAAATTTAGACGGTATTCTTAACATATTATATCTAAAATATGACAACAATCATACAAATAAGGATATATATTTTAACAGCAAAAACAATGTTTTAATTGTATTTTTGCCGAAAAAAAAACAAATTTCTATACAAAATATATCTGTTACTCAAGCAGTACACACGAAACGTAACAGAAAAATCAATTTCCCAATGTTTTAGAAAAAATGTGTAATGCAATAGAAACTTTCTATGCTATCAACTCGACTGATGACAACATGAGACGTAACATACGCATTTACACAACAATCACCTTTAAATTGGAGAAATAAGTAGCAAGCGTTTTATTGTCCCCGTAACACCGCAAAACGTCAATACACTGTCAACTAAAATGAGTAGTTTAGTTTGAAACAGCATTACCACTGCAGTGTACTGATAATATTTGAAATTAAATTAGAAAGTATAACATATAAAAATGTAAACCCCTCTCGCCCAAACCTGTCAACATCAACATTTTCCAAAACGTAACCCGCTCTTTATGCAACGTAGGATGGATTGAATGACCTTGGGTGAAAGTACTCGCAGCGGCTGCGTCTGAGCCGGGGAAATGTGAAGGGATTGTGGAATTAACGAGCGGACGATACACAAAGAATCCAACAATTATCTCATAGATTAAATCACTTTAATTAAATTCTCGCAAAATATTAATCTAACAATAACCAAAAAAAAAAATTATACCATCACGTACATACATACATGTATGTTTTTATTTTACTTTATGATGTGTCTCGAAGTATATTTTGTGGACATTATTGTCAGTTATAACAACATATTTTTTTAAGTATTTATTAAAAAAAACATACACTACGGTTCATTTGTTTAGTTGTTAACCGAGAATTACGTCTTTCTTGCTTCATAAACGTTTTGAAAACTGTGCTTCCGCTCTAAAAATTCTGCACCATTTCCCACGTTCTTGTATGTCTTTACATTCCCGACAGCAGGTTACAAATGTTGTTCTGTTATCTCATGTATGTGTATCTGCATGCATAATCATATTCATTACAAACACTGAAATCGATTACTGTAATAATACTCGTGTGAAGAATGTCGAAAGTACCATGTTAACGTTCCAGTTGGGTCAAAAAAACTGATATTTGACAACATTAAGATTTCCTGTATGACTTTATAAAGCAAAACCCGTTTTTTGTTAAATATACTGTACCAGTCATCAACTGTTAAATATAAAAAGCGACCAATTTTGTCAGATAAAAAAACAATGTTTGCAAATCGTTACTGACAGACCAGTTGTAGAACACGTCATCACGGAGATTATTCTTAGAAGCCTCAAAACCAATAAATACACACCTGAAATCGGTATAGTAAATATGATTCATACGGTTTTTCTTAACACTTCGGTAATTTCGGTCGATTATTTCATGATTTCAGTGTAAATTTGCCTTGCTCTTGCTCTACTTTAAAGTTCGTACACAAACGGTACACATACTTGAAAAACAATAATAACATTTAGGTATTTATTATAACGGTGACAGTTTTCTTTGTTGCACACGTTTTAGCAAACAGACAATGATTCAACATTTCTTTATACTTAATGATGTTTTTAATGTTCAAGGGCCATCCTACAAACCACACTAAATCAACTAGTGTCTAAATTGGCATTATTAAACGATTACATATGTTTATTTTGACACTTATTTGGAGCTAATTGACGTCTATTATACTGAAGCGAATGACACACGCGACAATAAATATGTATCTATCATGTCGATCTAGTTATTACGTGACATTAACAATTACTTAAGTCGTCACGTGACTTCTTAAACTTGAGCTTGACACTTTTTGGAAAAGCTGATTGGCTGCCCAGCCAGCTAGATCGCTCCGACAAAAATTTTAGGTTACGCCACTGACCGTGATCCTCCCTCTCGGTGAAAGGTGTGAAGTAACAACATTTAAATAATATGCAACATTTCCGCGTTCAAATATCGAACACGAAACGTTAAAAAAGCGTAATCTCTTATCTTGTGCAATTCTGATAAATGTTATTACTCACGTATCTCAGGCGCAAACAACGGTCGAAGAAAAAATCACCGACACCAACAATAACGCATTCTCACGCCGGAAAAGTGCCCGTTTTCCGCATTTCGGGCACACAACATGACAAAACTTTTGGCATATGGTCCATCTTCGACACTCACCTGTGCTGGTCCAACTGTCACAAAACAAAACCTCGGTTCTGGTATAGTTCGTCAGGTTTTCGCAAAACTTTTTTATACAGGGTGTTTAACGGCCACTATAAAACCAAATTCACCAACATTATGATTTACTCACGCCCTGCATAGGGCTCTTTTCCACGAAAACAACGCACATTAACACACACCTTCCTCAGATTTCCGCCATATTTTGCGATGACCTCTTTGCATGCGCATGCTCACGATGGCGCGAATTTTGTGCTGTCAATAAAGACATTGAAAGTGGATTGAATTTTAAATAAACTGTTTTCTCAAGGCTCGGTTCGAGCTGATGGTGGTAAACAAAAATGGTCGAAGACGAGGTCACTGATATGTTGACACTGTGGTAAATGAAGCGGTCATTTATTTGTAACAAGTATGGTTTATGAAAGTTGAGCTTTGGTAATGACCTGGAAATGAGGCTTGTTGGGGTCGGTGGTAAAACAATGAAGAGCTGCTTCTAATTTCATTATTCACACAGTTTAATACCTTAAAAGGTTTTAATGTAACCCGGAGTCCTAATTTCTAATTCTAGTACAGAGAAAGGAAGTGGGTTACACATGAATTTAAAATGAAATGATATTATTAAATGTTTTATAAAGCTTTTCTTGATTGGTTAGAGTGTTTTTAATAGAATAATTTAACACAACAATTAGGAAATGTTGTGGTCAGCACTAGGCCAAGAAGTGTTTTTGGTCTGTATTGTGTGTTACATAACTTAATTCAACTTGTCTAAAATTTAACTGCTAAATTTTTTAAACAGAATTCATCGGTTATACAACCCAACATACAGAAAAACGCATTTTCGTAACAATTCATTTTTGGAATAATAAAGAAAAACATTTAAAAACATAGGTTAGAGCAGCTGCAACACGAAATCCAATTATCTAAATATACGCTACCCAAATCAGTTTTACATACACCAACAGTGTATTAACAATTAGAACGTGTTTGCAAATAGAAAACCAAATTCACACATATTATTAATAGTCGAAATATCAACTATTATCATCAGCAGAATTATTAAATATTACTGAAAAATTTGTCTTTAAAAAATCGTGGTGCAAATTGCTCTCACCTTGGCAGTAAAAAATAAAATAAATAAATACGGTGATCAGGAAGGTAAACTATGAATGAAAGCCAGCAGAACAAGTGGTAAGCACAATGATGAAACACTAGTGTGTAACTTGTGCAGCAGCAAATTAATTACTCTTTACTTTTATTTCTTATTCTTATTGGAAGTTGGGGAAATTTGCACCACAATAAATTTTTGTTTAAAATTTCTACACATGACATTTATCGGGCTCTTTACCAAAATATTTGTCCGAGAAATGGATAGATGTCAAGCTAAAGAGTACCTGTTAATTACACGTGGTACATGAAAGAAGATTTTGACCAAAAGCTCACTGCAGTCAATTTTATAATTGACGATTTTAAAAAGAAACATACTGTACTACAAATATTACTTTTTTCCCACGTGGTTTCTTTTCTGATTGTCATTAGGAGCATTGTCCATAACTACTGTGGAATTGTTCTCAGTGCAAAGTAGGTATAAAGAGGTTTGGCTGGAGATCTTTTTACGTTTTCATTTTAAGGGGGAACGCTAGACGAGAGGCAAGTTTGAATTGGGCGCCATTTGTTGCCTTAAACGCAACCAGCAATTCTTCTTTAAATCTACCTGACGCGTTGGGATAGAAGACTACCGGGCATGGGTCATAAAAACATCGTAACCCGTTAATGAAGAATAATGATAATTTATGACAGGCGGCCCACAACATACCTTCAGCACAGAATAATCATTTCTCGTATTCTTTTGATATATTAATTTTAATATTCGAGATAATTATTATATTATTCAAACACAATTTGAATTCACTGTAGAGCAAACAAGGTTTATTAGCTAGTTTATTCGCCTAAATGTATTATTAATACCGTTTTCTTGTTATAAGGGAACAAATTAAATCCACAGTTCTATTTTTAAACGCTCTGTATTTTTGCTCGGTAAAAATGATAAATGCTAAGTTATATAATAAATGCTCAGTTAAAAAATAAATTCTCAGTAAAAATAATATATGCTTGGTGAAATAATAGCTGCTTAGTTAAATTAATAACTGTTCGGTTAAATAAGGAATTCTTAGTAAGAACTCAACTACTAAGTATAAAAATTGGTCGAAGGTTATTTCGACAGAACTTCCCTCTCCCGTCAAGTGCAGCACAACAAATTAAATAATACTCCCGCAGAAGGCGCAAATTGAAAAATGAAATATATTTAAGATAGACAACAAATCGGAAAAATCGAAAAATCAAAAACTTTAAAAATCGAAACATTTAAAAATCAAAAAATTTAAATATCTGAAAATTGAAAATCTAGAAATTGAAAAGTTCTCAATATTCAAATCCTGAAAAATTGAGTACTGAAAACTTGAAAAATTGAGAAATCCAAGCATCAAAAAATAGTAAAATCGAAAAATGTAAAATTTAAAAAATCCAAAAATTGAGAAATAAAAGAAAAGAAAAATCAAAAATTTAAAAATTCGAAAAATTGAAAAATTAAAATATCGAAAAATTGAAGAATTGGGAAATCGAAACATCAAAAAAATCAAAAAAACAAAAATCTAAAATTCAAAAATCAAAAAATTGAACACTCGAAAAGCCAAAAAGTCGAAAAAGCGAAACATCGGAATGCTCAAAAACTAAAACATCGAGAAATCCAAACATCAACAGTAGAGGAGTCAAAAAAATCAAAAAATTAAGAAATCAAATTAGACGAAAATTGAAAAATCGAAAAGTTAATAATTGAAAAATTGAAACATTTTAAATGAAAAAAATCGGTAAACCGAAAAATTGAAAAATCTAAAAATCGAGAAATTGACCAATCTAAAAATTAAACAATTTAAAAATCGAACAAGTGGAAAGGAAAACAAAAAAATTAACGGAAAATCTAGAACTTAAATATTGAAAAATTAAAATACCTATCGAAAAATTGAAAAACCGAGAAATTAAAACATCAAAAAATGGAAAAATTGAAGAACCGAAACGTTGCAAAATCCCAGAACTGAAATACTGAAAAACTGAAAAATGGAAGAAAAATTGAAGAATCGAAAAAGTGAAAAAATTCAAAACTGAAATCTTGAAAAACTGAAAAATGGAAAGAAAATTAAAGAATCGGAAAAGTGAAAAAATCCAAAACTGAAACATTGAAAAATTCAGAAATCGAAAAATTGAAAAATCGAGAAATAGAGAAATGGGAAAATCAAAAAATCAGTTAATCGAAAAATTGAGAAATCGAAAAATTTAGAAACGTCAAAAATTGAAAACTGAAACATCGGAAAATTGAGAAATCGAAAAATGAAAAAATTCGAGAAACCGAAAATATGAAGAATCGAGAAATCGAAGAATCGATAAATTGAAAAATCCCAACAGTAATATGTCGAAAAATTGAGAAATCGAAATCTAGCGAAACTGAAGTATCGTTAAGTTAATAAATTGAAAAACTGAAAATTTTTGAAAAAAAAAATCGTATCAAAAACTAAACATTAAAAAAATCGGGAAATTGAACAAAAAATCAAAACATTGAAATCCCAGTAAGTTGATAAATAGGAAAATTTAAAAAACAAAAATTTTAAAAATCCAAGAATTGAACAACAAAAAAAAATCTAAGCCTGAAAACTCATAAAATCGAATGATCGAGAACTCAAAATATCAAAGAAAACAAAAAATCTAAAATTTAAAAATTCGACAAATCGAAAAATCATGGAGCTGAAAAATCGAAAAGTCGAGATAGTGAGAAATCTAAAAACCTAAAACTTTAAAAACTGAAAAATTAAAATATCGAAAAATTTAAAAACCAAGAAAATATAATATCAAAAATTTGAAAAATTGAAGAAACGAAATATTGCAAAATTCCAAAGCTGAAATATTGAAAAACCTAAAAATGGAAGAAAAATTAAAGAATCGAAACTGTGAAAAAATCCCAAACTGAAACATTGAAAAATTGAGAGATAGAGAAATGGGAAAATCAAAAAAATTAGTCTAAAGAGTTTAGACAGTACTTCCCTCGCTATCGGAAACGTGACGACTGCATGCCTATTATGTTTTTTTTTCACATTAGATTTCAAAGCATTCGGTTTTGTTGTAGGTACCTGTACCCGATTAAATCAGTAAAATAAATCTGCGCATTCATTAAATTTTTTGAGTCACCCTGTATATCCGAATCCAAAAAATATGAGTGGGATGATAAATTACAAGAAGAGACTCATCATATTTTGTACATTTTAGATAGGATTTATTCAGCAAAATTTTCGGATGACGTCATCAATTTTTTAGAGGGGATAAGTAAATATATTGTGATTAAAACGGTCCTGGTTTAATAACAAAAAAATATTGTTCGTCTATGAAACAAGCTCGTCTTAGACAAAGTATTCGTAAAAAAAAATATGTCGTAAAAAAATGTACTGCGATTATGGTTTAAATATTTTTTAGAAAATCCTGTCATGGATGTAGACACATTTGTGACAGCCAAAGAGGTTTTTTTGAGAAAATTATTTTTGAATTTAGACCAAATTTAAATAGACAGTAGCCAACAGGCACATTTGGGCAAAAGAAAGAGAGGGTTACGGCTTCAAATTTTGGACGTATTTACAAACTTAGGCCGACTACAACAATAGCTAAAACTGTAGAGTCTCTGTTGTACAGTACATTTGGAGGTAATAGTCATACATACTATGGACAGCAAAATGAGGAAAAAGCTGTCAAGTGTTTTGAAATAAATAAAAATATAAAAATTGAACGGTGTGGCTTGTTTATTTCAAAACAATTTCCTTACTTGGCTGCTAGTCCAGACAGGGTTCTAGAGGATAGGAGTGCATTAGTCGAAATTAAATGCCCTTCAAAAGCGGTTAGAAAAAAAATAATCAAATTTTGTACATTGACAGAGAGAGAATTGAAACTAAAAAAAATCATGATTACTACTTTCAAGTCCAGGGACAAATGCTTATTACGGATATCTCACAAGTTTATTTTGTTGTGTGGGCACCCAAAAGAATATATATAGAAAAAATTTATAAAGACGAAGAAATATGTAAAAAGATGGCAGATAAACTTGGCAGATTTTACTTTGGCGCATTATTGCCCGAAATATATTTTTTTAAATAAATAAAATTTGTTTCTATTAGGAGTACATTTTTCATCACCAAGACTTGCATATTTTTATTATAAATATATTTTGAAAATGATCTCTCGGCAAATGAAAACATATACGAGCACTTTTTTCGAGTAAACAATGAAGGGAGAACTTACTGGGCGTAGGGCTTTTTTAAAACACCTCCTTTCTAGGATAAGTAGTAGATACACTTAGCTATTTATACGTGTTAAACAAAAGCTGTATTTTATATATTTTTTATTATTATTATAAATATGTTTATTAGT
The DNA here is from genome assembly GCF_036711695.1 of Zophobas morio. NCBI lineage: Eukaryota > Metazoa > Arthropoda > Insecta > Coleoptera > Tenebrionidae > Zophobas > Zophobas morio. The sequence continues at coordinate 10,120,862 of NW_026972136.1, read as the reverse complement.
TTTATTAATTAACAAAGCAAAATATATATTAACAATAATATTACAATGAATTTTTAGTAATCATGGGTATTGAATTCAGGATCCTGAGTGGAGTAAAAATATTATAGTTCCCCAGTTTTAATTCGGTTTTATGATAGTACCTCATTGCCTAAAAGTTAATTTCCTTAACAATAGATTACTACGGCCGGTCCTGGCGGCTTGTTATAAAACTGAGTTCCTTGCCATAAATTAGAAAAATCAGTCGAGAACTCTAACAATCAGATTATGGTAGAGCAGGCGATAAGGGTTTTACCTGGAAAGTCGCTTCCGTAAATTTAATGGCGCTCCTATCGGCAAAGTACTGAACTAACTGCTCAAATTCTGTCGAATTGATATCCATTTTTTTCAATAATTGTTAGTTTTTATTAAAAACTCTGCTAACCAATAGATCATTAATTTTCCTCTGATATTCCTGTTAAAATTATTCGACGTATTTTGCATTAATTTGTGATATATTTTGATTTAATAAAAACATTATTATTTAAACAAATTGTACCACTAACAAACATTTAATGACTCTGCGCCCTGCAAAAAGTGATGTTTTATCCATGTGCGAATTTTCAAGCGATTCTATGACGGTTGTGACTAAAAAAACTTGAAAAGAAGACATACAATGGTGCTTTTTTTACGATATTTCTCAGCCATATTTTTTTAATTGATTGAACTGGTCTCTGCGCTCTAGAATATGAATAAAGTTGCAGTTTGACGTATGATACATCTATATTAATATCATTTTTTCATACAAAAAACCAAAAAAATGTTATACCTCGTCTAGCGAGTCCCCTTAAGCAATCCATTTTTTTAATAATGTCCGAAAAAATTCTTTTTTTTTAATTTTACATTCTTAACTACGAAGTTTTTAGTAAAACCCGTGGCAAATTTTCATTACAGAGTGTCTCTAAAATTTTGTAACAATTTGCCTAAAAAAATTAGAAGCATTTACAATTAAATGGTTAGACTACAAAAGATTTTTTAAATTCGATATGATTTAAAATTTATATTTTTGAATTAGTAACCTAATTATTAGTAATTACGTACTTTTGATTTGACTTTGTGTTATTTGTGTAATTATGCCAACGTAATACATTATTAATATTATTATTATCACCGTTATATTATAGCCTCTAACTACAGAAATTGATCACTCATGTATTTTTTTACGAAGAAAGATCCTGTTGTCGTTTTATAGCTTTTGTTATGGCAATTTTATCTGTGTTTGTGTCGTTAAACTTATTTGTTTTCCAAGAGTCTCCCTATGAAGCTTCAATATAACTTGGTCATACTTTTTTCGTACTTTTTTTTCTACTATAAGCAATCATTTTGAAAAAATGTGGTATCCCGGTTTGAAAAATTGAATGTCGCGACGAAATAAAAAATAATTCTAGTAACGTAGGCAATCACCCATGCGTGGGTAAAGCGTTAGAGGAGAGGCAGAAGGCCTCAGGTAGAATTCTAAAAGGTTACTCACTCTTGTTTTGAGTGTTAATAAAGGGCATTAAAAAAAGCGAATCGCATTCGACGCCACTGTCCCCATTCAACAAGTGTAATTAATACAAGATCAGTTAATTTGTGGTTTTCTAATCATGAATGTTGGCGAATTCATCAACACGCGTTATTTTGGTTTATAAATTCACGGTTTATGGCTCTAATACAATTCAACTACAATAATGAAAATGTTCCCGTCAAACACGTAGCAAGAAATTCACTCATCCGGCTTCAATTTATTTTAAATAACGATATATATGAAGTTCAGATATTTTTATTTGAGCTGTTATGTTATCCAACTTTATAATTTCTCTCGAGATTTATAATTTTAGCTACCAGCCTTAAACATTGATTCATTTTGAGAGAAAGGACTCGAAAATTATTTGTTAAATTAATATCATCGTGCACTCGAAAACGGGAAGGCTTTAATATTTTTTTGTGGCTTGAATTTGAACATTTATTCTAGAATTATTTTGATTTTGACCCTGTTTAATTTGTACCTAATCGTGTGGCGAAAGCGGAATACACGGTTTCTGGTTACAGCTGACGGTTTTTCTGTCATGCCATTCGCTCTAACAAACGTTAAATCTCTATGTAGTCATAGGACTGTTCTCTGAAAATAGGATAGAGCGTGTAATATGCGACAGGTTTTTTGAGCATAGACAAAAATTTCAAATTTTTTGCGGCTTTTACAATTTTGTGCACATGTCTCACTTAGGCGGGACGTTTGGTTTATCGCAACAATACAAATATTGTATCTTTTTGATAATCGACGATTATGTCTATAAATACGGAATTTATGAAATACATATAATTATCGAAAAGCAATGACATAAGATTTTACTTGTTTTCACCATTTAGTGGTCTATCAATTTGTTTATTTCTTTTTAGGTTTTGGTAGCAACGCTAACCAAAATTTGTATACCTACCTGTTAATCCTCTTCACGAAACTGATAACGTTACCTGAAAACGAATAAATGTTTACGATTAATGAAGTCGAAATAATCACGCTTTCCTTCCTTTGCTTGAAAATTCACAAAAATTTTACTCATCTTCACTTTCTGAGCAAATAAATGATTCTGGGTAGAAACTAAAGGCGTACCAAAATCTAACTTGATGAGATTTGGCTAACTTTATCTTGTTAAAAACTGCAGAACAACGAAAGCCTTGGGATTAAGACCCAAATTGACCAAATTAAATCTGGCTTAATATCTTAAACTAATGGGTCCATAGAGATAAATGAAAAATGATATCTCGGTGTTGAATAAAATTGGGGCGTCCAAACTATGTCAGACTTATCATCCTTTCACTTCCTTCTCTATGGTTTAAGGAACTCAAGGTGGTTTAAAGGAATCCAGAAAAATCGTTATTACTTATACAATTAATAACAAGCATTAAACAAAAACAATCAACGGGAGTTTTGGTACCTGTGTAGAGAGGGTAGCATTAATATCATTCTGGCTCGAATGTGACGAATCGACTAGGACAAAAAAATATGTGGAAAACTTAACGGAAATTATACTCAGTGACATGGAAATCAGAACACCCAGTAATAGTAAGCATATTTTAATAATTTTTGATATACGTAGTTAATACGGCAATAGAAGTAAATGATCAAAATTTGAAGTGATTCAAAAACGTGTTGATGGTCCCGAACTAAAATTTTCGAAAAATTTGGGACTAAAATTTTCGAAAAATTTGGTTTGATACCGAGTTTTTTTGCCTCGAAAATTGACATTTTTTCTTTTGATCAATTCTGGTAAAACTGTTTGCTTTTTTCAAAGAAATGAAACCGAAAATAACTTCTATAAATCTAAATTCATAAAAAAATGCCCTTGGCTAATTTTCCACATGTTCGAAGGAAAAAAAACTGTTTTTTAATTATTTTTTCGGTAGTTTCGGAGATTATCTTAATTATCGTAGCAGGTACTAACACCACCCACCCGCCCTTTTTTTTCTTAGACGGTATCATTTGCCAAAATCAGTCTTATCTTAGCAAATAGCTGCTAGCCTCGCCCACCCACCCTTTATTTTTGAAGAGAGTATGTCACTTGTCAAAATCAGTCTAGTACTATTACGGATATGGCCGAAAAACTGATCGTTTACTTATCTTACCCTAACACACATGCATAAAAAAATTATTAAAATATTCTTACTATTACTGGGTGTTCCGATTTCCATGTCACTTAGTATATAATGTCTCATCAAAAACGCATATTTTTGGAAATACAACAGTTTTATTTTCTTAATTACAACATGAAGAAACCCTCATATTTGGTATACAAATTTTGAACACAATCTGAGTTTTCTTAAAGTTATAACTGAAACCAGGAAGATATTTCTTGAACCAGGCATGGCCATCAAATGCGAATCTATGAACAAAAAATCATTTTAAAACTTAACGACGTTAGTAAATTTTGGTTAGCCGCCAAATGAATTGCAGCTTTTATTTTATGCATTGATGGGACATTTGTGTACCTCAGAACCACTATTTTGTTTAACTGTAATACTTGAGATATATAAATGTCCCCAACACTCGGTATGTAAATTTTGTTAAGAATGCAGTCTTCATTTTCAAAATTACAAGAGCTATAATTAAATTTTCGTAAAATGAAAACCGCATGGTTTTCCATCCAAACCCACATACGCGTCACGTGTTGACGCAATTTATTTGAAATCAATCAGTGTCACTCGACTGCGTAAATAAAACGAAAATATAATTAATCTACTACTAGATATACAATTAATCCTGTATTACTGGCCATTTTATAGCAGGATTATAGTTCCCCAAAGCCTCGTAAACCTTGAACGCTTGCATTTCTGCGTTCACACACTTTCAAAACAATGACACCAATTCATCTCAACATAATCCACTTCTGTATTGCAAAGCTATAAATCGCTGTGTAAATTTACGCGCACGGACTGTTAATATCCTCCAAAACAAGTTACTGATTTTTCAGTTTTCTCTGAATTCCTTCCAAATGCAGACATCGTATCGTCAACACAAGCAATATTGCTGTCCCAGCCAACATAAATAAAGTTCGTTTTGCACGAAAAGCTCTAAACATCTCCTCCCTACACGTAACAGATATTGATGTCCTTTTTTGCTTTCAGAGTAAACGGCCCACGTTTCATCGATTACACATTTTGCTTCGTAACGAACTTATCTCCAGCGACGAGATACATTTTGTCGTATCAGTAATTCCGTGTTGATGAAAACGTTATATCGTTTCCAGCGCTGTCGAGGCCGGCCGTTTGATAGTAGTCGTCCTTATGGATTTAAGGTGCACTTCTTTGAAGTCCAAATCCGGTGACTTCCAGTTGATGAAATTTCTCCTTCAGTGAGGTTGTGTATACGAAAGAAAAAAAAATACTGGTTGATATTTCAAATAGCAGATATGTGACATTTTTCCACAAAATAAAATTCTCACTTTGTTGGAAGATCTAACGTTTTATTTGTTCAAGATTTGTCTAAGTTGTAACTAATTGAACTTTAATTTTCACGAACACAAAGGAATCTTACACGACTGATAGCACCATAGTACACGCACTGAGGGTTGTTCACCACACCTACACTTAAGTTTAAGAACCCTAGACACGATGCAAAATTACTCAAAGCAAGTCTTTAAAAATATTGTCACTGTACTTTTTAACTGTCCATGGTTACCCGTTCCAAAAGTCTGATATTTGGAATCGATAATTATGAATAAAGTAGAGTCCGCAAAGCAGTGAACATTTTTGAAACAGAAGGTTCACTATTTGGCGGACTTTATTTTATATGGGTAGCCTAGTTTTAAAATTCAAAACCTCATTTTAATTACTAAAATGCATATTTAAAAACCACAAAATTCCATTTGAAATGCAAAAGTTGATGTCATTTATAGAAAAACCAGCACAGATATATTACAACACAGTAAGTTACAATCACATTGGGTATCATTAAAAATTTAAAAAATCTGTTTTACGGGCTTTAAAATAAAATAAAATTCAGAACTGAAACACTAAGAAAGTTCACTCGAATATTTAGAGTCCGCACAAATTTGTGATCAAATTATGTGTTCCAATGTCTTGAAACGCGACTTTAACCTTCTGTAAAAAAAAAAACAGTTTTACGCAAACACCACTTTAAACAATTTATATTAAATTTCAAACAAAAAAATAGTATGGTATTCTGGAAACAAAATCTTGACGTTAGAAATCAAATTTTTGACAAAGAGAAATAAGTTGAGTTTAACACAGAAACAGATGTGATCACGAATTACAATAGAGTTCTTTTAATTTTGGCAAGGTGTTGTAAAATCGTACCAATTACATCTGGGATATTTCTGTTTCTGTTTTCATCAGACATCTTTTTAGCATTTTAGAGGCGGAAACGTATACTGACTACATAGATGTATATAGTGTGTCGGACGAAGGCAGAAATAAAAACACCATTTTACAACACCTTGCCAAAATGAAAAAGTTACAATCGAAAAATAACAATAACCATAATTAATTTAAGTTTGTATATCCAACTAAATCCTCCATGGAAGACAAATACTTATTTCACATTAAAAATGTCACTAGGATTTTTTAAAATTTGACTTAAGAAGCAAGATGTTAACAAGGGAAGACGTACTTTAATTTTTATCTAAATGCCACTGTCATTGACACAAACTGTTCATACAGGGTGATGAAAAAATGGCATATAAACTCGATTGTACGTTGTTAATAAGGCTTTGAAGGACTTGAAAAAAATTGTTAAAAAAATCCTGAACCAAACCTTTGAAAATATTTAACTTCAAAGTTAAAAAATTAACTTTAATTTTAATGTGAATTTGACTGACAAAATAATTTTCGATAAAAAATCAGCGTATTCTGGCAAATTATGTTAATTCTTCAACTTTGACGTTAAAATTAAAATTTCGAAAAGTTTGGTGCAGGTACTTTTTTTAACCATTTTCTCGAGTTCTTTTAAGGGCGTACGATTGAACTTATACGTCATTTTTTCATCACCCTGTCACTGACACAAATGGACGTTAAACGAATTAAAAGATCTTTCACATCTTTTTTTTTCAGTTTCCCAATTTTTTTGTAACACCATAGTTTTATTTTGTTTCAGGTAAATATTTAAACAGGTGATTTATGGCATAATTAAAAAAAGTATGTTTTCCATATTTATTATTACTACAAAGTAGTGAAAGTGAAAAATGTGTAAAATTCTTTAAACAATTTCCCGTGTCTATTTTTTGAAATTATTTCCAAGATGACGTCATCACGTTCTTGGTGGGGATAAATATATAAATTGAAATTTCTAGAATGCAGTATCACTTATAACGTTATTTAAATGTCATTTAAACCCTGTGTGACCAATTTTAAAAACTGGTCGAAGGTTATTTAGACAGAACTTTCCTCGCCCTTGAAATACAGTCCAACAAATGCAATTTCTTCCAAAAATTTTGCAAATTTTATTTTTTCAATGATAATCCGAACGAGTTAAAATAAAGACTGATAAACCACAAGAATATATTCACAATATTTTGCGAATTTTAGACAGGATCTATTCGACAAAATTTTGATTTACTATTTACCATGCTTGTGATAACTTGAAACATTCGTTTTTGCAGTTTCAAAGTTATTCGCAAAATGTAATTTAATTCTGATTTTTTTTTGTCTCGATGTTTAGGGTAGAACTCAAGCCGGATTCATAAACCACTCCTATACCAATGTTACTTTATAAAATTTTAAGGAAGTTCTGTAACAAAACTAAAAATTGTAATAGTTTACTTTTGTAATTTTTTATCGTATTTTACCAGACAAGAATAAAAAGAATTACAATAAAATCGTCAAAAAGGAAATGCGTTTTCATATTCTACGAGAAATTATAGCATTAAATATTCGTCAAAATAGTCGTTACACACTGCTACGAAAAAATCAAAATTTTTAATCTCACATTGTATCAAATATCACTCACGTGTGATTGTTTTGATAATGTGGAAAAACCACAAAATTATCGCAGCAACTACGAAAAATGTACAAACATGTTTTTTCAATAGTGTTCCAGTTAAAAAAGTTGAATTGGGTGATTATCCGCCCAATTTTCAAAAAGTAGACATAAAATGAGCTCCAGTGTTGGCAACCAATACCCAAATTTCTTAAAAACTGGTATTCTGGTATTAAAATTGTCCCATAACAAAGCCGTGAATAGCGATTCTCAATGTTTATGCAACATAAACAACTCCAATTACTCTCAGGACAGCCACCACAACAAATTTTTGAGCAAACTTAAAAAATCGTAGAAATATAGTTTCTTCTATTACCACTCATTGGTTCCAAAATTCGCTTTTTAACATCAATCCTCACGTATGATGTTTGGAATCCTGTGAGACGTCCACTATAATAGCCCAAAAATATTTCCACATCATCCATTAATCATTTCAAGGTAAAATCTGCAAATTTCTTTTACAACCAAAGTAGTTCTTTCTTCTACTGTGTACAGTAATTTATTTCCGCCTCCTGGACGTCCTAAGTTCCCAAGGTAACCATCCCCATTTCATTCCAACCATTAGAAAATCAAACCTCCTTACACTTTGTTATTTAACCTGTTTATAATCTTGCACATAACAACCAACATCAATATAGATAATCCTTGCACAATTCCTTCATAACAACAACAATACAATATCGCCAGAAGTCCTTATTTTCTCAAAAATACAAAAACTACAAAATCCATGGACACTTACCAAAAACAAGTCAAAAGTTAATCTGTTAGTTTATGGGGTGCCTTAAAGAAATTTAATTTTTCTCTTTTCAGAACCATACACACATTCTTCTGATTAAGGAATTCTTGCCCAATAACAACAGAAACCTCTTGCATGTGATCTGGGACAACTATAGCTTTGATTAAGGCTCTAACTGACCCCACTTCTAGAGTAATCTTTGTTTCCCCTAAGACCGGAACGACTCCTCCACCATAAATCTCCAGGTAGTTTGACCCTCCCACAACGTTGAGATCCAAGCCACTGATGGCTCCCTTTTTAATCGTTACAGCGGTGCATCCCGTGTCCACGAAAGCGTCCATTGTGCGTCCATTAACCACACAATTCTTATACAAACAACTACTGTGAGTTTGACTAAGTAACTTGCAGTACATCATCTTCTCAGCCTTTCTGCAATTCCTCGCCAGATGTCCTCGATTCCCGCATACTGTGCACACTTTCGCCGCCATGGGTACTTTATTCTGATGTCTGAAGTTATTATTGTGCCGGATAAACCTCTTGTCGAGCCGCGAATGCACGGGGGCTGTCCGCTTCGGTGGAGATTTCAGCGACCTTCCAACATCCTCGTTTTCACGAAAACCCTGACTTCCTGGATTATGGTAATCAAAATCTTCCCTCATTGGGTCCTTTTCATACTCGAAGACTTCTTCAGTGTGGGCTGAAATTTCAGCAGCGTCCTCCATGGCTTGTTGCTCTTCATACAACCAGTTATTTAAAACTGCGTCCGCGTTTGGGGCTAGCGCGGGAGAGTAATCGACGGTGTATTCTGGTAAAACGGTGAGAAATTGGGAGTAGAGAGTCTCCGGGGTGAGGTAATTTTGCGATTTGGCTTGTTCTTGTATAGATTGGTTGTTGAGTCCGTCGATGAGACACGAAACGGCGTCTTCTCCAGTGATTTTACAGGCTTCAATCAGGTACATTTTGCTGAAGTAATAGGCGGTCATGCTCTCGTCGGCTTGTTTAAGTCGCGTCACTAGTCGTTTTAAAGAGGTGATGAAATCAGTGTTGTCGGGGAACATTTTCGAGATGAGGATCTTCCACTCGGGCCACGTGTAGTCGTAACTCGGCAGACTGTTATACCACGCTTTGATTATCCCCGACATTTGACTCCCCATGTACGAAATTGTCGTTTTTTCATCCCAGTTGTTCTGGATAGAGACGTCTTGAATTTTGTTGATCCACATGGACGTGGTGAAGTCGTGCCGCCGCGGTTCCAAACTAAACTGTCCCCGCCTTTCCGTTGGTTGCTTCTCCGATACTTTAACAGCCGTAGTAGGTGGGGCTTCCGGGGGCGGTTGACTGCTCCTCTTTATGAGTTGCTCCAACATACCTTCGAGACGCGCCAGTCGTTCTCCGGTGGCGTCCGAATTGCCAGCGCTGAACTGATTTGTGGCCTTGACGTCCTTCTGGTGGTATGACTCACTGTTGGTGGACTTGTCGGCTTTGGTTTGTTTGCTGCTGGATTCATTTTTGGTGCTGTAAAAGTTGGCCTTTTTGTCTTTGCTGGGGTGGTGATGTAAGTACGATTCTTCGTCGGAGTTTATGGAGCTCAAGGAGTCGTCTTGATATTCGATTCCGCGCGTTTGATCCCGCTCTCTTTCCCTGTCTCGGGTGTGTTCACTGAAGCGGTCGTAGTCGTAGGGCTGGAGGTGGTGGTGATGTCTCCGGCTCATGTCGGTGCACCTTTTTGTTTACAACACTTATTTTAGAAAGTTTTTGTACACAACTGGGTTATCCGTTACGGAACCTGACAAGATGGATGCGAGTTTGACGGAAAACGGTTGGCAGCGCTGCTGTCAAGTGACAGAACGAAGACCACCCAAAGTATACATCGAGTAGTGAAGGTATAGGAATATCGAGAAGCGATACATGCTCTATTAAATCAGTTTGATTTGTTCTTTTAAAACAATAATAACGAGCATGCGCAAGAAAAGACGTAGGGACGCATACGTTTATAAATAAAAAAAAACGTCTAGAATAAAAATCTTTTCGAAAAAATGCGTTAGAACGAATGTTTTCAGAAAATAGCTTCATCTGAAAGTTAAATCATGAGAAAATATACGCGGTAGAACGAAAGCTTTTAAAAAATGCGTATACAGACTTATGTTTTAACGTATGAGTCATGTGGATGTATAACTGGTTGCATATGGTTTTCAATGTGAAGGCACCTTGACTATATTTACTATTACATAGTTACTGTTTTTTGATACAAAATGAGCTTGATAACGTTCATCTACTATTACTTTTGTTATAATTATTTATTAGATATAATTTAAATAATTTTTTTTAGTTTACATTTTATAATTGTAGTTGGCTTGTCTTGTAAGTTATAACGTTATAAGTTTATCCATTTACGACCCGGTTTACAAAAGCTCAATTAAATATTTGATTGCGATTAAAAATTTTTAACAAGGCGTTAAAGTACCACGTGACCGAATCTACGCCAATCAGATATCGCTAAACGCCTCGTTGAATGCGTGATTAACTTAATCTCATTTAAACTATTGTATAAACTGACCCAATTTATGGCTTACGTTACTATAAAGTAGCAAAGAACTCTTATTAAGTAAAATATTAAATAGGTAGATCTTTAAAAGCTTTAATAATTGTTTTGTATTAATTAATATAGTTCAAGGGATAGAAGATGTTCTGAAAAACATATAAAATAGAAACATTTTATCCTTTGTATCCAACACATCAGGTAAGTTTTAGAACATATAACTTGCAAACAAATCATTGTACAGCGCAGAGTGGTGTTGAAAGTAAAATACATTATTTTACGTTTTCTTTTAGTGAAAGTTTTCAAGAAAGTGTAAAACTGGATGGAAAAGATACCTTCTAGTAAGAAATGAAAAAAATTGCAAATATTTTTACTATGATTGTTATCGTTCTTTCTTTCTTTCTTTTTTTGAGATTTTTCAGTTTCATTGTCTTTTTGTCTATCTTCTGTTTCAGTCAATTTTTATCCCCATGTTTCTTTCTGTTTGTTTTTTTGCCTGTCTTTCTATGATTCTTTTGTGATGTTTTCGATGCTTTCTACCTCATTTGATCTCTGTCATGTCATTTTCGTGTAGCTTTCTGTCTTCCCATTTGTTTATATATTTTTTCCTTTTGGCACTTCTATGTGTATTTCTTTCTGTTTCTCTCTGACGTTCTTCCTATTTGGTTTTCGCCCTGACTATCATTCTTTTTTACTGTATTTTCTTCTCGGTGTCTTTGTTTCTGTTTGTTTTTATTTCAACTTCTTTCTTTTTTTCCGATCTTTCTATCTTTTTTTCTGTATATCTTTTTTATTTCTGTGTTTCTTCGATTTCTCTTCCTATCTTTCGTTTTCTTTGTTATTGTTTTGTCTCTCTGTTTTTTTTTTGCCTTTCATTCATTCTTCCCGGCTTTCTATTTGTCTTCATTTTCTCTCATCTTCATTTCTATGTTTCTTTAAAGTTGTCTCTATTCTATCATTCTTTTTATCTTTGCTTCTCTGTTTTTTATTTTTTTGTAATCTTCCTGTCTTCCCCTCTGTCTATATATTTTTTCTTTTGGGTTTCTCTTCGTATTTCTTTCTGTTTGTCATTTTTTCTGCCTTTGTAATTTTTTTGTGTTTTCCTTTCGGTCTCTTATTCTTTATCTGTGTGTTCTTTTCTTCCTGTCTACCTTTCTCTATGTCTGCTTTCCTTACTGCCTCTCTCTCTCTCTCTCTCTCTCTCTCTTTCTGTATTTTCTTCTATCAATCTTGTTTTCATTTCTATCTATTTTTACTTTTATTTTGTTTTAGATTCCTTTCTGTCTTTTCTTCTATTTACCTGTCTTTTTGCCGTATTAAAAAGTTTGCAAAATTTCACAGCTTTCGGTTTTGGAGTTTCAAAGTTAAACTGGAAAATGTTATACGACTGCGATTTTTCCCAAAAATCTGGATGTCTGGGGTGCAACATCAACACGGATTAATAAACCACATCTGTATATAAAAAATTTAAATAAGTTCGCTGACATTTGCTACTTTTTTTGGAATAATTATAATTAATTATATTTTGCCTTTTTTTTCTTAATATACGTAGCCAACTTTTCACAACAAGAAATTTAAAACATGGTTAAAACGGTACATTCTTGCAAGGAAATATGGATTTTGCAATTATAGGGCGAAGTCTAATTGCAAAATCGATATTTCTTTGAATAAATTTTCCATTTTAAACATGTTTTAAGTTTCATGTTGTGAAAAGATGGCTACGTATATTGAGAAAAAAAAAGGCAAAATATAAGCCCCGCCCACCCACCCTGTCTCAATTCTGATGATTTTTTTTACTTGTCGTGAACCAAGAGGGAGCTTAACTGCAGAATACTTATTTCTTTACAAGAAATTAGAAACATGTTGTTGATTGTCGTGTTGTTCAAAGTACAATCATGTACATTAAGAAACAAAGGAAAATATAAATCCCACTCACCCACCCCATCTCCATTGTGATGATTTTTATATACTTAGAAACTTAAAACGCGTTTAAAATGGTATATTTTTGTAACGAAATGAGGATTTAGCAATTAAATTCAGCTCCTTTGGCTCTCGACGATTAAAAAAAATCATCACAATTGAGAGAGGGCGGGTGGGCGGGGCTTATATTTAGCCTTTTTTCTTAATATACGTAGCCGTCTTTTTAGAACAAGAAACTTAAAACATGGTAAAAACGGTACTTTTTTGCAAGGAAATATGGATTTTGCAATTATAGGGCGAAGCTTAATTGCATAATCTATATTTCTTTATACAAATTTTCCATTGTAAACACGTTTTAAGTTTCATGTTGTGAAGTAAAAAATTCGTGAATTACGAATTTTTTCAGATGATAACACTCGTTCCATATTTTTTAGCAGAAAAAAAGGTTGTTAAGTATGTATGTTTTATAGGGAACAATAATTGATTCTAGTTACTAAGGTAGTTATAAATACCACAAAAGCTTTGGTAAAAATCATTATAGGTTTTGGCTATCAAACTACCTTAAATTTGGCGTCCAGAGAATCTTGGGTGTTTGTAGTATTTCTTCTATAATAGAATTAATAGACATTACTATAGTTTGAATTATCTATGTTTTCATTGAATTTTCAAATGTTAATCTATGCCCAGACTATTAAACACTCATATTTGAATCTAAACCAATAAATCAAAAGTTAAAGCAATTTTTTCAGCGCAATTTTATGGACATTAGGGGTGACTGAATAACGATTAAGTAATAATAATTAAATAAGGGAAGTTCTTACCTAACGGCAATATCAGAATGTTGTGGTGTCCCGATTTAAAAATTAAAAACCCCATTAAAAAAAAATATATTCCGATAACGGCGGCAATCTCCCATGTTTGAGTGCGTTTAGTGGATTAGCGAAATGTCACCCTATAGGTTGGTAGCTTTCGGAAGTTTGAAATGTGAGCATTGGTTCTTTTTTTGTGGTGCAGTGTAAACACGTGTTAAAATAATCATCAAAGGAGAGTTTCTTAAACAAAAAAAAAATGCGTTCAATTATTATAGTTCATTTTCTAAACGAGCGGAAAAAATGATTAATCATATTGTTACGAAAGAAACCCATACGCCGCCCCGCTACGACGCCTATGGGTTCTAGTATGTACGGTGGTGATGACTCATCGTTGGTGACGGCGGCGGATTGCGTGTTTTTTTCCGTGCCTCTAAAAAAATGAATAGTAGTGGCGATACAGTCAACACGTGTTTTGTTGTTCACTATTTATAAACTCACATTCAAGCAAGGATTTTTAATTTGTGTTAATGGTTGTAACGCAATTTTACGACAATAATATATTATGTTTAATTGTTTACCTAAAATACGTGGCCAAAATACTCTTCTTCATTTTGGTCTTGGTATCTAAAGCTCTGGATATTTTTACCTACGTTATTATATTACTCAAATTTCATAATTTCTCACTCGAGATTTAAAATACCTCATTAGCAGCATTTAAGCTAATATTAAATATGGATCCATTTTGGGAGAAGGAACTAAAAAATTATCATCAACTAAATAAATCATGGACTGGAAGTAGGAGGGGTATTATATGTTTATTTTGTACTGCGTATGCGGGATTTTTTATCGCCTGAATTTGAACATTTATTCTCAACGTACACCGCTCTACAGCGAAGCGTATCCGAGACCACTTTATTTCGATTTTTACAGCATTGAATATGTGCCAGGATCCAGATCCACACAACTGGGAGTTTCTTGCTTCTTGTTCATGTGAATGTTTATCTGTAACAGCGGTGTGAATCAGACCGCCTAGTTGGCTTCATGTTCGTTGTTGTATCTACAGTTCGACCAAATAAATTTTTCCAGCGCTGCCCAGTTTGTTTTCACTCAGCTTCGTCTTGTAGTCGATTGTCAATAACTCAAATTTCATGTAACACCACCGTAATACTTTAGATATCACCATCTTTAATTAATGTTTCTCTTTTCTTTGTTTGTTTCAATTTGTGGTATTTAAATATTTGTATCGACTTGTAACAGATTTCTTTCACAGCTTTTCCCCCCTCAGGAATGATGAATAAACAACGTGTCCCCATATTTTGAATTTTGATTTAAAGTCACATTTCCGTCCTTGGGGTTCACCGAGTACATTCCACCATTTATCAAATCATTAGGTGGTCTTCATTTTATTATATAATTACAGTTCAAGACCAATTTTAAATTTTCGGGGGTCTTATAATTTTGTGCACGTATCTCACTCTAGTGGGATGCTTGGGTCATCACATATTTTAAAATTTAAAAAGGTAATATCTGTGTCACTGAAAAAGTCACCAATTTGAAATTTAGTCTATATGGCGTCCACATGTTCGAAAATTTTCGTCGAGGTTATTAAAATTTGTTAATGTCAAGTGTTTAACAAAACATTTGTGGTATGAAAAAAACAATGCTGTGAAACCGCATTTGCAAAATCAATAAAAATAAGTAATTTAGTTTGTAATTTCATAAACGGGCAATTGTTTAAACAAAAATGAATCGCATTCAACGCCACAGTTTTCCTTAACAAATGTAAACAGTATAATTTCAGTAACTAAGTGATTTTCTTAAGTTATTGCATTATTCACACTTCGTGCCTTCTCACATCGAAATTAATAATAAAGTAGCGGTCATTTCTACGGAACCACTCGATAAAAAGTCAAGTTGGTAGCCCTGTCATCTAGTACTTTACGCCGAACGCTGTTGGTAGCGGTAATTGACATGGCAATCGAAACTAGCACAACACGAATGTTTCGGTTGCCCTCAGCTATGCCGCACTGTATCCCGTGCAGACTGTATGTTCTGTTCATCTATTTATTAAAATAAAATATCTACATTGACAATGGGGCCATCTAACCTGTCAAATTTTTGACACATATGTTTTCCCCCAGAAACCCGTCAAGGTCACTTACACCAAACAAATTTTGAAAATTTACACTAGGGAGTGGTTCTATAGAAAAGATCGCGACTTTAGATAGTTTATGGTATTTAAACTAATCATAAACGTTAGTCCATTTTGCGAGAAAGGACCTCGAGAACTGCCATTAGTTAAATGAATATCATCATGGCAGATGTACTTTATTTTTATCTTGTCTTGTATTAATGTGTTACTTTCTTACATTCGAATTATTTTCTCACAGTTTGAATTTGAACATTTATTCTCGATGTATGTATGTATTTTAATTTTGGTTGTTTCCTTTCTGGTAATTATACTCATTTTGCTATCGCTACAAATTCACGAGATTTTAACTTTAATCGAAATAAACGCAGAAGTGACAGGACCACACACTCAAATTGACAGCTTTTCTGTCATTGCGGTTTTCATGTGAATGTTTATCTGCTATAGTGAACAAGCTGTCTAGTTGACTGTGTCCTTTACGGGAATGGAAGTAAGTTTCAGAAATGCAAGTGTTTAAATTCCATAGCACGTGTTATGATTGTGATTAGGGCTAAAAGATCTACACGAGGAGACGCCCTTCGTGCCGCTGTCACCACCTAGTTTATTTTTCAATCGACTTAGTTTTCTTCCTCGACTGTTCATATTTAAATCTACCGCCACATCATCGAGACAACTTAAGTCATCGCAGAATTGTTATCATCGTGCAACGTTTTCTTAAAAAAACAAAACGTTTAGTGTTATTTTGAAAGTACTAACAAAAATCCGCTTTGAAATTTTTGTACATTAAGACTCTGTGAATCTTAGAAATATCATATTCCTTTTTTTCCAGTCAATATGGTATGGAATAAGTGATTCTAACAAACTTATTATTATCGAAAACGATGTCCTTGAATAATACTACCACTAACAGAAGTGGGAAACGCCCAACTATCATTTAAATATGTTGACACAGGTCTATACCCTTTGTTAGCGTAATTTTTGTATGCATGAGTTGCAAAACTGTGGGAGTTTATTAACCCTGGTATTCACGTTCTTTACATTCGGCAGACTATACATTTCCGGTGGCCGGTCAAATTGAAATTTGATGGAAATCAAAAAGGGAACAAAACGACTGAATAATCAATAAAGTGCAAACTTCACCGTTTGTGAGCTCGAAAATATTAGAATAAAACATCAAAGTAAAAGTACGTTAAGTACACACACCAGTCATAAAAGTGAAGGTGACGAAAGAAACAAACAAGTTATACAAAGACATTTATTATTCAGTAAATTTCGGTATTCGTATAATTATCTTATAATATAAACAACTATTTCTATGTACAATGCAACATGGTACAAGGATTACGTACACCATTATTCCTCGGTATTCATAAAATTTACCTTCAGTAAACACATCCTCGTAACAAACCAAAGTAACAATTTAACTCTATCACATAATATAATGTACACCAATTTTGTACACTGACACAAAAGTGGTGCATCTCGAAGAGCGATACATCCAAAAGAACAACGTAGAAGAAAAGAACGAAAAATAGCGATAAAAATGACCAAGAAAAGAAAGACCACCAGCTTGGCATGTCGCGAATTCGATTCATCCGATTATTAAAAGAATTTTGATTTGTCATTTTTGACGGAAACAAGTGCCTACGTAAGCGTGCACTGAGCATGAGAGTGAATTAGTAAAATCTAACCGCTAATCAACATGGCGTAAACTATGACAAGTGAAGTTGACGGCATGTTTGGACGTACCACAGGAGGGGTGCATTGCCGCTTAACTTAGTGCCTTGATCCAAAGATGGCCTACTCTACTTATACTTCTTTTGTTTCGCTATTCATTGACTAAAGATGGTGTTCTAGAGCTCACAGCATTCACTAGAAACGCAAACTTATCCAACTAAACCATGCTCTATGTATGAATTAGGCCTAGATCCTGTATTTCCTACGATTTGCCGAGAGAACCCGAACGGAACGAAAAACGTTAAAAAACGAAATAAATGCGCCTACGACCGCTAAAAATCACTACTTTGCCCCTTGGCACGTTTTGTTCCCCTGCCAAGCCGCAGCGCCCCCTATACCATGGCGACATGGTTAATAAGACACGATCCGCACGATTCAGTCTTAAGTCTTGTTCGTTTAGTTACGTGGCGCAGAGGAACGGCTACTAGATGGCGTTGCGTGGTGAGTGCGGGGTGCCAACACAAAATCTGCATGTATATACACGTCGAAAAAACAAAACGGTGTGCCAAGGCAACGGCGATTCCAGCCTTGTAGAAACTCAGTCCGCTGTGTAACAGCCCCTTTATTTTTGCTTTGTTCGTGACCAGACGCTAGTCTTAGTTTTATTAATTGAGCACCATGGAAGGAATGGATCTGTGTTTTTTTTTTTCAAATTTTTGTCGGCTGCATGTTCGCACTGATGTCCAACAAACGTCATGACTCCAATGGTTGTTGTACAGCAGTGGAACAGAGGCGTGGCTTGAAGCATTTACGATGAAGGAATAGATGACCGAAAGGTCATTGCTTAAAGAAGGTTCCTGAGAGAGGTAGTTTCGACAATCCTCATTTAATTCCGGAATACTGCTCTTGGTATAGGTGTACGCCTTCCACGCTGAAGATTGAAGCATCTAAAAACAAGGAAGCCATTAATTGAACTGATAATACAAATGAATAACATAATAAAACACAGACCATAACCAAAAATATACATATAAGGCTATTTTTGCAGCTACTAAATTTTTTCCTCTGAAGTGGTAAACCTACCCTAAATGACAGTGTACTATACTTTACAGTGTGCTTTAGAGTTTAATTTTGGCACCTGCTGTCTGAATATGTTATATTTTTACAGTTTCACAATTTGATTTAATTAATTTGTACAAAAGCATGTTTTAATAGTAAAAAAAAAAAAATTAAACTCAAAATATAATTACTAGAATACTTAATATATGTATAATATAATATAAAAGGAACGTTGTGTAACGGACAAAAGAAATGTGATATAAATAAGAAATAAACTTTATCCTGCAGTTATGGATCCAATTTGCCGACTTCCCTTACCTACATAATTTTATCAATCTATAAAGTTAAAATTGAACGCTATCCTTTTTGCCCTGCACACAAATCTTACTGGAATCGTCACAGAAATGTTTCAAAAACATTATTTTGCTTACAGAGATGAACGTCACATTTTTCCAAAGATTTGCTTCATTATTTTGTTTCTTCTCAGTCACTTGAAATAAAAATTAGTTGAAGAAATAATACTTCCACAGCCCATACAAATTCCATAAGGACGCGGTCCGTACAAGTGCGGACACTATGATGTATATTTAAAACACGCAACCAACTGAAAAATATGCTTTTCGAAAATGGAAAAACTCAAAAATCCTGAAATTGAAAAGTTCCTAAGAAATCGAAACAAAACATTGGAAAATTGCTAAACTCAAAATTTAAAATTTAAAAGTCGAAAAACAGAGAAATCGAAAATTCCAAATTTAAAAAATCGCAAAAAATGAAAAATCGAAAAGTTGAAGAATCGAAAAACTGAAAAATTGTGAAACTGGCATTCCAAAACAGAAATCACGAAAAATCCAAAAATTGGAAAATCGAACTCGAAAACTGAAAAGTTGCGGAATCGAAATTGGCCAAAATCCAAAAGTTAAAAATCGAAAAATCTAAAATCAAAAAATCCAAACCTCAAAATCTCGAGAAACCGAGAAATCGAAAACCTGAAATCACGAAAATTTTAAATACTAAAATATTGAAAACTCAAAAATTTAAAAAATCGAAAAACCGAAAAATTGAAACATCGAAAATTTTAAAAAACGAAAAACCGAGAAATTGAACTCCGAGAAGTTGAAAAATCGAAAAATTGAAACATTGAATAATCTAAAATTTTAAAGATCGAAAGGTCTAAAATCAAAGAATTAAAAGAATCGAAAATCTGAAAAAAACGAAGAATTGAAAAATTAGAAAATCGAGAAATCGAAAAATTTCAAATTTAAAAAATTATAAAAATTGAGTACCATTAACAAACTAAAAAATTATAAAAACTGAAAAATTGAAAATTCGGAAAATCCAGAAATCGAAACAAAGCAATCGGAAAATTGTTAAATCCAAAATCTAAAATTTAAAAATCAAAAAACCGAGAAATCGAAAATTCCAAATTTAAAAAAACGCAAAAAAATGTAAAATAGGAAAGAATTAAAAAACTGAAAAATTGTGAAACTGGCATTCCAAAACTGAAATCACGAAAAATCGGGAAATTGAAAAACTAAAAAATCGAAACATCCAAAAATTGGAAAAATGAAGTCGAAAATTGAAAAGTTGCGAAATCGAAATTGGTCAAAATCCGAAAGTTAAAATTGATAAATTTAAAATCAAAAAATCAAAACATCAAAATCGAGAAATCGAAAAACTGAAATCTCGAAAATTTTAAATACTAAAATATTGAAAACTCAAAAATTTTGAAAATCGAAAAACCGAGAAGTTGAAAAATCGAAAAATTGAAACATCCAAAAATTGGAAAATAGAAGTCGAAAATTAAAAAACCTAGATATCTAAACATCAAATGATCGAAAAATCGAAACATTTAAAAATCCAAAAATGGAGAAACTGAACAATAAAAAAATTGAAATATCGAAAATTTTAAAAACTGAAATATTAAAAAATCCAAAATTTTAAAAATCGAAAATCGAGAAGTTGAAAAATCGAAAGATCAAGAAAACTAAACATCAAGAAATTGAAAAATCTAAAATTCGCAAAATTGAAATATCGAAAAAGTGAAAAATCGAAAAATTCGAGAAATCAAATATTCTAAATTTTTAAAAATTGAATAATTAGAAATATCGAAAAATTGGAAAATTAAAAAATATAAACATCAAAAAATCTAAAATTTAAAAATCGAAAAACTGAATAATCAAAAAACCGGGAAATCGATATCCCAAATTTAAAAAATTGCAAAAACTGAAAAATTCCAAAACTGAAACGACGAAAAACTGGGAAATTGAAAAATTAAATCATGGGAAATATTTAAAAATTGGATCGAGAATTCCAAAAATCGAAAAACTGAGAAATCGAAATAGGTCAAAATCGAAAAATAGACCAATCAAAAAATTGAAAAACTGAAAATCCCAAATTTAAAAAATCGCAAAAACTAGAACTGAAAAACTGAAAAATTAAAAAGCCGAAAAATCGAAAACGAGAAGTCAAAAAACCGAAAAATTGAGAAATTTAAAATATGTAATACAAAAATTGATAAATCGAAACATTGAAAAATCGAGAAATCGAAACATCAAATTGTAAAATCTAAAATTTAAAAATTAGAAAAATTGAAAGATTGTAGAACTGAAACATCGAATGATTACAAAGTCGAGAAACCGAGAAATGGGAAAATAAAAAAATCGATTTATTCAGAAATTGAGAAATCGAAAAATTGAAAAATCAGGAACGTCAAAAATTGAAAAATGGAAAAATTGAAGAGCCGAAAAATCGAAAAATTGATAAAACAAAACCGAAAATCGTAAAATTTAAAAACTGAAAAATCTAAAACCGAGAAGTAGAAAAATCGAAACATCGAGAAATAGAGATATCAAAAAAAGTGAAAAATTTAAAATTTTAAAAATTGAGTCTAAAAATCAAAAAATTTATAAATCGAGAAATCTAAAATTTCAAATTTAAAAAATCGCAAAAACTAAAATCGAAAAACTGAAAAATTAAAAAATTTCAAAACTGGAATGAGGAAAAATTGGAAAATTGAAAAGTTGAAACATCCCGAATTCGAGAAATTGAAAAATTGAAACATCGAGAAATCCAAACACCAAAAGATTGATTGATTCTGAAACCGACAAATCGAGAAGTTGAAACATCGAAGAATTGAAAAATCGAAAAATTGAAGAACTGAAAAATAAGAAAATCGATTAATCCAGAAATTGAGAAATGGAAAAATTGAAAGTTCAGAAACGTCAGAAATTGAAAAATGGAAAAACTGAAGAGCTAAGAAATTGAAAAATCGTAAGACTGAAACATCGGAAAATTGAGAAATCGAAAAATTAAACAATATCAAATTTGAAAAACCGAAAAACAGAGAAAGCGAAAGTTGCAAAATCGGGAAAGCGAAAAATTTTAAACTGAGTAGTCGATTAAATCGAAAGATCGAGAATTCGAATCATCAAAAACTTGAAAAATCCAAAATTTAAAAATTCTAAAAACTGAAAAATCGAGAAAACGAAAAATCTAAAATTTAAAAATGGAAAAATGAAGAATCGAAATATGTGTTGAAAAAGCCTAAAACCAAAATATCGAAATATTCAAAATTGGAAGAAACATTGAATCGAAAAAGTCCCAAATCTGAAACGTCGAGAATTTTAAAAATCGAAAAATTGAAAACCTGAAAAATCGAAAGTCTGAAAAGTCGAGAAATCGAGTAACGGGAAAATCAAAAAATTGATTAATCGAGGGATTCAGAAATCGAAAAACTGGAAATTCAGAAACGTCAAAAACTGAAAATTCGAAAAACTGAAGAGCTGAAAAATGAAAAAATCGAGAAATCGAATATCTGAAGAATCGAAAAACTGAAGAACCCCAAAAACTGAAATACCGGAAAAAAAAATCGAAAATTCGAAAAATCGTAATCATATAAAATTTTGATTTTTTTTCCAAAAATTAACAGACAGAAACGGGAGATCTAGTTTTTTGTACTCGAGAAGTCATGAAACGTCAAGAAAACATGAAAACAGAAACTACACTACTTGAACCCGTAAAACGTCGCACATAAAAAATTACACTGTTTTTCTCTTTTCCGAAATGGCGTTCCTAAGAACTAATAAAGTGAATTCGTATCTCTTGCGTTTACGAGGTCCCAATAGTGGCAAATAAAAAATTCATCGCCTTATTCGTGTACTGCGGCATCTGCGTGCACTCACCGTCGGGCAGTTCTAGCAGCTTCTTAGGCAATCCGTTGAAATATGGGTGCACCATTGCTTCGTCGGCACCTAACCGCTTCTGGGGGTCCAGCTGGAGGAGCGACGTCGCCATGGTTTCGCCGTGGACGACGTCGTGCAACCTCGGCCAACACAGCCCCAATTTCCTAGATCTATACTGTCCTATTTTATGGAGTTTATACCCCGGCAGTCGCGTCACGCCGGGCCAGTCTTCTTCTGTCGGAGTTCCTAATACCTAAAAAAAAATTACAAATTTAGTTCCTCCGGTGCGTACAAGGCGAGTTTTCTCGACTTCGACAACCAAATAAAATATCCTTCATTAAATTACCAAGTTTTACAAGGTTTGGACTTGCGTAAAGCAGCAGGCAGCGCAAAAAATTAACGAGTTTCACATTACGACAAACCCAATTTCGAATGGTGGATACAGAAAACACACAAACTAAATCGTAATTTAATTCCCTGCAGATTTCCGTAGACAACGACGACGACGACTGTTGAAGGTTGTAAACTTCCTGCAGCAATCTCAAATGACGTTTGATAAGCTTACACTGATCATATAAGCTGATTTACGATGCTAATTACGCAATTAGGGACATTTGTGTCGAACGAGCGAGCACTTAATTGACATGATGATAGGAATTATTATAGGTAGGTAATTTGTATAACACACGTAGGAATTATTACCGTTCAGGAGGTTCTTAGACAAAAGTGAGCTATGACATTTTTTCTTCACGTTGGATAAACTGATTCATGGACAAAATGGTTTGCTTTCGGGGCGTAGTAAAATTTTTGTGAATAATGTGAAAAGCTTACTTTAGCAGCCTAATATGGGAAATTTTTAATATTGAAGACATTCCTACTGATGACTTTAATTTTTGTAGTGAATTAATCGAAATGGAATAAAATACTAAATCGTCGAAAATGGGTCGAAATTTGCGTAGTGGAAAATTTCATTTTCGAAACAGTTGTCTAAAAATTTTGAAAAAATTCGGGGATATATATTCCGACGTGCTGATTCCAAAAATATAGCGTGTTGATGGTCACAGAGCAACATTTTCGAAAGAATCGGTAAGAAATGCGAATTTTTAAAAATTTCTAAAAATTTCGATATTTCAACGGTCGATTCTGGAAAAAACGTGGCAGTTAACAAAGAACCGAGGGCGGAAGTGAGTTCTAAAACTCGAAATCTACAAGAAAATGTCAAAATTTGGCCGAAATTTGAAGAATGGGGAACCATTGGAAAAATTTCACTAAAATAAGTTGTCTAAAAATTCTGAAAAAATTCAGGGATGTAGATCTCGATTTGGTGATTCCAAAAATATAGAACGTTTCTGGCCACGGAGCTAGAATCGGTATGAAATGCGAATTTTTGAAAATTTCTAAAAATTTCGATATTTCAACGGTCGATTCCGGGAAAACGGTTGCAGTTATCAAAGAAACGAGGCCGGAAGTGGGTTCTAGAACTCGAAATGTACAAGAAAAATGTATTTGGTTAAGTTTCGAAAATGTCAAAATTTGGACGAAATTTGAAGAAATTGGAAAAATTTTACTAAAAAAAAAAGCTGTCTAAAAATTCTAAAAAAATTCAGGTATGTAGATCTCGATTTGCTGATTCCAAAAATATGCAATGTTTATGGCCACGGAGCAAAATATTCGCTAGAATCGGCATGAAATGCGAATTTTTTAAAATTTCTAAAAATTACGATATTTCAACGGTCGATTCTGGGAAAACGGTTGCAGTTATCAAAGAAACGAGGCCGGAAGTGAGTTCTAGAACTCGAAATGTACAAGAAAATGTATTTAGTTAAGTTTCGAAAATGTCAAAATTTGGCCGAAATTTGAAAAAGGGGGGACACCATTGGAAAAATTTCATTAAAAAAAATTTGTCTAAAAATTCTGAAAAAATTCAGGGATGTAGAACTTGATTTGCTGATTTCAAAAATATAGAATGTTTATAGTCACAGAGCAAAATATTCGCTAGAATGGGTATGAAATGCGAATTTTTTAAAATTTCTAAAAATTTCGATATTTCAACGGTCGATTCAGGGAAAACGGTTGCAGTTATCAAAAAACCGAGGCCGGAAGTGGGTTCTAGAGCACGAAATCCACAAGAAATTGTATTTGGTTAAGTTTCGAAAATGTCAAAAATTGGCCGAAATTTGAAGAAGGGGGAACCATTGGAAAAAATTCACTAAAAAAAAAGTTGTCAAAAATTCTGAAAAAATTCAGGGATGTAGATCTAGATTTGCTGATTCCAAAAATATAGAATGCTTATGGTCACGGAGCAAAATATTCGCTAGAATGGGTATGAAATGCGAATTTTTTAAAATTTCTAAAAATTTCGATATTTCAACGGTCGATTCTGGGAAAACGGTTACAGTTATCAAAGAAGCGAGGCCGGAAGTGAGTTCTAGAGCTCGAAATGTACAAGAAAATGTGTTTAGTTAAGTTTCGAAAATGTCAAAATTTGAAAAAGAACCATTGGAAAAATTTCACTAAAAAAAATGTGTCTAAAAATTCTGAAAAAATTCAAGGATGTAGATCTAGATTTGCTGATTCCAAAAACATAGAATGCTTATGGTCACGGAGCAAAATATTCGCTAGAATGGGTATGAAATGCGAATTTTTTAAAATTTCTAAAAATTTCGATATTTCAACGGTCGATTCTGGGAAAACGGTTGCAGTTATCAAAGAAACGAGGCCGGAAGTAGGTTCTAGAACTCGAAATGTACAAGAAAATGTATTTAGTTAAGTTTCGAAAATGTCAAATTTTGGCCCAAATTTGAAGAAGGGGGAACCATTGGAAAAATTTCATTAAAAAAAAATTGTCTAAAAATTCTGAAAAAATTCAGGGATGTAGAACTTGATTTGCTGATTCCAAAAATATAGAATGTTTATAGTCACAGAGCAAAATATTCGCTAGAATGGGTATGAAATGCGAATTTTTTAAAATTTCTAAAAATTTCGATATTTCAATTCTGGGAAAACGGTTACTGTTATCAAAGAAGCGAGGCCGGAAGTGAGTTCTAGAGCTCGAAATGTACAAGAAAATGTGTTTAGTTAAGTTTCGAAAATGTCAAAATTTGGCCGAAATTTGAAAAAGAACCATTGGAAAAATTTCACTAAAAAAAATTTGTCTAAAAATTCTGAAAAAATTCAAGGATGTAGATCTAGATTTGCTGATTCCAAAAATATAGAATGCTTATGGTCACGGAGCAAAATATTCGCTAGAATGGGTATGAAATGCGAATTTTTTAAAATTTCTAAAAATTTCGATATTTCAACGGTCGATTCTAGGAAAACGGTTGCAGTTATCAAAGAAACGAGGCCGGAAGTAGGTTCTAGAACTCGAAATGTACAAGAAAATGTATTTAGTGAAGTTTCGAAAATGTCAAATTTTGGCCCAAATTTGAAGAAGGGGGGACCATTGGAAAAATTTCATAAAAAAAAGTTGTCTAAAAATTCTGAAAAAGTTCAGGGATGTAGAACTTGATTTGCTGATTCCAAAAATATAGAATGTTTATAGTCACAGAGCAAAATATTCGCTAGAATGGGTATGAAATGCGAATTTTTTTTAAATTTCTAAAAATTTCGATATTTCAACGGTCGATTCAGGGAAAACGGTTGCAGTTATCAAAAAACCGAGGCCGGAAGTGGGTTCTAGAGCACGAAATCCACAAGAAATTGTATTTGGTTAAGTTTCGAAAATGTCAAAAATTGGCCGAAATTTGAAGAAGGGGGAACCATTGGAAAAAATTCACTAAAAAAAAAAGTTGTCAAAAAATTCTGGGATGTAGATCTCGATTTGGTGATTCCAAAAATATAAAATTTTTATGGTCACGGAGCAAAATGTTAGCAAGAAAAAGTATGAAATGCGAATTTTTGAAAATTTTTAAAAATTTCGAGATTTCAACGGTCGATTCTGGGAAAACGGTTGCAATTATCAAAGAAACGAGGCCTGAAGTGAGTTCTAGAACCCGAAATGTAGAAGAAAATGTATTTAGTGAAGTTTCGAAAATGTCAAAATTTGGCCGAAAATTGAAGAAGGGGGGACCATTGGAAAAATTTTATTTTCAAAAAAGTTGACTAAAAATTCTGAAAAAATTCTGGGATGTAGATCTAGATTTGCTGATTCCAAAAATATAGAATGTTTATGGTCACGGAGGAAAATATTCGCTAGAATGGGTATGAAATGCGATTTTTTTAAAATTTCTAAAAATTTCGATATTTCAACGGTCGATTCTGGGAAAACGGTTACAGTTATCAAAGAAGCCAGGCCGGAAGTGAGTTCTAGAACTCGAAATGTACAAGAAAATGTATTTCGTGTGTCGAAAATGTCGAAAATTTGGCCGAAATTTGATGGAAAAATTTCACTAAAAAAAAGGTGTCTAAAAATTCTGAAAAAATTCAGGGATATAGATCCCAATGTGTTGATTCCAAAAAGATAGTGTGTTATCGTCACGGAGTAATATTGTTTTCGAACGTATCTATTATCCTTTGTTGCTTAAGAATACTTTATTTCTGTTTAAAAAAATTAAGTGTTATTTCTTGAAGTTTGTTTTCAGCAGTGTATGACGTTGTTATTCAATTCCTTTTCAGATTTTTGAGAAATTCGCTGATCCGAACAAATCGCTAATCCGAACACAATTTTTCCCCAATTAATTCCGATTACCGAGGCTCTACTGTATAACAATTGGAAACAGAGGACATACACTACTAATTAATGAGTCTCCCAACTTAAAAATTCAATTTACAAAAAAAATCCTCTATTGACTCGTTTTTTAGTACTTCTACCTTTCAATAATTACGAATTTGATTTAGATTTATCCATAGCAACATATTCGTAACATATAAGAAATCACCTACGAAAAGTTACTAAGTGTTTTTGACAAGGGGTATTTCCACTATAATGTGATAAATTTCACTATCCATTAGGATCTTTAAAATTACTAGATTTACTTTGTCTAAAAACATCCTGAACGGCTTATAATTATGACGACTTGTCTACTTTTGTTTACATGTTAACATTTCTCTAAATATCGTAACAGTCGCTAGAATATTGAGTAAATAAATGTTTGGCAATTTCCCGGATCTTACTCTTTTTTTTGTCAATTATGTAACACCTTCTCTTACCTTAAATATTTTATCTAGTTGATCGTATGTATCCCTGACTCCGGGAAAGATCGCCATGCCCGTGATCATCTCGACGAATATGCATCCCACCCCCCACATATCCAGCGAGGTAGAATATTCGGTGCTGCCGAGCAGAACGTCGGGCGGCCTGTACCACAGGGTGACAACCTCATGTGAGTAAGTATGACTCGGGACAGATTTCGCCCTTGCTAGACCGAAATCGGCCAATTTTAGCTCGCCGATTTCGCTGATGAGCAAATTCTGCGGTTTGACGTCTCGATGTAAGACCCTGCGCTTGTGACAGTACGATAGGCCCCTCAACAACTGGAAGAGAAACAGCCGAACGTTGCGGGGATCCAGACCGCCACTGTGTCGCTCAAGATACTGAGACAGATCGGTATGCTGCAAAGAAAACGACTTGATTTATTACACTGTCTTAGAACAAAAAGAGTCACAAAAATGGGCGCTAATGTCAATTTTCGTTGCTAACCAGTTAACGAGGATTTTACGATTTGGTGAATGTGAGCAATTTTATGCTCTGGTGGATTTTAAAAACTGTAAGGAAGAAATTTACTTTAAATTTGTGAGAATCTAATAATGGCTTTATTGTTATGTAATTCTCTTTATGTTACGCTGGGGGAAAATCAAATATTAGATCTCTTCCACTCTGTTTAACACTCAATTTCTCTGGATGATAAAAATTTGCTTTAATATATAGTTTCAAGTGTGCAGATTTTTTTCCTCCACTTTCGATTAATTTACGACTGCTACTATTTAATTAGTTTTTGGTGGTAGCAAATGAATGGGCGTGTTAGCGGAAATAGGTAAATTACAAATATGGAAATTTATTTAATTATCTCTTTGGCTAGATAAGACGAAAGATCATGCTATTACACATTGCAACATATAAGTAATATCCAGTGTTGTGTAAAGTGTGTCGTGTGTACCAGACAAAATTTTGTACCTATTTTTTTGTACCTTTCGAACGTTCTAAAATTACTTCTATGTGACGCATGCTTTTTTATCTGAAACGTTTCTATGAAAGAAATGTGCAGATTTTGCAGCTGCCGAGATAACTTTACAGGTGCTGAGTAATTAATAAAACAGCCAATTACTGCTCTATCTTGGGCATATTTAATTAAAAGTGTGATATCCTACAGAAAAATGCAGAGAAACAAGGAGAAATTACTCCATTAGTGGAAACAATTTAGTCGAAAAAAAAAAAAAATGATAACACTCCATTATTCTAATCATGATTCTACCACAACACTACCGTGTATCCAGAATTTGGGTGAATTTAGGTAAATGCCACCACAAATTTCAAGTGAGCTTTACTTCTAAAAATTTCGAGATGACGTCATCCAGTTTCTAAAAGAGATGAATAAATCAAATCTAATTAAGAATTTACGATAGTCATGATAAGTTTAAATAAAGTGTATGCAAACATTCCGACCAATCGGTTTCTTAGTTTCCAAGTTAAAGTGCAAAATTTTGTTGCGTGATTTTAATTTTTTTAAATCTAAACGGATTAGATTAAAAGTAGCGGCGAATTAATAAATCATAAGTAGTATCTTTCACTAGGTTCTAGAAATCAAGTGATTCTAGAGATTATATATATTTTAGTGTTATTAATGTTATTATTTAATTTATTATAAAGCTTTTAGAAATTCCGAACATCCTAGAGATTCTATAGATTCAAGAGATTCCAGAAATTGCACAGATTGCAGAGATCCCAGTGATAAAAGAAATTTCAGAGATGCCAGAGACTCTTGAGATTCTAGAGATACTATAGAGATTCTATATGCATATATTAACTATTATATAGTAGCTTCTAAGATAAGACCGATTTTGGCAAATGACATATCTTCCAAGAAAAGAGAGGGTGGGTGGGCGGGGCTAGTACCTGCTACGATAAGACTGACATTGGCAAATGATCTACTCTCTAAGAAAATGAAGGGCGAGTGGAAGGGGCTGGTACTTACTAAGATACGACTGATTTTACCAAATAACATACCCTCTAAGAAAATGAAGTGTAGAGAGTATATGATTTCGCAAAATCAGTCTTATCTTGGCAAGTATTGGCCCCGCCCACCCACCCTTTATTTTCTTCGAGGGTATGGCATTTGCAAAAATCAGTTTTATCATACCAGGTATTAACCCCGCCCACCCACCCTCTATTTTCTTAGAGGGATCTCATTTGCCAAAATCAGTCTTTCTTAGCAGGTATATTTTAAACAAGATTTACTTTGACAAATTTTAAAATGATGTATTTTTGGTGGGGATCAACAGACAAATCTTGGTTACCGTTTTACCATAAACACATCACTTTGAAAGTAATGTCTAAAATAAAATAAAATAAAAAAAATGGCCCAAGATTATTTCGATCGAACTTCCCCCGCCCCTGAAATACACTATAATTACCCAATTTTTGCGAGAATTTATAAAATTTGATTTTGCCAATTTTATTTTATTTTTATCCCTATAAGTTAAAATAAAGATACTTAAGTGTGCATTAATTTAAAATTAAAAAAGCATGCTATTCGCATATTTCACGTGACTTTTCCAGAAAAAAATTAATTTAGGCATGGGTCAGTTGTACGCCACGGTCAGAAAAATCTGTAGTTGGTCTTAATCCTACCGGAGACAGCGTTAGTCAGATTGAAATATATATTACTCGGACAAATAATTTAACTTTCGCACAATTACGCACCTATTTATTAAACTTCAAATATTTTTATTGCTCTTAAATTTTTAGAAAAGCAGACTTGCTGATATTTTTATCTCTGTACTGCTAGACTTACTATGAAGTTGACGAAATTACAGTGTACGACGCTTTTTATGAGCTGAACACCTGTACGCAATGACAATCCTTATAATCCCTTATTTGTGCGCCAGCGTCCTATAACCTTTTTAGGGATTAGATTTGCCGCACGGGATAAACTAACCGCGGCGTGCAAGTGACCAACACCTATTAATTTAGCTAGGTAGAGATCACCGATTAATAATAACACTACTATATTCCCAAATTTTTTGGAAAATCTGGTTAGCCATTTTTGATTTACTACAACTCGATGTTGCCCTGATACAAAACCATAAACTAAAGACTAATCGTTGCTGTTTTCGGGAGCTGTAATTAAATAAAATGCAAATTGTAGTTACACAATTTTGATTTTTATTTCCCGAGCGTCAGCTAAGAAAGTATAGTAATCGAGTCCATCGGACGAAGGCCCACTTTTATATTTTCTCGACGTTTCATAAACCCTACAGTACGAAAAAAGTAGTCTCCCGTTTCCGTCTGTCTGTCTGTCTGTATTTATTTTTATTAGAGACGTTATCTACTGTTAAAGTTAAACAAGTACTAGGAATTAAGAATACATTCTTTCCCATTGATTATCTGTTTTAAATATATTTTATATTGTCCGCATTTGTGCAGCCCGTGCTTCCAAGTGCGGTGCAGGGATTGAGGGGGTGTTATTTACTCTACTGGAGCGAGGGAAGTTCTGTCGAAATAACCTTCGACCAATTTTTTTTAACAACACTCTGAAAGTTTCGGGTAAAAACTCAACGCGGATTCATAACCTATACGTGTATTTTATAGGCCCAGGGTTATTTAAACCCCCTGAAATACAGTCCAATGAACTCAGCTTTTTCAAAATTTATAAAATTAAACTAACCCTTCTAATTTCAAGTAGAGATATGTAGGAACGCTAAAATACATAAATCAGTCACAGTATAAGAAAAATATTGGTATTATGTATTTAAAGAGCAACTTTACTACGAGAATTATTGGACATTAAAAATTATAATAATAATAAACAAAATCTAGGCAAATTGATACACCACAAGTACAGCTGTACATTATTTCATAAAATTTATATGGCACGTACTGAGTAAAATTTTGCGATGACGTCATCAAATTGTTGGCGGAATGACTAGACAAATTTTGGGTAACATTTTACCATATACACGATAATATAATATACAAAGAAAATTTGACAACAATTGGTTTGGTAGTTTCGGGGATATTTGTCTAATAAAGATCGATACCCACGACAGACAGACGCGAATACGAGACCTACTTTTTCATACTATACCGTCATGAAATGTCGAAAAAACATGAATGTACCCATTATTATCCATCATTACATTTCAATAACACAATCATTTTCACAATTTTACATTGCGTATTTTATACCGAAATCTTGAAAAAACTAAAGATACTGCAAATACAGAAATTGCTGTACTTAAAAATATATATAAATTTTTATTTAATACACATTTGAAAGACACACAAACACAACAATTTTCTTCAAGAAGTTCACTTTTTATTCTTTAATGGAAAAAAATATATATTTTTTTATAACTTGACAATTAACTTTGATGCAATTTGATTTTGAAACATATTTTGCAATCCAGATTCAGGTGGATCGGTATTTTGGGTTGCCTATTTTAAAAACATAAATGGGTCATCTTAGCTGAATAACCCTGTATATATAAAAAAAAACAACAATTTAAGAAAATATTCAACGGATTTTCGTCAATTATATTGCTTAAATCCGATCTATAAATATGGATAAATCAATGTTCCGCCTAATAAGCAGAACATTATTATTTTTGAAATACATATTTTGATATTATATGAAAATGAAAGAGAAAACATTATTGTATCCACAAATATACAACGGATTAAATTCGAACATAAAACTTAAAACTGTTTTTCAATCATGGT
The DNA here is from genome assembly GCF_036711695.1 of Zophobas morio. Taxonomy (NCBI): domain Eukaryota; kingdom Metazoa; phylum Arthropoda; class Insecta; order Coleoptera; family Tenebrionidae; genus Zophobas; species Zophobas morio. The sequence continues at coordinate 10,088,402 of NW_026972136.1, read as the reverse complement.
TGAAGGAATCGTAATCGCAGAAATATGTAAGAATGGTTATTTTTTTTTCACTTAACAATAGCCAATTTACATCAAGCATTATTGAAAGGAATTTTCAAATTAAATTTATTCGAACATTTTGCTATATAATCTTGTATAAACCTTGTAGCAATTCATTAAAAAAAATAACGATTTTTTTGAAAAAGTGAAAAAAAGTGAAAAGAAGTGCTACAAGAAAGTTAACAATTTCTGAAATGTTGTTTTAACTTGTGGATATTTTCCCAAATTTCTTTTCTATACAGGTAGTAGTTTTGAACAATCAGTTGAAACGTCCTCTTAGATAGGAGGATTATAGTTGACACGATTCGAGAATATCAATATCAGCAATTATGAGGTGATACTAACTGAATCAATGACCCTTCTCACTATTCTAGGCATAGTTAAAGCAAGTGATGCAACCCCATTTTTAAAAATTGCGGTCTACTTATAATTTAACGTTCTCCACATACTAAACAACTGCTATAAATCACGCCAAAAACTGACCACCAAATAAATACTTACGACATATTCAAAAACAAACGTGAGAGTTTCTCTCGTGTGGACGATGTCGTGCAATGTGACTATGTTCGCATGTTTCAGTTCTTTAAGAAGCGAGGCTTCCCGGATCGCCGTAAACGGGGCACCTTCTTCTTCCTGGAGTCTAATCTCTTTCAAAGCTACGACTTGGTTTTGTAAACTGCGGAACAAAAGCACCAATTACGAACATCAACTCGACTTAGCTTTAAAACTCACTTGCTAAATCCTTTGTACACGGTCGCGTATGAACCTTCACCTAATTGTTCTAGTTTTATGTAGGCTTCCGATTTGCCGAACGGTGAGTCGCCCTGAAAAAGAAAACAAAATAAGCATTTTTCACACATCTTACAGTAGGTCCCCCATTTAGAATTTTACGTTTAAATTAATTAAATAATTTCAAGTAAAAAACTTCAAAACTCCGAGTTCTGAAGCCTAACCTTAACTACATCTACACTAGAAAATCTCATAAAAACTACCCCACAATCCAAATTCCTCTGGAAGGCGAAATTTGAAGCTACGCCAATTTTTAACCCCCTGGGAGATTGGAACAATCGAGCGATTACAATGTTTACAATTTGCCTCACCCTCTAATCTTAATCCTAATCGCTTCGGATTTCAGTTTCGATTCCATTAAAAAGGACTTATCCAGCAACAAGGGAACGTTCAAACGAGCATCGGCCGCCATTACAATTATTTACGTGACTCAGTTAAAGCCAACAAGGCGATACCCATCTTAATTGTGAGGCGTTTAAATGTTTTTTCCCTTTTAATTGGACTAGGCGGAATGTATTACATGGTCTTGTAATCGCTGGTAGGGCATTACCCTGATGTGCAGCTACCGTTGTGGCCGAAACGGGGCAGCTTAATATAACGACGTTGACTCTTGTTATGTTTAATTTTACTATAATGAGAGCTAGAGCGTCGAAAAATGTTGCTCGCGTGTGTCTATTATTATCGGAGTTTTGTTTTTTGTGCTGACGTTTCTGAACAGGAAGTTGTGTAATAATGATATGGACGATCGTTCGGGGCATTCAAATTAGATACATATTCGTTTCCGGTTCAGTGCCATGGACGATCTTTAGCCTGCAGCCTTGAAATGAAAACTGCTTGGTTATATAGATTTAGCATTGATGACAGAATATTATTAATTACATTTTAATGAGGGCAGATTTTGGAATGTCACTCTCCATTACACCAAATTCATGCAAAGCTACATCGACACGAATTTTTGCTAAACTTCTCTGAAACCGGTTAGAGCAACATTATTCTACAATTACATGTTGATTGTTGATATAAAAAACAGCAGTTTCGTGCGGTTACAGAATCAGTGCTTGGTTAATTTTGCACTTCCAAATTGAACAGTATCTGCTTCACAAGGAAATCCTTCAGTCGTGGAATTTTGGTCTTGAGTTCGTCATGTACTATAAGTAAACGTGCTCACATGATGAGTGAACGTGACTACATAGTATATTATAGTCACACGTTTAGAGCTCGTAACTCTTGAAAAATACTTAAACTAAAATTATTGGTGAAAATTAACACACAAATTTTGGTGGCCCTAAAACACCTACACGAGAGATTTTACAGCAAACGGTTCAGTAGTTTCAGAAATTACTATTTAATTAAACAAACAAAAAAAAAAAACGCATTGCTTTTCATTGATCTATGGAAGCTTGATTCACTTATCTTGTCCAGTTCTTTTTGTGAATAAAATAATACGTGGTCAATAAAATCGTCCAGACTCCGACGGAAGCGGAGATCGACATTTTCGCATTCATAAGCCATGGAACGTCGAGAAAACATCCCCCATTATGTTTTTTATTATTTCCAATCTGGAAATATCTTTGGAGCTTTTTTGGTTCTTGAACGGTTTTTTTTAATGTTTTGTCGAGGTCTCGTTATCTCTAGAATTAGAAAAAATAGGTTTCCCATTTCCGGTAGTCTGTCCGCGTCGACTTTTATTAGGAAGATCATTTCCACAATTACCAGATCAACTGTGGTAAAATTTTATGTATGTTAGGAATATCGTGTAGTTTGTAAAACGCTAGCCAATAATCCCTACCAATAATTTGATGACGTCATTTCAAAATTTTACTTTGTGCATGACATAAATTTTATAAATCGATATATTCGTATACTTGTGGTTCATGAATTTGTCTTGATTTTGTTTGTTATTGTTCTTAATAATAAAAAAAAAAATAAATAAAATTCGCAAAATCAAAATTTTTTAAATTCTCGAAAAAATTAGTGTACTTCAGAACTGAGGGAAGTTCTCTCGAACTCACTTTAGATTAATTTTTTAACTCAGTTGATTAATAGTTTTTTTCTACTCACTATATAGAAAATAACTATTATTTTCAGCAGTGAAGTATGTAAAAATCAATCAAATCGTATATTAATTATTATAGGACTCTAGGCACCGGAACTATATAGTTAAATAAATTTTAACTAAATTGTGCAACTTTTTCAATTATAAAAAATTAAAAACTGGTTAATTAATTAGTTCATCTTTCTTAGAAAATTTAGTATTTTTGAAACAATTATCATTTTTTGGTTTAAAGCATAATTCAATAAAGTAGAATTCATAATCTAATAAAACCCTTTTAAACTTTTTTTTTTATTTTTATGAGTGAAAATTTTGAAAATAGTTATAGGTAGTTATAGTCTAATGTAATCTTAAACAGTATAACCTTTAAAATTACTGTAATAACGCCTACAGTCCAAAAAATTACAAAATTTGATTTTAAAAAGTAGCTTACGTTCGGGAAGTAATATGTATTTTTTCAAAGATTTTTGTAGAGCTTGTTTTTCTGAATTCATTAACGTATCATTCTTTAGTCACCCCTACTCCGCCACTGCCTTTGATTCAAACGCATTATGCTACGAAAACACACTCTACTATTGTTTATATTTGGATTAGCGGAGTGCCGGGAAAATTGGGTAAATGACAAGACTAATTGCTCCAAAAATATGAATGTACTGACAAAGCGTAAAGATGTACCTGTTTCTAGTGGGTTTTCCTATTGAAAAGTATTCCGATCAAAGACATGTATGTCAATTACAGCACGTGCAAGTCACGTGCAACATTAATAGGCAAACTTGATGATCTCATGTGTCAGTCGAACTAACGTTAGTAATTCAACATTTTTACGGCACAACCACAGAACTCATCACATGCCAATGCTCTTATCCCGGTAGAAAACGCTGATGCAGTTTGGATTTTTTTTGCAAAAATTTAGATGTCTAGGCGGATTCATAAATCACAAGTATAGGAATATGTTATTTTATACAATTTAAATGACGTTTACTAAAACAAAATTTGAGTGGACGTCATAAAATTGTTGGTGGGATGATTAAAAGTTTTGGTTAGCATTTTATCATCCACACGGACATTCCTAACATACTTACATATAAAATTTGACAACAATCCGGCTAGTCGTTTCGGAGATTATCTATCTGATAAAAGTCGACACAGACAGACGGAATCGCGAGACCTACTTTTTCGTACTCTTGGGGTCATGAAACGTCGCGAAAATATGAAAATTGCCATTCGTCATATGAAAGGTAAATTGCGGGGATATCTATATTATATCGGGTGATTTTTTAAATTTCTGCTCTAGTTAACCATGACGTTAGTGAAATTAAAAGTGCTGATGTAAGCGTCATGGCTAGTTAGAGCAGACATCTAAAAAACCACCTGGTAGTCACAAGAAAACGAAATTTTTACTCTTTATCCTTTTAAAATGAAGTCATTTTTTGACTGGAATTCGAAACATTTTTTTTTTTGCAACATGCTTTCCCCACAATAAGTTAATAACTATACAGAGTGCTTTATAGGTGTAACACTGAACTTAGTGTTTTTAGATGACACCTATATATTTTTATATATTCTCATTAGCCTCCTGGGATTTTTTAATAAAGTTTATTTTTGAAATTCCGATGCGACGTTGCCACGTTATTCCAATTTTCTTCAAATTTTTTGGCAATGGAAGAGTCCACAAAAAAATCGCAAGAGAGTTATTTTCTAAATCCATCGTACAGTTTTTTGAGGGAGGATAAGCAGAGGTACGCGCTTTGTTGTGGTGTCAATCAAATCAAATTTTACTATACTGTGTGTCTATAAAAAAGTCTAGACTTTACAATTTTCAAATAGCGATACAATTTTAATTTTTTCAAATAGAACACCTCTATTTCATTATTGACTATCAACTTTCAGTACAGAAAATAAAAAAAAAGCGAACAAAAAATAACTTTTTATTTAAAAAACTAAAATATCGACATGTATTTGAAAACTGTAATAATTATGTTTTTGTAAACACTCTGTACATGAAAATTTAATTTCATTTATACCACAACAAAGTATATACTTTTATTTATCTCTCCACAAAATATTGTAACACAGATTTTAAAAACAACCCTACCGCGTTTTTGTTTTGTGAACCCTTACAAAAAATTTCAAGAACATTGGAATAACGTCGCATGGGAGTTTCAGAAATAAACTATGATTGTAAAGCCTGAGGAGAGATCAATCAAAATATGTAAAAATATATAGGGTGTTTCATAAAAAAAGTTGTGTACACTCTGTACAGTTAAATATGATTTTAAAGTTCTCACAGAATCGTAAAACTTTGTCCTTTCATCTTTTTTATATTTTTAATAATAAATTAATGAGATATCGAGGAACACGCGTTTAGTGACTCGCCCTGTGTATACACATTTTTTAAAGAAATTCTTACTGGAAAGTAAAAACACTAAAATTTTTATTTCATCATTTAACAACTATCTGAATAAAGACTTCAGATTATTTTAAATCCAAAATCAAACAACTGCAATTAACACTGAGCTTAACGTAGGAACAAATCCGAATTCAATCATGATTTCCGTATTTATTTCTATTTTTATACAGTCATTGTATATTTTACGACACCTACGTATTAAGCAGTGATTTGGTAGTGTTGACACAGTAAACAAGATATTTTTGTTTGGACTTCAATAATACGAAAAACGTGTCACAACATTTATCACAGAAAAACAATGGAAAATGTTGGGAAATTCCTCAAACTTTTTATCGCATTGTACATCGTATTACTGATAAATTTGTGTTATCAAGATTGTTTACAATCTTTGTGTAGTTATGCTATTGTTTGGAAGTTATAATTTTGACTTTTTGGGAGAAATATTTATTATGAACAAAGATGGGGAGAGTGTTTTAGACGTTTTGACTTATATAACTTTGATCGTGAAACGGATATATATATATACAGGTTTTCCAAAAAAGATCTATGATGAAAATAATTCAGTAACTGTTAAGTTTCCCAAAAAAAATAAAAAATCAGTTCAAGATATATACAGAGAAATTGTTCTAGTTCTAGTAGAACTGAGTGCTAATTATCTAATTTATTAATTATGAAATAGTAATTATGTTATTGCAATTATTTGTTTTTTGATCAGCTTGAATAGTCAAAATATTAAATACTTATCGAGAGTAAAAGCCTAATTTGAAAACACATTGAGTTCTGTACCCTCGACATCGCTGCTTTGTATTTTTGGATTCGTTGAATTTCATTTGAACATTATTTATTGGTTCACTGAGTCTCATTTCTCAAAATCGCCATTTTCAATTGTATGGCTTACTAAAATGGCCAAATCCCTTTAGACCCTTAAAATTAATTATAACTGTCATTCCATGGAAAAAAGCTCGACTAAGACAATAAAACCAAGTGCACCCTTCTCGCTCCGACTCCTGTTTTGTCCCAATAACACAAACAATAAATTAAGCCACCCTCTAAAGAGCCGCCCCTGCGGCTGCAATCTCTCAACTTCCAATGATTTAATCCACCCCCTCGCGACCCCTACACTAAATAATGCAAACATCCACTCACCCCGAAAGCGGAATACCTCTTCGTTCGCCGGTGATCGGACCCTTGATTGAGTAAAACTTCCGACTTGGGTCTAGGGGGTTTTCTCGGTCTTAGTATCACTTTGGTCTCCTCCCGAATGTCTTCGTCGAGGAGTTTGCTGTCGGAGGACACGGAAAGTTGCCGTTTCACCCTCTCGTGACCGGCCACATTGTACAATTCTGCAACAGAAAAGAGAGAAAAATCCCCCATCAGAATCCGTTCACCCTACTTCAGAAGGAAAATATCTATAAGCTAAGAGGGTTTGTCAGGCGCTCTTAAAAGCCTTTCAACTTTTAACGTCGTGTGCTACTATTATGAGGACAGGGGGAGGGCCAAAGCCGTGTAAAACGGCAGGGGAGAGGCGTGTAATGTGGAATTTGGAAAAATGGAGAGGAATAAACGGGTAACAAGCTCGAGCGTTTTCAGGGTTTCGGACGGTCGTGGTTTTATACGCAGTGTTCTGGAGCTGGGAATTAATTAATCACCTTGGCAAGCTTTTAGTACACTCGAAGAGCGTGTTCCAAAAGGAGGATTAATAAATTTGCATACAAGTCTTACGGCTGAGTTTAAGGGTACTTCATTAACGTGGAACTGATTTTTTTAATAGATTTTACATAATTAAAATTTTTGTGTTTTAAATTTCATAACAGACTATCGCAAAAAATGGAGATTTAATAAAATAGTTTCGACTTTAGTAAACTATGAGAAGGGAGCTTTAACGTCTACTGGTTGTTTCATTGGTGTGTTCTTCTCAAAATATTTTCACTCTAAAGCTGTACTTAAGAAAAATTGCTCAAATAATGGTCCTATAATTGCTTTAGCGCTGAAACTACTGTTGCACCGTTTTATAATTTGTTAAAAGCGAGGAAACCGAGAGCTTTCGTGTAAAAACTTTCTATGCTTTCTTAAAGCCCCGACAACTGAAACTTTTTAAGTAAAATTGCAACATTAATCAAGACACCTTCGTATTCCAGATTATTTCGTTTTTTACTATAAAAAATTCACCTCTTACATCGGTTTTTCCACTTAAAACAAAGTTACTTTAATACGTTCCGACGAAAATTTGTTAAAAAAGAGTAAGTTTCCACCATATTAAGTATTAATCATGTCATATATGAATGAACGAATAAATATATAAAAATAGAAATAAGAAATAAATAGGTTAGTGCGTAATTTTTGTAAGACAATGCAGGTAGAATTCTGTTCGGAAAACACACGTGGTAAAATTAGCGATACGGGCAAATGGGTAAACAAAAATGATTCGCATTTGACACCACAGTCCTCCGCAACGAGTGTAATTGGTGTGGTATCAATTTATTAATGATTTTCTAATCTGAATTGTGTAAAACTTTTGATTACTTCATAAACAGGTGTAATTTTTGTTTTTATTGTTTGCAAATTATTCGGGCTGAATTTATTTTAAATTAACGATTTCTCACTAGAGATTTACAACAGTTCATTTACCATATTGTTGATACACTTTGAAAGAAAGGACCTTGAAATTGTTCAAGAAGCTGAATTTGGAGATTTTATTGTTCAGGCATTCTAGCAATGTAGGATGCGTACCAAATCGGCCTACCTTTGATTTTGATTGCACTGTTACGACGAACGGGCGAGTAAAATCGGCGTGGGTTAAACTCAACAATTTATTTCTTACTAACTCGAATTTACACGACTATTACAGTGATTATGTATAAAATAAATTCGGCGCAACTTCTCTTGACTCAACTGGGCCTCTATTTAAACCCATACTTCTGCGGTCGAGGTCTTTCTCGAATACCCATCGCGACTTCCGCTTCCAGGCTTTTCGAACGTCCCTCGGCCATCCTGACGATGAGTCACCCGTCATTACATACGAGAAAGTTCTCGACGGCCCATTGCCATCGTACCGGGGTGGCGTATAGGTTTATTTCGTAACAGTATTTCATATTTGCGTGGTGTTTATTTTCAATCAGAAGCGTTTCTACAATTTTAAGGTTCGAATTAAGGAAAGAAGCAATTTTCAGACAAATATAAATGTAGAACAGGAAAAATTGTTCAAAAAAATAAATAGGTTTCAATCTCCCTAAAATTAAGTTTCTAGACCAATTTTCCCCAACTGAGTGCATTCTTTGAATTGATTGTTTAAAATTTTCACGATTTTATGCCAAACTCTTCTTTAGTCAAAACCCAAAAAACCAAAATCGTGAGTTTGACACTCCAATTCGTACCATTCAATTTCCTATAGTTTTCTGGGGATTGGAGTATATTTTCATTTCGGTATGTCGGTTTAGAATCTACACACAATTGTCGGAACGCGTCTTTTTGGGAGACACGATTATTAACATATTAAAAAAAAATTTTTTTTTGGAGCCAAATTCTTATTCAGGAGGTTCGAATTACGAATTCAGAAAAGGAGTATTTTTCAGACAAATTGAGATACGTTTAATCGAGATAGTTCAGGTGGTCTAAATTCGAAAATTTTGACCAAAAAACAGCACCATAAAAATTGTTCAAAAAATAAACATGTTTCAATTTTCCCGAAATTAAGTTTATAGACTAATTTTGGGCAGCTGAGTGCGTGTTTGGACACCGTTGTTGAAAATTTTCACTATTTTAAGCGAAATCTTTCTTTAACCAAAACTCAAAAGACCAAATTATGAGTTTCATGGTTCATTACTTTTGAAAGAGAGCGTATTTTGGTTTTGACCTCTCGATTTCCTATAGTTTTCTGGACTTGCGAATATTTTTTTTTTATTTTTTTTTAGAGTCCACAGACACATTTATCGGCCGGTGTTATTTTCGAATCAGAAACAGAAGTAATTTTCAGCTAGATAGCTCGATTTGGCTAAATTGGAAAATTTTGGCTGAAAAGAGCAAATTTGCTCAAAAATGAAGTATGCTTCAATCTTTCTAAAAATAAGTTTCTAGATCAATTTTGCTCAATTGAGCGTGTTTTTGGAATCGGTTGTTTCAAATTTTCACTATTTTAAGCGAAATCCTCCTTTAACCAAACCAAAATTGGGAGTTTGACTGTCCATAACTTTTGAATTGACAAAGAGAGCATTGTTCTGGTTCTTATCATCCGATTTCTTGAAGGTTTCTAGTGGCATTGCTAAATTTTCAGGTTGAAATCTTTTACCGTTTGGAATATACGCAAAAATTAATCGCACAGTATCGTTTTAGGGAAATTCGAATGTTAAAAAAAAAAAATAAATAAATAAATTGGGAGCCCTTCTACATTTTTTTTTGTTAAAGATTATTCTCTAGGAGGTTCGAATTATGGAAAGGAGTAATTCTCAGACGAATTGAGGTACCTTTAACCGAGATATTTAGATTGATACGGCTTAAATTCGAAAATTTTGACACCAAGGAGCACAGGGAAAATTGTTCAAAAAATGAACGTGTTCCAATCTTCCTGAAATTAAGTTTCAATACTAATTTTGCCTAGCTGAGTGTGTTTTTGGCATCGGTTGTTGAAAGGTTGTTGAAAATTTTCACTATTTTAAGCTAAATCCTTACTTAACCAAAACTCAAAAGCTATTTTTAAAACCGAATAATTAACATGTCGAAAAATCCGAAAAATAAGACATTTAAACATCAAAAATTGAAACATTTTAAATTTAAAAATCGAAAAATTGAAAAATCAAAAAACCGTGAAATTCAAAATCCCAAAATTAAAAAACTGAAAAAATTGAAATGACGAAAAATTGGGAAAACGAGAAAATTTTAATAAATATAAAAATTATGTAAAATTTAAACAATTGAAAAATTATAAAAACTGAAAAATCGTGAAATCGAAAGTTGTGACTTTGACGGACCATAATTTTCCAGTGTACAAAGAGAACGTATTCAAGATTTTACCATTCGATTCTTGGAGTTTTCTAGTCGTATTAGCTAGTTTTATAGTTGAAAAATAGTCGAAAGTCAAGTGTCAAAAGTGCCAAAATCAGTCTTATATGTATTATCAAATACTAGCTCCAACCACCTGCTCTCTATTTTGTTAAAATCAGTCTTATTTTAGCAAGTGCTAGCCCCGCCCACGCGCCCTCTATTTTCTTGAAGAATATGTAATTTGCTAAATTAGTCTTCTCTTAGCAAGTACTAATCCCGAGTACTCCCCCTTCTTTTTATTCTGACGACTAATTTTATTTCTGTTCAGTATAAGATCGTTCATTTTCTTCTGACTGGATAAAATCAGTCACTGAAATAGAGGCAGGGTGGGTGGGTGGGGCCAATTATGTTTTTCTTTCGAGTGGGACTTGTCAAATACTAGTCTTATGTTATCAAATGCGACCCCCCTCAACCGCCCTCTATTTTCTTAGAGGGTATCTCATTTTGTTGAAGTCAGTCTTATCTTAGTAAGTACTAGCCCCACCCACCCACCCTCCATTTTCTTAGATGGTATGTCATCTGCCAAGATCAGTCTTACCTTAGCAAGTACTAACCCCACCCACCTGCCTTCTATTTTCTTGGAGGGTATGTCATTTGTCAAATCAGTCTTATCTTAGGAAGTACTAAAATCTTTAAAATAAATTTGTTTAGAATCTACGCACTCATTAATCGGACGTCATTTTAAGAAATTCGAATGTTAAAAAATTAAAAAAAAAAAAATCAGGAGCCCTTCTATTTTTTTTTTTCGTCACAGACTATTCTCCAAGAGGTTCGAATTAGGGAATTGAGTAATTTTCAGACAAATCGAATCGAGGTAAGTTTAACCGAGATATTTAGATTGATATGGGTTAAATTCGAAAATTTTGACAGGAAAGAGCACAGGAAATATTGATCAAAAAATAAACATGTTTCAAGCGTCCTGAAATTTAAGTTTCAATACTAATTTTGCCCAGCTGAGTGCATTTTTACCATCGGTTGTTGAAAATTTTCATTATTTTAAGTGAAATCCTCATTTCACCAAAACTCAAAAACTAAATTGTGAGTTTAACGGCCTATAACTTTTGAATGGACAAAGAGAGTAATACGGATTTTACCATTCCATTTTTGGAGTTTTCTACTCGTATTGGTTGGTTTTCGGCTCGAAATCCTGGCCCGTTTGGAATCTACGCACTCATTAATCGGTACTGGAAGAACAGAATATCTACTTTTCGAACATTACAATAAAAAAAAAATCGATCGAAGTTGGCGGTCGTCAAATGTTGGACAGGACCGGAATTGCCCGAATGTCTGACTGACGTGTTTGTAAGACAGAATAATAACTTGTTCTGTGTGTACATTTTAATAGTTTTTTATATCTGCATTTTTTTTTTTAATAAAAATGTCTTGATTATTAACAACACAATCAAACTTCAAATTAATTTAGTTTTGCTTTAGTTACCACACGAAACAATTTATATTTTCAAAAATTAGCAAGGAACCACAAATTAACGTCTATCTGCCAAATGAAACAAGGGAATGTCAAATGACGAAAATGCTGGTGAAGACATAATCAGTCGCTACGGTCGGTAATTGCACGTACTCGTCGACAGAAGTAATTTATTTTGTTAGTGTGCGAAACGTCGTCAAAATATACATCCCGGGACCTTATTTCACGACTGTGATTTCGAAATGATTAATGAATGAAGCTACCCGACTCCTATCTCTCCGGCTGTGGTTACTAACCCGACATTTTAGGCACAGCTTAAAGCAAAATTAAATCCACTAAATTAAGCAACATTTCTCACATTCAAAACCAAAAACACTACCTCTTTTTATTACGAGCACACTCGTCACTACTCCAACTCGCGCCGACTCCCCCTACATCACAGCACACGCTCTTAACTGATAAACGTCCGTTAAAACGGCGAAGGGTTTCGTTTCTCCCTTCGGTCCTTTTTTTCTAATTGGCCTTGTTATTTCCGTCTTTAATGCGATGCATCCGCGCATAAAAAGGACTCTTACGTATTCAAACTTAGCCTTTTCGTTGATTTGCTCGCTCAGGGAGTGTACTCGTAATTAATTTAATCCTTTTGGGATTTTTATCGGAGACCCCGGAAAATGCGTACCGAAAGCTCGCAAAGAATGCCCGCAAACATGTGCGGCTCCATTTACCACAGTCACAGCTGAAGAATTCGAATAGTTGTGACGTCAAAGACGATTGCCTCGTTAGCTTCGAGCTGTAGCAGCCGGATTTTCGCGGAAAATGGTATACCTATATGGCAAGTAGTGCACGATCTTGGACGGAAAATGCGGAAGGTTGTGCTGGTATTCGAAGAATTCTTTTGATGGGAGGTTAGTTTGAAGATTTTAATTGGGAATAGTTGGTTTCGCTAGAGACAAAATGGCTTCATTAGTGGATGGGTTTGATGACGTTTGAAATATCTTGTCGGCTTTAATCTTCTCCTTGGCACTGCTTATACGTGACAATGGAATTCATTAAATCTTCGTTTGGAGGAGCGGTGACGATGGCATCCATTAATTCTTCATTTGATCTATTAGTGTAATTATTAACTTGATCATGTTCGCGGGAATAAATTAAACATGTCACGATTCTGACATACCGAGCATTAGACAGAAAGCACGTTGAGTCAACACCCGGTGGGGCTATAAAGAGAGTCTATTATTCTAGCAAACAAAACAACTAAAATATTACGTTCTTAAATCAGCTATTTCTAACACTGTCTATTCTCGTCAAAAAATGCATAATTGAATTCCATTTGGTTGACCGAAGCGAGAATAACAAGGGTTTTTGATTAATGGCTAGATAAATAAATTTAGTTGGAAATTAACGCCCGCAATGAAGTCATCGAAATCCTGTGGAACGATTACACATTCCTCATAAAGTTTATGTTAATCCAACTCTGTCGTCCGTAATAAGAATTTTATGCCTGTAGTAAATACGAATTCTATTGTGTTCTTAACAATGTTACATTTAATTGGTGCTTTGGAACACAAGTCAGGTTCGTTCGGGTTATCTACTACTGTATCTACGATTCTAACCAAAGTGCATGAAATTTTTATCGGAACACGAAACATGCACTTGTTTACTATTATTTACCTGAATAAATAAAAATCGATCAACGAAACCAACGCCCGCTTATATGCGATTGTAATCTTTGGTGGGTTTACTGACATTTTCACCCACATAAAATAATGTAGCAGATGGATGGTGATCTTTACGTCAAAATCATGGTCGTGGCAGGACCGGCGATTAATAAATTTGTTTAAATCAAAATTTAAAAAAGGTTGTTTAATTAATGGAAAAAAGTCTGCAGTTACACCCATTTTTGAGTTTGTTTTTATAATGATGATTCATTTAATTAAATTTGTAACATAACAAAAATAAACAAACCATTATGCGAATATTTTAATCAAATTCGTTTTCAATTAACTTTCGTTATCGATAATGTTAAGTCAAATTGTGCACGCTCCTTAAAAAAATAATAATTTCTTTTCACCTTGGATAAGAGTGAAAGAATTTAAATAACTAATTAAATTACCGCTATTAGTTACGGAGTGCTAAATAACAAGAGCAGTGCGGAAAAATTTCCCCATTATATTATTTGTTTTTATAAAATAACTGGCGTCTGAAGTGACGAAAATACTTTATCTTGAAACCCACAAGTGAATTAGGTAATGCTTTCTTAAAAAAATCACCACCGATTAAGTCACTTTAGACAAAGAAAGTAATTCATTTGGAAACTAAAAAGCCGCGGGTTCCGTACCAGATGAAAAAACCCCGGCGTAATTAAACGGTGACAGCAAAACCACAGCTAATATTTCATCCTTAATCTACTATATCTGAATACAATCTGCCAAACAAGTTAATTCGGTTACTCCATCCGGCTGTAATTTATAGCATGCGATGTTGATTTGTTTGATTAATATAAGACAAGCACTAAGTATCCACAAATACCATTTGTCAAAGTCGATAAATCGAATCGACATGAAACTTTATAAAAACAAGCTATTCGTCGAAAGAAAGCGCCGCAGAATTTCCCGAGATTAAATTAAAGCGAACTCATTAGACACCCGCTAAAAATACACCGTTATTTTTGCACTATAAAGACGTAGTAATGCTAGGCTATTGTAATTAAAGCAATAATTTATCAGCAGTTGTTCTCGCCGGTTAATGAAAAGACCGACACAATGGGAGTTTAGTTCATAGTAATTTGTGAGCTATTATTGTTGCGAAAATTACGAAATTAATGTGGAAATGTGCGCCCGTATTCACTCAAAAACATTGATTTAGACATCAACGAGCCAAATTCGCTTACGCTCGTGTCGGGTGGACAAAAATAAAATGATTATTTATGTTACAAGCGTAAAAATGATTGGTTGAGGGCGTCAAAATTTCACGAGACGTTAGTTTCAGTTAGTCATCAAGTAAGAGCAAAATTAATTTTTGAAATCTATGTATCTAGAGAGGCGATAGATTCACTAGCGTCTAATAGCCCGCTTCGTTCACTAATGCATGTTAAATTATTTAAGAACCAATTTGTTCTATTTATTGCTTACGCTCGATTGGTGTCTCTACTGCTACAACTAATATTATTATATTTTTTCTCTCCTAACTACAGAATGGAGGGGTGGATCAGTCAAGCAGAATATTCGTTCTTCAAGAAAAAAAAATTGCCGACGTTTATTTCGATAGAACTTCCAGTGCGGTCCAATAAATCACGCTTTTTCGAAAAATAATTTTTTTTTTTCAGATTTTTGTAATTTTTACTTCCCGAGCGTAAGCAAAGGAAGTATTGTAATCGAGTCCGTCGGCCGACTCTCTACTTTTACGTTTTCTCGATCTTTCATGACCCCTAGAAGACGAAGAAATAGGTCTCCCATTTCCGTCTGTCTGTCCGTCTGTCCGTCCGTCTGTCCGTCTGTCCGCCTGCCCCCGGATTTTTATTAGACAGATAATCTCCGAAAGTACTCGACCGATTGTTGTGAAATTTTGTACTTATATTAAGAATATCATGTAGATGGTAAAACGCTAACCAAAATTTGTCTAATCATCCCCACCACTAATGCGATGACGTCACTTCAAAATTGTACATAGTAAATGGGTTTTCAATTGTATAAAATAACATAGTCCTACACATGTAGTTTACAACTCTGAATCGACTTTTCACCCGAAACGTCCAGATTTTTGGAAAAAAAATCAAAATTATAAAACAACATTTTGAAATTTAATTTTTAATCTACTAACCAGAATGCTTTGAAATGTTGCAGATGTTTTAAGGCTATAAAGAGCATCATAAATCTTTAGTCAAAAAATATTTGCTTATCCCCTCCAAAAACTTGATGACGTCAGCTCAAAAGTTTGTGGAATAAATCATATCTAAAATGTACAAAATATGATGAATCTGTACTTGTGATCTATCACTCCATTCTTATTTTTTGGATTTGCATATACAGGGGTGACTCAAAAAAATTAATGAATGCGTAAATATATTTTATTGATTTAATCAGGAACTACAAAACCGAATGCTCTGAAATCTTGCAGATGTTTTAAGGTCATAAAGAGCATAATAAATGTTTAGTCAAAATATATTTGCTTATCCCCTCCAAAAACTTGATGACGTCAGCTCGAAAGTTTGCCGAATAAATCATATCTAAAATGTACAAAATATGATGAGCCTGTACTTGTAATTTATCACTCCATTCATATTTTTTGGATTTGCATATACAGAGTGACTCAAAAAAATTAATGAATGCGTAAATATATTTTATTGATTTAATCAGGAACTACAAAACGGAATGCTGTGACATCTTGCAGATGTTTTAAGGTTATAAAGAGCATAATAAATGTTTAGTCAAAATATATTTGCTTATCCCCTCCAAAAACTTGATGACGTCAGCTCGAAAATTTGCCGAATAAATCATATCTAAAATGTACAAAATATGATCAGTCTGTACTTGTGATCTATCACTCCATTCATATTTTTTGGATTTGCATATACAGGGTGATTCAAGAAAATAAATGAAAGCGTAAATTTATTTTACTGATTTACTCAGGAACTACAAAACCGAATGCTTCGAAATATTGAAGATATTTTAAAATTATCATAAGCATGGTAAATTTTTGATCAAAACGTATTTGGTCGTCCCCCCTAAAAAATTTATGACGTCACCACAAAATTTTGCTGAATAAATCCTATCTAAAATGTACAAAATATGGTGAGTCTCTTCTTGTGATTTATCATTCCATTCAAATTTTTTCGATTTGCATATACAGGGTGACTCAAAAAAATTAATGAATGCGTAAATTTATTTTATTGATTTAATCAGGAACTACAAAACTGAATGCTTTGAAATCTTGCAGATGTTTTAAGGTTATAAAGAGCATAATAAATTTTTAGTCAAAATATATTTGGTTATCTTCTACAAAAAACTGATGACGTCAGCTCAAAAGTTTGCCGAATAAATCGTATCTAAAATGTACAAAATATGATGACTCTGTACTTGTGATTTATCATTCCATTCATATTTTTGGATTTGCATATGTAGGGTGACTCAAAAAAATTAATGAAGGCGTGAATTTATTTTATCGATTTAATCAGGAATTACAAAACCGAATGCTTTGAAATCTTGGGAATATTTTAAAGTTATTATAAGCATGGTAAACTTTTGTTCAAAATGTATTTGTTCATCCCTCCTAAAAAAATTGATGACGTCACCCTTAAATTTTGCTGAATAAATCCTATCTAAAATGCAAAAAATATGATGAGTATGTACTTGTGATTTATCATTCCATTCATATTTTTTAGATTTTCTTAAGAGGTGGTTCAAAAAAATTAATGAAGTCAATTTATTTTATTGATTAAATTAAAGGCAACACTTATTATTAGTATTACACAACAACCAACCCAATTTGGTAGACACAAAATTTGTTAAAGGAAAAACTCGGTTGAAACATAAGGGTAGCACGCTTATTTACATCGACTTTAACATTACAGACCTGCATTTGTTTTATGCGGTCACTTGGTTCCGCGAATGCGAAATAGACATGTTTATAATCAATCAATTGTGAATTTCACCGTCAAGAATTAAAATAAAACCCAATGTTTTATATAATACGCGGAAGTCGAAGCAATAAAACCGATGGTCGTTTTGTTTACAGTTTCTCTGTTTGACTCTCAGTATGCTGTTACGCTTGTCATCTTAAATTAAGAATGTTTATACATAAACGATTTTCAGTTGCCGTATACGTGAGTAAATCGTTTCGTTATTTTATTGATTATAAAAAATCAATATTCAAAACGACCCAATTCATTTTCCCGAAAATTTGAGAATATAATAATTTTATTCTTAGTATTACACTACATCTATCCCAACTGATATACGTGTCCTTGCAAAAATGTTGATGACGTCATCGCAATTTTTTTTTAAATTCCCAGTACAAAAATGTAATGAGAAAAAAAAAACACAATAGGCATGCAGTCGTCAAGTTTCCGACAGCGAGGGAAGTACTGTTTAAACTCTTTAGACCAATTTTTTAATAATACTCCCGCAGCTTTTTACTTGAATTTTTCAGTTCTTCCATTTTTAATTTTGGTGTCTTCAATTTTTTGATTTTATAATTTATTACTATACGTCTAAAGAATTTCTAACTTGGGTGAGCAGACAACCAGTGAAAAATTGTCGAAATTCCTAACATCTCACTTTTTTTAGTTTTTTTTTCCGAATTAAATTTTCGTTTCTTCATTTTTTAGATTTAGCAAATTTTCCATTTAAAATTCCTGGAGTTTTCAATTTTTCATTTCTTCAAATTTTCGATTTGCAAGTTTTCGCTTCAGCTTTAATTTTGAGATTTTGCAATTTCATGAGTTTTCAATTTTTAATTTTTCTATTCTTTGATTTTTCGATTTCTCATGTTTTCAATTTTTCAGTTTTTCAATGAGAAATTTTTCAATTTTTCGTTTCTTCTTTCTACTTGCAATTTTTATTTTGTAATTTTTCGTTTCTTCAATTTTTGATTTGCAATTTTTATAGTTTTCATTTTATATGAATAAATAAAAAATATCGCACTTTTCAAATTTTACCATTTGAACTTTTCCATTTTTTATTTATTGGATTTTAAAACGTTTCAATTTTTCGTTTCGATTTTTATTTTATTTATTTTTTCAGTGTGAAATTTTTCAGTTTTTGGATTTTTCAATTTTTCGGTTTTTCAATTGTAGACTTTTAAGTTTCTTCAATTTTTGATTGGCATTGGTTTTAGTTTTCATTTTAATTATGTAATAATTTTTAAAATATGTATTGCACTTTTCAATTTTCTTCAACGTTACGATTTGCAGCTCTTCAAGTTTTCGTTTGGAAGTTTTCCAGTCTTTTGATTTTCATCTTGTGAAAGTTTTAATTTTGAGATTTTGCAATTTCATGAGTTTTCAATTTTTTGATTTTTCGATTACTCAAGTCTTCAATTTTTCGGTTTTTTAATGTGAAATTTTTAAATTTTTCGTCTCTTCTTTCTACTTGCAATTTTTATTTTTCAATTTTTCGTTTTGTCAATTTTAGATTTTAAAGTTTCATCATTTTTAAATTTTTCGTTTCTTCAATTTTTGATTTGTAATTTTTTTAGTTTTCATTTCAAATATGTAATAATAATTTTTAAAATATCGCACTTTTCAAATTTTACGATTTGAACTTTTCTATTTTTCATTTACTGAATTTTAAAACTTTTCAATTTTTTGTTTCGATTTTTATTTTCTTAATTTTTTCAGAGTGAAATTTTTCAGTTTTTGGATTTTTGAATTTTTCGGTTTTCAATTTTAGACTTTTAAGTTTCATCGTTGTTCAATTTTTCGTTTCTTCAATTTTTGATTGGAATTTTTTTTAGTTCTCATTTTAATTATGTTATAATTTTTAAAATATGTATTGCAGTTTTCAATTTTTCGTTTCGGTTTTTATTTTCGTAATTTTTCCAGTTTTTCTATTTTTCACAGTTTTGATTTTATAATAGTAACTTTTTCAGTGTGAAATTTTTCAGTTTTTGGATGTCTCATCAATTTTTCGATTTTTCAACTTTTAGATCTTTGAATTTTTCGTTTTTCAATCTTAAATTTTTAAGTTTCATCATTTTTCAACATTTCTTTTCTTCAATTTATGATTTGCATTTTTTTTAGTTTACATTTTAATTAAGTATGTAATAATGATTTTTAAAATATTGCACTTTTCAAATTTTACGATTTTAGAACTTTTCCATTTTTGATTTATTGGATTTTAAAACTTTTCAATTTTTCGTTTCGGTTATTTTCTTAATTTTCTTCAGTTTTTTTCGTTTTTCAATGTTTTGATTTTAAAACTGTAATTTTTCGAGTGTGAAATTTTTTGGTTTTTGGATTTTTCAGTTTTAATATTTTTTAATTTTTCGTTTTTCAATTTTAGATTTTTAAGTTTCATCATTTTTCAATTTTTCGTTTCTTCAATTTTTTATATGCAATTTTTTTTTAGTTTTCATTTTAATTAGGTAGTAATAATTTTTAAAATATTGTACCTTTCATATTTTACGATTTTAGAACTTTTCCATTTTTCATTTATTGGATTTTAAAATTTTTCCGTTTTTCGTTTACGTTTTTATAATTTTTATTTTTTAGAGTGAAATTTTTCAGTTTTTGGATCTTTAAATTTTTCGATTTATCAACTTTCAGACTTTTGCATTTTTCGTTTTTTCAGTTTTGGATTTTTTTATTTCTCGATTTTTCAATTTTTCCTTTCTTCAACTGTTTATTTGAAATTTTTCGAGTTTTCATTTTTTCATAGTAATAATAACTATAGTTTTTAAAATGTTTCACTTTTTCAATTTTACGATTTTAGAATTTTTGCAGGTTTAATTTTTCGATTGTACAATATTTGAGTTTTCCAATTTTTCGATTCATTGATTTTTTCAGTGTTTCAATTTTTCATTTCTTCAATTTTTAAATTTGCAATTTTTCGATTTTTCCTTAGGTTTAGTTTTTCGATTTCTCAGTGTTTCGTATCGAAAATGAAAACTTTAAAAAAACATAAAAACGGCAACTGAAGAACTTGAATAACTGAAGCAACGAAAAATTCAAAAATGAAAGCAGGATTTAGAAACTTAAAATCAAAAAAGTGAAAAATCGGAAAACGAAATAAATTGAGTATTGTAAAAACGAAATATTGGAAATTAAAAGTAATCGGCAAATCCTCTAACTAGAAATCCAAAAATTGTCAAATTAAAAAATTTTAAAATTGGAAAACCAAGGAACTTAAATCTAAGGCTGAAAATTTGAAAAATTAAATAAACAAAAAATTACAGAATTTAAAGAAACATTGAAAAAATAAAGGAAATAAAAATCAAAAATTGTGATATAAAATCGAGAAAAATAAAATTAAAAAGCGGGAAATTTGTAAGTAGAGAAATCGAAAAATTGAAAAAAGAAAAAAAAAATTGCAGTATCAAAAAAAGTGTAAAATCGAAGAAGAAAGAAAAACGAAAAATTGTGATACCAAAAAATTGGTAGAAGGCAAATAAATCCAGATTTTTCGAAAAACGATGAGTGCATCGATAAATCACAAATATCGAATCATAGTATTTTGCATATTGCACTCAGAATTTCTTAGGCAAAATTTTGAGATGACGTCATTGATGTTTAAGAAGGGGATAAGGGGATAAACGAATAAATTATGATTAAAGATTTACCGGGATCGTAAAAAGTTGGCAAGATTTCAGAGCATTCGGTTTTGTAGTTTCGAAGTTAAATTTTGTTACATAATTTTTTTTTTCAAAAATCTGTAAATGTCTAGATTCATAAATGACAAGTGCAGGATTATCTTATTGTATTGAATTAAAAATATATATATTGTGAATTTTGGAGATGACGTCATCCCATTAGTGGTAGGGATGATTAGCCAAATTTTGGTTAGCGTTTAACCATTTAAATGAGATTACGTGCCTACTATAAATCGACACAGGCACTAGACATACATACAGATAGATGCAAAGGGGATACCACTTTCTTCGTACTATAGAGGTCATGAAAAGTCGAGAAATCATGAAAATGGCAAGTCGCCCGATGGACTCGGAAATATAGATCCTTTGTTTATGCTCAAGACGTAAAAAGCCAATCATTACACAAAAATTATACAAAAGACTAACGACCACACCACATTTGTCTGGCGCCAAAATCATAATTTAACAAATTAATATTCTACACAATAGTCTACAACCTGACCATACTCCTAAACTTTATTTGTTCGATAGGCAAGTACCGTCTGCTCTACAAAAATGGTTCTACATACAACGTGTCTATAAGAAAATATTTATAATAATTATATTTCTGTTTTTAAAATGTAATCTTTGCATAACTAATGAGATAATTAATTTCAAATGCAAAGATTTTTGAATTTTTATAAGAAAACATGAAAGTAACAATGGATTTTTTGGAGAGTAAATAAACATACACTAAACGAAAATAATGTTTTAACACCTAATTAATTTAACAAGTTTTTGTTTGTTCTGTCTAGAAGTCCGTTGCTTAAGCGGGAACTTGAACTATAACGAAATACACTGCCAGACAAAAAAACCCGGGCACTTGAATTTTTCGCGATTATCTGCAATTCGTCGAAATTTTGTAAAATATATTCCAAAAAACAAAACAGAAAAAAGTAAAAAAAAATTATAACATTAAACATTAGCGTAAAGTCGCTAATATTGAAGTTTTTTTTTGTCGAGCAGTGTATTATACCGTACATAAATTTCACTGATCTGTTTACGTCTACTTTGATATGATATTTATTTTGAAAACATGCCATACGAAATGTAAATGTTAAGCCAACACAAAGTGAAAAAAATGCCTGCACAATCTCTGATGGTCCGACGAAAATATAAAATTCCAACACAGAAAAATTTTCACATTTCGCATGAATTATTTCCATTCGCGATTTCCGACAATTACCTCCTTAAAACAGCGAAAGCTCTCCATGAATCTGAAATTTTAATTATAATATCGTTTAAATATTCATATATGGCAACGCACGTGCTCGTTTAAGATAATGACGCCCCTTGATGCGCTGATTCGGCTAATTGAGGTTTTGATATTATCTCAAAATTACGTTCGCAGTGTGGAAACCGTTTCCGGCCCGAGGCCGATTTCATTCACCGGACTAGAACCGAGACACGCGAAGAAAGTAAAAAATTGCCGGCAAAAATAGCGAATTAATTATGCGTTCGAGTGTTTATTTACCGGAGCGACCGACGACTTCTTTCCAGCCGTATGTCGCGAGAAGACGGCGCAAAAATCAATAGATCCCGTTTTTGATTGGTGGAATACGAAGTCCCAGGACGCGGCGTGTGGGTGGGCGTCGCGATGTTTGCGTTACTTTTAACGAGTGCGTTTGCTTATCTGATGTGATGGGAGAGCGTCAATAAGGCCGGATGTTGATGAATGAATGGGGGCTTTATCAGATCTCAATAACGTCATTCTGAAATTTTTACATAGTTGTTCGACGTCGAAATATGGAGATTTGCCGGGGGACTTTGTTATCGCGGAGTTTGTTGTTTGTTGATTTATGTGTCTTCTTGTTTGGAGAATGTTAACAATAAAAAGAGGACAAATGATTTTTTGGTGGTTCCGTTGTAAAACGACGGATTTAATTCCGATTTGATTTTAAAATGATTCCCATTTTGTAACTATTAAAAGTAAAAAATACCTGATGTTAATTCGTGACTCATTAACACTTCGAATAATTAACTTAATTTTAATATGAATTTTGATGCTACATACATATTTGGCCGGTTAATTTACAAGGAATCGCAATTCTGAGGTAGTGTATACATTTTCTACGTCCTCTAGAAAAAAAATTCCAATGCTTTAAAATGATTTTCAAATAATACAATATATTTTTAGTCACACACCAAAGCTGATTTTCGTGTGATTGAGGTGATTATTTAGAACAAACTAAGAAGACAGTACTAGAATTTTCTGACAGTTGCTTATTAGGAAGACAATGGCAATTTTATTTTAAAATTTGGAATTTCGCCATTTCATAATTTTTAGAACTGCAAACCCATAATTTTGATATACAAAAACAGTATAAAAAAATTGTTTCAAAGTTATTTCCACAGAACTTCCCTCGCTTCTGAAGTACAGTCCAACTGTTCCTCTAAAAATGATAAAATTTGATTTTGTGGAATTTTATTTTTTCGTGATAACCTCTATAGAAAAACAGTATAGAAGATACTAGTCACAGTGTAATAGAAAAAAGGCTGCAGACCTTCTTAAAGAAAGACAGTTGGGAACCCCGAGAAGACTCAAAGTTCTTAAAAGATACATGGGGCCCCCGAGAAGGTTTTACATTTTTAAAAAAGACAGTTGGGACCCCCGAGGTTCCACTGCTCTTTTTTTCTTTCTTTTTCTTCTATAATTTTTTGATTTTCCAATTCTAATAGTTTTACTTCCAACTACTTTTCCTCCAAATATCTTTTATATGAATTTGATGCTAATCGGGTCATATTCATAAGCTCTGGTGTAATATGAAGCAGTTCAGGACGATTGTCTACCATTTTTAATGCGTCAATAATGCAAAGTTTGTTATTAAGGGTTCTTAAAGACATTGACGTTCTATCTTCGCTTAAAATGCGTCCAGACAATGAAAAACCTCTTTCCACATCAGCACTGCCGTGAACTAAACTTAGACACATTTTCACAACTTTTGAAAGTTCCGGATATCTATTTTCGTCCATACTTGACCAGAAGGTATCTACAGGACCTAGTTCAAAAGAATCTAAATTTTCTGTATTTACAAACATTGTAAATTCTTCAACCACAGATTCTTTGTTAATGTTACAAGGTAATTTATCACAAATTCTAGTTACGTAATAACTTGGTGCTTCTTTAATCATGCACGGATTTAAAAATGAAAAATATTTCAATTCCTTTAGCCTCAGTGGTGATTTTGTTAAAATATACTTCGATGACTCAATATAAAATTTCTGCACGTTT
The DNA here is from genome assembly GCF_036711695.1 of Zophobas morio. NCBI lineage: Eukaryota > Metazoa > Arthropoda > Insecta > Coleoptera > Tenebrionidae > Zophobas > Zophobas morio. The sequence continues at coordinate 10,064,071 of NW_026972136.1, read as the reverse complement.
TTTAGCATAATAATGTTTTCATTTTTCGGCAATTTTCCAAGAGAATCCTCACAAACAATTATCGAATCCATAGGCAGTAAGTTCTCTGTTGTAAATATTTTGTCAGGGTATTGTACAATTCCTCGAAAGTCTTTCAAAACATTCGTAAAAATATGAACTTTTTCATAACATATGAACCAAGTGAGAGGCCTGAAAGACAGGTGCGACCTCCGAGAAGGTATCACATAAAATAACATTTGGCGATTCCGAGATTTTACATTTTTAAAAAAGACAATTGGGACCTCCGAGAAGTTTTCACATTCTTAAAAATTACATTTGGGGCCCTCGAGAAGGTTTACATTTTTAAAAAATACAGTTGGGACCCCCGAGAAGGTTTTAGATTTTTAAAAAAGATAATTGGAACTCAAAGCGGATTCCTACACCACACTTATAGGATTATACGTGTTCCTTTTATTCGATGCAACTCCTATAATTTTTTTATTTTTAAACATAAACATGATTCTTTGAGCAAATATGTATCATTTTAAAAGATGACCTAAGTGAATAAATGACATGAGTGTTAATTTTTCAAGCTAGTACATTGTCACCAATAAATATGAAAAAAAAAAATCATAACTTTTTGAGTATTGATTTTGGAATATTGGTTGCTTTTGAATTTTAAAAGAAATCAATCTTTCCATTTATGAAAAAATACAGCGTGTTATTGAAAGGTACGTAGAAAATAAAATCGGAAATTGGTCTCGAAGCATGCTAAAAGTTAAAAAAAGTTCAGGTAAAAGTGTTCTCCTTTTAGAGATAGAAATTATTAAAATTTATGTCCAAATTCGTTGTACGCCTCTGATAAAAAGATCATCTTTCGTTTCTATAGCAACATTTAATCTTGACAAAAGTTTTATTGTTACAGTTGCTAGGATTTACTAAAATAAATTGATTTTACCTATTTATCCTTCAGTAGCGTCTAAAAAGGTTGGATAAGGGTTAATTTTCCCCTTATAATTTTGATAACACAAATAAGTTTTTCAGACTTCTTAGACTTCACGAAGAACTCTCCATTTTGTTGTACGTACCTTTCAATAACACCCTGTATATCTAGTGTTCCATAAAAAAATAAAGTTGACGTCATTTCCAGTTTTACCGGAAGTAATAATAAAACTTAAAATCATACAAATTTGCTCTACAGGTTTATCTTTAAGAATAAAAAAGTTACAGGGGTTGTATCAAATAAAAGAAAGAGTTAAATTAAATAGACAGAATTCTTTGAAGTAACGTCATCAAATTGTTGGTGGGGATGATTGGCAAAAATAAATAAAATGTGTTGTTTCTTATTTCATCGAAATGAAACATCCTGTATCTGATAGTCGACCTGGTTTTTATACAGGGTGATTCAGGGGACCACTGCATAATTTTAATGGTGAATTATCCGGCAAAAAATACGTAAATTATGCTAATGGAAGCAGAAAACCAGAAAATTTCGTGACTAATCAAAATTACTTCCCATCTGCAACAATCAAGAAAACCACGTTTTTTATACTTGAGGTATTCAATTTTTATTATCGCTCTTTTCTCACTTTTCTGTGGCCTTTTTCTAATGCATTTTTTTTTTTACTATTTTTATCGCATTTTTGGTGACTTTTTTAAGTCCCTTTTTTAGTCGTATTTGTTTCAAGTTGCACTTTTTTGTTGCACATACTTTTTGTGGATTTTTATCGCTTTCTTGTTGTCTTTCCTTTATTGCGTTTCCTCAATTTTTCTCAAATGTTTTTTTTTCGCATTCCGGTTTTTCCCCTTTTTGTTGCTTTTACCGCCCATCTCTGTTGCGTTTTTTCTCACTTATTCACACCTTTTTTGTTGCTTTTCACGCCGTTTTTGTCTCTGTCACCTTTTTTCGTGTTTCTTCTGTCACTTTTTCTTATATTTCTTGCTTTTATAACTTATTTTTTCAGTTTTGCTTTTTTTATCATAAAGTTTTATGTAGAATTTCTTCTAGAATTGTTTTGTCTATTTTTGTTGCATTTTAGTACTCGTCTTTTTTTGTGTGGCATTCTTTTGGCCCTGTTTTTTGTCGCTTTTTATTGGCCCCCTTTTTTGACACTTTTTCGGCGTCTTTTTTATGGTACTTTTTTTTTTATTAACGCTTTTTTGTCAAATTGTATACATTTTTTCTCGTTTTTTTTTCATCGCGTTTTTTGGTGGCCTTTTTGCATCCCTATTAATGCTTTATCACTTTTTTTACTTTTTTCACCTTGTTTTGTAGTTTTTCTCGCCTATAATTTGTTAAATTTTTTGTGGTATTTGTTGGCGGATTTTTTTTGGGTATTCTCTTTGTTGTTAGCTACTTTTGGTGCTCTTGATGCCCTTTTTACCGTCCTTTTTGTCCTCATTTTTGTCACATTTTGAACATATTTTTGTGAGGTTTTGTCGTTTTTACTGTTTTTTTTTATTTTTTTTTGCGGCTTTTTTTGTTGCATTTTTGCCGTCTTTCTTTTTATATTTTACTGTCACCTTCTTTGTCTTTTTTTTTTGGTTAATTTTGACGCAATTTTTAATCCTCATTAGTCATCATTTTTCTTTATAGCATATCTTTTACAAAAAAAAAAGAAAAAAATGAATCGAATTGAAAAACTGTAACATTATTGAAACATCGAAAAACTGAAAAATGAAATATTGAGAAATTGAAAAATCAAATAAATGAAAAAGTTTTAAAATCCAAAAACTGAAAAATGGGAAAGTGTAATTATTATTTATTATGTATTTAAAATGGCAACTAAAATTTTTACAATAAATAAAATTGTTGGAAATTTATCAAAGTTCTTTTAATCTCTTTCAAAAAACACCAAGTGCCCCGACACTCCTTTAAATTCTTTCAAAAATAAAATTGTGTATTTCAAGGCGCGGCAATAAAAAAATTAAATTTAATGTTTGTAGTTATTTTTTAAAGGGTTGTGTTTATTATAAATCTATAAATATCGATATTTCTTGGAAAAAACCGCGAGACGGATTTCTCGGAAATAGTTGTCGGACGACTCGATTCTTGGAAATCGCCAACTGCAAATAGGTCGCGAAGGGAGCCGGGAGGGGTTGTAATGCACATTACCCAAACCAGTATTAACGAGTGCGCCGGACCGGAAATATGTCTCTTCGATTACTAATTAATTAAAGATAAACATTTAGTGGTTTTTGAGAAAAGTCTTTTGGATTTCGGTGGATAAAGTGTTCAAACGAAGTTTAAACTGTTTTTAAAAAACATTCTTTTGGTTTTTGGCGGAAAAAAATGAAAGTGGGGTTAGTGGCAGAATGGAGTAAGATTTTCTGGAGGCTCTGCTTGTGGTAAGTTTCCACTGCATGTGTTTTGTTACGATTTGTAAAAATCACACCAAAAACATTTAAAAATCGGTCTAAAGTTTTGTAGATAGAACTTTCTTCGTCCCTGAACCATAGAGAAACAAATAATACCGAAACTTGGAAAAATTACAAAATTTAATTTTGAGGATTTAATTTTCTGTTTGATAACCCCTACAAGTTAAAATAAAGATAACTGCGGACTGTTAAAGTAGGTAAATGAGCATTCTATATAGATGTTTCCAGTGGTTTTTTCCATTATAATATTTTATGATGACGTCATCAACACTTTAATTAATTCGTATTCACATATTTCTTTGAGTCAATCTATATAAGTAATTTAAAACAAAATGGTCGAACATTACACCCACAGAACTTTCCTCGACCATAAAGCACAGTGCAACAAATCCAACTGTTTCGAAAAATTATTTGATTTGATTTTGTGAATTATAATGATAACCCTTATAAAATAAATAAAAATATGTATGCAATATTAAATTAAATGTAAAGAAGCGTCCTACACGTTTGTTTTAAGTGAGTTTTTCCATTACAAAATTTTGTGATGACGTCATCAACATTTTTGATCAATTTTGTCTTTTAAACTTTAAAGATATTAGTGACCTTCCTATGATTAAGATCTATCTCACTTTATTCAATGATTTATAAAATAATTTTGACTGGATCATCGTACTACGTTCGACGGCGTTTTTGTTAAATATCCGAGGAACGGTCATGTTTTTTGCCAATTGTAGTTTTTTTTTTGGCTAATTGCATTCGTTTTGATTTCCCTCCGGTCACAGCAACATCGAGGCGCCGTTCTGGTGTTAAAGAAGTGTGATTTTTTGAATTTTCTAATTTGGTATTAATAAATATTGATGAAAATGTGTTGCGTTCGCTAAAATGTGTTGTGTTAATATTGTGAACAGGAAGAAGTGTCCACTTCACACGGGTTAATTTTCCAAAAGGCCCGAAAGGGGTGTAAGTACTAACTCAGTAATCGGTTGGACAAATAATTTTTGTTGTTTTTCAATTTTTTCACTTCGTGCGAGTTTTGTTGATTTTTAAATTTATTGATGATAGTCGTTTAGCAAATAGTATCGTGTTAATGTCGTGATTGTTGCGAAATGATGTGAATTTTTTTAACGGAAGGTCATTTTTTCCAGAGAAGTCGGAAAACACGTTCGTATCAATCGAGCGGTGTTCCTGTTGTTATTGTTAAGTTTTAAAACTTACGATTTTCAATTATTAGAGATTTCAACTTGTGTAAACTGTGTTTATAAATTGTCACGAAGTAATTAAATAATATTTGAACAATAGTAAATAATAATTAACACTTCTCATAAATAAACCGAAACGCGTTTTCCTATAAGATCGAAATTATAGAAACAAATAGTTTGTACAAAAATAATTAGTTTTCCCTGCCGAACTTTGAAAGAATTATTTTGGACAGCACAATCGTGTATATTTGTAAAAGTTACGCGTTTTCGGGAATTTTCTAATTTATTATTAATAAATATTTGTGAAAATCAATTGCGTTAGTCGTATGATTACGAAGGAAAGTGCCCACTTCCCGAAGGACATTTTTCCAGAAATGGGTTGAAAACGGAGTACGTAGAATTTGAGTTTTAATTTATCAACACTGTGCGAATAATTATTATTGCTAAATCGGTTCGAAAAATTTGATCCTAATTTGTTAGAAAAACTTTAGAACGATTCAAGTTTGCCGCGAATAGGAATTTTCTCATTTTTCCGTCAGTCGCGACAAAATTAAAGTTGCAATTTCCGTAATATTTTTTAAAATTATTGTTAATCCTATTAAATAAATACATTCGTGTTTGTGAACTTTCGTTGTCTTGTAAATTTATTGGTGATAGTCGTTAGGAAATGTAATCGTCTTAGTGTGCCGTGATTGTTGCGCAATAATGTGAAATTTTTTCGCCGAAGGTCATTTTTTCTAAAGAAGTTGGAAAAACGAGTTCGTATGCATCGAGCGGTGTTGCTGCTGTTATTGTAAGTTTTCAAATTTACGATACTAATTATTATTTGCGATTTCAACTCGTGCAAACGCTGTTGATAAATTATCACGAAATAATTAAATAATATTTGCACAATAGCAATAATAATTGGATAACACTTTCATAAATAAATCGAAAACCGTTTTCCTATAAAACCGAAGTAATAGAAAAAATGTTTTGTGCAAACATTGTCAAATTAGTTTCCCCGGTTAAAATTTGAAAAAATTAGCCTCGTCTTTGCGCTTTTTCGGAAATTTTCTAATTTATGAGTCGTATGATTACGAAGGAAAGTGCCCACTTTCGGAAGAATTTTTTCCAAAAAGGTTGAAAGTGGAGTATGTACAATTTGAGTTTTAATTTGCGACTTACGTGATTCGTATTTTAAAATCCATACACCTACTGTGCGAATACTTATTATTATTAAATCGGTTCGACAAATTTAGTCTCTAAATTTTTGGAAAATTTTCGAGATTGATTCAAGTTTGCCGGTCGAAGCGGGTGTCTTTTCCGCGAATAGAAATTTTCTAGTTTTCCCGTTGATGGAGACACAATGAAAGTTGTAATTTACTGTCAAACTATTTTAATTTATTGTCAACGATCGTTTTAAATACACTGACCGGCAAAAAAAAACCGGCCACCCTGAACAATTTCGCAAAACCACTTTAAAAATTATTAATTTAACTAGAGATCGTTATTTTATTAAAGAACCATTCACTATTGACACATGTTGTACAGATTAGCAAAAAAAAGGGAAGACAAATAAACGCAGAATTAAATTTAACAAAATAACAGAAACAGACCAAGTACGATATGTTCTTAATTAAAACAATAAAGGAGGTTGTTGTTGCAAACAGTGTTTTTCATCAATTGATTATAAATTTGGCAGTTAATGAACGTTTTCACGCGAAAACAATGCCGTTAACTCTTACAGACGTCTCTCAAATTGTCGCCATGTTTCTGCTATTTTGTTAAATTAAATTTAATTCTGTGTTTATTTGTCTTCTTTTTCCTTGGTAATTAATACATCATGTGTCAATAGTGAATGGTGCTTTAATAAAAGTTTTGCGAAATTTTTCGGGGTGGCCGGTTTTTTTGCCGGTCAGTGTATATGCATTCGCGTTTGTGAATTTTTGTTGATTTTTAAATTTGTTATTGGTAGTTGTTAGGAAATGGAATCATATTAGTACATTACGGCCCTTGTTGTTTGTAAACTAAGACGAAATAATTTACAAAGTAAAGCGTCTCTGGTTTACTTAGTAATTTTTGAAATTTATAAAATGTGGATAAATTATATTTTTCTTTATTTTCAGTGGAACCGAAATCTTGAAGATGTGTGGACTCGCTATTAATAGTAGCAGAAAAAGCCAAAAAGGACGCATTTTTTTAAATATAGTGTCACTGGTGTGCGGTGTTAAGTTCCTAGTGCGCGATTAAAATACGTGGTGAAAAATAGTGCTGCTAGAACTTTGATCCTGTGCTGTGTCAGGAAATGCCGCTCAACTCCAGCCGGACAGACGATAAGGCAACTGGGCAGGATTTAAAGGGTAAGAACCATTTGCAAAATGTTCATTGTTCTAGGTATTTAAGCGACATTTTTTTAATAAAATTATTCAAAAATGATTTAAACGACATTTAAATAAAAAAAAATGCACATTCCACGATACAAAAAATAAAATTTTGCTAAATGATGTTTTTTTTATTTACAGTAGGTCCGTATGCTCAAGAAGAGGGGATTCGCTGTAATTGGTAGCAGAAGTAGAAGCCAAAAAGGTAGGATTTTTTCTTAATTAATTGTCATTTTCGGGCGACGTTAATTTCCGCGTGCGGAGTGCTAAGTTCTTAGTGCGTGATTAAAAGACTTGGTTAAAAGTGGTGCTTCTAAAACTTCGATCTTCCACTAAGTCAAGAAGTGGCAGATCAGCTCTAACCTGGCGGACGAAAACACATGTGGACTGGATTCAAAAGGTAAGAGCCCTCGTGGAATTGATTTCTTACGGCATTCAACCATACAAAAAATTAACTTTTGGGAAATGATATTTTTCTTCATTTACAGTAGGTCCGTATCTTTGAAGATGAGGGAATTGGTTACAAATAGTAGCAGAACTAGAAGCCAAAGGTAGGATTTTTTTTTCCTTAACGAAGTGTCATTTTTGCGCGATGTCAGAGTGTTAAGTTTCAAGTGCCCGGTCTTAAGTTCCGAGTGTGCGGTGTTAAGTCCCGAGTGCGCGATTAAAACACGTAGTGAAAAGTGGTGCTGCTAGAACTTTGATCCTGTGCTGAGTCAAGAACTGGCCGCTCAACTCGAACCGGACAGACGATAAGGCATCTGGGCAGGATTTAAAGGGTAAGAAACATTTGTAAAATGTTCATTGTTCTAGGTATTTAAGCGACATTTTTTTAATAATATTATTGCAAAAATGATTTAAACAACATTTAAATAAAAAAAATTACACATTCCACGATACAAAAAATAAAATTTTGCTAAATGATGTTTTTCTTTATTTACAGTAGGTCCGTATGCTCAAGAAGAGGGGATTCGCTGTACCTGGTAGCAGAAGCAGAAGCCAAAAAGGTAGGATTTTTTTCTTAATTAATTGTCATTTTCGGGCGACGTTAATTTCCGCGTGCGGAGTGCTAAGTTCTTAGTGCGTGATTAACAGACTTAGTGAAAAGTGGTGCTTCTAAAACTTCGATCTTCCACAAAGTCAAGAAGTGGCAGATCAGCTCCAACCTGGCGGACGAAAACACATATGGACTGGATTTAAAAGGTAAGAGTCCTTGTAGAATTGATTTCTTACAGCATTCAACCATACAAAAAAGAAACTTCTGGGAAATGATATTTTTCTTCATTTATAGCAGAAGTGTAATTTTTGCGTGATGTTGGAGGGTTAAGTTCCAAGTGCGCGGTCTTAAGTTCCGAGTATGCGGTGTTAAGTCCCGAGTGCGCGTCAAGAAATGGCAGCTCAACAACTGGATAGACGAAAAGGTATCTGGGCCCGATTTAAATGGTAATACATTCAACAATACGAAAAATAAACTTTCGCTAAATGACGTTTCTGTATTTACAGTAGGTATCACTGAAGCTGAAGGGATTTGGGACAAATAATAGTAGAAATAGAAGCCAAAATTTTTTTTATGAAGTGGCAAACGAAATAAGAAATTTAGTCGGGAAAGAATTCATGGGGGTCACTTGTTGTGTTTAGCCAATAGGCGACACCTACGCCCCCACGAACTGGAATTAAAATAATAAAATATGATTAATTTTACTCTTTCGAAGCAAATTAGAGGTATATAGGTAATTGACAAACAAACAAACGACAAAAACAATAACAGTGAAACAATTAACGAAAAAAGCACACCCTTTTATCACGAATTTTTTTTACTGAAATCACAAATTTTATAAAGATGTTGATTTTTGAAAGTTGTATATGTATTTAGTTGTTCGTACAACAGATTTTTGTCCAGTTCCAATTTAGTTGCTTTTTGAAAAATTGCAGTTAGAAAAACTGCCACTGGTTTTATTTTATGGAGGTTATCAGAAAACAAAAATCGGATACAATTTTTACAATTTTTCAAAGAAGTGGGATTCGTTGGGAATACAATTCAAGGTGACGAAAGTTCTGTGGAAATAACCTACAATCAATTTCTTTTTATTTTATTTTGCGAAGAGACAATCATTCTAACAAAATAATAGCAAAAAAAAAAACCTCGCAATGAACACTTTCTTTTCTTGCGATGCTAATTAAGTCGCAAAATTTCCGAACTTCGCCTGCTAACCCAACTTTGTTTCTGGATCACAAAGTCGAAGCCCCGACTCGTCGACAAAGTTTCAATGTTTACAAAATTCTGTAATCTTGCGCTAATCCCCCATTAAAATTCACCGGAAACGCCATACCGACTTAATAACATTACACGCGGCACCCCGTTCCCTTTTCAAATTCTCATTGTATTTTTATCACAGCTACGTGTGCATCTCCGCATGAATATTTAAAGAAACGCCCAATTAAAAAACTCCCAATGCAGCATTTAATTCCAATCCTCGAACAACCCTCTCAAAATTAAAACGCGATCCGCATATACAAGACGATTACAAAATTAAAATTTCAAATTTACCATTGGAATCGGCAGAGAGGAAAAAATCACGAAACAAGCTGCGACTTAATAACTCCCAGAATCTTAAACAGGAAACGGCGCGCTACTCGAAAGGGCGAAACTGCATCGCCTCTCTGCATTTATATTTAACGTTATTGCCTCGCACACCCTCCTCGTTTCGCGCATTTATTACGTCCATCGCAGGCGGCTGGTCGGGGGTGGCGAGCTTGCCCAAGACCTAGCAGTTATTTATCTAGTTACTAAACAAAAATGTACAAATTCATCGCAGAATCATCTTAATTAAAAATACATAATAGCAAAACATTCAGTGCTATAGAAATACTCATGATGTGTGTATCACATGGTAGGTAGGTACTTGAAAATCTTATTCAAACTGAAATTGCATGCCTTTAAGCTATGACAAGCCGAACTGAAAATCTTTACTGAACTTTAAGTTAGATGCCTTTAAGTTATGAGAAGCTTAAGATCAGAAAATAATTTTATTCTGTACAAAGCACCTGATGACAAGCAACGTTATGTAAATTTAAAAATAAAAGTTTAATAATTGTAAAACTTAACGAAAAAAAAAACATTAAAAAACTGTTCAAAACTGTCACTACAAAAGTTTCTTACGATTTTATATAAAATATTTAGCAAATTGTTTAGCCAAAATACATAGAAGTGAAATACCTGGAGTACTATTAATGGTGTAGCTGCTAGGTGTTCAGAAGTGCTCCTTAAAAATGTAAATCACTCATTCCATTTAATTAAGTCACATAAGACGTCACAGCCAGAAGTTAATGACGCCACAAACAACCGAATGCCATCAGAAAAGCAGTTTTAAGAATACCAATACACCTGCTCCAACATTTTACTGAAATATTACTAGGTTTTAAATTACTGGATTTATTCCACAATTAGTTGCCACACTATCTAAAGTATGTCAAGTATACGAACATAATGGATAGTTTGTTAAATGTTATAGCTTCAGTTCTACCGAAGTGTGATTAAATTTAGGTCATAATTATCATCAAATTCAGTTTGAATTATGATCTGAATTAATCACAGAGGCAGTCGTTGGATGACTTAACCATTAATTTTCTTGAGCAAATATTAAATCATCATGTATACCTTATGAACTAGTTCTTGTCGTTTAACTGAAAATCGTTCAATAATATAACTTGGTATTATTTTTGAAAATTGTAGGATTTGTTGTTTCAACAATCTTGAAAACAATTTAAATTTATGCATTTCCCTACTAAATTCTAACTTGTTAAATTCTTATATCACATTTTCATTATTTTTTGGGCTTCGCAAGTATAAAAAAGAATTACCAAACCTACTAACTTTTTAATAATTTATGTTTATAAAAACTAAAACAAATATAAACGTGAATATAAATCAAAATAATCGAGGTCGGTGGTGTTAAATTATGTTTGTAAACTTAGTGTTTATTTACAATTGCAAATGAAATGGTAAAATCGTCATTACCCATCATTTCGGCATAACATAATTATTATTTTACTTCATGTTTTGTTATTGTAACTGAAAAAAAATTTCAAATGAAAGTTGACTTAGCGACACAGTGTTAAATAAATAATTTATATTATTTATTTATTAATTTCTATTTAATGGAATACATTTTCTTAGACTTTATAATAATGAGTTTTTTACTCCTCGAGTGTAAGCTAAGGAAGTATTGTAATTGAGTCCGTTGAGTATTTTCGAGGGTGATTGAAAAATGATAAAAAATCTCATACCCGGGAGAATATAGAAAAATGTAGCTATTGTAAAAGTTGCCAAAAAATCCACAAACAATTCTGAGATGTAGATCTCAACGTGCAAAAATATCAAGGTTCTATTGTTTCAGAGCAAGACTTTTGAATAATGCATTCGGTGTGAAAATCAAATTTTTCAACAATCTTAGAAATTGCCATATTTCAATTGGTAAAAATTTTCGAAGAACTGAAGCCTAAAATAACTTCTAGGGATTGAATTCTATACTATTCTATAATACAAGAAAAAATGTCTGGCTAATTTTCGAAGGTGGCCCAGTTCTTGGTAAGTTCAGAATAAATTTGGCAGATGATATATTCTCTAAGAAAATAGAGGGTGGGTGGGCGGGGCTAGAATCTGCTAGGATAAAACAGATTTTGGCAAGTGAGATGTTCTCCAAGAATAGTAGAGGGCGGGTGGGCGGGGCTAGTTCTTGGGAAGATAAGAATAATTTTGGCAAATGACATATCCTCTAAGAAAATAGAGGGAGGGCGGGTGGGGCTAGAATCTATTAAGACTGATTTTGGCAAATGACATTGTCTAAGAAAAGAGAGGGTGGGTGGGCGGGGCTATTTCTTAGTAAGATAAGAATAATTTTGGCAAATTACATATCCTCTAAGAAAATAGAGGGCGGGTGGGCGGGGTTAGTTCTTGCTAAGATAGGAATAATTTTGGCAAATGACATATCGTCTAAGAAAATAGAGGGTGGGTGGCGGGGCTAGTTCTTGGTAAGATAAGAATAATTTTGGCAAATGACATATTCTCTAAGAAAATAGAGGGCGAGTGGGCAGGGTTAGTTCTTGCTAAGATAGAAATAATTTTGGCAAATGACATATCTTCTAAGAAATGAGAGGGTGGGTGGGCGGGGCTGGGACTTACTTAGATACTAATTAATAAAACTGAGAAAATTGAAAATGCCTGTAGCGGACTTTGAAACGGCTCTGTTTATGATAAGTTAATAAAATGCCATGATTTTTTCTAACAAACAAACAAACAAACAATTACGACAAAATTATCCTCTTTGTCATGGAATTATAAAATTTCTATTTTTTTTGTTTCGTAAAAATTATAAACTCTACCGTAGATAAGAAATACATTTTTTAAATTTTATATATGAAGAGGATTAACATTGTCTTAGAGCTCAATAACTGCATAATTTAGTATTCACGTTATAACTAAAATGGCTCTAAGAAATTCTTGAAACGCCTCTATATATAATAATTATGCTAAAAACCGTCATTTCTTCGAAAAAACGAGGTTTGCTGCTAAATTATGCTTTACACTCGTTTTCCAAGTCTTTTCTTTCTCCCTAAAATTATTCAAAAAAATTTTAAAACGGACCAAAAATCCACAAAATTTCTGGGATGTACTTAGATCTCAATGTCTGACCAAAATTTTCGAAATATTCCGTTTGAACGTCAAATTTTTTAAAAATCCAAAAATTTTCACAATTTGCAATTGGCGATTTTGGAAAAGTGGTACGATTTTTAACGAAAGGAAGTCGGAAACAACTTCTGAGGATCGAGATCTATAAGAAAATGATCGAAAAATATGATGACCTAAAATTTTTGGTGGAAACGGTCAGACAAATTATGGTTGGCGACTTACCATCTATATAACATTGTTGAAACATAACGTGTGTCCACTAAAAATCTGTACTAAATATAAGCTTTTTTAAAAAAAAAATTAATTGATTTTAACAAAAATAACGTAACACACAAGAAAAAGTATTAATAGTAATACGGGTGACAAAAACCAATAAAAGAAATACCCAGATAGTGTTTTTACCACCAGGGTTGGGAAAAAATCGCATAGAAAAAATACTCCTAAATAAAAATCAATGATTTTTTTTTTAATTACGATTTTCTTATTAATTTTTTTTCAATATTCGGAATTATAACTTAAAAAGTAGCAAGAATAATCAAAAGTTAGGAGTTTGAATTTCGTTTGATCAGTTTTTGACAGCCCTTTATTTTTTACTCAGTTATTATTTTAATTTTCATTTTCCACGTATTTTAACACACGTTCACAATTATGCTCCGTGTCATGTTTAAATCGTGTTTCTGCGAGTTTTGAGCAATAAAGAGAATTTATTTTAAATTACGTTACTAAACAGTAATAATAACGTTCTTTATGGTTACAAAGTTGAGGGTGGCAGACAGAATTTCCCTCGCCCTCGAAGTGCAGTCCAACAGCAGAGATAATCAGACAGATTTTGGTTACCGTTTTACCATCTACACGATATTGTTAAAATAGGATAAGCTTGACAACAATCAGTCCAATAGTTTCTAAATCGGGCCGACCCTGGTTTTTACAGAATGTAAACATAAAGTTCTCATTTTCCATGATACAATAAATAAACAACTCTATTGATGGTCCCAAGTAGATCTTTGTAAAAAAACAATCACTCAACTGTTGACTGTTTCGAGTGCAAGTAAAATAAAAACGAACGTTTTATTTCGTAATTATATTTAAATTCTTACGTCAAGGAAAATGGAGCAGGCAATGCACAAAATTTTCCTCATGTTTCATTCATTATTATAATTTCAATAATATATACTTCATGTGGAATAAGGAAATGAAGCAACTACTTTGAATCAATTCAATAACCAAACAATTCATCCTAAAGAACTAAAATTTTGTACAAATATAGAATACAACTTGTTTAACAATCTCAAAATGTAATATAACCCATATAAGAATACCTCCCGTGCATTAAAAGCTAGACGAAAAGTAAAAATCAGAGCTAGTTAAAGTTAAAAAAGGAAATCTCATTTCGATTGTTCAAGACTGCGACGAATGACAATAACATACGAATGTGGAAGCTTCTGCGGCATAAATATCCGCTCCATTTAATGTGATAAAATTTTTATTGCAAATCAATATAAATGTTAAAACTACTCGAGCGCGAAACATTCTTTATTACTTTTACGTTCAAAAAGATTCACTTTTGTCTCTGACAACGACAAAAAGATATAAATTTTATTTATTATTTTTTCAACCTAAACTAAACGAAAATAATGAACAATTTCGAAACAAAAACTATTAACCAAGTAAACTTTTCGTCGCCAGTCGCCACTGCCGCATGCGACTTTTGGCGGATGCGCCGGGTCCCGCAGAGAATTCTTTCGTCTTTCGAGAAGAGGAACTACCGTGGAGCGCTATTGATTAACGGCCTTCGCAGACAGTTGCCCATAATGAAAAATCAATGGCCGAATTGGCGTTTCATCCCCCATGCGGTTCTCTTCGGAGATTAGTTGCACCTTGTAAAGGGCAAATTGGTACAAATCCGGGGAAAATACGGGAGTGCGTTATAAATAAAGAAACTCTCGCCGCTTTCGGTCAGATTTACGGTGTCAAATTTCGGGCCCAAATCCAGAATGATTGATCATGGATGGGTTCTTTTATTTCCTTCTGGTGCGTGGAGGAGGATCGGGACGCGGGAATGCGGAGCATGGAAATCATTATAAGAGCATAGTGGAAAACTGACGTCGGGAGAATGGGCCATAAATAATAAGGGCGATTTTAATAATAAAAAAGAACGGAATTTCGTTGGTACTTTGTAAATTATGAATATTACAGCTGGAGGTTGGAAAATGTGTGGACGAAATGGGAAAGACGCGACAATTTGTTACTGTTGCAATTATTGCAAAATTTAACTGAACTACATCAACAGGAAAAAGTGCAAAGAAAATATTCCCAAAAAATCGTTTTACTAGCTATGTTCATAACAGAAAATTGCCCATTTTGGGAAACAGCTCCTGAATGTTAAACAACACCCCATATAATCCCATTCCCGTAAAAATACACCTCATACTCGATGGCTGAATTTAATCCTCATTTCAAAAGCCCAAATTCTGAAACTTCTGAATATTTTTACATAAATTGTACCGATCTGCATAAGAAACCAATCTTGTTCGAAATCAGTTTGATTGGTATGGGCTCGAGCACCACAATTTCTTGGATAACAGTAAGTTCGGTGGTGAACTTTGATAATTAATAGTTCCTACCAGTAACTAGAATAGTTCCGAAATGCCAGTGGCTGGCTGTCACGACCACGTTCCTCCGCGTGGGAACGTCAAACAGCCAAATTTGTATAAATTTATATGAAAATTATCATGTTTGGTGAGAAATTCGATTACATATAATGTAACTAGAAAGCAAGATATAGATTTGGTCGAGCATATTTCGAAAGTTCCGCTATTTCCTGGCGGATGTAAATGATGGTGGGAGTAGCAACGGCAAGCAATAAAGATGCAAAATTCTGAAATATGCAAATGTGCTCTCTATAAAGCTTCTGATGCCTTTTAAGTCTGAAGCGAAATGTATCAAGTATCTACGAACTAGAAACATTTTAATATGTAACGAGTTTCTGACGGGGAACCTATATTCGACTTCGTGGAGTCGTGAAAAAGTTCCAAGCAAATAAACTTGATTGCTTTGTACTGTACTCAAACATAATTCGCAACAAATTTATCAACCGTTAACATCAGCAATTTTAATAAAGCAAAATTTCCAGCATCTCACTGAGCTAATAAAACGAAAGCAACAAAAAACCGATGTCTGATTTTCAATGAACCTTGACGTTTCGAACCAGCTAATCGACAAATCATTAAAATAACGTACGTCCATTCATGCATTAAGTCGACACGCTTCGCCGTTTTGGTATAAAAATTCGCATCAAAAACACAATCGGCTTAAGGAGTTAAAAAAATCAAGCCTCGTGTATCACGGAAAATACGAAACAGATTTTAAAATTGAGCTGTCAATTATGCTTTCCGGAAACCCGGAGAATCCCAAAACCCACGTTACCGCAAAACAAAACAAAACAAAATAACATTATACGAGTCGAAACCAAACCGGCAAAACAAACTTTTTTAACACTCGCAAAGCACACAAATGCGAACGAAAAATCAAATAAGAGAGTTCGCCGCTGTGTTAAAATTAGCTTTGGACGCCTCGTAACGTTTGACATTTTGATCAGACTGCAGAGCTAATTTTGGAGTTATTTAATTTATTTATAACTGTTTTAATAGTGGACGCAGATAACGCTGGCTTCAAGTCCAAAGCAAACACGGGTTTTATCTGTTTGTTTTAGTCATGATGTTTTGTTTTTTATTGTTTAATAAAAACATGTAAATACTTGCTTAAATTTCGTCGGATAATGAGTCCTTCTCATGTTTAGGAATAATGATAATAAAAACACGGTAAACGCAAAGCGGCGAGCTTTTCCAAGAGAATTTAATATGTTTAAATTATGTTTGTTGTGTATTTTGTGTACTTCTCATTACGCTTTGTTCGTTTTTCGAAATTGCAAATTAAATTAAAAGCACTGTTTAAAAGGTTCGTTTTCGTTATTTTATCTCGAGGTTTCTTTTGTGCGATTTTCTTATTTGGCGTCTTATGCTGAAAATATGAATAATAAATTGCGTAAATTAACCATAAAAAGAAAACAGACTTTGCAATATATTTTTGCTTATTTGGAGTTGTGTTTGTCGTTTGGTAAGGCTCAGAATTGCTTCCCCGGCAGATATAAAAATAAACCAAAAAAAATCCACAGCTCGTAGAATACGGCATTGTCCATTTCCACACTCCGTACATCGCCAACGTGATCAAATTTTGCAACCAACCCGTTTATTTTTCCGCCATAAAAACATTCAATTCTTCGGCTTCGCCGCACAAGATCAAAACATCTCCGAACTTCGTTATTTCCGATATCTCCGATCCATTCCGCTAGTTTTTACCCTTTTTCACCGCAACGTATAGAGCATCGACTCGTCCATATCTAGGTCGGGAGCTTTTCAATTGTTGCCGTTCTGCAGCAGCTGATTCGACCGTAAAACACACAGAAAAAACGTATAAATTGAAAAGAAAAGAACACGACGACGAACAATAACCTCGCTCTGTGGATGTTGAACTTCTCGGTTTAGCGTTACTCGCCCCTTCTCGCGTTTCGCGCCATTTTACACCGTCAGGGATGCCCCCGGTGATCCTGGTCTTACGCCCACTTCTGCTTCATTAAACTACCAATAAATACTAAATTACAGGTCATATAAACACGCCATTAATTAGCAAGGGAGACGACAGACGGGTGAATAATGAGGCGGGAACAACGCCCTTATGACCTCGCAACAAGACAACACCTACGACTACGGAAAATCCGATTTATGACGACGTTTATTGCGAGCGTTTATCCGTAAACGGATTAATGGGACAAGATGCAAAACCATGGGACCAGAGGTCTTCGCTGCGTCGCTGTTTTACTGCATCTAGCCGGCGGCGCTACAGTACATATCTATGGAAATTATGTAATTTGAAAACGAAGGTTTATTGGATAGAAGTTGTTGGGACGGACAGGAAATTGTAAAATGTTCCATTGAATCTGCAAACACTGAAAAATTATCAGGAATTGTCTTCTTTTCCGTGTGAGGCAGCAAAGGGGCAAAAATATACTCTATTTTTTCAAGACTGGTCAAAAATGGTTTGCTTTTTCACCAACTGAACTTTTTTTGCTTTAAACAAAATTATAATCCAAATTTCAGCGAATATAACTTTTAAATAACTGATATCTGGAATTAAAAAAATCGTGTTTTCGGGAAAAAAATAGATGATTCATGAAGCGAAAGTCCGCGTTTGAATCAGCGATATTACAGATTTTATGGAAAAAAAAAAAAAAAAAAAAAAAAATTTGCCCGTGTGATGATTATTTGATTACGACCGAAGCGGTGCGAAGCGAGTGGTTAAAAAATGAGCGTTGGGCGAAGTCTATAAATGTGTTGCATACCATGCTTTTATTCCAATTCAAATTAGAACCATAATTAGCAAATTTTCAAAAGTGCGAAGAAAATGTTTTCCGAAAATAATTGGTTGCTGCTCATTAATCTCATTAATTTCCGCTTTATTTGAGAAATTCCCGAAATATTTTCGAAATGACAAATAATCTATTCAAACTACATACCTTGATTTTATACTCAAACCGTATTTAACGAACACGAAAACGGCCGAACGCACTCAAGATGTGACTAATGAGCTCGAACACATCTTCGGCCCGTGTTTAATTAGTCCAACGTCACGGATTATGCAACTATGGTTAAACATCGCTAAACAAGGTTTTAGATACGAGACTAGAAAATAGTACATTATGTAAAAGTTTCATCTATGCCTTTAGTTTTTTATTTAAGCACCAGGAGAGCGAGAGTTTAAAAAAAAACGAGTGTCTAGAGGAATTTATACAAAGTATGCGAAAAAAGTTTTTTTTTTAAATCTGGGTTATCTAGGGTAAAAATTTAACACGAATTCATAAACCACGAGTGCAGGTTTAAATAACATTTATTCTTCAAAATTTTTGTCAGTGATTTACCATGGTTCCGATAAGCTGAAAATGACTGCAAAAGTTCATAGCATTTTGTAGTTTGAATGTTAAATTTCAAAACGTTGCACAATTTTTTTTTCCCAAAAATTTGGGCATCTAGGGTAAAAACTTAACATGGATTCATAAACCACAAATGCAGGGGTACGTTATTAGGAAAATTAAATTACATTTACTATTGTAGATTGTGGGGATGACGCCACCTCATCGTTGGTAGGAGTGATTAGACAAATTTCGGTTAGCGTTTTAGCCTCTACACGATACTCACAACATATATATAAAATTTGACGACAATCGGTCCAGTAGTTTCGGAGATTATCCGTTTAACAAAAATTATGATAGACGGAAATAGAGAACCTATTTTTTCGTTCTCTGGGGGACATGAAACGTCGAGAAAACACGAAAGTTTACGTTCGGGAAGTAAAAATAACTTCTATCAGTAAAACAATTAGTGGTGATTAATTTTAAAGACGAAAAATGAGTTACTGAGCGCTTCTTCTTCGAATTTATTTTTAATACAGTGAAGTCTCATTAATTTAGAATATGGCAATTAATTGTATACAAACTAGACATGTGTGACTAACTAATTTAAGATATTTAAGGATAATAATTAATGACAATAATATATTTTATTTAATTAAAATACTGTATTACATATAAGAAGCTTTTTTGGATGCATGATGCATACGGGCTGCTGGTAGTAATTTTCAACACTTCTTGTAGTTTAAGAATATTTACATGTAGTATGAATTCATAAAATATAGTGAAACGAAACATCTTTCCGAAAATTTTCCCAGATCAAGAAAAATTTAGAATAACCCATGGAATAACCTCCTGAATTTTCGCCGCATGTTTATAAAACACCCTGTATATCGTTCTCATCCAATCATTCATGTTTTGTAAACATATTCTTTAAGTATATTACGTACTTCAGTGGTAAAATTACGTTTACTTAATTTTTTTGTTTCTAATGTTTTTTTCTACTGAACGCTTCCAAAAATAAAATGCAGCAAAAGAAAATGACGAGTTTACTGTACATGTTCTTCAAAATAGAGTTAAAATACTTTGAGAAGGAGGTGCCAATGAAATATCGCAGTAAGCGTAAAAGCGTGCGGACTGGTCCACTTGCGAATTTAGGGGGAGAAAACTGTATTTCTTTCGTAGTTTAGTATATTTATAGTAAGTAGTTCATCAGAATTACAAAGTGGTCAAATTTTCTCGTAATATTTCCACTATAGCATTGTAACCTGCTAAACAAACTTAGTGAGAGAAGAACAAAGCTTACCTTGAAAATCATGAAAGAAGAAGACAGAGAACAAATTTTCTCGATGACTAAACGTAGTGGACAAAAGAACAGACAAAGAAAACAAAGCTTCAATTTTTCTAACAGATGCGTGCGAGTGACCGTATAAACTATGGACAGAAAACCCATATATAATAAGCAAAAAATGTTTCTTAGCCTTCTAGATGACAAGACCATTTGTTTCTCGTTCGCGATTCGAAGCAATTACTTAATTACGATCGTAACTTAAAAGTTAAAAATGAATGTTGACATTCACCCCATGACTCAACCACCGCAACACCGCCACCCCCAAGGTGCGCCTCCGCCCGTCCGATGACCTAATAACCGGTCTCGTCCGGTTCGTGCCACCCCCGGCGATGACTCACCCGCGGTGACGGCGTCCGCGTTGACAGGTGAAAATACGCGTGTTAGGGGTATTCCGTCGATTTAACAAATAAAGAATTCGCTAAAAATACTATAAGCCGCAGCCACGAATGGGTTAGGTTAAACACGTAGTGAAAACAGCTGCCCACTTTAAAACAAATATACAGGGTGTTTATCCAACTAGATTGTTTTTTAACAGTATTCAAAATGTTATTTTCTTAGAAACTGATCACTTATGATAAAAAAAATTAATGGTTTCAATGACTTGTGTTGTGACATTATCCAGAAACAATAAAAAGTGTTAAATTCAGCGATTAAAGAGTTTCAAAATAAACAATAATTTAGATGATTTATAGTAATATTACGATAATATTTATCGTATGGTCTAAATGTAGTCAAAACATACGAATCCATCAACATAAATAAGATCACACGCTGTTTAATTTCATACGAAAAATACAGATATACCACGAATGGTGAAAAATCCACTACCCCGGAATGACAAGGGTCACAGCTTAAAATTAGACCAAGATTGACTAACCCGTTGCCGCCAACGCCACTCTGCATGACAAACGAGCAACCAGCGTGAAATGAAGCCACTCCGCGAGTGTGTTTATCGTATTGTTTTCGATTAGGCCGCGGTTTATAAACCCCATTCCAGGGCCGAATTAAGCGGACAACGTCATTAGTTTGGAATTAGTCCTGTGTGTGTGATATAGCACCGAGCGCTACCGACCTCCGAAATAAATTAAATTGGCTGTAAAGCGGGACGTGGAGAGTAAACGAGGTCGTTCGGTTTAACGAGAAGACACTTACCGTATCTAATATCACCTTTACCAGCAGGTATGTTGCCGTTGGGCTCCAAGCGGTCTAGGAACTCGTCGCTGTAACCGTTGTAGGGTAGCTTGCCGTGATTGTGGTCTTCGGAGTCTTCCTTCGAGACAGCTGGAATTAAGAGATTTATCAAAAATGGACCTGTCGCGTAAACGCGCTTCCGTACCGTCGGAATCGGGGTCTTAATTTAATGTCGAGTATTCATAAAGTCGGATGTTTAGGGTTTGGGTTTTTAGTTTTCATAAAAGTGGATAGGACGAGTTACTGTTGTTAAATGAGAGTTTATGAAGCCTTAAAAATTGACTTTTATATTCTTGTTTAACGCAGGTTTCATTACGTTGGGGTTTCAAGCGGTTTTACTGGCGACGATATAGTTTATGCGGGGGTAAAAGATGTATGAATATTAATTGATTAAAAAGAATAAAAAAAGTGTTCCTGGGTAACATCATTGAATTTTGAAGCGTATTAATTGTAATTTGTAAGTCCTTTGAAGTTGTTGGATTTCCAAGAACGGAGATAATTGATTCTTAAAATAGAATCCAATCTGAATTTATTACCTCTGACGATTTGTAAAACAAATTGTGAAGATATTTCCAGCAATGTTTGCAGAAGGAAAAAACTTGAGTGAAAAATTACACCAGGCATGCTTTCGGCGTTCACCTGTATATATTCACGTAAAGCAGCGCACAACTCAAACAAAAACACTGAAAAGTTCGACACACAAAGCAAAGCTGAATTACTATCACTCCAACAACACCCACTTTTCGCCCAACTATTCAATTTCCAACAAACAATCAACCTTTCATGTTCCAATTTTCCCCCCAACGTCACAATTTGAAAAATTAATCATGCGAACGCACCATGAATGATTAACGATATAATCCACCGGATTATACACAAAAACACAGCCTCCCGCCACAATTTATCTCCAGAGACATCTTAAAACACAATTCAGGAAACCGGCAGGAGACATAAAAGCAAAACTTTCTGCTATTGCATCTCGCCCAAAGTTAGTTGTGGCGACAAAGCAAAAAGATCAGACGCGATATAGCTACAAATAGTTATTAGCTGCGTTCAAAGGAGCAAAATTTCCAGAGGAAACATTGTGTGAGACGGCGACAAATTAGTCTCGACGTGCTACTGATGAAGCCAACTAGGTGATTGTCAAACAACGAGACGACAAAACACAAAAAACCCATCTAATATAATTCAAATGTAACTTTGACAGTTTTAATTAACGGTAAGGTGGGAATTCCACAGTATGCGGTTCGGCACACCGCACGTGTGTTGATGTGCCATTGGACATACCGTGGAATTCAGTCTATATATTTTTTTAAAACGATATATCTCATGTTTTTAAAAGATAATCAGATCAGACACAAGCTTTAATGTAGAGTAGACTAAAATCTCAAGACACGACGTGATTCCCGTGCTGCCAACCCCATATCACAAAATCACCATTTGACAGATCGCTCAAATTAGCCCCACCAAGACACAGCGTCACGTCCGGGATACGTCAATTCCGCGTTTTCTCTCCAGGGCAGCCAACAAAACTCCGCTAACTCAATTTACCACACGTTTCCCTACAATTTAAAAAGTACACACTAATATTTCACAGTCGTTTCGCGTTTGCCCGAAAGTCAGACACCCGCCGGTTGATTTTATAAGGAAAAACGACACGCCACGAAAAATATAATACAGAATTGTTGGCGCGATCCTCCGGGAACCCCCTCCCATCCAGGTACACCGAGAGCTGAAAAATCATCACGATATGTCAGTGTCGCGCGTTCTTCTTCTTATCGCTCTTCTCTTGCATTATTAAACACGTCCGAATAAAAAGTACAATAAATTCCGACGATTCCCCACCTCATATTTTATTGCGGAGGTTGTTTCTTTCGGGAACGTCGGTGCGTTCTTAATTTCCGTATCCCGATTCGATATTTATGTGTGCGAGGGAGAGGCGATTTGACGGGAATAAATCCCACTTTAGGAGTTCTCGTGGAGACGTTGGCGTTTTTATTGCGACTCTGGTGGGTTTTTTAATGCAAGTACTTTGTGTTGCGGAAAGTGGACGGGTCGGTTCGCGTTTGAGTAAAGATAAATTGTTTAGATTTTGGTATTTTATTGTCGCCTCATTTTTCTTCGCGCGGTTATTATATATTGTAGTGTCGGAGACGTCTCACTCGAAATGGTGGCATTGTGTTGGGGAAGGGCTTAGTGGTTTTTATTGACTCGGTTTTGTAATGGGTGTTGAGAGCGTAGTGTGCATAATTTTTCAATAAAATAAAGAGCATGAGGCTGGTTTTGTAAATAATGGCTCTTTTGCCGTGACAGGAGTAAACGCAAATTTTCATTGTACGAGTGTCACGTATAGAATTAGAATTATTAATCATTGGAACTATTTTTGTTTTTGGTTATCAATATACTTTAGTTGTTATGGACACTGCCAAACGAGGAGTCAAAATTTTATCAATACTGTGTAATATAGGTACATATTAAGTTTATTGAGTTTCAATTTGCTTTCATATTTTAAATTTTCCAAGATTAAAAATGCCAAAAAGATCCACCAAAAAATATTTATTTAAAAGCACTTGACATCACACTAATTTTTTGCCAGGAATTTTAATGTTACCAAATTTTAATTTTTTACAATAATCCTTATGTATAAAGTTAAAAATGTGGACAATTAAAAAGCTTGGTCGAAGATTTTTCGATAGAACTTCCCTTACCCAACAGAGTCCACGGTCCACAATCGCCTAAATTAAATACTCCCGCGATCCGTACAAGTGTGGACAATATGAAATATATTTAAAGCAGATAAACAACCGGAAAAATATATTTTACAAAAAATCGAAAATCCTAAGAATCGAAATATCGAGAAAACGAACAATCAAAGATTTGAAACATCGAAATATTGAGAAATCGAAAAATCAAAAAATTTAAAAAATCAGAACACTGAAAAATCGAAAAATTGAAAAAACCGAAAAATTGAAGAATTCCCAAAATTGAAACGTTGAAAAATCGAGAAATCGAAAAGATGAAAAGTCATTCAACATTGTAAAACCGAAAAATGTTACATTTTAAAATCCAAAAAATTGAAAAACAGAAATATCGAAGACCTGAAAAATCGAAAAATCAAGAAATCTAGAACTCTAAAATTCTAATCGAACAATTTGGGAAATGAAAACATCAAAAAATCGAAAAATCTCAAATTTAAAATTCGAAAAGCTGAAAAGTCGAAAACGCGAAAAACCGAGAAATAACAAAATCCAAAATTTAAAAAATCGAAAAATCGAAACATTGAAAATTGAAATGAAACATCTAGAAATCTAAACATCAAAAAGTAAAAATCGAGAAACTTAAAAATTGAAAAAAAACTAATGAATCGAACAACTGGAAAAAAGGAAAAACGAATCGCTCAAAAAATTTGAAATTGGGAAATCGGAAACTTGAAAAATGCAAAAAGTAGAAAATTGAGAAATCGAAAACTCGAAAGGTTGAAATAATCTAGAAATTGAAGGGTCGAAATACTGAAAAATTCCAAAACTGAAAATTGAAACTTTTAGAAATCCAAAAAGGGGAAAAAGTGAAAAATTAAGTAATCGAAAAGTTGAAAAATCTAAAAATTGGAAATTTAAAAAGTCGAAAAACTGAAAAATTGAAAAATGTAAAACTTAAAAAATTGAAAAACTGAAACATTGAGAAACCGAAACGTCAAAAGATGGAGAAATCGAAACATCAAAAGATCGAGAAATCGAAAAATTGAGAAGCCCAAAAATCGAAGTTAAAATTGAAAAATTTAAATTTAATCGATAAATCGAAGAATTGAAATCTTAATAAATCGAAGAATCGAAAAAGTGAATAATCGAAACACCGAAAAATCGGAAAAATTTAAAAACCCAAAAATTGGAAAACCGAAAGAGCCAGAAATTGAAACATCAAAAAACTGAAAACCTAAAATTTAGAAATTCCAAAATTTGAAAAATAGGACTATCGAAGAATTGAATACCTACCTCGATTTTTCAGACGATTTTTCAATAGAAAAAATCTAAACATTTTTAAATCGAAAAATTAAAATATCCAAAAATTAAGAATCGAAAAATCGAGAAATCGAAATACTGAAAAGTTGAGAAATCAAGAAATGAGAAAATAAAAAATCGAATAATCGAGAAATTCAGAAGTCGAAAAATCAAAATTTAAGAAATGTCAAAAATTGACAAATTAAAAAATCAAAAAATCGAGAAATCTAAAATTTCGAGAACTGAAAAATTCAAAGTCGAAAAATTGTAAAATCGGGAAATTGAAAAATCGAAAAACTGAAAAACAAAAAGTGGAAAATTCCAAAAGTAAAATATCAAAAAAAAAAAAAATTCCCCCAAAAATCTCGATGTCTAGAATAAAAATTCAAACGGATTCATAAACCACAACTTCAAGATTGTTACTTTTTAACATTTACACAATATTTATTCGACATCAACGGATACATGTTAATTAACGATTCACCATGACCTTAAAACGTTTGCAAGATTTCAAACCAATCGATTTTGCAATTTCAAACTTAAATAATTGTAACATGTTATGCAATTTTGATTTTTTTTCCAAAAATCTGGATGACTAAGGGGCAAAAATTCAACACGGATTCATAAATCACAAATGGAAGAGTACCTTATCTCATAAAATTTAAATACAATTTGTAAATGACGTCATTGCATTGTTGATGGGCCAATTTTGGTTAGCGTTTTACCATCTCCATGATATTCCTAACATACATACAAAATTTGACAACAATCGGTGTGATAGTTTATGAAATTGTTTGTCTAATACAAATCTGGACAGAAGGCAGACATTTAAGAGAAGCGGAAACGAGAGACCTATTTTTTCATACTTTAGGGGTCATGAAACGTAGAGAAAACATGAAAAAAGCCAGTCCCCGATGGACTCGTAGCATTTATATTCACTTAATAAATTTTTCAACTGACGTCACCAATTCCTTGGAGAGCATGAGTTGATAAAATTTGGTTGGCGTTTTTTTAACGTGGAAAAAACGACTCTACTATAACATCTCCTTTACTCTACGCGATTTATTAAGAAGTTTAAGATTTAATGGATATTAAGGTTTGAGATTTTCAGGACTGTTGATCTTTGAGTCTGCATAATTACCGGCCTCGGGGCTCTTTAATAAAAAATGTTTTCCACAGTAACTTCGGGAGATTTTCGTAATATTCTTAATTATCAATCCGTACAAAAAATGCAGACAACTTTAACAAGTTTTAAAAACGTTTGACAAAAGAAAAATTCTTAATTGCAATCTCTTATAATTCACGGTACATTTTTCTCGCTTTTGACGAATTTTACGGTTTTCACATTTACAGGGAATATGCCAGAATAGATAACGGGGTTGCTCTGTTTTAAGAGTCATTCATTTAATGGAAACTCTTTATTTTATAACAGACATTAAAACTGTTTGCTCATCGTCGCATTTTCTTCAGAACGACGTACACTTACCGTTAATGCATTTCATAATTTTCCTTTAAGCTATTTGGAAGTTTAAATAATTTCCGCAAAACTGTCTAAACTAATTAATTCACAACGTGACAGTTACAAATGTCGTTACGAATATGTTGAATAAATATTTATTTCTACAACTTCTGAACAAATATTTATGAGTGGCGATTTAGCGATAAACGGTTTACTCCACGATTTATTTTTTTATCCATTTATCAATAGCCCGATAATAGAATTGCTGTTATTTCAGGAACTATGCGCCACTCCGATTCAGTAACTGTTGACTTTTCGCACTGTACACTCACACATCTTGAGTTCCTTAATTGATAATAATCCGTCTTCCAACAGCAAACTTGCTATTTCACTCCCATTTATTCGCGGATTTGTCGCTACTTTATTTTAAGCCGAAGAATTTCCGCTCGCAAAATCCCCTCCATCCAGACAAAAGCTCACTCGAATTGAATGTTCGCCATGAATGCAATAATAATCAACCTAATTGACACTAGTACCTATCTCAACTTCCGACGAAACGAAATTAACTAGGCCGCGTTACCACATTTTAATTACTTAAGTGCGTATCTGTCACGCATCGTCTCGTTTCCCTTTTTCATATTTTCGCGAAACGGCCAACCCTCATATAACACCCGTTTATGCTTTCCATTTTTCATGTGGCACAGTGCGGCTCGGTTCCGGTCTTGTCCCGCGTTCGCTACGGTAAAGGACCTCGCCGACTCCGGTGACCTACATGCAGGCTCCGGGTTACGGAGCGATATTCACCCGGAGTCTGGTGCCCGAGTACTGTGACCCCTATATCGATCCGGGAGCGCATCACGAAGTGATAAAGAGACGGGCCATTGTCGAAAGCCGATCCGGCAAGGAGTTACATAAAAAGGAACTACGACGAGAGATCTTCCATCTCGAGCGGAAAACGAGCTGAAACGTTTTTAGGTAGTTGTTTTGACGGTGCTCGTAATTATTTTATTTATTATTTGCTCAAGTTGATGATCCAATTTGCCGATTTCCCTTACCTACACTAATTTAATAATTCATTTTTCAACTACTTTCTTAGAAAATCTGTGTTAAGAATTTTCTTTTATACTATGGATGCAAAAGTGCCACAATGACCCTCAAGTGAATTCAGCCAAGCTAATCGCATTTAGTACAAAATGGCTATTTGAAAGCACGACTCACTTAAAACTTCCACCCACTCGATCTACTTCCTCAATACCCGTATCGGAACGGCGAATTCGAAGTAATCTGCTTCAGCTAGTTCGATTCATCCCGAGGCAATAAAATGTACCGACGAATTTGCAACTGAAAACCGAGTTCGGGGAGAAAGAGCGCGTGGGCGAAATCAGGTCGAAGCTAAACAAGAGCTTTTCATAACATCTCGTCTCGACTGGAAAGCCCTCGGCCGCTTTTCGGAACGCTAACGAAAATGAAAAAAATATAAAACGCCACATCAGACACAATGATCCTGAAACAAACATTAAAGTCACGTAGTTTGCCGGAATATTTCTGTAAATTCCCCGTTGCAGGCTGGGATCACGTAACTTGCAATTTGCAAATAAAACTCAGAGTCGAGCTCCGAAGGACGATGAAATAGTCATCGGCACGTAGTGAAGGTTTGCGGATTTTTATTTTCGCGGATTTTTTTCTTTTACTTTTTATGGCGGATTCGTGAGAATAGCGAGGAAACGCAGGAGTCGAGAAGGGTTAAATTGTTAAGTGTGGGGATTCGGGGCGTTGTTGTAGAGGTGGTAATTTGTGAATGTCGCGGAGGATGGCTTTATTGGAGGTTTGTTGAAAAGGGTCAGGAGGGTCGGGTGACCATGACTTCATCGAGGACGTGTTCGCTGTTTAAGAAAGATGAATTTCAGAAAAGGTGATGTTTAATCTTTGACTTTGATAAGTCTCTTGCCGTAATTCAGAAAATAGGTTATTTTTTTTTAACAAAATTTAATTGAATTTTTAGACTCGGAAATTGCGTACATTTTGAACGTTATCGGTTTGGTATAAAAAAATCTATCAATGTTGCTGTCTCGACTACATCAGTTTCGTAAATTTAAAAACTCTCTTTCATAAAAAGGAATTTAAAGAGCTATTCGTACCAAATCTTTGTCAATCTTATCGGTTTGTCTCCAAACAGAAAACATACATTTTCCAAGGATTTCTTAATTTATTTCTCATTATTGAGATGTTCAAGACAAAGGACAAAGTTTCGATTCGGAAAAAAAAACATTTTAAAAAATCCTACATTTTTTAGTTCACTCGTTATCTTCGTGGTTCTAAAATTGAGCACATTTACACAATATTATTCATTACGAGTAATTTAGGAATTTACTTGGACACAAATTGATCGTGTGATTTGTCCCTAATTACTCTTAGAACACACAACTTGTGTTGTGGTGGGTTCCCTATAATCTCGTCGCTTAACAATGTACATTGTACTTTGTCTTTTTTAAGCTTATGGAAAAATTCGAGCATGTACCCTTCAATGATGTTTAATTTGATCGATTTACGCTCAATTTGCATTAGAAAAACGAATCCAAATATAAAACGTGTTATATGTGACAGTTGTCGCGATGACCGATGACTCATCATCGCCGACAGCGGCGTTTGAATAAAGAAAAGCCCAGAAGCGGAAGTTTCGGTGGCGGGCTCCAGAACAACCTCTAAGCGGCGATCGTGAACTCTCCAGAAGAAACGCGTGGTTGTTTAAATCGGGACAACCGGGTAATCTAATCTAATTCAGCCGCGTTGATTAATGAATACAAAGTATAAGTCAAGTTGAGTTGGAATTATTCGCTGTATAGTTAGTCGTGTAGTTCTGTATTATTGAGAAATACATTGTTGAGTTTTACCCACGCCGATTTTAATACCCGTAAATCGTAACAATTTTTAACAGGTTTAAGCTTTTGCTTGATCAGTATAATATTATAACTCGAGATTTAATATTTCTTTCCTTCTCTAAATTAATCTCATTAAATAACGGAGGCACAGAAATAGATGTAGAATTGCGATTTGTCACGCAAATGGAGATTTTTTCTCACTCAGCTTACAAGGAGTCTTGAGATTTTCAGTATATTTTCAGTTCAGTTTCCGTTATTAATACACCAATCATTATGAATTTTTAAATATAACTTGTCCACACCTTTCGCTACGTAACGCAAAAGAGTTTTAACATTTTTATCATCATCTTCTTTTTACCATTTTGGTGAAATTTTTCATTACGTATATTTAAAAATCAATGTCTGTATTATTAATGGAAATTTCGTAACGCAATTTTCACTAACTCTATAAATTACATGGGTACCATTCGCGATTTTTTTTTGTGAAAATAAGCTACTCTAAAAAGAAGCTTGTGTCGAAAAAACTGCCTTTACTATATCTTATTTTCAATAAAATCAATCGACAATGTTTTCCACAGCTTGTTAAGCTGAAAACAGTGGGGAAAACCGCTTTTCGAGTTTTCTATAAAATAAATAATTGAGATAATGAATTTTAAAAATACGTGATGAAAAATTTCACCGATATTTTAAAAAGAATAAAGCTAGTAAACTGTTTGACAGTTTTTTTTAAACAGTTTACTAGCTTAACACATTGACAGTTTTTTTTAATGTGTTATCTAGAGTGACTTGTGGACAAAGTCAGCCTAAGCTAATTTCTTTAAAATGGAGCATTTTTTTATTACCGTATGATCCAAAAAAGTCCTCATAAAGGCAGACTGTGATTAATATACTTAATCTTATCAATTTCTTTCCAATTAACATTAGCTCGCTATCTATTATGCCCTCCCTGCACTGATCGCAGTCTCCCTTAATGAGAAAACTTTTGGATCATACGGTATATTGATCATCCAAAAAAAATTAATAGAACGAATGGCAGTAATCGTTTGGGGATGTAGCGTGTAGCCGCTATTGCTCGCTTATAAAAGATTCAGTAAGGACAAGTTAAACTCAGCTCCGCCCACCCACCCGTCAGTTCTCCTTTTTTTTCTTCTGAAATAAGAAATACATTTTTTATACAAGAAATTACTTTTTTATGTAAAAAGCAATTACGATTAACTTTTTTTTGCGTTTTTCGCATTCTAGATTCTATTAGTTTCCATTCGGCAGAAGAAAATAATTAGCTCCGTCCACCTATACCGCCTTCGTTTCAATGATCCATTTTCAGGTCGGAATGAGAGGTGGATCTTACACTGAACAGAAATAAAATCGTTAGAATGAAATCAGCGCTAGTACTTGGTAAGATAAAATTGATTTTGGCAAATGACAGACCCTTCAAAGAAAATAAAGGGTGGGTGGGTGGGGCTAGTACCTACCGAGATAAGACCGATTTGGACAAATAACACCCTCTAGGAAAATAGAGGGCGGGTGGGTGGGCGGGGCTTTTCCCTGTTTATAAAAAATTCAGTAATGAAAAGTTAAACATAGTCCCACCCACCCACCCTGTGAAGCGTCATGGCCAACTAGAGCAGAAATTTAAAAAATCACCCGATATGTATTTTTAAATGGTAGAAAAGACACTCAAAAACAAATATGATTTATTTGAGTGGATACGCTACATGTAAGTTTTACTGTTTTTATCTTTTTTTTTTTTTAATTTGACAGCTTGAAATACCTAAGTTAATAAGTTTTAATGTTTTTATTAGAAAAAATTGAAGTAATATTTTTATTTAAAAAAATAGACAAATTTGGGTCAATTATTTGGAAAAAAGTACACAATGAAACCGTGTTTAATTATTATTTATTACAAAACTTTAGTGTGGCTTTATAATTTCAAGATCTCTACATCTTTCATAAATAATAATCTAATCTAACAATTACGAAAAACAGCAATGTGAAAAAAAAAGTCATTAAACAGTTTCAAATCTTCGGAAAATTCGGCAGGTTTTTCTTTACATCGAGTCATTTTCGAGAGTAATTGAAATTTTAGCACACGAATTAATTAATTAAGTAAAATTATTCCACTTTTGTAAAAATAATATTTGTGAAAGCATTCACTTGGGAGCCTTTACATCTTTGTTAACACATCCATACATTTCCCATGCGGAAAACTGAATAACCAATGTAAAATTAAATTTATAAAAATGATATTCGGAACAGACACATTTTTTGAAAGGAGCATACATTTACCGAACAAATAAAATATCTGTGTTAAAATCATCTGATATTAATTTTTATACTTACAGAAATGTAGCAGCTGCTATTGGTGAAAAAAGTCCTCTCTATGTTAAACGAAACTAATGTATTTACTTATTCAGTTGATCAATAGAAGAACGAAAAACTTTTTAAGTACAACGTAACATTTCAAACAACCACGTAATGTTGAAGATGAAAAAACAGAACAAGGAGAGGTCTACACGAAAAAAAACAATAGAAAGTACAACATAGCAACAAACAGAGGTGGACCATCTGAAATATTAAAATCAAACTTGGATCTATATGTTCAGCCATAGCTCAAAAATACTAAAAATACAACATTAAAAACAAAAAACTAAAATTTTTCGTACTTTAAATAAAAATTCACAAGATAAACTAATAGATTTTATAAATTACATGAAAACGAGCCAATTTCTTCACTATAATATAATGCTGATTTCAGTACGTCGATTGATAAACTTTACCGTTTTTCTAACCTCCTACAAATATATTCAATATGATAACAGATAGTGTCGAACGAAAGAAAAATACATAAATCTTTAATACGAGAAACACGATCAATACCGTTCGCATTGAGAAAATCCAAAGATAAATTTTGAACAACCGATGGCATTATCTACAATTAAAAAATCTACACGCATCTGTAAGCCAAAACAATCGTTACCAAATTTGACGCCGCTAATTATTTTTAAATAAGAAGCTAATAGTTGACATTTAAAAAACTCAAATACATCATTCATAACTACAATGAATAAAACAGGATCTAAATTAGAGTCACAGGTATGTATGACCTTGCAGATCAATATATCGAAATAACATAGATATAAATAATTTAATTAAATTGTTACGCAACTCATGACGATGTAACCTATTCAACGAAATTTTATGACTAACAGTGTCGAAAGCTTTCAACAAATTAGAGCAAACGTCAGTGCTTAAATTTTTAAAGATAAATTGCGATATCCCAAATATTCAAAACATCACTGTATAAATATTTTTTAACAATCAATTTAAAATTATTACAGAGTTAATATTTTACAAGCTGCATCCGTAAAAAGCAAACTTCATTCAATCTGGACAATAGCACTCGTGACCATTTCTCTCCGCATTTCCTATCCCGCATTCCAGGTACATAATTTTCCCGCCGGAAATCCCTTTTTGGTCGTCCGCCAAATTCATCCCGTTTTATTTTTCGCAAAGATTCAAAGCACGCCGTCCCTCCATTTATTGTTTCAAACAAAAGCCTCAAAATATCATGGCTCCGACTGCGGATAATTCACTGCTTAATTTTCTCAAACATCCATTTCGATGGGGTCACCCTCGAAACTTTCACTCGTCGACTTTCCGACAAAAGCTCGCCGCTCCCGAAGACAAAGGGTCGGAGAAAATCCGAGCTGCGTGCTCATTGTTCAAAACGAAACGACATTTGTTCATCCCCCGTAAACATAATCATATTTCGTTAAGCGCCGAAGATGCTGTTAAATTACTGTTCAGAAACAAGATGAAGTGTTCCGGACGTATCAGATGGAGATGAGTCTTGAGGCGAAGCCCTCATCTGCAATTTTCGCCTGGAATTGAAAGCGTTACGGAACAATTCCTCGAGTTATTCCGGTTTAAATGGGACGATGCCGGGAGCAAGGAGCCTGTCGATGTTTCATCGTGGATGTTTTACATGGATACTTCAATCATGCGAGCGAACGAGGCGATGGGTTAAATTTCGGGCTAGAAATTTCGCGGATTATCGTAAGGAGTTTGTGAGAAATGCGCTTTGCGACGTGATCGCGTGGAAATTTATATGGAAAGTGGATCGTGGAAAGAAACAGGCAGGATCGGAGAGATTGATGCGTATATAATTGGTACTGGGGCAAGATTGATGGATGAAATGATAAATGCAGGAATAAATGCCTGATTATTAGGAGGTACAATGTGATTGGTCATTTTCAAATTGTGTTCTAAAAAGTTGTCAGAGAATATCGATTCTGTCACTTGTCTACCTCCAAAGGAATAGTTCACAGTTTCACATACTAAGTTACGGAATTGGAAGGAGGAAAAGAGAGAGAACGAGACAGAAAGGGAGAACACATTACTGAATTTCGCAAGTTTTAATGATTTCACAATTATATATATATATTTTAATTTAAACAGTCACCTTAAAATTACTCGTTCTATATGAAACAAACGCAATTTAGTTCAAGAGTTCTAAACTTTAGCATTAATAAATCCCAAACCATCCGCCTGACATTCGCTACAAATCCTCGTGTTACCGCAGTAACTTCGTCACCAACAAACCCAAAATTACTACTCCATTCCATCTCCTCCCGATTTACACGATCCGCTGATTTGGAATAGATCCTACCGCTCGGCTTCATCTCGACATCATTTCAACCACTTAGCGATCTCGTTCGCAGCGATGACAAATAACATTTATAGCAAAAGCCATCACAACCGGTCCATTATCAAGATTCAATCCAATCCTTACCTTCCATTTTATTCAATCCCGCACCTTCCGCCTAGCACACTTAAAAGATTCACCGCCGTTTATACCCAATTACACGCGAGCTATCTCCATAATCGTCAATTTGCATTGCTAATGCATCACCTGAATGAAATTATCAAGATAACGTCTAACATTGGCTCGTTTTGCATAGACCCGTTAATTAATTGAACTACAGCCGAGCGACACTCTTCAACGAATCCTGGCGCATCCGCCAAATTCGCAAACAGTCACCATAACAAACGAGCGTCGATATTTCATCTGGTACGTTCCGGCGTTCTATCTCACGTTCTCATCCCGGAACACGTACTCCGGGAGCCACTTTGTGGCCTTATCTGCCTCGTTCGTGGCAGTCTGACTGACAACTGTCCCCCGGAGTAATGAGAGTGGCTAAGTAAAAGAGAATTTTTAAAAGACATCACGTACTTCTTATCAACGTTAAAAGAAAAAATTTGATTATAATTTTCAACTTATTTTGTGCTTTCGCCGGATTTTCTAATAATTAAAAACAGAGCCACAAAGTAAAGTAAAAAATTTGTCGAATGTTATTTCGACATAATTCCCTCGGCCCTGAAGTGTAGCTCGCAAATCCCGTTTCCCTAAAAAACTGTAAAACTTGCTTGCGATTTTCTTTTCTGATAACCTCTATAAAGTAAAAATCTGGCGCAAATGACACTCCCGCAGCTTTTTGGGTTAAATTTTTCAAATCCTCAAGTTTTCATTTTTTTGTGTTTCTTCAGTTCTTCGAATTGCAAGTTTTCGAGTTTTTAAGATTACATTTTTCAGTTTTTTAATTTTCCAACTTTCAAATTTTTCAATTTTTAGAATTTGGAATTTTCCGACTTGAGTTTCTCAAGTTTTCAATTTTAATTTTTCATTTTTTTGATGTGCAATTTTTCTTTTCGGATTTAATTTTTTTTATTTTTTCTTTTCTTCGATCAGGCATTCCATTTACAATTTTTCAACGTTTCATTTATTTTTTGTTTCTACCAACGAATTTTAGAATGTTCAGTTTTTCGATTTTCGAAATTTGGGGGTTTCAATTTTTAATTATTCAATCTTTCATTCTTTCATGTCAATTGTTCGATCTACAATTTTTCGTTTCGGTTTTTTATTTTCTTTATTTTTTTATAATTTGTCAGTTTGAAGTTTTTAGATTTTTCAGTTTCATGATTTTTCAGTTTTTCGTTTCTTCAATTTTTGATTAACAATTTTTCTAGTTTTCAATAGAAATAATCCTATGTAATAATAATTTTTAAAATATTTCACATTTTCAATTTAACGATTTTAGAATTTCTTCACTTTCCAATTATGGGATTTTAAAACTTTTCTGATTTTATAATTTTTCGCTTCTTCATGTCAATTTTTCGATCTAGAATTTTTCGTTTCGGTTTTTTCTTTATTTTTTCAATTTTTGGTTTCTTTAATTATTCGACTTGGAATTTTTCAACTTTTTATAAAATTTTTGTTTTTCCAAACGAATTTTCGATTTTCAGTTTTTCGATTTTCCAACTTTTGGGTGTTTCAGTTTTTAATTTTTCAATTATTCCATTTTTCATTTCTTCATGTCAATTTTTCGATGTACAGTTATTCGTTTCGGTTTTTATTTTTCTTTATTTTTTCAATTTTTCAATGTTCTGATTTTATAATTTCTCAGTTTGAAGTTTTCAGATTTTTGAATTTTTGTTTTTTTTAGATTTTTCAGTTTCATGATTTTTCAGTTTTTCGTTTCTTCAATTTATGGTTAGCAATTTTTCTAGTTTTCAATAGAAATAATCCTATGTAATAATAATTTTTAAAATATGTCACATTTTCAATTTTACGATTTTAGAATTTCTTCACTTTTCAAATATGGGATTTTAAAACTTTTTCACTTAAGCGACTTTTCAATTTTTCGATTATACAATTTTGTATTTTTTCAAATTTTCGGTTTGCACTATTTCGTTTTGTTTAAATTAATTTAATTATTTTTTGATTTTTCAATGTTCCGATTTTATAATTATTTGTTGTTTCAATTTCAATGTATCAATTTTTATTTCTTCAATTTCTTTAATTGCAATTTTCAATTTTTAATTTTTTTGTTTTTGGATTTTCCAATTCAATTTTTAGATTTTCAAAATTTTCAGTTTTTAATTATTTCATTTTTCATTTCTTCCATTTTACGATTTGCAATTTTTCGTTTCGGTTTTATATTTTCTCTATTTTTTCAATTATTCGATTTTTCAATGTTTTATTATTTTTTTTTTGTTCTTTTCAATTCTAATTTTTTTCAATTTTTCGTTTCTTCAATTATTCGTTTTTCAATTTTTAAACTTTTTATTTATTTATTTTTATTATTTCTTCAAACGAATTTTCATATTAAAATGTTTAAGTTTTTCCACTTTCCGACTTTTGGGTGTTTCAATTTTTCGATTTTTAATTTTTTCATGACAATTTTTCGTTTCGGTTTTTTATTTTCTTTATTTTTTCAAATTTTGCATGTACTGATTCTATAATTTTTCAATTTGCAGTTTTTAGATTTTTGAATTATTCGTTTCTTCAGTTTAAAATTTTTCACTTTCATGATTTTTCAATTTTTCGTTTCTTCAATTTTTTATTTCTTCAAATTTTCGTTTTGGAATTTTTCGTTGTTTTTTTTTTATTTTATTATTTTTATAATTTTTTGTTTTTTCAATTTCAATTTTTCATTTTTTCGATTTGCAATTTTATGAATTTTCAATTTTTTCATTTCTCATTTCTTCAATTTTTCGATTTACAATTTTGCATTTCGGTGTTATATTTTCTTAATTTTTTAAAATTCTCTTTTTTTCAGTCTGAAATTTTTTAGTTTTTGTTTTCCAATTTTTCTAGCTTTCATTTTAAAAATTATTCATTTTCCAAGTTTTACGATTTTAAAATTTTTCCACGTTTCAATGATTGGATTTTAAAACTCTTTCATTTATCTGATTTTTCAGTTCCTCGACATTTAATTTTCCAATTTTTCAATTCTGCAACCTTACAATTTTGACGATTCTACAATTTCAACAATTTTCTACAATTCGATTTTAGAGTTTTTGGTTTTTCAATTTTTCGATTCACCGATTTTTTCCGATTTTTAAGTTTCT
This sequence comes from Zophobas morio, assembly GCF_036711695.1. Classification (NCBI taxonomy): domain Eukaryota; kingdom Metazoa; phylum Arthropoda; class Insecta; order Coleoptera; family Tenebrionidae; genus Zophobas; species Zophobas morio. The sequence goes on along the minus strand of NW_026972136.1, from coordinate 10,026,712 downwards.
CGATTTTAGTTTTTCAGTGTTTAATTTTTTTGTTTCTTCAGTTCTTCGACTTTCAATTTTTCAGTTTTTTGATTTTTTTTATTTTTCGATTTTTCAAGTTTTCGTATCAAAAAAATGGGAACGTTACAAAATCGTAGACTTGAAAAACTGAAAAATAAAAACGCAAAACTATAAAACGAAAACTTTGGAAAATCTAAACTTGAATCCAAGAACTTGAAATATTAAAGAAACAACAAATTCAAAAATCGAAAGATTAAAATTTGGGAAACTAAAAGATCGAAAAAGTGCAATAACGACAAAATGAAATATTTATTGTAAAACTGTAAAAAATAAAAGAAATCGGAAAACTGGAAATCCAAAAATTGGAAAATGGAGGAATTGAAAAATAATAGAACATTTGAAAGACTGAATAACTGAAAAAGTTTGAAATCGAAGGAAACATCGAAAAAAATAAAGAAAATGAAAGAACGAAGAATTGTCATATGAAATCGAGAAAATGAAGATCAAAACATCTGAAAAATGAAAAATAAAAATCAAGAACTTGAAAAATTCAGGAAACGAAAAATTGAAAAATCGAAAAATCGCAAAATTGCAAATCAAAAAATTGAAGAAACGAAAATCTGAAAAACTTGGAAGTGAAAAATTTTCGAAAAATTATGATTTTACGAAATTTGTTTTTATAAATTTTTATCAGTTAAATTAAGAAATGTTTTTAAAGATGAATTTTTCCAAGGACACATAGGCAATTTGGATAGTTGCAGTGTAATTCTAATAACAATTCCCAAATTTTCGGAAAAATGGAGTGAGTAATTTTTCATTTAATTAATTAAATAATTGGTCTCATTGATTTTTTTTTTGAGTCACCTGTATAAGTTATTCTAAAAACTATGAATTGCACTGATAAACCACAAGTCATGATATTTTGCACATTTTACGATTTTTTGAAAAAAATTTTATGAACGATTTAGCACGATTACGATAACCTTAAAACGTTTGCACGATTTTAGAGCAGACGGTTTTGCAGTTTCAGGGAGAAAACCCAATACAGATTCATACATCACAAATGCACGGGTATTTTATTTTATAAAATAAAAAAAAAGTAAATTTTGGAGATGACGTGATCCCATTGGTGGTGGGGATGGTTAGAGAAATTTTGGTTAACGTTCTACCATCTACATGATTATGAGATTATGTGTCCAATAAAAATTGATGCAGACGACAGATAGACAAACGGAAACATGAAACCACTTTTTTCATACTCTGGAGGTCATGAAACGTCGAGAAACCATGAAAGTAACAAATCGTCTGATGGACTCGATTACTATTTTCCTTTAGCTTACGATCAGGAACTAACAAGTAACTTAATCTTAAAAACAATTATAATAATTTCATTAACATAAAGTATGAATAGCACCGGCCCCAAGATCGGTCTCTGGTGAACTTAATAACTAACCTCTCTTTTGTTATTATATGTACTACCCGAACACCGGCACATTCGCCGCTCAGGCATTCCGGATGCGACAACTTCCTCCGACTTATTACTAGACCAAGATCCTAATTTGCAAAAATTCCTACTTCGCTAGCTTAATTTATCTCGTAGATGGCTTCCGTAATGGAGGTAGGAAATTTCTTGATTAAATTAATTCGCCCGAATGCACGTGACTCGGTAAAGCCCTAAAAAAATAATTACTCCTTGCAGTCTCCCTCCTCCGCACGTCGGATCGAAGCAGAATCAATCTCGGCTGCCGGGGCCTCAACCCCAAATCTGGAGACATAAAACTGTCGAGGTGTTAAACTGCGGGATTATTATTAACTCGGGGATTAATTTATAACACACGACTAATCTTGGCGAACCCTCGAAACGTCTTCAATCAACCCTTTCATACTGGGTTCAATCAAGTCGATGATGATGCACTCTCTCCCTAATGGAAATCCACTACACTGCAGCACAATAATTATCCGCCAGACGGAGGTTCGATCCAACCAAAGCCAAAGCAAGTGCTAATTCGATTCTGGTTGCATTTAAATTCACGTGAATATAAATTGGTTCAATAGGAGTTCGAACATTAAATGTATTTCGGTTTATGTATTCCGAGCTAAATTTAGAGAGCACAGACAGCGATTAAAAATGAATGCGCTCTTATAGGAGTCTCGCGCGCCCTAAATTTAGCAACAGTAGCATAAAAAATGTATCGTCAAGTAGACTGAGCGCACCATCAATTAATTAAACAACGAAATCATCAATATCTGAGACAAAAATTTAATTTTAGTGTTTATATTTATCGCAATCGGCAAAATTTAGCGAAAACTTCGATATCTCCGCTCGGCGTCGAGCAGTTTATTTCTGGATTAAATTCACCGTTGGTTAGACCCCCGGTTCGAAATCCTTGTTTTACGACTAATGGATTCGAAATCCTGCGCTTCTTGTTTTTAATCCAAATTCTTGATGTATCCTTTCCCAGTCTGGTCCCTTATAAATTTTTAAACACTTTGGACAAGTTATTATCCCTTCATTCTCTTCATACTCTGAATAATTCAAGAGAATTCCCATTAGACCGCTAGAAGCATGGAGAACAGATCGTGTTATGCAAAATATACGCTTCATCAAATAAGTGCATATTTCATGGTGTGGAAATTATACTTTTAATGGGTCGCTCTGGTGGAAGGAGTGTTCGAAACTTTATTCATTAATTACGAGCCGTGTTCAGTTTGTTCGACTGGAAATTTTTTCCGGTTCCGGAAAACATGAACGTTTTCATCAAAACATAGTCAACACGGTGAAAAGCTCTATTGTTTGTTTTGTTCGTATATCAGCGTCTTAATGGGGTAGTTTAAAAGACATTAAGCAAGTTCTTTATTCGGAGCTTTATTTATCACGAAAGACTTCCAGTGTTTCATTTTAGTGTTTTCGCTACGGTGTTTACTGAATCCTCGCATCGATCATTCGTAGCGATTGACATTCTATTCAAAAGTAGTTTTACGATTATTAATTGAGTAAACATTGTTGCTTAGAAATGTAGTATGGTGGCCACCGTTCAAACAAAACGACCGTCAGGTTATAAAACTCACTCGTGAATATTTCCTTGTTCTATTTTTACGGTAACTTAAGAGGCTTTCGAGTACTGATCGACAATATACTTATCCACTATTCCTGGCTGGTTTATTTCAGTTTTGTTCCAGAAATATCGCCAGAGTAGCAACATTTTAGTTGTACGCGATTTTGGATTCTCCAGAAGTGTACATTTTATTTATTAGACGTTTGAACTTTTGCCAGTTTCCCGAGCACAATTTATAATTCAATAAGTTTTCCGGAAAACCAATAATATCAGCAATTGTTGAGGGTTATTGAGACATTTATCATCACTTTAAGTATAAGAAATTGCACGTAACGGAAATTTTGAAAATATACAAGTACAATAACAATTCTTCAACATTCTGCTCAGGGTGAAAATGTTTCAATCAATCATTCTAGTGCAGTCTAGTTTTGCTCCTGGAAACTTTACTGCCGGACTAGTTATTTCTACAAACATTCTTTTATAACAGAAAATTGGGTTTGTTAACGGTCGACAACTATTCATGAAGTCTGCTTAAGCAAGAGTAAAGGTTCCTTTGGGATTACTCCAGAAAAGATTTCCTTCATGGTTTTCAGTTTAAAAGGAGGTCAAACTATAAACTCACAGAACGATGTGACGCAAACTATGGAGGGCTGTTAATACGGGTCTTTTTTGGAACGGGAAGTTGAAGTTTTGGTAGTTCTAAAAAGTTTTAGTTTATTGCATTACATTTAATCGACTAAACATTATTATAAAAAGTTCACACATTCATATTTAACTCAGAACTCCAAATTTTTGAAAATGTCAATTTCGCACCATGGATTAAATTCAAATAACTCGTCAAAAATTAGTCTTCAGAAATCCTAATTCGGAAAAATGTTTCAAAAATTTTAAAAAAACAAGTAAATAATTTTGACGCCCTTTTAGAAGTTGTACCTAATGACAAAGAATCCTTAGTAACCATGCTTGCGACCATTAGTGAATCCAAAAATGAAATTTCATTTTAATATTTCTATAAATCAAAATTAATACGCCCACTATTAAAAATTCTAGAGACACCACATTATTTCCTTTTCCAATTTTCAAAAAACCTTGACCTTTTAACTCTCAAAAAAGAGAGATTTTAACGAATATCCCTGCTTTCAGTATAGAAAATAGAATTAAAGAACAAAAATTACAAAATCTGGTGCACAAATGATCTGCAAACACCCATCATTATGCATGGTAGTTCCACAGCTGCAGTCGATTACTGTATACAGATCCATTCACTCCCAAATATGACACTATAGAGCAGGTTCGGTCTCGCGACAATTATGGTCCCGAATCATGAATATGAAAAGAGACACACCTGACATATTTGTCGTCAACACTTAACAATGAGGTCACTCACTGGGGCCTCCACCTTTTAGCCCACTCCTTGTTGATCTAGGTAGAGTTCACAGCATCGTCTTCAACGTACGATTTCCTGGTGCTAGATCTTCAAATATTGTGATGTAGTAAAGTCACTGGTAATCTGAAGAAGACACCTCTATTTTCCCAGGAACGAGATTTATTTCAATTAACGCTCAACACCCTGGAAATCGACAACCAGTTGTCGTAAGTTAAAAGCCTGAGAATCCTCTCAGTGCCTAGGTACATTTTTATGGCCAGATTCACTCCAACTCGCCACGTTTTGTAATGAGTGTTGACTTGGACTTCGATCAAACTGAATACAGCCCTGCCTAAAAATTCTACTACTGGCGACAATTTACCACTCTTTTCAGAAAAAACCTATTTCTAACTAATCCCCAATTCGCAGTTCTGACAAGTTAGAATTAGATATTCCAACCGTCATCATTTTCATTCTCGTTGTAGTAAACCTGAAGCAATTACACAAAGGTTGAAGATACACGCTATTTTCAATTACTATTTGCACAATGGCGTCTAGACGCCCGACATCAACAACGAGAGTTCAGTTCTCTTGTTTCCCTTTTCTGTCTATTCTTGTAACATATCTCTGAAATGATCGTACACTCTGAATTGTTAAGCCAAAGAAATCATTGTCCACGTTAATTTACGAGCTCCTATCTCCAACAACGACACTTAAGTCATTTCGGCGACTTCCTCATTCCACTGGTCTTCCCATTTGCTTAATATCAATCGAGTGGCTCTGTTCCTGAAATCAATAATTAATTTCTCTTGTCTTGTTTGAATGACCGCTGATTGCTTTAACAAAGTTCTCCCAGCTTAATTGTTCCATTAGTCCTCCACCCGGATGCATCATACCAGACATCGAGTGCAACGAGTTCCAGCACTCGTAAACCGTTTCGAAGCAGCCGTATATTCGAAATTTATTAGGCATGCGTAAGTCGCTTCCCGCAAACAATAAACTCTTTTACGATGTTATATTTCTCTTAAACTGCCATTAAGTAAAGGTCTCCCTATAGATCTTCTTCCTGAACGGATCAATTATTCGGTCGATTAGTTGTCCGGTCGGTTTTTTCATCGCTGGCAATCAGCAGACGTCTCTTTCGTGCGTCTGTTTTGTCTGCGACATCATCCGGAAATAAAAATGCACTTCGTCTCACCTTACGGGAATTGGCACGTCTCCATGGTCTCAGAACGAGCTCCTGAAACGACAGGACCATACAATTTATTGATATTGTTATTTGCTTGCACAGTGTGTGTTTTCAAGGGAACGGTCTAAAATTCACTGTTTATTACTGCGACAGCGCCCTCGACCGCCGCTTCTTCGATATTTCTCCGGGGGTGATTAATGCCTCCCTTTCTCGAATTTATTCAACACTCGAGGATCCTTTTTCTGTCATGGACAGAACCAATTTAGGCCCACGAAATTCGAGAACAATGGGCCGCAGTGGAAGTGACGACAATTAAGTCGAGAGCCAGAACGTCTCCTTCTTCTCTTTTTGCTCCGGCAATAATCTAGTTTTTATCTTCGCTTCTTGCTCAAATCTAATCCAATATCCTGCTTATTTACTCTGCCGCTCTCTTCGCACCAATCTGTTCGTAACTACTTCACTTACCCTTACCCTTACTCCCTTTTTGTCTACTCTAGGTGATCGCTATGCTAAACACGACCAACTTCTCCCGACAAAAACTAATCGGAGGGTTGGCACCCTTTCAGAACTGTCGATATTGCAATTGCCTCCAATCATCCAGCGTAAATATTTGTCATTTTACAGTTCCCCTTCATTTCACGCAATTTGAGGGCTTCTTGCGCTGCCCTCATATTCAACATGTCATAATGTGTTTTATGACGGGGTCATGTGCAGCGACCTACGCCGAAGACATTAACGATTTAATAGAAATGAAAAGGGTTGGGAATCCATGAACAATTGGAGGGTATCCAGCGCTATACAGTAATAACCGAGGCTCATGCATTATGCATGACTAATTCGGCCCTTAAACATGAATCATGTATTTTTTAATTAAGATTAAGGTTATTAATAAACGCGGGGGACTTTTTCGGTTAGTTACGCACAACCCGAGTCCAATAGCCGTGCGAAAGAGCGTTCAACGAACCACGGAAAAGTATTTAAGGACGGGACGCCAATTTTTGCTCGACCATGAAAGGGTCCGCAGATCTTTGACTCTGTTCCAAAATTAGCTGATGCAGGAAGCCCACTCACATTGATAAAAAAAAATCTTCGATACTTTTATAGCTGTAGTCTATAAATGCACCTTTATTTATTGCCTTCTACATCCAGTCCAAAATATAGTTCTCGTAACGTAACTGTGAAAATATAAGTTTTTAAGAATTGTAAGAAAAGTTTCATTTTAACAAAGCCCTAATATGGGGTCAAGAGTTAAAAGAACAAACTTCGCTTCGCGACTGAGTTGAACACGATTTTTGACCTCGTCCATCACCCACCCCTTGTCAAAAACTCCTTATTCCCATTATGAATTGGCATTATTTTTCGAAACTCTCCGAAATCCCTCAGCGAACTTCCTAAACGAAAAGAGCAAACAAGTCTGAGCTTTCTCCGGAAGTTGAACTTTCAAAGGTGACATTAATTTAAGACAGTGTTTTATACGGAGGTAAACAACGCGATTACTTGTAATCCCACGAACGCAATAACGGGGTGTTTGTACACCCTACCTCCACTAATAGATTCACTCCTGATGCGCCTCCGCCACCTGGATACCGGAAAAAACATCAAACACGCCGTCGCCCTAATCACGAATTATTCCACCGAAAGGATCAACCCTCCGATTTTATAATATCGTAAAGTTTTTCCAAAAAACAAAACCATTAAGGGAACCCGACCCCTATAATCTTAAACGATATTATTAAAGTTCAACAGACTGGAGAAGTTTTTATAGTTTAATCGCTTATTCCAAAATATTGTTGGAAGTTTTCTTAGTCTTTGATCCGGAGGGATGTCCGTTTTATTAGTGCTTCCGATCGTTTCTAACTTAAATCGAAAAATGGTGGCTCTGGTGGGAGTTTAATTAAGGTCTCGCGTTTATTTCGTCTCGACCGGAATTTCCGGCACGGGCTCCGGGATGCCGGTGTACACACACAAATTAAAATTAATTAGAGAGCTAAAGAGCAAGAAAGCTGGATGGAGGTTGAAAGCAAATAAGTTCTTGTTTGAGCGCAGCTTTCGTTTCTATCAACTGAGCTTTTTTTACTTTGTGGGGCTTTTGAAGCGGCAATTCCTGCTGTCAGTCGACTTTTGTGGACTAACGGAAGATTTAGAGTACGTTGTCTACATTTATTTAAACTTAGCTTAATAAAATAACTTTAACAACAGGTTTTTAAAGAGAATTGGCGCAGTCGGTAGGAAATCCGACTGTTGTTATTAAAACACACAAGTTCGGTTTCGCTTCACTCATTTCCCGCACATAACAAGATTATTGATCTCGTTGCGAACACGGTCCGACAGCACATGAAAAACAAATAAAATCCCGTCACGTCTAAACCCAGCCCGGTCCATTTTGTCAGGCTCCGGACCGACGTTCGAAATCTGCGAATTTATGCTATTTTAATCGAAGGCTCTAAATAACATAAATCGTCGCTGCGAAACACCCAACAATAATGAAACAGGATTAAACCTAGCGAGTAAAAAACGGTAAAAAACGTTTGAGGTGAATTTATTCAGTGTCTGCTAATGTGTACACGAGGATTAGGGGAAATGAAAGGAAAATGGAGCGGAGGGTCGACAAATGAAAAATTGCGGGTTTGTTTATGGTGCGCGAATGAAACCGGACTAATCCCGTTTGATGACGTCACGAGCGACCGACGGGTTAAAAATAGTCCGTTGCCCCCTGAGGGGATATTGTTTAAGCATCAATTATCGCAATTATTAATGCCGATGATGTTGCGAGCAATTAGATAGACGGCGAACAAACAGGACAAATAAACGGAGTTGGGGTCCCGGACGACGACAATGAGTAAACTAATAATTGTCATACGCAAAATGGGCGTAATTGGAGAGAATTAGGCAGATGTTTTGGGTAAATAAGACGATTGTTTGGTAAAGTTGGCCTGGTTTCCTTTGATCCCGTTGTAAATATCTTAGAGGAGTCTAAAACTGGAGCAAGTCTACTCGGCTGAACTTTACTTAATTTTAATTCGAGTGTGGGTTCTGGGGAAGATCTTACGAAAGTGAGATGCTAATTAGGGTTTAATTTAATTGAGTAACAAACCAAATTCGGCGTCTTAGGGTAATAGATTATATAGTTTCGAATCTGTTGTCCTTCATGGACACGTTGGAAGGGATTATTTCCGTGAAGGTTATCTCGACATTTACCTTAGAAGTGTACCGACAAGATTGCTGTCGGAGGCTTTTTACAACTAAAAATTTTTGTTTGGCAGAAATAAAAAAAAAAAATCATCGAAATGACACATTTAATTTAAAATCGTTGATAGAAAACAACATCTAAATCATAAGTTTATAATAGAGAATGGTATGTTAGATAACTAAAAAATAACTGAACTTCAAATTTGTCTACATTTTAAGAGGATATTCGACAACTACCATGTAAATCGCCGTATCATGTGATCATCTGATAAGGGGAGATACTCAGTATCAGTTGACCCAAAGTAAGATAAAAGTCTAATTAATTCGACAAAAATATCAAACCTTAACGTTTTGGTTTAGTTCCTTGACAACCAAAACTTTATACCATTGGTTTGTGAAATAGATAAATTCGTTCAAGATTTTGTTATTAAATATTAAGAACGAAATAATAATAATAATAATATATTTTAATAAAATCCAACAGACAATAGTCTAAGAGGATAAATACAACCTGAATAACAAAATAAAGACAATCTCAATTTATGGTAAATATGACATTTCTACACTTAACTCTAAATACTTTTGCGCTGTGATTAAAAATATCTAGAATGGACGCAACTACATTATAACAACGGCACATATTATTGAGTGGGGCATAATAATACTGAGTAGTTCTACATATATTTAAAGCAAATGTTTCATGATGGCGACAGTTTATTCGAGGTACTAAAAAAACGATATCATTTAAAAGATTCGTACATCCTATAAACCCATGTATTAATTTAAATAAGAAATAAATGTTAGCGAAAGTTCTTCTAGCCTTTAGACTACATAGATTAAATTCACTTAAGAGAACATTATTAGGGTAGGCCCTAACAGGATACACACCATATTCAACAAAATACAAATGTTTACAAAACTTTCTCTGTATACGTTCTAATGATGAGATGTGTACATCATAATAAGGATCCCATACAATGCTACAATATTCTAGTTACATTCTTATATAGGCATAATATAATGTGAGTAGAGCATCGATGTTAGTGAAACTTCTGGTATTCCTATATATAAATCCCATCATTTTAGTAGCATGATCACATAAATATTGAACGTGCGGTACAAATGTTAGTTGTAAATCAATAATAACGCCAAGGTCTTTGATCTGATCTACTTTAGTAATTACTGAGCCATTCAGTGTATAATTATAATCTACATTCACTAGTTTTCTGGAGAAGGTAATAAGTTTACATTTGGATACATTAATTTTTTGAAAATTACTTGTGCACCACTTTTCAAAAGTGTTTAATTCATATTGCAAAAGCTCACAATCATCAGCAGAATCTATATAGTTAGCAACCTTGAGGTCATCCGCGTACACAAACACACGACAACGAAAATGTAACAATGCATCATTGATGTATAATACAAAGAGAATTGGTCCCAAATTTGAACCTTGCGTTACTCCGCTACAAGTGTTGAACGTTTGTGAACGGTAGCCGTGATATTCAACAAACTGTTTACGATTAACAAGCAATGACTTAAATAGGTTTACTAAGTTCTCACACAAACCAAAAGTACTCAATTTACTAAGAAGGATGGAATGATTTACAACATCAAAGGCTTTTGATAAGTCTGTATATAGTACATCAACTTGCTTACGATTATCTAATGCATGTGACAAATACTGAACATATTCACAGAGGTTAGTTGACGTTGATCTGCCCTTCATAAAGCCGTGTTGACTATCGCTTATCTTACAAGCTATATGACTAGATAGACTTATAGCTAAGATAGACTCAAAAATTTTCGCAAAATTTGAAATGATCGCTATAGGTCTATAATTTTCCACATTCTGACGCTCACCATTTTTAAAAACAGGAACTACCTTAGCCGTATTCCACTTGTTCGGAAAAGTTGCTTCGCGAACTATTAAATTGAACAGATGACAGAGAGGTTCAGACAAACAGGAAACACAGTCCCTCACAAAGAATGCAGGTATACAATCTGGGCCCATCGTGAAGTTTGACTTAATTTTCTTAGCAGCTTGGCAAATATCACATGTCGTTATCACAAAGTTATTTAACACATTAGACATATCACTAGAGTTATCACAGACAGATGAATTATCACCGTTAGTATCAGTAACAAAAACTGAACTGAAGAAATCAGCGAAAGTGTTTACGATGTCTTCCGGATGTACTAACTCTTTACCTTGAAAGAACATATTACCCGGGATGCTTGAATTATTTCGTTTCAAATTAATGTATCTCCATAGATTTTGCGGGTTTACTCTAATGTTTTCTTCAGCACATCTAACGAAGTATGCATACTCTTTTTTGATCTCAGTTTTAATAAGCTTCCTTAAACCATTAACTTGAACCAGATCTCGTTCTAATTTAAATTTCTTATAGTTTTTCCACAGATGGCGCTTATGATTAATGTAATTAATTATGGTTGGTGTAAACCATACAGGAAATGATGTTGTTCTTTTCCGATATTTTGGAATGTATATGTCAAAGAAGTCATAAATTTGACCATATAGATAATCACAAGCTTCATCGACGTTGGTAAATAATTTGAGTTGTGACCAATCCTTAATACGTAAAGCGTTGTACAGTGCAGGATAGTTTCCCTTGCGAAAATTGTAATTGTATGTGTTATTAACTGTGGGAAATCTTGGGTCTTTAGCAGGTAATGAAGAAATATTAAGATTAATGGATAAAGAAGGGTGGTGCAGATCTTCATTTACTAGAGGTGAATTGGAACGTGCTACCGTACATGATATATCACTAGAACTCAAAATTAGATCTAAAATTCTGGAGTTAACATTTATAATATTATTGTGTTGTGTTGAATTATTAACATTGACGAAATCTCGTAGTGGAATAGAAGAACCAGTTATATTAGCTAGGGTATTAGATACAGAAATTTGACAGTAGTACTGAGGTATATTGAAATCACCTAAGATGAGCGTGTTCGAAGATAAATTACACGAATTTTCGAGGTATTCAAAAATTTCTTCATAGTGTTATAATATTTTTGATTGGGATATTTTTGGAAGAGTTCGTTAAAACCGTTGAAAGTAATATTTTTCATTAGGATATTTCTGGAAGAGTTCGTTAAAACCGTTGAAAGCGATGAAATCATTACAAACGAACTTTTCTACAATTAGTGCATAATTATGACCAGAGCGAATTGGGAAACAACGGTTCTACAACGGATTTAACAATATCGGTTGTAGGATCAACTGTCGAATGAATATTTTGAATATGATTGGGACTTTGTATGATTGAGAGGGAGAATGCGAGTCTTTATAATTCTAAGTTAGTTTAAGAAAATTCAGTACTTCGATAAGAGTCATGAGAGGTGACTAGTTCTTCAGAAGTGCTCAGTGGAGCAAGTTAATGTAAAAGTGAGTACTTCGAGAGTAAAGAGTCATGAGAGGTGACTAGTTTGCAGAAGTGCTCATTAGAACAAGTTAATGTACCTACGATACAGTGAAATAAAGGAACATAATTCAGAGCAATTAGTGTTATTTCGAAAAGCTCTAGTTATCTCATGAGGAGGTAATTGGACACAAGAAAAAGTTAGAGTTGGTGATTTTAGTGTTTTGTTATAGCAATTTCTCAAAAAGCGGGAAATTGTTATATCAATAGCATTCAGATGAAGAAGACGGTAATATGTATAGGTTAATTATTTTTAAACCAAAATGATTATTGAGATACACAGATATTCCAATAAGATCCGCTTGCGGTACTGGTGATGTTAAGGGTAATTGCTTAGAAATGAAATGTGATTTAACAGCTAACAAAATGCCTCTGCCTCTACTTTTACTGTTAACTCTATAAACATGGAAATTTGTACTAAAGTATTCACTGTTTAAGACATCTTCTCTGAGCCACGTTTTTGTTATAGCAATAACATCAGCGTTGTTAATAACAACATTTGGATAAAACATGGTTGCCTTGCTATTTAAGCCCCTTACATTCTGGTAGGTTATAATTAAATTCGATGGCTGTGTATCACAAATCTGCTGGATGTTCAGGCGTTTTTTGTTGTTTTCTTAATAATTGTGGGAATACCATTTTTGTATCTCATAATAATGTCACTCTCCCCTTAGTCCCCTTGTTCTTTACGTTGTTTAAATTCAGAACGAATCAGATAAGAGCAGTTTTGCTGGCGACGCGTTAGATCACGATTTAAATATAAGTCATTTTTACGATTGTAAGCCCGCAAAACGTCCATGGCTTTTTGAGGATTTGTGAACATGATTTTTAAGGGACGAACTTTCTCGTTATTATATTTACCTAACCTCACACAGGACACTATAGGGATGGTATCCGTGTTAGCATTAGGAACCACAATACTTTGACAACGTCCCATGTCATCTTCCTTTCTCGCTACAGCAGACTCTTCAACGGATTCCGGCAGGTTATACAAAATTAAGTTATTTGCACGACGATTTCTGTCTTCAACCTCTGTGATAATTTCCTCGTCTGATAGTTTCTTGTGGGAGTCATCATCGACCTTGTTGCGGCAGTTTTTTAATTCGTTTAACTCAGACTTCAAACCTTCAATTTCGTCTTTTAGGTCATTAATCGTAGTAATAATGTCGCATTTATCGCAGTAAAAATGTATTTTCCTGGAATTAGACCGTACACAATCCACTTCAAGCTTAGAAAGTCCAGCACATTCCACATGGATATTTTTTCGGCAAATATCACATGTAATCCAGTCAGAATTTCTTATTTTCTTATTGCAGCTACCACACACCGACATATTGTTGCAAACAATAACAAGTATACACAATATACGAATAATATTCTATTATAGTTATAATCGATGGAGGACAAGCACACATCACATCACATCAACTCGCTCAAATACATTTGAGCGACATTTTGATCTATAGTTATCACAGATTCTACAGATAAAAATCGATCGAAGGTTCTAGATAGAACTTACGTCTCCCTGGAATACAACTTTTATGTTAACAGCATTGTATTTTCAAATTTTCGGGAAAATGGGGTAAACCGATCTTGATTTGATGAATAAAATAAATTGTTTCATACATTAATATCTTTGAGTCCCTATACAAGCAACTGTAAATTAAAACTATGGCGCTCACAATAATTTGCAAACCAAAGTAAAAATTCGGTTATTAGCACGTTCCGATAACGAGTATCTGCGTTAAAAGACATAAATTCGTTTTAAATTTTCAATACCACTTTTAATTTCACTTGAAATGTTAAAGTTCGCTTCAAATCTTAGCATGTGTAAGCTAAAGAAACCCTGTTCAAATTCAAAATTGCGAAAAATTTTAGACCCAAAGCCCGTCATTAACGTTCAAGGCAAATTTCAACGCTCACAACATGAAATACACTCCACAACCGCTGTGTTAAGTTCGATACTGTCGAAGAAATTTATATTCAAAAGCCACCAATCATTTTTAATGACAGCAAAAAGAGCAGCGATTTAAATTCATTAGTCTCTTACGACTGATAAATTAAACCACCATCAATTATCATAAAAGCTTTCAAGCCGAATATTTTCAAACGTTGCATAGATAATATTCTAGAATATTTCATCTTCATTATTGTAAGTATTTATCATGCAACCTAAATAGCAGAACTTGTTTAATGAGAGGCAATAAAGCGAGGTGGATGTCATTAACTTCACTTTATAGTGTTTGCATAGTACACACAGATTATTCATCACCTCAAAATTTATTAAGGTTGAAGCGCTTATCTAAGAATAAACGTCATTAATGAACTTAATGTGGTGATCTTAGGATTATACAGATTAGCTGCTTTGAGATTCTCATGTGATTGTTTTTCGAGTGCGTTTTAGCAACGAAATCCTTCGCCATAGAAAGAAACTAAACTCACCTCCCATTATTTTCAACCCGGCAAAATAAAACTGTGCACTCTTTCTACCAACAAAACTACACCAACACACTACGAAAACTTACATCTATTCGTCAACAGCAAGGCGATGTTGCCCTTATCCCCCAAGTGGGTCTTGGTGGACGTGGCCAAAAACTTAAAACCCGCCATTGCCAGCCTCCAAGGCGACGCCGCCACAAGAATAAAATTAAACTTAACCTCCAGGAGCGTCGCCGTAAAACTGATCATATTTATCGGTTTATCGCAAGGTTCCCGTGCAAATATAAACAGATAATTCAGTCGTTAGCCTTGGCGCTGCTGAAAATTACGGGCCGACTACGGAAAAATTTCAAAATCGCCAAACAAAACCGATCCCGTCGAAAGCTAATTCAGATGCATTACGCGTTGCGTAAATCCCGGTAGAGTGTTGTCGGGAAGACTGTAACGTCTGTTATCCGTGGATGCAATGACGTAACGTTACGCAGGATAATTCATAAATCGATTCCGAGGAAATTCCATTTCGGTGCGCGTTCAAAGACCCCAGGAAAATTTCTTATAACTTAATCCGGGGCGAGGAAACTCTCCGATTTCTATTCAATCGGGTATTTGTGTGCTTGTACGGCATGGAGGGTGGATGGTAGATGAGCATAATGGACATGCGAGGCGGCCACCTGAAGGCCTTTCTCCAAGATTTACCATGTTTCATGTGGACGAAGAGAATAAAAATGCGATTCGGCAGATGGAGGAGAAGACGAATGGTCGCCGTGATAAATGCTGGGGCTATTTCGGGCAGAAAATAAGTCGGGGGATGGTGGGATCTGCTGGACTTGAAGTAACAGAGAAAAATGAATATCTTAACGAATGAAGACTATGTTTTTTTTGCTTTAAGTAAAAGATTTGTGAACCTATTTAACTTACAACTGCTACTACGAATAAGTCGATTGTTGTCAAAGATTCAAGAAACGCGTAAATACAATGTCAACTTTAATCCCTTTATCAAGTCGCATAAACAAACCAAGGAAAACATAAACAGAATCGGTAGCAGCTGACCTATTTTTGGAAAACCGTATTGACATGTGATAAAGTGCTAACATAAAGATAAATATCTACACGAATATACAAAACTGCGATAAAATAACGCATAACATTCACAAAAGCTTTGTGCGTAAAGACAGTTACACAAAACAAAAACACTTTAGAAAATTAGGCCAATTTCATTCAGCAATTGTTAAACCACTCAATGACGTTACGATGGTAATGGTATGACATTACCTTTCATCTTAACGTAACCAAATTATTCCTTCTTCTTTATTCTATGGTTTAAGAGCATTAACAATTCTGTAATTAGCTCGTAAAAAAGACCGAAAAAAAAAACGTACTAATAATAACCACACTTTAAAAACAAGTAAGTAATTGTATAAAATCAGACATTTAAGTTTATCTTGGGTCGCAACAAATCCGCAGTTGTATACCCCTTCGAATTTAATATACACTTTCACAAATTTAAATGTTTTGAATTCGATTACTTGTGGACAAATGACAACCAAAAATCAAAATTTTGTTAAAAAGTGAAACGAAGACAAAACCCAAGGAATACGGTATTCCAGGACAATAAACAATTTCTTTGTAGTGTAGTTAAAAATTTGTACACATTTTTATTGGTTAAAAATGTATCAAAGCATATATGTCAAAAGTTTTCTATACACAAAGGTTTAAGTTTTGAACTCTCCTGAATCATCTATGAAGGTTTTGACAAGAATTTTGTCGAACTCGTTGTTATTTGTAATTTATTTTTTGTCGACAATTACAAAAAAGTACAGGTAATTACGTACAGAACTCATGTAGTTAGTCAACATTCCCATAATTTTGCTATAATTACTGCAGAAAAAAATATTATCAGACCTGTCAATCAATATAATGTTTAATTCAATATCGCGTGTTCACATGAGGAGACTTTTACTTTTTTTAGCTATTGGGGATTCACTCGGTCCACAAATACACTTTTCCCTTTTACATGAAGGAGGTTAACCAATATGAATATTTATATCCCTTTTACTTCTCTAGGTTGTAGCCGAGTCCATCGGGCAACTGGCTACTTTCATATTTTGTCGACGTTTCATGACTCCAAGAGTACGAAAAAATACATAGGTCTCCCGTTTTCGTCGAAACAACTGGACCGATTGTAAAATTTTATACGTATTTATTAATCGTGTAGATAGTAAAGCGGAAATCAAAATCATCGCCATCATCGATTTCTACTGCGACGTTTTATTGGTATGTTATTCTCAACGTCTTTCCACTCTAGAGCTGCACTTAGGGCGACAATACACTGCCGTATTAGGAACAAGCCTTCGATGCGCACAAATTACCGGATTTTTATTTACAAGGTCCACTATGATCGTAATACGGGTGGAAAAAGCGACTACTAATTACGAACTCAACTTCGCCATTAGTAGATTTTTATAAAAGATAAAAGCATTACAAATGCACAAAAATAGTTCGGAAGGCTAACATTCTGAAGTGCTACCAAAAAGTACAAAATTATAAAATAGATGTTAACAGCTATAGTTACTTAAGATAATTACCGATCAATTGTTTGTTGCTGTATGTAATAATTATTAATGTATGATGAAGTCAGCGAAAGTTTCTTATCACAAGCATGAGTATATTTACTACAGCAAAATCAATAAATACCGCACTTTAAACAATGAGGAACTTTGTACATTAGTTGAATGATAGTAGGTAAAAAATATCGACGATTTGTGTTCTATCTTTTTTCCACACATCTTATGTTTGGGATTTATTGATCAAAGTGGCACTTAAAAATATACAATATTTTGAATCTTTTGTCCTTTAATGATCAACTTTGTCAGGTTATGTTTCACGGGAATTAAAACGTAATTTTAATTTATTTTTAGTTCTCTTTACAGACCTCGATTCACGCAAAACCACAATCTTGGTGAGGTCAGATTTAATTTTTGAATAAAAAATTGGTTGCAGGTTATTTGGACAGAACTTTTAAAAATTTACAAGATTTGACTTTGCGAATTTAATTTTTTTACGATAATTTCCATAAGGTAAAATATAGATACGTGTGTAGTAAAGATCTGCTATCGAGGACTCGATTCTGCATTGACACAAATGCATTATTCTAAGAAACCATAAACTCAGAATAGGAAGCGATGACGGTCACAGTCCACGATTGCCAATTTTTTAAATGCAAAAACAAGATTCTCTTCTAAAAAAATTAGACAAGACTTAGTTTTACACGACCCTTTTAATGCAATTTTCTGTTTAGCTCGATCCTTTCGGCAGCGCTGCCCATCTGGCCGCATCACCGCCGAAATGAATCCAATTTAACACTCCATCCAAAAGCGAAAGTCGCCTTTTCCACTTTGGCGGATGCGCCGGTCCACATCATCACCACTACACAAAAATAGAATCCCAGCCAGTGAACGACGAAATCGAATCGAACGATTTTCCACGCTTCGACCTCCTAATTAAAACACACTCGAATGGAGGCGAAAGTTACCGTTTGATCCGCTACAAACCGCAAATCCCGCTACTAATCAAATTATCGTCCGACAATCGACTCTATGGGATGCAGCGGCAAGTAGCAGCTCGATTTAATCGAGAAACGATGCACCCGTCCATCCGTTCACCGAATGGTCAAGTGAACCGCAGAACCCGACCCGGTAGAGAAACTGCCGCACAACGCCCGCTCGTAATTGGTTATTTTAGTTTCATGGACCGCTGCCGGAGCACCCGTAATTGGCCTTTAAGTGCTCGACGAAAATTCGCAACCCTCTGTGGCGGAGTCGGAACGTTTCTTATGCAAATCGACGAGCGTATCGTGACGGAATGCTGGCAATTCGAATATGTAAGGTCGGATTTATGGGTGGAAGGTTGCTGGGACATCGGAAATTTCGCTGATACGTGTGAAAGGTGCAACGGCGAGACGTGCTTCGTTCGCGATTTTCCGCTTTATGGATTCCGGGTTGAGAAAGTGCGATGTTTTGTCTGGTTTTAATATGGCTAAAGTGTGTTACGTCAGCGGAGACACGCCGACCTCCATTGGAGTGATGGGATCAATAATCATCAAATATTCAGGTGGGTGTCGAAAAACGAAGCGATGGGAGTTTGGAGGGTGACGTCGATGGAGCATTCGAAGTTTGACAGGACGCGGCGGAGAGACTCGGAAAAAAATTTAATGAAAAGAAAAGGTTCGTTCGTTTTGACGCGGATTTCATTTATAATCAGGCGTAGGACGACAGGACGTCAACACGCAACAAATACGTAATCTGGACTCTTATTTTTCGTGCTTACGACATAATTCACAGCTGGTTGAAGCATCTATGACAATTATAGTGGACTAAATCAGCATCATATGACAGCTCTAAGAGGGTAGAATTCCACAATTTTAAAACATTATTATATTTTCACGATTATACTGAAATCAACCACACGTGATAAAAATTGGTCTAAAGAGTTTAGACAGTACTTCCCTCGCTGTCGGAAACTTGACGACTGCATGCCTATTGTGTTTTTTTTCTCATTACATTTTTGTAGTGGGAATTTAAAAAAAAATTGCGATGACGTCATCAACATTTTTGCAAGGACACGTATATCAGTTGGGATAGATGTAGTGTAATACTAAGAATAAAATGATTGTATTCCCAAATTTTCGGGAAAATGAATTGGGTCGTTTGAATATTGATTTGTAATAATCAATAAAATAACGAAACAATTTACTCACGTATACCTACGTATCAGAGGCAACTGAAAATCGTGTATGTATAAACATTGTTAATTTAAGATGACAGGCGTAACAGCATACGTGAGAGCCAAACACAGAAACTGTAAACAAAACGACCGTCGGTTTTATTGCTTCGACTTCCGCTTATTATATAAAACATTGGGTTTTATTTTAATTCTTGACGGTGAAATTCACAATTGGTTGATTATAAACATGTCTATTTCACATTCGCGGAATCAAGTGAACGCATAAAACAAATGCAGGTCTGTAATGTTAAAGTCGATGTAAATAAGCGTGCTACCCTTATGTTTCAACCGAGTTTTTCCTTTAACAAATTTTGTGTCTACCAAATTGGGTTGGTTGGGGTGTAATACTAATAATAAGTGTTGCCTTTAATTTAATCAATAAAATAAATTGACTTCATTAATTTTTTTGAACCACCTCTTAAGAAAATCTAAAAAATATGAATGGAATGATAAATCACAAGTACAAACTCATCATATTTTTTGCATTTTAGATAGGATTTATTCAGCAAAATTTAAGGGTGACGTCATCAATTTTTTTAGGAGGGATGAACAAATACATTTTGAACAAAAGTTTACCATGCTTATAATAACTTTAAAATATTCCCAAGATTTCAAAGCATTCGGTTTTGTAATTCCTGATTAAATCGATAAAATAAATTCACGCCTTCATTAATTTTTTTGAGTCACCCTGCATATGCAAATCCAAAAATATGAATGGAATGATAAATCACAAGTACAGACTCATCATATTTTGTACATTTTAGATACGATTTATTCGGAAAACTTTTGAGCTGACGTCATCAGTTTTTTGTAGAAGATAACCAAATATATTTTGACTAAAAATTTATTATGCTCTTTATAACCTTAAAACATCTGCAAGATTTCAAAGCATTCGGTTTTGCACTTCCTGATTAAATCAATAAAATAAATTTACGCATTCATTAATTTTTTTGAGTCACTCTGTATATGCAAATCCAAAAAATATGAATGGAGTGATAAATGACAAGTACAGGCTCATCATATTTTGTACATTTTAGATATGATTTATTCGGCAAACTTTCGAGCTGACGTCATCAAGTTTTTGGAGGGGATAAGCAAATATATTTTGACTAAACATTTATTATGCTCTTTATGACCTTAAAACATCTGCAAGATTTCAGAGCATTCGGTTTTGTAGTTCCTGATTAAATCAATAAAATATATTTACGCATTCATTAATTTTTTTGAGTCACCCTGTATATGCAAATCCAAAAAATATTAATGGAGTGATAGTTCACAAGTACAGACTCATCATATTTTGTACATTTTAGATATGATTTATTCCACAAACTTTTGAGCTGACGTCATCAAGTTTTTGGAGGGGATAAGCAAATATTTTTTGACTAAAGATTTATGATGCTCTTTATAGCCTTAAAACATCTGCAACATTTCAAAGCATTCTGGTTAGCAGATTAAAAATTAAATTTCAAAATGTTGTTTTATAATTTTGATTTTTTTTCCAAAAATCTGGACGTTTCGGGTGAAAAGTCGATTCAGAGTTGTAAACTACATGTGTAGGACTATGTTATTTTATACAATTGAAAACCCATTTACTATGTACAATTTTGAAGTGACGTCATCGCTTTAGTGGTGGGGATGATTCGACAAATTTTGGTTAGCGTTTTACCATCTACATGATATTCTTAATATAAGTACAAAATTTCACAACAATCGGTCGAGTACTTTCGGAGATTATCTGTCTAATAAAAATCCGTGACAACAGACGGACAGACGGACAGACGGACAGACGGACGGACAGACGGACAGACGGACGGACAGACGGACAGACGGACAGACGGACGGACAGACGGACAGACAGACGGAAATGGGAGACCTATTTCTTCGTCTTCTAGGGGTCATGAAAGATCGAGAAAACGTAAAAGTAGAGAGTCGGCCGACGGACTCGATTACAATACTTCCTTTGCTTACGCTCGGGAAGTAAAAACGAATGGAATTGGCAATTTCTGCATTAAATAAACAATTTCAATTCAAATGATGTTTTTTATGCATTTATGGCTTTTTTAACGATTCAGTTTTGATTAATAATTTCGCTCGCGCTTTTACATATATGATAAAAATAGCTTTGTTTAAAACAGCCATGTCGTTAGCTTTATTTCAGCAGCGACGTGACATCTATTATTATAATCTCATCATTTACTAGCTACGTATATATCAAACATCCAACGTATCGATTTCAAACAGTGATGCATTATCACAACCCCATTATTAGAAGACCATACGCTTATTACTCTCTGAATGAATCCTTTGAGTAGTCGAACCGGCAATTTTCGGCGGTTCAAATTTCGATAATTAAATTTTACGTCAATCTGAAAATCGGGGGATGATTAAATTTTATAACGTTTCTATGGCGAACGTTTGGAAGCAGACATCCATCAGATGGTATCTGTTTTAATTACCGATTTTCCATACAGATACGGGAACTCTGTCCTATTCAAACAAGCAATTATCAAATTGATGCGTATTCAGGGAATAAATTTGATATACGACAGACGATTTAATACAACAACCATCATCATCGGTGCTTTATGTTGTTTCCTTGCATATTATTCTATTTATTTTATGTAATGATAAAAACACAACCGACATTATTTCACCTCGCTGATAAATGGACAGGAATAAGCTTTATAAATTACGATCGATTCGTTTGGAACTGCGTACCGAAACGAAATAAATTTCATTCTGTTTTATTTATTTTTCTTTTTCTATAAATGTCATTCGGAAATATCTGGTTCTAACTTCAAAGTAATCTCGTGGTTACTTCTTTATTTTTAGGAGAAGAAAAATAACGAAATGTAGGAAAGAAATATGAGTATTTACTAACCTTGATATATTTCAAGATTGCTATTTTAGTTGCATAGGTGACTTTTGGGATGAAATCGAAACCTTCATCTTCAGAAACTCTTGGCATACCAGCACAGCGTTAGTATTTCTGGGACATTTTATGCGCGGCTTTGAAGTGACATGGTAAAACACCAAATTAAGCATTAACTAATGATAGGTTCAATAAACAGAGTTGATAGGTTCAGGAAATTAACAACTGAGACACTTCAATTCGGCGGGCAATTTTTCCAGTAGTATATTCGCTTTTATAGTTGCTATAAATGGAGTTATGTTTTACCAGTCTTAGGTATGCAAGTAGGCAAAAGGCGACAAATTTACAAACTGAGCGCCGAAAATTTTTTTTTATTAATTTTTCCATCTTAAATTGCCACGGCGGGTGGATTAGATAACACAACTTAAAAAAATTACAAATGATTTGAATAAGGCCCATCCGAGTAATGGCTACTTTCATATTTTCTCGACGTTTCATGACGCCTAAACTAAAGTTTTAGTTAGATCCCGAGTTCCACTTTTCACCACTCAATTTTTTAAGTTTTTTGGAAATATGGGTTTACTTGCAGCTCGGTGTCTATGTAGAACCTACGAACACATTTATCAAACGGTGTTGTTTCCAGAAGATTCGAACATAAAACAATTCAAAAAAAAGTTTGTCCCGAAAATTTTTTGACGCCAGATTCTTGGTCAGGAGGTTCGAATTAGAGAACGGTGCAATTTTCAGACAAATCGGGATGGATCCGTTTAAGTGGCATAGCTTGATATGGCCTAAATCCGAAAATTTTGGCTTCTGAAAAATTTGGTCAAATGTAAACATTGGCCAATTTTCTTAAAATTTAGTTTCACGACTTTTTGCATCGCTGAGTCTATTTCTGATATCAGTTATTGAAAATATTCACAATTTTAAACAAATTCCTTCTTTAACATATTCTCAAAAACCAAATTTTGAATTTGACGGTCCATAACTTCGGAACCGGTTGAGATTCAAACTTCCGGTTTTCACCGCTGGTCTTCTTGCAGTTTTGTAGCCGCAATGGTTTTTAGGGCGCAGTCTTTGTCCGTTTACAATTTAGGGGCACATTTATTTCACGGTGCCATTTTCAGCACACACACTCGACATAAAATATTAAAACAAAAAATTTGGAGCCATTCTGCAAATTTTTTGACGCTTGATTCTTGTTCAAGAGGTTCGAATTTGATAACGTTGCAGTTTTTCACACCAATCGGGGTTCGTTTAAGCGAGATAGCTTGATATCAACTAAATCCAAAAATTTTGACCACTTGGAAAAATTTTGTTATAAAATAAGCATTTTCAATCTTCACGAAATTTTGTTTCTGGACTAAATTTGCCACACTGAACCCATTTATTGCATCGGTTTGTTGAAAATGTTCATTATTTTAAACGAAATACTTGTTTAACCTACACTCAAAAATAAAGTCCATTTAAGTAACAGCTTGATATGGCCTAAATCCAAAAAGTTCTGTCCTAAAAAATTAAACATTTTCCAATTTGCTTAAAATTTGGTTTCTAGACCAATTTTGCATCGCTGAGTCTATTTCTGACATCAGTTATTGAGAATTTTCACTATTTTAAACAAATTCCTTCTTGAACATATTCTCAAAAACCAAATTTTTAATTTGACAGTCTATAACTTCGGAATCGGTTGAGATTCAGCGTTCCGATTGTCACTATTGGTTTTCTTGCAGTTTTCTAGTCGCACTAGTTAATTTTCAGGTCGAAGTCTTTGTCCGTTTAAAACCTGCACGCACATTTATCGAGCTGTGCCATTTTCCGAAGACTCGAACATGACATCAAAAAAAAAAAAAAAAATCAGGAGCCATTTTGTATTTTTTTTGATACCAGATTGTTCAGGAGGTTCGAATTAGAGAATGATACAGTTTTTACACCAATTTGAAATTTTTGAGCACAGAATGGCTTGTAAAAATATGATCATAAAATAAGCATTTTCCAATATTTCTAAAATTCGGGTTCTAGAGTAATTTTTCACCTCTAAGTCCAATTTTGGCATCAGTTATTAAAAATTTTCAATTTTTAAATGAAATCCATCGTTAACTCATACTCAAAAACCAAATTTTGAGTTTGAAAGTCCATAACTTCTAAATCGTCTGAGATTCAGAGTTTCGGTTTTCACCGTTCGCTTTTTTGCAGTTTTCTAGTCGCATAGGTTAATTTTCTGACCGAAGTCTTTGTCCGTTTAAAAACAATAAAAAAAAAACAAAACAAAAATCAGGGGCCGTCCTGCATTTCTGGATTCACTCATGTATTATACTTCAATCACCCATACTCCGCCACTGTCAATGATTCTAACGTATTATTTTACGAAAACACACTTGTTTATATTTGCTCTGGAGTGCATTTGTCGTTAAGAAAAGGACAGGGGCGGCTGTAAGTTGAGAAGTTGAAAAGGTACAGGATGCTCCAATATCTAAATATCAAAAAAATTACATGTAATAGGTATTGTCACGCTGGCGTTTTTAGTTCGCGTAGAATTTTTTTCGTACAAAAAAATGAAATTTTAGAACCATTAACAAGTCAAAAATGTTTCTGTGCCAAAGAATGTATTTTGAATTTGATTAATCTGTTAAATGTTATTTGCTACATATTAGTGATTTTCAAAATTCTTTAAGTGAAGAAATACCCAAAGACAAAAAATAGGTCAGGTCAGGTCAGGTCAGACCAAGTCAGCAGAAATGCAGAAAATCCAAAAGAAGTGCCATTTTTCATGCCAAACGACACGATCTAAAACATTAGTCAAAAAGGGGTATTTTTGAGTCAGACGACTAAATGACACTTATCATGGTGTACGTAATATTGGAACATTTAATCCAAAATAATAATAATTTAATCATTTACCATTGTTTAGACCCTTAGAGCATTTAATCCTGTACTAATAATTTATTTCGTATAACACACATGCCGTTTAAAAATTCGATTACGCTTCCTTCAAAGCCGGCTAGCTTCCCGGTTTAACCCAACTTCTCGGTAACAATACCAAAGTAGGAGGAAGCTTTTGGCGCGTTTGAGAACTCCGCATACGTAATACGAGATCATAAGCATTTAAAAAAAGTATAAAGTTTAAACCGAAAAGGGGAACGAACCCTCACCCACATCGAGTGGAAGTAAAACTTTCCAATAAAAACATCCTCTCTCTCGTGTCGATCCTTAATGCAGCGAAAACATCTAAAAGAACCCTCTTGCAACCCTTCCACGTCGCGGGGGATCTTTGCAGCGTTAACCCAATTGAATTCGTTATAAATCGAGATCGTTATTCTCGATTCGTTCCTCTCTCGCGGAAAGCATCATCACCTGCTGATTTTTCACAGCGCGACTCTAGCCCGAAGCCAGCAGCTCCTTAACGAGCTGCATAGGAAGCATTCCTCAAATATTCATGGGGTGTGTTGTGAACGAGCCGGAGGCAGCTTAACGCCGCCGTAAATTGGATGAAGATTGTACCGGCAAATTGAATAAGGAATAAGAAGGTGTTTTTCGGCGTCTAAGTTGCGATGCACTTGGAGCTGGTGGAGAGATAAACAATCGAGCGACGTCGTCTCCGGGGAGCGACCCAGAAAATATTTTGTCGAGGGTCATATCTATCATCGGCAAATTGGATAACGAAAGCCTTTTACGGCGTGTTTCTTCTTTTTGTTGTTGTTAATGTTTCTGCTATGAAGATTGATGGTGGATGCGAGCGGAAACGGATAAAACGTCACCGACCGTTTATTCTCTTTTGCTTGAAGGGGAGAGATTTGTTTTGGTGTGTTGTCGTGCGACGCGGCTTTTTCTTCCTCCTAATAAAATTACCGCAGCTCGCTGTCGGTTCGGACGGTTTATTGAAAGTGATGTTTGAGAAGTACGAAGTTTAAATCAGATAATAGAAACCGCCGTTTCGATGCAATCTCTATAAATATAAGAACGAACGGCAGCAGGGGCAAAAGAAACCAGATACCCACGAGCTATTCACAACAATAAAATTCCTCTTCCACTCTTTTATTGTGGTATTATTTTCCATTTAACAAGGAAACTTGGGTCGAGTGTTGTTCCATGTCGTTATCCATCACTCAACTGGACGCCGTTAGCACATGGCACGTAATTTGACCAATATTAAGTGTTGACATATGTTGCGCCACCGGAACTCGCCCCTTCATAATGAAATATCAAGAGAATTTTTCGAAGGAAATATGCACCACTTTTCCATGCGATAATTAATCTCGGCGTTCTGATTTCTGTCAGTCGGATTTGGATGAAAGTTTTATCGGGGGTTTTATTTTGATTTATTTTCGCGTTTGTTAATGCGATTATGTCCGAAATGACGAATATGGAAATCGAGGGTTCGGGAAACGTGACCAGATTCTTGAAACGCTCTCACGAAGAAATGCGGCGGCAGATGTTATTGTCGTCGATTTTAAACGTGCACCACAAAAACCGTACTTCGTCGTCAGCTGAAGAGCCAGCCGAAGTGATGGCGGGAAGTGACTTATCTCTAATCAGGAGTCGACTGAGTGGATGCCGCCAGAAATTTTATCGATTAGAAGTTGTCATCTTGTTGAGGAATGGGCTTGACTCCTGTTCGGAGGTATTGATTTCCTGTGGGGATTAAATAAATAAAGAATTGCTGCTTGAAAATGATACTCTGGAGTACACCACCCATTATTCGATTAAATGGAAAGTGGATGTGTACATAGTAGGAGGGCTGAAATTCATTCACTCAGCTAATGTGCAGCACAAAGATCTCTAGTTCCTTTGTACGTACGCAGTCTTTGACTTAAAATATCTCTTTAAGCAAAGGGTTTCGTTTTAGTTATTTTATTTCTATTGTATTTTCTCAAGAAAGGAGATCGTCTTGTCTGCATTAAAAATATCTTTCGTTTCGGCCAATTCCACAATTTTATTTGATATGGAAGTTAAAATCGAAAGCGTAAAATAGAACTAACCATTGTTGACAGTTAATCCACACCAGGCATACAATACATTACGATTTCAAAATTTAAGCACTGTGTCTAAATTTCCCAGATGTCTTTTACACAAAAAAGGCGCTTAGACAAGTTTACTATGGTAACAATACAATTTCTGAACAATAACTGAATCAAATAAATTGCGTGTAATATGGATAGTAGAATAAATACGCTGGAGGCTACTGTCTGTCAATTTAATGCGAATTTGAACCTTTCAGGATTAACGTTGTAAACAACAAAACAACACTACAAACCGCCTCTGATTTCTATTTTTAAACGCCGTTTTAACACTTTTTATCACCTATCAGTTGCTGAAGCGTTACATTTTTACCCCTGGGGCTACTAAAACAATTTCCCCTGGAAACTGAAACATTTTAACGCAACTTTTCCTACTGTTATATATTCCGAAATTTTGATGATATTAGAGTTCCCGCATGAGGTTTGGGTTCAGTCGTGTTGTTAAGCAAAGTGTCAGACAGAGTTTGCACTAATTTGATAAATATTTAAAATTACTGTTATTTTTTATTTATATTGTAAAAAAACCGAATGCTCTTTTGTCAAGGAAACTACTCTAAATGAACCTGGTTACATATTAGTCAACACTTTGGTCAGCCAAACAGAATTACCATGTTCTGCTAGCTACAACTTTTTAGAAATTCCACCAAGAATAGTTGCGCAAGACCTTCGAAAAGTATGTCCTATATATGACTTAGGACTTTAGAGCTTGAAAGAAGTGATGTTCCTACCTGACATACTCTTTTTACTTCCCGAGCGTAAGCAAAGGAAGTATTGTAATCGAGTCCGTCGGCCGACTGTCTACTTTTACGTTTTCTCGATCTTTCATGACCCCTAGAAGACGAAGAAATAGGTCTCCCATTTCCGTCTGTCTGTCCGTCTGTCCGTCTGTTGTCCCGGATTTTTATTAGACAGATAATCTCCGAAAGTACTCGACCGATTGTTGTGAAATTTTGTACTTATATTAAGAATATCATGTAGATGGTAAAACGCTAACCAAAATTTGTCTAATCATCCCCACCACTAATGCGATGACGTCACTTCAAAATTGTACATAGTAAATGGGTTTTCAATTGTATAAAATAACATAGTCCTGCACATGTAGTTTATAACTCTGAATCGACTTTTCACCCGAAACGTCCAGATTTTTGGAAAAAAAATCAAAATTATAAAACAACATTTTGAAATTTATTTTTAATCTGCTAACCAGAATGCTTTGAAATGTTGCAGATGTTTTAAGGCTATAAAGAGCATCATAAATCTTTAGTCAAAAAATATTTGCTTATCCCCTCCAAAAACTTGATGACGTCAGCTCAAAAGTTTGTGGAATAAATCATATCTAAAATGTACAAAATATGATGAGTCTGTACTTGTGATCTATCACTCCATTCATATTTTTTGGATTTGCATATACAGGGTGACCCAAAAAAATTAATGAATGCGTAAATTTATTTTACTGATTTACTCAGAAACTACAAAACCGAATGCTTTAAAATCTTGCAGATGTTTTAAGGTCATAAAGAGCATAATAAATGTTTAGTCAAAATATATTTGCTTATCCCCTCCAAAAACTTGATGACGTCAGCTCGAAAGTTTGCCGAATAAATCATATCTAAAATGTACAAAATATGATGAGTCTGTACTTGTCATTTATCACTCCATTCATATTTTTTGGTTTGCATATACAGAGTGACTCAAAAAAATTAATGAATGCGTAAATATATTTTATTGATTTAATCAGGAACTACAAAACGGAATGCTCTGACATCTTGCAGATGTTTTAAGGTTATAAAGAGCATAATAAATGTTTAGTCAAAATATATTTGCTTATCCCCTCCAAAAACTTGATGACGTCAGCTCGAAAATTTGCCGAATAAATCATATCTAAAATGTACAAAATATGATGAGTCTGTACTTGTGATCTATCACTCCATTCATATTTTTTGGATTTGCATATACAGGGTGATTCAAGAAAATAAATTAGAGCGTAAATATATTTTACTGATTTACTCAGGAACTACAAAACCGAATGCTTCGAAATCTTGAAGATATTTTAAAATTATCATAAGCATAGTAAATTTTTGATCAAAATGTATTTGGTCGTCCCCCTAAAAAATTTATGACGTCACCACAAAATTTTGCTGAATAAATCCTATCTAAAATGTACAAAATATGGTGAGTCTCTTCTTGTGATTTATCATTCCATTCAAATTTTTTCGATTTGCATATACAGGGTGACTCAAAAAAATTAATGAATGCGTAAATTTATTTTATTGATTTAATCAGGAACTACAAAACCGAATGCTTTGAAATCTTGCAGATGTTTTAAGGTTATAAAGAGCATAATAAATTTTTAGTCAAAATATATTTGGTTATCTTCTACAGAAAACTGATGACGTCAGCTCAAAAGTTTGCCGAATAAATCGTATCTAAAATGTACAAAATATGATGAGTCTGTACTTGTGATTTATCATTCCATTCGTATTTTTGGATTTGCATATGCAGGGTGACTCAAAAAAATTAATGAAGGCGTGAATTTATTTTATCGATTTAATTAGGAATTACAAAACCGAATGCTTTGAAATCTTGGGAATATTTTAAAGTTATTATAAGCATGGTAAACTTTTGTTCAAAATGTATTTGTTCATCCCTCCTAAAAAAATTGATGACGTCACCCTTAAATTTTGCTGAATAAATCCTATCTAAAATGCAAAAAATATGATGAGTTTGTACTTGTGATTTATCATTCCATTCATATTTTTTAGATTTTCTTAAGAGGTGGTTCAAAAAAATTAATGAAGTCAATTTATTTTATTGATTAAATTAAAGGCAACACTTATTATTAGTATTACACCTCAACCAACCCAATTTGGTAGACACAAAATTTGTTAAAGGAAAAACTCGGTTGAAACATAAGGGTAGCACGCTTATTTACATCGACTTTAACATTACAGACCTGCATTTGTTTTATGCGATCACTTGGTTCCGCGAATGTGAAATAGGCATGTTTATAATCAACCAATTGTCAATTTCAGCGTCAAGAATTAAAATAAAACCCAATGTTTTATATAATAAGCGGAAGTCGAAGCAATAAAACCGATGGTCGTTTTGTTTACAGTTTCTCTGTTTGACTCTCACGTATGCTGTTAGGCTTGTCATCTTAAATTAAGAATGTTTATACATAAACGATTTTCAGTTGCCGTATACGTGAGTAAATTGTTTCGTTATTTTATTGATTATAAAAAATCAATATTCAAAACGACCCAATTCATTTTCCCGAAAATTTGGGAATACAATAATTTTATTCTTAGTATTACACTACATCTATCCCAACTGATATACGTGTCCTTGCAAAAATGTTGACGTCATCGCAATTTTTTTTAAATTCCCACTACAAAAATGTAATGAGAAAAAAACACAATAGCCATGCAGTCGTCAAGTTTCCGACAGCGAGGGAAGTACTGTCTAAACTCTTTAGACCAATTTTTTTCTACTGCTACTGCTATTTAATTGTCGAACGACTAAGTATGTATTCTGCAAAGACTTGAACCCTTCATTATTGAGAAAAAATCCAGACTTTTTTTAACTTATAAATCTGGAACGAACATTATCGTCATGTCATGTCATTAATTGAAAAAATTCATCCGCTTATATAGCAAATAAAAAAGACAAAAGAAATCACGAATTATTTAGACGAAAAAAGTTATCTGATATAGTAAACAGTGTAAGCTTTCCTCAGAAAAATCAATAATACTTTGTGTTTGTACATTGCTGTTTGGAACATAATCCTAAGTATCAGATTTATGTGTATTTATTGCTTCACAGTAACGTTTTCCGTGAAGCAATTATACAGGGTGAATCAATAAGCACGCACTTCTTGATATCTCCTTTGTTTCTAGAGATTCAAAAAATTTAAACATCAAAGTTGTTCAGTTTTTTGAGTAGCCGATAATAAAATTATATTTTTTGGTCTAAAGAGTTTTTATTTATTTTAAACAGAAATCAATTATATCCAAAAATGACGCAAAAACTCGATAGTATATTGTTAAGTAAGCTCTGAAAGACTGGAAAAAAAACAGTAAAAAATTCCCTGAACCAAATTTTTGAAAATATGAAACTTCAAAGTTGAAGAATTAACTTCGTAATTCTGAAATGTTGTAATTTCCCCACAAATTTAGTTAAATAGTAAAATAAGTTTTATGAACTTGACGACTCCTTGTCAATGTTTCTTAAGAAAAAAGAGGTCTCAAAAACAGAATCACTAACATATGAACACTATTTTAATTACATAAACTAAACAAATTATTGAACCTCAGAAATGTTTTACAGTCAAACGTACAGCCAGATTAAAAAAAATGTTTTCAGTTCAAAATCACAAACTAGTACTTGCAATTATTAAAATTCAGCGACAACTTCTCAAAGAATATCTACCCATATGCAAAATAATCAACGAGCTTTATTGAAATGAACATCACGTTTACTAGTTATGACAAAACCAAACAGCTTCCGAACTACTCCCATACAAGGTTACAACACAAAAAAGAAACCTCGAGGAGAAAAGTGTACAAAAAAATGTAGATTTATCTTTGTGCTCTACCAACCGTCGACAGACTGCTATTTAATTATGACACATCCTGTACACTTGAAGGCCGAGAAGGAGCAATTTTGAAACACTGGTAAAAACAAAACCTTAAAAAATAATAAATTATAACATGTAATCGATTAAAACAAGAAAAAACGGAAAGAAATTGCAGCCAGTTTTATTAATTAAAATACAAGGCTATTGAATAACCATTTTTAGAATTGTGTGTGATTAAAAACGCACTAAATTATAACATACAAAAAATTCAACATGCAATTCCACAATTCGAGTTTTACGACGTGCACATTTTCAATTTAAAAATCCCGGGGCAGTTATTATAATTACGAAATAATTTTATTACAGTTTTCAAAAGCACGTTGCTTGGTAACACCCCAACGTGCAGCACGTCGGACGTGCTTAAGAAAGTTACGACAAAATTATCCATTGATCATTACCTTTTTTTTCTATTCAATTTCAAACAGCTATAATGATTGCAATATTATAGTTGTTAATTTCCTTTCCACACGGTTTAAACGGCAGCTGCAATAAAGTCCTTACGATATCGCTTCCTCGTCCTTTACAATCCCCAACAGGTTTCCCGGACAATTTGTAGAATCAATCATTATTTGCGTCATCAAACCGTGAAAGCAACAGTGAAAGAAAGCATTATTTGCTTACGTGATAAAAAACAGATCGCTGAGTGGAAAATATTTACATAACAAAACTACAAAATATTGATCTGGAAATGGTTCACAAATTTGTGTCTTCTTTGAAAGTTTCCAACTTGTCTACGCGGCGCGTTAATAACTTCACAATGCCGGGTACCATCTTTTTTGAATTTCCACTTGTCTGACTCCGGAGTAGACAGTACCGAAGCACTTCACTTCTTATCAATCTTCTTTTATTCGCCCTCTGGGAGCAACATAATTTCCGTAATTAAATTTCCATCTCGACATATTTAAACATTCATCCTCGGATTCCAAACTCTCCGTCTATCTGAATAATAAATACCAGCGGAAGCCTCCCTCACCACCGAGTTAAACTGACCGAAACCCCAACCAGGAAAGCTCCCCGTCGTGCCAACTTCCAAATAAGTCAATATTATTTCTTTCTCTTTGACATTTGATATTTCTTTTTTCCCGGCGACATTGACAAGTTTATTGAATTTCGTGTTTGCACAATTGCCAGCCACTTGCTTTCTCACGTTTTCCACCTTCCAGCCACCACGTTCCTTCTCCATTGTTGTTTCGCAATTTATCGTCACGACATTCCTGCGGTAATACGGCCCATAAAAATGGTGTGTATTCGGGAACGAATGAGTTTTTACGTGTACGGCTCGCGTCTCCGAACGTTATCCCATTAAATCGAAATAAAAATACGCGAAATTCTGAGGAACAAGTCGGATCTTCCGAAACTGTGCGGAAAGTAGATGAAATATTCATGAGGACGGTCGAGCCAGGAATAAGAAGTGTCATAACGCCGATGTAAAATATTACAACTTGTGTGTACCGAATTCGGTCTACATGCGGCATGTTGAATTTACAGCCGGCGTTAAAGATTTATTTCAATAAACGGAGGAACGCAGAAAAAAGTGTAAAAAGGGGGCAACTTTCGCATCTAATTTGCCCACTGGGAAACTCCGCAGACGGGGAAGAAGTTTCTCGCACGACCAATCAAAACGCTACAACTTCGCAAGGTAATAAAGTGATTGGATCGGTTCCGCACAAAAAACCAATCAGTCAGATTAGCGTATAAATCTACCCGAGAACGTCCGTCAAGATGCGGCAATAAAGTATTTTTTGCTCTTGCTGGAGCCATATCGGGCCAATTTTAACCACTTCCTCAGAAACGCTTGCCAAGCGCAAGAACTACTCGATGAGTGATGAGAAAGAAAATCGGGGGGAAAATGAAAGAAGACGATAGATTTTGAAGATCCTGGTCTCCTTTGTCCTGCGGAATTTGTGTTACAAAAATGTTTTATTGCTTCTGGAGATTTATTCCATTCAACCAGGGCTCAGATGTTCGTCTCGGGTCAGCAGATTTAAATATGCAAGAGTTTCGCCTTTTGAAGAAGGCGGCTAGACGCCATTTGCTTAAGGGCATGCTAATTCTGCAAACGTTTTACTGTCTTGGTTGTTATCCATCTTGAGTGGCGCATAGTAGGGTGTTTACTGGAATTTTTACTTCTTGGAAAATTTTAGCCCAGAGTTCGGGTCCTGCGACTTAAGCATTCTCCTTGGCTGTTTTGCAGCAAGAAACCTCCTCCGAACTTCGAACCTTACACCCTTAATTCGATCAGGAAAAACAGGATATGATCGAAGGGAAACCCTATCGCTGAGGGCTTAATGACCCAATCCGTCTCTTTCCTACCAATTACCCCTGCTAGATTAATAATTAACAATTAATCCGTCGTCCGCGCTAAAAACGACAGCTGAGTAAACGAGGCCCTAATTGCATTTCGTTGGGGGCTCCATCAGGGGGCGCCTTTCGAAAATCAATGCCTGCAATAATGGCTCAGAGGGTGCGAAGAGACCTGGAGCAGCACAGATTATCGAATGCTTAGTAGACGGCTGAGTGAAACTATGCTCCTGACAGGTCCCTAATTGATCCTGGCGGTTGATAAGCAAAGGGTTTCGTGAATCTTGGCCACTTTGTGAACTTTGTTCCGCAACTTTAATAAGAACTTTGAAATGGTGTCGGCTGTAAGGATTAATTGCGTATCCGACTTTCGAGCGGAAAACGATACACTTGAGATAGACCCAACCGAGGAGACGGCATTGTTGTCAAAAATTATCCGGATAGAGTTCCTAAATCGCGAGATTTAAGGACTTAACATTTAGAATATGGAGCCCTTTGTCTGGGTAAGAGAGTGTTTGTGCTGAAATTAATACAATAATTATATTATTTAGTTATTGTGTGTGCTCCAGTTGTTTTGAATAGA
This sequence comes from Zophobas morio, assembly GCF_036711695.1. Lineage (NCBI taxonomy): Eukaryota > Metazoa > Arthropoda > Insecta > Coleoptera > Tenebrionidae > Zophobas > Zophobas morio. The sequence continues at coordinate 9,991,838 of NW_026972136.1, read as the reverse complement.
TGATTTAGAACGAGGAGATTGTCACAAGGTCCACTAAAACAGCAATTGCTGTATTGTGTACACAAATTGAATAGATACCGATTTGAAATTTACGTAGCAAAACGACACATTCATGTCAATTTGATTATTGTGCACGTGTTTGAAATGTAATTAAATTACGAGAGTTTGTTTTGGTAACCACTCGGAATTCGCTGTTGTTTGTGCTTTCACAGTTATTACAAGCTGAATTGGATGCTACCTTCAAGGAAAATGGATAAACATATTGAAAAGGTCGAGTACATTAAAATGTTATAATTTCGCCACAGTTTTACGTTACTGTTGCTACAACAGAAACATTATTAACCCAATTTTATTAACACACATCTGACTTATAAATAATCTGGATTAGAGTGTGTTTACAGTGCGGTGGATGGCTTTATGAGAGATTCAAGTGTTATAATACGAAATATACAGGGTGATTTCGAAATGTGTGCAAATACATTTCGTTGAAAATAAAAACTTATCGGGCTAAATTACAGTCGACAACAATCCAACGATAATAATTTAAACCTAAACTAACTATTAAGCAGACATTAATCTTTCATAACTAACATCTATCCACATACACTGACATCTGAAACCGTTCCTTTCTCATATCTAAAAAAATATTACTTATATCATTTGCGGTAATACGGAATTCTCGCAAAATCCCAACCGCGAAACCGCCACAAAAACATACACCAAATGTCACAACAACAACAACGTAACTTCCACATTAATTAACACTGTGTATGAAATAAAATTTTAAGCTCCGCTAATTAAAATTGCTGAAAATGCCTTTGTCGAAAAACATCACTTTGTCCCCCAGCTTCAATTACCAAAAGCCTTTTAGAACCTATTTTCTTAAATTAGAGCGCAACAGAGTGTCAAAAATCCAGTTCTTTCGACACCTTGCTTTCCGCGTTACAAAACACTGGGCCGCCTCCTCTAAAAAACCCCCAATTGGATAATTCCACACGGAATGTTCGCCGTCTCGTCACGTCACGAGTCAATTTAAAGATCCCACTCTTTAGTTAATGCATCAACCAGATGTTCTTGGAACAGATCGAGCAGAACAAAGAGGAGATAATGCATTAATTATCATCCGCCGCACTTGCTGCTCGATTTTAAAATACTTGCACGGTTGGAAGCCGCATTTGTTTGAGCTAATTCGCTGTTCTTTACATTTTTCTTCAAGCAGGTTATTGCAAGATCTTTAACAATAACTTTCATGTACAAAACTACATTCAGTACACGGTATTGATATTAATTACTACGAATGATCAAGCAAAACTGCATATGTTAACCAGATTCGAATTGACTTTTTACTTCCCGAGCTTACGCTAAAGAAATCGAGTCCATCGGCCCGACTGTTGTGTTTTTTCGACCTTTCATGACATTTACAATGGTAAATTGGTTTTTATTTTTGTAACATAAGAACTCCTGTATTTTTGGTGTACGAATCCGTGTTGAATCTTCACCCTACACATTCAAGTTTTTGAAAAAAAAAAGTCAAAATTGTATAAGATTTGGGAGTTAAATTTTGAAACTGTAAAACTGAATGCTCTGAAATCATCATAAGCATGCTAAGTTGTTATTCCTTTATCCCGTCTCAAAAAATGGATGACGTCATCTCAAAATTTTGCAAAATAATATGACTCTATACTTGTGGTTTATGAATGCACTCATAGTTTTTAGAATTACTTATACAAGCTGACTCAAAAAAATAATAAATGTGGCAGTTAGTTTATTTTGCTGATTAAACCAAAAACGACTCACTCCATTTTCCCGAAAATTTGGGAGTACAGTACTGTTATGAGTGTGATCACTAAAAATCTGCACAAAGTTGACAAAGTCCTCTGGTTTTCTTATTTTTATGTTTGTACTAGTTTGTAGCCACCAAATTAGTTATCTCGGGGTTTGGCACACTTTGGATTTAAAACCTTAAACAAATACAGTGTAAGTTTTGACCTTATTTATATTTACCATTAAAAAATTCGCAAACGATATTTCTCCTAATGTATTCCATTGTTTAAACAACTATTATAAAAATAATAACAAATATGTATTTCAATTTAACGCTTCAAATGTCAGAAATCAATACAGCAAAAACCAATAATAATTGCAAAAATGTTCATGACGTCATCACAAAATCTTGTAATGGAAAAACTCATTTGAAACAAATGCGCAGCATGTTCTCTGGATTTACTCTAACATTAATACCTATCTTTATTTTAACTTAGAAGACTTCCCATAAAAAAATAAAATTCACAAAATCAAATCTTATAATTTTTCGAAAAATCTGGATTTATTTACCTTCCACGAATTATTTTTTATAACAATTTATCGGTCTTCCATTTGCTTTAATTTTTCCAATTTTCCATGTTTATTCATTTTTTTCAATTTTTCGTTTCCAAAATTTTTCAAGTTTTCGATTTTATTTTTCATTTTCCCGATTTTCTAACTTTCAGTTTTCTCGATTTTATATCACAATTTTTTGTTTTGCCATTTCCTTTATTTTTTCAATATTTCTTTTGATTTTACCATTTTTCGTTTAATCAGTTCTTCAAATTTTCAATATTTGAGTTTTACAATTATGGAATTTTTTCATTTTTTTTTATTCGAAAAAGTGAAGAAATAAAAAATCGAAACATTGAAAAACCAAAAGTCGAGAAACTTTAAAATCGAAAAATTGGAAAGAAAAAACGAATCGAATATGTAAATTGGAAAATCCAAAAATTGTACAATCGAAAAGTTATAGAATCCTCAAAAAAGTCGGAAAACTGTATCACTGAAAGATCTAAAAAAAAGAAAATTTAAATACCGAAAAATTGCAAATCAAAAATTTAAGAAATAAATAATTGAAGAATCGAGAAATTGAAAAACATAAAATCAAAAAAATGAAAAATTAAAAAATCTAAAAGTTGAAGAATCAAAAAATTGAAATCTGAAAAATTGCAAGTTGAAACACTGAAAAAATTCGCATTGAACCTTAAAGAGTAATTAGGGAATCAGAGCATTGAAAAACCCAAAAATTTTAAAAATAAAAAATAAAAAACTGAAACGAAAAATTACAAATCGAAAAATTGAAGAAATGAATAACTGAAAAATCCAATAATTGAAAAATTAAAAATCAAAAATTCGTTAAACTGTAAATCGAAAACTTGCAAAATTTACAAATTGAAACTTATAAAAGTTGGAAAATTGGAAGACTGAAATATTTAAATGAAAACTCGAAGAGATTCATATTGTAAAATTGAAGGAAAAAAAATATGGATAAATCGCAAATCGAAAAACTGAAGAGACGAAATATTGAAAAAATTAAAATTGAAAAAACAAACAATTATAAAATCGAAACATTGAATAATCGAAGAATTGAAAAATTCAAAATTCGGAAAAAAGGAAAACTGAAAAATTTAAATTTGAAAACTCTAAAAATTGCAAATCGAAAAAGCGAAGAAACGAAAAAAAGAAAAATTCAAGAATTTACGCCACTAGTTTTTACTTTATATAGGTTACCAGAAAACAATGGAAAAAAGAAACAGAAAAAACAAGAAAAGTTCTGTCGAAATAACCTTCGTCAATGGTTTGTTTATTGTCCAAAGTAGGTAAAGTGGGTTACACTTAATTTGTCATTATCCAACTTTGGCTACAGTTATCTCTGAAACTAAACATCGAAACCGAATTTACGAAGCGACCCACCATGCAGAAAACACGACTTCTTTACACAACAAGCCGTAAATTGCGCTCGATTGAGTTAAAAGAAAACTCAGATGTGATTATTTTCACCGCCCCATTTCCAATTCCATTTTTTTACGATTTTGTAACACGATATTTTCATTTGTCGAAGTTACCTCGATGGATTTGTTCGATCGCCTCCGGTTCACATTTCAATTTCATGCTTCGAATTTTACTATCACGCCAATAATTGTTTTTTAATTTTTCATGTCGCGGAATAATTAATACAGCACTCGTAATCAACCACGATAGCCGTTAATAGTGCAATTATATTAAAAACTGTGGTCGGCTAAAAAAAGGTGCTCGTTTTCAAGTTCCCGTCATTGTATGCCCATTTACTTTTCGCTGTGATTTTCCTGCGTGACTCATTCGAAACGTGTGCGTACAGTTTAATGAACAATTGAACTGAGTCGTTCATAAAAGAAGTGAACAGGCATGACTAACGACAGTGTAGAAATGGTCAGAACAGTAGTGGGTGGAAATGTATTCATTATGCCATTACCGACACAGCGACCACATCGTTGTGAATTAATTCCATCGCATATTATGCATACGTCGCTTAATGATGAAATATTTCCCAGACGCCGCACAACAACGTCTTCTTCACTCAGAAATCCACAAACTGTGACAGAAATAATTGTTCCGGAAAGTTCCGCAAGTGAGCTCCGGAACTTGAATGAGTTTACGTCACTAATAGCCTTGTCTTATGTCTAATTACTCATTCGTCGAGATTTCAAAGCCCGTAATACCCGGAGTTCACTAACCGATGTATTTATAAACAAAACACCCGAGCTTCCGAGACTAGTGACCACACGCACAAATTTAATTAGTTATTAATTTCGTCAGGCGCGAGTTGGCTTCATGCCAAAGCTCAAGTAACAATCTCACTTTAATTCTGTTCCATGGCGAGATATAAAACCATTCTCCCAAAAATACGCTTTACTAAATCAACTTTTTCGAGAACTCCTTAAAAACTATACAAAGCAGGCGCAAAGCAGAAGCGATGAACCTGCCTTCCGGCTTGTTTTCAAAACTTCTCCACCTTTTATAACTTCAACTGAAAGAAATTACGCCACTTAAGCAATAACTTTCAAAAGTCGTTCCAAAACACAAAAAAATCAAAGCTAACTAAACCCTCTGCAAAGGCCGTTTCATGAAAATGCCATTTCCACGCCAAATGAATTTTCGCGTCGTGCGCTCTTTTTTTCCGGGATTCGCTGAAATGTTAATCCGGTTGGACCTGTTTGCCCGGAGATAACGAAGGCTAATGAAGAATCGTTCCGGGGACGCCTCTTATCCTCGTCTCCGGGCGTCCATTGTTGAATTAAGTCCAGACAAAAGCGCCCCGCCGCCGCACGACGCCGCCACCGGATTAATTTCACGAACCCTAAACGCGCCGTTTTACGACGGTCAGCAGAAGGTTGACGTGCGGAGAATGGATGGGAAAGAACGGAAGAAAACAGGAATGAATCTTTTAATTCGACGCCCGGATTTATCGGATAATTGCCCGGAGTTGGGCTTTCCGCGTGCGTGGTGTTTTGCATTTCGGACAATTGGGTTTTGAATAAATGAGGGATTGATTAGGTCAAGTGGGGATGGCTTGTAAATGTAGATGGGAGTTTTCGTCTGAACATGTTTTTGGATACTTGATGGCTGACAAGATTAATAATAGGGGTGAACTTAACGAAATCTGCGTATGTATAGTTTTACATGTCGACGAGATGTACGTATGTAAATGCAATCTGTCTGGATCGTTACGTAGTCCACGGACAACTGGCAGTTCAAACAAAACAATGGAGGAGTTTTGGAAATTATTGCAATCCTCTTTACGTAGTCAGTGCATATCAAATGTGAGACATTTGATATACACGAGAGGAATTTTGCCGGAATTTCCTGAAAAAAGATTAAACGGACGGAAAAATAAATGTACTGACATCAAAAAGCTTTCATTTTTAAATTCTGCTTCAGCATAAAACACATTGTATGTAACGGAACGTTTCAATGTTCTCGACGAAGTTCACCAAGAATAATTCATGAAGACAAACTGTCTCCACTACGTACTAAAAGATTAAATAAATGAACATAAATTCTAAATAAATTTGTCTGCTGTTAGTTTAATTAATGTTTATCGACATTTGCATTAGTGCATAATTGTCGCATTTACTTGCTAGAAATACACATTTGGTAGTAATGTAACGGGATTAAATTATTTGAGGAAATAGAAAAGATAACAAGACAGAGTCAATTTCAGTGCCTTCAGTTTTAATTTCCGGGCACCACGCTCTATCGTATCGTATCGTTGGTGTTTCTCGAAAGTCAAGCAATTCTTGAACTATTCTAGTACTATTCCTAGTACTTCAAAGTATCTTACAATCAAATTCAAGTAGGTTGAAAACGATTGACGGTTATCAAAAGCATGATAACTGGTTGATAAACATTTTCCGTTTATTCTCCCACCCCTCCAATTGATGATGTTATGTTGCAAATTTGAATCCGTGTTGATGTGTTGAATTTTTATCCTAGATGTCGAAAAAAAAAATCAAAATTGTGTAACAATTTTTCGAATTTTAGGTTTTTCGGACTTTTCAATTTCCCAATTGTTCAACTTTCGATGTTTCAATTTTTCAATATTTCAGTTTTAGGATTTCTCAGTTTTTCGGTTCTTCAATTTCTTGATTACTCGAATTTGAATATTTCGATTTTTCAATTTCTGGCGTTTCTAAATTTTCTACTTTTCAATTTCTCGATTTTTCAATTTTTAAAATTTTCGACTTTTCGATTTCTGGATTTTTAATTTTTCGATTCTTCAATAGTTCTTCGACTTTTCAGTTTCTCGATATTTCGGTTTATTGGTTTATCAATTTTTTCTATATTTCAGTTTTGGAACTTTTCATATGCATTTCGAGTCCTTAATTTTTCTATTTTACATTTCCCTTATTCAAGTTCTTGATTTTTCGATTTTTTACATTTTCCATTAATTAATTTTTCGATTTTTTAAGATTTCAATCCAATAATGTTTCGATTTCTCAATTTTCTGATATCTTAGTTTTACGATTTTTCAATTTTTCAGTTTTGCAATACTTCGATTATTCGCTTTTTCAATTTTTTGCGTTTCTAATTTTTCGATTTTCCGATTTCTCGACTTATCGTGTTTTCGATTTCTGGATTTTTGACTTTTCGACTTTTCAATGTTTCGAGTTCTGGAGGTCTCGATTTTTCAGCTTTTCAATTCTCCAATTTTTCGGTTTTCGAGAGATTTAAGATTTTTCGATTCTACAATTTTTCGACTTACTGGTTTTAGATTTTTTGATTTATTATTATTTTTATGTTCATCTATACAATGAATTGCCAGAATGCATAAACTATTACAGTAATCATCTTTTAAAAAAATTATCAAGGCAATTCTTCTTAAAAATGCATTCTATACAATTGATGAATTTAGGTTTAAGTAGGAAATTAAAGTTTTAGTCAATATGAATATTATATTTATTATTTTATGTTATTTTTGTTTTGTTATTGTATATAATATTATTCTGGACGTTTGTAAACTTTTTTATGTGATAACAATAAAGTTTGTATCAATTGTTCGGTTTTTAAATTTTTGGATTATTTGGTTTTTTGATTTTTCATTTTATCAATTTCTGGGTTTATCGAGATTTCGATGTTTTATTTTTCGATTGTTTAATTTCTCGATTTTTCGATTTTTCAATCTTATGCTTTTTCAATTTCTTTACAACCTTTCGGCTGTTTGATTTTTCGATGTTTTAGTATTGCGATTTTTCAATGTATGAATTTTTCAGTTTTTCGATTCAATTTTTCGTTTGTTAAAATTTTGGATATTTCGTTTTTCAATTTTTCTATTTTAATATCTTTCAACTTCTCTACTTTTTAATTTTACAATTTTTCGAGTCTTCGATTTCTTGAATTTTCAGGTTTTTGATTTCTCAATTTTTAAACATTTCAATATTGGGAATTTTTAATTTCTGGATTTTTCAATTTCTCCGTTATTCAATTTTTTAACTTTTTGCCTTTGCAAATTTTCGATTTTCTGATTTCTCGACTTATCGTCTTATCGATTTACCTGAATTTTTTGAGTTTCCAATTTTATTTTTCAATTTCTCGACATCTCGATTTCTGGATTTTTCAGTTATTCAATTCAATTTTTCGATTTTTGAATTTTCAACTATCTCAATTTTTTAGACCTTTGATATTTCAATTTCCGATTTTTCGATTTTACGTTTGGATTTTCCGATTTCTTCATTTTTGGATTTTTCACTTTTAGATTTTTTAATTTCTCGGTTTTACAAAGATTTTAGTTTTCAATTCTACAATTTGTAGATGTTTCTATTCTCGATCTTAAAATTTTTCGACTTCTGGGTTGTAGGTTTTTGGATTTATCAATTGTTCGGTTTTTAAATTTTTGGATTTTTTGGTTTTTCGATTTTTCAATTTCCTGATTTTTCGATTTTTAATTGTAAGCGTTTCAATTCTTCAAGTTTTAATTTTTCGATTTTTCAATCTTACGCTTTTTCGATTTTTTTACAACCTTTCGGCTGTTCGATTTTCCCATGTTTTATTTAGTATTGAGATTTTTCAATTTATGATTTTTCAGTTTTTCGATTCAATTTTTCGATTACATATTAAAATTTTGAATATTTCGTTTTTCAATTTTTCTATTTCAATATCTTTCGACTTCCTATTCCTATTCTTCCTATTTGTTTAATTTTTCAATTTTTTTGCGTTTGCAAGTTTTCGATTTTCCGATTTCTTGACTTTATTTTTCCATTTCTCGACTTTTCGATGTTTCGAGCTCTCGACGTCTGGATATCTAGATTTTTCAGTTATTCAATTTTTCAATTTTTCGATTTTTGAATTTTCAACTTCTCAACTTTTTAGGCCTTTGATATTTCAATTTCCGATTTATCAATTTATTTATTTTTTTTTCATACTCCATCTTTAGAACTCTTGTATTTCGATTCTTTAATTTTTCGATTTTACGTTTTCGATTTTTCGATTTCTTGATTTCTGGATTTTTCACTTTTAGATTTTTGAATTCTCGGTTTTATAAAGATTTTAGGTTTTCGATTCTACAATTTATAGATGTTTCTATTCTTGATCTTACAGTTTTTGTTGTGGGCTTTAGATTTTTCGATTTATCCATTGCTTGGTTTTTAAATTTTTGGATTTTTTGGTTTTTCGATATTTCAATTTCCCCATTTTTCAATTTTTAGTTTTAAACGTGTCAATTCTTCAAGTTTTGATTTTTCGATATTATGCCTTTCGATTTCCTTCCAAACCTTTCGGCTTTACGATATTCAGATTTTTCGATGTTTTAGTTTTAAGGTTTTTCAATTTCTGGATTTTTCTTTAGTTTTTCGATTCAATTTTTCGATTTTAAAAATTGTGGATGTTTAGATTTCTCAATTTACCTACTTTGCTATGTTTCGACTTCCCCATTGTTAACATTTTACTTTTTCAACGTTTAAATTTTAGAAAATTTTCAATTTCTGGATTTTTCAATTTTCGATCTTTCGAATTTTAAATTTTTTGATTTTTTGGTAATTCTATTGCTCCATCTTTCGATTTTTCAACTTTTCGGATTTCGATTTTTCGAAAAGCATTTTTTTACCGCTGCTTATCGGTTTTAGATACCTATATTTCATATTTTCGACATGTACGAACCAGGTTCCTTGGAATTTGGAACGCTACTTATTGATAATATAGAGGTAATCAGAAAACAAAAAACTCAACTAATTTTTATAATTTTTCAAACAAGCGGAATTTGTTCGGTTGCTCTTGAAGGGCGAAATAACTTTCGACAATTTTTTTGTCTAGTTTACGCCTCACATCCCCATTCGGTAGAATATCACGATGACGTCATACAATGAAAAATATCGACAAGAAAACTGCGGTTTTTGTTGTTAGTTTTATAGAACTTCCTTTAAACCGAGTGTACTACTATGTTACACATAGTTTAGCAAAAAAGCAACATAACTGACGTGCCGAAAATTATAGTTTAAGTCTACAATTTATTTCTTTGTCGCAGGAAGTACATAATGATACGATGACACAATCGTTGATGTAAACTTAGATCAACCCAGAGACGACGGAGCAATTCATCATTATCTAAGTTTAGAAATTTTGTGGTGTACATTTCTTTACGGAAAAAATCATGACGTAAAGATTTAAATAATCACAATGTTTATGCTATTTTTAGAACGACATATCTGTGTGTACACATGTCTGCGTTATATTTGTGGGTGTCTGTGTATTCATTAATGATAACTGATGAACGTTCCAATCGATAGCTTCGAAATTAGACAGATCCAAAGTAAATCATTATTTTTCGCATGATTAGGTTTTTGTGCAATGGGATCACCCAGTGAATGCACAGTCCAATTTCTAGAAAGCAATTTCAATTATTCCTGGCTTGCATTACCAATTCAACGTTTCAAATATTTACCAAGAAAAAAACATCAATATAAGCGAGCTTTTCTAGAAGTTTTAACAGGAACTTTTACATTTAGTAGCAAAGGAATAACAAACCTTAATGAAGAGTCTGAGCTTCTACTTGTCGATTTAAAAGAAGTTTTAATTAGTTCAAAAACAGCTTCATTTGCAGTTAGGGCTTAATGAAGAATTGAGCTTACTCGAACTTTTCGAAATGACACCACAACGATCGACAAAGTGTAAACAAAAAATTGGCAACATTTCTTAATGACAACTAATTAAGAGCCCTGTTGCAATCTCGCGATGCTCTGTCAACACAAACACTTTTTAAAAATAAAATTTGTGGAAGAAATAGTCACAAGTATTTACCTACTCGAAAACTTTGTATCAAATCTTCAAAGTTGAACGATCCGAAAAGAAAAGAGCCGACAAGATAAGTAAATAACGTCAAACCTAAAAATACCATTTATTTGAAACGATTTTCATTCAAGCCGCCTCAGAATTCCCCCTTTTTCTCAAGGTTTGAACTAAAGCGATTGTGACGTTGGCACCATTACCGATGTCAATTAATCCGAAAAATTATTTAACGAAATGGGTGAAAGGATTCCCGACGAAGTAATGAACTTGTCCAAATCTTAATTAACTAACATTTAGGTTGTACATTCTGAGAAAAAATAATAGCCTTGGCCTAGCGAACTAAAACCGCAGTCTAAATTCTTTCGAAGGAATTTTTGTTGAAAGTGCAAGTATGTCTAGAACTGTGTCATCGCGGGACGACGATTATATTTCTGTCGGTTTTTATCAGTTAAATGTGTTTTTAAGCTCCAGCAAATGCGCATTTATACGTCATAATTGCGTGTAAATTATCAGGAAGTATTTGCGTTGACAGTGTTGGCAAACGGAATTCGCTATATTTTACAAAATCGACTTCAATTTTTTTTAGATAAGGTTCAATGAAACCGCCGGCTATAAAAATAGCCGGAATAATCTGATTAATGAAATTCGAATGATTAATAATAATAACTTTGTCGCCATATGCGTCGATAAGTTGAAAAATGACTAGCAATGACCATAAAAGAAGAAAAAAAGATTGTATCTAACATGACAAACTAATGATTTGCAAAGTGTGACCTTGTGACCTTTGGCCGCACCCGTCCGATGCGTCAACAGTTTAATGATCGGATATTGTCGCTATTTATCAGTCCGTTACTTCAAAATGACACTACATCGGATAAACAAAAAACTCATTATTCATAATATCAGTAACTCATTTCTCGGCTGATTATGCGCGCGAATATTACCACGAAATAATTTATGTAAAGAAACAGATACTGCAGGAAATAATACCGTGTATTTCCTGCCATTAAAGTGTCAACAGCGACAGTATAATCTTTAATACTTATCACTTTAATTCTTCTACATTTTCCAACTCCATTTCATTTAATAAAGCTTCATTTCCCACTCGATTAACATCTTCACGTTATGGAACAAATCATCACCAGATGGTCGCTCGAGTCACTTTCAATGAAACACCCTATACATCACGCGAGCAATCAGATAATAACGTCGATAATGTTTTCATTACGACTGCGGCATGAAAAATGGTTCTCAAATCTCCGAAGACTTAAACAGGAAAATTGCTTTCGTTTTGCTGCGATAAAACACACAATCCATTCATCAAAACCCGAAAAAAGCAAAAACTTATTTGTACGGGAAGCCCCGTCCTTAAAACAATTGTTTTCGTAATCACAGTTCTGCCAATCGTCGGACTAATTAATCACCGCGCCTCGAAGAACAGAACCAATTAATTTCGCATCTCGAAAACCCATCCAATTTCATAAAGTTGACGTGCTCTGCCTCACCCCATTTTTTCCGAAATTATTATTTTTAAGTAATCGACTATTGATTGCCTTTATTTTCTCATCAAACTTCGTTCAGTTCGGTCGTGCCGTTAAAAATAGCAGTCCATTCTAATTGGATCGATGATAAGAGTACTTACATAATCGTCCGAAGGAATGTGACAGTCTTTTCCTGAGCTTCTGCATCCGTGACATGCCTGTGCTTTTCTTCTCCCGCATCGTGACCCCCGTCGGTAGTCCGATTCCTGCAGCGAAAAACATAAATAGAACACACGTGCGAAATAATAAACAGAGGCAAAAACGACTAACAAAAAACAACCCCTATGGGTTAGCGTTTGCGGTCGCGGAAAAAATTCATTAAATACGGAATGTTTCATTTCGAATGGCGAATTTAAAGCTTTGTGCTTTATTTACGGTTGTTCTTGTGCAAAAGTCATTAAAAGGGAAAAAGTCGCCGCGTGATGGAGGAAATATAAAGTTCGAGATTTGTTTTGTTGGCTGCTGCAGTCGGGTCGTTTGAAATTCGATAGTTCTTCTTTGGTGTGGTCGTCGGTGTTTATGAGGCCAAGTCTTTGAATAAAAGGCTTTGCATGTTTGTGTACAATGAATGAACGTTTGTGTAATGAGTTTCTGTTTTTTTATTAATTATCTCTTGACGGAATCTAGCATGCTTGTTAAATACCTTTTTACTTTCGTCGCTTCAACGTGATAACAAAAAGTTGTTTTTAATTAATATCCAACGCAAATATGCATATTTTTACTAGTGAGTTAATAGCAAATAATAACCGACATTATGCGATTTTAATGTGTTTATATAGTGAAATCGGTTCGAAATGGAAAATCAAATTCAATACAGCTTTAATTTCAATCACTTACCAAATCAAAATGATTTTTTAGTCATGTATTAGTAAATGTGTTCACTTATTCAAAAGTGAATTTTGGCCGAAAATGTCAAAAAATGTTCTGCATCCCACCGAAAGTTTAGGCGCAATTTGAAAATTTCTAGTTGGAAGGTGACTCTTATTGCTTAATCGAGTGATTTTTTGAATTTCTGCTCAAATTGGCCATGACGATTAAATTTTATTGCACGATACCAACATTGATTTCGTTATAGAACATTAACAAATTTTATTTCTCTTAAAAAATGACTAAAGAAATGGTAATAATTTAATAGAGTCAACCAGCAAATATAAATTCAAAACCATAGCAAAATATGATGAATTTTTTGTGTTTTTTAGTAATGGTCGAAAACAATAGACCTTCAGTTCGTCAATTTCAAATTTAATGTAGTTCCTGAATGTACGCTTTACTATTGTTTGTGATCAACAAGGACATCCATTAAACATTAGTGTGGGATTAAATCACACAATCTAAAATTAGTATCAGTAGGAGTTCTTTACTGGGTGAATAGCATTTCGGGATTTATAAAGCAAGATAAAATGTACAAGAGAAACTGTTGTAACAAATCTACGTTCGTAAACTTCAGTAAAAAAGAAAGATGTTTCGACACAATTACCCAGCATTGAGATAATGTCGTCAAACTTTTGGGGGGATATATGAACAAATTTTGGTCAGCGATCTGAGGCCAGTGAAAAAATCAAACGATTTACTAAATTTCAGAGTAATTGTAGTCGTTTTTAGGAGAAATAGTAACTTGTCTTGCATAATTTTGACTTTCTTTTCCAAAAATCTGTACCTTCAGAATTATTAATAAAATAAATTTTCCTCATAAAATACTGAATTATTTCTCCAAACATCGAAGGTAAAAAACTGTTATTAACACTTTCCACATGACACTCTATACACAGGCTGGTCCAAAAACGACGGAAAAGCTAGATGGTGCGTTGTTAAGAAGACTCTGAAGAACTCGAAAAAAATTATTAAAAAAATCGCTTGACCAAATTTTTAAAAATATTAAATTTCAAAGTTGAAGAATTAACTTTGTGATTTATTCCGATGTTCTAATGTGAATTTAGTTGATCGTCTAAAATTTCGATAAAAATTGCTAAAAATGGCACCTGTCAACAGTAAAAAATAACGTCGTGGATCGAATTCTAGAAAATTATTATTAAATTATTAATAACTATTTATTTGACTGTCTCTCGTTATTTATTTATTATTGATTTTTTCATTCATTCATTTATGCCCCCCTAGGAATTGATGTCATTTTTTACTTTTGTCGAATAAATGTTATTTAGAAAGTTAAGTAACATTCCTGAACTTGTGGTTTATGAATCCAAGTCGAATTTTTATCCTAAACATCAAGATAATTGAAAAAAAAATTGTAGATGTAATAATTTTTCAAAATTTAGATTTTTCACCTTTTCCATTTCTCGATTTTTCAACTTTCGACTTCTCAATTTTTCGATATTTCAGCGTTGGTATTTTTCAATTTTTTGATTCTTCAAATTTTCGATTCCCCGATTTCTTCATTTTTCGATTCGTCAGTTTTCCGGTGTTTTAGTTTTGTTTTTTGCAATTTTTCGATTTTTCAATTTTTGATGTTTTTAAGTTTTCAGTTTTTCGATTTCTCGATTAATCAATTTTTTGATTTTCCCATTTCAAGATCTCTAGATGTTTAAAATTTTTCAATTTTTTCACTTGTCGATTTCTCCATTTTTCAATTAGTCTATTCTTCAATTTTTCTTTCATTTTGCGATATTTCAGTTTTGGGATTTTTTTGGTGTTTCGATTGTTCAATTTTTCGAATTTTTAATTTGTAGATTTTTCAATTTTGATTTTTTGATTTCTCGGTTTTTCCGTTTATATGCAGTTCATTAAAACAAATCTGAATTACGAAGTTAATTCTTCAACCTTAAGGTTTAATATTTTCAAAAATTTGGTGCAAGGATCCTTAACGTAGCACTTAACGGAGTTTTTTCATGATTTTTGGATCACCCGATATATTTATAAGATTTTTGTAGAGCTTGTTTTCTTGAACTCATTGATGGATCACTTATACTCACCCACTGTCTATGATTCAAACGCATTATGTTACACAGCATTGATAGAGGGCTGTATGACTATATTGGTCAGTTTTCCTATTTGAAAATGTTCCGATCAATATTATTTCAACAAAGACACGTATGTCAGTTCCGACACGTGCAGTTTAATACTAATAATTAATGACTGGTTTGATCAATAAAAAATATAGATAATAGAAGCAACAGTTTAAAAAATTGGTCGATGGTTATTTCGATACAACTTCCGCTCAAAAATCATCATAAGTATTTAACTTTGAAAATTTTATTTATTATATTTTTGATGATGAGCTAAAATTAATATATGCGTAGATTCTTCAATTCTAAAAAAATGTGTTATAATTTTTTTTTTTAATTTGCATGTCTAGGGTAAAAACTCAATACGGCTTCATAAACTACAGGTGGAGGGGTATGTTATTTTATAAAATTTAAGTAACATTTACTATTGCAAAAGCTGGAAAGACGTCATATTATTGTTGGTAGGGATGATTAGACAAAATCTGACAACAATCGGTAGTTTGGAAGATTGTCTAATACAAATTGACACAGACGCGAACAGACGGCAGACAGACAGACGGAAAGGAGATTCCTATATTTTCTTGTATTCTACGGGCTCCTGAAATCTTGAGATAACATAGAAGTAGCCAGTCGCCCAATGGACTCTTATTACAAAATGAGAGCGAAGTAATAGTAATGATATAACAGATATAAAAATTATCTTATGAAGATAACAAGGCGGAATATACGGCATGATCACCAAACACTTTGAGCTAGCAATAGAATTAACTAATTTTGAGTAATTTTTCCGGTGCCAAGCCTGATCCAAACGCTTTACTTTGAAGTCGTCAAGAAAGCTAAGACATAACATTTTGATTGGAATTCAGTGGTGTTCAACCATGTCAATTTTGAAATTAGAAAGTAAAATGGGGCGACTGAAATACTACCTGTTGATCACACTGTATATAATCTGTACATGCTAAAACGTCGTATTTCTATGTTTACACTTCGAAAGAATTCGACTATTAAGCACGTACAGATGCTGGTTCACCAGAATAAGCGGCGACAGAAAAAAAAAGATGCATTTATATTAAAGAAAATGAAATTTAATTGATTTTGTCCTGCGACAATGAACCAAAACGCTGTTTATCAAGGAAAAAACCCAAACGTGAATTTACTTTGTTTCAACGATAATAAAAACCAAGATGGTATTTTATTGCTTTAAAATAGCACCGAGGTGTTTTACCCCTGGAAAACCCATTTCATTTGCCGTTTTCATAATCGTCCAAAAACCCCATTGATCGTCAAGCGAAACACTCACCATATCGACACCAAGTCCAACAACCAATTCAAGGCTACGAACGACTAAAATCTGGATCTGTGCAATTCTAATGGGTTCGTTAGTCTTGCAGTTTGATTTTAAATGTTGCTTAAATATCATCGCCAAATCAGATTCTGTAGAAAATTTCCAAAAACAATCAGCAAAGCCCATCTTTGTAGGTTATTTCCGCCCATCCCGCCACACACCATTAAAATCATCGCCCTTCAAGTAAAAGCCCTTCATAATGCAATTAAACGACGACTGGCGTAACCCTCTCAAAACAGACATTTTGTAATACCCGTCTACGGCGAAATTCGTTCGTGCCAAGATCTCAGATAACCAATCTGCCGTTTTCATTGTTGTCATGCTTGTAATATAAAGAAGTTAATTAAATCTGAAAAACAGACGGCCCCACTTGAAACGTGTGCGCCCACCTGTTATTAACTCGACGAAAATACGAACTCCACGAGGACTTGTTCTAAGCCGTTGGATAACCGATGCCAGTAGCTTTGGGCTATGAGATAATAATAATTCGGCACTCACAAGACGATGCTTTCGATATGTTACCAGCTGCAGCGACCGACTGAGTAATGGTGTTACTAGATATTTGGGTTAAGACTCCGTTTTCTCTGTGTGGCGGTGTGCGAATTGCATTTCGAAGGCCTGCATATGGGAAAATTCGATTCGGTTCGGTTCAGTTTTTTTTTTTAATTTGTGTTTGTGTCGAATTACAATGTAGGCGGGAGTGGTGAGATAAGCACTGGATTAAAAACACTACTCCAACCCAAGTTTTTTTTAGTTGGTTTTGATCGATTTGTATTTCGCGAACAATGGTATATGAAGTTAATTGCAAGCATTGTTAATGTTTGCTTGGCCGTATCGATGAACGTTAAGAGGATAACGTTAAATTAAATTTCGCGCACTGCACGTGTGTTTAATTATAATTATCTATCCCAATAATATGAAAGTTAGTTAATGAATGGGAATTTTTTATGCGATACGATTATTCTGATTGTGTACTCATAAATGTGCGACACGAATATTTTTCACCCACGGATTGTAAAGGAATTTCGTGACCTAGGGCTATAAAGCCGACGTTACCATATTGACTATAGATTTATGGTTGTCGAGCAAGATGTACGAATTTAAGTTAGTTTCTTCAAAAAGGCTTGAGTTATAATAGTGAGAAGATGTATTTATTTATGTTATTCGTCAAAATGACTTTTTTCAACACACGTATTTGAAATTTTCCGCAAATATACGCTTACAAACTAATTATAGCCCAAATTCTGTCGGGCTACGCACGTCCCACCTAGAGCACGTTTTTTTACACGCAATTTTTTCCGATTAAAGCTTGCTCTCCCTTTTTCACACCATGTTAACGCTTTCTAAAAATTTATGTGCATAATTAATAAATACAATGAATTTTATTAAAATTTAAAAGATTTTTAGGCTATAATAACTTTAAAGTGAGTACCTCAACAAGTTAGAACAATAGTTTCGTTACCACTAATCATTACAATTTTCTTATGGCTCATTTTATTGTTAAAATTTCTTAATGAAATCATATTTGTCACAGCTCGCTGAACGTTTGTTTAATTTGATATTTACATTTTTTTATTTACAATTTACTAACAAATTATATAATTTATTTTTGTTTTTTATTTGTATCCTTAAATATTGTTTTTTTAAAGGCATTTTTGAAATTTTCGTTACTTTGTTCAAAGATGTATAGATACATTAATAAAGCTAATTTATAAATTAGAGAATTTTTGACTGTGAATTCCACTTAATATTTTACTAAAACGCAAGTGCAGCTGCCTAAAATTATAATACACGAGTTAAATTAATGCATTTTTTTTTTATAACAGCAACATTTGAACAAGGTTATTTTTTATTAGCACTTTCAATGTTATGGCGTCACCAACACTCTTTAAATTACAAAAACCATAAAAAAAACAACCCAGCTAGGAAAATGACTTAATCAAGCTTGTGTTCTTAGAAACAACATATAGGTACCAAAAGAAAAAAATACTTCATTAGCAGGAATTAAACGGGTATGATTGAAAGATTTAAAAAATGCTTTTTAAAATATAAAGGATGATTAACTCATAAATGACATTTTTAATTTTTTAGTCATGAAATTGTATAACTGTCCATACAAAAAAATTACCAACAAATCAGGTTCAATTTTTGTAGTACATATTATCTCTAGAAACTTCAGCTGCTATTACGTTGCTCTTTAATATTTTTAATTGATCTCTAGTCCAAGGTCTAGGTCCAAGATCGCTATTAAAATGATATTGACGCTGTTATACCTTGACAGCGTTAAATAAATCTTCCAAACATATTACTAAAATGTAACCATCGTCATTATTATTATTATTATTTTTATTATTACCAATTATTTGTTTCCTGTTTTATACCCGCAATTTACTAAGAAGTATTATCCGAATATCAGAAGGGTAGTAATAAATTAAAATCTCTTCCAAGGCTATAATTAGCGAAACTAAGGCATAATTTAATTGCTAAATAGCTGCAAGCTAAAACAAAGATTTGTTCTATAAACTTAATGTTGTGGCTCACTAAGTTTTGTTATTTCGTCAATATTTATTTAACTGGAGCAGTTCTAGTATTTAGTAGTTGTATTATGTTTACTCCAGTTATTCCAGGGTTATGTAGTATCAGGTCCAGTGCGTAACAGTTAATCAGCATTGAAGAGAAATTACATTGTATCGAATTTGTCACACGCTACCTGTCAACGGACGTATTAGGGAATTTTGATAGAAACAGGCTTGTGACGATTTTTCTTGTTTGTGTAAGGTTTTTATTGTGTTCAATTTGTAACCTTTTAAAACAACTTCAAAATTCTTTTGTTGCTTTTATTAGTCAAGTGCGATGAACGATTAAATAAATCTGAAGCCGGATCTGTTGGCCTTCACAATTTCAACCCGTGCAATGATTTATTGAGGTACCTGATGCTGCTGTAATGTACCCCATTACTAGGTGTTAAAAATTATGTTGCTGCCATATATCGTCAA
The DNA here is from genome assembly GCF_036711695.1 of Zophobas morio. NCBI lineage: Eukaryota > Metazoa > Arthropoda > Insecta > Coleoptera > Tenebrionidae > Zophobas > Zophobas morio. The sequence continues at coordinate 9,972,433 of NW_026972136.1, read as the reverse complement.
ACAAATGGACAACTATGCATGATTTGAAATATTTCAAAAGTGCGTTGGGTTAACGAGATTATCCATCTACAAAAATGAGTTTCTCCAATTTATTTTTATTTTTATGAAATATTTGCTTCATTATAGTTGAAATTTAACACGTGGAGATTGTGCTGAAAGTAATTTGTGCAAAAATCTGACGATACTATCTATCTTTATAGACAATAGTGACTCTAATGGTGAGCGATATGACCTGAATTTAAACTAACGGACCATGATGATGCTAAAAGACAATGAGGTACTTTTTAAATCCGATACGGCTACTGCAAGATTGAGCTGACCAAGACAAAGCAAATGAAAAAAGTGTGTGCAAATTTGATTATATTTGAAAAAATTCCAAACACTCTACAAAAATGCTTTGAAAAGACGCCCAGTAATAGTCGATTCAGAAAAATCGGCGCAGACAAATACAGGACATGGGAGAAAATATTTTTTTTTAGTCAGATGAAACGTCCGATACACATGACATGGCGAAAAAGATTGCACTGATGGGGTTTTAGTGCTTGGTAATCTTTGCCTGCCAATTTCCAAAGGTGAAAGAGCAATCATATTACAAGCGGGATTAAAAACTGGTTGGATACACGATGACACACTAATTTTATCTGCAAAGAGTATTCGTGATGCAACAAGATTACTCACGATAACATGACCACTGACGACTTTGAAAAATGGTTTTCACAAAAGCAAACTGTAAAACTGCCACACGTTAGTGTTATTGTAATGGATAATGTGAGGTACCACCCTAGAATACACATACAAGCTCAGAACAAATGAAGTAAAGGTGTAAATTATGCCCACGTGAAAACTATTCAAAATTTTTACAAATAAATCGTTTTTAGGGTTCTACTAAATTATAAAAAAAATATTCGAAAATATAATATTAAAAAATTTTAATGATGGTTATTTCGATACAACTTTCCTCTCCCCTGAAGTACAGCCCAACAAATCCCGTTTCATTTAAAAATTATAATTTTTTTTGCGATTTTTGTTTTCTGATAACCTCTAAAGTCTAGAAGTAAAAAGCATACAAGTCCGGACAATATGAAATATACATATATAATATACAAATAATTATATATGTGAGTATTTAAAACAGAATTTTCCCGTTAGTTTTCTGGGAAAAAATTCTTTTCGAGAAATCGAGAAATCAAAAAATTTTTAAAATCAAAAAAGTTTAAAAATTTAAAAAATTTTAAAATTCAAAAACCGAAAAAAAGAAAGCCGAAAAATAAAACGATCTAGCAATTCATCAACATCAAAAAATTGAAAAATATGTACCCCAAATTGAAATGTTGAAAAACTACGAAATCGAAAAATCGACAAGTCGAAAAATTTAAAAAATGGAACATCTGAAATGTCGAGAAATTAAAAATTCGAAAAATCAAAAAATTAAAACATTGAAAAATCGAGAAATTAAAACACCGAAAAATTTTAAAATGAAAAACTCTAAAAATTGAAAATTTAGAAAAATCAATAAATTGAAAAATCCAAAAATTGGAAAATCGAAACATCGAACTGAGAAATCGAAAAATCGAAAGATCGAGAAACGGAAACAAAAAATTGAAAAATCTGATCCCAAAAAAACTCGAAAAATAGAAAAATCTAAGGCTTAAAAAAATCTATAAATCCAAAAATTTAATATTTAAACATCGCAAAGCTGCTAAGTCAAAAAATTTGAAAATCGAGAAATTGAAGCACGAAATATGTAATAGAAAAATCTGAAATTTAAAAAATTGAAAAATCCCTAAACTGAAACCACAAAAATATGAGAAATTGAAAAACTGAAGAATCAAGAAAACAAAAAGTCGAAAAATCGACAAATCGAAAACTTATAAACGTCAAAAATTAAAAATTTAAAAAATGGAAAAACTTAAAAATCGATAAATTGGAGAATCAAAAAATCCAAAATCGTGAAATTGAAATATCGGAAAATTCAGAAATCAAAAAATTTAAAAAAATGAAAAATCGAGGAATTGCAAAATCCCAAAACGGAAATATGAAACATTGAGTAATCGAAAAACTGAAAAACAAAGTGGAAAATTGAAAAATCTGAAATCTGAAATATCCAAAAATTGACAATTGAGAAATCGAAAGTTGAATAATCGAAAATTGAAAAACAGAAAAATTGTCATCTATCTTTCCAAAAATCTAAATGTACCAGGATAACAATTCAACACGCACTCATAAACCACAAGTTCACAGATAAATTCTGGTTAGCGTTTTATCATCTACATGTTATTCTGTATATAAATTGGTTCGGTGATTTCGGATATTATCTGCCTAATAAAAATCGACACAGACGGCGGGCAGACAGACAGACGGAAACGAGAGATCCATTTTTTCACACTCTCGAGGTCATGAAACGTCGAGAAAAGATAAAAGTACAGCGCCTGATCGACTTGATTACACTAGTTCCTTCGCTTACGCTCGAGAAGTACAAAATAGTCATTGACTCTCTGTTTTTTGCTTATTGGAACCCCTAATAAATTGGTCAGCATTAAAACGGTGATGATTTATAACGCTTGCCTGCTTTTGGGTTGCTTGTCCAAAAGGATCAAAGGTTTTCCGAATCGGACGTCGTTGACCATTATCTATAACCTAAAATGTGTTCATGCACATCTGCTTCATAAAACCTTTATTCCTTTTAGGCAAACAATCGAAGAGGAGGTCAGGGCTGCTTTTTTTTTCGACACCATCTACACATACCGAGTGTTACAATAGCTCACTTATAATAGCAGACGGATGTTCGATATTTTATCTCAACGCAACGATCAGATTACATCAATACTACGTAACCCTGTAGGAAGCAGATTATAAGATAAAAACCTAAAAAAAACTCAGTTACCAAACGATTAGTCACATTTTTGTGTTATTGTGAGTGTATGTTTCTGGTCTAATTTTTTCCTTTCTACGAACCAAAACACCAAACCTAATATTATCCTCAAATGACTTTAATAACATGGATATGCGGGCAAGAAATCCAAACAACACGCACTAACTAGTACTAAATGAAAAAAACTGGAAAATATAGAAGGCATTAAGCATGAATGATGCAATTAAGATAGCACCACACAAGAATCAGAAAAACTCTAAACGGCACATTTTGTTTTGCAATAACGTTGGCATTCGCTCTTATAAAGAAAATCTTGTTCCCTGGAATCCAACTGGCCGACCACTTACCGGAAGATGCAACCGACGTGTTTTTAATGCACAAGCATACCCCTTCCACTCCAAGAAAGAAAACTCGCAAGACCCGCATAAACCTCTGTCACGATCAAAATTACACGTTTAAGCCACGCCATAAAAAACCTATAAAGCCGCACACCATCAAATGCGATACAGCTCACGCTAATAATAAAACAAACAACAATAATATTTACACGAACCATCCCAATAAATTAAATTATAATTATGATAATATTTATTCAAACTAGTAACGCTACACATGCATACAACAGTTTCAAAACCCAAGGTGATACCTCGCTTTTTGCCTACCATTCACCGATTTCCACATCGGGGTTCATTCATTTTTGTCCCACAGACGCACTACTCAGCCTTGACTTTTATCGAAAGGCCGAAACGACCTTTTCGTTAAAAACAATGACTTGTCCGAGCTTGTCCACTTGGACAAGTCTGAAAAGCCGCGCCAAGGAGGTCGCGGGACGATTCTCCAAGTGGGTTAGGACGTGATGGCACGTAGATTTATCTCTTGTGATGGCGAGTGCAAAAAATCTCGTGCGAGTACGTTGGAAGACAGAAACGTCGATTAATTGCCAGTTCATCTGTAAGATCGACACAACTGAAATGTGTAAGCGAACCGGCATTAACTCGCCTTTTGTTGCACGGTCGAGCGCGAAAATGATACGCGTTTACAGAAATATCGCACCCAAAAATGGACCAGGAAGTTGGGAGAGATGGGTGGGCGAGTAATGTGGGTGCTGGGGGTGAAAATAAAATAACCGCAGTAGGGAAAATGGGTCGGCTCGCAAACGGTGGACGGGATAACTGGCGTAAATCTATTAAAGTACGACCGCCGAACAGCTGTTACGGCTAATGTATGGTTAGCATTTTTTACTTTTTGTAAACTAACGTTGAAACGTCTATTATCTGCGTGTTATTTTTGACTACCTATTTAGGCTTGGGCTTTTGGCCTTTTTTCAACATCTGCCTCCTGTAGACTTGTTCGCGACGTCGAAGTTAGCAGGTAAGATTCTTTAACACTCAATTTAACAAGTTTTTTGTTTCCTTATAATTTACAAATACAACAAGGTAAGCATTTATAGCAAAAAAGTCATAAATTGTCGAAACCTGTTTTAAGCCAAAGTAATCGGTTGTTTCAGAAACAATATAAATCTAATAATTTAAACAAAAAGTGCCCGTAAACAACATATATACATATATCACCAAAATAAATTCACAGTAAAAATCGAATCTTAATGTGATTCTAATTCTGTCCACAGCACTCGTTTTGAAAGAAATAGCGCTTTTACACGTTTATGAAGAAAGTTATCCCTATAATGTAATAATAATAATAACACACAACACACCTCGCTCGTCCCTTGACTAGCCAGTCCCTCATGATAGAGATAAAAAACGGATTTATTGGTTTTCAAATTCTGATTCCAACGCATTTGACGCAGAGCTGACGCAGATAGAATATTTTTTGCACTGGAATATATGGGAGAGGCAAATTTTTTGTATAATCGAAGGATAAAGCTGAAGCATCGCTCTGGATAGACAAAGTTTCTGAATCGGCAACACTGTGAACGGAATATTTTCTAGGTCCTTGTAGTTAAGCAAGAAAACTTTTCCTTAAATACTTGAAAAGGACTGTTGTTGAAGTTAAACTTGTACCAAGGTGTTCGATATCCTGAGTGGTGTATCCTTTTTCTCGAAAAGAAAGTATGTTAATGCGGTTTTTTCGCTTCTTCTGGAATGCGGGTATTTGACCACGCAACACAAAATGTCAAACTAAGAATTCCAACTTCCAACTTAACTTTATGTTGTCTTAAACTTTACACATATTTTTTACGAGTGACTGCTACGGAACAAAAAACATCCATTCTCGTAAGTCTGTTGTCTTCTTCTGGGGTCAATGTCGTTTGTTTTCAATTAATTCGACATTCTGTTTCCCACTACAACACACGACCTTTTCAAATACTCCGTTGAATATCTCAACCGTTTCCCAGACGAGACTTAATTTTGTAAAATATGTAATCATGTTTATTTTACTTGGGAAAAATTCAATTGCTACGAAGAAAAGCTTCTCTGTGTTTAAAGTGGCTTGAATTTTAATTATAAGTGGTAATAAAGACTCGTAAAAACACCTTGTTCGTTAAATCTTGTTTTATCGGTTTTAAAGAGGAAAAAAATAAGCTGTTTGTTGATTTTGAACCCCCATTTTTTAGTCAAATAATATTTATTAGAATTAATATTCAAATTCCTTTTTTAGGTTTTTTTTATTCTTACAGAAAACAGCCCGATTCACTTACAAATTATTTGAATATATTTTTTTTAATTTCCATTTCAGACGAAATTCCAACCTCCGCATTTTAAAATTGTTTCAATCGAATGTTTTGCAGCATGGTAATTTATTAACTGCAGTCATCTATTTACGAAATGGTGGGTGCTCTCACTGCTCAAATAAAACTCGTGGCGCCATATTACTAGACGAATAAATAATACACATCTGCTATTTCTGAGGTCAAAATTACTCATCATGTAAGTTTACTCCTGATTGTGATTGCATTATCACTTTCTCGTTTTGTAATTTTGTATATTGGTTTACAATTTATTTTTGTGTGATAACAATCTTCTTACAAATCCTTTATTCAACATTGTCATTAATTTAGTATAAATTATTATCCTTCTTTTTTTTTCTTTTTTTTTCCCAGTATTTCCACACCAACCGTAAAACCTGCTTGTGCTCAATTCTCTTTCATTTATAAACATTTTCGGGTTGAAAGATTTAGATACGTGTTTAAAAAAGAAAAACAAATATAACAACAGAGTTCAAAAATGTTTTAAATATTTTTCATTTTTGTATACTTTTTCAAATTTGGAAAAACTATGCTTCATTAAGATCATATGCGATACTGAAAATAGGTTTCATAACCAATTCGGTTAAAAAATAATTGATGAAAAAAATCCATTTTTTTTTCTGTGGTTTCACAACTGTTCTAGCAAAATCCAATTTGTTAATTTTACATAATTTTGAATATCTCTACTACTTTATATGGAGAAACCTTAGTCTGGAAGTTTACCCCAATTTTGGAAATCCTGCTCTCAAAAATTGTTTTTTGTTTTCTAAAGAGTTATGGCCTATTTAGCCGAGTTGTCTAGGTGATGAAAAATAAAAAAGCAGTTAAACCACAATTTGTGGGTTACTAATAAATTTTATAAAATAACACACTCGTGTACTTGTGGTTTATGAATTTGCCTTGATTTTGTTTGTTTTTAGGATTACTCATAGTAAAACTGGTAAATAGATAAAACCAACAATACAAAACATGGTTCAAATGCCAACTTTCTTTTGATTTTTACTTTCCGGACGAATCTAGGGAAGTATGATCCTAATGGGGTCCACCTGGCGTACAGCTACTATTATGTTTTCTGGCGTTTCATGACGTCTGGAGTATTAAAAAAAAAGGTTTCCGTCTGTCGATTCTCGTCTGTCTGTGTCGATTTTCTTGGACAAATCTCCGAAACTACTGGATCGATTGTTTTCAAATTTTATTTGCATTTTAGGAATATCGTGTACTTGGTCAAACGACAACTAACATTTGTTTGATCCATCCCACCAACAATTTGATGAAATCACCTATATATTTTGCATAGTAAATGCTATCTAAACTTTATAAAATAAAATACTTCTAAACTTGTGGTTTATGAAACCGTCTATTTTTTTTATTTGTACGGGTCATCAAAAAAAGAAAATTCACAAAATGGATTAACTACAAGGTGTAATACCTTTCACCAAGTTTTTATTTTAAGAACACATATAACAAAACATAAATTTAAAATGTCAGAGTAAACATTGTAAACAAATATAACAATATTATCTACTATTTAGCAACGTAAATGAAAATAAATTATCTTTATCGCTCAACAGTCACAGAAACACAATCCAAACATGGCACGGAATGTGGGTTAAAATACGCGGCAAATGAAAATTGCAATAACTAAATTAAATATAAAGCGCTGTCAAAATTGAGCAAATATACATAATTAAAACTCATAACTTTTGACTTATTTTTGCTGCTTTTAGAGTTTTAGTTCCAAATAATTAAAAAACAAAAAAATTAAATAAATCAGAAATGACTTTTGATTTTTTTTCAATCCGAGTTCTTCCAACCCTGGTTGTGAGTGACCCTTTATTTAGAATTCCTTATATTCCTGTTCTGAGTTTATGGTTTCTTCGAATAATGCGTCTGTATCAATGCAAAATTGAGTCATCGATAGCAGAGAAGCCGTTAACAATACGCTGTTTTCTTCGATATTTCGATGTGTATGGTTGTGTAAGTGAGATAGTTATTTAAAATTGTGTACACAGAACGACTAAAAAAAAATGAATGAGATAATTTATTTATTTATTTTAATTTACATAGATTACGAAAAATCGGTTGGCACTTTTTCGCACAAAAAGATCTGCTTCACTTAACCATAAAAGCCCAAGAAGTAGGTTAATTTTTGAAACGAAAAATATAGAAACACTTTTAATATCGTGTCTAAATGGAAAAAAATTCCCTTTTGGTACTTTTCTAACTTTCAGAATAATTTTATTTCATATAGAACCGCTTTTCGTTTAAATGTACACCTCATATTCACTTTTTGTAATATCCTCAGCACTAAAATATGTAAAAAGGTCAAGATCCAAAAAACATCCTTGCAGCACTCCCTGCGTCGAGAATGTTTAATGTTTACCCACCCAGTTGCAGCAAATTACGCTCCTGTCAATAAAACTCCGGCGTTCTTTTACGACACGAAGCTTTTTATTCGTGAAATCAAAACAGCCGTTATACAAAGACCAAAGAGAAACTTTTCATAAGCTGCTCGAGAAGTCCCCGCTGTGCATCACTCCTCCCGCATTGATAATATGATTGATAGGCGACGAAGTGTCAGCTTTCGTCCGTACGTGCCATCCCCCCAACCGAAAGCAAAGCCTTCCAGGAAATGGAAAATGCAAACATCGAAATTTTCCGCGGAAAAAACACGCAGGGAAATTGATGGATCACGCCACTTCCGACAAGCGAAAGAAATTCATGGGTTTTTTAATCAACGCCCGTAATTGATGTGCATGCAGAGGCCTTATCCACTCCGATCATCGATTAATCAGGCAAAGTGGAAAATCGCGCTGCAGACGTCTCGTCATTCCAATTCGAGAGATATCGTCCGGAATGAAGTCAAAGAGCACGATTTCAATTTTTCAATCAATGCCTAATTCGAATTTTACGATAAATCCGGTCGAGGTGTTGTGACAGCCGGATTGTCAGTCGATTCGAAATCCAAACACAAGCGAATTCGTAATCTATTTAAAAATTTACGTACGTTGCAAGGCTTTGGTGTGTTACATACAAATTGAATTAGCGAGCTAATGCCAGTTGCATTAGCGTCATGCAACGAGGATAGATTACGGTTTGTGTCATGTGCCATCACTTATATGGAATGACGGTACCATGAGAATCTCCTCTTCGCTGCACAAACACACTTTCGGAGGGTCGAATCCGAAGTTGTTTAGAACGGCAGCCAATAAAGGTTTCGCAAATGGGAATTAGTTCCAGGAGGATGGCACTCAATCTCCTATTCGGAACGAAATTGCAGAGGTTTTGATAGTGGACACGGAAAAATGAGGTTTTCTTTTATATTCAGGTTGGGCACCCCATCGGCAATACACGCCGACAAATGGGAAGCTCTCTGCACGTTTCCGACAATGCCAAAGCCGATTAACTGGGAAGTTTGTTGTTATTTGTTCTCAATTACCATAACTGGAGTCGAACGAGTGTGGAGCGTTGTCGGATTAGGTGCTGGCGTGCCGGTTATTTGTTTGGAGTTTGTCGAAACAAACTACGACCAAATCATAATTAATGGCGAACGATTTATTCAAACAGTAACCGAAATAAACCAACATCGACACGTCAAACTTATAGAAGGAATAGAGATTGGAACAAGAATTGTGTGAAGGGTGCAAACTATATGACGTGCTTGTAGAAATTTGATAAGCTTTATTCTGACAATGGAGACTCTTCTGGGTGGTAGATGTTTTGTGGGGCAACGACTGGTTCCATGTTTAGGGTTTTGTTCGCTGGTGGGACTAAAAATACATGGCAAAGAACTTGTACGCAAAGTTGTTGAACTCTTGTACCAAAAACCAAGCTGCACAGAAATCGTGTACTTACAGCCTACTTTAATAGAATGAAGTACATATAGGAATTCGAAATTTATAGAATAAAACTTAAATTTTTATAAGCATTAATCCGCCTCATTTAAGAATAATAATGGCTTCAATTACAGCAGTCAGTACATCAGAATTGTAGAACTTCCTACGTAGGGCGAAACTTGACGAAAGTAAACGAGCGTTTCGTGGAAATAATATTTTTAAGTATTCTCCATCCCTTAAAAAAACATCTTGCTGCAGTTATATAAGGTGATCATATTTCAGTTACCCAACAAATTAGTGGTGTAATATTTCATTATTTTTTACTTCCCGAGCGTAAACTAAGGAGACTATTGACGTTTCATGACCCCAAGAGTATAAAAAATGTGTTCCACACTTCTCTCGCCCCTGAAGTGTGGAACAAATCCCGATTCTTTGAAAAATGACAAAATTTTGCGATTTTTGTTTAGTGATAACCTCTATAAAATAAAAACTAGTAGCGTTAATAACAAATTATAAATATGTTTAAAGCAGATAACCAACGGGAAAAATGTTTTCTCAGTTTCTAATGCTGAACTTCGATTGTTTATGCTTATTTTTGGAAAGAATTAGATTATTAAAATGTTAAAATAACAAGCACCAGCGGCGAAATTTGCGTTAGATGAAAATCAAATTTGATTGAGAGAGGCAGGTGCGATATTACTGCACTTTCACATGTTTCTTAAAATGGGGTGAACTCTTCTTGATTCCATAAAAAACGACTACAGAGGAATATTTAAACAATCAAAAATTATAACAATAATAAACAAAATGGAAGCGGATTCATAAACCATGCGTATAGACATTATTTTTTTAAATTTAAATGGAATTCGAGATAAATCTATTAGTCTGTCGTGTGTCCATTTTTAAGATATCGTCCGAAACTATTGAACCGATTGTGGTCGAATTTTATATAATGTTGGGAATTTCGAGTAGATCATAAAACATTAACCAAAAGTTAGCTGATCATTCCCATCAACAGCGTGATGACATCTCAAAATTTTTCGAAGTAAATAGGATTTAAATTTTATAAAATAAGATCTCCTGTACTTGTTATTTACGAATCCGTCTTGAGGTTTTTCCCGAAGTATGCAAATTTTCGCAAAAAAATCGTTATTGTATAGCAACCTTTCATACCAGTATAAGTGGAGCTTCCACAAGTTTATTCATTACTCATATCACATATCTTTTTATTGATCAAATCCAGGACGGTGCACCCTATTCTTTTATTATTGGTATTACACTGCACATATTGGAACTGACATACGTGTCCACACTGAAATATTGGTTGGAACATTTTCAAACTGGAAAACTCATTAGAAATAAGGTATAACCTTGCATTTTATCAATGTATTCATATTTTTGGAGGTGGAGAGTCCACTTTACCAGACCAATTACACACAAGTTAACAGTGTTTTTTTCGTAACATGATACGTTCGAATCAAAAGCATTGGCGGAGTATGAGTGATTCAATTATGACATGTTAATGAATTCAGAGAAACAAGCTGTATGAGGAAACATAGGGTATCGAAACACATTTATACAAACAATATACAGTGTCACTTAGTGCCCTATACTGTTACCCGTATTATCTATATCTGCTTTTAATATAAAGGTTATCACAAATAAACAATAATATAAACAATAAAAGTTGACAAACGCAAATTTTATAATTTTTAATAACCTTCTACCATTTTTTTCTCACACTGCGATTTAATTGTTCCAGTAAGTTCTGTTATATTTTTGGCGTTTATTATTTAATTTATACAATGTTTGAATTCATGAAAAAATATATATGCTACAGTAGGCTGCGATCCACACGCAAGATATACTTCGTTTTAATTAATTAGTTGTCAAAATGTTTTCAAAGAGGTTAGAAGTGAGAACAAGAATTTTGCAAATTTGGTCTGAGAACATTCAAAAGCTGGACAATGAAAAGAACAATTAATGAAGGTATTGCAGATGGAAAATTAAAAGATAAACCAAAGAGTGGAAGATCAAGCGGATGACATTTTCAAGAAAGCACATCGAAAAATAACCCATCTGTTTCTATGAGAGATCTGTCAGAAAAATTTAAAATAGAGTTCGCGGAATAGTGAACACTAGCTTTCCGCTTCCAAAAATGCTTACGGAAAGTCTTCAACAAATTGCTCAGGATTAAATGGTGCGGATTTAAAACGCTTGTCTGCTTTTGAGTTGTTTGACAAAAAAGTTTTGCGAACTGGACATCGTTGGCCTTTGTAAAAATGTATATAAAATGCGTCTATGTACATCTGATTCATAGAATCTTTGCTCCTTTCCGTAATCTATGGGAAAGGAGGTCAGGGCTGTAATTTATCGTTATCTACAGCAATCCTAAGTGGTTTGCTGGTGGCTTCTAGAAAAAGTCAATGTTCACTATTTCGCGGACTCTACTTTAGAACCAGCATGACAACAATAATTATTATGTACATAGTATTCTTTGAACACCATACCCAAAAAGATATTTTCAATTTTTCGTAGAGAAATTAGGTTCTTGCAGTTAAGCTCCGCCCCTTTGGCTCACGACGAATAAAAAAATCATCACTATTGAGATGGGACGGGTGGGCGGGGCTACATTTTGCCTTTTTTTCTTAATCTGTGTAGATTTATTTCGAGAACAAGAAACTTAGAACATGTCAATATTTCCTTATACAAATTTTCCATGTTATACATGTTTTAAGCTTCATCTTGTGAAAAGATGGCTATATATATTAAGAAAAAAAAAGGCAAAATATAAATCCCGCCCACCCGCCCTGTCTCAAATGTGATGATTTTTTTTATACATCGTGAACCAAGGAGGCGGAGCTTACCTGCAAAATACAAGAAATTAAAAACCATGTTTTTGAGTATTGTGTTCTTCAAAGAATACCATGTACATTAAGAAAAAAAGCCAAAATATAATTGTAAGGATTGAATCAAAAAATAACATAACATCATATAATACAAACAAAAAACCCAAACGAACAATAAAGCAACAAAATGCTGCCATTATTAATCCATAAATTATACAAACTGCATGTGGAAAAAAACTGATCGAGGGTTTTTTCAACAGAACTTCCCACGCTTCAGTAAATAACACCGTGAGGGCGCAAAAGATAACCAATAGAAAACAATACGTTCTCAATTCCTCAGTACTTGTTTAACTTCGACTGTTTATGTTTTACTTCGAAAGAAGTCGACCATTAGCACGTTATCGTATCAGCGCTGACATTACAGTATTTGTCTTAAAAGAAACTGAAATCTGATTGATTTCGTCTCCTCAAGGCAAAGGAGAAGACTAATTAATTAAGCACACTCGGGTTTTCCCCCCAAAAATATGGAAAAGTCAAAGAAACCTTGTAGGAACACCGGCTTATACTAGAGTAGAAAAAGTTGCTGTACAATTTCGGTTTTTTTTTTTTGCGAAAATTTGGACGCCACAGGGAAAATCTGAAGACAGATTCATAAAGAACACGCACAGCATTATCTTATTATAAAATTTAAGTTGTACTTACTGCGAAAAATTTTAAATGTCATCACATTGGTGGTGGGGATTATTAGTCAAATTTTGAGTAGCGTTTTATCATCAACACGATATTCCTAACACAAAAATCGATGCGGTAATTTCAGAGATTATCTGTCTAATAAAAATCTGGACAGACGGCAAACAGACAGACAGACGGACGGATTTAGTTTACGCTTAGGAAATAAAAAAGGTACTGGACCATGGATTCTACTTCTGGTTGTTGCTTTGAAAGGATCAGAGTATCCAGGACGGGTGGAATCCTCCAAGGTTCAATTATTTTCCGCAATTTTACAAAATTATTTAAATATTTAGTTCACAAATTTAGTGTTTTCAAATTTTAAATAAATTTAATTAGTTACGGCGATTTAATGGCACTTGAAATTTAAGTACGTGCATAATTTTGTGGGACAAACATTAAAGTATGAGTAAATTGTATTACAACAATGATAAAACAAACAAATCGCTGATTAAGAATTTAGGAATTTGTCATGTTTTAACATTGCAGAAAAAATTCCTAACGAAAGTGATATAATAAAATAATTTAGGTGTAATATGTTTGATAGCAGGTTTTAAAAACCGAATTCAGTGTTGTAAGTTGTACGTAAACCACCGACAAGCCGAAAAGTATCCAATATCCAATCTTAGTTTTCTCATTTGTGCGATCTGGCGATCATAAACAAAAGCTATCAGAAAGAGAAAGGGCGCACAACAAAAAAAAGTCTCATCAACTGACTCGTGTTCAGTTTGTGTTAAAAACTTCACAAACTACTATATACAGGTTATTTTTAAAGAATACTTTACAGAAATTAAGAGTGAAAACCAAATTAGCTGATGTAAGAGAAATTTTTACTCCATTAATTATTACACGAAACGAACAGGTGCCCATACTCCAAATTCGTACAAAAAAATGAAACAAGCAGGTGACTGTAACCTGTCCCTTCACTCGTGGGCAGTGCACCTCGTATCTCAGCCTCCCACAGCTGCCCTACTTTTTACCACATCAAAATTCATCGACAGATTTGAAATTACCCAATCACCTCCTCCTTCCGTACACATTTTTCCAGAATTCTCTCCCAAGTCCAGTCAACACAACTAATTCCAGATTCCCACAAAATTATCATTTAGATACTTCCAATCCGCTGCCAACTCGAACCCAGTATAGCTCCCGATGGCAATTCGACATCCTCCCAATTGCGTTAATCATTGCAATGCGCCGTGATTGTCCGTTTTGGGGGGGGGTGGTTCACGTCTGGCGGATGTTGACATAAACGGAATTCATTTGGTAAACACAGCACGCAACGTTGACTCGTTGTCCCACACGTCAGTCAAAGCGGAGGGAAAGGGGGCGGCCGACACCCCACCGTGCTTCAATTAAAACAGAGGGAACGCCAGTTCGAAAAGTGGTTGGTGTTTACAGAAGGAACGGAGAAGATGCGGGTTTCCCTCGGCGGGAATACCTGGAAGGGCGTTGTCAAATTTTGACGGAAGTGGAAGAGGAAAATTTGGGCCTCGATCCGCCGGGGGGCTTTGCTCGATGTTTATTTAAGAGGTTCCGTCGATCATGTTCGCAAAGCGTGAACCGGATAGGAGGAATCTGTCGATATCTATATTTCTGGCGGAAAATAAAAAGAAATGTACAGATAGATGGATAGATCTTTAATATAGCGGTCTTAAAACCTGAAGATCAACTGAAACCTCTATATGGAAAATTTTGATTCGGAATAGTCACTTCCCGTCAGGCAGCCAAAAAAGGCTCGTCAGCTCGGCGAGGATGTAATTAAATCAATCGAAATAAGTCAGTGTGTGGATTGAAAGTGAAACGAGATGTGTGGGCAGATTCGTGATTTATTCCTTGCATGTTACGTAAGTTTTTCGCAAGCTGGTGGCGGTTTCAGGGAAATGTCGTGCATGTTACAACGCCTCTCAGTCATCAATTTTTTCACTTGTCTCGATACAATTTTTCCATAACGAGGCAGGAACGTCATATTTCCAACTCCTCCTACGTTATTAATCATCATTCGTCATTTTTTGTTTTCAGGGAAAATGCTTTTCCATCGCGAAATGTGAGCAATTGGTCTGGTCACATAATGTAAAAGTTGCTTTGTTTGACGGCTGACGTGAATTTATTAGTGGGGACGGGAAAAGAGATCCGATTAGCAATATTTTCAATCTTCCTTCGTCTGCGTTCGCTCGGATCTGAAACGACGTTGTCGACCGAATGGAAAGTTTGCGGC
The DNA here is from genome assembly GCF_036711695.1 of Zophobas morio. Classification (NCBI taxonomy): domain Eukaryota; kingdom Metazoa; phylum Arthropoda; class Insecta; order Coleoptera; family Tenebrionidae; genus Zophobas; species Zophobas morio. The sequence goes on along the minus strand of NW_026972136.1, from coordinate 9,957,222 downwards.
TATTGTATTTAAACTTTTTGTATTTGTTATTTATTATTCACCTGTTAATTCTTCAACTTGCAGTTTCTCAAGCACAAATTGTAATACTCGGAGCGGAACCGGAGCCATCATTCTTTTTGCACGAAAGCAAGATGAGATCTGCCGGGAGGTCATCAAAGATCTGGGACTCGTTTGACTAATCAATTAGTTTATCATGAATAAAGTACTTATACAATCGGTTTTTGAAAGCGACTTTCACAATAATAATAGCCGGTATTGTTGCGATATAACTTTGATAATAAACCAGATAAACATCATTGTGATGATTAAAAAATAGTGTGTAATGGAGTAGTTTAGTGATGATAGCATGCCTAAATTTATAAGTGTAGTTAAGAAAGGGAAAACCTGATCTTTTGTTCGGTTTTCAAGTGGTTTTAGGCATTAGGAAATCTAGAGTTTATTACTTTCAGTTATGAGTGAAGTTTGCCATCTGTTTTAAGGAGGATGAAAAATTGGTTTACATCAATTAAAAAAAAAAGGTAGCAGATGATTTATACCAGATAGCAAAAAAAGGGATGGACTACCTGAACTTTCAGCAATATTTTAAGAGATACACGTCAACCAAGTATTAAATTTGCAGCTCCTAGTGTCATATATCGGACTTGATAGATGAAAAAAAATCCTTTAACTCATCTCCAATGTTAAAGTTTAAATCTGACTTGTTTTCGCACTTTGGATAACACAAAACAACCCCAAATTTATTCATAAAACCTCCGTCGTACTAGAAAAACAACTCGCAGAATTCGTATTTTTTTCAGACAGTTCCAGTCCAAATTACAAGAATCAAGGTCGTAACACTTTATAAACCCTCAATTTATGGCAAAATGAAGCCTTGAAACCGGTGTCGCTTAAACAATAAAATTTGTGTCGCAGGCTTAGTCACGACTGGAAAAACAAGTTCAAGTGAGCTCTTTTAATTGAAAAATTGTCTTCAAGATCATCATTTTGGAGTAACGAAAAATTAAATGGGACAACAAAATTTATTGTGTATGACGAAAATTCGAACAATGTTCAAATTGCAACACAGTCACACTATTAAGTTGAAAGATTTCGTTTTTCACACATTAAGATGTATTTCTGACTATGTGTGACATTTATTACGTTTGCAAATCATTTTTGGTGCCATCACACTCAATTAGGAAAGACGTCTGTTAATTTCTTTATACAATAAGAATGTCCGGCTCTGTCCCGCATTTGTCGACCGTCAGACTTCGACCTGTAAATTCCGGATGGTGAAAAATTTTATTGTAACACAAAAAAAGTGCGTTTACTATGTTTTATTCAAGTGGACAGAAAATTGTTTTCATGTTTTCTCGACGTTTTAATTATCTAAAGAACCTTATGAAGAATTGATCGAAATATAATTAGTTTGGAGGTTCAATAATACTTCGAAAAAACTGAAAAACTAGTTTGATGAGTGTCTAAAACAAAGCTTTTCAACAGCAAAAAAACCCGACGTCAAAAAACTTTCCCATTGACTTTTATGTTTGAAAAAATCAGCGTATTAATTAAAAATTATGTTCTATATTGGTCCGACGAGTAAACAATTTCCACAACCAGGTCGCGTTCTACTAATTAAAACTCCACTTCCGATTTTTTATTAAAAACATGTTCGACGTCAAAAATGCAAAAACTGCCAAACTGCAAATATTTCAAAAAGCAACAAATATTACGGAATACATAAACAACGAGTGTTATAGCGACAACATGTTGCACAACTGTTTAATATATGTAACGCTCCGTCTGTTAAGGTTACACGACTTTGTTAATAATTCTCACGCTAACACGCCCGTCATAAAGTAATCAATTTTAACAAATCAATATTCCATTAGTTTCACATGAAACTGTGTCAACCTGTACTGGCACAAATTTTCCAGTCCGGTCACAACTGACCCTACATCTTACCGATGTCCTGTCTAAAGTTTACTCAATTTCGAACTTCCGACTCCTCCAAATTACCCCCATTACACACTCTAACAATCTCCTAATGAAAAATTGTTTGCGACACGAAAATTCAATAAACTGGGAAGTTCTTTTCAATTCCAGTTACAAATGAGCGCCGTCTTCTCATCTCCCCAATTTATGGCCGTCTCTAAACCCCCGATACCATCTAGGTTCGCACTTAATCTCCCTCTAATCCAAATAGCCATAAAATGTAGTGCGATACAAACGGCCGAAATCTGCATAAAGCACAATCCTCCTCACTTATGCAAATTTAAACGCCACTTTAATTGCGAGGAATGATAGCGAATGACGCGTAACAATCGCTACTCCACGCATCGTCGACATTCCTTTTTGATGGGTGCATCTGACATTTGAGACGCGCCGAACAAGAAACCCGCACGAACTCCGTAAGGGATGGATAATATTAATTTAATCGGATTTACAAGTGGATATAAAATTTACACGATAAGACCTCGAATATACACCGAGCAGAAGGAGATAAGCAGCGATAACATCTGACCTAGATCGCGCGACGAGCGCCGAGATTCCTCCAGACTGCAATTCCATGGTCGATGATGGCTTTCATCTCCCTTGGAACGGCATCGGGGCTTCGAGTTCGCGCCGAGGTGCGGCCGAAATCATGGCGAATATACATTAAAACCCATTAAGAAAATTAGGCGTCCCTCAAACCGAGCCGATGAAGCTATAAAAAATAATTAGGCTCCCTCGAAAACATCGGCTCCAATTAGACGAAAGTGCGTCTTTAAGTCGGTTCCTGAAGCGATTCCGGCGTCCTTCCATTTCGTGATTGTAGATATATAGATCATTTTATCGGTGTTCAAAACATCTGGTTTTACACGGGTCGATATGTCTACCTAGGTTACCTAGTTACGTGTTTGAACAACCAAATTTCTTACATTTAAATTAGCAAACAGAAGCTAGGTTATTTGGAATATCATCAAATCCAACTCGAGTTTGCATATTAGGTTAGCAAATATTGGATTGACCGATAAAGGCGGGTCGTTTATTTCAAAACCTAGGGTGATAGCTGACGCATTTAATATTGTTATTTGGCCATATGACCTATCAACAAGTACTCAGATAAATCAGAAAAACCCAGCTAGGTTGAGAAATTCGGTGTCTAATTCTATTCTAATTCCAATTGACGAAATAGAAAGTAAAGTGTGTAATGAAGATCACCTATTCCAAAAAATCTGCCGGTTACGGTAATAATACTCCTTCGGAACGACTCTCCACCTCATAACTTCTTCTCTACGCGATAAATCTCCAAAAGCAGTAATAACTTACCAAAACATGAAACTGATGACAAAGTAGGATCCAACTCTAAAGCAATAACAAGGGGTATATGCTTCAGAGATCGATTCTAGGCCCTATTCTCTTTATATTTAAGTAAGCGACTTACATCTACCCATCAGCCCCGAAAAACTGTCTTGTAGTTGTTCGTTATTGGTTAGTGAAATGACTTCCTGATACCAAATCATCAAAAAACTACACCACTTCAATTTCAAACCAGGATTAAGATTCCGAAGTAGTATGGAATGTGTGAACAATCGAAAGCTTTGGCTAAATCTTAGATGGCGGTTGTGGCAGAAGTACCATGATCAAAACAGTCCGAGATCTCGTCTACGAGATCAATAATTGCTTTGGATTATTAAATATGTAAATAAATTAAGCTGCTCAAAGTAGACAGTCAATACTGTCAATGGTACCAGAAGAATGTTTCTCAAAATTTTAAATAAAATTGTTCTGAAGATTTGAGGATTATGGTGTTCTGAGGATTTGAGGATTGTGGTATTCTGAGGATTTGAGGATTTTGTTATTCTGAGGATTTGAGGATTGTGGTGTTCTGAGGATTTGAGGATTTTGTTGTTCTGAGAATTTGAGAATTGTGGTGTTCTGAGGATTTGAGGATTATGGTGTTCGGAGGATTTGAGTATTATGGCTTTCTGAGGATTTGAGGACCATAGTGTTCTGGGGATTTGAGTATTATGATGTTCTGAGTATTTGAGGCTTATGGTGTTCTGAGGATTTGAAAATTTTGGTTTTCTGAAAATTTGAGGATTTGAGAATTATCGTGTTCTGAGATTTACAAGACTATGGTAAGTACATATTCTGGAATTACAAGATTTCGCTGTTGTGAGGATTTGAGAATAATGGTGTTCTGAGGATTTGAGAATTATCGTGTTCTGAGATTTACAAGACTATGGTAAGTACATATTCTGGAATTAGAAGATTTCGCTGTTCTGAGGATTTGAGGATAATCCTCAGAACAGCGAAATCTTGTGGTGTTTTGAGGATTTGAGTATTATGGTCTTCTGAAGATAAGAGGATAACGGTGTTCCGAGGATTTGAAGATTATGGTGTTCTGAGGATTTGAGGATTATGGTGTTCTGAGGATTTGAGGATTGTTATTCTGAGGATTTAAGGATTATTTTGTTCTGAGGATTTGATGATTTTGGTATTCTGAAGATTTGAGGATTGTGGTGTTCTGAGGTTTTGAGGATTGTACTGTTCTGAGGATCTGAGGATTGTGGTGGTCTGAAGATTTGAGGATTATGGTGTTCTAAGGATTTGAGAATAATGGTGTTCTGAAGATTTGAGGATTATGTTATTCTGAGAAAATAAAGATTATTTTGTTCTGAGGAGTTGATGATTTTGGTATTCTGAGGATTTGACGATTGTGGTGTTCTGAGGTTTTGGGGATTGTGGTGTTCTGAAGATTTGAAGATTGTGGTGGTCTGAAGATTTGGGAATTATGGTGTTCTGAGGATTTGAAATTTTCGAATTTATTCTGCACTCTTATAACTGGAGTTACGCACAGCCGAAGTGATAGGAAATCAATCAGACAAATATTAAAAACGACGGCGCGACGTCAGGCGATAAATTTGGTTGGCCGACTGTGCATTCTCAACATCAGTGGCGTTTGATGCATTCAAGGTTTATCTGATCAAGATCATCACGAAAATTATGATGTTGAACAGTCATTGTTAAGTTTTAAAGCATTTTAACATCTAGGAGAACTAGTATAATTGAGGAAAACCTGGAAAAAGTAGTAATTGTTATTAACAATTCCCGAAGTGGTAGGACATGGCTGCAAATAGCGCTGGCTGGCGATCTCTGCTTATAACTATTCTTTTATTTCTTAGATACACCACATCTTTAACCTGTTTTATGAGACAATAATATATTCCCGTCTTTCGAACACTATTTATTTTAATGGGAGACAATTATCTTCGGTCGAAACACGTGTATGTAAAATAAGTAGTGTTCGAAAAACAAGAATTTTTTATTCTGTGGGATGATCAGGTGATTAAAACAGTACTTGCGTTTGTGGCGTATTTATTTTGATGTTGTCGGTTCGGCAGATGAGGGAAGTCTTAGAGTTTGTGAATTTGAAATGAAAAGAAAGAGCTGTAGAAAGCGGTGAAAACGGTTGTATCAAAAGGGTTCTCGGAAGGTATTCGAAAATCTTGGAAAGGATAAGAATTACTGAGAAGGGTGAATTGATCAAATTGACCGTAACATTCTGCTTAAAAAGCTTGTACATTTTGGTTTTACTCCAAAATTATTTCATTTTTTTCGATCCTATTTTACACTCCGAACACAATTTGTGCAGGATAATAATAATTAATACCTTCGTATCTGGTTCTTTTAGTGCAAGCTCAGGAGTTCTCAAGGGTCAATATTAGGGCCACTACTTTTCAATTTATATATAAATGATCCACCTTCCTGCATACGTTGTTCAATTTTGTTATTTGCGAATGATGCGAAAATATTCCAGAATATTAATTCAATGACAGATGCTATTTTCTTAAAGAAAACTTAAATAGGTTATATGAGTAGTGCATCAACAATAAGTTTAAATTCAGTCTTCTTAAATGCAAAGTTATTCCCTTCACCCGAAAAATGAACGTTATCATTTATGATTATAAAATTGATCAGAGCTTTCTCCTGGGCTATGCTATGAAACTGTTAAAGAATTAGGGTATATATTTTGATAATTCTTCCCCTATTACATTCATATTATTTCATCCCGTATAATCAAATGCTGGGTTTTATTACGAGCAATAGTAAATCTTTTTGTAAAAGTGACTCATAACTAGGGTTGCGGTTGGGGGGTTGAAATTTAAGCGTTCCGTATTGACTCCTACCACGGCAAACTAGTGGCTCGCAGCCGATGTTACCAATCGTGAAGAAAATTATGAGAAAAATAATGTTAACTAAACACCAGTTGATGATTTTAAAATCCATATCCACGACATAATAATAATAATAATTTTCAAGTGTCGGTCTCGCTGAAAATAAAACTATTTGTGTAAATTATCAAAAATAATACAGTGGAAAGCGAAGAGCGGCCTGCACTGCTCACCTGATCAGACTGGTAGTGGGGATAAATAAATTTCGGCCGCCCAGCTCTACTCATAACCTTGTATAGAGTTTTTGTTTTAAACCAACTATAATACGCTTCCATGTCATTCATGACTGAGAATGTCCAAAGTAGATCCTTAAAATCTTAATTCTTAGAAACTCATAAAGTTTATCCCCCCAGAGGGTACAACCATGATCTTCTTTTAGTTGAATTTAAATTAATTCCTCTTCCAGTAAGGCGTCAAATAATGTTCTACTGTTACTATATAAATTGCTTGGCTCACAGTTGGATTTACCTCAAATACTTGAATAACTAAACTTCGTGGTTCCACATATAGGTGCCAGGCCAAATATTTTCAAATATTTTATTATTAATTTTTAAGTGATGGATATCACTAATTTGAATTTATAATAGGTACATTTTTCACATAAATAAGTAGTACCCGTAATTGGTGTATTTTACACTGTTGGCCAATAATGAAATACTAATAATAATAATAATAATAATGGTGTAGCAAAATCATCGCAATTATGCCTTCAATAAAATCTTGAACAGAATACATCAGACGATGTTACATGTGACGTTTTAAAGACCTATTATACCATGGTACCACCCCATTTATTTCTTCACCAGGTTAAACTCATACCACCTATACAATACCATTAGATTCACTAAAATTTAAAAATTTCTCGTTGAAAAATGTGACCAATTATCGAGGTATTTTATTTCTTAATAAACTACTGAATAAGTTTGCGTTAACTTCCTGCTAAAAATGTCAAATCGTGCATAACTAAAAACAGTTTCTATGGCATAATTGTATATACGTATTTAGTAAACTTTTGTATCAATTTTTGTATACAATAAAGCTTATTTTACCATCGTTTTAACTAGCGTTTAGTCACAGATCATTTAATTTTGACACGTTTTTAGACGATAATCGAACCAGTGCACCCATTTACACATTTCAACCAATCTTCCCGGAAAACGAAGAAAAACTGCATTGCATTGCTCGAACCAGCTCTCAAAACGAATGATAATTTCAGGCTCGGGAAGATCGTCCCATTCAGTCGGCCTGTGCACCAATGACGATAACAAACGTAAATAAGGAAGTGGCGATGAGTCAACCGGCCTCGATTCGCTAATCGGTTCGTGGTGCCTCCGCGCCGAAATTTTTTTCCGGAATACCGCAGGACGTCGAGACGCAACGGACATGCGACCGTCCTCTTCACCCATACCACACTGTCAACAAGCAAACTGCACACTCACCAGCTGTTTTCTCGGCGTTCGAACTTAAAGGTAAATCAGCACTCGACAGATTAGAAGGCGGGCGAGCGCGAACCTCTCACGACCGAACGACCGGCATGACTGAATGAATCATGAAGTCGCGGTGTGTTTGTCCGGTTTTAGAACGCGATTATGGAGAACGTTCGACGGGGAGACTCGTCGCCAGTGACTGACTGCTAGAGATCCCACGACGCCGCCAGTCAAACTCGCACAAAGAGACGCCGTAAACAAGCTATGTTGTGACGCCGCTCTCGGGGCGCACGCTCTGATTGAGGGTGCGTGTTGGCTGGGGGTTGGCGGCGTGCATTTCGTCGACTGAAAAACCACACGTTCGACACCTGTGCAGCCGCAAAAGGCCATCAACATGGGGTTTATGACAATGGATGAGTGCCGGAAAGGGAGGCGAAAAGAGGCGCGAGCGAGGAGTTATTGATTTGGTGTAATTAGACGATGGGATGATTTGGATGTCATTGGAGGCGCGGAGAATGCGGCACCGGGGTGGGTTTAAAATTTTTTTGGATGGTTTATAGGGTTTATAAGTTTGTAATGTACGGCGATGTTCATACGGGGCGGTGAATTTTTTATTGCTCACTACGGTGATCGTAAAAACGGAGATTAAGGGAAAGCGAGGCGAGACGACGGTACTTGAGTTTTAGCGTAAGATGAAAACTGCTTTTTAAAAGTAAGCAAAATTAAACTGTCAGACAATTTTTAATATAGAATGTTTTATTTATAAACCATGAAACTACATTTTAGGAGGATTTTTCTTTCCTGATAACATCTATAAAGTAAAAACAAAAAAAAAATTAAAACAAACTCCAGAAACTTTTTAGACTTGAATTACCTAGTCTTCTTTTTTTGCTTCATCACTCTTTCGACTTGTAATTTTTCAATTTTTCAATTTTTAATTTTTAAATTTTTGGATTCGCAATTTTTCGTTTCGGTTTTTTATTTTTTTTTTATATTTTCAATTATTTGGTTCTTGAACGTTCCGATTTTTATAATTTTTTAACGTTTCAATTTTCATTTTTTTTCAATTTTCCGCTATTTTCTTTCCTCAATTGACAGATTTTGGAATTTTTGGATTTAAAATTTCTTGAGTTTCGAATTTTGATGTTACAATTTTTCCATTTTTCAATCTTCCGGTTTTATAATTTTTGTTTCTGCAGCTAAAATTTTTCAATTCTTCGTTTCTTCAATTTTCCATTTTTTGTTTCTCCAATTTTTCGATTTGCGTTTTTTCGTGTCGGTCTTATTATTTTCTTTATTTTTTCAATTTTTCGGTCTTTCACTGTTCTGATTTTTAATTTTTTTTTCTTCAATGCGAAATTGTTCAAATTTTGGGTGTTGGAGTTTTGTAATTTTTCGGTTTCCAATTTTTCGATTCTTCAACTTCCAATTTTTTTAATTTTTCGTTTCTTCAATCTCTGATTTGCAATCTTTGTAGTTTTTATTTTAAATATGTATTTAATAATTATTATAATTCACTTTTTCAGGATTTTTTAATTTTTCCATTTTTCAATTACTGGACTTTAAAACTTTTTCATTTATTCGATTTTTAAATTTTTCGATTTTACAATTTTTGGGTTCTACCAATTTTTCGATTGGATTCGTTTTTCCTTCTTTCCAAATTTTTGACTTATTAATTTTTTTTTTAATTTTCGAGTTTCTTGATTTTTTAGTATTTCAATGTTTCGATTTTTCGTTTCTTCAATTCTTCGATTTGAAGTTTTTCGATTTTCCATTGTATCGATTACGCGATTTTTGTTTTTTTTTTTTTGAGTTTTTCTATTTTTTTATTTCTTCCGACTTTTTGGATTTTCGAGTTTCATCTTTCGATTTTTCAACTTTTTAAATAAAAACATATGGAGGATTGTGAAATTAAAAAAATCAAAAGTGAAAAAACGAAAAAGTATAAAATGAAAATTTCGAAAAATCTAAAAACTGAAAATCAAGAGTTTAAAAATCCAATCAAAAAAATTTGATTTTGCGAATTTTGTTTTTTTTTTTTTATAATAACGCTGATAAGTTAAAATAAAGACATGTATGTAACGCCAAAAGAAATGTAAATAAGCGTGCTACGCATTTGTTTCAAGTGAGTCCATTACAAAATTTTATGATGACGTCATGAACATTTTTCCAAGGACACGTATATCAATTTGGATAGATGCACTCTAATACCAATAATAACAATACTGTATTCCCAAATTTTCGGGAAAATAGAGTGAGTCATCCTGTATAAATAATTCTAAAAACTGAGTGCATTGATAAACCACATGCATGATAAACGTGGCTTTGGTTTATCTGGCAATTCTGGAAATAGTGCGTAAAAAATTCTGAGATCTCAGGTACTTGCATTGTCAATTTTTATCTGGTTTAAATGAGTGTTGTTTACTAAATTCTTTTACAAGTTAAGGCCTCTTGTCTGCTCCAATTACTGTTAATCAAGATCGTCAAATGAGGTCTTAATGAGTCATCTTGTAGATTTAAATAAAAATAGAGCACACAGACATTATTCAATTAATGGATCAAAAAGTGAAATACTATTTTTGTGACATCAAAATTATTATGCATAAAAACATTTGGAACCTGATTTGAATTATTATTAGGCGGCGTTAGTTCTCACTATTCCAAACTTCGATCAACAAGCTAGAACACAACTTGATCGAAAAAGTTAAATCAGAGAACTCTACAGGTTCTCCTTGAAGCTGAATCGATTTCGAATTTAGTTCCAAACTTACGTCTCGGGGTAGTCACTTTGGAAAACCTTCGAAGTCTCAAGAAATTACACGAATAAAAACTCTCCTAGATTCTCCAACTGATAACACTTGTCGGTGAGTTTTTTTATTTATTTCCTCACGTTATCAACATTGGATATGCCCCGTAAATTCCGATCGATAACTTACAACAACAATCAAGATAAGAGAACTGGGTATCGTTCATTCAGACACCGGATTGCAGTAAAGATTTTTTCAAGATGACGCATTTTGCGCAATCGGAGATGACAGCTGTTTATACACAAGGTGTCATCTCCCAATTTTTCGCAGAATAATGTTAACACCGCTAGGCGTTACTAACGTATTAACTACACCACAAACACTGCTCTGTACATAAGTGAAAACCAGCTTCGGGCAGACGTTCTAGGCTAAAAACCTCAATCCGATTGAAAATGCATGGAATTCATCACGGCATGCCGTTATTGATACTCGAAGTCGTGTGTGTGCACAATATAGAAAGTCACTCGTATCTCATTATCTTCGCTCATTTTTACTTCCCGAACGACAGCTCAAGTAATAGTCATTCTGACGAATTCTACCTCACGTTCTCCAAATTGTGCTTCGTAGAACTGTGTACAATATGTTAATTTGGAAAGACGATAAAACCTACAGTTTCATCAGGATGGTGCTCTCGCGCATTATCATAGAAGGGTGCATCAATTCAAATGTTCACTGGAAAGTCAAACGCCATAAAAACTGTAACCAGTCATAACGAGAATTGTTAAATAAGACTGATTTATTCATCCCTTTTAAAAATTAATGATGACCCTTCCTGAAGAATTCATGAAACACATATACTATAAGAGAAGAATGTATTCTCTCTAAGCCAATTTACACAAAGAACTGTCTGCTCTACAAAGTGTCCAAAAAACAGCTATTTAATTATTTACGGCCCCTCTGAACCCGACCAGAGTCTCTACAACCGAGGATATACATTTTTTTCAAAATAATTCGCACGCTATAACTCGTTTCACTTCCGACTGCCTTTAACACAAGGGGATAATTCGGTACGCACTGGCAACCCCTCGAGCCCTGTTGTTGCTTTTTCTTTTAATTAGAGGGAGATTTAACCATGTCATAAACTCCACGCGGTCTCTGGCCAACTTCTGGTTATAAATAACACAGAGAATCCCAATGTAAACACGGTAGTCGCTGCATAATACACGTCGGATTGTTTGTATTTGAAAATCGCGGTTCGGACCCACGCGATCCATCTTTCTCCATCTGTGTAAACATTGTTGAATATGAGATATGGGATGGTAACATGGGCATAATGACGGAGGAATGCGCAGCTGGAATCGGGCGACTTTTACGGTATGGTCTTGATGATAATCTAAGATAGTGAAGTGGAGAAAAGTGCACGAGGGAGAATTTCTATTTGAGGAGTTTTTAGGGTGAGAATTATTCGTCCGATAAAATATGTATTGTGCATCTCAAATGAAGCGGCACTCGCGACAACATGGTGGAATTTACGACCGATAATTTTTTGCGCCATAAAAGCAAAAATTAACGACAGAATGCACATACCGGAATAAATTATCTCCCCCTAAAATGCGTCTCTTTCTCGGTAGTGCGAATGTAGACTGGAACGCAAATGTATTGTCGGTACCCTGCAGCGAGGGGGTCAGGCCGCTCCGCGTCTTCTCTAGGAGTTTTCATAATCTCACATACGCTTAAGTAAAGTAATGAGATGAACAATAAAAGTTTTGAACTTTAAATGAGAACTTGTTGAGCTATATGTATATATAAACTTTATTTAAAAAATTTGTTACAATTAGAAAATGATGCAATACGAAACCTCCGGATGAAATCTATAAAAATTAACATAACGTTAGTGTCTGTTCAAATGGTGAAACATTTTCCTAGTTATTTTTTATATTAATTCTTTTTTAACTTCCATTTTCGTCTTCATTGCTTTCATATTAATAATTTGTTACATATTTGTCTTTATCCGCATATCTGACATTATTTCGCAGTAAATTCGAGCACACTGTATACTGTAACGTTCTTGTTTGCACCAAAAAGCTGAACAGAATCATAAAAATGGGTCTAAGCTTATTTAAACCGAACTTCCCTTACCTTGAAGAACAATACAACATATCCAGCTTTTTTGAAAAATTACAAAATTTGATTTTGAAAATTTTATTTTTTTCATGAAAACTTCTTTAAATTGAAATAAAGATATGTATGTAGTGTTACGGTAAAGTAAAATAGCGTATGATTTAAGAGAGCTTCTCCACTACGAAATTTTGTCATGGCGTCATCAACATTTTAGTAAAAACATATCAATTTGGATAGATTCACTGCAATACTAATAACAATTCTGAATTCTATATATCCAAAATTTCGGAAAAATAACGTGACTTGATCAATAAAATAAATTAGCTCCTTCATTAATTAATTTTTCCTATTATATGTATAAGCACTCAAAAAGAAATATTAATTCATTGAGAAACCACAAGTATGGACTAATGTCGGATTGTGCCGCCGGGACATCGGGAAATTTCTTTTTTTTTTTATACACATTTTTCACATATACAGGATGTTACAATTACGAATGCAATAAATATTCCTAAAAATATAATATACACATAAAAAAACTATACATGTAAATATATAATAAGAGCATCTTTTTACTTTCGAAGCCTAGTAAACTCAGTACAAAACAATAGTTCTCCCGTTTCCGTCTACCTGTCTGTCTGTCTGTCTGCCTGCCGTTTGTCCGAATTAGACGGATAATCTTCGAAACTACTCAGCCAATTGTCAGTTTTTATAAGTGTATTATGAATGCTGTGTATATTGTAAAACGCCAATCAAAATTTGGTTAATCATCCCTACCAACAATTTGTTGACGTCTTCTCCAAAATTTACAGTATTAAATATTATTTAAATTTTATGAAATAAGACACTCCTCTACATGTAGTTTATGAATCCCTGTTAAGTTTCTATCCTAAACACACAGATGCTTGAAAAAAAATATCAAAATTGCAACATCTTGCAATTTAACTTTGCGACTGAAAAAACGAATGCTCTGAAATTTTGCAAACGTTTTAAGGTTATCGTCAGCACGGTAAATTGTTAATAATTTTTTTTCGTTTATACCCCTCTAAAACAATTATGACATGATTTTACAATTTTGTCAAATAAGTATTCTTTAATTCATATTTACCAAATAAAAATTTTTGTGATTCCAAAATCATTGTTTGTTATTTCAAATCCAATTCTCATCTGAAAGACTCAGATTAGATTATGGGAACTTTTAGATGAAATTTCTACATTGAAATCAGTAGAAAATAAAATGGTATGTTTCACAGCACATTTTTTTTTTTTCATCTACTTAAGCTATTTTTTTTACATGTTTTTTCGTCTACTTTAAGGTACTGTATAATTTTGTTAAACAAACAGACCAATTTTGACGTTTAAGTTCGAAATCGCAACTAGCGGAAGATCATCTACAATTTGAAACCATTTTTAACCACTTTTTTGGAAAATTTTTGGAAATTTTGAATTCACTTAGCGTGTTTATTAGACGAGATATCGTGGCGGCGATTTCGGAATCATAACAAGTGGAAGATTTAACAATTTGGCACCAATTTTCGGTCGATTAAACCAATTTTAACCACTTTTTTGAAAATTTTTGGAAATTTTGAATTCACTTTGCGTGTTTATTGGACCAGATATCGTGGCGGCGATTTCGGAATCGTAACTAGCGGAAGATTATCTACAATTTGACACCAATTTACGGTCGATTAAACCAATTTTAACCACTTTTTTGGAAAATTTTTGGAAATTTTGAATTCACTTTGCGTGTTTATTGGACCAGATATCGTGGCGGCGATTTCGGAATCGTAACTAGCGGAAGATTATCTACAATTTGACACCAATTTTCGGTCGATTAAACCAATTTTAACCACTTTTTTGGAAATTTAGAATTCACTTTGCGTGTTTATTGGACGAGATATCTTGGCGGCGATTTCGGGATAGTAACTAGCGGAAAATTATCTACAATTTGACACCAATGTTCGGTCGATTGGACCATTTTTAACCATTTTTTTGGAAAATTTTTGGAAATTTTGAATTCACTTTGCGTGTTTATTAGACGAGATATCGTGGCGGCGGTTTCGGAATCGTAACAAGCGGAAGATTATCTACAATTTGGCACCAATTTTCGGTCGATTAAACCAATTTTAACCACTTTTTTGGAAATTTTGAATTTACTTTGCGTGTATATTGGACGAGATATCGTGGTGGCGATTTCGGAATCGTTACTAGCGGAAGATTATCTACAATTTGACACCAATTTTCGGTCGATTATACCAATTTTAACCACTTTTTTTTGGAAAATTTTGAGTTCACTTTGCGTGTTTATTGGACGAGATATCGCGGCGGCGATTTCAGAATCGTAACTACCGGAAGATTATCTACAATTTGACTCGGATTAGATTATGGGAACTTGAAATTTCTACATTGAAATCAGTAGAAAATAAAATGGAATGTTTCACCGCACATTTTTTTTTTCATCTACTTAAGCTATTTTTTTACATGTTTTTTCGTCTACTTTAAGGTACTGTATAATTTTGTTAAGCAACCAGACCAATTTTGACGTTTAAGTTTTTTTAATGCATTTTTTTAACATTTCACCCTATGTTTAAGATTATTTTTAAAAAAGTGGTGGATTTCCAAAGATGTTGGTCCTCATTCCCGCGGATCCATATCGAAACCGCTGACTTTGACATTTTTACAAAAAATAAAAAAAAATAAAGAAAACAATTTAACGTCAAAATTTTCTTTAAAAAAAATGATAAAACACCTTATAATAAATTAAAACACAAAATGTGGGTTGAAACGTACCATTTCACTTACTACTTACTAATTTGCTCCTTTTTTTGGTATGATATATGGAGGGCTTAGACCTCAATCAGCCCAAGTTACTATACTTCAAGAACGAGGGAAGTTCCGTCAAATCAACCTTCCAAATTTTTTTTTACTAGTTTTGTTTTTCTTGATAGCGTTATCAAAATTCCAAAAGACACATCATTTGTTCAAGACCCCAATGTCGCCGGCAAAATTGAAAATAATAATAGTAATAATAATACCCAAACAACATCTGTACAATACCACAAGGCCCCACTTTGTGAATTTCTCCATTTTAAGATGGGACAAAATTCTGAGACGGCGCGGAATTTTGATTAACGATTTACCATGCTCGGGAAGTAAAAATGAGTCCGCTTGCCTTGCCAAGACCTTCTTTTGTGAACGTAACAAATTAAAATCATTTCAGTAGAGCATGTGGCCTACTTGACTGTCTGTGGACCGTGCCCTTCCTTGTATTTATTTAATTTTACGAGGGATCCGCTGTAAAGGGCATGAAGTCACAGTAGTAAACGCCCTACAACTTTAGCCGAATTTTACCTGATTAGAGCCCCTGCACTACATGAAGTAATTAGATTCTGTAGATACAGCATAATTAGTACAGCCCAAATTTCCCATAATTCACACTTTACGTTCCCCAAAAATGAAATTATAATATTGCTCATTAGCCGAAAGATCGTTACCTGTGCACTACCCTTTCCTCCAGGACAAACAAGACCCTCTGCGGGTTTCCCCGTTTCGATTACAATTAAGATAAGCAAATTAATTCTCGCATAAAAAAGTGTTTACATTCCCAATCTGGTCATTATCCCGCATCCGCAGAGAAAATACTCGAAAAGCGCAATCCCACCCCTCCCGCGTCGTTAACATCTCCACTTTCAATCAAAACAATGAACCAGGCTCTCGACAACAACCCGTAACAATCACTCCGGTTAAAAATCTGCAGACCATGATGTACAATGGACGGGTAATGGAGCGTCAAGAAGGCGGTCAGTCAAAGCGTGCCCAGAAAGAAACGAAACTATATCGTGTTACATCAGGGGAAGTGCGATCCCATCAACAATCGGCTCTCGGAGATCCCGAGAAAATTTAAATAATGCCAGCGTAAAATTGGATTCCCATCTTGGAACGACGATAAAAAGACGAAGAGATTGCAGCGGCGCACCGCAGGCAAGGGTTCCGGTTTATTGAAGCGGATTAAGAGGTAATCTTATATCGATGACCTTTGTGTAATTAAAGCGTCGTTCGGCGGGAAGCGAATTACCTTTGTTTATGTGGTGATTAAAGGGTGTTTCCGTTTTTATTAGGGTCAATCGAGGGCCGATCGTTGGAGTGTTGCTTTTTAAAATTTGTGGGTATTTGTGCAGGACTTTGTTGCTTTTGCTTTATCAGGAGTTTATGGTACAACGGGGTACTGAATTTGAAATAGCATCATCAGCTTTTCATTTGATGTATTGATTTTGTGGTGGATAATGTACACTAAAATTGTGTTCGCTGAGTCTCTGGAGTATAAGTACAATGCAGGTGGATTATTGGCACTTCGGATGTAGCAGTTGGGATGCCACTCGATATCTCCTCTGATCCGATCCTGAAATTTATGTTCAATTTTCCATTTGTTTTTAAAAGAGATTGAAACTGGAAGTAAGCCGAAATGACCTACTTCGGTCGCTTGAAGGGGAAATGGAAAGCTACTAAACCATAGCTAAAGCAGCACATCACGCTCCAGATTTCAGTTAATACTAAAGTGACGTCATCACTTTTTCGCCAGGGATAAATATGCACACTACGATCTGCGAAATACCAGCAAACATAACGAGACGTTCGTCAAAATGGCTTCGCCTCAGCTCCCGCTCTGAAACTCAAGATCAACTTTTCCCTCCTGTGCCTTCGGTTTTTGCCTCCGCTTCATTATGTTTGTCGATTCCGACAGGATTTTTCTGATTCGATGGGACATCAAAGCGAAATTTTTATTGGAGGTAATTTGCAAATTGTCGCTGATGCCACTGATAAAACCAATTTGTGTCCCGTCTGTTACATTAGCCCCGCTTTGGTCGGACTGTTGTGATGTCTAATTTGCATAATGGAAGTCTGTAAGTGAGATTTTAGCGGTCGCATGCAGAGGTCCACCGCTAACTTCCGGTTCGAACCGGAAGGACGGTGTTTGGAGAACGTGATCATCTTTGTGCGGTGATACTAAGCTAAGAGATTATAACTTCGGTTGCCGGACGGTCGAGCAAAGTTTGTGAGTTGAAAGTGACACAGAAATTTTTATTCTGGAGGAAGATTATGCCTCGGAGTTGGAACTTCCGCTCGGTTTCATTGTCTTTGCGCTGAATGTCGGTTAAACAGATTATGTGTTGTTCCAAATTCAGGAACGTCCAGAAATTGTGGCTGTGGTGATGCATGATGTTAAATAACTGGAACGGCGTTGTGTTCTAAACCCAAAGGACGGTGGGAACGCCAGGACGATGTATCATGTGGCTATGGGCGAAAGTCGCCGAAAAAAGGGGGGTATGGAGCAAAATGGTTTAGGAAGATTGTTTTGCCAGATGCTTAACAAGCCTCTTTATTTGTTTATTACGATTACATTTGTCGTGCTTATCTTTTTGTTTGTATGGTTAAGTACCGAATGGTAGTAGGAATCTTGCAAAATGTTTATTTTGTTATAATTCTTCGTCGTTGATTTATGGCCATAACTTAACACATTTCTATTAAGTTAGTAAATTTTGTTAATGAAAGTCTTGAGTAATATTTATTTTATAAGTAATAAATTATTTTCGAAATTCTCAGCTTTCACTCATAACTAGAAAATTCGAAAAACTCCAACCTTGCTACAATAAAAATGGTTAGTTTTACTTGCTCTTCTACTTCTTTACTTCTTTCGACAGTAGTTTCTTGAAATTATGAAAAAGGTCCAAAGTACAAACACACGGCGAACCCAAGATTCACAAATTCAGGATTTGAAAGACCTACTATGGGACGCAAAATTTAATTGGTACCCAACAGCGAGAGGTATTTTAGTCTTCTCCGCCTCTTCGCTACAGGTTTCCATAATCCCATTATATTAGGAATATCAATGAGTAAGTAGATGGTAAAACGAAGACCAAAAATTAGTTAATCATCCCCACCAACATTTTGATGACGTCATGACTCTATATGTGTGGTTTGTCAATGCACTCATAGTTTTTGGAATTATTTTGAAAAGTTGAAAAAACGAGCAATCAAAAAATCGGGAAAAACTGAAAGGTCGAAACTCTGAAAAAACGAAAATGAAAAAAATCGGAATTGAAAAACTAAAAATCAAGAAACTTTAAAATATAAAACAATAATGAATCGAAAAATTGGATGGAAAAAAAAACGAATCGAAAAATTGGAAAGGGAAAAAACAACGAAACGAAAAACTGGAAAGCTCAAAAACCGTCAAATCGAAAAATGATTTTTCTATTTTGATTTTGTAACCGAGCTATCAAAGCACCCAAATGACGTCAAAGCGGTTCGTTAATTGCGAAAAAGGGTTCTGAAATAGATCTGGTGTAATTTAGATCGGTAAAATTTCCCGTATTTCGGGAGGCGGAAGGACTTCACTAACTTCTTCACAAGACATTTAACCAATCTTAACTTACAAAAACTCGAATTGATTCGAATTACAATTGTTGTTGTGAAAATTCGAACTTCAAATGTTTGGTGGTTCGTGTCATATCAACCAATATCAACCCATCACCATCCACGACAAAATTCCGAAGATTAAAAAAAACTCAAATTTCAAATAAATTTTGCGAAAAAACGTTCGCGTTAAAAAAAATAGTATAAATAACTTGTTCATAAGGCCATTGTGGCACTCATCCTTTATGAAACTCGTCCTTTAATATACTATTTCGAGTTCCTGATTTTTATTTTTTATTTTCCCGATTTTTTAATTTTCATTTTCTCGGTTTTATACTACAGTTCTTCGTTTTTAATTTCTTTTATTTTTTCAATTTTTATTTCGATTTTATAATTTTTCATTTATTAAATTTTTGAAATCTTCAGTCTTTTATTCTTCAATACCTCTATTTTCAAATTTTTGAATTTCCAATTGTCTGATTTTCTGATTTCTTGAATTTTCAATATTTCGATTTTACAATACATATTTCATTTTTTCGATTTTGCATTTTTTCTTTTTTTAGTTTCTCAATTATTATTATTATTATCATTATTAATATTCAATTCTCCGTTTCTTCAATTTTTCAAGTTCTTGATTTCAATTGCTTAGATTTTTCAAAGTTTTTTCATTTTTTATTTTTCAATTTTACAATTTTGCATTGTTTCCATTCTTTTACTCGAAAACTTAAAAAATAAAAAATTGTATAATTGAAAAAACGGAAAATCTAAAAATTGAAAATCAAAAAACTGAAGAAACGAAAAATTGAAACATTGAAGAAATAAAAATCGAGTGATTTAAAATCGAATTGAATCGAAAAATTGGAAAACCCAAAAATTGTAAAATCAAAATATTACAAAATCGTTAAAATTGGAAAGTCGAAAAGCTGTAATGCTGAAAGATCGAAAAATTGAAAAATTAAATATCAAGAAATTGAAAAATTAAAAATCGAAAATCCTGAAATCGCAAATTTGAAAAAGGGAAAAAATTTTTAGCATTAAAATTATTTTTAGATACATATTTGAAATGAAAGTTAGAAAAATTGCAAATCAAAAATTGAAGAAATAAAAAATTGACAAATCATGAAACTGAAATATTTAAATTGAAAAAATAAAACGAAAAATTAAAAGATCTAAAAATTGCAAATTGAAAAATCAAAATTTGAAAAAATTCACATTGAAAAAAGAAAAACTATAAAATCAGAACATTGAAAAACCGAAGAACCGAAAACTAAAGAAAATATAAATCGAAACGAAAAATTGCAAATGGAAAAATTAAAGAAATGAAAAATTTAAAAATTAAAAATTAAAAACTCCTGAAATTGTAAATCGAAAAATTGCAAAAACTAAAAATTGAAACACCCAAAAGTTGGAAAATTGGAAAACTACAAGCAAAATTTAAAAACGAAAAATTGAAAAATCGCAAGTCAAAATTCAATATTTCAAGTTCTTGATTTCAAAGTTTAAAATATGCTTATTCGTTTTTTCATTTTTATTTTTCAATTTTACAAATTTGAATTTTTTTTTTAGAAAAATTGCAAAATAGAAAAAGTGGAAAGTCGAAGAATTGAAAAACTAAAAATCTAGAAACTTAAAAATCGAAGAAAATTAATGATTCGAAAAATTGGAAAAAAACGAATCGAATAAAAAAAAATTAAAAATCGAATAAATGAAAAAATTTTAAAATCCAATAATGGAAAAGCGGAAAAATTCTGAAATCGTAAAATTGAAAAATTGAAATATCCTTATATTTCTACTTTATATTCTAATTATAATAATTATACATAGATAATTAGAAGAATTGTGAAACAAAAAATTGCAAAAGTCGAAAAATTGAAAACTGAATAACTGTAAAACGAAAAATTGAAAAATCCAAAAACTGAAATATTTCACTTTGAAAAAAAAAAGAATATTAGAAAATCAGGACATTGAAAAACCGAAAAACTGAAAAAATAAACAAAAAAAACCGAAACGAAAAATTGCAAATCAAAAATTTGAATAAATAAATGATTAAAGAATCTAAAAATTGAAATATTAAATATGAAAATTCGAGAAATTTTAAAAGGGAAAAACTGCAAAATTTAAAAACTGAAGAAACAATACAAATAGAAAATTCGAAAAACTACAAAATCTATAGATTGAAAAATTCAAAAGTTCGAAAACTGAGAAACTGAAAAATTTAAACATGAAAAATCGAAAAATTGCGAATTGAAAAATTGAAGAAACAAAAAAAAAATTTGAGAATAGGGAATTCAAAGCAAAAAGCGCGGGAGTTTTGTTCACACTACTAGTTTTTAATTTATATAAGTTTTCAGAGAACAAAAATCTCAAAAAAAATTATAATTTTTCAAAGAGCGGGATTTATTGGGCTGCTTTCCGGGACGAGGAACGTTTTGATGAAACAACATTGTACCAATTTAGGAAATAATGAAAGAAGCACTCTATACCACAGACCCTGAAATTGAAAAATGGATTTAAGGCAACAGACAAAACAGTCCACGTTTTTTGTTCGACATTCCATCCCAAAATGATACGCTTCACAGTCAAATCATCGACTAATAATTTGTATAGCGGATTTTTTCCCCTGTAACGGAAACCCAATTAACTGCCAACTAACCCACAGCTTTCTGCACAGATTACGGATTTAATCCTACATACCTTTCTTGTTTTCTTAACACTAAACTTTTAATCAAGTTCCTGCCCGTTATTTTAATTGTAAATAATCAACTTAAAAACCCGCAAATTTCCCCGCGTGCGATAACCGCGAACTTCTCGGCGTGAACTTTTCCCAAGTTTAAAATTGCCCGTTTCAACTTTTCCACCATACATCTTCCACTCACGACCCCCTCTATTAAGCTATTTTGATAACGGCATAGTCTTGACGATTATGATCCGGCTGCCCCTGCAGGGGTGACTATGCGAAACGCGATACCCCTCAGGTAGACTACCAGACGGATGAAATGTGGCAACAGCCGTAATGGTGCGTGAAGATTTACGGGTCCTAACTCAAGATCAAGTATCTGGAGAGGCTGATGTATACCATCAAGCCCATTGTGTTTAATATAAAGACAGAGTCCCGCACTTTGGGGGAGAAGCAGAGAACTTGGAAGTGTTTTACACATGTCAACCTGCCGGATGGCGAACGGATGTGACGCATGGCTTATCGCCGCTGAATTTTCTTCCAAAGTACACAAACATCATCGCTTGCAAACACTCCTCCGACCAGCAGCTGGAAGACTGCTCTGTCGACGTTTTCGGAAGCATCATCAATCCCGGTGCCGGTTTCTTGTTGCCACCGAATCCTCGGTAATGACGTGATTAGTCGTGACGTGGATCGACATTATTATAAAAGAGATTGATTAAAATGTCGGCAGTTAATTTTGTAATGGTAATACGGCTAATACCTTTAGACTTGGGGCGAGGGAGAGAATCACGCAAACCAGTCTCGCACTTGCAATTAGTCTGGAAAGTGCAAGAGTTGCTCATTTGTTCTCCTGTCTGAAACACGTATGCGAAGGGGTGGTTCTCTCCGAAGATTTGTCTGTAGGAAACGCTGAAATCCACTCAACCGAAGTACATTTCACATTTCTGTTATCGACGACAACTTCCGACTTTATTGTTTTAACGTGTTCGAGTGTTGCTGTGTTTTAAGTGGATGACGGCGACATTCAACATCCCTCAAACTTACACCAGCGGTAGGTCTTGGAAGCATAACGCTCTCAACGCTTAATTACTTACACTTTTCTTGACAATCTTAACGACCAGTAGACCAAGTTTCAACAAGCATAACATAATTAGGAACGACAACTTTTTTGAGCACCGAGTCCATCAGAAGAGAGTAGATTAAACATTACTTGCATAATTTCCCATTGGTTGGAGCAAACGACTATGAAAATTTCGCAGAATCGTACGATAATATGGCGAAGTTATTCTAGGTTAATGTTTTGTTCTTCTTTGTCTTGATTGTACAGGTCCATTTCATTATTGACATTCTGTATGTTTTCCACAATCTTTACATCATTCCAAAATTCACTAGTATAATACCAACGTCTACAGATACATAATAATCATCAAATGGTTAAAGTCAACAACTACTTGTTAGTCTTGGGAGAGTCATCTTATTCGATTCATCAAATTCTATATCAGAATCATGATCTGCTGTTTTTGGTCCCATTTCTTCTGATTCTTCAGAGACACAATTTAGTTTAAATCCTACACAGAGAAAAGGCCTTTCAATTTTGATATTTTTACTTCCCGAGCTTAAGCTAAGGAAGTATAGTAATCAAGTCCATCGGACGAATGGCCACTTTTATATTTTCTCGACGTTTCATGATCCCCAGAGTACCAAAAAAGCAGTCTCCCGTTTCGGCCTATCTGGTGTCTGTATCCATTTTAATTAGACAAGTAATTTCCGAAACTGCTGGACTGATTGTCAGATTTTGTATGTATATTACAAATTTCATGTATGTAGCTGGTTAAATGCTAACCAAAATTTTGCTAATCATCCCCATCAACAATTTGATCACGTCAGTTAAAAGAATTCTATGTTTATTTGGTTTAACAACGTACGGTATAATAACAGTTTACCATTAACGTAAGGCATTCCTATCGTGGTCTAGCGGTTACGAGTCAAGAATGCAGACCGGGCTTTCGTTTTTTTCTTTTTTTCTCTCACAGTGTGTATTATGTGTTTATGATGTCATAACAAATTTTTTATTGATGAAATTACCCCACCTTCTCGAAAAGATGAGAATATGCCCCGCTTTATTTAAAAATGTAAAACCTTCTCGGGGGCGTCAAATGTGTCTCGTTAAGAATGTGAAACCCTCTCGAGTCCCAGTTGTCTTTTTTAAACATTTAAAACGGTCTCGAGGGCGCCAAATGTTTTTTTTTTAGAATGTGAAAGCTTCTCGAGAGTCCCAATTATCGTTTTTAAAAATGTAAAACCTTCTCGGGAGCTCCAAATGTCCTTCTTTTTAATGTGAAACCTTCTCGGGGGTCCCAAATGTCTTTTTTAAAGAATATGAAACCCTCTCGGGGGTCCTAATTGTCTTTTTCAAAAATTTAAAACCGTCTCGGGGGCGCCAGATGTTTTTTTTAGAATGTGATACCCTCTCGGGAGTCCCAACTGTCTTTTCTTGAAAATGTAAAACTTTCTCGGGAGTTCCAAATGTCTTTCCTTTTAATGTGAAACCTTCTCGGGGGTCCCAAATGTCTCTTTTTTAAGAATGTCAAACCGTCTCGAGAGTCCCAATTGTCGTTTTTAAAGATGTAAAACCTTCTCGGGAGCTCCAAATGTCTTTCTTTTTAATGTAAAACCTTCTCGGGAGCTACAAATCTCTTTCTTTTTAATGTGAAACCTTCTCGGGGGTTGCAAATGTCTTTTCTTTTTCAAAAATTTAAAACCGTCTCGGGGGCGTCAGAAGTTTTTTTTAGAATGTGAAACCCTCTCGGGAGTCCCAACTGTATTTTCTTGAAAATGTAAAACTTTCTCGGGAGTTCCAAATGTCTTTTTTAAAATGTTAAACCTTCTCGGGGGCGCCAAATGTCTTTTTTAAGAATGTCAAATCTCCTCGAGAGTCCCAATTGTCCTTTTTAAAAAATGTAAAACCATCTCGGGAGCTCCAAATGTCTTTCTTTTTAATGTGAAACTTTCTCGGGGGTCCCAAAAGTCTTTTTTAAGAATGTGAAACCTTCTCGGGAGTCCCAACAGTCTTTTTTAAAAATGTAAAACCTTCTCGGAGGCCCCAAATGTATTTTCTTTTAATGTGAAATCATCTCGGGGGTTACAAATGTCTTTTTTAAGAATGTGAAACCTTTTCGGGAGTCCCAACTGTCTTTTTAAAAATGTAAAACCTTCTCGGAAGCCCCGAATGTCTTTTTTTTAATGTAAAACCTTATCGGGGGCGCCAAATGTCTTTTTTAAAGAATGTGAAACGTTCTCGGGGGTCCCAACTGTCATTTTTAAAAATTTAAAACCTTCTCGGCGGCACCAAATGTCTGTTTTAAGATTGTAAAACCTTATTGCGGGTCCCAATGTGAAATCTTTTCGGAGCTACCAACTGTCATTTTTTTAAAGAAGGCGAAACCATGTCGAGGGCCCCAAGTGTTTTTTTTAAGTACATATATTAAATCTTCTCGAGGCTCCCAACTGTCATTTTTTTTAAGAAGATGAAATCTTTTTTCTATTACACTGTGAGTAGTACCTTCTATATTGTTTTTTTACTCCGTAGAGTAGAGGTTGTTACGAAAAAGTAAAACTCTGCAAAATCAAATTTTATAATTTTTCAGAGAAGCAGTATTTGTCAAGGCTGTACTTCAGAAGTGAGGAAAGTTTTGTCGTAATAACTTTCGACCATTTTTTTTAAATTGCTTAGACATGAATGAGTACTGTAATTGTCAATTAATAAGAGAATTCTCCGTTCTGTTGGTTCAATTCGTGATCCTATTTAAGGATTTCATCTTGAAAAATTATGGCTGTCGTTCATGATGATTTCTTATTTGCACCATAACGAACAATAGGAGAATGTAGCCTAGGAGAAAAGTTCAAGACGGATTCATAAACCACGAGTAGAAGAGTATGTTATTTTATAAAATTTAAATGGTGTTTACTAAAAAAAAACATTGAGAAGTCGGCAGCAAATAAAAATAGCCTTTTACCATCTACAAGATTTTCCTACTTTAGACTACTAGGAATCCGCCACTGGGTAGATTAATAAATATTTCTTGAATAGGGGGCACAACAACGCTTTTTGGATTTTTTTTTTAAGTATCGTCTATTTGTAATTCCTACACTTGAAGACATTGTTATTCTTGTGAATATGTCTCTTACTCCTCCCGCCAAGATAATCAAGAACTGAGGACAGTGGTATCGAGGAATTGGCTAACGGAAAACAACAATTTTTTTGTGATTATACAGAAATACTTAATATATAAAATGTCTAAAAAAAATTTGTGCGAAGAAACCAAACAACAAAATACGAAACCAAAAATTGACCGCCATCTTGACACAGCCACAAATCATCGACCATTTTATTAACCATTCCGTTCGTTGTAGCGAGATTAACGAACTAATACCATGGTATTATATAACACCACTGTTGTATCGCTAGTTTCCAAGAACCAATTACTGCAGCATGCACCTCCCTGTACTCATGAACCCAAGTTTATCGCCGACAATAACTTATCCACAGCGTATTAGCATTAATTTAATCTTTACCTTGTCCCGTCCCCTTTTGATTATGCAAAGCTATTCCACTGGGTGTTGTAGTGGACTTTACCCCAGTCGAAAGTCTGTCCGTTACCTCTCATTCTGCCAGAAGGCACGAGCGAATACTCGAAACAGTATAGATTTTTCCGTGTCAACAATATAAAGAGTCTAGACACAAGAATTTACTTTGCAATGCAAGCAATGAGCAATTTTTTCGTCTGCTACCGCCGTCCTGACGGTTGCCCGTCAAATGGGTCCGTGTTAGTTCTGCCTCCAATGTTCTTTTTCTGGGTGGAGATATTTGAACGGACGGTCGACGCCTTGTTTCTAAATTTACGCCAAGATTGCAGATAAAATAGTTTTGAACAAAATATTTAAAAGTGTAGGACAAGTGATAATGTAGATTATAAGACTTTAATGGGATGTATTCTGATTTTAATTCGCTTTTAATTAAGTCAAATTCACTATTAAAAATGCCTGAACACGAACGATTGATTACCATGTATGTCCTTCTCTACTTCTTAGTACCTCATTAATCCACCTTGGCATGCTGGAGATTAAATTTTCAATAGTTTTATGGCGACTATTTTCTTATTTTGTATTTATTGTTTGATTGTGATTGCTGAGGTACCGTGAACCTCAGCTTTTTAGCTTCGTTCCACTGATGATCGACAGGATTTAAATCGGGACTATTAGCTGGTCATACGATTAAGATGGAACCCTAGACGATAGGCTAGTTTGAATTAGGAGCCATTTATTATTATATATCATAGAACAAGGGAAAAATTTGTATACCTCCTCTAGTAAGTCCCCTAAACGGTCTGTCACTTCTATCTAGACTTTAAACAAGACTCTGACAGTTCTCAGTTGGACGCAATATGCATACTGTACTGCTAATAGTATCATGAGTAAACCTGTAATTACGGTTGAATCTTACGAGTACCTGTAGTCACAATATCTAAGAAAAAACTACTTTGCATTCAATGTTTCAAAATATAACAATACGCAAATAAAAAACATCTCCTACACGTATATAAACAATACACAAAGTCTAGACATAGGAATTCACTTAGCATCGCAGCAGCGTAATTTTTTTCGTCTGCCACCGCCGCCCTGTCGATTGGCCATCGAATGAATTCCTCTCGGTCCTGCCTCCCAATATTCTTTCTCTCAATGACTACGATATTTGAAAGGAACGACCGGCGTCTTGTTTGTAAACTTTCCCGCATATTGCGCCATTCCGCCGACGTATTATTATGACGTGCCCCGGCATTGTGCGGTGGCTCCGTGCTAACGCACCCTGTCGCCTCCGGGACCTTTTATTAGTTTTCCCGTTTCGTAATTTCGATTCGTCCTTTCGATTGAAAAATACCCCGCGGATACGACTGCAAATGGTAGCCGGAACGCTCCGGGGGCCGCAGACGGTCCCTTGTTAAGCGTTTCCCCGGTCCACCCCCACCGCGGGGCAGATTACGATGCTAAATGGATTTGCACAGTCCGAGCGCCGGGGGCGGCGCGGCGGCGGGGATAGCACGCGTATTTTTCGGCAAAAGGTGCCGAGATTTCCGGCTGCGGCAATCTAATTAAACAAGTTAAACAGTTGCTCGGTTCCAGTGGCAAAGATAAACACCACCTTTCAAGAGTCGATGATTTAAGACAGTTCTGTGGTAGCATCAGCGAGATGTTATTGGAGCTGTGCACGCTAATGCGTCTCGTAAAAAGTGCTTTCGATGAGTTACGGAGTGAACAAGACAATCAATGGTGGATACCTGGAGCGGGTAAGAGGAAACGAATGTGGGAATTCGACGATGTATGGGTCTTGGGGGTTGGAAGAGTCTTAGTTCTTTTTTTGGGATAATAAGGGTGTTCAATTTTGCACCAAGGAAAGGGAAAGTCGACGGTAATAAGTTTGCAAGGACGGGAACATGGGAGGATAATGACGTGGACCACGCAATGCGGGCCGGGTGTAATAAAATTTTTAACAAACAGGATAAATAAATAAAGGAGCAGTTATGGAATTGCACAGAGAACGTTCAGGCGTGTGTGTTCGTCTCAGAGGACGTAATAGAAACATTTGCACAGTGTAAAAATTCTGTTGTTTGTAAGAATTGAATTTGGTTGCCCATTCAGGTCGTAGAACGTCTCAGACATTTATTTTCTCAATTCTTCTTCTCTTTTGAGTGATACTGAACCTATTTTATTGATTCTTCGACCGATTTTAACTAGACAGTTATATAGTTCCAAATTCCCAAGCTGGTATCCAGCTGAATTTACGTAATTCGAACATCAAAAAAACATTACACAAACAAATGGAAACTGCGTCTGATTTTTCAAAACTTTTTGCATGCAGACCCTCATACACATTTATATAATTGATGAAGACATTCAGTCTTGAAACGGAATCGAAAATTTTCACAGCCAAAGCCAGTAACAGAAAGACGTTTTCCGTGTCAAATTCTACAGGGTGTCGATGGTTCCTCCACATTTGTACCAGACATCTTTATGAAGAACAAAAACAACGAGAAGGAGAATTTGACGAATACTTTACAATGCGTTTATTGTTAGTAAACTGGAATATGCGTCTGTAGTTTGTACCTCCTTATACCATTGTTACAAGCTTCGGTTAGAACGTGTTCGGAAAATAGTTCTCAAATATCTATAGTTTAAAATCGATGGTGTTTATCGAGCCAGGGGAACGGATTACACTTCTTTGTTGGGGCGACCTGAGTTTCTTCGAAGAATAGATTTTATGCCCAAACTTATGAATAACATGACTGACAGATTGAGCAGTATCTATTTACACATTCACGGACAAGGATCGAGTTTTTCTGAATGTTTTTCTTTAGCTGCACAAAGAACAAATTATTACAAAAAAGATACTTACAAAAAATTACAACGTGTTCTATTTACTGTTTTCTACAGTCTTATAAATGGAATAATCTGCTATGGAGGAATCGATTTTGCATTGATACAAACGCATTATTCTAAGGAATCATAAACTCAGAATATAAAGCAAACCGACGCCGCAGGTCATAATTTATTACTGTTTCTACTTGTTTGGTAACGTGTCTAAATTTTTTAATGAAAAAAAAAAAATATTTTCTCAGCATTTTTCAACTAAAAAAAACCGAGATGTTCTTAATAAAAAAAATGACCCAAGGTTATTTAGGGCTCCTGAAGTACAGTCCAACAAATTCTGCTTCTTCGAAAAATTATGCAAAATTAAAATAAGCCTTATAATAAGTCGAAATAAGTGTGGACTGCTCAAGAGCAAGTAAACCAGTTCATGTAAAAAATTGGTCGAAAGTTGTTTCGACAGAACTTCCCTCGCTTTTGAAGTACAATGAAAGATATCCAGCATTTTTGAGTTGAGTTTTTTCTTTGCACAATTTTGTGATGACGTCATTAACATTTTTGCAAAGACACGTATACCAACTTGGGCTGGTGCAGTGTAGTACTTGCCAAGATAAGACTGATTGTGGCACTTTACAAACCCCCTAAGAAAATAGAGGGCAGGTGGGTATAGCTAGTATTTGTTAAAATAAGATGGATTTTGGTAAATGACTGAACAATATTAAGAGTAATCACTGGAATGAAGAGGGGGTGGTTGGGCGGGGCTATTGCTTGCCTATAAAAGATTCTGTAGGAAAAAGTTAAACTTAGCCCTGCATCAGAAAATAGAAATAAAGATTATAGCAAATAAGTACTATAACAAAAACAAATTACGATTAACGCTTTTTTTAACAGCCTACATTCTATTAGTTCCCATTCTCAATTCACAAACAAACATACACTTCACCCCGCCCACCCACCCGGCCTCCATTTCAGTGATTCATCTTATCTAGTCTGAATGAAAGGTGGATCTCAATTGAAGAGAGATAAAATCGTTAGAATGAAAACGGCGTATGTGGGCGAGGCTAGTATCTATTAAGATAAGAGTGATTTTGGTAAATGACATATCCTCGAAGAAAATAAAGGGTGGGTGTGAGGGACTGGTATTTGCTAAGATAAGATGATTGTGGCAAATGACTTACCCTATAAGAAAAAAAGGGTGGGTGGACGGGGCTAAAACTTACCAAGATAGGACTGAACAATATTAAGAGTAGTCACTGGAACTAAGAAGAGGTGGGTGGGCGGGGCTACTGCTTACTCATAAAACTAGAAAAAAGATAAATTTAGCCCCACCATTGTCTTATTTTATTTTATTTAGTTTAAAATGGAAATTGAAAAATAAGAGTACATATTTTATTCCCAAAATTTTCTAGAAAAATGTAGTGAGGGGTTCCTGATTTAATCAATACAATAAAATGACCGATTCATTAATTTTTGAGTCACTAAAAAAGCAAATCCAAGTATAGACTCATCATATCTTGGACATTTTAGATAGGATTTATTCGGCAAAATTTTGAGCTGACGTAATCACATTATTGGTCGTGATGATTAGACAAATTTTGGTTAGCGTTTTACCAACGACATGATATTCCTAACATAAATGCAAAATTTGACAACAATCGGTCCAGTACTTTCGGAGATTATTTGTCTAAAAAAAATCGGCACCGCAGACAGACAAACAGAAACGGGAGACCTATTTTTTCTTACTCTAGGGATCATAAAAGGTCGAGAAAACGTTAAAGTAAAGAGTCGGCCAACGGACTGGATTACAATACTTCCTTCGCTTAAGCTCGGCATTGCGCTTGGGAAGTAAAATTGGATATATCGGAAATCAAACCCCGGACCCTTCATGTATTTAAAGTCCAGACGTGAATTACTGAATAAAAATTATAATAATAACAAACAAAATTAAAACAAATTCATGAACTAAAAGTATAGGAGTACGTTATTTTATAGAATTTAAATACAAATTGTTAGTGTGGATGATGAGATAAAATTTGGTTGGCGCTTTACCATCACACAATATTCCTAATATACATATAAAAATTGACAACAAACGATATGGCGATTTCGGAGATTAATAATAAACAAAGACGACAAACGAAAACGTGACACCTACTTTTTCATACTGTAGAGGTCATGAAACGTCGAGAAAACATGAAAGTACCCATTCGTAAGACGGGTACAATACTTCCTTAGTTTTACGATCGCGAAGTAAAGATGGAGGTTTACAATTGTCCACAAAACTTTTTTGTCGCCTTTCCTCAATATACCGTGTACAAAAAGAATAAAGTGTAAACTGGCTTGTAATACTGGTTGGTAAAATCTGCAAATTTTCAGTTTTGTCACATCTATTTTACGATATTTTCGAAGCTGTTTCTGAGCAAGCTTTATTTTAATATGATGTTTGTCAAGATTTATTAACACTGTTTAATTCCAAAAAAATATTAAGACGAATTTCAATAAATTTAGTATCAAAAGAAATTGTTGAGTACTCAAAAAATTCTGGGAAATATATTTCGACGAGCTGATTCGACAAACATAACTTGCCGTTGGCCCTGGACCAAGATTTACGAAAAACTCTGTTTGAATATGAATTTTTTTTAATCTCTCGGAAGCTCGAAAAACGACTAAAAATTTCAAGGTGGAGGTATTGAAAAATTGACTAAAAATCTTCAGAAAATTTTGGGAAATATATTTCGATGTGCTGATTCGAAAAAACATTACGTGATGATGGTCCCGGATCACCATTTTCAAAAAATTCGGTTTGAAATTGTAATTTTTTAAATATTTCGAAACTTCAAAGGATGGCAAAACAGGACAACTTGGACGTTTTATGTAAAATTTCAGATCTCCATCTTTAAACATTACATAGTCGAAAATTTTTAAACATGGATTTTTTAGATAAAATTACAAATCAGTTGAAAATTTTTGGTTTGATATCGTTTCGACCTTGTTACTTCCCGAGCATAAACTAAGGAAATATTGTAGTAGCGTGCATTTAGCGAATGACTACTTTCATGTATTCTCGACGTTTTATGACCAAAGTATGAAAAAGTAGGTTGTCCGTTTCCGGTTGTCTGTCATTTGTTCGACTTTTATTAGAACAACAAAATGCGAGCTGTTATTTTATTTTCTGCAAATGAAATATACAATACCGTCCATGAGGTCTTTGGGCACCATTGCTTATTGATTTTGTTTCATTTTTCTTCATTTAGTTTGAAAAAAAAAGTCATCTTAAAAAATTTACAAAAAATAAAAATTTGGTCTTATTTAAAAAAAAATGTGATGGTTATTGCTTCATTTGAAAAAAAAGGACCTGTACCTAAATACTGACAAATCTTTTTTGTTTCTCAAAAAAACGTTGGTGCTCAAATACTTATTAACGGTAGTGTACATGGGGTTTAAAGATTCTTTTTACTTCTAAAAGTGACACCTAGGTAAGCTCGTAAGATTTATTATTTGATTTCTGAAAATGAAACCTAGATCGACCTTTAAGGTTTTTCAGTAGAGAAAATGAGCTTTGATTTGTTACTTTTGGACCCTGAGAGTATCTCAGAGAGTGGAGCGCACTGCATTAAGATACATCTAAAAGTGAAACCTTAGTTAACCCCAGAGATTCTTTCAGCAAATGAAGCAAGCTATGTTAAGTTACTTCTGAAAATGAAACCAAGTTGAGCTCCACAAGTAGTGGACCGATTGTTGTCAAATTTTACATGTATGTTAGAAACATCGTGTAGATGGTAAAACGTTAACCAACATTTATCTAATCGTTTCCACTAACACTTTAAAGACGTCACCTCGTATTTTTTATAATAAATACGGTCTAAATTTTGTCAAATAACATATTCCAGTATTTGTGGTTTATGAATCCACTTTGAGTTTTTCCCATAGGCATCCAGATTTTTGCAGAAAAATTCAAATTGAATAACAACCTTTTATGGTAATATAAATAAGCGGACTAGTTATAAACTTCCGATTACTTTATGCGCCTTTTTTTTTCTTACACTGCAACTGGTATTATCTACATTTTTTAACTTATAAAAATTCTCATAAAATAAATAAAACTTCGCAACGGCTGAAGACTTCGTTAAAAATGTCATAGTTCAGAAAATACACTTATTGTATTATCAACAGATTCGCAAGTTCACATAACTAATTTGTTAGTTTATTTTCAGTTATAACTTGAACTGAGATGGCTACTGTCAGTTGAATTACAGCTACTAGAGTAGAAGTTGAAGATTATTATAGATAATCATATTTGTCCCGGATGTAAATTTAAGCCGTTAAACCCAAAATATTTACGCTTTTTTTATCGGCTCTCTTATCATCCTTTTCACTTCATTTCCAACTACCGCGTCTTCTTGTTGTTGGCATGATTATCATTTCCTGTCATCTTCTTCGGTATGGATTCCACCGACAGAAGAGTCTTTTCACTATCATTTCAACCACTTTAGTATTACATCCCACCTCTTCTTTACACTTTTTCTCCCCACAATAGCAAAATCCAGTCCGGTTCCACT
Source organism: Zophobas morio (assembly GCF_036711695.1). Lineage (NCBI taxonomy): Eukaryota > Metazoa > Arthropoda > Insecta > Coleoptera > Tenebrionidae > Zophobas > Zophobas morio. The sequence continues at coordinate 9,923,652 of NW_026972136.1, read as the reverse complement.
CGCAACTTTCGGATAATATTGATTTATTACAAACATAATCTCAACACCCGTGTATTTTTTATCCGTCATCTACAAACTGCCTAGAATGTTGCCTGCGTACTTTTCGGTACCGGAAATAGTTTTTCGTCGCCTCTTTGAATACGGAGGGCGTCTAGACCCTGTCTGAAGACCTCAGTTTGCGGAAAACTGCAATTTTACTAGTCTGATGTTGCTATTACCGGGTAAACGACACAACAAATCAAACACACCAACTACAGCTAAAATCCTCTTTAATCCCCTTTTAACCTCAAAATTTTTTCTACGCATTTCAAAATCCCAAAACCTGTCATTTTTCTAGTCGTGCCGGTTTCTACCACACTGTACTCGGACACGGCTAATTACATCCCGGCGATGTAACAATCATCGAAGTCTAAAAACGGAAAACAACGATTATCAAGTTCGGTACAGTATGCACACATTAAACCGCTCGTCACAACGGTAACTCGTACATAATTATCCAATTTCACAGTTCTAGTATGCATTACAATACAGTGAGGCTTCCCATAATCCGAACATCAATCCACCTCGCAATTGTAGATAGCACTAAGTAGATGTTGATGTTGTGAATAAATTTATGGTCTATTTTGGACAAGATATAAATAACGGACGCGGATGTATTTGCTATCTGGAAAAGTCCGACTTACAATATTTCGCCTAGATATCGTCTTCCAAGTTCTCCATTTACGGAGATAAGCGCAAGCTAATGTTGTTGAACTGCTATCCGAGGATCTCTTTCAATTTATATATGTGTTTGTTATTGATCCAATCATCTAGCTTGACCTTCCATGTATATGTCATTAGAGGCCGCCAAATCGATGCTTCCCCTTTCTCACACGAACCGTCCTTGAAAAGAATGCGATGAATCATTTGTTTTCTCTAATAAATTAATTTTGTTAATACTTCATAAAACTTTCTAAACTAAACAATTATTGTTATGTGAATGAAACCGTTCTCTTGATCCGAATAAAACACAAACATCTTATCTAAAATATTTATTTGGCCGAGTTATTTTCGGGCTGCATATAACGAAATACTGGACCGGGCGGAATTAGCTGATACCACGAGATGCTGGGATTGGCAGGCCATAAAAACAAAGTCATTTCGTTTTGGAAATTTTCCACGGAACATTCCCATACACAAATAATCGTATTAGGTAAAATTGGTCTTCGTTTGAAAGTGGATCGTCGTCTTCCTCTGGGACTGGGGACGGTCCCCTTGAAACGCTTTCTTTTGAGCTAAATCAATAACACATCAAGAGGTATCTCGTGACACGATCTCCAACATTTTTTCTACAGGGAAACCACATATTTTCGAACAGATTGTGTTAGTCGCTGCATCTCTACTCCTTGTATTTAAAAATTAAAAAAAAAAAATGGGCGAAGGTTATTTCGACAAGAGCTTTCCTTGCCCCTGAAGTGTGGCCCAACAAATCTCGCTTCTTCGAAAAATTATAAAGTAGAAATTAGTGGCGTCAATATTACTCCTGCACCTTTTTTGACTTGAATTTTTTAATTTTTCAATTTTTAATTTTTTTGTTCTTGCAGTTTTGTGACTTGCAATTTTTCGTGTTTTTAAGATTAAATTTTTTAGTTTTTTAATTTTTCAGTTATTTGATTTTATAATCTTTTGTTTTTTCAATTTTCATTTTTCGATTTGCGATTTAACAATTCTTTGTTTTCTTTTTCAAATTTTTTTTATTTGAATTTCTCGAGTTTTCAATTTTTAATTCATCATTTTTTAATTTTTCTTTTCTTCAAATTTTCGATTTGCAATTTTTCGATTCGGTTTTTTTATTTTTTGTTTCTTCAATTTTACGATCTGCAATTTTTCGAATTTCCATTTTTAAATTCATCAGTTTTTTGGTTTTGCAACTTTTGGGTGTATATAATTTTTAGATTTTGCTATTTTTCGATTTGCAGTTTCATGAGTTTTCAATTTTTAATTTTTGCAATTTTTCATGTCTTCAATTTTTCGATTTGCAATTTTTCGTTTGGGTTTACTATTTTCTTCACTTTCTCAATTTTTCTGATTTTATAATTTTCGTTTTTTCAATTATAAATTTTTCAATTTTTCGATTTGCAATTTTTAAATTTTTTAATTTTTCGTTTTTTCAATTTTGGATTTTTCAGTTTCATGATTTACAATTTTGCTTTTCTTTAATTTTTAATTTGCAATTTTTCTAGTTTTCATTTTAAATATGTAAAAATAATAATTTTTAAAAAACATACATATTTCACCTTTTCAAGTTTACAATTTTTGAATTTTTCAATTAATATTTACTTTTAAAACTTTTTGTTTGAAATTGCAATGTTTGTTTCGTTTTGATATTTGCTTTATTTTTACAATTTTTTGATTTTTCCATGTTCCGATTTCATAATTTTTTGTTTTTTTCGATTTTAATTTTTTTTTCAATTTTTGGATTTGCAATTTTTCAATTTTCCATTTTTTTCCTTCAATTTTACGAGATGCAACTCCTCGAGTTTTCATTTCAAAATTTTTCAGTTTTTCAATTTTCCAACTTTTGGATGTTTCAATTTTTAAATTCTACAATTTTTCAATTTGCAATTTCACGAATTCTTATATTTTTAATTTTCCAATTTTTCATTTCTTAAATTTTTCAATTTACAATAATTTTTCGTTTTCGTATTTTATTTTCATTGTTTTTTCAATTTTTCGATTTCTCAATGTTCTGATTTATAATTTTTCTGTTTTTCAATGTGAAAATTTTCAATTTTTGGATTTTTGAATTTTAGATTTTTTAATTTTCCGTTTCTTCAATTTTTTATTTGCAATTTTTCTAGTTCTGATTTTAAATATATGTATAATAATTTTCAAAATGTTTCACTTTCTACAATTTTAGAATTATTGGATTTAAAATTTTTTTTATTTATTCGACTTTTCGAATTTTCAATTTTTCATTTATTGCAATTCTCGACTAGTGGCCGACCGGTCGGATAAGCCGGCTATTCGGCCGTTTTTCATCGTCGGCTGCAGTCGGCGACTGGTCGGCTAACCAGCCGATCGGTCGGCTTTTTTTATTAAAATTAAAATAGTATATAAAACAATTAAACCCGGTTCACAGAACCTCAATTAAATATTTAATTGCGATTTAATTTTTAACCCCGTGACCAGTACCATGTGACCGACTCTACGCCAATCAGATGTCGCTAATGGCCTTGTTAAATGCGCGATCAACTTATTCTTAGTTAAAATATTGTATAAACTGGCCCTAAATTGTGTTATTCTTTATTTTTGTACTGAGTTACTAAAAAAAATAAATGTTAAAATTATCCAAACAAATTTAACACATTTTTTGGAATACAATTCCTTTTATTAAAATAAAACAAATTTTTAAGGTAGTCAGAGAAATAGAAAAAAAAAACACTGTCTGTCGCATTTATAAACCGGTTTTAGCAAAGCCGAACAGTCGGCCGACTAGTCGGTTTTTACTGGCCGAACAATCGGCTAGTCGGTTAGTCGGCCAGACCTACAGTCGGTACATCTCTAAAAAACATACATATTTCACCTTTTCAAGTTTACAATTTTAGAATTTTTCAATTAATATTTACTTTTAAAACTTTTTGATTTATTCTTCAATTTTTCATTTCTTCAAGTTTTCAATTTGCAATGTTTGTTTCGGTTTGATATTTGATTTATTTTTACTATTTTTCGATTTCTCCATGTTCCGATTTCATAATTTTTTGTTTTTTCGATTTTCATTTTTTTCAATTTTTCGTTTCTTCAATTTTTTGATCTGCAATTTTTCAATTTTCTATTTTTTTCTTTCAATTTTACGATACGCAACTCTCGGAGTTTTCATTTTAAAATTTCCCAGTTTTTCCATTTTCCAACTTTTGGATGTTTCAATTTTTAGGTTCTACAATTTTTCAATGTGCAATTTCACGAATTTTTATATTTTTAACTAGGTATTGAATTTTTCATTTCTTAAATTTTTCGATTTACAATAATTTTTCGTTTTCGTATTTTATTTTCTTAATTTTTTCATTTTTCGGATTTTTTAATTTTAGATTTTTGAATTTTCCGTTTCTTCAATTTTTTATTTGCAATTTTTCTAGTTCTCATTTCTAATATCTAATAATTTTCAAAATATTTCACTTTTTACGATGTTAGAATTATTGGATTTTAAAATGTTTTCAAGTTTTCATTTATTCGACTATTTAATTTTTCGAATTTTCAATTTTTCATTTATTGCAATTCTCGACTTCGAATTTTCCGTTTCGGTTTTTTATTTGCTTTATTTTTACAAATTTCTGATTTTTCAGTGTGAAAATCTTCAATTTTTGGATTTTTCGAATTTAGATTTTTAAATTTTTCAATTTTAGATTATTATTCAAGTTCTCGATTTTCCAATTTTTCATTTCTTCAATTTTTGATTCGCAATTTTTCTGGTTTTCATTTTAAATACATATATGTATAATAATTCTAATTTAAAAAAAAATCACTTTTTCATTTTTAGGATTTTGGAATCTTTTAATTTTCCAATTTTTAGATTTTAAAACTTTTGCGTTCATTGGATTTTTAATTTTTCAAATTTTCGATCTTTGAATTTTGACAATTCTGCAATATTTTTAAATACAATTTTTGGGTTTTCCAGTTTTTCGATTAGATTCGTTTTTTCTTCTTTCCAATTTCTCGATTCATTAATTTTTTTCAATTTTTAAGTTTCTGGATTTTTAATTTTTTACTTTCAACAATTCTTTCTTGACAACAGGAGTATTGAAATTTTTATGGAAAATATCGAACTGATATAACTGAAAAATAAACATCACGAACTTGAAAAATTGAGAAAACGAAAATTTGAAAAATAAAAAATTGAGAAACTGAAAAATGAAAAATTGTAATACCGAAAAATTGCAAAATTCAAAAATTTGGTAGTCGAGAAATAGGAAAATTGATATCAAAAAATTGTAAAATCGAAAAAAAGGAAAAACGAAAATTTGTGATACCAAAAAATTGGTTTCAAGTAAATAAATCCTGATTTGAGTTTTTTCATTACAAAATTTTGTGATGACGTGATGAACATTTTTGCAATGACACTTATTCCGATTTGGATAGATCGAATGAGTCGTTCTTGATTTTAGTAGGTCAATATAATAAATTGCCTCACTTAAAGTCAATAAGTGCATTGATAAACCACAATTGTCGAGTCATATTTTGCAAATTTCAAAGAGGATTTATTCGGCAAAATTTTGAACACGGATTCATCAACCACATATGAAGGATTATCTTATTTTATAAAATTGAAATCGTTAAGGATGTTTATTCAAATTTTGGTTAGTGTTTATCATCCAGTGGTTTCGGAGATGATCTGTCTAATAAAAATTCGGATATACGGCAGACAGACAGACAGACAGATAGACGGAAACGAGACCTATTTTCTCGTCATGAAACGTCGAGAAAACATCAAAGTGGCCAGTCGTCCAATGGACTCGATTACAATATTTCCTTAGCTTACACCCAGGAAGTAAAAAAGAAAAGAAGTTGGTCCAAGTTTATTTAGACAGAACTTCCCTCTACTCTGAACTACTACAATGCAACAAAAATAATCGGTGGAAGAAAACAGCCTGTACATCACCATTTTTCTTGGAACGCTTTCAATTAGCGAATGTTTTTTTCAGCTCGCAATCTGTCAGTCTTTCTCTCGGTGCTTTCAAATCTGCTCATTCTCTTACATAACGCCAATGAGGCGGGGGCGTTTGGCGCCAGTCCCTTGGAAAACGTCCCGGAATTCTCAGCCTTGCCTTAGGTCAAGCGCTAGCTCGGAAAAACGGTATCGGCTTTGTGCACAGGGTAATAGGATTCCGGCGTTGTCGTTGCAGCTGGTTGCGGTTTTATCCAACAGCACGTTGCGTACATAGACGGTCAACAACCCGTTCTCTCTCACTTGGTGCTGTTTATGGTCAGTGGGCGAAGCAGCGGCCTTCGCGCGGCCCTCGCCTCCATACCCACACTCTTCCTGCGTGTTCTGCATTCCCTCAAATAATGATATCGCTCGCCGAATCGCCCGCGACACCCAGTTTTTACCATACCTGACGCTGTCGATGCATTCTCAAACATGCCACCTAATTAAGATTTGGATATTTTAATGAGTGTCGCCTGCTGGGTTCTGGTTTTTGGGTTTGTGGGATTCAGGTAGAGGCAGGTGGTCAGATTTCGTCTCGAATTTTATGGAAGAGCGTTTCCTAATACAGCCATTTTTTCGTATGGGTTGTGGTATAGCGTCATGTTTTATTCAAATCGGTAATTGTTTTTGTTCGAAGGAAAAATTTCCCAAAGTGATTTGCATTTCAATGCTCATGTTACGGCATGTTTTAATGTATATAACATTGTCGGATTCGATTTCGTTTCGTAGATCGTAATCGCAAATTATTAATCAATAATGTTTTATTAGATATAAACAATAGCCACGATAAACACACATTTCGAACCACAAGGTAATAAATCATATTGGAATTTCCAAATACATCTTTTCTTAGAAATTTTTTGATGTACTAGTACCACCACCAGGTTCTAACACTATTCTACCATGATCCAAAATTTTTCAAATTCTTGTTTACTTCTCGAGTGGGACAGCCAATTGGAATGTATTCACTTTCGAATGTCTAGTTGCATATTTCTTGGGTTTGGCAGCTCGTAGAATACAAAAATACAAGTTCCGTTTTAGCGTTGGTGGTCTGTTTGTAGGTTAACTCCGAGTTTTATTAAATATCACAAAAATTGTTCGTTTGATTTCAATGAATTCTCGACACTATGAACTGTTTCAAGCTATAAATACGACTACTTAGTGGTTGTTTGGACACAGCAAGTAACCAACCACGTGAGAGATAAAAAAATAAATTCTCTGATATCAACTTTTTTCTAAACGAGAAAATATATTAATTTTATATTTTATGAAAATATGCTTTGGCTATCACTAGGACAAATATTTTATCTGCACCTCAATGCAAGTTACCACATTCTTCAAAAAACCTTGCTTTAAAACTAACGGTACTATTCAAATTTCCAGTACGTGTTGTCTCGTATGTAGTACGCCTGAAAACGGGGAAAAGCTGTGTAAATTTAGTATAACTGCACATTTAAAGTCGAAGCACTGCACCGTGGTACTAATTGTGCTTCAAAGGAAAGGGAAGCTCAGTGTCAATAATTTTTGTTAATTTTTTGTATAATAATTATTATCTCAAAAACGCTTAATTTCCGGAAATTGTGGGAATACAATACCGTTACGTCACTCAAAACATCTTAAAATTAATATTGTTGTGTCTACTATGAAGTTAATGACATTCTGCATTTCCATTTCAGTCGTAATTTCAATATTCTATAAATACATATAATTTTAATGCCGAGCTATTAATATTTATTTTAAAACAAATTATCTTATACGAAGGTCAGGAAAATGTTGTATGCATTACTTTGCGGCGTACTTATAATATTCTCCTATAGTGTGTAACAACACAAAAAACAATCTAAAGCTTATGTAGCTAGGTATTATGTGACCAAAGACGAGGAAAGTTTAAATAATAAAAGTCATAATAATAAGGCGGATTCATAAACACAATATTATATATTCCTAACACAATAAAAGTTCACAATAATAATCGGTCCGGTAATTTCGGAGATAACCTTAATAAAAATTAACACCGATTGCGACAAACGGGCAAAAGGAAATGGGAAACCTATTGTGTTGTATTATATGAAACGTTCAGAAAACATGAAAGTAGCCATTCGTCGAATTATTACTACACAATACTTCCTTAGTTTACGTTCGGGAAGTAAAAATATTGTAAAACGTTTCTAGATATACAGACCACTGATAAACTATGGAATTCATAAGCCTTGCGTTAAAGTTCACACCTTGCAGGAAGGAATAGAAAAAATATTATTAAGAAATACTTTGCATTATTATTTTCTTTTTTTAATATTTACTTTGTATTTTTTGGAATTTCTGTGCTTCCGAAGCTTCCTTGTCACAAACCATAGCACTGTGACATTACACTGCAACTCCATTTTCCACCAATCACATTGTATATTTGATGAATTGCTAGTATCACGTTTTTCCGATGTTTCATAACTCTTGGAGTATGAAAAGGTAAGCCTTCCGTTTCAGTTGTGTCATCTGCTGACAGTGTGTTTGTTTCAAAAATAACGTATGGATGGTAGAACAGTCACCAAAATTTGTCTATACATCCCCACCAAAAATGTGACGACGTCATCTCAAAATGTTGCGAAGTCTCATTTAAATAATAAAAATAAACTAAATCAAAGCGGATTCATAAACCAGAATACAATGATTCTATACATGTATTTATTGGACACACTTCTGTTTCTTTTATATTTTTGTTACGTATAACAAAGATCTTATGTATATATTAATAAATATTGTTATTGTCATTTTCTAGAATAGCTTATCCAGGAAAAAAAATATAAAAAGCAATATATTTTACTGATTAAGTAGTAAGTAGAGAGTATATTTATAAACTCGAATATGTCATTAGCTTCTAATATAGCATAACAAATGTTTATTTGTACATTATACTAAAATTTCAGAAACACTCAATAAGATAGTATTCTTTGAGAATAAAAGGGACAAAACAAGCCGTATATTACACAATTATTTGAATTATTATTATCACAAGTCCATTTTTTTTGCTTAATTTAACAAAAATAGTACATATTTCATCTTTAAAACTATAGGCCATCCACGAAAATAGTGATTTTACGATTTTGACTCTTTCGCCACTGGTTTAACGAATAATAATCTCTTCTAATCTTCTCCTAAACAGAACCGGCGATGTATTGGTTAAGATGCTTTTTTTTCGCAAACGAGTGGTTTGGAAAAGCCAAAATCACATTACGATTATTTTCGCGGACGGCCTATATTCCCATAACATCATTTGACAAATAGTTGAAAGATAATTTTCAGTCCCTCTAGAAATTTTGTTATATTATTTTATCGCCACCTTCACCATCAAAACAAAAATTTTAACAGCCAAAGTAGTTCCAGAAATATTTCAACATAGAGTAATAATAAAATTGTCATTAAAAGGTATTTATGTCCCATTATAGAAGCAATAAAAAAGATTAACTCTATTTTCAAATATTTCTAGAGCCACTTTATACGTAACGCAGGGATCGAATTAGTAGAAGGTTATTAACTAGCTGGCTATTTTCATATTTTCTCAACGTATCATGCCCCTACAGTACAAAAAACATAGGTCTCCTCGTTCTGACTGTGCGTAGTAAAGGTCATCTACATTTTATATAATAATATACTCGTGTATTCGTCCTTTATGAATCTGCCTTGATTTTTATCACAATTATTTTACAATTTTTTTGACGTGTTTCATGCACTCTTTCTCGCTCATGCACACAGCATCACATCACAGCTGGATTACTGAAAAAATTGAAGATAAATCGCCACACAAGTTTGTCTTTTTTTACAGAGAGAATCCATTGACTAATTTCTTCGACGAATTCAAGGTAATTCCTGTATGTTAAAGTAAAAATAGGATGGCAAGTACAAATTTCTCGCAGGTCTTCTTTATATAACTACATACAAACAAATCGTCCTTACGATACTTTTGGCAACACCAAAGGGCTCTCATGGTAAAATTTTCCACACTAAAAATAAATCCTGTTTTTACTGGCAGCTAAACTTCAACAAGTTACGAGTAAGTCAGGTAAATCGTCGCAATTCAGTACTGCCCAAAATAAGCGCAGTTCCAGATAAATACAAGGGCGAACACTGAAAGGAAAATTTAATTCCATTTATACAGGGTGTTCACTAAACATTCAAGGGGTTATTTCTTGGATTGTTTTAAGAATTTTTTTGTTTCGAAAAGTAAAATTACGGTCTACTGCAGATACGAAGATCTCTGGATTGGTCGAGATGGTCCGATTTTTATTAATGGGGCTATGTGAAAACATTAGTGTACACTACCCCAGTGGAAAATGACGAAGATTTGAGAAATCGAATAATTGTGGGGTATATTGCAATAAGAAACAAGCCTCTTTATGAATTAATACAGTATTCGTTTTTTTCGAAAAGTATCTTCGAAACAACGCGTCTTTTCGAAAATCACCCAAGGGCAAAACAATCTTAAAATAACCCAACGAATAACCTTCTGACTTTTTGGCGCATGTTTAGTAAACACCCTGTATATTTAAATAAATGAATAATAAAGTAAATTTTTACTAAGAACGAGTTACGCAATCCCGAATATAAAAAACGCCACAATATTATACCGGTAAGCCTTTCAGATTTTTTTCTGTAATGAAATTGGCGGAAAACCAAACCACAGAACAAGTGATATTCTCTTTTACCTGTAGATCTAAATCTGCAGGTATATTTTTATATTTTTCTGTGTAAATTACACTATTCTTGGTCAAAGAAAACAATAAAAAACTAGTTTTTAAGCACAACCATCGATCCTTTGAAGTATAATTTCTAACAATGATGCGTTCAACCTTAAATCTTTTGTATCGAACTTGGAAAGATTTACGGCAACTTTTCCTGATCCTTTGACGTCCTTCAGCTGAGGGTAAGTGCAATTCCATCAACAAAGAGTACAATTAGAGGATCTGTGGAAATGCCTTGCCCAAATTGCTTCGAGTCAACCTAACAGCTGTGCATTTATGGAGTGTGAATTCAGACCCATCTTAAACCTTATTAACAGCAATAAAAACGTATTTGCGGTTTTGTGGGCGCTGCGAATGTTGCGATAATTAACTAAAACGCCGGAACTCCAATCTACAAGGTAGTTCTTATCACCACCATATCAACACAAAAACAATATAGACGATCACGAATTGAGAACACCCACAAGTGCTTTCGCGTCATCGAATAAACCCCAAAAACCATGAATGAGAAAGTGTCGAGTAAAACCCACGACCGCCCCCGGGCTCTCCTGGCGCTCGCTAATTCAAGTCTGTTATAAAATTTAAACCCCGTCATAAATCCCAAACGCGTAGAAAACTGGCGACACACTCAATAAATTCCCTAAATTGCCAAATGGAAGATGTCCAAGCTCCACTGGCTACGCTTTGCCGAAAATCACGCGTGAATCTTAAATTTCCCAAACTAATTACGACCAATTCATCTCGTTTACATCAATAACCGAGTAAATTCATTATCAAACTTTGCACTAACACCGCAATGCCAACGTTCCGAAGTTGTTGAGTGGTTCCGAGTTGAGTTAAGTTAAACTTCGACGAATTCCATGTCTGTGGTGCAATTATTACACTCTGGGTATAACACAATGAAATTTTAATGACGATGGCAAAAGCAAAAATTGCAGAATACAGTATGCAATTACGGAACACCCCACCATCAAGAACGATAATGCTACGTCAACATGTAATTCTAACGTCGTTGCTTGATTGTTTGCAACGGGACATCGGCGATTTATAGAGGTTTTTGCTCTTTGTGATTACGAAAAAATGCATACTATACATAGTACATTTATCATCGGTCTGAGAGTACAATTCCATAGTACCAGACGGCTTAAATTTAGTAATCGTTCATTGAATGAATGATGAGTGTGGTGTCTATTTATAATGACTTAGCAAGGAGCGATTTATGACGTTTTCCATTAGCGTCAATTTATTGCAGCACTTCTTGAAGTGGTCGTTGGACTGGTGTAGTACAAAGTAAAAGTAACGCTGGCACAGTCCATTCCGATGTGGATGACCGTAGTGATGCTGAGACTGATGAATCCTGCGTTTTATATTTTTTCCAAGCCTCTGTTCAGTCAAACAAGAACCCGACGATAACAAACTTTGTATGATCGAGTGTAATTGATCAGGAAATTTATCAGTGATCAGTTGATACACAGCAATAAACGTTCAGCTGGACAGCATTTCTCTGAAGTAACTTTATTTTGAAGCTTGATCATATTGCTGTAACCCACAATGCTCGAACAACTCCGCTGGTAAAGACCCTCATCAACTTGTGACGGCGCATGTCGCTTTGAGATCTCAGGAATGTCCGTCACAAAATATTTTCACCTACATAGAAACTTGTTCAAAACATTACAAATCACAGGAAATACGCCCGTGTTCAATGTTTGGCGACCGCCAAGTTTCAATCACAGGTGTGTAATTTACGGTTTTACGAATTAGAGGCTGGGCTGTTTAACTTCTCGGTTGTAAATTTTAAACAAAAAATACGTTCACGCAAAAAATAAACAATTCTTGACTGACAACTTAATTCATTCAGATATATGCGTCCAATTAAAAATAATACAAAAAATGACTCTTATTTATTGAAATGAAGGTTATTGATTAGTATACTAATATCATTAGTAGGTTTTTAGTTTACGTAACTTCATTTTTTTTTTAATTTTAAATGTAAAACGACTTTTTCTGAACTAATAAGGCATTCAACTTTTCAGTGAATTTAAATGCAGGTCGATACAATCAGTCTGTCAGAATGAATTCGAAAAAAATAGAACGATTTTTTCGTGAGAAAATTATCAGACATGGATGACAGCTAATCTAGGCTGATCATTAATAAGATATTCTTTTCCAGGCGTATCGGCAACCAATTCTACAGACTGACATATATATTTGCCAAAGATTCATCAAACATCAAAACTCACTTGGAAAGCAGCAACATTCAAGTGCATAATTTATTTCCTGATTAATAATCATTCATCAAATAATATGATCATGCACCTGACTCCACAAATAACTTGATCACTTATGGTATCCATACACCCACACCTCGTTAATGAAAAAAGTAATAAACATACAACAGGTCGATTGTTGAGATTGAAAGTAGACTTTGATCCAGCTACCTGTAACAGCAGCGTCAATCCATTGGTGGTTGGCCACCCTGATCACCCGATGATATCATTTTCATGATCATTGATCAGCAACCCTGGCCAACTCGAATCCTATTTATTTACACAAACCCATTTAGCTTGTTTTATTTACACAAAACACATGCAAAATGCGAAGAATGAAAACTGCAGTGGATTAATTCTAGCTCGAATCTTTGCACAGCCACTTTATCTCTGTTTTTCGAACTTGGAACAACGGGGGCACGAGGCCAAACCAAGCCGAATCCATCCCACGTAGGGCACCCGGTAAAATTCCTCCCGTAATTTTTTATTCATAAAGTACGCTTAGATCGAATCGCGCAAAATCTGGGGAGATTACCGAGCCCGAGCTGGCCACTCCATCATCGAATTTTAATTGCAAACGAGTAAAAAAATTCAAGGGGGCTCACCATCCTTCATGCTCCTGGACTGCGTGGCTGAGGCTCCGCTACTGTGGCTTTTGTCAACCGTACAATACATAATAACACACTTTAACACTACAACACAAGTCACTCTCACCGAACTAAAATTATCATAATTATTAGTTTAATAATATTAGTTTTACGCGAACTTAGCTATCACACGAAGAACACTGCCAAAACCCAACGGCCATTACTAATTTCTTGTTGTTTTGGCGGTCCGCAGATGGCGCCCAAGAAGCTGACCTTGACAGGCGGGACAAAAACCACTGATAATTTACAATTTGAGCCTTATTTAAACACGAGGAATTTAAAAGTTTGTTATCAAACCGGTTTGTAATCAGACACGATAATTTTGTTTGTCAATTATTCAAAAATGACTTGGGGATTTTCGAGGCGGTGCATTGGCGACGGTGACGTTTCAGCTGTCAACGTCGAGCAATCAGTCGATTTAAAAGTCTGTCAACGTGTCGGACCCGGATAAAAGTGATGAATTGGGTTTAATCGAACATGTCACGCGGTAATCTGCGCTTGGGGATGGACCCCGAGCCAGAAAAGCCCAAAATTACGATCATCTGCTTCGATATCACTAACCAGTCGCAGACCGTTCAATTCTTCATATGTAGCAGTGCCGTGTTTCTATTTTTCATCCTGTATGGGTACATGCAGGAGCTCATTTTCACTATCGAGGGCTTCCAGCCCTTCGGCTGGTACCTCACGCTTATTCAGTTCGGGTACTACACCCTTTTCGGGTTAGTAGAAACCCGCCTTAGGAACATAACCTCTCGAAAGTAAGTACACTGGCAAACCCAACCACTTCTAACGTTTTCTGTGACAGAATTCCAATCCAGACGTACTTTTTACTGGCGCTTTTAACACTAGGCACGATGGGGTTCTCCAATGCCTCCTTGGGTTACTTGAATTACCCCACACAGGTCATTTTCAAGTGTTGTAAATTGATTCCTGTTATGGCAGGAAGCATCCTAATTCAAGGCAAACGGTATGGGCCTTTGGATTTTAGTGCTGCTGTTTTAATGTGTGTAGGACTAACACTGTTCACACTGGGTGTGTATGGTTTAGTTAATCCCTTTATTAATCAATTCTTATCGCGGTTTTAATATCAGTTATTAATAAAAAGTTATTTTCAGCTGATTCGCAGGTACAGCCTAATTTTAACACGAAAGGAATTACCATGATTTCCATGGCGTTGCTATGCGATGCCATCATTGGTAATGTGCAAGAGAAATCAATGAAAAATTATGGCGCTCATAATGCAGAAGTGGTTCTATTTTCCTATTCCATTGGCTTCCTGTACTTGTTGATTGTTATGGGGGCTACTGGGGATCTAGCCGAGGGCATACAATTTTTTTCACAGGTGATTCCCACATTTCTATTATTATATAAATTAATTGTGTGTTGGCAGAACCCTAAAAAACTGTACGGATATGCATTAACTTTTTCCCTAACTGGATACCTAGGGATACAAATTGTTCTCACTCTAGTCAGGACGTGTGGCGCGTTTGCGGCAGTTACTGTAACTACGTGCAGAAAAGCAGTCACTATTATCGTGTCATTTTTATTCTTCAGCAAACCGTTTACGTTTCAGTAAGTCTCTTCATTGATTTTTCAACCATTACAAGTTCTATGTTCCAGGTATTTATGGTCGGGTTTGCTGGTAATTTTAGGTATTTATTTAAATTTGTTTAGTAAGAAGCATCCCATGTCATTTTCTGACTTGGAAATATCCATTGAACGTTGTATTAGGATGATCAAAATGAGAATTTACGCTAAACGTTATGGTGCTCGCCATTATATGGCCAATGTCTAGAATTTTATGTAAAAAAGTAGGCAATATTAATTTTAGGACATAGATTTGCCCACTTCAGAGGGCTGTATTATGATCAAATGCTGCAAAATACCTTGTTTTACATGGTAGGATGTGTTCAAATTTTAATAGATGATTTTTATCTATAATAAAAATTTACGAACAAAATTTTAATTTTTTCGAAAAAGTCATATCAACAAAATGTGTATGTTTAAGAGACTTGGAAGTCGCTATGATACAGCTCAATTTTAAGCATTGAGAAAACTCGTTTTAGGGTCGAATTTGAGTATTTTGGGGTGTTTTCGCACCCGGGGAGTATATAAAACTATCGAAGGCGTAGCCAACTATATCAAAGTTACAAGCAGAGGAACAACTGTCTAAGAGGTCTAGAAAATTAAAAACTCAATGCTACATGACTTAGCTTTAGAAATTTGAGGCGAAAACTGAGTTCTAGGCACGAATTTGAGAGTTAATTGTTATTAGATATTCCAATTTGTATACAACAAGCAGGAGGTGAAGCAACAACAACGCCAACGAAAAGGAATACATTAGAAAGCTATAAAAGAATAGGAAATTTTAGAAAAAGCAAGTCAAGTATTTTAAGAGCGATTATTGAAATTAGCAAATTTTGATTTTTTTGTAGATAATTTAGTTAGAATTAATTAATCATTGCAATTATTAATTAATAGGATTAATTCTTGTTGGACGAGTTAATCATTTATTACTTTTTAGATTTTTTAATTTATTTCTACAAGTTTTTTTATATATCATAACATAATTTGTTAATTTTGGTCACCATTTTTTTCAGTCCGTCGAATATGTGTTAACTTGTCAAAAAAGCTTGATTGAAATGCTGTTATTTATTATTTAGATCTTAAAAATTGTTGTAAAAAAGTACCCTGTTATAGAATAACTTACATACTTAGAAAGTAAATCAAACAATGAAAAAATAAATCTCCAAGTTTTACGAGAAGTTATTTTATTTAAACAGAACATTACCTAAACTTCTTATTTAATAAAATGGATCAGTCTTGTTTATTCATGATAAAATTTTTATCTCGGCGCCACCTTGAGCAATTAAATTCGCGTAGAAAAAATAACGTGTGTATTCCGAATTTCGCACTGCGCAGAAAAAATGATAAATACAATATTTTGTTTTCGTTGAGTGCACCTTTGCACATGTTTTTCTGTTATTTATCAGTTTATTTTCAAATCGTTGATAACTGTGTGACGTGAAAAATAATCTTTACCTGATTTTAGAAGACAAGTGTTGCGTAAAATAAACACATTCACGACTTTTTTCATTCCATGGCGTTTAAAAACTAACTGTTAAAAAGAGAACATTAGTTTTATACACGATTGTTTTAAGTTCCGCGCTAGTTTTTTAAAGTTACGTCATCAAATTTCTGGAGGGGATTAATAAATACAAATCAGTAATATTCTGAAATCACTAAAAGAACCCTGGTGCAGACATTTTAAGATTATTAAGCGTTTTATCATTTCCACGTGAATTTGAAAAAATTACCAATCACTGTTAAAAATTTCCTTTAGTTTCCGATAAATGGAGTCCTCATTAGTGGCAAACGGTCGATGAATAGTGTTATCATTGATAAATCGTTGAAGTGAGAATGAGTAGCACAATATTTTATTTCATACTGTATATGTACAAAATTTATGATTGTTCCTATAAAAATCAATAACATATGGCTTTTCTTAATAAAAGATAAACTTGACTGGATCAAACCTGACTGTTGTATAACCACTTCTAACATAATTATACTAATACAAACACTCACGTTCACTACCATGACTATTTTTGAAACAGGAGGTGCGCAGACCCCCATAAAATAAAGTCAATAAAAAATATACTTAATAAAACAAACAAAAATAAAAGCAATACATTTAAAAAGTGATAACACTCATTATAAATCTAAAATAATGGTCTATAATTTAGAATGAATTTTGTACATAGTCTTATTGCACAAAACTAAAAAAGCTAAGGCTACGGTCAAAAATATCACCAGCGATCTCTTTCGAAAATAGAGAGCTCCTTACCGATCCCGGGTGATATTTTCAAGCAGAAACCGAAAAATTCAGCAATTCACAACACACATACAAGACATGAAGTTCCCACTTTTCCAATGCTTCAAATACAGGAACTGAGGTCGACCAGAAGAGGAAGAGAAGTATTGGTCCACGTCCAATATTTGAGTAAAAAGGTAAAACATGTACAAAAAGTTGTATATAAAAGTTAAATTCTCGAATAGGTCACTTGAATTTTGCCTTTTTGTACTACGTTTATATCGTACGTGGCTCGCCGGGAAAGGTAAAAAATCGTTATCAAAAAGCAGACTTTTGACAAGATTTCTACACTAAACAAAACAGTCTTTAAGTTTTGAAATTCATCATCATATCACTTTTTTCGAAAAACAGAACAGTAGACAGCGTCACGTGCAATAGGCGTCAAGGAGACAGCGCTTAAGTGATACACCGGAACGGAAATATGCAAGCTAAGAACTAAAATGAGATCTATTAAAGTTAGGTTGCATATACGTATCATGATACAACAGTTCACCCAGGAAAAAAACACTTCACGTAACAAATTAAGTACTAAACAATCTCGGGTTCTTTTTTAATCTGGCACTTCTCTATAAGGGACTTCTGACGTGACGTTGAAACCTTCGAAGTAGTGCGTCAGGAATTCAAACGTGGGACGATTTTCGGGTTTGGCGTCCCAGCACTGCAACATGATGTGGTAGATTTCGTCTGGAAGGACGTGGGACGTGGGTTTGGCCATTCTGTAGCCCTTTTCGACCATATCTATGACCTCCCTTCCGTGCATTCCCGGATACGGGACTTGTCCGTAGGTGAATAGTTCCATCAGGAAGATGCCGTACGACCAAACGTCCGACTTTATCGAGAACTTCCCGTAAACTATCGCCTCAGGGGCTGTCCACTTCACAGGGAACCTCGAACCCTGCTTGGGACAGTATTCGTTATCTTCGATAACCCTAGCTAAACCGAAATCACAAATTTTGGCGATATTATTTTCGCCCACGAGGACGTTCCTGGCGGCCAGATCCCTATGGATCAACTGCTTGGATTCGAGGTACTCCATCCCGCTGGCCACTTGGAACGCTATATACACCAAATCTTCGAACTCCAAGTTCTTGCCTTCATCCTTGCGCAAGAAGTCGAGGAGACTCCCCTTGGACATGTATTCTTGGACGATGTAGATGGGCTCGTGCTCGCTGCACACTCCGAACAAGGTTACCAACCTCTTGTGACGGAACTTCTTCATGATGGCGGCCTCCTGAAGGAACGCTTGCGTGGACATCGTTCCCTCCCGGAGCATCTTCACCGCTACCTCGATATTGTTCTTCCACTTGCCGTACCACACTTCGCCGAAGTTGCCGCGGCCTAAGCGCTGGATCAGCTGGATCTCCTCCCTCGGGATCTCCCACTTGTCGCGGTAAGTCGGCCCCAAGTCCCACATAGTGGGCTGGGGCTTGGGGCAGGGTTTGGACAAGACATGGCATAAACCGTAAGCGTTTTCTGTAGAAGTGGGATTGCGTTAGATTTTATGGATATCTCGACGAGGTACTTACTAGTATACGCGTTGACTAATTCGACTAAGGTGAGGAATGTTTTATTGGTGGAAATGTAGAAACCGCCGTTGTCGAGCGGCTTGATTTTGTAATGTTTGACGTGATATTCCCTGATTTCCTCCCAATCTTTGACGGACAGTGAGTAACCGTTAGGATTATGTTCGGAAGGACGGACTAGGAAAGTCCCTCGGGGATTTTCCTCGGCTAGTAGGAGCTTCTCGGCTTCCTTTCTAGATACGTTTTCGAAAAACCAGCTGAAACAAGGCAATTTGCACGTTAGGCTAATCAAAGGATGTTGACTTCCGGCGGAGATAATGAAAGCGAACTGGGTATGTTAGGTGAATAATTACTTATGCGGGGAAAAACTTTTAATTCGCTTAGTTTATACTCCAACATTTTGACTAGCTTCCCGGGATTATTGTAGAAGGTGATAATCAAATCAAGTGCACTTGAGCATCTTCACTATCTCTTATATCGTAGCGCCAGATTTTTTATTTATGATAATAATTATAGAAGATTCTCTCGAAAAATTACCAAACTTTTTTTTTTCGTAAAAACGTCCAGACAATGAATATATTACCTACAAAACATGTTTTGTGCCTTCTAACTCTTACACGCCTGCTGTTCATTTAGCAACTTTTTTATACTTTACAAATAACACAAAAGGTCACCATTTTGCACTAAGTTTTAACCACAAAATGTCGACGTCATTGTGCTTATCTTTGAAGGCCAAATGGGGGAACTACTCATCACTACATTATCACATATTGAAAACAAACAATACAAGTTAGTGCTTCTTTAAAAACTCCAACTCGCTTTTTCAACACAAACACCAAAAATTAATTCACCCGAGAAGTGTGGTGCCAGCAAGACCAGATTTTAAACTGTCAAAAATCGCAGGTCTTAATACGAGATAAAGTATCAGAGATTGATAACAATAATCTTTTCAACGTCTTACGTTTTAATCTGTTTTTAAAAATTAATCACTTCTCTCGACGTTTTTACATTGTTAAGTGACATTTTAAATCATCTGTGTGATAAAATAAAAACTGGAAGGAGAAAATCTTTCTATAATTGATTAGGTGAAACTTGTATTTTATTTTGTGTCAGTCGGTGATCTGAATGTTGGCTGAGACGATTGAATCTAAAAATAGTTAATGTTAAGCGAGCTCTGGAATTGCAATTTATTGTCACTGCATTTTGTATTTAATTCCCGTCGGTGGCGCTGCAGTCACTGACAGACGATTCTTCTGTGGTGAAATTAGTTAATTTACGTCATGACAGAGGTCACTTCAAATTGTTTCGTCAATCGTCAAAAAATGGCACTGCTTTGTGACCAGTGAGTTTAGTAATTGCGATAAATAATGCAGTTGACGTGAAAGTACTTTTATATTACGAGAATTTTGCAGTGATGAAAAGCCAGAATTCCTTTGTTACACGCTGGTAACGGGGTTATGTCAGAAACAATGGGGTTTTGTTGGAACATTCAGACGCCGACGTTAAAAAACCTTTAACAAGAAAAATCGGTTAAAAAAACCTTCATGCTGAACTTAAAATGCAGTTTAAAAGTTTCAACACGACACACAAAGAATGGGAAATTATTCAGCGACGAAACAGTTTTATTCCTTGAGTGGATTAAAAAACGCTAGTCTTTAATTTTGTAGATTAAATATAGTACGCGAATTACTTTAACTAAAAAATTGGTCGACGGTCATTTCGATAGAACTTCCCTCGCCCCGGAAGTGCAGCAAAACCAGTGGCATTCGGTCGGTACAAGTGCGGATTATATGAAATATATGTAAAGCAGACGACCAACGGGAAACAACGCTTTTTGAAAAACTGAAAAATTGAAATATCGAGAGATCGAACAATTGAAAACTTCGTACATCGTAATATGGATAAATCGAGAAATTGAGAAAATTTTAAACATCGAAAAACTGAAAAACCAAAAAATTGAAATCCTAAAAGTCAAAACATGGAAAGATTGAGCAATCGAAACATCAAAAAATCGACAAATGAAAATATCTGAAAATTGAGAAGTTCCCAAAATTGAAATGTTGAAAAGCTGAGAAATCGAGAACTTGAAAAATCAAGAAGAAATCTACAAACCGAAAAATTGAAAAATCATAAAAATGATAAGCCAAAAATTTTAAATGTCGAAAAACTGAGAAATCGAAAATCCAAAATCACAAAAATTGGAAAACTGGAAAATCGAGAATTTGAAAATTTCCAAAACTGAAAAAACGAAAAATTGGAAAATCGAAGAGTTGGAAAATCAAAAAGTTGAAAAGTCGAAAATTCGAAAAATGAAATCGAAACATTCAGAAACTGAAACCTCGAGAAATTGTCAATTAAAATGTCTAGAAATCGAGAAATGGAAAAATCAAAAAGTCGAAAAATCGAAAAATGAAGAAATCGAAATATGTAGGTCACAATTGAAAAGTTAATAATTGAAAACTTGAGATTTTTAAAAAGAAAAAAAATCGGTAAATCGAAAAATTGAAAAATCTAAAAATTGAGAAATTGAACAACCAAAATATCAAAAGACTGAAATCTCAATAGGTTGAGAAATAGGAAAATTGAAAAATCAAAAAACTGATAATCTAAAAATTTTAAAACCGAAAAATCAAAATCCTACAAGGTCGAAACATCAAAAAATCGACAAATTAAAATTTCGAATAAATTGAACAGTTCCCAAAATTCAAATGTCTAAAAATTGAGAAATCGAAAACTTGAAAAATCAAAGAGAAATTTATAAACCGAAATGTTTAAAAATCAAATAACCAATGTCAAGAACTAGAAACATCAAAAAATCCTAAAATCAAAAAATTTTAAAATTCGAAAAATTTAAAAGTATAAATATGGAAAAACTGAAAAATCGAAAAATCAAGAAATCGAAAAACCTAAAATTTATAAAATCCAAAAATTGATAAATCCAGAAATCGAAAATCAAAAATCGAAAATCTGAAAAATCGAGAACTTGAAAATTTCCAAAACTGAAAACGAAAAGCTGAAAAGTCGAAAAATCGAAAAATGAAATCGAAACATTCAACAACTAAAACATCGAGAAATCGTCAATTAAAGGATCTAGAAATCGAAAAATAACAACCAAAAATTCAAAAGAAGTCGAAAAATTTTAAAACCGAAAAATTAATAAATCGAAAAATGAAACATTTTTAAAATCGAAAAATCTAAAACCGAGAGCTCGAAAAATTTTAAATTTTAAAAACTAAAAAAGTACCAAAGATATTGAAAAATTGAAAAACCAAGAAATCGAAAACATTAAAAAATCGAAAAATTGAAAAATCGTAAAATTGAAAAATGGAAGAAAAAGTGACGAATCAAAAATTGAAAAAACCTCGAATAGAAACATTGAAAAATTGATAAATCGAAACAGTGAAAATTCTAGAAAGTCGGAAAATCGAAAAACTGAGAAATCAATAACCTGATTATCCAAAAATTGAAGAATCGAAGAACTGAAACATTGAAACGTCGAGAAAACCAGAAACGGGAAAATCAAAACATCGATAACTTGAGAAACTGAGAAATCAAAAAATTGAAGAGTCGAAAAATTGAAAAATCGTTAAACCAAAACGGAAAATTGAGAAATCGAAAACTGAAGAAATCGAGAAATCGAAAACTTGAAGAATCAAGAAATTGAAGAATAAAAAACTGAAAAATCGAGAAATCAAAAAATTGAAGAATCGAAATATTGCAAATCCCAAAATTGAAATAATGAAAATTTGATAAATCGAAAAAGTGAAAATTCGAGAAACTGAAAAGTTGAAAAATCAAGAAAATGAAAAATCAAAAATTTGAATCGAAAAACCGAAACGTCAAGAAAACGAGAAGTAGGAAAATCTAAACATCGATTAATCGAGAAATTGAGAAATCAAAATATTGGAAATTTAAATACGTCAAAAACTGAAAAATCGTAAAACTGAAACGGAAAATTAAAAAATCGAGAAATTGAAGAATCAAAAAATTGAAAAATCCCAACACTGAAATACCAAAAAATTGGCTAATTGAAAATTCGAAAAATTGAGAAATCGAAAAATTGTCAATCTACAATGTAGACATCGAGTTTTTTGTTTTTTTTCTCCAGAAAACTCGATGTCTACAATAAAAATGTATAGCGGATTCATAAACCACAACTTCAAGACTATGTTACTTTTTAACATTTAAATAACACTTATTTGACAAAACTCTAAGATGGCATCATCAGTTGCTGGGAGAGCATAAACGGATAAATTTTAATGAACGATTTAGTATACTTACGATAACCTTAAAACATTTTAAGATTTCGGAGCATTCGGTTTTGCAAAATTAAACTGCAAAATGTTGTTATACGGTTTTAATCTTGTTTTGTTTTCAAGAATTTAGATATATAGGACTCTAGGGTAATGTTTGATAACAATCGGAGATTATCTGCCGAATAAAAACCCGGACAGACGAGAGACGGAACCGGAAGCCTATTTTTTTCGTACTCTAGGTGTGATGAAACGTCGAGAAAACACAAAAGTATCCAGTCGTCCGATAGACTTGTTTACACTACTTTTTTACCTTACGCTCAGAACGTAAAAAATTATCCGATGAGATACCAAACTAGGTCACTAGTGTAACAATAGATCTCGAATTTAAATTCAAATTCTACATCTTTGTAGATTTACACGAGATCTAGAACGATTTAAAAAACTGTGCTATTTACCTCAAAGTAAACACGCTTCCACGAATATTATGTTGTAATATCGTCTTATTTAAACAACAATGACAATGATAAAATTACCTACGTATGAAATTGATAAGCAAGAGCCAAACGAATTGTAAAGAAAGTGAGTCACTAAAACTTGAGGGGAAGATATTGTGAACTGACGAAAGTTTTTGAAACGAATGTTTAAAATGCAAAATGGTTAGTCAAATGCATGGTAGACTGTTGTGGGTGTTTGAATGTGATCGATAATAAACATTCTCACATGTGTGTCATCACAGGAGAAGCAGGAAGTTCAAGAGTACGGCCTGAAAAGATAACTATAATGCAGATGATGGAATTTATGACACTACAGTACTTCAATGTTCTCACAACTTATTCCAATAATGATTTAATAACCTTAAAACTTAATTAAACAACTGTATGTTTTATTTTTTCTGGGTCGCAGCAAAGTTATATATACAGTGTTTCTATACCAAAAATATCTACATAATTTTTTAAATCCAAAAAAAATAATTTTATGCTTTAGCTTTATACCAGTCTATATATTGTACTTTAGATATTTTTGGAATGTTCCGAGGTATTTTGGGTTTTCGTACAAAAACTTTTTTTTTAAATCGGTTTTTCCTGAGTGATGTTTTAATCGTTGGAAAAATTTCAAATTTATAGGTCATTTCTGAATCTTTTAACAGGGTCTTTGGAAATTCGACACCATAACGACCTCTCATTTATTATACAGACTGAGAATTCGGGATTGTTTTACTTGCTTCCACCATTTACATTTTACAAGTCAAAATTTGAAAAATAGGAGACCACGAACTAAAAGATCCCGGGATGCAAATTCTTCGCCTAGATAACGCCATAAAAACCAAAAATACTAACTCTTCGCTTTCGACGCTGAGTTCCGCTGCGACGAAGTTCCCAGGAATATACCCCTGGACTTTGGTTATGAGATGTATCACATTTAGCCAATCACCCTCAGAATCGTCGATCACTTCCATGCGATCGCCCTTCTTGAACGACACGTCGCTGCTGTCCCTCGCTTCGTAATTATAAAGGGCCACCACGATGCGGCCCTTCACAGAAAGCGGCGGTCTGGTGGGTGTCGGTCGTGGCCTGATGATATCTACGTGACTTCTTTGCGGGTCTGGGGTGTATCGATTGTTGTCGATTGCAGCCGATCTTATAGGACCACCTGAAAATTAGGAAAATCCAGTCACGTGACGGGAAATATGGCATCACGTGACGATGGCCGCCGGCTCTGATCGTTCGGTTTGGCGTGCCGTGAATGAGATTAGGAGCTCATCTTATCGTTCGTATTTTTTACATAATGGCGGGATTACGTAAGAGGAGGTTGTTCGTGTTTTTCAATTGGAATTAGTTCACAATGGACGAAGGACGAACGTCGGCAGTCACGCGGATTAATGTCGACGAGGCCTCCCCTGAGTATTGCGAAAACTCATTATTGGTGCGTGTCAATCATTCGATGGAGTCTCGGAAATTATTACCGCGAAAATTTTCGAGGTTGTTCACATGTTACAAGCTTAATGATACAATTCTTTATAATGTTTGGTGTAGATAAGCAGATTAGGCTGGTTAAATATAACGCAACTTGTCGAATCTAGTTGTTTTTTTTTTGTAGATTATTATGTGCCATAAAATAATAATAATAATAATAGGTCCTTATTCTGTGGCATACAGGGTGTGCAAAAATATCGAAACGGTCAATTGTTTCCGTGGAATGAAAAACGATTTCTTTAAATTTTTACCTGCATACATGGATAGAATGTAATTTGCAGATGATGTTTTCAATTTTTTATACTTCCTATTTAACCGGAAATTACAGATTTATTTATTATTGTTTATGAAATATAATGAGATAAAAAACTATCTATTATACAGGGCGAGTCATAAGCGGGCGATTCTCGATATGTCAAAAATTATTAAAAATGCATCCCCCACTAAATGCCGCTTAAATTTTATAAAAAAAGCATCCCTAAACTTGTTGTCTATGAACCTGCCTCGATTTTTAACTTATAGGTAGAAAATTAAATTTACAATAACCAAATAAAATATAAAGCGCTATCAAAAACTGAATAATTAATTCAGACTAATAACCTTGATTTTTCTTTCAATTTTCAGAGTTGTAATAATTGTAAATAATTGAAAATCTAAAAAAAATCGAAAAAATCAGCTTTGGTGGTCTACGACGATATCTAATACCGAAAATCAACGAAACTAATTTTATTAATGTTAAGGATATCGTGGTTCTTTTTCATTTTACACAGTAGTAGTCGAGTCAGAGTAGTCGATTTTGTATTTTGAAAGTTTTTAAAATATTGGTTTAAAATTTAGTTTTTTCCAAAAATGTAGATTTTTACGAGAAGTAAAGGCGCATTAATACATCACAAGTACAGAATTTTTTTTTTGAGACACCTGCAGTATTCAATTAAAAAATAGACGATGAATTGGAAAATCATAAATGGAAGATCATAATACCGATCGAAACACAGGATTTCTTGTCGATTATGAAATTAATTTTTAAAATTATGATGTTGGCATTGCAACCATTTGGGATTTTATTTGACAGTTATTTGACATTAATTGTCAAAGTTAACAAAAGAATGCGGTTTTACCAAAATTTTAACATTACATTTTCAAAGGTTTTTAGATGACTTTTTTTATTCGATGATATTAATATTTACATATTTCAGACAGTGTTTATTTCACACAATTTTGAGATGACGTCCTTGAGTTTTTTTTACCGCAACTTTAAAAATTATACAAAATTTGAGAACAGTGGATTTTGTAGTTTGAAAGTTAGATTGCAAAATGTTGGTGCAGTTTTGATTTTTTTCCCAAAAACTGGCCCTTCTAGGTTAAAAAGTAAAGGCAAATTAATAAACCACAAGTACAGATTTTTTTTAGGATATCCTATATAAGCAAATTAAAAAGTACAAAAGTACGGTAAACTCTAAGCGAAAGCCCATAATGCCATGTGATCATAAGAAAAAGTTGTCTAGTAAGCCATGAAATTTATGTTTAAAATAAAGATGTTGGCCTTGCAGCTATTTGACACTTAATTTGACAGTTATTGGCCCGTAACAACTGTCAAAGTGAACAAAGAACGGTGTTGCCAACATAGTTATTTTAACATTAAGTTTCATAGATTCCTGGACGACTTTTTTATTCGATCATATTAAAATTTACATATTTCAGACAGTATTTATTTAACAAAATTTTGAGATGACGTCATCGAAATTTTTTTACCATAACCTTAAAATTGTTTTAAAATTTCACGGTAGTCAATTTGCTAGTTTGAAAGTTTTGGTGTAAAGCGGTGATTTTTTTTCCAAAAATTGGCACTTCTAGGACGAGAAGTAAAGGCAAATTCATAAACAACAAGTATAGACGTCCTGTATTTTGCATAATAGTACTATTTAAAGTTTATAAAATAATATACTTCTGCAGTTGTGGTTTACGAATCCCCCTTGCTTTTATTACCTTAAAC
The DNA here is from genome assembly GCF_036711695.1 of Zophobas morio. Taxonomy (NCBI): domain Eukaryota; kingdom Metazoa; phylum Arthropoda; class Insecta; order Coleoptera; family Tenebrionidae; genus Zophobas; species Zophobas morio. The sequence goes on along the minus strand of NW_026972136.1, from coordinate 9,896,703 downwards.
ATTCAGATTTTCGCAAAAAAAATCCAAATTATATAGGGTGAGTCAGCTAAAAGGGGACACCTCAAATAACTTTTTTTTTATTATCCCACGTTAATGGAATTTAGTTTATAAATAAAGAAGAATAATATCTATATACGCATCACTTTACTAATAATAAAAAAATATATTATCAGATTTTTTTTAATTTATCTGAAATTTTATTTTACTATAAAATTGAGAAAATAATATTCTGTAGATTTCAATATTTCATCATATACTTTTTCCGTTGCTTTTTTTACAATTCCAAATTTAATATGATTAGTTTTGGTTAATAAACAAAGAAGTTATTCGAGGAGTCCCTTTTAGATGACTGACCCTGTATAATAATAGTGGGTGTAAACGTTGTGCTAATACCGTGCAGGTCGGAGGTTCGATCCCCTCATGGGTCATTTTTTTTTACACTGTGAGTTACATCTGTTACATATTAAGGACCCGGGGTGGGCTAGTTAGCATCATGCTTGCCCGCTACACCTTGGGTCGTGGGTTCGATTCCCGCCATGGCTCTGGGTGTAACGTGTATGTCCCGTTCCCCTGTAATTGGGCCTCGGTGCCTGTTGGGGGACGTAATTTAATAAAATAAAAAAAAATAAAAAATAAAAATATTAAGAATTTTCAATTTTGACATTGATAATTCGAACACTCGATTTTTGTTAAATTAAAGATCGAATGTGTATTTAAATTTATTAAGTTCTATTAGATTGTCTTGTAATTAAGATCTTACTCTTGAACAATAAAAGATTATTACTATGTTTAAAAACTTTTTCGATTTTTAACTACCTCATTTTTTTTTTTTTTTTTGTAACGTATGTTTAGTTTGAAATTTTAATAAATACAGTACAGCAACTTTAAGGAGCAAAATTGATCCAAGGTTATTTCGCCCCTGAAGTACAATCCAAGGAATCCGATTTTTGCTTTATTGTAACCTCTATAAAATAAAAACCAGTGCCGAAATAACACCAGTGCGAATAATATGAAATATATTTAATTCAGATAACCAACGGGAAAAAAGTACAAGCTTATCTTCGATTGTTTATGTTTATACCTCGAAAGAATGCAAAGATTAAGGACCCAGCAAGCTGCTTGATTTAAATGATTTTGTCCCCACAAAACAGAGGAGGCGACTTAAATTATTAATTATGGGCAAAACTTTCTGAATTTTATTTTGAATAAGTACATAATTATTACGATAATTCTTGTTTTATTGTTATTAAATATAGGCGAGCACAACATTACTGTATTCTCAAATTTTCGAGAACTGGGGTGAATCGTTCTTGATTTGATCAATAAAAAAATTATGACCCATACCAGCCACGTTCGCGATAGTAATTCAACATTTTTGCGACACGACGACCCAGTTTACCCCACGACAATATTGTATACTGGAACAAAACGTGCTGATCGAATTTTTTACGAAAATCTGGATGTTCAGAGTAAAAAATTAAGGCGGATTCATGAACCACCACTATAAAATTGGCACAGACAGGCGGAAACGGAGACCTATTTTTCTTGAGGTCATGGAAGTATTTTTTTAGTTTAGGCCCGAAAAAGAAAAACCTTTTTTACAATCAACTTAACATGACTTTTAAATCTTAAATCGTGATTAATAAATAGGCTCAATTTTTTCGCCCTTTTTAAACTACTGGCAGTTTTCTGTTATCGATGGCCAAACTTACGTGACAATTTAAAGCATCTCTATATTTTCTAGTAGAAATAAATATTTTTCTGATGAGTAGGAGGCTATGCATTCGAGGTCAGTATTTATGATGATACCTGTGTTGTTGACAACTTTTGGATTGAAATAATAATATAATTGTGTGTCATCTGTAATTGTTTGTATTTTACTATGCTTAACGGTATCAAATAATTCAATGTCGTAAATTGGAAATAAGAGAGGTCCTAATTTCGACCCTTGAGGTACTAATGAAGTTCTATTTTTAATTTGTGATGGCCAGTTAATATAATTAAAAAAATATTGTAGCATTCTTATTTTATTTTTACACAAGATGATTATTTATGTATGTTTTCTCGTATAGTGTGGTGTACGTTCAAAATCTTCCGAGATTTTGGAATGACCCAATTGTATCCTTTAAGAGGACAAATGAAAGTTAAAGTATCTTAATGCCTCCAATTTAAATACAACGTTAAATATTATATTTTTCGTACGTCACTTCCTGTTCAAACTTGGCGATTAACCCCAAACCCCATACAATAAACTTTTATACTTTTATCAGAACACAGTTGTAAAGATAAACAGCAGACGACAATTCCTAGAGTACATATTGTATTTACACCAAACAAATGGCTTATTAGATGAAACACCGCAACGAACTCTCAAATATTTATACAAATGGTTTCACGGGAAAATGCAATTTATTATTTTTCAAATTTATTATTGGTGATAAGAATCTGAACGTGTGTGTGTCGATGTACCCATTTCGCCATCTTTTTCGAAGAATCATGATTATACGGCGATGTCTGTAATTAGGCAGAATGTTTTTGCCAATTTTGGGACCGCCAAGGTCGTTAGGGTACCGCTACATCACTATGATCAAAATGATACACAAACTTGATTGATTAAAATTTTTAGTAGAAAGTATGATCTTGCCCAAGCACTAACGTGAAATTTAACATGTTGTTTTCGCGAAGTTTGTATTGGTATTTCGATAGAGTAAATATTGATTTCAGTTTTGTAATATACAGTTATCTAAAGTTATACTAACCACATAAATCAGGGGCAATTATGCCGGATTTTGGAATAAATTTGATGAAAAGATAGGTTGGGGTAGATAAAGGTCCGCCCAATCCTGGCTTAATGTGGATTCCGTTGTGAAAACGACTGAATCTAACGCGAAAGTCGTCTAAAATTACAAAAATGTGGATTTTGCGGTCTCGCTAAAAGCTTTAGATTAATAAAAGCAATTTGTTTCGTTTTTAGCATGTGGTGGACGCGTAGAAATATTGCATTCAAACACAAAATGGTTTTAATCGATTCTAAACTAGAATTATCAAACTATTTTCAAGTTTTTAAAATATCCATCCACGGTCATGCCTTTGACTAATGATTGACCCTGCATCAGTCCTTAAAAATAGGATTATTTATGTCAGCTGATAAAACTTAATAATATAATTGCTTACATTTGAATCTGGATTAAACACAATGTGATGAATCTGATAAGAAAAAAACACTCTAAAAATTACTCACGCATTCAAGGAATTCATTATTTCTAAAAATAAAACCTACATCAACATTGACAAACTATACAAATTTGACTGCATCAGTAGGAACAATTTGTAACCTCCCTTTTTTCTTGCGCCTGAAATTCCATAGCTCGTAAATAAGAAATGTGGCTGCAATTTTTACAAAACCTGTCGACCACGGTCACAAATTCCACGAATCAATGGTGTAATTTAAGCTTCATGCAAAAAGGATTTAATGGTGTAATATAAAATGTTTTTACAATCACACAAAACCAATGAAGGCAATTACGAATCTTTTTTTAATTGATTACATTATCTTATGGTCATTTAGTTTTTTTATTAAGCCCGAAGTTTTTTGCGTTTTTTAACAAAATAATTTTATTACGGGTCGAAATCGGTGGTCCAGTTTGAACCTCCAAAACTCGCCTACATAATTATCCTTGACAGTGATGTGATTAAAATTAATTTATAACCTGCGTACACAAATAATTCGATAGTAATTTTTAACCACCTAGTATTTAAACTCATTTTATCTAAATTTTACACCGGGAATTCTCGATTTTTGCTGCATTTTGTGTGTATAATGAATGTTCTGGGCTATAAATACACAAAGGGACACTCCTACTAGATACGTTATCGCAACACCAGTGTGATATATGGAAAAAACCTATGAAAATATCAAGTGAGGTAACTGTTATTAACTTGCCGATACGGTAAAAATATAATGTTGCAAACGGATGTTGAGTAGATCATTTTCAAACACCCCCATCACAGTTCTGAAATTTATTAGGATTCTTCCGGAACTTCATAACTATCGCCTCGTTTTTTAATAAAATTTCCATACGACTTTTTAACGACTTTTATATCAAATACCTCAAACAACCGTTTCCGAATTTTACTGTTACAATTAAGCAAACGGAATTAAAAACCGATTCGAACCCACACTCGAATTATAAAAGCTATGACAACGCTAAAATTGCCGAATCTCAATAAAATAGGTCGAAAAACAAGGCTAGTGATGTGTTACGTAGAATTCGATAAAGGTGAGGGGGCCCTCGACGAAGGCAGTCTGCATTTTAATTTTGCTACAAATTCGGCGTGGGTTCAATTTAATCTTCTCCGTTTTTCGGATTAATCTATATTACGCCCACTGAAAATAAGGACGTTTATGGATTGCCGGGTAATAACGCCTTTTCAATATTCACATTTTTCAAACTTTCAATACCGAAATATAAAATGATTTTGAATATTTTTCTGGTCCATAAAAACGTCATAGGCCGTTACGGAAACAATAAGTCATACAGTATCTGAAATATTTGTGATTTCTATTTTAAACGATTCACTAACTGCAAATAACGATAATAAAACTCGAAAGTTCATTTCAAGGATGATACACAGAAAATTCTTGCAATTTGGGAAGTGATCAATCATATCGACGTCAAAAATTGAAAGTGAAATTTTTACTTTTTTAAATATTAAATAATAACTCAAATTATGACAAGACAATGTCGCACATCAAGGAATGACTCCGATCGTACCACGAATTATGTGAACAAATTTTATTAAAAGAAGTACCGATAGGAAGGAAATTCTGAACAGCAATTACCCTGTTATCAGTTTTTTTTGTAACGGGATTATTTCGGTAATGCACTTAATACGTCGATAATTTTGATAAAATTTCTGTACGACCTTTAACAAGCAAACACGCTCCATTTCGCCAATTATTAGAAATAATTACATATACCGTAAAAACCAAATTTAATGACAAGTTTAAACTACAAATGTTCACCTTAAAAACGTAATTCATTGCCCTTATAATTGTTTTAATACAACAATAAAAAACGAGAAGCTTGTATCATAAAATAAGCCACAAAAACATTGACCGGATTTAATTTGAATTATGCGTGATCAACTCTGAAAAATTACTCAAAATAATAGCTTAACATCTCGTAGCTCTGAATAAATAATTAATTCTAATTACGGATACGGAGAACCACAAATATTAATTGCAGAGATAACGCAAAAAGTAATAATAGTTTACTGAGCAAAAAATGAAACCGCGAATTACTCAAAATATGACTAATACGCCGTTTGTGGATTAATGTTTATAATTATGACTTTGGCACACCGAGTTAAATACTCGGTGTAAAACATCGCCAGTTATACAGGTGTCCCATTGCTCATGACCCGTCACAAAACACACATTTGATTAAAAAATTTCAGATCAAGGATGACGTTATGATCATTCACATTCCAGTTTGAAGAATTAAAATGCTAGTATGTGGACAATTCGGGAATGTATAGATATTACGAGCGTTCGACATTTGCATAAATTTATGTAATATATTTGTCACGATTCTTCGTAATTATCGAGTCATCATCACATCAAAGACTGGATGGTGAAATGATTTTAATACCTTTTACAAGTAAATTTAAATAATCATGATAATAAACTATTCCCTAATTACTTTATAACTGACTTGAAGAACTGAATTTTCTACTTATGTGAAATTATGGGATTATTGCAGGGCAGAATTTGCATAATGAATTCAGAAATTCGCCAAATTGTTCCTTCGCTAGGCACTTCACTGTAATACCATTTAATTAGAAAAAAAATCTGTTCGGATTACAACGCGACTGGTTTTTCAGCTTCAATTAAATCAAGTTTCACAAAATTAAACTGACATTGAATTAATTGTTAGCTATAATGGCTACTACATAATCCTCAATTCCAATTTTTTTTTGAAGAATATATATTTAAATTTGTAAAAATATATGGGTGTTTTATTAAAAAAAAGTTTCGTAAGTACTTGAAAACAGTTGTATGGATTTTTTTAACAGTTTAGAATAAATGTGCAATCTTCTGCCACCAGACTGTTGAGACATCCTCTACATGAAAATTTTATTTTGGATCGTACTTTGCTGTTTTAGGTTTAGGCGTTTCCACGAATAAAAATCACAATTACGAGCAATGAATTAATTAAAATGTTTAGTAAAATAAAAAAACTAATAATTACTTGTATTTACTTCACAAAATACGGCAACGCAGGAAAAAACAATGAGAGATAAGGATAATTCCGAGTAAGGACAAAAACGAAGTTGGTAGAAACAAAGAGATAACGACAGGAAGTTCGTAAATACGAATTTAGAAAGAGACTGAAGAGAAATAAAACGAGGTTTAGATGCAAAAGCTAGAAAAAAAGCGTGCTGTGTTTATTAATTGCACTGTAACTGTTCTCGAAATTTGGAAAAAGATTTGACTTGGAAAAACATACAGTAAGATTTTCGAAAAATTCGGTTTGAAAATGAATTTTTTTAGTATTCTAAAATTCAAAAACATTCGAATTCTTGGAATATTGAAATCTCGAAAAAACCAAAAAAATTATAAAGGAGGGAGGTATTGAAAATCTGAGATTTCTAAAAAAACTACCCAAAAATTCCCAAAAAAATCTGGAAATATATTTACAAGAATTGATACTAAAACATAACCTCTCAATGGTTCCGGATTAAAATTTTCTAAAAATTCGCTTTGAAAACGTAATTTTTTAAACGTAACGATATCTCGAAAAACAGTAAAAAGTTTGTGCATAAATAATGAGCTCTTTAGAAAAGTTTATCCTCAAGAAATTCTGGGGTACAATTCAGGACGATCTTATTAGAAAAAAATTGGTCTAAAGAGTTTAGACAGTACTTCCCTCGCTGTCGAAAACGTGACGACTGTATGCCTATTATGTTTTTTTTTCGCAGTGGATTTCAAAGAATTCGGTTTTGTAGTTCCTGAGTAAATCAATAAAATAAATTTACGCATTCATTAATTTTTTTGAGTCACCCTGTACATTCAGATCCAAAAAATATGAATGGAGTGATAGATCACAAGTACAGACTCATCATATTTTGTACATTTTAGATACGATTTATTCGGCAAACTTTTGAGTTGACGTCATCAAGTTTTTGGAGGGGATAAGCAAATATATTTTGACTAAACATTTATTATGCTCTTTATAACCTTAAAACATCTGCAAGATGTCAGAGCATTCCGTTTTGTAGTTCCTGATTAAATCAATAAAATATATTTACGCATTCATTAATTTTTTTGAGTCACTCTGTATATGCAAATCCAAAAAATATGAATGGAGTGATAAATGACAAGTACAGGCTCATCATATTTTGTACATTTTAGATATGATTTATTCGGCAAACTTTCGAGCTGACGTCATCAAGTTTTTGGAGGGGATAAGCAAATATATTTTGACTAAACATTTATTATGCTCTTTATGACCTTAAAACATCTGCAAGATTTCAGAGCATTCGGTTTTGTAGTTCCTGATTAAATCAATAAAATATATTTACGCATTCATTAATTTTTTTGAGTCACCCTGTATATGCAAATCCAAAAAATATGAATGGAGTGATAAATGACAAGTACAGGCTCATCATATTTTGTACATTTTAGATATGATTTATTCGGCAAACTTTTGAGCTGACGTCATCAAATTTTTGGAGGGGATAAGCAAATATTTTTTGACTAAAGATTTATGATGCTCTTTATAGCCTTAAAACATTTGCAACATTTCAAAGCATTCTGGTTAGCAGATTAAAAATTAAATTTCAAAATGTTGTTTTATAATTTTGATTTTTTTTCCAAAAATCTGGACGTTTCGGGTGAAAAGTCGATTCAGAGTTGTAAACTACATGTGTAGGACTATGTTATTTTATACAATTGAAAACCCATTTACTATGTGCAATTTTGAAGTGACGTCATCGCATTAGTGGTGGGGATGATTAGACAAATTTTGGTTAGCGTTTTACCATCTACATGATATTCTTAATATAAGTACAAAATTTCACAACAATCGGTCGAGTACTTTCGGAGATTATCTGTCTAATAAAATCCGGGACAACAGACGGACAGACGGACGGACAGACGGACGGACAGACGGACGGACAGACGGACGGACAGACGGACGGACAGACAGACGGAAATGGGAGACCTATTTCTTCGTCTTCTAGGGGTCATGAAAGATCGAGAAAACGTAAAAGTAGAGAGTCGGCCGACGGACTCGATTACAATACTTCCTTTGCTTACGCTCGGGAAGTAAAAATAAGTTAATAGTCCCGCACCAAGATTTTCGAACAATTCGGTTTGAAAATGAATTTTTCTAGTATTCCGAAATCTCCAAAAATGGTAAAAAAAATCTGGGATATAGATTTCAACTAGCTAATTCGAAAAATAAAGTGTTGATAATAGTTTGAAAATATTTTTTTTTTATTTCGAAATCTCAAAAAAATGTCTAAAGATTCACACGGGAGGGTATTAAAATTTCGAGATTTTTGAAAATTGTCCAAAAATCCTCAAAAAATTCTAGGAAAAATATTGTTTTAAATGTTTCGAAATCTGGAAAAGCAATCAAAAAATTGTGTGGAAAGATTGAGTTTTTCACAAAAAAACCTAAAAAATACTAAAAATTCTAAAAAAAGAGATGTAGTGGTATTGATCTGGAGAGTTGATTCGAAAAACAGTGTTAATGGTCCTCGACTAAGATTTTCGAAAAGTTCTGTTTGAATATGAGTTTTTTTAAAAACCTGGAAACCTCGAAATTCAGATTGAGAAATAAATAGAGATTTATGAAATGTTCAATAATTCTGTTGGAAGACATATATTTTTTAATATCTAGAGATCTTGGAAAAAAATCAGGGGGTTTAAAAAGTTGATTTTTGAAAAATTGCCAAAAAATTCTGTGATAAGATCTCCAGTTAGTTTAAAAATTATGTGTGAAGATTTTCGAAAAATTCGGTTTGAAAATGAAATTCTTGGAATATTGAAATTTCGAAAAAACCAAAAAAATTATAAGAGACAGAGGTATTGAAAATTTGAGATTTCTGAAAAACTGCCCAAAAATCCCCAAAAAATTCTGAAAATACATTTACACGAATTGATACTAAAACATAAAGTGGCAATGGTCCCAGATTAAAATTTTCTAAAAATTCGCTTCGAAAACGGAATTTTTTAAACGTAACGAAATCTCGAAAAATCGTAAAAAGATTGTGCATAAATAATGAGCTCTTTAGAAAAGTTTATCCTCAAGAAATTCTGGGATACAATTCAGGACGATCTTATTAGAAAAAAATAAATTAATGGTCCCGCACCAAGATTTTCGAAAAATTCGGTTTAAAAATGAATCATTTTTCATACTGAAAACATGAAATTTCTGAAAAATTGACTAAAAATTCTTAAAAAATTTTGGGAAACACATTTGGACGAGGTGATTTGAAAAAATTGTGTTGACAAATTGAAATTTTTGATAAGTTGCCTAAAAATCTTTAAAAGATTGTTGGAAATGTGTGCATGAGCTAAATCGAAAAAACACGGTGTTGACGGTTCCGAACCAGATTTTTGGAAAATTCGTGTTTGAAAATGTTTTTAGAATACACACACCCGATATAATGGCCCAAAATCAATAACGCCCTTATTTCCTTTTCAATTATGTAAAGCAGAGCTCTCGTTCGTACACGCACACGCCCACGCATTATCCTTATTTTATTCATTCGTTGTAGTATTTCAACTCCTCAAATGTTAAAATTCTACTGTAGATGATGCTATTTTTTCAAACTGAGGTTCCAAAACGTCACGGTGGTCACGATTCCTCGAAGATTTATAATTTTGAACTTACGTCTCTTTAAAATTCTTTTAAAATTATGGAACAAATTCCATTATACGCCGACTTTTGGGAAATTCCGGTAGGTGATTAATTTATTATCATATACCGGATCCTAGTGGGTAAAGAAACAAACCGCCAGTGCAATGATGCACCTGACCCTCACGTAGGAGCGATTTCGATTATCAAAAATTTGATGATACCAAATATCCGCTAAAAATTTTGTCGTCTTCATTTCTCGACCAGAACCAAATGGTCAAAGCTACGTGTTAATCATCGAATCTACGAGTAAAAGCTGGTCTTTTTGCCACTAGTCATAAATAGTAACACCTCCTATACACCTGGCGATGTTTCGCATGTGGTATTTGACACAGAAGACCCACGTGGGTGGGATTTACGCCGGTCACCATCCTCCAAATATGTTGTAAACAGAAATTGCAGTAACGGTCTGCATTTTTCTGATTATTAACATTAATTACGCCAATCAGTTATTTCCAAGGATTCAAGTTCTAAACAGTACCATCAGCGCACGTCTGCCTACACAACATTGGGTCACAATACATGTGAAGATTCCACACGTTCTCTAAGACCTCGATTATTTCGTAACCACAACAAATTCCTTCTCTTGTAAATTGGGTGAAATCTGCTCAGCACATTTCAGCTTCACTTCCACCAGTGTTAATTACATGATTCGGGTCATTTGCCGTACCGCACGTAAATACTTTTGCACACCTCTGGCTCAACCTCAACCACGGCTCACCCACTCCTCTCTGGGCGCCCGTCCCAGGTCCCGAGCAGCATTCGCGCAAATCATTTACTGCCGACCTTTCCCCCGTGCACTTTTCCGATCAGAGCCGCAGCAAACAAACAAACACGTTTTTCGACTTTACCGTCCATGTGAGCGGCTTTGATGCCGCCCGGGTAGACCAGCCGTTCGGGCTGCGACCGGCGGCTGCCGCAGCAGCAGCAGTTGTTGCCCATGGCGGCGGCGGCACCAGGCCGGGCGTCCGAGGTCAGCAGTGGAAGGCGTCCTCGAGCGGCAGCCGGTTCATCTGCAACACAACAAACACCCACTATAGCACGGGCAAAGTTCTCATCAATTAAGGCCGCGACTGGCGGCGCGCACGCACAAAAACCGACTGGATGTGGCAAAAAATTACGCTGCCGCAGAGGTTGGCTGATAAGGTCCGTGATAAAGTATGACGGGACGTCGGAGCCGGAGCGATGCGTTTATTGGTATTTTGGGATGGCCGCCGGTGGGAATGGGAAGGTTGACGTGGACGGGGTGATGTCAGAGGAATTAGGGTTTTTATTTCGGGACGGCGATGTTGGAGGTGCCGGTTTAGTAGGCAATAAACTCGGATGTGTCAGCTCTTTTATTAAAATTGATTGGGAGGGCATGGACAAGGCAAAACGTAACGAGAAGGGTTATCGTTCGGTTTATTAGTGCTTTGTGGAATTTCAAAAAATGTAGGAGCTGCGCTAGAGATTAACGATCGTGATAATTGGTTAGGAAGCAGATGCGGGGTGCCATGTAAAACTAAGCGAGGGCAGATTTATGTTTCCAAACACTAAATTTTTTGGTTTAAACACATTTTTGTTCATTTTAATAGAGGGTGATTCAACCAAAAATAAATTTTCAGGGGTTCTCAAAAATAGCTAAGTTTCGACGTCTATCAACTTTTGAATGTCGATGACTCTCAGAGACTAAAATGATAGAAAACTGATTATTTTAATTAACTGAGGGCTAATAAAAAAAAAACCAAATTTTTGGTCCGTATTTGTTTAGGGACAATTTAAACGAGAATTCTTATTTCAATTTTATTCAAACTAACCGATCATTTGGAAACAATAAAAAAAATATGCCTTCAACAAGACGGTGTTCCTCCGCATTATCCTAGCAGGGTGCGAGATTAGCTTGACATGGCCTTTACTAACAAGTGGATCACAAGTCCAGATATTGTGCCTTCAAATTTTTTCTATGGGGTACAGTTAAAGAAGTAGTTTACAGAACTTCAAGACACTTGACACAGCTGCTCAATCCTCATAACTAGAGCACAAACATTTAATAATAATGCAGAAGCTTTTTGTGGCGAGGTCCTTTTGTTTAACTATGACTTGTGTCGGTACTTGAAACAAAAGGTACAGTTTCGGCCATAAAATCTTGGGCATTATTTTTCTGTCATTTAAAAAAAAACACGATGTAGTCTATGCTTTATTGTCATAATGACTGACATTTTTAAAATATAAATATTGACATACGTTATATAAATTTTGACATACGTCATCATCCACATTCCAGTCTACGTCAAAATGACAAACATGGCAAATTTCAGAACTGCTGCAAGATTTTGTGGCCGAAACTGTGATATTTTCATTTATATCTTCAAATTGGGTTTTCCCAGTGAAACAATAATAATCTTATCTCATTTTTTAAACAATTACATATATACATAATTTCCAAAGTTAACACAGATAAAACTCTTAAATGTTGGGCTGCTTTGTGAAATTTAAAATTAGAAATTTTGTCACAAAACCGTAACTGCTATACTTATATATACCGCATTGTTTTATTTGATCAAAGGCACCATTTTCCGTGCTTTCGTAATGTAAATTTACATTATTGACAGAGGCTATCTGCCTCGAAGTGAGGTCATAATTTAAAATTGGCAATTTCCGCAGACGATATCAGTTGGGGTTTACTTGATGGAATTTCAGTGGAATATTAAAAAGAGCGAACCGTAGTATGCTAATTGTGTGAAAAATTGGAGACCTTTTAATGGCTTATCTAATTCGATTGACACGGAACAGTTATCCATGCCCACCGCCACATAAACAATCGAATTAAAATTGCACTGAAAGGTATTTTCAGATTTTAGTAAAACGTTTCAGTCAAAATGATACGAACATCATTTTTCGTACTGTAAAATATTTTTAAAACTTTTAATGCCCTATAGAATTAAAAAAATTTAACTCGCATTTACTGAAAAAAAAATGTTGGTGGAGATAATTAGGCAAATTTTGGTTAGTGCTTTACTATCCACATGATGATAAAATTTAACGACAACCGATTCGATAGTTTCGGAGATTATCTGATTAAAAAAAATTGACAAAGACGGCAGGCAGAGGGAAACGGGAACCATTTTTTTCGTAATATGAGGGTCATGAAACATCGGAAAACACGAAAGAAGCCAGTCGCTCGATGGACTCTGTTACAATACTTCAATAAAAATTGAGTAAGAAACTAGGCGTTACAGTAAGGTATCGATTTCTAACGACGATATTTTTTTCGTATGTGTACTAGGTTCATTAAGAATTAAGGTAGTAGTTATTTTTATTTATGTTTAATGGACAATGTAAACATATTCAAAAAAATATATGTTGACATGAATATTGATTAGATACTATGAATATTTTTTCGATCTAACAACACTCAATATAAAAGCTCTTTTTATTTAACCACAATATCTTCCTAATTATCGACGAAGTTTGAAAACTTCAGCCTTTTGAAATTGTCATAGAAAATTGTATATGCGTTCCTCACAGATTTAGATGATGTAAAGGACATCCAAGATTTAAATGATATAAAGGATTTAAATTATCTGAAGAGTCTAAAAAAACAATTTAAGGATCTGTATTATCCAAAGTCCTTAGCCAACATAGATCCTAAAAAATTCAGAGATCTAAAGGTGCTAGATGATCTCAAAGAACCAAAAAATGTGAGGGATATCAAGAATTTAAAAATATATCAAATACCTCATAGATCTAAAAGATCTTAAGGATATCAGGGATTTAAAATCTTTAGAAGATTTAAAGGTCTGAAATATTTGGTGCATCTGCATTATTTATTTCGGGAATTTAAGGGATCTAGCTTAACTAAAGTCTTCTGATAACATACGGGATCCAGAAGGATAAAAAAAAAAAATAAAAAATCTCTGTTTTAAATCATTTTAGGTTGATGCGTGTGAAATACTTAATATTATTACTATACGTTCTACAGTGTCTCAAGGATTTAGAAGATGTGAAAACGAATTTAAAGAGATGTAGGATTTAAAAAGATCTAAAAAGTCTAGGGATCTAGCTTACCTAACACTTCAGATAACAGAGGATCCATAAGAATCCAAAAAAAGTACAGAATACAAAGGATTCAAAGGCTACACAGGATCCTAATAAGATCTCAGGGATCTAAAAAATGTGAAGGGTTACAAAGTTGTAAAAGATGTTACAGATCTCACAGATTTAGAGGTTGTGAATGATCTCAAAGATTCAAATGATGTGAAAAGTTAAATAATCTAAAAAGTCTAGAAGGGTTAAAGGATCTAGAGTATCTAGATTATCTAAAGTCTTCAGTAGACATGAGAACTCTGGAATCTAAAAAATGTGAAGGGTAACGATGATCTAAAAGATGTGAAGAACGTTACGGATTTAAAGGATGTGAAAAAACTCAAAGAGCTAGCCAAAATTTGGCTGATCATCCCACTAACAATTCGATGAGGTCCCGTAATATTTTTTTAGTAAACGCCATTTAAATTTAGAACATTAACATACTCCTATATTTGTGGTTGTGATTTTTTACCCTAAGCATCAAAATTTTCTCAAGAAATCCAAACCGAGTGTTTGGATGAGAAGATCAGGACAATCAGGGCCGAACGTCATAAAATCGTTTGACTTGTTTAATTGTACCTCGTCTTCTCATCCAAACACTCTTCTTTATCTAAGCAGGAAACAAATATTGTTGCAAATGCGACAGTATATGGATCTATAATATAGATTGAACTATGTAGTTAGTAAGGCGTAAAGTTTTCTTTAACAAAAAGCAGCATATACATCATGCTAAAACAGAATTCACAACAGAATCTGAGAAGTCAGTTTGTGTACAATCAATGTAATTAAAGTGTGACGGCATTTTGGGGAAAACCATTGCCACTAAATATTATAAATGAATTTTCAGTTGAGGATACCTGTCTGGCTCGAACTTACACTTCGTTCTAGTTTTTAAAAATTACCAATCCAACTTATTGAAAATAAAACACACCGGAAAAACGTGTGATCAATAAAAAATATTGAAAGTAGATAGAAACCATTAGCTTAACTTTCAAACCAAACAAAAAATCAACCACTGCTTTTAAAAGCTACTAAGGCTTCACACTATCGTTAACGGTTAGATCGTTTCAACACAAATTTTCTGTTTACACCAAGATGTATGCGTTATTTTGTCTTTTCGCCAGCAATCCAAGACACAACATGCGTAAATGGAAAACACATTAAAATTTTTATTGTACAGTTTACATTCAATCCCACGATAACGCCAACCACACAACGATATCCGACTGTTATCTGCCAGGAAAATGACGCATCTGCGATCTACAATAAACTTTTGAGATTTTCCCGAAGAATCCGCAATACCTTCAACCGATTACTTCATTCCACCGGTTTAACTTTTAATAGCTCCACTCACTCTTGCCGAGAGAAGCGAGGATCTAAATTTAAAACGCAAAACCACCTGAATTTATTCCCGGCATCGGCACTCCGCGAGTGCCATCCCTAGCGCCGAATGTGTTTCAAGGTATTGCGGTGACTTATTTTCATGTCGGCTTTTTAGTGTCAACGTTGGCAAAAACAGAACACTGACACAGCAGGAATGCGTTTTCAGCGCGTAGATTTGGTTTTAATTGCCGGACTTCTCGGCTAACTGTATTTCAAATAACCAGTTTAAGATAGGCAGGCTCCGTAATGATATTGGATGCAATAGCGTTCGCCTCCACAGAAATCGCATTCCCACTTGTACGACTTCTTCAAGAAGTGAATTTGTAATAAATGGTCGTCTTTATTTGATTAGTCTTCACCTTTGAGTCGGCGGCGGTGTAACTTTCTTGTTAGATAAATTATGGTGAATCTTTTAACAACACTTGCGATTTTCAAGTTTTGTTCTCTTTGATATTAAAAAATTATACTTCCCGTTTTTTATCTTGCTATTTTAAGCCAAAATACAAATCTCGAGTGGGCTGTTTCCCAAAAAGTATCAAAGCTTCTACAAAAAGGGTTTTGCTATTATCGTCATTCATATTTTTAATTTTACCATCTTCACTGAATAATAGTAGTTTAGCTTGTGCTACGTTTTTTCGTAAATATATAATATAATTATTTTTTTTAGAAGATGCAAGAAATTAGATCTAGGCTCAAAAATTTTTATATGGTGGTGTTTTCTTTTTTTGGTTTATACTTTCAACTTCCATTGTATGTTTGTTTTTCGGGTTTCCACCAATTATCAGTCACAAAATTTTCTGTTTAAACGGAAATTCTAAAAATAACCACTTTATATACAGGATGGGTCAGCTAAGGGTAGACACTTCGAATATTTTTTCTATTAATTACCCAAAAATAATGATAATAAATTTGCGAACAAATGATAATAGCCCACGTGTATATGGAAATTACTGCTTCAAAATACACTACAGAAATATCAATTACGTTTTTTTGACGTTTACATGATTTGTCTTAATACCCTCTCGTATTTTTTACATTTTTTGGAGCACCCTTTGAAATTGAGATTTCCTTGTAGATTTCGAGTTGTAAATTTCAGGCTTCAGTTCTTCCAAAATTCCAACAATTTTATCAGAATCCATTAAATGAAAAGTGTCAATTTCCGAGATTAAAAAAATCACTTTCAAAACAGCTTTTTCGAAAATCATTAACAATTTATGTTTTTCAAATCAGCTCGTTAAAATTTATATTCCCAAAATTTTTAGAGGATGATATGATAAAATAAAAGACAATTTTGTAGATAGAAAAAAAATATTTTCAGACTGAATTTTTTTAAAAACTTAGTCCGGAATCATTAACACCTTATGATTTTCGAATCAGCCCGGGGGGATCTATATCCCAGAAATTTTTGGAATTTTTTGGCAACTTTTCAAAAACCTCAATTTTTCAATACTCCCTTGTATGAATTAATTTTTTTACAGTTTTTCGAAAACCCTTTGAAAATTGTCTCAAAATATTTTCTTATGGATTTCAACTTGTAGAAGTTAATATCGGCTTCATTTCTTCGAAAATTCCAGTAATTTTCCGATAAACTGAAAAATTACCATCTTCGAGATGCAAAAAAATCATTTTCGCGCCAAATTTTGCGAAAATTTTGGTCCAGAAGCAGTGACATTTTTTGTTTTTTGAATCAGTTCGTTCACATTTATATACAAAAGATACATAATTATATAAAAAAATCATCCCTTCGACTTTTATAGAATGAATACAAAACGTTGATTAATGTTTTACATTCTCTAAATTAATGTTACTATTATATCAAAACTTTGATTAATGCAGTTATGGTTATGTAATCTCCCAGATAAATTATCTAATTTAATTCTTTTTTAGTCTGATAAATACACGTAAAGTTAAAAATAGATTGTTTATAATAATTATGAGATGACCTCATCCAAGTTTTTAGAGACGATGAGAGGATAAATTGCAGTTAATAATTTCCCATCTTCACCATAATCTTAAAAGTCACTTAAAGTTACAGAACAATTGTACTTTCAAAGATTATATGAATAATAAAACAGTCATAAGGCTCCATAGAAACGGTAATGGCAAACCTGTATTTTCGTATTCCAGGCGGTGAAAAAAAAAAAAACATGAACTTGAACATTCGTCAAAATGAGCACTTCCTTGACTATGCTTGAGGACGTATCAGGCGATTTTTAAAATTTCTGCTCTAGTTACCCACGACGTATACGTCAGCAGTTTCAATTTCACTGCTGGCGTGAGCGTCATGCATAACTAGGGCAGAAATTTAACATATCACCCCGTATAAAAAAAAATTACTCCACAGAAAAATGAAAGCAAAATATATACAAAAATAAATAAGGAGCAAAACCAAAAATAAAATGAAATTTGAAACATCTTTCTGACAGTTTAATCTTTTGTTCACATAGGCTAACACTCAAATTTGATTTTTTTTTTAAGAAAAAGTTTCAAAAATAGGTTTGCTATGTAAAATGGAAGCACTGACTCTTTTAAGATTGCTAGATCAATGCAAATTTATTTCTAAACCTCTTAATTGACTTTTCCTTGTTTTCTCAACGCTTCATGATCCTAAAACACGAAAAATAGATCTTCCTTTTTCCTCTGTCTGTCTGTCTGTCGGTATGTCTACACGCACGTAGTCTGTGTTAAACGCCATGTGCGTTCGAATCAAAGACACTGGTGAGACGAAACCATGATTGACTTGGAGTCACAATTCTGAGAGCGAAGGAATAACTATGTAAATTCTTTAGACCGATTTTTTAACCCACTTTTTGAGAAAGATTAATATGTAATGAAAATTTCAGACAGACCATGAAGTGTGAAATTCTGTCTAAGCTGTCAAGATTTATTTGCTATGGAGATTTTATAACAATTTACTAGAGGTTTCCACAGAAAATTAAATTCGTCACGAAACAAATTCGGTCTCGTGCCGTTTTTAAAAAAGAGGACAATGACACCTAATTTTTAACAAGTATAACTACAAATTGAAATCACTATTACCAGGTGCAAGATTTACAAAATGAATACTACACATCCAAAAATATCGACTAGTGCGAGACCAAAACAATCACCATTGTGAACACGCCAACCATGTTTCCATGTCGCACCAACCGCAACTGAATTATTTCAAATAAAGGTGGTCTCATTTAAAACCAACGCTGGTTTTAACTAACTTTATACACGAAGCGGATTCTCAGTTGCGTAAGTCATTTCCTACACACAATCGATGTAAGCTGTTCATAGTTACAATATTCTGAAAAACCCACAGTGTTAACTAACGGTAGCCGTACTAAGTGAACTTGTCGTAAAAAGTAAGTTCACTGTTGGGAATCGTGCTAAAAGCAAACCAAACAAGAGGTTTTTGCGGTTTAATTGCCCATATAACCCTACAATATTTGCTTTTCTTGTCTGTGTACACCACATGAATAATTCCATTCCAAGTGATACTCAGAAAAAAACAAGGAGGAACGTTATCAAAATGGAACAGACCTGAAATTAGTAACACTTAATCAAATTTTATTTTATATACTAGACACTTGAGTTGTTTTCTGCCTTGAAATCAGGTACACTTTGAGAGTTTTGATTCTTTCTATTAAAAAAAAGTAATAATCGCAACCTAACAGGTTATCAAAAATTAATCTAACTTTCATTACCCTTATTAAAGGCACTTCCTGTTAGGTTAAAGTATCTCATTTTAATAAAAGGTTTCTGTCACATTAACAAACAAAGCATATGCGGAAATTTAATGGTAATGTTATCTTATCACACTACTCTGTCTCATGGACATGGTAAAGGTCCGCCTTATCAGGCTTATTGGATTTTCAGCTCTTTCATATTTCCACATTCCGCTCCACTCGTAAAAAAATTATCAATTTGATAATGAAACCAAAAAAGACTTTTTAAATCTACGACTTACCCAGTTGAACGGTAAAGAATAACCACTGCAATGAATAGTAAATAAACAAACTTCTGCATGAATGAACGTGTATTTGTATTCAAATCTATAATTAATAATAATACACACTTGAGTGAAAAAATGCAAGATAAGGCCATGCCACCATCGAAGATAAAAATCGTACAGTAAACACTCAATGAATAATATGAATTAGTTTCACAACCATGAAATATGTTTTTGGAACAAGATTCTGATACATAGATATTTGGTGCCTACAATAACACTACGTCCTAATAAGCATAAGAATTATTTTTTGATAGTTTAATTATCATAGTCCTGGTAGATATTGTAACTCTCTAAGGTTACAACATCAGTCAAAGTTAGTTCCCACATCCCGTGCAACAATAAATTTTGTTCAACTAGGTATGAGAAATAGTGTCAAGTTATCAAACGATTGCTGAAAGCAATCAAGCCTTTATTCACCGCCTCGTACAATATGCAAAAATCAAATTAGTTAAGTAACAATAAGGCAAGAGCAAAAGCAGGCGAATTCCACGTCTCGGTTGTAGAGTGCCGCTTACGTCAACATTCCTATAAAACAAAAAACAATAATTTACTATTATACTCATAAGTCACCTTTCCAGTTCTATCTCTGACCCACATCAATGTCTAGCGCGTATTAATAACTGTTTCGTGTTGTTCTAGACCAAGCAACACGTGTTTGTCAATTCACATTTTTGCAAAAACAATTAAATCAGTTGTGTAATCATTTCCGGCAGGACCGGCAACATTTACCTATCGCCAATTAACTCGAAAAAAATTAAATAATTTTTTCGACTATCAAACTGACAATTTTGCAATCAAAACGCCGCGTCCTTGTTGCCTTCTTGTTCCGGTCGGCTTTGATTAAACTACAAATTATCATGTCACAACGAAGCTTCGGTAATTGAGTTTGCTTATTTTGCACGGCGAACGAACAGTTACTTATTTATATACAAAAAATACCATCAAAGAAAGTCCTTTCCGTTAAAACACCTCGCAATAACCATAATTGCATCAATCCAATATAATTACACACTCCGTAAATGTATTTATTGCTATCGTGTGCATGAGATTTGTTTTTCCGGGGAAGCGCTGGGAAACTGCCATTATTTTACAATCGCGTAATTGCTAAAGAACCCTCCTGGTTAACAACACTCAAGTTGAAACAACAACAATTGTGACGAGTCTATTCTCCAACCCGCATTGTTTCACCAAATACAAAGCGTATTCAATTATCACTGGATGTTACAGAAGACCACCGACCACAAACAATAAATTAAGCCAACAATGCCTGAAATCAATGGAAATTACTCGTATCGATGACCCGACGAGCTGAACCCGTGAACTCTGTAACTTATGACCTAATCTTTTCAGTGGTGTTCTTCGAGAACCGTTGTGAATCAGGCTCTAATAAAGCTGTTGGCACTAATGCGGCTTCCTTCATTAGGGTGATAAAGACAAAGATCAGTCATACAAAACGGGATTTTGTCATGGGCATGTGACTAAACAGATCTACTTCGGGTTAAAACGAGAACGAAATTCGTCAGCGAAATGGACTAACGAGAAAAAAATGTGCCGACCGATTTTACTTGAGGCAGGGGTCTTTGTTGTGATAATGCTCTTCTCGGAAGGGATCGTTAAAGAGGTCACTCTTGTATTTTCATTTTTGGCAATCAATGTCAAGTCGTATTTTTCACGAAGATATGAAGCGAATGATCGGAGGGCAAAGATACGATAAACCCTCCTACGCCATTTCAGAAAATACAATCACAAAGAGCCTGTAAAATCGGGTAATTGGTGGACAAACCCTGAAAGCCCCGCAGGTCGTTCTTAATGAGATTCCTAAACAGTTATTAACTTATTGGTTCCTAGATTCTAGGCAGTATTTGGATTTCCGCTTCCGTCTATCTGTCGTTCGTATGTCTATTAGCGGTTGTGTTTGACCGATAATATTCTACGCAACACTTTGAAATTATGAACACACTTTATTGAAATTGTCGGAACATATCTAACTATGCTCTCCAAAAAATTAATGACGTCATTCAAAAATTATGTCAATCTTTGAAATCTGTAAAATAAGACGTCCTTAAAATTTTAGTAAATGAATGTTTGATTAAACATGTCTCCAGTGCCGGTTGTGCTTTGCTAGCGTTTCTTCGAGCTGCTTATACAAGATATCCCAGAAAAATGAATTCAGCGATTCGTTTTATCGATTAAGTAAAAAATTCTTGGAATACAGCGATATTGCTATTTAAAAATAGCTGATGTTTCATCTGATGTAAATGCTGTCTTTCGATATTGTACTTTTTCAAAAAGAAGGATAATAAAGCGATTTCATACGAATATGTTGAATTTTCAAATCTTATACTATTAAACGAGCAAAGTTTGTATATATATATAATGGGTTTCTCGAAAACGGCTCTAACGATTTCGATGAAATTTACACGTTGGGTTTTTTTTGGGTCAAGAAATCGATTCATCATAGTTTTAACTTCTGAAAATTACAGCTTCATACATTTTCAGCAATTTTCAGGCAGTGAATTATATTTGTTGCTAGGCAACATCAGATGACACTACACGAACACGAGATTGTTTTAGAGAAGTTTGGGTGACAGTACGTTTGACGTACCTTTTTATCTTCAACTGTATGTACCCAAATATACTCCACTGTATAAAGGACGTTAAAATTCACCTTCTGAAGTGAAAATTTACGGAAAACTAAACAGTGAGCGGATAAAGGGCACACGAAAGTGCGTTGAAATGAGGTTATGTCGTCAAGCATTAATTTCGGAGGTTTCCACGGTCAATATATGATCGTTCTCCGGGTTGGGACAGTGTTATTTTAGCTTTTGGGCTCAAAGTTTTGCACACTTTCGTAAGTGGCATCTTCATGAGCAGAGTTGAGAAATAAGGAATAACCCAAAAGAGCACGGTAACTCAGTATGTTAACCATACCAGAAGGAAACTCTTCTGGCAGTAAGAATGTGGTGAAGAAAAATGAGAACGACACACAAAGAGAACTTGGCTAATAAATGACATTGTAATAAATGTCAAACAATAATTCCAGTTTTCTACTCTTTAATTTCTACATGTCACTCAACAGTGTTTAAAACAAAAACTGCTTAAGGAATTTCTTTTTTATTGTGTATTTTTAATTAGTGCGGGTACTTCAAAATGCGTACTATAGATACGCCTATTTATCTGTCCTAATGTGATCTACTACTACTAAACGAGCCGAGTGAAGCTCGGTCAACCAGATATTATGTTATTAAAAGCCCCATTTGGCTTTAGTACTTTTAATATTCACTACACTGTAGGTGTAGGTACTGGAACAATTGAAAACTTTATTAAACAAACTGGCTTCGACTTCGTCTTTGGACTGACTCATTAGTAGAGCTGTGCGGTCGAAATTTATTTACCCCCACTATCGGCCCACAGTGCCGATCGCCTTGCTCGCTTCTCGCTTTTCAGTTGTGGATTATTTTTAATAATTCACACAAATAGTTTTATTGTCAACGAGACGGCCACCTGAACATTATTAAAGTTATTATTACTCTTATTTCGTGAATATGGATTTTAAAATCATCAACTGACATGCCGTTAACATTATTTTTCGCGTAATTTTCTTCGCGATACATAACGTCGGTTGCAAGCCTCTGGCCTGCCGGAGTGGGGGTCAATTCGCAGCGTTTAAATTTCAACCGCACAGCTCTACTCATTAGGCTTCATATAGTTTTAAAATTGATTAAAAACTTGTGATGTTGAATAAGTTTCACGTATGGATTCAATAAGTTGAAGGAATAGAATTTACCTAAGCTTCATGAGTCCAGGAATTTTACATTTCATTTTTTTTACATTGACATTTGTTTTGTTTGTTGCGTTCTAAAAGAATTGTTAGGTCTGATCATGAAGGAAGGAACTTCTTTCCTCCATGGGTGTGGTGAATTTCAGTTGTAAATGTTTGATATTGATTGTCCTCCTGAAGGAATATTAGAACACATTATCTTGGGCAAATTAAATTAATATACTGATTAAAACTTAACATTGAGCTGAATTTTGTAGAAATATTTAGGTATACAGGTGGTTAATATAAATACAAATTTGTTAAATAAATTAGTAATCCTCCACGTTTTTGTTCTTATGTTTATGGTAAGAATCTGACATCACGACTAACTAATAGATTTGAAAGACACAGGACACTTTTGAAATGGTTATATTTTGCATGACCAGGAGTAAAGATGGATTGCGGGCCAAACATTAAGAGCATCTGCGCACAGAACAATATGGCCGCCACAGGTACACAGACAATTAATTAATCTACCTAAGTTTAATTTTTGATAAGATTGAAATGCCACTCATAAATTGGGCAGAAATACGACAGCAATTGCCATCAACGACCCCCCCCCCCCCCCCCCCCCCCCAAAACAAGATGGCGGTGAAAGTGTGTAGTGTTTTGGTGAATTATAAAGATGCGTAGTTTTATGCGACGTTAGAAATATCCCTGACCAGAATAACAATAATTCCGGATGATGAGGGTATAGATGCCATCATATTTACGGAATCCCGCCTGGATGGGTTCACACCTTTCAATCAACCGGATAAACGTGAAATTCATTTAAATTTGAAAAATAAGAGTAACCAAGCTGTATGTATTTTAACAATACGAGAAATAAAAGATTTCGCCCGCGTGTAAACTGCCTTAAGTCATTTAATGGGGTAATTCTAACCTATTTTTAATAGTTACTTTTACTATTAATAGATAAAACAGTTACTACCTCAGGTACTTGCAAAATCCTTGAGATATACATATCTTTGAAAACAAGAGTAAGTCTTTGAAATATTTGCTTTTTAAAAGGTAAATTTGTTTGTTCGAAATAGTATTCCTATGTGTGCTGAAGTGGCCCACCTTAAAAATAGGACAAAATCCTTAAATTCAGCACAGCCTCATAAGCTGAAGACAAATTTTAAGTGTTTTTCAAAGGAGAATTTGTTTAGCCGAAATGATATTCACATGTGTGCTGAAGTGGTCCACCCACCAGAAAAACAGGGTAGATTTCTTAAAATTTTAACTTAAAAAAAAACTTAAAAACGGGTAACTTAAAACTTTGACTTTTTAAAAAAGGGTGCCTTTGGAAAAACAGGGTAAAATTGTTAAAAATGTATTTTTTTATATCCTTGAAATATCTACTTTTTTAAATATGTATACCTTTAAAAACAGGGCAGTATCCTTAAAAAGTGTTGTGTTCTGAAAGGACCCTCCTAATAGTGTCGAAGTTTGCATAAGGAGGATATACTTGGTGAAAATTTCATTTTTGAATAAATCGTCTAAAAATTGTCAAAAAATTCTAGGTTATAGAGGTTGACGTCCTGATTCCAAAAATATAGCGCGTTTAGGGTCACGGAGCAATATTTTCGAAATATTTGAAGTGAAATGCGATTTTTTTAAATTGTTAAAAATTGCGATATTTAAATGGGCAATTTTGGAAAAACGGTTGGATTTATCAAAGAAATGAGGCGGGAATTGACTTCTGTGGCCCGAAATCTACAAAAAAATATATTTAGTTAAATTTCGGAATTGTCGAAAATGGGTTGAAATTTGCATACGTACATTGTGGAAAATTCATTTTTGAAAAAGTCGTCTAAAAAATTCAAAATTCTCAAAACATTCAGGGAAGTAGATCTGAAAGGTATAGCGTGTTTACGGTAACAGAGCAATATTTTCGAAATATTCGGTGTGAAATTCCGATTTTTTTTAATTTTTAAAAATTTCGATATGATTGTAAAATTGTGCTTTTAAAAAAGTTGTCTAAAAAATCCGCAAAATCTAAAACATCGACTTCGATGTGCTGATTCGAAAAGAATAACGTATTTTTGGTCTCGGAACAAGATTTTAGAAATATTCGTTTTGAAAATCAATTTTTTTTTTCTTAAATCTAAAAATCCAAATTTCAACGTGCGATTCTGGAAAAATGATACCGAGTCATCGAAGAAATAAGGCCGAAAATAACATCTAGAGATCGATATCTAAAAGAAAAGGTCTTCAGGCAAGTTTCGAAGGTAGTCGAAGAAAATTCGAAATTTTGAAATATCGATCTCGACGTGCTAATCGAAAAATATAGTGTGAAAAAATTTTAGCAATATTTGTTTTGATTTTTTTTTAATCTTAAAAGTTGCCAATAAGCAATTCTGAAAAAATTATATCAAACGGGGAAGTTCCAAACGTTGAATTTTGGACGAAGTTACCCAAAAATCCACAAAAAATTCTGGGATAGAAATATCGAAGTACTGATTGATTAATCTAACATATTTATTATTATTATTTTGGTGCGATCGGGCAGAGGCATTGCTTGTTGTGCCCGCGCTAATCAAGTGATTGCTAGAATGACAAAATTTGGAAGAGAAGAAATTGCTTAAACTTTGTAGGCGTCATGCATGCGTTTGAAACTGGAAATTACATTACAATATCGGAGGGTAGAGAATTCCATGATTCGAATATTCTGTTTACGATAAAATGTTGTCTAACGGTGGTCTGAAATTTATCTTTAGACAGTTTTAAGCAGTGTCCTCTAGTTCTATTGTTACGTACCTACTAATGGAAACAGGCATTTAATAGGAGACCGAGGAGTTTTTAAGGCTTGAAACGTAATAATTAGATCTCCTCTTACGACGATCAGAGAGCGTAGGAAGCTGCATCATAGATAATCTGTCATTGTATTTTGGATGAGTACGTCCAAACGGGATTCTTGATGCTTTTCTTTGCACTAACTCGAGCAACAGCACATCCTTTTGAAGCGTAGGAGCCCAAACACAATTAGCAAACTCGAGGATGGGCCTAATATAGGTCCTATAAAGTTTACTGACGACGCTAAAGTGACTTTTTGCAAATACTTTACTGAGGAGAAACACCCGTGAATTTGCCTTTTTCACAACATGCTGAACATGTTCAGACCGAGATAGGCAACTTGGTTAACTTGGAATAATCATTATCAACGGTATACGTACCTTGCGGGTTATTTTTACCAATATTAGAACCGAACATGGCTGACAAATCGTTTTTCAGGATAGACTGATTGTTGCTGGTATTACATATCTTTATATCGTCAGTATACATGGCGAACGGTGGTTGAATAATGTCTTATAACTCAGCGGTGTATGCTATGAATAATAGTGGACCCAAAATCGATCTTTGAAGTACACCACTCAGGACCGGAATATGCTCACTTAGGGCGTCACCAACCCTCACTCTAAACGTACGATCAGCCAAAAAGGCGTTTGGGAACTCTATCGAAAGCTTTGGAATAATCCAAGTAAACAACATCAACTGGAACTCCCGAATCATAACGCCGAGTCCAGTCTGAGAGACAACAAAGGAGATTCGAAATTGTGGACTTGCCGGGAAGAAAACCGTGCTGTTCTTCCGGAATAAGATGTTGATCCAATAGGAACTTAATGAGAGTTTCGTTGATTATAGACTCCATGATTTTAACAATGAGGGAGGTCAGACTAATGGGTCCCCTTCTTAAAGATAGGTCGCACGATTGCTGTTTTCCAATCAGAAGGCAAGATGCCTGAAGTAAATGAATGTTTCATTAAGAGACTCAGAGGTAGAGAAAGACATTCGGCACAGTGGGCCAAAACGGAAGCAGTAATTGCGCCCGGCCCAGGGGATTTAGAATATTTTAGTTTCTTCAACTTACTGCAAATTACATCTTCAGGGAACTCAATACTATCGAGAGAGACATTCGGCTTGGGTATTAAAAATTTTTTTAAAAAACTGCTTATCTCTTATTTTCAGATAAGAGTGACATGCCTCTCATAAATTGGGCAGAAATACGACGACAACTGCCAACACCGAACCCCAACAAAAAGAACATGGTGACAATGTGCAACGTTTTAGTGCATTTTAAGGATGCGGAATTCTACGCCGCGTTGGAAATATCCCTCACCAGAATAACTTTAATTTCGCCGATATAGATTGCACCACATTTACGAAATCCCGCCTGGATGGGTTCACGCCTTTTAACCAACCGCATCAACGTGCAACCTAAAAAGTAACCAAGCTGTATGTATTTTAACAATACGAGACATAAAAGATTTCGCCCGTGTGGAAACTGCCTTGAGTCTGTTAATGGGGTAATTCTACCCTATTTTTAATAGTTACTTTTACTATAGATAAAACAGTGGCTATCTCAGGTAATTAATACTCGTATGTAAGACGATTCCTGGCCAGATAGCGGCTTTAGCGCAAATTAACAACAAATATTCATTATCAATGACGGTCAAACGGCTACAGCCAATTGCAAACTACAGATTCACTCACCCCTTACATGTGACGCTCTAGTACAGGTCCGGCCCCGCGACAATTCGGCCCCAATCACGAATATGAAAACAGACACCTGACTTATCTGTCGCTAATGATTAAGAATGGGGTCACTCACCGGGGGGTCTCCACCCCCTAGCCCACTCCTTGTCGATCAGCGGTTCCAACTCACGGCGTCGTCTTCAGCGCGCGATCTTCTGGTGATGTAGTCGAGTTACCTGTAATCGCCCTAGCCGTACAGTTTGGGATGCACTGCCCGCCCACAGCCCCCTCAGAAGGAGCGCTGTCTTGGCCAAAGTGGAGAGGACACCTCCACGTTCATACGTCACTATGTTTCCTCCAGAAACCGGGTTAATCTCCCAACCTAACCAGCAAACGTATTCTCTGTTGCATTCGGTTGCCACCACCGCCACCACCGGTCGGTCAACAGCCAGGACACCCCTTTCACGGCTTTCGCCAACCTGCCGTGTCATGAGCCAAAGGCGCCCCACCTGAGTACGCCCTCAGTGCTCAGGTACATACCATGGTATCTGCCGGAGATTTTACGCGTTCACAATACTCTCGTGGCCCCAGGTTCACCCTAACCTGCCACCTTCTCTTATCAACACCTTAACACCCAACTCTTTGGTGTTAACACTCAACCCGAGTCCGGCCCTGTCACCACACAGCTGGGCCTTCACGCCCATCGCTATTTTGCACACTCTCACAGACTCTGACTAACTTGGACTAACTGCCCTCAAAATGCACCCTCTGCATCTGAGATATGTGTCTTAAGTGGGGGTTAATTATTAAAACTGATTGGTTTGTCGCCTTAAAGACCTGCACTAAGAATTCCGCTTACACGTAATTGTATATTTTGCAGCGCCGACACCGACTATGATCCGAATGAAATACAGGAAGGTGAAGATGTTGCAGGAGCGGTACTTTAAGACACAGAACACTCACTATACACACACACTATATTAAGACCCACCACTGACCCGGAAATGACCGGCATTCAGGCAAGACTTCTATCATTACGTGTACTAAGACCAAGTAATGATAGCATTGATTAGATTAACAGAACAACTTTCGAGATTCTAGAATTACAGCATCCAAATTAGTCTGCTATTATTCTCTAATCTCACCCCATCCCCAAAAGTCTAGCGTAACTACCGACCATTTATCCGCGCATCACTTGGAAAGTGACCTACACTACTCTGACCTACTGGTGCTAATCTAATCTGACTGACATGATCAGACTGTTCAAGAAACTTACGAACAATATGACATGTTCCTAACAAAACAGCTTTTTGAATTTTGATAATTATTGAATCATTCAAATGCAAAGACTTTAAATTCTCAACTAAGCTATTTGGAACTACACCTACATTAGAGATAACTAGGGGTAGAATTGAAATTTTTTTAAGATTCAACATGGATGTCATTTCTATCGATAATTGTAGATATTTTGAAATCTTGGTGTGGTATGTTTGAATAATGTTGTTTGTGTTAGGAACAGCAATGTCAATGAGAATGGCTTCGTTCGTGTGTTTTTTGATAAGTATGATGTCTGGTCTGTTAGCTGTAAAGTTTAAGTCTGTAAGTATTGTGCGATCCCAGTATAATTTGTATTTGTTATTTTCAAGGAACGGAGATGGAATTTAAGTGTAATAGGGTGTCGTATCTTCGATTAAGTTCATAAGTGTTGCTAATTCTTTGTGGATGATTTTGGCGACGTTGTCGTGTCTAGCTTTGTAGTCAGTTTGTGCTAGGATGCTGCAAGAAGAGATTATGTGATGGATCGTTTATACTCTCGAGGGAGACATTCGGCTTGGGTATTATTGCACTAGGTAACGTATTGTCAATTTCAAGAGTGAAAGTTTTAGAAAATGTGTCTGCCAAGATATTTGCAACAGTAGCACAGTCATCGTTGTTTGGTTAGCGAACAACGACAGCCAGTGAACATCGGTGAAGGCCTTATTCACAGATCTGTAGTCAATAACAGCTCTGGTATATGACTGTTCTTTCCTTCGAAAGCGTGCACATCTGGAAATTAGCCTTGAGGGTGGAGTGATCTGACTTTCCGACAGGATCAAGGTATTCCAAATGGGCCAGAGAGTTGTCGTCACTAGTGATAATTAAGTCTAATGTCGAATGAACGATCCGTTCGCAGTGCCCATTCTTAAGGCTCTACCACACCTCAAGAAAATTTCTATTTTAAAAGATATGCAACTTGTAAAACACCCATGTTACCTCGTTATGACAGCTGCCACTCATCTCTAAGGGTTAAAATCGTTTACTTCGTTTACAATAAGTAACTAGTTTTATTACTGCTATTGTCAGCGGGGGAAGTGTATCCCAGCTTGCAGGTAGAGCAGAGTAAGGAACTAAAATATTTCTTAGCTTACGTTCGAGAAGTAAAAACGCAAAAACACGTCTACTGGTATATAAAAATTGCCATTTTGTAATATTAGTTTCAAAAGTTTTGAGCGATATTTGACAGGTGTATGACGTCATCGATAATTTTTTAAATAGCACCTCCTACCTTTTTTTAGCATAAAGTCCCTTGAAAGAGAATTTTTGATATGCGGTTTAACCTAATTTACTGTCATAAGAAAAGAAAAAAGCCAGATGTGTGTTTTAAAATAAATTAATAAAATCATTGTCAGAGACTGTTGAGATCTTTACTCGCAATACACACAACAAAAAAATGCTTGTTCGTATATATAATTCCGACCATAATTCTTCCTCTTATTTTTAAATTCCTGTTTCCATAAAAATTCGTACGTGTTGGGCATATTCTGTAAGTAGGTAGAAAAGTAAAATTAAATTTCCAAGAATATTTTATTGTAGGTACGAAAGTACGTTATTGTGAGTATTTCTTAGTAATCTTGAAATTTTTCAACCCAAAATCTTAGAAATTTAGGTAGGTACATACCTAGTTACCTCTCGGAATGTATTTTGAATGAAACAAATTGGTCGAAGGTTATTTCGACAGAACTTCTCTCACCTCGGAAATACAATAAAACAAATCCAGCTTTTTCGAAAAATGATAAAATTTGATTATGCGAATTTTATTTTTTTATGACAACCCGGATAAGTTAAATTTTTTTCCAAAAATTCTAGATGTCTAGGGTGAAAATTCTACACGGATTTATACACCACAAGTGCAGGAGTATCTAATTTTATCAAATTTAAAAAACTTGGTATTATAAATTTTGGAGATAACGTCATCCCATTGGTGGTGGAGATGATTTGCCAAATTTTAGTTAGCTTTTAACTATCTACATGATATTTCTAATATACATATAAAATATGCAAATAATCGATCCAGTAGTTTCGGAGAACACTTGTCTAATAAAAAATTGATACAGACACCAGACAGACAGACAGACCGACATACGGAAACGGGAGACCACTTTTTTCGTACTCTAGAGGTCATGACATGTCGAGAAATTAGTAGTGGACGTAGAATTGTTGACATAGGCCACTTATTAACAACACTGAAATCAATCAGTACTTTAGATAATATTGAAATAACTAATGAAAATTGTTATGGTTTAAAAAGTGTTTTCTACTATAAATGTCATTTACGGAATATTCGGTAATCTTTGTACTGAACCTGAAAATCATATATACAAAGTCAATTATGCAGCTATTTGTGGAGCTAGATCAACGGGCGTAGGTTATTCTCAAATTTCAGAATTTTGTTCAGCTCTAGATATCCCTCAAATACCCCAGGCGACATATCGTAAAGCCGAGGGTAGAGTTCTAAAGAGCATCCAAGCACTTTTCGAAGAACAGACCAAAACGCAGGTAAAGAAGAGTACCGATTAGCTGTGAAGGCGAGGAAGGTAGATAATGATTGCGTCCCATATATTACCGTTATTGTCGATGGAGCTTGGAGCAAATGCTCTTACAAATCTAATTACAATGCACTGTCTGGGGTAGGATGTATAATTGGTGCCAGGACTAAAAAAATACTTTATGTTGGAGTCAAAAACAAACTTTGTAGTTTCTGTAAAATCTATATGAAATAGTAAAAAGAAATTCCAACACATAATTGTTTTAAAAACTAGGAGCAAACATCTATGTCCATGAAAGCTTCAATTATCTTAGAGGGATTTACTTTAGATACTTTATAGGAGAATTATAGGCGACGAGGACAGTAGCGTATTAAAAAATGTTCGGGCTGCAAAACCAAATGGTGCATATTATTTTATAGAAAAAATCGAATGTAGAAATCACATACTTCGTAATTATTGTTCCAAAATTAGAGAAATAGTTAAAACAACGAAAGCAGGTATCACTATTAAAAATGTTTTTAAAAATAGTATTCTAAAATTTAGTACAGCTATTATAAGTGCTATTAAATTTAGCAAAAATGAGCCTCTTCCTTTTTTTTCCAGCATATATTTGGGAATCACGAACAATGTGCAAGCTATTTTTGTTATAAAAGTGGACAGTCAAATGATATTTTATTTTCTATTTTCGCAAATGGTGTTTTATACGAACCTTACAAACAAGTTTTAAATAGAATTGCAACTTTGTCGTCTAGTTTACTTTTTGATATTGTGAACAATGCTGTGGAATGCTACAATTCTGTCGTTAATAAATTTGTGGGAGGAAAAAGAATACGTTTTTGCACGAGGATCGTATCAAGGGTGATGCTTTGCTGCGGCAATAAGTTATAAAATAAGGGTACGTTCCTAACTCCGTTATTCAAAAAAAAAAAATTGGGGAGGCCAATGTTAGTATACGAAGGCGTTTGTGGAACAAAAATTGAAAAAAAAAAAAACGATTAATAAAACTAAAACCTCTGTTAAAAAATTGCGTATCCGAAGTACGGATTCCGGCAAAAATAATATCGTCGACGATGAACAAACGAAAACTGCAGATATATTACCTGAAGTGTATGAAAGAAAAAAATCGGATTTATTAATAAAGCTGTCACAGAGTAACGTAAACGCTATTGAAAAAGGTACTTGTGGTCAGCGAATGTGTAGGGAATGGAGTAAAGAACGGACAAAATGAGAGACGGAATTAACACCGCAAATACCGTTAAAAGTATTGTGCATCCGATAAAACTTTATGAAAAAATTGCCCAAGTCTATACAATTTGCTATTGACAATGAAGAAAAGGCCAAAGAAAAATTTAAAGCTCTAACAAATTTGAAAAAAATTTTTAGGAGCTTCTCCAGATGGGTTAATAAATTCTAATTCAATTGCAGAGATTAAATGTTCATATGCGGCTTGCAGTAAAAATATTAAAGAGCTATTAAAAATAAAATCATTAATTTATTGTTCAATAAATGCAGTTATTACAATTACCTAGTTTGAACCCGAACCACAACTATATGTATCAGGTATAACAGGGTCCACTGCATATAACTAAAAGAAAATGGTGTTATTTTATCATCTACACTAACGTAGATTTAGAATATTATATATATTGAAAAAAGATTTATAGACAAATGTTAAGTTTTTTTGGCAATAAGTGTAAAATGTTGAATTTTATGCGTTGAAGGGGGTCTTTGCTTTTTTATTATTTTTATTTTATTAATATGATTTTATTGATGATGATATTTTCCTGTGATTGTTTAATATTTAAATGCAGTGTATAGAGGCAGGGATGTCAGCACTCTGTTTACCAAACTCACAAAACCCAATGCGATTACACTTTTTTGCTATCTATAAATTTCTGCTTGAAAATTCTTTGGTATCATAAAATCTATCTCTCCCCGCGACAGCCAGTTTGTATGTACCCGTTTCCATTTGTGCAGTATAAATACTCCTCTCTTAGGAATTGTAGTAATTTATAGCTCCAATTTTATTTGCTTTACTGCACATATTGTTATATTGTTTAATTATGGAATATTGTCATAGACATATCCTACATCCCTAATATAGCTTGAATAAATTTATTCCAATAATAAAATTCCATTTAATTAATATCATTCATTTAATTAAAAGGGGGAATCACATCAAAACAACAAAGTAGAAATGTCATCATATTTCTGTAAAAATTTTACTCGCCTATATCCTTCTTCTTAATGCTATTGTCAGGTACTTCAAAGGGTGGTCAAATAAGCTTAAGGTATTTAAAAGGTGCTCTATTGTGTGGGCCATAAATTACAGCTTACCGCCTCAGCTAATATTTTGGGTTGCCTAACTTACCAAAATTTGTCCAAAATGCTTTGCAGTTTTTTTACAATAACTAAAAGAAGTAAAGTTTTAACAGAAAACGAAAAATGGCGCCTAAAGTAGAAAAAAATTCTCTATCACCTCGATATTTTTTAAAAGCACACCGAGTTATAGTTTTCGCTAAAAATCCGCTCGGGTTTTACGCACTTTATTTTTTATTTTAAAAACTGCTACGTTTTTTAAAAAATACAAGACTCTTCCTTAAAGATTTTTATGTCATGAGCACGCACATGTATCGCCCTGCTCTTCAACTGTTAAAATGAAGCCGCAAAATGGGTTGGCCTTTTGCCTTATTTTGGCATCTTTTAATGACTGTGTGGCGGAGCCTTAACGCGCATGTGTATGAGTCACGGAGCCTTACCCTTACCCAGTACTACCCTAAACCCTACCACCCTTATGCGCTTGAACAGTGAGCCAGGAGTAAAGATTGATTGTGGGCCAAACATTAAGAGCATCTGTGCATAGAACAATATGGCCGCCACAGGTACGCATACAATTAATTCACCTAAGTTGAATAAATTTAAAAAAAAAACTGCTTATCTCTTATTTTCAGATAAGAGTGACATGCCTCTCATAAATTGGGCAGAAATACGACGGCAACTGCCGACACCGAACCTCCCCCAAAACAAAATGGTGACAGTGTGCAACGTTTTGGTGCATTTTAAGGATGCGGAATTCTACGCCGCGTTGGAAATATCCCTCACCAGAATAGCAATAATTCCTGACGACGACGATATAGATATCATCGCATTTACGAAATCCCGCCTGGATGGGTTCACGCCTTTTAACCAACCGCATCAACGTGGAATTCATTTAAACGTAAAGAGTAACCAAGCTGTATGTATTTTAACAATACGAGACATAAAAGATTTCGCCCGTGTGGAAACTGCCTTGAGTCAGTTAATGGGGTAATTCTAACCTATTTTTAATAGTTACTTTTACTATTAATAGATAAAACAGTTACTATCTCAGGTAATTAATACTCCTAATTGTATATTTTGCAGCGCCGACACCGACTATGATCCGGATGAAATACAGGAAGGTGAAGATGTTGCAGGAGCGGTACTTTAAGACACAGAACACTCCCTATACACACACACACTATATTATTATTATTATAATTAAATGTAGAAAATTTAAAATTCATTGTGTCAACTTCTGTCAATTACTAAATAAATTCCATGGCAACTATTTTTTTTTTATTTTCCGCCATGGCTAACTCCATTGGCACTTCGCTTCGCTTCGTGTACGGCCGTAACATTAAGAGACTCTGAGGTAGAGAAAGACATTCGGCGCAGTGGGCCAAAACGGAAGCAACAATTGCGTCCAGCCCCGCTTACTGCAAACTACAAATGACATCTTCAATACTATCGAGGGAGACATTCGGCTTGGGTATTATTGCGCTAGGTAACGTATTGTCAATTTCAAGAATGACAGTTTTAGAAAATGTGTTTGCGAAGATATCTGCAACAGTAGCACAGTCATCGTTGTTTGGTTAGCGAACAACGACAGCCAGTGAACATCGGTGAAGGCCTTATTCACAGATCTGTAGTCAATAACAGCTCTGGTATATATGACTGTTGTAACCAGCCTAACAAGGCTGGGGCGTGAGTTAAAAAAAAAATAATATTTTGAAAAATTAAGTTATCTTTAATCGGGTAGCGTGTTTTTATCTGGTCTTCTACCTGAGAAGGAGAGGACGGGATATAGCTAGATGGGACTAAGGAAGTATATGAACCTATTTGTTGGGATTTTCTAGGAAGGTTCGGAAGAAGTGATTTTTAAGGGGTCGTTAACAAGAATTTCGGCCCATGATGAACAGCCGAGACAAATCAGCTCGCGACAATGACCTTTTTGGGATTGCACGTGCACTTGATATAATGCACTTGTTACACTGTTCTTTCCTTCGAAAGCGTGCAAATCTGGAAATTAGCCTTGGGGGTGGAGTGATAGTGATAATTAAGTCCAATGTCGAAAGGTTTTGATTTATCTTGTACCGGGTGGGTTGCGTTACCAACTGAATTAAGTGATTATTGGATAACAGGTCGACTAATAATTGAGAAGATGGAAAACAAGACTGAGAGGCGTTTAAGGGCCACTTTATATCAGGCATATTGGAATCATCAAAAATAAAAAGATGTTGATAAACGTCAGTCATCTCTGAGATGCACTGGATAAGGGAGTGGACTTAAGTCATCCTCCAAGAGGTGCTCATGAGTGACTGAAGTTAAGTCAATCAAATTAAGGTTATTTGGATTGTAAGCTCACTTAATTTTTCAAAGTATTTTGCGACATCTATTTTTCATACTTTTGTGATTCACAATCGGGTAAACGTTATACAATAAA
Source organism: Zophobas morio (assembly GCF_036711695.1). Taxonomy (NCBI): domain Eukaryota; kingdom Metazoa; phylum Arthropoda; class Insecta; order Coleoptera; family Tenebrionidae; genus Zophobas; species Zophobas morio. Next base: position 9,860,495 of record NW_026972136.1, on the reverse strand, counting down.
TCCTTGAATATCATTTGTGTATTGACGTACAAGGGTAAGAATATCACTAACACCTGATGCCTTATCCAATAACCCGACCACTTGATCAAAGTTCAGTGGATACTGCTCGGTGTTGTTCAGTAAGTTTTGGGCAGGTGACAGCAAATCAAGAGTCGGAGTTAAACTGTCTCAGGAGTCACTCGTTTTTTTTCTTTTTTCACGTATTACTTACTTTAATGGAATTATCACTAGAGGTGAAATTTCGGGAGAACTGACGTCGCCGTCAATCTGCCTTTTTCTCTTTTTTCCTGAAGGAAAGAAACATATGACGCGGCTGATAACACCTTTGAAATTAACTACCTGATAGATGTAGCGAAACAAGATTCATTAATAATATTCAACAGTGCAGAAGAAAAAAAATCATTCCAAGTGTCGTTTAGGACCTTCATGGGCTATAGTAATCCAACAGAAGTCCATCCTTAACTTAGGACGAACATTGGTCGTACCACTAGTGGCTAGTACAAGTATTATTTATTTTACTATACTACTGTTGTGCCTTTGTTGTACTATAATATAATTATACATGTGTTTTTTTTATACAAATAAAACACCACGCAAATAGATTGAAATTGCCAGACAAAAAAAAATATGTACAAGGCGTAGCAAGGTACAGCAAAACGCCAGCGCCTTGGTCGCCCGCCTCGTGCCTATCAAAAGAAATTTTATCGCCAATCGACAAAAAGAGCGCTGATAAGCAAATATTCGAATGAGACAACGAAATTAAATCGTAAATCCTTATAGCAGTATAGCAACCAGCGGAATATTCCCGGTAAAAACCGGGACAACCAATGCTCATACAAACCGATCACTATCAAGCGCCTTTTCCCGATTAAAAATCAGAACAGACTCACCAAATTAGAGGTCAGACACAGAGCACAAAAAAGTGTGTGCACTTACACTCCCCACCACTTGATATATAGAATGAAAGGTTATCCAAAAAATTATCGTATAGTATAGTTACCAGACAGGAAAAATGTAGAAACTAAAAAGAGAGGCAAGATTTTAGAAATATCCCTTTTGAAATTCAATTTCTTTTAAACTCCCAAAAATTAACTTATTTCAATTAACGATCCTGGAAAAATAATTGGATAATTTTTGAAGGTGGTCGAAAAAAGGTCGAAATTTTCATAACGGGTACTGAAAAAATTGAGCTTTTGAAAAGTTATCCCCAAACAGTTTTTTGTCAAGAACATGGTTAGAAAAATAAATTAAAAGAATTTAAGGCGAAAAAAATTATACAAATTAACAGATGTGAACACATAATGACATAATGAATGAAATCAGCTTTAAGGCTTGGAGGTTACTTTCTAAATGATAGGTTTGAAATTATGGTGTCGTTTCACCCAGTAATTTAAAAATTCCGAAATACTCAAATTTTTTCTAAGTTTCCGAAATTTAAAAAAATCTTTTAAGAAAAAGTGTCACAACAAACAACACAAAATCGTGTACGTCAATACAAATTCGTCACAAGGATGTAAAGTTTCATCACTATTAAATTACATATTTACAACTTTGTTCTCTTTCCGAATTCCTTAAATATTAAGTGGGTAAGGATTTTTTATGTAGTAATGTGTTTGTCACGAAAATAATTGTTTTGATAAATTACCTACACTTGACATTATCGATACGATCGAAATTAATCCAGCAACCTTCACGGTGCATGGGCAATACAACCCATATTTTCCACGACTGTTTAAAAACCACATTTTTCGAAAATCTCCCATTCAATTCATACTTGTAACTCACCGGAATGTTTCACATAATAAACAAGTCGGTTACATAATTCCACTTTGGACCGTCGTGTACAACCTCAAAATAATACAACAACCGTACAATTTACCGAATTTAAAATAAGCTAATGAGCACTTCCGAACTCAAGTACGCGTAAGTAGGTATGTTTACATTTTTTCGTGGAGATATCTCGACAACATCGGTATTTGGTTGCACTTCATACTCACACTTCTCATAATAATGGTTGAAAGCTACCATTATTTACATTTTTTGCTGTGCCATATGTGCCTATTTTTTCCGCTTTAACAATGTAACACAATCACTCAAGTGTAAGTTCTCAAGATGCATCGTATGTCGGAAATCAAAAAACCACTAACAATATAATGGTTACCACACTTTTAATCATTATGTTTAATTCATTTCAATTTTAAATTGCGTTCAACACTTATTGTTTCCAGCCTCAGATAAGTGAGTGTAATTAATATTTTCTGTTACTGTTGATATTTACAAATTTAGCTTTCACCTTATTTTTATGGAGATAATTTTTCACAATGCCATGGTTTATATGACACGCTTGATTATGCCGTGGCGGTGGGATTAATAGATAACATCACGTGTCTTGTCAATATTCCTGCGTTTTGTACACACATTCCGTTGTCTGATAATACGAACGTGCCATTTAGTAGTTTTGACGAATCAGGTCTAGTACTAAGTTTTGATGACTGTGGCGACTGCAATGTAGATAAATCTTTCTGTCGCCGGATTACTGTGAAATTCTGAGCGTAATTTGGGGCGGTTTCACCCCACCAAAAATTTGATGACATCATCTCAATATTTTGCTAAGTCAATCGATTCACTATTACTTTGTAACATGTTTTACACATTTATTTTTATCAAGGATTAAATGTTCATTGCATGAGAAAAGGAAATCTTAATTTCTATCATTCGTTCCTTATGTTTCCGTCTACATACACCAGGTGTGGAAGAATGATTAATAACAAATACTGAAAAATGCTTCCCGATTGAAATATTCCAAGTATGCTACAAGTTTGCGGTTAAACTGGAAAACCATTAAAATTTCAAAAGTGCAAACTGGAATAATTTGTTATACACATTAACACTGTCACTGTAATACGACACAAATATTCTGAATTATTACCATTAACTAACTACACTTCGTATTACTCACAGATATAACCTGTTATTAAGTTAGTATTGTGCGATAATTTAATTATTGTTATATTTTACTTGAAACAGGGGAAAGGAACTTATTTTTAGGCAACATCACGAACTTCTAACACCTCCTCTAAATCTCATAATCGTCCAACTCAATTAGAAATCCTCCAAAGAACGCAAACAATACAGATTTATCTCAGATTTCTCAATTCTGTTATGAGATTAAAATCTCAGTTTCTGATTGATTTGTCTGTTTGCTACTTTTGCTGACGTCACGCCCTCAAGGTAATGCCTATTTGAATTTGATTCAATCGGAGCTTATCGCGGTAATTCGATTTTCGAGCTGAATGGAAGCTCTCATCTTCCGCCGATGTCAAGACAAATCGGATCAGTCTGATCTCCCATTTGCGTAAAAAAACCATTAAGTAAAGACCGAGGAAAGCCTGGACAATTAATAATTAAGAGGAAGTCGTAGCATTGTTCTTCATGTTTTTCTCCTTGACGATTTCAACAAACGAATAATTGAATCCCTGGCAATTAAAAAAATAATTGCTGCTCATGCAGCAAACAAGGAATTGCACATTTTAATAATAACGGCTAAATAATAGTGTGCGGATCCCAATTTTCGAAGTAATCTCCATAGAATTTCCCATCGGTGGTAGTAATTACGTTCGATTTGGAATAATCACAAATACGTCCTTGCCGTGCCTCCATAATGGTAAAATTTAATTGGCTTTCGACTCAACAAACCAGGCGAAATTAGGAAATACAATAAATGTAACAATGACGGCATTTTAGTCGACACAAAGCCTCTTTATCAGGCAATTTTACTCGATTGTGGAGTGCCGTCGTATGAAAGGGAGTCGTTGTGCGCATAGGCGGCGATTTCTAAAAATTCCCTGGGGCTCGGTAAAATTTTCATGAAATGAATAAGCAAACTTTCTTAGCAACATCTTCAGGGTTTCGCGGTAAATGTTTTATTTGCAATTTCCAATTTTCAAATGCGAAATTGACTTAAAATATTGCAGAATTTAAAATGCGCTTTCAACTTGAAAGTCCAAAAAATGATACAGCTGACAAAAAATATGTAAATAAATAAATAGAACACATCTTAAAGCAGTGTACAAAAACTAACACCTACTTTCATAGAGTTAATTGGACGGCAGTTTATTCTCAGTCTCAACTCGTCAAGATTTATAAGACAAATTTCATATTATTGTCATCAAAAGGCAAATGGCAAAAGCGATAGTTTTATTTATTATAAATCAAAAGTCTGATTTTTGTCCTATGTCCAAATAACTTTATTATAACTACTTATTCGGGTAGATGTTCTGTAGCAATTTCATTACCTAATCATGTTAAAATTTGACAGTTTTTAAATAAAAAATAACTTTTTTTTTTTCAAATCAACGTAGAAGTTTTATTTATTTTATTTCACAATACAGTCTGTCATTCGTAAGACAATGGACGATCTAGAGTTTATAATAAGTAGAAATCTAGTATGTGCAGTTTGTTCGAACAAGTGAAACTAGCTCAATATTCGCACATGACGTCATAAACACACGCAACCAATTCAGGATATAAACCGCAGAATTCGACAAAAAAATCGGCATGAATGGCATTTGCAAGAGATTGTGGCAGAAACTATTTTACAGTCCTGTTCAACAAAAAATACACTTGCCTTGAACCTAGGTAAATTAATTTTCGTTTTAGCACAAAATTGGATTCATTAAATTATTTGAAGAACTAACAAATAATTACAATGCTAAAAGATGTAAATTTACAAACTTTACTCGAATAACATATTAAAAAAATCAGTGAGAAAGGCTTGTGCACATATTTACTGTGCAAAACTGTATGTGATAGATTTTTAATATAAATTTACAATTTTTTTTCGGATCACACAACATTTCGCGCATTGTGTCCCTTGTTTCCTTCAGAAAATGTGTCAATTAATACATTTGACAAATTTATGTGAAAGGTAGGAGTTTTTATCAGATCATCCACAAGCCAAATAGAGGCAATATATTGTGGAAAAAGTTTAGTTTATCGTGCCTTTTTAGAATCAATACCGAGCGTAAATAAGCTGGACGTTTCATGATGCCTAGAATATGAAAAAATACGTCTCTCGTTTCCGTCCGTCCGTCCGTCCGTCCGTCTGTGTCGATTTTTATTAGACCGATAATCGGAAACTACTGGGATGATTACTGTTTTTTTTTTTAAAGGTATGTATTTTAAGAATATTGTGTACATGGTAAAACGCGAACCAAAATTTGTGTGATCATCCCTACCACCAATTTGATGACGGCACCTCAAGATTTTGTATGGTAAATATCATTTAAATTTCTTAAAGTAACATACTTTTATTGTTTTATTTTCATTTTGTCACTTTTTGTAGCCATTTTTGTTATTTTTTGGTCACATTTTGTATTCATCTTTCTTTTGTTGCATTTTTTTGTCCTCTGCAGTCTTTTTTTTATAATAATAATGTGTGTACAACATGTGTTTGATTCTGTATTCAATTATGTATGTATATTCTTTGCAGTCGGCTTTTTTTCTTGAATTTTTTCTCTTGTTTTTGACGCCTTTTTTGTCGCTGTTTTGGGTTCCGTCTTTTAGTCACATTTTCATTGTGTTTTGGTCTCCTTTTTGGCCGCTTTTTGTCGTGCCCTATTTTTCGCTTTTTTTAGGACTTATTTTCTTTTTCGTACCTTTTTGTCGCTTTTTTCTTTTGTAACTTTTTGGTCGACTTTTTATTGTTGCAGTTTTGTGGAGTTTTTGTTTTTTTTTAATCGATTTTGTCACTTTTTGTGGTCGCTTTTTTGGGTTCTCTTTTTTGTCGCTATTTGAGACTTCCTTCTTGTATCGCCTTTTTTCGGTTTCCTGTTTTAGTCACTTTTTGTGGAGGCTTATAATTTTTTATGATTTTTTTTGTCTGCTGTTTTCACAATTTTTTGTCGCCTTCTTTGCGTATTTTTTTCCAAAACCGCCTTTTTATTATCTAGCAATTTTTTGTGGAATTGCTTTGTCGCGTTTTTTGTCCATTTTTTTTTTTGGTTACATTTTGTAGTCACTTTTTTCGCTGCATTTTTGTAGACCTTCTCATTGGTTTTTTTTGTCATTTTTGGCACTTTTTTTTTGATTTTTTGTCATCTGTTTTTGACGCCTTGTTTATAAATGGTTTGGTCACATTTATTTAAATTTTTTTGTCATCATTGACTCCCTTCTTTTAGTGGTATTTTTATCGTGCGTCTCCCTTCTTTTTTATCTTCTTTTTGTTATGGTCCATTTTAGATTTTTTTATGAATTTCTTCTGTCCTGTTTTCGCCGTTTTTATCGTTTTTCTTTGCGGATTTTTGTGTAATTTTCCCTTTTTTTTGCGATTTTTCTATTCGCTTTCTGTTTTTGTGTTGTGACTTTTGTAGTTGCCTTTTTGTGTTGCATTTTTATCGTCAATATTATCTTTGTAGTCGTCCTTTTTGTCGTTTCTATTCTCCTGTTTGTGACGCTTTTTCGTGGCTATTTTTGACTCTCTTTTTGTCATTCTTTTTGGGTTCCTTTGTTAGTTACTGTTTGTGGTTTGCCTTTTCTAGTTTTTCTCATTTTTCTCTCGTTTTTGCATTTTTTGTCGCCTTTTCTGCAAATTAATCCTTTGTTCATTGTCTTTTTTGTTACGCGTTCTGTGCCCTTTTTGTCGTCCTATTACCGCCTTTTTTGGTCGTTTTTCTTGTCCTTGCCAAAAATTTGATGATTAACAATCGACAAATGTTTTTGTTTTAAATTTTATCAAATCATATTTTATAATTTATCTAGGAGATTGTTTGATTGTACTTCAAGGGCAAGGATAGATCTGTCTAAATAACCTTAAACCAATTTTTCTTATATATTATTGCAGAAAAAGCAAATCAAATTTTAGTATAGTATAATTTTCAGCCGAATGTCTTCTGAATAATAAATAATAACGGAGATTTTTAATTCCCAACCACAAGTAAGCTACAGAACCACTTGAAAATGGCTAATTTCATGTTTTCTCGACGTTTCTTAACTATTAGTGTATGAAAATGTAGGTTCAAAACTGAGTGAAACCATCCTTAAATTTTGATCAATAACCTAACTTGAAATGTTGCTTCTATGCATGTAATTTCTTAACTCACTCTCACTTTTACAAATGTGCCAAAGATTTATGAATGAAGAAGTTATTTTTTTTTTATTTGCCAGATATTTTCTAAACATGTATAGAAACTCTGAAAAGGAATCTTTTTGACCACTCGGTGCTTACGTCCACCGTTTCAATTGCACTGCTGATGTTGGCGTCATGGCCAACTAGAGCAGAAATTTAAAAAATCGCACGATACTGTGAAATACACAGAAACCACAAAAATATTCGTCAACATTTTTTTATCGACGCATTTCACCAACCACGTTGGTATTATGCAGACAAAACTACAGTAACCAAATTTAGTTTGCCAACGTGGTGTTTTCGGTGTTGTGGGGAATACACGTTACAGGAAAGGAATTCCGTTAAAAAATGCAATCACGTTTTATAGTTTATCTATTTATCAATGTATTTAATACACTGAGTTTTGGGAGCAAGGGACATTTGTTGAATGGCTTTAAACTGATTTTTTACCGATTTGTGCCCCTCGCATTCCACATAAAAACTATAAAGGTTAGAAATTTGCTATTTTTTTCTATTTGTTGTTAATAAAAAGTTCTGTTATTTCCCTACTACCACTCACCACCTCTCGGATCAAATGTGTTACCACTAAAACTGAAGATCTTACATGACATCTGGATTTCTTTCCACGAACAAATGTTTACCAAAATTAGCAGGCGGTAAATTGGTAATAAAACGCAAACTATTGATAACGAAGTGTAGTTCTAATGGGTCCAACTTTATTCATTAGGTGCTACTTAGTTGTTGAGTGTTTGAGTCCGACCCACCAAACACAGCTTGGAAGTGTTTACTGATTTCCATCAACATACCACTGATGACACAACAAAACACTAATAATACCTCAAAATACCCACGGAGTCGGCGCCTATGGTTGCGTGTGTACAAACGTATCACAGTCCCATCCAAATTGGCTTTCCGCTGCAACAATAGGCAGCGGATCGAAATCGTCGATAGAACCGTTCGACGGAAAGACTCGCTCGACCCAATTCGAAGTGACGTCGACAAATCGAACCTTTACGAATTATTTACCGATAAAAACCAAACTTCCGTCGTTTATTCCTACGTGGGCAATAAACGCCCTTTTTAACAGCTGCAGGATGAATAGATGCGTTCAACGATGAAGAAGACACGTGTTGTCTGTTTGGAGTAAACTGGTCGTTTTAATTACACCAACCTTGAAAAGAGGGTCGTAAATGTCCCTTGGATATTTAGACGAACTGCCCCCATGGCACCCACCAATATCGATCGGTTAATTCGTTAGGGGATCTTTTCCATCTGCAGGAATGCCGAGGGAAGTTTGCTGCAGCAGCGAAGGAGCGGTTGCTTGAGGGGTTGGTGCAAGGAGACGCTGGGAAGAACAAAGGATGCGGGGTTAAGTGAGTGGATGCACTGGCGCTAATCCGTCTGCCAGAAAGCGAAAGTAAAGTTAAATAATTTTAACTTATCTAGGGATTGTTGGTGTTTCAAATTAACTTACGGTCTGGGGAAAGCACTCTTATCGTACTTTTACTTACATTAGGGTATGGTGCAATACGACAGCTTCTTACCTGCAAAAAAAAAAAGATTTTATATATTATTCCAGACGAAGGAAAATGGAATTTTTCACACAAAAACTTTTATTATACTTTGTGAGTGATTTGAAGAATTTTTTAGTCTGTCTACAATTTGTTAAATTTTCTGGACTTCATAAATTTTACAAAATATTTTGTAAAATATTTAAACACAAAGCGCTTATAACTTTAAATATTTCTTTTTATTTAACGTCAAAAACTGTAAAAATAGCCAATTTTGAAGATTTGTCTTTGATAGAATTTTCGTGTGGTCAGATTACCCTCAAGTTGAAAATTTGAGGTGAAAATAAAACAATCACAGACAAACTTTCCGAAATCCTTGGTTGTCTTTACCTTTTCTTCCGAACTACTTTGAAAAATTTCAAAAGTTACTGAGATGCCAAAAATTAAAGTAGTTACTTATTGAACTTTGAAACAAAATTGGAAATATACTGCAATAATTTAAAATCCACTACTATAAAGTTTTTCCAACAATATTTTAAATGTTTGACATGCAACTATACAACACGCACTCATACACCTTGTAAAAGTTTCATGACTTCAGCGGCGTATACCAAACCATCCTTATAAGTCAAACTGGCTATTCTATAACTTAACTCAGTTCACATATACCTAGTAAAATTTTACAGCTCCATTATGGCAACAATGCACAGTAATAATCCTCGCGGTTTGAATCCACAAAGCTTACAATAGCCAGTTTGACTTATAAGGGTGGTTTGGCTAAGCTGCTTAAGTCATAAAATTTTACAAGGTGTATGTTTAGTGAGTTTTGGATACCAGATAATTTGGAGACTTAATCTAATGACTTTGAATAACCAACGATTTTTAAATTTAAATCTTAAATCATGCTCAAAATTAACAAAATTTCAAAAAATACATTTCTGAAATGATTGACATTCACTTTAAAATTTTCCAAAACCCGATATTTAAAAGTCCTACAAATAAGAACCATGTTCAATGGACCATAAATTGGATTTTATTATATTTAAAATATACTCCTTTAATTTCAGATTACTCGTAGGTCTACGATATTCACTTTTTAAACATTTCAACAAATTTTAAGTACTCCATTTCTGTTTCCACTACTGCAAAATGATTATATATTAACAAAAAAAAGGTTTTTTTTAATATTACATTTTCTAATACATGATATTTTGAGAAATAGTGAATTATAACAATTAATAAGTTATAATTAATAATAATAATTAGTTTTATTCTAATTTTCATGATTAACTGATTGTGAACAACGAACAGTGTTTAACTTTTAAATGAAATGATTCTCAAAATTAGACAAAAATATTGACCGAACTTCCCTCATCCCTGAAGTACAATCAAACAAATACAAACAAAATTTTGCGAATTTATATTAAACTATAGCTACAGAAGTTAAGTGTGCTATGGGTACGTTTCTAGTGAGTTTTTCATAATGCAATTTTGTGATCATCAACTTTTTGGCAAGGACAAGAAAAACCACCAAAAAGACGACAGAAGGCGACAAAAAAAATTGGACAAAAAATGTGAAAAAAAAAACGATTACAAAAAATTGCCAAGAAAAGGTCACAAAAAAAAGACAATGAAAAGAAGACAAAACAGTCCGCAAAGAGCGACGAAAAATGCGAAAACAGGGACAAAAAATCCTTAAAAATGAGAAAAAAGCTACTAGAAAGGAGGAAGTCAAAAAGGACTTCAAAAATGGACCAAAAAAACGGTCACAAAAAAGAAAAACATGAGGAAAATTGGTCACAAAAAAACAACGAAAACATGGGACAAAAAGACGATAAAAAAGATCAAAAAACGCAATAAAAAAGGTGGCTACAAAAAGTGGCAAAAAATATGAAAAAAAGGAAATATGAAAATGTTCATAAAAAGACGACATAATCCGCGAAAACAGAATAAAAAAACTATCGAAAAATAGGCAACGACAAAAAGCGGCGAATAACAGAATAAACATGAGACACAAATAAGGAGTCAAAAAGGCAACAAAAAGCTTTAAAAATGCGATAAAAATGGCAAAAAACACAATAAAATATGTAATTCACAAAAAATGCAACAAAAATAAAGAGATCATGAAACGTCGACAAAACATTAAAATGGACATTTGGTCGATGGAACTTATTACAAAATTATCTAGCTTATTTAGGCTCAGGAAGTAAAAACACTTTTTTGATCTTTTCAATAGCTTTAAATGTTTTTAAATTATTCTTGAGTCCCTCTTATTTTGACACTTTTTTGTTGATACTTTCGAGTTTTTGGTGACATTTTTATAATTTTTTGTAGATTTTGTAGTCGTTTTTTGTTTTTTATTTGGTTGCCTTTGTTCTGCTTTTCTCACGTTTTTCTGTCGTCTTTTTTATCATGTTTTTGACACCTTTTTTTGTATTTTTGTTGCACTTTTTTTCTTTTTAATTCCTTTTTTGCGAATTTTAAATGTTTTATCGTGTTTTTTGTAACGATTTCTTGCCACTTTTTAGCGTAACTTTTTGCTTTTTGTCACCCTTTTTGTGCTTTTATATCGCCTTTTTTCTGACACGTTTTTCGAGTCCTTTTCTTACAGCCTTTTTCTACTGCCTGTTTTTGTTGCTTTTTGTGTTTTTTTTTTTTAAACGGCGAACGGGTAGTTCCTGTCTGCCTATCTACTGTATAAATATTTATTAGGCAGATAATCTCCAAAACTATTGGGTTGATTGTTGTCAAATGTATTTTCGGAATATGGTGTAGAATTTTTTTTGATCACCACACCAACAATATGATGACGACACCTCAAAATTTTGTCTAGTAAATGTTATTCAAATTTCATAAAATAACATAAATACACAGATTTTATTATTTTAAAAATACATTTTTAACTTCTGATTTACAAAATCTTCACTTTTTCAAAATTCATTTTTTTAAATTATTTAAGTAAATTTGTCCTATACAGGCTCGTTTTCCGAGTTGGAACCGTGTAAATTGAGTTTTTGGGCTCAACGTTTCGCACACTTTCGTAAGTGGCATCTTCAGGAACAGGGTTAAGAATAAGGCAACTCAGTATGTCAACCATACCAGAGGGAAAACTCTTTTTTTTTAAACGTTGAGCCCAAAAACTCAGTTTACACGGTTCCAACCCCGAAAACGATCATGTATTGATTCCGCCCGTGGAAGTCTGCGAAAATATTTTTAAATTTGTCCTATTTGTTTCGAATATCTAAAAAAACCTAAAAAATAACAATTGAGAACTTGTGAATGTATATAGGTATTTTTAGATAGAAAGTAATAAATATGAAATTTTTTTGGCTATATATTTTTTTGTAGTTTGAGAAGAAATTAGGGTTTTTGTGTCATTAATTTAGTTTACACTTTTAGCGCTTTTGCAGATTACAATACTGCATGTATTTAAGTTTGTGACAATCTGAAACTCTAATAAGTTTCTCTCAAATGTTCACAATTTTGTGATTACAGTTTCTCGTAAATGAACAAACGGCGCAAAATAAAATACATTTTGAACGAAAATGATTGTCCGAATCGAGAGATTTAATAAGGAGACTAAAATAAATGGACATACAATAACTTTCTCTTTTTTATAGAATGTGTATAATTGGATTAGAGTAAATTATTCCTACACATTCAACTAATGTTTTATTCATCTAAAAATCGTTTATTCCGCAAAAAAATCGGACAACTAACAAAAGATTAAACTCTAACGCCACATCGAATCAAAAATACATCTGTCCAAATGTATTATAATGTTAAAACATAATGAATGACCTATCACCATGATTTATAACCTGACATTAAAAAAAATCTATGATAAATAACGATAATGTTACAAGTACCCACCAGCACTACAAAACGCAAAATAAAGTCAACACGTAGAAAAATGAAATTCTTCCATAAAAAAAACCACAGACGACACCGCATTAGATAAAGTGTTAGTGATAACAAGTTATCCAGCTGTAATTAAGCTAACGAGTTTCTTATATATGAATGGGTAGGTGCTCCTAATTAAACCCCGTCAAACAAAATGTCGCACGTCTGAAATAGACTTCTAAACAAATAAGACGGGCAATTAATCTTTAATAAACTAAATTAATTACGCTGCGTGTCGTTCAATTATTAAGCTATTTATTGCTAATAAGTATGCGTAGATTGACCTTATCAAAAATTGATTAGAATTCCGTTTTATAACATTGATCACTTTTCTATTGATGGAGTTCACAGTTTTATAAGCGATCAATAAAAAATATAAGGAGAGCTTAACCTGTCTGTCATACTCGTAATTCATTTCTAACGAAAATTAGTAATTTATGGAAGGTACTGAACGATAATGTATTAGTGGAAGTGACGAACGAAAACAATTTCTAACATTTTTAAAATGGATTTTCTGAGCAATTAAATGCACATACTTTTGCTTTGACCTTTTGGATCTATCGTGTATTCGTTTGAAGGTGCTACGTATTTCCTTATTTTTTTCTGAATAAATTCTCCACCAACATACCGACAATGATTATGTGTATTCGCCGCATTTGTCCAACTCAATAATTGACAGTTTGCTCAAGTACTCAGCAGTTTCAACATTTATCATCCAAACGCATTACGTCTGACAAATACGCTAACTGTAACTGCAACACTAATTCATTTTAGATTACATGACACTCGAGAAAATTAAATTAAATTAAAAATTAAGCTGTAAAAACCTGCATTTAATTTTTCCCCCGCTCAATGCATCATCCTACAACAAATAAAACTCCTCTGCATTCTGATTCATAAAGTAACAATTATTATGATTCTGTTACATGATATGACCCCAAACCCAACAATGCACGTAGAAAGTAACAAAAGGAATGCTGCGAAAGCGTTGGTTTTGTTAATTATCAACAAGCATCGACGATATTTTTTAATTCGCAGACAGCGACGTCTGCGAAAGATTCCTCTTTTTGTCATTTGTAAGCAGACTCTTACACAATGTCGACGGGCATTCTAATGTCACGTAATTGTACAACAAGGTGGTTGAAATCCTTCATAAATATTCATTATTCACTCGATGACAATGGAAACTTCGCACGGGGGTTTTATAAAAATAAACCTTCCAGCGTGGGTCATTTTCGGCGAGAAGGCGAATTCGTATCCGGTGGCTTTCGCAAATTCTGAGTGTTTTGTTCAGGTGAAATTTGCAGGAAACGCGTTTTATCAATTTAGATCCCATCGTCCAATCACGCGGGGATTTTTTCGAAATTGTGCGCTCGTGACTTTGGAAATCACCACTGACGAGTTTGAGGTTACATTCCAGTTTCCCACACATTTTTAAAATTTTTATCACTCACGCAGAATTCAATAGCGACAAAATATGTTTGCTATACGCTAAGAGCATGCTATTGACTTTCCGAAAACTGTGCTCCGTATATTCGCTCAATAAGTAACTTTCTGTCAAGTTTTTCCATGAATATTTGATTTCGAAAAGTTGTTCCGAAACTCGTAATTAAAACGCTGTTACGATCCGTTGAAAAAACTGTGGAAATTCCGATTTCGTCGCGACCCACGACTGTTTTAAATAATAATAATAATAAAAGTAATATTGAGGCTGAGCCGCAATTATTTGCTATCGTTTTATTCCTTCGACAGGCCGTCAAATTTCGCCTGGAGCAGCCTACATGCTCGAGTGCATTTTATTTTTTAAAATTGGAAAAGTTGTTGTATACTTGAAGTCTTCTGTTTGCTGAAGATGATTCGAGTTTTGAGCTTGGGAGCGCAGATGCGTGGGATAATCAGACATCACAGATGTTATCGGAAGAGGCTCGACGTTTGCTCGCAGAGTTATGAGTCGATAATAAATTGGAACTTTCGATAAGGGGCTTATCAAACAGAGTAAACAGTTAATGTCTATAAAATATTTGGCAAACAATATTTTGTATTTTCCCGTTTTTTTTTTACAAACAGTGTTTTAGTTTTACTAACCACATTCATTTCGACACATTATAGTTATTCGAAATATGTAATTCCAAGTAATCAAAGCTTGTAAATAATACTGTTGGGGAAATTGTATTTTTCGTATCAAACTAAACATTCAAATTTAAAGCTTCCAGGCAAAGTGGATTTCAACCTCGAATTTTCTAAGCTATTTTCTAGACTATGATCGCAAAATTAGTAAGTAATTAGCGAGCTGCGGGAAATGAAACGTACCGTAAAATTTCAGTTGAGTTGCTTTAACGATTGCTAATCTTTTTGGCGTGTTTTTCCAGTGTGGTTGAGAAGTGCACCACGTTACAAGAAATCAGTCTGATTAATAGATAACCGCAAAATATTGTTATTACTTGACAATGCAATAAAATTCTTTTCAAATTCGTCGTAAAATAAATTTTAAGCTGCATTATCTTTAACCTGCAATAAAATTCACTGTGCATGTTTTTCAGTTCGAAAAAAACCGAAAAAAACAATTTCACTGTAGAAGGCAAAGAACACACTTATTTTTTCTTGTTTTCCAATATTACCACCATATAAGAACTGGTTAAACGAGAACAACTGTGTTTATAAGAGAACACAAAAATGACGAAGCATGAAATAAAAATGTCTAGATAAAGTCTTTTGTGTGATCGGAAAAAAGAAAATACTTTTTAAATTTTCTAAATAGCCTATCGTCGTGTTGGTATATTGCAGAATAATAACCGAAGTTGTAAAAATAAACACTCAATCCATCATAATGCACAATAAAACCAATCTTATAATACTTTTGTTATTCTATTGCATCTACTGTTTATTTTAAATTTCTTATCAATAGACTGGAATCATATAAAGACATAAATATTTTCACCCAAAAATATCCGTTTCAAATGCATAAAAATTATAATAAAAGTTAATAATTACAGATTTCATAATCGCTAGCAGTTCAGTCACCTTCCTAAATCAATTATTGTATTAATATATACCTTCATACATATCCTCCAATTTGTAGATTATTTCCACGCTTCTGATTTTAAATATGCATTTCAGTACTAAATAATGCATTCTGAAATCCAGCGGGTCGTACAGTAATTATGATTAGTGATTTATTTTACGGAGTAATCAACGGCACTTTATAAACCAATCAATTTTCTATGTGTTATGCGGCTCCTATTTTACTTATTAAAAAAAATTGCTGTAGAATGCGGAAAGTTCTAAAACACACGTGCGATTTTATGCTGTTAAATCATAAATGTTTGTTTACTGTGAGTTTCAATCAACCAATCAATCATAAAGGATATTTATATTTTCATTTAGTAATACTTATCGCTTATTATTTCATCGAAATTGAATTATTGTTGTATTATTTAGTTGATTTCATAAGTTGCGTTAATATTTTAAGTAATGAATTTATCAAACTACAACTTACGAGCTATTTGTTTAATATAGTAGTTGCAAAATAGGCTCTTTGTTCATGGTTTTCAGCATCTAAATGCGTTTTTTATTCAAAACAGTCATATAATAAATTTTTATTTTCACACTATGAAGTAACAATCGTTTTATCCACATGTTGTTGCTTATGTTAGGGGGTTACTATTCCCAATTTCGTTTGATCGAGCTGTTTCATCTGATTTGGATTTAAAAATAATGAAGCTTACAGCAGAACCATACAATTATTACAATTATTTTCAGCAGTGACCGTTTTTGACGAGTAATGTACAATTAGTTTTTTTTTAATAGAACACCCTATATTTTTTTGCGTACTTCGATTGTTTATTTTTGAAATTCCGATACGACGTTACGTTGTTCAATTTTCTAAAATTTTTGAACAGTGCAAGGATTAGGTATTTATTATATTATTCATATAATCTGTTATAATATTTATGTAGAGATAAACTAAGATACGTAGTTTGTTGCAGTATTAAATTTATTACACAGAGTGATTATAACAAATTTTAAACAAATCGAATTTTCAAAAATCGATATTTAAATTTTGTCAAATTTTTCTTGTCTTTTTTTTCGAGATGTGAGTTTGCCCCTTAAAAAATGAAAAATTGCAGAGACTACCAACTCTAGACAATGAAAACATTTAACAAAAAAAAAGTTTAATATACAAAGTAAGCTACAGTAAAACCAACAAAATCTGTGTGACATAATTTATGGATGACGCCTTATAACTCAAAAAACAGATTCAAATCAAGGATTTTTTTAAAAAATCGCTGATTAAACCATTATTGTTTTTTAACTTTTATTGTCAACTACAAAAATACAATGCCATATTTAAGGCCTTTTTAAATGTAGTTTAAAGCAAAATAATATAAGAATAATATAATGACATTAAAATAAAATGTTCTTTTGATTTTTTGCGACGTATGGTAACTTTTATCCTTTTGGCGTTTCATGACTCCTAGAACTAAAAAAAAATAGGTCTCCCGTTTCCGTCTACGTGTCTTTCATCTCTTATCTATTAATTTTCTTAGACAGCTAATCTCGCAAACTACTGGACTGATTGTTGTCAAGTTTTATCTGCGTTTTAGAAACATCGTGTAGACGGTAAAGCAAAAAATCAAAACCAAAATTTGTCTAATCATCCCTACCAACAATTTGGTAAGGTCACTTACGCATTTCGCATAGTAAATGTTATTTAAATTTTATAAAACATACTCCTAAATATATTTTTTTTAATTCATCGAGGGTAACATAAAAACAATAAAATTTGCAAAATCTAATTTTATAATATATGTATATGTATTTATAATTTTATAATTATTTACTAAAGAAAAAAAAACTAAATTATATATAAAAAACTATCAAAAACTGAGTAAATATAATTAAAACTCATAACTTATTATTCTTTTACTACTGTTAAATTTTTTGTTCCAAATATACATAATTGAAAAAAAATCAAATAAACCAGGATTTAAAAAAAATCAGTGATTTCTGACATTTTTAATCCTATTTTTTTTTTCAACCAGTTTTAATATACAATATTATCATCCATAAGTATTCAATCACTACTGTTCATTGATTTTTTTTTAATTTTTTGACATTCTAATCAACGTGGCAGGTCATATCTTCATTTTTCTGGCGACTGGTGTATTCGTAATGCATAATTTATGCTTTTTAGATTTTTATTCAGTTTTTGCCATTTTAACTAAAAAAATGCAGTTTATCGTCATATGAAAATATTCGTCAATTATATGTTCTTTTGTAAAGTGAAATTGGAAACTGACAGAACATAGGCTGTTACAAAAAAACGTTAACCGTAATTTTTTGTTGTACTATTATTTATTTGCTATAACATTTATTTCTTATTTAGTTATTTGTGAAGAATTGTAGAATCTTTAGCTTTTTAGAATTTTCTAGTTTATCGTTTTTTTGGAATTGTCGAAATTTTTGAAATTTTTAATTTTTGTTTTAATATTTGCAGCCCTTTTGGAGTTTATTAATTTCTACTATTAAAAAAATGTTTAAAATTCGAACTTCCGTATTTCTGGAATTTTTAAATTTCTAAGTTTTTGACACTTGGAAGTTTTCCTTTTTTTATTTTCTAAAATTTTCTACTTCATGGAATTTTTGAAATTTTAAAGACGTATTATAGGCGTTTTACTACTGACGGCCCTTTTCATTTTTTTTATACCAGTTATGAAAAAAATAGTTTGAATATAAATTTGTTAGAATTTTTGAGACATTTGGAACTCCTGGACGTTTAGAATTTTAAATCTTCTCAATTTTTGACTTATTTGCAATATCTGAATTTCCTAGGAATTTTTAGAAGTTTTCGAAATTTCAAGCGTTTTTACTATTTTTGGAATATGTGTATAGTTTTCTAATTTTCATTCTTTAACAGATTTTTGCAATTTTGAAATTTTTATGATTTCTGAATTAGAACATTTGCAATTTTCGCAAAAAAATTTAATCTTTTTGTAATTTGTGGCATTATGAATTTCTGGAATTTTTGGATTTTTACAGCTATTTTAATATTAACGGCCCTTTTGGAGTTTACTAATTTCTGTTATTAAAAAACTGTTTAAAATTTAAAAAATGTTAAAATTTTTGACAATTTGAAACTCTGGATTTTTGGAATTTTAAAATTTCTAAATCTTTACCACTTGGAAATTTTCCTTTTTTCGTTCTTTAGAATTTTCTAGTCCAGCGAATTTTTGAAATTGACGAAATTTTAAAGACTTATTTATTATAGGTATTAAAAGAGTTCGAAATTTAAAATTGTTGGGATTTTTAATACATTTGGAACTCCTGGATTTTTAAAATTTTAAAGCTTCTAGATTTTTGACTTGAAAGTTCTGAAATTCCTAGAAACGTAACGAAATTTTCAAAATTTCAAGCATTTTATTATTTTTGAAATATATAGTTTTCGAATTTTCATTTTATCAAAGCTTAATTCAAACCAAAAAAGATATCACACCTATTTTACCTCGAATTTTGAAAAAAAGTCATGTATGAAAATTAACAAAAAAAATGGCCTTAATTAAAAAAAAATTAAATATATAATTAGTAATTAATTATTTCTTTCAAAAATGCAGCCGTGCTGAATACAGATATTTTTTTCCCAAACAACATTGGTATCTAAATACTATCAGATTTGTATGTATGCTCAAAGATTTTTTATTTTTAATAATTAATCAGACATCGAGAAACGTGCACTTAGTCATTCACCCAGTATATACATAAATAAAAAAAATATCTTCGTCACTTGAAAACTTTTGTTTTAAATATTGCACCACTCTATGGTCAGAATGAAAAAATTTACTAATAACATATTAATTTTTTTTCATCTCCATTTCAGCCGGACATACGAATACATCCAAGTTTTTTTAAATGAAACATTTGTATATTATTGTTTTTCAAATAATTTTACTTCTCGAATGTAAACTAAGGAAATATTGTAACAGAGTCCATCCAACGAATGGCTCAAAATTTCTCTAATCGTTCCCAATGACAATTTCATAACGTCACCTCACATTTTTGGAGGGCAAATACTATTTAAATTTTTATAAAATAACATACTTCTGTATTTGTAGTTCATGAATCCGCCTTGGGTCAAATCAAAATTTTAGTTTTTTTTTCTAAAAAAACTTTTGTTTGTACTTCAGGGGCAAGCGAGGTTCTGTCTAATACGAGTAACATTAAACCAATTTTTACTGTCTTTAACGGCTTTAAATTAGTAAATGAAACTTATTCTGAGGTAGGATTTTCGAATTTATTGCAAAAAAAAACATAAGCTATGTAATACAATTCTCATATCTTTACAAGAAACACAAAGAAAACCAGTGTTTTTTTTTCTAGGTTACGCGATTCAAATCAAACACACGTCCACATAAAAAACAAAATTATCGTAAAATCTGCATACTAAACCCCGTGATAGCAATCGATACTCTTATTTCAAACATTCTACCACAATTAAGAACACTATCAACAATTTGATCGCAAGTCAACAACAAAAAAATCAATACTTAATTCAAATCCCATTCGAGACAAATCATCCTTCCACTGACGTCGATCCTCCGTTCGAATATGACATCAAGCAACACACACAATCCGATTGTGGGATGAGTTTCAAATACCCCGAAACACATTTACGGCAACACGAACAGGATCTGCCTTCGCAATTAGCCTAACAATAGCTTCAATTTCATAAAAATACTAATTACGAAAGCAATTACCGTTTACAATAACACAACAGCGACGCAACATTTATCCTGTGATAAGATAGCTGGAAATATCAGTCGGTTGGGTAAAATTAAGCCAACAGTTGAATAAGGTAAAGGCAAAAACGTTTGTGTTGTATTTTAAAGCAAACAGAATTTATTAGCTTCTCATAATTGCACAAAAATCCTCATTCATAATATTGGAAACATAATCCGCTTAAACGAGGGGTTTCCTAAAACCCACGCAACCTGGTTTTACGTCTACATTAACGTCGAATCACCCTCTTGGTGGTTGGAACGCACCCTCCGACTTGTTTTAACGTTAATCAAACACTCGAGGCTTAACAAACCCATATATCATCGTATTATATGCGGGGATTAGAAAGTTGCTTATTTTACATGGAAAATATGTGGTAGCGGGATTATGGGAGTACCTGAGATAGTATAGCCAGAGCCGGATCATGTCCAATTTCGATCCAATGCGAATATCTCGTGGCAAAACTTTTTTTTTCCAGTTTTATCAAAAAATAGGTTCCAAACACTTTTTTTTACTTCCCGAGTGTAAGTCAAGGACCGACCTTTCATGGCCCCTGGAGTATGAAAAAATAGGCCTTCCATTTCCGTCTGTCCGTCTGCCAAAACCGAATGTTACTTCTTACTTTACAGAAGTTATCAAAAAACAAGATTTTTATTTTTAACTTTTTAACACAAGTAATCATTGCCGTTTTGGCACGGATTAGCTGCATTTTAAATTTAAGTGAAAAAATCGCCAGCATCTACGTTAAATTAGCGTGACATCACCGATTTCTCCGAAATGTTATTCACTTCATACTTTTAAAATTATATGCAATTTTCTGGAACTCGCTTTTCGCTCGAAACTAGACTAACTACAGATAAAAATCGAAAATACAAACAATGTACCTGTTTTGGGCGATGGGTGCGACTGCACAGCAGTCTGTAACATAAACCGACCTGCATTGTGAAACAAATAAAGATATTTCGTTACTCGAGTATGTTTGCCAGATAATTACGTCTGCACCCACGCGTTTTCTCGAATTAGAGGAAAAAATTCGGTCCACTGGCAGTGTTTTCGATCTGGAGAGTAATTGACCGGAAGCACTTTCAACGTTGCTAGTTTTTCGATAAATGTGATTCATTAGATAATTCAATGTCGAAAATCGTAACCGCAGGAAGTTGGCTTTATGCATCGAGTGCACTTGACTCTTGGATAAATGTGGAGAGCAGAAAAAAGTTGATGGAAAAATAATTCAAGTACGAGGCAGAAGCACGGAGGAAACCGTTATTTGATGGCTAGAGCAACGAGACGTAACGACGAATTTGAAGCTATGGCATTGGCAACGTAAATTGGGAAAATATGGTGAAGAGACAAATTAAACAAAACGTAATCGCATCAGACGTCATCGTATCGGATTTTTCAAAATTGTGTAATGAAGAAAAATCGCTTGTGACGGAAACAAGCAGCGACACGTCAGCATTTTACTCATACAATCGCTGACGGGCGAATCCAGAAAATAAACCTTTCGAAAATAACCAGATTCATATTTCCTAACTGTCGTGACTTTTTTATGATTTTTAAAAAATGTTTACAAGATCGTCCAAATCGCGCTATAAAGGCTTCATAAATTCTCCATTATGTTATTGGAATTTTATTTGTCTTTCTCACGCGAGCATTTGAATTTTAGATATATGCACATTAAATAATGACGAATGACTGGAGCTTCCTTCCGATATTGATCAGATGGTACTCTACTGGAGAAATAAACGAAAAAAAGGTGATTAAAAATGCGTAATGTATATGAAACTCCTCGACAGTCCAAAATTATACACTGAAAAAACTAAGAACTAAAATTTACAGTTCATGATTGATTTTGTGGAAAGCTGAATTGTGCGAACAGAAACTGTAACTGTTTTTAGGTAAATTGAAAATCACTAGACAGAAAAATAATCACTCGAAATTGCGTTTTTGTAGACAATTATTGTTTTAGTCATTAAAAAATAAATTAATACTGTTGAAAAACCACGAAGAGAAAAATTATTATTTTACAAGTCCTAAAGGCATAATAAATATGAAAGAAATTATACGAAAATTAAATTTCTGTAAAACGGTACGGATTATCTCACAAAAAAGATTCATTTATTTATTTCTGACAAATGGAATTCATCTTTCCAGAATAATACTGTTTTTATGTACCAAAAAAACTATCTTGAGTTTAAGAAGCTTGTTGAAATTGAAAATAAGAAAATTGAAATTAATGGATTTGGAGCGAAAAATGCCTTTGCAGCGTTTGAACCCATGAAGACTTTTTATAATTTAGAAAGGTCATGAAAGCAGCTTGCTTTCTTATAATTGTTAAGAATTATTGAACAATTTTGTGAAGTTTAATAAATTTATTATTTCTAGTTCACATACATATATGCAGAGTGAGCTACTACGCTCCGGAATATTTTCTTGTTTAAAGAGATATGAAGATCAAGGCGGTTTTATAAACCACATCTGTAGGTATTATTTTGAAAATTTTTACTATGCAGAATTTTGAGGTGACATCATCACATTGTCGGGGATGTTTAGATAACTTTTGATCAGCGTTTTATCACGTACACGATATTTCGAAAATACGTAATAAAAATCGACACAGATGACAAACGGAAATGGGAGATCTATTGTTTCATACTCTATGAGCCATAAAACATCAAGAAAACACGAAACCAGCCATTCATCGAATGGACCTTATTACAATACGTCATTAGCTTGCGCTTGGGAAGTAAAACGACAAAAACTACAGTTAAACGGTCTTTTTGAGCAGAAAGAACTAGAATTATTTTCAACTATAATATTATATTTTATTTATTTTAAAGTAGAAACATACAACTTGGTTCTTTAAATAAAACCCCGTATACTTATGTTTTCATCTGTGCTAATTGGCCTTAGTTTAAGTTTACAAGCACAATTTACTTTTCTCGTTTTCCTTAATTTTTTAAGAATGCAAAGTTCCCAAAAAAAAAAATTGGAACAAGGTCATTTTAAATATTTATGTTACAATATTGTATAGATAAATAAACAAAAGTATGCACTTCATTAAAGTGTCAATAAAATTTAATCGTAGTATGTCGAGTGTTTATTTATAGAAAATTAAAAAATTATAATTTTCAATTAAATTTTTATACGAATTTTTTATTTCTTTATCTCTTGTTAAGTATTTTGTATACCTGAAACTGATTTAGTTTAAATTTCTCGTCTTCTTTTCACCAATATTTTTAAAACTGTAAGACAAGATGTTAAAACTTGGTCTACAGTAATTTAAGCAGAACTTCCCTCGCCCCTAAAATAAGCTACAACAAATACAGCTTCTTTGAAAAAAAAAAAAAAAAATTGATGGCAAAAATAACACACGAAGAACATAGACCACACGGACACAAAATACAAGGTGATTTAAAAATGACGCACTACTTCTACAACACATTAAAGCGTTTATTGAGCAAAAAAAATAATTTAAAAAATCCTTGGGCCCAAATGTAAAAGACATAAGCGCTTAACTTTAATTCACTACTTGAAATCAATCGGACTTTTACAAAATTCAAAATAATTTTGGAAGTATCATGTCTTTATCCATAGTTTCTTCGTTTTATAATGTTACCAAAAACTTAAAAATTGTTCAAAAAGAATCTATGGCTATTTTTTTATTTTTATAGGTCCATCCATCTAAATCGATATTTTCATTTTTGTAAATCATCATCAAATTGACGCAAGGAATTATTTATTAATTTTTTAGGAACTTAGACTTGTGAACTTAATAATGGACCGTTGAATTAGTCCGGCATTTCTGAATCACACACATATATATTTAAGGCAGACAAAAAAAAAAAAACAAAAAAAACGGGATTATCAATATATGCTTAACTTCCATTGTTTATGTGTATAGGTATATCGAAAGAGTAAGACGATTAAGCACGTAACACGCTGCCTGATTTGAATGATTTTGTCTCTTCAAAACAGGGGGAAGGGACTAAAATTATTCATTAAGCTACAACAACTCTTATTTTACTATTACTAAATACAGACATGCGCAACATTACACTATTCTCATCTTGTAGAGAAAAATTGTGACCCATGTATTAGTAATTCAACATTACAAAGGACACTGTAGATCACGAAGATTCTTTCCGATTTACATCATGGGCCTCCAGATTCATTAAAATTCTTAAAAAAGAATCAAGGGCCCCGAAGATCCTTTCAAATTCTTCCGAAAACAAAACAACCGGTTCCCCCAAAATTCCGTAAAATTCTGTCAAAAACAAAATACCAATACCAAGATTCTTTCAAATACTTCCAAAAATAAAACCCCAAGGGCCCTCAAATATAAAAAAATACCATAAGGGCCCCAGGATTTTTTCGAACTTTTTCAAAAACAAAACATGAGATTCTCTTAATTTCTTAGAAAAGCACATCAGAGATCCCGAAGATTCATTCGGATTTTCTCAAAATCAAACATCATGGGCCTCCAGATTTATTAAAAGGGCCCTCAAATTCTTCCGAAAACAAAACACTTTTTACCACACGTCTGTGCTCTCATACTGAGTCAGTTTGAATTTTTTTGCGAAAATCCGGGCGCTTAAGGACAAAAATCAAGCCGGATTCATAAAGCACAAGCATAGGAGTATGTTATTTAAAAAAATTAAATGGCGTTTATCAAAAAAGAATATAATCTGTCTATTAAAATTTGACACTGACAACAGACAGAAAGAAACGGAAGACCTATGTTTTCGAACTCTACGAGTCATGAAACGTCGAAAAAACATGAAAGTAGCCATCCGTCGAAAGGATGCTAGATAAATTCGCTGTGACACTGAAAAAGAGGGCAGTAAGGACATTATAAAAATTCAAGTTATTTTATATGTTTCGTCTCAAAAACAGAACTCTCTGAGTAGCTGAAAATAATTTTAGGTTATGAAGTCGAGAAATCTATGGTCTTTGACTTTTTTGCCTTCTTTAATAAAATTAATAAACATTTCTCACAAATATTTTTCGGAATATAGAGCGTCAAACGTTAATTAAAAGTTAAGGTTTTGGTCTGAACGGTTATTTGATTAAATTAAAATTATATTTCTCTGGAGATTTATCGGGCCAATAAATTTTTCATCAAAGATAGAGGGAAGTCGAAAATTTAACGCATTGATTTTGTTCTGGCAGCGAAATCCTGCCTCTCTACAAATTAATTTTACTGCCTTTAATTGTTCACATATCTCATTCACACAAATAAAATATTGCTCAGAGTAATAATTCTAACTGGCCCACAATAAATAATGGCTAAGTTAAGTCCAAATTACACACAGACTGGCACAAATCCAAACTTTTGACACAAATTTCAAAGCTTGAACATGCATTTAACGATCCTGATGGTCGTTACGAATAAAAATTAACAATTTTTTATTCTATTTTATTAAATGATGATTACAAGACTTGAAACTATTCTAAGTTCGAATATAATAAAATAACGTTAGACTTTTCTAAGTCCGGACAAAATATAAAAGTAAAATATTTTATGATAAGACGGGAACGGCGTTACGGTATGATTTGAGACTTTTGACTGCAGATCACGACTCGAATGTTGAATACTTGAGTGTCGAATACTTGAATGAATCTTCTGCTCGTTCTTCTCCCTTATATACTGAGGTTTGACCTCCTTTGGCGAAGATAAGCTGCACATGGGCTGATGTAAGAGCTTGCATCAGAATTACAGGTCAACCAAGGGTCGAGGGTTGATAACGAGTACGAAACAAAGAAAGTTCGTTGCTCTAAGACGAATGTGCGTTGCATCTAGAAGTAGGCCAGTGATAACGAGTGCGTTAGCCTCAGGGTTAGAGGTCACTTCGGCAGGGTTGATAACAGAAGCGAAGAAGGTTCATTGATCTAAGACGAAATGCGGTGCATCGGGAACCAAGTCGAATAAAATGTTAATAATGGAGTCTTCGGACGTAACACCTCCCTCCGTAAGTCTTTTCACTCCGAGAAGAGTATCATAATCTTCTTTTAGTTGAAATCGATGCCAGTGGAATGTCGCTTTGATGGACAATTTCTTCGGAGTGGTCATCGGTTTCGATATGGATTGACGGTCTTCATGACACATTGGAGTAGATGAAGATTTGAGGACAGCAGAAACCTGGTTGTGGTGGACTGAAACCCGTGAAGTATCCAGTGGGATCTTTAAGTAGTCCAAATTTAAAACATGTTATATACAGGAGATATAATCACGATAGTGATCACATCGAAGGTCCTCAAATGTCGAATAAAACTGGATGACATCTTTCATTTGCTTGTAGCTTGGTCAAAACTTTGACTTCAGAAGATGGACTGTCATATAGGGATGGTATCATCTCCAAACATAGTAGGGTGTCCTCTCCAAGTTCTTTACATTGTTCTATACTGTTTATTTTCAAGTACTGCCTATTATTCTCAGCTAATGCAACACATCTTGATTCCGAAATGATTGTATGAAAAATTATCTTTAAATGGAATCGAGTATAAAATAATGGTAAACAGTATATTTTTCCTTTTGA
The DNA here is from genome assembly GCF_036711695.1 of Zophobas morio. NCBI lineage: Eukaryota > Metazoa > Arthropoda > Insecta > Coleoptera > Tenebrionidae > Zophobas > Zophobas morio. The sequence goes on along the minus strand of NW_026972136.1, from coordinate 9,833,643 downwards.
ACTAATGTAATCCTCAAAACAAAAACAATTCTTTTATTTGTTGGCTAAAAGCTTCTAAAGTTATTAAATCAAAAACGTTTGAAAGTTGTGAATATTCGCATCCAAAGTTGTAAATGTTGAGAAATTAAATTCAACTGATTCCAAAGAATTTCAGCTTTGATAATAATTGAAGGATGCAATATCTTTAGTTTATCAGAAGTAATACTTTTTAAAATGTCACATAATTCTGACTCAATTAACATAAGTGATTCAAGCAACTGTTCGTAGGTAAGTATGTACTTGAATATTGAAATGATAAGTAATGTCTACGATCTTATTGATTTCCTTTTGGACATATTTTTTTTTTTAATCTTCTTTTAAAGGTTCGTTCATCAATTCGCAACTTTTAGACAGTATAGTTAAATTTATTAATACTCGAAGTGGTTGCTTGTATTTGATTTCTTAAATATAAGGTGTCGCGATCGACCCTTTGTTATTTGTTTATTAATTAATCAATACATCCTCAAATTGCAGGATCAAGATTACATTTAATTGCTTTCCAAATTGCATCTAAACCGTGTAAAATTGATAAAATATTTTCGTTTTCTTAAAATGCTGAAACAAGCAAGTTTAAATTAATTTTCAATTATCGTTCATCATTCTAAACATTTGTTGGTGTAATGAAAGACAACCAGTGGTGGTTTTTGCAATAGCAAAAATTATTATGAATAATTCTTAATAAAACTGTAGGTATAACATCCAAAGTATCGATAGTTACTTTCAAATTATCCATTCGGTTCAAAGTTTCAGGCTTTATCATAAACATAAAATTTCTCTTAAACCTTGTAAAAATAATTGATAATGTCCTGTTGCAAACATGCTTGACTTAAAAATAATTAAATAACTAATAACGATTTATTTTAATCAGTTTTTTATTATATATTTTTTTATACTAGTAGTTTCAGTTTAAGATTTTTCTAATTCTCAATGTAAATAAAATTATTTCACTTGTTTTACAAACTCAATATTATGAAAATTATTCTTTAAAATATTTAAAACTACTTACAAGTTCAAATACAATAAATTTGAAATGAAATAAAATAAATTATTTTATTAATGATGCATTGCAATTCCATCAAGCAATATTCTTTTTATACAAATTATCCCTTTGTGTTTTTGTTTCCTTTCTATACTTACTAACTCTGGGAAATAAAGATTTTTTTAATTTTTATTGTAAGTTACTTCAAAGTAAAAGGAATTAAACTTATTTTAGTTAAGTAGATTTACAAAATGACAAGTTTAACTTTACATGATACATAGGTAATATTTTCCATATTTTCCTTCCCAAACATTTTCTTTTTCTGAATCTTCTAAGAAATATTTCAATTTTTCAAAAATAATTGTAAATCAATAACAGTAAAAGTAAATACTAGAATTTAAATAGAGCTTCCGAGAGTTTTCTTAATTTTCATGATTTAAAATTTTGAAATGGTAACTGTAACTTTAATGATTTATTATAGTGCTATAAAAAAGATCTTTTGTGTATACGTTATTTGTTTACTTTTTTTTTGTTAATTGTAAATTACCCGAAAGTAAAAGGAAGTAAATTTGTTCTCTTAGCTTCACTTCTTAGAGTTATGAAATAACGAGTTTCATTTCAATGTGATTAATTATATTGTCGTCAAACAATACTTTCTATACCCAAAGCTTTTCTTTTTATTTTAATACTTTAATAATTATTTTAGTTTTTCAAATAAGTATAATTGTAAATTATTAATCGTGAAAGTAAATACTAAAATTTAAATACAGTTATAATTTTATTAATTACAAAAATGTTTACCAAAAAAAATAAAAAATAAATAATAATTAACGTTGTTTAAACCTTTTGTGTGTATTTATTTTTTCTATTTTTTTTTTTTATTATGTTTTAATATTTAATTAATATAAGCTAGTACTTTCACTTAGGAATTTATTTTCCTTTTGAAAACTGAAACGTCTATTATACGTTGAATAAAAATTAGAACAAAATCTATCTTTGTTTAAATAAGAGCTTTTGTTATAAATCTGTTGATCTTTTCTTACATTGTTGCTCGAAAATAAGTTTCTATTTAGAAACGATTGTTTAGATCTAAAATTTGTTCCATAAGACCTGTTGTCTATTTCAGTTGCATAATTTGGGTAAAAATCTTTCGTAAAATTAAAATTATTCTTTTTATTTTTGTAATTATTACTTTCCGTTGATCTCAAATAAGTAAGTTTATTAAACGATTGGTTTTTAGTCTGAGAGCGATTGAGATTTATAAACTTATTTTGATCATTATTACTCTGCTTTCGTGTAATGTAATGTACATTTATAGGTGAAACAGAATTAAAGCTATTATTAGCATTATAATAGAAGTTACGATTTTTATTCATATAAGCTTTTTTGGATTTAAAATCATTATAAGGATTTCCTGTTAAATTCTTAAAATTATTCTTTCTGTGGAAATAGTTATTATATTTTTGTGGTTTAAAATCGTTATAAGTTTTATTTCTATAATTATAACACGTAGTAGGTTCCACAACTTGAGATAGATTTGGAAAACGTTTGTTTTCTCTATAGATTCGGTTTGATCTGAAATATTCATTAGAATGAGGTTTGCGCACTTGCGACTTAAAATAATTCGCAGAATTTTTATCATTTTGGGTAGTAAAGCTTTTTCTCGAATTTCGAGGTTTTTCGTGATGTAAAACATTTTTCTTTGTTTGTGTTTCACAATAAACTAATAACGGAATATCTTTAAAATTAGTTTTTAGAACATTATTCTTAAAGTCAACGACACAATCGTATGACGTGAGAAAATCTAAACCTAAAATTGCGTCAAATGCGATTTTTAAATTGGCGATGTACATTTTAAACTCAGTATTTGTTTCATCGAATTTTTTATAAAAACTTTTGGTGATATGAATAGGTTTTGGAGCAATTCCTTGAATTTTAAAATGTTCATTTAGTCTTGAAACGTTACTAGGTACAGAACTTGATTTCATTATTGATAATGCGGCTCCAGAATCGATTAAATATGTCTTGTTATCGTCATCTACAATGTACATTAGTTTTGAACTATTTTCGTTCATTAAATTGTAACTTAAAATTTCATTATGACTTTGATGCACTTTAGATGGTTTATTTTTACCTTTAGATTTATTGTACATCGAATTACTGGGAAGATTTAAATAATTAATCTGATTATTTTCATTTGTTCGCTGATTTGTATAAAAGTCTCGTTTTTTATTTTGATTCAAGTCTCGACAATTTTCTGTGTTAGTGAAATTATTTTGTTGTAAAGTATTTGCATTAAAATTTTTATTTTGCGTACTTCGTGTTTCTGGTTGGTTTAATTCATTTCGTATACGTTTATAACAAGATCCGATCATATGTCCTGGTTTCTTACAGTACGAGCAAGCTTTTATAGTTGTTACAGAAGAAGAGTGATAATTTTCTTTAGGTACTATTTTATTATTTACCGATTTTTGTAGTGATGGTTTTAGTGATCTAAAAGTTTTTAAGTAAGAGATATTTTCTTCTTCAATTAGAAATTGTTCGGCTTGTTCGAGACAGTTAGGTTTTTGTGAACGTAAAATACTACCAAGAGGTTCGGATAGACCGGCTAAAAATGTTTTTAAAGCTATCTTTTCGTGTGATGCATTTAATGCGTTTCGGGATGCATCATTTAATTCATTATTTAGTGCGACGCTGCTACGAATTTTTGTAAGAAGGTCTTCAATACGCTGCACAAAATTTCTTGGAAGTTCGTTTGGGTTTTGATAACAAGAAGTCAAATCACGAAGTAACCCTTCGGTATCTCTACAGTCACCATAATGACCTATTAATAGTTGTCTAATATCTTCCCAATTATTAAGTTGCCTTGATGAAATAAATTTTCTCGCGGTACTGGTTAATTTACTTTTTACAACAAAAAGTAGTGCGTTTCTGTGCTCGTCTTGTACATTTTCAAATGCAAAATTTACCGCTTCAATAAAATCGTACAAAGTTGCTTGTTCACCGTCATAAGTTGGTATTAATTCCTTTAAATCTTTTAGAGTAAAATCTGCCATTTTTTTTTTATATTAAATTAACTTGAAGGAAAAATATAAAGAAAGGCAAGAATTATTTCATTAAATTGAGAAAAATTGAAGAATAATAAGGAATTTCTGAATAAATCGAATAAATACAAAAATACGAAATATGTTGCAAAAAACCAAAAATAAGAGACAAATACTACTTACAGTAATAGATAGATGCTCTTCATTGAACCTGGAATCCGGAAAATGAAAACCCTAGATACCAGTCTTCTTTCTTCGGGATTTTCGAAAATTCTTTCTTCAATTTCGCCTTTTCTTCGCTTTCTTTCTGGATAGTGTTCAAGAATCTTCTCGCTGCTTCTTCCAGATGATGAATTACGTCGAATAGGTTCGTTTCTCGCTTAAATTCGAGTTTGCGAATTTTTCGCGACTTGCAAAATTTTTGCAAATGTTACCGACTGCGCCACTTTAACGATCCTGATGGTCGTTACGAATAAAAATTAACAATTTTTTATTCTATTTTATTAAATGATGATTACAAGACTTGAAACTATTCTAAGTTCGAATATAATAAAATAACGTTAGACTTTTCTAAGTCCGGACAAAATATAAAAGTAAAATATTTTATGATAAGACGGGAACGGCGTTACGGTATGATTTGAGACTTTTGACTGCAGATCACGACTCGAATGTTGAATACTTGAGTGTCGAATACTTGAATGAATCTTCTGCTCGTTCTTCTCCCTTATATACTGAGGTTTGACCTCCTTTGGCGAAGATAAGCTGCACATGGGCTGATGTAAGAGCTTGCATCAGAATTACAGGTCAACCAAGGGTCGAGGGTTGATAACGAGTACGAAACAAAGAAAGTTCGTTGCTCTAAGACGAATGTGCGTTGCATCTAGAAGTAGGCCAGTGATAACGAGTGCGTTAGCCTCAGGGTTAGAGGTCACTTCGGCAGGGTTGATAACAGAAGCGAAGAAGGTTCATTGATCTAAGACGAAATGCGGTGCATCGGGAACCAAGTCGAATAAAATGTTAATAATGGAGTCTTCGGACGTAACATGCATTTTAAAGAAAATAATTGCAACTCCCAAACTGATGCCTTGATTGATCACCACTTTTGCCCTCTTTCCAGAAATATTATAAATCTACCAGTTACACTTTTCTGGAACGTACACCACTAATGGTCTGAAAGAAACGACCAATAAAAATTTCACTGTGGTCATCCATTAGTGCCAGCGAACCTTATTGCATCGTTCCTTTTAACAGTAAAAATTTAATTTTCACTGTTCCATGTAACACTCAAGCCGATACAGGTTTCCAAATACCGGCGTGTCTGGCTAATGCAAGCAATAAAAGCACACGTACATTTTTCTACTTTCTTTCTATAAAATGAAAGTAGCAATTCCATGAAATGCACTTCTAATTTAGCGGCTGTAGAAAAAAAAAACCTGATATCAAAGCAACAAACACGTTTTTAAAACGCGTTTACGTCATTTTGTTACGAAAATTACGGAGGTGGCTTACAATCCAGTTCAAATTAACGTAATGAGCAGCCGCCTATTATCGATAATACGTAAAGTATCAATTGTTAAATTTTACTGCTATGAATGATTCGTATTTATGAGTTTTGCTCTTAATTGCATTCCCACCGTAATTGTGAAAACAATCTGGTGAGTTGCGAGTGAAAATAATAGCGGACTTTTAATCGACTGTTGCAAAGTCCTGTCTGACGCGGTATATTATATGTAATTTAGTGTGTGTTTATTTTAATCAGGATCAGCTTATTTCTAATACTTAATACTATTAAATATGACTACAAGCCTATTATTCGTTAATTTTTAAAATATGTAAACACATCGCACCTAACACATCTGATTACTCAAAGTATCATAGTTGATTAGACATGTTTTTTTATAAACCTGCTGAGCAGAACACAATGGGAATTTCGTTAGCCGGAGATGAACTTATGTCATATTAATAAAAATAACGACTTCCTGGTAAGCAAATCCTCAGAATTACGGCTCTTTCTGGTTAGTAATTGGTACTCGCATAGAAGTAAATTCTTGTTTTCATATTATTACTAATAAACATAAAATGTATGCGATACAAGCCTGGATTTGTTAATGGACTTTGACAGTCTTGAGGGGAAAATAAAAAATCACAACGTAAATAAAACCACGTCATCCTTTCTACCAAATACGCTTACATAAACCCTCATCTTACAAAAATCACCCACATCTATGAATACTCAAGTGAAGCGACCCCTTGCGTTTTTCCTATGCATTTCCCAAGCTCCGTCGTGCACAAGCTCGAATTTGCATAATCTCGACCTACAGTTCACCCAGAAAAATTATCGATTAATCATTCTTGCATTTAGAATGCCGTTCGCACATTTACCACATTCCATTAAGAGCTGATTGGAAGCCGAAGTCAATGACTTTCAAACGAATCTAATTCATTAAGGACCAAGCCTTCATAATTAAGTCACGATCGTCCGAAAAACGAGCAGCCAACACCTCGCAATAAAGCACCTGTTGAGGCAAGACTAGCGGAAAATCTTCAACACACACCCTTTCTGTTTCCTGTTCGCGGGGGTGGTAAGAATGGGGACAGAGGCGGCGATTCGGCTGGGGTGAAAAAGGCGGTCAAACGCCTACGATTTGTTGATAATTTGGTTGAGTGATAACGGGAAATTTGCATGAATGATGCTGTTTCGTTTGGACGAGTTGTGTGGATTTTAGGCTGAAATGAAATTAGTCGGTCTACTGGGAAGCAAAGCGAGCTACAAAAGTGTGCAATAGTCGTATTAAAGAAAGCAGAGTAACAGGTTAATTAGAAATAACATGAGCAATTAGCAACTTTGATAGTTTTATCGGTAGGACTGATTGCTGTCGTAGAAAATGTATAGAAACTATAATTTTTTTAAAATAATCTCTTTTTGTATTGGCACGATGCCACGGAAAATTATACCAGCTGAACATTTTCGCAGTGGTTAATAATAATAATTAAACCAATAGTAATGGAGATACTTTCCGAGCGACAGCCAAAGGAAGGTATTGTTAATAGAGCTATTTTCGTGAAAGTCTATTTTCATCTTTTTTGCCATTTTACAGCTCGTAAAACAGGCAAATGTGGATTTCCTGTTTTCGTTGATCTTAACTGTAACGTTTTATTAGACACATCATCTCTAGAACTATGAACCGATTCTTTTAAAATTAAAGGAAAACTGATTTTTCGTTAACCAAGTTTTAACCATCCTCTCAATAAAATTTTTACATAAATAAATAAATCTTAACGATTACTATAGAAAAACACGGTTCATCTAAACCCTTTAAATTTCGGAGTATAACTTTGGAATTTCTGTGCCCTGTATAAATCAACAGCTGTGAATTTACTCCCATCAAAAATTTTATGACGTCATTGCGAAAAATTTTGTTTTGCCTTCAGAAACGAGGAAATTTCGATACATAATTTCACAAATGCTTCACAGAACATAACCATATATTTTTTTTAGAAACCTCAACTACTAAATATTAAAATTACTAACCTCAACTACTAAATATTAAAACAATTAAAGACACTAAGATGACTTCATATATTAATGTTGGTGATTATAAATAAAGGAATTTCTGCATTCTTTGACCACAAGAACAAGGAATAATAAATAACAAATTTCTAAAACCAGCTTAAATTTGTACTGATTTTAACATTAATTGCCAAGCAATTTACATTTTATTTTAAAACAAGTGTTTTCAAGTCATTAAGATCCGGAACAATAATTAATCAAACACTTTACATTTCAAATAAAAGTAGTCCACAAACAGGAGATTTTTAACAGAATTGTAACCCGATTGTACCTGAAATTATTATTTTGCGTTTTCACAGACGAAAATGAGATGGCCAAGTCGATAACGAATTTGTTAAAAAAACCGTAATAATTACGTTTTCAAACATCAAGACCCACCATGAAGAAGAAAACGAAAATGACTTGATTTATTTTTAATATTCATTATAATTAAGGAATTGGAAACTAACAATTCGAGGCCAAACTGACTAGTTTAATCAACTCCCTAAAATTACAAAGTATTGTATGAAACATTAACAGGTTATTATGTTCATTCGCGCTCGAATTCTTTTTATAAATTCGTGCACGAACTGATAGATCCTATATTGTATTAAAAAAAGTTGAAATTATATTGGTATTAAGCACTTTTGATCAATACTTTGGAATTAATTGAATTTGTCGAAAATTATAAAAATTGGTCGACGATTACTATATTAAGTAGATTACAAATAGTAATAATGTTATATGTATTGCCAAATTTTCTGGAAAATCGGGTGAGTTTTTCTTGATTTAATCAATATAAGTACATATAAGCAATTCCAAATAAGGTGTCACTCATACATCGAAATATCAAAGAAAACAGTGGAATGTTAAGGCCTCGTTTACTATCGAGGACTCGATTTTGCATTGATACAAATGCATTATTCTATGAAACCATAAACTCAGAACTCGACGCGGAGACTTGCTTAATTTTTTTAATGAAAAATATTTCTTGGCATTTTGTAGTTGAAACGAATTTTTTTTGGATAAATAAAAAAATGATCCAAGATTACTTGCACCCCTTGAAGTACAGTACAAGAAGTTCAGCTTCTTGAAAAATTATAAAATTGAAATAAAGTAGAGATATGTATAGTACAGGTAAACAAGTTACAGTGTGAGGGAAAAAAATATATCGGAGATCGAACCTCAGACCCTTCAAAGGTGCTTGCCACTGAGCCAGTGCCCATGTTGCGTGAAGATCAAACAAATTTTTATTGTCGTTTTACCGTCTACACGATATTTCTAACATAGATATAAAATTTGACATCAACAATCGGTCCGGTAGTATAGAAGATTATTTGTCTAAGAAAAATCGAGACAGACGACAGACAGACGGAAACACGAGACCTACTTTTTCATACAATAGAGGTCATGAAACGTCGAGAAAACATGAAAGTATATAATAAAAAATTGAAAACGAACTACAGTCGAAACCAAATCCCTTTTTTACTTCTCAAGCGTAAGCTAAGACGGTCCGTAGCTCCTAGAATATGATAAAATAGGTCCTCCGTTTCCGTTTGCCTATCGCCTGCTGGCGACGTTATTTGACAAATAATCTCCATAATTATTGGACTGATTGTTTTTAAATCTTGGGCATATTTTAAGAATATCGTGTCCAGCAAAATTTCAGCTTAAAAAGTACAACAGCGATTGCTATGTAATTCTGTATAAACTTTAAATTTATCGTGAACATAATATTATCAAGTAAATCGCATTTGAAATATGCAAAATTTTCTATTTTCTTTCTTCATTAGTTCTTTTGGAATTGTTCTTACAGGTTGTCTGAAAAAAATTAATGAATTCAAACAATTAATTTTATTATTTAAGGCAAAAACACCGTACCTTATTTTTCTAAGATTCTGACAACCCAGTACTATAATTATATTGTATTTATCCATACTAAAAATCTGATGCCGTCATCATAAACCTTGTGCTTCAGAGGCAAGGAAAATTCCGTCTAAATAGTTTTAAACAAGTTTTTCTCAATATATTTGTTTTTCATTTATTATTATTAATGATCTTTATTGAAGAAAATTTATGAAATTAAAAAAAAAGTGATACATTTTAATTAATGTATGCCAAAAGATGAATAAGACGAAATACAAACAAAAATTTTCGACGACAATAGAAATATCTTTATTTTCACCTAAAAAAAAATCGTTACGGCTATAATATGCTTGGTTTATTAACGTTTTTAAATACTTTATAATTTTTATGGCTACTTTAACACGTACTTGAATTTTATTGCAGAATTCGGCAACACTTTTAATTTAACCTCTTTCTGGCTCAAATTGTCTCTCGCCAAGTTGAGAATTCTTTTTCATGCTTTGTATTTAATTTAGAGGAATGTAAATGTACAAAGAAGGCGAGGTCATAGTAATTTAATTTAGTAAAGTGAATTCGGCAAATTTTTGTATATTTTAAGTTGGAAATTAGTCTGAATCCGAGTCAGTCGGTAACATTTTCTGTAATTCTAAGTAATTTCAAATTTCTTCGAAAACGAAATCATATTGACGCATTTGCTATCAGTTAAAGAACGGTTGTTTACTATGAATCAGTCCAAACCTCAAAATGCGTTATATGATTACTGATGCAGTCGTCAATTCGTCAATGTTATTTTCTGAGAAGATCCGTATTTTCTGCTCATAATATTAAACCGAAAGTAACAAGTCGTTCACAAAAATTAAAAAATGTAGGGATCTTAGGACAGAACCCTGTGGAACTCTTTGACATAGTGAATGTGAAGTCCGACTGTGGACACTCAATTATTCATTACAGGGTAGAATAACCCGGCGCTGTTCGGGGTTTGACGACCTTCAAACTTCAGAGTCTGTTTTTTATCGTTTTATGAATGAGGGGCCAACGCTCCTAAATTTCTATGTTGTAAAACTTTATTACTGTACAAAGATAGTACGTCCACGGTATAATAAAATCGCTTAGAAAATAATCTTGAGAGATCATGACGTTCATCAAAATGTTGACACAATAAAAAAAAGCCACTGGTCAGAAGGCAAAATCACTACGAAAGTTCGTTCGAAACAAACTTCATCCACATTAAAATTACATAATCAGCAATGTTGTATAACACATAAATAAAATTTAAATAAGAGCCAAAGCTTGAGAACTGATTATGAATCCGACTTTATTATAAAAAATAATTAACTTCTATGCTATTAATTTAAACAATCTTAAAACTGAAATGACTTCATCTAGAAGCAGTGTATAAATGATTTGATTATGATAGCTTTATTTTAAAAACTGTACGTGTCTGCACTAGTGGTTTTTAAACCTATATATAAATGAATGTATTATTGTTATCTTCCGGGTGTTAATTTTGCGGTTTGCCCCCGTTTCGGGTTCACAACCCGGCGCCCATGTGCAAGAATGTCATTAAGATGCCACCGAAGCCCTAATTCGGCGCCTAGACCCATTTAAAAGACATTTTCATCTCACAGTCCGGGAAATTCGAAGCCGTCTCGGCGTCGACCCAATTCTGGCCGGAAAAGCGTCGATATTTCCTCGGTTTTCCGCGTTTCGACAAGTTCCTGCTTGTCTTTGGATGAACACGGATCCGCACTAATCCCGCGTCTCCCCTTACTTAGTCGAGCAGAAGAAGGGAAGTTGCGAATCTGCGGCTAAAAATAACACGGGGTGGCATCTACACGAAATGGGGCGCATCTATAAATTTTCGGCTTATTGGAACACGCACGGAAAGTCGAAGGGGTTGCTCGGAGTATTTATTAATTATGTAAATGAAACGGGAAAAAGAACGCGTGACTCATACCGTATGTAAAATCCCAGAAAATGGGATTCCAAATGGTGGTGAATGTGGAGATCATATCAATCAAAATAGTGTACACAATGGGGAAAAATTGCTGTGATGGAAATTGTCGGAAAGGAGCGGAGCGACCTGGAAATCGACTCGGAGTATAATAGGGCCAATTGAAACGCGTTCTTTATTCACGAGATCGATGTCTTTTGTGAAAATACCGCAAAATCAATCAATTTTCAAACAATGACATGACATGTTAACAACAAAAATACTGACCTTATTTACTACGTTACTAGGGAAAGGTTCTCGTTGATAATTGTTGACGGCGTTTGTCCGCAGCACTGGAAACTTAATTTTTCACAAAATTAAACGACGATCATACATCACATCACTTTAAAACTTATATTAATTCAAGAACATCAACACAAAACCTGTGTACATCACGGCCATTTTACCATGTCTGAGAAAACCTGACAGCTTTCAACCAAAAGAAAACAAACAGTCCCTAAACCCCCCCACCACTAGAAACTCGGGCCTCCCACAAACGTAAACAAATCTTACAAGTTACCCTCAAGAAACATCAACAAAATTCACCCTTAATTTGAAAAAAACAAAAATCCAAACAGGTTAATAACCACAAAAAACAGGGATCGAATATAACAATCTAGTAACATTGTAATCGTCCGGTTGGTACCTAGGTTTCCAACTGTCAAAAATTACATAACCAAAAACGTTCGACTTTTGTGGTGAGGTTGTGTCTTTTGGTCGACTTTTACGTAAAAATGGCTGCAAAAAGGATCACCCAAAGTGCGATTAACTGGGCCGCGCTCGCCGAAAGAGTGCCCCCACACCAAAAGAACCTATTTCAAGCCTTTAAAGCCAAATCCGATCAATATCTCCGCAGGTACACTTTACATAACTAGTGTAATTTCAGTCTTCTTATTCTGTGTTTCAGCGTACTCAAAAACCCAGAGAAGGCCCCAGAAATCAACTGGGCTTTCTACAAGTCGAAAGTTCCAGTTGCTGGAATGGTCGATGAATTCCAGAAGCAATACGGTGCGTTGAAAATCCCCTACCCACCAGATACAGTTAGCACTCAAATAGATGCTCAAGAAAAGGAATTGAAGGTGGAGATTGAGAAGTTTAAGCAAGAATCAAATGCAAGAATTGCTGAGTAAGTTTCATGGATCTGGTGGGGTTTGTTTGATGGTTTTTGTTTTAAAGGTTGAAGAAGGAGCTGGCGCATTTGTCGGCTTTGATACCGTTTGATCAGATGACTATGGAGGACTTCCGTGACGCATTCCCAGAACAGGCGCTAGATCCTATCAATAAACCTACTTTCTGGCCTCACGATCCTGAGGAGCAACTTGATCATGTAGTCAAGGATTCTGGTCATTCTGGACACTAATATTTTAATAGATTATGTGAAGAACAGTGTTAGAGTTTTGCTGTTGTAATAAATGACATCAGTGGAGATGTAGTTGAATTTGTATTGATCATTATATCTGTTTAGGATGCATTAATTTTTTTATAATGAAAATAAGAAGGAAGTTAAATAACATTCCATTGTTGCAAAGATTTAGTATTAAGTGTTTCTAGCGGTTCTAGTTGCACTAATTTTCGAAGCTGAGAATGATGTTAGGCAACCAAACATACATCTATGGCTACGGCAATTCAGTATACCTGAACACACTCTAAACAAATATATTTTTTTCAATTATAAAATAAATATAAATAATTGTTTAAAGTGCTAGGCCGTTTCGGGGCGAGGTAAGTTATAACTTTCGACCAATTTTTTACATATAAAATAAATTTTATTTTAGTGACTGAATTTTTTTTAATGTTGAAAAAATTTGGGATTATATTTTTTAATTATGTATATTGATTTCATGAACGTAGTGCAAGCTCAAATATTGATTTTGTGCTCTTGTTAAATATGGGTCAAGTGTAGATACTCTAAGATTGTCCAAAAAAAAACGTGTCCTCATTTTCCCGAGTAAGTATATCTCAACTGAAGTGTACGCTATTTTTAATTTAACTTCACACGTAAGGAGTGCTTTTAAAACTTAAAATTTGTGCAAATTGATAAACTTTTGAGAAATTAGTAGACACAGAAAAATAACTTTAACTAAAAAAAAAATAATACGCAACAAAAAACCATGTTTATTTTTTGTACAAAATAACATAATACTTATTATTAATTAAGACATGAGGACACATCAAAATGACATCAAACAAAAAAAAAAATAAATAAATAAAAATCAACATTGTTTCGTCATGGAAATATTACTACAGTCTTTTATTTCGTTCTGTAGAAGTGTGTATCCTAATGGGCTGATAAGTTTTCTGTCTACGAACTTCTCATTATTTCTCCTTGTTGCAGTACTAATTACTAAACCAAAAAATAAAGTAATAACAGTACCCATTAAACAATAATAATAAAATGATATCCTAAAAATAAAAGACAGTTCGGTTGACGGAGACAAAATTCTGAAAATTTTAAACGCGGGTAAAAATGGTCAAAGTTTGAAAAAATTACATACCTTGGTGTTGTAGTAACAGTAAATGTATCATTTAAGGCATTGCAATATTTGGTTGATGTTGGTTTAGAGACATAATTTAATAACCCCAGCATTTGATAATATTGTGCAGGAAAAATGATACAGGCAATTGTAATAAAACCACAGAGACCTCCATAAAAAGCCCCCTGTTACAAGGTTTAGACACATATTTTGCTAAATTCTAGCAACAACACAACTTACTTTAGCATTAAAACCAGGGTAAAATATTCCCATTGTGAACATCCCCAAAATGGCACCAGTTGTAACACCACTTAAACTATAGCCCAAAGAAAACAGACCTCCCATATGTTCAACAAAGTAGACCATCAATGTACATATGAGCCCACAAATGATTACAAGAAGCTGCAAGATAGTTGTTGCTCTCTTATCACTAATTTTTTCGTTGGACAACTTGACAATAAAATCTTCATAAATTATCCCCGCTAGACAATTTAGATCTCCTGACAAAGTACTACAATTCTTTAACCTCCACAAAATCAAATTTACAAATTTGATTTACCTTAAAGACGCACTGAACACTCCAGCAATAAACAATCCAGGAAGTCCGGGAATGTTTTTAGACACATCCATGACGAAGTACGTAACAAGCTGGTTATCAGTTGTAATTTTCTGCGCTGAGAGAGGATCACACGCAGAATACTCTGCGTAAATTAGTAAACCAAGAAAAATCGTTATCGTCTTGATGATGATCGTTCCAACTCCGAAATAAATGACCGTCCTGTTTGCTTTATTTAACAATCAACTTTGATACTTTGATACTTACAATACAGATTGTCTGAAGGTGGGTACTGCCAGAAATTTCTGCATACAGTTTTGAGAAATAGCAACGGTGGCCACTCTCTGTGTTGTCAAACCAACTGCAAGCGACCAAAACGTATCACGTTTCGTTGGATCCATATCAAAACTTTAAGTTTACAGTTTTAAAATACAAACACTTCTCTAAATACTTACTCGAAAATATCAAGTCTTTTGCTGTCGATGGCTTTTCTCCAAACAACCGAAAACCCTCCTGTGGATTGAAGACCCATCATACAAATTAAAGAAACAGCTAGAATGGCAATCATAAATTGAACAGCATCAGTCCAAATGACAGCTCGTAGACCTCCGATGGCTGAGTAGAATATACACAAACCGCAGATTGATGCTGCCATAAAATGAACGTTAACACCAGTTGCTGAAACATCTTATTTAACAAAAATCACACATAACGGTAAGACGAACCAGCGGAAAACGCAAGAGATGGAACATAGATTACAATAGGAAGATAAAGAATGTAAGATACGATCGACAAAAATGAAGCAAGGAGTCTTGTTCTTGAGTCAAATCTGCGTTCTAAGTACTCATAAACGCTGGTAATTCCTAAATTAAAAAATACAGGGAGGTAGACATAAATTGTCACCACTGTGAGAATGATTGTTGATATGGCACCCAGTAAATATGCCGCTCCATACCTATATACGTCGGCTGGTACAGACAAAAGAGTATTAGCTGATGTGTGACTGCAGATTTAACATTTAGTAATAGTTTTGATCAGTGTTCTTTGATTACCTTGCCACTAGTGAGATGACAACAGGGATAACATTCATGGTTCTACCACCCAACAAATATTCGCTAGTTGTGGACTGCTTCCGAGTAAAATAATTAAAGTAAATTCCCATGCATACATTGAAAACGAAGATAGTAATGAAGACTATAAATGCGTCGAACCATGAAAATGAGAGATTGTTGATTGTTGACTTTAGGGTAAAGGGTTGCACTGTGTCTTCGATAAACTGTGTAGAAATATTCATAATTGTCAAACGTATGGTAGCACTTAACTATACGAGTGTTTGTACGGAATGCAGTTTGTAAGACCTTGCTAAAAATGGAAATGTTTTTTTTTTACGATTTTAACGGCTCTATTGTTGTAATTAGGTCGACGGGTAAAACACGATGTATTTTTAAATTTAAGCAAGCAAAAAATGTTCGTATTGTCACTTCACTTTGTAGTGAAACACTGGTGTGTTATCGCTGTCGATACGCAAATGAATCACCAATTAAAATTCCAGGCGAATTTTTTTAAGGAAAATAAAAATTTGTGATAAGGAGAACGTCCAGTAGGCTCTAATTATAATTACAAAAATTAATAATTATTAATTATAATTATACATACAACATTTGTATACTTGTGAAATTTTTATTGATTTGCTTTACTTTCGGATATACTTGAAAGATCTTAAATATGCTTTATGTAAAATTGCGACCGTGGGAAATAAACATATATGTTATTATTACCATTGTTTTGTCAATGTAAAATATATCGCTTTCCATTTTTTATGATTTTCATATCTTTGTAACTTTATTTTGCCAAAAAATTTACGAGCGTAAAAATATGAATATGCGCTTTCTGCATTTATTGAAATGCAAAAAAACATATAAAATGATTTACAACTAGCGATAAAGTAATGCACAGAATTTATGCAAGCATTATAAGGAGTGTTGATTTTATTAAACGGACACCTTTAAAGTAACGCCACTTTTCTAATTTTTAATCTAAATTATTCTAGTTTTTATATATGAAAGCTTTAAGTTGTATCTATTAAATGCCATTTTTGTTTTCAAAATAACGTTATTTCTTTTTAAAATGAAGCGAATCGCCATTGGGGCAAGAAAATTATCTTTGCAAAAGTGATGCTACGAAAAATTTCCGTTGGGGGGACTGCCTAAAATAACTAAATGTTCAAAATCAGCAGTGTTCCAAATAATCAAAAAGTTTGGGGAGTTTAATACTTTAGAAGATTTGCTCAAATCCAGACCGAGAAAAGGCCCGCTTAACAAAAATATTGAGGAAAACATCATTAAACTGCTAAAATTAACGAAATGTATGTCTGTGCGGGAAATACCCAAGAAGCAAGGTGTTACCGTAGGTACTGTACAAAATATAAAGACTCGGAATAACATTAGAACATATTAAAGCAAAAATCCCAAAAAGAAGCGAAAAGCAGCGCATACAGTTTAAAAAAAAAAGCAGGAAGTTATAAACAATTTTGGTCACGAACAAAAATCGTTGTGTTTTGATGGACAACGAAACGAAGGTTAAAATGGACTGCAATACACTACCCGGCTCCCAGTTTTATAATGCAGTCGTAGGGGAAGATGTCCTCGATGACATGAAAACAAAAAAAATTGAAAAGTTTGGGAAGAAACTCTTAGTGTGGCAACCGATTTGTTCCTGTGGGCTAAAAAGTTTTTTTTTTTTTACGATTGCAACAATTGGGGGCGATGATTACAGGAAAGAATGTTTAAAAACGCGATTATCGCCTGTTTTGTAAACATCATAACCCTCCATTGTTTTGGCCAGATTTGGCTTCGGTTCACTACGCTGGTGCCACTCAGGAGATTCTTAATGCCAATAATGTACAGTTTTTAAAAAAGGAAGATAAACCACCCAACTGTCCTGAGCTTCGTCCACTTGAGCGATAATGGGCAAATATGAAAGCAGTGTTAAGAAAAGATGGCCGAACAACATCATGACTTGGAGAATTTTAAAAAATGTGGCCTCCTGCTACGAAGAAAATCACAAACAATCCTGTGCAAACAGTGATTCGCGGTATTCGCGCAACAGTTAGAAAATTTTATAGTTTCTGAATATAATTGATTAGAGAATAAGAATAATTATTTCATTTAACATTGTTAAACATTTTTATAACAAAAAAAATTAAATTAGCCCAAAGTACTCGAATTAGTAGCAATTTTTCAGTGTCCCCTTTATAAAATGAACATTCCTTATAAGCATTTTTTAATTTTTAAATATTTTTCTCGCAAAAGTGCAGGTTTAAGCATTTAAAGACTGCCTTTTGAGCATACTTTTTTCTTTTGTAGAATTAAACTTGCTAAAAATTTATCGTGTGTAATTTTTTGACGCCAAGATTATTCACTACATACTTAGTTATGCATTCTTGGCTTTTTTAGTGCGCCCAAGGACGATAAAATAGATCAGTTAGTATGCAAAGCATAAAAATATATATGACTCTCGTTTCAAAGTAATTATTTCCAATTGTTCTACTGACCAACTAAAACTTTATTTTGGAATATTATGTGTAACACGTGGATAACATTTTTAACATCCAAACTATTCCATTTATATTAACTATGATAATCATTACGCTTGAAGAGATTTACCATTTCTAGACGGTTTGATTTGTTTGGTCCAAAATTTTGGCAAAGTGGACTCAAAAATTTTTTATCAGGTAGACGATCACCTGTGCTGGAAACGTAACTAATTACCAGTCCCAAAGCTACTGTAACTATTGCACCAAGAAACGTGTGATAATAATGAGAAATGCGAAATATAAAGGGTGGCTTCCTGCTACAACAACATAGTTTGACCAACAGTTCTTACTTATGCGAAACCGTACTTCTCTGTCTGCATAGTGTGGTTCATAGAAGTACTGGACCGCTTAAAAGAAGTATTTAACCACTGCAATTCAAATTCTGTAGTTTGGTTTGAAACATCGCAATTTTCAACTGATAGAGGTTTTGACGGGTAGGCAAACGTTTTCTCTAAATTGTAAAATTTCAAAGGCATGCCGATACTTGCTGTGAAAATGAAACCACCAATAGCTCCATAAAACGCACCCTAAAAAATAAATACTGTCATACTGTTGAATTTAAACCGACACTTTACTTCAGAATTTGCTTTTGGAAACAGAACGCCTAAAGTGAACATGCCCATAGATGGTCCTTGTGATATTGCTGTAATACTAGTAGCCAACGGAATAATATCTCCCAAATGCTGCATTATCAAAACCAAACCTATGATCGCAATGCCACAAAGTGCGACAATCAATTTCAAAATTTTTGTCACACTTTTTTCTTTAATATTTTCATTTAAAAAGTTATACAAGAAATCTTTGTAGATTACGCTAGCTAAAGCGTTTAAACTTGAAGATATTGTACTAAAATGTAGTTGTTGATTATCAAAATAAACATCTACGTACCGTGTACTACCTCAATGAAGCACAAAATAAAGCCACTAAGAAACAACCCGAAACACCAGGTACATGTCCAGCTACATCCATAATATAATAAGGTACCATCTGTTCATGCCTTTGGATTTTCTTGCTTATAAAAGGATCACATTTTGCGTATTTTGCATACATGAGGAGACCAATGAAGACAACGAAAGTAGATACGATGCTTAAGCAAATAGCCACATAAATCACAGACCTGCAGTGGCATTTTCAACTATAGTCGGGACAATAATAACTACATACCAGACACTTTCACGAAACGTTGGTAAAGCTAAAAATTTCTGTAATCCAGATTGGGTCAGACTGATGTAGTTAGTAAAGTGGGCTGTATATCCAAAGAAATAAGTCCAAAAACTGTCTCGTTTTGTTGGATTCGGATCAAAACTGGAACAAAATTAAATACCTTGAAACAAGTTTTCCCAATACTTACTCAAATATATTAAGTCTGTCGCCTTTTAAAGCTTGTTCCCATATTGATACGAAACCTCCACTTGAAATAGTACCAACAATAGAAACGGTGAGCAGTGATACTATAATTACACCAAATTGAAAAAAGTCCGTCCAAACTACCGTTTTTAGTCCTCCGATTGCAGTGTAAAAGACACAGATAGCACATATTGCAGAAGATATTAAATGCACGTGAATTCCAGTGGCTAGAAACCAAATTAGTTAATACTGAAATACAAAAAAACTGAAACTTACACACTGAAAGTGCCAAAGATGGAGTATAAGCAACCACAGCGAGATAAATAAATTCACATAACAGATATAAAGAGGATGCTAACAACTTGGTCTTTTTATCGAATCTTCTTTCCAAGTACTCGTATGCACTTGTTAGTTGAAGGTTGAAAAATACAGGGAAGTAAATATAAACAGATAATATGACCAATAAGAACATGGAAATGCAACCAAGCCACTGAAACGCTCCATATTTGTAAACATCAGCAGGCATCGCCATCAGAGTTATTGCTGTAAAGTGTCTACACAAAGAGTTTTTTGCTTAAGGTTGTATAGTTTACGGAAATGGTTTTACCCGACAGCTACAGAGAGTGCAATGGGTAAGGCATTCATCTTTTTATTTCCTAGCAAGTATTCGTTTATAGTCTTTTGTTTGGTCCCTACGCATCCATAATAGATTCCAAATGAGGTACTGATAGTAAGCATGATTCCAAAAATGGTGTAATCGTACCATTCTAGAGTCTGCGTTCGAGAATTCATGGTGTTTTTCTCGTGATAAAAAATTATCTGAAAAATAGACTTAAATGGATTTTTTGTTTACTTAATTGTTATAAAAAGCGAGAGTACTTAAATTACGTACTTCTGTTTTCATGTAAGCTAAACAAACGTGAAGAACTAATGGTAATTTTCTTTTACGTAAGGTGCGTTACATTTACTGTTGCAAAATTTTTATACTTAAGTAAAATTCCTGTAGTTAGCGATAATACAGTGAAAACTTGACTCCTGTTTTAATTATATCGTTTAGTACTTAAATATTAATTACCTTCGTGTGGTGTGTTTGAGAAAGGTTTTGTATAGGTATTTTATATAGTTTAATTGCTCATAAAAATTACGCTACTAAGAGATAACGATAAGATACGCGGGCGTAGAAATCGGTGAAGTGTGAATTTGAATATATTTCGCTAATGTGGTAAAAGAGATTGATAATAATCAGTCAAAGGATCAATCTTAAAAAAAGCTACCGGGAGGTACTACTTACAGGATATATTTCACAGAAAACACTTGAATGTAACAAGAACAGCGGAGCTGGCCTGCACCGTGCACCACACAGCACAGAGATTCCGTTTTTCTCATACTTCCACCCTAACTTATTAGTCATCACTTCTACCAGACTATGTATGTAGTAGTTTAATACCTGTTCTGGAAGAGTAACAAAATTACAGGCCGACTCATGGTGAAGAAATTAGGGTGTCAAACCTATAACAACAAGACAATAAGGCATTCAAGATCAAAATTTTTGTCGCTTCTCATTCACTACAACAAAAGTAATTTTTTACTTCATTTTTATTTTTCTAGCGTAAGCTAATGAAGGACTATAACAGGGTTCATCGGACGAATGAATATTTTCGTGTTTTCTCGACGTTTCATGACCTAACCTAGAGTACAAAAAAGTACAAATAATTTCCGAGATTACCGGAGTGATTCTTGTCAAATTGTGTATGTTTGTTAAGAATATTGTGTCGATGGTTGAACGCTAACCAAAATTTGTTTAATCATATCTACCAACAATTTGTTGATGTCTCCTCACAATTTTTTTAGTAAACGACATTTAAATTTTATAATATAACATACTTCTCTAGTTGTGTTTTATGACTCCGCCTTGATTTTTTACACGAGGCATCAAGATTTTGGCAAAAAGAATTGAAATGGAATTCGAAAACACTAAAAAACGAAGAGAAAGAAGATACATGATAGAAGAAAACTTAAGCAAGTTTAGAGTAATGAAAGATTGACAAAAAATTGTATTACTTAAAGTGAAGATTAAATTATAATTTGGAAAGGACCATGAAGTTAAAATTATCTTATTCTCTATTTTACATCTAAAAGCATCTTCAATTTATTTTCGAGACGAAAATCTTATCGTGAATTATTTCCCCAAGAAAAACAAAAAAACCAACAACTAAACCCCCAACTAAAACAGAAAAAATAAACTGAAGATGTTTTAAGCTCAAGGCAACAATGCCGTCTTCAGTTTTCCTAGTTTTACTCTGCCCTTTCTTTTCTTTTGACAATCCAAACTGCTTTTGCAACTGTAAGCATTCGTTAATCGTATCCAAATACGGCGAATGTTTCTGAAAAAGAAAAGTTCCACTTCCTGGTAGTAGAGCTTGCTGCATCATGTAAAACTGTGATTCGTTTTTGCGCTTTTTCCAATAGACGATCAGTTTTTCGGCTTTGAAACTATTGATCAGAAAAGCTGCTGAAGTGTCTCGTGCTTCAAGTTGCGCTTGCCTTTCATACAGATCTATGGAAACAATTTGTTTTTGCAGATTGTAGTCACGAGGCATTAGGTCTACCATAACTTGTGTGGCACGGATTTGTATTTGACTGTCTCTTAGTTCTGGTATGGTTTTTATTTCAACGTATGTCGAAGAAGTCATCGACGTGCTGATTAGAAAGCTCTGGAATGCCGTTCGGAAAACAATACAGTTCCATATGAACACTGTTACATTCACTTTTAAAGAAAGTTTTCTTTTTTCTAGAAACGGGAACACACTTCCAATGACGACACCAAAGCTATATAAGAAAAATTTTACAAAATGGTTGGTGTTTTTTTGAGAAAAACTTGAAACCAGTGCGATTAGAACTAATATCACCGTAAATGTAGCCCACACTGATGGATAAAATATTGACATTACTGAAGTCTTTTTTAGGTGGTTGCGATCATATGGAATTAAAAGAGCAAATTCGTTTTTTTCGTGTGGGTAAGAGTATTCGATATTATTAGGAGTATATTTTTTTTGCCTGAGAAAGAACGTAGTGAAACTGAAGTCTGAATTATTACTTTGTACATCTTTTATCATTCCTACGTAATTCAGTTGACTGGGTGGTTCCACTATTGTAAAAGTAGCATTAACGTGATGCATTTGTTGCTATCAGGAAAATAGTAAAAAGTCAAATCAAGCATGATTTTCGTATTTACCAACTGAACTGTGAAGAAGAGATTATTAAAACTCCTAAACGCTTTTGGTCATATGTACAAGATAGGAAAGGACAGACTCCTGTCTCTGGACGAATTAGCTCCAATGGTCTAATTTATGATAAACCCAATCAAATTGTCAACGTTTTTGCCGAATACTTTTCGTCCGTCTATCAAAATAATGATATACCATCACCAGCTGAGGTATCAGTGGACAGTGACTCCATTTTACTCAATTCCATAAGCGAATCTGAAATTCTCAATGTAATAAAAAATTTGAAACCTAACTTATCTGCCGGTTTAGACAATATACCAGCAATGTTAATCAAAGATTGTTCTAACATATTTGCTGATCCTTTGAAATATATCTTTAATTTAAGTATAAAAAACTGTGTATTTCCTGACGTTTGGAAGATGTGCCGAATTTGTCCTATATATAAACACGGCAATAAAGATGAAGTCACTAATTATCGTCCAATCTCTATTCTTAATAATTTTGCCAAGATATTTGAGAAGGTTATTTATAATAAAATTTTCAAACTTGTTAATGGAAAGATAAGTCAATTTCAGCATGGCTTCATACCTGGAAGATCTACAGTTACTAATCTCACGTCTATCTCTCAATATTTGATGAACTCTTTAGATAAAAAGAAACAAGTCGATGTTATATATATGGACATGTCAAAAGCTTTTGACCGAATTAATCACAAATTACTGCTTGCGAAGTTATTACGTTTGGGGTTTTCTGAAAATTTAGAAAGACTTTTCGCTTCTTATTTACACAATCGCATTAATAAAGTAGTTGTCAATGGTTTTACCTCCAATGATATCTTACAAACATCTGGAGTACCTCAGGGTTCCCATTTAGGTCCGTTACTGTTTGTATTATTTGTTAATGACTTATTCTCATCTGTAAAAAACTGTGAATGCCTAATGTATGCTGATGACCTAAAGATATTTATTGAAATCTCTAATATCGAAGATTGCCTTCGCTTGCAAGAAGACGTAAACTCTGTAATTCAATGGTGTGACATTAACAGTCTTTGTCTTAACAAAGACAAATGTTTAGCGGTGACATATGGCAGATCTGTAAATAAACTCTCATATGAATACAATATTAATAACTTTGTGTTAAAAAGATCTGATTTAATTAAAGATCTAGGAATTAACTTTGACTCTGCATTAACTTTCCGCAATCATTTTGATGACATTGTAAAAAAAAGTCTCGCTACATTAGGGTTTGTCATACGTAATACAAAAACATTTACCAGTATCATGACCTTAAAAATTCTTTATTACAGTTTAATTCGATCACGCTTAGAATACGGCTCAGTGATATGGGACCCCTATTATCATGTTAGTATTTTAAAACTGGAAAATGTTCAACGTAGATTTATAAAATATCTACATTATAAAGAGTTTGGCAATTATCCTGTTCGTGGTACGTCTCAAGAGTTGTTGCTTTCTATCTATAATATTGAAGCTTTGTGTTTTAGGAGAACTAAAATGCTAATCAAATTCATATACGATTTAGTCCACAATAAGATTGATTGTATACACCTATTTTCACAAATCCGTTTTCATGTACCAAGACCTCAATCTAGGTATCCACTAACGTTTAGCATAGAACGTGTCAGAACTAATTTGGGCTCCAAAGCTCCGTTAACTAATATGCAACATAAGTTTAACACTCTTTGTCATAATTGTGACTTACACTTTGACAGTTTGAATAAAATATTAAAATATATTGATAATAATTTACGATATAAGATAACATAATTTAATTTTTCTTGTCATTGCCAGATTCCATATTAGTTAGTTATTTAACCTTAATGTAATGTTTACCATTTGCGCTGTTTAAATTTACATTGTTGTTCTTTGTGTTAATTATTAGTTTTTGTTTTAATTCTGTATATCCTCGAGCTGTATCTTATTTTACTTTACCTATATATTGTCCTATAAATGGATAAAGTCTGTTGGGCAATAAATTTATTTATTTATTTATTTATTAACCATCTCCATCACCAGCTGCAACGTCTCGTAGTCTTCCCCAGACCATTTACCATTTTCGTGTGCAATCAAGGGCCAGTCAGCCCATAGAGACACGCGTAGTTGCTGCCCATACAAATTTTTAACTTTGTTTGGGAAAAAATTTCTTCGTTTGTGGCTTAAATTCAACATTTCGTTTTTGAAAGGGTTGAACGAAAAAATTTGGAGAAAGTCAAACACAAACACAACTACGAAATTAATGATTCGGTTTAAAATTTCTGTTGTCTACGGAACTGCATATTATAAAGTGGTTATGGCTTCTTGAACTTCAAAACGTGTAACTGCGGATTTGATCGATCGTTTCGTGGACTCCAGTTATGTTACTTATAAAAATAAAAGTTTCTTTGCTTTTGATTACTTCGTTGTCTGTGTCGATAAAATTTTCGTCCACAATTATCGAAGGACAATTATTCTGCTTTAGAAAGTTGGTGAGAACATCCATGCTGCATTCCAAGTCGAAATTAATGTAACTGCACGATGTACGTTCAGAGTTTTTTGTAGACAGAATTGAATATTTTTGGAGCTGTTGCTGGAAAAAAGTTTTTCTTGATTCTTTAAATAAATTAGTACAGACCATATCTAAATATGTGACAGAGAAAATGAAGAAAAAGTGAAGCATTTTTCTCTGCTAAATGGTTATAAAGTGATGAGTGATGACAAAAATTAAGTCGCAGACATAGTAGTCAGAATATAGACTATATGGATGGGTTTACTAAATTTACGTAATATATAAAAATAATTATTATTGATTCGAGTTCGTCAATGTTTTAGTGTGAACAATTGTGGCGTAGAGTGAGTAAAAAGCCAATAAAGCTTCTGATTTATTCAAAACAACCTCACTTTTTTTATACAAAATTACATATTTACTTGCTTCTAAGCTAATGGTTATATTAGATATGAAAATATATTGCGTCCCAGTTTCTTGTGTTTTCTTTTGTTCTGCTACCGCTATCTTTATAAAGCTGATGACGGTGCTGTTGCGGTGGTAAACGTTGCGTCGTTTGATCTTAACCTCGTTATTGGTTGCATCTATAGAAAGTTGAAATTTAAAAATTATTGGTTAAATTTAGGGTTAAACAAATTATTAATTCACCTGTTTAGAGATGTGCATGGTATAAGTTTTCATATTCTCAGAATTTAGAAATGATTTATAGCTTGTTATTTAGTAAAAGTTACTTAGTTTTTAGCAGGGATCCCATTATGTTATTGATATTTTTTAAGTCACGTTGAATATGTTATGCTGTGGTATCTAAATCTATGTGTTTGTTTAGTAGAATTCATGTGGATGCATTATTTATCAAAGTGGTAGTGTAAAATGCTTGATATCTTTTTTGATTTAGTATTGTTACGAAAGAAACCCATACGCTGCCTCGGTACGACGCCTATGGGTTCTAGTATGTATGGCGATCATAAGTCATTGTCGGCGACGGCGGCCGACGAAAAACTTGGAAGCGGATGTCGCGACGGGTGTTCGAGAATAAGCCTAGAAGCTGTGACGGAGATCTTCGAGAAGCACCGCGCGGCTGTTTAAATGGGAACCACCGTCGGGAGCAGTTAATGTAGTTCATACAATGGGAGAAGTCTAGTCAAATCCATTCCAGTCGAGTCGGAATTATTCTGTACATAATCGCTATAGAGTTAGTCGTGTAATTTGGAGTTACTAAGAAATAAAACTGTTGATTTATGAAAGCTATAAAACTTTGTACAGGGTTCACTTAATAACTAATTTCATTTTTTCTCGACGTTTTATAGCTCCTAGAATATGAAAAAAATAGAAAGTAGGCGGCCATTTTACATCTATTCTTCTATTGACAACATCGTCATCAGACATGTATCTTGGATGGAATTTTGGATTAGCTTTAAAATTCGAAAATTTAGTAAATACAGAAACGGACAGCTGTATGATCTTGCAACCACTTTAAGGGTATCATAAACATGTTACATTACTAATCAAAATTTTTCTCTTCATCCTGCCTCCAAATCTGAACACGCCATCGCAAAATTATACTAGATCCTACCTAAAAGATAGTCATACTTTTGAATGATAAGTTTTCTATCTAAAATAAAGTAATAAGAATACCCATTAAACAATAACAATAAAATAATATTCTAAAAATAAAAGACGGTTCAGTTGACGACGACAAAATTCTAAAAATTTGAAACGCTGTGGGTGAAAATGTTCAATGTTTGAAAGAAAAAATTACAAACAAATTTTAGTTAGAGTTTTACTATCTACACGATATTCCTAATATATACACACAAAATTGATAACAATTCATTTCGAAATAAAATTTTATTTTAAATTATTGAAAGTATTTCATTACTTATTCATCCTATTTCTAACACAAACAACTTATAACTATGTTTTACACTAACATTGATTTTACTATTTATTATGCTTTACGAGATTTTGCATTTCTCTCTTATCTGACTTATCTGGTACAAACCTGTGAACAAATGGAGTCAAAAATCTTTTGTCAGTTATACTGTCACCCTTATTTGTAAAGTAACTGATTACCAGTCCCAACATTACTGTAACAAGTGCACCAAAAAAAGTATGGTACAAGTGCGTAATGCGAAACATAAAAGGTGGCAGTTTTCTACAAAAATATAATTAAAACAATAAAATATAGCTAAATTATTGTAAACCAACTTTTCTATTGGTTTACTTTTAGGGGCCAAATACGATGAAGAAGTACTAGAATGCACAAGAGAATTATTTAACTGTTGAAAATCAAATTCTGTCGTTTGATTTGAAACACTGCAACTTTCAACTGAGAGAGGTTTTGATGGGTAGGCAAACGTTTTCTCTAAATTGTAAAACTTTAAAGGTATGGCGATACTTGCTGTGAAAATGAAACCACCAATAGCTCCATAAAATGCACCCTAAAAAATAAATCTTGTCATTGAATGAAATTTAAATCGACATTTTACTTCAGCGTTTGCTTTTGGAAACAGAACGCCTAAGGTGAACATGCCCATGGAGGGTCCATGTGACATTGCTGCAATACTAGCAGCCAATGGAGCAATGTCTCCCAAATGCTGCATTATTGAAACCAAACCTATGATTGCAATGCCACAAAGTGCGACAATCAATTTCAAAATATTTGTCACAGTTTTTTCCTTAATATTTTTACTTAAAAATCTATACAAGAAATCTTTGTAAAATACGCCAGCTATAGCGTTTAAACTTGACGATATTGTACTGAAACGTAACGATTGGTTATCAAAATAAGCATCATTGGGTACTACCTCAATGAAGCACAAAATAAAGCCACCAAGAAACAACCTGAAATACCAGGTACATGTCCAGCTACATTCATAATATAATAAGGTACCATCTGTTCATGCCTTTGGATTTTTCTGCTGAGAAAAGGATCACATTTTGAATATTTTGCATACATCAGGAGACCAATGAAAACAATGAAAGTATATACGATGCTTAGACAAATACCCACATAAATCACAGACCTGCAGTACCACTTTCAACTATAGTCGCTACAATAATATCTACATACCACACACTTTCACGAAACGTTGGTAGAGCTAAAAATTTCTGTAATCCAGATTGGGTAAGACTGACGTAGTTAGTATAGTGGGCAGTAAATCCAAACAAATAACCCCAAAAACTGTCTCGTTTTGTTGGATTCGGATCCAAACTGGAACAAAATAAAATACTTTGACAATTTTTTTTCACTACTTACTCAAATATATTAAGTCTGTCGCCTTTTAAAGCTTGTTTCCATATTGATAAGAAACCTCCACTTGAAATACTACCAACAACAGATACTATTAGCAGCGTTACTATAATTACACCAAACTGAAAAAAATCCGTCCAAACCACTGTTTTCAATCCTCCGATTGCAGTATAAAACACACATATAGCACAAATTGTAGAAGATATTAAATGCACGTTAATTCCAGTAGCTACAAACTAAATTAGTCAATAGTGAAACGCGAAGAAACGAAAACTTACAGATTGAAAGTGCCAACGATGGTGTATAAGCAGCTACAGCGAGAAAAATAAGTTCGCACACCAGATACAATGTGGATGCTAAAAACTTGGTCTTTTTGTCGAATCTTCTTTCCAAGTACTCATATGCACTTGTTAGTTGAAGGTTGAAAAATACGGGGAAGTAAATATAAACAGATAATATAACCAATAAGAACATAGAAATACAAGCAAACCACTGGAACGCTCCATATTTATAAACATCAGCAGGCATTACCATTACAGTTACGGCTGTAAAATGTCTGCACAGAGAGTTTCTTTATTTAAGGTTTTGGTTAATTAGAATGATGTTACCCCACGGCTACAGAAAGTGCAATCGGCAATGCAGTCATCTTTTTATTTCCTAATAAGTAACCACTTATGGTTTTTTGTTTGGTTCCCCAGCATCCATAGTAGATTCCAGCTAAGGTACTGATAACAAGTATGATGCTAAAGACTGCGTAATCGTACCATTCGAGACTTCTTTCTGTACTATTTTGCAGAGTAGAGTTATTCATGGTGTTTCTTCTTTGTCTAAAGTACTACAGATATTTAAATACGATGGATATTACAGTACTTCCTTAGCTTACGGTCGGAAAATCAAATTTCATAATGTTTCGCCCAATTTTTTATTCTTGCTTCTGTCTGGTAGGGTACAAGTTTTTCTAATAGTGGTTATCATTTCTAAATAGAATTTTATTTTAAATTATTGGAAGTATTTGATTACTTATTCATCCTATTTTTATTATTTATTACGAGTATGCTTTACGAGATTTTGCATTTCTCGCTTATCTAACTTGTGTGGTACAAACTTGTGAACAAATGGAGTCAAAAATGTTTTGTCAGTTATACTATCACCCTTATTTGTGAAGTAACTGATTACCAGTCCTAACATTACTGTAACAAGCGCACCAAGAAATGTGTGGTAAAAGTGCGAAATGCGAAACATAAAAGGTGGCAGTTTTCTACAAAAATATAATTAAAAAAATATAGGCAAATTATTGTGAACCTACTCCTCTGTTCGTTTTCTTTTACTAGCAAAATACGGTGAAGAAGTACTAGACTGTACAAGAGAATGATTTATGTGCTGAAATTCAAATTCTGCAGTTTGATTTGAAGCGCTGCAATTTTCAACTGAGAGAGATTTTGATGGGTAGGCAAACGTTTTCTCTAAATTGTAAAATTTCAAAGGCATGCCGATACTTGCTGTGAAAATGAAACCACCAATAGCTCCATAAAACGCACCCTAAAACATAAGCACTGTCATACTGCTGAATTTAAACCGACATTTTACTTCAGCATTTGCTTTTGGAAACAGAACGCCTAAAGTGAACATGCCCATAGATGGTCCTTGTGACATTGCTGCAATACTAGTAGCCAACGGAATAATGTCTCCCAAATGCTGCATTATTAAAACCAAACCTATGATCGCAATGCCACAAAGTGCTACAATCAATTTCAAAATATTTGTCACAGTTTTTTCCTTAATATTTTCATTTAAAAATTTATACAAGAAATCTTTGTAAATTACTCCAGCTATCCCATTTAAACTAGACGATATTGTACTGAAATTAATTGTTGGTTATCAAAATAAACGTCTACGTGGTATTGGGTCCTACCTCAATGAAGCACAAAATAAAGCCACTAAGAAAAAACCCGAAACACCGGGTACGTGTCCAGCTACATCCATAATATAATAAGGTAAGATCTGTTCATGCCTTTGGATTTTTTTTCTGGTAAAGGGATCACATTTTGAATATTGTGCATACATGAGAAGACCAATGAAGACAATGAAAGTATATACGATGCTTAGGGAAATAGCCACATAAATCACAGACCTGTAGTGGCAGTTTCAACTATAGTCGGGACAATAATAAGTACATACCACACACTTTCACGAAACGTTGGTAGAGCTAAAAATTTCTGTAATCCGGATTGGGTAAGACTGATGTAGTTAGTAAAATGAGCTGTATATCCAAAGAAATAAGTCCAGAAACTGTCTCGTTTCGTTGGATTTGGATCAAAACTAGAACAAAAAAAAAACACCTTGAAAACATTTTCTCAATACTTACTCAAATATATTAAGTCTGTCGCCTTTTAAAGCGTTCTCCCATACTGATATGAAACCTCCACTTGAAATAGTACCAATAATAGACACTGTGAGCATTGATACTATAATTACACCAAATTGGAAAAGATCTGTCCAAACCACTGTTTGTAGTCCTCCGATTGCAGTATAAAAAACACATATAGCACATGTTGTAGAAGATATTAAATGAACGTGAATTCCAGTGGCTACAGACTAAATAAGTCAAAATTGAAATGCAGAGAAACGAAAACTTACAGGTTGATAGTGCCAACGACGGTGTATAAACAGCCACAGCGAGAAAAATAAATTCACATAACAGATATAAAATGGAAGCTAATAACTTGGTCTTTTTATCGAATCTTCTTTCCAAGTACTCGTATGCACTTGTTAGTTGAAGGTTGAAAAACACGGGGAAGTAAATATAAACAGATAATATAACCAATAAGACCATGGAAATGCAACCAAGCCACTGGAACGCTCCATATTTGTAAACATCAGCAGGTGCCACCATTAGAGTTATGGCTGAAAAGTGTCTGCACAAAGTTTTTTTTATAACTAAGGTTTAACAGAATAGTGTTACCCCACAGCTACAGAAAGTGCAATCGGTAATGCATTTATTCTCTTATTTCCTAATAAATATCCGCTTATAGTTTTTTGTTTCTTTCCTAAGCATCCATAGTAGATTCCAGCTGAGGTACTAACAGCAAACATGATGCTAAAGATTGTGTAATCGTACCATTCGAGAGTTATTCTCGTACTATTTTGCAGAGTCATTGAGCTATTCATGGTGTTTCTTCTGATCTAAAATAATGCAGATGTTTAATGTTTAAATACATTTATTGACTATTGTATAGAAGTTTTGTGTATTAATTACCAGGAGTATTTGAGAGATTATTATCGATTACATCTCAGTTATGCCTTGTGAACAATTGCAACAAATACGAGTACGATTATAAGAACTGATTAACTGAATTGAAAAGTATAAAACACCATACAACTGATTTCTAGAAGCTCTAATGTCGCCTTCTCTACGAAGTGCGCACAGAAGTAAAAATGGAAATATATTTTGTGATAAAAGGTACTAAATATGAATGGTGTACTAAAATGATAGCTTTATCGTGTTTAAAGGCCTTTTAAGTTGGCATTGCGAGGAACGAAAAGATAACGTAACACTTAACACTTCTTGGAAAAATAAAAAAAAATTGTTATTTTTTCTTCTTTTTCTAACCCCTATATGACAAATGTATACCCCTTATAAAGAAGATAAAAGTATCGGTGCAACTATTATTATAAACAACTTAAAACCAAGAACGTACTGTTTAATTTGAGATATGGAATCAACGGAAACTGAGTCTCCAATACTAATAACTTGACAGAATCAAAAATCTATGAGTGGTTTTGCAGCTGAAAGCAGTCCAATAGTTACACTACTCTACAGAGTTTACTACAATATAGTCGTTTATTTTTGTGTTCTATTTCTAACAGTAATATTGTTGTGACGATCGGTTATTAAAATCAGTGTGGGTCAAACTCAACAATGTATTTCTTAGTAACTCGAATTTACACGTCTAGTTACACAGCGATTATGTACAAAATAATTTCGGCGCAACTTGACTGGCTCTGCTCAACATTCTCTGGACTCGACTCGACTCGACTGAATAATCTGTTCCCGAAGGTGGCCTCTGTTAAAAGTCATACATTCCTCTGGATTCTGGACGCTGCAATCGAGACTTCCGGTAACCTGCTCCAGACTTGTCTTTATGCGAACGCCGCATGGCCGCCGTCACCAATGATGAGTCACCCATCACCGCCGCACATACTAGAAAAACCTCGATAAACCCATAGGCGTCGCAATATTTTAACTAAGATTAAGTTAATCACGCATTTAACGAGGCGTTTGCCCAAGTTTGATTGGCGTTGAGTCGGTCACGTGGCACTTTAGCGCCGTATTAGAAATTTCATTTTAATTGAACTTCTATAATAATGCGACTTCCAGTCTGATGGCTCGTGGGCATTTTCAATTTCGTAAAATTTTAAACATCATTATCTCAGTGTTGATTTTTTTTCATACGAGAAATTTTTGTAAGTCAAAACGGTGTAAGCATTTCAAAATATATTATATAAATTACAAATATGTACTTAATAATTCAATTTGTAACAGTGGCGTTTTCCTTTTCTGTTCTAGGACTTAACGTGTGCAGAGCTTTTTCGACACTGGTGTACACTATGGCACCATTCTTTTTGGAATCTTCTGGCAAGAACGAATAAATTACAGGACTCAAAAGAGCTTTATCCACAGGACACTGGTCCTTATTTGTCATGTAACTAATAATTATTCCTATTATCATACTCATAGCACAACCTATTAAAGTGTAATAGTAGTAAGAGATTCTGAATATAAAAGGTACTTGAAATGGTACCGACTCGTTCCTAGAAAAAACAATCTCAAAACAAACTTGCACTATTAGTTAAATTGTACTCACGTGAAAGATTCAGTTACAAAACTGTCTATAGGAGTAGTAGTTTCGGCAAGTGTCGTGTTCAACACTAAACTAGTAGTATTCAGAAAATCACAACCATCAGTTGAAAGTGGTTTTGGGGGATACTTGAAAAGTCCCAACATTTCAAAATATTTGGCAGGAAAAACTAGAGCAGAGAGTAAGATAAGACCCCCGATACCTCCATAGAGTGCACCCTAGAATTAAAATCTCATTCATGTTCTCCAATCTAAAAATTAACCACTCACTTTGGAGTTCGCTCTAGGGAAAAGCATCCCTAGTGTAAACATTGCTAACAAAGGCCCTTGCGTCACAGCATTAAAACTAATCGACAGTTTTAACAAACCTCCCATATGTTCAATGGCAAAAACTAGAGCGGTACATAGCACTCCAGTTATCACTACAATAATTTTCAGAATGTTGCTAACAGATTTTTGGGAAATATTTTTCTTGACGAATCTGCTGACAAAGTCTTCGTATATCGTTCCAGCTAGACAATTCAGAGTAGCTGAAAGGGTACTAAAACATTTTCACTGCAAGCCTGGCCTCATAAATCTGTCACTTTGTACCTCAACGCTGCACTAAACACTCCTGCTATAAAAATACCTGAAAGGCCTGGTATATTTCTAGCGACATCCATAACATAGTATGGTAATAACTGGTCGTTTCTGGTGACTTGTTTGGTGGTGAAAGGATCACAGTCGGAGTACTTGGCATACATGACGAAACCCGTTAGAACGCTTGCAGTCTTCATCAGTGTCATTCCAGTAGTAAAGAAAATTACAGACCTGTCAACATAGTGCTTTACTTGAAATTTTACTTAACCTAGTAGCGTACATATTAGATTGTCGTATTGTAGATATTGCTAAAAATTTTTGGACGCAACTTTGATGAATCGCGACCTGAGCTAACCAATGGACTGTCAAACCAATAACAACAATCCAAAAGCTTTCACGTTTCGTTGGGTCAAGATCGAAACTACAACAATATTACTAAAAGACCAAAATTTTTATTGTTTGTAACTCACTCAAAGAGATCAATTCTGTGACCTTCCAGTGCTTTATTCCAAACGTGGCTGAAGCCACCAGCTGATTTAACACCTAACACAAAAACAGTTGCTATAGCACCAATTGTTACAGAGAATTGAAGTGTGTCGGTCCATACTACTGCCTTCAAACCACCGATGGTTGTGTAAAAAATGCATATACCACAAACTAGAGGTGTTATAAAATGGACGTTGAGGCCAGTAGCTAAAAATTGATTTGAGTAAAGTTTGCACAAGTGTTTGGATACGTACCAGCTGAGAAAGCTAAAGCAGGAATGTAAACTACTATTGGTAAATAGAGAAAAACAGATACGGCGTATAGAAAAGAAGCAAACAGTCTTGTTCTGTTGTCAAACCGTCTCTCCAGGTACTCGTAAGTACTGATTAGTTGTAAATTGAAAAATACAGGTAAGTACACGTAAATAGTGACGACGCAAAGAATCGCCATAGAGATTCCTCCTAGCCAATATGCAGCACCATACCGATAGACATCGGCTGGTAACGCTAAAAGAGTGATTCCAGAAGTGTGACTAAAATATATTTTTTTAAATTTGGTAAGTCGAATTTTGGGCTTACCTTGCTACTAGAGAGATGGCAATAGGAATAACCTTCATGGTTTTTCCACCCATGAGGTACTCGTTGGCTGTTGATTGCTTACTACCAAAGCAACCGAAGTAGATTCCAATAATGGCACTAAGAAGTAACATCACCGAAAACAGAATGTAGTCGTACCAGGAAAATGTAACTTTGGTAAGATTGGCAACAGCACTAAGTACTGCTGTTGCCACGGGTGTAGATGTTGTCACGTCCATGGTAAAAACGTCAGATTTGCTAGTAGCACATGTGGAATGAAAGTGCGAGCA
Organism: Zophobas morio; assembly: GCF_036711695.1. Taxonomy (NCBI): domain Eukaryota; kingdom Metazoa; phylum Arthropoda; class Insecta; order Coleoptera; family Tenebrionidae; genus Zophobas; species Zophobas morio. The sequence continues at coordinate 9,798,433 of NW_026972136.1, read as the reverse complement.
GAATTTTATATAAAACGGTTTTGCTTAAATGGATTAATTAAATTTACATAGGTATTGTTGGTACTTGTATAAACATGACGATAAGTGTGATAAAGCAGATTTGTCTTGGGTTGTTTTCTCTATAAATTTTGTAACAATTTCAGGAAATGATCATTGTTAATCACTATTTATTAGTTTGAAAACTAATGTGTTGTTTACTTGAAATGCATAAAAAATACGTTTTCTCGATTCCGGTTAACAAAATTGCACAATTAAGTACAAACTCTGTAGTACGTTTATAGTAAATATCAAATGATTTATGGATGGTATTGTTAGACACAGACGCAAATTAAATAAGAAGCGAAATACAGCTTTGGTGGATTTATTACGGAGTTAAGAAGAATGCAATTTTTATTGTAGGTATAAGCACTAATATTTTACAATTAAATCATATTGGCCCATCATTTTTTTTCACAGGATAAACCTTGAGTAATGTGATTTCAAAATTGTGTATATTTTCAGTTTATTTTCGTTTTGAGTTTAGCGTGATTTTTTTTTATTTTGAATTATACGTGTTAATTAAGAATGTTTTAAAGGTTTAAATTAAATTATGTAAAACCCTTATGCTTTGAAGCTGAATCAAAAACCGTTTTGAACATGTTAAAATATTAACTAACACCGTGCCAAAATGTGATGTTACGTTAATTTTTACCTAACGTCAAAATTTCTAAAATTATTACCATAACTGTTAAAATTCTGGCTTGAAGTAATATAAATGTCGTTACCAAAAGATTATTGCTAATAATTTTGAGACAATAGATTTAAAAAGATTTTTAACTGCAATGAAAAATAGTTTCTATTTTGGTCCATTGGTAATTTGTTTGCTGGGAATTTGTTACAAATGTAGTTCCTAAAACTTTAACAGACAGTAAAACACTAACAAAAAACGTATCACTACATATCTTCTAAAAAAATTGATCTTATGTTATTACAGAGAACTTCCCTTCCTCTTGAAGTCCAATTTTTTCGAAAAATGATAAAATTTTATTTTTATTTAAGTACTTTGTGATAATCATGTGTGTTCAAAAATATAGATAAAGCTGGTCATAATGTAAGAAAAAAAGCGACCCACGACAGAATAGAACCGGGGAAGTTTTTTTGATGTTGACAGAGTCATTTTGACAATTTTTGTTGGAATTTTAGATTTTCAATTAAATTCATTTAAAGCCTATTGAATTACTTCAACTCTGAAGTTTAATATTTTCAAAAATTTGGTTCAGAGATTTTTTAAGCATTCGAGTTCTTCCAGAGCCTTCTTAACAACATACGATCGAACATATACGTAATATAATATTCCAAAAAACATGGCGGAAGGTTATTTAGACAGAACTTCTCTCGCCCTAGAAGTACAGTACAAAAACAGATTTCGCCTTTTATGAAATTTGAGTTTGGGAAATTTTATTTTTTAATGATAATCCCTATAAACTAAAAATATATGGATAATACCAGTTACAGTGTAAAAAAATCTGGATGCCAAGGGAAAAAACTTAAGGCGGATTTATAAACCACAAGTACATGTAAGAAAGATTAGAATGTGATATTTTTACAGAAAAAGCGAAAGCTTTTATAAAATTCAAAAAGAATTAAATAAATATGCTACGCAATTAATTGTGAAGTTTATTATAGTTCAGAGGTAAATACAAGATAATACATAAAACTCATAGTATCTACATTTTCAGGTACTCTTAAAAATTGACTAAAGACATCCGTACAACAAATGAAAAAATATTACATTCTTCACATTGATAAACTAACCGCGATTGTAGTTTCAACTTATTCTTTAAGCGTTCCTTGTTCCCATTTGAAAATTATACACAGGGGAGAAATACTGATAACTCGCCTATAGTAACTGTTCTTAAAAACCCAAGAAAATTTAATTTCCATCTAGTAAGACCTATTTGTTCCATCTTTAGGTGTTTTAGTTAAATTAGTTAGATAAAAATAAACATAAACGCAAATTAGGTAGTTGTGTCAATAGTTTCAAGTCCATTTTCTTTGGGTTTCGTCGAAATTGGATCAACTTGCAGTTCCTTTTCCACACTGCTGTATCTAAGGGTACCATTAATCTTTGAATCTTTAGGCAGAAAGCGATAAATCACAGGACTTAAGAGAGATCTGTCGACAGGATGGTCCTCTTTGTTTGTCATGTAGCTAATTATTAGTCCCAAAACTATACTAACTGTACATCCCATTAAACTGTAGTAGTAATGCGAAATTCTAAAGATGTATGGTACTTGGAATGGTGCCGATGCAGTCCTAGAAACCAATTTCAAAAACACTGTTGATTAAGTCGACAGTTGGTACTCACTTCAATGACATATAATTTCTTGTAGTATTAAATACAGTAGCGTTGAACACAAAATTTGTGTGATTCATAAAACTGCAACCATCTACTGAAAGCGGTTTGGGTGCATATTTAAACAACCCTTGCATTTCGAAGTACTTGGCAGGAAAAGAAATCGACGCCAGAAATAGTAGACCACCGATTCCACCATACAGGGCACCCTAAACCAAAATTTTTACAAACCAGATCATTTTCACCAAAATACTCACCTTAGAATTTGCTTTTGGGAAAAGCATGCCAAGTGTGAACATTGCCAACATGGGACCTTGCGTCACCGCATGAAAACTAATAGACAGCGTTAACAAACCTCCCATGTGTTCAATTGCAAAAACTAGAGCCGTACATAAGATCCCAGTCAGTATTACAATAACTTTCAAAATGTTGCTAGATGTTTTTGGGGAGATATTTTTCGTGACTATTTTACTAACAAAGTCCTCGTAAATGGTTCCAGCTAAACAATTAAGATTTGCCGAAAGAGTACTAAAATTGTTATTGTTATTTGAGTGGTACCTTGACAAACTATTACCTTAAAGCTGCGCTGAAAACTCCGGCTATGAAGAGTCCAGACAGACCTGGGATATTTTTGGCAACGTCTAGAACGTAGTAGGGTAAGAGTTGGTCGTTCCTTGTCACTTGCTTTGTTGTGAAAGGATCACAGGCGGAGTACTTAGTGTACATAACGAACCCAGTCAACACACTAGCAGTCTTCATCACCGTCATTCCAACAGTGTAGTAAACAACAGACCTATTTTCGGTTAGTTGTGGATTTTATACTACAGGTACTTACATCATGGAGTCTTTCAATGTAGGTACTGAAAGAAATTTTTGGACGCAGCTTTGGTGGACACTGATTTGGGCCAACCAGTGGAACGTTAAACCGATGACAACAATCCAAAACGTGTCACGTTTGGTGGGGTCGAGGTCAAAACTGAAATCACTTTAGAATAAAGCAGACACCAACTAACACCTGCTTACTCAAAAATGTCCAGTCTATGACCCTCGATCGCTTTATTCCACACAAATGTAAAACCACCAGCTGATTTAACTCCCAACATGAACACAGTTGCGATGGCTCCGACTGTCACAGTAAATTGTAAAGTGTCTGTCCATACTACCGCTTTTAAACCTCCTATTGTGGTGTAGAATATACACACACTGCAGACGAGAGGAGTGATCAAATGTACATTGACTCCAGTAGCTAGAAAATCTAAATAAAACTTTGGCTATAACTAAATTAGAAAACTTACCAGCCGAGAAGGCCAAAGCTGGAATGTAGACGACAATGGGCAAATAAAGAAACACACCAAGTGCATACAGAAAAGAGGCGAATTGTCTGGCTTTGTTATCAAATCTTCGTTCCAAGTACTCGTACGTACTAATCAGTTCTAAATTATAAAACACGGGTAAGTATACGTAAACAGTGATGACGCAAAGAATGGCCATGGAGATTCCTCCTAGCCAGTATCCAGCTCCATAGCGGTACACATCAGCTGGTAGTGCTAGAAGAGTAATGCCAGACGTATGACTAAAACAAAAATATTTATGTTTGTGTTTAGATAATTCGTTAGTAAATATAGTACCTGGCCACTAGAGAGATGGCAATAGGAATAACCTTCATAGTTTTTCCTCCCATAAGGTACTCATTGGCCGTGGATTGCTTGGTCCCGAAACATCCAAAGTAGATTCCAATGATGGCACTAAATAGTAGCATCACGGAAAAAAGGATGTAGTCGTACCAGGAAAAACCGACTTTTGAAAGTTTGGCAACTGCATCTATAACAGTAGTACTTGTGGAATTTACGAGGTCCATAGTGCAGTAGACTACTAAATTTAGTAAGGAAGTTCATTAACTGATTATCATTGTGACGAAGATTTTGTATAAATACAATTGTGCCGAGGGGGATTAAAATGATTTATGTGACGTGGAGTAAGTGGTGATTCCAATATAAATATTACGTTGCAATAAAACCAACTGGTGTCTGGTTATTTCTGGATGGTGGAAAAAAACCAGGACATTGATAACTAGTTTTTCGAAAGGGAAACTTTGTTTTGTTTATTTAGAAAGACATAACTATTTTTGGTTTTAGAAAATTTTCAGTAGTACTATTTTCTTGGTACTATTGATGTATTAATTATTAATACTTTATTACACAAGGTGCCAGCGAAATTGCCTGATTTTATTGTAAATAATAGAATGATTTATATCGTATTGTTCAGACACGGACACGAGTTAAATTCGCCGGATTAAATAACTGCTAGGTGATTTTGACGTCACAATTACCTATGGAATTACAAGCAAGTTGCAATTTTTGCAATATTTACACACGTGTATTTTTGTACATAGACAATTACAAACAGAAATTTCTCTCAAATTAAAGTTCTTGGTTTCATTTAAAAGCTAATAAATTACAAAATATTTGTAGCTCAAATTTCAAAGATCGTAAACGAACCAAAATTACTGAAATTTGTAGATATGTCTCAACATAACAAAAATTTGATTGTAGCCGAAAATTTTTACAGAAGTTAATTATATTCTGCTAATATAAAGCGGAATTGGTGTAACAGCAATTAATTAATGATTTTCTACTCCAAAATATGTAAACTTTGACTATCTCCTCGACACGTATAATTTTGGCTATATTGTTTGTAAATTCACCGTTCATATTAAGATTTTTAACTGCTTATGGTTCCATTACAATGTAGATGTCCACATAAACACATGACTGAAATTCTCTTATACAGGTTCAACTTATTTTTTATGACAATAATTTCTAAAAGTTTTAGAAGGTTTTACTTAAGTTATTACATTATCCACAATTAGCTTTTCACTCGAGATCGGACACAGTATGACATTTAATAAACGTTGATCCGTTTTAAAAGAAAGGACCTTGGAAATTATCATGTGTTAAATTAATGTCAGGACTGTCAGGAGTATTTTATGTTTATACTGTCTTGTACTAATGTACTATTTTCATACATCAGAATTATTTTCTCACAGCTTGAATCTGAACACTTATTCCCGAATTATTTTGATTTATAGAATGTGGGGTTTACTTCCGGTCCATGACGATGTAATCAGTGAATACATTTTTAATTTAATCCGTAAGTTGAATTAACGCATAATTTAGCATAATATAAATTATTTGTTGTTTGAAATTATTGACAGAGTGTGGCGTAATTAATTTTAATTGTTATAAACACACTATAACTTTTTTTAAGATTAGTTGATTATAAGTTATTATGATTGAATAGAATATTTACATTGTACTAAAAATAGGGATGTGACTTTATTATTTCTTTCCTGGTTTTTTATTTCCTGTTTTCTAATTATCGAATTCTATTTCTATTTTAAACGTGTAAAATTGGTTGCATACTTACCTTTCATGGAGTGATTTTTTTTTTTGAAAATGTTTTAAAATGATTTAAACTTTCATGAAAATGAAAAATGAAATAAAACATTGGTGGGTATGCGTAATAAAATTTATTAATATCGTACAATAAAATATATATACATGTTTTCAACTATATTAAAATATATAACCGTTTAATAAACTTTGCAAAAATATCTTAAAATGCGTATACACGTTCAGGCTTTAGAGCCAAATGTCATTTTAATTATCACTGGTAATATTGTCCCTTTTCGAAAAATACCATAATTATAATAACTATAACGTATACACTAATCTAGATATGTAAAAAAATAATAAATTAGCATATGATACAATGTACAAAAAATATACAGTATAAAAAAACACTATATACAAAGTGTCTCATTATTATCTCCCCAGATAAAGCAACAGCACCATCGGCAACAAAACGAAGATACTACTTTGAATTCTTCTTGCATCCCCAAAATAGAATCTACCTTCTAACCTTTCCCTCAAATTTTCCGTAAATGTAATTTTCTGGCCACACTTCATCAACGGTAGTTGAAAAGCTGTAGGCCTTTCATTTTCACTATTTGGAAAATTACTAGTGTCCGCTTGCCCCAAAAACAACAACCACGACCCTTTGTAGTCCATTTCAAGTTTAAGAATGTCGTACCTAGTAGATGGAATACTTATCCCTAAGTACAAACACCCCTTGGTAGTCGCCAGCTCCTTGGGAACGTTCACTTTCCACTGGCCAATCCCGCAAAACCCCGGCAAACGCATTTCAGTAATCACACGTTGATCAAGCGCTGTCAAAGAAGCCCTCTCAATCTGAAAATCTACGTCTGACACCCCTTTCATGGCATGACTATCACCAACAATGGTAAAGTGCCCAGCAGCAGTCACTATAAACTTAGGATAAGTACAGAACGGATCCGAGAAGAACTTGTGCTCTCCAACCCACTGTAAATCATCCTCGTAGAACGAAAAATGCCTCATGAGGTAGACGTCAAGAGGTCTGCTCTCGCAACGCGACGAAGTCCACTCTCCCCAAATGTACGGCGGGAGATGGGGCTTTTCGATTAAATGAGGGGGCGTTTTCACGTTGGTCATGAAGTTAGCTGATAGGGTGTTGGAGTTGATCACCATGAACTGGTGCTTGTGTAGTGTGAAGTTTTCTCCTTTGGTGTGTCTCAGAAGCGGCACTTGAAAGCTCGTGGGAGAGTAGAATTCGCGACGGCGTTTGTTCGTGTGGATGTCTCCTAGAAGAAGTTCCATTTCGACGTGGCGTGGGTGCTTGTGGGTTTCGTAGATGGGTCTGAACTGGATTTTGAGGAGTTTGAGTTCGTTGAAGGCCCATTTAAGGGAACCTAGGCAGGAGATGTCGCCTGCGGTTTGGCCGAGGTGGGGTCTGTGGATGGGTTGGTGGTTGGTGATGGGTTGGTATGAGTGCGACCAGAGGTTGAAAGTGCCACGGCGGTCTTGGCGGTTGTCGTAGACGAGGTGTTCTTCGCCGCGTTTCCAGGACTTCCAGTACTGACCTAAAAAAAATATATATGTCAATAGAAAAATAATTCAAGCACTGACTATCTAAATCGAATGAGAGTGAATTATAAAAACATGAGATGCATCTGCCAGACATTACACAACAAGGAAAAGTTGTCAAAAAACTTGCATACAAAAAATAGATAATTGCATCAATTGTTACGTAAAATTTAACAGCTGTGTTATTGAAACTTGCTAACAAAATATACAGTTTGTACAATAATGAAGTATCGAAATTTCATCAGTATATTCTATGAACGGATACATGAGCTACTTGATGAACACATATTCAGTTCACTTTATTAAATAAAAAAGTTATCGCTACTTAAAGATGATCTGTTGGAGATAAGTGTGTTGAAAAAATATCGATTTTCGCAATTTATTAGACGTTAATTAATAATAAGCATGCAAGAACGTTTTGATGTCCAGAGAAAACTGTTAGCCTCAAAATTAACATATCAAATTTCAGCAACGACTCTGAATAGTAACTTTTTCAAAAGGTATTTATTTCTCACATTCTGTATTTTTTACTAGTAACAACACTGGGCTTGCAGAATTTGACTTCATATATTTTACTTTTTTTTTAGTGTTTTTTTGTTACTAATTGTTTTATTTTATTTGCCTTTATTTCTAAACCAATAAATTAATTTTTTCCATATCTTCAATCACCTAAAAAGTATTGAAAATAGGCAAGAAATACTAATAAGGGTCCAAGCGGGGTTCACTTACGTATTTTGTCATGAGTCAACATATTCTTTTAAAAGTATTTCCACTTTTCGGGTTTACTCGCCCAGTTGTGCATTCAAAAAATTTTGATTCAGAATCATACAGTGATACTGATTCCAGGCCAAGATTTTCGAAAAATTCGGTTTGAAAATATGATTTTCTTAAAAATATCCCAAAATTTGTCTTTTCAAATTAAGAATTTTTAAAAATTGACTAAAAATCCTTAAAAAAATCTGTGGAGAGCTGATTCAAAAAACATAACCTGTTAATGGTACCGGACAAAGATTTTTGGTAAAATTCGATTTGGAAATTAGACTTTTTAATTCTCGCAAAAATTATCATTTTTCATTTATTCGATTCGGGAAAAATTGGATGGTTGGAATTTTCAAAGGAATGAAACTGTAAATTACTTCGATAAGCCAAAATATAGAAGAAAATAACTTCAGGTAATTTTTGAATGGTGCTCGAAAAACGGCAGAAAAAATCATATGCAGGTGTTTGAAGTATTATGATTTTTGAAAACTAGACTATAAGTCCTCAAAGAATTCTAGGAGTTATCGGAAAAACATAACGTATTATTGATTTCGGACCAGCATTTTCGAAAAATTGGGTTTGTTAATAACATTTTTTATAAATCTTGAAATTTATCATTTTTGATTTTTGTAGATTCTGGAAAAAACATTGGAATTTTGGGAGAAATTAGATCGAAAACAACTTCTACAAGTCCAAATATAGAAGAAAATGATTTTAGGTATAATAATTTTTGAATGATCCTCGCAAAATGGTAGAAAAATTCACATAGGAGGGTATTTAAAAATTGAGATTTTTGAAAGATTAACCAAAAAATTTCAAAAAATTCTCGACGAGCAATAAACAAAGTGTTAATGGTTTCGGACCAAAATTTTCAAAAAATTCGGAATGACCTTTTTTTTTAATTTTTCTAAAATTGTCATTTTTTATTTAATCGATTTTGAAAAAAATCGAAGGAATAAAGCAAAACATGACTCCTACAAGTCAAAATTTGCAAGAAAACAACTTTTGGTAATTTTCGAAAGTTGCTCAAAAATTGTCAATTCATATGGAGGTGTATTGGAAAATTGAGATTTTTGAAAAGTTGATAAAAAATCCTCACAAAATTCTGGAAGCTGATGCGAGAAACATAACGTGTTAATGATTTCGTACCACGATTTTCGAAAAATTCGGTTTGTCAATAACATTTTTTCTAAACCTTAACATTTATCATTATTGGTTTTTGCAGATTCTGGGAAAAACGTTGGAATTTTAGGAGAAATTAAGTCGAAAACAACTTCTACAAGTCAGAATATAGAAAATGATTTCAGGAATAATAATTTTCGAATGATCTTTGAAAAACGGTAGAAGAATTCATATAGGAGGGTATTGAAAAATTAAATTTCTGAAAGATTGACCAAAAATTTTCAAAGAATTTTCAACAAGCTGATTCGAAAAACAAATTGTCTTAATGGTTCCGGACCAAAGTTTTCAAAAAATTCAGATTGACAAAGTTTTTTTCAATTTTTCAAAAATTGTCATTTTTTATTTAATCGATTTTGAAAAAAAAAATCGAAGAAATGAAGCAAAAAATGACTTCCACAAGTCAAAATTTACAAAAAGATAACTAAAAAAAATCGTCAATTCATATGGAGGTGTATTGAAATATTGAGATTTTTTGAAAAGTTGATTAAAAATCCTGGAAGCTGATGTGAAAAACATGAAAAATTCGAATTTACGTTTTTTTTAAATTTCAAAAATTGTCATTCTTCATTTTGTTGATTCTGAAAAAAATGTTGGAATTTTCGAAGAAATGAAGCCGAAAATAACTTCTACGTGTCAAAATATACAGAAAATGACTGAGGCAATTTTCGAATGATACTCGAAAAACCGCAAAAGAATTCAGATATTTATTGAAAAATCAAGACTTTTGAAAGATTTACCAAAAATCTTAAAAATATTCTACTTGATATATTTTTTTTAATATGTATTTCGACAATTGTCATTTTTCATTTTATCGATTCTGGAAAATTGTTGGAATTTTTGAAGAAATGAAGTAGAAATTTACAAGAAACTGTCTTTTGGTTAGAATACTGTTAAAAATAAGGTCAAAAACTTTATACGCAAGGTTATTGAACAATTAAGTTATTTGAAAAGTTGAGGAAAAAATCACAAAAAATTCTGGGACACAGATCTCGATGATCAGTTTCGAAAAACATAACACGTTAATGGTACCAAACTAAGATTTTGGAAAAACTGAGTTTAATAGTAACATTTTTTATCTCAAAAATTAACATTTTTCATTTTATCGATTGTGTAAAAATTGTTGGATTTTTAGAAGAAATGAAACCGAAAATAACTTCTGTAAGTAGACTTTTACAAGAAAATGTCGTTTGGTAATTTTGGGAGAGTGGTGGAAAAATGGTCCAAAAATTAATATGGGTATTAAAAAATTCAGATCTTTTAAAGTTGCCTAAAACTCCTTTAAAAATTCTGGGTTATAGATCTCGGTAAGCTGATTCTAACAATATAAAGTGTTAGTTAGTGGTCAAAAATTCGATTTGAAAATGATATTTTTTAATTATTTCGAAAGTTGTAATTTTTCATTTTATAGATTCGGGAAAAATTGTTAGAATTTTCGACGAAATGTAGACAAAAATCACTTCAATATATCGAAATCTACAAGAAAATGAGGTAATTTTCGAATGTTGTTCGAAAAACCTTAAAAATTTTATACGGTAGTTTTGAAAAATCGACAAAAAATCCTCAAAAAGTTCTGCAATTTAGATCACGACGAGCTAATTCGAAAACTAACGTGACAATCACTCAAGACCACGATTTTCGAAAAATTGTTCGAATTTTCGAAGAAATGAAGCTTTTCTACTTCTAATAGATAAGTAGAAATCTACAAGAAAATTCCGTTAGCTAATTTTCTAATGGTACTCGGAAAATGGTCCAATTGTCTTTTTTTTCGTATTCAAAACATTGAGTTTTTTGAAAAGTTGGCTAAAAATCCTCAAAAAACATAAAGTTTAATGGTTTCGGACCACATTTTCCGAATTTTTTTTTAATATCTCGAAAACTATAAAGAATTGTACATTCACAAAATTCTGTTAAAATTCCACTGTAATATTTTCGGATTACATTCAAAATTGAAAATATACATTTCTAAAAAAATATTATATCTACAGTTTTAAAAAACGTCAAAGGGAAATTTCAAAAGGCAAATCTAAATTCAATCTAACTTATTTTTTTTTGTTACGATTTAATTTTTACTTCCCCGGCGTATGTGTGCATCCGGCGATTGTCTACTTCCAGGTTTTATCGACGTTTCATGACACCCAAAAGCACGAAAAACTAGGTGTCCCGTTTCCATCTGTCTGTGCTCTGTATGTTTGCCTGTCTGTCGTCGGTGTCGATTTTTATTAGAGAGATATTTTCTAAAACTACTGAACCGATTGTTGGCAAATTTTAGATATATGATAAGAGTACTAATTTCTTGCGTTTATAAAAAATATCAATTGTACATGTGCGACTTAACACAAAAATTTACACTCTTATTTTTATTCATAATTAAGTTAATATAAATAAAAGGGCTGCTTTTTTTTCTAGTTAACTCATTAATCATCATCAAATATTTTATTGTGAAGACTATCAATTTTCTTATAATAATAGTCATACGAACAAATCCAATCTGGGTCCCCGCAACAACAGCATTTGTTTGACACTGTTTTTAAACGAAGACCAATTTTTCATAATAAAGAAAAAACATACCGGGGCACTCCCTAGCCACCAATTTATTCAACACATCAACAGCGGCCCCATCCTGCGGGATGACAGTAATATTCGTGGGCTTCGCCAACCCATTCGCGGCTTCCGGCTGCACCAGCGAATTCCTCAGCGTAATCCTGCCATACGAAACCACGGTCAGTTTCGGCGAAGAGCACGAATCGTCCCAGTAATGGTGCTGCACCAAGTTGTACTCCCCCTCATGGTTGAACGTGTACCAACGAAGAACATACTCTGGCCCCGGTCGTGTTTCACATCTGCCAACAAGAAATGTTTATTTGTAGAAGCCTCGGCTTCCTAGAAGGTGGTTTGTGCGTGATTTTTGTTGTGATAAGGGATGACATCGAGGGAAATGCTAATGGTCCGTCATAAATAACTGTCAAAATTCTACAATGGTACGACAGGTACGAGAGGATAATATTTTAAAGCTACGGGTGGTAGTACAAACACGGCCTGGCGACCACCTGCCGATTTAAAATCGTCTTACCATTTTTGTGTCCAAGGTGACTTTTTGGGGTTTCCGTTTTATTTTGACAGGTTGAACCGGGTCGGATTTTTTTAAATAAACTGTATTTATGGTCTGTTTTATATCTCGTTAAATGCAGCAGATAACCTATTTCCAACCAGATATGTAAACAGACGGAAATAGATGGGTATTAAGTTGATGGGGCGAATTAGCGGGGTAGGATATAGTACAAATAGACAATTCTTAGAAAAAACTTATTAAAATTAGGTCATTCCACGCTAAAACGGCATGTGGAATTTTTTTATGTTTGAAATATTTTTAAAGATGGATTTAAAAAATTTTGTAAGACGTCAGTCAGCGAAATTGTCGAATAATTTAAGTTTTAATTAACTTAAGACTCCAACAAATATTTCTCTACAATAGTAAAAATAATCATTGTGACTACAAAGCTTTAAATCGGATTCGTCAACATTTATTTAGTTGGGACAGTACTAAATTTGATGTTCATATTGTTAATTAAGGTTACCTTAACCTACATTATATTATAAGATAATAATGCTGCACACAATTCGTTCATCTCAAATATTTAAAAAAGATAGTCTTATTTGTTTGGAACTGTTAAAAAACATTGAGTTGCAAAACAAAGCATCTTAAGGTCAAGCGGTTTATTGTCGTATGTCGCATAAGCACAGCATAATTAATCATTGAAATACTACATGTCATTAATAAATTACAACAAAACTAGCGGTGAATTACCGAACTACATCAAACCCTAAAAAATTTAAAGTTTTCGTGTCGTTTTGGCCCACGTAACCCAATTGTGCTCTTATTTATTTAGTAATGAGATGCCAGTGCTCTGTCGGAGCGGGTTTTCAGTTACCGATCGATGGTGTTAATTGATCGACTCGTCTAAATATTTGTGTGTATTCTAATTTATTCGAGGAGTTTCCAGAAGACAGACTTCACGTCTACCTAGGTGTACTATTGCTACCAAATTTTATGGGGTGCTAAATGCTTTATAATAGGATTACGGCTCCGTTTATTTAAATACTCATTTCATTGTAAACTAGACGAGTTAACACAAAGGTCATAAATCCACGCTACCACAACTATTTCATAAACGTATAAATCTGCGTGAAATACGACCAAACATAAGAATCTATAAAACCTGCATGAACTGTTTTAAAAATATATTAATTTTACGCCAATTTTGTAATGCTACGAGTTTATTTACGGCGTCAGATCGAAGCATACCTGAAAATTTTATGGCTTTTGGAACGCAGTTGGACCTGTCAAGACGAAATGGGAATATAATGGATTGTGGGGATCTTGGACTTGTTAGTTTTAATCTGATACGTGGGTTTGAAAGTTTTGTTGCCACGAATCTGGGTAAAGAAGGTTTGACGTATTTTAAGCGACGATTAATTGGTGATAGGCGCTTTTATAACACCTCACTTTTCTGGGGTTTACTTAATATAATCTGTGAAAAATTAAATGTTTACGTTTATTTGTGTTTCACAAAGGGGAAGACTTATTGCCCAGTTAAACTTGTAAATAAACCAAAGGTGTAATAACTGCTACACATAAATTTTATTGTCTGGTGGGCCGTTGTGAAATTACATGCTAGCCGATAAATTAAAAATGTTTTAAAATATTAAAATAAAATCATTCTCTTGAAAAACTGAACATAGGTAATCTTTTGTTTTATCTTTTTTTATACAGTTCAGATTCTGAAAAACTTTACAGTAATGAATTCAGTTCCGGTTTTATGGCATACTTGTAAACATTAAGGAGTCAGTGCAACCGAGTTGTACCATTGTATAAATCCCATAAAATGTCAATAACTGAAAGATGCTTTCCGAGAGCGTGCCAAATTTGAAAAGGGTTTCGACATTTCCCTTATTTCTGTATGATAAGAAAAGATTTACCTTAAGTGTCGTTCTTTTCTTATTCGCAAATTTCCTGAAAATGCTTCTTTCGAAAGTGGGTGAAACGTCGCAACCCTACTCAAATTTGACACTTTCCTAATCCGGAAGGCGTCTTTGTGTTATTAACTTTGGCCATGAAAGCTCTTTCTGTTCCACGTCATTAATTTTCACTGTTTCAGTCCGAGAGCTCACTGTGTTACCAAAATTTTTAGAAATTAAAAAAAAATCCTTTTCAAAAACCAGGTACGCCACTGGTGACGTGGTTAAAATTCATTAAGCAAGAGGTGAGCCACAGTAAACAAAAACAATCCCGTATGTAATACATTCTGTCACTTCTCAACCACTTATCATCAAAAAACATGTTTTTTCATTTAGTCATTCGGGTGCTTATCAAGTGCTACCAAAACACACTTTTTTAAATTTATACATTCACACTCTTACACGTGTCGGACTTGGAATGGTAAGAGGTTAATTTGGTTTGCTAATTAATGTTCTACTTAGTGATTACGTGTCATCCCGAGCTACATTTTAAGTCATGCTGTATAATCTCGGGATCCAGTTTTTTTAACGCGCACACTTGAGTCGAATTTAATTGTTTTGTGCGTACCCTTCGGAAATCCATGTCCCCGCCAAAGTCCTCAAGCTCGTCTCCACCAGCGTGTTGTGGTCCCTCCAGGCCCCCACCGCCGCCACTTTCTCGCACTTGGCCAGCTCCCCCATAGCATACGCCTCTGTAACAAGCACAAAAGATATATTAATCCCATCCATATATCCCACAAAAACCATTAATATTAACACAGCGTGTACCATGCAGCGAGGGTGCTTGTTTTTTTCCCGTCGACTTTAATGCCGAGTCGCAGCCACGAAAAAAAGGTCCCGACTTGATTATTCATGCCACTTAAAAACGTTATTTATTTTCCTCGGAGTCTCTCGGTTGCATTGTGCTTTCACGTCGATTGATTTATTCGACATCGAAAACCGAAACCAGAATTTCGTCGAGAGCTTCAACAGTTCCATGTTTGTTTAAACATTTCGGATTTATCTATTTAGGAAAGGACAAGGGGAAGTTTATCTATTTGGAGTTAATTGCTTGTGTTGCACGACCGTGGGGCAAGAAGTTACACTGTGTTTAAAATTGGAACTTTAAATACACAAAGTTTGTTTTTGTTTTTTCACGGTGTTAGCACTACTGGATTTCGGTGTTTACGTTGTCACATGTGGACGAGAATCGCCGGGGAAAGATGATTGACGGACTGATATTTGACTACTAATCACTGGGAGCTGAGTCATGACAACAAACAAAGAAACAACGATTTTACCGAGGGATGTGTGTGTTTATGTCTCCAAATATGTGGGCATTCTTTTAGCGCAGCGAGTTTTCATAGCTGTGTAATTAGTAGATAGAGGTTTTAAAAAATTCGCAACCACAAGTTTTCCGTAGACCCGTAGTTATTTAAAAACGTAGATTTTGTTCAAGGTAAACACAACTTTACCAAACAACATTACTTTCTCGTTGGTAATAAAATAACACCCTTTAGTGCATTGTTTTGTTTCATATTGTTTGCAGCACTGGTTCTAAATTTACAACTGGATTGAGGCAATTTCAACTTGTTTCGAAGAAACAGAAACAAATAGCGCTTATATTACCTCTCTCTTGCTCTAAATACAGCTTTAATTCCATAATACAAGTTGAGTTGCTCTAAATTCAGTTTCAAATTGAATGTACCTAGTGTTATACGGGACAGAACTACATATGAATGTAACGTAATTAATTTTAAATTCAAAATTACTCCAGTTGTTGGATACATAGTTTGAGATCAGTCAAAAATTTGTCAAAATTTCATTGCATGAATTATTTTTGTTATTTGTTTTCAAAATCTGACAGTAAATTACCAGTGTGGGTTCAGATTTAAGCCCATATTATTATTGTATTGTACGTAACAACTACCTAGATTCAAAGATTTTTAACGTCAAACAATTGTACAGTAAGTAAACACGCCTTTTATATATAAAGAAAACCTGCATAAAATTTTTTTATAAATAATTGAGGTTTTTCTGATTTATTATTTTTAAAATTAAAACAGATAATCAAGATGAAAAACTGTCCTCTCAGTAATAACAACATGCTTAACTTCAAGTGTTTATATTTATACTTCCAAAGAACTCGGCAATTAGCACGGTCACATACCAGGCATCAGCGACCGCATGTTGTGTTAAAAAAATGAAATTTGATTTTGTCTCCTTAAAGCAGAGGAGAGGACTGATTCATTGAATTAAGCTACAATGGAGCTAAAGGGTCCGAATATTAGGTATTTTGGGTGAGGAGGTTAATATGAAAATTATTATTATCTTATTATCAAATATAATCAGGCGCGACATTACTATATTTTTACATTTTCGAGAAAATGGGGTGAATCGTTCCTGATTTGAAAAAAAAAAACCGAAACGTTGTGGGTTCGATCTAAAGAGCACGAAGGTTTAAACAACAACAATTACAATAATGATCATAACGCACCGTGAGAGCAATACTCACGTAACTCAAAACCAGCGTGTTTTGAGTAATGATGATTTAAAATTCCCAAGTTCGTACATATTATTTGTATCTTAAATACCAAAGGTTTCGAAATACATTATAGTCGTATTGTCAATCTATTATTAATCGTGTTTTTATTCCTTTAGAGTAGACCCTTCTACTCGTTATAGAAAACAAGAAATTTTGACTTACGTGACTATTGCACTGCTACACCATATCAAATATTTTGGCTTGCGTGTTAATAAATTTAAGACAAGAGCAAACTAGCAACACATTGTAATGAAAAAAATATAACAAAACACAAAACGATCACAGTATTAATTCATTCAACATCTACACTGACCGGCAAAAAAAACCGGCCACCTGAAAAATTTCGCAAAACCACTTTAAATCTTAATTTAACTAGTGATCGTTATTTTATTAAAGAATCATTCACTATTGATACATGATGTACAAATTAGCACAAAAAAGAAGACAATTAAACGCAGAATTAAATTTAATTTAACAAAATAACAGAAACAGATCAAGTACCATATTTTCTTAAAAAAAAAAAAAACAATGAAGGAGGCTGTTGTTGTAAATAGTGTTTTTCATCATTTGATTATATATTTGGCAATTAATAAACGTTTTCACGCGAAAATAATTCCGTTAACTCTTACAGACGTCTTTCAAAGTGTTGCTCTGTTTCTGTTATTTTGTTAAATTAAATTTAATTCTGCGTTTAATTGGCTTCTTTTTTTTGATAATTTATACCTTATATGTCAATAGTGAATGGTTCTTTAATAAAATAACGATCACTAGTTAAATTAAAAGTTTTTAAAGTTTCGTTTTGCTAAATTTTTTAGGGTGTCCGGTTTTTTTTTGGCGGTCAGTGTACTATGGCTAAATTGTTATAAAATGTGTTATAATTTTATTTAATTCGTTTTTTTATACATAATTGATTCAGTCCATCGTATTTTTTTACGTATTGCTAAAGAACCTTCATAAATATTGTTTAATCATTTTCATTTAAGCCGTTGTCGTGATGTTCGGGAATTGATTGACTATTATTTCCTGATACACTTCCTTTCTATACGAAGTTACAAAATTCCATCGGAATTTTTCACAAATTTTAAATTTTTTATTTCGTTCTAATTAACTTTCCTACTTTTCCTATTCAAAGAAAAATCGATTTCCATGTTCATCAACATCGACTGAAATCTCATAGCTTCACAGCTTACGTGCATTTCACTTAGTTTTGAGATACGGCAGTCTTGCATTAACTGCACACGTAATGTTCGGAAATGCAATACAAACGTTTTGATGAATTTGAGCATTACGCAACTATTAAAAACCGTTTATACTTACATATACTAAAACTACATTAACTTTTTTATGCATTAATGATAAATTTAAGAATTCGGCAAATTTTGACTTACGTGAGTATTGCTCTCACAGTGCGATAAGTATGAGTGCACTATTTTATGAAATTTAAGTTGTGATTATTGTACCAGAGAACATAGAGAAGCGTCATAGTTTAAATTAAATGACGGTTGAGGACTCCTCGACTTATGTTGGCAAGAGTGTTTGTTTCTAACTAGGAATAAAATTAACTAGAAAAAATGTCATAATATTTTTAACGACGCGTTTTACTTTCGACAAATTGACACTAGATTTACCAGAATATTACAAGCTGCTTACTGTTCCCTTCACTTTAATTTAGATCACACGAATTACAGTTCGTCGTCTAAAAACTCGTTCGATCTATAGACGACAGCGCACTCAGGCCAATGTCGACTCTAAGCGTTCAGAAACGATTTGATTTATAAGCCATGATCCGTGATCTGAAACACATCCTAACTGGTTTCGACCATAATTTCTTGCTGTTTCAACTTTCGAATTGTCAGTTTTTCAAAATTTTAGTTTGGGGACTTTTCAGTTTACTCCTATTTATTATTCAATTTTTGGATTTTACAGTTTCTAGGTTTTCAGTTTTTCTCTTCAATTTTACGATTTTTAAATATTTCGATTTTTCAATTTTTGACTTTTATAAACTCTTTATTTGTCGGTTTTTCAATTAATTGATTTTTCAGGTTTTTTGGTTTCTCAATTTTTCAATTTTTTAATTTCTCAGTTTTTGAACATTTTCAGTTTTGGGATTTTTCAGTTTACTTGTTATTCAATTTTTCGATCTTACGATTTTGCAGGTTTTTGATTTTTCAATTTTTCGATTTTTTTTAGGTTTCGATATTTCGACTTCACTTTTTTGATTCTCAATTTTTCGATTCTTTAGAATCTCAGTTTTGGGATTTTTCAGTTTTTCGATTCGTCGGTTTTTCTTTCATTTTTCAGTTTTTCGATATTTCAGTTTTGGGATTTTTCAATATTTCTGTTCTTCGACTTTTTTAACTTTGACTTTTTACTTTTTCGATTTTTAAATTTGAGATTTCTCAATTTTTTGATATTTTAATTCTTCAATATTTAACATTTTAAATTTTTCGATTTCTCGATTTTTCATTTCATCTCTTCCATATTTCAATTTTTCAAATGTTTCAATTTTCAATTGTCGTTTTTTTAATTTTTCGATTTTTAAATTTTAGATTATTCAGTTTTTTTCTCAGTTTTTTGATATTTTAATTTTTCAATATTTAAAATTTTAGATTTTCCGATTTCTCGATTTCCCATTTCAGTTCTTCGATATTTTAGTTTTTCAAGTTTTCGAATTTTTCAAATGTTTTGATTTTCTGTTTTTCAATTGTCGTTTTTTCAAATTTGCCATTTTTCAATTTTTTAAATTAGACATTTATAAACTGTCAATTAATCGATGTTTTGATTTTCTCATTTCTTGTCTTTCGAGGGTTTCGATATTCCTGTTCTTCAATTATTTAAATTTTCGATTTTTCAGGTTTTTGATTTTTCATTTTTTAGTTTTTTTAAGGTTTCGATTTTTCAAGTTCACTTTTTGGATTTCGCGCTTGCTCAATTTTTCGACTTTTTAGGTTCTCAGTTTTTGGATATTTCAGTTTTCGAATTTTCCAGGTTTTCCATTTTTCAGTTTTTTTTCATTTTTCAGTTTTCGATATTTCACTTTTGGGATATTTCAATATTTCGATTCTTCGACTTTTCGATTTTTGACTCCTGGGTTTTTCGATGTGTCGGTTTTTTACTTTTTCGATTTTAAATTTTAGATTTTTTTCATTTTTAAAGTTTTAGATTTTTTGATTTCTCGATTTTTCATTTCAGTTCTTCGATATTTCAATTGTCATTTTGTCAAATTTTCGATTTTTTAATTTTTCAAATTTGACTTTTATGAACTCTCAATTTTTCGATTTTTCAATTAATCGATGTTTTGATTTTCCCATTTCTTGACCTTCGAGTGTTTCGATTTTCCTGTTCTTCAATTCTTTAATTTTTTGATTTTTCAATATTTCGATTTTTTAATGTTTAGTCTATTTTTCGACTTCACTTTTTTGATTTCTCGATTTTTCAGTTTTAGGATACTTCAATATTTCAATTCTTCGGCTTTTCAATTTTTGGCTTCTGGATTTTTCGATTTTTCAATTTTTGGATTTCTAAATTTTAGATTTTTCAATCTTTTGCTATTTTAATTTTTCAATATTTCTTAATCTTTCGATTTTTCGACTTTCTGGTTTTAACTGTTCAGTTTTTCAGTTTTTCGATTTGTTAATTTTTCATTCCCGATTTATCGAGATTTGATTGTTCAGGTTTTCGATTTATAAGTTTTTCAGTTTTTTATTTTGGCCTATTTCGGTTTCTCAGTTTTTCCAGTTTTCCAATTTTTCGTTTTTTGATTTTTCCGCTTTTCCAATTTTTCAACTATTAACTTTTTGTTTGTCGATTTCTCTGTTTTTCGATTTTTCGACTTCATCACTTTTCTGTTTTTCGTTCTTTTGATCTTTCAATCTCAATTTTTAAATTTTTCGAATTTTTAAGTTTTATGATTTCTCAATTTATCGAGATTTGGATTTTTCGATATTTTGATTGTCAATTTTCGATTTTGGCCTATTTCGGTTTCGCACTTCGGATAGAGTGTCTGAAATTCTGTAAACTCCATTGTTTCTAGTTTCTCTACAAACCTATATTTTTTAAAATTGCAGTCTACATTTTTAATGGATCTTGATAGACCATTAAATTGCGATTACAATGATGCAAGATATTTAGATATTTATTTCATTTTCAATTGATAAAAAAAACGAAACTTGAGTGATATAAAAGACTACCACCATTTTAGGACAGTCCGAACACATTCTAATCATTTTGATTATAAAATAAAGTGTTAGAACGTTTTTTTAGTCAACTTTCATTCTTTTAAGACCATAAATTTCATCTGGTTTAACAACTGAAAATGAAATAAATGTTGTATATCATTGTAATAGCAATTTAATGGTCTATCAAAATTCCAAACGCCTTATGTACGTTATATTTGCTGTGTACTAAATTAAGTTTTCCCCTTCAAACTAAAAACAATGACGTTTACAGAATTTCAATAATTCTATTCGTTCTCAGGATACACTGTCGCTTTTTAACTGGGACACCTATATATTGTGCTTTTTTTAAAAACAACCTTTTTTGAAGCTTGAATCATCGATTCAATCGATTTTTTTGATGAACTTTTTAAACAAAAACATTTACGTGCAATTTTAAGCAAACTTCAAACCAATAGTTACTAAAAACTAATCTAAATCTGTCTATTATGTTGTTGTAATGTCCTGTAACTGCAACGACGAGGTCGACGCACATTTACATTCGAGAAAATACTAAATTATGGATTCCGATTCTAGCGTGGAATTAAGTGAATGTACATAACTGAAGCTGCAACATCCGCTTCCAACAATATTTGCTCAACAAGTGTCGATTAAAGCATGACATTGTGTGTGAAATAGAGTACAGACTAGTGTAGATAAATTCTTTTTCGGAAAACGTGTTGTGGGAAAGTATACTATTAATATTTCAACACGTGCAGAATTAAGAAAAAAAAAACAACAAATGGGTTGCATTATTTTTTCCAGGAGGTTATTTTTAAGTTATGCAAGGGTTAAGTGTATATTTGGGACAGTGTATTAATAAAATTTTATACCCCTATTAGTGTCATTTAGACCAACAATGGTCGATGAACCTTCCCTCTAGGGATCGTCGATCCTTCACTGAAAACGCGTGCCATTTTGAGATCTGCATAAATTTCAGCGCTGAATTTTGAAAGATAGTTGTTGGATGGTTTGATATTGTTGGAAATCAACTACATACGGTCTAAAAACACCAACAAGTGAATGTTCTATACTGTACGCCCCTGTTCACCATCTGCCAACCGCTAAGCTTCAACCGAGGATCTGTATTACACTGTTTCAATAAATAATTATTAAACGTTATATCATACAGGGTGGCTAAAAAGTATGGAAGCAGTTGAATATCTCAGGAACGGTTAGTTGGATCTTCTTGAAATTTGGGCTATACTTTAAAATACTAAATTTTTACAATGTTTGGGCACTAGTATAATTTTGGAATATATTGTCTTACACCAGGACTATGACAGGTGACGCATTGTCAAGGCTGGCTACAATTTTTTGATTTTCAGTATTTTTATTTTGACAATTTATTTTACCATGTTGGCAAAAAAATAAAATAGTGTATGTGTTACATTTTTGAATCAGAAGAAAATGTACTGTTTAAAAACGGAACATCTGACTACTAGTACTATTTAAAAAAATCAAGTTAGCCCTGAATGTCAAAAATAAATGAAGCATTAAATTAGAAAAAAATTGCAGAAAATTGGATTTCAAAAAGATTCAACAAACCGTGTATAATTAAATTTTAGTAGCAATTTAAAACTATGTATAACCTACTATCGCTATCAAAATCGTGATGAAAACGGCATAAAGTTTCATCACTAGTTACAAAAAATTCCGTTCTCGGTTGGATGTCTAATGTTCCTTTAAAACTGTCACTAGAGGCGTTGAATATTTATTTTAATCAGGCGACAGACAAAATAAATACAAATCTTCCCCAACGTCTCAACAAGCATCAAAGTTTCAGATTACACCGATAACATCAGAAACTTGTTTTCTTTCCTTGTAATAACTATTAACTCCCCAAAAATACGTCTACTCTAAACAGGTACAACCCAAATTACATTTCCCGTAATAGCACATTTTTATTAAAAAAAAAAAAACGAAAAAATTCGGCGCCACCTCCTTATCTACGTCCTTATCCCATCTGCTCGCATCCCCAACACAATGATTGACACGCCTGAAAACAGTCGAAATTTGGCGAGATTAAAGCCATCTGGCTAAAGACCGTCATAAATCACCGCTAAACACCCTCGACTTCCTGCGGTTTCGAATATCGACGAAGACACACGCAGAAACGCTTTTTGCTCATTATTCAGCCGTAAACCCGGGACGTGGAAAATCGGAAATCGTGTCGCGTTTAATGAAGCTCTTACCGTGTGCGAAAACCAAAAATATCCACGTGGAGAGCGGCATTCCGCGTAATCGTAATCCTTTTCCGCAGGAGCACATGGCACTGGCAGCACTCGGCGAGGAAGCACAGCTCTGCACTAGACGGAGGGTGGAACTAGAATGGAGCGCTTCGGAACCGAGGGACCACTTGGTGCCTTTTTCGTTTCTTGTCAAGTCCGCGGGGGGTCAACTCCTGACAGGTTACATTGAGGCTCGTTAGCATGGGCGGCGCAGGGGATGGAATAGCTGGGGGTTGATTGTGCGGTTTCTGGAAGGGCTGTCGAGCTGTCGGAAAGCGATTGTTGGGAGAAGCGCATCACGGGAAATATGGCTTTGTTTGGACGGTGTGAAGATACAAAAAGTGAAGGGAAATGTCAAGATTATTTTTAAATTAAAATGTAGCTTTGCATGAGTATGTTGTTTCGCGCCACTAAAAAACGTAGGGATGAAAATTTACACACACACGACGAGGGCTCAAACTTTTTTCTGTACTATATAGCGTCACCCCATATGAAAAATATTGGGTTCTAATGAACAAAACTAATTAAGAAAAGTTATGAACTTTTATTCAACGATATACAAAAGTCACTATTAGTTAAACTAAACATATATATTTACTTTTAAAATGGACTCAAAATGGGGGCTACAATTATTTAAAAATAAAAAAATGATATGTAACGTCTTTTTTAAATTATGTATCTACAACAAAAGTACTTTCATTGTTTTACTTTTGGTAATAGATAACTATAATTTAGGTAATTGTTAATTTGCTTTTAAAATAATACAGAAAAAAGGTCTAAAATTTTCTTGGATCTAAATTGAATTATGTAAATAGAAAAAATGGCGTATAAATTAGATATTATTGTCAACAATTTTCTTTTTATGGAAGATAAGACCTTTAGTTTGGCAGCTAAATTAAAAATAAAGCTAAAGGGCTACCTTATTTATAAACTGCAAATATACAGAGTCAGTAAGCACGTGGTCTTCAATATGTCATGAACTAGTCGTTATTAGAGATAGAAAAATTTAAAGTTGTACGGATCTTTGGGTTACAAACATTAAAATTATTTTGAACTATACAGAGTGTTTTGTTGTCTAAACATAGCACCGAATTTAGTTTTTAAAATGAAACATGCTATATATGTTTACATATGTTCATTTTGAAATTTCAATGGAACCTTGCCACGTTATTTCAATTTCCTTGAATTTTTTTACAATGCAAATGTTCACATAAAAAATGTCATTTATGTTATTTTTAAAATCTGTGTTACAATATTTTATGGAGAGTTAAACAGAAATACGCGCTTTGCTGTGGTATCACTTAAATATAACGTAATATACAGAGTGTTTATAAAAATTCTAAAATGTTACAATTTTCAAATATCGATGTTTAGTTTTTTTCACCCTGTTACTCTATTTTTTATTCTGTTTTTTTCAATTTATATATATATCTCTGAAAAAAGTAGAAAATCTCAAAAAATATCAACTTTAAGTATAAAACATCGTTATCTGAAAATTGTAATAATAAGATCCGATTTATTTTTATACCAAAATAAACCATATACCCTTATTTATCTATGCATAAAATAGTGTGAAACATATTTTAAAATTAACCCTGTTGTGCTTTTTGTGAATCCTTTACACATTCTATATATAGTTGAAAATAAATTTAGTGTATATCCTCAAACTTGAGTACTTGATTTTTTTTTTATTCCTAGTAATAAGTAATTTGATAAAATAATATCTAAATTTTATTTATCTCAACAATTATTATCATAAATACAAAAAGTCAAGGATCAAACATGTATGGTTTTTTGGGATTATACTCTAAAATTATTTCTAAGTACCTGTACAGTGTTCTGTTTTAAAACGTAACACAAAACTTAGTTTTTTAAGAGAAACACCCTATATATCTTTACCTATTTTGTTTGACGTCTTCTTAGGTTTTCATGAAATTGGAATAACGTGGAAGGGTTCACAGAAAAAATCGCAATAGGTTTATTTTTAAAATCTGTCTTACAATATTTTGTGGGAAGATGAAGAAAGGTACGCGTTTCGTTGTGATATAAATGAGATTAAATTTTCGTATATAGAGTGTTTATAAAAATGTTTTAATTAAAAAAATGTTCAAATATCTATATTTTTCAAATAGTACAACCAATGTTACTGCATCTTGTTTTATTTTTTGTTTTTTAGTAATAAACTACAGAGTGTTCCATTGGAAAAAATTGAAATATAGCTATTTGAAACTTGTGAAGTTTTAGATTTATTTTAAAAACACTCTATTTATCAAAATTTATTCATTTAGTTGATACGACAACAAAGCGCGTCTCTTTATTTATTCTTCCACAAAATATTGTAAAACAGACTTTAAAAATAACCCTATTGCCATTTTTCTTGTGAACACTACCATGTTTAAAACATTTTAAGAAAATTGAAATAACGTGGCAATGTTGCATCGAAATTTCAAAAGCAAAGTTTAAGAAGAGGCCAATCAAAATTTGTACAAATATATATGGTGTTTCAGTAAAAAAAAGTTGTATGTTGGTTAAAAATAATTTTAAATTATAGTCCTTAAAGAACTGTTCAACTGTGAGCTTTGACTTTTTCTTCTATTTCTAATAATTAATAAGAATTAGAGGACCGTGTGCTTAATGTCTCACGCTGTATATTAAAATTTGATAGAACTGATTCCACATCAAAATGCATACCTGTATTTAGCTTCCCTAAAATATTGTAAAACAGACTTTAAAAAAATCCCTTGCATTGCCAAAATATGTCAAAAAAGTTGGACTAATGTGGTTTTAAAAATAAACTATAGCAATAAAACCTAGGAAGAGGCTAATGAGAATATTTAAATATATATGTATAGAGATTTTTCTTAAAAAAGACTAAATTGTGTGTTATGCCTTAAATCAGAACACTCTGTATTATTTTTCAGTTCACTTTTTTTTTAATAATTAATGAATCACTCTCCCCGTATATTAAGTTAGCAAGAAAGTATTTTTTAAACCACTCATTTATTCACTAAAATTATGATATCTAAATTATTATTAATATAGGGGGGGGGGATAACAAACAAATTTCGGTTAGCTTTACCATTTCCAAATAATTTTAGATAATAACTACTGAAAGTTATACGCTAGTTTGAAAATTTAACAAAATAAAATAATACAAAGGAAATTTACATTTTTTAATTCTCCTTCTTTCCATGATTTACAACTAAAAACACGTAGGTATGTGTACACAATGGGTCGTATACTTTTCCTTTCGTTAAGTCATTCATTTTTTAAAATTTTGATTAGAAGTAACATAAAACCATTATTCTATCAAGCAAAGAGAAAACATTTAACGAACGTCTCTAGATATTAATTATATTTATTATTATTAATTTGTAAATGATAGCATGTAAACTACATGTATATAAAACGTATATAATTTTCAAAACGTATCCCAGTTTTATTTTACGTCTGTTTCTTCATTTCTACAATTATCAATTTCTCTTTTTCTCTTATACGCAATTAGAATTAAGTGATCACTGTCATGACAATATTTTTCTGGATTACCATTTAAAGATTAACTCCAACGTGCCCAAATATTTCCTGTAATCACAGACATAATGGTCGAAGTCCATAACGGGACCTTGAGGTAGGTAAAGGTATTATTCCTGAATTTATGACTGTGACAGAAGATGTCACCAGAAATTTATGGGAGCTTTAGAATCTCTTAATTTTAAAGGGCATTACCCCATAGATTATTGAAATGTCAACTTTTAAAAGGCAGGGACAAAATTTACAGGAAATAGTTCTTTTCAAAAAATAAATAAACAGACAAACAAACAAATAAATAAATAAACAAAAAAATGGATGGCGTTTAGTATTGAAAAAGAGTGTTTCAACTGCTTCAGTGTTACGTTTTTTACAAAAAAAGTATTAAAAGTGTGACAAATTTTGAGGTTGTTCATGATAATAATACTCTTGACAGTTTAACATCATTTTAACAAACAGAATATTTGCAAATATTCAGAGAAAATTTTCCGCCAAATCTGGAGTAGAAGACGCTTACATGGCTTTTTTTTTAAGTATTTTATTAAACTGATGTCACATTTTTTCGACGTCCGTAACGACCAAGAGAAGTGACAAATTTTTCTAAAATCATTAATTTTATTTAGTCTAGTAAATTTTTGCGACACCCACATTTTGAGCTAATGTCATACATTTTTTTTTGACACAAATGTATTAATTATGATGTGTGCATAACACTCATGAAAAAAGTCCATTACATTATTTTTGGGACATCCTGTATAAAAATAAAATTCTGTTTGTATATAAACACGTACTCAATAAGGAATCTCTATAATAATCAATTTAACTTTTTTTTTGACGTCTTTGTCAATGTTTTGTAATTGATGAATAAATAAATTTGGGTTAATGTTCTTTAATGCATGAATCAATATTAATACACACTTTTCGTACTATGTACGTTAAAAAAAATGTTACGGTAAATATAAGAACTAAAAATATGTACAATAGCACATTTTAAGTGAAGTTTGTTTATTAACCTTTTCAAATACTGTCACAAATTTATTTAAGGTGGTGGTTCGACAAATTTTGGATAGTGTTTTGTTATTTAAACGATATTTAATAATTTAGGAAACAATAATATACATATAATTAAAAAAAAAATGTATGAGATTCTGATAAAAAAACCTGATAAACTTTCATTTCGAAATTATAATGTTATATTGTACTATTATTACTAGCCACTCATATAGCATTTTTTTTTTCATAATAATTTCACACTGTACTTGTTCGGAAATGCTAACATAAAAATGACGTGCCGATATAACATGAGACCAACTCAGTATCATTTCAAACTTCTCCTTCCTTGATATTTGTAGTGGATATTAGGCGAAAGCCAGCTTTACCGTTCCTTATTGTAAAAGCCACGTAAATCCTAGCCGTGAATAGAAAGCTCCGGCGGCGACGAGCCGCCCTTGCTTTGTTTGCATGGTGCGCTAGTGACTTTTCCCATTGCGTTACCTCCACAGATGAAATATTCATGGCCAGAATTTCGGATATAAAGCAGGCATTTATAAAGGTAACTTCTACCTGGCTTTAGCTGTCTATTTGTTTGAGGAGATGATTTCCAAATGCTTAAACGTTTTGATTTATGGTCTGATTTTACGACGACGTTTTTTGTGAAAGAAGTAAGAAGAAGAAGAAGAATATAAATAAAAGTTGACTTTTATACTATAGTTTCGTTTCTTTTAAGTGAAATTCGTGATTTACTATGTCTGATCTGTAGGTCGGGGTTATGTGGCGTTTTTTGTAAGTTCGAAAATTAAATCTGATAGGGGTGTAAAAGGGAGAAATGGCGATCAGATTGGTGGAAAAGTTTTTGTTGAAGAACATGCTCGGTTTTAAATACATGGAAAATGCACAAGATGCGTGCAGATTTTATTTATGTAAATTATGTAATTATAGGTTGGTACGCAAGTTTTCTATTGCGTGTGGTGTCACTAAGGTGGAATGGTCGGCACGCAAAATGTGTTACGGTACGTCACTTTGAGTTTCTGTAATTACTGTTGGTGACTAATTTATGTTATGGATTTGGTGTGTTGTGGGTTTAGATAAAAAATCCGATTTATGTTGACGTTGTTTCCACTGCATTAGTAAGCAAAAGTTACCTAAGGTATTTTACGATTCGTGATTAATTATTTTGACATTATTGAATCATAGGCACGGTCCGATGGAGTTCCAAAACGATGTTTTGTCCCCTACTGAGAGAAAGGGCATGATCCCGGTGGGTCTAATTAAAAGAGGTAGAAGACTAAACATTATGTAATTGATTATATAATGACAGTCTAAAAAGGTCAAAACTTATAATATTATATATATTTTTCTTCAATTTTTAATTTTTGCCGCTAGAGCATGTTTTCTTGTCATCATTAAATTTACTCCCATTCGAACATTTTTTTTACTAGTAACACACGTCTGTAACAATAGTATATTATTAGCCAAGGTTGCAGAGCCAAGCATTCTAGACCGAGCGCAAATTAGAACCCGAGACGCGCAGCGTCGAGGGCTCTAAGTGCGAGGTCTAGAAGTGGCTTTGCAACCGTGGTTAATATACTATTTTTTTCACTAGCAGAAACCATAAGACAATAAACTGAAAAATAAACGTTCAATTTTTTGACGCAACGTGATTTTGTTTTGATTTCTAATCAAACTTGATCTAAATCTTCAACACAAAGAAAACCGTTTATACTTGTCGCTGAGTTAATCATTTTATCTTCTACCGTCTACCAACTACCATGCGTATACTCAAGTAATGTTTGTAGCACATATTTGTTCATTTTTTAAGAAATAATCACATCAAACATTGCGTACATAACCTCAATTTTTCTTTTTGAACCCGTGGTAGCAAAAGTTGAATTTGCTACCACTAAATGACTCGACATTTGCATGCGTCCAGGCTGCTAGTGAAAAAACTATTTTTTTCACTAGTAGAAACCATAAGACAATAAACTGAAAAAATAAACGTTCAATTTTTTGACGCAATATGAATTTGTTTTGATTTCTAATCAAACTTAATCTAAATCTTCAACACAAAGAAAACCGTTTATACGTGTCGCTGAGTTAATCATTTTACCTTCTACCGTCTACCAACTACCATGCGTATACTCAAGTAATGTTTGTAGCACACATTTGTTCATTTTTTAAGAAATAATCACATCAAATATTGCGTACATAACCTCAATTTTTCTTTTTGAACCGGTGGTCGCAAAAATTGAATTTGCTACCTCTAAATGAGTCGACATTTGCATGCGGCATGGCTGCTAGTGAAAAAAATAGTATATTAACCACGGTTGCAAAGCCACTTCTAGACCTCGCGCTTCAGAGCCCTCGACGCTGCGCGGCTCGGTCTAGAATGCTTGGCTCTGCAACCTTGGCTAATAATATACTATTATGGGGAATAAACGTCGATCATTATTTATTATAGTAATGCGTTTGTCAACAGAATTAAATACTCAAGTGCGAAAAAATGTCAACAACAATTTTTCGAACTATAGAAAAGTTTGAATTATTAAAAACAATTTATACGGAAATGCAGGTTTACATTCCTGTAAAATCTAAGAGGAAAAGTCAAAAGTTGTTATAACTGTGTGAATTTCATTCGGTTTTAAAATTCTGAATTTTTTATTTCTTGAACGTTTACAAAAAAAAGTACAGGGTCATTATAAAGTCCAAGGTTATGATTATTTTATTTTATTTATAATACTCTATTTATAATCTGAATTAAGTTAACTAAAAACCAAATGTCATTCCCGTTATTGGAAAAAAGGATAAGTGGTTATAATGTTTTACGGGAATTATTCACGAGAAATTCGTTGCCTAAAAAATTGAAAACGCAACCAACAATACATAACTAGCTTTAATAATTACATACTCAGACATTTTTAACGCTAAACATATGAAAGTAAGTCAATGCATTGGTAGTAGATATGCAACAAAAATATAAACTTGATTTTGTACACGGTTTTTATAAATGATTATAGGGTTGCAGTAGGTCATGTAAACGTGCCGCCTCTCAGATTTAACTGTATCCGAGATCAGTTCAAAGTGCCCAAGGACGCATGACAAAGATCACACATGGACCACACACATGTGTATAACTGGTTGCCTAAACGATTCATATGTTTTAAAAAAGAAAACTAATTCATTACGATAAAAAGAAACAAATTTATTGCGGTTAAACATCACAGTAAATATTGAAAATGTTTATCATTCTGTTCAAGGCACATGCTCACTCTCTTTTTAATTTCAAAAATATTTTGTAACAGCCTTTCGTCAATCTTGTTCAATTCTGCTCAAGTCGTCTCAAATCATCAACAATTTCCTCAAATGAAGTCTTCCACGAGATTTCTCTTTGTTGATACTGCTAGTGCTAGCTCGAACAAATCTATTGACTACATCTCTAATGTGGGCGTTTAACGATGTTTCTTGAATTATTAAATCATGGTATTTGGCCAGAGATTCTTGCTTACAAGCGGTTACAGAATGCACAAACTCTTCATTTACGAAGTCCCATTGCAATAACAAGACATAATGATGAAAGTGTCTTGTTCAACAGAATAAACCATTTTCACAGTCTTCGCTTCATAGCACAAAAACAGAATTTTAGTATGCAACCACCAAGATTTCTGAAAATGACTGTTTTGTTGTTTTGAGCTTGGATCAACGAGAATTACTGCAATTCGCACTTGAAAGACATTAAAATAATAAAAACGACGACTTTAAATGACAGGTTACAAATGACATTAGACATTAATGTGACAAGTGAGAACTGTCATAATGATGCATAATCACGGGCATAATTTCGTTAAATAAACTATATAATTAAACATCGTTTGTTCATGCTAGTTTTCCACTTATCAGGAACTAGAAACATCGTGTAGATGGGTAATCATATGTAGTATTAAATCACATCAAATTTTTTCGAAAAAACAGCTGTTAGAACTGATCGGAAAAAATGATTTTGACAGACGAAACATTGAACAAAAGTGGTCATAAGGTCCTTAGATTACCCATACCATTGCCAATACACCCCTATTGAAATGTCGTGTGTAAAGCCTATTATAAGTATAATTTTTCAGTTTTCATCCGAAAGCAAGATCAAGAATTTACGGTTTGTGGCTATTTCTAAATATAGTACTCCAGAGTTAATAATAATAATAATTTATTTTCCAATATAGTGAACCCAAATACAGGAAAAAGCTAATAAAAATGCTAAATATAAAAATATTTTAGACTAAAATTAGATGTTACTAACTGGTGTACACTAGTACTTGCCAAAATAAGACTGATTTTGACCTACTCCCCAAGAAAATAAAGAGCGGGTGGGCGGGGCTAATGCTTGCCAAGATAAGGCTGATATTGTCAAATAATATACTCTCTAAGGAAATAAAAGGCGGGCGGGTGGGGCCAATACTTGTCAAGATAAGACTGATTTTGCCAAATGATATACCATCTACCCTTCATTATATATGTTACCTTATACCTTATAGGGTGTCAGTTGTCAAAATCAGTCTTATCTTAGCAGGTACTAGCCCCGCCCACCCACCCTCTCTTCTCTTAGAGGATTTGTGATTTGCCAAAATCAGTCTTATCTTGGCAGTCACTAGCCCCGCCCACCCACCCTTTCTTTTCTTAGAGGGTATCACATTGACAAAATCAGTTTTATCTTAGCAAGTATTGTTGACTAAAGAAATGATCAAAATTTGGAAACATTCCGAGCTTACTTATATGCACAAGGCAGGAGTTTTGGACATCTTCTCTAGTGTTTAGTTGGTTATCCTTTAATGGATTTTTCTTTTGTTGGTTTTGTTTCTGCTTATAATTTATAAATGTCTTATTATTTTTTTTTAGGGTTTATTTATTAATGAAAAATAACACCTCGTTTTATTAATAATAATGCGCAACGATTAATGACTGCGGGTTACTATGGTCCTAAAAAAATAAAGGGTGGATTTCAGTCACCATCGTTACTAAGAAATCAGAAAGTAAGCCGGAGGTATTCACGCAGTAGGTACGTGCACTATTACCAATTTTACTGTTATAAAATTACGTTTGTTTTTTTGATAATCTACATTATAAAGACTTTTTTTATTATTTTTTAAGACTCCCGAAACCCGCGTACATAACGCACTGAAGAGTTAATTCGCCATTTTCCAGACACCCGGTATAGATTAAGTATATACAAATACAAATAAATAACAGAACAAACAAGAAACATAAAGGCACAAATAAACGATAGAATAAATAGGACACTTATCTCAAATTAAGTTTGATATTAATTATTAACTACAACACTACATATATACTACATAATAGAAACTTAAATAGAATATAACTACTTACGTTATAGTAATAGAACATTACTTAATCAACTGCAGAAGACGACATTATTATTCTTACAAGTATATGGCGTATAGCAAATTTTCCTTATAAAGGTCATAATCAAGCACTTGGTGATATTTAGATACAACAGATTAATTTAGTACTAAACCAATTATAAAGAGAGATTAATAAATCATTTCGTAAGATACGATAGTCATCTATATTATTTATTTGCGGAAAAATTTTCAGATCGTCAGCAAAAAGAAGTTTTTGAGATTTAATCGCTGCAGATAAATCATTGAAAAATATGAGGAGAAGCAGGGAACCCAAGTTAGAGCCTTGCGGAATTCCTGACTTAGGTACTATATATTTAGAATGAACATTTTTATACTCTCTTGACTGGACACCGTGGATTAAATATGATCTAAATAGTTCAATTAAGGGACCACTAAATCCAGATAATCGAAGTTTGTGTAAAATAACATGGTGATCAATGAAAATCAGTATTAGAATCCAAACAAACCACGATAAGCCATCTTGTGCATCATTTATTTTATATTTGATAGTGCTACAAATGTATTTGTAAAGAATTGATTTCAGCATTCTACAAAAATTAGACAAAATTGAAATAGGCCTATTTTTTTTTTAAATTTGAGAATGAAAACCATTTTCTGATCAAGTATTAAATTATTTATTAATTAATTAATTTCATTTGGTCAACAGGCAACAATGGACGCAATTAAAGACCAACTATAAAGTTATTAATTTATGGCAGAATATAGGTAATGTTCTGTAGGATACAAATAGATATAGATTGTAGGAGCTACCTAAAGTGTTAAACGAATTTTTCAAAATTTATACGAGATGTCGGTAGATAGAAGCATGGTAGCCTTGGCAAAGTTTGTCCAGAATTATAAGAATTTTATGGACTCCCAATGTTAATTCTTTTTACAGCCCAGGCGTCAATTCTATTGTACAGGTAAAGAGCCTGTCAGGGGAAAGCCGATGTTTTCTGTACCTGTGTTCGCCCGGCTCTTCAGCTGTACAATAAAATTGACAACAGAGCTGTAAAACAAATTAACTTTGGTAGTCCATAAAATTCTTATAATTCGAGATAAACTTTACCAGTAAACATAATAGGTGTAGAAAATCAGGACAGACTATTTGGAAATTTTAAAAAAAGTCTCTGAATTTTCTGCAATAAATCAATATGAATGTGCCAAAATGCGTCTACACAATGCTCGAATGTTCAGGCCTGGAACACACGTAATCATAATAAAACATTAATCGATGGATAGTTTCCAATTATCAGAAAACGTGGACCTTGTCAATATTAATCTAAACAAAATGGTAAGAAAGGTGGAGATTACGTGCACATAATCTACCAATAAAAAATTCGGAGTACCGTCGTGACCAGAAATAAATTTGGGCTTGATTTTCTTGAGCACAATTAGAATATTAGATTCAGTAGCGGAGGTTAAATTGATTCCCACACTGAACTGTTCGTCAGAAAAATCTTTAAAATTCAAATAGTAATCTGATTATTATAGTCGCTGCAGAATTATTGTTCCGCGAAAGCATTGACAATGTCGTCAGATTTAGTTTATTATGTGAACCGATTTCATTAGTTTTTATTATTATAATTATTATTATTAGTATAAAACTTGGACGTCGATAAATCAAGATGATCCTATTACAGCTAGTAAAATTACTGTAAGTCCCTGAAAGGACAGAACTTGATTCGTACTATATGAGAAAATATGTCTAACAGCATATAGGTCTGCACATGCAGTAGTGATGTCAAGTCATTAATGAAAAGAACAAAGAATAATGGTCCCTTAACCGAGCCATGTAGAAATGTTACTATTTTTAATACTAATATTATTATTATTTTAACGTCCTTTGTTAAAGTTATCAAGTAGATTGAGATAATTCCTCAAAGATTTTGGAAAATTTGAACTAATCTTCAAGTGACTCATTTTGTTTTCCAATGAGTGACATACATTTATCAACAAAATATTTTAATAGTTTTAGTGATCCTTTCAAACCAATGCATTAATCACACTGGAAACGAAAATTAGAATATTTATTTGATATTTTTAGGGTGACATCATCAATTTTTAAACATTTATTAACGTGATAGTTACCATCACCTGAAAAACATTGTAGTGTTTTGTCGACGTTTTTTAGGATAACCTCGCATATTTCGCACGTGCATTATTGATAAAAAGTAGCGATATATCCAGTGCTATGGTATAGAAGTACCCAACACTGAGTCAAACAAAATCTTTCTGTAAACGACTAATAATGACTGCTGTATTCACATCACTGTCAATAAGTACAATTCGTTTACATTTTAAATAATCTATAACAAAATTATTATCAAAAAGAGACAAAACTCACGGAATACGTCTCACGCGCGTCGACTCACTTCCACTTCCACTATCACTAGATATCTATGCTGACGATTTATCCCTCTTAAATTGTACAAAAAGAAATCAAGTGCTGAAACATAACTCAAAATGTAACTTGTACTTTCTACATTTATTTAAGCAATTCTGAAAACTATAAAGCGTTTATGATTAGTTTTGATAGTTTTGATGTCTATTATAGATTTTCTTTTTTTTACGTAAATTTTGTAACCCCTAGAGCCCTAGAGTTGAGAATTTTCAGTTTTGCCTTCAGTTTTTATTTCCCGACCGTACGCGAAGGAAGTATTGTAAACGAGTCCATCGGGCAAATGTGGTCTCCCGTTTCCGTCTGCATGTCTGTCGCCCGTCTCGATTTTTATTAGACAGATAACTGTCGAAACTACTACTGTAAAATGCTAATCAAAATATGGCTAATCATCCCCACCAATAGCTTGATAATGTCCTCCCATTTTTTTTTAGTAAGGGTCATTTAAAATAACACACTCTTATACATGTGGTTTATGAATCCGCATGGATTTTTTACCCTTGGTATCAAATTAAAAAAAAAGAATCCAAATTGTATGATAGATAACCTTTTAATTCTTTTATACAGGTACGACCTGCACTTGAATCATTAAATAAATTCCTGTAAATTCAGGCTCCTCCGCTGGAAACGCACATAGGAAGGGAATAGTATTTTTTGTAAAATTCGGTTGTTAATTATTGTTCAAGTTTTCCACATTCATTTGGGTTTGGAAAAGTGAAATTTTTCCTAACTAGAGTAGAAAAATAAAACAAAACAATATCAAAATCTAATTCTTATATACAGCGTGTTATTGAAAGTTACGTACAAGATAAAATCGGCAATTGGTCTCAAAGTATGGGTGCTAAAAGTAAAAAAAAGTTCAGGTAAAAGTGATCTCCTTTTAGAGATAAAAATTATTAAAATTTATGTCCAACTTCGTTGTACGCCTCTGATAAAAAGATGATCTTTCGTTTCTATAGCAACATTTAGTCTTGACAAAAGTTTTATTGACAGTTGCTAGGATTTATTAAAATAAATTAATTTTACCTATTTATCTTTCAGTAGCGTCTAAAATAAGATAAGGGTTAATTTTCTCCTTATAATTTTGATAGCACAAAATAAGTTTTTCAGACTTTTTAGACTTCGCGAATAACCGTCAATTTTGTTGCACGTGCCTTTCAATAACACCCTGTACGTTAACTACAAAATTAGAACAATTTCTAATTAAATTAACAGGTGAATTATCGTTCGCATCCAAGACTTTTCCATCATGTTCTTGTATTGATACTTCTGATATCTTCTTAAATGTTTACACTTATTTTTTCACCCAAAACTCTTCAAACGTTGAAAAATTGCAAAATGTTGGGTTGTTTGTTAAAAGACAACAAATTTATTGCATTGAAAGGGACTTAATACTTTATTGTTCAATAAAATTTATAATGAAGGGTTTTTTACCTAATTCTACAAAATCTTGTGTGCAATTTGATAGGAAAAATATATTTCCACATTCATGTTTTTGATCGATTTCGTCTGGATCAAAAATCCCACGTCTAGAATGTGGAAAAAAGTAACTTTTTACAAAATCTATTCTATGATTTTTATAATTTGCAGTAAAAATTATTTTTGTGCTACAAAGGCATTGGTTTTGACCCTGTTTCATAAGTTTTAATTACTGATATTATTATCAATTTTCTTGGATTTTCGGAAGCTTGAGTTTACATCTAACAATCTTTTTGTAATAAACAGCATTATGTGACTAAGTAAGTAGTTTAATGCCACTTGTTTTTGGCAAAATGTAAGCAGATTTTCAAATTATTCAGTTCACCCATAAAATCTGAGCACTTTAGAA
The DNA here is from genome assembly GCF_036711695.1 of Zophobas morio. Taxonomy (NCBI): domain Eukaryota; kingdom Metazoa; phylum Arthropoda; class Insecta; order Coleoptera; family Tenebrionidae; genus Zophobas; species Zophobas morio. The sequence goes on along the minus strand of NW_026972136.1, from coordinate 9,761,041 downwards.
AACGTTTTCAGTAATTTAACAGATATTTATTTGGTGCACGCTGCAGCGATTAAAAGTTTCACAAAAAATCTCTGATAAGAAGTGCGGTGAAATTCTTTTGTTATTTTATGTCGCGTAACGAAATTAAATGCGTTTAGACGCAGTACATTTTTGACTTTGGTGAGTGTGTTTTCCGTTCGCAAAGTGGTTTGTTTATTTGGTTTAATTTTGTTAAAAAAAATACTTAGTTTTTTTCTGTGGTAAAATATAGTGTGCCGTGAGGGATCTTCAGGGATCGGCGCAGAAGGAAAAGAAAGGATTTAAAGGGTAAATTATATGGCTTTTACGCTTATTTATCCATTGTTATTTAGATGTTTAATTTAAATAGGTATGTATGCAACAAAGTCCAACTAGAATGAAGTGTACTAGGCAAATTTGTGTAACTTTAATAAAAATTGTATAAGTACATTATTTTGTTGCAAGTGTGTGTTTATTTTGTGAAAAATGTGCAGTTATTTAAAATATTTAACATTTATGAATGTTAAATGTTTAAAAAGTAAATTAAATTTCAATTTATGTCAGTTGATAAGGCGTTGACAAATAGCAGAAAGGCCAGAGTTTACAAAATAACCTCGACTTTTTCTTTATCGATACTTTTTTGTGATGATATTTAAATTTTGAAATATTGACATGTTACCTCTTGGTTGATAAGTGCAATTAAAATAAATTTAACAAATGAGTAAACATTTTCACAAAATAATTTTTAGTAAAAATTATGAATATCAGTGGTATCATTCGTATGTCTAAGCTCGTTTTTAAGTTATATTTTTTTTCTTTATGATTGGTAGATGAACTATTTTTTTATAAAATGTTCGTCATTAAAGTTAAATTTTTATTTATTTTATTAGTCGAAAAAAATTTGTTTTTTTTGTTTCTTTCTTGCCTGCACTAAAAAGTGTATTGAAATTTTTGGCATGGTAGCTTTCTTTTATTACTGGAAGTTTTAAAGTCGATCAACAGAGTTGCATATCATATTTTAAAATTATCGCAGAAAAAAGAAAATATTTAGCAAAAGTTTTTAAAGAATATGTTCTCACATTCGTTGTATCTCAGGGATGAAAAAAATTCTGTCTAAATATATCTTTAGACCATTTTTTGTTAAATCAGAAGTCAATAATCTGCTGAATATTTTCTGCTTTTGGTAAAACATTTTTCCGTCTAATATAATTACATTTTTAAGTATTGTGTATCTAAATACAATTTTGCTGGTCTCCACCGTTTTTAATAACCAGTGTTAAGAAAGTTTAAGTTAATTTTAATGGTGTTTGTTGCAGTGAGTTCGTATACGAAGAAGAGGGAACTCGCTAGCAATAGCAGAAGAAGAAGCCATAAAGGTTAGAATTTTGTATTAGTCTTGATATGGTGACGGATATTTTAAAGTTTTCATTAGAATTTATAAAATTATTTTTAAACAAGTACACGATATTTTTAATTTTCAGTTTATAATGCTGGGTAATTGTGCCTGTTTTGTATTCTTTAGGAATTTTTTTTTGACATTAAAATTTGTTTTTTTATATTTGCATATTTACTCATAAACCATCTCTTTTTCTCAATCTTTACTTCCGGAGCGTAAGCTAAATTCACATTTTTTTTTCATAATAACTTCCAAGTTTCCTGTTTTGCATTTTTTTTTTGGGCAGAAGATTTCAAATGTATTTAAAGTTTCCTGTGATTGTAATAAATAATCCAATTCACTGAAATCTGTGAAGTTGTTGGAATTCTTTTTCTTCTTGTTATGAATTAGCAGTAGTATAGGTAACTGCACTAAACTGCCGCCGTAGAAGAATCCTTCCAACTGTCCCCCCGACACCAAGTTTCTAACTTGGCCACACAGATGTCGCCCGTTGTACGATTTCAACTCCCCCATCTCAATCCCTCTGAGCTTTATTCAACTTTATTTGACCATAAAATGAAAAGTGATTTTAAAAACTACTCGCAAGGAGCCGTAAATCCGTATTCGGAACGGCACAACAGGCGTTGTTACATTTCTCTCCCACGTTTACTTCACTAAACTACTATTTTACATTTCTCGACACAGATTTTCAAGAGAAAAAAAAACACGCTTTTCGCTACTTTAATTTTATTACAAAGTTCGAAAGTTGTGCTGAAATATCCCGATTTCGTCGCATTTAAACGAAATCAGTTCGCTGGAATTCAACATAGCTGTAACTGTCATGAGCTTTCAAGTATAAAAAGCTCATACAGCGAGCTTTTAAAGTTCACGCATGAACAGGCCGCCTGTCCCGTCAGAATAACACGGCGTCATCCACCGACAGTCAGACTCATCCCATTTTTAGTTTTATCATACAAAGACATATTTATACTCGAAATGGCATTACGCGAAATGCTCCGGGAAAATTCCGGTGTGGTTTAAATGTAATGGATTCGGGATGCACTGTGGGTACATACAGTTGTAGTGGTGAAGATTGTTTTAACATGAAAACATTTGCATAACAAAGAATTCGATGCGCTTTTTGTAATCTATTTCAACATTAATTTTGGAAAGTTCTTAATCCTGAGGGTGGAACAATATTTAATTAATAAAAATGTTGTTTTATTAGCAACAGGATTAAAATATTAATAAAAACCACAATAATCACTTTAAAATGTTTTTTAAGTAAAATAATTGTTACGGAGATGTGATAAATAAACACTTAAAACTAGAAAATATCAGTTAATAACGAATAGGTTATTTACTACTTATTAGTGACTAGTTTTAACAGTAAGTTGAATTAGATATTTTGAAACAATACTCTAGATAAGAATTTTTTTTAATTTATTTTATTTCGGTGCTAGTGTTTTAGAAAATGTCTAAATTTTTAATGTACATATACTATAAAATATAAATAAATAAACGAAATGAATTAACGATACAGTCGACTAGAAGTGTTGAGAAGAGAACAGAGAAAAAAAATTTCTAGAGGTTTTTAGGGAAAGAAGAAAATTCGGAATAATATTAACTTCAGTACTGGATGAGATTGAAGGACTAGACGTCCTGAAAGATTTTTTGGCAGATTCTACATGCCAATGAAAATTTTGGAAAAATAAAATAATCAACGTGAGTTTCGGACGATGTGGAAGAAAATCTAGTTTCAAAAGGTATGAGATGGATAAATTTTAGTACGAGGTTGAATTTGACAAGAAAAGTCGTTGAAAGCCCAGAGGAGTTATTTAAAGTTCTAGATCATTTCTCTTTAGAAATCAGAAGTTTCACAAAAAACTTGTATGTAGGGATAGTGAAGAATAAACGGGCTATGAAGAATGTATGTACTGCAGTTGGGAAATTTTCACGAAATTCTAGAAAATCTAGCAATTTAAAATTTATTTCCAGAAATAAGAATAGAAATTTCGACAAAAAATTTTTGGTTGAAAACGTGTGGAGTAAGGTTTAGAAGGATTCATTTTCTAAGATTTCGTTTTGAATTTTTGATAATGAATTTCACCGTCGAAGGCAAGAATAGAAGTTGTAATGAAATTTTAAGAAAAATGGGCGATGAAGAATAAAGAATAGAATTCTGTAAGTAACCATGATCTTGACAGTTTTGACGATTAAGAACCCAGACTACAAAAACAAAAAGGAAAAGGAACAAGAAGGAATTAGAGAGATAAAAAATAAACATTTCAATATTAATAAAAGTGATGAAACGAAAATCAAAAGAGAATCAAACAACGTGAAAACTGAAATCAAAAAAACTAGAGCCCCAGTAGTCAAAAAAACACTGAATGAATGAAAAATAAGTGACCATAAACAATATAACGAATATATTCACGTCCTGGAGCGTTCTGTTTATTCCAAAACTTATAGATTTTGTTGTCCTGAGGAAGACCCTCATGAAAGGGAACGAAACGTGTAAACTTTTTCAGAAACTAAACGATGGAAACGTCTTTCTGTTAAGTTAGTGCTGGCATGATTCTCGATTTGTGATTAAAGATAGACAATATAATGAAAAGTACCAAGAGAAGAGCATAGATGGAAATATAAATCGATTTTCCCAGACCCGAAGAAAATTCGCTAAAGAGAACTCAAAACGAGCAACTACAATTTTGTTGTATTAATAAAAAAATGGTCTTATGTCTAGACAGAAGTTCCTTCACCCCTGAAGTACAAATAGATTCAGTTTTTTAGAAAAAAAAAAAGGTAATACCAGTCACGGTGAAAAAATAGGTTCCTATTTCTGTTATCTGCCTGTGCCGATTTTTATTAAACAGATAATGTCCGAAACTACTAGACCGATTGTTGTCAAATTTTATATGTGTGTTACAATATGTGTAAAACGCCAACCAAAATTTGGCTAATCGTCCCCACCTGAAAATTGTGTGTAGTAATTTTTAACGAAATTTTATAAAATATGTTTGTACTTGCGGTTCATGAATCCGCCTTGAATTTTTCTCTCGGCAGCCAAGTTTTAAGCAAAAAAATGATAATCGAAAAATTAATAGAAGTGGAGCTCTTGCAACTGCTCAGTAGTCTATTGTGTTCTGCTTGCAACTCGAACGTTGTAGGTTTGATTATTACCTTATGCAGCATTTTTTGTATTTATTTCACTACGACTAATATTGTTTCTATATTTTTTAACTTATAGAGTTTATCATCAAAAAATAAAAATTCCAGCAAAGCTACATATGTATTAAAAGTTTCGAAAAACAGAGATTTGTTGGATTGCACCTCAAAAGTGGGGGAAGTTCTATTTTAATAAACTTTGAGCTATTTTGTGAGAATCGGGATACTTAGGGCAAAAATTCAAGACGAATTCATAAATCACAAATATAGGAGTAGGTTATATTATAAAATTTAAATACCATTTACCATGTAAAATTTTGAGCTGACGTCATCAAATTGTTGGAGAGGACGATTAGACAAATTTTGTGTAGCGGATTACCACCTATATGATATTCTTAGATATTTTAGATAAAATTTGATAGAGATCAACCCAATAGTTGTGGAGATTATCTGTGACCTGACGACCGATGATTAACGACAAATAAACAGACTCTACAAAGTTTACTTTGATGTGAAGTCTCGGAAAGACAAATAACAGAAATTTTGGGTAGAATTTATTCGGAAAAATTTTAAGATGACGTCATCAATTTTTTGGGAGGAATAAACAGATATATTTTGATTATCAATTTGCCATGCTTACAATAAGTTAAAACCTCTGCAAGATTTCAAAGTATTCAGTTTTGCAATTCTTGATTTAAGTATTCAATAAAATAAATTGACTGATTCATTAATTTTTTTTTTTCAGTTAACCTGTATAAGCAAATCTAAAAAATATGAATGCAGTGATAAATTACAAGTATAGAGTGATCAAAGTTTGCACATTTTAGATAGGGTATATTCGGCAAAATTTTGAAGTGACGTCATCAATTTTTGGGGTTGATAAACAGATACATTTTGATTAAAAAGTTGTAAAAAGTTACCATGCTTACAATAACTTCAAAACTTCTGCAAGATTTCAAAGTATTCAGTTTTGCAATTCTTGATTTAATCAATAAAATAAATTGACTTAGTCATTACTTTTTTTAAACACCCTGTATAAGCAAATCCAAAAAATATGAATGGAATGATAAATCACAGGTATAAGACTCATTATATTTTGGACATTTTAGATAGGATTTATTTGATAAAATTTTGAGCTGACGTCATCAAGTTTTTGGAGGAGATAGACAAATATATTTGATTAAAAATTTATCATGCTTATCATAACTTTAAAACATCTATAGTAGTTCAAAGCATTCAGTTTTGCATATTCAAAATTAAATTGCAGAATGTTATTTTATAATTTTGATTTTTTCCAAAAATATGGACGTTTCGGATAAAAATTCAATACGTCATCATAAACTATATGTGTAGGACTATGTTATTTTATACAATTTAAAACCCATTTACTATGTACAATTTTGAAGTGACGTCATCATATTATTAGTGGGGATGATTAGACAAATTTTGGTTAACGTTTTACCATCCCCATGATAGTTCTAATATAAATGCAAAATTTGACAACAATCGGTCCAGTACTTTCGGAGATTATTTGTCTAATAAAAATCCGGGACGCCAGACAGATCGCCAGAGAACAGACAGACGGACAAGAGGCACAGATGGACAGACGGTCAGACGGGCAGACAGACAGACGGAAACGGGAGACCTATTTCTTCGTACTCTGGGGGTCATGAAAGGTCGAGAAAACGTAAAAGTAGAGTCGGTCGGCGGACTTCCCGAGTGTAAGCGAAGGAAGTATTGTAATCGAGAACTGGAATAGGAAATGAAACCTTAACCACGCCATCATGAAATTGATGATTATAGAAATAATAAAATAGACATTCTGCAAAGGATAGGTATATAGAAGTTCAAGGTCTACAAAAATCTACGAGAGAACTGATCCAGAAGAATGATGATTATTGCCAAAAATTGTAGCAATTCGACAGTTTTTAAGTTTTGTAGATTTAGTTGTCGTCAAAACAGACTCAAAAATAAATTGAATCTTGATTAAACTTATAATATACCGAAACAGAAATAAAAAACAGGGTCACAGACAGCCATGTATTTTTGAAAATTTTTCTTTGACAGAATTTTCGTGTTGTCAAATTGCCCTCAATTTGGAAGTTTGAACTGAAAACGCAGCTATCAAAGACAAACTTTCAAAAATCCATGGCTCTGTTGGAACGTGGTTTTTATTACCCTCTCGGCATAATCATTAAAGAAAATAGGAATTAGGGATCTAATAATTTGGTTTTTCAAGAGAAATCCTGTATATGCTGTTTTAATTGATGTATGACAGTTGGAACGCACACTCTATGTGAACCGGAAATTGAACGTCAGAACATTTTTTTTTTCGCCAATAAGGAACAACAAATTAGATCAATTTTGAGAAGTGTTATTGAATTAATAAGTAATTCAGCACTTTAGAGAACATTTTTTAGGACCCAGTATTTTTTTGAACTCTTGAACAAGTTATTTTTTTTCAATGTATGACTTAAATACTTGGGCTAAGTGCGTCTTAACCTTTTACACAGTCCTCGGATAAATTACTGTGATTAAATTTTTTTAAAGATTTGTCTGAATTTGATGTAATATGTGAGGCAACGGCTGGTTGCTGATAATAATTTATTATTTCAAGACAAGACCTCCTTAAGAAGGTCAAGTAGTTAAACTCGCTGTTTGTTAAGTTTTTTGGTTAACAAAAATTGTATTAACAAATAGAAATATATCCATATCTATACACACTTTGTAGAAAGTTACTAGAGCTTGTGTTGTCTAATTGATAATTACCAACTGAAGTGAATCCACTTTATGTCTACCCTGTTTGAGTTTTGAAACTTTTACTCACTGCAGAACACTCTAAATAATCTGTTTTGTTATTTTGTTTAATTAAATTTTCTACTACAATAAATAATATTTTACAACAGGATATATAGATTAGTAAGGCATGTTTTAGTAATTTTAATGTTGAAAAACAGAGCTACAAATAAACACCCCACTGGCAGCAATTTTAACCTGTCACACTAATTATTCAATTTTACGTTCATTATTATACATTTCTGACCTCTGAAAACGTTTGTGTGAAATTCGTATCTAAACGTAAAACATTTCTGCAGCCTCCCTGCGCTAACCTTCGCCAGATTCGCCCCACGAATGAAGCAATCAAAACTTCTTTTCCTTCCTTCTAACTAGCATATCTTATATACACATATACACCATTATAGATTTTTTTCAAGTTAGGGAAGATTGAAGTCGTCCAGTCGAACCGTGCGCGCACTTCACCCTCTCGAAATTTAAAACAACCCCGACGACTCTCCAGAGCCACCTCACATTGACTTGAGGGTGAAAAAAAGCGAGGGTGGCTTCGTTAGGGTAAAAAAATACTATATTTGCATTCTCGAACCTTCGGAATTCTCTCCTAGTTGTAGAATTTTTTCCTCGACCTGTCATCTGTCAATTACTCCACATTTTCGTCGAACTTATTGCTCCAATTATCCCGTTTTTCCTTAATTTCGAAATTGGGACGCGCCCCCGGGAAAGCCGGAAAACTGCTGACATAATGATACGTAAATAAAAGTAATGAGATCTTCGTTTGCATTTGGAACATTCGTCTCGTTAAAAGTCGTTGGCTTTATTGGAGCTGGGGGAGATTTGTTTATGTTTTTTTCGTTTATCGCGGCACGGGAAAAATGGTTGTAAATTAACAAAATAAGGGAAATTTTGTATGTTCACTAATATTCCTCAAGTAAACACAGCAGAAATGTTTAAAGGGAGAAGTAAATTTTCATCATTAGGAATTACATAAAAAAATCATTGAAACTACGCAGTAATAATATTGTCAATTTTAGCTACAGTGTAGATAGAACTATTTATTTAAAATGCTACATCTAAAAAGCTACCGTTATACAAGTGGCCGTTTTGTTAATTTCCAGAAAACATTCCTTCCTGTGTCTGTTGTCATCGAGGAGAATTCGTAGGTCCCGGCCAACACAAAACCGATTCTCTGCCGCACACGAGGGTGAAAAAAACAGGGGTTGCGCGCTCTTGAAGGGTGCAAAAAAACGTGGGGTGATATTTTTTATGAATGTTCAATTTCATTGTGCAGCTTTTTTCGATCGGGTCGCAGACTAGGGGAATCAATCGATATTTTCGATTTTTGATGCGGCTTGCCCTAGGTTAGGACCAGTTACTTTTTTACCTTTGCAAAGTGAGGGTTTGCTGCACACGGACGGCTTTTAGGTGAGAACTTTTGCACACTTTCGGCTCTGTTGTTCTAAGATCGGGAGCCAAAACAAACTTGGGTTTTTGGGAAAATGTGGGTGATTAGGCTTGTTAGAAAGTCTGGTGGAGTATATGAGAGATTAGTAATTCGCTGCCAGTGGTTTATTAATTGTTGGTGGGTTACTGTCTTGATTAAAATGGGAACTGAGTCGCGTTCTGGCAAGTTATTGCTTGGAGGCGGCGTAGAATTGTCGGAATTTACGAGAAGTTTTCAAATATTAAGGTGTTTTCGATGCTTAAATGAATAATCGCAAATGTAGTAACTGTTTACTGCTGCTTTCTTCGATTTACTACAAGACGTTTTAGTAACTGTTTTATGCCACTGGTTTATGTTTTGTGCGTTAAGAAAAATTTTCGTGACCTGTTTCCACTGGTTACTTAATAATGATTAATGAAATTTTGTATATATTTTTTGCATTTTAAATATTTATTAAGCACATTTTCGTCGACAGGTCTTTGCCATCTTCTGCATCACCTTCAGGTTTAAAATAATACTAGGTACTAATATTTAACTTAACGAACAAACAAAGTCTCTAAAATAGTTGAATATATGTATCTTTTAGAAATTTAGAACACTAATTTTGACTTAATTATTTCAAAACGTTGTCCAAAATGTATGCATCAATACTAAATATATCATATATCTATATCTTTTACAACTATTTCAACAGGATGTCTCAAACAAATGCGTTAATGGAGGAATTATTAATTTTATTGATTAAATCCCCGTTACTGAAATTCATATATTTGTCCCGAGTAAAAATTGGATGATGTTAACACACTTTTGTGTAACATATAGGACTTTTCGTTAATTTAAAAAATTGGTCTAAAATTATTTAGACAGAACTTCGACTCCACTTAAATCCAGTTTTTTCGAAAAATTATAAAATTTGATTTTCCAAAATGTTATTTCTTCTATGAGAAGGCCAATAATTGAAAAAAATCGGGATGACTACGGTAAAAACTCAAAAGGGATTCATAAATCACGCATGCAGGAGTATATTATTTTACCTAATTTAAAGAACACTTTTTCGAGAAAATTGATGGGTTGAAATTTGAAGAACTCGACGTGCTAATTCCAAAAATATAGCGTGTGTGTGTTCATTACGCAACATTTTCAAAATGTTCGAGTTTCAAATCAAATTTTTTTAAAATTCCGGAAATTTCGATATTGCAACAGCCGATTGTGGGAAAATGGTTGAAGTTATCAATGAAATGAGGTCGGAAGTGGGATTTAGAGTTCGAAGTCTACAAGAAAATGTATTTAGTTAAATTTCGAAAATGGTGAAAAATGGGTCGAAATTTGATGAAGGGAAACCATTGGAAAAATTTCACTTTTAAAAAGTTGTCTAAAAAATTCAGGGATGTAGACTTCGACGTGGTGACTCCAAAACTATAGTATGTTTATATTTATCCCAGCATTTTCAAACTGTTTGGGTTTAAAATCAAATTTTTTAAAAATTTAAAAAATATCGATATTTCAACAGCCGATTGTGGGAAAACGGATGCAGTTAGGTATCAATGGAACGAAGCCCGAAGTGAGTTCTAGAGCTCAAAATCTACAAGAAAATGTATTTGGTTAAGTGTCGCAAAAGTCAAAAATTGTCCGAAATTTGAAGAAGGGGGGAAAATTGGAAAAATTTTACTTTTACAAAAGTTGTTTAAAAATTCTGATAAAATTCAGGGACGTAGATCTCGAAATGCTGATTCCAAAAATATAGCATGTTGATGATGGTCACCGAACAACATTTTCGAAAGAATCGGTACGAAATGCGAATTTTTGAAAATTTCTAGAAATTTCGATATTTCAACGGACGATGCTGGAAAAACGGTTGGACTTTACAAAGAAACGAGGCCGGAAGTGAGTTCTAGAGCTCGAAGTCTTCAAGAAAATGTATTTAGTTAAGTTTCGAAAATGTCAAAAATTGGCCGAAATTTGAAGAAGGGAAAAATTTCACTTTTACAAATGTTGTCTAAAAATTCTGAAAAAATTCAGGGACGTAGATTTCGACATGCTGATTCCAAAAATATATCGTGTCTATGTTCATCGCGCAACATTTTTAAACTGTTCGGATTTAAAATAGAATTTTTAAAAAATTTCAAAATATTCGATATTTCAACAGCCCATTGTGGGAAAACGGTTGGAGTTATCAAAGAAACGAGGTCGGAAGTGGGTTTTAGAGCTCGAAATCAACAAGAAAATATATTTAGTTAAGTTTCGAAAATGGTGAAAAATGGGAGTGAAGAAGGGGGGACCACTGGAAAAATTTTACTTTTACAAAAGTTGTTTAAAAATTCTGATAAAATTCAGGGACGTTGATCTCGACATGCTGATTCCAAAAATATAGCATGTTGATGGTCACGGAGCAACATTTTTTAAAAATTCAAAAGATTTCGGTAGTTCAACTGCCGATTCTGAAAAAATCATCACGGTGGATAAATGTATAAATTTTAATTAACGATTTACCATGCTTCCGATAATCTTAAACCTTTACAATGCATATTTTAGAGCATTCGGTTTTCCAGTTTCAAACTTAAATTTCAAAAAGTTACTATACCAATATTTTTGACTTTTTTTTATTTAAATGAAATTTACCCAGCAAACAAGTTTTGGTTATCCGTCTAATTAAAATCAATACAGAGGGAAACAGAGACCTACTTTTTATTTCCGTAAAAATGTATGTTTATTATTCTGGTAAAACGATGGCATTATTATTTAAATGTAAAAAACTGGTTTAAAGTTATTTAGGCAAAAGTTCCCTTGCATTGAAGACAAACGTTCAAACAAATTCAATGTCTTATAAAAAAAATGTCGGCGAGGAGGGGGATTAAAGATCAAGGCGGATTCATAAACCGTAAGTACAGAAGTATATTATTGTATAAAATTATATAACGTATAAGGTACAAAATTTTGGGGTGGTGACATCAAAGTGATGGATGATTATTAGACAAATTTTGGTCGGCGTTTGACCATTACCTACATAATATAACATACCTACATATAAAATTTGGAACAGTCAATCCAGTAGTTTCAGAGAGTATTTATCTAATAAAATTCGGGACACACGACGAACAGACGCCAGATGGTAGGTAACCAACAAACAGATAGACAGACAAACGGAAACGGGAGACCTATTTTGTTGTTTTCTAGGGGATATGAAACGAAGTTCATCAACACTTTTTCAGTTTTGTGTTCTGGTTTGTGTTCATTCTATTGTTTCACATGTTTTAATTATAAACTTTTTTTATTTAATTCACATTGTTGATTATTACAGCAACATTGATTTTTTTTTCAGTTTTTAGCTACTTGTAACTTGTAACACAACATTTTTATCTGACAATGTCACATCTTTTGAAACAGTATATTTTATTATTTTTTATTATTTCGTATTCATGGTTGATCAGAAAACCACGGAGAAAATTCTTTTGAAGTCCGTGAGAAAAACAAACAGAAATGTAACATGTGGAATGCAAGCCTGAAGTACAGGATTTAGTGTGTACAAAATCACTAAGTCCTAGTCATTCAGTGTCATAAGTACTAGAGGATTACGTACAAGAGAGCCACTTGACGAAAAGTAACCACTAGATGTCGCCACCATTGCAATAACTGTCATTAAAAATTCAAAGAGCCAGATTAGCCTGGGTAATTATAAAAACTTAGATTAAAATCATATTCTTATAAATAATAATAATACATGTCATCGTGTTTCATAAAATGTAAGTTTTTAAGTGTACGAACTTTTCAAATGATAATTAGTATCTGACATGTTGTATATTAATCTGAAACGCTTACAAACCAACGATGTTTGTTGACTGCACAGCATATAAAATCTTTTGTGCAAAATAAATGATTTGGATAGAAGCTTCATTTAAAATAATGGACCCCGTTATACTTAACGATTCTCGAAAGAAAGTTATGTATGTACAGTCTGTCGCAAAACCGTAGACACTCCAACACATGTAGACACCACAACCTCTCAAATTTACTTAAATATGTACATCTTTTTTACACATTTCGTTCTTTTTTGCAATTTTAAGCAGTTTTCTCAGCCCGTAGACTTCCCACACCCCATCCATAGCTCCTGGTCGCCAGCACTCCAGAGGTTAATTTAATTTCGGCCCGTCTACCATTGACCACTAGCCTTGTCCATTCCCAAATCGATCTGACCCCTTAAAAGCGTAAACTCTGAATCTTCCATCGGAATTTGCATGAGCGCCTCCCCGCCGCCCCTCCGCATCATGAATACTTAAAGCGCGCGAATTGCGCACAATAAAACAGCGCCATCTCCCGGCAATTAGTCATAAATAATTAACCACCTAATTAATAATGAATTAATGTTTCGGATGCGTGAACGCAGTTGGCGTAGACCGGCGGCCGAGATGAGATCGATAACGCAAAGTGTCGCGTGGAGGAGCTGATTAGCGGCGGCTGTGGGGGCGGGACGCCGCGGCGCGCCGACGTCGTGACGTCACGCGCGGCCCCGCCGCCCCACGCCGCAGGCACAAAATGGTTACTGCGCCACCGTGAGAGTGTGGAGACATGTCTAATGAGGGACTGTTATGCCGCCGCCGCCGCCGCCACCGCCGCCCCCGGCCTTTCTCTTAAACGTTATTAAAACTCGTGGAGATGTATGGGCTACCGGCGCATCCGGCTCAATGACATGCGAGAATCTACCGCCATTAATATGTGACGGCGAAATACGGACAGATACTTATGTAATGTCTTTTCGGACGGAATAATGGCGGAGGCGAGGAGCGAGCGTGGGGGCGGTGGCGGGCACACATTTGGGGCAATTAGCATAAAGGGAGGGAATGAGGGAAGTTTCATAACGATAAGTGGATAGTTTGCCAAAATGTTTCTGGGTGTTGTTGACGAAAGTATACGGGGATGTCATAGTACGAAAGGACGGTTTTCAGTGGAGAATCTGCTTAGAGTAGACTTTGACTTGAACGTGAAAGACGTTGCGGCAAATATCATTACGGGACATGCCAGAGTTTGCAAAGCCAACGCCAAACGTGAAACTTTTTAAACACATCATCTCTAGCTCCTTAAAAATGCTTTAAAGACGGGAGTTTTCTCTTCAATTTTATCACCAAACATAAAACATATCTAGACAAAGACAGCTTTATTTACATATGTATATGCGACTAAGTACAACCCTGTCCACCTCGTTCCAAGTAGCGATAAAATGCAAAGACTAGAAAAGTTTTATTTGTACTCAAATGGGTGAATACATTAAATTTTAGTCAAAGGGCGTCTCATCTGAGAGTGAAATAAATATGTGACGACTGTTTTTTGATTCAGGTTTTCACATGGTTCGTCAAAAATAAAGATTTAAGTTGGAAGCATGTTATTTTGCAACTGGAGCACTAAATAATTTTGAGTATGAATAGGAGAAATGTTACACACTTCAAGTCTAAAAGACAATAAATGGCTCCGAATGGAGATTTATTTGTTTACATGTTATACAAGGTAGTGAATTTTTCATCTGCCATTACCGAGATTTCGTAGATGGCGACGAATAGCTACGATTTGTTTCAATTAGGAAAAATTAAGTTAGTGCTGACTTTGTATGGTTTTTTAAAATACCTTCACTAGTTTCAAAATTGTCCGGAAAAAAGAGAAATTTGTAATTTTCTACTCAATATTTTAAAAATCAAAAATTTATTTTTACAGTAATAAATGTTATGGTATATCATTTTTCAAAATTACACTCCTAGTGGACTAGATTTCAGTACATAATAACATTGTCGTTTAAAATCTACAGGGTGTCCTCATATCTTGAAAACGGATAGAGATATTGAAATTCTGTAAAAGCCTTTGGTTTTAGCTTGAAATGGGAAGATTAATTTAATACATTACAAACCTGTTTTTTTTATTGCTAAGTATACTGCTATATTTAATAGATCATTAAATTCTGATTACAATTATGTAAAAAACACCATGTGTTGTATTAGTTTTAACTATAAAAATATAAATTATATAAATGAAGACATCCAATTGTCAACAGAAATGTGTAAATACAATGAATACATTGGATACTACTGTTAATTTTGAAGGTCAGAACTCTGCCAGATTTCTTTGGATAACTGGGTAAATTTTTCAGTTATAAAAAATATTTATACATACATTATAAAAATTGAGTGGTAACATAAATCCTAATATACCTACATTGAAACTAAAAATTATAATGTCAAGGAATTTTTACAGGGAGAAATATGTTGCAACAACATCTAAAGAGGCTTACATCGTGCAATGTAATCTTTCATTTCGTGTCTTTTCATTTTTGTTTCGAAATATCCAAAAATGATTGAAGATCTGAATACTTTTGAGTTCTTCGTTATAAGGACAAGAAGTAAGGATTAACGCTGATAAGGTCGTAAGTTATGAAAAAAAAAATGTATGAATTTGTTTAGGCAGAACTTCCTTTGACAAAACATGGGCTACATTTCTAGGAAAAATTGGAAAATTCCAACCACATTTTCAGAATCACCAAAATTATTGTGGCCATTTTTCGGACATTGTAAAAATTTGATTTTGATACCGAAAATTTCTACAATCCTATTCTCCAACCATCAACAGGCTATGTTTTCGGATCGGCTCTTCCATATCTATCCCAGAATTGTGTTAAAAAATCAAATTTTCAACACACCCCAATTTTGAAATTAATTTTTACCTTTTTCCCTGCGCTTTCAAAAGACTTTTTTGTGGTGATTTCAACTTGCCGAAGTCATTTTCGGGAACATGTCTCCGAAAATTCCGACCACTTTCCGGAATTACAAAAATAAATTAGGACCATTTTTGGGACTTTTAAAAATTTTTATTTTGAAACTGAAAATTCTGCAACTATTTGTACGTTTTTCGAGTTAGCTCGTCGATATCTATATTTCAGAATTATTTGCGGATTTTTATACCGGATGTCTGGAAAATGGCGGATTAACTCTCCGCTACGCTCTTAAACAATCAACTGGTGAGTTTGGGAAAAATGTTTAATTACCATTTTAGTTAGAATGTACAAAGATATGGTTGTGTTGTTTTTGTAATAATTTGATAAAATTCTATCTGACAATGTTTGTCTGATGGTCTGATATAAAGCGAAGGTACAAATCAGCAAAAATCGAGTAAGCAGTTAAAAATGTTTGACGTATCAAACATTGTCAAAGTTTTCAAAATCAAAATGTTCACAGTTAATTTTAGGTCCCCTGGTATTTTATTTTCGGATGAATTTAACGGAATATGTTGTTTTGTTGCTGAAACTGCTGAACTTGAAAAAAATCGTTTGAGCTTTTAGTGTGTTATTTTTTACGAATTTGAAAAAGTCTTAAGTGCTGCTCTGTGTTTTTTTTTTTAATTCGGGAGACTCTTGGGTACCCATGGTGTACTATTTTGGGAGCACCTGGACAGTTTTTTTGTAAATTATTTAAAACAATTTTGGGGGACTTGTTCTATTTTTGGAAAATTCTGACCTGACGTGTTTTTGAGTAAATTTTGGGACTCAATTTTTTTTTAGGTTCTATATATGCCTGTTTGGCCTCTAGTGTCTTTTCTTATAATAATTCAAATTTCTTAGAGGATACGTTATTTGCCAAAATCACTCTTAACAGGTACTAGCCCCGCCCAGTCACCCTCTCTTTTCTTAGAGGGTATGTCATTTGCTGAAATCGGTCTTATTTTAGCAGCTTAGCCCCGCCCACCCACCCTATCTTTTCTTAGCGGCTGTGATAAGCCAAAATAAGTTTTATCTTAGCAGATACTAGTCCCGCCCACCCACCCTCTGTTTTCTTAGCGGCTGTGATATGCCAAAATCAGTATCTTAGCAAGTACTAGCCCCGCCCACCCACCCTCTTTTTATTTAGAGGGTATCTCATTTGCCAAAATCAGTCTTATCTTAGCAGATACTAGCCCCGCCGACCCACCCTTTCTTTTCTCAGAGGGTTTGTGATTTGCCAAAATCAATTTTATCTTACATAATGTTAATTTTTTGGATATTTTAGAAATTTAATTTTAAACCGAATATTTCCAAAATCTTGTGTCTTCCGAATCAGCTCGTCGATATCTATATTCGAGAATTGTTTGTAGATTTTTAATTAACGTTATCAAATGCTCAAATTGTCCATTTTTGGGATATTTTAAAAATTTAATTTTGAAATCGAATATTTCCAATATATTGTGCTTTTCGAATCAGGTTGCCGATATCTAGGTATATCTCAGAATTGCTTGTAGATTTTTAATTAACAATGCACAATTTTTCGATTTATGAAATTTTTTACCTTTTTTCGAGCTCTTTCGAAAATTATCAAACGGGTTTTTTTTTTATTTCGACTTGCAGCAGTTATTTTCGGTTTAATTTACCTTAAATCTCCTGCACAAATAAGTCAAAATATGCATTTTTTTCGTTTTATATTTTAAATATTTTTTTCAGAAAAACTTGAAATCTAATATCTTTTGTAAAAATATATTGGATGTTGCTTTTACTAAATATAACTTATGTACCTATATAATCTGTGGACGCAATACGCTATATATTTGAAAATAATTTTATTTCGTAGACATAAATGAGTTGTATTTGTCTGTGTCAAACAAATTTTTCCATAGTCTATGTATATATATATATAATTAATTTTGGTACCATCATCGGAGCTAAACATATGACTGGTAAATTAGGTAGATCACATAAAGATTTACTAAAACACTGACCTAACTTGACCTGATCTGATCTGAACTGACCTGCTTTGACCTGAGTCGAGCTGACATTTGATAATGGTACCAGTGCGTATCGAAACATGTTAGCCCTCTTTTTTTAATAAAATTTAAATTTTCTGTAGCATCAACTTGATTTATCTACCACTTTTATATAGCATTAGGAAAAAGACATGTTCACCTATATTTAAAATCACTAATAAACAAAGGCATTTTCGTATTCTACATGCTGTGAACGGTCAAGAAAATAAGAAATTAGACGCTCTTTAAAATGAAAATGTCCTGGAAATTAGATAAAAAAATTCAGAACTTTTCTTCCAAAAGTCTGCATGCCTGGACACAAATATACATGCATACAATTTGCACATTTTAATTAAGATTAATATAGCAAAATTTTGAGATGACGTCATCAAGTTTTCGGAGGAGATAAACAGATAAATTTTGATCAACGAGTTACCATGTTTATGAAAACACTGATAACCTTGTAGCATTTACAACAAAAAAAGTTTAAAATTTTCGTGTAAAATATGTTTTTTTCCAAAAACCTAAATGGTCTTCAGGATTACGTGTGTAATAAAGTCCCCAACAGACAGACAAACGGACAACATACAGACGAAAACAAAAAACCAACATTTTGGTATGTGATGAAATTACAAAAATTAGTCAAAATATCAACAAATAAATCGTCAAATTTTACAATTAAATTAAATCTGAAGATTAGTTACCTTCTCTGCTCTTCTAAAATTGGATAAATAAAAAGAGATGGATAGTTAGATTACTTTTACAACAAATATAGGAGTAGTGGGGTGCGCTCAAACTTTAGTAGATGAGACATCAAATTTGAAGAGCCAGTTAAAAATTAATTATTTAATAATGACTCTTCTAAAATCTTGTTCTTATTGATTTCAGAATTTATTTACAAAGTAATCTTCAAAGTTAAATGTTAACAAAAAAGCTACTTCTCGAAACTAGATGGCTCTTTAACCGAGCGTAAGCTTGGGAAGTATTGTACGAGAGTACGAAAATCTTAGGAAATCGATGGTAAAACGTCCACTAAGATTTGTCTAATCATCCCCACGACAATTTGATGACGTCCCTTCATTATATTGAACAGCTGAGTTTATCTAAATGTTGCTTTTGTAACATACGTTTTTACGTATTGCAATAATTCTATTAAAAGTATCACTGCTGTTCAGCTGAAAAAGTCATCAAGTTTGCCTTAATTTTTTTGTAAACATTGTGAAGTATGTCTATAATAAACCTAAAATTTAATCGATCCTAGCTAGAAATGCAGAAATGTCAATTATCCACAGCAGTATGGATTAATAAAACACATGCGTTCTTCGCTACGTTTTCTTTTACCAAAATAGCAACGCCAACTTGATGAGTGATAACTTAAAAAAAAGATACAATTCACAATCTTAAACAAGTGACAACTCAAATACATTTCTCAAGAAACTTTAGCGTACCAATATTGATTACCACCCAAGTTAAGTATTACATTTCCAAGGCTTACTGCGGTTTAAAAAGATCGTGAATGCATTGCATTAACATATTTTACTTATCGTTAAGGAATAACAAATCCCATCTAGCAGATCGCGTAAACCGTAAAAAATAGCAAACCTCCGAAAGTAAATAAGCGCGACGTAGCGTAAGCTCGGGCGCCCATTAGGCCCCAGGTATAATGTTCGTCGGTATGAAATATGGGCGTCCGCGCGCTCAGTTGTGACAGGTGGCGAAAGGGACGACACCGTCTCTGATAAATTGAAGTGGACCGTCTCTGAAAAAAGATCGCACTAGGATTCAATCCACGTCCCGCGAAATATACCCCGTTCGACAATAAGTTGGGAGCGTTCGGCGCGGGACCTTTCATAATCGCTCGTCCTCAACAAACGGCCTTGCTGAAATGGTGGCACTGCCACGCAAGCGGAACAAAAAATACTCAAATTAAATTATATTTTCGGTGCGTCAGCTACGTTATTAAGTGGTGGCGAGATGAGGCGGCCATTTCGGTTTTTTACCTATGAGATGCGTACTTGACTTGACTGGCTTTGATCTGTGGGCTCCACTTTGTCCGGAAAAGGGGATTTTTTCAAAACGGTGGACTCCTTTATTGCAGGATATCAGATGCACTGCGTTACGTTGAGACGATTTTAAGGTCCCAAAAATGGTTGAATTCGGAAATTTTTCAAGGTAATTTCGAATAAAAATATCAAAATTCGAAAACAAGGTAAAACAATAAATGTAACTCCAATCATAATGTTGTTTGATACGTTTAATGCTCAAAGAGATTTATTGCTTGCTTCACACGACGTGGAAAATCAGCAGGCTCCAAAGCTTGCACTTTTTGAACGTGGTGTGGATGTAAACCTTGTTCTTTCAGCTGCAAGTCGGCAAGTGCTGATGTCGGGCTATTCTTCAACACGTTCCAAAATTTGTTCTTTAACTTCGTGACTTTGAGGCTTGAAGGTACCATGATCACAAACAACAAAAATTGGAGTATCTTCTTGCCATCTCCACCTTATACAGATTCTATATGTGATAATAATTATTGTGCTCAGGCAGTAAAATTTATACTACTTAAATTTTGCTTTTATTGCAAAATTTTTAAGACTTTTTTAAACTGTTAAAATCGAACAGATTTGATAATTTATAAATTACCAGACTCTAATTAGTAATAGGTGTCACGTTTGCTTATTTATCTGACAGTTTCCGCTCCACACCCGATTTCTTTCCTCTGTTCTAAAAAGAAAAAACACGAAACGTCGATCGTTCGACGTAAAAGTACGAAAACTTTTTACTTTTCTGCTTCATTAAAAGTCGAATTGTCGACACATCTGTAAGCCCTCGTTAGTAAGTTTTTTTGTTTACAGCAGTATGTTTTTACAGCGGCGTCTCTTCTTATCGACGCTCGGCGTCATAACAAACGACCTGCTTTTATTACGCTCAAGGTCCTGCTTCGAAATTATTTTTACTGCCTACAGGCTCCGCCACCTCCACATCATATCTCATCATGGAACGTTCTCTAATCGAAAACTTTGCTCGGCACGATTCAGACGGATGAGAATTTAATTTTTCAACCGCCTTCATGGCATCTTAAGCAAGAAAGACTGCTGCGCCAGCACTGTCAGTACGTTTTGTGGAAAAATGCAAATTTGAGCCAGACGAAAAATTGCAAGTGATGGTTAGTTAGGTGAATTATGCTGAGCGTGTAGCACTGTGACATATGCAGTTTGCTTATTTAATTTTTTTGTTATATAATTGTTCCCACTACGTTCAAAGTAGTGCTGTAAACTTTTATTGATGCATCAAACTTGCGGTGGTGTAAGTCTAGGGTGTGTCTCGGAGCTACTAATTTTCTTAAGGTGTATCAATAACTCACGGAAAGCTTTTTTACATCTAAATTTTACATGTCTGAAAATAATATAAAAAGTAATAATAAATGAGAAAGTGTGACATAATGACATTTTTGCTTAAAATTGTTGATTCAAATCGGAATTATTTAGCAGTTGTAAAATAAAAATATTGGTGTTATACCTGTGAAAAAATGTATAATAGACGTTTTCGTTACAAACCTGGATCTTCATAGAAATAAAATTATGTAAATCGACGTTAGGAATACAAATATGAAACATTTTTCTTTAAAAAGCACAAAAATTCTCAAATTTACAAATTTTAAATAGCCTTCCAGTTCTTCTATACAGATAAGTTTGAATAACAGAAGGCTCATTTTTCACATTATATTTTCAGTACAGTCCAGACGACTTATAAATACCAATAAGTTAAAAACAGAACTGGAAGTTTTATATGGTCGTGATGATTTTGCAAATAGTAGTGCGGGTCCAATAGTTTCCTTGGAGTCTCTTAAACTATTAAATATTTTGTGTACATTAACCACTGACAACGGGGAAAAGCAAACCGTGTTTCTGAACCATGAAGACAATAAAAACATTTTTACAGAAGAAATGTGGAAATCAGATGAGAAGAATCTTAGGAGTTCCTGGTGTTTTGATTTTGAAAAAGTTATAAAAAATATCACGTGCTTCTGATGTTTTGTTTTTGAAAAGGTTTTAAAGAGCTTCAGGGGCTCACAGTGTTTTAATTTTGGAAAAATCTTAAAAGAATTTCAGCGTCTCTTGGTGTTTTGCTTCTGAAAAAGTTGTAAAGAATCTCAGGAGGTTCTGATGTTTTGAAAAAGTTTGAAAGAATCTCGGGGGCTCGTGGTATTGTGATTTTGAAAATGTTTGAAATTATCGCAGGGGCTCCTAGTGTTTTGAATTCGAAAAAATTTCAAGAAATCTCAGGAGCTGCTGATGTTTTAATTTTGAAAAAGTTTGAAAGAATCGCAAGGATCCCAAGTGTTTTGCTTCTGAAAAAGTTTTAAAGACTGGCTTCTGGTGTTATAATTTTAAAAGAGTTTGAAAGAATCTCGGAGGCTCGTGGTGTTTTGATTTTAAAAAAATTTGAAAGACTCTCAGGGGCTTCTGTTGTTTTGATTTTGAAATATGTAGTTTGAAAGAATCTGAGGATCCTGGTGTTTTTTGATTTTGAAAAAGTTTTAAAGAATCTCAGGTGCTTCCGGCGTTCTGATTTTAAAAATGTTTTAAAGAATCTCAGGGGCTTCTGGTATTTTAATTTAGAAAGGTTTTAAAAACTCTCAGGGCTTCTGATGTTTTGTTTTTGAAAAAGTTTGAAGGAATCTCGGGGGTCCTGATGCCTTGGGTTTGAAAGAATCTCAAGAGCTTCTAGTGTTTTAATTTTGAAAAAGTTTGAAAGAATCTGACGGGCTGCTGGTGTTTTAATTTTGAAAAAGTCTGAAACAATCTCGGGGGCTTCTGGTGTTTCGATGTTGAAGAGGTTTTATAGAATCTCAGAAGCTTCTGATGTTTTGATTTCGAAAAAGTTTGAAAGAATCTCACGGGCTGCTGGTGTTCTGATTTTGAAAAAAATTGAAAGAATCTCTGGGGTTCCTGGTGTTTTGATTTTGAAAAAGTTTGAAAGAGTCTCGGGGACTTCTGGTGTTTTGATTTTGGAGAGGTTTTCTAGAATCTCAGAAGCTTCTGGTCTTTTGATTTCGAAAACGTTTAGAAGAATCTCAGGTGCTTCTGATGTTTTAATTTTGAAAACATTTTAAAGAATCTCGGGGGCTCCTGGTGTTTTGATTTCAAAGAAGTTTTATAGAGTTTCAGGAGTTTCTGGTGTCTTGATTTCGAAAATGTCTGAAAGAATCTCGGGGATTATTGGTGTTTTGATTTTAAAAAAGTTTGAAAGAATCTCGGGGGTTCTGGTGTTTCGATTTTGAAGAGGTTTTCTAGAATCTCAGAAGTTTCTGGTGTTCTGATTCTGAAAATATTTGAAAGAATTTCGGCGGTGTCTGTGTTTTGATTTTGAAAAACTTGGAAAGAATTTGTGGGGTTTCTGGTGTTTTGATTTTGAAGAGGTTTTATAGAATTTCAGGAGCTTCTGGTGTTTTGATTTTGAAAAAGTTTGAAAAAATTTCAAGGGCTTTTGATGTTTTGATTTTGAAAAATTTTAAAGAAAGTAAAGGGCTTCTAGTGTTTTAATTTTGAAAAAGTTTCATAAAATTTCAGGGGCTTCTGGTGTTTTGATTTCGAAGAAATTTGAAAAAATCTCAGCAGGTTTTGGTGTTTTGATTTTGAAAAAGTTTGAAACAATTTTAGGGGCTCTTTGTGTTTTCGGTTTGAAAAAGTTTGAAAGAATTTCAACGACTCCTAGTGTTTTAAATTTTGAAAAGTTTGAAAAGATCTCGGGGGTTCCTGGTGTTTTGATTTTGAAAATGTTTTATAGAATCTCAGAAGCGTTTGTTGTTTTGATCTTTAAAAAGTTTAAAAAAATCTCAGGGGCTTTTGATGTTTTTATTTTGAAAAAGTTTTAAAGAATCTCAAGGGCTTCTAGTATTTTAATTTTGAAAAAGTTTCAAATAATCTCGAGGGTTCCTGATGTTTTGATTTTGAAAAATTTTGCAAGAATCTAGGAGGCTCCTGGTGTCTGGATTTTGAAAAAGTTTGAAAGAATCTCGGGGGTTCTGGTGTTTTGATTTTGAAGAGGTTTTCTAGAATCTCCGAAGCTTCTGGTGTTTTGATTTCGAAAAGGTTTGAAAGAATCTCAGGGGCTTCTTACATTTTGTTTTTGAAAATGTTTGAAAGAGTTTCGGAGGTTCCTGGTGTTTAGATTTTGAAAAAGTTTGTAAGAATCTCAGGGGCTTCTGATGTTTTGATTCTGAAAATATTTGAAAGAATTTCGGGGGTGCCTGTGTTTTGATTTTGAAAAATTTGGAAAGAATTTCTGGGATTTCTGGTGTTTTGATTTTGAAGAGGTTCTATAGAATTTCAGGAGCTTCTGCTGTTTTGATTTTGAAAAAATTTCAAGGGCTTTTGATGTTTTGATTTTGAAAAATTTTAAAGAAAGTCAAATGCTTCTAGTGTTTTAATTTTGAAAAAGTTTTATAAAATTTCAGGGGTTTTTGGTGTTTTGATTTTGAAGAAGTTTGAAAAAATCTCAGCAGTTTTTGGTATCTTGATATTGAAAAAGTTTGAAAGAATTTTAGGGGCTCCTTGTGTTTTCGGGTTGAAAAAGTTTGAAAAAGGACTTCTAGTACTTTAATTTTTGAAAAGTTTGAAAGGATCTCGGGTGTTCCTGGTGTTTTGATTTTGAAAATGTTTTATAGAATCTCAGAAGCGTTTGGTGTTTTGATAAGAATAAGTTTAAGAATAAGAATAAGTTTATTGCACAACTAGAGCAGCGTACAAAAAGTTAGAATGCAGGCTAACCCTGATACTAAAACGATTCTAACTCATACCTACACACATTAAACATACAATATACAATTAGAATACGTAAATAAGTAAAATAAATAAAACAACCTAACAAACATAGTCAAACTTAAAATCGACGAACATTAACATTTATGTAAGAATAATAAGAATAAGTTTATTGCACAACTAGAGCAGCGTACAAAAAGTTAGAATGCAGGCTAACCCTGATACTAAAACGATTCTAACTCATACCTACACACATTAAACATACAATATACAATTAGAATACGTAAATAAGTAAAATAAATAAAACAATCTAACAAACATAGTCAAACTTAAAATCGACGAACATTAACATTTATGTCGTGACCATTTAAAATATCAGACTTGATTCTCTTTTTGATACAAGAACTGGATGCATTTAAATATATCAAAAAATTATTGTTAATATGTGATGCTAAGTAGGAGAAAGACGACTGAAATTTTGGAGTTCTGTGAACAGGAATCTCGAGTCGTTGATCAACATGTCTTAAGTCTTTTATATTTATTTCATTTCTTTTAATCATTGTAGCAAAAAGATATTGAGGAACATGAGTTTCTAGAATCTTTGTAATGAAATTTACGTAATGTAAGAAACGCTGTTCATTTAGCTTAAGTTCTTTTAAAAGTTTTTTATATGGTGAAATATGTTGAAATCTCGGTACGTTAATAATAAATCTCACACAACTATTTTGAATTTTTTGTAGTTTGATTTTGTCATACTCCGACAGACACGGACCATAGACTTGAAGACAATAATTTAAGTTAGACAATACTATTGATTTAACTAAAATGAGTTTAGTGTCCTCATCTAAGGATTGTCTGAGAGGAGCAAGCTGCTTTAGTTTAAAATAACTTGAACGGCATAATGCAGAAACATGTTGTGAAAAATTCAGACATGAATCAAGGATTACACCTAAATTTTTAACAACACTTTCACGGGGAATTTGTTGTTCGTTAATGACTAAATTAAGATGAGTGTTTGTCGTTAAAGTAGAGGAACCGAATATTGTGTTTTTACATTTTTTAGTGTTTAAATAAAAAGAATTGCAAGCAGTCCATTGAAAAATTTCTGCCAAATCTTCATTAATCTTAATCGGAGCTGTTGTATCTTGGGGATGAAAGCTTAAATACATTTGAACATCATCAGCGTACAAGTGCAAGGTACAGTATTTAGACACAAACTGAATATCGGATATAAACACTGAAAACAAGAGAGGACCTAAAATCGATCCCTGTGGAACTCCTCTTTTAATGTCACGAGTGGCAGAAGTGTCTTGAAGTTTCAAAGAATCTCCGGAGTTCCTGGTGTTTTAATTTTGAAAAAGTGTTTAAGAATCTTGGGGGTTCCTGGTGTTTTGATTTTGAAAAAGTTTGAAAAAATCTCCGGGGCTTTTGATGTTTTGATTTAGAAAAAGTTTTAAATAGTCTCAAAGGCTTCTGGTGTTTTGCTTGTGAAAAAGTTTGAAAGAATCTCAGGGGCTCCAAGTGTTTGTCTTCTGCAAATGTTTTAAAAAATCTCAGGGGTTTCTTTCTGTTGAAAAAGTTTGAAAAATTCTCACAGGCTTTTGGTGTTATGATTTTGAAAAAGTTTTAAAGAATTGAGATTCTTGAGAGACTCCTAGTGTTCAAAAAGTTTGAAAGAATCTCGTGGTTTCCAAGTGTTTTGCTTCTGAAAAACCTTTAAATATCTCAAGTGCTTCTGGTGTTTTGGTTTTGAAAAAGTTTGAAAGAATCTGAGGAGCTTCTGGTATTTTGCTTGTGAAAAAGTTTTAAAGATTCTTAAGGGCTCCTGGTATTTTCATTTTGAAAATGTTTGAAAGAATCTCAGTTAATTGTTTTTTTAAGTGGTTTGGAAAAACCAATGCAACAAATTTGTTAAATTTGGTCCGAGGATAGTTCTCATTATTTTTCTTTTCGATATTGTTGAATCTTTCTGATCTTTTTTGTTTTATGCCATTATTTCTATTCTTTTTTTCAGACGATTTGTCTTTAACTTCTCTACCATTATCCCAAGCTAATTAAACGTCAATTTTCTTACTTAGTTAGTGCAGTATTTTGCTTTTTTCTTCATTTATCTTTAATCCAAACAGTCTTACTTTTTGTTTAGGCATTTTATAGACGTTATTAAATCTTTTTGATTTCAATTTAATTAAGATCGTCAGTTTTGCCCTTCTTAACATTCCTCCCAAGAGTAGGTTGAAAAGCGTTGGGGAAATTAGTTCGTAATAATTATTACCAGACTTGTGTTTCATCGTCTTGCTTATATAATTACATCTTATGTTAAGATCTTTTATGCGTCTTTTAGTGATATTTTTAATACATTTGCGCTTGCATGTATAAACCTAAAGCCGTTCTTTTCTGTTATATTTTGTTCCCTCTTCTCTTTGAGTAAAATATCTATTATTATTGTTATTACTCCTGAAATTTTGTAATCGTAATTATATAATCCATCTCCTTCATTGTAAATGAAAAATGAGAAGAAAGGCTGCCGAATTCCGCAATTTTAATTCCAATTACCCCCGACGTCGCAGCACAAGCTCGCAAAATTAACCCGGATCGATACCGGACTCCTCCATCCTTATGACCAATGTCCCATTAGCATGTTTTCGGGATTTCAGCTGATGCTTGCGATTCTCCGACAAAGACAACAAACCCGTCGTTTAATAAGCTCATAACTCAAATCCCTCATTACATTATCTGCGACCAAAACACATCCCGTCCTCCATATTACTAAAAAAGGCCAGCGCCGGGGTGCCGCCCCCGCCCCCGAAAACTAACTACCCCGTGCTCGCCCCAAGATTATTATAAGAAACGCCGGAGACTAAATGGGTGTTTGCCGTTCGCTGCCTCCCCTCGTCTCGCTGGGCGGTGGGGGTTATTGCTAAGACCGTTTTTTGCCAGGATTCCGTCGTTTTTGCCCGGAATCCGAACTAATTAAGAGGGTGGGGGTAGGTGACCAGCGGGGGGGAAAACTTTATCCCGACTTCACGCTTCATTGGTTCCCGTGAATGGCTTTTCATACGCGATTTTTCCATTCTCGACATTCAAAATTTGCTTTTAATGGAAAACTTTCGGCTATTCTCTTCATATTATTGCGCGTCTAACTAGAAAACTTTCTCACCATCTCCGAGGAGCTTGAATTTGTGATGGAATTTCCAGCTGCTGGTGAGGAATAATTGGCGGGGCGCTCGATAGATGGAGCACTAAATATTGCAGAGGAGGGTGGTAATAACAAAATGGAATGCTATATCATTTTCACTAAGCTTATTGTTTATTTTTAAGCCAAAACTATTTATTTATAACTTTTAACAATCAAATTACATATATTTCAACAGTCGAAAAATTATAATACATTCAGCCAATATGTGTTTAAATAATAATATAATTAACAGAAGAACTTTTAAGCTTTTGGCAAACTACAAAATATTATGGTTTTGTATTACTTAATTATTATCTGACGATTAACGAAAAAGATTATGAAAACACATCAAAAAAGGGGTTATAAGATTTTAGTTAGTATTTTACCATCTACATGATATTGGTAATATACACATAAAATTTGACAACAATCGGTCAGGTAGTTTAGCCTAAGCTCCGGAATTAAGAAGCTTATCGAAATTCAAACACAAGTAATTCATTAAAAAATTAGAAAAACGGCAGTTAATAAATTTAATTACCGTCTGTAAATCAGTTAAAACAGGCTATAGTGGGGGTTCTAGCCGACTTTTATGTCGGAAATTCATATTGAAATAAAAAATCAGAACGTTTCTAGGAATCATAATGTCTTTAATGTAAATTTTCCATATAAAGTGAGCTAAAACCTCCACAATATTGGAAGAGAATGTAAATCTTTCATTTAAATTTTAATTTGAGATAAATAATCTGTGACAAATATGGCAATGTTAAAGCGTTTAAACGTTTCTACATTTTACAAAAAAATAATTTAAATCTATCTACTGAAAAAAACATCTAACCCTCGCCTCTCCAAAACCGTGGGCATCACCAAATCCATTACCGAAAATTTGCATCAAGCCCAAAGTTAAAAGAAAAGTTTGCGGCAGTGATGAAAATTCCACGAGACAGCGACACTGCCACTGGCCACATAAACCATCTTCCATCTCCCATTTCGTGGAGAAGCTTTTTATTTGTGGAAAATTAAAATCGATGACGTGAGCTTTAGCAAAGCTCGTCCGAGAAAAAAGTTAACAATGTCATTAAGACGGCAATCCCCCTGGATGCGGGTAATATAAATAATGCACGTGACAACCACTATATATTATATCTACACACGCTTTCTTTTCGGGGAAACGCTCGTATATATAACGGCATAATCTGGGGTAGAAATGTATCTACGAAGGCTTTGTTTTGTAGAAGAATTAAGCTCCGGCTAATACAGGAGAGGACGAAGCCCGGAACACACATGCTCCTTCTCTCTTGCGTTGCGAACGTAAAAAATGGGAGAGCACGGCCGATTTCGCGGAAATTCACCAAGTTTTATCAAGATCGTGGGCATCTGGGGGCTTTGAATCGGTCACAGGACATAAGTTCATTTTAATTAAGGGTTAATCCTGTACATCCTGTGTTTTTTTAAACATTTTCGAACATGGTATTTTTTTTGACATCAGAGACCCGGACCATATTTTCATCTTTCTCAAAGTTTCATTAACTTTTTCAAAGACTAACCTACTTTGTAGAAGCAACACTTATTGCACAAAGCTTGTATAACCAAGCTTCCGGATCTAGTATCTGAAATAATTTTATCTCAGTTATAAAAGAAACTCGTCCATTAGCCGCCCTTTGAAGAAAAATCTAATAGCTTTAGACTGCAAATTCCAAATAATTATGAACGATTTCAGATCAAAGACCGATTCCGGACGTGTAGGTAGTTACAACCGGAATGAAATTAAGCTCGAATAGAGAACAATTTGTAGCCGGAGTCTGCTTTACACCGGAACCAAATCAATACCGAGTTCGCGACGATGATTGCTCTTAATTGTAATTCTATGCATAGTTGCCACATTCTGATGGAACGCTAATTATACACACTCGGATGCTCCCATTTCATTAAGGAACTTTTGCTTTAGCTAGTTGGCACCACATAGTTACCCAACTTTAACAAAGAGCCAACTTAATTCCTCTCACCACCAGCCAGCAAAGAAAGAATTCGATTTTCGCGTTGTTTAAAGCGAGTTGTGGAAGACTGGAGTTGCGAAGTTGAAGATTTCGTCGAGATATTAAAACAACGGGAAGCTTTATTAGTAAAGACCGGATTTTAGGCTAAAAAAGCCAAAATAGGTCCTAAAATAGGTGAATAGGAAAAAATAATTTGAGCAATTTTGTGAATTGTTGGTATTTTGCTAACGAAATGTCCCGTGTAAATTCAGATTTTAGAACAAAATAGTCAGAAAAAAGTAAAATAGGTTATTCTAGATTTGCTCTAGAATCCGCTCTTTATAGTGCCAACAGTAACCTGCTTAAATTACTAAATCGGTGTCAATTGTGTTGTGTATTCTATGTAACCGAACCCCGACTGGATCTAGCAACTTCGACGAATATTCACCACAGCGTTCATTTTCCCCTGTTTTTTCAGCGGGAATAAATCAGCACGACTCCTTTAACGCGACCTATCTCATTAAACGGAAAGGCGATATCTCCGTCCATAACGATAATCCAAAAAACCATTACTTCCATATTTAATGGTTTTTTGGGACGGCTGTCGCATTCGGCTCCCCTTATTATTAGAATACGTGGACATTGAGAAGGTGCACATATTATATCGGACCCTCTCCTCTCATACGGAGAAAAAAGAAAAAACTAAGCAGAAATGGCCAAGCAATTCGTAGTCTATCCCTACAGCGCTTCATTCATCCCCGCGGGCCTCGCCAGCCGTAAACTGCGACCCTCACCACCCTAAACATCACACCCGTGTCTATGTTTTTTTACGACTGCTTGTCCCGGACAGAATTACCTCTTGGGCTTGATTCGTCGCAATGTTTAATTGGAAGACGACGTAATTAACACGGAAAGTTCGTAATTTGGGGGAAGTTTAGGGAAGGCGGACCGAGGGATGTTAAAAACCGCTAATTGTGGTGTACTTAGCACAAAACGGTTTTTTAATTGACACGTTTCGAACCAATAGAATTTTAGCGCTTTTGTAAAGAGTCTGAAGGTATTTATACAGAAATTGAATCTTTGAAGCACAGCAGAGCGTATTTCTCAGTAACATTTATTTAGGGTAACGTCACTAGTTTTTTGCGGGGGGTAGATACATATATTTTAATATGAAACATTTATCATAATTGTATTACGAGAGAAAACAAAGAAGAAACAAAATAACAACACAAAATCAAGTTTTGTGTGTGCATGTGGAATAACACTATACAGACAATCGACTAAAATATTTTTACAGACAGTTCACGTTCTGCAAATCTTGTGTATGCTGTTTCAGAATTACTTTGCCTACTTTCCATTTATGGAGATAAAATACTGTTAGGTATCCGGAATATTTTTAAAATATTACAATTTTTGTTAAATTAATTTTATTTTTGCCAAGACTCTTTCTATATCAGACGTGAGTATTGTCATTTTATTACAAATTTATTCAAAAGAAAATCGCCTTTATAAATTCTCAGCTATGTAAATTTAACTTTAATGTAAGAAAATATTGTCAGTACCTACTTAAAATAATATTTCGAAGGTTTTGTTCCATTGTACCTTAATTAATAATAATTAGTCATCTCCAAATTGAATTAAATTTTATCTTTTAATACATACTTTTGTCAGCCATCATCTATCTATACATGCTTAATAGTCGAATTCTTTCTATGGATAAACATAAAAATTTGAATCACTAATATATTGTGTAAAATGATCATCACAAACCGATATCGAACTTAAACAGGATAGAACTAATTTTAGTCTTAACAAGAAAAAATATTTCCCGCACTCCCTTGTATCCCTTTAATAGCGTTAATTTTCTCATTAATTACCCCAAACTTTTATCCACCGCCCAAAATCACATTTCGCCTAATGCCCCCAAATTATCAGGCCCCGATCCTCCGTGCGGCCTGTCGCACACACATTCGGGGTAATTCGTTTTTCAATTTTCGAAATTGAGGCGTGGATGGGACATCAATGCCGCCGGGGGGCGGCGAGGGGCCGGGGGCGCTACGTACACATATATTTGTATGTAAATACGCTTAGGCTGAGAGGCACAGGTGCGAGATATGTCAACCGCAAGATATAGGGCCGGTTTTATTATACGAGCACATTAGACAACACGAGGATATTAACCGCGGATTCTGCGGACGCCGTTAGCGCCACGTTAAGGGTGGTTCCGTAATGACGCTTTGGGTAACTGAGACGCGAAATCGCACGGATTTATCACGACAGCGCTAATTAAGTGGAGGCGGCGGCTAGGTTTAGGGTTAAACGAATTTTAATAGTGGGGGTGTGATGGAAGAAGGAGGTTTTCGGAATCACTTAAGTACTTGGAAGAAATTAAAAGTGGTGAAAGTTGTCATCCACTGAGGACGACTGGAAAAGGGGGTAAATTTGGTCGAAGATAGAAGGGGTGGGAAAGTGGATAATTCGGGGAATTTTGGCTGTTTTCAGCGACTTTTGACAAAAGAACAGAGAACTTTTTGCCATTTTCAAACTCTCCTTTTATGGACTGTAACTTTCTTTTTATAACACATATTGAAATTATTTAAACTTATTTTACTGCCTAAGAAGTGTGTTTTCAATAATAAGTAAATGGAAGTACCTTATCTGAACAATATATTTACATATTGCTTATTTGACACATTTTTTGGTTTCTTGACTTATTTTTACAATCTCGAAGTTGTCAGAGCTTGGCTTGAACATCTTGGTACTTTTAAAGTATGACGAGAAAGAGATTACATATTACCTCCCACCATTTTCCATTTCAAATTCTTACAAAAATTACAAAAATTCTCCAAGCTTAGGTAGGTCATATAGGGTCCAGTTACCTTATTATTTAAATTTTAGAAAATAAGGTAATCCTGCACGTGTGGTTTATGAACATCAGAAACATCCAGATTTTTGGACAAAAAAACAAAATAGCAACATTTTGCAATTTATCTTTGGAACTACAAAACCGAATGCTATGAAATTTTCAAACGTTTTAGGGTTACCGTAAGCATGGTAAATCGTTTATCATTTTTTGTTCTTTTGTGCCTCTCTAAAATAATAATGACATCATTGTACAATGTTGCCATATTTTCTATAATAATAAATAATTCTTTAATTTATATCTATCAAATATTCCAAAAGCGTTGTTTGTTTTTTCAAGTTTAATTCTCATCTGAAGAATCGGATTGGATTGTAGGACATTTTAGATGAAATTTCTAATTTGGAATCAGTAGAAAGTAAAATGGTACCTTTCACCCCACTTTTTTTTATCCATTTAAGCTTTTTACTTCCCGAGCGTAAGCGAAGAAGTATTGTAATCGAGTCCATCGGCCAACTCTCTACTTTTACGTTTTCTCGACCTTCCATGACCCCTACAAGACGAATAAATAGGTCTCCCGTTTCCGTCTGTCTGTCTGTCCGTCTGTCCGTCGGTCCGTCTGTCCGGATTTTTATTAAACAGATAATCTCCGCAAGTACTGGGCCGATTGTTGTCAAATTTTGTATTTATATTAGGAATATCATGTAGATGGTAAAACGCTAAACAAAATTTCTCTAATAATCCCCACCACTAATGCGATGACGTCACTTCAAAATTGTACATAGCAATTGGGTTTTAAATTGTATAAAATAACATAGTCCTAAAGATGTAGTTTATGACCTCGAATAGAGTTTTTACCCGACGTCCAGATTTTTGGAAAAAAAATCAAAATTATAAAACAACATTTTGCAATTTAATTTTGAATCTGCTAAACCAAATGCTTTGAAATGTTTTAAGCTTATAAAGAGCATAATAAATTTTTAGTCAAAATATATTTGCTTATCCCCTCCAAAAATTCATGACGTCAACTCAAAAGTTTGCCGAATAAATCCTATCTAAAATGTACAAAATATGATGAGATTATACTTGTAATTTATCATTCCATGCATATTTTTTGGATGACAGGGTGACTTAAAAAAATTATTGTATGCGTAAATTTATTATATTATTTAATCAGGAACTACAAAACCGAATACTTTGAAATCTTGGAGATGTTTTAAAGTTATCATAAGCATGGTAAATTTTTGATCAAAATGTATTTGCTCATCCCCCCTAAAAAATTGATGAGGTCACCCCAAAATTTTGCCGAATAAATCCTATCCAAAATGTGCAAAATATGATGAGTCTGTACTTGTGATTTATCATTGCATTAAACGTTTTTAAATGTCTTATACGGGATGACTCAAAAAAAGTAATGAATGAGTAAATTTATTTTATTGATTAATTCAGGAACTGCACAACCGAATACTTTGAAATCTGGAATACCTTTTGAAGTTATTGTACGCATGGTAAACTGTGGAACAAAATATATTTGTTTATTCCCCCAAAAAAATTGATGACGTTATCACAAAATTTTGTAAATTAAAAACTCATTTGAAGCATACGCGTTGCACGCTTCTTTACATTCACTTTAACATTATATACTTACATATTTATTCCAACTTATAGGGGGTCCTCATAAAAAAAAATAAAATCCGCAAAATCAAATTTTATAATTTTTCGAAAATCCTGGATATAAGTTTCAGTATTTCAGGACCGAGGGAAGTTCTGTCGAAACAACTTTCGACAAATTTTTTTTTAAGTTTGGATTTCCAAAGATTTTGGCCAGATTCCATATTGAAACCGCTGAGTTTGAGATTTTTATATATAAAAAAAATACACTTCAACGTCAAAATTGGGCTGATTCTTAAAAAAAAAAGATAAAGCACCATATAATAAATTAAACAACAAAATTTGCCCTTTTTTGGCATTACATATATTTAATTTAATGGGATTGCATACTCCTCCTCGTGTGATTCATGAATCCGTGTCGAATTTTCACCATAGATATCCAGATTTTGGGAAAAATTAAAAAATGTTTAGTAGCATTTTACAATCTTACTTTGAAATAGTAAAACCGAATGCTACATGGTAAATCGTTAATCAAATTCTTTTCGTTTATGGCCTCCTAAAAAATGATGACATCATTTTAGAATTTTGCGGAACAAATGTTTCTTAAATTTTATAGAACTACATATTCCATGTGTGTATAACTTAGAATCGGTCTTGAGTTTTTCTTCTTGACATCGAGATTTTTGGCAAAAAATTCAAAATTGTATTGTACAATCTAATTTTAAAATGGCAAAAGCGAATGCACTGAAATACTGCAAACGTTTTACGGTTATATGAAAGGAAAGGAAAAAAAAAGTTCCTGTGTGATTTATGAAACCCTGTTAAGTTTTTACCTTTAGCATCCAGATTTTTGGAAGAAAAGTCAACGTTGTATAACAATATTTTACAATTTAACTTTGAAATTGCAAAAATCGAATGCTATGAAATCATGCAAATATTTTAAGTTTATTTGAAACATGGTAAATCGTTCATTAAAATTTATCCGTCATCTTACATTTTTCTCGAATTTCTCCAAATTTATGAGTGTTTGTGGGAAAAAAAAACTCAGTATGAATGAATCAATTCGTCCTTTCGTTTCCATTGAGGACACAAAATCAACCAAATTCCATTTTCTTTTAACTTCTTATGTTTGTAATCTGAACGTGCTAATAGTCGAATTCGGTCAAAGTATAAATATAAATAGTCGAAGTTAAGCATATACTGAGAAATTGAGAATGTCTACATTTTTTTCTGCTATCTGTTTTAAATATATTTCACGTTTAAAGACTGTGTAGAGGTTATCACAAAACGAAAATCGCAAAATATAATTTTATAATTTTTTAAAGAAGCGGAATTTGTCGGACTATATTTCAAGGACGAAGAAATAATCTTCCAGAATTTTTTTACTAGCTTTGGTTTTTTTGGTAGCGTTATCAACATTCCAGAAACATCATTTTTTCAAAACGCCAATGTCGTTGGCAAAACTGAAAATAATAATAGAAATAATAAACCCAAACAACATTTGTGTATAATACCATAGGGCCCCACTTTGTAAATTTCCCGCTGGACACCCATGTGCTCAATCTGACACTGGAACCGGACTTCCTGGCGAGAAAAGAGGATCGTGACTATATTTCCTGAAAATTTCAAATTTGTATTTTGTCCTCAACATAATTATTTAACGGGCCAAAATAGGCTATTTTTGAAAGTTTACACATTTCAAGCACTTTTTTTATCCAAGAAAATGATGGTTCAGGACTTAAAACTTCCCTTACATTTTTTGCTGTATGGGTACTAATGCCTGAATAAATCAACACTCTCAGGTCAATAGTTTTGACACAGGAGACACCCGAAAGTCACCAAAATCGGCAAATTATAACGAAGTTTCAGTAGCCCATCATTCATTGTCATTGCTTAGGTAGGATATGTATATACAGTGTGATTTCGAAATATATGCAATAATTGTAACCACGGCATCACGTACCATAGTAATATGGAAATATAGAAAGAACAAATTAAAACTCGAATGACACTGATCCACCTTTTAATGTCATCACATCCTCTTGCTTTTACATTTATTCATTTTTTGGTCTTTTCTATTATTTTTGCGTATGCAGTTTCTTCGACTCCTACTCCCTCTACTTCTCATATTGCATCTCCTTGCCGTGTTATTTCCTCTTCTTTGTATAGGTCTTCAAATTATTTTTTCCTTGTCTCTTCTTCAATATGTGTTGTGGCTATTCTTTTTGTTCTTTCTATTTTTAAATAATTATATAGAGGATTTGTGTTGTGTCTCTTGGTTTCTATTTCTATTTACTCCATAGGGTAAATGTGTACAAGAGTGCGAATATGTATAAGAGTACGCACTGATGATTTCTGCTTATTAGTGCCATCTGGGTAAGATGAAGTTATACCATTCAGAATTTAATGCTAAACCTGAGATAAAGGTGCAAAAGTGACCTGAATATAGTTTATAGTTTGGTCGTACTGACGATTTTATGTTCACACGTTGTGTGGATGTAGTTTTTACCGCTCATAGTTTTAGTTTTTTGTAAGGTACGTACCAGTTCTTTTATTTTACAGTAATAATTTTCATTAGTTGTAACTTTTAAGGTCTCGTTATACACTAACAGTTTTATACTTTCTATCCATCAAAAGCTTTTAACTTTGAAAACATTAGGTTATGTACAAATGTACAAGAGTGCGCAGCGAGGTATTGTATAAGAGTGCGCATTGCTTGCAATACGTAGTCTAATAATCTTGGAGATACATATCATACGATAATGAATTATTTGACTCTACTACTTTGTACTGCT
The DNA here is from genome assembly GCF_036711695.1 of Zophobas morio. NCBI lineage: Eukaryota > Metazoa > Arthropoda > Insecta > Coleoptera > Tenebrionidae > Zophobas > Zophobas morio. Next base: position 9,724,344 of record NW_026972136.1, on the reverse strand, counting down.
TCTCAAGTTGTGTGGTGGTGGTTATGGTGATTTTTTTTTATTTTTACTTCCTGAGCGTGTTGTAATCGAGTCCGTCGACCGACTCTCTATTTTTACGTTTTCTAGACTTTTCAAAACCCCTAGAGTACAAAGAAATAGGTCTCCCGTTTTACGTATAGTCTGTAGTCACTTATTCCCATTTATTTTCACCTTAGAAACAAATATTTTTTCATAAAATGTAATGCGCACTCATAAGCGTTCAAATGCGCACTCTTGTGCAATGAACTGTTTAAGAGTGCGCATTTACACATCTTGACAAAAATTGAAATTACTCTTAAAATATAGTGGTCTTGGGGCGTACAATTAAATATATCTTATCTCTAAACATGTATATAACGAACCCATATCATAAAATTTGTCTATCCAAAAAAATTAAAAAGTTGTTGATAGTTTTACACTAAGTGCGTACTCTTGTACACATTTACCCTAACCATATTTTGTTTTCCTTTTTCATTTTGTACGTTTTTTTTTATTCTTCCGTTCTTCTCTTCTTCCCTTCCCGACCCTAACCATTTTAATCTTGCTGTATTTTTGTTTTCTAGTGATTATCTACATTTTGTGTCAAACCATTTATTTCTTCTTCTATTTCTTTCTCTGCTGCTTTGTTTATCCCTTACTTTATTCTTTTACATATTTTATTTTCATCTTCTGTTTCTCCAGTCTGTCCACATTCCATTTTTTATATGATCAGAATCGCTCTTGTATAAAACTTAACGAAGTTTATCATGTGTCTATGTGTTTTTGTATCAAAAAAGTTTCAGCCCATAACACGAGAGTTTAAAAATGGCACAACTTCAGAATTCTAATGGATGCCGATCGGAAGTGAAACATCCAAAAAAAAAATGACGATTTTTCAGATTTGTTATGTAAAAGGTCATCCTCAATTTTAAAGTAATTTTTTGTTTTATGTGTTTCGGTACAGAGTATCGTCTTCAGGTAGACGAGTAGCTGACCTGCTCCTAGTACAACACAAATGATAAAAACACACAGTCTATAAATGAAATATTAGATACAAAAAAAAGTCACAGTGGTATTTTTCTCGCCGCTGCGCTCGATTTTAAGATTTCTTATTCGACTCTAACTTAGCTCAGCGTTTATCGCAAGATCCCCACATCTTCAGGTTTTGGCATGAACCTCTTCCGGGTGCCCAGGTCCCGGCTCCGGTTTAATTAGATCGACTACCTTGCAAGTCATTTATCAACCGGAATCGACTGTTTGTCCGGAATGTACCGGACACGGGCCACTCGACCGGACACGCTAAAACAGATTGCCTAATCAATTCCTTGTGTCCGAGCCGACTCTGATCAATCTAAATTAATCCCCACCGCCAGTTTCCGCCATCGACTCCCCTTTAAACGCCGCCGTTAAAAAAGCTCGTTTCATTTCGGATGCTCCCCTCCCCCCGCCCGCTCCGGCCGTGGTCTAGGATCGAATAACAAAAGCTAAATCACGAGCCGAGCTTTGGAAGTTCAATGAAAAACAACGTGATTAGCGCATTCCGGGACAATTAAAAGATCGACTCGAGCTTTTTCAAAGTCTTTCGCTGGTAATTGCTTGCATTGTGCGTATTAAGGTGGGCGAGGGCGGCTCATTTATTTTTCTCGGGCAAACAATAAGAAACCATTAATTTTTTGGAGGAAGTTGGAGCCGGGGGGTTTTAATTAGACGGTTGGACTGTTATCGGTGGAGGGATTTATAGCGGGGAAGGTAGAAGTGGACAATGGAGAAGAAATTTCGGTGCATTAATCAACACGAGGTTTATCCGGACTTTTTTTGTTAAATTCATAAACGCAACGGATTCGCATATAATAAGAGTAATTTTTTGGAAGGAAAAAGTATGGCATAAAATTTTTCATTTTTCCCGAAATGGTAAATAAAGCAGCTCATATATTTACTCGGATGCAAATATGGCTGAAATGTAATATAATCTAGAAAATAATATCTTACCAGGAACTTAAAGCCGCAAGTTGTGATTTTGTTTTTTATTACATTTTTTTATAGAGCTGGAGTTATTTTAGCAATATTAGTACTAATTCTGCTTTATACTTGCATTACGGAAAAAGATGTTTTTTTACTTCCCTACCGTACCGACTCTTCATAACCCTAGAGTAAGAAGAAATAGGTCTCCCGTTTCCGTCTGTCTGTCTGCCGTCTGTCCGCATTTTTATTAGATACATAATCTTCGAAATTACTGGACTGATTGTTGCAAATTTTGTATGTGCATTAGGACTATCATGTAAATGGTAAAACGCCATCTAAAAATTGGCTAATTACCCCCACCAACAATTTAATGACGTAATCTCCAAAATTTACAATAGTAAATTTGTTTCTATTTTTATCAAATAAGATACCTAATGTATTAGTTTATCAAACTGAAATATTAATCTCCATAAAACTTAATCTTATTTCAGAGAGTTATTTAAGAAATTTTATTATTTAGAAAAATATTGATACCACAAACGCTATAGTCAAGTTCTTATTATAATTACTGTAATAACGAAAATAATAACAATAACTTGTTAAATTTATAAGCTTGTGCAAAGTCTACAGATCAAAAACACCAGCTCCGAATTAATTAGCCCGAAGATGTCGAAATTGATTCCGAGCTATCGTCTTGTTCACCCTATACTGTGTGTTTATTTTAGTGCGGCGGGCCATCGAATGGGAGCGCGCGAATCGATTAGAATTCCGCGGGGGAATTACGGAGCGAGAACGGGCGAGAGTGCCGCTCTCGGAGTAGTATGGCACGAGGTATTAAGCTTTGTGCCTTTGATGATTTTCTCTGCATCTCATTTTCGTGTGTGTGGGAATCGAATTTGAAGAGATGGAGTGGTGAATACCAATTGATGCTCTACAAGCAGCTTTTCTTCCAGGCATCGCGCTCCAACTAGCCCGGAGATTTAATTTAAATTTCGAAGACCCTGGATGGAGGTCGGGGACACCGAACGGGATAAATTAAAATATTCTTCGGGGTTCATTTTACAGGGTCTTAGCGTGTTTAATCATTTGCAGGGGACTTGAAAAAAATAATTAAATTCGCATAATTTCGAAACATTAATATTTAGAGAGGGAGGGGGACAGTTTCTCGGTTATTTGATTTGACTTTGTGCGTCACCGTAACTGTTTTACTTATTTAATTATTATGTGTAATTTATGTACGTTATTTTTGATTTTTGACCGGAAGCTAGGAAAATGTATCAATAGGGTTCATTTCACGAATGGTTAATTTCAGGATTTCTTGACGGTTCGTAACACCTAGAGTATGCAAAACTAGGTCCCATGTTTCAGTCTAGAGTCTGTCATTTGCTATCGATTTTATTAGACAGATAATCTCCAAAACTACTAGAATGACTATTATATTTTATATCGTAGATGGTAAAACGCTAACTCAAATTTGTCTGATTATCCTAGCCAACAACTTGAATACGGCATCTCAAAATTTTGTAAACTAAACTTAACTAACTTTTCTAAATTGTAAATTCACAGACTTCTTTCCGTACTACGTAACTAAAAATCAACTACTCTCAAATACTGCAAGTGTTATAAGGTTATGTTAAACATGATAAGTTGTTAATTTTGTTTATCTGTTCCAAGAGCTTTATGATCATCTCAAAATTTTGCAGGATAATCCTGTCTTTAATGGCACAAAATACTGTGGAACTACATCAGTGCATTTATATTTTTTGCTTTTTTGTTGCAATTTTTGTCGTTTTGTCGCATGTTTTATTCACGTTTTATCAGCTTTTTGCGTCTTTTTTCGTTTCCTTTTTTTTTCTTCTTTTTTAGTCTCCTTCAGTTTTGTCGTTTTTTTGTTGTCACTTTTTGAGTTAATTTTTTTATTGACTACTCCTTGATGTATTGCTTTTTTTGTTGTTTTTTTTTGCCACATTTTTTTGCCCATCTTTTATCGCATTTTTTGCGATAATTTTTTTTTTCCGTGTTTTTCATTCGATAATTTTTTCTTACTTATTTTTAATTGATAATAACTGAACTTTAATGATGTATTGTACATTAACATGTTTTACACAAGTTACGGTTTTTTTTAGTTTCCCTTTTCCCCTATTTTTTTGTTTTTTCCGTGTTTTTTTGGCGGCCTTTGTGTACGTTATTACTTTTTTTATTTTTTGTTGCCTTTTCTCCCCTTGCTTGATAGCTTTATTATAGCTTTTGTGTCACATTTTTGTGACTTTGTTTTTGGCCTTTTCTTTTGTGTCGCTTTTTTGACACTTTTTTTTTAGTTGCATTTTTGATGCTTTGGTTGTAGTTTCCCTCGTTTTATTTGTGGCCTTTTTGCGTTGCCTTTGTTTGCCTTTTTATCGCCTTTTTCTCTCCTTTTTTTTAACACTTTTTGGTATTTTTCTGACGCCTCTTTTTGTTACTTTTCAATCAATCATAATTTTCTGGTATTTTTTTGTACTTATTCCTTATCTCTTTTTGTTGTGTTTTCTTTATGACTTTGTCTTGTAATTTTTTAAATTTTTGTGTAGTCGCATTTTTACTTCTTTTTCATTGTTGTCCGTTATAGAGGCATTTTTTACTGCCTGTGGTTATTGCGTTTTTTATAACTTTTTCTTTACCTTTTTTATCGCTTTTTTAGTTGCTTATACATATTTGCATTTTTTTACTTTGTCACTTTTTTGTAGTCTTTCTTTTGTAGCTTTTTTTAGGACTTTTGTGGTCCCTTTCTGTCTTTCTATAGCTTCTCTTTTTATTTACACTTATTTTTATCAAATTTATGTTGTATTTTTTTTCGAATTGTTATCGTCCTTTTTGTCAATTTTTCATTGATTTTTGACGTTTTTTCCCTTTTTTTCTGTGACGTTTTTTGGTCCATTTTCTCTTTTTTTGTTGTCTTTTTTTTGACAGATCGTTGTGTTTTTTCTAGTTTTTTCTTTTTTTTCTTATTTTTCGTCACAATTTTTGTCGAGTATTCTTATTTTTTTGTAGTTTCCCATCGTTGCTTGGCCTTTTTTTCACTTTTTTCAGTTTGTTTTGAAGTTTTTTCTCGTGTTATTTGACAGATTTGTTGTGTTTTTTGTTATTTTTTATCGGCCTTTTTGTGGTCTCTTTGTCAAATTTTTTTGTCGACTTCTTGCTTTTTTGTTGTTTTCCTTTCTACATTTTACCCTCTGTCAAATTTTCTTGTTTTTTTTTTTCATTTTATTGTGACTGGCATTTTTTATGTTTTTTTGCTATTTAATCTTTTTTTGTGAATGTTTTTTATCGTATTTTGTGGCTTTTTTTTCAGTCCCTTTTACAATCTTTTTTTTCTAGTTTCCTTTTTTTTCTCAAATTTTTTGTCACTATTTTTGTTGATTTTTTTCATTGCCTTTTTCTGCTGTTACATTTTTAAGCTTTTTTTAATCACCTATTGTGACATTTTTTGGACCCTTTCTTTTATCTTTTTTTTGCTTTATCGTATTTTTTCACTTTTCTATTCACTTTGTTTTGTAGATTTTTTGTTTGTTATTTATCAGTTTTTTGTGGATTTTGTTGGTACCTTTTTGTGTTTTTTTTAGGCTTTCTTTGTCCCCGTTTTGGTAACATTTTAATCGTGTTTTTGTGGCCTCTTTTTGTCCTTATTTTGCTGTTTTTTTTGTTACACCTTTTTTTTTATTTTTGCGCCATTTTTCTGTCGTTTTATACCTTTTTTGTCGGATTTCTTTTGTCGCTTTTTTCTTGTTTTCCTTTTTACCTTTTACTATCATCTTCTTGTTGACAATTTTTGACGCTTCATTTAATCCCCTTTTTTATGCCTTTTTTTGTCGGATTATTCTGTGGTCTTTTTTAACACCTACTTTGTGTTTTTTTGTTCCTTTCTTGTCCCCTTTTTTCGTTCTCTTCTTTGTCGCCTGTTTTATCGTATTTTTCTAGCTTTTCTCTCGTTTTTTTTACTTCTTTTTAGTTACATTTTTGATGATTTTTGTGCTTTTTTTTGTCAATTTTTTTCATCGCCTTTTTTTGTCGCCATTTCTTTTTATTGCTTTTTTTGTTGTTATCGTTTTTACATTTTACTGTCTGTCACCTTTTCTTATTTTGTCGTTTTTTTTTTTGGTCAATTTTGACGCCTGTTTAGTCTTCTTTTTTAAGCCATCTCTTTTCTGTACATTTTTTCTAATTTGTTTTGTAGTTTTTTTGTTGCCTTTTGTTTTGTCGGATTATTTTGTGGACTTGTGGCGTTATTTATATTTTTGTATTTTTTATTTTTTTTGTCTTTTTTTTCTCGTAATATTTTTGACAGTCTTTTTTATCGCATTTTCTCTAGTTCTTTTGACTTCCTTTTTTTTGCTAGTTTCCCTTTTATTCCAATTTTTTGTCTCGAGTTTTGTTGATTTTCTATCATTGCCTTTTTTTTGTCGTTTTCTGTTGTTGCATTTTTGACCTGTTTTTAATCGCCTTTTATTGTAACATTTTTTTTGGACTCTTTCTTTCGTCCTTTTTTGTTCTATCATATTTTTTCACTTTTGTTTTCACCTTGTTTTGCAGGTTTTCTTGTTTTTTGTTTGGCGGATTTTTTTTTTTGTGTTTTGCTGCCGCCTTTTCGTTTTTTTATCTTTTTTTGTCCTTTTTTTGTAACTTTTTAATCGTGTTTTTATGCCTCTTTTTGTCGTTTTTTTACTCCTTTTTTAGTTACACCTTTTTTTGTTGATTTTTGGGACATTTTTTGGCGCCTTTTTGTGATCTTCTTTTTTTATGTTTTTGTTGTCTTCCTTTTTACCATTTATTAGCGAATTATTCTGTGAAGTTGTTTATGCACTTTTTGTGTTGTTATGCTCCTTTTTTGTAGATTTTCTTCGTTGTCCTTTTACATCACCTCTTTTATCGTATTTTTGAAGCTTTGTCTGTCGTTTTTTAACTTTTTCTTTTTTTTTACCTTTTTTTGTTGTCATTTTATTGTTACCTTTTTTTGCCGCTTTTTGACATTTAACTATCAACTTTTTTTGTGGATTTTTTTCTCTTTATCTCCCATTCTTTTCTTTTTTTCTAGTTGTCTTACATTTTACTGTCACTTTTTTTTAGAATAGAGTATTTATTAACTGTATACCCCTATTACAATAATAATAAATTTATTAAGGTTACAAGAAACTTAAAAATATATAATAAATCATAGTTACAAAAGAAAATTAAAAATTTTAAAAGAAATATACTTTTACAAATTAGATTATATGTATTTTTTTAATGTTTGTCGCATTTTTAAGCTTTTTTATTCCCCTTTTTGTCATTTTTTTACCTTTTTTTGAATTTGTTTTCTAGTTTTTTGTCGCCTGGATTTTGTTGTCCTTTTTGACGTTTCTCTGTGCCTTTTTCCCTTTTTTGTTACCTTTTTTTGTAATTTTTCTTGTTAAATCTTTTGCTATCTTTCTTGATCTAGCTGAAAAGTTGTTAACGTGTTCATAAAGTTTTATTATGAAAAACTCACTTGAATCAAATTCTTCTTTACATGATAGTTTAACAATCCACACATATTCTTATTTTAACTCTTCAAAAAATAAATTCCGTAAAATAAAACTTTATAATTTAGTTGTATTTGTTTGACTGTGCTTCAGGGGCGAGCAAAGTTTTCTGTAAGCAGCTTTAAACCAACGGCAACGTTTTACTCTGTTATTTCTAGGTTTGGAGCATGCACCGAGACATCCAGTTTTATTTCACAGGATTCCACCGATAGATACACCTCCGTACTCCTCTGTATTGCGGGTTGCGTCACTCGCTCCTCAAATTAAAAAATCGCTCAAGACCGGTCTTTAACCCACCTCGAATCAATAAAACAAATTCGCTTTCCTCAAATAAAGCCCCTTAAAAGCCCAGTAACCTCGCAAAGTTATTTATTTTCCATTCCCATTGAACGCCGAACTCGAGATTGAGCCATATCCAAGTGGTTTATTTTTGGCTTCCCCATATTAGCGGATGCATGGTGGTGTATTTTTTTAAAACAGCCCCGGGCCTCTCCACCGTATCGGAGAAAGTTTATTACATAGAGCTCGCATTAGATTGCAGCGTCGTCCTTTGCTCCTTCATCCATAACACTCGAATCTGAACCGTCCCATTTGCAATTTTAAACGGATTCATGCATCGACCGCCTCCCGTAATTACCCCATTGTGCTTTTTGCGTTATTATGATAATGCCGAGGTCTCCTAGTGGCGGAAAGGCGCTCAAAGCGAACGCGCGATAATTGTTTTTCCTTTCAATTTGAACGGAAAGACGAAAGCAAAACAATATCAATTTACGTATGCGTTCCAATCAAATATAAGAAAAGGGAATAACAAGAGGTGCGAATAAAGCGCCATCGCCTTCGAATGTGGAGGGCCGGCTTCGGAATTCTATGCGCCCTGGGGGAGAACACAGCGTGCAAGCTACCGTAGAACAAATTAAAAAAAAATGCTGGAGAAACAGTAACGCAGTTTTGCAAATTTTAACAATTTTAATGAAATAATAAACAAAAAGTAGCAAATTTTAAGCTTTCAATTTCAATATTTTCACTAACATACTAGCTAATTAAGAAAATTAAAAAGCTTCAAATTTTATAAAATTCAGAGCTTAACTTCGTAAAAGTGATGCGTCCTATCATTTAAGGTACGCTAATTAACACGGCAGTCAGGTAATTTCCTTCCAAGTTGAGATAATACCTAAGCAAAAATTATTGCAGCAGCTAGGTGTTGATCACATTAAAAAAAAGATATAATATTTAATAAAAGTTTTAATATCGAGACAAATCAAATACTATCATTTTTTCCACCATTTTTTGGTGGCATTTTAATATCTTAAAATTGTATTTAAAATAAAAAGTCTTCGCTTATATAATGTTATAAAATAAAGAAAGGGTAGCAAACTGCTACTTTTCTTACATAATTTTATGCAAGAATAAGTAATTTTGTTATTATGCAGCTACTAAAAACTCAACAATTTTTTTATTTTTTTCCAAATTAGGTGTAAAAGTCTCTCCATTATTTTCAGATGTTTCTCTTGGAGGAAGAACTAAGAATTTCAAAATTAATTTGAAACTTACATTGATTTTTGATTGAATTTCATTAGAATTAATGGATAGTAAGAAGTTTGTATTTATATTTTTAGTTTAAACTATTAAAGTTGAATGTATTTATTCAATATGGTCAGGTCAGGTTAAGAACTTCAGTTCAATTAGAGGTCAGTAGTTGCAAATGTTCAAATCCTCACCATCACGGGACAATACCTCTTGGATTTTTAGTCTACACTTCCATCAATTGCTAAAATTGGCGCCTAGACGAGGCGAAAAATAAATATTGCTTCAATCTTACAATAATCTTTCGGTAACTAAAAATCAAAAGTTCGTGTAATATTCTTGGTATTTTTGTTCTTGTTCTCTTAAGTCAAACCTCATCCAGAGAAGTAAAAACATAAGAATATAACAATTATCTCGTGGATATCATGATTTTTGTCCCGCTTTTGAATGGAACCTTTCCATTCTTTGACAGTATTTGTTCTTACTATTCTTGTTCAAACATACCAATGTAATTTCCACAATTGTATTAAATAGGATTCTTAAAATGGATCTTAATAGCAATAATAATAACGAACTTTATTGGACAGATATAATTAATTTATTATTCTATATTCATACCAAATAAATATCAAATTCTGTTCTTTTTTCACAGTATTTTGTTACATTTTTATTGCTTTTGTAGCATGTTTAGTGATTTTTCAGTTTGTTTGTTGCCATTTTTCGCTTTTCTTGCTTTTTACTTCCCGAGCGCAAGCTAAGGAAATACAGTAATCGAGTCAATCGGCCGAATTGCCACTTTCATATTTTTTCGACGTTTCATGACCTCTACAGAACGAAAAAAGTGGTCTCCCGTTTCTATGCTCCTGTCTGTCTGTCTGGTGTCTGCATGGATTATTAGATACGTAATCTCCGAAAATACCGGACCGATTGTTGTCAAATTTTGTATGTACATTAGAAGATCATGTAGATGGTTAAAAGCTAACTAAAATTTGGCTAATCATCCCCACCACCAATGGGATGACGTCATCTCCAAAATTTATAATAGTAAGTTTAATTTGATTTTATAAAATAAGATACTTCTGCCCTTGTGGCGTCTGAATCCGTATCCAATTTTCACCCTAGGCATCCAGATTTTTGGAAAAAAAAACAAAACTGCATAACAATATATTGCAACTTAACTTTGAAACTGCTGAATGCTCTGAAATCTTGTAAATATGTCAAGGTTATCGTAATGATTGTAAATGGTGAAGCAAAATTTATTCGTTTATCCTTTCCCAGAAAATTGATGACGTCATCTCAAAATTTTGCCGAATAGATCCTGTCTGAAATATGCAAAATATTATGACTACATACTTGTGATTTATCAACGCACTCATGGTTTTTATAATTACTTATACAGGTGACTCAAAAATTTAATGAAAGAATCAATGTATTTTATTGATTAAATCAGGAACTGCAGAACCGAATGCTTTGAAATCTTACAGACGTTTTAAATTTATCGTAAGCATGATAAATTTTTAATCAAAATACATCTGTTTATCTGCCTCAAAATATTGATGACGTTTGCTCTTTTGCCGAATAAATCCAATCCAAAATGTACAAAATATGACGAGTCTATACTTGTGGGTTATCATTGCATTAAAAATTTTTAAATTTCTTGTACAGGTGACTCATCAAAATTAATGAATGAATCAATTTATATAGTGTTAAACTGCATCTATCCCACGTGATATACGTCTTTGCAAAAATGTTGATAACGTCATCACAAAATTTTGTTAAGGCATAACTCATTTCAAACGTACGCGCAACATGCTTCTTTCATTTATTTTAACGCTACATACATATCTTTATTTTAACTTGTAAATAACCTTCGACCAATTTTTTGTGTCGTTTTTTTGTTACATTTTTGCGTCATTTCTTGTTGTACTTTTTCCGCGGCGTCTTTCTTTTGTACCCTTTTTTGGCGGTTTTAATTTTTTTTTTCGCGTTTTTTTGTAACTTTTTGTTCTTTTTTAGTGCATTTTTTTCTTTGTTTGACATCCTTTTTGTCCTTCTATATCGCTTTTTTTCTGTAGCGTCTTCGGCGTTTTTTTTTTTATAGCCTTTTTCTTTTGCATTTTTGTCGTATTTTGACACTTACAAGTTTTTTTAGTCATCTTTTTTTCGTTTTTTTTTAGGCTGATTTTAGTATTTCTTTCTTTGTCACTTTTTTATTGTATTGTGTCGCGTTTTTTGTTTTTTTACTTTTTTGTTTCACTTTTTTTGGCCTCGCTCTATCGTTTTTTGTCGTCTTTTTTTCTGCCATAGTTTACCGTATCTTATAAATGTTAAACGCTGGACTCTATAAACGATGAAGACTATACAGTATGACCAGATGCTCTACTTTGTAAATTTTAAAAGCGGTACTTTAAGTTTTATTACAGAAAGTTTGCAAATTCTGAGGGCCGTACTTTTAATTTAAAATTGCTTATACAGGGAGCAGTTGACTAAATCAAAAACCGCTACCAAGTTGTATTTGAAAAAAATTGAAATTCACAAAATAAAATTTTATATTTTTTCTAGGAAGCTAGATTTTTTGGGCTGTACTCCAGGGGCAAGAGAAGTTCTGTCTAGGGTTTTAGATACATTTTTTTTATTCCCTTTTTTTGCTCCCAATTTTTTCTATCACATTTTTTATGTCGAATGTCTTTTGTCCCGTTTTTTGGGTCATTATTTTAGCTCATTTTCATCTATTTTTTGCGGTTTTTTCTTTCTTTTTATATATTTTTTTGTTGTACTTTTTGTCGTTTTTAGTGTTCTTTTTGTGATCTTTTGCTTATGAGTTTTTTAAAACATAATCGACTTTATTGAAGAGAAGAATATTGAGTCTACTTGGATTCATTTCTCCAAATTAAATAAACATCAAATTCTGTTTTCTCTGACAAAAACGTGGCTTCAGGTTTTGATACATAATTTTTTGTTATAAGTATTTAGTTTAATAATCTACGCCTTCTTTATTTTAACTTGTAGAGGTTATCAAAATCGATCTTATGTTATTAGACAGAACTTTCCTCGCTCCTGAAGTGTAATTAAACAAATGCAATGTTTTAGAAACAAAAATGCAGATAATACTATCATAGTGTAAGAAAAAATAAGGTGATCCATGAGGGGATCGAACCCCACCGCATTAGAGCGGTGATCTTCCTGGTAATACAGTGCCCTTGTGTTTTTTTTGCGAAAATTTGGATGCCTAGTGTAGAAGATTAAGGCAAATTCATTTACCACAAGTACCGAAGTATGTTATTTTATAAAATTTGAATTGCGTTTACAATGCAAAATTTTGAGGTAACGTTATCAAATTGTTGATAGCGATGACTAGACAAATTTTAGTCGGCATTTACTATCCATACGAAATTCCTAACATCTATACCTACAAAATTTGAGAACAATTAAGCCGGTAGTTTCGGAGATTATGTGTGTAATAAAAATCGACAGACGGATGACTGATGGAATTTCGAGAAAATATGGAAATAGCCATTCACCGGATGGACCTTATTACAATACCTCCATAGCTTACGCTCGGGAAGTAAATATTCTCAGGATCCAATTTTATAATTTGTCTAAAAATTGTTAAATTGATTATTATAGTTCAGGGCCAGCGGAGTCCAGTCAGTCTAAGTAGCATTAGGTCATTTTTTTTACATTTCGTTTGATACTGATATTTATGAGATGTCGTGTAGTTATTTCCTTTTTTGACTCTTTAAAATAAATAATAATAATAATAAATCTTGACTAGAATTACCAACTTTATGCGGTTTGTAATTTTGAAAAATTGTATGTCTTATGGCACAATTTCGGATTTTTTTTTTTTGAGAATTTCATTTTCGAAAATTTATGTCATTATTCATTAAATATATCTATGGAAATGATTTTGGCAGATTTGTAAACTAATAAAATGTAACCATAAAATATTTCTTTGCATCCAAAAACAATTCCTTGTACCAAATACTCGTTTTTCCGTTGAGAAGATTTTGAAGTTAATTTTTAGTGTTCTCTGTTTAAAGTTCCATAGAACACTAGTTGACTCATTCTTTTCTGTAGGATGTCCCTTGCCCGTTTTTCATTTTGTTTTCTTTATTTAGTGCAAAACAATATACTTTTAATGAATGAAACAAAAAAAAAAACCTCAGGTTTTTATTTAAAACGCTTGGTTATAGTCCGTTTACTGAACAGATGGAGTGATCACATGCGATTCACGTGCCTACAATGTGAGAGTCCAAGCTTGCACGATGACATCAAAATTTAACAAGAAATTAGTTCCGGATATTTGAAAATATTTTTGGCTGTTTTCAGATGCATTTTATTTTCCCATATTTTTGAAATAGCATACCTACAGTACGATCCAAAATGTTTCTCATAACGAAGGGGCACGGAAAACAAATTTTCATGTGTCTCTTTTAAATATTATAAAGCAGCCCTTAGTTTAATGTAAGTTGATTTCAAGGCATTTCAATCAAAAAAGTAAAATTTGTTGAGTGTGTGAAAATGTACTTTTACGACTCTATCTGTTCGGTAAACGGAGTATATAATAGATTTCTTATATTGAAGAAAAATTATTTTGCATACATTTTGCGAAAATATTCGCTGTATAAGGCCGTTTAAAAAGTATAAATTGAGTTGTAAAAATGATAAATTTGTTTAATTTCTGAAAAAGTAGAAGCCAGTTTTGCGGATTTTTTTTTATTATAAACTATTTACACGCTGAATCTCGAAATGACTTATATTTAAAAGATTTGTTGCCAAATTTTGTATAATTTACAAAGATCTTTACCAAAACCTAATTATCTACCATTTTATATACCTATTTATCAAATTCTTGGCTATGTTGAAACACTTAAATCGAAGGCAGATTGAGAATTTTCCCTAAATGGTGTAATAATGCGCTAAAATATTTTACCCTTTTGTTCATTACATAAACCGTGTAACCTATGACAGATTTCCGCCTAATTTCGCCACACACTCTGAATCCGGCCCTGCGAATATGTGCGCCGCGCCGCGCCACGCCGAGAACAAAAAGAACTAATTTTAACTGAAGAGGGAAAGAGAAAAAATATTTATAATTCTCGAGTGGAAACGGAAAAAGAAGTAAACGTGTCTCTGGAAGGGAGCGAAGAGAAGTAGAGGAATATGAATCCCTGGGGAAGGTGCAGGATGGAGAATCTAATTGCTCGGGGGAGAGAGAGAGAGGAGCTCTCCTGGACAAGTCTTGCATATATGATGAAATAGACAAAGGAATTGTAATATCTCTGCAGATAGCCTCCGAGTTCCTACGTCGAGCGAGAATAAACAGGGAGAAGGTAATTTAGAGCGCTTAATGCGTTTCTTTACATCGAACGGGGGCCGCCTCGCCACCAAACGACGAGGAATAGCGGATAACTAAAACGAAAATGGATACAATTATGGCGGCGATACGACCTACAAAAAACTAATCCAAGTTTTAGCGTTATACGACATCAGCACTTCCTTACGTAATTATGCTTAAAGCGCGTTTTTACTTTTTGAGATGGGTTTAATTTCGGGGGGAGGTTCGAGACAAAGAGGACTTAGCCCGGGAACGAACTTCGGGATGGAGAAAGTTTTATGTCTAATGGGTAATAACGGCGTTACTACGAAATTATCAGCCGGTTATTATGGGGTTACTGCAAATGAGAGAATCTACTAAAACACTAAATCCTTAGTTTTACTATGTTATTTATTTACGCCAAAAATGTGATACGAAATTTTCCTGTTAATCTTTTTTTATTTTCGTTATATCGATTCTTACAAATTAACCATGCGACCATTTTTTTTTTCTGATATTAAACTGATTAATAACTTTTTCCGTTTAATTGCTTCATATGTCTGCTTGTCTGGGCACTGAACATATGTTTGATAACAGTTCGTCGATTTAGAAGCAATTTAAATTTCAAATTAATGTCACAACGATCGTGGAGTAGGTACGACATCGTAAAATTAATTAAATATTCAAAATAAATACCGCGCATTGGAAAAAAAACTGAATTTAAATAGGCTATTCCGTCAAAGCTTCAATAAAGTGTGGTCAACCTCATTTATGTTTCATGTTTAATTACTGCTATGACACTCAAATGTAGGTAGGTATACACATGACATTTACACCGGTTAATTTAAAAACATAATAGATATTAAAAAGAAGAAATTTTTATTTTGTAAGACACATGTAGTATAAGAGAGAGTTTTGATTTAATTAAAGTACTCCTAATGTAATCACCCAATTTTACTTTCATTTGCTAAGTACTTGTTTAAATGTCAATTTTACAAATAGGAAAAAAACATCACTGAGTATTAAAATCCGGCATTTCTTTTTAACACAAATGAGAATCTACACGAAGCAGACATTTAAAAATTATGGACTTCTGATTCTCGCTTATGTGCTTGGTGTTTCTGTCTTCAGTAAAAAGATGTGCCTAAATTTGTATCAAAGGGTTAAAGTTGCTTTTAGACGAATACTAAATGTACTTATGGGTTTAAGATTTTTTGTTTAATTTTATTCTCATTTTTCATCTGTTTTCTCTGTTTTTTATTAATCTCTGTTGGAAACTTAATTGAGAATGTTTTACTTCTTGAGAGTGGTGGTAACGATTGCTGATTTCAAATTCTCAAGGTGTTTCATAGCCTGTAGAGCACAAAATTACAAATTTAAAAAAAAAAAATGCTTAATATAATGTAAGCACTTATTATGATAGTAAAGCACTAAAAAGCACTAATTAAAATTTGTCTCCGCTATCCCTACGAAAAATTGATGACGTCGTCTCAAACTATTATTAATCAAATATCATTTCAAGTGTGTAACAAAACGTCTTCCTTGGCCGTAATTTAGGACTCTACCTCTATTTTTACTTTTGCTTTTATTAGGTATACAATTTTGCAGTTTATATCAAAGAGTATAAGAAACAATTTTTCCGAAATTTTGGTAATACCTACTTATTACATATGGTACTGGTGTTAAGTCTTACTCAATTTTGATTAAGATTTATTGTTTCATCGCTTTTTAAATTTGTGACGGTATTTAAAAAAAAGTGGTCTAACATTATTAGGACAGAACTTCCCCTTCCCCGTAATTGAACAAATGCAGCTTTTTCAAAAAATTATGAAATTTGATTTTGTAAAATTTTATTTATCTTTTGATAAAAAATATAGATAATGGCAGTCATAGTGTGAAAAAAAAACCATTCCGTAAGGATGAAATTCGAAGCCCACGAAAATGTTGCACAAAAAAAAAATATTTTGCGAAGTACCTAATTGTGATAAAAACCAAAGCACGAGCAACACATTCTATAAAACTTAGATAACTCTTACTACATAGAGATGGTGGGGATAATTAGATAAATTTTAGTTGGCGTGTTTTACCATCTAAACGATATTCTTAAATCACATATACAATTTAATAACCATCAGTCCATTAATTTGGGAGATTATCTGTCTAATTATAAAACCGACTAGAAAATATGAAAGCAGCCATTCGGGGTTGGATCCTATTACAATAGATAGGTACTACCTCAATTTACGTCCGGGAAGTAAAAGTGGGAAATAAAAATACTGTTACGTTGAACGGGTGATTAAAAATCAGCGTGGGTAAAACTCAACAATTTATTTCTTACTAACTCGAATTTACACGACGAACTATTATAGCGATTATGTACAAAATAATTCCGGCGCAACTTCACGGGTTCTCTCAACAGTTGTTGGACTCGACTTGTTAACTTAAATTAGCTCTTGTTGTCTGGACTACACTAACTGCTTCCGACGGTGGTTCCCATTTAAACAGCCGCGTGATCTTTCTCGAAGGTCTCCGTCACCGCTTCTAGGCTTATTCTCCAACATCCGTCGCGACATCCGCTTCCAGGCTCTTCTCCGGCCGCCGTCACGGACAATGAGTCATCGTTGCCGCATAGCACAATTAACTAAAAATCAAATCACGTAATACTAAGGAGGAATTCATTTAAAAATAATTTCATATTCAAGACTAAAAGATTCTTTTTCATTTACTTCTTTCAAATACTTTCTACACGAACACTAACAAAAAATAAGAAGAAAGGGAATCGCATCACCATGACTAGCTGTTGTTTTTATGCCAAATTTTACAGTAATAAAATAAAAATGTCGACCAATTTTCAACAATTTTCAAAGTTGAACTAAAGACATTTTCTTAGAGATTTCGAACTCCAGAAGTTAGTTTCGTTCTCATTTTTTGGCCAGCTCCTTCTATTTTTGCAAAATGGTTCACAAAGATATCGGTTTTTTCTTTTTATTAAAAAAAAAATATTTTCAAACCAAACATTTTTAATCATTCTCCTAGAGCATAAACAGTAAACATGTTATGTTTTTGGAATCAACACGACCAAATCTATATGCTAGAATTTTTTGGATTTTTTTGGCAAATTTTTTTAAAACAAAATTTTTCAATAAAAATTTCGGCCAATTTTCGACAATTTAACGTAAGAAATTTTCTTATGGATTTCGTCCTCCAGAAGTTAGTTTCGGCCTCATTTCTTCGATAGCTCCTTTCATTTTTAAAGACTCGCTCACTAAAACATTGCAATTTTTTGGATTTTAAAAAATTGATTTTCAAACTAAACATTTGTAAACTTACCCCGACAACATAAATACGCAATGTTTTTGGAATCAGCACGAACAAATTTACATACCAGAATTTTTTGGGGTTTTTTTGTCAAATTTTTTAAAACAAAATTTTTCGAGAAAAATGTTGGCCAATTTTCGCCAATTTTCAAAATTTAACGAAAGACATTTTCTTATGAATATCGATGGCTCCTCTCATTTTTCCAGAATCGCTCACTAAAGCATTGCAGTTTTTTTGATTTTAAAAAACTGATTTTGAAGCCAAAAATTTCTCATCTTACTCCGACAACCTAAACACGCTTTTTGGAATCACTACGACGAAATGTATATGCCCGAATTTTTTGTATTTTTCTGTCATTTTTTTGAAAAACGGAATTTTACGATAAAAACTTTGGCCAATTTTCCACAATTTTCGAAATTGAACGAAAGAAATTTTCTTATGGATTTCGACGTCCAGACGTTTGTTTCGGCCTCATTATTTTCTTCAATAGCTCCTTTCATTTTTCCAGAACCGCTCACTAAAACATTGCAGGTTTTTTTCATTTTAAAAAATTGATTTCCAAACCGAAAATTTCTCAACTTACCCCGACAACATAAAGACGCTATGTTTTTGGCACGCACAAATACATATATATGCTAGAATTTTTTGGGTTCTTTTTGTCCAATGTTTTAAAAACACAATTTTTCACTAAAAATGTCGGCGAATTTTCGACAATTTTAGAAATTTAACGAAAAATATTTTCTTGTGTGTTTCGACTTCCAGAACTTAGTTTCCACCATACATTTCTAAGCTTACCCCGACAACATAAATACGCAATATTTTCGGAATCTGCACGACGAAATTTATAGGTATGCTAAAATTTTTAGAGTTTTTTAAATTTTCGAAATTTAACCAACGCCAACGTCAACTGTCAC
The DNA here is from genome assembly GCF_036711695.1 of Zophobas morio. Taxonomy (NCBI): domain Eukaryota; kingdom Metazoa; phylum Arthropoda; class Insecta; order Coleoptera; family Tenebrionidae; genus Zophobas; species Zophobas morio. The sequence goes on along the minus strand of NW_026972136.1, from coordinate 9,705,775 downwards.
CTGAACGTCTACTAAGTTCTGTCTCTTAAAAAAATTAAGCTAAAAACTTTAAAAATATTTTGAGAATTAGATATTACCTGTTCCTATAGAATGCCTACTCTCAAATGTAATTATCTAGAGTTACTATCTATTACAACTCCAACTCCTGTTTTTTATGGCCTTATTTCATTTTAAGCAATTTTCAAAAAAGTATATGAATTCTCACAATTCATATAAGACAACATCACTAAGTTTTTAGTGGAGATATATTGATGAATCAGATATATTCAGCACTTAAAAAAAAATGATAATAGCAGTCACAGTGTAAGAAAAAATGAGCCATAAGAAAACCAAACCACGAGGGGATTGGAGTTGCGACCTTCGTGGCATTAGTACAACTTTCTAACCAAATGAGTTATAAGTCGAATTCATAAACCACAAGTATAGGAATATGTTATTTTATAAAATTTATATAACATTTACCGTACAAAATTTTAAAGTGACGATATTTTACGATCTACACGATATTCTCAACATAATAAAAATTTTATCTCGGAAATTATCAGCCTCATAAAACTCGACACAGACGACAAACAGACGATAGATAACGTACATAAGGAAACAGGGTTCCTATATTTTTCATGCTACAGGGACCATGGAACGTCGAGGAAACAAGAAAATAACAATTCCTAACGTGGACCCTATTAAAATACTTTTCTTGGATAAAGTACGGTCGGAAAGCAAAGAGACAGAAAAGTGTTACATTGTATCTCAGGGCAAATGTTACAATAATAATTATGTACAAACTAATATTGTGTCAAAATTGTGGAAATAAATATGTTCATTTTAATATACATAGTGTGACACTAAATATAACATTGTTCTATGTTTCAGAAATTTCAGGCAAATTAAATGAGCCTTTCCTGTCGTAAGTGATACAAAAAGTCAGTCATTTTTTTAACCTTTCTGTAGGTACAAATAACCTTAGAAAATAAATACTGAGCACCATTTTTGAATCACCCTGTGTGTCAAGTGCATAGCTATACCTATGCACTTGAAACACAAACAATATTGCTTCTCTGATGGCTGTATCTTCTCTATTTCAATCAATTAAGATTAATCCAGATTTTTTAAAATGACATCATCAAATGTTTGAAATGGATGAAGAGACAAATTTTGATCACAGTTGTATAAGATCAGAAATAACAGACATGTACAACGGACAGACCACAGTTGAAAACGGAAAACAAACATTTTGGGAATGCTTTAAAAAATGTGAAATTAGACAGGTGTTAGTTTGTTGTTATTTTTTGCCTTAAATAATCCTAACAGTCAAAATTACAATTTTTGATTCTTGTTATAAATAGAACTATAAAAAAAATAATAAAAAAAATTGGTCTAAAGAGTTTAGACAGTACTTCCCTCGCTGTCGGAAACTTGACGACTGCATGCCTATTGTGATTTTTTTCTCATTACATTTTTGTAGTGGGAATTTAAAAAAAAATTGCGATGACGTCATCAACATTTTTGCAAGGACACGTATATCAGTTGGGATAGATGTAGTGTAATACTAAGAATAAAATTATTATATTCTCAAATTTTCGGGAAAATGAATTGGGTCGTTTGAATATTGATTTGTAATAATCAATAAAATAACGAAACAATTTACTCACGTATACCTACGTATCAGAGGCAACTGAAAATCGTGTATGTATAAACATTGTTAATTTAAGATGACAGGCGTAACAGCATACGTGAGAGCCAAACACAGAAACTGTAAACAAAACGACCATCGGTTTTATTGCTTCGACTTCCGCTTATTATATAAAACATTGGGTTTTATTTTAATTCTTGACGGTGAAATTCACAATTGGTTGATTATAAACATGTCTATTTCACATTCGCGGAATCAAGTGAACGCATAAAACAAATGCAGGTCTGTAATGTTAAAGTCGATGTAAATAAGCGTGCTACCCTTATGTTTCAACCGAGTTTTTCCTTTAACAAATTTTGTGTCTACCAAATTGGGTTGGTTGGGGTGTAATACTAATACTTAATAAGTGTTGCCTTTAATTTAATCAATAAAATAAATTGACTTCATTAATTTTTTTGAACCACCTCTTAAGAAAATCTAAAAAATATGAATGGAATGATAAATCACAAGTACAAACTCATCATATTTTTTGCATTTTAGATAGGATTTATTCAGCAAAATTTAAGGGTGACGTCATCAATTTTTTTAGGAGGGATGAACAAATACATTTTGAACAAAACTTTACCATGCTTATAATAACTTTAAAATATTCCCAAGATTTCAAAGCATTCGGTTTTGTAATCCCTGATTAAATCGATAAAATAAATTCACGCCTTCATTAATTTTTTTGAGTCACCCTGCATATGCAAATCCAAAAATATGAATGGAATGATAAATCACAAATACAGACTCATCATATTTTGTACATTTTAGATACGATTTATTCGGAAAACTTTTGAGCTGACGTCATCAGTTTTTTGTAGAAGATAACCAAATATATTTTGACTAAAAATTTATTATGCTCTTTATAACCTTAAAACATCTGCAAGATTTCAAAGCATTCGGTTTTGCAGTTCCTGATTAAATCAATAAAATAAATTTACGCATTCATTAATTTTTTTGAGTCACTCTGTATATGCAAATCCAAAAAATATGAATGGAGTGATAAATGACAAGTACAGGCTCATCATATTTTGTACATTTTAGATATGATTTATTCGGCAAACTTTCGAGCTGACGTCATCAAGTTTTTGGAGGGGATAAGCAAATATATTTTGACTAAACATTTATTATGCTCTTTATGACCTTAAAACATCTGCAAGATTTCAGAGCATTCGGTTTTGTAGTTCCTGATTAAATCAATAAAATATATTTACGCATTCATTAATTTTTTTGAGTCACCCTGTATATGCAAATCCAAAAAATATTAATGGAGTGATAGTTCACAAGTACAGACTCATCATATTTTGTACATTTTAGATATGATTTATTCCACAAACTTTTGAGCTGACGTCATCAAGTTTTTGGAGGGGATAAGCAAATATATTTTGACTAAACATTTATTATGCTCTTTATGACCTTAAAACATCTGCAAGATTTCAAAGCATTCTGGTTAGCAGATTAAAAATTAAATTTCAAAATGTTGTTTTATAATTTTGATTTTTTTTCCAAAAATCTGGACGTTTCGGGTGAAAAGTCGATTCAGAGTTGTAAACTACATGTGTAGGACTATGTTATTTTATACAATTGAAAACCCATTTACTATGTACAATTTTGAAGTGACGTCATCGCTTTAGTGGTGGGGATGTTTCGACAAATTTTGGTTAGCGTTTTACCATCTACATGATATTCTTAATATAAGTACAAAATTTCACAACGATCGGTCGAGTACTTTCGGAGATTATCTGTCTAATAAAAATCCGTGACAACAGACGGACAGACGGACAGACGGACAGACGGACAGACGGACAGACGGACGGACAGACGGACAGACGGACAGACGGACAGACGGACAGACGGACAGACGGACAGACGGACAGACGGACAGACGGACAGACAGACGGAAATGGGAGACCTATTTCTTCGTCTTCTAGGGGTCATGAAAGATCGAGAAAACGTAAAAGTAGAGAGTCGGCCGACGGACTCGATTACAATACTTCCTTTGCTTACGCTCGGGAAGTAAAAATGATAGTGGTATCAGTTCTTTATGTGTTCAAATTTATAACAATATTATAAAACGATAAAAAAATTAAATAATTAAAAAAAAAAACTAACGCTATTAATGGTTTCAATTTTGTATATATACCTACCTAAACACTTATTTTAAAACATTGCATTGCGTCACTTTGTAAAGTTACATTAATTTTGTTTAATTTGTGCTTTTTACTTCCCGAGCGTAAGCAAAGGAAGTATTGTAATCGAGTCCGTCGGCCGACTCTCTACTTTTACGTTTTCTCGATCTTTCATGACCCTTAGAAGACGAAGAAATAGGTCTCCCATTTCCGTCTGTCTCTCCGTCTGTCCGTCTGTCCGTCTGTCCGTCCGTCTGTCCGTCTGTCCGTCTGTCCGTCCGTCTGTCCGTCTGTCCGTCTGTCCGTCCGTCTGTCCGTCCGTCTGTCCGTCTGTTGTCCCGGATTTTTATTAGACAGATAATCTCCGAAAGTACTCGACCGATTGTTGTGAAATTTTGTACTTATATTAAGAATATCATGTAGATGGTAAAACGCTAACCAAAATTTGTCTAATCATCCCCACCACTAATGCGATGACGTCACTTCAAAATTGTACATAGTAAATGGGTTTTCAATTGTATAAAATAACATAGTCCTACACATGTAGTTTACAACTCTGAATCGACTTTTCACCCGAAACGTCCAGATTTTTGGAAAAAAAATCAAAATTATAAAACAACATTTTGAAATTTAATTTTTAATCTGCTAACCAGAATGCTTTGAAATGTTGCAGATGTTTTAAGGCTATAAAGAGCATCATAAATCTTTAGTCAAAAAATATTTGCTTATCCCCTCCAAAAACTTGATGACGTCAGCTCAAAAGTTTGTGGAATAAATCATATCTAAAATGTACAAAATATGATGAGTCTGTACTTGTGATCTATCACTCCATTCATATTTTTTGGATTTGCATATACAGGGTGACTCAAAAAAATTAATGAATGCGTAAATATATTTTATTGATTTAATCAGGAACTACAAAACCGAATGCTCTGAAATCTTGCAGATGTTTTAACGTCATAAAGGGCATAATAATTGTTTAGTCAAAATATATTTGCTTATCCCCTCCAAAAACTTGATGACGTCAGCTCGAAAGTTTGCCGAATAAATCATATCTAAAATGTACAAAATATGATGAGCCTGTACTTGTCATTTATCACTCCATTCATATTTTTTGGATTTGCATATACAGAGTGACTCAAAAAAATTAATGAATGCGTAAATATATTTTATTGATTTAATCAGGAACTACAAAACGGAATGCTCTGACATCTTGCAGATGTTTTAAGGTTATAAAGAGCATAATAAATGTTTAGTCAAAATATATTTGCTTATCCCCTCCAAAAACTTGATGACGTCAGCTCGAAAATTTGCCGAATAAATCATATCTAAAATGTACAAAATATGATCAGTCTGTACTTGTGATCTATCACTCCATTCATATTTTTTGGATTTGCATATACAGGGTGATTCAAGAAAATAAATGAAAGCGTAAATTTATTTTACTGATTTACTCAGGAACTACAAAACCGAATGCTTCGAAATCTTGAAGATATTTTAAAATTATCATAAGCATGGTAAATTTTTGATCAAAACGTATTTGGTCGTCCCCCCTAAAAAATTTATGATGTCACCACAAAATTTTGCTGAAAAAATCCTATCTAAAATGTACAAAATATGGTGAGTCTCTTCTTGTGATTTATCATTCCATTCAAATTTTTTCGATTTGCATATACAGGGTGACTCAAAAAAATTAATGAAGGCGTGAATTTATTTTATAGATTTAATCAGGAATTAGAAAACCGAATGCTTTGAAATCTTGGGAATATTTTAATAGTATATTAAAGAACGAGTTTCATAAGGCAAATATTGAGGCACGAATCCAAGTTTATAGAACGAGCGGCGAAGCCGCGAGTTATATAAAGGATGAGTGCCTCAATGGCCTTATGAACGAGTTATTTATACTATTTTTTCTACCGCACACGTTTTTTCCCAAAATTTAATTGAAATTTGCATTTTTTTTAATCTGGGGACTTTTGTCGTGGTTGGTGATGGGTCGGTCAGACACTAACCACGAAATATTTGAGGTTCGAATTTTCACAACAACAATTGTAATTCGAACCAATTCGAGTTTTTGTAATTTAAAATTGGTTAAAATGTCTTGCGAAGAAGTTACGTGTCCGGAAACATGGAAAATTTTAAGTTTAGATTTGCCACTGACATTCACCTGACATTTCTCGTCATTGCTACCAATCTTACCGATCTAAATTACACCAGATCTATTAAAGAACGCCTTTCCTCTATTAACGAACTGCTGTGACGTCATTTGCGTGCGTTAATAGCTCTATTAGAAAACCAAAAAACGTGGGCGGTAGAAAAAGTTATTATAAGCATGGTAAACTTTTGTTCAAAATGTATTTGTTCATCCCTCCTAAAAAAATTGATGACGTCACCCTTAAATTTTGCTGAATAAATCCTATCTAAAATGCAAAAGATATGATGAGTTTGTACTTGTGATTTATCATTCCATTCATATTTTTTAGATTTTCTTAAGAGGTGGTTCAAAAAAATTAATGAAGTCAATTTATTTTATTGATTAAATTAAAGGCAACACTTATTATTAGTATTACACCCCAACCAACCCAATTTGGTAGACACAAAATTTGTTAAAGGAAAAACTCGGTTGAAACATAAGGGTAGCACGCTTATTTACATCGACTTTAACATTACAGACCTGCATTTGTTTTATGCGCTCACTTGGTTCCGCGAATGTGAAATAGACATGTTTATAATCAACCAATTTTGAATTTCACCGTCAAGAATTAAAATAAAACCCAATGTTTTATATAATAAGCGGAAGTCGAAGCAATAAAACCGATGGTCGTTTTGTTTACAGTTTCTCTGTTTGACTCTCACGTATGGTGTTACGCCTGTCATCTTAAATTAAGAATGTTTATACATATACGATTTTCAGTTGCCTCTGATACGTATACGTGAGTAAATTGTTTCGTTATTTTATTGATTATTACAAATCAATATTCAAAACGACCCAATTCATTTTCCCGAAAATTTGAGAATATAATAATTTTATTCTTAGTATTACACTACATCTATCCCAACTGATATACGTGTCCTTGCAAAAATGTTGATGACGTCATCGAAATTTTTTTTTAAATTCCCACTACAAAAATGTAATGAGAAAAAAAACACAATAGGCATGCAGTCGTCAAGTTTCCGACAGCGAGGGAAGTACTGTTTAAACTCTTTAGACCAATTTTTTTGTAGAAATCATAGAAATCTTCTTTGATTGCGTGAAACAAAATGTTTTCAACTTTATTTGGAAGCAATGTTCACTTTTCTGGATCACTTTCTTCTCCCATCGATTTTGTCTCTTTTGAGACACCTGTATAAAACTAATCGTCGAAGGGGGACATTCAGCGACAAATTATTATTTTTTTAGATATAGGTTTCAGGCATATTATTTAGGTCCCGCCACTTCTCCCACAAAGCGGTATCCGATTCCTCCGAACCTAATTTAAAAATCAATAATCTGTAAAGTTTCTTATACCTTTTATCTCTCGGCAGTGTCAACGATCTCCAAAACCCCAGATAAATTTAATAACACTCCCGTTTTATAATAACAATACACAGTATACATAAGCACCCAACGACACCTAAAACGTTCAATAAAAATCTCATATTGGCAAACGTACTCTCCGACTTCATAAATATTTATGCCCGTCAATATCCAGCAATAATACCCTTCCAGTGGCGTCCTCGCGTAATGACCTCACTTTAATTTGAAAAATGCAACAGGCAGCGTCCATTCGAGGGCCGCCCGTCCTGATGGGCCTCTTTCCCAGCGCATAAATCCTGCGTCCCGGCCCGACATAAGTCATGATTTGCCTACCGCCCCCGCCGCCCCCATCCGGGGCTAATTAGGCATCTGGAGCGCTCGATCTAGCGTGCCTCGGCCGGTCCGAAACAAAAGCGTATCGGCGTCCTTCGCTTCTTCTCGCGATCCATTAAAATTATTTGAGCACACTTGCTATATGTGATATACATAGAGCGAGAGAGAGGCGAGATGGCGGGCGCGCGGGTGCGACGAGGATGGGCGGCGGGCGGGGCCTCGGCGCGGGGGCGGATACAATATGGCGGATACATCCCCCACTTCTACCCCTCCAGCCTCCGGCATCATGCACTAAGAATTATAATTGCATATCATATGTATGTGTGTATGAGAAAAGGAGAGTTCGGCCATAACTCACGGCGGGCCGGTCCGGCCCTTGAAAGTCGCTCGCCGAGAAGAGATATTGTATTAATTATCATCTAATTAGGGTTATTTATTGTTGTGCTAAACTGGTGAAAAGGCCTTTGTCCGGGCGCTCGTAAATTACGCTGGTGTGGACACAAAGGACAAGGAATGCAGGGCCGGACGGAAGGAAGCAATTAAGTTTTTACGTTTAAACATTCCATTTCGTTACGTAATTGGCTTAATTCGGTCACAAGCAATTAAACACCATTAGAATGGGAATGAGGAGACAGCGATACGAATAATTTACCTCATTCCGCGATTTAACGGGGAATTCATTAGCATTATTGTCTGTGGGTTAAATTAGCCGAGAGTTGGTCAACACCGATGATAATGAGGGTTCACATCATCAACTGTGTCGTCTGGGATTTTTTTCGAGGGGTTATTAAAACCTAAATTACTCGGCACTTGATGCCATTGTTCCCTGGACTAACAAGAACGGACGACGAGTACAAGACGAGCCATAAATGGGAATACTCGTGACATGAAACTGAAAAAAATCACTAAGGTAGTATAGAAATATGGACAGAATTGGCATCACACTTGAAATTAATTAAATTAAGTTCATCGTGAAATAACTCATGTCAAGGAATTCAAACATCAAGGGAAAATATTTAATCATGCAATGGAAAAAAAATCCGGTATAAAATATTCAACAAAGCTTTGCAACTGTTTTCTCAAACTTTCTACTACTACACTCTACTACGTTAAAGAACGTCTGTCTGATGGTTAAAATTTGTGTCTCTGCGTATTCTTGTTTGTTGTACTACGCACAGATGGCGCGGTGGCTTCCATTCGTTACTTCGTGGGATCGTTTATAAATATGTAACATGATGGAGTTATAAAAGAATTAACTAAAATATTGTTTAGAATGACTTGTTTAATTTCAAATAGTCTACTCTCCTATTCTACAACGGAAGTCACAGACTTTATTTTCCACGTGAAAGCTTTGTTATGAATTCTAAATACGGAGTAAAAATGAAATTTAATGACAAGTGTAGAAAAATAGAGACAGAAAGAAACCGATTAATTTTCTATTTTGAAAACTACAATGCTAGGTAAATTATTAAATTATTACATGAGTGCAAAACAAATGAATGAGTTTTCAAGTCTAGATCATACATTTGTTTACACTGTGCTTTTGTGACGAATAAGTGACATCAGAAAATAATACATATAAATTATTATAATAATAACGAATGTAGTCCAAAAATCCAGCACATGATTAATTTTTTAGAGCATATGAGAGCTTCATTTTTTTGTAAAATCGGGTCAAATGTTCCATTATTAAATAAGTAGTACATGTTTTTCTGAATTTATGCATTATTTTTTATGTTTTTCCAACATGGTAAAATAAATTGTCAAAATAAAAATACTGAAAATCAGAAAATCGTAGTCCTGGCGTAGGGCAGTTTATTCAAAAATTATATTAGTACCCAATCATCGTAAAAATATTAGAACTGAGAGTACATAAATTTAATACATTATTGAAAAAAGATCAAATTAACATTTAAAAAACAATCATTTTACAACAAATGTTCGAAACATTCTCCATTTACTTCCTGGCAATAATAAATAAGTACGTGGCACAAAGTTTTCAAATGAATCTGTTAGGATATTAGGAGGAATATCAGCAATCACATTTAATATTCTTTCTGGAGTTCTTCGATGCTTTATGGTCTATTAACATAAACTTGATTTTTTAAATAACCCCATGGAAAAAAGTCAAGTGACATGTAATCGGGTGACCTAGCTGGCAAATGAACTGTTCCCCTTCGTCCTATCCACCTTCCAGGAAAAGTTTCACTCACGTAATGCCGTGAGGTGATGCTCCATCTTGTTGGAACCGGATAGATTCTGCAGATAAATTTGGGTTTTCATGGTTGGGAAATATTTGTTTCAGTCGAAGCATAATACTTTGTTGTAACAGTTGGAGGTGTTTGTCAGACGTTAAATTTTCATTAACGAAAAACAGGCCTACAATGTGGTGGCGATCCATAATGCCGCACCAAATTAATTTTTTGCGGGTACTGTGTATGAACCCCTTCTATCCAGTGTGGATTTGTATTGAACTAGTATCTATACAGTTATGGCGGTTAACCCATTCAAACAAAAAGTAGACTTATCAGAAAATAATAATCGGTTCATAAAGTTGCCATCCTGATCTAGTCTGGCTGCCATTATATTTCGTAAAATTCGATTGTACGGTCAAAATCATCCTCACGCAACTCTTGTAGTAAATGAATTGTGTATGGATGATATTTTATTTTTATTTTTGAGTATTTTTTGAACTGAGCCTCTACTCATATTGTGGTTTAATGTTAATTGCTGCACTGAAGTTTTTGTATTTTCGGTTAGGTACATCTAAGATGATATTAAAGGAGTTCTCGTCATTTGTAGCATTCATGTCATGTTAGTATTTTCAAAGCTAACTACAATTTTCTATTTTAGAATTTATTCGTAATAAATAATTTATCATTTTATTTGCCGTTTTTATAAAAAAAAGTGTTTACATGTGTTACAGTTCTCAACTTAGAAAAAATTCTTCTATTCAAAAACTGACGATTTGACTAGAGGTACTATTTAAAAAAAGTCAAGTTAGCCTTGCATCTTGAAAATAAATGAAGTTTAAAGTTGAAAAAAAAATACAGGAAATAGAGATTGAGTATTTTTAAACATAACTCAAATTTTAAAACGACCCAACTAACCGTTCCCGAGATATTCAAATGCTACCATTGTTATTGCTTACTTATATGTATTTTTTAATTTTGATGAATTGGGAATATTGACATCTGGGCAGGATGTCTTCAAAAATATTTGAAATGTAGGCAAGTCGAGTTTATAATGGGTTTGTGCAATTTAATAAAAAAATTATATAAATGTTTTGAAACATTTTCCTCTAAAAAAAAAATTATTGACTGAACCTGTGGAGCTCTGGAGCATCCGGACAACTTTAGATTTAGATAGGGCTGGATCCATCCATCGGGTACTACTTTGATTGTTTTAAGCTTCACACACGGTTAATAATAATTTATTATTGTCAAAGTTTAAATTTCAAATACCCACCACGACAAAAATGGTACAAAATGCAAACTTCGACAAGACATTTTAGAGCATACATTTCTTCGAAAGCTTGTCTGAGGACGTTTTATGAACCTTGTTTGTATGGGTACTATAAACACATGCTTTTACTAAACTGTTCTTTTACCGAAATATAAAGGTCCTTTTCTATTTCGGTACTTATTCCTATATTTTTCTTTTAGAATGACCTTAAATCTTCAGATAATCTCCAAACCACTGCCATGTAGATGGTGAAACGCAGCAAAATTTGACTAATCATCCTCACGACCAATGGGATGAAGCTGTCTCCAAAATATACAATAATCAATTTGCTTTTAATGTTATAAAATAAAATATTATGCACTGTTGAGTTTTCACCCTATACATCTAGATTTTTGGAAAAAAAAATCAAAATTGTGTATAAGAAGTATAAGAACATTTTCCAATTTTACTTGAAAACTACAAAAACCAGTGAAATCTTGCAAACGTTTTAAGATTATCGTAATCATGGTAAATCACTCATCAAAATTTATTCATTTATCCCTTCCTAAAAAAATGATAGCGCCATTTCAAAATTTTGTCGAATAAATCCTTTCTAAAATGTGCAAAATATTAATGACTCTATATTTGTGGCTTATTGTCTCCAAAATTTAAGAATACATTACTATTATTATGAATACTACATTGCATCTATCAAATTGATATACGTGTCCTTGGAAAAATGTTGATAATGTCATCACAAAATTTTGTAATGTGAACTCACTTGAAACACATCGTTGCTTGCTTCTTTACGTTTACTTTAACATTACTTGCATACATATCTTTTTTACAGAATAAAATTTGCAAAATCAAATCTTATATTCTTTCAAAAATCTGGATTTATTGTATTGTACTTTAGTACAAGGAAGTTCTGTCGAAATGACCTTCGACGAATTTTTTCATCTAAAGTAGATATGTAGAATATGGCCCACTTTCACTGTACATGCGAATAAAAAAAAAAAAAAATCAGAAAAAAACTAAAATTTATTGGAAAACATAAAAGAAACATTTCTAATTCAATATAGGTACTTTTTAAACCCATTTAAAAAATGAGATGTTAAAATATTGCCCTCTAGAAAATTTTTTGTTTGTTATGCAGACAGGAAATTCTTCGGTGCCCTCAGCCGTTAATCCCACACATATGTCATGATTGACACATGTCACTTTGGTAATCTACCTCACAAACAGACCACATCCAACTTTCTTTAGCGATTTTTTGTTTTTTTTTCAGTTTCAGTTCAAAAACTGAGCCGTATAATATAAATTCCTGTGGTGTATTGTTAAGTACTGAAGCCTCAGTTTCTATGCTCGGACTTTCATCAGCGTTGATACTCGTTTCAGAGAATCCTTTGATTATTTTTACGTCTAATATATTAATTTAGATTTTTTTCACGGGGTCTTCGGGATTAATCCAGTGTGAGAAACTAGGTTAGTTCTAAATCAGTATCGTGTGTAGGTATTGAAGGTTTTTGGATTATCTTTATGCTTTAGAGTAGATGGAGCAAAATTCACTTATTATGTTAGACATTGTTAAGGACTGCTGCCAAGCTTTCTCATAGCAACTGAATTATTTTCCCAACAAAATTGAATGTCCAAGTTTTCAGCTTCTTCAACAATTGAAATATCTAAATGGTTCATCATTCCTTGCAATGTTACGTTCGTATTTAATCAACAGGCTCAACTATGTCTATTACAATGATTATAAATCATTTGATTACATGTCCACTTCTGGCGTACCACAAGGTTCCAATCTTGGACCACTACTGTTCCTGTTATTCACTAATGATCTCTTAATGTCCACGTCTTGCTCTATTCTTGGCTTTGCAAATGATGTAAAACTTTTTTCTCCTGCCTCGTTAGCTAATGATGTTGACCATCTCCAAAATAATATTAACCTTATTGTACAGTGGTGCTCTGATAATCACTTAAAATTAAACACTAACAAGTGCTTCTATGTTTCTTTTTGTCGTAATAACAGCGTTATACCTTCTATTTACTACATAATAATGGTCAATTTTTAGTCAAAACTGATATCATCAGAGATTTGGAGGTTTTATTTGATCATCGACTCAGTTTCTCCCAACATATTATAGCTATAACCTCATCTGCATCCAAAAGTT